>NC_058522.1:547438253-550138253 GCF_904849725.1 Hordeum vulgare subsp. vulgare | reverse complement strand
TGGTTTAGTGATCCGGTTTTCACTGGTTTTCTGGAAAACCGGTCAGTTCGACCGGTTTTCTCCTGTCCGATTGCAGAACGGTCTTATTAGCTTTAAAAATCGACGAGGCTGTCGATTCTGATTTTTTTTCGGTCCGAGCGCCGGTCCGGTCCGGTTTTTTAAACTAGAGTACCAAGTACTCCCTCCATCCCAAAATAACTGTCTTGACTTTGTACTAGCTCTAATACAAAATTATACTAAGCTTAAGACAGTTATTTTGGGACGGATGGAGTACATGATACTAGTTAAGAGGGTGATTGGATCCAAGAGACTAAAACTAGTCTCTTTAACAGGCTAAAGTTCCAAGCACCCCTGACTAAAGAGATGCTAAAACTAGTCTTGAGGCTAAAATCTTTTAGTCAGGGGTACCCTACTAAAATGTGCATTAGTCTTCTCTCTCCTCATTTAACTCCTCATGCAAGTTCTGAATTGGAGGGTTTGAAGGATAATAAATGCTCATTAACTTGATTTTAGTCTCTTTAGTACTTGGATCCAAGCATGGGTGAGGCTAGCAAGTTTTAGTCTCACTATTTTTAGTCATGGGACTAAAACGTAACAAGCACCCTCTAAGATACCCTTACTATGGCTAGTCTAATTAACCGTCACTAGTCAATAGATTTGTCACGGGTGCGTATACGTTCCCAAATGCAGCTTCGAGTAATTAGAACTCGCTCGGGCTCCAACGAATCAGGGAACCGTGAAAGGGACGGCTATGCATGTCAGTTTCCTAAAATTAAGAGAAGAGAGTGCCGCGCCTGTTGTTGCTTAGTCTTATTAATATTAGTCCTTGTTGTGTAGTGTACGTAGTTGGTTACTAGTCTGCCTCCCATTCCTTAATCATCAGCTAAGCAGTTGATTAGTAACATGTGATTAATCATTTGATACCTCGGTAGACATCAGCACTTCAATTGGAGGAAGCAGACATATTTCCGTTCCACATGGCACACATGTACTTCGTTGGACTCTCCTAATTAGCGTGTGCTTTCTTCCATCGAAACAGATCATTTATGCTAGTCATGATGGGGGAGTAACATAGGTTAGTGTCATGCATGTAACATTAATTTATGTTACTATCTTCATTGTAAAAACTAACATATATGTAGTGACATGCAAAACTTTTTTATAAAGATGTAGACTCATTTTATCTTCGGTTGTGTTATGTTACAGTAACCGAAAATACTCTTCTCAGCTCGAGCTCATCTGAGCTCGGATGAACAATAAAATAAAATAAAAAGTAAAAACATTTAAAAATTCTGAAATTTTTTGTGAGAAACATTGTTGTTTGTTCTACATGCGTGCAAAATTTAGCTACGAAATCACATTTGTGTAGGTGTGGGCAAAAAAACAAAACGATGCTAAAAATGTTTCCAAAAACAGCCTTTTTGGAGCATTAATTTTGTTTTTTTGCCCGCACCTACAGGAATGTGATTTTGTAGCGAAATTTTGCACTCATGTAAAAAAAATATCAATGTTTCTCTAAAAATCAGAATTATTTAACTTTTTTTTACTATTTTATTTATTTTACTGTTTAACCGAGCTCACATGAACTCAGGAGCAGAAGCACCGCGTCCTACAGTAACATATTATGTTACGACAAACATTTCTCTTCATTAATAATTTGTCATGTAACTAAATTCATCTTGAAATGTGTTATTTTACTAGCTGAGTAATTTTCACTATGGCTAGCCATAGGGCGCGTCTCCGACACTGATCCTCAAAATGCGTCTAGACAACAGTGACCAGACCACTTTTGTCATGTAACGAGGAATTTCCTAAATGCATGTGGATCAGTATGATATTTGAAATTCGATATCCTAGCAGCAACACAATATATATTTTTAGACAAAGCAACACAAATAGATGATTATTTGTCGGAGTTCGGACAACATGCGGAGGTCCGCTTAGGCCACTGTTAGTTTGATCACATATTCTCACAATCCATCAGCTTTGTTCTCTGGCTTCGTGTGGCCCACTTCTGCTATCCGGATTTGATGTTTACTTGAGGGACATGATTGGATGAATGACTCTGATATCATGTCTGCGGATGCGTCTGGACGCGGTCTGCAGATGGATAGAGTGTCTCCTTTAAAGAACAGTGTCGGAGATGCCCTTGAGATATGTGTTACATGAAACGACGCGACGACTTTGCAAGAATCAAAGCTGCCTTGTTGTTCTGGCGGTGCTTGTCGGAGGTCGCTTGATGTGTTCCTGGTGTGTGTGAGAATATCAGGACGGTGGCTTTGTATACGTTAGTGTTGTGACTCATGTGGCAGCTATGAAGATGGCATGAGATGAGCGGGGTCATGGCATGTGCTTTGCCGTCAGCCGCCCAGTGTGTCCCTCAGCTTGAAGTCATAGTTGTAGCCTCATTGGGTGATGCGTTGTCAATGATGACATGTAATGGACGGGATGTACCATGTTGGCGCAAGTTGTAATTCTTTCTCCTTGTGTGAACTGTTATTGTTCTCGAAGTTTCCTCATCCTTGATGTGTTGTGCCAATAGTTTGGCATAGGCTGGCATAATTTTTGCGTTGTTCGATCTGAGTTCTTGGTTGTTCGTCTGAGGTGGAGTGGGGGTCGTTTGCTCGAGGAGAAGTGATGTCGATGATATTTTGCCGGTAACCTCGACTGTCTTTCTCTTTTCAGCGATGTGTGATAGTCCCCTGGGTAACCGATTTGGCTAGGGTACACGTGTGGCAGGTTGGTTTTCCACAAATTAACTAAACAACTCTCTCTCCCCCTCCCTCCCTCCCTCTCTCTCCCCCTCCCTCCCTCCCTCTCTCTCCCCCTCCCTCCCTCCATCTCTCTCCCCCTCCCTCCCTCTCCCTCTACCTCTCTTTCCGAATCAAGTCCTCGTGATCCGACCTCAAAAACAAGGTCTTAATATTGCAAATTCGTTGTTTTATATATTTGATCAAATTTGACTTAATAACAGAATATAAGGGCATCTCCAACGCGGACACTTAAATCGTCCACAAACATCCGAACCAGGTTATCCGGACACACTTTTGCCATCCAAAGCGGCACGTCATATGTCTGCAGATGTGTCTGGTTGTCTGAAATGCACAAAACAGATGCAAAACAGAGGGAGCTTTTGCGAGCGTCTCAAACCATGCACGTGTCTAAAACCCTGTCCCACCCAAAAATATATCACTTGCGAACATACCTCCGTTCTTTGCCGCATTCATGCAGTTCCACAACGCATGTGACCGGTCACTTGAGTCAGTATTGAAGCATCGTGCTGGCCGAGAGCAATGTCAGTGTTGCTTCCCGGTCTCTGTACCAATTCAATGTCGGAGAGACGTGACTGGATAGGACGGGACGACTATCTATGGCATTCAAATCAGTTGCCCGTCTGCTAACAATAAACATGCGCACGATCGAGAAACCAACTCTACTGCCCTCATTAAAATAGTTAGCTGCTTAACATGTTGTGGTGGCCATCGCCGCGGTGAACCCAAACTTCGTCGCGGAGCAATGAGCGCTCTACAAGGCCATGCACAACGGTCTCGCCCTCCACAACCTAGTCGTGACACAGTCTGACACAAAGGTGATGCTCGCGATTGCGGACGGGAACGCACGTACCTGGAATTCGTGCGAGGCCACTATGACCACGAGGCCGACTCGTCTGTGTCCATCGCGGACCATTTATTCACCGTCGATATCCTGACTGCATAATTCAACAAGGAAGAATAGGGTATGGAAGACGGAGGCATATGAAGGAACGCTTTTGTATTTCCTATATATGATAAAATTGCTGGATCTTGTCAGAAGGCGCACGAACGCTGGCTAACCAAATCCATAAATATGTCAAAAGTATAATGACTCTGCTCCGGTTTACAAGAACGTCATTTATTAGTTTGCTCACATTTGGTTTGGAATGTGTACGGCCGTTTGGGGTACACGGTTGAATGATGGACTTCCATATGACGATTCACAGACGCGTCGGTGAATGGATACTACCGTGCATCGGTCAGCGGGCATGTCACTTGCGGCAAAATTGACAAAAATGACCCCTGGGGCGAAAGAACTCACGGAGTGACCCCTCGGGGGAAATATTTCCCCGGCCTGACCCTTTTGTGTGGCGCTCGACACCTAGGCGCCACACTACACTGTGTGACGCCTAGCCGTTCGGCGCCACACCCCCCGACCACCTGGCAGGGAGGGGCCCACCCCCGAGGCCGTGTGACGCCTAAGCCTCAGGCGTCACACATTGTAATGTGTGGCGCCGAACGCTTAGGCGCCACACATGGACTTAACTGGCCACGGGCCAGCCCCCCTCCCCACCTCCTCCCCATTCCCCTCCCCCAGCCCCCTCTCCCAGCTAATGCCCCCTTCCTCAAATCCTTCTCTAAATCACCAAATCTGAAGGTTTGGACCGGGCATTTGTTGTCCAATCACTCCCCTAAGGTAATCCCCACCTCTCCCCTCATTCTCATCCAAAGGAAAATCTTTTGTGTTCTTTTTTTGCAAATTTGAGGAAACCCTAGTTTTTCATGAAATGTGGGATGTATATGATATTGTTTTATTTGTTTGTATGTTAGGATAAGGGGTATGATGGGGTTAGGATTATGGTTGTTTGGATGTGTGCATTATGGTTGTTTTAGGGTTAGGCTATGGTTAGGCTAGGGTTAGGGATGTTTGGTTGTGTTAGGGTTATGATGGGGTTAGGGTTATTTGGAAGTTAGGCTAGGGTTATTGTAATTGTATGATTGCTTATAAAAAAGTTCTATGTTTTGTTGTTTAGGTATGGGAAGAACATGTGTTTATGTTCATCACGTGGACAAGGATGCCTTTTTAAAAGGCAATATTGATCCGGACCCGGATGAGCTTGACATGGTGTTCGATTTGTGTACTAGCTATGGTGAATTGTTGGAACAAGTCCGAAAGGATTTGAATTGGATGAACCCTAGTGATGTAGTTGAGTTTGATGGTAGGCATAATGTGGGATTCGGAATGCACATTCGTTGGAAGACCATGCGTGTCAACTCCGAGCAACGTTGGCTTGCATACAAGGATACGGTGGCCGAATCACTAGACAAGTCTCTAGAGTTATTTGCCATAAAAACAAATGTTCCTAACTTGTTGGATTTGAACCGGGTTGCCTCTTCGATTGTTGAAGCTATTCCTGCACCCATCAACGAAGAGGCCAACATTGAACCTCTTTCTTGTGTCTATGAGGCCAACGAAGAGGTCAACATTGAACATGAACCATTGGTAGAGGCTAATGATGAGCACGATGATGATGAGAATGATGGTAATGTTATTCATGAAAACAATCTTGGTGATTTGGACAAATATAATTTGCAAGAGACAATGGACCATTCCATTCCGTACTCACGTGGCTATGCCTCTGAGTCTGACGATGAGGGTCCCGATGAAGAAGTTGATGAGGAAGGGTTCATGGCAAAGGAGGCTGAAGCTTTCACGAATGTATTAAAGCGTGATCACCGGACACCATTGTTCGAGGATCTTAGCCTTGTGGATGAAGCCGTGGTTGACGGAGGCGAAGGCATATTGTTTGGAGTTAGGCCACCTTCTCATCGGGACACACATGGGAAGAATATTATTTTGCCGGGGTCAAAGTTTGAAACATTCTTTGAACTAAAGATGTGGTTGGATGAATATTCTGTTACGCATTATAGGCCACACAAAGTTGTTCATTCAAACATGAAGCTGCGTTACACGGTTGCATGTGAGGATAGAGGTTGTCCTTGGATTGTCCGTGCAAGACCATGGAAAGGAGGGCCAGGATGGAACATTGTCAGTTGTATGCCTCACATGTGTCGACGCAAGAGGGTTGATGGTGCCCTATCATCGCAAAGCCATAGACAACTAACCTCCGAGTTCATCGCTTATAGGCTTTCCAACTCCATCTCGTCTCTTCCTACAATGAGCATAAAAAGCGTACAAGACCTTGTGAAAGCCCTCTTTCACTACGAGGTGAAATATGGTAAGGCATGGAAAGCAAAGCAAGCCGCATTCAAGATGTTGTATGGTGATTGGGAGGAAGCATACAACCGCATACCTAGGTTGTTGGGAGCTATTGCCCACACTAACCCGGGCATGGTTCATGTGGTCGAGCCATATGGGGAGAAAACAAGGATTCTGAATGGAAATAGGGTCCGCGTATTTGGTCGTGCATTTTGGGCATTTGAGCAATGTGTGAGGGCTTTCCAGCATTGTCATCCTGTCATCTCCATCGATGGCACGTTTTTGACCGGACAATTCAAGGGCACTTTGTTGGTTGCAATAGCAAGTGATGCCAATAACTGGTTGATGCCTTTGGCTTTTGCTTTGGTTGAGGCAGAGAACAATGTTAACTGGGAATGGTTCTTGCATATTTTGAGAACCAAAGTATTACCGTTTGAGAGGAAAATATGTGTCATATCGGATCGCCATCAAGGCATACTTAACGCGGTTGACATTGTCATTCCCGGCCATGCTCCTTTGCATCATCGATGGTGCATGAGACATTTCTGTGCAAACTTCTACCGGGCATGTGGTAGCAAGGAGTTGGCAGATGATCTTCAAGATTGTTGTCAAGCATTTTCGGACAAACGATTTGCAAGATTGTACAATGCTTTGCTTGTAAACAAAATACTTGATGCAGGTGGGCTTGAGTTTCTTAACAGGCACATTGAACTTCGGGCCAAGTGGGCACGAGCTTATGACGAAGATGGCCGAAGATATGGTCAAATGACAAGTAACATGGCAGAATGCTTCAACCGGGTGTTGAAGGGTGTCCGTGCTTTGCCGGTGATGGCAATAGTTCAATACACATTCGACAAGTTGAGAGCATACTTTCTAAAGTACTCGCAAGAAACAGATGATCAAATTGCGGGAGAGAACAAGAAAAAGTATAAGTACCAGTTTCCACCAAAGGTTGACAAATGGATGGTATTTCAATCACGGAAGGCTGACTCCCAAACGGCTACCCTGTACAACAACGAGGATTGGACATACGAAGTGAATGAGCCCGGAGGAACGACAAACGATGGCCAGCAACACGGAAACAGGGCATTCAAGGCATCTTTATCCTTGTGTGATTGCTCTTGTGGGAGGCCAAGGTTGCTTCATCTCGCATACTCGCATTTGTACACGGCAGCTCGCAGTAGGAATGTGGACGTCAACCATACACTAACCGTGAGGGAGTCCGAGTTCTCGATCATGACCACGAAGCATACATGGGCTCCTAGATTTGAACCATACTTTGACCAATCACAATGGCCGGAGTATCATGGAGTACAACTATGGCCTGACCCAGAGTGGAAGGTTGTGAAACTGGGAAGACGAAAGACAAAGCGTTTTAGAGGAGACATGGATGGATGGGGCCATGGTGGTGGCAGAGAAATGGGGAACAACCAATTCCAAGAGCCTACTGAGAGATCACATTGTGGAGATTGCGGTGTAACAGGGCACAACACAAGAAGGTGTACGACGCGAAAGAAGAAGTCCAAAAACAATGATTCCAGGTCAAGCCAACCAAGTCCTAGCCAACCAAGTTCAAGCCAACAAGGGACGGGTCAAGGAAGCACGAGCCAACAAGGGACGGGTCAAGGAAGCACGAGCCAACATGTTCCTAGCCGACTTGGGCTTACTAGAGGACGTGGTGCTAGAGGAAGTGGTGGTGGTAGAGGCAGGGGTGCTTCTAGAGGCAGGGGTGGGATAGGTCGTGGTGGTGCTAGAGGCAGGGGTGGGATAGGTGGTGGTGCTGCTAGAGGCAGTGGTGGGATAGGTGGACTTACTAGGATTGGTATGCGTGGATACCTACGAGGACCATTTCCGTATGTCACATATTTCACTTATCTTTATCATGTTGTTTTTCATGCTCCTTTGTGTGTTATTTTACTAACTATGAGCTTTGATGCCTGTTTTGTAGGTATGGCCGCTTCTCAACCCAACAAGGCAAAAGCGGAGTGGGGGAGGAGAAGGATGCAGCCAGTGAGGAGCAGCTGTTGATGGAGAGGGCTGCAAAGAAGTTGAGAGAGGAGGATGCAGCGGAAGCGCGAAAGAAGAAGGATGAGGAGCATAAGGCAAAGATGGATGAGGAGTGGCAAATGTTCCTTGAGCATAAGCGATATGAGGCTAGGATAAAGGAGAATGACAGGAAGACGCTAGAGAAACGTAAAAAAGAATATGAAGCTAACTTTAAGAAGATGTGGGCAGAGGCCGCAGCAAAGAGAGAGCGGGAGCATCAACGCTTCACGGAGAGGGTTAAGGAAGAGGCTTCAAAAATGCGCAAAAGGGAAGAGGAAGAGGAAGAAGAGAGGAAGAAGAAGAAGGGTAAGGGGCCTTGCTCGACCCAATAGAGCCGGATGCTTCTATTCTATGTGTTGTTGAACCCTATGTGTTGTTGAACCTTGTTCGGTTCCGCGCTTTCTTACTATGAAACTCCACTATGTATGCACTTTTGGACGTATGTTACTTCAAGAACCGTATGTATGTTTGAACTCCACCCTCTTTGTGTTGTATGTTTTAACGTATGTATTTGAACTCCTCCACCACTACTATGTGTTGTATATTTGTGCATATTTGTGATGTATATTTGAACTCCTCCACCACTATGTGCTGCAGTTTTCAGCATGACAGAATGTGTGACGCCTAAGCCTTGGGCGTTGCACATGTGTGGCGCCTAAGGCTTAGGCGCCACACATGTGAAACAGAGTAACTTGGCTACTCTTTTGATGAGTAATACTCATCCTAAGTCTTAGTTTCACTATGTTCCCATTTTGTTCTCATTTTGGTCTTAGTTTCACTATGTTGGTCTTAGTTTCACTTTGTTCTCATTTTTGTCTTAGTTTCACTTTGTTCTCTGTTTCATCAAGACTATGTTTCTCATTTCATCAAGACTCTGTTGATCATTATCCTTATCTTAGTCTTCTCAAGTGTTGCTAGAACTTGTTTATACAACTTGCTGAAATTAAGATACAACTTGCTCATACAACTGTTGGAAATATGCCCTAGAGGCAATAATAAATTAGTTACTATTATATTTCTTTGTTCATGATAATCGTTTATTATCCATGCTATAATTGTATTGATTGGAAACACAATACTTGTGTAGATACATAGACAAAACACTGTCCCTAGTAAGCCTCTAGTTGACTGGCTCGTTGATCAAAGATGGTCAAGGTTTCCTGGCCATAGGCAAGTGTTGTTACTTGATAACGGGATCACATCATTAGGAGAATCATGTGATGGACTAGACCCAAACTAATAGATGTAGCATGTTGATCGTGTCATTTTGTTGCTACTGTTTTCTGCGTGTCAAGTATTTATTCCTATGACCATGAGATCATATAACTCACTGACACCGGAGGAATTCTTTGTGTGTATCAAACGTCGCAACGTAACTGGGTGACTATAAAGATGCTCTACAGGTATCTCCGAAGGTGTTAGTTGAGTTAGTATGGATCAAGACTGGGATTTGTCACTCCGTGTGAATGGAGAGGTATCTCGGGGCCCACTCGGTAATACAACATCACAAGCCTTGCAAGCAATGTAACTTAGTGTAAGTTGCGGGACGAGTAAAGAGACTTGCCGGTAAACGAGATTGAAATAGGTATACGGATACTGACGATCGAATCTCGGGCAAGTAACATACCGAAGGACAAAGGGAATGACATACGGGATTATATGAATCCTTGGCACTGAGGTTCAAACGATAAGATCTTCGTAGAATATGTAGGATCCAATATGGGCATCCAGGTCCCGCTATTGGATATTGACCGAGGAGTCTCTCGGGTCATGTCTACATAGTTCTCGAACCCGCAGGGTCTGCACACTTAAGGTTCGACGTTGTTTTATGCGTATTTGAGTTATATGGTTGGTTACCGAATGTTGTTCGAAGTCCCGGATGAGATCACGGACATCACGAGGGTTTCCGGAATAGTCCGGAAACGAAGATTGATATATAGGATGACCTCATTTGATTACCGGAAGGTTTTCGGAGTTACCGGGAATGTACCGGGAATGACGAATGGGTTCCGGGAGTTCACCGGGGGGGGCAACCCACCCCGGGGAAGCCCATAGGCCTTGAGGGTGGCACACCAGCCCTTAGTGGGCTGGTGGGACAGCCCAAAAGGGCCCTATGCGCCAAGAAGAAAAAATCAAGAAAAAAAAGGAGGAGGTGGGAAGGAAGGGAAGGACTCCCTCCCACCAAACCAAGTCCAACTCGGTTTGGGGGGGGGAGTCCTCCCCCCTTGGACTCGGACGACCCCCTTGGGGCTCCTTGAGCCCCAAGGCAAGGTCCCCTCCCTCCCACCTATATATACGGAGGTTTTAGGGCTGATTTGAGACGACTTTTCCACGGCAGCCCGACCACATACCTCCACGGTTTTTCCTCTAGATCGCGTTTCCGCGGAGCTCGGGCGGAGCCCTGCTGAGACAAGGTCATCACCAACCTCCGGAGCGCCGTCACGCTGCCGGAGAACTCTTCTACCTCTCCGTCTCTCTTGCTGGATCAAGAAGGCCGAGATCATCGTCGAGCTGTACGTGTGCTGAACGCGGAGGTGCCGTCCGTTCGGTACTAGATCGTGGGACTGATCGCGGGATTGTTCGCGGGGCGGATCGAGGGACGTGAGGACGTTCCACTACATCAACCGCGTTCACTAACGCTTCTGCTGTACGATCTACAAGGGTACGTAGATCACTCATGCCCTCTCGTAGATGGACATCACCATGATAGGTCTTCGTGCGCGTAGGAAATTTTTTGTTTCCCATGTGACGTTCCCCAACAGTGGCATCATGAGCTAGGTTCATGCGTAGATGTCTTCTCGAGTAGAACACAAAAGTTTTTGTGGGCGGTGATGTGCGTTTTGCTGCCCTCCTTAGTCTTTTCTTGATTCCGCGGTATTGTTGGATTGAAGCGGCTTGGACCGACATTACTCGTACGCTTACGAGAGACTGGTTTCATCGCTACGAGTAACTCCGTTGCTCAAAGATGACTGGCAAGTGTCGGTTTCTCCAACTTTAGTTGAATCGGATTTGACCGAGGAGGTCCTTGGATGAGGTTAAATAGCAATTCATATATCTCCGTTGTGGTGTTTGCGTCAGTAAGATGCGATCCTACTAGATACCCATGGTCACCACGTAAAACATGCAACAACAAAATTAGAGGACGTCTAACTTGTTTTTGCAGGGTATGCTTGTGATGTGATATGGCCAACGATGTGATGTGATATATTGGATGTATGAGATGATCATGTTGTAATAGTTAATATCGACTTGCACGTCGATGGTACGGCAACCGGCAGGAGCCATAGGGTTGTCTTTATAACTAACGTTTGTGCTTGCAGATGCGTTAACTATTTTGCTAGGACGTAGCTTTAGTAGTAATAGCATGAGTAGCACGACAACCCCGATGGCGACACGTTGATGGAGATCATGATGATGGAGATCATGGTGTGACGCCGGTGACAAGAAGATCGTGCCGGTGCTTTGGTGATGGAGATCAAGAAGCACGTGATGATGGCCATATCATGTCACTTATGAATTGCATGTGATGTTAATCCTTTTATGCACCTTATTTTGCTTAGAACGACGGTAGCATTATGAGGTGATCTCTCACTAAAATTTCAAGACGAAATTGTGTTCTCCCTGACTGTGCACCGTTGCTACAGTTCGTCGTTTCGAGACACCACGTGATGATCGGGTGTGATAGACTCAACGTTCACATACAACGGGTGCAAAACAGTTGCACACGCGGAACACTCAGGTTAAGCTTGACGAGCCTAGCATGTGCAGACATGGCCTCGGAACACATGAGACCGAAAGGTCGAGCATGAATCGTATAGTTGATATGATTAGCATAGAGATGCTTACCACTGAAACTATTCTCGACTCACGTGATGATTGGACTTGAGATAGTGGATTTGGATCATGTACCACTCAAATGACTAGAGAGATGTACTTTTTGAGTGGGAGTTCTTAAGTAATATGATTAATTGAACTAATTGTCATGAACATAGTCTAATGGTCTTTTCGAATTACGATGTAGCTTGCGCTATAGCTCTACTGTTTTTATATGTTCCTAGAGAAAATTTAGTTGAAAGTTGATAGTAGCAAACTTTGCAGACTGAGTCTGTAAAATCGAGGATTGTCCTCGTTGCTGCACAGAAGGCTTATGTCCTTAATGCACCACTCAGTGTGCTGCACCTCGAGCGTCGTCTGTGGATGCTGTGAACATCCGACATACACGTTTCTGATGACTACACGATAGTTCAGTACAAAAATACTTAATGGCTTAGAAGCAAGGCGCCGAAAACGTTGTAAAACGTCACGGAACATAAGTGATGTTCTAAAGAGATGAAATTGTGATTTTATGTTTGTGCCCTTGTTAAGAGGTACGAGACCTCCGACAAGATTCTTTGTCCACAAAGTAAAGGAGAAAGGCTCAATCGTTGAGCATGTGCTCAGATTGTCTGAGTACGAAAATCGCTTGAATCAAGTGGGAGTTAATCTTCTAGATGAGATAGTGATAGTTCTCCAAAGTCACTGCCACCAAGCTGTGAGAGCTTCGTGATGAACTATAACATATCAAGGATACATACAATGATCCTTGAGCGATTCGCAATGTTTGACACTACGAAAGTAGAAATCAAGAAGGAGCATCAATAGTTGATGGTTTGTAAAACCACTAAGTTTCAAGAAGGGCAAGGGCTAGAAGGGATACTTCGTGAAACGGCAAAACTGTTGCTGCATTAATGAAGAGACCCAAGATTAAACCCAAACCCGAGACTAAGTGCTTCTGTAATGAGGGGAACAGTCACTGAGGCGGAGCAACTCTAGATACTTGGTAGATAAGAAGGCTGGCAAAAGTCGAAAGAAGTGTATTTGATATACATGATGTTGATGTGTACTTTACTAGTACTCCTAGTAGCATGTGGGTATTGGATACCGGTTCGGTTGCTAAGTGATTAGTAACATGAAATGTAAGCTACGGAATAAACGGAGACTAGCTAAAGGCGAGGTGACGATACGTGTTGGAAGTGTTTCCAAGGTTGATATGATCAAACGTCGCACGCTCCCTCTACCATCGGGATTGCTGTTAAACCTAAATAATTGTTATTTGGTGCTTGCGTTAAGCATGAACATGATTGAATCGTGTTTATTACAATACGATTATTCATTTAAAAAGAATAATGGTTACTCTATTTTCTTGAATAATCACCTTCAATGGTTTATTGAATCTCGATCGTAGTGTTACACATGTTCATGATATTGGTGCCAAAAGATACGAGTTGATGATGATAGTACCACTTACTTGTGGCACTGCCGCTTGAGTCATGTTAGTATAAATTGCATGAAGAGGCTCCATGCTGATGGATCTTTGTACTCACCTGATTTCGAATCACTGGTGACATGCAAATCATACCACATGAGCAAGGCCTTGTTTCCATTGAGATGAAATAAGATAGTAACTTGTTGGAAGTGATACATTTTGATGTATGCAGTCCAATGGGTGCTGAGGCACGCAGTGGATATCATTATGTTCTTACTTCACTGACGATTTGAGTAGATACAGGAGTATTTACTTAATGAATCACAAGTCTGAAATGTTGAAAAGTTCAATTTCGTTTCAGAGTGAAGTTCGTCATAACAAGAGGATAAACTGTCTACGATATGATCATGTAAATGAATATCTGAGTTACGAGTTTTGGTACACAGTTAAGACAAAAGTGGAAATTGTTTCGCAGTTCATGCCACCTGGAACATCATAGTATGATGATGTGTCTGAACGTCATAGCCACGCACTATTTGGTATGGTGCATACTATGATGTCTCTTATCGAATTACCACTATCGTTTATGGGTTATGCATTAAAGACAACCGCATTCACTTTAAATAGGGCACCACGTATTTCCGTTGAGATGACACAGTATAGACTGAGGTTTAGAAAAATCTAAACTGTCGTTTCTTGAAAGTTTGGAGCTTCGACACTTATGTGAAAAAGTTTCAGTCTGATAAGCTCGAACCCAAAGCGGATAAATGCATCTTCATAGGATATCCAAAACAGCTGGGTACATCTCCTATCTCAGATCCGAAAGCAAAGTGTTTGTTTCTAGAAACGGATCCTTTCTCGAGGAAAGGTTTCTCTCGAAAGAATTGAGTGGGAGGGTAGTAGAACTTGATGAGGTTATTGAACCATCACTTCAACCAGTGTGTAGCAGGGCGCAGGAAGTTGTTCCTGTGGCGCCTACACCAATTGAAGTGGAAGCTGATGATGGTGATCATCAAGCATCAGATCAAGTTACTACAAGCCTCGTAGGTTGACTAGGTCGCGTACTACTACAGAGTGGTACGGTAACCCTGTCTTGGAGGTCATGTTGTTGAGCAACAGTGAACCTACGAGTTATGGAGAAAGAGTTGGTGGGCCCAGATTCCGACAAATGGCTGGAAGCCATGAAATCCGAGAGAGGATCCATGTATGAAAACAAAGTGTAGACTTTGGAAAGAACTACTTGATGGTCATAAGACTATTGAGTAAAAATGGATCTTTAAAAGAAGACAGACAATGATGGTGATAAGTCACTATTAAGAAAAGCTCGACTTGTCGCAAAGATGTTTTCGACAAGATCAAACAGTTGACTATGATGAGACTTTCTCACTCGTAGCGATGCTAAAGGTCTGTTGGAATTATGTTAGTAGTTGCTGCATTATTTATGAAATATTGCACGTAGGATGTCAAAACATTGTTTCCTCGACGGTTTCCTTGAGCAAACATTGTATGAGATACAACCATGAGGTTTTGTCGATCCTAAGGATACTAACAAGTATGCAAACTCCAGCGATCCTTCAATGGACTGGTGCAAGCATCTCGGAGTTGGAATAAGCACTTTGATGAGATGATCAAAGATTTTGGGTGTGTACAAGGTTTATGAGAAACTTGAAGTGAGTGGGAGCACTATAGAATTTCTGATAAATATATGTGGTTGACATATTTTGGATCAGAAGTAATGTAGAATTTCTGTAAAGCATACAAGGTTGTTTGAAAGGAGTTTTCAAAGGAATACCTGGATTGCGCTACTTGAACGTTGAGCATCAAAGATCTATGGAGATAGATCAAAAGCGCTTAATGAAAGTTTCAATAAGATGCATGCCTTGACAAGTTTTGAAACAGTTCAAAATAAGATCAGCAAAGAAGGAGTTCTTGGTTGCGTTGTGAGGTGTGAATTTGAGTAAGACTAAAAACCCGACCCCGGCAGAATAAAGAGAATAGACGAAGGTCGTCTTCTATGCCTTAGCCGTAGAATCTGAAGTATGCCATGCTGTGTACCGCACCTGATGTGTGCCTTGACTCAAAGTCTGTTGAGAGGTACAGAGAGTGATCCATGATTGAATCACTAGCAGCGGTCAAAATTTATCCTTGGTAACTAATGGACTAAGGAATTTTTTCTCGATTATGGAGGTGGTTAAAGAGTTCGTCGTAAAGGGTTACGTTGATGCAAGCTTTGACACTAATCCGAATAACTATGAGTAGTGAAACGGATTCGTATAGTAGAGTAGATATTTGGAGTATTTCCGAATAGCACATAATAGCAGCATCTATAAGATGACATAAAGATTTGTAAAGAACACACGGGTCTGAAAGTTTCAGAACCGTTGACTAAAACCTCTCTCACGAGTGAGACGTGATCAGACCCCATAACTATATGGGTGTTGGATTCGTTGGAATCACATGGTGATGTGAACTAGATTATTGACTCTAGTGCAAGTGGGAGACTATTGGAAATATGCCCTAGAGGCAATAATAAATTAGTTACTATTATATTTCTTTGTTCATGATAATCGTTTATTATCCATGCTATAATTGTATTGATTGGAAACACAATACTTGTGTGGATACATAGACAAAACACTGTCCCTAGTAAGCCTCTAGTTGACTGGCTCGTTGATCAAAGATGGTCAAGGTTTCCTGGCCATAGGCAAGTGTTGTTACTTGATAACGGGATCACATCATTAGGAGAATCATGTGATGGACTAGACCCAAACTAATAGATGTAGCATGTTGATCGTGTCATTTTGTTGCTACTGTTTTCTGCGTGTCAAGTATTTATTCCTATGACCATGAGATCATATAACTCACTGACACCGGAGGAATGCTTTGTGTGTATCAAACGTCGCAACGTAACTGGGTGACTATAAAGATGCTCTACAGGTATCTCCGAAGGTGTTAGTTGAGTTAGTATGGATCAAGACTGGGATTTGTCACTCCGTGTGAACGGAGAGGTATCTCGGGGCCCACTCGGTAATACAACATCACAAGCCTTGCAAGCAATGTAACTTAGTGTAAGTTGCGGGACGAGTAAAGAGACTTGCCGGTAAACGAGATTGAAATAGGTATACGGATACTGACGATCGAATCTCGGGCAAGTAACATACCGAAGGACAAAGGGAATGACATACGGGATTATATGAATCCTTGGCAATGAGGTTCAAACGATAAGATCTTCGTAGAATATGTAGGATCCAATATGGGCATCCAGGTCCCGCTATTGGATATTGACCGAGGAGTCTCTCGGGTCATGTCTACATAGTTCTCGAACCCGTAGGGTCTGCACACTTAAGGTTCGACGTTGTTTTATGCGTATTTGAGTTATATGGTTGGTTACCGAATGTTGTTCGGAGTCCCGGATGAGATCACGGACGTCACGAGGGTTTCCGGAATAGTCCGGAAACGAAGATTGATATATAGGATGACCTCATTTGATTACCGGAAGGTTTTCGGAGTTACCGGGAATGACGAATGGGTTCCGGGAGTTCACCGGGGGGGGGGGTGCAACCCACCCCGGGGTAGCCCATAGGCCTTGAGGATGGCACAGCAGCCCTTAGTGGGCTGGTGGGACAGCCCAAAAGGGCCCTATGCGCCAAGAAGAAAAAATCAAGAGAAAAGAAAAAAAAAGGAGGAGGTGGGAAGGAAGGGAAGGACTCCCTCCCACCAAACCAAGTCCAACTCGGTTGGGGGGGGGGGAGTCCTCCCCCCTTGGACTCGGCCGACCCCCTTGGGGCTCCTTGAGCCCCAAGGAAAGGTCCCCTCCCTCCCACCTATATATACGGAGGTTTTAGGGCTGATTTGAGACGACTTTTCCACGGCAGCCCGACCACATACCTCCATGGTTTTTCCTCTAGATCGCGTTTCCGCGGAGCTCGGGCGGAGCCCTGCTAAGACAAGGTCATCACCAACCTCCGGAGCACGGTCACGCTGCCGGAGAACTCTTCTACCTCTCCGTCTCTCTTGCTGGATCAAGAAGGCCGAGATCATCGTCGAGTTGTACGTGTGCTGAACACGGAGGTGCCGTCCGTTCGGTACTAGATCGTGGGACTGATCGCGGGATTGTTCGCGGGGCGGATCGAGGGACGTGAGGACGTTCCACTACATCAACCGCGTTCACTAACGCTTCTGCTGTACGATCTACAAGGGTACGTAGATCACTCATCCCTTCTCGTAGATGGACATCACCATGATAGGTCTTCGTGCGCGTAGGAAATTTTTTGTTTCCCATGTGACGTTTCCCAACAACAACTTCGTGAAATCTACTAAGTTCAACGTGGATGTTTTCCTTTTCCATCACTGGCTTCTTCTGCTGCATTGGCCGCACGAGCTCTTTCTCTCTTTCTCTCCCTCTCAGCTTCACGAGCTTGTTCCCGCTGTCTGTAAACCTCCTCCAGCCGTAGTTTCTCTTCTTGGTTTTTCCTTATCATCCCATCAAGAAAAGCCCTCTGCTCCACACAGTACTATTCCCACTCTTTCTTCTGCGCTGCTTTCTCCTCTGCTTCAGCCTTCTCGCGGCGCTCTTCCAAGTCCCAGTTAGCCCATGCACGGCGACCTCTTTCACGAATCTCGGTCACCGCCCAGTCCGGCATTTCCGTGTCAATCCAACGATAGTACATGCAGAGAGGAGGAGGAGACTACGAGGAGGATCAGATTCAAGTAAACAGAAATATCAAGTAAACAATAATCTGGATGACTTGAGCATACCGGAGGCCTGATGTACGCAGAAATACATTCGGGTGGATCAGATTCATAATTGGCGCACATGAAAAACTTCATGCCCAACCAATCTGAAAAATCCTCCACCTCCTTCACCTTGCAGAGATCACCGCACCAACATCGAACTGCTTCCACACCCCGAGGTAAACTCGCACTCTTCATTTTCTTAGGCCTGATGCTTTGATCCGAGCAAGGCAAACTCATATTGACTAAAGCGGTGGTAGTGTTCTCAAGTGAGGCTGGATGACGGAGCAATGCAGTCCAATGCCTCCTTTTATAGACCGAACGAGGGAAAGGTGGCGGGAAAGAAGACGTGGAAATTTAGGCGGGAACGGAGGAGGGAAAGGTGGCGGGAAAGGAAACGTGGAAATTTTGCCGGGAACGGAGGAGGGAAAGGTGGTAGGAAAGAAGACGTGGAAATTTTGGCGGGAATGGAGGAGGAATAGGTGGCGGGAAATAGTGTGCTTTGAGATTCCAGCAGGTTTGCACATGTGTGGCACCTAAGCCTTGGGCGTTGCACATGTGTGGCGCCTAAGCCTTGGGCGCCACACATGTGAAAACCTGCTAGAAGCTTAATTTTGACAGCAATACAAAATTTTTGACAACAACTTAATAGTTCACAACGATTGCAACAGCATCATCATATATGTAGACAACATTTTTGACAGCATCATCATCATATATTTAGAGAACAACTAAATGGTTCACAACAAGTGCAACAGCAACTAAATGGTTCACAACTCGAAATAGTTCACAACGAAAGTAAATAGTTCACAACACAAGTGCAACACCAACTCCAAATGACTTCGGTTCACACCTTGGGGCCTCGTCCCCTCTTAGATACTAGCTTCTTCCTTCTCGCAACCACAAATTGCTCCGGGTCATCCGACTCATCGTCATCGTCATCCTCATCCTCATCGTCCATGCTTCTCATCCTTGACAAACGAGAGCCCCCGGCCACCGGATTCTTTCCTTTCGCATAATCATCCGGTGAGTACCGCCTAAATTCCTTCCTGGGCTTCAACATGTAAGCGGAGCATTGGAAAGCCTTCAACGTCATCTCGTCCGCAACCTAATACATATGAAGGTTGAAAGTTTAAAGTTGAAGGTTGAAAGTTCAAAGTTGAAGGTTCAAAGTTCAAGGGTGAAAGTGCAAATTGTATGGCTATGTCATACCTCAGGAGTGTCAACATCATCCTCTATAGTATTTCTTTGGGTATTAGCTGCTGAGGTAATGTCACCATTGTCCATACGAGCGCCCGAAGAAGCTGAATCGTCAAGAGTATTTCTTTCGGATGAACCGGATCTCGAAGGTGAAACATATTCAGGGTCACGGCAACCTAAAATATTGGATAGGCGCCGTAACTTCTGGCCCTGTTCCTGTTAGATTCAAATATAAATGACATATATTAGGTAACCTATAATGTTGCATTCATGGGCAAAATAATAATAATGACACAACACCTTTATGAATAGACGAAGTGCAGATTCTCCCTTTTTTCCTCCAGCTGTGTTATCTAGAATATCTTCGGACTCATCAGCTTGTTTCTTGACCTCTTTGCGCTATGATCACAAGACAATGACAAAAAATAAGTGCAAGTGAATAGGTGCACTAGAATTCATACTTTACATAGGTGAGCACACTTACCACAAAGTTCAGCACAGGGGCGAAGGAAGTTTGGTACCCTTCGTGAATCAACTTGTTGTAACGGCCTTGGACAAGTGCATCGTACTTATGGGTTCTTCCAATATGTCCTCCTAGTAAGCCGGCGGACAAATCTCGACACGAGTACTCGCCTGAAACCATCTTAAGTAGTTGCTGAACGCAAGAGGACAATGCTGGCGGTACTGGGTTCGTCGTATGCTCGAAGCTGCCTGCACACTTTGCTCGAACATAACGACATAGCTCTTATGATGCTTCTGCCAATCCTTGATTTTTCGCTGCCTCCTCCTATCCAACCTGCTTTTAACAAAACACATCAGTAGCTCGCTCAACACTAAGAACAAAACTAATCAGTACTTATTTTTTGTTACCTGTGAAGCTGTGTGTCCGTGTCCACCCACTCCGGCGGGTGTGGCTGAAAGTACCCAAATTGACGCATCACACGATGCGGGAGATGAAACTCAACCGCCCAATTGCATATTAGGGGACAACGCATTAGCCAAAGATGTCTTTCCTGCACGCATAGTGAATTCAGGTCGAACGTGTGTGCATCACCAAAGTTTGGCCCGACACCATATGGCTCCCATTCAACCTACAACACAAGATGAAAGGCACAATTCATTTTACTCACAACATAGAAGCTGGAAGTCAACTCTGAAACCATCTTACCTGCTCGGGGGTAAGCGAATCCATCTTGTTGGTGTATTGCTTGTACAATAGGTTCACTTCGCTTGCCACCTCCGATACCAAGTCCCACATGTAAGCCCATGTAGGTTGCCGTAGAGGGTTGCCGTGGTCATCCCAGGTATTCCACTGTGAGCTTTTAGGGCGTCCAACAGGTAGGCGTTCCCAGCTCCATACTGAAAGTAGGAGCATACAACCACCAACTCCACCGTCCTTTGTCGTCCTGCGACAAGCATCGTCCAACTACAAGTAACAACAAACATGCATCAGTTTAGCAGAAAAAGATAACAGAGAGTACTTAATACTAACAATTTATTACCTGCCGATACAAGTAAGCCAGTGCGGCCGAGCCCCAGCTGAACTTGTTGTCGAAAACAGTCAACGCCTTCAGCCACATCCATGGAGCATTCTTGCCTGTGCCGTCAGCAAAGATAGTCCTAGAGATGACGTACCACATGTAGACGCGAGCATACCTCTGGATCACCTCGTCATCTGCGTCCTCTAGACAATGAGCAAAGTTGGCGGCAATCCAAGTGAAAGGAGCGTCGGCCGGGACTCTATCTTTCTTCCCTCCATCTTCTACCTCCGGCTCCTGCGGCGACATACCAATAAGAGCCTCCATTTGTTGCCGCCATCCCTCGGAATCAGTGCTCATACATAGAGGCTTCCCCTCGATCAGAAGAGCGGTGATCATGGAAACATCTTGAAGAGTAACCGTCATCTCTCCGGTCCGGAGGTGAAAACTATGTGTCTCCGGCCTCCAACGATCAATAAGTGATGTGACTGCCGCAGCGTTCAGATTGGGAGTTGACCGACTCACAAACTGCACGAATGGAAGGAGTCCGGTCATCTCGATGTACGGGGTGTACCGCTCATCGTACTGCATTACAGAGGATGCCCCATGAGACCGGATCTTCAAGGGCGTAAGCTCCTGCAAACATATAGGAGAAGAAGATATCAAGTGTTTATTACATTTTCAAAAAATTACTCATCTACTAATCATTTTCTACTTACCATCTTCTTCTCCGACATGAAATAGGCCCGGTGTTCAACGTCATAAACATTATTCAGAAGCCACACCATCCTACAAATCACAAAAAATTACTTATCTACTCATATACTAACTAATATTCAAAAAATTACTCATATACTCATATACTAACTAATATTCAAATAAGACTCATATTCAAAAAATTACACCATCCTACAATCCTAAGAACTCAAATCCTAAGAACTCAAATTACTCATCTACTCATATACTAACTCATATTCACCATATCCTAACTACTCAAATCCTAAGAACTCATATGAACTACTACTACTCATATACTCATATACTAACTACAAATATGAACTACTACTACTCATATACTCATATACTAACTACTAATACTAACTACTACTACTAACTACTAATACTAACTACAAATATGAACTACTACTACTAATATACTCATATACTAACTACAAATATGAACTACTACTACTCATCTACTCATATACTAACTCATATCCTAACTAGTCAAATCCTAAGAACCTACTCAAATCAATCTACTAAAATCAATCTACTCAACCAAAACCTAATACACTTGGATTGAAGGATGGGAAAGGGAAGGGATAGGGGAGGAGATTACCTTGGGGGATCAATCCAAGGAAGAAATCACCAGATCTGAAGGAGATGGGGGAGGGGATTAGGGAGGGGGTGAGAGCCTGCCGTCGTCGCAGTTGCAGTTTCTGTTTGAATGAGGGAGGGGAGGGGGTGGGGAGGGGGCTGGCCCGTGGCCAGTTAAGTCCATGTGTGGCGCCTAAGCGTTCGGCGCCACACATTACAATGTGTGACGCCTGAGGCTTAGGCGTCACACGGCCTGGGGGATGGGCCCCTCCCTGCCAGGTGGTCGGGGGGTGTGGTGCCGAACGGCTAGGCGTCACACAGTGTAGTGTGGCGCCTAGATGTCGGACGCCACACAAAAAGGTCAGGCCGGAGAAATATTTCCCCCGAGGAGTCACTCTGTGAGTTCTTTCGTCCGAGGGGTCATTTTTGTCAATTTTGCCGTCACTTGCACGCACGCCATGGACGGCAAGGAATGCTGACCATGCATCGCGCGCGTGCTCCTCCAGATTCCTCGGCGCCACAGCACAGGAGACCTGCGAGTCAACGTCGTCGCAGACACTCCCCCAATTAACCAACGATTAGTAGACTAACCAACCACATTAAACGAGACGATTAGATTAGCTATCGATCAGATCGCCGTCCACCCATTCCGTTCCGTTGTATATATGCGCCCGATACCAGACAAGCAGCGCGCGCCCACACACGGAGAGCCATGGTGTCCTCCTCGCACTCGCAGTCCGGCGGCGACGGGTGCACGGCGGCGGCGGTGCGGGAGGTGGCGACGGCGCGGTTCGCGCGGCAGGTGGTGCTGGGGCGGTGGTTCATGGTGTTTGCCTGCCTGCTCATCCTCTCGGCGTCGGGGGCCACCTACATCTTCGGGCTCTACTCCAAGGTGCTCAAGTCCGCCCTCGGCTACGACCAGCAGACCCTCAACACCTTCGCCTTCTTCAAGGACCTGGGCGCCAACGTCGGCGTCCTCTCCGGGCTCATCAACGAGGTCACCCCTCCCTGGGTCGTGCTCGCCATGGGCGCCGCCATGAACCTCGTCGGCTACCTCATGATCTACCTCGCCATCGACGGCCGCACGTCCCGCCCGCCCGTCTGGCTCATGTGTGTCTACATCTGCGTCGGCGCCAACTCGCAGTCCTTCGCCAACACCGGCGCGCTCGTCACCTGCGTCAAGAACTTCCCGGAGAGCCGCGGCGTCGTGCTGGGCCTGCTCAAGGGCTTCGTCGGCCTCAGCGGCGCCATCTTCACCCAGCTCTACATCGCCATCTACGGCGACGACGCCAAGTCGCTCGTGCTGCTCGTCGCATGGCTCCCCGCCGCCGTCTCCATCCTCTTCGTCCACACCGTGCGCATCATGCCGCACCGCCCCGTCCGCCGCGGCCAAGACGAGACGGCCGCCACCAGCAACGACCCCTTCTACTGCTTCCTCTACATCTCCATGGCGCTCGCCACGTACGTGCTCGTCATGATCGTGGTGCAGAACCAGATGGAGCTCTCGCACCCGGCGCTCGTCGTGTCGGCCACCGCGCTCATGCTCATCCTCCTCCTCCCCCTCGCCGTCGTCGTCAAGCAGGAGTACAGGATCAAGCGTGAGCTCGAGGAGTCCCTCCTCGTGCCCCCGACGGTGACCGTCGAGAAGCCGCCAGCCGCACCGCTGCAAATGGCCGCCAAAGCAGAAACAGAGGAGGCGCCCGCCACAAAAGCAGAGGACGCAACGTCGGCTTCGACGCCGGCTTCCGGCGGCTGCTTCGGGTCATGCCTAAAAGGGATGTTCAGCCCGCCGGCGCAGGGGGAGGACTACACGATCCTGCAGGCGCTGGTGAGCGTGGACATGCTGGTGCTGTTCCTGGCGACCATCTGCGGCGTGGGGGGCACGCTGACGGCGATCGACAACATGGGGCAGATCGGGCAGTCCCTGGGGTACCCGGCCAAGAGCATCAAGACCTTCATCTCCCTCATCAGCATCTGGAACTACGCCGGCAGGGTGACGGCCGGGTTCGCGTCGGAGGCGGTGCTGGCGCGGTACAAGTTCCCGCGCCCGCTCATGCTCACCCTGGTGCTCCTCCTGGCCTGCGTCGGCCACCTGCTCATCGCCTTCGGCGTGCCGCAGTCGCTCTACGCGGCGTCGGTGGTCATCGGGTTCTGCTTCGGGGCGCAGTGGCCGCTGCTCTTCGCCATCATCTCCGAGGTGTTCGGGCTCAAGTACTACTCCACGCTCTACAACTTCGGATCCGTGGCAAGCCCCATCGGCGCATACGCGCTCAACGTGCGCGTCGCGGGGTACCTCTACGACGTGGAGGCCGCCAGGCAGCACGGCGGCACGCTCGACGGCGCCGGCGACAAGACCTGCATCGGCGTGCAGTGCTTCAAGCTCGCCTTCCTCATCATCACCGCCGCCACCGTCGCCGGCGCGCTCGTCTCGCTCGTGCTCGTCTGGCGCACCCGCAAGTTCTACCGCAGCGACATCTACGCAAAGTTCAGGGACGCCGACGGCGAGTCAAGTGCGGTCAACGGGAGGAAGGAGTAGTGCAGTGGTTGACTCGATCAAGTCCGGTCAACCGGGGGAAGGAGCTGCGGGTTAATTACTGCAGGAGCTTCACTTAACTACTGCCTAGTCTCCGTAACTGTTTAGTAGTGGCCGTCTGTTTTTTACTTTTTACAGATACAGAGGTGCTGGTCTTTTTTTTTTTTTGCTGTTGTATGCATAAGTAGCTGTCAGTGGCGTGTTGCAAGGAAGGCGACTGAATTAAGTAGTAGCAGTTGATCGGAGGTCCCGTTGATATCGACGTGTAAACTTGCTAAAAACATTTACCTGACGCTGCTTGATTAGCTCATTATGAAGATGAAAACTCCAGCTCAACTCGCCGGTGGCTACTGGCAAGACAGAAGAGAAATCGCTACGTCAGTAGCAAGATAAGTTTGTTTGATCGAACGTTACTCATCTTGTTGAAACTTGAAAGTATCCAACAAGAAACTGGTTTCCTAAGTCCAATTTGTACACGGCCAATTTTTCAGCAACAATTTGCTCCTGATCAAATGATAGTTAGCGCCTACTCCCTCCGCTCCTAAATATAAGTCTTTCTAGGAGTTTCACTAATGGACCACATACGGATGTATATAGACATACTTTAGAGTATAGATTCACTCATTTTGCTTCGTATGTAGACACCTAGTGAAATATCTTAAAAGACTTATATTTAGGAACGGAGGGAGGACAAGTCAAACAAACGGCCTAAGCTTCCAAAATCAATGGGTGGTTCGAATAAGGAAAAGTTTGAACTGCATTCTTGTGAAACTGCGTGGCTTTTTTCAACAATGGATGGTTCTCTGCGACGACACACAGACGGCTCTTCTTCGACGGTTCATCCTTTTGCTGGACCGATGCCGAGGGGGACTACTTCGCATTGCCTGGATTGAAGATTCCGTCAACCGAAACTGGGATCAACATCAAGTAGAATCTGTTCTAGTCTTTTGCTGTTTTATTTTCAGTAGGGGTGCTGTAATAAAAGTGGTAGTGCGCGGTCAGACTTTTCTTTAGCCTGGTTCCTTTAAATGGTACTCCCTCCGTTACTAGATATAAGTCTTTTAAGAAATTTCATTAGTCATCTACATACAGAGCAAAATGAGTGAATCTATACTTTAAAATATGTCTATATACATCCGTATGTAATCCACTATTGAAACCTCTAGAAAGACTTATATTTAGAAACGGAGGAAGTAGTTTGTTAGTTGCCGATGTGGAGATGTTTGCTCAACCGTATCTGTCTTTGCTTCATTAATAAAAAGTGGAGTATAGGTAGACCCCTTTTATTCAAAAAGAAAAACCTTCCAAATTGAAATAATTTTCAAAAAGCTAGTAGTTCATTTGTTTCAACTAATAAAGAGGATCTGAGGAGATCCTTAGGGTCACTAGCTTGTATGCACCACTGCCAAAGATGCTCCGATAATTCGACCATGCGGCCGGCTTGCCGACTTGCAACCTGATGCCGGCCGAATGTGACCATACACCATCTGTTGTTTTCGCCACATCTTCTCATGTCTCTCGTTAGTCATGGCAATGTCCTTAGCCATCCCTGTTACCATGCTTAAGATCATCTCCATCTTCATCTCTGTTATCCCTGCGTGGGTGAGTCTCATACTCTCATGAGCTTGAGGAGGTGTGGGACCTTGCCTTTGGCTCTGTCACTAGTAACATTCTTCACTTGCAAGCTTCATCTCAGTCTCTTCTTCGTCACTAGATTCGGTACGAAATAACTTCACTACAGCAGCTTGGCCTCCTTCGCACCGTTTGTACAGCATGAGACTCAAGGGCTTAAGGCACTGTGGTTGCTCTCAAGGCACTGTGTCGGTGGAGTTGTGTACTGCCCTAGCACAACCCATGAAGCTCTGCCTCTTTGGCGATACACTTCAGAGTAACACAGAACATAGTAATGAAAAATATAATGAAGATTTAACACCAGCCTCAAAGATGTAAATGCCATCAAAGTTTTGATCAAGAACAAACACTTCAGAGTAACACAGAACATAGTAATTAAAAATATAATGAAGATTTAACACCAGCCTCAAAGATGTAAATGCTATCAAAGTTCTGATCAAGAACAAAGCGTAAGATGCACGATATGTTCGCCAAGTGAAATAAATAACGACGCGACAACACCACCAGGATATCGACTAACAAGTATGAAGGTTCCTAAAATATTTGGTACCACGTAAAACATTTACATGATTCAATGCCGTCATCTTTTCGGTTTTTTGTATGGGGCAGTGCCACGACCAATCGAAACATAGGTAGATAACGATGCTTCCAGAAAAAGGTCCGCAGTTCATTAAGCTCTTGGAGCTACAGCCCATTTATGTTCATTTAGTAGAGCACATTTCACCCACCCCGGTCATCAACCATGCACCAATCACTTTGCCTTGGCACTCTCCTGGGTAGCTTTCTGGTCCTTCGCGTTCTCCTGTGCAGCTTGCTGGGGGACGGGCTGGATGCGTTCATAGGGCTTCCTTGTCAGCGTCTCCCCTTTAAGAGCAGCGACGTATCTGTCATTTGTGTCCTCCTTCCTTTGTATCTCACCTAGAAACTCCGCCAGCCTTTCCCTGTTGATTTGTCCCATCATCTGTTTTTCAAGTGTTCATTGTTAGTGGAAACGAAATCATAAGAATATGAGGAGAAACACCAGCAAACCACAACAAATGTACATAACAGTATTACACCTGGGGAAGTGGGGATAGATTGAATACTGAGGAGGATAACACAAAACTTGGATATCAGGTCTGCTATTAAGTAAAGATAAATTTAAAACCTCACCCGTGCAAATAGATGTCAATCACTTGTATGCTGGCAAAGAGAGATACTACATGCTGAGCTGCTAACCAGAAATTGTTTGGCAACATACAGTAAACAAAAATTCCTTACAGATGCTTGGCAGTGCAGCAACTATTCAACCATGATATATCCATGGACTGGACATATATTACCTGGCAGCAAACTGCTAGGGTGTGTAACTTCCTCAAAATTTATCAACCTATATATTCTAGGAGAATATATTTACTTATTTAAGCTGCAAAAAAATTCCCCACAAAAATTCTGCTAGAAGCGTATTTTGGCACTGTGATCTTGCATTTCAAGGTTGTTTGCAATGGCAAAATAAACAGTGAGTACAGAGTAGACCAAAAGGTTATTTTATCACAATAAAACTGAACAGATGGGATATACTGATACTAAAAAAGAGGCACTGAAATGCCATCTCCCAGCACAAACAAAGTGTCTAAATGACAGTTGCATATTTTAGTTCACACAACAAACAATCATCTGTTAGCACAATCAAAATCATGCAGTGGTTTAAAGTTAAGGACCATTTATGAATCGGTTCCTTATCAATTTAGCTTCAGGAGTGATTACGGTACATGTGTACATACTTAATGTAACATACCCCTTTTTTGCAGATGTGATTAAAGGGCCAAGGGCTGTTTCGTTGGTGCCCAACTTAGGCATGCCACAAAATTGGCAACCATGATGCCTTGGTTGTTGCTTGGTTTGTTGACGCAATTTTGGCTGCCCATGACATGAGAACTCGTCCATGGTTCTTGGTCTGGCCATTATGATTTTGAGATAAACATTTAAAGATTTATAGATCAAGCATGAACATTAACCTTCTGTATTTCTGAAATGGCCTTCTCATTTTCGTCTTCAATATAAGACAGTGTATCTCTGTTTCAAGAGGTATGGCCCGGTCCAGATAGCCATTTGCATATTTTTCAGTCACTGGGACTGTGGGACATAAAACTGTAGCTAAGTAATGGGAATGAGGATGTCCCTGTCTGAATAATCGTCACCACGCTTTCAACAATTGGGGTATAAGGTTGTAGCTATCACCAGATAAGCATATGCAATGTAAATTGTGAAGAGTAATGAAGGCAATCTTTTTAATCATGCATTCTATCGGTCTGCAGTGTCCAAGGAAACATTCATGAGTGATATATTTCCATAAACTAACAGGACACAAAGGTGAGATGATGTATGTTATTATGTATGACATAATGCGCATTTTCAACCAATAAAAAGCAAAGATATATTAGGAACCATCACTGGCCTATACAAGATTTACCGTGTAATGATTCATAGGTGAAAAACACAGCATGTCTTAGCTACAGTTCCACTACAAGATTATGCTGCTACATCACACAAGAGACAAATAATTTCTCAAGCAAAATCTGACCACTCTAAATAAGTTGAACTAGGGAATTGCTATTGCACGTTTAACCAGTTGGATCAAAGGGTCCCTTCATCAACTTGGAAAAAATTCACATCAAATCTAAACTTTCAACTCGACATCAGAACAAATTCAATTTTAAGTCTCTTCCCAGTCATGGTATTCATATAGCAAAGTAATAACCAAAAACTCCAACTCAACCTAACACATGCACACCCGGCATAATGCGCACAGGTGTATCTCATGCATGCACGGCAAGGCAGCACATAAGAAAAGCAACTCATTATGCTCCAGCATTGACACTGGCAACCACTACGTGTACGTAAGGTGTAATCAAGTGACCCAGCATGAAGAGGAGGAAAGGTGGTGGAGGGGCACACCGCACACAAATATAAGGAAAGAGGAAAAATAACCATGCGTTCTGCTCGCTATTAGACAGCCGAAAAGAGAAGATGAGATCACAAGGCTCCGGAATCAAAGGCAACAACTGCATGAGAAGCCAACTGGATGCCCGCTAATCAGCATATTATTTGACCAATTTGAATGAATCAATATGTATATGCATGGAACTCTCTTCACAAACACACTGTTTTACCATTTAGCTGAATATACACAAGTGTTGTGGACATGCATTGGTTGGCAATATCAGAGAACAAAGTGTCAGAGAATGTAGCTGCAAGGTTCTACTGGCAGCAATGGCGCATGAGTCCAGGCAGAGGATGACCGTGATGTCAAAGAGGGTTAGAAATCGGGTTGAACATGTTGGGTTGCAGTCAGATAACTATAGGAACTTCAGTCAACCACACAATGTATTAGGCTACGACCTACGAGTGATAGGTTGATTTCATATCTAGGAACATCAAATGGAGCTGCACAATCCTTGCAATTGTAGTTTATTTAGGAAAGCAGTAACAGTGACCTATTCCCCCATTCTTCTCGTATTCTTCCAATTTCTGTTTTTCTCCTCGCTAAATATCTCCTGCCACGATAACACGGTTCAACAGTCGATGCAGAATCCCAGAAGGTGTCCCCAAAATCCGAGGAGACCCCGACCATAGAGCACTACATGTTACCCTACCTAGACATCTACTCCCTCCGTTCCTAAATATAAGTCTTTTTAGAGGTTTCACTAGGAGACTACATACAGATGTATATAGACATATTTTAAAGTATAGATTCACTTATTTTGTTCCGTATGTAGTCTCTTAGTGAAATCTCTTAAAAGACTTATATTTAGAGACGGAGGGAGTAGTGAATTAATGGTGAATAATGGGTTGTTACAGGCAGAATAATCGTAAGTTGTTAAAATGGCAAATACTAGAAGTAATTGATTCATGATGCAAATGACAAAGCCACTGTGACAACAGGTTACTGAAATCCACAGTAAGGGTCACCCGATTATGCTCTTGCCATCATTAAAGAAAAATCTGCAGGGCAATAGGTACCTACACATAGCTCAGAGTCTGTTCTTCCTCACGCATCAAGTTCCCAAATGATAGGTGAAGGAAACCTTCAAAAATCCAACTGAAAATCGTATCCCCTTTCTAGTCCCGTTCTACTCGTCTGGACAAATCAAGCACGGCGCACAGTCTGATAATCGATAAGGGGCTCAAAATCCTATCCCCTTTCCGGCCACATTTCTTCTGCCCGTCTGGACAGATCAAGCACGGCACGCAATCCGCTAAACGATGAGGGGGGGAGGAGGACAGGCGCGCTGACCGTGGTCTCCGGGCGGGCGTTGGAGCGGAGGTGGGCCTCGAGCTTGTCGTTGCGGGAGCTGGTGAGCTGCATGACGCCGTAGCCGACGACGCCGGGGATGACGCCGCAGAGCGCCGCGAAGGTGAAGAAGAAGGGCTTCGAGTCCCGCGTCCGCCCCACCAGCCACCGCCACGCCCGGCTCTTCTCCCACAGGATCGACATCTCCACCGCCGCTTTCTCTTCTCCTCTAGGTTTTCTTCTCTCTGTTTCGAGCGAGGAGAACAGCCGAGCAGGAAGAATTTCTTTTTTTTCTTTTTCCTTTCCCATCGTCTCTAGTCCGATAGAACCTTCCGCTAGGCTGGAAGTGGGAATGGGCCGACGGTACCAATGGACATCAGGCCCATCAGGTACTCAGGCCTGGCCCGTTAGTCTTAAGATTTGCTCAGGGTGCATTGTTTGGGAGTCAAGTAAACCTCTATATATAGAGAGAGGAGATGTATCAATCTAATCAGGCAAGAATTAAGAAGGAAAATCCTTTTTCCTCTTGCCCGGCCGTGGAAAAGGACCCCCACGGCCGGCTCTCTCGCGCCCTCGCAGCTCTCTCTCTCCCGCTCAAACCCTAGTAACCATAACACATGGTATCAGATTTCTCAAGCTCGATCATGTTCACCCCGTCGCCGCCGCCGCTTCCTGTCGCCCTCACCCCGGAGGAGATCACCGGGGCAATCCGCGATCTCACCACCGTCGTCCAAAGGATCTGCCTCTTCCTGGCCGGTCCCTACGGACCGCCGCCGGTCGCGCCATCAGTCGCCGCCTACGGGCCGGCGCGGTTGCCGTGGCAGCCGCCGCACTAGGCGGCCTCCGCCGCGATCCCCGGGTCGCGGCAGCCGATGCTGCTGCTGTCGTCGCCGCCACTCGACGCCAGGATGCTGCAGGCGCCACTGCCGCTCCCCGTCTCCGGGCCGATCTATACGGCGGCGTGGGCGCCGCCGCACACCCAGTCGCCACCGGCGCCACCCCAACAGTACGGCGGGCCCTCCCGCTTCGCCGGTCCCGACAGTGCGCCATTGCACGTGGGGTCCTCCATGGTCACAGCACCGGCGTCGACCCCCGCACGGCCGCCGCCGCCGCCCTCGGCTGCGACCACGGTGCCAGTCATCATGTTCCAGCATGGGATGCCCTACGACGAGACTGTGACGACCTCGTTCCCAGCAGCGCCACCACCATCCGAGGACAATCCCATCCAACAGATCAAGTTCCAGCCGTCGCCGACAACGCTTCCGGCTTGGATCTCTACCCACCACGTGTCGGCGGCGGTGAGGCTGCAGGCTGCTGCGCGCGGCCTCCTAGCGCGTCGGCATGTGCGGGAGATGCGTGATTTGCAGCCGCAGCTTCTCGAAGTTGCGCTTCGCGGTGCAACGGACCTCGATCTCGTCTGCTGTGTGGGGGATCTTGGGCATGCGGTTTCCCTCACAGACGACGGGCATGCTGTTTTTCCCACGGGCGACGACCTCCAAGTCTGCGACATTGACAGTCAGCCGGCAGGGAGAAGACAGGGTGTCGTCGACAGGAGCGCACCGCGTAGCACCACTGCATTCTGCCGCCGGCCGCCGCGAGGGCTCCCTTGGTCCCGATGGTGTCCTTGGGATCCAGGGGGCTGCAAACGCACAAGTTCGACGCACGGAGGATTCTCGCCTTATCGTTCGGAGTCAAAAATAAAGAATCGGAGTCTCATTCGGGTCAGCTTATTTCATGTCAATACAATAGTCCGAGATGTAAAAGGCTTGTTTTTTAGGCGTTAGGGTTGTGTGGGGTCGAATCGTCGTTAGGTTGCAGCTCGAGGACGAGCTGCATGTCCAGGTGGGGTGTAGTGTTAGAGTACGTGATGGGCCTGGGTCCGTTAGTCTTAGGGTTTGCTTAGGGGTCAAGTAAGCCTTACTTGGAAGTCAAGTAAACCTCTCTATATATGGAGAGGAGATGTATCAATCTAATTATGTAAGAATTAAGAAGGAAAACCCTTTTCCCTCTTGCCCGGCCGTGGGAAAGGACCCCCACGGTCGGCTCTCTCGCGCCCTCGCAGCTCTCTCTCTCCCGCTCAAACCCTAGCAACCATAGCAGGGTTTTTGGGCTCGAAGATGCAAAAGGTGATTATTTTTGTATCTACATCATCTATCAAAGATGCTCTTATCTATATAAAAATTAGATGTTAGGTCCTATTTCATTTCTTTCATATAAGAAGGAGAATAAGGTTTATGTACAAGAGTGTTCCTATTTTTCTGAAGAGAAACGGACAAAGACCCCTAAAAAAAACCACACGCTGACACTAATCAACCAATATCGGCTGCCACCTGTGCCCGGCCAAAGGCCAAAGTCCTTTGCTTGGTGCCGTCGAAGGTAATAGCTGCTACCTCTAGGTGTGTGAGACGAGTTCCATTGAAGATGGTCGATTTTCACTCCTTTCAGATGTTCCAGATGGTGTAAAGGAAACGACTGTTCCTATTTCATCGTTTAAAAGCGAGAGAGGTAAGTTTTGGACCTATTGTGACCGTTTAGTTTTGTTTGGCACGTCGACCAATCACGCTTGATCTCCTAAGCGTCCTCCCATATAGGAGTATCACACCAGCTGAAAAAGCAGATTCAGACTTGGTACCATTCATTTTGAGATTCTTCGTGCATGTACAGTACTTGCCATCCAAAGTTCTCTCCAGAGCTCAAGATGGATGTTGCTGCCTGCTAGTTCTATCGTCCCATGACATTTTTTCTTCGTTTCTCTTTTTGTATATGTATAAAATAGTGTCTTGGACTCGAACTTGGACATCCATTTTCGTGTGCGCTTTTGCACTACGGAGTCATCAGTTGGCCCAAATTCACACATGAGGAGAGAAAGCGATGGCCGGCAAGTCCAATCATAAAGGGAAAATGTGATTGAAATTTGGGCTGGAGAAAAATTCTTGCTGAAAATGAGAGAGAGATCAGATGGTTGCGAGTCAGTGTCACATACGAAAACGTCGTTACTGACTATAATCTTCAGAAGAGGCCCACTGAAAATTGGACCCAGATTTTTGTGAGGCATAAACGTTGAAAAGTACTAGTATTACGGCAGCTAGCGTCAAAATTTGCTGTTTTGATCCTTTTGCGAAACTGTAGCCCGATTAGACCCTTGTTTGAAAATATTTTGGAATCTGATCATTTTTTTTACCATAAGGATGGATGGCATAGGAGAGCCTTGGCACAATGAAAAGTTGATGCCTTGTGATCATCAGGTCACGGGTTTAACTCCTAAAAACAGCCTCTTACATAAATAGAAAAAGACTGCGTACAATAGATCTAAAGTGGTCGGATCCTTCTCCCATCCTGCACAAGCGGTGTTAAATGCACCGGAGTACACGCCCTACCGCAAAAATAATTCTAAGTATCAGATACGGTGCCTATACGCATCTACGGTCGGGCAACTCGGCGTTAGGGTTGCAAAGGTATCGTCAGCCTTTATGGCGGTAGGGATACGTTACACTGACGTCGATAAATTATCTACCGTTAGGGGACTTCATGATAGACAGCTATATCCTACCATCATTAACCCCGATGCTAGAAGAATGATCAGATCTCGAAATATTTTCGAACAAGGTGAAATTTCGGTAAAGTTTTACAAAAGATCAGAACACCGAAATTTGCCGCAGCTAGATGGGTGACGGGAGAAGAGAAGAAATATGCGCTGCACAAGGCCCCGAGGGGTCGAAAGAAGAGAAGATTCTGCCTCTGTTTTGTACGTGCATCGCGGTGGATGGAACTACACAAGCTAATACCACCTCCATGTATGGTGGGCATGGCAACAGCCTCACATGCGAACTTGATAGATCAAATGAAATCAGGCAGGCAGGCAGGCAGGTATCAGCGGCCGAAATGACAGTGTCACCTCTTGTCGAACTAGAGACTAGAGGCACGATACAATGTCTGCCTGCCAATCTAAAGGTGATCGGTGTTGGATGAAGACGAAAACACAAGAAGCGTCCGTTTCATGAGGAAGCAGAGGAGGAGCCATCAATCAATGCCGACCGGCGACCCCGTTCCAAGATCCCCCTCACCATCACAACAGTACCGCCGACGATGCACACACAGACTGTGCTGTTTGATTTGATGATGATTTCCTTTTCTCGCGATGCCAATGTGATGCTGCTCAGTCCGCGGTGTCCACACCACACCACACCCCACACGCAGGACGAGCCAGATCCAGAGCCACGCGTGAGTGGTTGGTTGATGATCGAACCGTCATTGATAGCTCCAAGACTCCGAGCTCTGAGCAGAGACAACACCAGTGCAGTGCAGTGCAGTGCAGTGCAGTGCAGTGCATCGGTAGCAGTCAAAGGAGGTCACTGTCCCCTGACTTAACACACTGACACTGCTTGGATCTCGTTTGCTCGGAGAGGCAAATGGCCGTCACACTCGCCGCCGTCGGTGACCTGACGCTGACTGACCACACACCACAGATCGCACGCTTAGAGCAACTCCAATTAACCCAACGGTGATTTTGTCCGCTTTTTATTCGTTTGGGTCGGTCAGATATACACGAATGTCCGCTTTCACGTTCGGGTCGGCGTATGCGCCCAACGCTGGCTCGACTCATTTTGACGACACGAGAGAAAAAAATGCATATTTAAAATAAAAACAACATCAATTAAACAATAAAGCAGACCACGAAGGCCGGCGAGAGTCCACGCGTCCACATTTGCATTTAATTTTTTTTAAAACAAACTAAAGTACGAGGCGGCGCGTCGTCTTAGGCGGCATCGCCGTCGTCCTCGGGGTCCGTGAGGTCGATCAGCGTGGGCGCAGGGCCGGCCCAGGAAAACATCGTGTTCCAGAGGGCGTTCATGTCGGACGCGAGCTGTGTCGCCGCCTCTGCCGCCGCAGCCTGGCGCGCCTCCTCCTCGGCATCACGCTCGAGCATCTCGAGGTACCCGCCGTGGCGGCGCTCCTCGGCCAGCCGTCGTTGGCGCCAATGTTCGAGGTACGTCGCCTTCTACGCCGGCGTCGCCCCAACCCAGACCGGTGGCGCGATGACCCACTCGTGCACTACTCCCGTCCAGGAGTAGTGCTCGATGGGGGACGGCTTGGGCTCCGGCTCGGCTTTGACAGGGGACGACGGGGTCACCGGCGGCAGGACACAGTCGCCCGCCGCGGAGAGGGCCATGGCAGCCTCGTACGCCTCCTCCTCATGCTCGACCGCCGCCGCCCTGCGCCGCTCGTCCTCCTCGCTCTCCTGGTAGACCACCGCAAGGTCCGCCTGGTAGGCGGCCTCCGGTGCCTGGTCCTCCTCGCGGACGATGAGCGGGGGCGGTGGCACGGTGCGGTCGACTTCGCGAACGTCGCGTCGCCTCGCCTCCTCGTGCTCGAAGGCGAACCAGCGAGCCGAGTTGGACAAGTCGGTTGCGTAGGAGGGGTCGCGGCGCTGCTCCGGCGTCAGGAGCGCCCGCTGGCACCGGACCTCCTCCGTGTGCGCCCTAGCCGACCGCGGCACCGCCGACACTAGGATTCTCTCCGGATCTAGGTGCCAGTCGTGCGACAGGGTGGCGTCGGGGTACGGGAGAGGCACGCGATGCTGCCAGTGCCACTCCACCTGGTGCACTGGCACGTTGACGCGCTGCGGTCGGCTAGGGCACACACGGAGGAGGTCCGAGGGAACCCGTTGACGTGCTGCGGTCGGCGGAGGCGGGAGGAACTCCGAAGGAAAAGGAATGACGGGGGACTTGCCCTTGGCCTTGCTGCTGTCGGCACCGGAGAAGAGCCCCATCTGGTACGGCTGGGGTGGCTAGGATTTGCCGGCAACAGGGGGAGTGAGTGTGGCTAGATGGGGACGGGGGCTAGCTGGAAGCGGATGAGGACGGCCCAGCCGCACGGTGGGCTTAAAAAAGGACGACCGTCGTCGCTGACGTGTGGGACCGAAGTCATAAATTAAGCTGACCAGGTAGGTCGCGGGCAATTGGACGATCGCCAGGTGGGGACGGAGCGGACACCGATAAGGCGCGCGTGGCATCCGTTCTGCGTCCGCGCCAACGTCGCCCTGCACGCGCCTTGGCTGCACCCAGCCGTGCTAGCCCCGCCCGCGGTGCTACATCAGATTCATGAGCACATGCAAGTGACTGACTCGAATATCAAAGCATGTGCTACAGCAGATTCGTCAGCACATACAAGTAACTGACTTGAATATCAAAGCATATGCTACGGCAAATTCGTGACCACGTACAAGTAACTCACTAGGATATCAAAACATGTGCTACAACAAATTTGTGAGCACATACAAGTGATTGACTCGAACATAAAAGGATGTGCTGCAGCAGATTCGTGAACACATACAATTGACTGACTCGAATATCAAAGCATGTGATACAGCAGATTCGTGAGCACATACAAGTGACTGACTTCACATATCAAAGCATGTGCTACAGTATATTTGTGAGCACATACTAGTGACTGACTCGAATATCAAAACATGTGCTATAGCAGATTCGTGAGCACATACAAGTGATTGACTCAAATATCAAATCATATGCTACAGCAGATACTTGAACACATACAAGTAACAGACTCAAATATTAAAGCATGCGCTACAGGTGGTACTTGTCTTACTCGCCTCTGTCCGACGTGCCGCATGCCGTGTGGGCGACGCATGCATGCAAATGCAAGAGACACATTTGTGCCACAAGTCATTTGCCGCCGCAGCGCACGGTTTTACGCCAGATGATTCCCACAACCGGTTCAAAACAGTTTTAGTCTCACGACGATGTAAAACAATTATTTTTATACTAGAATTTTATATTTATTCTAAATTAAGTGAAGCATATTATAGTTGTGATTAATATATATCTTATTACTTAGTGACATAAGAATATTTTCAAATAATATTATATTATTCATTGTTACACAGTCGTGGTGTATATAATAAAAAGATATTTTTCAAAATAAAATTCTTGTGATATATAAATTTCCCTTCATTGTTAAAACAATGTTTCAACTTTATTTTATAATATTGCATAAATAATGTAGTGTATACACATTTGCATATCCATGTGTGAGTTCATATATATTTTAATATTATTGAATATTACGGTAAGATTTCTAAATCACTTACACTAACAAATATCATAATAATGGTTTCTAGTGTATATTAGGCAGTCATATCCATGGAAAATTCTAGTTCATAAAAATTGTGACTTGCAAGTTGGGTTTAGTAATAGAATCATCGAATAATTAAAGATATTGTTGATTATACTTCAACATATGAGTCGATTACATGGCATGCTTGTCTAGTTTCCCTTGGTTTGATTTGATGCAAATGAGATGTCCTACACTATTATCAAATTAAAAATTATGCATTTGTTTAAACATCGAAATCTAGTTATCATTATTTTCATTATGATACAAGACATTCATCGTTGAACCTAACTTCGCCAATCGAAATGATTTGCCTATGTGTGGTATACCCTATTAGTATGTGGTGTGTGTTGGGGAACGTCGCATGGGAAACAAAAATTTTCCTACGCGCACGAAGACCTATCATGGTGATGTCCATCTACGAGAGGGGATGAGTGATCTACGTACCCTTGTAGATCGTACAGCAGAAGCGTTAGAGAACGCGGTTGATGTAGTGGAACGTCCTCACGTCCCTCGATCCGCCCCGCGAACAATCCCGCGATCAGTCCCACGATCTAGTACCGAACGGACGGCACCTCCGCGTTCAGCACACGTACAGCTCGACGATGATCTCGGCCTTCTTGATCCAGCAAGAGAGACGGAGAGGTAGAAGAGTTCTCCGGCAGCGTGACGGTGCTCCGGAGGTTGGTGATGATCTCGTCTCAGCAGGGCTTCGCCCGAGCTCCGCAGAAACGCGATCTAGAGGAAAAACTATGGAGGTATGTGGTCGGGCAGCCGTGAGAAAGTCGTCTCAAATCTGCCCTAAAAGCCCCATATATATAGGAGGAGGGAGGGGGACCTTGCCTTGGGGTCCAAGGGACCCTCAAGGGGTCGGCCGAGCCAAGGGGGGGAGGACTCCCCCCCCCCCCCAAACCGAGTTGGACTTGGTTTGGTGGGAGGAGTCCCCCTCCCTTCCCACTTCCTCCCTCTTTTTTTTTTCTTTTCCTTTGATTTCCTTCTCTTGGCGCATAGGCCCCCTTGGGGCTGTCCCACCAGCCCACTAAGGGCTGGTGTGTCTCCCCAAAGCCTATGGGCTTCCCCGGGGTGGGTTGCCCCCCCCCCCCCCCCCGGTGAACTCCCGGAACCCATTCGTCATTTCCGGTACATTCCCGGTAACTCCGAAAACCTTCCGGTAATCAAATGAGGTCATCCTATATATCAATCTTCGTTTCCGGACCATTCCGGAAACCCTCGTGACGTCCGTGATCTCATCCGGGACTCCGAAAAACATTCGGTAACCAACCATATAACTCAAATACGCATAAAACAACGTCGAACCTTAAGTGTGCAGACCCTGCGGGTTCGAGAACTATGTAGACATGATCTGAGAGACTCCTCGGTCAATATCCAATAGCGGGACCTGGATGCCCATATTGGATCCTACATATTCTACGAAGATCTTATCGTTTGAACCTCAGTGCCAAGGATTCGTATAATCCCGTATGTCATTCCCTTTATCCTTCGGTATGTTACTTGCCCGAGATTCGATCGTCAGTATCCGCATACCTATTTCAATCTCGTTTACCGGCAAGTCTCTTTACTCGTTCCGTAATACAAGATCCCGCAACTTACACTAAGTTACATTGCTTGCAAGGCTTGTGTGTGATGTTGTATTACCGAGTGGGCCCCGAGATACCTCTCCGTCACACGGAGTGACAAATCCCAGTCTTGATCCATACTAACTCAACTAACACCTTCGGAGATACCTGTAGAGCATCTTTGTAGTCACCCAGTTACGTTGCGACGTTTGATACACACAAAGCATTCCTCCGGTGTCAGTGAGTTATATGATCTCATGGTCATAGGAATAAATACTTGACACGCAGAAAACAGTAGCAATAAAATGACACGATCAACATGCTACGTCTATTAGTTTGGGTCTAGTCCATCACGTGATTCTCCCAATGACGTGATCCAGTTATCAAGCAACAACACCTTGTTCATAATCAGAAGACACTGACTATCATTGATCAACTGGCTAGCCAACTAGAGGCATGCTAGGGACGGTGTTTTGTCTATGTATCCACACATGTAAATGAGTCTTCGTTCAATACAATTATAGCATGGATAATAAACTATTATCTTGATACAGAAATTATAATAATAACTATACATTTATTATTGCCTCTAGGGCATAATTCCAACAGTGTGAACATATGCTTCTACAAATTGAGGCTCTATTTTATCCATTTATTAATCTTTCATATGCAACGTATGCTTGTATAGTGTTTACTAGTATAAATTTTAGTTGGACCCTCCCCTCTTGGGGGCCAGGGCGGTCGTCCCCTTTGGCCGACCTATGGACCGGCCCTGATGGTTCCTACACTACGAAATCAGCGTACGAGATACAGTTCAACAGTGCATGGAAGCGACGAACATCATTTGGTCTGGATGGGCGCCTGGAAAATTATTGCACATTCCTTTGGACGGGAAGAACTCCAATGGTGGACCTATTGCAACGGAAAGGCTAGGCAAACAACTACTCCTACTTCTGTCCGCTATGCATCAGAAAAACCTAGAAACTACATCACACTAGTTTTCGACGTGGCGGATACTCAAGCCCTCCACGCATTTGAAACCAGACATGCAGAACTTGAAAGTGGTCCCTTCACTCTATGATCGCAAAGGACTCTGTTCAGGGGGTTTAGGCCAAGCACCATATCATCAGAATCACCTTCGCAGTGAGATTTAGTTGTTCCACACTTCCGAGGTATGCCCTTCTGCAACGACGGTGATTAGGCAGGGCTTTAAAGTGCTAAGAATCTTGCTGCTGAGTCGTCAGCATAAGCCGGAGGCGGCGGCGTTGCCGAAGATCACTGGCATATTCATTGAAACTAGGTAAACAATGGCGTTGTCGAGTACTTTTGACTCATGAGCAATGTTTTAAATAGCGGACTATTGTAAATAGCGGCGGACCTCTAAGTCAGCTATGACGGGTTATAGCAGCTTATTTGTATATGATACCATTTAGCAGCACCCTGTTGAAAAGGCTATAGCGGGGTTATAGCTGGCTATTTGAAAGTACGCTCATGAGCCTGCCCTATTGCAAGGTTCTTTTCGGTGTGGTCTGTACTCTCTACGGTGTGCTCATGCATTTAAAGATGGTCTTTGAAGGTCTACTTGTTGCAATTCCAATAGAATTTGTTTCAGCAAAATGGTCGATGGGTAGAACTCATTAAGTCTAATTGCATGGTGGGAAAATGGTCAGGCAACTGACTCCGCAAGCAAGGAATAAGAGAAACAACAAACCAAATTCAGATATCATTTTTTGATGTTATGAGCAGAATTACATGAGTTTATGATGGTGTACACTCAGGTTAGGTAGAACAATCAGATACTATAGTGCACATGAAAATAACCTTAATTCCTTGCCAAAAAAATAATTTGGTGCGGACTGCAAAATAAGTAGCATGTGCATTACTTTCTGTTTGATGGTACTCATCAATGCAAACAAAAATGCCTAAAATGGCACTCCTTTGTTAGCAAGATAAAACTTGCTGGCTGATTAGAAGTATTTAAATATTTTTGTTGAGTGACTCAAACTGAGCTCCTACATTTTTACTTCATTTTTCTATGCCCTATCAATTGAAAACATCATGAAGATATTCATTTTAATAGTATGATGTATCAACAACACCGCTCTTTGCTGCAGTTCCTCTTATAGCTTCTTTTGGTGTTATTAGTAATCAGTGGCCACAAAAATGATTTGCTTTGTTACCGTTTTCATTACTTTGCTGAGATCATCAACAAAATTCTATTTTTTAGGAGGAAGCACAATGAGCATTTAGCAAAGTAGCCAGGAGATCTTTTGCAGTTGTTAACTGAAATTACCACTCAGATACACTAACAAGGCCACATCTGACCATGTCAACTGGACACATCACAAGTTGGGGAAACCGATACCAAAAACGTTGAATCCAAACTACATTTGAAAGAAGCATTTCAGGATTAAATGTGCTACCAAAAAATGCTTACTTTGTAATTTAACGAACAAATAGCAATTGGCTAATTACCCTAAGTTAGTAACAAGGATCTCTTGTGCAAAAGGTTATACTAAACTATCCAGCAGCTTTGCTACGTTTAGTGCAGTGCAGTTCATCAGATCCTATTGACCCATGAGGTAATGATCATTTCTTGTTTAATTGCAAGGTCATTTTCTTAAAAAAGACGTATATTTTCATAGTTTCAATCACCTGATGTCCTTGTCCCAGAAGGATTTATTAGCTTTACAAATTCATCCAAAAGCACACTAAGACTTGGCCAGTGAAATATTCTGAGATATCCATCCTGTTTCAGTGCAATAAGTATCGCAAAGTTCAGTTAAGAACCCACATTTTTTATTTGCAGAAGCTGAAGTTCAGAATGCAATGATAATTCACAGTTAAGCAGATTATAACATGTCATAAATTCTCTTTGAAGTTAGATAACTTTTCTTACCGAAAGATAGTTACATAACTCTGAACAAAAGAGGCTTGACAGCTAGTGGTACATGAAGAAAAAGAAAAAAGCAGCGGGGTACTTTACTACTTTAGCCGTGGTGGCTCGGAGACCCTGGGCAAAGTATAAAGGCTCCCAGCGTATGACCATTCACCCATGAAAATTGTTATTTGGTTCTTCGTTTACTGCTATTTCTTAAAGGGTGATCCAGGGCAGAACTCGGGCCTCTGCCCCGTGGTAGCCGAGCCATGGCTCCACCACTAGGAAGAGGTGCATGCAATAATCGCGGGAGGATGCAAGAATGCAACATGCCGCCGCACGGGAACAATACCGCTCCATAGCTTTTCCCACTAATTTCCCTCGATGCCTCCTATTCTTAAAAAAAATAAACCACAAAAACTTTGTGGTCCTTTGTTATGTGTTCTTCTTCCTATTATTTCTGTCGCACATCTGCTACCTCTTCACTAAACCACTCCTGTCCTTGCTTGATGTAGTTGTTATCGCTGCACTATTGTATACGGTTTATTGAAGATAAATAGGATAGCAAAGACTCAAACATGGGTGGGTATATAAAGACGGCAAAATGGTGCATACATGGCGGGAGTGGTGCAATACTCGTTCGTCACACGATAAGCTATGATGCATAATAACACATGACAAGGAGTATTATTTAGGTCAGGTAGGTTGGTTGCAATCTGACTACTAGTCATAATAAAGATTCGGCCGGACTAATATTAGGTGCACCTATAAAAGCTCTTAATTGATTCGTCAAATTTATTATCATTTTTGGAAATAATCTAAATGTTTGATTGCAAAGTCTTTTTAGTAACCGGAATGTGCAAAGAAACTCCCAGTTCCAATTTTAAAAACCTAAATTTGGAAAAACCAAGTCTTCACACGGAACATGCAAGTATTTTATAAAAAAACACTAGATAATACCCGTGCGGCGGCATGCTGCGCTACTTATGGTTTGCAGTATATATTGTTGTATAGCATGTGAATATTTTTCTTCATTTTTTTTGGAAAAATTTATTGGTTTTGATAAGTTTTCTGGTTTGGGAATTAAGTCAGAGCAATGAGTGATTCTAATAGATTTTTATTAAATTTTATCTGTATCAAAGTCTTTCTAGTAGTATTCATGGACATTTATTACACTTCTGCTTCGGTACCCTCTAAACACAAGGACGGTTCAGATTAATCGATATCTCTTCATAATAAAGGGAAGGATAGGATGATCATATTCACGTATACGATGTATTTGTTTTTCATGCGTACACGTCCTCCTCTGCTGGACATGCATGTTCATGTTTTCTCTATTTTTTAAACCGTCAAAATAGTAATGTTAGAAGCATGATTCGAATCATGCACCTTAAGGTATTATCACAACTGCAATAATCATCTAGGCAACAAGACCTCATGTGCTACAATTTTTTTTTACTCCATTAAAACACTCCAGGAACGGAGTATTCTCTGTTTTTTTTTTCTTTTTTTGATTTCCTTTTCCTTTCTAAATGTGTTAGCTTTTTAAACCTCGCACCATTTGTTTTTTAAAATGATGAATTTTTTTCAAGTTCATCAATTTTTCTTCAAAATAGGTAATTTTTTTCACAAATTGATGAAGTTTTTTTCTAAATTCGTGAACTATTCCTCAAATAGGGGAACTTTTCTTGAAAGTTAATAAACTTTTTATAAAGTTGATGATCTGTTATTTTAAAAATTGATGAACTATTACTTAAACCGTAATTTTGGTATTCTAAACCCTAAATTTTTGGGAAGTTGTTAACAACTTTGGAAAATGTGCAAAACTTTATAAAAAATTCATACATAATTTGAAATTCCAAAATTGTGCACAAACTAAAATTGGGTTCATTTCATGACTCGGAATAACATCATCGCATTATAACACCCCTTTCGTCCTTACCAACATCCGTGTGTTTCACATGATGTATATGCATACGTTTATCGAATCTATCCAACTTTTGTCAGCAAGTGAGAATGAACATAAAAATGACCGATGCAAAATTTGAACTATTACTTAAATCATAATTTTGGTATTCTAAACTATTTTTCAATTTATTCAATAAGTTTCAAAAGAATAATAAATATCAAAAAAGGAGAAAATGAATTTAAGAAATGTTCAAGATATTTAAAAATCACGAATTAAAAAAATAAAAATAGGGTGAAAAAGAAATACGAAAGAAAAAGGAGCTGACAGGCAAAATTTAAACCAAAAATTACGAAACGTGGTACATATATAGGGAAATCGCTGTGGTTTTTATATAAGAGAAATATCATACTTAAATTTGTCACATGTAGTAATGTGTCCAGCGATCAAAGACAGGCTGAGCTAAGAAGAGCGATTCAATGGACAAAAGAAAAAACCAGCGATCAAAGACAAGGCCGTAGCAGAGCCAGAGGAAGCAGACGGCTCGGAGGCGAGCTCGCATGCTCTGGTGTCAAAGGGGGAGAGGTCGAGGAATGGCGGGGACGGGGCAGTATCGCCTCAACCGTACACCACGAGGAGATTGCGGGTGCTGGACAAGGCCGGCCCACCGACCAACCTGTGTATCCACGACGCGTAGGTCACCTTCCCGACCACCCCCCACGGGAGCCTCGTCGTCGTCGTCGCTCGCCATCGGAATCAACCAACAGTTGTTGAGAGCTTCATCGCTGCTAGCACGGGCTTCTCCAGCTCTGCCTGCTCTTAGTTAGCGTTTGTACTCCCTCCGTCCCAAAATAACTGTCTTAAGCTTAGTACAATTTTGTATTAGAGCTAGTACAAAGTTAAGACAGTTATTTTAGGACGGAGGAAGTATATCATTATCGTGCCGCCGCGGTGCGTGTTGGAGGATTCTTGCTCGGGCGAACAGTGCGACCGAACACAAGGAATCGGTTCGTCTAGGGATGGACGACGACATATTCTCAGCCCGGCAGCGCGCCCGTGCTGCTCCTCTGTATTCAAATGTCGAGAAAAGTCATTCTTCCATGCATGGGAGGTCATTTGGGTTACCAAGATCATACCACTCAGGGATTACTTGTTTGAGGAGATGATTAGTCCATTCAAAAGTTTTGTGTCAGACCTCTTCGCCAGCAGACACGAAGCTAAGAAAAGTGATGACGATGCCATGGCATATGTTTACAAGATTTTTATGAACTCGGCATACGGTAGATTTTTTCGAAATCCAGAAAGTACTATAACGGGGATATGCGCAAAAAGGAACGATATGAGTATTTGATACAGAATTCCAATTTCATCTCAGATGACATGCTAAGCGATCACTACTATATGGTCAGTTAGAATTGCAAAACATGACATGTTGACAACTCATCTGACTGGAATCTTCTTACTAACACAGTTGTTCAAATCTCAGCGCCTATTACAACATGTGATCATATTCATATGTACCAATATATTAGCAAACCTCACTGTTACTACAGAAATACAAAAGGAGATATTCTAGTAAATCCTCTGCGTGCATCCATAGTTGGTGCAGTTGGAGATGTGGGTCATGCAGACTACCCTCCTTCTCTACTTGGACGCAGATCACTCGAAGATGATGGGACACCGGTCGCTGAAAGAAAAGGTGTAAACGACCACGGGAGGAAGAAGCAAGAGGCCCGAGCACACAAATAATACCGTTCCCTACCTAGGTTTTCCCAAAAATCACCCCCGACGCCTCCTATTCTTAAACAACACACACCACAAAACTCTATGGCCCTAGTTACATGTTCTTCTTCCACCATTTTAACTAGCCTCTGGTTTCTTGGACACATGATCTGCTACCTCAACACTAGACCATTTCTCTCCTTGTTGCTTGCGGTGGTTGTTGCCACTTCACTATTCTATATAGTTTGATGGAGATCAATGGTATAGCAAAGACTCGAACATGGGGCGGTATAAAAGGATAACAAAACGATGGGGATGATGAGAGTTGGCAGGCGAGTATAATACTTGTTCATCACACAAGGAACTATGATGTGTAATAGCACATGATCGAGAGTGTTATTTAACTCAGGCCGGTTGCTTGTCATATGGCTAGTAATAATAAAGATTTGCCGGATTGATGTCCATGACTAATGTTAGGTGCACCTATAAGTTCAGTGGATTCGGCAAATCTATTATTGTTCGAATAAATGGAATTCTTTTGATTGTGAAGTCCTTCTATTAACCGAAATAAGCCAAAAAAAATCTCAACTCCAATTGTGTAAATGTAAACCTAAATTGGGAGAAACAAAACTCCAAATGTAAATATTTTAGTAACAGTTATATTTACTTTTTCATCAATTATCAACATAAGTTAATTATTTGGGAACAAATCCTTACTCATTATGCTTCACATATAATCAAATATGAAATTTCAAACTTAGTTTGGCACTAATAGAAAACAAGATATTGGTCCTAGTTCTGGAATCGGGACTAAGCAATCGGGATAAAAGGCCCCAACTTTCACTACACCACAGTAGAGGTTACATGACACGATTGTGTGGGCAAAGGTCCACTCATGTCCACAAAATAACTGTCAGCGTAGATTTTAAGTTTTGTCTTCAAATCATGTGTCGGTCAACATATGTCATTGTGGACGCAATAAGTGTCGGCAACCACAAAGCCACAACGCATCTGTCAGCATTTTTTTAACAACACGTCATCTGTCGGCACATGTATTAACCTTGGCAGTTTATCTGTCGGCGTAGATAAACACATAACGACGTCACATGTGTCGGCATATGTAGGGTATATAATGCTTACTAAGTGTCCGCGTAAGTGAACACATGTCAACCGACAGGAGGTCGTAGACTCTGCACGTAATTTAGGCCCAAAGAGGAATTCTTTTGGCCATTCTGCCGCCCTCCCGGGCGAAATATCCCTTGCCCGTGCGTGTCATAGGTGCTCCTTCATAAAAAAAATCCATCACTTGCCCTTGTCATCGCTGCTCCTCACGAGATCCAGCCCCCAACCGCCGCAACCATCGCGGTCCGCCCCGTCGCCCAGCTGCCGCCGTCGCCACGCTCTGCCCCGTCGCCCAGCCGCCGCGCTCTGCCCCGTCGCCCAGCCGCCGTTGCCCCGCTCCACCCCGACGTCCAGCTGCCACTGCTCCGCCGCCGTCGCCCCGCTCCACCCCGACGCATGCTCTGCTGCTGCTCTGCCGCCGTCGCCCCGTTCCACCCCGTCGCCCAGCTGTCGTTGCTCCGCCGCTGTCGCTCTCCTCCCCGACGCCCATCACTACTAGGAAAAGGCCTGCTAGTGGCACACCTATTTTGGCTACTAATGGCGCACTACATGTGCGCCACTAGCATCACGCCATTAGAACAGGTGCGCCATTAGCATCTGGTATACTAATGGCGCACTGCCTGGTGCGCCATTAGTATAGCCCATGGTGTTCCACTAGTATGCCTCCCAGGGCATATATACTAATGGTGCATCACGCAGTGCACCATTAGTATAGCCCATGGTGCTCCATTAGTATGCCTCCCAGGGCATATATACTAATGGCGCACCAGGCAGTGCGCCATTAGTATAGCCCATGGTGCTCCATTAGTATCTGGTATTCTGGCATATATATGTTTTGTTTCAAAACCACAAATTCAACAACACATAATATATATATCAAATATATAATACATAATATGTGCCCAACAGTTTTACTGATCCATATATGTTTTGTTTCAAAACCACAAATTCAACAACACATAATATATATATCAAATATATAATACATAATATGTGCCCAATAGTTTTACTGATCCACAACACATAACATATATGCAAAGTTGCATAACAAATTTCATGATCCATATATCAAAATTCCATAGCATCCATACATCCAAAATTCCATAGCATCCATATATACATATAGTTCCATAGCATCCATACATACATAGCTCCATAGCAAATATAATACACAACGATACTTTGCGGGCATTAGTAAGTAATATTTGGCACTAAAACAAATGCCTTCATGTCCATATCGTAGTCCAAATTAAGAGCATCCGCGTGGCAACCTACAAGATGAAATCATCAACATGTCAAATTTAACACTCTAAATCATGAAGATATTCAAGAATGGTCTTTAATTATAAATTTGATCTTCAAATGGGTCAAATGATCTCTACTTACATGTTTTGAGCAACAATGCTAGTGATGCAGAGGCGAAAAGAGGAACCTCTAGCAAATTACAACACTTGAAAAGCATAGAGATTTCTATTGATAAATAGATAGGAGTAGAGGATACATCTTATGCAGATCCTATGAGTGCATTTAGACTTTGACCGTGATCTCTTCCTATACTTCATACTCTACACAGAATGAATGTTTCATCATATATATGTGAATGAGGCAGATGGGTCTCTTAAAAGTTTTAAATACGGATATATGGTGTACAAGTTGGTTCGACTAATCAAGGCACACATGAATCCGGTTTGTGCTTTTATTTCTTGGATGTTCAGAAATTTTTGTTATTTACTCTATTTTTAAGTAACCCATGCACAATGCATAGGGCTCACCCCCCCCCCCCCTCCCATTTACAAATTTTGAATTTGAAATAGTTTAATTGATTTTTTAAGTTCGCTTTGGTGCACTAGTCACAGTAAGGTAGCCAGGTAGGAACTGATGAGGTCATGTTTGGGTAGGCAGGCAGGAACTGATGATTGTCATAGAAGTTTTACATACGGATACCAAGACGTGTGGTGGTTGTGAGTTGTGACTATTTAAAAGGCGTCTGATTATGTGTAGGTGCATATGTATGGAAACAGCTAAAGAGGAAGTAATTAATTTTGTTAAGATTAAAGAAAACAGACTATGATATGTGCATGCGTGTGTATCGGATAACTGGAGGGATAAAACAAAAGAGACAAAATATGAAGGTTACGAAATATATCAAAATGTGTGGTGTTTGAGTTGGTACATCTATCAAATGATGAAATAATATGGGCCCCTCAGTCATTGAACTTGGGTGCAGTTACGATAATCTAATGGTTATACTTAGTTGATTGAAAGAAGATCCACCAAATTAACCGCTAGATGATTTGCTTTTTTGTGAAATTTTCTAATTGTATCTTTTTCTGGTTAGACCATCATGTATTTTTAATATACTAGCAAAAGGGCCCATGCGTTGCAACGGGAGAAAGAAATACCACACGCTCTTAATTTATAAAAAATGGTCTATAATCTGAGAATTTGTAGTTACGACACAAATAAAGATGGTCTTATCCTACAAAAATGCAGTTCAAAATTTCACAGGTCTTCTATTTTAACACGGCTTGCATGTAGATTTAATACGTACAAAGAATCAGTCAAGTGACCTTGAGTTTCATCTCTAATCCTGATTTTGTTGACGTGTTCATCCCCAACCCGGATGAGTACCGGTATGAAAGAAAGACGAATAATGACTTATTTATAAGATTGCACCCTAGATAGTATTTTTATTAAACGTTTAACAGATAGAATAATATCATATTTAAATTCTACATATTTTTCTAATCAAATTCCATATATAATATGTTAAATTTGGAGTTATGGTTTAAAATATATGAGTATTTTAAAAAACATTTAATATATACTACGAGTTTAATGTCATAAACAGTAAGGACTTTTTTTGTAAAATCACCTCGGTGGATTTTTCGACGAAAGCGATAGCCTCTTTATTATTAGGTAAAGATAACAAATTCTATGTACTAGGTGTGTTGTATATATACTTTGGCTTCTCACAATCAAAACACTAGAAAGTGGAGCGTGAAGGGGGAGGGGAACCACCTATGCCGAACTGGAGGCATCCAGTGAGAGGCAACCGTAAGAGGGACGTGCCAACAACAATTTGTCATTTGACACAGAAATGGAAAAAATGGTTGTCCTATTTTTCCGTTTTCACAGCCGCCACAACATTAGGTTTAGGTCACTCCTCCGGTCCTCCCTCCCTCTCAATCTATTGCTGCTCCCGCTCCTGGAGGAGAAGCCGCCCCCCTCCCCAAGCAGCCTCTGCAGTCGGTGTCCCCTCCACGAGCAGCCCCCGCGGCCCTGACCCTCCCTCAGCAGCATCTGGCTCTGTCCCCTACCCGAGCAGCAGCAGGCTCTCTGCCCCTCAACAAGCTGAAGCCACCAGACCCATCCCTTCCCTGAGCAGCAGCCTAGGATTGCATATTTAGACATTCAGTACAATGCATGTGGCCATGTAGCCTAAGTATTTATAGATATGGCCCTAGTTCCCCTGACCGATAAATGGGTTACCGATATATTCAGTTAAATGGCCGATTCGCTCAGCCCCTATCCGATATGGTACCAGTTAACGATATCCTGAACAATGGTTAGGCAATTCATCATTATTATTATCATAGCATTTTCTTTCTTTAAATAAAGTGGAAACTACATAATGAAATTGGATAATCTCAAATAAGATACCACTGGTAATAATAATAAGAAAATGGAATAGATGTAAGGTGAATCAGGAAAAGTTGCATTCATTACATTCCTGCCAGTTTCTGGTTACATGTTATATGTTACAAGGTTCATGCCAGGAAAGTAGTCAGAGAACAGCCAATTCTACTCACTATTGTTACTTCAGTCCTGGTTATCGTGGGATACAAGACTGTAAGAAACACTAGGCATGCATGCATACTATGTTATCCATGCTTACAAACGCTAATTTGTAGAGTCATCACTCGTTACACAAGAACAGAAACAATGAAGCCAAAATCATTAGGGAGAATTCCACAAAAGATACAGAAACAGATACCCTAAGATTTATGTGAATGGAGGCATCACAATATCAGAAATACGTGAGCAAATTAAATAGATAGGTGCCAAAAGATGGGGATTTTTTATGTACATTACCATTCACTAGATTTCTCCATTTTAAGATACTTCCATATATCTTGAGTTGGCATCATATGGTATTTTAGTCTATGAATGGCTCCTACCACGAAAGCACATGCAAAAATTACCAAATGCCGATTTATCTTCCTCAGCAAGTTTGATTGTTACAGTCAAGCAAAGCTGAATCTGCTATAGTTTTCATAGATCTGGTAATCTAACATATGACTAAGAAAAGTTTCCAACTTTAGGTCAAGATCCTATAAAGTTAACATAACAAATATAAATCTATGAAACTTAGAGTTAACATAACAAATGTAAATCTGAAAGTCATAGCTCCCAAAATAGATGTTCTAGTCACTCCCTTGATGGAGAAATTAAGAGCTCTCACCAAGAAAAAAAGACGGAGAGAGGAAAAACAAATTTCTACACAACAGAGCTACTGTATCCATATAGAGATCTTCCTACGCTGACCTAAAATCGGAATAAGTCGCATAGACCATAGTCCATACCCCGGGCACTATGGCCTTAGTAGCAGTCATGTAACTGAACTTGAAACAACATTATATCCAATACAGCTACAAGACCTGGCACAAACTTGCATCCACATGAACTAATACAGATCTCTCTACGCACCCATAGAACTTAGAATAAAACATTATCTCTGGATTCTAAACAACAGGCATACAGTAATCGATGAAAACCAATGTGTAAGACTTGATGTCTACTACGCAACCTTCTCCTTGTAGACGTTGTTGGGCCTCCAAGCGCAGATGTTTGTAGGACAGTAGAAATTTTCCCTCAAGTGGGTGACCTAAAGTTTATCAATCCACGGGAGGCGTAGGACGAAGATGGTCTCTCTCAATCAACCCTGCAACCAAATAAAAAAGAGTCTCTTATGTCCCCAACACACCCAATACAATGGTAAGTTGTATAGGTGCACTAGTTCGGCGAAGAGATGGTGATACAAGTGCAATATGGATGGTAGATATAGGTTTTTGTAATCTGAAATTAGAAAAACAGCAAGGTAACTAGTAACAAAAGTGAGCACGAACGGTATTGCAATGCGTGGAAACAAGGCCTAGGGTTCATACTTTCACTAGTGAAGTTCTCTCAACAATGATAGCATAATTTGATCATATAACTAGACCTCAACATGCAACAAAGAGTCACTCCAAAGTCACTAATAGCGGGGAACAAACGAAGAGATTATTGTCGGGTACGAAACCACCACAAAGTTATTCTTACTGATCGATCTATTCAAGAGTCCATAGTAAAATAACATGAAGCTATTCTTTCCGTTCGATCCATCATAGAGTTCGTACTAGAATAACACCTTAAGATACATATCAACCAAGACCCTAATGTCACCTAGATACTCCATTGTCACCTCAAGTATCCGTGGACATGATTATACGATATGCATCAGATAATCTCAGAATCATCTATTCAACCAACACATAGAACTTCAAAGAGTGCCCCAAAGTTTCTACCGGAGAGTCAAACGTGTGCCAACCCCTATGCATAGGTTCCTAATGTCACGAACCCGCAAGTTGATCACCAAAACATATATCGAGTACTCACATGAATCCACGTGTGCCAACCCATATGCATAGGTTCCCAATTGTCACAAACCCGCAAGTTGATCACAACAGATAGACACGTGCAAGACATACATCAAGTGTTCTCAAAGACTCAATCCGATAAGATAATTCCAAAGGGGAAACTCAATTCATTACAAGAGGGAGAGGGGGAAGAGCATCATAAGATCCAACTATAGTAGCAAAGCCCATGGTACATCGAGATCAAGACATCTCAAGAACACGAGAGAGAGAGATCAAACACATAGCTACTGGTACATACCCTCAGCCCCGAGGGAGAACTACTCCCTCCTCATCATGAAGATAGCCGGGATGATGAAGATGGCCACCGGAGATGGATTCCCCCTCCGACAGGGTGCTGGAACGGGCTCCAGATTGGTTTTTGGTGGCTACAGAGGCTTGCGGCGGCGGAACTCCCGATCTAGGTTTCTTTTTGGGGTTTCTGAATTTATAGGAATTTATGGCGGTGGAATTACGTCGGTTGGGCCCACGAGGAGGTCACAAGCCTGGTAGGCGCTGCCTAGGGGGTGGTAGCGGCCTCAGGGCTTGTGACTCCCTCGTGGCTCTTCTGGCCTTCTTCCAAAGCTTCGGGGGTCTCTTTTGGTCCAAAAAATCATCGTAAAGTTTCATTCCATTTGGACTCCGTCTGAAAAAGGGTCAAAAACACGAAAAAACAGAAACTAACACTTGGCACTAAGTTAATAGGTTAGTCCCAAGAAAGATATAAAATAGCATATTCATGCATATAAAACATCCAAAGTTGACAAGATAATAGCATGGAACCATCAAAAATTATAGATATGTTGGAGACGTATCAAGCATCCCCAAGCTTAACTCCTGCTCGTCCTCGAGTAGGCAAGTGATAAAGAATGAATTTTTGATGTTGCATGCTACCTAGCATAGTTGTCCTTTGTAACTTCTCTCACGTGACATGAATGTTCAGATCCGTTAGATTCAAAACAATAGTTTGCTATTGATGTGGAGACAATAATACTTCAAGCAAACTAGCAAGGTAATCATGAAATTTCAAAATAACAAGGCCAAAAGAAAGTTATCCCTAGAAAAGCATATAGTCTGGCTATGCTCTATCATCCTTGCACAACGAATTTAAATCATGCACAACCTCGGTATTGGCCAAGTAATTGTTTTCACACCTTTACTTTCTCAAACTTTTTCAACTCTCACGCAATACATGAGCGTGAGCCATGGTTTTAGCACTATAAGTGGAATGGAGTGGTGGAGGTTGTGAGACAAAAAAGGAGAAGATGGTCACATTGACTAGGCATGTCAATGAGCTATGGAGATGCTCATCAATAGATATCAATGTGAATGAGTAGGGATTGCCATACAAATGATGCACTAGAGCTAAGAGTATGTGAAAGCTCTTAAAGAAAACTAGTGGGTGTGCATCCAACTTGCTTGCTCACAAAGACCTAAGGCAATTTTGAGGAAGCCCATCATTGGAATATATAAGCCAAGTTATATAATGAAAATTTCCCACTAGCTATATGGTGGTGACAAAACGAGAGACTCTCAATCATGAAGATTATGGTGCTTAATATGAAGCACAAGTGTGGAAAGGAGATAGTAGCATTGTCCCTTCTCTCTTTTTCTCTCATTTTTTGGTGGGCTCTTTGGCCTCTCTTTTTTTTGGTGGGCATCTTTGGCCTCTTTTTGTAAATGGGCTTTGCTGGCCTATTTTATTTCCTCACATGGGACAATGCTCCATCAATGATGATCATCACACTTACAACTCAAAACTTAGAGCAATGATGACTCTATATGGAATGCCTTCGGTAGTGTACCGTGACAATGATCTAGCATGGCATAGACATGAACGGAAACATCATGCTAGCTATCTTATGATCATGCAATGGCAATGTAGAAGCTGCGGCACATGTCATGGTGGTAGTTGCATGGCAATATATCTCGGAATGGCTTTGAAAATGCCATGGTAGGTAGGTATGGTGGCTGTTTTGAGGGAGGCTAATGGTGGTTTAATGCACCGGCGAAAGTTAGACGGCACTAAAGAAGATAGTGATGGTGGAAGGTGAAAGTGCATCTAAACCATGGACTCAACATTAGTCATGAAGAACTCATATACTTTTTGCAAAAGTTTTATTAGTAATCGAAACAAAGCATTCAACGCATACTCCTAGGGGAAGGGTTGGTAGGTGTAAACCATCGCGCGATCCCGACCGCTACACAAAGGATGACAATCAATGAACTAATCATGCTCAAACTTCATCACATAGCGGTTCACCATACGTGCATGTTACGGTAATTACTAACTTCAACACAAGTATCTCTAGATTCACAACACCATACTAACATAACTTAAACATTACGACAACCACATCTCAAAACTAATTGAGAGGAATCAAGCTTCTCTTTCTACTCAATGCACATGAAGATGGAAGTTTTCGTATCCCTTTGGATAACTACCACTTTTGGGACTACTTTCATAGCATAAGCCAACTACCAAGCCACGCACCGCTGTGCTCTAAAAGATATAAGTGAAGCACATAGAGCAAAATCAACTAGCTCTAAAGATATAAGTGAAACACATGTGAGCTGAATTGCCTAACTCAAAGGATATAAGTGAAGCTCGACAAAATCACGGTAAGTGCATGTATCTCTCTCTAGGTGTGCAGCAAGGAAGATTGTGACACAACAAAAATAAAAGACTCCTACGATACAATACGCTCCAAGCAAAACACATAACATGTGGTGAATAAAAATATAGCCCCAAGTAACGTTACCGATGGATTGAAGACGAAAGAGGGGATGCCTTCCCGGGGCATCCCCAAGCTTAGGCTTTTACGGCATCCTTGAATCAACTTGGGGTGCCTTGGACATCCCCAAGCTTGAGCTCTTGCCACTCTTTATCTCTTTGTCCATAAGAACTTCATCCAAAACTTGAAAACTTCACAACACGAAACTTAAACAGAAACTCGTGATATCATTAGCATAAGAAAGCAAATCACCAATTCCTTAGGTACTATAGAAAACTTAAATTCTACTTATGTTGGTGTTGGGTTGCTGTATTTTCACTTCTCCACGGCTAGTACCCTCCGATACTATCCATAGTTTCATCAAAATAAGCAACCAACTGAACAAAAACAGAATCTGTTAACAGCAGACCAGTCTGTAGCAATTTGTATACTTCGTATACTTCTGGTACTTCCAAAAATCTAAAAAATTACGACAGCCTGAAGAAATTGCATAGAAATCAGCAGCAAAAAGAATCAACTCAAAAGCTCTTACAGAAAAAAATGAAAATTCTTTTCGTGAGCTGAAAGTTTCTGTCTTTTTCCAGCATGATCAAACAATCATCACCAAGACTAATCATAACGGTTTTGCTTGGCACAAACACAAAAATAAAAACAAAAGACACAATAATAACAGAATTATGATGGTGTGGAGAAAACAAAACAGGAAGCAAAAAAGCAAAGAAAAATTTATTCATTGGGTTGCCTCCCAACAAGCGCTATCGTTTAACGCCCTTAGCTAGGTATTGATTTCAATGATGCTCACATAAAAGGTAAGGATTGAAACACAACGAGAGCATCATGGAGCAAATAGCTAGCACATTTAATTCTAACCCACTTCCTATGCATAGGGATTTTACGATCAAACAATTTATTGGAGCAAGAATCAACTAGCATAGGAAGGCAAAACAAGATAGCTTCAAAAATTTCAACATATGGAGAGGAAGCTTGATACTATTGCAATAAGTAGAAGCATATGATCCTCTCTCATAGTAATTTTCAGTAGCATCATGAATGAATTCAACAATATAACCAGAACCTAAGGCTTTCTTTTCATGATCTACAAGCATAGGAATTTTACTACTCTCCACATAAGGAAATCTATTCTCAAGAATAGTAGTGGGAGTATCATAAAAGACTTGAGCACTACAAATTGTGTCCACAATGAAAAAGCAAGGTTTAGCAAAAGGGTTCTCGAGAGTATGACAAGTTTTATCATCCCTCTTCTTTAAAACAGAAGTATCCTCACAATAATCATCATAGATAGGGGGCATGCTTTCATCAAAATAATTTTGATCATTCAAAGCGGAAGAACTAAAAAGATCATCTTCATCAAATATAGCATCCCCAAGCTTGTGGCTTTGCATATCATTAGCATCATGGGTATTCAAAGAATGCATGCTAAGAACATTGCAATCATGCTCATCGTTTACATATTCTATGCCAAGCATTCTATGTAATTCTTCTTTCAGCACTTGAGCACAATTTTCCTTCCCATCATGCTCATGAAAGACATTGAAAAGATGGAGCATATGAGGCATCCTCAATTCCATTTTTTGTAGTTTTCTAGCAAAAGAACAAGAAACAAAAATATTCGATTGCAAGATCTAAAGATATACCTTCAAGCGCTAACCTCCCCGGCAATGGCGCTAGAAAAGAGCTTGATGTCTACTACGCAACCTTCTCCTTGTAGAAGTTGTTGGGCCTCCAAGCGCAGAAGTTTGTAGGACAGTAGCAATTTTCCCTCAAGTGGGTGACCTAAGGTTTATCAATCCGCGGGAGGCGTAGGATGAAGATGGTCTCTCTCAATCAACCCTGCAACCAAATAACAAAGAGTCTCTTGTGTCCCCAACACACCCAATACAATGGTAAGTTGTATAGGTGCACTAGTTCGGCGAAGAGATGGTGATACAAGTGCAATATGGATGGTAGATATAGGTTTTTGTAATCTGAAATTAGAAAAACAGCAAGGTAACTAGTAACAAAAGTGAGCACGAACGGTATTGCAATGCGTGGAAACAAGGCCTAGGGTTCATACTTTCACTAGTGAAGTTCTCTCAACAATGATAACATAATTGGATCATATAACTAGACCTCAACATGCAACAAAGAGTCACTCCAAAGTCACTAATAGCGGGGAACAAACGAAGAGATTATTGTCGGGTACGAAACCACCACAAAGTTATTCTTACTGATCGATCTATTCAAGAGTCCATAGTAAAATAACACGAAGCTATTCTTTCAGTTCGATCCATCATAGAGTTCGTACTAGAATAACACCATAAGATACATATCAACCAAGACCCTAATGTCACCTAGATACTCCATAGTCACCTCAAGTATCCGTGGGCATGATTATACGATATGCATCACATAATCTCAGAATCATCTATTCAACCAACACATAGAACTTCAAAGAGTGCCCCAAAGTTTCTACCGGAGAGTCAAAACGTGTGCCAACCCCTATGCATAGGTTCCTAATGTTATGAACTCGCAAGTTGATCACCAAAACATACATCGATTATTCACATGAATCCACATGTGCCAACCCATATGCATAGGTTCCCAATTGTCACAAACCCGCAAGTTGATCACAACAGATAGACACGTGCAAGACATACATCAAGTGTTCTCAAAAACTCAATCCGATAAGATAACTCCAAAGGGGAAACTCAATTCATTACAAGAGGGAGAGGGGGAAGAACATCATAAGATCCAGCTATAGTAGCAAAGCCCATGGTACATCGAGATCAAGACATCTCAAGAACACGAGAGAGAGAGATCAAACACATAGCTATTGGTACATACCCTCAGCCCCGAGGGAGAACTACTCCCTCCTCGTCATGGAGATCGCCGAGATGATGAAGATGGCCACCGGAGATGGATTCCCCCTCCGGCAGGGTGCTGGAACGGGCTCCAGATTGGTTTTTGGTGGCTACAAAGGCTTGCGGCGGCGGAACTCCCGATCTAGGTTTCTTTTTGGGGGTTTCTGAATTTATAGGAATTTATGGCGGTGGAATTACGTCGATTGGGCCCACAAGGAGGTCACAAGCCTGGTAGGCGCCGCCTAGGGGGGTGGTGGCGGCCTCAGGGCTTGTGACTCCCTCGTGGCTCTTCTGGCCTTCTTCCAAAGCTTCGGGGGTCTCTTTTGGTCCAAAAAAATCATCGTAAAGTTTCATTTCATTTGGACCCCGTCTGAAAAAGGGTCAAAAACACGGAAAAAAATAGAAACTCACACTTGGCACTAAGTTAATAGGTTAGTCCCAAAAAAGATATAAAATAGCATATTCATACATATAAAACATGCAAAGTTGACAAGATAATATCATGGAACCATCAAAAATTATAGATACGTTGGAGACGTATCAAGGCTCACCTCCAAGCTCCCCGCGCTTGCCCATCTCCTGCAGGCCGTAGACGCAGTCGACGATGCGCTTCTGCTCGGCGATGCTGAAGACGCCGACATGGAGCTCCAGGCCGACGAGGATGTTGACGAGGCTGCCCTTGACCCTCTTGAGGCATATGAAGTCGTCCTTCCGCAGCACGTTCCGGAACCGATGCAGCTCCCTTGTCAGCCTCTCCCTCGGCCTCCCCGCCCCACCGGCCTCCTCCTCCTCCCCCTCCTCCCCGTCGTCGTCGGCGGCCGCGGCGGCGGCGAGCTCGTCCTCTTGCGCCATGTCCGCCCACGACATCCGGGGCTTCTCCGCCTCGGCCTGCTGCCGCTGCGGGGGTGGCGGCGGGGGCGGATCCGAGTCCCACCCGCTGGGCTCGAATAGGAGATGCCGCGGGGCGGCCGGATCTGAGTCCCACCCCGTGGCAGGAGCGATGGCGGGCGGCATGGCGGCAGCATCCTTCCCCTTCTCCAGCTCCGGCAGGAACGCGACCCTCTCCTTCCCTGCGAGAAGACGAACATAGCAGTTAGGGAAGAGGAACCCTAGCTTTTTTAGCGGCAGCGGCAGGGGCTGCGGCGGCTGGGAGGATGGATGGGGGACGGGGAAACACGAGGCTAACCTTGATCGGCGGTCACCGCCGCGGGGGTGGGCGGAGGGAGCGGTGATTTGGTGCATTTGGATTTGGTGGAGAAAGAAGGTGGCGGCGGCAGAGGACTGGGGAGGGGACAGGGAAGGAAGGAAAGGAGGTTTCCTTTCTCTCCATCTCTGTTTTACCGAGGGAGGTTACTAATGGTGCACCACCTACAAATGCGCCATTAGTAACCCTAGTTACTAATGGCGCACCAGCTGGTGGTGCGCCATTAGTAGTTTTGCAGAAAAAAATATAGTAGTGGCGCACTGGGTGAGTGGTGCGCCATTACTAGTTAAACTAGTAATGGCGCACTCTGCCCCAGTGCGCCATTAGTACTTTTGGAAAAAAAAGTTTGTTAGTAGTGGCGCACCGTGTGTGTGGTGCGCATTAGTGTCCATCACACTAATGGCACACCTCCACATGGTGCACCACTGCTATATAGTAGTGGTGCACCACTTGTTTGGTGCGCCATTAGTGTCTATATTATCTATAGCCCTTTTCCTGGTAGTGCATCCTCCGCCCAGCTACCGTTGCTCCGCCGCCATTGCTCTTCTCCCTAACGCCCAGTCTCCGCCCCGACGTCCAGTCGCCGCTGCTCCGCCCCGACACCCAACCGCCGTTGCTCCGCCGCTGTTGCTCTCCTCCCCGACGCCCAGCGTCCACGCCGATGCCACGCTTCGTCCCGACGCCCATCTTCCCCCGAGCTCCAACCCGACGCCCACCATCTACCGTCCTCGAGTCCCCTCACATCCACGGTATGTCTGTGGGGCCATTAGCTCCCATGCGACGTCGTTGATTTGAATTATCTCTCATGCGACGTCGTTGGTTGTAATGGCTCTCATGCGACATCTCCCAGCGTAGAAATAGCTCAAGCAACACAACCCTTTTACGGGGCTGACTGGCTGTTAGTTAGGCTGAGATTTCGTTAGGAATGTGCTCTGGCTGGTGGGGTCCACCTAGGACAACGTCGTCAAGAGTCAACCGTCCACTACTCGACCGGTGACTGTGTGACCATACTCGACTCGACCGTGCACGACTGGGCGAGCAGCAGCGCCGTGTGCATCTTCTCCGGTAGAGGCATCCGTTTCTTCTCCGCGGTGGTGGAGCGCCTTTCTCGGCAGCGACAGAGCTATTGCGAGTGAGTATTTTCGAAACCCTAGTCCCATTCCCCAGAATTTTGGATAGATCTGTGGCCTCATGCTCTGTTTCTTGGTGATTTAGAATCTCGATTGGATAGGAGCGCAGGGGCTGAATTAGATGGAGCGAGGAGACAGTGCTTCAAATCGGTAATGCCGCCCCTCCCTTTTTTCTCTTTTAGCTGTTATCAAACTCGATTTGGTAGTGACCGTAGCTTACACTGCCGCTGCCCGCCATTGACAAAACAGGGGAGGTTCTGGTTCTGCCACCATATTCGCAATTATAGTGCATTTTTTCCTTATAAAGCCAAGCTCGGTGATGGCAGTGTCCAAGACATTTATAGAGATACCTCCGTGAGGTTGGATGTCGAACTTGTAGATGTTGATCCCCGGGAATTAGAGAGCATGAAGGAGAAGGCCGTGGACAATTTGGTGGAGAGAATTGGGGAGAGTATTGTTTGGGGTCTAGAACAAGAGGTATCTCTGCAACTTTTCGACAACTATTATGGTGAATATGTTAGAATTGAGGATGGAGAATCCATGGTTGCTGAAATTGATCAGCAAGAAGGGTGGGCATGCAAACAAGTAACATTTTATGCAGAGCTAATTGATCTGCAAACTAATTCCAGAGTTGGTTATGTGCCATCAAAGTTGGCTGCACAGGTGGAAGATGATGTGTGGGTTTCACAAAAGAATAGTATGTTGGCATTGTTGACTGAACTGACTGTACTAGATGATGATACAGGGATTGATGCAGATGGAGAGGAGGGAACCCATGGTGCTAGGAAGATTGTTGTTGACTAGAATGTAGTAGAGTTGAATGAAAAAACAGATTTGGTCATTGCACCAATATCTGACATTGATATGGCTGAAATGTTTGGCATTCAAGTTGATGACAAAGATAAGGAGAAGGATGACAGTTCTTTGCCTACTGATGGTAACACAGGCCCTAGAAATAAAAATGAGGATGAAGAAGAGCTGATGAGAATGGATGCAGATGATGTGGATGATACAAATGATAATGAGCTGGTTTGTCTGTATGACAAAGAGAACCCAGTTATTGAGGTGGGAAAGTTGTGGCCAAGCATGGTTGAGTTTAGGATGTCTTTCAGGACCTATGCAGTGAAAAAAGAGTTCGACGCCAAGACTATGTGGACTGATCGAAAGAAATTTTATGCTCGGTGCAAAGGTTATGATGGTGGTGGCAATGCTTGCAAACGATACATATCTGCCAGACTACAACCTGATGGAAGTACAGTAAGGGTAAATCAAATACCACACCAGCATACATGTATGACCACTTCACAGAGAGTTTCAAATATGACATCACAGCTTTGGATTATAGAGAAGATTACTCCTATTTTAGCCAAGACTCCAAACAGTACTGCAAAGAGGCTTAAAGTTGACTTGGAGAAGCTATAGCCCATCCGTCTGCAATATACCACAGTGTGGAAAGCAAAACAAAGGGCCATGAAATCATTGTATGGTGACTGGGCAAATACATTTAGGATGTTGTATAGTTTACAGCAAGTGTTTGTTGGTTCAAGTGCCGAATGATAAGAAAATCAAACAGACCCAACAGCTGTTATGCGCTGTTATGCATCAACAGAAAACACCCGCTATTCTTCTCAAATTATGAGTTTCCTCTTGACCTTGTTTTTATTTTGACAGCCTACCGCTCGGGTTCTTGTTGGGGTGGACGAGTTGCCTCCATCTTGGGATCCGGTTGTCACGCCTAACTTTGGTACTCCCTGTTATGTCTGTATGAAAAACTTGCTTCAAGTCAAGTTCTAGGCACCACTAACTTATTGTTGACTCGGTTGTGTAAAATGCGACACCCAACTAGAGTTCTACATTATATATATATATATATATATATATATATATATATATATATATATATATATATATACACGAGTGACTATTTGTTGTCTTACACGTCGTTTATTATCCTGCTTGTTGCTTGCTTATTCTAGTTTTAGTGCCGAGATGAATTCCGAAATAATCGACCGAATTCGGAAGAGAAGAAGAGAGGATGATGAAGATTTGATGTCCTTCATTTGGCCCGTATTGAATCGAATGCATAAAAGAGGAACAATCGAGAGAAAGAAGCGACATAGCTCCATCCTATATGGAAAGAAGCGTGTCCATGATATTCTTATAGGGCATATTAAAAACTGCCTCATAGCTTATAGGATGGAGCCACATATCTTTAGGGCTTTGGCATCTTACCTTAGAAGAGAAAAGTTGATATTGGATACAAGAATTAAGGTGGAGGAGAAGTTGGCCTTTTTTTTGTACATGGTGTCCCACAACGCGTCTTATGAAGATCTCCAGTTAGAATTTCAACATAGTGGTCAAACATTCCTTGAGTACATCAACGAGTTCTTCAACATTATTCCTCTCTTAGCTAGTCGATTTTTGAAGCCTCCGAGCATTGATGAGCCACATCCAAGAATCTCAACGGACCCAAGATTTTATCCCTATTTCCAGGTTCCATCAGTAACACTTCCACAATTTCTTGACTTATCTAACTTGAAGTTCTTCGTTGACCTTCAATCCATTTTATTTTCAGAACTGTTTAGGAGCCATTGATGGTTTACATGTACCTATAACTGCAACACCTGGGATTGCCGCTCCATTTCGGAATAGGAAGGGCACCCTAGTCATAACATCATGATTGCATGCGACTTCGATCTACGAATCACTTTCATATCATGTGGCTGGGAGGGTTCAGCAACAGATGCCAGAGTTCTTCAGTCTGCGATGATGACAGGATTTAGAGTACCCGAAGGCAAGTTTTATCTAGTTGATGGGGGTTATGCAAACACTCAGTCATTTCTGGCACCTTATCGGGGTGTCCGATATCATTTGAAGGAATTTGGTCATGGACGCGCTCGGCCACAGAACCACATGGAATTGTTCAACCATCGGCATGCTATTCTACGCAACCATGTGGAAAGGTCCCTAGGAATTCTTAAAAAGCGCTTCCCAATTCTTCATGTTGGCACACTACATACAATCGAGAACCAAGTGAAACTTCCTGCTGCTGCTGCAGTTCTTCACAATATCATCAAGATGCATAATGGAAACGAGACTTGGCTTGACAACCAGCCCAATAACATAGCGCCAAATGATTTTGTTGATCTCCCAAATGGTGATGAGAATAACTATGGGAGCAATGGCTTAGGGAACACTTGGAGGATGAAATCGCAATGCAAATGTGGCAGGCATATCATCCTGAATAACCAACATTGTGGTGTTTTTTTAATCATATATACATATGCATTAATCAACTTATGTCGTCTTCATCATCTAACAGTGTAATCCTTGTTGAATGCAGATATGTATCCAAAGGGGTCTCCAAAGTACAATCTTATGAAAGTGACTGGAAAAAAGGCTTCACACGGTGCGAAGAAGTTGACACCCAAAATTAAAAAGACTACTCCAAAAGGTATGTTAATGCTTCATCTCTGCTTGTTGAATTATAGCAACTCTTGTCATGTTGAGTGTGATCAAGTATTTTACTCTATACATTTGTGCTATGTGTAGTTAAGAAGCCCAGAGCTCAGTGGAACCTGGCTCTTGAAAAGGCTCTGGTAGATTTACTTGATGAGCACAATAATCCATATCATAGAGGTCAAAATGGTTGGTCTGCTGAATCTTGGAACAGAATGATAAAAATATTCCATGAGAAATATCCCCATACAAATTTCACAAAACAACAAATCTAAAAGAAACAAAAAGATTTGAAGAGTCAATACAGGATAATCAAGGATGCTCGAAAGCAAAGTGGTGTTAGCTGGAACTATTTCTTAAAGGGCGATCCAGGGCAGAACTCGGGCCTCTGCCCCGTGGTAGCCGAGCCATGGCTCCACCACTAGGAAGAGGTGCATGCAATAATCGCGGGAGGATGCAAGAATGCAACATGCCGCCGCACGGGAACAATACCGCTCCATAGCTTTTCCCACTAATTTCCCTCGATGCCTCCTATTCTTAAAAAAAATAAACCACAAAAACTTTGTGGTCCTTTGTTATGTGTTCTTCTTCCTCTTATTTCTGTCGCACATCTGCTACCTCTTCACTAAACCACTCCTGTCCTTGCTTGATGTAGTTGTTATCGCTGCACTATTGTATACGGTTTATTGGAGATAAATAGGATAGCAAAGACTCGAACATGGGTGGGTATATAAAGACGGCAAAATGGTGCATGCATGGCGGGAGTGGTGCAATACTCGTTCGTCACACGATAAGCTATGATGCATAATAACACATGACAAGGAATATTATTTAGGTCAAGTCGGTTGGTTGCAATCTGACTACTAGTCATAATAAAGATTCGGTCGGACTAATATTAGGTGCAGCTATAAAAGCTCTTAATTGATTCGTCAATTTTATTATCATTTTTGGAAATAATCTAAATGTTTGATTGCAAAGTCTTTTTAGTAACCGGAATGTGCAAAGAAACTCCCAGCTCCAATTTTAAAAACCTAAATTTGGAAAAACCAAGTCTTCACACGGAACATGCAAGTATTTTATAAAAAAACACTAGATAATACCCGTGCGGCGGCATGCTGCGCTACTTATAGTTTGCAGTATATATTGTTGTATAGCATGTGAATATTTTTCTTCAATTTTTTGGAAAAATTTTATTGGTTTTGATAAGCTTTCTGGTTTGGGAATTAAGTCAGAGCAATGAGTGATTCTAATAGATTTTTATTAAATTTTATCTGTATCAAAGTCTTTCTAGTAGTATTCATGGACATTTATTACACTTCTGCTTCGGTACCCCTAAACACAAGGATGGTTCAGATTAATCGATATCTCTTCATAATAAAGGAAATGATAGGATGATTATATTCACGTATACGCTGTATTTTTTTTCATGTGTACACGTCCTCCTCTGCTGGACATGCATGTTCATGTTTTCTCTATTTTTGAAACCGTCAAAATAGTAATGTTAGAAGCATGATTCGGACCATGCACCTTAAGGTATTACCACAACTGCAATAATCATCTAGGCAACAAGACCTCATGTGCTACAATTGTTTTTTACTCCATTAAAAAACTCCAGGAACGCAGTATTCTCTGTTTTTTTTTCTTTTTTTGATTTCCTTTTCCTTTCTAAATGTGTTAGCTTTTTAAACATCGCACCATTTGTTTTTGAAAATGATGATTTTTCTTCAAGTTCATCAATTTTTCTTCAAAATAGGTGATTTTTTTCACAAATTGATGAAGTTTTTTTCTAAATTCGTGAACTATTCCTCAAATAGGGGAACTTTTCTAGAAAGTTAATAAACTTTTTATAAAGGTGATGATCTGTTATTTTAAAAATTGATGAACTATTACTTAAACCGTAATTTTGGTATTCTAAACCCTAAATTGTTGGGAAGTTGTTAACAACTTTGGAAAATGTGCAGAACTTTATAAAAAGTTCATACATAATTTGAAATTCCAAAATTGTGCATAAACTAAAATTGGGTCCATTTCATGACTCGGAATAACATCATTGCATTATAAGACCCCTTTCGTCCTTACCAACATCCATGTGTTTCACATGATGTACATGCATACGTTTATCGAATCTATCCAACTTTTGTCAGCAAGTGAGAATGAACATAAAAATGACCCATGCAAAATTTGAACTATTACTTAAATCGTAATTTTGGTATTCTAAACTATTTTTCAATTTATTCAATAAGTTTCAAAAGAATAATAAATATCAAAAAGGAGAAAATGAATTTAAGAAAAGTTCAAGATATTTAAAAATCATGAATTAAAAAAATAAAAATAGGGTGAAAAAGAAATACGAAAGAAAAAGGAGCTGACAGGCAAAATTTAAACCAAAAATTACGAAACGTGGTACATATATAGGGAAACCGCTGTGGTTTTTATATAAGAGAAATATCATACTTAAATTTGTCACATGTAGTAATGTGTCCAGCGATCAAAGACAGGCTGAGCTAAGAAGAGCGATTCAATGGACAAAAGAAAAAACCAGCGATCAAAGACAGGCTGAGCTAAGAAGAGCGATTCAATGGACAAAAGAAAAAACCAGCGATCAAAGACAAGGCCGTAGCAGAGCCAGAGGAAGCAGACGGCTCGGAGGCGAGCTCGCATGCTCTGGTGTCAAAGGGGGAGAGGTCGAGGAATGGCGGGGACGAGGCAGTATCGCCTCGACCGTACACCACGAGGAGATTGCGGGTGCTGGACAAGGCCGGCCCACCGACCAGCCTGTGTATCCACGGCGCGTAGGTCACCTTCCCGACCACCCCCCACGGGAGCCTCGTCGTCGTCGTCGCTCGCCATCGAAACCAACCAACAGTTGTTGAGAGCTTCATCGCTGCTAGCACGGGCTTCTCCAGCTCTGTCTGCTCTTAGTTAGCGCTTGTATATCGTTATCGTGCCGCCGCGGTGCGTGTTGGAGGATTCTTGCTCGGGCGAACAGTGCGACCGAACACAAGGAATCGGTTCGTCTAGGGATGGACGACGGCATATTCTCAGGCCGGCAGCGCGCCCGTGCTGCTCCTGTGTATTCAAATGTCGAGAAAAGTCATTCTTCCATGCATGGGAGGTCATTTGGGTTACCAAGATCATACCACTCAGGGATTACTTGTATGAGGAGATGATTAGTCCATTCAAAAGTTTTGTGTCAGACCTCTTCGACAGCAGACACGAAGCTAAGAAAAATGATGACGATGCCATGGCATATGTTTACAAGATTTTTATGAACTCGCCATACGGTAGATTTTTTTGAAATCCAGAAAGTACTATAACGGGGATATGCACAAAAAGGAACGATATGAGTATTTGATATAGAATTCCAATTTCATCTCAGATGACATGCTAAGAGATCACTACTATATGGCCAGTTAGAATAGCAAAACATGACATGTTGACAACTCATCTGACTGGAATCTTCTTACTAACACAGTTGTTCAAATCTCAGCGCCTATTACAACATGTGATCATATTCATATGCACCAATATATTAGCAAACCTCACTGTTACTACACAGATACAGAAGGAGATATTCTAGTAAATCCTCTGCGTGCATCCATAGTTGGTGCAGTTGGAGATGTGGGTCATGCAGACTACCCTCCTTCTCTACTTGAACGCAGATCACACGAAGATGATGGGACACCGGTCGCTGAAACAAAAGGTGTAAACGATCACTGGAGCAAGAAGCAAGAGGCCCGAGCACACAAATAATACCGTTCCCTACCTAGGTTTTGCCAAAAATCACCCCCGACGCCTCCTATTCTTAAACAACACACACCACAAAACTCTATGGTCCTAGTTACATGTTCTTCTTCCACCATTTTAACTACACTCTGGTTTCTTGGACACATGATCTGCTACCTCAACACTAGACCATTTCTCTCCTTGTTGCTTGCGGTGGTTGTTGCCACTTCACTATTCTATATAGTTTGATGGAGATCAATGGTATAGCAAAGACTCGAACACGGGGCGGTATAACAAAACGATGGGGATGGTGAGAGTTGGCGGGGGGGTATAATACTTGTTCATCACACAAGGAACTACGATGTGTAATAGCACATGATCGAGAGTGTTATTTAACTCAGGCCGGTTGCTTGTCATATGGCTAGTAATAATAAAGATTTGCCGGATTGATGTTCATGACTAATGTTAGGTGCACCCATAAATTCAGTGGATTTGGCAAATCTATTACTGTTTGAATAAATGGAATTCTTTTGATTGTGAAGTCCTTCTATTAACCGAAATAAGCCAAAAAAAATCTCAACTCCAATTGTGTAAATGTAAACCAAAACCGGGAGAAACAAAACTCCAAATGTAAATATTTTAGTAACAGTTATATTTACTTTTTCATCAATTAGCAACATAAGTTAATTATTTGGGAACAAATCCTTACTCATTATGCTTCACATATAATCAAATATGGAATTTCAAACTTAGTTTGGCACTAATAGAAAACAAGGCATCGGTCCTGGTTCTGAAATCGGGATAAAAGGCCCCAACTTTCACTACACCACAGTAGAGGTTACATGACATGATTGTGTGGGCAAAGGTCCACTGATCTCCACAAAATAACCGTCAGCGTAGATTTTAAGTTTTGTCTTCAAATCATGTGTCGATGAACACATGTCATTGTGGACGCAATAAGTGTCGGCAACCACAAAGCCACAATGCATCTGTCAGCATTTTTTTAACAAACACGTCATGTGTATTAACCTTGGCAGTTTATCTATCGGCGTAAATACACACATAACGACGTCACATGTGTCGGTGTATGTAGGGTATATGATGCTTACTAAGTGTCAGCGTAAGACTTGGCGAGTGATTTAGGCCCGAAGAGGAATTCTTTTGGCCATTCTGCCGCCTGCCCGGGCGAAATATCCCTTGCTCGTGCGTGTCGTCGGTGCTCCTTCATAAAAAAATCCACCACTTGCCCGCGCCGTCGCTGCTCCTCACTAGATACAGCCCCCAACCACCGCAGCCATCGCGGTCCGCCCCGTCGCCCAGCTGTCGCCGTCGCCACGCTCTGCCTCGTCGCCCAGCCGCCGTCGCCCCTCTCCACCCGACGTCCAGCTGCCGCTGCTCCGCCCCCGTCGCCCCGCTCCACCCTGACGCCCAGCTGCCGCTGCTCTACCGCTGTCGCTCTCCTTCCTGACGCCCAGCCTCTGTTGGCTTTTGATCCCTAGATCAAATCACCAGAGCAGCAGCACACACACGTACATGCAAAGCAAGCAAGCTAGGAGGCACCTTAATGGATTCTGGCCTCGTACGCCAACTAGAGTTAGCTTAACGCGGTGATCAATCTCGACGGAACGGCTCGGCAAAAACTCTATACGGAAGGCGCCGAACGAGATATTGCTGCAGGCCCGTCCCCGTCTCGAGCCTGGAACGCTATATTTATTCTCTTGATGATCTGGTGTCACGGGGTATACATGATTATATACTACAAAAGCCAGCTCCCTTAGCTAAACCTATTCAGCTTTAAACTCTAGTAGTACACGGACACGGACATAACATTGGAGACGTACTCCATGTCGTGCTTACCTAATATTCACCCCCCTAAACATGACATGGTCGTCACTACCGACCTGGGTCCCAAATGCGATTGCTGCTTCTCATAATTGTTATCATCGGCATTGCCTTAGCCGTCCCTTGCAGCATTTTATGGATCATATTTACTATTGTCGGCTCATCCGTAGCTCGATGACAACACTCCTTCTTGGTCGCGTCTTCAATCTTCACCTCTTCTTCGGTGCTTTGTAGACTCTCCTTCGAATCATCGAGGGCACATCTTTTGTACCCGTTCGTGACCATACTTTGGTCTAACTTTAAATCCCAAGCTCTTGGCGCTTGCATCATCCCGTAAAGTGCCTTCTTAAACTTGTAAACTTTTCCTTCTTTGCATTTTTTCTCGTAGCCGAGGGGTTGTTCCACGTACACTTCTTCTGTGAGATCGTCGTTGAGGAAAGCGGATTTAGCATCCATATGATGAACCTTCCAATCCTCTTGTGCTGCCAAAGCTAGGAGCACTCTCACCGTCTAGAGTCGAGCAACCGGTGCAAACACCTCATCATAGTCAACTCATTGACGTTGTACGTAGCCCTTTGCAACGAGTCTTGCCTTGTACTTCACAATGGCACCCTCCGTGTCCTTCTTTAACTTGTAAACCCACTTCAAACCAATCGCCTTTTTGTTCAGAGGTCGGGTTACCAAAGTCCACGTGCCATTGCTCTCAATGTCGTTCATCTCCTCATCCATGGCGTGCGTCCGGAGTACTCGAGCGTAACTGGCTTTGTGTACTTGTAGACTTTCTTGAGGGTCTTGTAGTGACGAGGCCATGAGGAGTCCGTTGTGGCTTGCGAAGGAGGCGACACAAATCGTGTCGGTGTTCATGCACTTGAGGAAGACGGCTCACTCCCGGGCGTCTCATCGACATCTGTGTCATCGGCGTAGTCGTCGTGACCGTGAGCATCATCTTGATTGTCGTCGTCACTATGCGCCTCGTTGTCGATGTTGTTGTCGAGATCTCCGCCCGTGCCATGCGCGTCATTGTCGCTATCTTCTTGCGACCTATGTGTGTCGTCGTCGGTGTTGGCACCATGATGATCACTACCATTGTGGTCACCTTGGTTGGGCGTCTTGCCAACCACCTGGACATCCTCCCCTGCATCATCATCAGTTGGAAATTCAACCGTGAATATGTTATCGTTTGGAGCATCGTCGGCTGCAGCGCTCCAATTCCAGAATTGATTTTCGTCAAATACGACGTCGCGTGAAATTCGTAGACGCTTGGTTTGTGGATCGTAGAAGCGGTATGCCTTGGTGCCAGAACTCCTCTCGTATCCGATGAACACCATCTTGGTGCTACGATCAGCAAGCTTTGAGGGATGCGGCTCCGTCGTCTTCACATGTGCCACGCATCCGAACGTCCGTAGATGAGACACATTCGGCTTACGTCCGTAAATTGCTTCATACGGAGTCTTGCCGATCACCGCCTTCGTTGGAGTCCGGTTGAGAAGATAGACCGCCGTCGAGACAGCTTCTCCCCAAAAAGTCTCGGGCAGGTTCTTGCTCTTGAGTAAACTCCTTGCCATGTCAACGACGGTTCGATTGCGCCTTTCAACGACCCCGTTCTGCTGTGACGTGTAAGGTGTTGTGAGGAACCTTTTTATGCCAATCTTCTCACAGTAGTCGTTGAACACATTCGACGTAAACACTCCGCCGTGATCTGTCCGTAGAGCGCGAACCTTCACCTTGTGTTCCATCTCCGTTGCAGCCTTCAGCTTCTTGAACGCTTCAAACGCCTCATCTTTAGATCATAGGAGAACGACCCACATATATCTCGAGTAGTCGTCTATCACAAGGAAGAAATACTTCTTTCCCGCGTGAGTTGACGGGGTGATAGGGCCACATAGATCACCATGGAGCAGCTCGAGTGCATCACTTGCACGATAGGTAGAATGAGCAGGGAACGGCCTGCCGTGTTGTTTGCCAACCAAGCACCCGTCACATACTTGATCAACATTGTCGATAAATGGCATCCCGGATACCATCTCCATCTTTGTCATCTTCTTCAAGGCGTAGAAGTTAACGTGTCCAAATCTAGCATGCCATAACCACGAATCATCATCACTCTTGGTGAGCCAACAGTCCAGTTGAGATTGATCAAGGTTGAGGATATAGAGCCTGTTCCGTGTGCGATTAACACGAGCTAGCACGTTTCGGAGGTTGTCGAAGATCGTCATCACTCCGTTCTCAATATCCACCTTGCATCCATTCTCGTCAAGCTTCCCAATAGAGATGATGTTGTTGCTAAGCCGTGGGATGTAGTACACTCCGGTGAGTATGCGATGTTTGCTTGTGAGACCCTCGAAGAGGACAAATCCTTGCCCACAAATCTCCACATTTGAACCATCACCAAACTTTACCGAGCCTTCAACATCATATTCTAGCTCGAGAAATTTCTCCTTGCATCCCGTCATGTGGTTACTGGCACCCGTGTCGAGATACCACAACACGTTATGATCCCCGGATAACTTAGGTGTCACATTCTTCTCATGAAGTAGCACCTTCCGACTTGGTTTCACAACCATCGTTTCGGCGAGATCACAAACTTCTGCCATCAGAAGACCTGGACCTTCGTCTTCCTGCTTTGCCAAATTTGCCTTGATCTCCCGCTTGTCAGGCTCCGGACAATTCTTTTCAAAGTGACCATCTCGTTGCAGTTATATCGTTTTGAGAGTGCTATAATATTCTTCTGTTATGGAAAAAATCATTCCGCATGTTTTATTCCGTTTGGACTCCGTTTAATATTCTTCTCCGAAAAGGGTCAAAAACACGGAAAAAACAGGAACTGGCACTTGGCAGTGAGTTAATAGGTTAGTCCCAAAAAAGATATAAAATAACATATTCATGCATATAAAACATCCAAAGTTGACAAGATAATAACATGGAACCATCAAAATTTATAGATACGTTGGAGACGTATCAAGCATCCCCAAGCTTAACTCCTTCTCGTCCTCGAGTAGGGAAGTGATAAAGACTGAATTTTTGATGTGGAATGCTACCTAACATATTTGTCCTTTGTAATTTCTTTCTTGTGACATGAATGTTCAGATACGTAAGATTCAAAACAATAGTTTACTATTGACATGAAAACAATAATACTTCAAGCAAACTAGCAAGGCAAACATGAACTTTTGAAATAACAAGGCCAAAGAAAGTTATCCCTACAAAATCATATAGTCTGGCTATGCTCCATCATCCCCACACAACAAATTTAAATCATGCACAACCCCGGTATTGGCCAAGTAATTGTTTTCACACTCTTACTTTCTCAAACCTTTTCAACTCTCACGCAATACATGAGCATGAGCCATGGATATAGCACTAAAGGTGGAATAGAGTCTGGTGGAGGTTGCGAGGCAAAAAGGAGGAGATGGTCACATCGACTCGGCGTATCAACGGGCTATGGAGATGCCCATCAATAGATATCAATGTGAATGAGTAGGGATTACCATGCAACGGATGCACTTAGAGCTATAAGTGTGTGAAAGCTCAAAAGGAGAACTAGTGGGTGTGCATCCAACTTGCTTGCTCACGAAAACCTAGCGCAATTTTGAGGAAGCCCATCATTGGAATATACAAGCCAAGTTATATAATGAAGATTCCCACTAGTATATGGAAGTGTCAAAACAAGAGACTCTCTATGATGAATAACATGGTGCTATTTTGAAGCACAAGTGTGGAAAAAGATAGTAGCATTGTCCCTTCTCTCTTTTTCTCTCATTTTTTTGTTTGGGCACTTTGGCCTCTTTTCATTTTTTTGGTGGGCATCTTTGGCCTCTTTTTTTATTTCCTCACATGGGATAATGCTCTAATAATGATGATCATCACACTTTTATTTACTCACAGCTCAATGCTTAGAACAATGATGACTCTATAGGAAATGCCTCCGGTAGTGTACCGGGATGTGCAACGATCTAGCTTGGCGTATGACGTTGAAACATCTCGCTAGCTATCTTACGATCATGCAATGGCAATATGAAAGTGACAGCACAAGTCATGAGACGGAACGGTGGGAGTTGCATGGCAATATATCTCGGAATGGCTATGAAAATGACATAATAGGTAGGTATGGTGGCTGTTTTGAGGAAGGTATATGGTGGGTTTGTGCACCGACAGAAGTTGTGTGGCACTAGAGAGGCTAGCAATGGTGGAAGGTGAAAGTGGATCTATACCATGGACTCACATTAGTCATGAAGAACTCATATACTTATTGCGAAAGTTTTATTAGTAATCGAAACAAAGTGCTAAACGCATACTCCTAGGGGAAGGGTTGGTAGGTGTTAACCATCGCGCGATCCCGACCACCACACAAAGGATGACAATCAATAAATCAATTATGCTCCGACTTCCTAACACCGCGGTTCACCATACGTGCATGCTACGGGAATCACTAACTTCAACACAAGTATTTCTAGATTCACAACACCCTACTAACATAACTCTAATATTACCAAATCCATATCTCAAAACTTAATTGTTAGGAATCAAACTTATCTTACTAATCAATGCACTTGAATTATGGAAGTTTTTATTGTATCCTCTTTGGATGTCTATCATCTTCAGGACTACTTTCATAGCACAAGCGAATTACCAAGTTACTTAGAGAGAGCACTCTCAAAACGATATAAGTGAAGATCGAGAGTTTTTATTTCTCCAAAATATGACACCGCCGTGCTCTAAAAATATCTAAGTGAAGCACTAGAGCAAAGTTATCTAGCTCAAAAGATATAAGTGAGGCACATGCGAGCTAAATTGCCTAACTCAAAAGATATAAGTGAAGCTCAATGAGTATTCTAGAAAATTCACGATGAGTGCATGTCTCTCTCAAAAGGTGTGTAGAAAGGATGATTGTGACACAACAAAAATAAAAGACTCCTATAATACACGACGCTCCAAGTAAAACACATATCATGTCGTGAATAAAAATATAGCTCCAAGTAATGTTACCGATGGATTGAAGACGAAAGAGGGGATGCCTTCCCGGGGCATCCTCAAGCTTAGTGTGACAGCCCGATGCCGACGCCCCAGAAGATTCCCCTTTATTTCCGTTTCCGTCGTGTGGTTATTTTATTTAGTTGCATCATCATTTAGTTTGCATCGTCGCATCATGCATGGCATCTTGCATCGTGTGTCGCGTGTGGTGTTTTGAGTGTGTGTGCTTCGAGTGCTCACCGAGTCTTAGTGCGATAGAAACTCCCCCTCTCCCCTCTTATTTTGTTTTTGCGGTTTGCTAAAGTTTCCCCTTTTAAACCCCTATTTAAAAAGGGTTCGTCTTCTTCTTTTCAATAAAAGTCCTTTTATTAATGTGGGGACAACCCCTTGGGTTTCCTTTATTTTTTTCCTTTGTTTATTTTCTAAAACATACTCTTTTCTTTTCTCCTTTAAAGAGCCTTTTATTTTATTCTTTAAATAAAAGGGTTTTATTTTATTCTCTTGTTAAAAGGGTTTTATTTTAATTCTTAAAAGGGTTTCATTTTTATTTGTTTAAAAAATGCCCAAGCTATTTTATAGTTGGGGTATATTTTTTTCACAAGGAGTCAACAACATTTATTTTTTTATTTTTGTTTAAAACCTATTTCTTTTGTTTTGTTTGAGTTGCTGTTTTTTTTAAAAGGAAAAAAAATGAAGAGGGAGCCTGCCAGGCCGAAGGCCTCCCCCAACCCTAGGTTCCCTCGCCCGATTCCCTCTCGTTCTCCCCCTACGCCGTCTTCCTCAGCCCGATCCCCCTCCCCCTCTCGATCCCACAGCGTCTCCCTGCCCTCTCGATCCCGTTCCCTCCTCCCGTTCCGAAGACCGCGTGCCCTCTTCCTCGCCCTCGCTCGCCAGGGAGCAGTGCTCGCCCTTGGCCTCCTCTCGCCGGAGCCTCCCCTCGCCCTCGCCTCGGCCTCACCCTTGCCATGGTCGCCGCCCATGGAGCTCGCCTCCCGCGCCAGGGGTCCACGGCCTCGTCCCTCCCGAGCTCGCGTGGCCGCCGCCATGGTCGCCCCGTCGCCTTGCTGCAGAGAGCCGCTGCGCTGTGGTCTCCCCTCGCCGGAGCCGGAGCTCGTCTCCTCGCCGCCGCTCGAGTGTCGAGCACGCTGGTGCCGCCCTGCCTGTGTGCGTGCTTCTGTTCTTGCCCGCCGCCTGTTGCTCTTGCTGCTGCCCGCGCTCCCCTGCAGGTGCCAACCTCGTCCGTCTCCCGCGCCGGTTGCTGTTGCCTGCTGCAGGAGCCGCAACCCCAGGTCGAGCACGAGCCACCCTTGGCCTCCCGCGCCCGGGCCCTGCCGCCGTTCCCATGGTGGGCTGCCGGAGAGGTCCCGCTCGCCTCGGAAAGCTGTGGCCCCCTCTTCATCTTGCTGCTGCTTGGCCGCTGTCTGTCGTTGTTTTGTTGTTGATATTGTTGTGGCCGCGTTTTGCTGCTAGCCGTTGTTGATGTGCTTGTTGTTGCTGCCATGCTGCTGCGTGCCATCCCGTGTTGTTGTGCTAGCTGCTGGAGTCCCCTGTGCCTTGTCGTAGCTAGTTGCTAGTTGCTATTGCTAGTAGAAGCTAGTTGCTGTAGCAGCTGCTTGCTGTAGGTGCTGCTCGTATTATTTGTTAGTTGCTGCTAGCCGTTGCCTATGCCGCTGCTTGCTTGCCTACTAGTAGGTAACCACTGCTGCCGATTGCTGCTGCTGGGTAGATGTTTGCTTGACGCTTGGTGCAGTGTTGCTTACTTGCTGCTAGTCACCGTAGTATGCTAGTGCTAGTTGCCGCTTTGCTAGTTGATGTTGATGTTGTGTCGCATGCCGTCGCCGCGTGCACCATCCCCGCCACCGTGGTCCTTCAACGAGTTCACGAGTACCACGTCGTCCTCGACGACACCCCGGAGCGTGTTCGACTATCGTCGCCGAAGACCCGTCTACCGATGCAAGAGAACGACTACCGTCGACAAGACCGTGTACGACTACTTCCACGACGTCCGCTACGATCCGATCCCCTCCGATTTGCACGCTTCGAAGGTATACCATTGGAACGTGTCGTGAATCGTATGCATGTTGTATGAGTTGTGTCGTATGTATGCGCCGTGTGTTTGCCCGTGCACGTTGTCTTCCTTTTCGTTGTGCCCTCGACACATGGGAACCCGGTAACCGGGATCACCCCATCTTTATTTAGCGTTCCCTCACACGCTTCCTATACGTTGGCACGATATCTCGACGAGTTATCGGGAAAGAAACGTTGCCGTGGCATCGTTTCCGTTTTTCCGCCATGGTTCCCTCTCGCTCGCCGTGGCGACATATGCGTCTTCTCTTCTTGCCCATGTTGTAATGAGCTCGCATGCATGACGCATTCATGGCATGATATATGTGTTGAATGTTTCTTGTGACGTAGCTCCGATCTATGCTCCGCGTGTTAACCAACTAGGATGTCAGGTAGAATCACTCGCTACACCCTTGCCATGTTAACAACATTTAATATTGCCGTGTAAATAATCGGGAGTGAATTAAATAATTAATCGTGGAGTTTCGTCGATATGCAACTCGTTGTATATCGAGCTTCACTTAATCTGTAGTGTTTGCGTGAGGTGAATTGCCATGCCATCCCTTGCATGTTGACCTGATCATGCATCATAGTAGGTTGTGCATCATGTTGTGCATCGTGTGGTGAATATCTGTGTTGATGTTTGTTTCCGGTTTTCTCCGTTCCGATAGAGTTCCGCAAGCGTGTCGGAAAGTGAGGAACCGTTCGACTACGTTGGTTCGTCTGCTTCACGGAGTCATTCTTCTTCCAAGCGGGATCTCAGGCAAGATGACCATTTCCCTAGATACCATTACTATCATTGCCATGCTAGTTTTATCGCTTCTATCGGTTATGTCTCGTTGCCTACCACATGTTAAATGTCAGCCTCTCAACAATGCCATGATCACCTTCAACCTGTACGACCTAGCAAACCACTGATTGGCTATGTTACTGCTTGCTTAACCCTGTTGTTAGCGTTGCTAGTTCCAGGTGCAGATGCTTCCATGTGATAACATGGGTCCCTTGTCATATCACCATATATTAATGCTATTTAATTTAATGCACCTATATACTTGGTAAAAGGTGGAAGGCTCGACCTTTGTAGCCTGGTGTTTTGTTCCACCTTTGCCCCCTTAGTTTCGGCTACCGGTGTTATGTTCCATAAACGAGCACTCCTAACACGATCGGGGTTGTTATGGGGACCCCCTTGATAATTCGTTTTAGATTAAAGCTGGTCTGGCAAGGCCCAACTTTGGTACTACATTTGCCTAATAACTAATGAACTGCATAGGGAGTAATTAACCCGAGGATAATTTAATCAACCCCCGGGCCAGTGCTCCTCATGAGTGTTGGTCCAAAATGGACAGACTGCGGGGCCACCACGGGGCAACTCGAGGTTTGGTACCTGTAGGCTTTTCCATCCGCCGTGTCCTGAGAACGAGGTACGCAACTCCTATCGGGTTCGTCGACACGTCGGGCGGCCTTGCTGGGTTAGTTTTACCTTTGACGGAATATCTTGTGCATCGGGATTCCGGTGATGCTTTGGGTAATCTCAGAGTTGAGGTTTTCCACTAGGGAATCCAACGAGATCGCGAGCTTCGTGATTGAGGATTTCTATGCGGCTTGTGGTAATTTGTGATGGACTAGTTGGAGCACCCCTGCAGGGTTAAATCTTTTCGGAAAGCCGTGCCCGCGGTTATGTGGCAACGTGGAAACTTTTTTTAACACTGGTTCTAGATAACTTGAAGTAACTTAATTAAAATATGCCAACTGTGTGCATAACCGTGACTGTCTCTTTTGTGAGTTCCTTCTCCGATCAAGGACACGGTGGGGTTATGTCTGACGTAGGTAGGTGTTCAGGATCATTCATTTGATCATCAGTAGACACGTCCGTTATGCGTAGATCTTCCCCCTCTTATTTCTTGTACTCGTAAGTTATCCACCAAATATATGCTTAGCCGCCGCTGCAACCTCACCACTTAACCATGCCTCACCCATTAAGCTTTGCTAGTCTTGATACCTTTGGAAATGAGATTGATGAGTCCCCTGTGGCTCACAGATTACTACAACACCAGTTGCAGGTACACGTAAAGATTACTTGACGTGAGCGCGTTGATTGTTCATTTGGAGTTGCTTCTTCTTCTTCTTCTTCTTCGATCTAGGATGGGTTTCAGGCCGGCAGCCTGGGATAGCAAGGATGGACGTCGTTCTTCTTTTCTCGTTTGTTTTCGTCCGTAGTCGGACCCTGCTCTTCTTCATGATGATTATGTACCGTACTGCTGTGACTCTGATGTAGCTTGTGGCGATTGTAAGCCAACTCTATTTATATATCTCTTCTTTTCAGTACATGTACTTGTAACGATATCCATTCTTGCGACACGACGAGATGCGCTTCTATCCCTGACGAGGCCTTCGTGCCAAATTGAGGATAGGGTCGCCTCTTAGGCGTGACACTTAGGCTTTTTGGTGTCCTTGAATTTGGCTTGGGATGGCTTGGTCATCCCCAAGCTTGAGCTCTTTCCACTCTTAATCCCATTGTCCATGAGAACATCACCCAGAACTTGAAAACTTCACAACACAAAACCAAAACAGAAACTCGTGATATCATTAACATAAGAAAACAAACTACCAACTCTTTAGGTACTGTAGTAAACTTGATTTCTATTTAGATTGATGTTAGGTTACTGTATTCTCACTTTTCCATGGCTAGTACACCCCGATACTATCCATATTTTCATCAAAATAAGCAATCAACACAACAAAAACAGAATCTGTCAAAAACAGACAAGTCTGTAGCAATCTATATACTTTGTATAGTTCTGGTATCTCACAAATTCTGAAAACTTATGACAATTAGGGCAATTGTCATATCAACAAGCAGCAAAAAGAATAAACTCAAAAGCTCTTCCTGTATAGGAATTAAAAATAATTTCGTGAGCGCAAAGTTTCTGTCTTTTTCAGCAAGATCAAACAACCATCACCAAAACTAGTCATAAAGGTTTTACTTGGCTCAAACACAAAAGGAAACACAAAAAACACAATCATAACAGAATTATGATGGTGTGGACACAAAAAAACAGAAAGCAAAAAGCAAAGATAAATTCATTGGGTTGCCTCCCAACAAGCGCTATTGTTTAACGCCCTTAGCTAGGCATAAGGCGATAGAATCAAGTATCATCGTCTTTGGTGCTCAAACCATAAGTATCCCTCATCATGGATTCATAAGGCAATCTTATTTTCTTTCTAGGAAAGTGTTCCATGCCCTTCTTTAATGGAAATTGAAATCTAATAGGTTTCTTCATATCGATGATAGAACCAATAGTCCTAAGGAAAGGTCTACCAAGAATGATGGGACATGTCAGATTGCAATCAATATCAAGCACAATGAAATCTATGGGTACATAGTTCCTATTTGCAATAATAAGAACATCATTGATCCTTCCCATAGGTTTCTTAACAGTAGAATCCGCAAGATGCAAATTAAGAGAGCACTCATCAATCTCGTTGAAGCCTAGAACATCACATAAAGACTTTGGAATAGCGGAAACACTAGCACCCAAATCACACAAAGCATTGCATTCATAGTTTTTAATCTTGATTTTGATAGTATTTTCCCACTCATCGTGAAGTTTTCTAGGAATAGATATCTCCAACTCAAGTTTCTCTTCAAGAGATTTCATCATAGCATCAACGATATGATCGGTAAAGGTCTTATTTTAGCTATAAGCGTGTGGAGAGTTTAGCATGGACTGCATCAAGGAAATACATTCAATCAAAGAGCAACTATCATAATTGAATTCCTTGAGATCCAAAGTAGTAATTTCATTACTACTCAAAGTTTTGATATCCTCTACTCCACTTTCAGTGCTTTTAGCATCAAGATAGATAGACTCCTAATCATTGGGGCGTTTCTCAACCAAAGTGGATTCATATCCAGCCCCATCATCATTAGGTTTGACATTATAAAACAAGGATTCAATAGGAGTCACACCAAGCACTTTAAGATCTTCGTGATTCTCATCACATATTTCAGGTTTAGCAGCCATTTTATTGACTAAGGTAGCCAGTTTATTAGAAATTTGGCCTACCAATTTTTCAAGACGAGCAAACTGAGAATTTAACGCAAAGAATTCTTTGGCCATATCATCAACTTCTTTATTCATAAAAGCTATAAAAGAATTTTGCTCCCTTAGTTCTCTACGAAAGTAGCTATTATAATCAAACTGTGTAGACATGAAGCCTTTAACACTAGTTTCAATCTCTTCCAACCTTTTATAGTAAGCATCATAATCCTTTGGTTGGGACATATAGGTCATAGCAGGCACACAAACGCACAAGCGAACAGAAAGCAAGCGAAATAAAAAGGGCGAACCAAAAAGGCAAATATTTTTGTAATTTTTTGTTTTTCAAAAGTGGGGGAGAGGAAAACGAGAGGCAAAAGGCAAAAAAGTAAATGCAAGAGATGAGTTTGCGACAGTTACTTGGATAAGCTTCACTTAGAATAGTCCCCGGCACCAGAAATTGACACGTTGAAGGGAGACTATTCTTGACTTGATACTTCCCCACAACGGCGCCAAAAATTCTTCTTGCTACCTCTTGAGCTTGCGTTGGTTTTTCCCTTGAAGAGGAAAGGGTGATGCAGCACAGTAGCAGTAAGTATTTCCCTCTATGATTCTTGCAATGGGAGAAGTGCTTGGTTTTGGGTTCTTACCGTGTGGTGACCTTTCCCAGTGACAGTAGGGGCAGCAAGGCACACATCGTGTGGTTGCCATCAAGGGTAACAGCACCATGTTCTTCTTGTTTGAGAGCCTCTCGTTTCGTCACTACCATATGCTAGTGGGAATCTTCCATTATATAACTTGGCTTGTATATTCCAATGATGGGCTTCCTCAAATTGCCCAAGGTCTTCGTGAGCAAGCAAGTTGGATGCACACCCACTAGTTCTCCTTTTGAGCTTTCACATACTTATAGCTCTAGTGCATCCTTTGTATGGCAATCCCTACTCATTCACATTGATATCTATTAATGGGCATCTCCATAGCCCTTTGATACGCCGAGTCAATGTGACCATCTCCTCCTTTTTGTCTCACAACCACCACCACACTCTATTCCACCTATAGTGCTATATCCATGGCTCACGCTCATGTATTGCGTGATAGTTATAAAAAGTTTGAGAAACTAAGAGTGCGAAAACAATTACTTGGCCAATACCGGGGTTGTGAATGATTTACATTAGTTGTGTGAGGATGATGGAGCATAGCCACACTATATGATTTTGTAGGGATAACTTTCCTTGGCCTTGTTATTTTGAAAGTTCATGATTACCTTGCTAGTTTTCTTGAAGTATTATTGTTTTCATGTCAATAGCAAACTATTGTTTTGAATCTTACGGATCTAAAAATTCAAGTCACACGAAAGAAGTTGCAAAGGACAACTATGCTAGGTAGCATTCCACATCAAAAATTTAGTCTTTATCACTTCCCTACTCGAGGACGAGCAGGAGTTAAGCTTGGGGATGCTTGATACGTCTCCAACGTATCTATAATTTTTGATGGTTTCATGCTATTATCTTGTCAAACTTTGGATGTTTTGTATGCCTTTTAAATCTTTTTTGATACTAACTTATTAACTCAGTGCCAAGTGCCAGTTCCTATTTTTTTCATGTTTTTGACCCCTTTCAGAGGAGGATTTTAAACGGAGTCCAAACGGAACGAAACTGCCAAAAAGATTTTTTCCGAAACAGAAAAAGATTGGGAAGCGTGAGAATCAGGGCAGGGGGCCACCAGGGACCCCACAAGCCTCCTAGCCGCGGCCAGGGGGGCCCGCGCCTCCCAGGCTTGTGGGCTCCCTGGGCCACCTCTGCCCTAGGTCTTTCTCCTATAAATTCTCTAAAATCCTAGAAAAAATCAGGAGATCATCGAAAGTACTTTTCCGCCGCCGCAAGCTTATGTCTCCGCAAGATCCCATCTAGGGCACGTTTTGGTGCCCTGGCGGAGGGGGGATTCGGATACGGAGGGCTTCTTCATCAACACCATGACCTCTCCGATGATGCGTGAGTAGTTCACCATAGACCTACGGGTCCATAGCTAGTAGCTAGATGGCTTCTTCTCTCTCATGGGTCTTCAATACAAAGTTCTCCAAGATCTTCATGGAGATCTATCCGATGTAATCTTCTTTTGCGGTGTGTTTGTGAATTGTGGATTTATTATCAGATTATCTATGAATCTTATTTGAGTTTCTTCTGATCTCTCTTATAAATGATTTCACATCCTTGTAATTCTCTTCGAGTTGTGAGTTTTGTTTGGCCAACTAGATCTATGATTCTTGCAATGGGATAAGTGCTTGGTTTGGGTTCATACCGTGCAGTGACCTCACCCAGTGACAGAAGGGGTAGCGAGGCACGCATTGTGTTGTTGCCATCAAGGGTAAAAAGATGGGGTTTTCATCATTGGTTTGAGATTATCCCTCTACATCATGTCATCTTGCTTAAGGCGTTACTCTGTTCGTCATGAACTCAATACACTAGATGCATGCTGGATAGCGGTCGATGTGTGGAGTAATAGTAGTAGATGCAGAAAGTATTGGTCTACTTGTCTCGGACGTGATGCCTATAAGTATGATCATTGCGTTAGATATCGTCATGACTTTGCGCAGTTCTATCAATTGCTTGATAGTAATTTGTTCACCCACCGTAATATTTGCTATTTTTTGAGAAGCCTCTAGTGAACACTATGGCCACCGGGTCTACTCCACACCATATTTTCAGCCTTACACTTTTACTTCGTTGCACTTTCCGCCTTTAGATCTCACTTTGCAAACAATCTTGAAGGGATTGACAACCCCTTTATAGCGTTGGGTGCAAGCTCTTTGTGTTTGTGCAGGTACTCTGGACTTGACAAGATTCTCCTACTGGATTGATACCTTGGTTCTCAAACTGAGGGAAATACTTACTATTCCTGTGCTGCATCACCCTTTCCTCTTCAAGGGAAAACCAACCCAAGCTCAAGAGACGATGGAAGGTTTCTGTCGACGTAGCAAGGCGCCGAACGATGTATTGCCGCAGGTCCGTCTCGAGCCTGGAACACTTTATATTTCTTCTCTTGATGATCTGGTGTCACGGGGTATACATGTATATATACTACTAAAGCCAGCTCCCTTAGCTAAACCTATTCAGCTTTAAACTCTAGTAGTACACGGACACAGACATAACATTGGAGACGTACTCCATGTCGTGCTTACCTAACAGCCTCCGCCCCGACGCCCATCCTCCGCCCAGCTACCGTTGCTCCGTCGTCATTGCTCTCCTCCCCGATGCCCAGTCTCCGCCCTGACGTCCAGTCGCCGCTGCTCTGCCGCTATTTCTCTCCTCCCCGACGCCCAGCCTCCACGCCGATGCCGCGCTTCGTCCCAACGCCCATCTTCCCCCAAGCTCCACCCCGACGCCCACCATCTACCGTCCTCGAGTCCCCTCACATCCACGGTATGTGTGTGCCTCCTCCCGTCTCATGTAATATTCTCTCTTTGGCCTTTTAGATGAATCTCTTGAAGCTTGTACGGATCAACTAGTTTTGAAAACAGAGAACAACTCTTTAGTAGTTTGCTGCAAGTTTAAGTGTAAACAAAAATAGTAAATGAATTAGCAAATTGCCAAAAATTATACATAAAGATGAAGATTTTTTTATGAAGTGCGCTGAGCTGTAACAAATATATCTGAATTAAATTGGAGTGTATTAGTCTTGACTAGCCAGTTTTCCTTGTGAATAGAAAGTTGCTGAACTTGAACCATATGCAGTTGCTGAACTTGAACCATATGCAGTTATCTCTTTGTGCATTTTTGATTTCCTATGTACTGATGTCTGTTTGTGCATTGCTGAACTCGAACCATATGCAATGTTTGTTGCTTAAATATTGTTTGTTTTGTATTTCTATTGCTTGAATTATGATTGTCAATTCACCTATGCAAAGCTAACACTGCCGCATTGGCCAAATTCAGAATGTTGGCAAATGCGATATTAAGGGTGTATCATGGACAAGACATGGTTGTCTAAGCCTAGGTATATCAAGATTTTTTCTTGCCAACTAATAAGCGGTATAATTATGTTATGAATTGTTTTGATATCTAAAAAATTGCATGTAGGCACGCAAATGAGTATCTAGAGAGGGTAGACAACTTTATAGAGTTTGCTTTTATTAATTCAACAAATGGAAACAAAATATTATGTCCTTGCAAGATATGTTTGAACTCTAAATGGAGAACCGCAACTGAAGTGTGTGAACATTTGATATGTGAGGGTTTCATGGAGGGGTATCATACATGGTTGTTCCATGGATAATCCAGCCACTCTTGCCCTAATATTGAGGAGGTAGAAGTAGAGAGTTCACCAACAGATAATGAATTAGCTTATTTATTGCCCTAATATTGAGGAAATAGACACACAGCGAATACGGAGCGGACACGGAAACTTAAGTGGGCATTGTCCGACAATTTAAACCCCTTGAGGCGTGTAGAAATAAAGATAAAGCGAAAAATATAATGAAATGTTACCATGACTAAAAATAATATAATTATATTAACACCTTAGCATAGTATAGTAGTAGTATTGGACAATTGTGTATAGGGTCTAGTTAACTATGTATGTGGCAATTAGGTCTCAAATGACCAATTATGATCATTGTGTCATTGTGCATTGTTTGGTAGTTGGGCTACAAAGTAGCTATAGGCCTAAACAAAAAATGAAAATTTCATATTCACAGAAACGGAAAGTTCCGTTTCCACCTATGTTCCATCGAAAAACACTCTTCCGTTTTTGTTTCCACTTATGCATAAAATATTCCATTTCCATTTTTGTTTTGCAAATTTCCATTTCCGTTTTCATATTTCCTCTTCATTTTCATTTTTCCTCCGAAAAAACAGAAAGTTTCTACTCCATTTTCATCCCTACCTGCCAGATTCAACACAAGCAATGCAAGCCCACAGAGACGGACAAGCTTAGGTACTTCCGTTTGTTGAAACATATTCAAATCAAGGGAAAAATATGCTATTTTTAAAAAAATATTGCATTTTTATTGATTCTGAAAAATATTGCGCCGTTTGATTTTTTTTCAAAAATATAACGTCCACGGCCTGACCGAAGCCGAGTGGCTTGAGTCGGCCTAGCAGTAGACGAGTGCGCCCAGTCGGCCTTGGTGTGACCGATTAGCCCCCAGTCGGCCATGTGGTAGCCGACTATTGACCGGGCCACGTCGCTCGCGCCCACTCGGCCTAGAGGGTGGCCAGTCGGCCCTCGCGTGGCCGATAGGCCTTTCGGCCTTGGCGAGGCCGATAGGTGGCCGATCTGAGATAGCCACCTCCCTCCCCTTCTTCCTCCTCCTCCTCCTTATCTCTTTCTTTCAATCCTTCTCCTCTTTCTTCTCCCCCAGCCTAACACTCTCCCATCTCTACACTAAATTCTAACCGTTTTTCTCACATTTTCAATCGTAGTTGTATTGTATAGGGTTAGGGCAGCCAAGCCATCCGTCTTACTCGCGATGGGGTAGTTCATAGTGGTTGTGTTGACCATTTTTTGATGGTGGTGGTGAAGGTTGAGGTGGAGGTGGTGGTGGTGGAGGTTGAGATGGAGGTGGTGGTGGGGTGGTGGTGGAGTGTGGGTAAAGGTTGTGGTTGTGGTGGAGTTGGAGGTGGTGGTGTTCGACGTTCGTCGTTCATCATTTCTTCGCACGCTTCAAGGGTAAAACTCAACATTTGTTCCCGTAGCATTGTTGAATAATTTTTAGGTACTCCGGTAGATTTGGGAAATATATTTAGGTTTTCTAATTTTTAGTTGATTCAGAAAATGTCAATTAAGTTCTTTAATTAATTTTAGTTGCTCCGGTAGATTTTGGAAATATATGTAGGTCTTCTAATTTTTTGTTAATTCAGAAAATGTTAATTAAGTTGTTTAATTATTTTTAGCTGATCTCGTAGATTTGGGAAATATATTTAGGTCCTTCTTCTAAAATTTGTCCTTGTTGAATAATTTTTTAGGTCAGAGAGATGTCTGATTTAGGTCCTTCTTCTAAAATTTGTCCTTGCTGGGTTGACAGGTAAATATTTTATTTGTATCGTAAACTTGAAGCACGTGTATTAAAAATATACGGTAACAATTTTTTTATGTTAGTGGATATGCAGACTCAAATGGGCCCGGATTTTACCTTTCGCACGTTTAGTTGAGGCCATTGAGACATCGAGGCACCTCACCATTGACTCTTCTTTGCTCACTTGCTTAGTGAACCGATGGAGGCCTGAGACCCACATGTTCCACTTCCGCTGGGGTGAGATGGCTCCTACTCTGGAAGATGTCTCAATGTTGCTCGGGCTACCGTTGGCGGGACCTACCATAGGACGGTTGGAGGACCCACCAGAGTGACAACAATCTTTGGAAGCCCGTTTCTTGAATATATATGACCAGGCTTCGGCTCTAGCGTCAGAGCCACACGGACCTAAGTATGACTGGTTACAACATTTTAGGGTTAGTTCTGAAGCCACATATCTTTCATTTCACATGCTTCAAGTTATTAACAAATACTTTGTGCTGACGTGATTACAGATCCAGAAATTTTCAGGGTATCGACAAGTCCCTTTGAGTGCAACACAAATTACTCGTAGCCTGGAGGCATACCTGATGTGGCTTCACGGGAAGGTGATATTCACAGAGAACCATGCAACACTGTTAGTGGGCGCTACATCCCCATTGCACTCGAAATCACGAGTGCTGAGACGCCGGATGAGATCACACCGAGGAGTTGGGGTTTGGTGGTATTAGCAGGTACATACCGAGGTATGTGCAACGGTTGCCAGCTTTCCACAGCCAAGTCGGCCCTTCTTGGTTGCCCTCTATTTTTGCAACCGTGGTCCTGGGAGAGGTTCTTCATAGGGCGACCAAACATATGTCGACCGGGATTTTGATGTGGGCAACATGTTTGATGTTGAAACCATCGACATGCCTACTTTCGGTCTGTGTTGGACACGTCGCAAGGTATGTCTCATGGTATAATGTTATCGACATTCTTTGTGTACACTATGGCTGAAACTCACTTATGTCTTGCGTAGAGAAGCTATGCTAGTGAACAGACTAGGCGAGCCTACACTGCACTAAATGAGCAGTTCGACACGTACACTGGAGTTATCGGGCAACCATACACGGAAGCGGCCATAACTGCGAGATATCCGAGTGGTATTTCTGAACTATGCACGAGAGATCGGGGTTATTGGATGACGAAATCGAAGATCATCTTTGATGTCTTCGTTGATGAGATGCCGCAGCAGCGAATCCACGTCCTACAGAGAACCAGCTGCAAGGAGTAGTCCACAGGTATTATATACTTACTGCATATTACGTTGTCTTTCACTATGGTCTATGGTTAAACTAACAACATCATCATTACAGGATGACAAGGAAGGGAAGCAACATGACACACGCTCAATGGCTACAGAGGCTTCAGCAGTACGTTACAGACTCGGATACTGCCCCTGAACGTCTCTGGCATGAAGCTGTCGCATTTGATCACGTTGCATACAATGCCTATTTGGATCGGTACATGAGAGGGACACGATTACGCATTGTTCAACACTCTAATACAGATGTGATACCGGACCCTCTGACGTCGAATACGTACCCGGCCTATGATACTTCTGGCTCCACACAGTACGTGGTAATATTTATTATCTTTACCTAATACAACTTGTTGTTACATAATTTGTCTTCCGTACTTTTTTATCATCATTACAATTTCAGGGTGAGTTAGCATACATTCTTCATACCGAGGTGATGAACTATGGAAGACAACTGTCAACTGGACCTCTTCTCGTACCGAGCTCTCAGCTCCAGCCATGGTTCACGCGCGTGGAGCAGAAGATACGAGATGTCTATAAAGCTATCACGTACACTGATGACCCACACGTATAGGTGGATCAATCGTAGACCTTTTGATAAGTAAGAGTGTCGAACCCAACGAGGAGCAGAAGGCTCTGATAAACAGTTTTCAGCAAGGTAATAACTGCAAGCACTGAAAGTAGCGGTAACAAGTGGTGGTGTAGTGAGGTGAAACGTAGCAAGCGAAAAGTAACAAGTAACTAGTAGTAGCAACGGTGCAGCAAAGTGGCCCAATCCCTTTTGTAGCAAGGGACAAGCCTGAACAAAGTCTTATAAGAGGAAAAACGCTCTCGAGGACACACGGGAATATCTGTCATGCTAGTTTCATCATGTTCATATGATTCGCGTTCATTACTTTGATAGTTTGATATGTGGGTGGACCGGCGCTTGGGTACTGCCCTTACTTGGACAAGCATCCCACTTATGATTAACCCCTCTCGCAAGCATCCGCAACTACGAAAGAAGAATTAAGACAACGTCTAACCATAACATTAAACTAGTGGATCCAAATCAGCCCCTTACGAAGCAACACATAGACTGGGGTTTAAGCTTCTGTCACTCTAGCAACCCATCATCTACTTACTACTCCCCAATGCCTTCCTCTAGGCCCAAGTATGGTGAAGTGTTATGTAGTCGACGTTCGCATAACACCACTATAGGAAAAGACAACATACAACATATCAAAATACCGAACGAATACCAAATTCACATGACTATTATAAGCATGACTTATCCCGTGTCCTCAGGAACAAAAGCAACTACTCACAAAGCATAATCATAATCATGATCAGAGGTGTAATGAGTAGCATCAAGGATCTGAACATAAACTCTTCCACCAAGTAATCGAACTTGCATCAACTACAAAGAGTAATCAACACTACTAGCAACCTTACAAGTACCAATCGGAGTCGCGAGATGGAGATTGGTTACAAGAGATGAACTAGGGTTTGGAGAGGAGATGGTGCTGATGAATATGTTGATGGAGATGACTCCCCTCCGACGAGAGGAGTGTTGGTGATGACGATGGCGACGATTCCCCCCCCCCCGAAAGGGAAGTTTCCCCGGCAAGATCGTCCTACCGGAGCTCTAGATTGGATCTGCTCAAGTTCCGCCTCGTGGCGGCGGAGAATCCACGAAAAAGCTCCACCCTGATTTTTTCTCGGACGAAACCCTTCATATAGCAAAAGAGGGGGGCCAGTGGGCCACCAGGGTGCCCACAAGCCCTGTTGCCGCGGCCAGGGGGTAGGTCGCGGCAACCAGGCTTGTGGGCCCCTGGTTGCTCCCCTCTAACACTTCTTTCGCCCAGTATTTTTTATATATTCCCAAAAAATCCACTATGATTTTCAGGGCATTTGGAGTTGCGCAGAATAGAGGACTCAGTCTTGCTCCTTTTTCAGTCCAGAATTCCAGCTGCCGGTATTCTCCCTCTTCAAATAAACCTTGCAAAATAAGAGAGAAAAGGCATAAGTATGGTACCACAAAGTATAATAACAGTCCATAAAGTGATAAATATCAACATGAAAGCATGATGCAAAATGGACGTATCAACTCCCCCAAGCTTAGACCTCGCTTGTCCTCAAGCGAAAACCAAGAACCAAAACATGTCCACATGTTTAGGGATGAAGGTGTCGATAAAACATAATACGGACATGAGGACGTCATGATCACACATAGAACGACAATACATCATAGAGATTCTTATGGGAAAGTAACAATTCCTTCACAAAGCAAAGTATGAAATAAAAACCTTACCGAGAAGTAGCCAACAACAGTCCATAGTCATTGAAGCAATTGCAATTTATCATAACATCAGAAAGAGTCAAATAAGAGCTTGTAAAGAAAATCCACATACTCAATCATCTCTTTTGTTTTCCACAATTGTTACAACTCACGTGGTACTCATGGTATCAAAGTTTCAGTTGGACACAGAGAAAGATAGGGGCTTATAGTTTTGCCTCCCAACCATTTACCTCAAGGGTAAAGTCAACAATAATAAAGCATAAGTACTCATCTCCAAGTTGATATATGAATATAGATCTTTCCAAGCATATGACGTTCACCAAGAAAAAGGCTAAATAAGGAATTGGTGAAGATCACCATGACTCTTACAAGGGCAAAAAGTAATGGTACAAGATAGGCCCTTCGCAGAGGGAAGCAGAGGTTGTCATGCGCTTTTGAGGTTTGGATGCGTGTCCTCTTAGTGCGGAGGAACGTCACTTTATATTACCCCCTGTGATAAAGAACTTTATTATGCAGTCTGTCGCTTTTATGTTTTCCTCATCACAGGTTCGTATAAAGCTTATTTTCCACACACTAATAGATCATACATATTAGAGAGCAATTTTGATTGATTGCACCGATGACAACTTACTTGAGGGATCTTATTCAATCCATCGGTAGGTATGGTGGACACTCATGGCAAAACTGGGTTGAAGGTTTATGGATGCACAAGCAGTATCTCTACTTGGTGCGGGAGTTTTGGCTAATATGAGGTGAAAGCAATCGTCACATGCTAAGGGATCTCTAATCATATAACATTGTTTGGAACCAAGCAAACACAATTCATTATGTTGTCTTCCTTGTCCAACATCTACTTCTAAGCATGTAATAGTTTGGTGAGTGCTCACAATTATAGAAAGTGTCTAAGATGATGTATTTATATGTGAACCTCTCTTTCCTTATTACTTCTTATTAATTGCAACAATGACTGAGGTCTATGTTGGTCTATCCTCAACAAGTTTCAATCATCATACTTTTTATATGTGAAGTTATCACTTTCCATAAGATCATCTCATGATTTTTCATGCTATCGTTCTTTTCGTACTTTTGATCATGGCACAAAACAAAGCCCTTGACTAAGATACTCTTTATTATAAAGCTCGCAAGCTCGAATACATCGGGGGAGACACAAAGAAGAAGACTCAAACTAAACACTAAAGACTTATTCCACTAAGAGAAGAAATAAAAACTGAAAAGGAAAGAACTAAAACAAAGGTAAAAGCAAAAGATATAAAGGTGATACGATACCAGGGCAACTCCCCCAAGCTTGGCATAAGCCAAGGGATTTGCCCATACCAATGCATAGTTGTCTTCCTTTGGTGGTGATGGTGGTGGAGTTGTTGAAGCAGTCTTGAGCTTGTCTAATTTCCACTTGAGCATAAAGTTCTGCTCCCTCAGATCGTCATTTTCCTCCTCAAGCTTCAACACTCTATGGAAAAGTTCCTGCTTACTCTCCTGCAAGAAACGAGAAGGGATAAACAAGGTCTTAGGCTTCTTCCTTTGGTTAGGGAGACTTGACTTCTTGAACTCCACATGAGTGCGCCTAGGTTGAGGTAGAGGAGCCTCCTCTTCATCGGAACTCGTTTGTTCCTTCCCCTTGGGATCATAGTCCTCTTCCTCGTCAGTGGTCCAGCCATATGGTTCCAAGTCCCCATAGCCCTTGGGGTTAGCAAGGTAATCAGCCACATAGCTCTCCCCCTCTGAATCCTGCGAAGACATCTTGACCTAGATCTGCGGCAGAAAACTGGCTCGAAACAAAAATAGAGGAAAACTGCGCGATACGGAGATCAAAACCCTCGGGCGTATATATAATGATTTTTTCTGGACCAAAAGGAGTGCTCCGCAAGAAAACGGAGTCCGGGAGGCACACGAGGTGCCCACAAGCCCTGTTGCCGCGGCCAGGGGGGAGGCCGCGGCAACCAAGCTTGTGGCCGCCTGATCGTGCAATCTCTGGCGTTAGCTAGACGAATGCTTATGACAACAAACCTTCTCCTGCAACGGCACCAGAAGAATGCTGATAGCACTCCCCGGTAATGAAAATAGAAGAATGTTGTTGACGGCCCACCAGCGCGTGGGTTCGCAGCAGTTTTTGAGGGTAGAGTATTCGACCCCAATTTGTAGATCACCTGAAGGAGGTGAGAGAATACTCTCGAGTATTAGCAGCTGAATTTATCGGATTCAACCACACCTGAAAGATTAGTATCTGCAAGCACAGTAGTAACAGCAAAGCAGTACGATAACAACGGTGTCAGAAACGATCTGTTGACGGTAGACTATTCCTAACGATTGTATCAATGGTGCCTCCGTTGCCGCGTTGACGGAAGTTGTCAGTTCCCGTCAACGTCCGGTGAACCAACAGTGTAACAGGTAGCAGTAGTGTAACGAGCAATAGGAGTGGCTAGGAACAGCAGTAGTGACAGCAGTAGCAAGTAGCAACAGTAGCAAGCGACAGTAGTAGCAGCAGAGCAAGATAAGTAACAACAGTAGCAACAGTAGTAGCAGCAGAGCAAGACAAGTAACAACAGTAGCAACAGTAGTAGCAGCAGAGCAAGACAAGTAATATCAGTAGCAACAGTAGTACTAACTCGTAGGCAATGGGTCGGTGATTTGTTTGTATGATATTCATCATGCAACAGCTATAACACGGAGAGATATGTGACTAGCTCCCGTTCGTCAATGTGGTGTAGGCATGCATTCCGTGTGTCGTCATACGTGCTTAGGGAAAAGAACTTGCATGACATCTATTGTCCATCCCTCCCGTGGCAGCGGGGTCCAAAAGGAAACTACGGGATATTAAGGTTCTCCTTTTAATAAAGAACCAGACCAACGCATTAGCACTTGGTGAAGACATGAACTCCTCAAACTATGGTCATCACCGGGAGTGGTTACGGTTATTGTCACTCCGGGGTTGCCGGATCATAACACATAGTAGGTAACTACAACTTGCAAGATCGGATCTAAAACACACATATATTGGTGACAACATAATAATTTCAGATCTGAAATCATGGCACTTGGGCCCTAGTGACAAGCATTAAGCATGGCAAAGTAGTAGCAACATCAATCTCAGAACATAGTGGATACTAGGGATCAATCCCCATCAAAACTAACTCGATTACATGATAGATCTCATCCTACTCATCACCGCCCAGCGAGCCTATGAATAGATTACTCACGAACGACGAAGAGCTTCATGGAATTGGAGAGGGAAGAAGGTTGATGATGACGATGGCGACGATTTCCCCTCTCCGAAGCCCAAGACGGACTCCAGATCTGCCCTCCAGATGAAGAACAGGAGGTGGCGGCGCCTCCGTATCGAAAACGCGACGAAAACTTCTCTTTTTTTCTGGGATGAAAGGCAACTTATAGAGCTGGAATTGGGGGCGGCAGGTGCCTGTGGGCCCCACAAGCCTGCCCACCGCCACCAGGGGGGTGGTGGCGGGGTAGGGGCTTGTGGCCCACTGGCCCACCCCCTGAGGTGGAACTTCGCGTAGATATTTTTGATATTTTCCAAAACTGCTCCCCGTAAATTTTCAGGACGTTTGGAGAACTTTGATTTCTGCACAAAAATAACACCAAGGCAATTCTGCTGAAAACATCGTCAGTCCAGGTTAGTTCCATTCAAATCATGCAAATTAGAGTCCAAAACAAGGGCAAAAGAGTTTGGAAAAGTAGATACGATGGAGACGTATCAACTCCCCCAAGCTTAAAACCTTGCTTGTCCTCAAGCAACTCAGTTGACAAACTGAGAGAGAAAGAAAAACTTTGACAAACTCTATTTGATCTTGTTGTTGCAACTATGTCTAACTCATAACCAGAATTTCAGCAAGATCACAAGTTAACCACATAAGCAAATGACGCAAAGGTCCCACGGTAAACTAATATCAATGGCATAATCAGCTAACGAGCAAATAATAATGAGTTTCAAATACCAACACTTCAATCAAAACAAGCATGAAGCAATATGAATAGGTGGTATCTCGCTAGCTCTTTTTGAGACCGCAAAACATAAATGCACAGCACTTTCAAAGATCAAGGGCTGACTAAACATTGTAATTCATAGCAACGAAGATCCAGTCATAGTCATACTCAATATCAATCAAAAGCAAAGCATAAAAATGATAGAGGTGCCCTCTAATTGGTGCTTATATAAGAGGAGGATGACTCGACAGGAAAATAAATAGACAAGCCCTTCGCAGGGGGAAGCATTGATTTGCAGAGGTGCCAGAGCTCAAGCTTTGAAAATAGAGATAATAATTTTGGGTGGCATGCTTTCATTGTCAACGCAATGACCAAGAGTTCTCAATATCTTCCATGCTACTCATGTTATAGGCGGTTCCCAAATAGAAAAGTAAAGTTTTAACTCCCCCACCACCAATCAATCACAATCCACGGCTAGCCGAATCCTCAGGTACCGTCCATACTAACATAAATCCAGGGGGAGTCTTGTTTTACAGTTATGTTTTCGATTTAAGCATGGAACTGGGCATCCCAAATACCAGCCCCTTTCTCGTGAATGACTGTGAATAAACACATGTCGAGGATAACACTCCTAGCATGGAAGATACCAATATCCCTCTGTCACCACATGAGCGGTTTGGGCATGCAAAGCAGATTATTTCTTGAAGGTTTAGAGAATGTCACATGCAAATTTACTTGGAACGGAAGGTAGATACCGCAAATAGGTAGGTATGGTGGACTCTCATGGAAAAACTTTTGGGTTTATGGAAGTGGATGCACAAGCAGTATTCCCGCTTAGTACAAGTGAAGGCTAGCAAAAGACTCGGAAGCGACCAACTAGAGAGCGACAATAGTCATCAAGGTGCAATGAGTTTGACTAACATTAAATGCAAGCATGAACAGGATATAAATCACCATGAACACGAACATCATAGAGGCTATGTTGATTTTGTTTCAACTACATGCATGAACATGCGCCAAGTCAAGCCACTTGAAACATTCAAAGGAGAATACCATCCTATCATACTACATCACAGTCATCTCAAAATCTATGTTGGCAATAAAGACAAACCATTATAAGCTCTCAGCTAAATAAGCATGGCATCAGAAACTATGATCTCTAAGTTGTCATTGCAAACATGGTTCTCTCACAACAAAGCTAAATCTGGGTTGACAAGCTAGTCATATTTACAAAAACAAAATACATAGAGTTCATACCAGCTTTTCAGTCTCAATCACTTCATCATATACCATCATTGTTGCCTTTCATTTGCACGATCGAACGATGAAAACGATAATAAGCGCATTGGACTAAGCTGAATCTGCAGGAAAACACAAAGGAGAAGACAAAATAATATGGCTCTTTGAAAGCTAAACAGGTAAGCATGTAAGAACCACTAAGCATTGTAACCAATATCTTCTACCTTGACACAAAGAAAAAGAAAAATATTTACACGGGAAAGCTCCCAACAAGCAAAAGAAGAAAGAAAAATCTTTTTGGGTTTTCTCAAAAGGACACAAAACGAGAAAACAAGAAAACAAAAAGAAACTAGCATGGATAATACAGTGGCAAAGTGTAAACACCGGCTAACAAAGTGAAAGCATAAGCATGAATATAAAGTCGGTGAGAACACGTAGTCCCCAAAGCTTAGGATTTTGTCCTAGCTTGGTCTACTCCCATGGTGGGAAATAACCAGCTCCAGGATACTCCACAGCAGACTGCGGATGCCACTAATGTGCGAGCTCCTCTGGCTCCCACTGATAAACTGGCGTCTGCTACTCGACTGGCGGCTCGGGCACGGGTGCTTGTGGTTGGGCCAAGCCCCAATATGCATAGATGTCCGCAGGCATAATAGTGTACCTACCTGCATGAAGATCAAACAAAGAAGGAGCAGGCAAAGTAATAGTCTCTCGAGTACCCTGACTAAATACCAGGTTATAAATCATCCGTCTACTAGCATCTCTATCCAAAAAATCATGGCGAACCATGTTATCATAATCCAGATATCTCTCAGGGAGGAGCATCTCTCCTTCCTCTCCCAGTCTAATGGGTATCTTGAAGTGTCTGGCAAGACAGGTAGCATAGATACCTCCATAGACAACACCTTTAGAACGGTTCAGGTTCAACCGTTGAGCTACTATAGCGCCCATGCTATAGGTCTTATCGTTATAAAGGCCTTTGCGCAAAACCGCAAGGTCTGGAGAACTGAGTGATCCAGCCTCCCCACGGCCAATCAAACATTTTCCCACAAATAGTGAGAAGTACCGAAGCACAGGAAAATGTATGCTAGCAATTCTAGCGCGAGACACTCCTCTCTCCTCTCCAACAGCAATAGAACAAATGAAATCCTCCAAGTCCCGTGGACGAGGGTCACGGATATCCCCAACATAAGGTAATTTGCATACATTGCAAAAGTCCTGCAGCGTCATGCACTGGGGCATATCGTAAATCATGAACTCAACCATGGGAGGATTCTTCCTCGGATAAAAGTTGAAGCTTTGAACAAAAATATTGGGGAGGAGGAGATATTGTGGGCACTTATCTTCAAAGAACGCAGTAAGACCTGCGTTCTCCACCAAGTAATAAAAGTCTTCATAAAGTCCGGCGGCGCGCAAAAATTCATCACTTGGCCACTCGCAAGCTGGAACTTCTGTGACTCGAGGGACTATGTACTTGGGGTGGTTCTTCTCGTCCTCCTTGTGGTTACGGCTTGAAGAGCCTCTCAAGAACCTCCTCATCTCTTCCTTTTTCTAGCTCTAAAATTCTGAAATTTTTAGAGACTTCAGAAGAAAAGTGAATAAGGATTAACCCAACTTGTAGCAACTACTCCTACTAGTGCCTAGAGACCGTATCACGCGCTAAAACTACTTGGAACCAGCTAAAATCAACATTTATAGCTCAATAACAGGGTCACCAAGGTAGCAAGAATTCACGAAGGATAAAGCACTAGAGCAAAAACTAATTGGACCAATGGAGGAGTCACTTACCAAGGAGTAATTTCCCCAAAACAGTTCGGAGAATGGTGCTTTGAGCAAGGAGATCAAAAATGACAGCCAAATGAGCAAGAACACGGGTTTGAGCTGCGAAACAATTTTTCTGGAGGTGGAAGAAGAGGCTGAGAGCTGGAATGAGTGGAGGGGATGCCTGTGGGCTCCACAAGCTTACACCCCGCCACCAGGGGGGTAGGTGGCGGTGGGGGGGCTTGTGGCCCACTGGTCAGGCCCCCTGGCCAGCTCTCAGGCCCAGAAATTTTCAAAAATTCCATAAAAAATCATACTAAATTTTTAGGACCATCGGAGAACTTTTATTTTCGAGGTATTTTTCTCCGGGACGCTAAAACAGAAAACAGGAAAAACTAAACTAATTCTATCATTTTTCTTCTAAGCAATAGAAAATGAAGACTCAAAACAGAGGTATGTGACTCTCTGATTCATCTGTTTCAAGGTCATCGGAAGAAATTCATCAATGGGGTTGATCAAGTCCTTATGACAAAACCTTCTCGAATCGCAAGAGAGAACGGAGAATTTTTGAATAGCCACTAAGTCACCTCAGTGGGGATATGAATCTCCCCAACAAACAAATCATACTTCATCTTGACACGAGGAATAGGGCATTCAAAGCTCCCAATAAGAATCGATGAAGTCTTTTCGATAGCCTTGATGCAATGTACTGGATATCGTTTCTTCGGAAAGTGCACGGTGTGCTCATTACCGTTGACATGGAAAGTGACATTGCCTTTGTTGCAATCTATAACAGCCCCTGCAGTGTTTCAAAAGGGTCTTCCGAGGATGATAGCCATGGCATCGTCCTCGGGAATATCCAAGATAACGAAGTCTGTTAAGATAGTGGTATTAGCAACCACAACAGGCACATCCTCGCAAACGCCGATAGGGAAAGCAGTTGATTTGTCGGCCATTTGCAGAGAAATTTCAGTGGGTGTCAACTTATCCAACTCAAGTCTACGATAAAGAGAGAGCGGCATAACACTAACACCAGCTCCAAGGTCACATAAGGCAGTTCTTACATAGTTTCCTTTAATGGAGCAAGGTATAGTGGGCACTCCGGGATCACCAAGTTTCTTAGGAGTTCCACCTTTGAAAGTGTAGTTGTCAAGCATGGTGGAGATCTCAAGATATGGTATCTTCCGTTTATTAGTCACAATATCTTTCATGTACTTGGCATATGGAGACATCTTGAGCATATCAGTTAACCGCATTTGTAGAAAGACGGGTCTTATCATCTCAACAAAGCACTCAAAATCCTCATCATCCTTTTTCTTGGATGGCTTAGGAGGAAAGGGCATAGGTCTCTGAACCCATGGCTACCTTTCTTTACCATGCTTCCTAGCAGTGAAGTTATTCTTGTCGTATCTCTTAGGTTGTGGATTATCAGGATTAACCGTAGGTTCAATCTCCACATCCTCATCATTGCTAGGTTGAGCATTATTATGAACATCACTGTCCATATTGTCACCAGGTTCATGTTCATCACCAGATTACGTTTCCGCATCAGACGCAGAAATATCATTAGGTTCTTCAGGTGTGACAGTATTTGGTGAACTGGCGTGCAGGTTTCTATCATCCTTCTTCTTCTCCTTAGGATGACTAGGTGTATCAGCATTGATTCCTTGAGAATCTTGATCAATTCTCTTTGGATGACCTTCAGGATACAAAGGTTCCTGAGTCATTTTGCCTCCTCTAGTAATGACTCTGACAGAGTTGTCATTTAATTCATTGAGCAAGTCATTCTGAGCTTCAAGTACTTGTTCTACCTGAGTAGTAATCATAGAGGCATGTTTACTCAGAAGTTTCAGAGCATTGACATTTCTGCCTACACAAGCACTTAAATGGCTAAGCATACGAGCACTTTGCTCCAAATGTCTGCTAAAATAATCATTGAGACTCTGTTGTTTGGCAACAAAGTTGTCAAATTCATCAAAGCATAGGCTAGCAGGTTTATCAAAAGGAATATCACTCTCGTCAAACCTACGCAGAGAATTCACTTCTACTACCTGTATCGGGTTATCAAGACCATGGATCTCTTCGATAGGTGGTAGATTTTTGACATGTTCAGATCTAATGCCTTTATCTTTCATAGATTTCTTGGCTTCTTGCATATCTTCAGGACTGAGGAATAGAATACCTCTTTTCTTAGGAGTTGGCTTAGGAGGTGGTTCGAGAATAGTCCAAGCATTATCGTTGATCAAGAGGTTATTCAGTAGGGTCTCAGCTTGTTCTACAGTTTGTTCCCTAAAAACACAACCGGCACATTTATCTAGGTGGTCTCTAGAGGCATCGGTAAGTCCGTTATAGAGGATATCAAGTATCTCGTTCTTCTTAAGAGGGTGATCAGGCAAAGCATTCTGTAGCTGGACGAGCCTCCCCCAAGCTTGTGGAAGACTCTCTTCTTGGAGTTGAGCAAAGTTGTATATTTCCTGCAAGGCAGCTTGCTTCTTATGGGCAGGGAAATATTTCTCACAGAAGTAATAGACCATCTCCTGGGGACTACGCACACATCCAGAAGCAAGAGAGGTGAACCAGGCTTTAGCATCATCCTTTAGAGAGAAAGGAAACAGCTTAAGGATATAGTAGTGGCGGATCTTCTCCTCATTAGTGAAAAGGTTGGCTATTTCGGATAGTTTGGCAAGATGGGCTATGACCGTCTCAGACTCATAACCATGAAAAGGATCAGATTCGACTAAAGAGATTATCTCAGGGTCGACAGAGAATTCATAATCCTTATCGGCGACAAAGATAGGCGAAGTGGCAAACTTCGGGTCATTTTTCATCCTAGCTTCACGAGATTTTTCCTTCCACTTGAGAATTAATTTCTCAGCGTCATAGGCATCCTTACACGCAAGAAAATCCTCAGCTATCTCTCCCTCCATAACATAACCCTCAGGTATATCAGGCAATTCATATCTAGGCAGGTTCAATCTCAATAACATCGGCAGTATCAGAAGCATCACGAGCATTGGCAGTAACTCTAGCAATATGAGCATCAAAGAACACTCCTAGTGGAACATCAGGCAAAGGAGTATCTCTAGCAGTATCAAGCATAGCATCATTAGGCAAAGCAGTATCAAGCATAGCATCTCTAGCAGTATCAGGCATAGTATCAAGCATAGTATCATCAGGCATAGTATCAAGCATAGCATCTCTAGCAGTATCAGGCATAGTATCAAGCATAGCATCTCTAGCAGTATCAAGCATAGCATCAAGCACATGCGACATATCAAGATTTCTAGCAGGAGGTGATGTCGCAAACTTACTCATAACTGAAGGTGAATCAAGTGCAGAGCTAGATGGCAATTCCTTACCTCCCCTCGTAGTTGAGGGCAAGAATTTGGTCTTCGAATCCTTCAGATTCTTCATAGTGATCAGCAGATATAAATCCCAAGTGACTCAGAGAATATAACAATACCTCCCCGGCAACAGCGCCAGAAAAATGCTGATCGCGCAATCTCTGGCGTTAGCTAGACGAATGCTTATGACAACAAACCTTCTCCTGCAACGGCACTAGAAGAATGCTGATAGCACTCCCCGGTAATGAAACTAGAAGAATGTTGTTGACGGCCCACCAGCGCGTGGGTTCGCAGCAGTTTTCGAGGGTAGAGTATTCGACCCAAATTTGTAGATCGCCTGAAGGAGGTGAGAGAATACTCTCGAGTATTAGCAGCTGAATTTGTCGGATTCAACCACACCTGAAAGATTAGTATCTGCAAGCATAGTAGTAACAGCAAAGTAGTATGATAACAACGGTGTCAGAAATGATCTGTTGACGGCAGACTATTCCTAACGATTGTATCAATGGCGCCTCCGTTGCCGCGTTGACGGAAGTTGTCAGTTCCCTTCAACGTCCGGTGAACCAAGAGTGTAACAGGTAGCAGCAGTGTAACGAGCAATAGCAGTGGAAAGGAACAGGAGTAGTGACAGCAGTACCAAGTAGCAATAGTAGCAAATGACAGTAGTAGCAGCAGAGCAAGACAAGTAACAACAGTAGCAACAGTAGTAGCAGCAGAGCAAGACAAGTAACAACAGTAGCAACAGTAGTACAAACTTGTAGGCAATGGGTCGGTGATTTGTTTGGATGATATTCATCATGCAACAACTATAACACAGAGAGATATGTGACTAGCTCCCGTTCGTCAATGTGGTGTAGGCATGCATTCCGTGTGTCGTCATACGTGCTTAGGGAAAAGAACTTGCATGACATCTATTGTCCATCCCTCCCATGGCAGCGGGGTCCAAAAGGAAACTACGGGATATTAAGGTTCTCCTTTTAATAAAGAACCGGACCAACGCATTAGCACTTGGTGAACACATGAACTCCTCAAACTATGGTCATCACCGGGAGTGGTTCCGGTTATTGTCACTCTGGGGTTGCCGGATCATAACACATAGTAGGTAACTAGAACTTGCAAGATCGGATCTAAAACACACATATATTGGTGACAACATAATAATTTCAGATCTGAAATCATGACACTCGGGCCCTAGTGACAAGCATTAAGCATGGCTAAGTAGTAGCAACATCAATCTCAGAACATAGTGGATACTAGGGATCAATCCCCATCAAAAGTAACTCGATTACATGATAGATCTCATCCTACACATCACCGCCCAGCGAGCCTACGAATAGATTACTCACGAACGACGAAGAGCTTCGTGGAATTGGAGAGGGAAGAAGGTTGATGATGACGATGGCGACGATTTGCCCTCTCCGGAGCCCAAGACGAACTCCAGATCTGCCCTCCAGATGAAGAACAGGAGGTGGCGGTGCCTCCGTATCGAAAACGCGATGAAAACTTCTCTTTTTATTTTTTCCGGGACGAAAGGCAACTTATAGAGCTGGAGTTGGGGGCGGCAGGTGCCTGTGGGCCCCACAAGCCTGCCCACCGCCACCAGGGGGGTGGTGGCGGAGCAGGGGCTTGTGGCCCACTGGCCCACCCCCTGAGGTGGAACTTGGCGCAGATATTTTTGATATTTTCCAAAATTTCTCCCCGTAAATTTTCGGGACGTTTGGAGAACTTTGATTTCTGCACAAAAATAACACCAAGGCAATTCTGCTGAAAACAGCGTCAGTCCAGGTTAGTTCCATTCAAATCATGCAAATTAGAGTCCAAAACAAGGGCAAAAGAGTTTGGAAAAGTAGATACGATGGAGACGTATCACCGCCTCGTGCGCTCTCCGGACTGCTTTTTATTTTTCTAATTTTCCATAAATTCTAAAACAGAGAAAAATTCCTATTGGAAAAGTTTCGGAGTCCAATTACTTACCGAAACACATACCTCTTCGTTTTCACTGTCTGAAACAGGCTGATAAACATCCCTTATGTACTCCTATGGAGTTATGATATTGATGATATTAGTCTCAACATTTATGGGAGTACCAGAGATATAATGCTTGATTCTTTGCCCATTTACCACTCTAGGAAAATTACCTTCCGTGTTATTGATTTTGATGGCACCGGAACGATATACTTCCTCGACAACGTAGGGACCTTCCCATTTAGAGAGAAGCTTGCGTGCGAAGAATCTTAAACGAGAATTGTATAGCAGGACATAATCACCTACATTTAACTCTCGTTTTTGTATTCTTTTATCGTGCCATCTCTTAACCTTTTCCTTGAACAACTTGGCATTCTCATATGCCTGGGCCCTCCATTCATCTAACGAGCTGATATCAAACAACCGCTTCTCACCGGCAAGTTTGAAATCGAAGTTGAGCTCTTTGATTGCCCAATAAGCTTTGTGTTCCAGCTCAAGAGGTAAATGACAGGCCTTACCGTAAACCATTTTATACGGCGACATGCCCATGGGATTCTTATAAGCAGTCCTATAAGCCCATAGTGCATCGTCAAGTTTGCTAGACCAATTCTTTCGGGATCTATTGACGGTCTTTTGTAAGATCAATTTGATCTCCCTATTACTCAATTCCACTTGACCACTAGACTGGGGATGATAAGGAGATGCAACTCTATGGTTGACATCATACTTAGCGAGCATCTTGCGGAAAACACCATGAATGAAGTGTGAACCGCCATCAGTCATCAGATATCTAGGGACTCCAAATCTTGGGAAAATGACTTCTTTAAGCATCTTAATAGAGGTGTGGTGATCAACATTTCTAGTGGGGATAGCTTCTACCCACTTAGTGACGTAATCCAGAGCAACTAAGATGTGAGTATACCCATTGGAACTTGGGAAAGGTCCCATATAATAAAAGCCCCACACATCGAGTGGTTCAATGACAAGTGAATAGTTCATAGGCATTTCCTGACGCTTACTGATGTTCCCTATTCTTTGGCATTCGTCACAAGACAAGACAAACTTACGTGCATCCTTGAAGAGAGTGGGCCAATAGAAACCTGATTGCAATACCTTATGAGCAGTTCTGTCTCTAGCATGGTGTCCTCCGTAAGCCTCGGAATGACACTTCTGCAGGATCTGTCCCTGTTCATGTTCAGGCACACAACGTCTAATAACACCATCTACTCCTTCCTTATAAAGGCTAATGTTGGGGATATTATCTGTTGATAACCCACCCTAGTTGGGCCGGGTCACCAAAGCTGGCGACTCATCTAAAATGTAGTTTGGGCCTTGGTCTGGTAGAGCCAAGAGTAGTATGGCGGTTTATGACTTTCGGAAGGAGTCCATAATAAAGAAGGTCTCCAAGCTTCGGAAGGAGGCGACTTAGAGATCGCAAGAGTCACGATTTGTGTAAAGGAAAGGATCCTTGTAAACCCTAAGGACTCGACCTGTATATAAAGGCGAGTCCCAGAGGAGAAGAGGACAGGTTAGAAGTCATCGAGTACTAGGTCTGGCGAGTTACGCCCTCCTTGTAATCGAAACTCCATCAATACAACTCAAAGCAGGACGTAGGCTTTTACCTCCTCACAAGGGGCCGAACCTGGGTAAATCGCCGTCTCACTCCCGTTCAACCCCTTTGAGTCGCCACCAAAGTGCGATGGCTCCAGTACTATGTCCTTTCACGAGGACATCTGCCGTGACAAAACCACAACAGTGCGGATCATCCCAAAAGTAGTGTCTCAAATCAAAGAAAAATTTCTTCTTTTGCTGGTAGGTGAAACTGGGTGGTATGTATTTGGCTACAATATTGTTTGCGTAATCAGCATACCACAGTGAATTATGTGAAGTGCGGATGACATTCAATTGCTCATCAGGAAAGTTGTCATCGATCGGTCGTGGGTCATCAAGGACATTCTCTAGCCAAGACAAGTTATCTGCTACAGGGTTATCAGCACCCTTTCGGTCAACAACGTGCAAATCAAATTCCTGTAGCAGGAGAACCCATCTGATTAGCCTAGGCTTAGCGTCCTTCTTCTCCATAAGGTACTTAATAACAGCATGATCAGAGTGAATAGTGACTTTGGAGTCAACTATATAAGATCTGAACTTTTCACATGCAAACACGACTGCTAAAAACTCCTTCTCCGTAGTGGCTTAGTTTCTTTGGGCACTGCCTAGAGTTTTACTAGCGTAGTGAATAACATTCAACTTATTGTCAACTCTTTGTCCTAGAACAGCACCAACAGCGTAATCACTAGCGTCGCACATGATTTCAAAGGGCAAGTTCCAATCGGGTGGTTGAACAATAGGTGCGGTTATCAAGGCCTTCTTAAGTATTTCGAAAGCTTCTTCAAAATCCTCATCAAAAACAAAAGGAACATCCTTCTGCAAGAGGTTGGTAAGAGGCCTAGAAATCTTAGAGAAGTCTTTAATGAACCTTCTATAGAAACCAACATGACCTAGGAAACTTCGTATACCTCTGATATCTGTGGGGCAAGGCATTTTCTCAATTGCATCAACCTTAGCCTTATCAACTTCAATGCCTTTCTCAAAGATTTTGTGTCCTAAGACGATGCCTTCATTAACCATGAAGTGGCACTTCTCCCAGTTCAAGACGAGGTTAGTATCTTTGCATCTCTGTAAGACTCGATCAAGGTTGCTGAGGCAATCGTCAAAGGAAGAACCGTAAACGGAGAAATCATCCATGAAAACCTCAACAATCTTTTCACAAAAGTCAGAGAATATTGCCATCATACATCTTTGAAAGGTGGCAGGTTCATTGCATAAGCCAAAAGGCATACGTCTATAAGCAAATGTACCGAAGGGCAGGTGAACATGGTTTTCTCCTGATCAGATTGTGCAACAGGTATTTGCGAGAAACCTGAATAACCGTCTAGAAAGCAGAAGTGTGTGTGTTTGGATAGCCTTTCTAGCATTTGGTCGATAAACGGAAAAGGATAATGGTCTTTCCTGGTTGCCTTGTTCAGTTTCCGGAAGTCTATCACCATCCTATAGCCAGTAATAATCCTCTATGGGATTAGTTCATCCTTATCATTAGGAACGATGGTGATACCTCCCTTCTTAGGTACGCAATGTACTGGGCTTACCCAATCACTGAGCAACAGGATAAATGATTCTTGCCTCCAGAAGCTTTAATATTTCTTTTCTCACGACCTCTTTCATCCTCGGATTTAATCTCCGTTGATGATCAACAACTGGCTTAGAATCAGGATCGGTTTTAATCTTGTGCTGACATAGAGTGGGACTAATACCCTTTAGATCATCAAGAGTATATCCAATAGCAGCACGGTGCTTCCTCAAAGTTTTTAATAACTTCTTCTCTTCGTGATTCGAGAGGTGAGCACTAATAATAACAGGATATAGCTCCTTCTCATCAAGATAGGCATACTTAAGAGTATCTGGTAACTGTTTTACCTCGAACGCAGGATCACCCTTTGGTGGGGGAGGATCCCCAAGCAGTTCAACAGGCAGATTATTCTTGAGAATAGGATATTGTTCTAAAACAATTTTATCTATCTCATCTCTTTCATCCATATGCATATCATTTTCATGCTCAAGCAAATATTGCTCTAAAGGATCCGTAGGAGGTACGACAATAGAGGCAAGAGCAATGATTTCATCCCTACCAGACGGCTCCTTTTCATGGGGTTGTCTTCCAAACTTGGAGAAGTTAAATTCATGAGACACACCCTCGAAACTAACAGTGACAGTCTGTTTACTACAATCAATATGAGCATTGACAGTGTTGAGAAAGGGTCTACCAAATATGATGGGACAAAATCTATATTGTGCAGTAGCAAGGACGAGGAAATCAGTAGGATACTTCGTCTTACCACACAGGACTTTTACGTCTCTCACAATTCCCAGAGGGCAGATAGTGTCTCTATTAGCTAGCGTAATAGTGACATCAATGGATTCTAACTCAGCAGGTGGAATCTCATCTTTGATTTCATCATATAGGGACCGGGGTATTGCACTAACACTAGCACCCATATCACATAAACCATGATAACAGTGATCTCCTATCTTGACAGAAACAACCGGCAGGCCAACTACAGGTCCGTATTTTTCTTTCGCGTGAGGTTTAGCAATTCTAGCGGAGTCCTCACAGAATTTGATAACATGCCCGTCTATGTCTTCGGCTAAGAGATCTTTGATAATAGCAACACTAGGTTCAACTCTAATTTCCTCAGGGGGTGCAAGTGGTCTAATGTAACCCCTACGTATCACAGCTGGAGCTTTAGAATAATCCTTTTTCCTAGCAGGTTAAGGTACTTTCTCAGCGTAGGCACAAGGAACAATAGGATCACTAAAGGCAATGACTTTCTCTTCAACTAGATTGGGTTTAACTATGTTGACTTCTACAGGCGGATGCTACTTAAACCACTTCTCTTTGGGAAGATCAACATGAGCAGCAAAAGATTCACATAGAGAAGCTACTATCTCAGAGTCAAGTCCATACTTAGCGCTAAAATCTCCAGAGGTGCTTGTTTCAACAAAAGATTTAACGCAATCAAACTGGAAATTCATACCTGACCCCTTACCTTCTTCAAGCTCCCAATCTTCAGAGTTACGTTTGATTCTTTCCAATAAATTCCACTTGTGATCAATATCCTTCTTCATAAAAGAACCGGTACAAGAAGTGTCAAGCATGGTACGATCTTCATGAGAAAGCCAAGCATAAAAGTTTTGAGTGACAATTTCTCTCGAGAGCTCATGATTGGGGCATGAATATAGCATTGATTTAAGCCTCCCCCAAGCTTGAGCTATGCTTTCCCTGTCACGAGGCCAAAAGTTATAAATATAATTCCGATCACGATGTACTAAATGCATAGGATAGAACTTTTGATGAAATTCTAATTTCAACCGATTGTAGTCCCATGATCCAGTATCATCACATAGCATATACCATGTCAACACCTTATCCTTCAAAGATAAAGGAAAGACTTTCTTCTTTACCTCATCCTCGGGAAAACCTGCAAGCTTAAATAAACCACAAACTTCATCTACATAGATTAGATGCAAGTCTGGATGTGATGATCCATCTCCTATAAAAGGATTAGCCAGCAGTTTCTCAAGCATACCCGAAGGAATTTCATAAAAGATATTTTCAGTAAGTACCTCAGGTTGAGGAGAAACCCCTCGTGCTTCCATTCGTGGTGAAGATACCCCGAACAAACTCTTCAAAGGAACAGTTTCCATAGTGACAAGTGACAATAAATTTCAGCACAGTATATAAATGTTTCCTTACCAAATTCCGCTTACCAAAGGCGCTTCACTCCCCGGCAACGGTGCCAGAAAAGAGTCTTGATGACCCACAAGTATAGGGGATCAATCGTAGTCCTTTTGATAAGTAAGAGTGTCGAACCCAACGAGGAGCAGAAGGCTCTGATAAACAGTTTTCAGCAAGGTAATAACTGCAAGCACTGAAAGTAGCGGTAACAAGTGATGGTGTAGTGAGGTGAAACATAGCAAGCGAAAAGTAACAAGTAACAAGTAGTAGCAACGGTGCATCAAAGTGGCCCAACCCCGTTTGTAGCAAGGGACAAGCCTGAACAAAGTCTTATAAGAGGAAAAACGCTCCCGAGGACACACGGGAATTTCTGTCATGCTAGTTTCATCATGTTCGTACGATTCGCGTTCGTTACTTTGATAGTTTGATATGTGGGTGGACCGGCGCTTGGGTACTGCCCTTACTTGGACAAGCATCCCACTTATGATTAACCCCTCTCGCAAGCATCCGCAACTACAAAAGAAGAATTAAGACAACGTCTAACCATAGCATTAAACTAGTGGATCCAAATCAGCCCCTTACGAACCAACGCATAGACTGGGGTTTAAGCTTCTGTCACTCTAGCAACCCATCATCTACTTACTACTCCCCAATGCCTTCCTCTAGGCCCAAGTATGGTGAAGTGTTATGTAGTCGACGTTCACATAACACCACTAGAGGAAAATACAACATACAACATATCAAAATACCGAACGAATACCAAATTCACATGACTATTATCAGCATGACTTATCCCATGTCCTCAGAAACAAAAGCAATTACTCACAAAGCATAATCATAATCATGATCAGAGGTGTAATGAGTAGCATCAAGGATCTGAACATAAACTCTTCCACCAAGTAATCCAACTAGCATCAACTACAAAGAGTAATCAACACTACTAGCAACCTTACAAGTACCAATCGGAGTCGCGAGATGGAGATTGGTGATGTCCGTAATCCTACTACACAAAATACATTCCAGTGGCGCCAGAAATAGGCACGTTGACGACACCAGGAATCCTTCTGCGTTGGTGTTCCCTCAAAGCGGAGAGGATGATGTAGCACAGCGGAGGTAAGTATTTCCCTCAGTTTGAGAACCAAGGTATCAATCCGGCGGAGGAGTATCTCAAGATCCTGCACAAACACAAAAGCTTGCACCAAACGCTATGAAGGGGTTGTCAATCCCTTATAGATTGTTTGCCAAGTGAGAACTGAAAGCAACAAAGTAACAAAGCAAAGTAAAAGCGGAGTTGTAAACGATGGATGTGAATAGACCCGGGGGCCATAGTGTTTACTAGTGGCTTCTCTCATGAAATCAAGTAGACGGTGGGTGAACAAATTATTGTCGAGCAATTGATAGAACTGTGCAAAGTCGTGACGATATCTATGCAATGCTTATTTCTATAGGCATCATGTCCGAAACAAGTAGACCGATACTTTTTGCATCTACTACTATTACTCCACACGTCGACCGTTATCCAGCATGCATCTAGTGTATTAAGTGCATAAGAACAGAGTAATGCCTTAAGCAAGATGACATGATGTAGAGGGATAATCTCAAACCAATGATAAAAACCCCATCTTTTTACCCTTGATGGCAACTGCTTGATGTGTGCCTTGCTTCCCCTACTGTCACTGGGAAAGGTCACCACATGGCAGAACCCAAAACCAAGCACTTCTCTCATTGCAAGAATCATAGATCTAGTTGGCCAAACTAAACCCAAGACTCAGAGAGACTTACAAGGATATCAAATCATGCATATAAGAAATCAGCAAAGACTTAAATATATATCATAGATAATCTGATCACAAGTCCACAATTCATCGGAACTCGACAAACACACCGCCAAAGAAGATTACATCGGATAGATCTCCAAGAAGATCATGGAGAACTTTGTATTCAAGATCCAAGAGAGAGAAGAAGCCATCTAGCTACTAACTATGGACCCGTAGGTCTGAAGTGAACTACTCACGAGTCATTGGAAGGGTGATGATGATGATGAAGAAGCCCTCCAACTCCAAAGTCCCCTCCGGTAGGGTGCCGGGAAGGGTCTCCAGATGAGATCTCGCGGAAATGGAAGCTTGCGGCGGCGGAAAAGTATTTTCGAGGCTCCCCTGATTTTTTGCAGAATATTTGGGAATTTATAGGCCAAAGACCTAGGTCAGGGGGCGGCCAGGGAGGCCACAAGCCTTCCCACCGCCGCCTCCCACTGGTGGCGGAGTGGGGGCTTGTGGGCTCCCTAGAGCCCACCTGGATTGGCCCAAAAGCCCCCTGGACTTCTTCCGTTTGGGAAAAAATCATTTTGGGGGTTTTCTTCCGTTTGGACTCCGTTCCAAAATCAGATCTGAAAAGAGTCAAAAACACGGAAAAAACAGGAACTGGCACTTGGCACTGAATTAATAAGTTAGTCCCAAAAACATATAAAAAGGTACATAAAACATACAAAGAAGGCAAGATAACAGCGTGAAATCATCAAAAATTATAGATACGTTTGAGACGTATCAAGCATCCCCAAGCTTAACTCCTGCTCGTCCTCGAGTAGGGAAGTGATAAGAATGAATTTTTGATGCTTTCATGCTACCTAGCATAGGTTTCCTTTGTAATTCCTCTTATGTGACGTGAATGTTCAGATCCATTAGATTCAAAACAATAGTTTGCTATTGACGTGGAAACAATAATAATTCAAGCAAACTAGCAAAGTAATCATGAACTTTCAAAATAACAAGGCCAAAAGAAAGTTATCCCTAGAAAAGCATATAGTCTGGCTATGCTCTATCATCATTGCACAATGAATTTAAATCATGCACAACCCCGGTATTGGCCAAGTAATTGTTTCACACCTTTACTTTCTCAAACATTTTCAACTCTCACGCAATACATGAGCGTGAGCCATGGTTATAGCACTATAGATGGTGTGGAATGTGGTGGAGGTTGCAAGACAAAAAGGAGAAGATAGTCACATTGGCATATCAATGAGCTATGGAGATGCTCATCAATAGATATCAATGTGAATGAGTAGGGATTGCCATACAAATGATGCACTAGAGCTACAAGTATGTGAAAGCTCTTAAAGAAAACTAGTGGGTGTGCATACAACTTGCTTGCTCACGAAGACCTAAGGCAATTTTGAGGAAACCTATCATTGGAATATACAAGCCAAGTTATATAATGAAAATTTCCCACTAGCTATATGGTGGTGACAAAACGAGAGACTCTCAATCATGAAGATCATGGTGCTTAATATGCACAAGTGTGGAAAAAGTGGTAGCATTGTCCATTCTCTCTTTTTCTCTCTTTTTTTATACATATATTTTTTATTTTGGTGGGCTCTTTGGCCTCTTTTTTTATGGGCTTCTTTGGCCTCTTTTATTTCCTCACATGGGACAATGCTCCAATAATGATGATCATCACACTTTCAACTCAAAACTTGGAGCAACTATGACTCTATATGGAATGCCTTCGGTAGTGTACCGTGGCAATGATCTAGCATGGCATAGACATCAATGGAAACATCATGCTAGCTATCTTATGATCATGCAAAGGCAATGTAGACGTGGTGGCACATGTCATGGTGGTAGTTGCATGGCAATATATCTCGGAATGACTTTGAAAACGCCATAGTAGGTAGGTATGGTGCCTATTTTGAGGGAGGCTAATGGTGGGTTTTCTGCATTGGCGAAAGTTGCGCGGCACTAAGAAGATAGTGATGGTGGAAGGTGAAAGTGCATCTAAACCATGGACTCAACATTAGTCATGAAGAACTCATATACTTGTTGCAAAAGTTTTATTAGTAATCGAAACAAAGCATTCAACGCATATTCCTAGGGGAAGGGTTGGTAGGTATAAACCATCGCGCGATCCCGACCACCACGCAAAGGATGACAGTCAATATACTAATCATGCTCAGATTTCATCACATAGCGGTTCACCATACGTGCATGCTACGGGAATCACTAACTTCAACACAAGTATTTCTAGATCCACAACACCTTACTAGCATGACTTCAATATTACCATAACCACAACTCAAAACTAATTGAGATGAATCAAACTTCTCTAAGTATTCAATGCACATGAAGGTGGAAGTTTTCGTATCCCTTTGGATAACTACCCCTTTTGAGACTACTTTCAAAGCATAGATCAGATACCAAGTCACGCACCGTTGTGCTCTAAAATATATAAGTGAAGCACATAGAGAAAAAATATCTAGCTCAAAAGATATAAGTGAAGCACATGTGAGTTGAATTGTCTACCAAAAGATATAAGTGAAGCTCGACAAAATCATGATGTGTGCATCTCTCTCTCTCTAGGTGTGCAGCAAGGATGATTGTGACACAACAAAAATAAAAGACTCCTATGATACAAGACGCTCCAAGCAAAAACACATAACATGTGGTGAATAAAAATATAGCCCCAAGTAACGTTACCGATGGATTGAAGACGAGAGAGGGGATGCCTTCCCGGGGCATCCCCAAGCTTAGGCTTTTACAGCATCCTTGAATCTCTTTGGGTGCCTTGGGCATACCCAAGCTTGAGCTCTTGCTACTCTTTATCCTTTTGTCCATAAGAACTTCACCCAAAACTTGAAAACTTCACAACACGAAACTTAAACAGAAACTCGTGATAACATTAGTACAAGAAAGCAAACCACCACTTCCTTAGGTACTGTAGCAAACTTAAATTCTACTTGCGCTGATGTTGGGTTACTGTACTTTCAATCTTCCATGGCTAATACCCCCCGATACTATCCATAGTTTCATCAAAATAAGCAACCAACATAACAAAAATAGAATCTGTTAACAGCAGACCAGTCTGTAGCAATCTGTATGTTTCGTATACCTCTAGTACTTCACAAATTCTGAAAAATTACGACAGTCTGAAGAATTTGCGTAGCCATCAGCAACAAAAAGAATCAACTCAAAAGCTCTTACAGAAAAAAACGAAAATTCTTTTCGTGAGCAGAAAGTTTCTGTCTTTTTCAGCATGACCAAACTATCATCCTCAAGACTAATCATAACGGTTTTGCTTGGCACAAACGCAAAAAAGAAAAACACAAAACACAATCATAACAGAACTATGAAAGTGTGGAAAACACAAAATAGAAAGAAAAAGGATAAACTCGTTGGGTTGCCTCCCAACAAGCGCTTTTGTTTAACGCCCTTAGCTAGGCGAAAGTGATGGAATCATGTATAGTCATCTTTGTTACTCAAACCATAGGTAGCGTGATCATTTATCATCTTAAGATTTTCATCTTTATTAGATGACTCACCACTAGATCTAGGAACAAAAACAGGCTTGACGGTCTTTTTGAGAGTAAGATTTGGAGTATTTTGCACAGCGGCAAAAGCGGAACCCAAGTTAGTTATGACATCTTCTAATTTGGCAATTCTAGAAGAATCATTAACTATAAGTTCCTTCTCCTTTAAATTTTTCAAAAAGTTTCCCACTTTGGATCCATACTGAGAGATTTGATTGTGGATCTTTCTATCCAAACCCTCAATAAGTTCAACTGTGGCAATTTTGTTTTCAATAGCGTCAAGCCTTTGCATCACGTGTTCCAAGGTCAAGATAGTTCCATTAACCATGAGCGGGGGTGAGCCTACCAAATTAATGATAGCTCTATAGGAGTCAACAGTATGGCTCCCCAAAAAGTTCCCGCCTACAATGGTATCAAGGATATACCTATTCCAAGGAGAAATTCCAACATAGAAACTTCGAAGGAGGACGGTCGTGGATTGCTTATGAGTAGATCTACTTTGAGCATTGCAAATCCTGTACCAAGCGTCCTTCAAATTTTCTTCCTCATTCTTCCTGAAATTGAGAACTTCATTTTCAGGGGTGTCGTTTGGAGTGGTGGGTCTAGCCATTGATGGACTATCTCACACACAAACGAGCAGGAAGAGAGAGTGAAACGGGCAAAAGAAGACAGCGAAAGCGAAAGGCAAATGAAAACGGCAAATGTGAAGTGGGGGAGAGGAAAATGAGAGGCAACTGGCAACAAAAGTAAATGCAAGAGAAGAGTTTGTGAGACCTACTTGGATAGATCTTGATTTCTCCTCCCTGGCAATGGCGCCAGAAATGCTTCTGATGTCCGTTATGCTACTGCACAAAAGACCTTCCAGTGGCGCCAGAAATGGGCACGTTGACGACACCAGGAATCCTTCTGCGTTGGTGTTCCCTCGAAGCGGAGAGGATGATGTAGCACAGCGGAGGTAAGTATTTCCCTCAGTTTGAGAACCAAGGTATCAATCCGGCGGAGGAGTATGTTAAGATCCTGCACAAACACAAAAGCTTGCACCCAACGCTATGAAGGGGTTGTCAATCCCTTATAGATTGTTTGCCAAGTGAGAACTGAAAGCAACAAAGTAACAAAGCGAAGTAAAAGCGGAGTTGTAAACGATGGATGTGAATAGACCCGGGGGCCATAGTGTTTACTAGTGGCTTCTCTCATGAAAGCAAGTAGACGGTGGGTGAACAAATTACTGTCGAGCAATTGATAGAACTGTGCAGAGTCGTGACGATATCTATGCAATGATTATTTCTATAGGCATCACGTTCGAAACAAGTAGACCGATACTTTCTACATCTACTACTATTACTCCACACGTCGACAGCTATCCAGCATGCATCTAGTGTATTAAGTCCATAAGAACAGAGTAACGCCTTAAGCAATATGACATGATGTGGAGGGATAATCTCATACCAATGATAAAACCCCCATCTTTTTTACCCTTGATGGCAACTGCTTGATGTGTGCCTTGCTGCCCCTACTGTCACTGGGAAAGGTCACCACATGGCAGAACCCAAAACCAAGCACTTCTCCCATTGCAAGAATCATAGATCTAGTTGGCCAAACTAAACCCAAGACTCGGAGAGACTTACAAGGATATCAAATCATGCATATAAGAAATCAGCAAAGACTCAAATATATATCATAGATAATCTGATCACAAGTCCACAATTCATCGGATCTCGACAATCACACTGCCAAAGAAGATTACATCGGATAGATCTCCATGAAGATCATGGAGAACTTTGTATTGAAGATCCAAGAGCGAGAAGAAGCCATCTAGCTACTAACTACGGACCCGTAGGTCTGAAGTGAACTACTCACGAGTCATTGGAAGGGCGATGATGATGATGATGAAGAAGCCCTCCAACTCCAAAGTCCCCTCCGGCAGGGTGCCGGGAAGGGTCTCCAGATGAGATCTCGCGGAAACGGAAGCTTGCGGCGGTGGAAAAGTATTTTCGAGGCTCCCCTAATTTTTTGCAGAATATTTGGGAATTTATAGGCCAAAGACCTAGGTCAGGGGGCGGCCAGGGAGGCCACAAGCCTGCCCTCCGCTGCCTCCCTCTGGTGGCAGAGTGGGGGTTTGTGGGCTCCCTGGAGCCCACCTGGCTTGGCCCAAAAGGCCCTGGACTTCTTCCGTTCCGGAAAAAATCATTTCGGGGTTTTCTTCCGTTTGGACTTTGTTCCAAAATCAGATCTGAAAAGAGTCAAAAACACGGAAAAAACAGGAACTGGCACTTGGCACTGAATTAATAAGTTAGTCCCAAAAAGATATAAAAAGGTACATAAAACATACAAAGAAGGCAAGATAACAGCGTGAAATCATCAAAAATTATAGATACGTTTGAGACGTATTAATTGGTTACAAGAGATGAACTAGGGTTTGGAGAGGAGATGGTGCTGATGAAGATGTTGATGGAGATGACTCCCCTCCGACGAGAGGAGTGTTGGTGATGACGATGGCGACGATTTCCCCCTCCGGGAGGGAAGTTTTCCCGCCAGGATCGTCCTGCCGGAGCTCTAGATTGGATCTGCTCAAGTTCCGCCTCGTGGCGGCGTAGAATCCACGAAAAAGCTCCACCCTGATTTTTTTCTCGGACAAAACCCTTCATATAGCAAAAGAGGGGGGCCATTGGGCCACCAGGGTGCCCACAAGCCCTGTTGCCGCGGCCAGGGGGTAGGCCGCGGCAACCAGGCTTGTGGGCCCCTGGTTGCTCCCCTCTGACACTTCTTTCGCCCAGTATTTTTTATATATTCCCAAAAAAATCCACGTTGATTTTCAGGGCATTTGGAGTTGCGCATAATAGAGGACTCAGACTTGCTCCTTTTCCAGTCCAGAATTCCAGCTGTCGGTATTCTCCCTCTTCAAATAAACCTTGCAAAATATGAGGGAAAAGGCATAAGTATGGTACCACAAAGTATGATAACAGTCCATAAAGAGATAAATATCAACATGAAAGCATGATGCAAAATGGACGTATCATGCACCCGCACTTCGGACGTTGTTCAACATCTCACTAGTAGAAAACAGGTCTTCCGTTTGACCCTTTAGTCCCGGTTTGGTTTTGAACCGGGACTAATGTGACGATTAGTCCCGGTTCGAGCGGCTGGAGGCCAAATGACTTTTGTCCCGGTTCGTTAAGGTCCTTTAGTCCTGGGTTGAGCCACAAACCGGGACTAAAGGGGTGGTGGCAAACGTTCGCCTGGTGCGATCCCCTTTAGTCCCGGTTGGTGTCTCAAACCGGGACTTAAGGTTCAATCCGTTCTCATCCCGCGTCATTTCGCGCGATGAAAAATAGGATAAGTGGCCATTCTCGGGGGCTACAGTAATCGCGCGCGGCCATTATCGTCTCCTATTCGCTCTCCTCTCCTATTCCCCATATCTTCCACCATGGATGATCCAATCACTCGCTACTGGGAGGTGCTTGCACATGGCCCAACAAAACTCAATGTCGTCTACACGAACGACAGCGCCATGGTGCCTCGTTTTCTTTCCTATTTCGAGGAACGGCTTGAAGTGGCGGAGGAGAAAGACAAGGTCATGGGGCTTGATCTGGAGTACACGACCAATCAAGAAGGTGTTGTCGTCATCCAACTTTGTTTCAACAGAAATGTCATGGTCTTCCAATGGGCGAGGTAAGTTTTGAGGCTTTCCTTTGATCAAAGGTTATGAAAATTGCATAGTATAGCAATATGTTCCATTTGAATCCTAAAGATCAATTTCTCTTTATTTGTAGTGAAACAATTTTCCTTGTTGCATATTGGCAAAATTGTGGGAGAACATATATGTCATAGTTTATTTAGGGTTTCTTGATCAATACATAGGATATGAAAATTGCATAGGATAGCAATATGTTCCATTTGAATCCTATGGGAAATATCTATTCCTCTTTAGTTGTAGTGAAAGAATTTTCCTTGTTGCATATATTTATTCTTTTGATTCATATATGAAAATTGCATAGGATAGCAATATCTAGGGCTTCTTTTGATTCCTCTTTTGTTGAAGTGAATGCATTTTCCTTCATAGTTGCATAGTATTCTTGTGCCAAAATATACTTGTTATGATTCTTAATTATTATACTTTTGCCGAAATATACTTGTTTATAGCAGTATGTAACATTTGTTCCATTTTAATTCGTTGTTGTTGAAGTAGTGACAAGCACTATCCAGTACTCATGGACTTCCTTCGTAGTGGCATACGTTTTGCTAGCGTTGATATAAGGAATGACAAGCTCAAGCTGAGGCACATCTTCGGTATTGAGATGCCAATTGACTGCCACATTGATATCAAAGACATATTCAGACTTGAACATATGAGGACTTCGATGCCTCATATGGTAGTCGCCATGATCGACGAGGAGTACGCTAATATGAAGACCAAATTCTTCTTGGACCAGCACAAAGAGTGGGAGACGACCCCACTTAACGGTATCAACATTGAGTATGCAACAAAAGATGCGTACGTTGTATACGAGTTGTACCACAAGATTCAAAACATGAACTATGGCCAGCGTCACCTCGTACATCAAGCACCACCACCACCAATTTGGGGATATTCTGATTCAGACGAGTAGTGTTCGCAACGACGAACACTTCTATTTCAAGATATTATATATTATGTACTCCTTGGGGATCTCTAGCTTGGATGACTATTTTTATTTATGTCCCTCTTTAAATATGATGTGAGCAAGATTTATGGAGCATTGTGATGTATGCCTACCATGTCAAGTTTCAACCTTTTTAGAGTTCATTTGTAGTGCTTTTTAATTTCAGAGTCATTTATCTAAAAAAATCATTAAATGCATGAAAAATAGGAAATGAAGTTAGAGACTTTTGAAATTTTGAGTTAAATGACTCTAAAATTGAAAAGCGCTACAAATCAAGTCGGAAAAGACTGAAACTTGTCATGGTATCATTATTTCACCAACATGGCATGTGCTAAAAAGTTGGAAGGGTTACGAAAAAAGCAGGATACACTTCGTGTATAAATTGGACTATCTCTTTTGAAGTATCACAGTTCTGGACGAATACTCATCTCTTACAAAGCTATTTTATTTTTTATCTTATTTCACCTCCAGACTTTTTGTGCATTCAATACGCATCATTCTAAGCCACATCTTTAAATTTCAACACTTTCTAACTTTATTTGCTATTTTTCATACATTTAATGATTTTTTTTGAGCTAAATGACCCTGAAATTGAAAAGCGCTACAAATCAACTCGGAAAAGGCTAAAATTTGACACGATATCATCATTTCACCCACATGTCATGTGCTAAAAAGTTGGCAGGGTTAAGACAAAAGCAGGATGTACTTCGTGTACAAACTGGACTATCTCTTTCGAAGTATCAGGGTTTTAGACGAATACTCATCTCTTACAAAGCCATTTTATTTTTTTTTATCTTATTTCAACTCCAGACTTTTTGTGCATTTACTATGCACCATTCTAAGCCAACTTAATATAATTAACTTTAATTTGTGTTGTTTGACAATAATTTTGTTTTTGTAATTAATTAGTATTACTTTATTGCTATGCTAGTTGTTTGTAATTTTATTTTTAAAAAGGGTGTCATATTTAGATTCCTCACATTTTTATGATAATAATAGATATATATTTTTTCGAATTTTGATTTATAGATTTAAAGATATTAATTATGCCATATTAAATGAATAAATGGCAAAAAAATGAATAAAATAATATTATTACTTTTTGATTTTCATTGAAATTCAATATTATTATTACTTATTTTATTTTGAATTTTTAGTTATTTCGGATTTTTTGTTTTTATGCTTTTTAAGAATTATTTGAGTTTCTTTGATTTTTTTCTTTTTGAAGTTTTTTTAAGTTTTTAAATTAATTATTGTTGTTTATTAAACATTGTTATTTATTTGAATAATTGTTTATAATTTTAAAAATTAAATCATGTGACATCAAGACCTAAGGGTTAATTGGATTTATAGCTTATTATTGTCAAGAAAACAAACAAGTGGAGACTTGGAACGATTTGAAGTGAGTGATCCACGCTGGAGGAGTGAGTAGGGGTGATTAGAGATTAAATTATCAAATAATTGAAAGATTTTAAAATCGTAAAAAAATTATTTAAAAAAATCAAAAAAATGTTTTTTTTTAAATTGAAAAAATATTTTTAGTCCGGGTTGGTAACACCAACCGGGACTAAAGGTCCTCGAGCCCGAGCAACCACGTGAAGGGTCTTTAGTACCGGTTCGTGGCAAACCGGGACTAAAGGGGGGGAGGGGTCTTTAGTCCTAAGTTAGTAGTCTCGGTTGGAGAATCGGGACTATAGGCCCTTACCAACCTGGACTATAGCCCCGTTTTCTACTAGTGGCAGCACGAGTAGCACCAGCACCAACAACACCTCCGTCCCTCCATGCATCGACAGCAGCTGCATCCACGTATGGAACAACAACCGACGCCCCATCCACCACCTCCTGACCAGGCTAGCAGTTTGGCGTGGCATCACCGACAGCACCATGCTCCCTCGTCGAGCTTCGCGTTTCAGCTAACACCACAACATCACGGTCCCACTTCGGGTTTCATGTTTCAACCACATCCAACTGGTATGATCCCTCCTTCAGGATCCTATGCATATCAGGAGGCGTCGGCGTCCGGATCGGGGTGCGCGAGTGAACAAGAAGAACCACCATCGCAACAAAACATATGGTTGGACATGTTTTCGACTCCTCCATCATGGCCCATGCAGGATACACAGAATGACCAAGGCGGGTTCGAGATTCCTCTTCGTAACATTAGGCCACCCCACAGGTTTGGATGGAGTACGCCTCTCACACCCCGAGAGCGCCAAGGCAAATGTCGTCAGTGAGGCTTCTATCTATGTTGAGATATGGCTATTTAATTATGTATGAGACATATGTCTATTTTATGTATGATACTTCTATCTATCATTAGAGACATGGCTATCTAATTATGTATGAGACATATGTCTATTTTATGTATGAGACTTCTATCTATCATTAGAGACATGGTTATCTAATTATGTATGAGACATACGTCTGTTTTATGTATGAGATTTCTATGCTCAGTTAGTTTAGCGGGGATAACACATAATGTGGCTGGAGCGTTTGTGTTTTCAAGTGTGGCTGGATGATGGAGGAAGATAGTCTAGTGCCTCCTTTTATAGACTCAGATGACAAGGGCAATGGCGGGAACCGAGGCAGAAAAAATGGCGGGAAACGAGGGAGGAAAGAAATTGACGGGAAACGAGGCGAGAAAGAAATTGGCAGGAAAGCCTCGCGGGAAAGAAAGGGCGGGAAAATTTATTGAGGGTATCGTGGACATAAAAAATTATGCATTACGTGGCAAAAAAATCATGCATTTATTAGTTTTGCCAACACTAATTAGTCCTAATCGGTCAGGGCTAGGCCAATTAGTAATAATTAGGCACGGCTAGGCCGATTAGTAATAATCGGCCTAACTAAGGCCAATAAAAGCCCACATGCAAAGCTGACAGACCTGTCAGCCTTGCCATAGCCGACAGGGACTAATTGGTCTTGGCTAAACCGGCAGTACCACATTTTCGAAAAAAATTCAAATGAGGCACTCAAAATCAATAAAAAAAATTGTAATATTAAAAAATAGCAAAAAATAACACGCTATATAAAATAGCGTGGCCCCTGAAAATATGCTATTAACATGTTATTAGCAAGATATTGTACACTGGTCAATTTAACGAGCCGATTTTCTACACCCTATAGCGTGCTATTAGCGACGCCATAGCACGCTATTTTTTCCAGCGATTCAAATATTAAACACTACCCGCACCGGTGCATTAACTTAATAAGCGCTACGACATGCATCCACACTAAGATACGGAGTAGCAATTAAACGATTCAACCAAAATCACCAAATTGAAAAATAATATTTCCCACAATGTTACCTAAAAAGGACACACGCATAAATTCAGTGTTCGGGGTTCCATGCTATTATAGACCAACAACAAACAAGTAAATCGCAGTTCATGATTCCACAATACACACCACAGGAAACAAATAAATTTAGATGTCACAAGTTTCAGCCATGACGTTGCTTGTATGTGATTGGGCGTAAGAGGAAACAATGAATTCGGCGGTTGCTTGCATGTGTGATGTGTGCGCCCGGCATGCTTGGAGACTCTATGTGTGTCTCTTGTGTGCTGCATTGTATTTGTTTGATGCATTGCGTGAACCAAATATAAATTATCGGGAGTTAAAAGTTTCAAGAGAAAGTCCAGGTGCCCACATTTAGTACAAAATTGAAGGAAAAACGTATACCCACCTTTTGTACTGTAAACTACAGGTCATTATACGTATACAATATATAACCACGTACATGTACGACGACCTACGGTATACAATATGAGGAGCGGATGTGGTAGGGAGGTGGAGAATTGGAGTTGCGTAGAAACAGAAACTTAAGGAGAAGAGGACAGCCAGCCAGGTTAGTGCGTGCATTGATTTTTCTATTTTTGATGGGCTGATACACATATTGATTTGTACTAGATCCTTGTCTAACAGGAATCAAGCGAAACTCTTGTATGATTATGCTAATGTAAACAGATGTAGTATTAGCTTAGTTATATCCTCTATGGTTAGCTTGGTGCATGAGTGCATACTTGCTACTCTGTCACATGTGGTTGTAGCATTTTATATAGCACGCACGCGCGCACAACACCATAGCGAAGCAGGAGTTCACGACCCGTCTTCTCCATGCTCTGCTCTAATACAACTAAGCTGTGCATCCGATGGCCCGACTGGACGTTCATCTGGAACTAGTTTGTTCTAATAATTAAAGAATATTTGGATGGCCTGCTCGACAGCAAGATGCCATTTTCCTACAAGGACATGAAAGGAATTCTGTGACTGCAACAAGATGAGGTGCTGGCCATCCTCTGACGAGAAGGCAGTGATATGTTGAGCTCCGTCAGAGATCCTCGGCAAAGTATAAAGACTACTCGCCTACAACCATTCATCCATGGAAACCGTTGTTTAGTTCTTCATTTACAGTTACTGCTTCAATGACCAAGCCAGGGCACAACTGGAGCCGCTGCCCGGAGTAGCCGAGCCATGGCTCCGCCGCCAGAAAGAGGTGCAGGCAATGACTGCAAGAAGTGTCAAGAGGTCGCAGCATGAAAACAATACCGCCCCCAGACTTTTCCCACTAGTTTTCCCCGACGCCTCCTATTCATAAGCAGAAACACACCACAAAACTTTGTGGTCCTTAGTTGCATTTTCTTCTTTCTCCGTTTTAGCTAGCCTCTCGTTTATTTCACACATTTGCTACCTCTTCACAAGACCATCTCTCCTCTTGCTTGCTATAGGTGTTACCGCTGCACTATTGTATATGGTTTAGCAAAGACACCGACCTGGGGAGGTATAAAAAGGCAGGAAAATGGTGAATTTATGGATCTTGGGAGGGAGGGGTAGGAGGTACGATTTTCATTCATGACGCGACGAGGTATCATATGTAATAGCACATGATCGTGAATGTTGTTAAGTCAGACCGGTTGCTTCTAGTTTGGCTAATAATAATAGGGTATTGATATTGCCCATACATGTGGGCGTGCGTTAAGGTAGTCTTGGCAATCGTCCCGTGTGATGTGTAAAAGAAACGGACCACACGTCTATACGTGGACAAAATAGATAACGTTCACATGTTCGGCCTCCTGCCTCTTGGCCTGCACGTCCGGCCTACCACCTCGCGGTTCTGTATTCACGCTTCTAAATTTATTTTGTTCTCAAGATTCAGAAAATGTTCGTGCTTTAAAAAATTATTCACGCTTCTAAATTTATTCATGATTTTCAAAATTGTTCATAAAATTCTAAAAATGTTTTTGCTTCAAAAAGAAAAATAAAATAAAAAATGAACGAAAACAAAGGAAATAAACAGAAAAGGAAAAAAGTAAGAGGAAAAAAAAGAAACAGAACTAGGCCGGCTCAGTCGGGTCGCCCGCTCTGTTCGGCGCAGGAGTCCCGTGTCATACGGCATCGATCTCAACTCCGATCGACTCCTCCCCCAAATCCCTCGCCGGAGTGCAGCCTCCTCCGCCGCATCCCTTCCTTCCTCCTCCCTTAAAGACTTGCCGCGCCATCCCGCGACTGTAGGATAGGATCACTTCGAGTCGAGGCCAGTGAACAGGGGAGGGAGCGAACGCCGGCGGCCACCGTGGAAGAAGGAGGAGGAGCAGCCCGCGGGTCGCGCGTCTGCACGTCGCGGTCGTTCCCCACGCCGGATTCAAGTGCCGCGACGGAGGGCGGAAACCCGAATCGCCGTGGAGCGAGAGCACACGCCGGCCGGCATAAATATTGCTGAGGGTTTACAAAGGATTCACATTCTTCTGTCATATGTCTGTAAGAATCCATCTTTGTTGTCATATATATGGGGGAAATTACTTCTTTGGGTCAACGGATGAGAGCATCAATTTAGCTTGGAACAAATCATTTCTTGTCAAATGAATTGACATACTTTCTTGCTTTTTTGAGAAAATTGACATACTTTCTTTGCTGAAAGTAAAGGAGAAATAAACGCTGAACATAGTGTTTTGCTCTGTTCCTGGATAGCGCAGTCGTGCTTAGTAGTAGAGGGGTATTTTCATCATTTCATGTATTTACCCCCTGGGTAAGATAAATGGTGTATGTCCTAAAGACCCCCTGGGCATGTCTCTTGTAGTTCTTGTCACATTTCTTTTAGTGCGCTTCATAATTTGGTTGTATCGGTATGTCTAGTGTAACTAGCAAATGCTAATCCAACTCTAACCTTCCACTGTACTAGTGTAAAGCTAACAGAGGTTTTACTCTATTGTTTATATTCTTAAATGTAGTAGCATGGTATTTTAATTATAATGGCTATTATTTCAGTGTTATGCTATATGGTGACAGATTCTGATTAACCTTTGTGTATAGGCAATTTCAGGATGGCTACTGAAGACTCTAAAGATATGCTGAAGAATGCAGACTGGAAGACAGTGAGTGGTGCAGTTACTGAGTCAAGTCAGCCGGTTGTTAGGAAGCGCCTTCCGAAGAAAATCAGACAAGTCCCTGAGTGTTACTTTCTGCCTCGACGATCTTTGCCTTCTGCACTGGCAATCTATGGTGCTGTTTGTGCCGCTGGAGTTGGTGCAGGGATGTTGCTTGAGGTTTGGATAAACAAAAAAATCAAAGGTAAAATCCTGTCTTTCATGGCCGGAGCCTGGAGAAACCACTTACCTTAAGAAAACTGCTCTATCTGGAAATCCAGGATCTTGGACTGTACCACGGAAGTCATCAAATGCATTGTGCATATCTATTTTGCTTCATCGATTGTGTTTTCTTGCGTCATCTTACTTTTTTGTTGTTAAATTGCTGCATGCAGAGGATGGCGGCATTGTCTGGGAAATGGGCAAATGATGTGTGTGCCCGTTGTGTTTTGCTGGGCTCACTCTTCTGCTGCTGCTGCTTAAGCTGCATCACAGAAATAAGCATGGTTTTGTTGTTTCGGAATATCTTTGAACTTTGCTGACAAAAGCAAACAATGTTGCCCAGTGCCCCAGTGTACCCTGCGTTTCTGGTTTGGTTGTACAACTGTGTGATAGTTCAAATTGTATTTTAGGCAAGCAAGGTGAAAAGAACAGGCATCAACATGTCTGTTCTTGTAATTTTGGTAGGCACCACCAGTACTGGTAAGAATTATCTGAATATGTGTAACTGTGAAAAGTTGGAAGGGCTTTCGATTTATCGCGGTTACACACGAACGTCTTACAAACTTCTTCGGTTACTGACAGTACCATGTATAATATAACAGTAAGAATTCAACACTTGGTGTACAAAACTATGCTTGCTGAGGACTAGTACAATGGTCATTTTGAAACACAAAACAATTTGATCATACAATGAAAGGGCTCATGAGGACGAGGCATTTGTCAACAAGAACAGTGGATAAGGTAAGTTCTCGTTGTTAGGCATGGACTCTGATCATCAGAATTCAGACACTCGAGGACATTTGCTCCGGAATGCGCATCCTGCGGAGTTACACCAGGTTTGTGTGCTTGAAGAACATGTAGAACAGGATCGCTGATACCACGAAGAGGCTCAAGAATACCAGCCAGATTTGCCAAACTGCAATGTGGAAAGCATACACCGGAAATCTTGGTAAATACTTATGTGCATCATACAAGAACGCCATCTGCAGAAACATGCATGTATGTACCTCTCCAGTCGGCAGGGACGTCGAGCTTAGTAATCTCTGCTCCCCATTGGTGCGAGGTGGAGATCGCTATCCTGTAACATGAGCAAACAAGAGGTCATTCAATGCTTGCATTCAAGTTTGGAGTAATCTCCAAGTGAATGGCTTAAGGAAGTAATATGAGTTTACTATAAACAAATACTGAACTAGTTACAATGATAACTTCGACACGCGGTTGTCACTTATGTTCAACATGGTTATTGAGAGTCTTGATCTCAGGGAGATTGACCTCACTGGTAGACAATTCACATGGGCAAACTCACTGCCGGTGCCAACATATGAGAAGTTGGACCGAGTACTGACCAGTGTCGAGTGGGAGCAGAAGTACCCTTTGGTCACAGTACATGCATTACAAAGAGCCATCTCAGATCACACACCTCTCATTGTTGACTTAGGGGAGGCCAACCATGAGGGTAATAGAAATGTCTTCTCTTTTGAACTAAGTTGGTTTGAAAGAGAAGGTTTCATGGATCTCATATCTGCTGAATGGGCTAGAGACTTAGGTGGATCCACGAATATAGAAAGATGGCAAAACAAAATCAGACATTTGCGTCAGTTCCTGAGAGGATGGGCGAAAAATCAGAGCGGCATATATAAAATAGAAAAAGAACGACTCACATGTTTGATTGATGAATTAGACGTGAAAGCCGAGTCGGCTCAGCTCAATCTTACTGATAGGAATAACAAGATTGATGCTGAGAAGAAGTTGCAAAAACTTTTGAGAGAAGAGGAAATGAAATGGGCACTAAGAGCTAAGGTGACAAAGGTGGTCCATGGGGACGATAATACTCAATTCTTTCACATGATTGCAAATGGCAAACATAGAAAGAAAAACATTACACAACTTGAGCAAGATGAAGGAACAATACTAGGTCACGAGAAATTAAAATTATATATCTCTGAATATTACAAGAAACTAATTGGTGCACCGGAAGAGTCGGTGGTCACTTTGGATGAAAGCACAATTCATGATATACCTCAACTCAATGCAGAGGAGAATGAGGTGTTATTAGCTCCATTCACAGAGAAAGAGGTGTTTGATTCAATAGCACAAATGAAACAGAATAAGGCACCGGGGCCGGACGGGTTCCCGGCAGAATTTTATAAAAAGTGCTGGCATATCATCAAGGGGGACCTCATGCCTATGTTTCAAGATTTATTTAATGGTCAGTTGCAGCTATTCCACCTTAACTTTGGAACAATTATGTTGTTGCCAAAAAAGGCGGAGGCTATACGCATTGAACAGTTTAGACCGATATGTCTACTCAATGTTAGCTTCAAAATCCTTACAAAGGTTGGCACGAATAGATTGATGAAGATAGCTCATTTAGTTGTCCAACCGACGCAGTCCGCGTTCATGCCTGGAAGACACATCTTACAGGGTGTGGTTGTCCTACATGAAACGCTGCACGAAATTCATACAAAGAAACTAGATGGGATTATCTTTAAAGTGGATTTCGAGAAAGCCTATGATAAAGTAAAATGGCCTTTTCTTCAACAGGCCTTACGTATGAAAGGATTCAATGAAAATGGAGGGATCAGGTTGATACTTTCATTCAGAAAGGCAGTGTAGGAGTTAAAGTTAATGATGACATAGGTCATTATTTTCAAACACATAAAGGATTAAGGCATGGTGATTCAATGTCTCCAGTGTTGTTCAACATAGTAGTAGACATGTTGACAATACTCATTGCCAGAGCCAAAGAGAAGGGCCAAGTAGGTGGCCTCATTCCACATCTGGTAGATGGAGGTGTGTCCATATTACAATATGCGGATGATACAATTATTTAAATGGAACACGATATGGCTAAAGCGAGGAATATGAAACTATTATTGTGCTTATTCGAACAGCTATCGGGGCTGAAAATTAATTTTAACAAAAGCGAAATTCTATGCTTTGGGAAGGCAAAAGAAGAGCAAGACGCTTACAGACAGTTATTTGGATGTGAAATGGGATCACTTCCATTTAGCTATCTCGGGATTCCTATACATCATAGGCGACTGACAAATAAAGAATGAAAATGTATTGAAGATAGATTTGAAAAAAAGCTAAGCTGTTGGAAGGGCAAGCTTATGTCATACGGAGGGAGGCTTGTATTAATAAACTCCGTGTTAACAAGCCTACCCATGTTCCTCTTGTCTTTTTTTGAAATACCAGTAGGGGTACGGAAAAGACTAGATTTTTATAGATCTCGTTTCTTCTGACAAAGTGATGAGGCTAAGAAGAAATACAGATTGACACTTTGGGATATTATATGCAGACCGAAAGACCGGGGGGGTTTGGGCATTGAAAATCTAGAAGTGAAGAATAGATGCTTGCTTAGCAAATGGCTTTATAGGTTATCCACAGAGACCGAAGGAATGTGGATTCAAATACTGAAGAATAAATACCTAAATTCAAAAACTTTAGCCCATGTTACAAGTAGACCAAATGACTCACCTTTCTGGAAAGGGTTAATGAAGATAAATGTGACTTTTTTCCAGAGGGTGAAATTTATAGTAGGTGATGGTGCCTCAACAAGATTTTGGGAGGATACTTGGCTTGGGGACACACCTCTAGCATTTCAATATCCCATGCTTTATAATATTACACAACGTAAAGAGGACTATGTGTCCACGGTACTACAATCGGTACCTCTTAATATGCAGTTCAAATGAGCTTTAGTGGAAGCACGCTGGGAGGCATGGTTGCATTTGGTCAGAAGACTAATGCAAGCGCAATTATCTGATGAGCCAGATAGTGTTCGCTGAATTTTAGCTATGAATGGAGTATCTTCAGTAAAGTCCATGTATACGAATTTAATAAACACGGGACCCTTATCCAGATCTTTACATATTTAGAATATCAAAGTGCCGCTAAGGATTAAAATTTTCATGTGGTTTATACACAAAGGTGTGGTATTAACCAAAGATAACTTAATTAAACGTAGTTGGAGAGGTAGATCTAATTGTTGCTATTGTGAGCAAAATGAAACAATAAGACACCTTTTTCTGGATTGTCCTCTTGCAAAACTACTATGGCGCACTGTTCATATAGCCTTTAATGTTATCCCACCTACATGTATTACCTCCATATTTACGACGTGGTTCAATGGAGTTGACGTTAAAATATCGAAACTTGTTAGAATTGGGATATGTGCTCTATTTTGGGCTATATGGAATACCAGGAATGACATGATTTTTAATGGCAAGAACTTCAACAACTTTTTGCAGGTTATCTTCAGAGCAACATCTTGGATCCGTACGTGGTCGTTACTCAGCCATGCGGACTCCAGAGAGCTTATGGATATTGGGTGCAACCGATGGGAGATGGTCGCACGGGTTATCTTCAACCGGTTTGGATGGCGTGCTAATAATAGGCTAGGTGTATAGGCATCGTAGTCTGCTATTAGTTATGCCGGATGTGGCAGTTTTTCCTTCATATCATTTTTGCTTTGCTTTTTCATTTCGAGCTTCAGAGCTTTGTGGACCTAAGATGTTACTTTGAACTAATTTTAATAATATGGCTGCATGCATCGATTGATGCAGAGGCCGGGGGCTCGCTTCCTCCCTTTCAAAAAAAAGTTACTACTCCCTCCGTCCCATAATATAAGAGAGTTTTTTACACCATACTAGTGCCGAGAGTTTTTTACACCATACTAGTGCCGAAAACGCTCTTATATTATGGGACAGAGGGAGTACTTCACTAGTTTGGCAGTGTTTCAGGAAGACAATTTATGTATAAGAACATTTCTTCTGGATACAGTCAGTGATCATGATTAAGCAGTTGGGTTCCTAAATTACCATTACCTTTCAGTAGGGCAGAATTCAATGGAGGAAACTGGGGAGCCAAGGTGAACCTTCTTGATCATGTGAGAAACTTCCATGCTCTTTACATCGGCAACACAACAGTCGCCATCACGGCTTCCTCTAGATAAAGAAGGGAAATGTATCCATGTCAGTACCACTTCACAGCCAAAAGAACGATGAAGGGTCGATGCGGAAGGCTCAGCAGATTTATGCAAGCACGTTAAATCGGACAACTAACAAGTATTATGACATACGGACAAGCTCTCTTTGTTACAAACTGTAGCAGAATAGCAGATAAGTGGTTTATTTCAGTAAGATGATTGTTTCAGAGCCTGGTAACGGCATTACGAGGTGACCAACCAACATTTTGTTCAGTCAACTGGACACACCTCAGGTACTAATGCAGCAGCTTTCGCCATGTTCCGTAAAGATGCAATGAAATGTAGAACGAGATGGATTGCAGCTGAGAAGTGTGAGGTATGACGATTCATAAATTGTTTCAATTCTTGGAAAGGAATAACTATTCTGAATAACATCAAACCTTGGCAATGCAGGTATGCCTAGAAACGCTAAATATGGAGGTATTGCCACAGTGTGTTTTACATGAGATGCACCATCTCATCAACTTACAGTGCGAGATACTTCCCATCCAGGCTAACCGAAAGTGTGGAAATAGGCTTTCGCAGGAGTCTTTTGTATCCAATTCGCTTCCAGTTACTTATGTTCAAAACCACAGTCACAATATCATTTCCTGTTTCATCAATAGAGGTTCAAATTATGGCTGTCCAGTGTTGAGTCTATTGACTTTATTGACCATAGTAACGGTATCATTTCCTATTTCATCAATAAATGTTCAATGAAGGTTGTCCGGTGTTGCATTTCTTGACATTATCGACGTGATTACCTTTTACAAGTGTGCAAAACAGGAAAGGTTTCTTTCCATCCCTTGAAAAGCGGCAACACTCAATCTTCTCATCCTGTAAAGCATTTACAAGAAGAAATGTAAACAGTATGGTCAAATAACCAATCGAGTTTTAAGTTATTGTAAAGCGAATAATACATGGATTTTAGCACACTATACCGAAGATCTAGTCAAATTTACGAGTGGAGCTCCCTCATCAATCTTCCATATTCTTGCGGAACCATCAGTCGAAGTTGATACTAAAAACGCTGAATCCAAGCTACATGAGGAAGAGGCATTTCAGGATTAAATATGCTACCAAAAGGAGCTTTCTTTGTAATTTAATGAACAAATAGCAATTGGCTAATTGGCTAATTGCCCTAAGTAAAGTGTATACTGAAGTATCAAGACACGCCCAACAGCTTTGGTATGTGCAATTCATCAGATCCTATTAATCCACAAGGTAATAATCATTTTGTCGATTAATGCAAGACCATTCTTAAAACAAAAAGGTGTCTACTTTCATAGTTTCATTCACCTGATGTCCATGTCCCGGAAGGATTTATGAGCTTTAGGTTCATCCAAAAGCACACTGAGATTTGGCCAGTGAAATATTATTAGATGCCCATCCTGTTTTAGTGGAATAATAATAGGAAAGTTTAGTTAGGAACTCAAATTTCTGATTTGCAGAAGCTGAAGTTCAGAATGGAATGATAATTTATTGTTCACACGGATCAAAACATGTCATCAAAAGTTGCATAACTTTTCCTATAATAAAAAGTTACATAACTCTAAACAGAAGAGACTTAACAACTAGCAGTACATGATAAGCAATAGCCGAGTCGTATGATTTATATACAGTAAATGCACGAGAAAAAAAAAAGCAAAGCAAAATGGCCTGATACCTCACCACCAATAGCAAACTTAGTACCATCAGTACTGAATGCCAAACATCGCTGAGGCCCAACTGATTGGAGCGGCGGAGAATCTCTTGAAACAAGGTTGATAGTGAAGTCTTCATATACTAGCTTGAACAGCCTGCAAATGTGATAGAGTGACTGTCTTATCCAGGTGAACTTGAGAGTATGAATGAAAGAAGAGAAAAGGAAAGGGTTCCATTTCTGCTATCAGAAGCCTGAAGAATGCCCATGAATATGATCTCCTACTGATCATTCTCTCAGTGTATGTTACGATGTTATTTTATTTTATTTTTGCGCTTGTATGTTCAGATATCAAGGGAATCATACTGACTGAGGCCGGGCAATTCGATGTGGGCACAAGAAAGGTGACGAGCAGGCACGCACCTGCAGCCTTTGGCGGTGGCGCAGACGAACTCGTCGCCGGCGGGGTGCACGGCGATGGCGCGCGGCTCGTCCACGTCGGCTCCCTCCTCGCCCATCACGACCCTCAGCTGCAAAATCCATTAAACCCACGGTCAGAGACCCGGCCGTAGCAGCAGCAGCAGCAGGCGCCGAAACCCCGCCGAGCGCGCGCGCACGGGCCGATCGCTTACCAGGGGCTCGGAGGCGAGCTCGCACGCCGTGGTGTCGAAGGCGAGGAGGTCGAGGAATGGCGGGGACGAGGCGGTGGCGCCGCGGCCGTACACCACGAGGAGTCTGCGGCTGCTGGACACGGCCGGACCGCCGACCGACCTGCGTATCCACGCGGCGCAGGTCACCTTCCCGACCACCCCCGCGGGAGCCTCGTCGCCGTCGCTCGCCATCGGAACCAGCAGCTGCCGAGAAGAGCTTCCCCAGCTCTGCCTGCTCTTAATTGGTGCTTGTACTGAGTATTAACTTTGACGTGCCGCCGCGGTGCGCGTTGGAGCTTGGCGCGGGCGGGCGGAGAGTGCGAGCGAGCGACGGAAGGGAATCGTTTCGTCTGGGAACAGACGGCGGATATTCTCAGGCCGGCAGCGCGCCGGCGCCGCCGCCATGGCGATTTCAGCGCTCTGCCAACTCCGCCTTGGCTGGTCGAAGCTGGCATCCCTCCTGTTTCGGCTGGTGATTGGCATTGCTGCAGGCGTTGGAGACCCGAATGCGGATTCGTGCGGTTGCGATTCACTCCAGCTTCGACGATTCATCCATTTTCTTGCAGACTAGCCGTGGGCCGTGGCTCTCATTTTATTGAACTAATCTTAAGTATGTTTAGTAAAAATGTGTGGTAAAGTGTGGCAGTGTAAGGTCTACAATCAAACAGCCCCTATGAGTAACTCCAGCAGATCCATCAAAAATGATTAAACCCGTATAAAATAACGTTTTTTTTACTTTCGTGATGTTAAAAAACACACCCTGAATACAGCCCGTAAAGGTGGTTAAACCCATAAAAAATTTACAATCACTGAGAATCTACACCGTGACATTTTTATTTACAGATTTAAAGGCAAAACTGAGAGAACCCTGTAAACCGACCAACACTATGCGACAAGAAAATTCCACCGTGCGCATACGGGCTCCGATGACCTTTTGCCATGGAACTCGCTGGAATTTTGTTGAAAACTCGACATAAAATCGAGCAGCTATAGAGGAGCTCACTACGATGACGAAGGAGGAGCTCCTGGATCGATCCGGCCACGGACGAGCTAGCTAGCTAGCAAACTCCTAGATTACGGACGGGCTAGCTAGCTAGCAATCTCCTGGATCGATCTAGCCACGGACGAGCTAGCTAGCTCCTGGATCGATGTGGCCACGGACAAAGGTATACACATGTACGGTATTCTCTTTTCCCTTCATTTCCTTTTTCCATTCCAGGAGGAAAGATAAACAAGAAACCAAAATTATCTTGATGTAGAAGTGTACATATGTTTTTCCTCTTTTGTTCCCGCGACGCACCCCGCGTGGATCACTCACTGGAACCCTAGCGCCGCTGGCCAAGGGTTCCTTGCCTTCATCCTCCTCGCATCACTTCTACGGGTCTCTGGCCGTTGCTTCGTCTCGTGGTCTGGACTGCGAGTGGTGGTAGTGGATGGCACCCAACGGTGGCTTGATCGAGGGACCGTTTTGTAGACGGTGACGTCGATGTGTGTCGTGAATAAAATATTGACCACAGTATGGGGGCATGTATGAAGGAGCGTCTTGTCTACTAGATGTACAAATGGGTACACACATGCATTTCCCCCCTAGGTTTGGGCCCTAACAGAGAAGGTAAAAGGGGCTCCAATGCAGCGACCCATTTAGTCGTCCGTCTGTGTCCGTGCAGGCAAAAGCATTACCCAACGTACAGAGTAAATTGAAGTAGTTTGTCATTAACTCGTGTGTTACACTTATATCCTAAGAACAAATTGTTGAATGAATTGAATATTATAATCTAAAATTAAACATATTTCATATGCATAGCAATAGTTTCACATTGAGTTTAGAAAGTAAAATATATTAAAATTTAATAATCATAATATTGGTCATACAAGCAATCAATAAAAGATTAATATATGTAAGACAAATTTCAGATACAAATATATTATCTTTGATATCTTTTATGATTATGAATACTCATTAATTATATTCAAACTTGAACAAATCAATTGAAGTTGGAGAAGGAAGACAACGTAATGAGTTATGTTTGGATATATTTGCATAGAAGTTATATTGTTATGGATCCTACAACATGTGAAGTTTGCTCATAACCTTTTACTAGCCAAAATTTCGTATCAAGTATATATACTATTTATGCATCCAAAAGCCCTTAAACCTAGTTTCTTGTCACGAGAGTCCATCACACACACACACACACACACACACACGTTATTTCACTCACATTTCAAGTAAATTTTCACGTGCCATCTCCAAAAACTTCAAATCAACTTCTGTTTTGTGTGCTCGTATCGTTCATGGAGCGATGAGGTAGCCAATATCTTCCATGCCAAGTATGCTTTACTCGTCGACGATAGTTTTTCACTTGTCAACTCCGAGGAAGGCTGCTAAAAAGGATTTCCAGTCCTGCTTAATATAAAAAAATTAATAACACGCCCCCCCCCCCTAGAAAATTGATTGATTGGAGGGCACCCGTGCATTCGGCTAACCATGGAAGCATTTTTTATGGTGGATAGGGAGTAAAAAATTCATTTCTATTTGGGAACCCCCATTAACGCGTTTGACATGGAAGATATTGAAAACTTTGTGATTAAACTGTTGACAGAAAAAGTACACCTCTCAAATGAAATTTTCTCTGTTTTAAACAATGAGCTCTCACACATGAGCAAATCCTTGCTTCCCTCTATCAATGGAATATTCGTTTACTTTTTATCTTGAGTCAGCTCCTTATTTCAACCTCAGTTATTCTCCACTTGGCAAGCATTGTTTGTTGGGAAAAGATCCAGGCACATATATGCACTCAAATATATTTGATCATGAATTATTATTGTTGACAATTATCTCTATGATAAGTAAGTTGGGAAGCGAAACATTAAGTCTCTATTTCTCTTTGTGTTTAACAAATGCTATTTGTTCTAAAAATATACTTTGAGTGCAAGGAATCATAGTAGAATATATGATAATTTAGTATGTGCAACTTTTACTTAGACTTTCCCCAAAACAATTTTCAATTATTTGGTGACTAATGGCCCAAAGGCCCAGAATGAGACCTGGTCAAAGGCCAGCTCAAGAGGGAACCCGAAGTGACATCTCATGAAGAATACTCAAGAGGGATTCTTAACTAGGAAGACAAAGACGACCTATAAGATTTAGAGTAGGACTCCGATTAAGGGAAGCAAGACCCGGACTAATATATGTCTTGTAATAGAAAAGATACTAATTATAGTCCTACTAGGACTCTATATATAAGCCGGCCTCTTCAACTTATATAAGAAGAGGCAAGACACCCCAAGAGGAAAAAATCAGGACACACACACAAGTTTTAGAAAAGTTCAAAAAAGAAGCTCTCAAGACTAGAGGTAGTAAAATAGCACCCTTGTAATCGAGATCATCATCATCATCAATAAACACAAAAACCGTTACGTGGGCTTTTACCTCCATCGGAGGGGTCGAACCTGGGTAAACCCTCGTATCTCGTTCTGGATCAACCCCATTCAAGCTACCACATAGCTACAATGGCCTCACAACTAAGTTCTCCTACAAGGATATCTGTCGTGAAAAAATCATAACACCCAGCATGACAAAAGCAAATGTTTCTTTCTTTTTTGAAGCATAAAGGACGGCTGTCAACCAACTGTACAAAGACATCAAAGAAAGAGAAACGAAAAAGAAAAAAACAAGATGTGGTTGTGCGTAAAATGGTGCTACTCCTCACAGATCAAATGTCGTCCCCCTGTCAGCACCCACTGCTTAGATTCATCGACCAGAAGGGTGAACACTTGCTCGAACTGTCACTCGACATTCCTGAAAATGTGATCACCTCGCTCCTTTCAGATGAACCACAAAACCATCAAGGCCATTGATCGCTAGTGCTTGACATGCGGTGTGTCTGTGGCCGGCATGACAAAATGAAAATGTGGTGCGCGTTTACAGGCATGTGCATGTGCTCGACACCGTCACTTCCGTGAGGTATGGAAAGCAAGTCGTCGTCATGAGCGGAGGGAAAGGTCGTCATCACCGGCGTAGGGAGAGGTCAAGACGGTGCCTCCATGTCCGGCGCGGCGGAGAGATGACGATACAACAACGTGTGATACAATCGCTATGTTCTGTTCTAGATGGAAAAGATCGATAGCTTTTGTCATGTTAGATGGAAAGTATCGACGTGATTGATAACGTTTCGTAACCATACTACCATACCCCTTCCAAATACATATCAAATTGATTGGGAATTTAAGCTCGCTTGAGATGTGTGTAAAGTATGACGTGGCCAAATCCGGGAAGGGGCCCGAGGAGGCGGACTATGAGGCCCCTCACATGGAATTTTCTTCCCTTAAGTTGGTTGTAATGGTGAATATCATATACTAGTATCATGCATATGATACTAGTGTGTGATACTACATTCGTAATGCGTAGTATCATGTGTTAGTATCATAAAAGAATTTATTTATTGCCATGCACGACACATAGTACTCCCTCCGTTCCAAAATATAAGACCTTTTAAAGATTCTACTAGGAGACTACGTTCGGAGCAAAATGAATGAATCTATACTCTAAAATACGTCTATGTACATCCGTATGTAGTTCATAGTTCAATCTCTAAAAGGTCTTATATTTAGGAACGGAGGGAGTAGCACAACATTTAATATGATACGCTATCATAATATGATACTCAACCCTCTCTTTCTTTATTTAATTTCATGACACTTCATCAAATATGCCTAATTGACATGCATGATACTACTTATGATACTCCCATTACGACCAGCTTATCCCCGCCCACGTCCAAACTCTCCTCACTGCTCAAGATCCCACATGTCCATGCTCTCACTCCTCCAGATGCACATGTCACCAATGAAGGACCACTCAACGATACACGCAACGCAGGCCTCCGTGACCGATCGTCTTGCCAAGGGGACTCATCGACACAACAAGAACCGAACAATGTATCTTTTTGCGGGAGTAGTATAGATTTAATTTTAATTCTAGGATTTGGTTTGGAGAAGTTTAATCTCTTAATTGATATTGATGGATGAAAATGAGAATGGCGTTTTGGTGGTAGAGCTACCTGGAGGCCGGAATCCTGCCCCGTGCAACATAGCAATGAGATATGTGCTAGTCTATTTCCTTGCTTTTATACACTGTCTGATAAACGGAAATACATGCTGCGATGAACAGGCATGCCATCACATGGGCCTTGGGCTTAAGCACGTAATGTGTCTGGTGTGCTGTTTGAAAAAATCATATGCAGCTGGCCGGGTAGGTTGGGCTGGTGTTCTTTAATTTCGGTTTGATGGGCACATCTATCGCTGCAGCGAGATAACTCCACAAAGCGTTGCTTCTTTTTCTCTGGTTAGGCCATTCACCCCCTTCCCGTGTGCAGGTTGCCGAAGCGTCCATTCGTTATGGACGATCTCGAGTTCTTCTTTGAACCCACTAGACATATATACCTTTTGAAGAAAACATATTTCACTAGTTGCAAGGATAAAAGTGTCAAGTATATATGAAGTTTTTCTTCAAATTTTGAAATTGGTCACATATTACTAAAATATACGATGATCACTTCTAAAATATATGCTAAAAAATTTCTTGATCCACGTTGTACATTATTCTCAATACATAGTTACCTATTTATTAAGAATGCGATGAACAGATTTGAAACTACACAATGAATTTTTTTAAATACACGCTGAACACTTTGTAAAAGTACGCGATGCATAACTTTAAAATATATGACCAACTTTTCTTTAACGCGTTGAACATTTTTTTCAATACACGATGAATCATTTTCAAAATACAAGTTGAACAGTTTTTAAAAATGTGATGGACATTTTTTTACAACAAAAGTGGACACTTTGCAAAACAACGTGACAAACTTTTTTAAAATGTGAGTCATACATTTTCTGCACCATGAACATTTTAGCATATATTAAAAAAAGAAATAACAGAAAACAAAATGAGAAATTTAACAAAGAAACGGACATTTGTTGTAATGCCTTACAGTACAATACGAGGAAACTTTTTTTTTGTGGTTGCAACACATGCTGAGCAACACCGCCGCAGTCAAAGAGCCCCCACGCCCCCCCAAACACTCGTGCGGGGAAAAGTCGGCCCGCCGCCGGTAGCGGTACATAGGCGAGTAGAGCGGAAGCTGGGGGGAGTGGGAGGGGGAGGGGGAGGGGGGAGTCATAGCTCAATACAACGAATATTAGAACTAATAAAAATTGCATCTAGATTCATAGACCACCTGCTAGTAATGACTACAAGCACTAAATCGAGTCAATGGCTCACCGTCATCATCACCCCCCCCCCCCCCCCCCTCTCGCCGGAGCTGGACGAAAATTATTGTAGTAGACAATTGAAAAGTCAATGTGCTAAGACACCTAGAATAACAACCATCACCGATGAAGAAACACGTAGATCGAAAGCACGAAATTGAAGACACGCGAACATCGACGAACGAAAAATGGATACGAATAGATCCACCAAAGACAACCATTGATCGAATTATGCGAGATCCGCCGGAGACACAAGCCCTCCGATGATGCTAGACAAACCACTGAAAAGGGGTCTAGCCGAGAAAAAGGCTTATACCATTTTCAGAAAGTCGTCGTCATTTCAACTTCATGAGCAGTACACAAATCCTAACAAAATCAAAAGAAAAATCTAAAAACAAAACCTCCCTTCGACAAATGCTAGGATCCACCACGTCTCCATGACCCTAGGGTCACTAGAGAGAGACGAGGCAGACCGGCAACAACGCCGACGACAACGCATGGACTTTTTTTTTGGACAGTGAGAATATTTTTTAGCAAGTGTTAAACTAATAGCATGACAGGTTTGAGAACAATAGGTTCGTATGGAAAAATCACATGTTCCACTCAAATAATTCTAGGCATATATCCCTACGATTCGTCCAGCAGTAATGGATAGCTTAATTGCTCGACTCAAGTAATTTTGAGCACAAATCCCAATGTTTAAAAAGAGGCTGGCAAGTTTAAATAGCACATCACGAGATGGTGTTTTTTTCGTTGTTGCTGATGTTTTAGCGTCTCACATGTACTCCCGCCCATGTTCGTGAAGAGCTTGGCAGGGCAGCATCATTAACATGGGCAAACACTGTGCATAAATTGAGAATACTGTGGGTAGCAAAAAGGTGTCAGATTAAAATACGTAAAATAATACAGTATGTCAGCTGATCCCTACGAAGATTAACGCGCCAGATTACAGCCTGCATGGTGCTCGGCCTCCAAACGACATTTTCGGATGAAAATGCCCTTCTAAGGTTTTTAGGGAGGTGCGGTATCCAAGAAAACCTCAAGTAAATATTGTCACGTACAAATTAGTGAAGTTACAACTCAGTGTTGCTTAGATTAACATTTTTAGTGGGACATTCGTTATCTGCACATTAGATAAGAATGAAGCCTATATCTGTTTTTTGACCATGTAGGAGAGCTGCGTGTATCTTCTGTACTATTAAAAACACGAGAGGGCAGATCCAACTACACATCTGGACCGTCTGATTACACCATCAAGGGCCTAAAAATGTCGTTAACGAAAGTAGACAGTTTTCGTTAACGCTAATTGCCCACCCCACGTCGTCTCCCGGTCAATCGCCCCACTCGCCCGCCTCGCCCAGGCTGCCCGCCCCCGCCCGCATCGCTCGCTCGCCCGCCCCATCAAACCCAGTCAACCAAACGGCGGCGGTCGGGCTCGCGCTCTCCCTGCGCCCGTCTCTCTCCCCGCCGCCGTGGGCGCAGGGCGCGCGTGCCAACGACGACTCTCGCGCCCCTGCTCTCCTCCACCCCACGCATGGCCGCCCCCAGTTCCTGGGCCTCCCCATTCCACGAGACCACCGCCTAGCACCGCCGTCCTTCCCAGTTCCCGACCGCCCTCTCCGTCCTCTCCGTCCGTCCGTCCCGGCCATCAATCTTCGTCGAGCAGAGAGAGAGAGGAAGGAGGCCAGATTCAAGCGAGATCCATGGGGAAGTACGTGGAGCTGCTGGACATGGGGGTGCGCATTGTGACGCGGTTCCACTCCCACTGCCCGCAGACGGCCGGCTCTACTACCACCCTCCCGCCTCCTCGGCCGCCCCCGGTGTCGGCGACGGCGGCGGGATGGTGCCCGCGAGAGGCGCGGCCGCCGGCGCCGTGGCCATGATGAAGAGGTAGCAGCGCGCCGCCGTCGACGCCACGGAGATCATCCTCTACACCGTCGTCTAGGCCGGCTGGATTTAAGAGTTTGCGAGTTAAATTCGTTTGATTTCTGACGCGGTTTTGTCATTCATGTTGAAATCGTTGCCTTAATCTCTTGTCCCCTTTTCGATTATTTTTTCCAGCGTGATTGGGAGAGGCTGCTCACAACACAACAGGAGCCGAGCCTCTCTCTTTATTTTTTACTTTCAAGTTAGGAGCACTGCAGATTTTCCTTTAGAATAAGGCAACGATTTCAAGTCAGGCCGGTTGCTGCTGCGCTCATCCCGGATGCCTCCTGCCATTGCCATGAAAGAAAGAGAGATGCTATCTTGTTTTATTCTACTTCTACTTTTTATTTATTTCCGACGAGAGGGAGATTGAATGGATGGATCGAGGAATTTGTTTGATTTGTGGTTGCTTTTTTTTGCCTTCCATGTCGAAATCGTTGATTGAATTTCTTACCCCCGTTTGGATTATTTTGCCAGCGTAATTTAATTGGGAGAGGCTGCTCACAACAAGAGCCTTGAGCTGAACATGGTACCAATTCTCCTAATTGCATGCCACATCGCCAACCATTAGCTGTGTAATACAAGGGCTGCATGGGGTATTACCAATGGATGACAACATCAGCTTCCATAAGGTTAGACATTAGACACTCATTATCTTTAGGGTGTGTTAAGAAGACTGTTTTTTCTTTTGTACTCTGGATTCATGTATTGTTCCTTGCATGTTTTCTTCTTCTTAATCTTAAATATATTGATGTACATTGCGATTTCCTAATGATTTTTTTATGCTCCAACAACTGTATGTCATATGATTCATAATTAGATGTCTTTAAAATCCATCACTATGAGATTGCCTGATGTGCTCAAGATTGTTTGACGTCGCAGGAGAAGTCGTTCCGGAGGGGGGGCTTCGTACGTGGTGACCATGGTCGCCGAGTTTGACGAGTACACCAACGACTGGCTTTACCTTCGCGAAGGCACTGTTCTTCCAAAGTAAAGTGTTCTCCTCTGCTATTTTCGAAAACTTTGGGTTGTACTGTAGTAGCTTATTGTACTTTGTTATGTGCTGCTTTATTCATCCCTCACGGTGCAAGTGTTTTCCACCAGGCCATCCTATCGGAAGAGGAAATCGTCCAATTCCGTCGAGTTCTCGGTCCGGCCAAATGTTTCTGTTAGGGGAGGTGAGCACCCTGGTTCATCCAGTGAAGCACCAGCAATGTTGGTTCCGACGAGATCCGTCAGGGAGGCCATACAAGAGGTCAAAATGGTCCAGGTCCGTTTGTCACCTATGTTTACTTCTTACCAAACCCCCGTCTCATACCAAGAAACGTCACTAGATGTATGCAGCTCGAGCTCCCTCTTTGAGGAAAATTTGTGGAAAATACTCAGACTTGGTAACAAGTGCATTCATTGTTTCAGTACCATCAATGTTCTTCACATGTCTGGGAAGAAAAGGCAATGGATACGCTTTGCGATCCATGCTTCCTCTTTGGTGCATATCTATACATTTTTATTCTGGCATCCATGATCTGTAGATTAGGTGTGAGCTAGCCCCAAGTGAGGCAGTAATGCCATAAATGAGATGGTACCATCAGAAATGAAATTGTGTTAGTTGTTGGGGTCCATGGTCTCTTAGATTAGGCGAGCTAGCTCTCTAACTGAGGAAGTGTTGTATATGCAAGGATGAAATAACAGCAGAAGGAATAGTTGAACAGTATAGCTACTGAATCTATTGTTCCTTAGGTTTGGGGGGCTCGATTTAAATGAGGTAATGTCGTGATGTGCCGATCAAAAGAAGCACATAAAAGAAGGAATGCTGGCCTTCTAAACTTACAAGATTGTATGGTAGCTACTGACTTGGCCAGTGGCCACAATTAGGATACAGACTTTAATTCAAAGATATGAGAAGTTGGCAGCACCTTCTGCCTAGAAAAGGTGTTGGACAACTGTATGCTCCCTAATATATGTCCATATAATCTGTACCAAACCCAAATAAGTAGTATCGTTCCTTCATCTTCCTCTCTGATCAATGTTGGAATCTCTATCCTCTCAGAGCAAAGTGGAAGCTTCTTTTAACTTTGCTGTCAAATATATAATGGATAGATCATAGACGAGCCTGAACAAATAGTGTACTTGAATGTCATGAGATGTATATGTGAAGCAGAAACATATAATTAGATGTACTAGGTTTAACTTTGGTGTACGTGCAAGGCAGTGGATTGAAATATTTTTCAGCACCGCAGTGTACATGGTGTTTCATCTTGAATGTCAAGTCCTGCCTGAATTTCTAATCATTCTCTCTGATCTGCAGATATGGGAAAACGTTATGAAGTCATGTGAGCAAAGGGGCAGGGACCTACTGAATTTGAATGTCATAACCAGTGTTGACCTGACCGAGTGGCTAAGAACAAAAGACAGTGGCAATGAGACGATAAACCTGGGACTGCCTTCTTATGATATGCTGTGCACCGTCCTCCACTCGGTCAAGGCTGGTTCCACGGGGCTACTTCTCGGCAACGGCGTGGAGGTCGATCAGCAGAACCGGCCGCAGGACCTGCTGTTGGACTGGTTCTTCCACCCCGTGCTGGTGCTCAAGGATCAGATGCAGGTGCTGAAGATGACTGAGCAGGAAGTGAGGTTCCTGGAGAGGTCGACTCTTTTCGTCGGCAGTAGTTCTGCTACTGCTGGTGCAGACGTGTGGGATAACGGCGCCGAGACACCCCGTGATCCCGTGAGGATGGCGCAGATCTAGGCGATCAGTAAAAGCTGTGCTGTCTCCTGCAACTGCTTATTTGTGTTTTAGTGTTTCGTTTGAGATGTCAGTGGTTGTTTCTATTGGTAATGTCTGTCAGATTGTTGCTGTTTTTCTTCTTGATGATGATGTTGTTGCTTGCACGATGGTGGGGATAGTGAGGAGCATGTCCAAGTTCCCGACGTACCGGAGGCGGTACCGGCATGTGGTGAAGCTGTTGGTGGCCTACTCGGTGGAGCGGGAAGGGTCGTTCGGATCGTCGGCGTCGGGTCCATCCGCCTCCTTCGAAATCACACGGCGTCGGGTCCATCCACGTCCTTCGAAATCACACGCCTCGAAGTGTAGATAGTTGCCGTCTTGAGGTTGCTTCTTTTTCTCTTCAAGTAAAAGTAGCCATCGCACGCTGTTTTTGTATGTGCCTCATCTTGTTTCAAATCTACTAGCAGCTTCTGTAATTTTGTGTAGCTATTTCCTTTTTCATTTCGGTAATGGGAGGCGTGTATAGTTGTTGTGTTTTGAGATGATGCATGTGCCGAAACTTGAGGCATGGTCTTCAGTTGTGCTGTAAATTCTTGTATATACATTTTCGTAAGGAATTGATTGGTTCTTTAGGTGTTACATTTGTTGCAACTTTGTCCGGACGTGTTAACTGTGGAGAACTGGCATGATGGTAACCTATTTGACCGAGAATTCGTCCAGTTTGACGAGGCTAAAATCTGAAAAAATCTTGGGGAGAAACACACGAAGCTGCCAGCTGCTATCCACTTTTCCTCGCATTGTCATTTTTTTCCTTCAGAGAAAAAGTCTCTTTCTCTTGTAGTATCATTTATTCATTTTCTTCCCCGCTTGTGAACCCGGCGAGATTCACGGGGAATCAAGATAGGTTTCATCAAGTCCTTTTTTCTTTAATACGTTTCGTGTAGTTCACTGATCCTGCTTGCATTGCTTTGTGTCACCATTTTAAGGGTCCTGCGTTAAGGACATAGCCTTAGTCAAGCTCTGAGGGTGTTGTTTGAGTTCGTTTAGATGCCTTGCCTATATCAAATCTTAGCCCGCGCGATTTGAAGTATTCCCCAGTCACTCGCTAGGAGCAGCCAAATTGGTTGTTTAAAGAGTTTGTTAACTGATTTCGTTGTAAAAGACGTTGGGAGAGAGTAATAAAGTAGCACATGATCTAGCTACATTGGCAAGAAAATTAGGTATTCATGAACCTTGGTGAGATGAATACCTTGGTGCTTTTAGGAAGCTACTTGGAAGTGACAGAGTAAACCCTTTTCATGATGATTAATAGATTGCTCGGTATTGTCGGTCAATTTTTAGTTCACTACGGTGGTCCATACAACTAAACAATATTCATTTTAGTACTTTCAATATCTCTTTTCGTTTATCTATCATGTTTGCACTCTAACTCTTCTACAGGATGATCTGATAGTAATAGTGCATGGGTGAGATGGATTATTCATTGAGATATCTTTGATATGAGAAATGGACACTATTTGATTGGCAAGTTCGGATAATTTCCGCTACTACTAGCTTTAAAATTGAAAATTGTCACGTTTGGAGTTTGGAATCATGATTTTAATTGCTTAATATTAGTCATTACCCACATGTTTCATTAAACAATAAGGTTACGAAGAATTGTGCCTTATCGAATCGTTGCTCAACATTCGCCTTTGATGTCGTCATACCACCGCTAGAGAAGGAGGAGAACTGTCTCCACGCCCAAATCTATAAAAGCAACTTAAGCATGCAATGTTGCTCTTCGAGAGATGAACCGACCGACCACCACACATTATGAGACCGAGGCTTTGTGGCACATCACCCAGGGATCATCCTGGCGCCATCTTCATCCCACACGGTTGAAGAATACTGCTCCACATGCCCCACCGACAACACCATATTATTCTTTCCCAAACTTAAAATAACTCGCTAGGTCGGGAGACCACTGAGATGACCAAGCTACCCACTCCTGAACGACTATGATCAGAGCACAACTAAGGTGGCAAGAAAGCACGAGGATTATTTTGATGCAAGACCATCATTGCCACCAATGTGTCACCCTGCAAACACCATATCAAGATGCTAGATTTGAAGCGCCGATGTCCTTTCCCTCTTGCATCGCCGAAGTGAAAAGGGGATGGGGCAAACTGTCGTCGCTCTTGTCGCCTCAATGGAAAGAGGTTGGGAGAGAGAAAATTGTTTCTGTATGACACGTGCATTGCACGTGCACGCTGACTAGTTATATTAAAGAGCGATGGATGGACAACACGAGCAGCCCAAAAACAACTCAAAAAGAAACAAAAAAAAACAGATTACACACCCAACCGAAGGACAGCTAACAAGGCAAAAAGAAAAGTCCCTACAAGCCGAACACAATAACCTGCAGCTGATGAAGTACCAAACGACCAAAGCTCGCTGCCTCCCACTGCCTAGCGTCATGTTTTATTTGATCAATGACATTTGGTAAAGACGTGAAGCGACGCCATATGCTCCATGATGATCAAGTGAACCAAGGAGTTCAGAGATTTCCTCTTAGTTCCTTGAGTAATGAGCATGGCATTGTGCCACCAATCGTATAGAGACAGCAAAGCGTGTGGCACTATCTCACTTAAACTAGCCTAGTGAAGCACCCCATTCCAAATAATATGCATGACCAAGCAACTCAAATAGAAACATTTATAGCTTTGTTATGTGCGTCAGCAACCTTTTAGTGGCCGAAGCTATTGTCTCAGATGCGTCGGGGGCCAAGTATGCCATTAGAGGATTAGATGGATATCTCCGAGGAGTGTGTTGGTGTTGTTGAGCATAATGTTCAAAATTGACATGAATGGCGGTGAAAATGAACATATGCATGTGTGTGTGTGTGTGTGGGGGGGGGGGGAGGGGCAGGGGCAGGGGCGGAGCTGGAGCTAATGTGACCCTGATGCACCATTTAACTATAGCATAAAATTTTCAAGCACCGATGAACTAAATATTTTTCAAGCACCGATGTACAGAGTAAGGTTGTATTTCAGACATAACCGGCGTTGATGTATAAAAACAAATTGCAATATTTTTTTAATATAACAATAAAATAAAGAACTAGCCTGACATGAACTATATATATAGTTATTCATGTTAAAACATTGGCCAATGCCCCACGTTTAGCCAAAACACATTCATGTAAATGTATTTAAATAGGGTTTAAGTCAGTAGAATCTTTACAACTTGTAATTTTTTAGGAAAAATAATACATAAAACTGTATACAAAGCAGAATTAGAATCAAGGGAGTCATGATTGTAATCTGTAGAAAAAAAATATAGAAGAGAGGGGAGAAAAGTAATAGGAGCCGGCTTGCCTCACTTCCTGGCGGGATGTCGCTGCCGCGGGTCGCCGCGTGGCTGTGTGCCAGGCGCCTGGCCACTCGGCATAGGAACCGATCAAATCAAATATCAATCAATATAGACAGGGGATGTATGTGGATTGCTCGCCGGCGGCCACCGCTGCGCGCGTTGGCTGTTCTCGCCTGTTCAGAAGTCGGAACAACAAATAGCAGATGAGAGGAGACGGAATCCTAATCAGTTATTTGAGAAAACCCTAATCAGGGGATGGATTGCGCTATGTTCGTTAAATAGAAAATGGATCGATTGCTCGTACGTGCGTGCGTAAGTGCCTACCATGTGCAGCAAATGTTCCTGATGTGGGCTGCAGTGTATGTAAATGACAAGGAAACGGATTGAATGGATCAGCGTTGAGCATGAGAGCTTTCTAAAGGCAGATTTCATGGACCGTGTAGCATTGTTGATTGCCTACCCGATGCCTTGAGCTTTATACTTGGTAATCAGTACTAGAAATATATTTGGACCCTGTAGCCTGTGCCATAGGGTGAGCCTGTTGGGCTCCGCCCCGGGGGGGGGGGGGGGATGCCCCCATTCCAAGTTGCATGTAGCTCTACCATAGGTTGACACAATTGGCCTCTTAGCAGGATCATCTTGAATGCATGGCATCCCATTATGGATACATCATATTATCTTATCTACAGAACAGTGCCTGCTCAAAAATGAATCCACCATGTCCAATATGGTTCCATTTCTCCAATGCCGCCAAACCTAATTTGATTTGGTAACCGATCAATATCAATAACACCAATTTTACCATCTCAACTCAACTCAAATGAAAAGCAGACCAAAAGGCGCGTGGTGCAAAGTCACCAGAGTAAGGATATAGGCACCACCGTTTCGTTTGCTCGTGGCAATCTCTAAAAGGAGAATAAAAAAGCTGTAAATGTCTGATTTGTTGCAAGAGCGCCCACTCATCACATATTCGGGGGGCATGTAACCAGTGTTATGGTAAACAACGAACGTATTGGGGAATTATTTTTATAGTAAGTAGTTTGAGATTGCAAGGTCCAGGGAACCTAGCAGGTTGACAGCATTGCACGCCACCTCGTGGGATCTATTGCCTCCAAACACTTGTTAGCCCAAAGTCCGAAATTTTACGTTTCAAATCACCATCCAATAGGATATTTGATCTTCCAAATCTCGAGGAGTGGTCCCTCCATGTGAATCCTCATGCAGGTATTGCAAGCCTCGGGCTGTACCATATATGATCATGAACACTATAGCTTAGTGCGTTTCGCCGCATCTGTAAGGGGGAAAAGGTAGAATGTATAGAAAAGATATGCATGCGCGTCATAATATAGATAGATTGCATTGGTTAATGGTGGAGCTTGAGAAGATTGATTCGGGGATAAAATTCAGGAAAAAAATCTTCACAACTTTGTAGAACCGGGGTGGGGTGGGGGGCAATGGCCCCCACTGGCTTACACTAAGCTCCATCATTGGCATTGGTACTATGATCACAAGTAGCAACAAACACATATCATAGACGTGGCTGTCTAGTCTCTTGTTGGGGAGGTACTTGTAAACAATAAAGCTCTCCTACTCCTCGAAGCAAATTTATGTATTATAACTTAGGCAGCAAAAACATGTCTGTTTTCAAATTGTTGATCCCCTGCCAGGAACTCTGCAATAGCCTCTTAACATGGACTAGTTGATGCTGAGGGAGATTTCCCTGGTGTACAAAGTGGAGACATGCATTATTCAACACAAAAGAAGAAATGGAGACATCAATCCAAACTCCTTGCAACATTAAATAGTTGTACCTTCTAAACTGTGCTAAAAACACATTTGACTGGCTTGTTATTTAATCGTATTCTCCCATTACAACTCGAAGTGTTTGTAGATCTATATAAAGGGACTTAATAACTTTTTTATCCTCGGGATCAATTAACGTTGACATAATCAATATGATTCCACCCTGAAAGTAAAAAGAATATTACACGGCCAGTTACAATTCCACCTTTAAAATAAAATAAGCATAACAAGATTGTTCAACGATTGATTTTTCGGTAACAGAAAACTCCATAAAATGTTGGGGTGGCTCACGAAGTGTTGCATAACATCCATCGAGTGAAAGGACTAGGGGTGATAATCAAACTTGATTACAAGAAAGCGTATGGCCATGTGTGCTGAGATTTTTTTTTTAAAGTCCTATAGACTAGAGGTGTTAGCAAATATTCCCTCCGTCCCAAATTTTTTGTCTTATGTTTGTCTGGAAATGGATGTATCAAAATACTAAAACATGACCAGATACATTCATATCTAAATAAATCTAAGACAAGAATTTTGGGACGAAGGGAGTAGTTGACTGGTGGGTTTCAAATCCTATAGACCCGTTGTTTTTGTTTCGAAAGGCTCCTCCCATCGCAATTTTGGAAGGGGACGTGGGCTGCTCATGCAGCAAAAAGATTGAATGTATGTGTCAATTTTTTTGGAGGTGGAAAATAGGTAATGGATGCAAAAAGTTTTTTTTTTTCAAGAATACACAAGACATGTGTTGTATTATAAGAATAAAAGTATTGACCTCGTTATAACATGAGGCTTTGTGCGCCCGCGGCCGACATCTAAGGGTTGTATCCAAAAGAAAACAGCAACCACAAGAACGACACACTCCAGGGTAATCCTATATACTTAAATAGTTCATTCAATAAATTCAATTATCTTAACATACAACTATGTCAACTCTCATGTCACTATGCACGCCCCGCTAATTTCATTTCACCATGCCACTATACATGAGAAAAAGACCCCTCTAACATGCATCGTGCATGTTACCAATATTAAATAATTGATATGTACATATATAATCGAATATAATATATTAGGGATTTCTATTTTCATGACCTCTCTTCCTTAGTTCATCTTATTTTTGCCCTATCCAACCTACAGTACTCACTTCCCCCCTCCTCCACTCACCCGTGCCTCACGAGAGGACAAATTATGCTTTGTCGTCTGGTCAAAGCCTTTGACCGTCACTATGCCAGTGCTGACGCGTGGGATCCACAAGTAAGGCCGCATGTCCATATATGTTTGCATCGTCGGTGCTTACGCGTGGGACCGACATGTAAAGCCGCATGCGTTCGCATCGTCAGTGCTGACACGTGGAATCAACGTGTAAGGCCGCATGCATTCACATCGCCGATGCATACAGTTGCCTGGAAGAGACATTTGGCCGTATACATTGTTGGATTTTGGGTGGCTGGTTAATCCTACACTGATTTAGCTCATGTGTGGGACTGACGGGCCCTACACTGATTTTGCTCACGTGTGGGATTGACGAGCATGCGAAACTGGATCACCGTCATTTGTTGTTTCCACATAGGCACTGCTCGAATTTTCTAATAATCCTTTATTTACGTAAATATACACGGAGAGTTGCGCCGCCACGTATTGATGATATAAATTCAAGTAATATACGTCACATTAATATAAATTCAAGTTCAATTAATATATTCCCTTGCTATATAGACACGAACATTACATACATAGATATTAACTAGCATAGCCCGTGCGGCGACACGACGCGCCCGTCAATAAGTCGTGACTATGTAGACTATGGTCCAAACAATAGAGTAATAAATAGTTATGCGTTATCAATTAAAGAGAGGCCCAAATATATATTTATATTGAAGATGACAAATAAGTAGATTTATTACAACCATGCGTGGCGGCAGGCCGCACTCAATAAGATGTCTGCCGCTGCACTCAATAAGATATGTTTATACATGATGTCTTTGTCTTTGTTGTGTAAGTGAATTTTGACGGCACGCTGCAACCAATACGTTGTGTTTATATATGATGTCTTTGTCTTTGTTGTGCAAGTGAATTTTGACGGCACGCTGCAACCAATACGTTGAATTTCACTTTTAAATTAAATAATTGTGTGAATAAGGTTGCAATGACAATAAAAGAAGTAACCATATGACTTTTATTTTCACCATGTGTGATACATATTAGGGAACATGAAGCATGTGTTCATTTTTAATAAGATAAACATAGTACATTCACTTTTGGGCTACATCATTCACGTGAAGCTCCCTATGGGATTGGTTTCCCACTAGTGGAAAACGGGCCTTTGGCCTGGACCCTTTAGTCCCGGCTTGCCTCTGGGCTGGGACTAAAGGTCCGGCCACGTCGCCCCAATTCCCAATGCCTCCCTCGAGGCTTTAGTCCCGGCCCGTAAGGAACTTTTAGTCCCGGTTCGTGTCCCAAACCGGGACTAAAGGACTACGCGGTTGGCAGCCCGCATGTGCGCCACCTTTAATCCCGGTTTGTGTCTCAAACCGGGAGGCAGCCCGCATGTGCGTCACCTTTAGTCCCGGTTTGTGTCTTAAACCGGGACTAAAGTCCTCTGCCTATATATAGCACATCCCCCCTCTCCCCTCTTCCTTGCATTTTTCTTGGATGGAGGATTGTGGCTGGGTGCTTGCTCTCCACTTTTTTTGATGCACTAGAGGTGTTTGTTGAAATGTGTGTTAGAGCGATGCCGCTTCAGTTCACCGAACACAACTACGATATGAGATGTCTGAGCCACGCTTAAACCTCTTCCTCTTTATTTCTACTTATTCTAAAAGGTTAGCAACTACATTTCCTCGTTTAGACCGTGCGGTACTAATTTTTAGGATCGTGATTGTATTTGATATTCTGTCGTATAACACAGATGAGCCATCCATGGATGTACGGTGATCGACGCACAGCCGCTTACAAAGAAGGCGTGCATTCTTTTCGAGATGCAGCCGATGCGAACAAGCATGGTGGTGGCTATATGTTTTGTCCATGTGTTGAATGTCGGAATGAGAAGGATTACACTTCCTCAAGAGTCATTCAGAGCCACCTGCTTCGGTCCGGTTTTATGTCGGGCTATAATGTTTGGACCAAGCACGGAGAAAGAGGGGTTATGATGGAAGACGACGATGAAGAAGAAGAGAACGATGATGACAACTACCGATCTATATTCCCTGAGTATGCTGATACCGCAATGGAAGACAATGAAGAAGAAGATCAGGATGAAGAACGGGAATCAGATGAGCCCGCTGATGATCTTGGCCGGGTGAGCCTTTGGTCAGCAAAGATGATCTCCCAACAAATATGCGTTACTTGCATACATGGTACTTAAGTGAATCAAAGAAGGGGAGAACGATGATCGTGCTGAGTGTGCCACGGGAGTACTACGGCCGCCCCGAAGAAATTCATATCGACTTTGATGAACTCTTCCAGATGTACAATGGCGACGCCATCGACAAATCGCTTATGAGTTGCTATTGTCTGTAAGTTTTTCAATTCGTTGTCTACATATAACTTGTTTAGTTATTTCAATTCATTGTCTATATATAACTTGTACTCTATTATGCAGAATGAAGATTCTGGATTGTAAAAGTAAGAGCATCATAAATATTGGGTTTATTGACCCAGATAAAATACATATAGCGACACTAACTAATTATCCCAAGGAGACGGAGGAAAACCTTCTAAGGTTTCTAACAGATCAAAATTTCTGTGACCACATACTGTTTCCATACAACTTCAAGTGAGGGTCTTTACTCTATTGTGTACATTCACTTATAAGTGTAATTGATAAGTTACACACACACACACACACACACACACACACACACACACACACACACACACACATATATATATATATATATATATATATACATGTGCAGCTTTCATTGAATTCTGTTGGACATTCAAATTGATAAGGGAAGAATTGATGCCTTCGACCCATTATCGAGACCCTTGGAACAGTTTCAAAGCCTGCAGGACATGCTCCAAGGGTAATTTTAATCATTCTTGCGCTCTATCGGTCTCTTTCGATGATTTTCTGATATACCAATTAATGAAAAATTTAGCAAATCATTATCCTTGTCGGGCAGGGTTTGAAAGCGGTTCAAGTGCGTGACTCCCGGTAAATTTCCTGAGAAGCTGACCTTTAGAGCGACTCAGGTAAGTAGTAGTATGATATACTTCTATTAATTTTCAATACATTTATAATGCTAGATTATTATTTTGATTATATATATTCTATTCTCGTAAAGTGCGACCAGCAGCCACGGGGAACACATCTATGCGGATACTATGTTTGCGAGACCATTCGCACGTTTACCTCTGAGCTCAAGGAGCACAGATTCGACGTAAGCAATGAACATTCACACCTCTATTTTTACCCGTCATTCTTTGTTATCATGATTGATATTCATATTCATCTTCTCTTCTTATATAGCACACGACCATGAGGACGAAGGTCCTATCAGAGCAACGCGCGATTGCTGTTGCAGAGGAGCTTGCGGGATTTCTGAGAACGGAAGCTATAGATGACAAAGGACGATTTAGTGTAAATAGGGGTCATTACTGATGTTCGTCCATGTAATCGAATAGACGGGCTCTAGTCCCGATAATTCAGATCTGCATATAATTGTATATATATGCTCGCTTGTAAGATAAGTTAATCTTATATATATACGCATAATTATTTTTATTTAAATTATATAAAAACTAATTTCCGAACACCAAACGAGGCATCTCGTTAATCTCCCGAACACCTAAACCCTAAAACCCTAAAACCCAAAAATAATTTTCATTCAAAAAAACCCAAAAACCAGCAAAATCTGAAAATCTTTAGTCCCGGACCGTGTAACAAACCGGGACTAAAGGCCTGCCCCTGGGGCGCTACGAGGCGCCCACGTGGAGCACCTTTAGTCCCGGCGTGTAAGAGGACTGGGACGAAAAGGTTAGGCCTTTAGTCCCACCCCTTTAGTCCCGGTTGGTGAACCGGGACTAAAGCCCTTACTGGCCGGGGCTATAGGCCCTGTCCCCACTAGTGTCCATGATGAACTGGTAAAGGGCCTTTGTAAATTGTTGCTATGATGTATGCTTTGGTAATCAATTTACGGATTTTTGAAGTGGCATTGGAGTAATCTCCGCACATAGGTTGATATACGTTTTCATCTTAGTTTCTCCGATAGAAACTTTGGGCAATCGTTGAAGTTCTTTGTGTTGGACTGAATATTATGAATTTAAAATTGTTTGATACATATCGAATAATTAACTCACAGATAATTGTGATGATATTGGAGTATCTAGGTGACATTAGAGTTGATTGATCTGTACCATATGGTGTTATTGTAGCACCATCTCTAGGAATGTTTGTGATACTTATAGGAATGTTTGTGATACATATCTCATGATTTTGACTTGCAAGATGCTTATTTCCCTGCTTTTCTGAAGATTATGGGGGAAAATCATTTAGGAGAAATATGCTTAGTGATATTACTCTTGATGTATCATGTTTGGATCTGTGCAACACATGCCACATTATCCTCATAGATAATGGTGGGTGATTCTATTGAACCAATTCAACATGAATGTTGTATGTGGTTTATCATTCTACGAAGCCATACACATTCACACGATGTTTTACATAATGAAATTATTTCAGAATGATTGATAGATGTTGCCACGAGAGTCTATTTTGAAGACTTCCATGATATAGCAGTAACATCATGTAGGAACGCAAAGCCGGTCTGTGATCTGGCATTGTCTAGTAGCATATTCTAGTTTAATTTTCTCGATGTCGAAGATGTTGTCATGCGAGTAGATTGCAAATCATAGGAGGGGCTGCTCGGTGGGAAGATCGGGAGTCATTTCCCTCGACGACTGCAGCAAGATGATCACACGGAGCAATAGCATTCCCTAAATTTTTCCATTAGTTTTCCCTGGCGCCTCCTATCCTTAAGCAAGATAGGTAAAGAAACTATATGGTTGTGTTCGTCCTCCACCATTATAACTAACCTCTCGTTTGATGGAGATCACTAGTATAGCAAAGGCGTAAAAATGGGTGGTATAAATAGACGGGAAAATGGTGCATTCATGGGACTAATGTTAGCTGCAGCCACACACAAAAAGTACTCCCTCCATCTTGGTTTATAAGTCATCTTCGGTTGTGCACCCCGACTAAGATGAAGAGGAAAACGAGAGAAAATTAATGTTAATTTGTTAATTAATACCATTGAATGCAATGAATTCACCACTACATGTCGTGCTAGTTAGTCTCAAGTCATTCAAAATATACACACCCCACGTCTTTTATTGGTTGATTTCTTTATTCATGTTAAAAAAACAAGAAACGAGGTGGAAGTTAATGAATCACGCCTTAGTGTTTTGGGATTATTTGGTTTTCGTAAGATGGCTTATAAACCGAGACGGAGGGAGTATTCCCGAGAGTTACTGTTATTCGGTTATAATACTTGAAAACCGTCACGCATGACGAAGATTTTTCTCATAAATGACAAGCGATTAAATTACACAAGCATACAAGCATTCGACAAAAAAAACGTAAAATCCAAAATAATTCATGAGTAATAACATAAATAAATAGCCATCAAAATGAAAAATAATCCGTAGAGATTATTCAGGCTCCGTTTGCCATCCGATCAACCGTCGCCAACACATAAACACATCCGCTCAACACTTGCAGCGCATTTGTTTTGGCTACAATGAGGAGAGGGAATGAGAGTTTAGTAGGCGACGTGGATATCGTGCACCTTGCCGTGACGTTTTTCACTGATGATGTGTTTTTCCGTCTTATATTATTCATGTTTTTGTAGGAACTATTATTTTCTTTTAGGGAAGAGGAACTATCCTACATTTCTATTTGTTTCTCTGTGTGTGTTCGGGATGCATGAGGCCGATGAGCTCCTCGTTCTCGAGCGTGTGGCCTGGGCGGCCCATCGCCCAGATGATGCCCCACGCGAAGGAGACTAGGCGACCAGCATTGACGTAGCTAGCGGGTGTGCCGTGGCACACCTACAATTTTGACGTATTTATCATCATATATAGGGTCTCAGCCAAATTAATCAATTTTAACCAACCCCAAGCATAATGAGCAATATGCCAATCAATAAATTTAAAGTGTGCACACCCACCATTTCAATCCTGGTACGCCACTGGCGACCAGTGGTAGCCCTGCCTCTACGTGGCGCAGACTCAACGACTTCCGTTCTACTGTCGCCGGTAAAATTGACAAAAATGACCCCTAGGGGGAAAGAACTCACGGAGTGACCCCTCGGGGAAAATGTTTCACCGGCCTGACCCTTTTGTGTGGCGCCCGACACCTAGGCGCCACACTACACTGTGTGACGCCTAGCCGTTCGGCGCCACACCCCCCGACCACCTGGCAGGGAGGGCCCACCCCCCATGCCGTGTGACGCCTAAGCCTCAGGCGTCACACATTGTAATATGTGGCGCCGAACGCTTAGGCGCCACACATGGACTTAACTGGCCACGGGCCAGCCCCCCTCCCCACCCCCTCCCTCATTCAAACAGAAACTGCAACGGCGGCGGCGGCTGGCTCTCACCCCCTCCCTAATCCCCTCCCCCATCTCCTTCAGATCTGGTGATTTCTTTCTTGGATTGATCCCCCAAGGTAATCTCCTCCCCCATCCCTTCCGTTTCCCATCCTTCTATCCAAGTGTATTAGGTTTTTGTTGAGTAGATTGATTTGAGTAGGTTCTTAGGATTTGACTAGTTAGGATATGAGTTAGTATATGAGTAGATGAGTAGTAGTAGTTCATATTTGTAGTTAGTATTAGTAGTTAGTATATGAGTATATTAGTAGTAGTAGTTCATATTTGTAGTTAGTATTAATAGTTAGTATATGAGTATATTAGTAGTAGTAGTTCATATTTGTAGTTAGTATATGAGTATATGAGTAGTAATAGTTCATATGAGTTCTTAGGATTTGAGTAGTTAGGATATGGTGAATATGAGTTAGTATATGAGTAGATGAGTAATTTGAGTTCTTAGGATTTGAGTAGTTAGGATTTGAGTTCTTAGGATTGTAGGATGGTGTAATTTTTTGAATATGAGTATTTTTTGAATATTAGTTAGTATATGAGTAGATGAGTAATTTTTTGAATATTAGTTAGTATATGAGTAGATGAGTAATTTTTTTTGTGATTTGTAGGATGGTGTGGCTTCTGAATAATGTTTATGACGTTGAACACCGGGCCTATTTCATGTCGGAGAAGAAGATGGTAAGTAGAAAATGATTAGTAGATGAGTAATTTTGTGAAAATGTAATAAGCACTTGATATCTTCTTCTCCTATATGTTTGCAGGAGCTTACGCCCTTGAAGATCCGGTCTCATGGGGCATCCTCTGTAATGCAGTACGATGAGCGGTACACCCCATACATCGAGATGACAGGACTCCTTCCATTCGTGCAGCTTGTGAGTCGGTCAACTCCCAATCTGAACGCTGCGGCAGTCATAGCACTTATTGATCGTTGGAGGCCGAAGACACATAGTTTTCACCTCCGGACCGGAGAGATGACGGTTACTCTTCAAGATGTTTCCATGATCACCGCACTTCCGATCGAGGGGAAGCCTCTTTGTATGAGCACTGATTCCGAGGGATGGCGGCAACAAATGAAGGCTCTTATTGGTATGTCGCCGCGGGAGCCAGAGGTAGAAGATGGAGGGAAGAAAGATAGAGTCCCGGCCGGCGCTCCTTTCACTTGGATTGCCGCGAACTTTGCTCATTGTCCTGAGGACGCAGATGACGAGGTGATCCAGAGGTATGCCCGCGTGTACATGTGGTACGTCATCTCTAGGACTATCTTTGCTGACGGCACATGCAAGAATGCTCCATGGATGTGGCTGAAGGCGTTGACTGTTTTCGACAACAAGTTCAGCTGGGGCTCGGCCGCACTGGCTTACTTGTATCGGCAGGTAATAAATTGTTAGTATTAAGTACTCTCTGTTATCTTTTTCTGCTAAACTGATGCATGTTTGTTGTTATTTGTAGTTGGATGATGCTTGTCGCAGGACGACAAAGGACGATGGAGTTGGTGGTTGTATGATCCTACTTTCAGTATGGAGCTGGGAACGCCTACCTGTTGGATGCCCTAAAAGCTCACAGTGGAATACCTGGGATGAGCACGGCAACCCTGTACGGCAACCTACATGGGCTTACAAGTGGGACTTGGTATCGGAGGTGGCAAGCGAAGTGAACCTATTGTACAAGCAATACACCAACGAGATGGATTTGCTTACCCCCGAGCAGGTAAGATGGTTTCAGAGTTGACTTCCAGCTTCTATGTTGTGAGTAAAATGAATTGTGCCTTTCATTTTGTGTTGTAGGTTGAATGGGAGCCATATGGTGTCGGGCCAAACTTTGGTGATGCACACACGTTCGATCTCAATCCACTATGCGTGCAGGAAAGACATCTTTGGCTAATGCGTTGTCCCCTTATATGAAATTTGGCGGTTGAGTTTCATCTCCCGCATCGTGTGATGCGTCAATTTGGGTACTTTCAGCCACACCCGCCGGAGTGGGTGGACACGGACACACAGCTTCACAGGTAACAAAAAAGAAGTACTGATTAGTTTTGTTCTTAGTGTTGAGCGAGCTACTGATGTGTTTTGTTGAAAGTAGGTTGGATAGGAGGAGGCAGCGAAAGATCAAGGATTGGCAGAAGCATCATAACAGCTATGTCGTTATGTTCGAGCAAAGTGTGCAGGCAGCTTCGAGCATACGACGAACCCAGTACCGCCAGCATTGTCCGCTTGCGTTCAGCAACTACTTAAGATGGTTTCAGGCGAGTACTCGTGTCGAGATTTGTCCGCCGGCTTACGAGGAGGACATATTGGAAGAACCCACTGAGTACGATGCACTTGCCCAAAGCCGTTACAACAAGTTTAGCTGCATCACAGAAATAAGCATGGTTTTGTTGTTTCGGAATATCTTTGAACTTTGCTGACAAAAGCAAACAATGTTGCCCAGTGCCCCAGTGTACCCTGCGTTTCTGGTTTGGTTGTACAACTGTGTGATAGTTCAAATTGTATTTTAGGCAAGCAAGGTGAAAAGAACAGGCATCAACATGTCTGTTCTTGTAATTTTGGTAGGCCCCTGTCCTGAACTTTGTGGTAAGTGTGCTCACCTATGTATCATATGAATTCTAGTGCACCTATTCACTTGCATGTCATTGTCTTGTGATCATAGCGCGAAGAGGTCAAGAAACAAGCTGATGAGTCCGAAGATATTCTAGATAACACACCTGGAGGGAAAAAGGGAGAATCTGCACTTCGTCTATTCATAAAGGTGTTGTGTCATTATTATTATTTTGCCCACGAATGCAACATTATAGGTTACCTAATATATGTCATTTATATTTGAATCTAACAGGAACAGGGCCAGAAGTTACGGCGCCTATCCAACATTTTAGGTTGCCGTGACCCTGAATATGTTTCACCTTCGAGATCCGGTTCATCCGAAAAAATACTCTAGACGATTCAGCTTCTTCAGGCGCTCGTATGGACGATGGTGACATTACCTCGGCAGCTAATACCCAAAGAAATACTGTAGAGGATGATGTTGACACTACTGAGGTATGACATAGCCATAAAACATTTTGCACTTTCAACCTTGAACTTTCAACCTTCAACTTTGAACTTTGAACCTTCATATGTATTAGGTTGCGGACGGGATGACGTTGAAGGCTTTCCAACGCTCCGCTTACATGTTGAAGCCTAGGAAGGAATTTAGGCGGTACTCACCGGATGATTATGCGAAAGGAAAGAACCCAGTCGCCGGGGGCTCTCGTTTGTCAAGGATGAGAAGCATGGACGATGAGGATGAGGATGACGATGACGATGAGTCGGATGACATGGAGCAATTGGTGGTTGCCAGAAGAAAGAAGCTAGTTTCTAAGAGGGGACGAGGCCCCAAGATGTGAACCGGAGCCATTTGGAGTTGGTGTTGCACTTGTGTTGTGAACCATTTACTTTTGTTGTGAACTATTTACTTTTGTTGTGAACTATTTCGAGTTGTGAACCATTTAGTTGTTGTTGCACTTCTTGTGAACCATTTAGTTGTTGTCTAAATATAGGATGATGATCCTGTAAAAAATGTTGTCTAAATATATGATATGTTATTTCCCGCCACCTTTCCCTCCTCCGTTCCCGCCAAAATTTCCACGTCTTCTTTCCCGCCACCTTTCCCTCCTCCGTTCCCGCCTAAATTTCCACGTTTCCTTTCCCGCCACCTTTCCCTCCTCCGTTCCCGCCACCTTTCCCTCCTCCAGTCTATAAAAGGAGGCATTGGACTGCCTTCCTCCGTCATCCAGCCTCACTTGAGAACACTACAACCGCTTTAGTCAATATGAGTTTGCCTTGCTCGGATCAAAGCATCAGGCCTAAGAAAATGAAGAGTGCGAGTTTACCTCGGGGTGTGGAAGCAGTTCCATGTTGGTGCGGTGATCTCTGCAAGGTGAAGGAGGTGGAGGATTTTTCAGATTGGTTGGGCATGAAGTTTTTCATGTGCGCCAATTATGAATCTGATCCACCCGAATGTATTTCTGCGTACATCAGGCCTCCGGTATGCTCAAGTCATCCAGATTATTGTTTACTTGATATTATTGTTTACTTGAATCTGATCCTCCTGGTAGTCTCCTCCTCCTCTCTGCATGTACTATCGTTGGATTGACACGAAAATGTCGGACTAGGCGGTGACCGAGATTCGTGAAAGAGCTCGCCGTGCATGGGCTAGCTGGGACTTGGAAGAGCGCCGTGAGAAGGCTGAAGCAGAGGAGAAAGCAGCGCAGAAGAAAGAGTGGGAAGAGTACTGTGTGGAGCAGTGGGCTTTTCTTGATGAGATGATAAGGAAAAACCAAGAAGAGAAACTACGGCTGGAGGAGGTTTACAGACAGCGGGAACAAGCCCGTGAAGTTGAGAGGGAGAGAAAGAGAGAAAGAGCTCGTGCGGCCAAGGCAGCAGAAGAAGCCAGTGGTGGAAAAGGAAAATATCCACGTTGGACTCAGTAGATTTCACAAAGTTGTATGAGAAAGTTGTATCTTAATTTCAGCAAGTTGTATCTTAATTTCAACAAGTTGTATCAGCAAGTTGTAGAAACACTTGAGAAGACTAAGATAAGGATAAGGATCAACAGAGTTATGAAATGAGAAACATAGTCTTGATGAAACAGAGAACAAAGTGAAACTAAGACCAAAATGAGAACAAAGTGAAACTAAGACCAACATAGTGAAACTAAGACCAAAATGAGAACAAAATGGGAACATAGTGAAACTAAGACCAACAAAAGGATAAGGATCAAGGATGAGCATTACTCATCAAAAGAGTAGCCAAGTTACTCTGTTTCACATGTGTGGCGCCTAAGCCTTAGACGCCACACATGTGATATGTGGCGCCTAAGGCTTAGGCGCCACACATGTGAAATAGAGTAACAGAAAGTGTACATTTGGGATCCCAAATGTACACTTTCTGTTACTCTATTTCACATGTGTGGCGCCTAAGCCTTAGGTGCCACACATGTGCAACGCCCAAGGCTTAGGCGCCACACATTCTGTCATGCTGAAAACTGCAGCACATAGTGGTGGAGGAGTTCAAATATACATCACAAATAAGCACAAATATACAACACAATAATACATACGTTAAAACATACAACACAAAGAGGGTGGAGTTCAAACATACATAGGGTTCTTGAAGTAACATACGTCCAAAAGTGCATACATAGTGGAGTTTCATAGTAAGAAAGAGCGGAAGCGAACAAGGTTCAACAACACATAGAATAGAAGCATCCGGCTCTATTGGGTCGAGCAAGGCCCCTTTCCCTTCTTCTTCTTCCTCTCTTCTTCCTCTTCCTCTTCCCTTTTGCGCATTTTTGAAGCCTCTTCCTTAACCCTCTCCGTGAAGCGTTGATGCTCCCGCTCTCTCTTTGCTGCGGCCTCTGCCCACATCTTCTTAAAGTTAGCTTCATATTCTTTTTTACGTTTCTCTAGTGTCTTCCTGTCATTCTCCTTTATCCTAGCCTCATATCGCTTATGCTCAAGGAACATTTGCCACTCCTCATCCATCTTTGCCTTATGCTCCTCATCCTTCTTCTTTCGCGCTTCCGCTGCATCCTCCTCTCTCAACTTCTTTGCAACCCTCTCCATCAACCGCTGCTCCTCACTGGCTGCATCCTTCTCCTCCCCCCACTCCGCTTTTGCCTTGTTGGGTTGAGAAGCGGCCATACCTACAAAACAGGCATCAAAGCTCATAGTTAGTAAAATAACACACAAAGGAGCATGAAAAACAACATGATAAAGATAAGTGAAATATGTGACATACGGAAATGGTCCTCGTAGGTATCCACGCATACCAATCCTAGTAAGTCCACCACCTATCCCACCACTGCCTCTAGCAGTAGCACCACCTATCCCACCCCTGCCTCTAGCACCACCACGACCTATCCCACCCCTGCCTCTACCACCACCACTTCCTCTAGCACCACGTCCTCTAGTAAGGCCAAGTCGGCTAGGAACATGTTGAGTAGGAACTTGTTGGGTTGTGCTTGCTTGACCCGTCCCTTGTTGGCTCGTGCTTCCTTGACCCGTCCCTTGTTGGTTTGAACTTGGTTGGCTAGGACTTGGTTGGCTTGACCTGGAATCATTGTTTTTGGACTTCTTCTTTCGCGTCGTACACCTTCTTGTGTTGTGCCCTGTTACACCGCAATCTCCACAATGTGATCTCTCAGTAGGCTCTTGGAATTGGTTGTTCCCCATTTCTCTGCCACCACCATGGCCCCATCCATCCATGTCTCCTCTAAAACGCTTTGTCTTTCGTCTTCCCAGTTTCACAACCTTCCACTCTGGGTCGGGCCATAGTTGTACTCCATGATACTCCGGCCATTGTGATTGGTCAAAGTATGGTTCAAATCTAGGAGCCCATGTATGCTTCGTGGTCATGATCGAGAACTCGGACACCCTTCAACACCCGGTTGAAGCATTCTGCCATGTTACTTGTCATTTGACCATATCTTCGGCCATCTTCTTCATAAGCTCGTGCCCACTTGGCCTGAAGTTCAATGTGCCTGTTAAGAAACTCAAGCCCACCTGCATCAAGTTTTTTGTTTACAAGCAAAGCATTGTACAATCTTGCAAATCGTTTGTCCGAAAATGCTTGACAACAATCTTGAAGATCATCCGCCGACTCCTTGCTACCACATGCCCGGTAGAAGTTTGCACAGAAATGCCTCATGCACCATCGATGATGCAAAGGAGCATGGCCGGGAATGACAATGTCAACCGCGTTAAGTATGCCTTGATGGCGATCCGATATGACACATATTTCCCTCTCAAACGGTAATACTTTGGTTCTCAAAATATGCAAGAACCATTCCCAGTTAACATTGTTCTCTGCCTCAACCAAAGCAAAAGCCAAAGGCATCAACCGGTTATTGGCATCACTTTCTATTGCAACCAACAAAGTGCCCTTGAATTGTCCGGTCAAAAACGTGCCATCGAGGGAGATGACAGGACGACAGTGCTGGAAAGCCCTCACACATTGCTCAAATGCCCAAAATGCATGGCCAAATACGCGGACCCTATTTCCATTCAGAATCCTTGTTTTCTCCCCATACGGCTCGACCACATGAACCATGCCCGGGTTAGTGTGGGCAATAGCTCCCAACAACCTAGGTATGCGGTTGTATGCTTCCTCCCAATCATCATACAACATCTTGAATGCGGCTTGCTTTGCTTTCCATGCCTTACCATATTTCACCTCGTAGTGAAAGAGGGCTTTCACAAGGTCTTGTACGCTTTTTATGCTCATTGTAGGAAGAGAGGAGATGAAGTTGGAAAGCCTATAAGCGATGAACTCGGAGGTTATTTGTCTATGGCTTTGCGACGAAAGGGCACCATCAACCCTCTTGCCTCGACACATGTGAGGCATACAACTGACAATGTTCCATCCTGGCCCTCCTTTCCATGGTCTTGCACGGACAATCCAAGGACAACCTCTATCCTCACATGCAACCGTGTAACGCAGCTTCATGTTTGAATGAACAACTTTGTGTGGCCTATAATGCGTAACAGAATATTCATCCAACCACATCTTCAGTTCAAAGAATGTTTCGAACTTTGACCCCGGCAAAATAATATTCTTCCCATGTGTGTCCCGATGAGAAGGTGGCCTAACTCCAAACAATATGCCTTCGCCTCCGTCAACCACGGCTTCATCCGCAAGGCTAAGATCCTCGAACAATGGTGTCCGGTGATCACGCTTTAATACCTTCGTGAAAGCTTCAGCCTCCTTTGCCGTGAACCCTTCCTCATCAACTTCTTCATCGGGACCCTCATCGTCAAACTCAGAGGCATAGCCACGTGAGTACGGAATGGAATGGTCCATTGTCTCTTGCAAATTATATTTGTCCAAATCACCAAGATTGTTGTCATGAAGAACATTACCATCATTCTCATCATCATCGTGCTCATCATTAGCCTCTACCAATGGTTCATGTTCAATGTTGACCTCTTCGTTGGCCTCATAGACGTTTTAGATGTTTTACTACCGACTACATACAGATGTATATAAACGTATTCCCTAAACCCTAAAAATCCTAAACCCCTAAACCCATAGACACCAGGGCCCCTAGTATGACATGTGGCACTGTGGCCCAACTGTCACACACACCCCACACACAATAGCTGAAATGGAAAGAAAAGAAAAAATAGGCTTGGTGGGGGTTCAAACCCACCACCTCTCCCACACGAGACACAAACCTCTACCACTAGGCTATGACACGATAACTGAACTAACAGTTCACTAATTTTTTCTTCGTATGTAGTCTCTAATGATATCTCTAAAAAGATTTATATTTAAGAACGGATGGAGTATAATGTTATCAAATCCGTAAGATGTTAATACGCAAGGCTGAAGAAATCTGCTTAGCTGATCATCTCTTTTCATCTTTACAAAGAGAGTGAGGTTTGCAGAGCGTGTTTCCTCCAGTGTTTTGTACTCCCTCCATCCCATAATATAAGATCTTACCGGACGGAGGGAGTAGCTTTGATTGGACAAAAAGGAGATTTTGATTCATAAGGGGTAGCACAAAGGAAAAAGAAGATGCTAAGGACACTGTTCAGGGCATGCACAGGCTACATAACTGACAACGATTTCAAGTCCTTCCTCTAACAAGAGCTACAATATTCAGAGATATATAGATGACTAGACAACTCTCAGAAGAACTGCAGTATTCAGATATTCAAATAGCAATAACACATCTCCTGGAAAAGTATTGTTCTCGCAACCATTATTCAGCTCATTCATAAAATCCATGCAACACAGCAAGCTCTTGTTCTGCACCAACATACACACACGAAGTTTATAGGGCCAAGTCCTTGTTCTACGCCAACATAAGCATCCCTGAAGAGACAAGTATTTTGGAGCTTCTGCCAAACCTGCAGATTGACATGAATATTCAGCTCAGCGATATACAAATAACCATGTTGGTGCAGAATAAGTGTAGTATTTTATTTTGGACCTATAATCAAACCTGAAGACTGACATGAATATTCAGAGATAAAAGTGACACAGGTGTATAATTATTTGCAAAGGAAGACTTTACTTTTTGTGTGTGTAGTAACGCTTCCTGTAGGATTCTTAGTTCATGTTAGGGCTGGAAATCCAACATTGTCAGGCAGAGGCTTGTCAGGTGAAGAATCGCAGCATGGCCACAATTGCGAGGGGCAGCGGTGGCTAGTGCTCCAAACAGGTGAAGAATCGCAGCATAGCCGCTGCTTGACCCATGCAGTGAAAAGGTCGGAGGAGGAGCCATGAGATCTGAGCTGGGAAGATGCCAGGTATGCGGGAGGCAGGTACCGGATCTGCTTAAGGAAGAGGCTGTGTGAGCAGCAATCGTCGGAGGGAGGCATATGAAGTCAAGGATGGGAGCGAGGATGTGGATTCCTCTGCCAGGCATTATGCCAGGATCTCGGGGGGTTCTGGACAACCAAACAAGCCATAGCGAGAAAGAAAAACAGCAGGACGCACATACCTCATGCAGTCACGCCGCAGGGCGCAAATGTGGGTCATGCCGGGGAGCTGGTGGAAGCTCTGCTATGGCCGAGAACTCCACATCCCCGCCGCCACCATCATTTCCTGGGTGGCTTCGCTGCTGCTTGAGCATAAGCTTCAGCAGAATGTTATACTCCACCAAGGACTAAAACCACAAGGACAGCTACACCTACGATGATGATGATGAGGGCGATTCCAAGGATCTCCCAGAAAGTGAGGCTCGCTGGAGGTGCTGGAGGGGGAAGAAACTGGATTGTATCATATGGAAGACTTGGCGCACCGGCAGCCATGAGACAGAGAGAAAGAAATTGATGGGGAGGGAGAAGGAAGAGGAGTCCTTATGCTGAGAACACTAGCACTATCAGTAGCTAAACTCAGCGATGATAACACCTGCTGTTTCCTAAAACGTCAAAAAACATGAAACACTCATTTCCTAAAACATATCTTGGGAGAAATTCTGACGGCAACCTACGTGTCCTAACCATAAAGCAAGAACAGCAAAACTACACTGGACAGAGAGAGAGAGAGAGAAGCCATTAGTAGCAGGTTGGGTAAATTAGCAGCATCAATAAGCTAAACTCAGTATGATAGCATCTGCTGCTTTTTAGAATAGGAAAAGGTTGTATTTGAGCATATAAAGATAAAGTGTACGTGCAAAAATAGATATTACATGGTTCTTTGTTTTTAACTAGAATTAAACTGCACTAAAGGAAAGATAGTAAGTCTTCCATTCATTGAAGTGGCAAATGCACTACCTGACCTAGCAAAGCTCAAGAAAGCAGCAAATCGAGCAAGAATAGTCATCACACAGTAGAATAACATCAATGCTGAATAGCTATGATCAGAAGCAGAAAGATTACAGTGAATTGCCAACATTGTACAATTTCAACGTACTTCTCGAAATTGTAGAGAAAACATCATGCAACTATCAGTAAGTGCAGCCAGTATTGAGGGGACGAAAAAACAGAGCACCATCCTATAGATCAGCATATCATTTCAAATTAGCACCAGAAAGACTTCAAGTGCAAGTGCAAAAGAACACAATGCAGTCTTGCACCTACTCATATTGATTGCAAAGGCAGAAATGGTGCAACTACAAGTGGGAAAGAACAACTCTGACCTTGTTATACTCTCAAGTATCTCCAGCTGCTCGATATAGTTCCACTTCCACCATCAAGATTGATGGGGAAACTTCAAAGATAAAAAAAACAGAGCAAAATTAGTAGAAGAAAGGAAGAGCGCTAAGGGGGCATTCCATGAGAAAGAATCAATAGACAATTATATCAGTAATACTGAAATTTGAGAAATCGTTACTCAATTCAATATAGCTTGTGCACGCTTACGTACAACTGTGTATGCATATGCACATAATTACTTGTAGAGAGTTATGTACATATTTCCCCATCATTTACATAATTTAGTCTAGAAACTGGTTTATGGTATATGTGGTTGCTGTACAACAGGAAAAACTACAAAATCGCATCTAAATGGACGCGCGACGCTACAATATAACTTACATCAAATCGTTTTTACAATACTCTGGTTTATAGCAGTTGAATTTATGAACATAACTTGCTGTTCAAACTTCAAAATAACTATACACTTATTATTTAGTTCCTTAATAATAAGTTCAAATCATCAATGATGTTGAACACTAATCAAAGTTAACTACACGTCATGTGAAGTCTGAAACTCTGGTCAAAAGTTACATCCATGTCTTTGAGCGTTGGAAGATGACCGGAGAAAAAAAGTGAAGAACAGTAACCAACACACAAGGAAAGGGGATGGTTTCACGTTACTACTCAATCACGAAAAGTTCAACAACAAAAGCATGAACCTTAAAATCAGCCTACCTTCATGCAATATAATTTTACTTTGACATCACCACGGCAATCCAGATTGTCACAAAGAAACCTGCACAAAATAGCCAGAAACCAAATTAGCATTCCACCATTTCCTCCAAAAACTTTACCACATTGAATGTGACCCTACTACCCAGATCTATGACCAAGCAAAACAAACAGAGAGTCCTTACGGAGTATAGGCTTTACACAGCTAAGAATAGGTCACCTCTCATACAAAAATACAGCCCGAGTCATAGCATCATCTGCAGTCGTGCATCAGGGAGAAAAAGAAACAAAAGGCTATGACAGAATAGCCATACTTCATCTGTTTCATAATGTATGTCTGACATTGGTTGAAATGGATCATGATTGCCACTATCACAAAGATAGACATACTGGTATTTTCCTGTCTAATGGGAGGAAGTACGGTCTGACTACCAAATATTGCTTAAGTTCAGTACTACCCAGGTAAGCGGGCTGTCACAGATTGTGAAATGATGATAGTTGCAAACAAGCAAAAGAACATTTGCACAAATTGTTAACAGACAACCAATACATCCATGAACAACTTTATCTCCCCTAAATGTAATTTACCAATCGATTAGTAGCATCATCTTCGAAAAACTAATTGTAAAGAGTAGATAGTGTTCAGTATATAGCTCTGGCAGTTGAATTTATGAATATCAGTGTTGGGTTGCTCTACAATCCTCACATACAGGTGCTGGAAGGGGAAGAAAATGGCTTGGGTCATGTGGAAGACCTGGCGCACCAGCAGCCATGAGAAAGAGAGAGGGGGGGGGGGGGGGGGGGGGGAGAGGAGGATGAGGATTCCTACGCTGAGAACACTAGCACTATCAGTAAGCTAAACTTGCCGATGATAACATCTGTTGTTTCCTAAAACATCAAAAAAACAAGAAACACTCATTTCCTAAAACATATCTGGGAGAAGTTTTGATGGCAACCTACCTGTGCTAGCCATAGAGCAAGAACAGCAACACTACACTGGAAAGAGAGAGAGAGAGGAGGGGTGGAGAGAAGCCATTAGTACCAGGCTGGGCAAACTAGCACCATCAACAAGCTAAACTCAGCATGACAGCACCTGCTGCTTTCTAGAATAGCAAGAGGTGGTATTTGAGCATATAAAGATAAAGTGTACAAACCAAAATGATATTACATGGTTCTTTGTTTTTAACTAGAATTAAACTGCACCAAAGGAAAGATGGTAAGTCTTCGTTGAAGTGGCAAATGCACTAAGCAAAGCTCAAGAAAGCAGCAAATCGAGCAATACTAATCATGATATGATACATTAAAAATCGATGCTGAATTGACTAAAGCGTGCTGATAATGTCAAAAGAGGTCGGGTAGACCGAACTTGACATGGGAGGAATCCGTAAAGAAAGATCTGAAGGACTGGAGTATCACCAAAGAACTAGCCATGTACAATGGTGCGTGATAGCTTGCTATCCATGTGCCAGAATCATGAGTTGGTCACGAGATCTTATGGGTTTCACCTCTAGCCTACCTCAACTTGTTTGGGACTAAAGGCTTTGTTGTTCTTGCTGTTTTTCTACCTGAACATGTGAAGTTGCGAAGAGTAAATTGACGTCAAATAGACAACTTCACATCTAGTTAATCTTAGATTTCTAGTTTTTGCAGATAGTTACTTTTACATAACAATGGACAAAAAGCACTAAGTTACTGGAGAAATTGTTGTTGAATTCAGTAACCACCCCACGAGTAATCAAATGCTTACCCATGTAAGAGTTTTAACCGTTCTTGCTAACAAACAAAGAAAACAATAGAGTTCACTACTACCCCACTCCACAGTAACTGTAGGAGTTTATTAAAGAAGTCAAGACATATTTTCTGAAAAGCTCTTTGTGGCTACAACAGTGTATGATGTTTTTCACTTTACAACAGAACAATCTTACGCCTGAACTGTGAGTTACACTGAGCCTAATATATATATATATGGTCTCAGTTGCAGTCTTATGGAAAACAGAGGGTGCGAGTTCAAAATAACACAATGCAATCTTACACCTAGACATATTGACTGCAAAGGCAGAAGTGGTGTAACTGCAAGTGGGAAAGAACAGCTCTGACCTTGTTATACTCTCAAGTATCTCCAGCTGCTCTATATAGCTCCACTTCCACCATCAAGATTGATGGGGAAACTTCAAAGATAAAAAAACAGAGCAAAATTAGTAGGACAAAGGAAGAGCACTAAGAGGGCATTCCACGGAAAAGAATCGATAAACAATTATACACATACGATTGAAAATTGAGAAATCATTACTCAGTTCAATGTAGCTTGAGCATGCTTATGTACAGCTATGTATGCATATGCACATAATTGCTTGTAGAGAGTTATGTACATACTTCCCCATCATTTATATAATTTAGTCTAGAAACTGGGTTCTGGTATATGTGGTTGCTGTACAACAGGGAAAACTACAAAATCTCGTCTGAATGGACGGAGGACGATATAATATAACTTACATCAAATCGTTCTTACAATACTCCAGATTATAGATGGTGTGCAGTAATAATTCTGGCAATGGAACTTATGAATATAACTTGTTGTTCAGACTATAAATAATTGTACACTTATTATTTAATCCATTTATTAGTGTGCACCAAAAGTTCAACAAACAAGCATGAACCTTCAAAGCAGCCTACCTTCATGGAATATAACTGAACTTGAACATCAGCACGACAATCCATATTGTCACAAAGAAACCTGCACAAAACACAAAACAACCAGAAATCGAACTTAGCATCCCGTCAGTTGTTCCAAAATATTTATCACGGAGAATGTAAATCCCAGTACCCAGATCTATGACCAGACAAAAGGAAGAGAGGGTCCTTACAGAGTCTAGGCTTTACACAGCTAAGAGCAGGTTACCTCTCAAAGAAAATACAGCCCCAGTCATAGCATCATCTGCACTCATGCAGCAACAAAATGGTATGACAGGGATACTCCATTGTTTCATAATGTATGTCTGGCATTGGTTCAAATGGATCAGGATTTCCACTATTATATTATATAGATAGACATACTGGTACCTTTTTTTTTTGTCTAATGGGAGCAAGTACGGTCTGACTACCAAATATTATTGCTCAAGTTCAGTATCACCCAAGTAAGCAAGAAGTTAAGACTGCGAAATGATGATAGTAGCAAGAAAGAAAAAGAACATTTGCACAGATTTTTAAAGACAACCAATACATCCATGAACAAGTCCATCTCTCCTAAATGTAATTCACTAGTCGATTAGTTACATCATCTTATATTATAGAAAAAAACAATCTGTAAAGAGTAGATGGCGTGCAGTATATAAGTCTGGCAGTTGAATTTATGAATACAGGCGTTGGGTTACTCTACAATCCTCACACGGGTTGCTAGTACAATCATCTGTGCAACCAACACTTGAAATCATATTGACTTGCGTTTGTCCGCATAACCTTGGAAACGTTGTCCCCGTGAAGAAGACGTCGAGCTGCAGCAACGAGAAGCCCAGAGGCCAGAGGCCAGAGGTATCTGCTCCACCCACCTCGCCACCTGACCTGATGCAGATGTATGCCGTAACTCTGGCATGGATGATGTGGGGTGAGGGGGAACTGCAGATGGATGCGGCGGCCGGAGCACGGAAAAACCTAGATCTGCGGTTGTTCGCCACGAGAAGCTCCATCCAAGCCCCCGTCGGGAGGAATGTTCCCTCCCGCTACCCACCACCGCTGGTTGGGTCAGTCCGTCGTGGGCTGCGGGAGGAATGTTCCCTCCCGGCGGCAAGTCTGGCGCACGGTCGCGCGGAGAGAAAACAGAGCTGCGTAGGGACATGGAGCTTCTGGTCCGAGGCACCGTACTGTGAATAGTAATAAACGCCCCTAAATAAAGGTAAGTAAGTGGCTGAAGGTTCTACAAAGACAATAATCTAAATACTTTTATAAACATTCATGAAAGTTCTATTTGTGTGCAAATTATTGCCATGGAATGAAGGTCTCGACAGAAAAATTGATACAAAAATAATATTTTAAGGGGCATGTTACGCGTCTATCAGATACTTTTTACAAAACATCCTCCTCCTTGATAGCAGTAGGATCGCAAACTTGATAGTCTTATTGCAACAAAACCTTCGTTGCAAACATCCTCCAACAAAACCTTGATAGTCTTATTTTAAAAGGATGTCTTATTGCAAAAATCTTTTGCAACGAAGGTTTTGTTGCAGAAAAAACTTTGCGACAGTGGTAATGTTGCAGAATTATTTTGTATTCATCTTTGTATGATGTTACGAAAGAAATGTTTTGCAACTTGATTGATGTTACAGAAAATCTTGCAACAAAGAGGAAGTTGCAGAAAGAAGTGTCACTGTGTTCATCGCGAGCTCTGCTAGATAGTGGTGACAGAGGATTGGCGCCACTCGTCCCCTCCTTCGCGAAGCCGCCGGCGAGCTCCGCACAAGTGTCACCGCTACTGTCACGGTCCTCGCTGAGAAGCTCGCCTCCAACCCCGCTGGACCTCGCTGAGCCTAGCCACCGCCGCTCGCAGACGTCCCCGCCTCTTGCCCGCATGCCATCCTCGTCGGATCTAGTTGGAATCCTCTATGTCGTCGTCCTCCTATCCGCACGAGTCTCGGCCTCCGTCGCTCCTGGAAGTCCCTGCATGTCATCCTCGTCGGATCCGACGAGATCCAGCTAGAAATCCTCATCTTCGTTGCCCTTCCAACCGCACGAGTCTCCGTCGCTGTAAACTCTCTTTTTTCTGAAACAAATGCTTAGTTGCAGAAAAACATGGACACGGATGGTCTTGCTCTCGACTGTATGATGTAGAGTCAATCTGACGGACACGGAGATGACGGACGCTCGCACGCGATTGGCCGGTAGAAGGTAATATTTTCCATATTTTAATCTTTTTTGTATCTATTTTATTTTATTTTTGCCCAGACCTCCGCGGATGTCATTTCATCACAAAAATTTGTATGCGGGTAAAATACTCGTCAATGTTTGTTGCCAAAAATAGATAGATTTTAAAATATTGTTGTTATGTTTTTGGATTGTACTGTTCACCAAGGTACGTGTGAGTTTGGAATCAGAACATCACTTTTGACAGTGAAAAGATTGGGATGGATCTAAACAGGGTTAAATAGGTACGATTACAAACTTTAATCACTGCTTAGTAATTTTAGACTATATGCGAAATATGAAAGTGGATCTAACTATTGCAAAGATGATGCTAGTGCTAGTAATATAATGAACAACAGAAGAATTGGTAGGCAAGTAACAGCAATGAGACATAACAAGTAAGGGCAAAAGATAAAGTAACCATAAGTAAGGAGTTAGAATTAGAGATAAACGAAACTTCAGAGACTAGGATGTACCCCGATGTTCACTTCCTTAAAAGGAAGCCAATCACTGTTGAAGGAATGTGTGTTACCACAAAGGTTAACCCTATTCTTTTTAAGATATATATCATAACTAACGGTAGACCTTTACGTGACCTACAAACCCTCACAAACTTTCTAGGGTGACTCACAATAACTCATTCCTCATCGGAGTACTCCTATCACCTAGGGGTCTCCAACCTCCGAGAGTAACAAAATCAATGAGGAAATGCTAAAGACTTAGTAGACAAAAGCAATTGTCGTCGACAACCATACTGTTATGTGTGTATATCAGTAGTTTATCAAAAAAATATTATATGCGAGATCATTTCGACGCACGAATGTATTTGTCATGCATTCTACTGCATCACCGCCTTCTCACTCGCAATATTGCGTCATTGAAGTGCTGACCAATCACCTTCAAATTATAAGACTTTATGGTTTTCCTGGGCTCTTAGCATGCCATGTGGTGACATCTAATTGGCTTGGTTTTACGTGTTAATAGAAGTTGCATTATTTTTGTTGGCTTTGGTTATCTGCATAATCCCTATGGTTTGAAAAGGTTCAAGACGTACCCATGCTTGAAATAAAAGAACATGAGTTTGAAGCCAAATCATTATTCTTAAGCGTTTACATGACTCATGGCAACACATCCATGTACCTATGAGTAAAATCTACTTAAGCTAGGCGGAGCAACCTCCTGGTCCTCCATATGAACATTTTGCACCTTCGATAGGTGTGATAGAGTAACAGCTACTCTTACTCTCTAATCTGTCTGTATTCACAGTAAAAGGTGTCATCCTGCCATCTTGCCCAATAAGTGAAATATCTGTGATTAATGCAGCTTTATCAGACGGCAAGAATCCACTGCCCATTGGAGGGGATGGGACAGACGGACTCCCTCCAACAACGCTACCAATTGAAATTTGAGTCGCCTTCTTCGATAACTTGTCAAACAGTTTTGCTGGGTAATAGCCCACCGGTGTGGGAACCTTGTTGAAGCCATAATGTATCCACCAATTTCTGGTGGATTTTTCCTGCCATATGATAGAAGCAATTTGAGTAATGTAAGCCACAAATTCAACAACATGTGATTAGATCATTATGATCCACATGCTTACAATTGGCAAGTATGTAAGCAAGATATATTTAATTACCCTAAACACTTTAATTGTAATCTTTTGACGTGCACCATGAACATGAGAGACTGGTTTTATTGTACCACCCGGAACTATTGGTGCCCCCTTCGCTAGCTGGAAACCGGGACAATCCATGTCATAGCACCCTGTATGATATGTGTCTCTCTGTTTCACACAAAAGCTATATGGTCACCAGATATTCTAACTTTGTGTGCTATAGTTGAGGAAGATAATTTGAGTGAAAAGGTAGAAACATACCGTCCAACACGTGAAGAAGTGACTATGTGAGTCCCCATATTTTTTCGGGTCAACCTGGGAACAAATTGAAGATTTATTAAGAGCATTAAATGGCATTGAGTATGTCCAAATTAATGATGGTAAGATGTACTTTTTCTCCGTCCCAAAATAACTGTCTCAAGCTTAGTACAACTTTGTACTAGAACTAGTACAAAGTTAAGACACTTATTTTGAGACGGGGGAGTATACAATATGTAAAAAATCATCATATATGTAAATTACGACTTACTTGCCATCCAACCCAAATTGCATTCTCGTTTGTCTTTGGATCACCCTCCATGTTAGCAATCCAAATAGATGTTATGATATGACCAGCACTGATATTGTGTCCAAACACATCCATTGTAGCAGCAAGTCCATAGTAGCTACCGGGATGTGTCCTATGTGCCGCAAACTATAGAAGGCAGAAAGTTTAAAGCTTGGTGAGTGACAGTAAGAAAACATTGGCTTGTTAAAAGTTGCATGATAGGGTGACTCACATAAACGATGTCATTGGAATATTTTGACGGAGAAGCATGTGCATACCATGCCTGTAAGGCTTCAGAGTGAGTATGCAAATCCAGATATTGCTTGTTCGGCTTTTGTTGCCTTTACAAAAATTGAAACATGTAGAGAACAGAATATACATTTTAAAGGCAAAAACTAAATATGTGTAGCTTAAATAGGTATAATGGGTGACTGAAAAACCTTCCATGTACAAAATATACATTTTAAAAGCAAAACTAAATACGCATAGCTTAAATTAAAACATGTAAAGTACAAAATATACATTTTAAATACTAGAAAACAAACTATAATGTGTAAGTTCAGCCAATCACGTACCATGCATCGAATCTAAGAGGCGTAAGCCATATCCCCATGCCTTTGTGGTAATCAATCCATGCAGATTTGCCATTCATATCAAAATAAACCACTCATACATAGTACAGAGATGAAAATTAGGAAACTAAAAGAAAATCCAGTTTGAATAACCCCAGCAACTCCTATACTCCAAACTCCTACACCTTCGCCATGAGAGAAAGGGTTGTAGTTCATCACATAGTTGCATTCCTCTATTTTCACGTTCTTTTTCTACGGATTATTCTTTTTCTATATAATGGACAATCCTTTGTATTTTCACTACTATATCACCCCTTGGTTCGAGCTACTAATTACTCAAATCTGTAGGAACAACATGTTTACCTTTTGGCTGGTTGGATGCAGTCCACCTCCATGGATTTGGTAAGCAATGAAAACAACATATATGGCAAGAATATGTAATCCTAGATTAAGTTTAGACATGATGAGATGCAAGAGAATTATAAGGGATGGGTCCTTTATATAGATGAATTTCCGGTGGCCATTATTAGGGAAGAGTGAGTTCCAAATCGGCAAATAAAGTGGTACAACTTATATCTTCACATCTCTATTATTTAATACATATGGAGGAGATGTAAATGAAATTTAGTAAATGCGAGAATTAAAATGAAATATTTAGAAATGCGGAAACTTTGTCTTGTTATATTAAATGGAGCTCAAATCTTCTATATCTAAATAACTAGTCATCACTAACTATTTCTCTTAGCATGCAAGCATACCACATCGTCCTGCAACCTGCATGGGAAAGTCACACCCCCACTAAGAGCATCTCCAACATACGCACGCGACCGCGGCGCGCTAAAAAAAATTTGGGCGATGAAATAAAGTTTTAGCATGCGCGGACGTGTTGTAGCTTTAGGAGGTGACGGGGATACAGCCCTAGGGTAGGGTCATAGGCCTGACCTATATGTCCTACCCAAGGACACCTCATTATTAGGACTACAAGCGAAATTCTGGCTGGATCGCGACAACATCTAATCCACTCGGTATGGATCCACTCGGACAAGTATACACTATCCACTCGGACGAGGTAAACCACTCGGCCATATGTCTCACTCGGATATGCGAAGACAAACAGGGTAGTCGAAGCATCATACTCATAGTGGAGGTTTCATAGTGGGTTGTCATCATGGCACTAATGCTCCATCTTGTAACATAGGAGGTGAGGGGGTGACGCACTCTATATAAGCCACCCCCACCACGTAGCTTAGGAGAGGGTTTTCTTCTCCCCCGGCGGGCTCATTCTTTCCATGGAGCTCTCGCTCTCTCTATACCATGTAACTCATGTCCATGACACATAAAACAAAGCCTCTCCGGAGCACGAGATGTAGGGTTGTTATCTCCACTGTGAGAGGCCTGAACTCGCTAAAACCACCGTGTCACCCATGTGCATCTTGATAGATCATGCTTCGTTATCCTACCCCCTTTCTATTGTCGGAATCGTTACCACGACATTTGGCGCCCACCGTGGGGCATGGCGTCTATCGAGCTATGATGCAGATGGTTATTTCTTTTAACTACCAGCGGCAGATCGATTTCTGCTGATGCCCTCTATTCGGTTTCATTTTCATGCTTAACACATTTTTTGTATTTTTCATCTTCACGACGAGCAATGCATCGCAAGCAACAGAAAAATAGATATGCATCCAAGCAGCAACGGTGGCGTGGAAGCAGAAGACCCCGGCCTTGCACAGATGACTGCGCCTCCACGTACAGCTACCGGCGTCGTGTGCTTCATCATCGTTACGCGCGGCTACCGGCGCCATCTGCCTCGTCGTAGTCTCGCGCGGCTACCGATGATGTCTACCTCACTGTTGTCGCGAACAACCGCCCGCGTCGTCTCCAACGACGTCGTTGAGCGGAGTCAACACCGTTCGTCTTGTCGTCGACTCCGGCCTTATGTTCTTGGTCGCTGGACGACGACCTCCGTGTTGGAGACATATGCCCGACACGGCACAGGCGTGCACGCTCCTTCCTCCGATGCCGGTCGCCGGCGACGGTCTCATTGGTGGAGAAGCGATGTGACGAATACCTGCGGAACAGGCTGGCCAGGCCTTTAACGTCGGGTTAATTGGGTGGAGGATCAATTCCATGCATTAAACATGGACTAACCGTTTCGGCTGAGATCACTCGTCCGTCGTCGTCTGCGGACAACGGTTTACTCGGACGGACATTTCATTCGAACTATTAATACGATGACGCGTAGATGGAATTTATGTACACACGAGCAACATGCAGCGAGTCGCCTGCCCCACGTGTCGCCACTCTGCAGAATGCGTCTACATCAATCGGCCGCCGCACGCATCGTCACTCCCGCAGGATGCGTCTTCATCATTCGGCCGTCCCACATGTCGCCACTTCGTAGGATGAGTCTTCATCATTCGGCTGCCCCGCGCTCATCACTCAATCGGACGCGTCGTCATCACTCGGATGCTCTATGGGCCGTCGCTCAGTCGGACGCGTCGTCATCAATCGGTCGCCCCGCGCGCCGTCCCTCAGTCGGACACGTCGTCAACACTCGACCATCCCGTGCGTCGTTGCTCAGTCGGACGGGTCGTCAACACTCGGCCGCCCCGTGCGCCGCCCCTCAGTCGGACGCGTCGTCATCACTCCGCCGCCCCGCGCGCCGTCCCTTAGTCGAATACGTCGTCAGCATTGGGCCGCCCCATGCGCTGTCCCTGAGTCGGACGCGTCGTCATCACTCGGCCGCCCTGCATGCCATGCTCAGTCAGACGTGTCGTCAGCACTCGACTGCTTCATGCGTCGTTAGCCAGCTAAGTCATTCTTCACACAGTGCATTCAGTTAAATAATTATTTATGCATTAACGAGTGTAAAGTAAGTCGCACATGACGTTCACTCGGAGGCCATGCCTTCGAGTGTACCTCTGCGCTTTATTTTTATGTGGAACACTTCACTTCCGCTTCGTTTTGGTCCAGTACTCAAACGAGTTCAGTCGAATCCTTCACTTGCATAAGTATAGTCGGATCCTGCACAAGTACAATCACCTGGCACACCCAGTGGGTGTCTATGGGTGTTATTTACACAAACTATTTCACAAAAGGTCAAATTACTTTGATAAATTTTCATGCTGGCTTGTGCTATTTTTCATACACAGGTTACGCGATCACTCGACGCATCCGTGTGCCATCCTCGTCGCTACTCAGGCTCAGTCGCCGCAACAATCATTTGTACGTTTTCACGTGTACGGAAGCCCCTTCGATGACGTAGTGGACACGGCCGCCCCTCGTGCCGTCAGTGGGTCGGACGCCTCCTCGACATACATCACTTGGACGCCCCACACGTTGCCACTCAGTCGGACTCGTCTACCTCACTCGGATGCCCCACGCATCGCCACTCCGTGTGGCACATCTTCATCACTCGGACGCCCCGCGCGGCACCGCTCGGCTTAGCTGCGACTCCGTATCGCCTAAGTTAAAACTACTACGAGTACGGACACGCTCCACACTCGGGAACTTAGCTGCGACTCCGTATCGCCTAAGTTAAAACTACTACCAGTACGGACACGCTCCACACTCGGGAACTTAGCTGCGACTCTGTATCGCCTAAGTTAAAACTACTTCGAGTACGGACACGCTCCACACTCGGGAACTTAGCTGCGACTCCGTATCGTCTAAGTTAAAACTACTACGAGTACGGACACGCTCCACACTCGGAAACTTAGCTGCGACTCCGTATCGCCTAAAGTTAAAACTACTACGAGTACATACACGCTCCACATTCGGGAACTTAGCTGCGACTCCGTATCGCCTAAGTTAAAACTACTACGAGTACAGACACGCTCCACACTCGGGAACTTAGCTGCGACTCCGTATCGCCTAAAGTTAAAACTACTACGATTACGGACACGCTCCACACTCGGGAACTTAGCTGCGACTCCGTATCACCTAAATTAAAACTACTACGAGTACAGAACACGCTCCACACTCGGGAACTTAGCTGCGACTCCGTATCGCCTAAGTTAAAACTACTACGAGTACGGACACGCTCCACACTCAGGAACTTAGCTACGACTCCGTATCGCCTAAAGTTAAAACTACTATGAGTACGGACACGCTCCACACTCGGGAACTTAGCTGTGATTCCGTATCGCCTAAGTTAAAACTACTACGAGTACAGACACGCTCCACACTCGGGAACTTAGTTGTGACTCCGTGTCGCCTATATTAAAATTACTCCGAGTACGGACACGTTCCACACTCGGGAACTTAGCTGCGACTCCGTATCGCGTAAGTTAAAACAACTTCGAGTACGGACACGCTCCACACTTGGGGGCTTAGATGTGACTCCGTGTCGCCTAAGTTAAAATTACTCTGAGTACGGACACGTTCCACACTCGGGAACTTAGCTGCGACTCCGTATCGCCTAAGCTAAAACAACTCCGAGTACGGACACGCTCCACACTCGGGGGCTTAGCTGCGACTCCGTATCGCTTAAGTTAAAAACTACTCCGTGTACGGACACGTTCCACGCTCGGGAACTTAGCTGCGACTCCGTATCGCCTAAGTTAAAACAACTCCAAGTACGGACACGCTCCACACTCGGGGGCTTAGCTGCGAGTCTGTATCGCCTAAGTTAATAACAACTCTGAGTGCGGACATGCTCCACACTCAGAGACTTAGCTGCGACTCTGTATCTCCTAAGTTAAAAACTACTCCGGGTGCGGATATGCTCCACACTCGGGGACTTAGCTGCGACTCCTTATCGCCTAAGTTAAAAACTACTCCGGGTACATATACACTCCACACTAAGGAACTTAGCTGTGACCCCGTATCGTCTAAGTTAAAAAATACACTTGGAGACTTGACTTTGATCCAGAAATCATATAATGCAGATTCAACAAACATTCAACATGACAAGCACTGGAAGTCTTAAACCTTGTGCCAGACTCATCTAGTTCGACAGAGGCTCGGGGACTACACCCAGTGGGTGCACTGAGCGTGCCCCCACAGGAAGAGAAATACAAAAAAACATTCTGCTTGGTCAGGTCCAGCAACAACATTCAAGTTCAACAGATTCAACAGACTCCAACCGACTACCAACAATCAGTTAGAGTCTCAAGATCATGTTGGTCACTCGGATCTACTTCAATTCTCAAGTTCACTCGAACATACTACTCAGCAGAATCGATCAGGGCGAATAATGGATACTTCAATCTACGCACAGTTCTGTAAGGCCCTTAAGCACGTTCAAGTTCGGTCTGCTGCTACAAGATTTACATTAGCACCTTCACCACTCGGACCCTGATCCATTCGGGGGCTAATGACGGGGATACAGCCCTAGGGTAGGGTCATAGGCCTGACCTATATGTCCTACCCAAGTGCACCTCATTATTAGGACTACAAGGGAAATTCTGGCTGGATCACGACAACATCTAATCCACTCGGTATGGATCCACTCGGACAAGTACACACTATCCACTCGGACGATGATAAACCACTCGGCCATATGTCTCACTCGGATATGTGAAGACCAACAGGGTAGTCGAAGCATCATACTCATAGTGGAGGTTTCATAGTGGGTTGTCATCATGGCACTAATGCTCCATCTTGTAACATAGGAGGTGAGGGGGTGACGCACTCTATATAAGCCACCCCCACCACGTAGCTTAGGAGAGGGTTTTCTTCTCCCCCGGCGGGCTCATTCTTTCCTTGGATCTCTCGCTCTCTCTATACCATGTAACTCATGTCCATGACACATAAAACAAAGCCTCTCCGGAGCACGAGACGTAGGATTGTTATCTCCACTATGAGAGGCCTGAACTCGCTAAAACCACCGTGTCACCCATGTGCATCTTGATAGATCATGCTCCGTTATCCTACCCCCTTTCTATTGTCGGAATCGTTACCACGACAGGAGGCATTACAAAATTTAGCATGTCGCAGGTCGCGCCCAAGAGTGGTGCTAAATATACAGCGCACGCGCCCAACCGCTTGGCACATATGTATAATTTGTGAACAAATTACAAAATGATTTTAAAAATTAAAAAAATTGCAAAACGATGAGTTGAGAAACATAGCATAGTTCAAATTCATGGCACGGTTCAAAATCATCTACCACAAGCAAGTTCATGACAAATAAGTTCACACAAATAAATGAAACATCGAGAATCATGCTCCATCTTCTTGCTTCTCTTCTTCCTCCTCTTCATCCTTCCCGTCCTCCTCCTCTTCACCATCCTCAAGCACCTCCGTATCATTGGAACCTCGAACGGTGTTTGCATTATCTCCAAAGGCATGTGAGGTGTCATGCGAGGTGCTCCCATTCCTCCCGCAAGAGACCCAAAACTCATGCCTTCCATCGTAGCTTCCAAGCCTCCCATGCCGACCATGCCTCCAATGCCTCCCGTAGGTGCTCCCATGCCTCCCATGACGTCCATACCTCCAATGCCTCCCGTATGTGCTCCCATGACTCCCATGCCGGCCATGTCTCCCGTGAGGTGCTTTGTGATGGGTTCGATCTTGCGGTGTCCTTTCCCAGTGAGAGAAGAGGCAGCAAGGTACGCATGTATCATTGCTATTAAGGATAAAAAGATGGAGTCTATTCCTACATGAATAGATCTTGTCTACATCATGTCATCGTTCTTATTGCATTACTACGTTTTTCCTTGAACTTAATACTAGATGCATGCTGGTTAGCGGTCGATGTGTGGAGCAATAGTAGTAGATGCAAGCAGGAGTCGGTCTACTAATCTTGGACGTGATGCCTATATACATGATCATTGTCTTGGATATCGTCATAATTATTTGTTGTTCTATCAATTTCCCAACAGTAATTTGTTCACCCACCATTGCTATTTTCTTGAGAGAAGCCACTAGTGAAATCTACGGCCCCGGGGTCTATTTCATCATCATACTTTGAGATCCATATTGTTATTTGCCTTTTCCTTTATTTGCAACTTTTATTTTCAGATCTATATTACCAAAAACAGAAAAATACCTTGTTGCACTTTTTTGTTACTTCTTTTATTTCGCGTTTATGGGAGGTCTATTTATCCAAACTATCATCAAACTATCTATCTTTTTACCCGTAAGGGATTGACAACCCCTCTCTTTCATCGGGTAGCAAGTGTTTGTTATTTGTGAGCAGGTGCCATCTACATAGTTTTGCATGATTATCCTACTGGTTCGATAACCTTTGTCTCATCACTGAGGGAAATACCTACGTTGATGTGTTGCATCGTCCCTTCCTCTTTGGGGAAAATACCGACGTAGTTCAAGCGACATCAAAAGGAATTTCTGGCGCCATTGCCGGGGAGGATCAAGTCAAGATAGTCTCCCGTCAACGTGCCAGCTGACTTTTGTCTCCTTGCCACCTTCCTCACCTCGTTTGCTTCCTTTCTTTCCATCGCAATAGCATCCATAGCATTCTTTACGTCATCATCTCCTCCCTTCTTCTTCTTCTTCTTCTTTTGTTTTGCAACTCCACTTGGTCTTTTTGGCTTGGAGTAGGCAACCGAGTTGGTTGTAGGGCTTCTCTTTGTGCCATCACTTGATGCCTCCTCGTCATCGTCATCTAAGACCACCGCATCAACATTGCCTTTCTTGGTCTCATAATTAACATCATCACGTTTCTTCCATTTCTCCTCATCCTTCAACACTTCGTAACAATGGGGCAACACAAATGGTCTCCCTCTCTTAACCTTGTCTTTCTTGGTCTTCTTTTCTTCTCCTCGAAACAAGCTTTGTGCAATATTGTGCTACAAACAAAAGAACAAGTTACCACTTGAAACACAAAAGATGAAGCATGAACATGGAACATAAAGAAATGGCACTTGCCCTATCTCTACCATTAGTGTCACTTGGGTTTATCTTGTCAATGGATGACATTGCCGCCGCTTACCGTTGGCAATCTATGTTGATCGTCGACCAACGGGAGCAAAAAATCTATTGGTGCGTTCAATTTCACTCTTATTTTTTTGCATCAAAGTACTCCTTCGTCAGATCCCAATATGTATCTCTAGTTCGGTCACCTCTCCCCTAACGGTTGGATCCATAGACACATTCAACCATATCTTGCATAGCAAGATGTCTTTGTCCACGGTGTAGTTGCAAGCCCTTCCTCTCGGTGCATCAACCATGTTGGAAATATGCCCCAAAGGCAATAATAAAGTGGTTATTATTATATTTCCTAGTTCATGATGATTGTCTATCACTCATGTGTTAGGGCATAGTTTATGCCTAAGTAATTTTGGTGATTGATGACAGTACCAAAAAGGACTAACCGTGTGTGTTAAGATTTTAGATAACACACGTCAACGGCACAAGACGACTCGCCCCCTCTTTCATGGAATAGAAGCACGGTGTTCTCTACGATTCTCTTTATTTGAGTCATAGGAAAGCCGTACTATTAAGAGAGGAACCGTAGTGGAAAGGTTTGGGTGGAATCAATCTTGCACGCACACACTTTGTGACAGCCCGATGCCGACGTTCCAGAAGATTCCCCTTTATTTCCGTTTCCGTCGTGTGATTAGATTTATTCGTTGCATCGTCATGAAGTTTGCATCATCGTATCATGCATGGCATCATGTCAAATGTGTTTTGGCGGTGTTTCTTGTTACCGTGTTGTTGGGTGTTAGAGCTTTGTGAGTGTGACGTTGTTTGTTGGCGTGTTGAGAGTGCGTGCGTGAGAGCCTCCGCTAAACCCCTGCTCCCCGAGGACGTGAATCTTCTCCCCTTCTCTCCCTTCTTATTTTGTTTTTGCGGTTTGCTAAAGCTTCCGTTTTAACCCTTCTAAAAAAAGGCGTCTTCTTTTAAAACCATTTTATTAAATGTGGGGGTAACCCTTTGGTTTTAATCTTATTTTTCCTTTTGTTTTATTGTTAAACCGTCTCTTTTTCTTCTCTCTTTTAAAAGCTTTTATTTTATTCTCTAAATAAAAAGAGGTTTTATTTTATTCTTCAAAAGGGGTTTGATTTTAATATTTTGTTAAAAGGTTTAAATTCTGATTCTTCAAAAGGGTTTTGAATTTTTTAATTCTTTTAACTAGGGTTTTATTTTTATTCTTTAAGAAAGGTTTCATCTTTTTATTTCTTTTAAAAAATGCCCAATCTATTTGTAGTTGGGGTTTGTTTTAAAGAAGTCAAAAAGCATTTATTTTATTTTATTTTTGTTGAAATCCTTTCTTTATTTAAAGATTTCTGTTTTAAAGGCTTTAAAAAAACCAATAGGAGAGGACCCAGACCAAGGCCCAGGCCCCCTCCAACCCTAGCGTCCCGTGCCTCTCTCGTCCTCCCTCGCCCCCGCTCGCCTGCAGGTCCCGTGCCCCACGCCGAGCTCCTTCCCTGCCGCCGCTTCCTTCTCCCCGCGTGCTCCTCCGCCGCCACCAGCCCGAGCGCCGCTCCTCCCTCGTCGTGCCACGGCTCCCCGCGCCGGCAGCGCCTCCTCCCTTCTTCCTCCCCTTGCCTCGCCCCTCTGCGCTGCCTCCCTTCCCAGCCGCCCTCGACCTCACCCCTTCCGCGTGCGGCGCCGCCGCCGCCGGCCTCGTCCTCCTCGCGCCCATCTCGCCGGCCTCCTCCTCCCGAGCGCCCTGCGCCGCCGCCTCCAGCTCGCCGCCCCGCGCAGCCGCCTCGTCGTCGTCCCGCCCCTGCGCGCCGCAGCCGTACTCTGCTGCTGCTGCACGTCGGTGCGCCGCCCGCCTGCAGGACCCCCTGCGCCCGCCTCCAGACGCCTCCTCGCCGGTTGCCCCTGCCTCGCAGCACCTCGCCCCCAGCCCCGCCGCCCGAGCAGCTCCGCCCCGCCTGCGTCGTGGCCTGCTGCCGCCCGTTGCAGGAGATGCACCTCGCCGGCCTCCTCCTCCCGAGTCGCGCCTCCCCGTCGCGTGCTCGCCGGTGACCGCCCGTTCCCTTGCCGACGCCGAGGTAGCACGCCGCTGCCGTTGCTGTTGCTTGCGTGCTATGTTGGTGCTGTTTGTGCTTGCTGCTCGCCCAGCGTTGTGCTGCTGCTAGCTTGCCGCGTGCCGCTTGCTGTCTGCGTGGCTGCCGTTGCTGCTGCCGGTTGTTGCTGCTGCCGCTCCCGGCTGTTGCCGATGCTGCTAGCTGATGCACCGTTGTTGTTGCATGTGCTGTCGCCATTGCTTTGCTGCTGCTAGCTAGCTAGCTGGAGCCGTTGCCGTTTTGCTGCTGCTGTTGCCGTGCATGCCACTGCTTGCTAGTGGTTACGTTTTGCTGTTGCTGATTGCTACGTTGCTGCCTTGCTGTAGCTGAGTTTGTTGTGGCTGCGTTACCTGTCGCCGTTGCTATTTGCTGTTGTTGTGTAGTCGCTTGCCTTCCTTGCCGATGCTTGCCAGCTTGCTCGCTGTCTGCCCTGCTTTGCTGCTAGCCGAGGCTAGCTGATGCTAGCTTGCTTGTTGCCGGTTGCTGTGGTAGTAGGCTAGGTAGATGTTAGTTGCTAGCTGATGCTAGCTTCTGTTGCGTGTTGCTGCCGCTTGCGTCGCCGCGTGCACCATCCCCGCTGTCGCGTGTCATCGACAAGATTCACCGAACTCAACGACGTCCTCGACAACCCCCGGAACGAGTTCGGCTACCGACGCAAAGACCCTGTACCACGACGCCGAGTACGACTACCGTCGACGAGACCCGAGTACCTCGACATCCACGACTTCCACGACGATCGTTGGTCTCCTTCTCCGAACCGAACCGCTCCGATTGCACGCTTCGAAGGTATACCGATGAGACGTGTCGTGTAACGAATGTGATGTATGAGTTGATTGAGTTGAATGCATGTATGCACCGTTGTTTGGCCGTGCACGTTGTCTTCCTTTTCGTCGTGCCCTCGACACATGGGAACCCGAGATACGGGATCACCCCATCTTTATTTACCGTTCCCGCACGTGTTCGTATACGTTGGCACCGGTTTCTCCTCGAGTTATCGGGACCGGAACGTAGCCGTGGCATCGTTTTCGATTTGCCGCCATGGTTTCCTCTCGCTCGCAATGGCGGCACCATGCTTATTTCCCTCCTTGACGTGATGTGTTGAACTCTCATGCATGACGCATTCATGGCATATGATCGTGTGTTGCATGTCTCTCGTGTCGTAGCTCCGTTCTATGCTCCGCGTGATAACCGACTAGGACTTGTAGGATCATCGCTTCACCCTTGACATGATAACCACAATGTAATATTGTTGTGATAATTAAAGGGAGTGAATTAAATAATTAAACGTGGAGTTTCGTCGATATGCAACCCGTTGCATATCGAGCTTCATTTAATGTGTAGTGTTTGCGTGAGGTGTTTTGCCATGCCATCCCTTGCATCATTGAACTGATCATGCATCATATTAGGGTATGCATCATGTCTTGCTCTTGTTGTGGTGAATACTTGTGTTGATGTTTGTTTCCGGTTTGCTCCGTCTCGATAGAGTTCCGCAAGCATGTCGGAATGTGAGGACCCGTTCGACTACGTTGGTTTGCCGACTACTCTGAGTTGTTCTTCTTCCAAGCGGGATCTCAGGCAAGATGATCATTTCCCCAGATACCATTACTATCATTTCCATGCTAGTTTACCGCTTCTATCGATTATGTCTCGTTACCTACCACTTGTTAAATATCAGCCTCTCAACAATGCCATGATAACCTTCAACCTGTTCGACCTAGCAAACCACTGATTGGCTATGTTACTGTTTGCTTACCATGTTGTTAGCGTTGCTAGTTGCAGCTGTAGTTGCTTCCATGTGATAACATGGGTTCCTTGTCATATCACCATATTTAATGCTACTTAATTTAATGCACCTATATACTTGGTAAAAGGTGGAAGGCTCGGCCTTTCTAGCCTGGTGTTTTGTTCCACCTTTGCCCCCTTAGTTTCTGCTACCGGTGTTATGTTCCGTAAACGAGCGCTCCTAACACGATCGGGGTTGTTATGGGGACCCCCTTGATAATTCGTTTTAGATTAAAGCTGGTCTGGCAAGGCCCAACATTGGTACTACATTTTCCCAACATAATAACTTGTTAATACTGAAAGCATAGGGCGTCATGAACCCGAGGAGTAATTTCACATAATACAGGGGGGCCAGTGTTGTTGGTGCTGGTCCAAAACTAGAGCCGTTTGCGGGGCCAACCCGGGGCAACTCGGGAGATTTCTATCAGGCCACCGTACGTTGTGCTTATCCGTCGTGTCCTGAGAACGAGATACGCGGCTCCTATCGGGATCGTCGACACGCCGGACGGCCTTGCTGGATTAGTTTTACCTTTGACGAGATATCTTGAGCATCGGGATTCCGGTGATGCTTTGGGTAATCTCAGAGTTGAGGTTTTCCACTAGGGAATCCGACGAGATCGTGAGCTTCGTGATTGAGGATTTCTATGCGGCTTGTGGTAATTTGTGATGGACTAGTTGGAGCACCCCTGCAGGGTTAAATCTTTCGGAAAGCCGTGCCCGCGGTTATGTGGCAACGTGGAAGCATTGTTTAACACTGGTTCTAGATAACTTGAAGTTAACTTAATTAAAATATGCCAACTGTGTGCGTAACCGTGACTGTCTCTTTCGTGAGATCCTTCTCCGATCGAGGACATGGTGGGGTTATGCCTGACGTAGGTAGGTGTTCAGGATCATTCGTTTGATCATATGTAGTTCACGTCCGCTATGCGTAGATCTTCCCCCTCTTTATTCTTGTACTCGTAAGTTAGCCACCAAATATATGCTTAGTCGCTGCTGCAACCTCACCACTTAGCCATACCTCACCCATCAAGCTTTGCTAGTCTTGATACCTTTGGAAATGATATTGCTGAGTCCCCTGTGGCTCACAGATTACTACAACACCAGTTGCAGGTACAGGTAAAGGTTACTTGACGCGAGCGCGTTGAGTGTTCCTTTGGAGTTGCTTCTTCTTCTTCTTCTTCATCGATCTAGGATGGGTTCCAGGCCGGCAGCCTGGGATAGCAAGGATGGACGTCGTTCTTCTTTTGTCGTTTGTTTTCGTCCGTAGTCGGACCCTGCTCTTACTCTTGATGATTATGTGATGTACTGATGTGACTCTGATGTAGCTTGTGGCGAGTGTAAGCCAACTCTTTATTTATCTCTTCTTTTCAGTACATGTAATTGTGACGATATCCATTCTTGCGACACGACGAGATGCGCTTCTATCCGTGACGAGGTCTTCGTGCTAAATTGAGGATAGGGTCGCATCTTGGGCGTGACAAGTTGGTATCAGAGTCGTACCGACCTAGGAGCCCCCTTGATTGATCGAACTTGGCCGAGTCGAGTCTAGTGAAAAACTATTTGAGTCTTAGTTATATATCGGAGAGTAGGATTCTTTTTTCTCCTCTTCTATGCTCTGGTGAGGAATCTTGACGTGATATTTTAATTCTACTCCTCTTCTCACTCAAAAAAAATTTAGGATCACGCGGATATTTTTGAGATCTATATGATGCTGATGTGACGGAGTTCTGTCTTGGTGCCTCCTGTCTGGCTTGATTTTCTTCCGGGGAGTTGAGCTCCAGGGGATTCTTGAGCACATTGTTATCATTCAGATTTCTTAGTATCTCAGAACGAAGGATGTTCGTAATTGCTTCAATACTAGTAGTGGCGAGATAACCCCGATGTCCCCAGTACTGGCGCAGATTGTTCGGGAGTACTGCCATACTTTGTATCGTTGTGATCACGAGGGTCTGCTGTAGATGAAGGTCCGAGATTCTGGTCGTGTGTTGACGGATGTGATACAGGTGACGGGTTAGTATAGGAGTTGTGTGATATTACTCCTTGTATCCGTGTACCAGATTGCATGACCAGATATTTCGGGAATTCATAGGTGGGAATTCAAGTAGTTGCTTATAGGACAGTCTTCCAACAAATGCATGATGTTAGGTTGGGGTTCGACATCTAGTGGATTCGTTTGTTCACGGTCGACTTACAGCGGTACACGTTGTGTCTTAAATAGTCCTTGTAGCTTGCTACGACTCGGGGACGCTTCGTATGTCGGGTGCACTGCCTTGCACTTGATGACTACTGTAAAATCGAGCCCGTGTGATCCTGTCCACGAAAATATCGGACGAAATATTTCTCATGAGTTTGTTCTGGCTTGTTTCATAAGCCACACCTTTTGTTTATGTTGAATATGGTAATTCGTGTTGCTTCGATGTCAAGTGGTGATTTCAGATCTTTTTAAGAGGTGTTCTCATATTTTTATGTGAGAATGCAAATCCTTTTGCTTAATCAGTTGTCTTATCAATTCCTTTCAACCGGTGTCATCGTATCAAGTCTTTTCAACCGGTGTGTTTCTCTCCAAGTGTATTCAACCCTCTCCAATTTGCAAGATCTTTCTCTCGTGTATTCCGGAGTTCATCTCATCTAGCCCAAGTTGTCTTTGTTTTTCCCCACCCTCCCGCCCTTTTCTCAGTGATTCAATTTCCATCCAAGAGTTTCTTTTCATTGTGCTTCCGCTATGTGTTCTTTTCTCTCTTATCCGGTGATTCGTTGTGAAGATTCTCAGGAGCTTCGTGTTCATCTTTGTTCAATCTTGTTATCTTTCCGGTGAAGTTAATTCAGTTGTCCGTGTTCATCATATCCTAATTATCCTTGTAATTCTTTTTCATGTTGGAGATTCTTTCAGCCTATCTTGGTTATTCATTCCTCTCTTTTCATCCGGAGTGTTGAAAATATCTCGGAAGTTTCGTGTTTTCAATTCTTTTAATTCTTTCGAGGTGCTCAACCTCATCTAGTTTTCTTTTTACCGGTGCAATATCTCCCGTTCTAGTAATCTCTTCAACGGTGGTTTCTTGAGTGGGCCCATAACCCACAGGTTCTTTCCCAGGATCTTTCCTGGCTCTTTTAATTTCTTTCCGTAGATCTTTAATTATTTTCAACTATGACGTAAGTATGAATGTCAACAGTCATAGTACTTCTCCAAGATCTAGCAGAAATTAGTTCTCATATTTGGCTCAACCTTTCATTCTTCTCTATTCCGGAGTGTCTCAGTAATTCTTGCTGGTGTTCTTCTCATCAATCTCTTCTTTCAAGACCGAAGGAGTGTTTCTCTCAATCTTGGTCTATTCTCTTGGATATTCGTCATTTCAGCTTCATGTTATCATCTTGAATTTGTTCCAATCATGAGTATCCCTTTTCTTGCTACCCGGTGCTTTTCTGAGTTGTTTTCATTCTCGATCCTCCGAAGGCCATCATCGAGAAGATTTTGTCGTTCTCAGCTTGCAGCTTTCATTCTCAGATTCTTCTCAATTGTTGTCTCTTCGTTCGTCTCTCGTTTATCCGGTCCCTTGTTCTAGTTTTCTTTCAGGTGGCTCATGATCTCTTCGTTATCTTGCATCTCCATTAATTCGTGGTGTTCCCATTCAATTGTGAATTCTATCCGGTGCTGCCTTCAATTGTGCCTCAAATGGTGCTTATCTCTCTGTCTCTTCAAGATCATTTCAAGAAGAATAAGTTGTATGCTAAATTCGTTGATTTTCGTCAATTTAACTTGATGAAGGATTAGCATAACATAATTCTTATTCTTGTTCGTTCTAATCTGAATTCTTCTTCCAGAGTGGCTCATGATATCAATTCTTTTCTCAAGTGTTTCTTATCTTTTCTTTTCCGGAGTTCTAAGTTTTTCGCAAGTATCTCTTCGTGTTGCTTCATCTAAATCTTGGCAAGGTCATAATCTTATTCTTTTCCACCTTCATATTTGTTGCATCATTCAATTGTATACGGAGGTCCTTCTTGGTGGTTCTTCAAGGTTTCAATTCATTCTCAAGTGTTCTTCAGGATTCTTGTTGGAGTACCTCAAGTATTCTTTCTCTTGCATTTCCAGCGCGTTTGTCTTCCTTTATTCTTTGAGGTGGTATTATAGCATTCTTGTTAGTGTAGGAGCCTCGAAGAGTTTTCCTCTCAAGAATGAGATAATTAAACCCACCAATTCTATGATCATGAGATATTGCAACCCATGATTTCTTCATCGAGCTATCTTGGTTTGGATTTCACCTAAAGCTTTTCCTATGGATTGTTGCTATCATGGTGCTTGTCATTAATCCAAGTTCTCAATGTATCCTCTTGGTCTAAGAAATTGTTCATATCTTGTTTCTCCCAATCTATCCTTGTTCCTTTTAGTGGTTGGTGGTCACCTCATAAATGTGAGATGATTTCCCTAAGCCCACTACTGTCTTGTTCTTTTCGTTGTTGTTTTTCCAACAACTCTGTTCAATTCTTCTCGCAAGGGTGCTTGTCAAGTTCATTTGTGATGATAGTTGTCATTCCTTTCTTCATTCTCTTCTTCCGCTTGAGCTAGTTCCTATTCTATTGTTCCGGAGGCTTTGTGGTATTGCTCTTTTGGGTCAATCTTGTTGTTCTACCAAGATCATGGTGTTCCCTTGCTCTAGTTAGTTGTTTGTTATGAATATTGTCTAATTCTCCTACCTTTTCGAATTTTTTGTCCCATTTTCCTACCGAAGTGCTGCCGAAATTTTCCGTGAATTCTGGCTTCTTTCTCATGTCATTCCTCATCTCCTTGCCACCTTCAAGGATCGTTGGTTTCACTCGTTTGTCAAAGAAGCGACTAAACTTTTACCTCTTGTTCTTTCTCATCCTCTTCCCCCTTTCATTCTTGGATCTCGGGGCTAGATCTTCTTGTAGTGTAGGAGAGTTGTGACAGCCCGATGCCGACGTTCCAGAAGATTCCCCCTTATTTCCGTTTCCGTCGTGTGATTAGATTTATTTGTTGCATCGTCATGAAGTTTGCATCATCGTATCATGCATGGCATCATGTCAACTGTGTTTTGGCGGTGTTGCTTGTTACCGTGTTGTTGGGTGTTAGAGCTTTATGAGTGTGACGTCGTTTGTTGGCGTGTTGAGAGTGCGTGCGTGAGAGCCTCCGCTAAACCCCTGCTCCCCGAGGACGTGAACCTTCTCCCCTTCTCTCCCTTCTTATTTTGTTTTTGCGGTTTGCTAAAGCTTCCGTTTTAACCCTTCTAAAAAAGGTGTCTTCTTTTAAAACCATTTTATTAAATGTGGGGGTAACCCTTTGGTTTTAATCTTATTTTTCCTTTTGTTTTATTGTTAAATCGTCTCTTTTTCTTCTCTCTTTTAAAAGCTTTTATATTATTCTCTAAATAAAAAGAGGTTTTATTTTATTCTTCAAAAGGGGTTTGATTTTAATCTTTTGTTAAAAGGTTTAAATTCTGATTCTTCAAAAGGGTTTTGAATTTTTAATTCTTTTAACTAGGGTTTTATTTTTATTCTTTAAGAAAGGTTTCATTTTTTTATTTCTTTTAAAAAATGCCCAATCTATTTGTAGTTGGGGTTTGTTTTAAAGAAGTCAAAAAGCATTTTTTTTATTTTTTTTTCTTGAAATCCTTTCTTTATTTAAAGAATTCTATTTTAAAGGCTTTAAAAAAAACCAATATGAGAGGACCCAGACCAAGGCCCAGCCGGCCAAGGCCCAGGCCCCCTCCAACCCTAGCGTCACGTGCCTCTCTCGTCCTCCCTCGCCCCCGCTCGCCTGCAGATCCCGTGCCCCGCGCCGAGCTCCTTCCCTGTCACCGCCTCCTTCTCCCCGCATGCTCCTCCGCCGCCACCAGCCCGAGCGCCGCTCCTCCCTCGCCGTGCCGCGGCTCCCCGCGCCGGCAGCGCCTCCTCCCTTCTTCCTCCCCTCGCCTCGCCCCTCTGCGCTGCCTCCCTTCCCAGCCGCCCTCGACCTCGCCCCTTCCGCGTGCGGCACCGCCGCCGTGTCGCTCCGCCGCCGCCGGCCTCGTCCTCCTCGCGCCGACCTCGCCGGCCTCCTCCTCCCGAGCGCCTTGCGCCGCCGCCTCCAGCTCGCCGCCCCGCGCAGCCGCCTCATTGTCGTCCCGCCCCTGCGCGCCGCAGCAGTACTCTGCTGCTGCTGCACGTCGGTGCGTCGCCCGCCTACAGGACCCCCTGCGCCCGCTTCCAGCCGCCTGCTCGCCGGTTGCCCCTGCCTCGCAGCACCTCGCCCCCAGCCCCGTCGGCCGAGCAGCTCCGCCCCGCCTGCGTCGTGGCCTGCTGCCGCCCGTTGGAGGAGATGCACCTCGCCGGCCTCCTCCTCCCGAGCCGCGCCTCCCCGTCGCCGTGCTCGCCGGTGATCGCCCGTTCCCTTGCCGACGCCGAGGTAGCACGCCGCTACCGTTGCTGTTGCTTGCGTGCTGTGCTGGTGTTGTTTGTGCTTGCTGCTCGCCCAGCGCTGTGCTGCTGCTAGCTTGCCGCGTGCCGCTTGCTGTCTGCGTGGCTGCCGTTGCTGCTGCCGCTCCCGGCTGTTGTCGATGCTGCTAGCTGCTGCTAGCTGATGCACCGTTGTTGTTGCATGTGCTGTCGCCATTGCTTTGCTGCTGCTAGCTAGCTAGCTGGAGCCGTTGCCGTTTTGCTGCTGCTGTTGCCGTGCATGCCACTGCTTGCTAGTGGTTACGTTTTGCTGTTGCTGATTGCTACGTTGCTGCCTTGCTGTAGCTGAGTTTGTTGTGGCTGCGTTACCTGTCGCCGTTGCTATTTGCTGTTGTTGTGTAGTCGCTAGCCTGCCTTGTCGATGCTTGCCAGCTTGCTCGCTGCCTGCCCTGCTTTGCTGCTAGCCGAGGCTAGGTGATGCTAGCTTGGTTGTTGTCGGTTGCTGTGGTAGTAGGCTAGGTAGATGTTAGTTGCTAGCTGATACTAGCTTGTGCTGCGTGTTGCTGCCACTTGCGTCGCCGCGTGCACCATCCCCGCTGTCGCGTGTCATCGACAAGATTCACCGAACTCCACGACGTCCTCGACGACCCCCGGAACGAGTTCGGCTACCGACGCAAAGACCCTGTACCACGACGCCGAGTACGACTACCGTCGACGAGACCCGAGTACCTCGACATCCACGACTTCCACGACGATCCTTGGTCTCCTTCTCCGAACCGAACTGCTCCGATTGCACGCTTCGAAGGTATACCGATGAGACGTGTCGTGTAACGAATGTGATGTATGAGTTGATTGAGTTGAATGCATGTATGCACTGTTGTTTGGCCGTGCACGTTGTCTTCCTTTTCGTTGTGCCCTCGACACATGGGAACCCGAGATACGGGATCACCCCATCTTTATTTACCGTTCCCGCACGTGTTCGTATACGTTGGCACCGGTTTCTCCTCGAGTTATCGGGACCGGAACGTAGCCGTGGCATCGTTTCCGATTTGCCGCCATGGTTTCCTCTCGCTCGCCATGGCGGCACCATGCTTATTTCCCTCCTTGACATGATGTGTTGAACTCTCATGCATGACGCATTCATGGCATATGATCGTGTGTTGCATGTCTCTCGTGTCGTAGCTCCGTTCTATGCTCCGCGTGATAACCGACTAGGACTTGTAGGATCATCGCTTCACCCTTGCCATGATAATCACAATGTAATATTGCTGTGATAATTAACGGGAGTGAATTAAATAATTAAACGTGGAGTTTCGTCGATATGCAACCCGTTGCATATCGAGCTTCATTTAGTGTGTAGTGTTTGCGTGAGGTGTTTTGCCATGCCATCCCTTGCATCATTGAACTGATCATGCATCATATTAGGGTATGCATCATGTCTTGCTCTTGTTGTGGTGAATACTTGTGTTGATGTTTGTTTCCGGTTTGCTCCGTCTCGATAGAGTTCCGCAAGCGTGTCGGAATGTGAGGACCCGTTCGACTACGTTGGTTTGCCGACTACTCCGAGTTGTTCTTCTTCCAAGCGGGATCTCAGGCAAGATGATCATTTCCCCAGATACCATTACTATCATTTCCATGCTAGTTTACCGCTTCTATCGATTATGTCTCGTTACCTACCACTTGTTAAATATCAGCCTCTCAACAATGCCATGATAACCTTCAACCTGTTCGACCTAGCAAACCACTGATTGGCTATGTTACTGTTTGCTTACCATATTGTTAGCGTTGCTAGTTGCAGCTATAGTTGCTTCCATGTGATAACATGGGTTCCTTGTCATATCACCATATTTAATGCTACTTAATTTAATGCACTTATATACTTGGTAAAAGGTGGAAGGCTCGGCCTTTCTAGCCTAGTGTTTTGTTCCACCTTTGCCCCCTTAGTTTTGGCTACCGGTGTTATGTTCCGTAAACGAGCGCTCCTAACACGATCGGGGTTGTTATGGGGACCCCCTTGATAATTCGTTTTAGATTAAAGCTGGTCTGGCAAGGCCCAACATTGGTACTACATTTTCCCAACATAATAACTTGTTAATACTGAAAGCATAGGGCGTCATGAACCCGAGGAGTAATTTCACATAATACAGGGGGGCCAGTGCTGTTGGTGCTGGTCCAAAACTAGAGCCGTTTGCGGGGCCAACCCGGGGCAACTCGGGAGATTTCTATCAGGCCACCGTACGCTGTGCTTATCCGTCGTGTCCTGAGAAAGAGATACGCGGCTCCTATCGGGATCGTCGACACGCCGGACGGCCTTGCTGGATTAGTTTTACCTTTGACGAGATATCTTGAGCATCGGGATTCCGGTGATGCTTTGGGTAATCTCAGAGTTGAGGTTTTCCACTAGGGAATCCGACGAGATCGCGAGCTTCGTGATTGAGGATTTCTATGCGGCTTGTGGTAATTTGTGATGGACTAGTTGGAGCACCCCTGCAGGGTTAAATCTTTCGGAAAGCCGTGCCCGCGGTTATGTGGCAACGTGGAAGCTTTGTTTAACACTGGTTCTAGATAACTTGAAGTTAACTTAATTAAAATATGCCAACTGTGTGCGTAACCGTGACTGTCTCTTTCGTGAGATCCTTCTCCGATCGAGGACATGGTGGGGTTATGCCTGACGTAGGTAGGTGTTCAGGATCATTCGTTTGATCATATGTAGTTCACGTCCGCTATGCGTAGATCTTCCCCCTCTTTATTCTTGTACTCGTAAGTTAGCCACCAAATATATGCTTAGTCGCTGTTGCAACCTGACCACTTAACCATACCTCACGCATCAAGCTTTGCTAGTCTTGATACCTTTGGAAATGAGATTGTTGAGTCCCCTGTGGCTCACAGATTACTACAACACCAGTTGCAGGTACAGGTAAAGGTTACTTGACGCGAGCGTGTTGAGTGTTCCTTTGGAGTTGCTTCTTCTTCTTCTTCTTCATCGATCTAGGATGGGTTCCAGGCCGGCAGCCTGGGATAGCAAGGATGGACGTCGTTCTTCTTTTGTCGTTTGTTTTCGTCCGTAGTCGGACCCTGCTCTTACTCTTCATGATTATGTGATGTACTGATGTGACTCTGATGTAGCTTGTGGCGAGTGTAAGCCAACTCTTTATTTATCTCTTCTTTTCAGTACATGTAATTGTGACGATATCCATTCTTGCGACACGACGAGATGCGCTTCTATCCCTGACGAGGCCTTCGTGCCAAATTGAGGATAGGGTCGCATCTTGGGCGTGACACACTTCACCTCTTTTCCCCCTTGCCGGCAACTTTGGAGTGGCTCCCGCCCTTGTGTTTCTCTCTTCTTTGCAAATGGTCCCTCAGCGGTAGTACCGCTGGGCCTAGCGGTAGTACCGCTGGAGTGCTAGCGGTAGTACCGCTACAGCCAGCGGTAGTACCGCCCCTGGTCAGCGGTAGTACCGCTCTAGGAGCTTAGTACCGCCCTCCTAGCGGTTGTACTTGGACGGACCTTTTTGCGAAGACTTTCTTGGCGGTGGTAGTGCTTATGCACTACCATGGGCCCAGCGGTAGTACCGCTGCAGCCAGTGGTAGTACCGCTGGAGTGCCAGTGGTAGTACCACTGCATCCAGCGGTAGTACCGCTAGGCACGGGCTGTGAGTGGGAAAACGGTTGGATTCCCCCCCCCCCACTATATAAGGGGTTCTTCTAGCTGTGGAACCTTATTTCTTACCCTCCCAAGCTCCATTGTTGCTCCCTAAGCTCAAAAGTGCCCGATCTCTCTCCCTAGCCAATCAATCTTGTTGATTCTTTAGGGATTGGTTGAGAAGGCCTAGATCTACACTTCCACCAAGAGAAAAGTTGATTCCCCCACCAATCCCTTGCGGATCTTGTTACTCTTGGGTGTTTGAGCATCCTAGACGGTTGAGGTCACCTCGAAGCCACAATCCATTGTGGTGAAGCTTCGTGGTCTTGTTGGGAGCCTCCAAGCTTTGTGTGGAGTTTGCCCTAACCTCGTTTGTAAAGGTTCGGTCGCCGCCTTCAAGGGCACCTATAGTGGAATCATGGTACCTTGCATTGTGCGAGGGCGTGAGGAGAATACGGTGGCATTAGTGGCTTATTGGGGAGCATTGTGCCTCCACACCGCTTCAACGGAGACGTACTTCCTATCAAAGGGAAGGAACTTCGGTAACACATCCTCGTCTTCATTGGTTCCACTTGTGGTTATCTCTAACCTTTACTTTGTGAATGCTTATGTTGTTGTCTATCTCTTACTTGTCTTAGTAGCTCTCGTTGTTAGCTTCATTACGGTTCACCCCATTGTTCTTATATTCGTGAACCCGTATGTAGTTTGCCCTAACTTGCTAAGATTATTTAAAAGTGGTCGTTGCCTATTCACCCCCCCCCCCCCTCTAGTCAACCATATTGATCCTTTCAATTGGTATCAGAGCCACATCTCTTTATTAGGGTTTCACCACCCGAAGAGTATGGAAGGCGAAGAGGGAATTACCCATGGGCAACCCGAGGCCATGGACTTGACTTCGATCACAAGGGACGACTTGAATACGGCTATGGCCGCCCTCAAGACGTCATTGACGAACAAAGTCAAGACCATGCTTAAAGAGTTAATTGAGGGATTTAAAAGTCCACTCGAACCGGCGTTAGTGGTTAAACCCACCATCACCGATTTGGAGGCCAATTCCTCAAAGGAAGTGGCTAAAGGTATGCGACCTTCCTCATCTCACGAAAAGGATGGGACTGGAACCTATGCCTCAGTCCCCCCCCCCATTGTCTATGGAGGATCCGTTCCCACACCGCGTCTTAACCCTGTTGGTCCTCCTCCTAAGCTTGTGAAAGGTGACTTTGCTAACTGGGTATTTTCTATTAAGTCTCATTTGAATCACAGCTCAACAAATTTGTGGAGAATCATCGAGCAAGGATTTTATCCCCATGATCCAAGCAACCTCACTCCAAGAGAAGATGCAGACAATCAATACAATCACTCCGCTTTGTTCATTCTCCAGTCCGCAGTGCCACCTGAAGATCTTCCTCACTTGCGTCCCTTCACCTTGGTCAAGGATTGTTGGGAGCACATATTATGGTGTTGTACAAGGGAAGCTCAAGCATTCAACGATCCAACTATGAAGTGATACTTGATAAGGCCGATGAGTTTGTGATGAAGGAAGACGAGGACCCTCGTGATCTCTATCGGAGGGTGACTACTATTGCTGTGGCACTCAAGGATCATGGGAGCAAGGATGTGGATGATACATGGGTCAAACGCAAGTTTCTCAAAGCCATCATGCCTTTCAACAAAGCCATGTCATCTGTCATTCGTCAGCGACGAGACTTCCACTCCTTGTCTTCCAGTGAGGTGTTGGATGAATTTATTGCAATGTCAATCATGAACGAAACAGCTGACAATGCACTTGCTCGTGTTCGCTCAAAGACAACTTCACCCAACCTTGCGTTAAAAGCAAAAGCAATGTTTGAAGAAGAAGAAGAGGATGAGGAAGAGGAGAGTTGCCCTGAAGACACAAAGTATGCCTATCATGAGCACATGGCTCTTGCGTCAAGGCAATTCTGGGGCAACAAGAGGAACTCAAGACCCACCTTCACCAAGAACAACTCGAGTGGGTTCAAACCCAAGCAACGAGTGAGGACATGTTATAACTGTGGTAACGTGAGCCACTTCGTGGCCGAATGTCCCTATGAGAAAAGGGAAGACAACGGGGGCAAGCTCATTCGCAAAGACAAAAGAAAACCATTTCCAATCAAGAACAACTTTGTGAAGAAACCCCACCCAAAAGGAATGGTGGCCCTTGAAGAGTACCCTTCCGATGATGATGATGATGATGATACAGTGGCAACGGCAACTGTTGCTATTGCCACTACCTCTCCCCAGAAGGTGTCTCTCTTCAATGCCCCCAACGAGAACCACATCACCAAGTGCCTCATGGAAAAAGGTATCAATCAGGTAACCCCCATCATTAAGACCAACATCGCTACTGCTCCTTCATTGTTAAATTGTGTTGATGATAGTGATGTTGGGGAACTTAATGAGCATGATCTTGACAAGTTTCTGTGCACTATTAAGGGAGAATCCAAGAAGCACTTTGTTGCTCTCTTGGAACAACTAGGTGAGGCCAATGACCTCATTGAGTCTCATGAGGAGACCATCTTCGAGCTTCAGGGACACAGTCGTGACTATGCCGATGAAATTGCTGAATTATCTATTGCTCTAGAAAAGGAGCGCACTCTTCGTTTGGATCTTGAGGAGTCATATAACGATGACTGCGCTAAAATGCAAAAGAAACTAGATCATGATACTGTTCTTACTCGTATGCTTAAGTCTAAGAAGTATGCTCTTGGGGTTGGCCATGACAGACTCAAAGTGGAGTTTGACACACTTGAAAAGGCCCACAAGGTCTTGAAAGGTGTTCATTTCTCTCTGAAAGAGTCTCATGATCAACTCCAAGAAAAGCTTACCAAGGAGATCTCTACTTGTCCTCCCTTTGTGTTAATTGATAATGCTTGTGCAACTAATCCCTGTTGTGAGCATGTACATCTTGTGGAGGAAAATGCCAAGTTAAAGGAGAAACTTGAGAAGGGCCTTGTGGCATGCATACAAGGTGAGAAGAGCCTGAACGGCCTCTTGAGCACTCAAAAAGGTGTTGTAGGAAAGGAGGGACTTGGACTTACCTCCAAGTCAAAAGGTAAAAGGAGGAACAGGAACAAACGATCTCCTACCCTCATGGACATCTTTGTCAAAGAGGGTGAGGGGACTCAGAAGGTGAACAGGAACAAGGTGGACGATGGAAACGTCAAGAAGGGCAAAACCATTCCTACTAACACAGCCGACAAACTCAATTCTTCTTATGTCTTATGTCGTGCTAGTGATGGGCATGTTTATGCCAGATTTGTGGTTCCTACTATGAGTACATTGAATGGGCTATCTGGGTTCCTAAGACCCTTGTCTCTAACATGAAAGGACCCATTAAAAATGGGTACCTAAAACCAAGCCTTGATCTATTGCAGGAGTTTGCTTCCGGTGGGGTGTCATGGTTGCTCGATAGTGGAGCAACAAATCATATGACCGGAAGCAAGGACTCAGTGGTGGATGTGTATCCTTCTCCATCTATGCCCACCCATGTCCAATTCCCCGATGCATCATCGTCAAAGGTATTGGGATTTGGTAAGGTGGTCGTCTCTCAAGAGTTATCTATTGAGAAGGTCATGCTTGTTGAGTCACTTGCCTACAATTTACTTTCGGTTCGTCAACTTGCAATTATGGGTTTTTCCACATTCTTTAATCTTGATACTGTCGTCCTCCTGTGGAGCAAGACTCTTAAAGTAGCCTATGTTGGATATGTCGAAAATGGTCTTTATGTGGTGAACTTCTCAAAGTGACCCACTAAGACCGCGACGTGTTTAATGGCTAAAGTTGATGTGGGCTGGCTTTGGCATCGCCGATTAGCTCATGTCAATATGAGATCTTTGCAAAGTATTCTAACAGGGGACCATATTCGTAGACTAACAAATGTGAGTTTTGCTAAAGATCGTGCTTGAAGTGCCTGCATTGAAGGAAAGATTCATGAAACTGCTCATCTTCCAACGACTATCATCTACACTAAGAGGCCATTGGAGCTCCTCCATATGGATCTTTTCGGCCCTCCATCATTTGATAGTCTTGGAGGCATAAAGTACTACTTGGTGATTGTTGACGACTACTCAAGATACACCTGGGTATATTTCTTCAAAAGGAAGAGTGAAACTCAACAAACTGTCATCAACTTTGCTAATGAAGCTCAACGCCAACATGAAGCAAAGATCTTGATGATTAGAAGTGACAACGGCACCGAGTTCAAGAACTACACCTTGGATGAGTTTCTAGGTGATGAGGGAATAAAACATCAATATTCAGCACCATATACCCCTCAACAAAATGGCGTGGCAGAAAGGAAGAACCGGACCTTGATAGACGCTGCAAGAACAATGATGGCGGAATTCAAATCTCCATATAACTTTTGGGCAGAGGCCATCAACACAGCATGTCATGCGTCCAATCGGATCTATATCCGCAAAGGCTTGAACAAGACTCCATATGAGATTCTAACTGGAAACAAACCCAATCTCAAGTACTTCCGGGTATTCGGTTGTAAGTGTTTCATTCTCAAGAAAGGTGCACGTTTAGCTAAATTTGATTCTAGAGCACATGAGGGCATCTTTGTTAGTTATGCTACAAACTCTCATGCTTACCGTGTCCTCAACAAGTCCACCGGACTCATTGAGGAGACGTGTAACGTGGAGTTTGATGAAAATAATGGCTCCCAAGTGGAGCAAAGTGGTCTGTGTGTTGTAGGTGATGAAATTCCTCCCCAAGCCATAAGAAGAATGGGGATTGGTCAAATACTCCCCATTGAGGAACCCCTTGTGGCTGAAGGAGAAGGACAATGCTCTACTCAAATGGAGCCATCACCTCCACAAGCCCCACACGCTTCCGATGAACAAAGAGAAGACTCTCAACAAAATGAACAAGCTCAAGGTCAAGATAAATTGCCCAAGAATGATGATGTGTCCCATGATATTCAAGCACTCACCCAAGACTCCGAACCTGCTCATGATCAAGATCAAGTGCAACCACGAGATCCAGACCAAGTAGAAGCACAAGATCAAGATCAAGAGCAACCACAAGTACAAGGACAAACAAGTGAACCTGCTCAAGTCGAAAGTCGAGATGATCAGGATACTGTCTCACAATTCCCTTCTGCAGCACCAACAGCCGGTGCCAAGGGAGGCTCAAGACGCAAGGGCAAGCAAAGTAAACAAGTCGATGCTCCCCAGTTATCCAATGAAGAACTCTTGGAGCGTCGAGCAGCCAAGATTGCGAACAAGCTGAGAGTCAAGTCACATCTTATGAAGAATGTACTTGGCAGTTTAAAAAGGGGAGTATCCACCCGTCAACAGATTTGGAATTATTGTGAGCATCACGCGTTTGTTTCGTATTGTGAACCTCAACAGGTACAGGAAGCGCTCGATGATGAGGATTGGCTTATGGCCATGCATAAAGAACTTAACAACTTGGAGCGTAACCAAGTCTGGGATTTAGTACCAAGGCCAACGGAGGAACATAATGTCATCGGGACCAAATGGGGATATTCAAGAACAAGCAAGATGCCAATGGGATTGTGATTCGAAACAAGGCAAGATTGGTGGCTCAAGGCTACTCCCAAGTCGATGGTATCGACTACGGTGAAACCTTTGCCCCTGTTTCTCGTCTAGAATCTATTCGCATGTTGCTTGCATTTACTTCTCATCATAACTTCAAATTACAGCAAATGGATGTGAAAAGTGCCTTTCTTAATGGTCCTTTAAATGAGTTGGTCTATGTCAAACAACCCCCGGGATTCGAACATCCCAAGCTCCCCAATCATGTGTACAAACTTAATAAGGCACTCTATGGCCTTAAACAAGCCCCACGTGCGTGGTATGAGTATCTTACTGAGTTGTTACAAGATCGTGGGTTTGAAATTGGGAAGATAGATCCCACTCTTTTTCCTAAGAGGGTTAAAGGGGATTTGTTCATATGCCAACTATATGTTGATGATATTATCTTTGGCTCTCCTAACATTTCTTTCAATGAAGAATTTGTTGCACTAATGACTGAGAAATTTGAGATGTCCATGATGGAAGAGTTGAAGTTCTTCCTCGGGTTCGAGATTAAACAAGGCCTAGAAGGGACCTTCATCAAACAAGCCAAGTACACTCAAGACATGCTCAAACGGTTCGAGCTTGAAGATGTCAAACCGGTCAAGTTCCCCATGCCAACAAGATGCAAGCTTGACAGTGATCCCAATGGTAAAGCAGTGGATCAAAAGGTATATCGCTCCATGATTGGATCCCTCCTTTACCTTTGTGCATCTAGACCAGATATTATGTTGAGTGTAGGGATATGTGCACGGTTTCAATCCGCACCAACGAAAGTCATTATATGGTTGTTAAGCGAATCTTTCGATATTTGGCTCATACCCCAAACTTTGGCCTATGGTATCCCAAAGGAGCAAACTTCAACCTAGTAGGCTATTCTGACTCAGATTGGGCAGGAGATTGTGTGGAGAGGAAGTCAACTTCTGGAGGATGCCAATTCCTTGGTCGCTCACTGGTAAGTTGGTCTTCAAAGAAGCAGAACTGTGTCTCTCTATCATCCACCAAAGCTGAGTATGTGGCAGCTGCAAGTTGTTGTGCACAATTGCTATGGATGAGGCAAACCTTAAAGGATTACGGTGTCACTTGTGACAAAGTGCCTCTTCTATGTGACAATCAAAGTGCTATCAAGATTTCCCTCAACCCAATGCAACATAGCAAAACCAAGCATATTGATATTCGCCATCACTTCATTCGTGAACATATCAAGCTAGGTGATATTGAGGTTCACTTCATCCACACTGAAGAGCAACTTGCAGATATTTTCACTAAGCCCCTAGATGAAGCAAGGTTCCGGGAGTTAAGGCATGAGCTAAATATCATTGATTCAAGTAATGTGGATTGAAGCTAGGCACGTTGCACCTTACTATGCATTCTATCTTGTTCTAGATGTAGGCATGGACATAGGGGGAGTGTTGTTCTCTCAATGAACTCTTCCTCCCCCCATTATGCATAAATCGATCTAGTCTTTCACTTTAGCCATTGCCAAATGGCACTTGTGCTTCAAAGACGAGCGTTGGTCATGAACCCAAGGATAATTCTTCGCGGTGTCATACCTTTGTCTCAAACATAGGTGGCCTCGGCCACCGCCCCCCCCCCCCCCCACCTTTCTCTCATATGGAAGAAAGGATACAAAATGACAAGTCAGTATGTCTTGCTGGTGCTATCTTCTTTTTTTCACTAACTTGTCATTTGCCCACGTTCTTCTCGTCTCCTAGGTCCCGTTGTGACATTTGCAGCGGTACTACCGCCAGGACCCCAATCTACCACGACCTAACTAGGACATTTTTAGGGCTGTCTCAAGGGGGAGCGGTACTACCGCCAGGGGGACCGGTACTACCGCCAGGACCCGAGCGGTACTACCGCTGCAACCAGCGGTACTACCGCCAGGTAGCGGTACTACCGCCAGGACCACAACGGTACTACCGCTGGCCCGTACCCCTTGGGCTATATAAAGGAGGGGGAGCCCGTTTTTCCTGCCTCTTTCTTCTTCCTCGTGGCTCCTCCCTCCCCAACCCCGAACTCCCCCTATTTGGATCTCTATCCATGGAGCCCCTTCTCTCCGTTGAGTTGGAGGGTTTGCTCCACTTCTCCTTCCTCCTCCAAGTGCCATGGATCCCGATAAAGCTCCTCCCTTTCTTCTCTTGGTTGATGTTTTCTTGTTCTAGGGTTAGGAGCATTGGTTTGGATCCATGTCTTTGATATTGTGCTTTGTTCTTGGATGGCATGAAGAAGGTATTCGAGGGGAGTGTAGGTCCTATGAATCTTTGCTTTTATATTGTCATGCCCTAGGATTTTCATCTTTTAGATCAAGCACGTCTTCTATTTTTGGATTAGATCTAAAACTTGCATTTTCCTGACTAGGCATGTCCTTATTTAGATGGTACGTGTGATCCTCATGTGGTTAGGGCTGTGGTGGAGTTCCTAGTGATTATACACAGCCGATGGCCCTCGTAAATTCCATGTAGCCATCTCTATGGGTTCTTTTCATATTCAGATCTGAAAATCAAACCCCAGCGGTACTACCGCTAGGACCCCAACGGTACTACCGCCAGGGATAGCGGTACTACCGCCAGGACCCCAGCGGTACTACCGCCAGGGGTAGCGGTACTACCGCCAGGAGGATACTCTGTTTCTTGTGTTCATTTGCTTGGCAATGAGTGTTTACTTTTATGCCTCTTCTTGTTCATTGCCTTGACTCCTTCTGTCGCTCTTTTTTGGTGTGTGTTCTGTGTCACAGGTGGTGCTCGCCGGTAGAACCCCCCAGGGGACACACAGTCAAAGCATTATCGCAATCCAGAGGCTCCGGAGGGTTCCGCCACTTCAGGTCTGCAACCCAAAAAGAAGGCCTTCAAGAAGGCCACTCACAAGGACAAGGGGGTCAACGTTCGCACTATGCCCCCTAAGGATTTTCTGCGGTTCCGCAACCAAAATCACTATATCCAAGAGAGGGCTGTGATTAGGAATGTCGAGCATGTCTGGGCAACGGATCACTGCAGGATCTATCGTGACATCATCAAGCATTTCAAGAAGAGTTTTGTTCCCGTTCAGTGGATTGACTTGGCTCACCTTCAGCGGAACCTGGATTACTTTGGTGACGCTCTCTCTCTGATTGACAAGCTGGGCATTAAGGAGATCATCTCCTTCAAGAAAGACTTTGGTCCAGATGTTGTTGTCCAGTTCTATGTCACGGTTCACTTCTCGCCTGATGACGACCGCTCCCTGGTTTGGATGACTGGGACTCAGAAGATGACAGGTTCCTGGCGTGAATTCATGGCATTTCTCAAGATTGATTTTCAGGGAGCTGACACTCCACTTGGGTCGCGTCCTCATGCTGCAGCTCCCACTGATAGGCCCCCCGCCAAGGACAGGTTGCAGCAACTCTATGTGAAGAAAGGTGTGCTCCCCAGGCATCTGAATATCATGCATCGGATCTTCCGCAACACCCTCTTTCCTTGCATTGGCAACTTCGACGAGGTACACGGCTCTCTGGCTGAGATGCTTCTGCTTTGTGAGGAGGCTATGACTAAGGAGTCTGCCCCTCTCGATATTTCTGATGTGATGTTCACTGAGCTCTGGAACTGCATCATGATGCGCAAGGTTCCCATCTACGGGCCCTACTTGTTTGCCTACATTCGTCAGAAGTGGCAAGACACCTATCCGCTTGAGGAGTTCCACCTTCAGGCTGATTACTTTGTGCACGATCCTATCAAGCTCCGCATCAAGGATAAATGGGCCAACCAATCAACTTCATCACAACACATGGACGCTGACACAGAGACTGCTGCTGACAGAGGAACCGCTTCTCAGTCCCGCTCTTCTGCCATGCCATCTTGGGCCGTGAAACTGCAGGATAAGATGAAGACTCTCTTCTGTATGCAGGCTAAGGGACAGTATCAGACGCACGTGGCCCAGAAGGAGAACCGTCAGAGGCACAATCGTGTCCTGAGGACACTTGATGTTGACATCTCCAGCGAATCAGAGGACGACATCACTCCAGAGTCTGCTTGGATGCGGGCTCAAGGTTACCAGTGGTCTGATGCAGAGGAGGAGGAGGACAATGAAGAGGAGCAGGACGATCTGGATGCTACAGACGAGTCTGCGGATGATGAGGATGAGGAGTGACCACCTGTGTCGTTAGGTGTACCCCTTTTTGGTGTCTTGTGCCAAAGGGGGAGAGAGTCTAGGAGCTGGATTTGGATTTGATTTGAGAGTTGAACTTTGCTTAGCTTTGCTTATCTTTCGTGTTTGCTTCGAACTTGGTTTGCTTCTATTTTGCTATCTTTGCTTTGTGTGACGTGGAGCATGAACTAGTGTGAGATTTATTTCCATCATATGCTGTGAGTCATATGCTCCTTATTTTCATATATCTCTATCTTTGTGTTCACATGTTATTCACTGTGTAAATCCGGTATTGTCATCAATCCACCAAAAAGGGGGAGATTGTTAGGGCATAGTTTATGCCTAAGTAATTTTGGTGATTGATGACAGTACCGCAAAGGACTAACCGTGTGTGTTAAGATTTCAGATAACACACGTCAACGGCACAAGACGACTCGCCCCCTCTTTCATGGAACAGAAGCACAGTGTTCTCTACGATTCTCTTTATTTGAGTCATAGGAAAGCCGTACTATTAAGAGGGGAACCGTAGTGGAAAGGTTTGGGTGGAATCAATCTTGCACGCACACACTTCACCTCTTTTCCCCCTTGCCGGCAACTTTGGAGTGGCTCCCGCCCTTGTGTTTCTCTCTTCTTTGCAAATGGTCCCTCAACGGTAGTACCGCTAGGCCTAGCGGTAGTACCGCTAGCCCTAGCGGTAGTACCGCTGCAGCCAGCGGTAGTACCGCTAGCTGGCGGTAGTACCGCCCCTGGTCAGTGGTAGTACCGCTCCAGGATTTTAGTACCGCCCTCCTAGCGGTTGTACTTGGACGGACCTTTTTGCGAAGACTTTCTTGGCGGTGGTAGTGCTTATGCACTACCATGGGCCCAGCGGTAGTACCGCTGCAGCCAGCGGTAGTAGTGCGAGCGGTAGTACCGCAGGAGTGCTAGCGGTAGTACCGCTGCATCCAGCGGTAGTACCGCTAGGCATGGGCTGTGAGTGGGAAAACGGTTGGATTCCCCCCCCCCCCCCCCACTATATAAGGGGTTCTTCTAGCTGTGGAACCTTATCTCTTACCCTCCCAAGCTCCATTGTTGCTCCCTAAGCTCAAAAGTGCCCGATCTCTCTCCCTAGCCAATCAATCTTGTTGATTCTTTAGGGATTGGTTGAGAAGGCCTAGATCTACACTTCCACCAAGAGAAAAGTTGATTCCCCCACCAATCCCTTGCGGATCTTGTTACTCTTGGGTGTTTGAGCATCCTAGACGGTTGAGGTCACCTCGAAGCCACATTCCGTTGTGGTGAAGCTTCGTGGTCTTGTTGGGAGCCTCCAAGCTTTGTGTGGAGTTTGCGCCAACCTCGTTTGTAAAGGTTCGGTCGCCGCCTTCAAGGGCACCTATAGTGGAATCACGGTACCTTGCATCGTGCGAGGGCGTGAGGAGAATACGGTGGCCTTAGTGGCTTATTAGGGAGCATTGTGCCTCCACACCGCTCCAACGGAGACGTACTTCCTGTCAAAGGGAAGGAACTTCGGTAACACATCCTCGTCTTCATTGGTTCCACTTGTGGTTATCTCTAACCTTTACTTTGTGAATGCTTATGTTGTTGTCTATCTCTTACTTGTCTTAGTAGCTCTCGTTGTTAGCTTCATTACGGTTCACCCCATTGTTGTTACATTTGTGAACTCGTATGTAGTTTACCCTGACTTGCTAAGATTATTTAAAATGTGGTCGTTGCCTATTCACCCCCCCCCCTCTAGTCAACCATATCGATCCTTTCAATCATGCTATAATTGTATTAACTGGAAACCGTAATACATGTGTGAGTATATAGATCACAATGTGTCCCTAGTGAGCCTCTAGTTGGCTAGCTCGTTTGATCAATAGATGATCATGGTTTCCTGATCATGGACATTGGATGTCATTGATAACGGGATCACATTATTGGGGAATGATGTGATGGACAAGACCCAATCCTAAGCATAGCACTAGATCGTGTTGTTCGTCTGCTAAAGCTTTTCTAATGTCAAGTATCATTTCCTTAGACCATGAGATTGTGCAACTCCCAGATACCGTAGGAGTGCTTTGGGTGTATCAAACGTCACATCTCCGAAAGAATATGTTGGGTTGTACGAATCAAAACTGGGATTTGTCACTCCGTGTGACGGAGAGGTATCTCTGGGCCCACTCGGTAATCCATCATCATATTGAGTTCAGTGTGACTAAGGAGTTAGCCACGGGATGATGTCTTACGGAACGAGTAAAGAGACTTGACGGTAACGATATTGAACAAGGTATAGGGATACCGGTGATCGAATCTCGTGCAAATATCATACCGATAGACAAAGGGAATTGCATACGGGGGATTGATCGAATCCCCGACATCGTGGTTCATCTGATGAGATCATCGTGGAACATGTGGGAACCAACATGGATATCCAGACCCCGTTGTTGGTTATTGACCGAAGAGGTGTCTCAGTCATGTCTACATGCTTCCCGAACCCGTAGGGTCTACACACTTAAGGTTCGATGACGCTAGGGTTATAGGGGAATAGTGTACGTGGTTACCGAAGGCAGTTTAGAGTCCTGAATGAGATCCTGGACGTCACGAGGAGTTTCAGAATGGTCCGGAGGTAAACATTTATATATAGGAAGTGAGGATTTGGTCGCCGGAATTGTTTCGGGCGACACGGGTAATGTACCGGGACCACCGGAAGGGTTCCGGGGTCCACCAGCAAGGGCCACCAGCCCCGAAGGGGTATATGGGCCAAAATGTGGATGGGAAATAGCCCATATGTGGGCTGGTGCGCCACCACCAGCAGCCCAAGGCGCAAGAAGAGGGGAGGTGGGCTTACCCTAGGCGTGGTGGGCTAGCCCACCCTAGGGCGCCACTCCCTCCACCCTTGGCCGCCGCCCCAAGGGCCATCTAGGGCTGCCGCACCCTTAGGGTGGGAAACCCTAAGGGTGGCCACCCTCCTCCATCTCCTCTTATATATAGTGAGGGTTTTGGGGCTGATTAGAGACAACTTCTCTCTCTCTCTCGGCGCAGCCCTACACCTCCTCCTCCTCGTCGTCCTCCGTAGTGCTTGGCGAAGCCCTGTCGGAGTGCCACGTAGCTCCACCATCACCACCCCGTCGTGTTGCCGGAGCTCTCCCTCAACCTCTCCTTCCTCCTTGCTGGATCAAGGCGTTGGAGACGTCACCGGGCTGCACGTGTGTTGAACGCGGAGGCGCCGTTGTTCGGCGCATAGATCGGAATCCACCGCGATCTGTCGCTGCGAGTATGACTCCATCAACCGCGTTCTAGCAACGCTTCCGCTTAGCGATCTTCAAAGGTATGAAGATGCTCTACTCCTTGACTCGTTGTTGGTTTCTCCATAGATAAATCCTTGTTTGGCGTAGGAAAATTATGAAATTACTACGATCTCCAACAAACCATGCCCTCACCGTCCTCATCCACTTCATATTCATGATTATCTTGATGCACTTCATTGGTTTGAGGCCAATGAGAATTGTTGGAGCCAACATCCATAGTTGACAAATATGCGCCATCATTGAAGTATTCACTATAAACTATGATAAAGAAAACTATATCAAGCTATTCATATGTACACAATTCTAGCAACAACAACCAAAAAATCTTACCTTGCGGGCATTTCATCAAACACCATTTGCGCGTCGCTGTCGGCGCGCCAAATTGCGAGTACTCGGGCACTTGGGGTGGCGGCGGTGGGGCTGGAGGCGCTGCTGGTTTCTTCCACCCCGCCACCTTCTTTTTCTTTTGGGTCGCCGCAGATGGGGCCACCGCGACCATCGGTCACTTGGAGATGGAGTTGCGTGGTTGCGCGGTGGGCGGCAGCGCAAAGCCACCCTGCGAGTCTGTCTGCGACGGCATGAAAAGGCCATGCACGAGACCGAACTTTGGAGCCTGTGCTCCGCCGGCGGTGAAACCGGAGGTCATCCCGTGCAAGGGTTGCGGTAGCGGAGGTGGCGGTGATGGCTTGGTCGCGGACGTAGGGAGGGGTTGGGATGTGTCGCCGTGGCCATCCATCACTGAAATTCCGTCGGCGAAGGCGCGGGGCGATGCAAGGACGAGCGCGGCCGGAGTGGTCAGTGACGGTTGGTGGTTCGCGCGCGAGTTTCATTTTCCAACATGCTGGAGCGGATGCACCAAATAAACCATGTGTGATACAGTTTTTCCCAACGCGTTGGCGTGTTTTTACCGCGCCCGACATTATTGCATGGTGCTGGAGCGCTCTGTTAGGCCGTGTGCGCGCTATATTTCCTTTTTTTGGACGCGTGGCTTATTTAGTTCCTTTATTGGACATGCTCTAACATATGTCTCTCAACATGCACGCATGCCACTTCATCAATAAACATGCCTAGAAAAAAGACTCATCTCTACATGCAAACATGCATAAGAATCTTTACTCTATTATGTTATTAATATTTAATAAACAGTGTACAACTTCATAGTAATCAAACATAATAAATTATATGTATTTTCAATGTTAGCTTTTTATATTACTTCAAATGTTCATGTTTCATTCAACGAATCGCATTGAAATATATTGTGAAATATTTCTGCAACAACATGCGGGGTATCATCTAGTAACAACAAAGGATAAGTTTGGTCTAATGTGAATAAAAAAGACGAGTTTGGTCTTCTGCAAGCCATTCATTTATGAAGATATGAAAAAACGTATCCCTTCCGATTCAAACTAATTGTCGCTGCCTTAATGCAACTTTGAAAATGTCCATGCATGTATATATGCAAAACAGTTTACGTTCTGGTTCCCATTTGTTATGGAAGATGTGAATCACACATCTTCACAAATATGTACACATAAATGTATATGTCTATGCATTAGTTTTTTCAACAACTCGTTGTATCTCTACCACTGAATACATGACAAGATGCAAATGAGAGATAATAAATATGAGCATTGAAAAATATTCAAAAATAAATTAAAGTTTTCTGATACTTTTACTAAATTAGCCAAGAGTGGATAATTACAAGGGACGAGTCATTTATGTTGATCATTTTCTAATAGCGATGCATTACAAGAGATGTGAATATCAAGCAAATGTTCACCAAATTTGCACATAAATATATGATTTGACATTAGTTTTCAGTATATAGCACATCGTATATATGGACAATGTGTAAATGAAGATCAACAAATATGAGCATTAAGCAAACTATTTGTAAAGGCCAAAGCTTCGTCAGATTATATAAGTAAAGCAGAGAGAACAATTAATGAGTCATTCATATAGACGAATTTCTACTAGTCATTTATTTAGTACGGAAGATATGATTTTCAAATCTTCACTAATACGTGCAGACAAATACGGAGTATATATATGAGTCCTCATTAGTTTTTCAATATTTCACAACTGATTTCTTTCTATCTCTAGCATGGAATACAGATGGAGGTGTAGTCTGGATATCTGCAACTGCTCGTCCTCAAGCTAACGCGGCAGACACTGAAGCGCTCCGCAATAGGATTTTGGACAATCAAACTGGTAGTTTTTGTCCTCCAGGAATTGCTAACGCCGTCATGAGCCAAGGACAGACTCGACTGCCGCTGTTGTTGAAGAACCAATCGATCCCGCTCGATCCTTTCCAGGTGTTGGACTGATGTTAAGGGCTCCAGCGTGCAGACTTTCAGATTCATGGTCCTGGTAACATGTGATCTGAGCATTTTCCCAGGGCTGTCCTGATCTCCTTCAGCATCTCGTCGATCCCGATGCGCCTTCTGCAAGGGCAGGAAATAAACAGAAATGAGATCTTGCAACGGAAGAAAAGAACAGTTTTTCGCAACACCATTGGGGAAATTAAAGGGAAAGTGTTCAGTTTGTAGAACTTGAGGACATTTGAAGCACTGTCCAAGAAAACTCGTGGTATGAACAGCAATGCAAGCATAAACTTAAGTAAAATATTAAACAGGAACAATAGATTAAGTACACTTACAGTACACTTGTGTCATTGTACACAGATTATATAATGAGCTGTTTAAGAACACACTAAAACACGTGTTCAGTTGGTTCAGTGAGGCGACTTACAGTACGCTTGCACCGATTACAGCTTGAGGTCTTGGATAGTCCCCAAGTTCCTTATCATCGTCTTCTGACATATGGTGTCTGTTGAAGTTCACATTTAGCTTTTCTTTGCTGGCATTTTTGTCGTGGCTTTCTTCACAGCCTACTGAAGATATTTCAAGTGCTAATGAAGATAACCTATCTTGGGCCTAAAAGGAGGAAAACAAGTATTAGGACTCCAACCAATGCCAAGAAAGATCAAACTTTCAACAGATTAGTTGAAATAGAAAACTAAAGGCTAAAAACTAGGGAAACCATAGTTTGATCCAAATTAAGTATGAAATTGCACCTTAGGAAGATCAATCTTGTTCAGAACCACAACATAAGGTCGCTCCAGGTATTTGGGGTTATACATCCTTAATTCCTGTACAGAGATAATTGTCAAATGATCATTAGACACTGAAACTATGCTTGAGAAATAAAACATACATGTGATTCAGTTTTTCACAAGCCTTGCATTTGAAATTAAGGTTTTGCAATCCCTTAACAAAGCAACTATTATCCTACAGATCCTTCCAAGTGCCCACTGACTAGATCCTAATACTTAACAGCCAACAGAATAGTTGGTGCAACTTCCGCTACTCTCATCAATCTTCCCTTCAGTTCTATTGATTGAACTTCCTATGTATATCAATATCTGACAATGAGATTATGCCCCCCAACACATGAAGAAAAAAACCATATCAAACTGTCCCACTACTGATGCTAGTGTAACAAGAGCTTCCAGGTTCACGGCTATAACTATGAGAAATTATATAGTGAATGTGATTGCATTTTTTCCAAAACAAAATAGGACTTGGGAAGGATGAAAGCAATTAGAAATTACTTCTCTGACAATCTTATAATCATTAACAGGGTCATCAGCAGCAGCATCAACGACGTGGACGATTACTCTCGTTCTCCTCAAATGTCTCAAGAAATTGCGACCAAGACCCTGCAGTGTAATTAAACCACATGATGAATCCGCCAAGGCTAACCACGGGAAGCAACAAGACGACAGCTTCAAACAAATATCGTGCAAATAACACAAAAGTAAACGACACCTTGCCCAGATGAGCGCCCTCAATAAGACCTGGCAAATCTGCCAATGTTGCTCCAGAGGAAAACTGCAACGCCCCTAAAGTGGGATCTCCACCAAGCCGGCCAAGATTTGGCATTAATGTAGTAAATGGATAGTCCGCAATGTCTGGTCTTGCAAGTGTTATAGCTGATAGAAGTGTTGATTTTCCAGCATTTGGAAGTCCCTGAAAAAGCAAATGAAGACAATTAGGCCAACATTGTGATATGCCAAAGAAATACTCCCTCCGTCCCATAATATAAGAGCGTTTTTTATACTGTGTCAAAAACACTCTTATATGATGGGACGTGGGGAGTAGATCTGAAGCAAGCCTTGAAAGCCTGATAATCCAACACTGAACCCTAAAACTGAAACAGAAGGAACTCTTTTTTTGCGACTGAAACAGATAGAACTCTTAGCAATTGCAACCCTTCTAAACCAGAGTCATCTGATATCTTGACTCTTGTACATAGAAAATGACCTGAACACTTTTTTTCTAAAACGAAAAACAAGAGCAAATCCATAAGAGAGGTATGTAGTAGTGCAGCACTCTTACCACTAGGCCAACATCTGCAACCACCCTTAAGATTAATTCCAAGCTTATTTCCTCACCAGGCTGGCCATGCGTTAATACCTACAGAGAAAGGAGATGAGACAAAATCACAAAAAAAAATAGAGGTGAAAATGGAGAATACTAGTCAGCAAAGAAAGATGACGTTATTTGAAATATTTGGATAATCCTAAACCATATCGATACCACCCGTTTGGTGTACAGCATTGTTAAAGAGTCGTATGTACTCATTGGGACTGAGCATCTGTTTGTTTATCACTCATTGCCTATTTGTGAAAGGCATCACATCAATTGGAGAAATGCAAACAGCTAGAGTATTGCTAGATGTGCGAGAACTTTGAGTGGAGACACAGAACTAGATTGTACTATGCTCTCTGATGGACCGGTGGTATTATTATCTATGAAGAACTAGAGTAACCATACACACTAAACAATACAGTATCATGACCTCTGCAGGACCGCTCAGCGCCTCGCACACCAGAACCTGCCGCATAGCCCATCATGCATGTTTTCCAGCCAAACTTTAAAGACAATGCAGCACCTCCCTGTGGATTCCTGTTCTTCAGGGTCATTTGGCCAAAGTCCTCTCATGGATCCATGCCCCGAAGCCTGCAAAGGCCTTGCAAGCACCATGCTCCTCACGTCCTGGATGCTCTGGAAGCACAGGAACAACTGCACTGTTGACAATATGCACCTGGACTCCAATGTCCTTCTTAGGGACATCACCGACGAGGCTTGTGTGTGGGTTCGCGCGGGCGCTGCTGGGGCGGCAGCCTGTCGGCCTGAAGGCTGGGATATCCACTGATCCTCCCCCCCCCCCCTCCTCCTCCCGGCAGCGCCTTTGCCTTTGTTTGTTTTGTTTTCTGTTGCCCGCTTGGGCATGTAATTAACTTTGTTCCTCCCTTTCAATACAATGAGATGCAATGCTTTTGTGTTTTCTCAAAAAAAAAAAAAGTAAACAAGCAGCAATGTGTTATACGAATCACATCATTTTGTTCTCATCAATCCTTCCCTAATTTAACGACCCTAATAAGACAGCCTATTGGTAAAAATAGCACCGAACCTACCATCAAGTCCAGGATTATTTCATAGGTAACAACTTACCTTATCAGTAACATCACGCATGACATTAGGCGATAAAGCCATGGCTTTCCCTCTTTTGTAATCGGGCGCATCGATCAAGCTGATCTGCAAAAGTGAAGTAAATATGTAAATCCATAATAATATTAGCAAGCATATGTACCATACCAAATGAAAAAGAATATCAGGGAACAATGAAAAGTGTCCACTAAACTGTTTTAAATAAGGTAATCACATACTCAGTTACACTAGAATCTGTATTCAGAAGAATAGGCATGGTTATCATCGTCTCAACTAGTCGCATTGACTGATATTTGCAATTGCCTCTATACCCACCAGGTCATATGTACAATTATGCTACCCATTGGTAACACAACTGTACCAGGTAACAATCTAGTTACAGACTCTGATACAGCCCTCGGAGTTGACTTTGGGTATAGTATCGGATACAGGTTTTCAGGGGTAGAACGATTCAACTTAAATGGGCTGAAACTACACAAATGCATCTTGACATGTTAAAACTGGTTAACTGTGATACTTGGCAAGCAGTTTACACAGTTTGCCTGCAGGTGGCAAAAACCGGAGCATCGTCGTGAAATCTTTACTAAGCTGCATAGAATATGTGCTGTCAGTCCATAAGGAATAACTTTGGTCTGCTATTGCTGAAGCAAAACCCATGCCTCCTAGCATAGTTGTCGAAATGTTTGCTAAGTGGCGTACGACGTTTTGAGACAGAAATTCAGTCACTCTGTTTTATAACATTCTAACACGACGATACAGCTTAACTCACCCCGCCCTGTCCACCCCTGGCGACGAGCACCTCATCACCAGGGTGGGCCAAATCAGCAAGAACAGACCCCTTCTTGCGCCTCACAACGGTACCTGCAATGCAATTCAGCGAGCAGGCAAGGCATCATCAGTCAAACACGTAACCTCACAGAGCCACAGAGCAAAAAAAAAAAAAAAAAATGGCCACAATTCACATCACCAGGCCTACAAACCTACAGGCACGGGTATCCTGAGCGTCTCCCCGGCGAAGCCGTTGTGCATCCGGGAGCTGAGGGTGCCGGTGGCCCCGACGTTGCCGCCCCTCTTGGCGCAGAGCCGGGCCTTGCTGTGGAACCCCAGCAGCGTCTCCTCCGCCTCGTCGGCGTACAGCACCACGTCGCCGCCGTGCCCGCCCACGGGCAGCGACACGGACCCGTCGTAGTTCCGCTTGAACGACACCTTCTTCCCGCTGCCCCGCTTGGCCTTGCCCTTGTCGGCGGCCCTGCCGCCGCCGCGGGGCCTGGCGGGGGCCGCGTCTGCGGAGGTGCCCGGCGGCATGTTGAGGACGGCGCCGTGGCCGCCGTCGCCCGCGCGCACGCTGACGACCGCGTGGTCGAAGTACTTGTGCGCCTCCTTGGCCAGCGCCTGCGGCGCCGGGCCCGCGTTCGCGCTCGGGGGAGCCTTGGCCCTGGCCGCCGCTGACGCCGCCCGGCACGCCACCGCGATCGGCCGGCGCCTCCTGCCCGCGACGGCGCGCAGGGCGCCACCGAGGAGGTCCGGGAGAGGAAGCGGGTGGTGGCGCGCGCTGCCGGAGAAGACGGCGCGTCGGTGGTGGCTGGCCGCGTGGGAGGGGAGGAGGAGCGTCGCCATTGCTGTGCTGCTGCCACTAGTGGTGGTGTCAGTGCAGCGCCCGGGGTTGGGGATAAGCCCCGGGGTTTAGTTATGGGCTTGTGATGAGGCGTGGCCCGTGGGCTCGGCCCAGAATCATGGGCTCGTACTGGGCCACCATGCCACGCCTCGAGCTCACGTCCGGGCTTTCATTCCTCAAACGAGAGATGATAGCAATAGTTTGAGAATTTTTTTGTCGAAAAAAAAAACTGTTTGAGTTTTTTGTTCCCCCAAAAAAATTGAGCTTTTTTTAGTTTTTCTAGTAAAAGGGAATTCTGTTGACGTCCTTTTTTTCTCCCCCGTCAAAAAAAAAAAAAAAGTTGGCATCTGGTTTCTAGTCAAGAAAGGACGTTTAAGCTCACTCACCATAGTCCAAGTCGACACAAAGGGGGGCGAAGGAAAAAAGAAGAGAGAAAAATAATGACTCCCTCTAACAGGACAGGTCCACATGGATATGCAAAGTCGCAAACTGGCCGACTGCCAGACTCAGACTCTAGAAGAGACTCCCAATACAGGTTCGTTCTACATCAAACTGGAAACAGCAATGTACATCCACCGCATCACATGCATGAAGAGATGGAGGACTTCCGTCCAGATCGCCTTCGCCTTCACCGCCGTCGCCGCTTCGACTGCACCTGCTGAACGTAGGGCAGAGATGAATTAGTCGCAACCCATATATGTTTCTTCAATTCATTCATAAAACAGCATGTCATCGGTCGTTATCAGTCACGTCAAGTTTCAATGTCGTTCCTATATTATAGTCCATGTGTTTCTTCTATTCATGCATTTCTATTTGCTGAATCGCAATGGCTAATAGGCCCCTGGTTTTAAGCAGTTACTTCTACCCCCAATGGCACATGGCAGGATATCTTACTTCTTACTAAAGAAAACCAGAAATACATGAAAGCTAGCGGCTGGGTATAATTGCAGACCGTCGGGAAATGCATGATCTATGCCTACTTCCGCTAAATTAGAAGATTCCCTGGATTGCTGGTTTTGCTAGTGATAAAAATTAAGAACCAACGCAACAACAATTTAATCAATCAAAGCATCAGATTGCTTACCTTCTCATCTGACTCGCCTGTAGATTCATGCGAATTTTCATTCTTGACTCCATTCGCATTTCCATTTTCAGCAACGCAACCTTCGCATGTAAAATTCTCAAGCTTCTTTGCTTCTTTTATGGTCTTTCCAATACAAGCAGGGTGAAACCTGGGGACAATGTTTCAGGACTTCAACAACATATTCTGAAACCACTGTTCAAAGATACTAGTTTGCAAAAATGGTCAGAAAAGCTGAAAGTGCTACAGAGCAGCTGATGCATGATAATGGATGATGTATGTGAAGAAAGACTTTATAATGTTCTCAGCTCACTATCTATTTGGAATTTATAAACATCAGTAAGCAACGGTCACCTATTTTTCTGTGAAAAGGAGTAATGCAATTTTTTCCTTGCAGAAACTAAATGCATGTAAAGACTATACATTCTTTGAAAAGGTCAAGAGCTCAAAAGTGCAACTCTCTTCAGGTGGATATCACATCATGGAATCGCTGTCTATTTGGAGAATTATTTTTTTTGTCCAAATCACCTTGTCTCTGAAGTTTTATAAACATGCATGAGATGAACGAATCATGCAGGAAGCCAGGAATTATACTATGCAACATTAAAGACCAAAATGGCCTACTATTACTAAGTGTTTTTTCTCTGATGCTCAGTATCAGACTATTAAATTGCAGTAACCAGTGGTAGATTAACTTTTCAGCCTGCTTAGAGCTTCTTTTTATCTGTCTTGTACTTTACCCCTATGAAACTTAGTCACTGCTATTGAGGAACATGCTTTTACGAAGGTAATAGGATGCTCAACATCTTGACTTCATGGAATCACACAAATGCAAGACAGTCTCCGCGTTACTACCATACTGATGTAGAGAAACTAAACGAATGCACCATTGAAACTTACCAATCAGAGCATTCCTCACACTGGATCATAAGATCGTCAGGGTTGTATGGCATCTCACACTTGCAAAACCTGTGTATTGTTACAACAAGAGATGGAAAGGCGGTTAATTATTTCAAATAGAAAACTAAACATGTCTTGTCTCTCATAAAAGAGAGATACAATGCATTACAATAGGTAATATTCATGTTAAGCAAAGAGCACTACAAGAGAGCAAAGATATAGTTTGGCCAATATCTGCAAGGTAGGTCTTACAAAGGCTCCCCTGACTCCGACTTTGCAGTGACAGTACTGGTAAACCATGTACCTAGTTCAATCTGGCACAACAGAACCTAGCCAAAACATAGTGAATTGTATATCCCAAAAGGACTAATAAGGTTACAGTAGAGAGTATCTCCTATAAACCCATCTCTAATGATAACGAGAGAACAAGTTATAACTTATCAACCATGGGGGCACAAAGCCAGAGATTTCAGAGAGAAAGAATGACGAGTTAGAGCCATGGAGGAGACCATAAGCAAGTAAGAAACAAAGACTCACTCAACACCATCAAAAGAAATGCACACTTTGCTCAACTGCCTTCAGCATCAAACTAATTGTCTAAAGATGCTAGCAAAATAATAAAATTATGAAGTAGCAAGGTATACCGTAGGAAAACGGAGGTTCATTTAAGTTCTTACACAGCTATGCGGTCAGGCACAAAGCTGCCTGTGATTGACTTGTACTCGAAGCGGCAAAAATAGTCCTCAGGATTGACAGCAGCAAGCTTGGTGTAGTCCCGGAAGCTGTAGACATTGCACTTGCACTCTATGGTGTCAGCACTCTGCACATCTTGGTGGTCGGAGAGGAACACCTCCTTTTCGCCATGGAATGGCCTCCGCCCACCAATAGACTCTTCTGGCCGGTAGTACCACCGCACTTTAACCTTGACATTTGCGCCCCGAGGTCCTGCTGCCTCGATTTCCTCAATCTTGGCCACATATGGAGGCTTTGATGAGTCGGGCGCCTTCATGAGCACAGAGTCTCCAGCTGAAACAAAACACACAAATACACTTAGATGCTAAGCTAAAACTGGAAACCAGGTCCTAACAAGCCTAGGACAGGGAGTTTTAATTGCCCCAGGACTGATATCGCAGAAGGTTATCGTACTTTACAGCAAACCATTGCCACAGACGTTCGAAACTGGGGAATTTCAGCACAAGAAATGATGCAAGTTGAGCGGCCTAAGATTAGTTTCTACATAACCTCCCACCATGACCCTTTTGGCTCGGTTAGCAAAAAGACTTGCATTGCATACAAAGATAAGCTTCTAGGGTTTCGGCCGACAGAGCTACATTAGCTTATCTTAAGCCCTCAGCTCTATCTGCGTGCTCGGGAGTAAGCGTCAACCCGAATGGTATCACGAAGACACTAATTAACCAAGCTAAAGCCCAAATCCAGCTTTTACCCTAGTAGTGCTTGAGTGACAGTGTCTTCACGAAATGGAAAGCTGGAGCTAAGCACGAGGGTAAAAAGCAGATTAAGAAAAATCAAAGCGGTAAAAATTTAAGAACCCTCCAGGATTTACAGCATACTAGGACCATTTCAGGGCATGCCAACATCAGATTTTTCTTTAGAGGGGGGAGCGCAGATTCTACATCTGGCCGCCCCAAACCGGTCGAAACCGGAGCAATCCCGCCCGCGCGCCCGAGAATCCCCCCGAAAAAATCTCGGGCATAAACCACACTGGACTAGGCTAGGCTCGTGAGCGGAGAAATCGGGGGCGAGAGGGGAGGGGCTCACGGCGGATGACGCCGTCGGATCCCTTGATGGTGTAGGACTCCAGGGTCCGGCGCGGCGTCCGCGGCGACTTCCCCGGCGTCTTTGACATGGGCGGCGGCGGCGGCGGATTGGGAGGCGGCGGCGGCGCGGCTCCGACGAGGGGGAGGGGGTGGGATGGGATGGGATGGGGACGGGAATGGGAGCGAGCTCTCTCTCTTTTTTTCTTTTTCCTCTCTCTCTCTCTCGGCCCTGCGCGAGCCCCCCTTTATTTTCCTCCCTCCCTCGCTGCGTGTGACTGTGCGCGTGTGTGTCGTTCGCTCTCGGTCTCCCTGGGCGCCAACAGGGCTCCACCACGCGTCGCGGACGGCCGCCGGCGCCGCCCGCCGTCCGATCCGGGGACGGGTCCCGCCGCCGTGGCCCATCGGACGGTGCTCGGTGGCCGATGGTGCGCCTGAGGCAGGGTGAGTGCCTGCTTGCTAGGAATGCATGCAGAGATCACACGGCAAAACACGGTCGTATCCTTGGACGTTAGAGGGACGGTGATATAATCAGCCCAACAGGTTTAAGTTTTGGTCCTCATATTATTCTAGGCTTTATTTCAAAAACTTCTGTGATGCGTTTTTAGTGGAAGGAGATGTTTTCATCGACGACGACGCGCCTACGATGACTTCGTAAATCTCAGGATGATATGTCAGCTCAATCTTTCGAAAGTGTTCATCAAGATGAGATATGTGTGTGCGTTCGTAGAGGTGAGTGTATGCGCATGTATATGAGCGCTTGCATCTGTACTCTGTTAAAAAAAGTCACGAAAATTTCGAATTCAAATATCATGTAAACAATTTTCCAAAAAAAATACTGCATAAACTTTGAACAAAACAAAAGGTTGAAGTGTTTTTCGACGGATGTGTTTTAGGACCAATTGAGTTTTCTTCGGCTTAGACAAACTTTATGCTTTCTAAACGGGGCATTTTGCCATGGAAGAAATGGTGCATTTTTGATGAAAAGTGTTAGAAGAATCGTCTGTGAAACATAATTAACGTCACAATAGCTACATGTAAACTGACTGAATTTGTAAGTTGATTATGTGAGACGAGGAAACTATGAAGAAAGTTGGAGGAAGAAGAAAGAAAGACCCTCGTTGAATATTATAGTGATCCTCACAACAATGTTCGACGATAGTTTTTTATAATCAACGTGATCCTTCAATTCAAAATATTATACTCTTCAGAAGCAACATGATGCCCCGTCCAACAAATGATACTCTTCATAATTAACGTGATCTTTCCATTCAATGCTCGATTAACCTTTTCATAATTAATGTGATCTTTTTCGGTCCAATGAATAATAACTCTTAATAATTAATGTGATCTTTTTCATCCAATGAATAATAGCACTCAGTAATTAATGTGATTTTTTCCATCCAATGAATAACAACTCTCAATAATTAACGTGATTCTCCTATACAAAGAATTATACTGTTCATAATTAATGTGAAAACCAAAAAATACTAAACCAAACTAACCCATGACCTACCATCATGATCGTAAACTCTCCTTTAATAGTAAAAGAATATAAGGGCATCTCCAACGTAGACCTCCGAACCGGAACTGTAACCGTTTGCGAACACGGATGTGGGAGGCGCCCATCCAAAGCTACCCACATACATCCATCCATTTTTTTATACATCCACACACTTAAAATAGCCGCATATCTAGTTTCACTTTACCTAAAAATGTTCAAGCGCGTAAGTACTTATAATTTAAATATTACACCCCAACAATGTTTCCCCTTTAACCGTTCACATGTACAAATACTCAATCATATCTTTCTTCGGTTGCTTATGAGTTGCTCGATGCCGAATTTATTGATGCATTTGAACAAACTCATCAAATGTGGTCGGGTTATGGTTTGAAAATTCGATAGGATTGCCCATGTTCTCAAATTCAAGACATATGACGGCATCTTCACCCTCATCCTCGACGATCAGGTTGTGCATGATCACACAACATGTCATCACTCTCAAGAAGTCTTTGGATCTCACTGTTTAGCATGCCCACGAACAACAACAAAACGTTCCTACATAACTCCAAATTCCGTCTCAACATCCCTTTCTTGTTGCTCCTTGTTTTTGGGGAAGGTGAGACTTTTTTCTAGCCAACTAGGTCAGAGATAGTCTTCAAAAAGGTAGCCCGCGAAGGATAGATATCGTGAACCAAATAGTAGTTCATGTTGTATTTGCGCCCATTGACACTATAGTGGCAAGGAGGAGTCTTCCCTTCAGTCAGGCTGGCAAACAATGGTGATCGTTGCAGCACATTGATGTTATTGTGAGACCCCGCATGCCAAATCCAAATATCCCACGATGCAACTGCTTTAAGAATGATGGTGTAGGATTCTTAACATGACCCTAATATTACCCTTGTAGAGCTTTAGGAAAGTTCCTTCATCTCCAATGCATGCAGTCGAGAGATCCGAGCAAACCTGGGCACCCTCTTGCTTCAGACATTGCCAAGAATCCTCTCGGTGCCTACCATAATTAGTTCTCTCGGGTACCATGGTCCAAACACCGAGACCATGGTAGTAGCAAATCTTACCATGGCATCTCTGCATGTGCTCTCAGACATCCGTAGGTATGGAAAGGAGGCGGAGGAGAAGCGTCCTGGAGCCCGGGTGTAGCGTTGGAGGACACAAAGTCGTCGAATTCCGGCAAGGGTGTAGCGGGGCAGACGGGGGGGGATGGAATGGCGAAGGCAAGACAGAAAATGAATGCAGAGAAAGATAGGAGGATGGATGCACGGGGTCTCGGAGGGGTTGTGGGTGGGCCGGGAGGGGTTTTGGGTGGGCCGAGAGGTGCTAGATGTTGGGTAACGTAGCATAAATTCAAAAAAAAAATCCTACGCATATTCAGATCTTCCTATGGAGAGACCAGCAACGAGAGAGGGGTGAGTGCATCTTCATACCTTTGAAGATCGCTAAGCGGAAGCGTTACTAGAACGCGGTTGATGGAGTCGTACTCGCGGTGTGATTCCGATCTAGTGTCGAACTACGGCACCTCCGCGTTCAACACACGTGCAGCCCAGTGATGTCTCCTGCACCTTGATCCAGCAAGGAGGAGGGAGAGGTTGGGGAAGATCTCCAGCAGCACGACGGCGTGGTGTCAATGGAGAGACGAGGTCTCCCGACAGGGCTTCGCCAAGCACCGGCAGAGAGGAGGAGAAAGAAGAGCAGGGCTGCGCCGAGGGAGAGGGAAAATTGTGTCCCCAAAAGCCCAAAAGTGCCCACTATATATAGGGGGAGGGAGGGGTTGCACCCCCTTGATGGTTTCCCTCTCCTGGGAGGGGCGGCAGCCAAGGGGGGAGGAGGGGTGGCGCACCCTTCTGGTGGGCCTTAGGCCCACATGCGCTAGGGTTCCCCCCTCTCCCTTCTTCTTGCGCCTTGGGCTGAGTGGGGGGCGCACCAGCCCACCTAGGGGCTGATTCCCTCCCGCACTTGGCCCATCTAGCCTCCCGGGGTCGTTGCCCCCTTCCGGTGGACCCCCGGGGCCACCTCCGGTGGTCCCGGTGGTCCCGGTACGTTACCGGTGACGCCCGAAACACTTTCGGTGTCCGAAACCATCCGTCCTATATATCAATCTTTACCTCCGGACCATTCCGGAGCTCCTCGTGACGTCCGAGATCTCATCCTGGACTCCGAACAACTTTTGATAACCTTGTATAACAATTCCCTATAACCCTATCGTCATCGAACCTTAAGTGTGTAGACCCTACGGGTTCGGGAGACAGGTAGACATGACCGAGACACCTCTCTGCCCAATAACCATTACCGGGTCTGGATACCCATGGTGGCTCCCACTTGCTCCACGATGATCTCATTGAATGAACCACGATGTCAAGGATTCAATCAATCCCGTATACAATTCCCTTTGTCTGTCAGTATAGAACTTGCCCGAGATTCGATCGTCGGTATACCTATACCTTGTTCAATCTCGTTGCCAGTAAGTCTCTTTACTCGTTCCGTAGCACGTCATCGTGTGACTAACTCCTTTAGTCACATTGAGCTCATGATGATGTTCTACCGAGTGGGCCCAGAGATACCTCTCCGTCACACGGAGTGACAAATCCCGATCTCGATTCGTACCAACCCAACAGACACTTCCAGAGGTACCCGTAGTGCACCTTTATAGTCACCCAGTTACGTTGTGACGTTTGATACACCCAAAGCACTCCTACGGTATCCGGGAGTTGCACAATCTCACGGTCGAAGGAAAAGACACTTGACATTAGAAAAGCTTTAGCATACGAACAATACGATCTAGTGCTACGCTTAGGATTGGGTCTTGTCCATCACATCATTCTCCCAATGATGTGATCCCGTTATCAATAACATCTAATGCCCATGACCAGGAAACCATGATCATTTATTGACTAACGAGCTAGCCAACTAGAGGCTTGCTAGGGACACATTGTGATCTATTTATTCACACATGTATTACTCTTTCCTATTAATACAATTATATCATGAACAATAGACGATTATCATGAACAAGGAAATATGATAATAACCATTTTATTATTGCCTCTAGGGCATATTTCCAACAGTCTCCCACTTGCACTAGAGTCAATAATCTAGTTACATTGTGATGTATCGAACACCCATAGCATTATGGTGTTGATCATGTTTTGCTCGTGGAAGAGGTTTAGTCAACGGGTCTGCAACATTCAGATCTGTGTGTACTTTACAAATCTCTATTACTCCACTTTGGACATGGTCCTGGATGGAGTTGTAGCGGAGTTTGATGTGCTTCGTCTTCCGGTGAAACCTGGGCTCCTTGGCTATGGCAATGGCCCTAGTGTTATCACAGAAGAGTGTTATTGGACCCGACGAGCTTGGAACCACTCCAAGGTCGGTGATGAGCTCCTTCATCCAAATTCCTTCATGAGCCGCTTCTGAAGCATCTATGTACCCCGCTTCACATGTAGATGCTGCCATGACTTCTTGCTTGCTGCTATACCAGCTCACTGCCCCACCATTCAAAACATATACGTATCCGGTTTGTGACTTAGAGTCACCCATATCTGTGACGAAGCTAGCATCGACGTAACCCTTTACGACGAGCTCTTCGTCACCTCCATAAACGAGAAACATCTCCTTAGTCCTTTTCAGGTACTTAAGGATATTCTTGACCGCTGTCCAGTTTTCCATACCGGGATCACTTTGGTACCTCCCTACCAAACTTATGGCAAGGTTTATATCAGGTCTGGTACACAGCATGGCATACATTAGAGAGACTACGACTGAAGCGTAGGGGACATAACTCATCTTCTCTCTATCTGCTGCCGTGGTCGGCGACTGAGTCTTACTCAATCTCATACCTTGCAAAACTGGCAAGAACCCTTTCTTTGAGTTTTCCATATTGAACTTCTTCAATATATTGTCAAGGTATGTACTTTGCGAAAAACCTATGAGGCGTCTCGATCTATCTCTATAGATCTTGATGCCCAATATGTATGCAGCTTCTCCAAGGTCCTTCATAGAAAACTCTTGTTCAAATAGGCCTTTATGCTCTCCAACATCTCTATGTCATTCCCCATCAATAATATGTCATCCACATACAGTATGAGGAAAGCTACAGAGCTCCCACTCACTTTCTTGTACAGACAGGCTTCTCCATAAACTTGTATGAATCCAAACGCTTTAATCACCTCATTAAAGCAAATGTTCCAACTCCGAGATGCTTGCACCAGCCCATAGATGGAGCACTAGAGCTTGCACACTTTGTTAGCACCCTTAGGGTCGACAAAACCTTCTGGTTGCATCATATACAACTCTTCCTTAAGGTTCCCGTTAAGGAATGCTGTTTTGACGTCCATTTGCCAAATTTCATAATCATAAAAGGCGGCAATTGCTAACATGATTCGGACTGATTTCAGCTTCGCTACGGGAGAGAAAGTCTCTTCGTAGTCAATCCCTTGAATTTGTCAAAAACCCTTTGCGACAAGTCGAGCTTTATAAACGGTTACATTACCGTTTGCATCAGTCTTCTTCTTGAAGATCCATTTATTTTCTATGGCTCGCCGGTGTCGCGCAAGTCCACCAAAGTCCATACTTTGTTCTCATACATGGATCCTATCTCGGATTTCATAGCTTCAAGCCATTTGTTGGAATCCGGGCCCGCCATCGCTTCTTCATAGTTCGAAGGTTCACCGTTGTCTAACAACATGATTTCCATTACAGGGTTGCCGTACCATTGTGGTGCGGAGCGTACCCTTGTGGACCTTCAAGGTTCAGTAGTAACTTGATCCGAAGCTTCATGATCATTATCATTAACTTCCTCTTCAGTTGGTGTAGGCGCCATAGGAACAACTTCCCGCGCTACGCTACTATCCTGTTCGAGAGGGGGTGTAATTACCTCATCAAGTTCTACCTTCCTCCCAATTACTTCTTTCGAGAGAAACTCTTTCTCTAGAAAGGATCCATTCTTGGCAACAAAGGTTTTACCTTCGGATCTAAGATAGAAGGTATACCCAACAGTTTCCTTAGGGTATCCTATGAATACGCATTTCTCCACTTTGGGTTCGAGCTTTTCTGGTTGAAGTTTCTTCACATAAGCATCGCAGCCCCAAACTTTAAGAAACGACAACTTAGGTTTCTTGCCAAACCATAGTTCATACGGTGTCGTCTCAACGGATTTAGACGGTGCCCTATTTAAAGTGAATGTTGCAGTTTCTAATGCGTATCCCCAAAATGATAGCGGTAAGTCGGTAAGAGACATCATAGATCGTACCATATCTAATAAAGTGCGATTACGACGTTCAGACACTCCGTTGCGTTGCGGTGTGCCAGGCGGCGTTAGTTGTGAAACGATTCCACACTTCCTTAGGTGTGTGTCAAACTCGTGACTCAAATATTTTCCTCCACGATCAGATCGTAGACACTTAATCTTTCTGTCACGTTGATTCTCGACCTCACTCTGAAATTCCTTGAACTTTTCAAACGTCTCAGATTTGTGCTTCATCAAGTAGATATACCCATACCTACTCAAATCATCGGTGAGAGTGAGAACATAACGATAGCCACCGCGAGCTTCAACGTTCATTGGACCACACACATCAGTATGTATTATTTCCAATAAGTCGGTCGCTCTCTCCATTATTCCTGAATAGAGTCTTAGTCATCTTGCCCATGAGGCACGGTTCGCATGTGTCAAATGATTCAAAGTCAAGAGACTCTAATAGTCCATCAGTATGGAGCTTCTTCATGCGCTTAACGCCGATATGACCAAGGCGGCAGTGCCACAAGTATGTGGGACTATCATTATCAACTTTACATCTTTTGGTACTCACACTATGGATATGCGTAACATCACGATCGAGATTCATCAAGAATAAACCATTCACCAGCGGAGCATGACCATAAAACATATCACTCATATAAATAGAACAACCATTATTCTCTGACTTAAATGAGTAGCCGTCTCGCATTAAGCAAGACCCTGATACAATATTCATGCTCAAAGCTGGTACTAAATAACAATTATTAAGGTTTAAAACTAATCCCGATGGTAGATGTAGAGGTAGCGTGCCGACGGCGATCACATCGACCTTGGAGCCATTCCGACGCGCATTGTCACCTCGTCCTTGGCCAGTCTCCGCTTATTCCGCAGTTCCTGCTTTGAGTTGCAAATGTGAGCAACATCACCGGTATCAAATACCCAGGAGCTACTACGAGCGCTGGTAAGGTACACATCAATAACATGTATATCACATATACCTTTAACGTTGCCGGCCTTCTTGTCCGCTAAGTATTTGGGGCAGTTCCGCTTCCAGTGACCCTTCCCTTGCAATAGAAGCACTCAGTCTCAGGCTTGGGTCCGTTCTTTTTCTTCTTCCCGGCATCTGGCTTACCGAGCGCGGCAACGGCTTTGCCATCTTTCTTGAAGTTCTTCTTACCCTTGCCCTTCTTGAAACTAGTGGTCTTGTTGACCATCAATGCTTGATGCTCTTTCTTGATTTCTACTTCTGCAGACTTGAGCATCGAGTACAACTCGGGAATGGTCTTCTCCATCCCTTGCATGTTGTAGTTCAGCACAAAACCTTTGTAGCTTGGTGGGAGAGACTGGAGGATTCTGTCAATTATAGCATCATCCGGAAGTTCGACTCCAAGTGAAGTCAGACGACCGTGTAACCCAGACATTTTGAGTATGTGCTCACTGACAGAACTATTCTCCTCCATCTTACAGCTAAAGAACTTGTCGGAGTCTTCATATCTCTCGACACGGGCATGAGATTTAAAAACTAGCTTCAGCTCTTGGAACATCTCATATGCACCATGTTGCTCAAAACGCCTTTGGAGCCCCGTTTCTAAATTGTATAACATGCCACACCTAACCAGAGAGTAGTCATCACTCTACGTTTGCCAGACGTTCGGAATGTCCTGGGCTGCTGCGGGAGCGGGAGGGTCACCTAGCGGCGCATCAAGGACATAAGCCTTTTTAGCTGCTTCAAGGATGAGCTTCAAGTTGCGAACCCAGTCCGCATAGTTGCTACCATCATCTTTCAGCTTGTTTTTCTCTAGGAATGCGTTGAAATTGAGGTTGACGTTGGCCATCTACAATATTTATAAAGACAACTTTTAGACTAAGTTCATGACAATTAAGTTCATTTAATCAAATTAAGTACGAACTCCCACTTAAATCGACATCCCTCTAGTCATCTAAGTGATACATGATCCATGTTGACTAACCCGTGTCCGATCATCATGTGAGACGGACTAGTCACCATGGTGAGCAACTTCATGCTGATCGTATTCAACCATACGACTCATGTTCGACCTTTCGGTCTCTTGTATTCGAGGTCATGTCTGTACATGCTAAGCTCGTCGAGTCAACCTAGGTGTTTCGCGTGTGTAAATCTGGCTTACACCCGTTGTATGCGAACGTTAGAATCTATCACACCCGATCATCACGTGGTGCTTCGAGACAACAATCCTTCACAACGGTGCACACTTAGGGGAATATGTTCTCGAAATTTGAAGAGGGGTCATCTTATTATGCTACAGTCGTTTTAAGCAATAAGATGAAAAACATGATAAACATCACAATGCAATCATATAGTGACATGATATGGCCATTATCATCTTTGCTCTTTTGATCTCCATCTTCAGGCATCGCAAGATCATCATCGTCACCGGCGTGACACCATGATCTCCATCATCATGATCTCCATCAACGTGTCTCCGTGAAGTCGTCACGCCAACTACTACTATCACTACTACTATAGCTAACCGTTAGCAATGAAGTAAAAGTAGTAAGCACATGTCGTTGCATCTCATACAATAAATTAAGACAACTCCTATGGCTCCTGCCGGTTGTCATACTCATCGACATGCAAGTCGTGAAACCTATTACAATAACATGATCATCTCATACATCATACATGCAACGTCACAACTTTGGCCATATCACATCACATGTCAAACCCTGCAAAAACAAGTTAGACGTCCTCTAATTGTTGTTGCAAGTTTTACGTGGCTGATTTGGGTTTCTAGCAAGAACGCCTTCTTAGCTACGTGACAGCCACAACAATAATATGCCAAAGCTATTTACCCTTCATAAGGACCCTTTTCATCAAATCCAATCCGACTAGAGTAGGAGAGACAGACACCCGCTAGCCACCTTTACGCACGGTGTGCATGTCTGTCGGTGGAACCAGTCTCACGTAAGCGTACGTGTAAAGTCGGTCCGGGCCGCTTCATCCCACAATACCGCCGGAAAAGAATAAGACTAGTAGCGGCAAGCAATTGACAAATCATCGCCCACAACCTTTTGTGTTCTACTATTGCATAGAATCTACGCATAGAAAACCAAGCTCGGATGCCACTGTTGGGTAACGTAGCATAAATTCAAAAAAATTCCTACGCATATTCAGATCTTCCTATGGAGAGACCAGCAACGAGAGAGGGGTGAGTGCATCTTCATACCTTTGAAGATTGCTAAGCGGAAGCGTTACTAGAACACGGTTGATGGAGTCGTACTCGCGGCGATTCAGATCGCGGTGTGATTCCGATCTAGTGCCGAACTACGGCACCTCCGCGTTCAACACACGTGCAGCCCGGTGACGTCTCCTGCACCTTGATCCAGCAAGGAGGAGGGAGAGGTTGGGGAAGATCTCCAGCAGCACGACGGCGTGGTGTCGATGGAGAGACGAGGTCTCCCGGCAGGGCTTCGCCAAGCACCGGCAGAGAGGAGGAGAAAGAAGAGCAGGGCTGCGCCGAGGGAGAGGGAAAACTGTGTCCCCAAAAGCCCAAGTGCCCACTATATATAGGGGGAGGGAGGGGTTGCGCCCCCTTGAGGGTTTCCCTCTCCTGGGAGGGGCAGCAGCCCTAGATGGGGGAGGTGCGGTGGCCAAGGGGGGAGGAGGGGTGGCGCACCCTTCCGGTGGGCCTTAGGCCCACGTGCGCTAGGGTTCCCCCCCTCTCCCTTCTTCTTGCGCCTTGGGCTGAGTGGGGGGCGCACCAGCCCACCTAGGGGCTGGTTCCCTCCCGCACTTGGCCCATCTAGCCTCCAGGGGTCGTTGCCCCTTTCCGGTGGACCCCCGGGGCCACCTCCGGTGGTCCTGGTGGTCCCGGTACGTTACCGGTGATGCCCGAAACACTTCCGGTGTACGAAACCATCCATCGTATATATCAATCTTTACCTACGGACCATTCCGAAGCTCCTCGTGACGTCCGGGATCTCATCCGAGACTCCAAACAACTTTTGATAACATCGTATAACAATTCCCTATAACCCTAGCGTCATCGAACCTTAAGTGTGTAGACCCTACGGGTTCGGGAGACAGGTAGACATGACCGAGACACCTCTGTGGCCAATAACCATCAGCGGGGTCTGGATACCCATGGTGGTTCAAACATACCGAAGGACAAAGGGAATGACATACGGGATTATATGAATCCTTGGCACTGAGGTTCAAACGATAAGATCTTCATAGAATATGTAGGATCCAATATGGGCATCCAGGTCCCGCTATTGGACATTGACCGAGGAGTCTCTCGGGTCATGTCTACATAGTTCTCGAACCTGCAGGGTCTGCACACTTAAGGTTCGACGTTGTTTTATGCGTATTTGAGTTATATGGTTGGTTACCGAATGTTGTTCGGAGTGCCAGATGAGATCACGGACGTCACGAGGGTTTCCAGAATGGTCCGGAAACGAAGATTGATATATAGGATGACCTCATTTGATTACCGGAAGGTTTTCGGAGTTACCGGGAATGTACCGGGAATGACGAATGGGTTCCGGGAGTTCACCGGGGGGGGGGGGGGCAACCCACCCGGGGGAAGCCCATAGGCCATGAGGGTGGCGCACCAGCCCTTAGTGGGCTGGTGGGACAGCCCAAAAGGGCCCTATGCGCATTGGAAGAAAAATCAAAGAGAAAAGAAAAAAAAGGAGGAGGTGGGAAAGGAAAGAAGGACTCCACCCACCAAACCAAGTAGGACTCGGTTTGGGGGGGAGTCCTTCCCCCCTTTGGCTCGGCCGACTCCCTTGGGGATCCTTGAGCCCCAAGGCAAGGTCCCCTCTCTCCCACCTATATATACGGAGGTTTTTAGGGCTGATTTGAGACGATTTTTCCACGGCAGCCCGACCACATACCTCCACGGTTTTTCCTCTAGATCGCGTTTCTGCGGAGCTCGGGCTGAGCCGTGCTGAGACAAGGTCATCACCAACCTCCGGAGCACCGTCACGCTGCTGGAGAACTCTTCTACCTCTCCGTCTCTCTTGCTGGATGAAGAAGGCCGAGATCATCGTCGAGCTGTACGTGTGCTGAACGCGGAGGTGTCGTCCGTTCGGTACTAGATCGTGGGACTGATCGCGGGATTGTTCGCGGGGCGGATCGAGGGACGTGAGGATGTTCCACTACATCTACCGCGCTCACTAACGCTTCTGTTGTACGGTCTACAAGGGTACGTAGATCACTCATCCCCTCTCGTAGATGGACATCACCATGATAGGTCTTCGTGCGTGTAGGAAATTTTTTGTTTCCCATGCGACGTTCCCCAACAGTTTCCTGTTAACACAATTATAGCATGAACAATAGACGATTATCATGAACAAGGAAATATGATAATAACCATTTTATTATTGCCTCTAGGGCATATTTCCAACACTAGAGTCCTACGTGATTGTTGTCCAGACTTTCACAAAGCCCCCAAGTTAGTTCCAACTTTACTTGAAAAAGAGCGTCCGAACCGATCAACGGATCAATGCAGACCCATGTTAGATGGCTAAACACATATCCAGATGGTTGCGGGCGGTTTGAGGGCATGTTTTGGAGATGCCCTAAGAGAAACTCTAGCATGCCCATATAAGTGGTCAAACCCATACATTTTCTACATTTTACAGTTTTGATCGAAAAAAGTGTTTAGAACAGAAACCGTAAAAATGGTCCAACCCGTACATTTTTTAAGGGGCACCAAAAATCCACACCCGAAACCCTTATATTTGAAGGCTGGAAGGCCGAACCGAGGGGCCCCCGTATACCGGTCAAACCTCGTCGGAGCAAGCATGCTGCCGCGGAGTTTGCCGAAATTCGCCCTAAACTCGCTGGAATTCATCACCGCACATCGAAAAAGGCTGATGTATGCCGGAACCGATCACCGCCGGTTCGAATTGGACGAGCTCGACCTCGTCGTAGTCTCCCATGACCTCAGCATGGCTGCCGGAATCCCTTCGACATGGCTCGGCTGGCAACGGAGCAGGGCGTAGCCGGCGGGCGACGGAGCACCCGGATGGCGACGGGGCGCAACCGACGAGGTTGGGCGTGGCTGACTTGCTGATGGGTGCTACTTCTCAAACAACATCGCCAGAAATTGACACGTTGACGGAGACTGGGCTTGCGTTGGTTTTTCCCTTGAAGAGGAAAGGGTGATGCAGCACAGGAGAAGTAAGTATTTCCCTCAGTTTGAGAACCAAGGTATCGATCCAGAAGGAGGGTCTCGTCAAGTCCAGAGTACCTGCGCAAACACAAACAAGCTTGCACCCAACGCTTCAAAGGGGTTGTCAATCCCTTCAAGATTGTTTGCAAAGTGAGATCTGAAGGCGGAAAGTGCAACGAAGTAAAAAGTGTAAGGCTGAAAATATGGTGTGGAGTAGACCCTGGGGGCCATAGTGTTCACTAGAGGCTTCTCTCAAAATAGCAAATATCACGGTGGGTGAACAAATTACTGTCGAGCAATTGATAGAACCGCGCAAAGTCATGACGATATCTAAGGCAATGATCAAACATATAGGCATCACGTCCGAGAAAAGTAGACCGATACTTTCTGCATCTACTACTATTACTCCACACATCGACCGCTATCCAGCATGCATATAGTGTATTGAGTTCATGACAAACAGAGTAACGCTTTAAGCAAGATGACATGATGTAGAGGGATAATCTCAAACCAATGATGAAAACCCCATCTTTTTACCCTTGATGGCAACAACACGATGCGTGCCTCGCTACCCCTTCTGTCACTGGATGAGGTCACCGCACGGTATGAATCCAAAACCAAGCACTTCTCCCATTGCAAGAATCATAGATCTAGTTGGCCAAACAAAACCTGTTGGAAATATGCCCTAGAGGCAATAATAAATTAGTTATTATTATATTTATTTGTTCATGATAATCGTTTATTATCCATGCTATAATTGTATTGATTGGAAACACAATACATGTGTGGATACATAGACAAAACATTGTCCCTAGTAAGCCTCTAGTTGACTAGCTCGTTGATCAAAGATGGTCAAGGTTTCCTGACCATTGGCAAGTGTTGTCACTTGATAACGGGATCACATCATTAGGAGAATCATGTGATGGACTAGACCCAAAGTAATGAACGTAGCATGTTGATCGTGTCATTTTGTTGCTACTGTTTTTCTGCGTGTCAAGTATATATTCCTATGACCATGAGATCATATAACTCACTGGCACCGGAGGAATACCTTGTGTGTATCAAACGTGACAACGTAACTGGGTGACTATAAAGATGCTCTACAGGTATCTCCGAAGGTGTCCGTTGAGTTAGTATGGATCAAGACTGGGATTTGTCACTCCGTGTGACGGAGAGGTATCTCGGGGCCCACTCGGTAATACAACATCACACACAAGCCTTGCAAGCAATGTGACTTAGTGTATGTCACGGGATCTTGTATTACGGAACGAGTAAAGAGACTTGCCGGTAAACGAGATTGAAATAGGTATGCAGATACTGACGATCGAATCTCGGGCAAGTAACATACCGAAGGACAAAGGGAATGACATACGGGATTATATGAATCCTTGGCACTGAGGTTCAAACGATAAGATCTTCGTAGAATATGTAGGATCCAATATGGTCATCCAGGTCCCGCTATTGGATATTGACCGAGGAGTCCCTCGGGTCATGTCTACATAGTTCTCGAACCCTCAGGGTCTGCACACTTAAGGTTCGACGTTGTTTTATGCGTATTTGAGTTATATGGTTGGTTACCGAATGTTGTTCGGAGTCCCGGATGAGATCACGGACGTCACGAGGGTTTCCGGAATGGTCCGGAGACGAAGATTGATATATAGGATGACCTCATTTGATTACCGGAAGGTTTTCGGAGTTACCGAGAATGTACCGGGAATGACGAATGGGTTCTGGATGTTCACCGGGGGGGCAAGCCCACCCGGGGGAAGGCCATAGGTCTTAGGGGTTCCACACCAGCCCTTAGTGGGCTGGTGGGACAAATCAAGAAGCCCTATGCGCAGGAGAAAGAAAAATCAAAGAGAAAAGAAAAGAAAAGGGGAAGTGGGAAAGTGGAGAAGGACTCCACCTTCCAATCCTAGTTGGACTAGGATTGGAAGGGGAGGACTCCCCACCCCCTTGGTTTGGCCGAACCCCTTGGGGCTCCTTAAGCCCCAAGGCAAGGCCCCTCCCCTCCCACCTATATATACGGAGGTTTTAGGGCTGATTTGACACAACTTTTCCACGGCAGCCCGACCACATACCTCCACAGTTTTTCCTATAGATCGCGTTTCTGTGGAGCTCGGGCGGAGCCGTGCTGAGATTAGATCACCACCAACCTCCGGAGCGCCATCACGCTGCCGGAGAACTCATCTACCTCTTCGTCTCTCTTACTGGATCAAGAAGGCCGAGATCATCGTCGAGCTGTACCTGTGCTGAAGGCGGAGGTGCCGTCCGTTCGGCACTAGATCGAAGCGGATCGTGGGACGGATTGCGGGACGGTTCGTGGGACGGTTCGCGGGGTGGATCGAGGGACGTGAGACGTTCCACTACATCAACCACGTTTACTAACGCTTCTGCTTTGCGATCTACAAGGGTACGTAGATCGGAAATCCCCTTTCGTAGATGGACATCACTATGATAGGTCTTCGTGCGCGTAGGAATTTTTTTGTTTCCGATGCGACGTTCTTCAACAGTGGCATCATGAGCTAGGTTCATGCGTAGATGTTATCTCGAGTAGAACACAAAAGTTTTTGTGGGCGGTGATGTGCGATTTTCTGCCCTCATTAGTCTTTTCTTGATTTTGCGGTATTGTTGGATCGAAGCGGCTCGGACCGACATTACTCGTACGCTTACGAGAGACTGGTTTCATCGCTACGAGCAACTCCGTTGCTCAAAGATGACTGGCGAGTGTCGGTTTCTCCAACTTTAGTTGAATCATATTTGACCGAGGAGGTCCTTGGATGAGGTTAAATAGCAATTCATATATCTCCATTGTGGTTTTTGCGTAAGTAAGATGCGATCCTACTAGATACCCATGGTCACCACGTAAAACATGCAACAACAATTAGAGGACGTCTAACTTGTTTTTGCTGGGTATGCTTGTGATGTGATATGGCCAACGACGTGATGTGATATATTGGATGTATGAGATGATCATGTTGTAATAGTTAATATCGACTTGCACGTCGATGGTATGGCAACCGGCAGGAGCCATAGGGTTGTCTTTTAACTAACGTTTGTGCTTGCAGATGCGTTTACTATATTGCTAGGATGTAGCTTTAGTAGTAATAGCATGAGTAGCACGACAACCCCGATGGCGACACGTTGATGGAGATCATGATGATGGAGATCATGGTGTGACGCCGGTGACAAGAAAATCATGCCGGTGCTTTGGTGATGGAGATCAAGAAGCACATGATGATGGCCATATCATGTCACTTATGAATTGGATGTGATGTTAATCCTTTATGCACCTTATTATGCTTAGAACGACGGTAGCATTATGAGGTGATCTCTCACTAAAATTTCAAGCTCAAACTGTGTTCTCCCCGACTGTGCACCGTTGCGACACTTCGTCGTTTCGAGACACCACGTGATGATCGGGTGTGATAGACTCAACGTTCACATACAACGGGTGCAAAATAGTTGCACACGCGGAACACTCGGGTTAAACTTGACGAGCCTAGCATGTGCATACATGGCCTCGGAACACATGAGACCGAAAGGTCGAGCATGAATCATATAGTTGATATGATTAGCATAGAGATGCTTACCATTGAAACTATTCTCGACTCACGTGATGATCGGATTTGAGATAGTGGATTTGGATCATGTACCACTAAAATGATTAGAGATGTGTACTTTTTGAGTGAGAGTTCTTAAATAATATGATTAATTGAACTAATTGTCATGAACATAGTCCAATGGTCTTTGCAAATTACGATGTAGCTTGCGCTATAGCTCTACTGTTTTTATATGTTCCTAGAGAAAATTTAGTTGAAAGTTGATAGTAGCAACTTTGTGGACTTAGTCTGGAAAACTGAGGATTGTCCTCGTTGCTGCGCAGAAGGCTTATGTCCTTAATGCACCACTCGGTGTGCTGCACCTTGAGCGTCGACTGTGGATGTTGTGAACATCCGACATACACGTTTCTGATGACTATGCGATAGTTCAGTGCAAAATACTCAATGGCTTAGAAGCAAGGCGCCGAAGATGTTTTGATACGTCACGGAACATGAGAGATGTTCTAAAGAGATGAAATTGTGATTTCATGCTTGTGCCCTTGTTGAGAGGTATGAGACCTCCGACAAGATTCTTTGTCCGCAAAGTAAAGGAGAAAAGCTCAATAGTTGAGCATGTGCTCAGATTGTCTGAGTACGACAATCGCTTGAATCAAGTGGGAGTTGATCTTCCAGATGAGATAGTGATGGTTCTCCAAAGTCACTGCCACTAAGCTGAGAGAGCTTCGTGATGAACTATAACATATCAAGGATAGATACGACGATCCTTGAGCGATTCGCAATGTTTGACACTGCGAAAGTAGAAATCAAGAAGGAGCATCAATAGTTGATGGTTGGTAAAACCACTAAGTTTCAAGAGAGGCAAGGGCTGAAAGGGATACTTCATGAAACGGAAAATCAGTTCCTGCACTAAATGAAGAGACCCAAGATTAAACCCAAACCCGAGACTAAGTTCTTCTGTTATGAGGGGAAACGGTCACTGAGGCGGAGCTACCCTAGATGCTTGGCAGATAAGAAGGCTGGCAAAGTCGAAAGAATTATATTTGATATAAATGATGTTGATGTGTACTTTACTAGTACTCCTAGTAGCGCAAAGGTATTGGATACCGGTTCAGTTGCTAAGTGATTAGTAACACGAAATGAAAGCTACGGTATAAACGGAGAATAGCTAAAGGCGAGGTGACGATTAGTGTTGGAAGTGTTTCCAAGGTTGAGGTGATCAAACGTCGCACACTCCCTCTATCATCAGGATTGGTGGTAAAACCTAAATAATTGTTATTTGGTGTTTGCGTTGAGCATGAACATGATTGGATCGTGTTTATTGCAGTACGATTATTCATTTAAAGAGAATAATAGTTGTTCTATTTGCTTGAATAATTACCCTCAATGGTTTATGGAATCTCGATCGTAGTGTTACACATGTTCATAATATTAGTGCCGAAAGATACAAAGTAATAATGATAGTACCACTTAGTTGTGGCACTGCCACTTGAGTCATGTTGGTGTGAAATGCATGAAGAAGCTCCATGCTGATGGATCTTTGTACTCACTCATTTTTGAAACGTTTGAGACATGCAAACCATACCTGTTGGTATAAATGCATGAAGAAACTCCATGAGAGATGGATCATTTGGACTCGCTTGATTTTGAATCACTTGAGACATGCAAAACATGCCACATGAAACAAGAAGAGTAACATGTTTGGAGTAATGCATTTTTGATGTGTGCAGTCCAATGAGTGCTAAGGTACGCAGTGAATATCATTATGTTCTTACTTCACTAACGATTTGAGTAGATACACGAGTATTTACTTGATAAATCACAAGTCTGAAATATTTAAAAGTTCAAAGCAATTTCAGAGTGAAGATCGTCGTGACAAGAGGATAAATTGTTTATGATATGATCATAGAGATGAATATATGAGTTACGAGTTTTGGTACGCAGTTAAGACAATATGGAAATTGTTTCGCGGTTCATGCCACGTGGAACACCATAGTGTGATGATGTGTCTGAACGTCATAGCCACGCCCTATTTGATATGGTGCATACTATGATGTCTCTTATCGAATTACCACTATCGTTTATGGGTTATGCATTAGAGACAACCGCATTCACTTTAAATAGGGCACCACGTATTTCCGTTGAGATGACACAGTATAGACTGAGGTTTAGAGAAATCTAAGTTGTCGTTTCTTGAAAGTTTGGGGCTGCGATGCTTATGTGAAAAAGGTTTCAATCTGATAAGCTCGAACCCAAAGCGGATGAAAGCATCTTCATAGGATATCCAAAACAGTTGGATACATCTCCTATCTCAGATCCGGAAGCAAAGTGTTTGTTTCTAGAAACGGATCCTTTCTCGAGGAAAGGTTTCTCTTGAAAGAATTGAGTGGGAGGGTGGTAGAACTTGATGAGGTTACTGAACCATCACTTCAACCAGTGTGTAGCAGGGCGCAGGAAGTTGCTCCTATGGCGCCCACACTAATTGAAGTGGAAGCTGATGATGGTGATCATTAAGCATTGGATCAAGTTACTACAAACCTTGTAGGTCGACAAGGTCGCATACTACTACAGAGTGGTACGGTAACCCTGTCTTGGAGGTCATGTTGTTGAACAACAATGAGCCTACGAGTTATGGAGAAGCAATGGTGGGCCCGAATTCCGACAAATGGCTGGAGGCCATGAAATCCGAGAGAGAATCCATATGTGAGAACAAAGTATAGACTTTGGAAGAACTTGATGGTCGTAGGACTATTAAGTAAAGATGGATCTTTATAAAAGAAGACAGACGATGATGGTGAATCGTCACTATTAAGAAAAGATCGACTTGTCGCAAAGATGTTTCCGACAAGATCAAATAGTTGACTATGATGAGACTTTCTCACTCGTAGTGATGCTAAAAGTCTGTTGGAATCATGTTAGTAGTTGCTGCATTATTTGTGAAATATTGCACATAGGAAGACAAAACATTGTTTCCTCAACGGTTTCCTCGAGGAAAGATTGTATATGATACAACCAGAAGGTTTTGTCGATCCTAAGGATACTAGCAAGTATGCAAGCTCCAACGATCCTTCAATGGACTGGTGCAAGCATCTCGGAGTTGGAATATACACTTTGATGAGATGATCAAAGATTTTGGGTTTGTACAAGGTTTATGAGAAACTTGTATTTCCAAAGAAGTGAGTGGGAGCACTATAGAATTTCTGATAAGTATATGTGGTTGACATATTGTTGATCAGAAGTAATGTAGAATTTCTGTAAAGCATACAAGGTTGTTTCAAATGAGTTTTTCAAAGGAATACCTGGATTGAACTACTTGAACGTTGAGCATCAAGATCTATGGAGATAGATCGAAACGCTTAATAGAAGTTTCAACAAGATGCATGCCTTGACAAGTTTTTAAAGGAGTTCAAAATAGATTATCAAAGAAGGAGTTCTAGACTGTGTTGTAAGGTGTGAATTTGAGTAAGACTCAAAACCCGACCACGGCAGAATAAAGAGAATAGACGAAGGTCGTCTTCTATGCCTTAGCAGTAGACTCCAAAGTATGCCATGCTGAGTACCGCACCTGATGTGTGCCTTGCAGCAAGTCTGTTAAGAGGTACACAGAGTGATCCAGGATTGAATCACTGATCAACGGTCAAAGTTATCCTTAGTAACTAAATGGACTAAGGAATTTTTCTCGATTATGGAGGTGGTTAAAGAGTTCGTCGTAAAGGGTTACGTCGATGCAAGCTTTGACACTAATCCAAATAACTATGAGTAGTGAAACGGATTCGTATAGTAGAGTAGATATTTGGAGTATTTCCGAATAGCACGCAGTAGCAGCATCTATAAGATGACATAAAGATTTGTAAAGAACACACGGATCTGAAAGTTTCAGAACCGTTGACTAAAACCTCTCTCACGAGCAAGACGTGATCAAACCCCAGAACTATATGGGTGTTGGACTCGTTAGAATCACATGGTGATGTGAACTAGATTATTGACTCTAGTGCAAGTGGGAGACTGTTGGAAATATGCCCTAGAGGCAATAATAAATTAGTTATTATTATATTTCTTTGTTCATGATAATCGTTTATTATCCATGCTATAATTGTATTGATTGGAAACACAATACATGTGTGGATACATAGACAAAACATTGTCCCTAGTAAGCCTCTAGTTGACTAGCTCGTTGATCAAAGATGGTCAAGGTTTCCTGACCATAGGCAAGTGTTGTCACTTGATAACGGGATCACATCATTAGGAGAATCATGTGATGGACTAGACCCAAACTAATGAATGTAGCATGTTGATCGTGTCATTTTGTTGCTACTGTTTTTCTGCGTGTCAAGTATATATTCCTATGACCATGAGATCATATAACTCACTGGCACCGGAGGAATACCTTGTGTGTATCAAACGTCACAACGTAACTGGGTGACTATAAAGATGCTCTACAGGTATCTCCGAAGGTGTCCGTTGAGTTAGTATGGATCAAGACTGGGATTTGTCACTCCGTGTGACGGAGAGGTATCTCGGGGCCCACTCGGTAATACAACATCACACACAAGCCTTGCAAGCAATGTGACTTAGTGTATGTCACGGGATCTTGTATTACGGAACGAGTAAAGAGACTTGTCGGTAAACGAGATTGAAATAGGTATGCAGATACTGACGATCGAATCTCAGGCAAGTAACATACCGAAGGACAAAGGGAATGACATACGGGATTATATGAATCCTTGGCACTGAGGTTCAAACGATAAGATCTTCGTAGAATATGTAGGATCCAATATGGGCATCCAGGTCCTGTTATTGGATATTGACCGAGGAGTCCCTCGGGTCATGTCTACATAGTTCTCGAACCCGCAGGGTCTGCACACTTAAGGTTCGACGTTGTTTTATGCGTATTTGAGTTATATGGTTGGTTACCGAATGTTGTTCGGAGTCCCGGATGAGATCACGGACGTCACGAGGGTTTCTGGAATGGTCCGGAGACGAAGATTGATATATAGGATGACCTCATTTGATTACCGGAAGGTTTTCGGAGTTACCAAGAATGTACCGGGAATGATGAATGGGTTCCGGATGTTCACCGAGGGGGGGCGGGAGCAAGCCCACCCGGGGGAAACCCATAGGTCTTAGGGGTGCCACACCAGCCCTTAGTGGGCTGGTGGGACAGCCCAAGAAACCCTATGCGCAGGAGAAAGAAAAATCAAAGAGAAAAAAAAGGGGAAGTGGGAAAGTGGAGAAGGACTCCACCTTCCAATCCTAGTTGGACTAGGATTGGAAGGGGAGGACTTCCCCCCTTGGTTCGGCCGAACCCCTTGGGGCTCCTTGAGCCCCAAGGCAAGGCCCCTCCCCTCCCACCTATATATACGAAGGTTTTAGGGCTGATTTGAGACAACTTTTCCACGGCAGCCCGACCACATACCTCCATGGTTTTTCCTCTAGATCGCGTTTCTGCGGAGCTCGGGCGGAGCCGTGGTGAGATTAGATCATCACCAACCTCCGGAGCGCCATCACGCTGCCGGAGAACTCATCTACCTATCCATCTCTCTTGCTGGATCAAGAAGGCCGAGATTATCGTCGAGCTGTACGTGTGCTGAACGCGGAGGTGCCGTCCGTTCGGCACTAGATCGGAGCGGATCGTGGGACGGATCGCGGGACGGTTCGTGGGACGGTTCACGGGGTGGATCGAGGGACGTGAGGACGTTCCACTACATCAACCGCGTTTATTAATGCTTCTGTTGTGCGATCTACAAGGGTACGTAGATCAGAAATCCCCTCTCGTAGATGGACATCACCATGATAGGTCTTCGTGCGCGTAGGAAATTTTTTGTTTCCCATGCGACGGTGGCCAAACAAAACCCATAACTCGAAGAGAATTACAAGGATATGAAATCATGCATAAGAGAGATCAGAAGAAACTCAAATAAGATTCATAGATAATCTGATCATAAATCCACAATTCATCGGATCTCGACAAACACACCGCAAAACAAGATTACATCGGATAGATCTCCATGAAGATCATGAAGAACTTTGTATTGAAGATCCAAGAGAGATAAGAAGCCATCCAGTTACTAGCTATGGACCCGTAGGTCTATGGTGAACTACTCACGCATCATCGGAGAGGTCATGGTGTTGATGAAGAAGCCCTCCGTGTCCGAATCCCCCTCCGACAGGGCACTAGAACGTGCCCCAGATGGGATCTTGCGGAGACAGAAGCTTGCGGCGGCGGAACAGTGCTTTCGATGATCTCCTGATTTTTTTTGGGATTTTTAGGGAATATATAGAAGCAACCCCTAGGGCAGAGGGCACCCAGGGGGCCCACAAGCCTGTGGGTCACGGCCTACCCCCTGGTCGCGGGGTGGGGGCTTGTGGGGCCCCTGAGGCTCCCCTGCCTTGGCTTCCAAGCTTCTCGATCTTCTTCCGTTACAGAAAAAATCTTTTCGGGGATTTTCTTCCGTTTGGACTCCGTTTAAAAATCTCCTCTGAAAGGGGTCAAAAACATGGAAAAAGCAGGAACTAGCACTTGGCACTGAGTCAATAAGTTAGTCCCAAAAAAAAATATAAAAGGCATGCAAAACATCCAAAGTTTGACAAGATAATAGCATGAAACCATCAAAAATTATAGATACGTTGGGGACGTATCAAGCATCCCCAAGCTTAACTTCTGCTCGTCCTCGAGTAGGGAAATGATAAAGAATGAATTTTTGATGTGGAATGCTACCTAGCATAGTTGTCCTTTGCAACTTCTTTCACGTGACATGAATGTTCAGATTCGTAAGATTCAAAACAATAGTTTGCTATTGACATGAAAACAATAATACTTCAAGCAAACTAGCAAGGTAATCATGAACTTTCAAAATAACAAGGACAAGGAAAGTTATCCCTACAAAATCATATGGTCTGGCTATGCTCCATCATCCTCACACAACTAATGTAAATCATGCACAACCCCGGTATTGGCCAAGTAATTGTTTTCGCACTCTTACTTTCTCAAACTTTTTATAACTATCATGCAATACATGAGCGCGAGCCATGGATATAGCACTATAAGTGGAATAGAGTGTGGTGGTGGTTGTGAGACAAAAAGGAGGAGATGGTCACATTGACTAGGCGTATCAAAAGGCTATGAAGATGCCCATTAATAGATATCAATGTGAATGAGTAGGGATTGCCATACAAGAGATGCACTAGAGCTATAAGTATGTGAAAGCTCAAAAGGAAAACTAGTGGGTTTGCATCCAACTTGCTTGCTCACGAAGACCTAGGGCAATTTTGAGGAAGCCCATCATTGGAATATACAAGCCAAGTTATATAATGAAGATTCCCACTAGCATATGGTAGTGACAAAGCAAGAAGCTCTCAATCATGAAGAACATGGTGCTATTATGAAGCACAAGTGTGGAAAAAGATAGTAGCATTGTCCCTTCTCTCTTTTTCTCTTTTTTCATTCGGGAACTTTGCCCTCTTTTTTCTCTTTTTTGTTTTGTTTTTGGGCTCTTTGGACTCTTTTTTTATTTCCTCACATGGGACAATGCTCTAATAATGATGATCATCACACTTTTATTTACTCACAGCTCAAAGATCACAATGATGATGACTCCATAGGAAATTCCTCCGGTAGTGTACCGGGATGTGCAACGATCTAGCATGGCGTATGACGTTGAAACATCTCGCTAGCTATCTTACGATCATGCAATGGCAATATGAGAGTGACGGCACAAGTCATGAGACGGAACGGTGGGAGTTGCATGGCAATATATCTCGGAATGGCTATGAAAATGCCATAGTAGGTAGGTATGGTGGCTGTTTTGAGGAAGGAATTTGGTGGGTTTGTGCACCGTCGAGAATTGCGCGGCACTAGAGAAGCTAGCAATGGTGGAAGGTGAAAGTGCATCTATACCATGGACTCAGTCATGAAGAACTCACATACTTGTTGCGAAAGTTTTTATTAGTACTCAAAATAAAGTGCTAAACGCAAACTCCTAGGGGAAGGGTTGGTAGGTGTAAACCATCGCACGATCCCGACCTCAACACAAAGGATGAAAATCAATAGATCAATTATGCTCCGACTTCCTAACATAGCGGTTTACCATACGTGCATGCTACGGGAATCACTAACTTCAACACAAGTATTTATAGATTCACAACACCCTACTAACATAGCCCTTAATATTACCAAATCCACGTCTCAAAACTATTTGAGAGGAATCAAAACTTCTCTTTCTATTCAATGCACATGAAGATGGAGGTTTTTGCATCCTCTTTGGGTACCTATCACATTTGGTACTACTTTCATAGCATAAGCCAACTACCAAATCACGCACCGCCGTGCTCTAAAAGATATAAGTGAAGCACTATAGCAATATTATCTAGCTCAAAAGATATAAGTGAAGCACTGTGAGCATTGTAGCAAAATCGCGATGAGTGCATGTCTCTCTCTCTCAAAAAGGTGTGCAGCAAGGATGATTGTGACACAACAAAAGGAAAAGACTCCTACGATACAAGACGCTCCAAGCAAAACACATATCATGTGGTGAATAAAAATATAGCTCCAAGTAATGTTACCGATGGATTGAAGACGAAAGAGGGGATGCCTTCCCAGGGCATCCCCAAGCTTAGGCTTTTTGGTGTCCTTGAATTTGGCTTGGGATGCCTTGGGCATCCCCAAGCTTGAGCTCTTTCAACTCCTTATCTCATTGTCCATGAGAACATCACCCAAAACTTGAAAACTTCACAACACAAAACTTAAACAAAAACTTGTGATAACATTAGCACAAGAAAACAAACTACCACTTCTTTTGTTATTGTAGCAAACTTGAATTCCATCTATATTGGTGTTGGGCTACTGTATTCTCACTTTTCCATGGCTAGTACCCCCGATACTAACCATAGTTCCATCAAAACAAGCAACCAACTCAACAAAAACAGACCAGTCTGTAGCAATCTGTATACTTCGTATACTTCTGGTACCTCAAAAAATCTGAAAATTTACGACGGCCTGGGCAAAAAGCATATCAACCAGCAGAAAAAAGAATCAACTCAAAAGCTCTTTCTTAATAAAAATGAAAAATCATCTCGTGAGCGAAAAGTTTCTGTCTTTTTCCAGCAGGATCAAACAACCATAACAAAGACTGGTCATAAAGAGAGAGAAGAAGCCATCTAGTTACTAGCTATGGACCCATAGGTCTATGGTGAACTACTCACGCATCATCGGAGAGGTCATGGTGTTGATGAAGAAGCCCTCCGTGTCTGAATTCCCCCTCCGACAGGGCACCAGAACGTGCCCCAGATGGGATCTTGCGGAGACAGAAGCTTGCGGCGGCGGAAAAGTGATTTCGATGATCTCCTGATTTTTTTGAGATTTTTAGGGAATATATAGGCGCAACTCCTAGGGCAGAGGGCGCCCAGGGGGCCCACAAGCCTGGATGGCGCGCCCCCTGGCCGCGGGGTGGGGGCTTGTGGGGCCCCTGAAGCTCCCGTGCCTTGGCTCCCAAGCTTCCCGATCTTCTTTCGTTACGGAAAAAATCTTTTCGGGGATTTTTCTTCCGTTTGGACTCCGTTTAAAAATCTCCTCTGAAAGGGGTCAAAAATATGGAAAAAACAGGAACTGACACTTGGCACTGAGTCAATAAGTTAGTCCCAAAAAATATATAAAAGACATGCAAAACATACAAAGTTTGAAAAGATAATAGCATGAAACCATCAAAAATTATAGATACGTTGGAGACGTATCTATGGGGCACGACCGGCGGGGACAGGGCGCGGCCGACGGGGCGCAGCCGACGGGGTTGGGCACTGCTTGGCTGGCTAGGGGAAGGAGCGGCAGCGGACGAACCGGAGGAAGGAGCTCTTTATCCCAGTTTTATAGTTTGTTTTAGAATATCTGTTTGACCGTAGCTAAAATGAATCCTTAAAATGTTTTTTCCGATCATTATCTCAGTTTTAGGGTTTGCAATAATTTTAAATGGTCTGCTAGAGATGCTCTAATGCCCCAAAAAATTGACTTAACCAAGATAAGTTTTCAAGCGAGTTACGTATGGACGATCCGGTCCCAACTAGCGCCCTGAGAGCGTCAAGGTTTGATAACTACTTTAAGCCAGACAAAAAAAGACCAATTAGTTTAAGCCAGACAAAAAAGGCATTCCCGCTCATCTATCTACTAGTACTCCTACTTGCTTATAAAAGCACAACACGAGTTTGGCGAATCCAAATGATTTTATTCAACGTCTTACGTTGCACACCACATCATTGACAATCTGGAAACATTAATTACATTAATCATGATTTGGAAACAGCATTAATTATATTAATTGAATTAGTTTTGGAATCAACATTAATTGTAGCACATTTAATGTTAGATGTACAATGTTACGAGAAGATGCACAAGTTAAAGAGAAGGTTACAAGAAGGCACAAGGAAAACCACATCTATGAATCACAAGACCCCCCCAAGTCCCCAATCCAAACTCAAGCCCGGTGTACTGCAGCTACAGCTCTACAAGGCCCTTGATGCAGTAGGTGCCCACGAGGAACCACCCGGTCATGGCGGCAGCGAAGGCGAGGAGGCCCACCAAGAACGTCATGCCACCGAAGAGAACCCCGACCGTGAGCACCACAACGAACGGTGCCAGGGTCTTTGCCGCGGCCCCCACGCTCACCCAGCGGCCCCGTAGGAACATCACCGCGGCTAGGCTCACCACGTTCCACTTGTCATGGCCGGCATAGAAGAGCCGGTTCAAGTTGTTGGCAACGAAGGAGTGGCAGTTGCAGGTGAACAGGTTGTAGTTCCTGTTCTGGAACTCCTGCACACCTTTCCTCAGAGCACCATCCCATGTCGCCTCTGCGCCGGTGCCGAGAAGCTTATAGCACTGCGTGGGACAAGAGATTAACGGCTTGTGAGTAATAGTATGATTCAAGATTGAATGTTGCCTAAATATTAGTCTAAACACAAAGTACAGACCTCATCGCCATTTAATTGGATGTAGCGTGTAACAGCTCCAAAGGCAAAGTTGTCAACTGACACGAAATTTGGACCGGCAAAGTCCAAGGTTACACCATCTTCTCTGCAAATGCCAATGTGACCGATAAATGGCACCAGCCATGTGATGAAAGGTATGGGAGTCCACACTATGCAACAAGGAAACCGAGCTCTTCTTGGGTCTATTGGACTTAGCTGGCTTCTTTCAGCTTCCATCAGCTCACTCTAGTTCAAGCTGCTGATCCAGATGCAAGGGAGGACTGCTGCATAGGAATGCCAGAAAAATTAACATCAGAAGAAGAATGCGCATTCATGCTGTCAGGAATACAAGAAAAAAAAAACATGAAATGGATGCCAAGCACTTGACATATATAATGGCCTGCAGATGCAGAATTGAGGAAGTTCTACTCCACAAGGAACAGAAAACAAGTGCAATAACTAAAATACACAAGCAACATTTAGGCAGGCAGACGTCCTTATTTTGAGAAATAAATCTACCTTTTGTATTTTAATAGTCAAATACACCTTATATAAATGTTGGCTCAAATCTACCAAATGGTTACTGCAAGTGAGGTTAAAAAAAATGTTACTGCAAGTGTGATGTACCAATATAAAATAGAAGGAGATACTTAAGATGCTGAAACAATAACACAAACAGCATGAACACAGCACATTCGCAGTAAATCTGCTCTACTCTAGATATCTATTAAGTTGAGGAGAACTGCAAACCAAAAAAGTTGTGGACTAACTTGATTGCTGCTACCGACAGGCTGGTGCTAAAATGCGACTAAATTACATAAGGAAATCACCATCTATTTCCTATCGCTATGCAGCGTAAGACAAAATGATGCTCCTGTTCTCGGAAGAAGCATGAGTTCAGTCATAAGGTTTCTCCCTGCATTGTCATCCCAGAGTGATTTCTACAATCCTCTGTATGATTGAACCATGGTCAGACATTCTGTGTAATTCTCTAATTAGACTTTTTTTTACATGCTTGTCTTTGTCAAGATTACTATAACAGCCGTCAATCACTCAAGAAATGATATTAGACCTTAAATCATGTCATTTTGCACACCGATGCACCTAGATGATCCATCGGGGAACTTTCTTCCACATATCTAATCCACTCTAATATTTGGAATCAACGAAGCAGGAAACCCACTGTGGTTAAGGAAATTTAGCATGGTTGGTAGGCACATCGCACCGGTGTTTGGTTCCTAGTACTCCCTCCGTCCCAAAATAACTGTCTTAAACTTAATACAATTTTGTATTAGAGCTAGTACAAAATCAAGACAGCTATTTTGGGACGGAGGGAGTACATTTTAGTCCCCGTTCTAGAAAAGCCAGCATATCTCCCCATACCTACACAGGTAAAGTGTCGACTCGAATACCTCAACACAATTCCTATCTGATTTGAATTCCAATTTTGTTCCGGCGCATCCAGTACCACAGGAGACAGGACACATGATAACACCAATTCGCCCAAATCCCAGACCAACAAAGGACCTGGACCATTGGCTGTTTCACCGATCCAAGAGCAGCAAGGAAATCCCAAATCCCCTAACTGAACCAGTACATTCGAGACAGCCAGCAGCATCTCCGGCACGGCGCTTACTGGGATTCAAGAAAAACTGGAGGAAATTATATTTATACGAAACCTAACGAGGGCCGAGGGGGGTCATAGATGGGGTTAGGCCGTCCGGTTCACGCTGGAAAGCTGGAAAACACAGGAGCAGACAGGGTAGGTATGATTCCGATTCCGATTCCGCTATCTCCTGCCGATTGGACTTACCGGGAGAGGAAGTCCTCGCGGAGATCGACCTCGCGCCTTCTCCTCGGCGAGGACCGGCGGCGGCGGCGGCGGCGGCGATGGGGCCTGCTAGTGCTAGGAGATGCAGCGGTCGGGGTTGGGGGAGGCTCGTGCTTGGAGATGGGTGCGGTGGGGAAAATAACCTGTGATACGAGCCATGACATGCTACCGTGCTCCTACACTATGTGGTGCGTCCGATGTGTGGAAGGTGGAGAATATCATCACGCGATACCAACACATAAAATGTTTCAACAAAATTCCGAAAAAAACATGTATGTTCACAGTCACAGCACATGTGTCTACAAACCCTACAAAAATTCTGATCCAAATTCGATACAAAAAGACAAATTTTATGTGAATAATATAATTTTTCACACTATTAAATTTTTAGTCTTTTTTTGCGGGGTAAAACAGAGTTTTATCCCATGGTAATAGGGTTACAATATGCTAATGCAAGATTCAGAATAAATGGAGGGCCTTGCTGTAACCAACAAGCGGCCACGAGCTGTGCAAGCATAATTAGCTAGACAGCGAAAAAACCTATTTTTAGAACGAACTATCTTAATCGAAACAAACTCCCGCTCCAATACGCGCATCTTTATATCCTCCATCAAGTCGCCATAAGGCAATTTGGCGAGGAAAAATATTAACAAAGAGAAAGAGCCTCCACCGAGTTAGATTGTAACAAAATACGGAGAGTAGATTGTTCAATGGCCATTGACATCCCTTCCCGTATAGCTCGAGACTCCGCCTCGAGCGCATTGCTGCAAAAGAAAAGCAAGTGACAAGCTGCGAAAATAACCTCTCCCTTGTTGTTGCGGAGAACCATCCCTGTCCCTGCGAAACCGTCCTTCGGGCAAAAGGACTCATCCACTCGAAGAGCTACGCAGTCCAAGGGGAGCGGAGCACAGGCTGGCTCTGGTAGTTTTCGTTGTTTAATTCGGTTAGGGATGGAACCATTCATTGGGGTCTTGCCCTTGATCATCTCCTCTACATTCGATACTTTCACGTCAGATGTAATTTAGACAAATGTTTAAAAAGATCCCTCAAAACTTTTGTCTTTATTGACACTATTTCATGATCATCCCGAATATTGATATTACTTTTCGATCTCACTCTTCAAATATCCCCTTTTTGAAAGTCTGGAGACTGACAATAATACTTTGCTACGTAAACGAGGATCCCTTCTTTCGCCCTTCCTTATAGTGATTCCCATCAAGATAATATTTAGCTCTTAAAACCCTTGCACATAGAGTGTCAGGATTTGATAACAGTCTCCAAACATGTTTTGTGAATATCACAAGATTAAAAACATGTAAATAAGTAAACCCGTTACCCCTTTCTTGGGGATACACATCTTTCACCATGCCCACCAATGCATCTTATTCTTCTCCCCGGTATCACCCCACCAAAAGCCTAAGATAGCACCAGTGATTTCCTTGTAGCTTTTCTTAGGGATCTTGAACATTGAGATAGCAAACACCGGTAAAGACTTTATAGCTTAATTAGGATCTCATTTCCCCCTAAAGATAGGATCTTTTCCTTCCAACCTTGCATCACTCTTTCGACCAAACACAAGAAATTATTACTTCTATCCGCACACATCATAGTAGGAATCTCCAAGAATCTCCAAGTTTTTATTATACATTGCTTTGGTCATAATATTCATCTCAACACAAATATCAATTTTTAATGTGGACACACACATTTGGGCTGAACTATATGCTACACTTTGCATCACTAACCAGTTGACTAGAATTTGCACAATACTATTGATCAAGTACTGGTCTTAGTGAGGAGTCATCACTGAATAACAATTGTGAAATTGACGGTGCATTTCTGCAAACTCTTACCCCCTTTATGCCACGAACCTCCCCTCCACGAGCCAAGAAATAAACTTGATAACCCTTCCATGCATAGCAAAAAAAAATACGGTGATAAAGGTCCCCCTGTGGAGGCCCCTAGTGGAAACAAATTGTTATGTCTCCCGGTCATTGAACTTGACATTATATTTAACAGAAGAAACACAATCCATAAGAAGGTCAACGAAATCCTGTTAGAAACCCAATCCGAGCATCATCTTTTGTAGAAATATCCATCCAGATCTTTCATAGGACTTATGCATATCCAATTTAACTGTACAATATCCATAATTATCTTTTTTTCTTATTCTTGATTGTGTACATACTTTCATAAGCCACCAAAATATTATGAGTAATAAGGCGCACTAGTACGAAGGTACTTTGGACCGAGGATATCATCTCGTCAAGAATTACTTTCAACCGGACTGCGATCATCTTTGAAATAATCTTATACCAAACAATACAAATGCTAATGGGCCTATACTGAGTTATCTTCTCTCGAACATCAACTTTTCGAATGTGAATAATAACATTATCATTTCAACCATCAGGAATTACCTTATTCCTAATTCAATTCAGTACCTCTTTAGCTAGTAATGGAATCCCCAAGAATGTGCCAACACTTTTTAAAGAAAGTAGCATGCAAGCCATCTTTGCACGGGGGCTTCAAATCGTCAATGGAAAAGATGGCTCGTTTGACGCCATCCGCTGAATATGTCTGATTCAAAGCATCATTCATAGCCCGATTCACACGTGGTACTACCATCTCTAATAAGTTAGGATCAACGTCATCCATCTCCGAAGAAAATAAACCGAAAAAATAACTAGAGATCATGGGGTTTAGGTAAGCAAGACCCCTCTTGCCAAGCACCATGATCATCCTTCAGTTTATCTCTTTTATTCCACTGGCAACGCATGCTAGCGTAATTATGGAAATACGATGTATTGCGATTATCAAATTTTAACCAATTTAATCTGCTCCGCCGCGACCAATATATTTCCTCTTGCTCCAGTAACTTTTCTATCTCTTTAGACAACTCCTTTTGTTTTGCCATGTTTCTGTCATTCATCTCTAACCGAGTTACCTTCTCAAGCTTGAGACGAACATTTCTCAGTTTGCGTTTTAGAGCTCTTCAAAAGAGCTTTGTCCCAACAATGTAACTGATCATGAACAAAGTTCAGTTTTCATGCCAAGTCGTTTCCTTGTAAATGAGGTCCCGCACGGTTCCATCTTTTTTTAATAATCCGGTCCCAGGCTTCTACCACCATATATATCAAGTCGCTCTCTGATATTACCTTTTTTCCAAGCGAATTTATCACCAATAAAACTGAAATCCTCCAGTTTGCAATCATCGAGGGAATCACAGAACATTATTATTACCCACCAAATCCACCAAGACATCAATAAAACACGAGCATGTACGTTTATTGGGGAACCGATTGGTTTACACTTTGCAGAGCTTTATCCTCCTCCATTATTTACTCCTACATACCACTGTATTTCCCACGTGTACGTGATTGTGTTACAAGCAGCTAGGACACTTGATAAAGTACAATAATACTATTCGGTGACGAATACTAACCCTTCTTGCATTGGAGATTCGGTGACGAACACTAATCCTACTCGGAGCTCAGAGGATTTGGTAACCCGGTCCATGTACTGATGCGTACCTACGAAACTACCTACCCGATCGAGATCGATCACCGCGCCAGCCAGTTTCCAGTAACGCGCGATAGCCGATAGTGTCTGCAAGAGCTCGATCGTATGGCCGGCACGGCGATGGCGATGGCGACGCCCGACGCCAAGTCAGCGTACCCGTCTCACATGCCGGGGAGCCTGGCGCTCACCACCGAGGCGGTGGCCATGATGATGCGGCAGTGGAACTACCGGGAGGGCTCCGGCCTGGGCGCGCGGGGGCAAGGGATCATCGCCCACATAGAGCCCGTGGCCGGTACTGCCGGACCCGAACGCCGGGATCGGCCACGACGACACACCGCACGACAATGGGCTGCCGGGCACGCCGCCGGTGGTCGAGGACGTGTGGTGCCGCCGGTGGAAGGACCTCTCAGGAGCGTTGTCCCTTGAACGCGAGTGCTGCGACAAGACCATCGCCCTGCTGTGTTTGGTCCAAGTCCAAGGGGATGGAAGCGCGGAAACGGCGGGCGCGCTGGCGGCCGTCGTCGAGTCGGCGAAGGTGTTCGACGGGAAGCTCGTTCCGGGGACGTGGGAAGCGACGCTGCCTCCTGACGCGAAACGCTACGTCGTCGAAGAGGTGATCACGCCGAGGATGGCCGCGGACGCGCGGGAGTGGGAACCGCTGTGGGACCCGAACTGCCGGCACTGGCTGCGCCCGTGGGTTCCCCTCGTCGGGCACTTGCCGGACTGCCTCTACGGCACGGTGGAGAGCAAGCTCGTCGCCCACGCCGATCACCACGACATCGTCTCGGCTTGGAAAAAGTACCTTCACCCGACGCGATGGGACGCCTTTGCCCGGCGTCACATCCTGCCGAGGCTCGCGCGTCAGCTGCGGGAGCTGAGGATCACGCCGCCCAAGCAGATGGACTGCTCGTTCAGCAGGGTGATGCTGTGGGCGCTCCTCGTGCGCACGCAGGACGTGGTGACCATCCTTGAAGTTGAGTTCTTCGACAGATGGGAAGAGGCGCTGCTCCACTGGCTGCGCTCCGCCAGGCCGTCGATGGAGGAGGCCGTCGCGTGGTGCGCCGGCTGGAGGAATGTGTTCACGCCGGAGCTGCTCGACGACGAGCGCGTGCTCGCGCGCATGGAGGCCGGCGCTGCCATGGTCGATCGTGAAGCGCAGGGCCTCAACAGCCTTGTAGGCTATAGGGTATACTCCTAGATTTGCATGCATGCATCGGCCATGGTTTGTCCTGTAAATTTGGAAGTCTTGTAGGCTACCATATTTTCTTTTTTTGAGCCGAGGCTACCAGTTGTTGAAGTTGTTGAACACAAAAGATGGCTCTATTTTCGAGCATGCACTTATCCCGTATACATACACATTTTATTCTATGAACATCTTTTAAAACTAAACCGACGCATCATTCTAAGATTAATGAAGTCGGACGATCGTTTGATTTTGCTTTGTTTCCTATAAGGACGGAGAAACAAAAATTCAGAAAAGGACAATGAAATTCATTTTGTTTGTCCCTATATGAGATGATACGTAATCCCTCGCAGAAAACAAAAAAGAAAGATGGTACGTAGTAGTATTTTGCTGCAGGAACGAAGAAATCCTTGGACGTGTACATCGGTACAAAAAGAGTTTGGCTATTTATCAAGGAACCGACATTTCCTTTACCGTCAGTTGGTTCCGTATGTCAGTACAGTTTTCTTTTTTGAAAAGTATGTTTTTCTTTTGAAAAGTACGTTAATACAGTTGGTCCTCTTGTCGGCAGGCAGCAGCTGTGCCCGTCATATATGTGCAAATTTTTTACCATCGTTTAGTTCATAACTTTGGTTCCTAATCACACATTGTCACATTTTGTCATACCTCATCCTGAGACAAGTTTGATCAAGTAATCCCATAAAAAAGTTAGATCAAGTAAGGGCATTTTCAATGGCAACCCGTAAAATTTTCCCCGCATGTGTCCACGGATAGGGAAGGATCAGTCCTCGGACACGGATACGGAAGAGTGACATCCAACAGTAACCGCATACATTTCAGCCCGCATTTTAATAAATCGGATGATACTCATCAAAGATTGGATAGGAAATAACACAAATCATGCAAATTAAGTCTAGGTACATCAAGGTCTCAAATTAAGCACATGTTCAACAAGATTTTATCAAAAGATCCTATTGTTACACACAAATTGCCCCTTCAGCCTCATACAACAGTGTGTGAAGGTAAATGGTCGTCCCTCTTTCGCGTGATACGCCACGACAGTGTGTGTAAGATACATATAATGTGTAGACTAACAGTGAGTGAATGAATCAATCAACAAGTTAAGCAAGAGTAAGCAAAAGACTTACGAGCCCTTCTTCCGTCCCGTGCAATGGTCACCTTTCCTCGAGCTGTCAAACCACACGTCGCAAAACTTGATGACACTGATCTGGATCATGTGCCAACAATACGAGAATGACTTCATGTTGTGTGGTTGAATGATGTAGATGTCGATGTTGTAGGATGCAATGTCCTTTCATGCGTGAACCGTTTCGTGCACTTGCCGCAAGAGGGGCTCCCTCTGGTCCTGCCTACGAAATCCGCGGATCCGGCCAACCACGCAACATGAAGTAGCTCACCATCCTCTGAATTCTAAAAAAACGACATAGCACTTGAAAATAATCTCAATGGCATTTGATCGAACACCTGCTCGGTGCGGTGACCGTCATGAAGGTCGTCGACAGGGGGCGGAGTGTACCTGGGTACAAATCGCTCCAGGATGGAAAGCTTCGCCGTAGACGGCTACCGGGCGCGCCGGTACTGGTTGCGGATGTCGGTAATGCCTCTCTGACGGCCAGAGACGTACAAGGAGCAACGACAACGGACATGGAGGGCGGAGTGCAAGGAAATGGGACCGGGAAGGGGAATTGGGTGGGCCATGGGTGTCGGATAGTGACGTTTCTCGTGTCCGTATCCCGCAGACATCTCCCACTTTTGTTTCCAATTATCGAAAGAAATCGCGTTTGGACCGCGTCGCTGACCGATACATGACCGTGTTGGACGGCTTCAGCGGTTCAAACCGCGCACTCCGGACCGTTGCGGGAGGTTTGCGTGTCCGCCTTGGAGATGCTCTAAGGTTGGCGATTGGTTTAGCCACACGTAAGGCATATGAATAGTAAGCTTCAAATGTGATAGACATAAAAAGTGTGACAAGATTTACTAAGGCAAAATAAAGTGTGGCTAAGTATTGGAAACAACTCAAACAAGGAAAATGTGTCAAAAATAATGTGGCACTATGTGACAAGGATAGACAATCCAAACATGCCCTAAGTTTTCTTCCTTCTTTTAAATAAATATTGATCCATTAATTCATTCTAGGTTAGAATAATATTTTTTCTCGCTTTTATTAATTTATGTTCCCATTTTCTTGGTTCTGCTAATATTGCTGGCTCAAATTATTATTCGGCCTAGTCGTTTTTCTGGCTCAAATTGTTATTTCTTCTTTCAGGTAATACCAACCCTATAATTCATTCTATCTTAGATTTTTTTAATGTTTTTGTTTTCTTGCTTGGGCTAATATCGTTGGCTCCAAATTTTTGGCACATTCAAATTGTTTTTAATGAAAAGAGCTTCCTCTCTGATTTCTATATATCAGAAACCACTTGTTATGAGTGTCTTCAAACTCAGGCCTCGGTTTGTGATGAGCTAACACGTATGATACGTCAGTACTGGTGAGGAGTTGAGGATGGAAAGAAGAAAATGCCCTGGATGATTTGACAAATTGAGGCTTCCTAAACCCATGAGGGGAATGGGTTTTAGGGACACGAGGGCTTTTAATGAGGCCTTGTTAGCTAAACAAGCCTGAAGGTTTCTGGACATGCCAGAGAGCTTGTGTGCGTGACTTCTAAAAGTAAAATATTATCCTTCTGGTCAGCTGCTAGATACAGTATTCCTGAGCAATGAATCTGAGGTCTGGAAGGGTATATTGCATGGTCTTGAACTGGTTAAGAAAGGTGTCATATGGCGAGTAGGAAACGGTACACGAATCCATACATGGAGGGACCCTTGGATCCCGCGGCCTTACTCTTTCCGCACACTTACTCCTAAAAGAAATTGTCATTTTAATCGGGTGTCTGATTTCTTGAATGATAATGGTGCATGGAGAGCTAACCGACTAAGTGAGTTCTTTTGGTCAATGGATGTTGAACATATTCTAAAAATTAGAACTTCATCGCGTCAGAGGTGTGATTATCTGTCTTGGTCTCCAAAGAAGAGTGGTATGTTTACAGTGAGAAGCGTATATAAGTTAGCAACATATAATCACAATGCTACTTTTGCCAATGGTGCTTCTAGTACTAATCCATACGGGAATCGAGCCTTATGGAATCATGTTTGGAAATCTGTGGTTCCTCAAAAGATGAAGATTACTGCTTGGAGATGCACGACGGGGACACTGGCAACACAACAATGTAAGAGACACAAACACTTGTCGACAATGTCGACCTGTCCGCTATGCAGTGTTGAGGAGGAGAATTCATGCGTTGATTGCATATACACATGCGAGAATCTTGCGGGATAACATACAGAGAAGATGGCCAATTCGAGAAGACGACCTACTATGAATGGTTCATTGCCGAAGGATGGAGCTGGAGGAGGCGAAGGACGAACGACAGGTGATGGAGGAGGAGGAGCGCGCCCATGCTGCTGTGTTGCCACCGCCACCAGCACAACCCATGCCGGCAGGACAGACGACGGAGGCGCGGGCAACTCCGCTCTGGACCACGACATTCCCATAGGCCGGCCCCGCGCTTACGCTAATCGACCTCACCGGCCCTGACGATGAGGCCGCCGCCTAGGGCTGCCTCATAGTTTTAGTTTTTTTATTTTTAATTAATGTAATCCAGACGCATGGACTCTCGCCACAAATACTTTATATTTTTTTCGCACACCGGCAAAAATGAATCAGACAGCGTTGGGCGCAAGCACCGACTCAAACGATAAAACGGATACCAGTATTCACTAGGCCAACCCAAATGAATAAAAAACAGACAAAATAATCGTCCTTTTGGATCGGACGGTTAGAGTTGCTCTAAGAATTTGAAGAAGGCATCAAAAAGTGAAGGCCGCCTACCGACAAGGCGACAAGGCCATGATACTTTGGGTCTCCATGGTCCTAAAACCAAACGAGACGTACCGAGAGCGAAGGTCAAAACAATTTCATCTCTTTTCTCCATGTCTCCATCTTCCATTCAAAGGAGAAGCCTCTGCACATGTTTTCAGACTACACCTGACAAATTTCTACGCGGAGTGGACAAACAGAACATTACAGTTACAGGAAAGCACATGACCACTGGGTCAAGTTTAACAAAGCCAAATCAATTATCACCAGAACTGAAAAACAACAAACGATTGCACGACCAATCTTCGTCCCAACCTGCTGTAGTCGTCAAGTTGACTGTATGATCTATCACTTGTTGAAAAATTCACTGGTGATGGTACATTCCCTGTGGAGATAGTAATCGGCAACGGTGCACGGGTCTTTGAGATATATGCCACCGTAGACCAATTCATGGCGACACCCCGCAGGAATGGACACCCTATCCTTGATGCTGCTCTTGACGGTGGCAATGGTGTCAGACCTCGCAACCACCACTGTTATGGTCTTGCCCTGGCGGACCTTGACAAAGATCTGCATCTTCTGTTTCTCTAACTTGTTGATAAACACTTTGGTCAGTGCAGTCTTGGAAGTAAGCGCGGTTCGCAGCAGCGCAACAGCCTGCAATACCAACGAATATCATTGGCAAAAGACATCAACAAACTGAATTTAATTACATACTATTAGTTCTACACCAATTTGCGAGCTAAATTACCTCCAGCTTCCCGATGGTAATGTCCATTTCCAGTACCGAAGCCTTGTTTCTCCCCGACCAATACTTCATCACAGACATGGCAGTGGCCTGATGTATAAGCAGATCATCTCCTACAACATACCTTCGAGCCTTGACGATCTCAGGATGGAAGCAATAACATGCTAGCTCTGGCATTGTGTCCTTCCGACACCGACAGTGAAGCGGTCGGCACCGATCGGACATGATGTTGCTCAAAATGTCAAATGGCATAATGCTTGGATCCTGTAATATCACACTAGGGAGGCCACCTGTTAAGCTCCCAGCATTGGTTAGATTGGAAACGCTACTGCAGAGATTGTCAAAGCACCTGCAAAGATGGCAAGTGCCAGCTCCTGTGTGCTTGATCACACAGCTCACACGGTAAGTCAAGAAACCCATGAGAAGGTCCACGAACTCACGGTTGCATTCAGCATACATGACCTTATTTTTGTAGGTGTCGTAGAAAATCTTGATCTTGCTTTCCGGGAAAGAACCTGCGGAATCTTGATCGGACGGTGGAATTTTCTGATGGATGCTCGGTTTCGCAGTAGCATGAGCTGTCTTGCCATCATGTTCATTTGATAGAAACACATCACTGAGCACGGTATCTGATAAAAGGAAGGCCTTCAGCATGAATGAAACCTAAATCATAATTAAGTCCAGATATATTAGAAAAAGGGCCAATAGCTCCTGTGCGACGTCTTTCCTGGTAATTGGAAGCAGTGCGACATCTTTCGATGAAATAGCTCTCGTGTGACGGTTTGCAGGGAGAAAATAGCTCATGGCCACACATGCGATAAAACCTTAGTCAACTAGTCTAATTTACGTTAAGTCATGTCTTACCTAATTTGGGTCCAAATTAATTAGCACCGCATCTCGTGAAACTGCCCGACTAGAACTGTCCGAAACTGCCCGACATCTTCAGCTCCGGCGGCGGCTACGGCGGAGGAGCCCTCTTTCTCGGCGGCGGCGGAGCCCCCTTTCGGTGGCGGCGGCGGCAATGGTGGTGAGTGAATTCGATACTCTAGTCCCAATCCCCTCCGCCTTGTAGATCTGAGCTCTCTGTTTTGCTTGGTGAAATCGATAGAAGGTGAGAGGGGGCGGCGCGGTGAGAGGAGCCCGTGGTCAGGTCGAGAAGGAGCCGCCAGATTCAGCTTCGAACAGGTAATGCGCCTCCCTTCCGCCCATTTGTGAGTGCGATTGAAGGCAATCTTTGCTCTGTCTCACGCTGCCCGTCCGCCTATAACAGAGGGAATGCTGCTGAAACATTTGAATTTGCAATCAATTTCTTTCCATCGACGGCAAAATTAGTTGATAGTAGTATTGAGAACATCCAGAGAGACACAATTGTGAAATGGGAGGTTGATTGTGTAGAAATTGATCCCAATGAGATACAGTCGATGGAAGAGAAGGCAGTGAGGACATTGGTGGAGAAAATTGGGGAAACTGTGCTTTGGGGTCCAGAGCAAGAGGTTTCACTATTACGGTATGATGATTTCAAAGGAGAGTATGTCAGAATTGAAGATGGTGAAGATATTCTTGTTGAAATCGATAGGCAAGAGGGCTGGGCAAGCCTCAGGGCTGAATTTTTTGCTGAGCTCGTTGATCTGAATATTGACTCGAAGGTAGGTTATGTGCCGTCACACTTGGCTATGCAGAAGGCATATGATGATTGGGCTTCGCAGAGGCATATCGTTCCCATTATTACGGATCTAACAGTAATAGCCGATGGGGCTAATGCACATGCAGAAGAGGGAAATGTTAATGTTGTTGATTGGAATGCAGTTGAGTTGGAGGAGCCTACTGATTTGGTCATTGCACCAATTGCTGACACTGAGATGGCCAAACTATTTGGCATTCCAGTCGATGACAGAGATGAGGAGGAGAGGGATGAAGCTAATACAAGTGATAATGATGACAGAGAATTGAGTGATGTAGATGAACAGTTGATGAAAGATGTTGCACATGATGTAGATGATGCACATGATGAAGAGCTAGTGCATGTGTATGACAAAGAAAAACCATGTCATTCGAGTGGGGAAGTTGTGGCCAAACATGGATGAGTTCAGGTTGTCTTTCAAGACTTATGCAGTCAGACATCAGTTTGATGCCAAGACAGTTTGGACTGATAGAAAGAAGTTTTATGCTAAGTGCAGAGGTTTTGATGGTAGTGGTAGGAGGGCTTGCAAGTGGTACATATCTGCTAGTCTGCAGCCTGATGGAAGTACTTTCAGGGTTAACCAAATCCCTAATAAACATACTTGTCTGACAAGTTCACAGAAAAAATCAAGTATGACATCACATATTTGGGTTGCAGAAAAGATAACTCCAATTTTGGCCAAAACACCCAACACTATTGCAAAAAGACTCCAAGTAGACTTGGAAAAGTTGTACCCCATTAAACTGCATTATACCACAGTGTGGAAGGCTAAACAAAGGGCAATGAAGAATTTGTATGGTGATTGGGCAAACACATTTAGGCTGCTTTTCAATTTCAAAGCAGAGGTGGAGAAAAGGTCACCTAGCAGTGTTGTCGAGATAGATACTGAGGTATCAGAGGATGGCAAGGTTTATTTCTCCAAATTTTTTATGGCTTTAAAGCCTTGCATCGATGGCTTCAAAGCAGGATGTCGTCCATATTTGAGCATAGACTCATCATTTTTGACAGGCAAGTGGAATGGTCAGTTGGCAGCATGTAATGCTCTAGATGGACATAACTGGATGTTTCCAGTTGCTATTGGCTTGTTTCAGTCAGAGACAGAGGCTTCATGGACATGGTTCATGATGCAGTTGAAAAGATGCTTAGGGCCAGTGTCACCTTTGGCAATACACACAGATGCATGCAAAGGTCTAGAAAATGCAGTTAAAAATGTGTTCCCACATGCTGAGCAAAGGGAGTGCTTCGGCCATTTGTGGATGAATTTGATCAAAAAATTTAGAGGAGATGAATTTGGGAGAATGTGGCCAGCAGCAAGATCTTACACTAAACAGACACATTCATATCATCTTAGTAAGGTAATGACAACATGTGAGGAGTTTGGTACATGGTTGAACACCTACCATTCTTTATTATGGTATAGGTCAGGATTCAACACTGCCATCAAGTGTGACCATATCAACAACAATTTGGCAGAAAGTTTCAACAATAAGGTGAAGTAGCTAAAAGATTTGCCTGTGCATGACATGGTTGATCAAATCAGGATCATGCTCATGCGGCTGTGGGAATTGAGAAAAAAGATTGCTGATTGTCTGCAAGGTGATAAACTTCTAGCAGTGGTGCAACAGGTGGTCAACAGAAGCAGATGTCTTACACATTTGTGTGTTGAAAAATCATCACTGTGGGGTGCTGAAGTTAGAGATAACAAGACTGGAAGGAGGCATGTTGTTAACACTGAATTGCATGATTGCAGTTGCCTCGAATGGCAGGCCACTGGTAAACCATGTGATCATGCCATTCTATTCTTAGCCGGCCAAACAAAGATAAATATGCATCCATATCTCCATGAGTATTATTCGGTAGCAAAATTCAGAGTTGCATATGCAACTCCAATTCCACCTCTTACAGATCAGGAACAGTGGCCAGAAGTGCCTCTTGAATATTCCATGTGTCCTCCTCTAACAAAAAGAAAGGCAGGCAGACCTAAACAGAGTAGACTCAAAGCATGGTTTGAAAAAGGTGGGAGTAGTAAGAAGGGCAAGAAGAACAAGAAAGATGCAAAGCCAAAAAGGGCTCAAAAGGGTAACAAAAACATATGCAAAAGGTGCCAAATACTTGGGCACAGAGAGGGAACCATACTATGCATTTTCTCTCCTCCTAATCCGAGAAAGTATGTGCTTGTTTATTTGTGTTTGTTCATATTCTGATTTTGTTTAAATTATAAATATGTGGCATGTTTTGTTGTTTTCAGGAGGAAGCTTCCAAGTCAGCCTATTGTTGTTGAACAGTGTTGGCCAACAAAAAGAGCAAGAGTGAGTGGCAGCAGAAGGCAAACAAGTCAGTGGATGGAACAGTTTGGTGCTGCAAGTGACGAAATTGAAGCTGTGCACACTGTCGAAACTGTCGAAACTGAAGCTGTGCACACTGTCGAAACTGAAGTTGTCCACACTGTCGAAACTGAAACTGAAGTTGTGCACAATGTCGAAACTGAAGTTGTGCACACTGTCGAAACTGAAACTGAAGCTGTGCACACTGTCAAAACTGTCGAAACCGAAGCTGATGTCGAGTTTCATGAGGCGATAGCATCGAGTCCAGTGAAGAAAACCAAGATGATCAGTGAACTTGTGTGTGTGCAGTGCAACCAAAAACAAGAAATGCCAAGGCGAAGAAGGGTACACGGCGTGGTCGAAAGAGATAGAACTGTTGATCATTTGAAATTTATAGCATGTAGTAAAATTTGTTGGGCACTATGTGCCCATATACCCACATGTTTCCATCAAAACTTGTTTGATTATTATTGTTTTCAAACTGAATTTCAAATTTGATGAAAAATAAAAATTTCGGTTTAAATTCAAATTTGGAGTAAGTTGAACTTTTGACTCGGGTATGATGTTTTAATGCTACCACAACAACTCAAATATGGTTGCTATGTCATCATTTTGAGCTCTTTTGTTAAGTTAGAGCCATAGTCATGAAAAATGTGTGACAAACGACCTCATAAGGTAGGGTAAACGTCATCTTCTTAAAGGCATTTTCCTGCAATTGTATATATACCATGTTTATATATTTTTTTGATTGCTATGCAACATAATAGGACTATGGGCAGAAGTTTTGATTTTTTTTGAATTATTTGTGCTCATTTGAAAAATAGTCAACTTTTTCACAAAAACATTGACCGACTCAAAATCAAAGTTTATATTTTTTTTGCTAAGTATGTGATGTAAAATGACAATGTGTGCTGGTTTTATTTATTTTTTTATTTTTTTGAATTAATTATGTTCAACCCTAGCTCATTTCGTCGATATCGTGAACGTGTGAATTTTGGTTTTAAACTTTGCATATAACAAGTTTCCATTTTTTTATAGCAACTCAATTGAATAAGTACACAATGTGCGCTGGTTTTGTATTTTTTGAATTACTTATGATCTACCCTAGATCATTTCATCAATAACATGAATTGTGTGAATCTTTTTCATTTAAACATGGATATAACATGAATCAATTTTTTTATAGCAACGTAGTTGCATCAGTAGATATGGGAGAAAGTTTCATATTTTTTTGTTTTTTTTTGAATTTTTTGTGCTCAACCCTAGCTCACTGCAACACTAAACCCCATAACCCCGGAAACCCCATCCGAAACCCCGCCATGTTTATAGCCGTCGATCATTGCTGAGTCAGCGGTTGGATCTGACCCCGCCATGTTTTTGATCCGCCCGTGATCCGCGTGTGCTGATTGGCTGGCGAGCGGGGGTTTGGATCGAGGGCCCGAGTGAGGGCCTGTCCGTTGGATTTAGTCAGTTCGGTGAAGATCCGACGATTGGAAATGAATCAGTGCATGGATGTGGCGTACACGCCTCTGACTTCGTGTGCTTCTTTGTTTCATGACACGCGTCGGTTTTTCTGCATGCATGCACGCGTCGCATCAGAGCCATTAGCAGCGCATCGAGGACCGCAGTCTGAATGGGCTCTGAATATGAGGGGGGCGTGCTCGACGCGGTGCACCGACGAAAGTCTGAACGGCGGGCGTGCTCGACGCAGTCCTCGAAGCAGTGTGTGAATCGGCGACGCACCCTTTGATCCAATAGGCAAATGCAAATGGGCGGCATCCATTAATTGCTGCAACTGAATCGACGAACCGCAACCGACGCAGCCCAAAACCTGCTATTTAACCCTCCTCTGCCCCGTGCACATCTTCATCTTCCTCCTTGCCCTCCTCACATCCAAGCAACCGCAAGCCCCGGCATGGAGTTCCACGGCCCGACGTTCCAAGCGCCCGGCACCAGGCCGGAAAGGATGTACCCCGCTGGGGTCGTCGTGGAGAACCAGCTCCGGGTTTGGGCCATGTCGCGCTGGCGGGGTGGACGGGAGTTCGCGGGGCTCTTCCTTCGCGCCCTTTGTCGCCACCTCCCTGTGGGAACTCCGCAGATGTTCACCATCGACGAGTCTCGCATGGGAGGAACGGGCATGATCGTGCGCTTCCGCAACCCTTACGACGCGTATCACCTCCTCGGCCGTGTCTGGTTTGGCGGGTGCGAGTTCATCTGCTTCACCACCTACAACATCTTCACCGACCTCGACAGCATCTGTCCCAACGAGCACGCCATGAACACCCTCCCCTACAACCTCCCGCCGGCCGACGACGAGGAGTGAAGACGCGCGCCCATCGCCCCTCCATGCCGGGTTTATCGTAGTTTAATCTTTCTTATCTATCGTATCTGTAATGTTAAACACTATCTTATTTGTAAGTTTATTGTAATCGCCCGTACTATTGTGCCCTACGTACTGTTGTGCCAGTTTATGTGATGCCCGTGCCTGTTTATATCGGGCCCGTTTATATCTTTTCTATGTTGTGCACATCTATGTGTTTATCTGGGGCTATCTGTCAGTTTATATATTTATCAGTGACCGTGACGCAGTGCACCAGGTATTGGGCTGATCCTTTCTTCTCACCATTCATGGTTCTGTGTTTATCTTGTCACCATTCACCAGGAACTAATCTCTCGTTTGGTTGACCCAGGAGCAGCAGGGCCCGGAGCAGCAAGGCAGCAATGGAGGGGGGGACAATGGAGCGCAGCCGCAGCGACCAAGGGGCTCCGGTTTGGCAGCCAGAACCTGTTCCAGCCGGGCCCATTCCAGCCAGAACAGGCGATTCTGCAGAAAAGAACAACGAGTAAGGGCCAGAAAAGAAGCAGACAGAACCTGTTCCAACCACTGTTCCACGCATCACACGCGTTTGTTGGTGAACATAGCATAAATTCAAAAAAATTCCTACGCATGTTCAGATCTTCCTATGGAGAGACCAGCAACGAGAGAGGGGTAAGAGCATCTTCGTACCTTTGAAGATCGCTAAGCGGAAGCGTTGCTAGAACGTGGTTGATGGAGTCGTACTCGCAGCGATTCCGATCTAGTGCCGAACAACGACACCTTCGCGTTCAACACACGTGTAGCCCGGTGACGTCTCCCGCACCTTGATCCAGCAAGGAGGAGGGAAAGGTTGGGGAAGAAGACCAGCAACATGACGGCGTGGTGTTGGTGGAGAGACGAGGTCTCCCGGCAGGGCTTCGCCAAGCGCCGGCAGAGAGGAGGAGGGAGAGGAGCAGGGCTGCGCCAAGAGAGAGAGAGATTCAACCGTGTCTAAAACAGCCCCGAACCTCATCTATATATAGGGGGAGAGGGAGGGGGCGCAGCCCTTAGGGTTCCCACCCCTAAGGCGTGCGGCAGCCCTTAGATGGGAGAGGGGTGGTGGCCAGGGCAAGGGGGAGGGGTGGCGCACCCCTCTGGTGGGCCTAAGGCCCACCTTAGTTAGGGTTCCCCCCTTCCCCTTTTTTCTGGTGCACATGGGCTGGGTGGGGGGCGCACCAGCCCACTTAAGGGCTGGTTCCCTTCCCCACTTAGCCCATCTAGCCTCCCGGGGTCGTCACCCCCTTTCGGTGGTCCCCCGGGACAACCTCCCGTGGTCCCGGTGGTCCCGGTACGTTACCGGTGATGCCCGAAACACTTCCGGTGTCCGAAACCATCCGTCCTATATATCAATCTTTACCTCCGGACCATTCCGGAGCTCCTCGTGACGTCCGGGATCTCATCCGGGACTCCAAACAACTTTCGGTAATCTCGTATAACAATTCCCTATAACCCTAGCGTCATCGAACCTTAAGTGTGTAGACCCTACGGGTTCGGGAGACAGGCAGACATGACCGAGACACCTCTCTGGCCAATAACCATCAGCGGGGTCTGGATACCCATGGTGGCTCCCACTAGCTCCACGGTGATCTCATCGGATGAACCACGATGTCAAGTATTCAATCAATCCCGTATACGATTCCCTTTGTCTGTCGGTATAGAACTTGCCCGAGATTCGATCGTCGGTATACCTATACCTTGTTCAATATCGTTACCGGTAAGTCTCTTTACTCGTTCCGTAGCACGTCATCGTGTGACTAACTCCTTAGTCACATTGAGCTCATGATGATGTTCTACCGAGTGGGCCCAGAGATACCTCTCCGTCACACGGAGTGACAAATCCCGATCTCGATTCGTGCCAACCCAACAGACACTTTCGGAGGTACCCGTAGTGCACCTTTATAGTCACCCAGTTACGTTGTGACGTTTGATACACCCAAAGCACTCCTACGGTATCCGGGAGTTGCACAATCTCACGGTCGAAGGAAAAGATACTTGACATTAGAAAAGCATTAGCATACGAACAATACGATCTAGTGCTAGGCTTAGGATTGCGTCTTGTCCACCACATCATTCTCCCAATGATGTGATCCCGTTATCAATGACATCCAATGTCCATGATCAGGAAACCATGATCATCTATTGACTAACGAGCTAGCCAACTAGAGGCTTGCTAGGGACACATTGTGATCTATTCATTCACACATGTATTACTGTTTCCTGTTAATACAATTATAGCATGAACGATAGACGATTATCATGAACAAGGAAATATGATAACAACCATTTTATTATTGCCTCTAGGGCATATTTCCAACAGTCTCCCACTTGCACTAAAGTCAATAATCTAGTTACATTGTGATGTATCGAACACCCATAGCATTATGGTGCTGATCATGTTTTGCTCGTGGAAGAGGTTTAGTCAACGGGTCTGCAATATTCAGATCCGTGTGTACTTTACAAATATCTATCACTCCACTCTGGACATGGTCCTGGATGGAGTTGTAGCGGCGCTTGATGTGCTTTGTCTTCCGGTGAAACCTGGGCTCCTTGGCTATGGCAATGGCTCCAGTGTTATCACAGAAGAGTGTCATAGGACCCGACGCGCTTGGAACCACTCCAAGGTCGGTGATGAGCTCCTTCATACAAATTCCTTCATGAGCCGCTTCTGAAGCAGCTATGTACTCCGCTTCACATGTAGATGCTGCCACGACTTCTTGCTTGCTGCTGCACCAGCTCACTGCCCCACCATTCAACACATATACGTATCCGGTTTGTGACTTAGAGTCATCCGGATCTGTGTCGAAGCTAGCGTCGACGTAACCCTTTACGACGAGCTCTTCGTCACCTCCATAAACGAGAAACATTTCCTTAGTCCTTTTCAGGTACTTAAGGATATTCTTGACCGCTGTCCAGTGTTCCGCACCGGGATTACTTTGGTACCTCCCTACCAAGCTTATCGCAAGGTTTATATCAGGTCTGGTACACAGCATGGCATACATTAGAGAGCCCACGGCTGAAGCGTAGGGGACAGAACTCATCTTCTCTCTATCTGCTGCCGTGGTCGGCGACTGAGTCTTACTCAATCTCATACCTTGCAAAACTGGCAAGAACCCTTTCTTTGAGTTTTCCATATTGAACTTCTTCAGTATCTTGTCAAGGTATGTACTTTGCGAAAGACCTATAAGGCGTCTCGATCTATCTCTATAGATCTTGATGCCTAATATGTATGCAGCTTCTCCAAGGTCCTTCATTGAAAAACTCTTGTTCAAATAGGCCTTTATGCTCTCCAACATCTCTATATCATTCCCCATCAATAATATGTCATCCACATATAGTACGAGGAAAGCTACAGAGCTCCCACTCACTTTCTTGTACAAACAGGCTTCTCCGTAAACCTGTATGAACCCAAACGCTTTAATCACCTCATTAAAGCGAATGTTTCAACTCCGAGATGCTTGCACCAGCCCATAGATGGAGCGCTGGAGCTTGCATACTTTGTTAGCACCTTTAGGATCGACAAAACCTTCTGGTTGCATCATATACAACTCTTCCTTAAGATTCCCGTTAAAGAACGTTGTTTTGACGTCCATTTGCCAAATTTCATAATCATAAAAGGCGGCAATTGCTAACATGATTCGGACTGATTTCAGCTTCGCTACGGGAAAGAAAGTCTCTTCGTAGTCAATTCCTTGAATTTGTTGAAAACCCTTTGCGACAAGTCAAGCTTTGTAAACGGTTACATTACCGTTTGCATCAGTCTTCTTCTTGAAATCCATTTATTTTCTATGGCTCGCCGGTCATCGGGCAAGTGCACCAAAGTCCATACTTTGTTCTCATACATGGATCCTATCTCGGATTTCATGGCTTCAAGCCATTTGTTGGAATCTGGGCCCGCCATTGCTTCTTCATAGTTCGAAGGTTCACCGTTGTCTAACAACATGATTTCCATCACAGGGTTGCCGTACCACTCTGGTGCGGAGCGTACCCTTGTGGACCTTCAAGGTTCAGTAGTAACTTGATCCGAAGCTTCATGATCATTATCATTAACTTCCTCTTCAGTTGGTGTAGGCGCCACAGGAACAACTTCCCGCGCTGCGCTACTATCCTGTTCGAGAGGGGGTGTAATTACCTCATCAAGTTCTACCTTCCTCCCACTTACTTGTTTCGAGAGAAACTCTTTCTCCAGAAAGGATCCATTCTTGGCAACAAAGGTTTTACCTTCGGATCTAAGATAGAAGGTATACCCAACAGTTTCCTTAGGGTATCCTATGAATACGCATTTCTCCGCTTTGGGTTCGAGCTTTTCTGGTTAAAGTTTCTTCACATAAGCATTGCAGCCCCAAACTTTAAGAAACGACAACTTAGGTTTCTTGCCAAACCATAGTTCATACGGTGTCGTCTCAACGGATTTAGACGGTGCCCTATTTAAAGTGAATGCTGCAGTTTCTAATGCGTATCCCCAAAATGATAGCGGTAAGTCGGTGAGAGACATCATAGATCGTACCATATCTAATAAAGTGCGATTACGACGTTCAGACACTCCGTTGCGCTGCGGTGTGCCAGGCGGCGTCAGTTGTGAAACGATTCCACACTTCCTTAGGTGTGTGCCAAACTCGTGACTCAAATATTCTCCTCCATGATCGGATCGTAGACATTTAATTTTTCTGTCACGTTGATTCTCAACCTCACTCTGAAATTCCTTGAACTTTTCAAACGTCTCAGATTTGTGCTTCATCAAGTAGATATACCCATACCTACTCAAATCATCGGTGAGAGTGAGAACATAACGATAACCACCGCGAGCTTCAACGTTCATTGGACCACACACATCAGTATGTATTATTTCCAATAAGTCGGTTGCTCTCTCCATTATTCCTGAGAATGGAGTCTTAGTCATCTTGCCCATGAGGCACGGTTCGCATGTGTCAAATGATTCAAAGTCAAGAGACTCTAATAGTCCATCAGTATGGAGCTTCTTCATGCGTTTAACGCCGATATGACCAAGACGGCAGTGCCACAAGTATGTGGGACTATCATTATCAACTTTGCATATTTTGGTACTCACACTATGAAACGTCACGATCGAGATTCATCAAGAATAAACAATTCACCAGCGGAGCATGACCATAAAACATATCACTCATATAAATAGAACAACCATTATTCTCTGACTTAAATGAGTAGCCGTCTCGCATTAAGCAAGACCCTGATACAATGTTCATGCTTAAAGCTGGTACTAAATAACAATTATTAAGGTTTAAAACTAATCCCGACGGTAGATGTAGAGGTAGCGTGCCGACGGCGATCACATCGACCTTTGAACCATTCTCGACGCGCATCGTCACCTCGTCCTTGGCCAGTCTCCGCTTATTCCGCAGTTCCTGCTTTGAGTTGCAAATGTGAGCAACAGCACCGGTATCAAATACCCAGGAGCTACTACGAGCGCTGGTAAGGTACACATCAATAACATGTATATCACATATACCTTTAACGTTGCCGGCCTTCTTGTCCGCTAAGTATTTGGGGTAGTTCCGCTTTCAGTGACCTTTTCCCTTGCAGTAGAAGCACTCAGTCTCAGGCTTGGGTCCGTTCTTTTTCTTCTTCCCGGCATCTGGCTTACCGGGCGCGGCAAAAGCTTTGCCGTCTTTCTTGAAGTTCTTCTTACCCCTGCCTTTCTTGAAACTAGTGGTCTTGTTGACCATCAACACTTGATGCTCCTTCTTGATTTCTACTTCTGCAGACTTGAGCATCGAGTACAACTCGGGAATGGTTTTCTCCATCCCTTGCATGTTGTAGTTAAGCACAAAGCCTTTGTAGCTTGGTGGGAGAGACTGGAGGATTCTGTCAATGATGGCATCATCCGGAAGTTCGACTCCAAGTGAAGTCAGACGACCGTGTAACCCAGACATTTTGAGTATGTGCTCACTGACAGAATTGTTCTCCTCCATCTTACAGCTGAAAAACTTGTCGGAGACTTCATATCTCTCGACACGGGCATGAGCTTGAAAAACTAGCTTCAGCTCTTGGAACATCTCATATGCCCCGTGTTGCTCAAAACGTCTTTGGAGCCCCGTTTCTAAACTGTATAACATGCCACACCTGACCAGAGAGTAGTCATCACTCCGCGCTTGCCAGACGTTTAGAATGTCCTGGGCTGCTGCGGGAGCGGGAGGGTCACCTAGTGGCGCATTAAGGACATAAGCCTTTTTAGCTGCTTCAAGGATGAGCTTCAGGTTGCGAACCCAGTCCGCATAGTTGCTACCATCATCTTTCAGCTTGTTTTTCTCTAGGAATGCGTTGAAGTTGAGGTTGACGTTGGACATCTACAATATTTGTAAAGACAACTTTTAGACTAAGTTCATGACAATTAAGTTCATTTAATCAAATTAAGTATGAACTCCCACTTAAATCGACATCCCTCTAGTCATCTAAGTGATACATGATCCATGTTGACTAACCCGTGTCCGATCATCACGTGAGGCGGACTAGTCACCATGGTGAGCAACTTCATGCTGATCGTATTCAACCATACGACTCATGTTCGACCTTTTGGTCTCTTGTATTCGAGGTCATGTCTGTACATGCTAAGCTCGTCGAGTCAACCTAGGTGTTTCGCGTGTGTAAATCTGGCTTACACCCGTTGTATGTGAACGTTAGAATCTATCACACCCGATCATCACGTGGTGCTTCGAGACAACGAACCTTCGCAACGGTGCACACTTAGGGGAATACGTTCTCGAAATTTTAAGAGGGATCATCTTATTATGCTACCGTCGTTTTAAGCAATAAGATGTAAAACATGATAAACATCACAATGCAATCATATAGTGACATGATATGGCCATTATCATCTTTGCTCTTTCGATCTCCATCTTCAGGCATCGCATGATCATCATCGTCACCGGCGTGACACCATGATCTCCATCATCATGATCTCCATCATCGTGTCTCCATGAAGTCGTCACGCCAACTACTACTATCACTACTACTATGGCTAACCGTTAGCAATGAAGTAAAATAGTAAGCACAAGGCGTTGCATCTCATACAATAAATTAAGACAACTCCTATGGCTCCTGCCGGTTGTCATACTCATCGACATGCAAGTCTTGAAACCTATTACAATAACATGATCATCTCATACATCATACATGCAACATCACAACTTTGGCCATATCACATCACATGTCAAACCCTGCAAAAACAAGTTAGACGTCCTCTAATTGTTGTTGCAAGTTTTTACGTCGCTGAATTGGGTTTCTAGCAAGAACGCCTTCTTACCTACGTGACAGCCACAACGATGATATGCCAAAGCTATTTACCCTTCATAAGGACCCTTTTCATCAAATCCAATCCGACTAGAGTAGGAGAGACAGACACCCGCTAGCCACCTTTATGCACGATGTGCATGTCTGTCGGTGGAACCAGTCTCACGTAAGCGTACGTGTAAGGTCGGTCCGGGCCGCTTCATCCCACAATACCGCCGGAAAAGAATAAGACTAGTAACGGCAAGAAAATTGACAAACATCGCCCACAACTTTTGTGTTCTACTCGTGCATAGAATCTACGCATAGAAAACCTGGCTCGGATGCCACTGTAGGTGAACGTAGCATAAATTCAAAAAATTTCCTACGCATGTTCAGATCTTCCTATGGAGAGACCAGGAGCAGCAGGGCCCGGAGCAGCAAGGCAGCAATGGAGGGGGGGACAATGGAGCGCAGCCGCAGCGACCAAGGGGCTCCGGTTTGGCAGCCAGAACCTGTTCCAGCCGGGCCCATTCCAGCCAGAACAGGCGATTCTGCAGAAAAGAACAACGAGTAAGGGCCAGAAAAGAAGCAGACAGAACCTGTTCCAACCACTGTTCCACGCATCACACGCGTTTGTTGGTGAACATAGCATAAATTCAAAAAAATTCCTACGCATGTTCAGATCTTCCTATGGAGAGACCAGCAACGAGAGAGGGGTAAGAGCATCTTCGTACCTTTGAAGATCGCTAAGCGGAAGCGTTGCTAGAACGTGGTTGATGGAGTCGTACTCGCAGCGATTCCGATCTAGTGCCGAACAACGACACCTTCGCGTTCAACACACGTGTAGCCCGGTGACGTCTCCCGCACCTTGATCCAGCAAGGAGGAGGGAAAGGTTGGGGAAGAAGACCAGCAACATGACGGCGTGGTGTTGGTGGAGAGACGAGGTCTCCCGGCAGGGCTTCGCCAAGCGCCGGCAGAGAGGAGGAGGGAGAGGAGCAGGGCTGCGCCAAGAGAGAGAGAGATTCAACCGTGTCTAAAACAGCCCCGAACCTCATCTATATATAGGGGGAGAGGGAGGGGGCGCAGCCCTTAGGGTTCCCACCCCTAAGGGGTGCGGCAGCCCTTAGATGGGAGAGGGGTGGCGGCCAGGGCAAGGGGGAGGGGTGGCGCACCCCTCTGGTGGGCCTAAGGCCCACCTTAGTTAGGGTTCCCCCCTTCCCCTTTTTTCTGGTGCACATGGGCTGGGTGGGGGGTGCACCAGCCCACTTAAGGGCTGGTTCCCTTCCCCACTTAGCCCATCTAGCCTCCCGGGGTCGTCACCCCCTTTCGGTGGTCCCCCGGGACAACCTCCCGTGGTCCCGGTGGTCCCGGTACGTTACTGGTGATGCCCGAAACACTTCCGGTGTCCGAAACCATCCGTCCTATATATCAATCTTTACCTCCGGACCATTCCGGAGCTCCTCGTGACGTCCGGGATCTCATCCGGGACTCCAAACAACTTTCGGTAATCTCGTATAACAATTCCCTATAACCCTAGCGTCATCGAACCTTAAGTGTGTAGACCCTACGGGTTCGGGAGACAGGCAGACATGACCGAGACACCTCTCTGGCCAATAACCATCAGCGGGGTCTGGATACCCATGGTGGCTCCCACTAGCTCCACGGTGATCTCATCGGATGAACCACGATGTCAAGGATTCAATCAATCCCGTATACGATTCCCTTTGTCTGTCGGTATAGAACTTGCCCGAGATTCGATCGTCGGTATACCTATACCTTGTTCAATATCGTTACCGGTAAGTCTCTTTACTCGTTCCGTAGCACATCATCGTGTGACTAACTCCTTAGTCACATTGAGCTCATGATGATGTTCTACCGAGTGGGCCCAGAGATACCTCTCCGTCACACGGAGTGACAAATCCCGATCTCGATTCGTGTCAACCCAACAGACACTTTCGGAGGTACCCGTAGTGCACCTTTATAGTCACCCAGTTACGTTGTGACGTTTGATACACCCAAAGCACTCCTACGGTATCCGGGAGTTGCACAATCTCACGGTCGAAGGAAAAGATACTTGACATTAGAAAAGCATTAGCATACGAACAATACGATCTAGTGCTAGGCTTAGGATTGCGTCTTGTCCACCACATCATTCTCCCAATGATGTGATCCCGTTATCAATGACATCCAATGTCCATGATCAGGAAACCATGATCATCTATTGACTAACGAGCTAGCCAACTAGAGGCTTGCTAGGGACACATTGTGATCTATTCATTCACACATGTATTACTGTTTCCTGTTAATACAATTATAGCATGAACGATAGACGATTATCATGAACAAGGAAATATGATAACAACCATTTTATTATTGCCCCTAGGGCATATTTCCAACAGCGTTCTCAAGCGAGTAAGCCCCAGAAAAGGAGCAGTGAGAAGACGTGCCTGACGTTCCTCACGTGTAGTTGCCCCGTGTAGTACGGGCCCGTGTAGTACTTGCTCTGTAGATTTTACACTTGTATCTTGCAGGCCGCTTAGGCCATGTTTGTAAATAATACAAATCAGATTAGATGTTCAACCATGTTAAGATAAATGAACTTGGATTGTTGTATATAATCCGTTGTTTTTATTTCCTATTGAAAATCATACATGACCAGTCAAATAATTTTGGGCCTGGTTATTCGTATTGAAATCAGTAGTACCTTTTGTAAATTACACCTTTGGGCCTGGTTATAATCCGTCGTTTTTATTTTGGGCCCAATATCTATTCGTCAGCCCACGAATAATTTTTTTATACTGAAACTGAACTTTCTTTGGTCTCGCACTCGGCAGCCCAATTTTGTTTTTTTACTGCAAACTGAATTTGGGTGTGTATTCTGTTAAGAACAAAAAACAGAGGAAACACAACATGAAAACTGAATAATTTATGTTCCAAACTGCTGATTCATTTAAGATACATGAACTTGTCATGGCACACAGATCACATCATCTACACTGGACAGACCTAAATGCCCCCTGTAATGACGATACATAGCAAGTAAAACATAAACAGAGCAATGCCACAGCAATAAAAAAACACTGCCATGATATTTGCTTGCTTCTGCAAATCGATCATCTCCCTTTGATTTTTCTTTATCTTCTTCAGTTCATCGGTCAGTTCAGACTCCAAGTACCTCGCCATCGGCACAACTCTGCCCGCCTCTCTGTCCAAGCTCCCCCAATTCTCCATCTGCGGCACCCCGCCCAAATTGAGCTCCCAGGTTGCGGCCACGCTAGAATCAATGTAGCCCTCAGATTTAATCCTGTGAACATATTCATCAATCCACTCGAAATGTGTGCATTTGTTCAGGATCTGCAAACCACAAAATAAACCCTAAATCTCAAATTCGAGGAGAAAAAACAAAATATAAAGAAATCAAAGCAAACAACAGCGAAAGAACGGGCTTAGTACCGAGATCTAACCTTGCCATCCCTTCCTGCCATTGCTTTGCTCAAGCATTTCACAAACTCCCGCCCAATATTGCCATTCTCATCCGTCTTAGTCACCAACCGTTTGAGAGGCTCTGGGCGTGGGCAGTTAGGGCACCTTGTGAGCATCACTGGACCATACTGACGCCAGTTTGATTGCGTGGCCGAGGAGGTGAACATTTGCACTAGATCGCCGGAGACCCGAGGAAGAAGAAGAATGGGGAAAGGGGAAAGCAATGGGCGGCGGCGGACGGACGGGCACGGGCGGAATCGCTTCTAGCCGCGAGGAGGTAGGTCCCGCGCTTACTGGACAAGTGGTGGGTCCTGCGCTTACATGGATACGTTGTGGGTCCAACCCATAACAGCTAATAAGGATATCAGTTCAGCTTAAGGACCATGTCGCACAGGAGCTATTTACTCGCTCAAAAGGGTCGCTGCCGAACCATTCTATCGAACAACGTCTCATTCCATCCAATTCCCAAGAAAGACGTCGCACAGTAACAATTTCGTATTGTACAACAGTTAATTAATATGGATAGGAGGAAGTAGTATTCTACTGATTAAATCGATCATCTTACATTAAGCCAGCTGACGGTCACTTCGAGCTCCTCAAAGCCATGGGCGATTCCATTAGAACCGAACGCCTGAGGCAGCGACTGTATGATCCTGGTAGATGCGGGCTTGATTGTCATGTCATCACTGATCACAAACCGTCTCGTGCGACGTGCAAACGTCTCTTTTATGCTCACTACTTGCTCGCAGTCGTAGACATGCAAAACTCTGGCCGTGACTAGGCAACACTTGCAGGCCGTGTCGAGGGCTTTGTTGCAGTACTTTTTAGCTGACTTACAGCCCCTGACAATGAGATTTAATTAGTCAAGAAATCAAGAAGAATAACTGAAATGACACTTGGTACTACTACATACTGGAGCTCATCGTCGTGAGCAGGCGTGAGAAGCATGCCATGGCAGGCCTCGACCTTGAGCAGACGGCTGTTCCTGAGGCGGTCGACGCTGTCGCAGAGGTTGGAGAGGCACCCGGGAGATGCTGCGCAGGACTGGAGGGCGGAGAGCGGCAGCGTGAGGAAGGAGAGGAAGACGTCGACGAAGTCGGAGCGGGCGTCGGCGAACACCACGCGATTCCGCGACCTGTCCACGGCGAGCTTGATCTTGATGCCGGCCATAGCTCAGGTAGAGTCCAAGGGGCGAGACGACGGAATGCTGGTAACGTCTTGCGCCTTGCGGCGTGTTTAAGTACCGAAGGAAACGAGGAGATCACACACGCACGCATGGGGAGTTGAGCTAGTGATTAAGTGTGACGTCTTGGGAGCTTGGAGAGCCGCCATGCGTAATCAAGATTCAAGAGTGGTCGCCGAATCCGATGAGGCCAACCTCGAACTGCGGACAGGTTAACCGTTGTAAAGTTGCCAGGTCTCGTCTCCGATTACATGATGAGCATTTTTTTTTTCTCATCTCGTTACTATTTTTGTTCGTTAATATTTTTCAGTTTGTCGATTTTGTTTCTCGAGAAAACCTTTTTTTTTTCTATTTCATGTTCGTATGCCCATGGGCACAATTATCGCAACTTGCATACGGTGTTGAAAACCATTCAAACTTGACGTGGATGCCCATAATGGCTATGGCCAACCTTATTGCAAAAGTTAAGGTCGTTTCAAAGATATCCAAAAATTGACCATGTTGAAGGGAGGATGTCCCTGTATGAGAGCACGTTCTTTCTTGACATCCTTAAAATGATCTTAATTTTTTTCGTGGACTTGTATGACCAATTCAAGGTACCATGTTAGGTTATTTTGGTTTTCAATAAATATCGAATTTTTTGAAGTTTTCTCTGTGAAAAAAAGACCGATAAATGTCCGGACGTTTCACAACTTGCATTCGGTGTCAGAAACCGTTCAAAACTAGCATGTATTCCTACCATGGCCATGCCCGCCTTCGTGCAAACGTTTGGTTCTTTTCATGACATGCAAAACTAGTCTATGTTCAATAGAGGGTAGGTTAGAAGGCTCCGTTTGAGAGCACATTTGTATTTTGACATCTTTGAAATGGCCTAGTTTTTTTCATGGCCTTGTATGACCAATTCAAAGTACCATGCCAACTTCTTTGAGTTTTTCACAAGTTTTACATTGTCTGGAGCTTTTTCAGTGAAAAAAGGTCAATAAATGGCCACATGGTGTCGAAAGTCGTTCACACCAGATATGAACGCGTAACATGGACATGCCCACCAGCTTGTAGAAGTTGGGATCGGTCTTGAGATTTCCAAAAAATACGATGTTCGACGAAGTGTGTTCGGGTAGCGAGAAGGGTCTGTTGGGAGAACCTCGTTTCTCGACATCCCTTAAATGACCCCAATTATTTCATTGCCACGCATGACCAACTCAAGGCACCATGCCAAGTTTTTTGAGTTTTTGACAAGTTTTGCATTTTCTCGAATTTTCTTTTAAAAATACCGATAAATGGTCAGACATGTTGCAACTTTTATAGGATGTCGAAGGTCGTTCAAACTTCAAACTAAGCATGTATGCTTACTAGGGCATGTCCGTCTGCTTGCAAAAGTTGTGATCATTTTAAAAATGTCCAAAATAGACCATATGCAATGGATGGAGCTTGGGTAGGGCGAAAAGGGACCGTTGGACTTGGACAGGAGATCGCTTTTCGACATCCATCAAATGGCCTTAAAAAAAATTCGCCAGCTTCTATGACCAACATTTTGCATTTTTTGGAGTTTTCACGGTGAAAAAGAAACGATAAATAACTGGACATGCGACAACATGCAAATGGTGTTGGAAGTCGTTCAAACATGGCATGGATGCCTCATATGTCCGAGCCATACTTCTGCAAAATTTTGGGGTCATTTTCCATAGTCCAAAAAAAACCAGCAATTGAGATGAGTGTGCTAGACTAGACTAGACGTGTGCATCCGTGAGTGTTTATTTTTAGATAATTTGGATGCTTCGGTTGTTTACAATTTCCGTAATTATCAATCAAAACGATATACTCTTATATCCTAACCATTTCTGAAAAATTATCAACAATTTTGGAATTTTGAACTGTGTATGCAAATTTTATAGGCTCGAACATTTTTTTTTAAATGTTAATAAAATCCCAAAAATCGATGGTAAACACAAAATGCAAAACACATACATTTAAAAAAAACTGGAACTCAAAAAAATCTTAAATTTGAAAAAAAATCAAAAACTGGAAAGTTTTATAAAATTGTAAAAAAATACTGTATAAAAATTCACAAGCATTAAAAGTTCATTGATTTGAAAAAACAACACGAGTTTGACACACAAAATCATAAAATTTTAAAAATTCATTGATTCAAAAAAATGTTCACGAATTTTAAAAAATGTTCTGGAAAGTTTAAACCTTTTAGGAGCACTATCAAAAAGTAGATTGAGCGCGTTCAAATTATGCACATGACTTTCATCGGTAGTAGTTTCAGCACTTATTAAGTTAGCTTCAAAAACAATTAGCTATTTCTCTATTTATATGTCAAACAATGACCCGTCCCACGTTTTCTGTGACTAGAAACCATCACAGAGTGTGTGCATCCTATTGAGGACCAAATGTGTTCCCTAAAATCAGGCAAGGACGATCACCAAAGATGTCGAGGGGGCTCCTATTAGGAGGAAATCATCTAGTGACAGTTTCCACCGCATAAAATGTTATTAGGCGATATTTGTTTTTTAATTGCGAGGAACTTTGTCACTAACAATCGCTAATTTTAACATACTCCACAAAATCGTTCGCCAGAGTGCATGCAACCCGCCGAAATACCATTCAGACTCTGGACTGCCCGAAGCATCATCCAAATGTTCCAAAAGATATTTCGTCCATCACAAAAATCCCCTGAGTGGATTTTCAGGGGACTTTCTTTGAGGACCTAATGGTGAACATATGATGGAGACAGAGATGATCAATTTGGCTATCTTGGTGGCAATGGGACATGTATAGGAATGTACAAAAATGAGTTCCACCATAGATCCAAGGAGAGACCCCCTCTTAATAGTGTGGCTTTCTAGGACTGAAATAAAAACAAAAAACCGTCTAGTCTTCGGAAAACCGAAGCCCTTTTTCCTTGAATTAGGGGGACTATCCATCTCCCACGATAAACACCAAGCAACCAATGTCCCGAGATAAACTTGCTAACCCATATTAGTTCTCTCTAATATTTTTTCTGTTAGTGATATAATGCACTTTCAACTTCATCATAGACATGGCAGAGGACCGATGTATAAGTAGATCATCTCCTACGGTATCGTCGACAATCCCAGGATGGAAGCAATAACATGTTATCGCTGACATGATGTCCTTCTGATAAAGACAGTCAAGGCCCCGACACCGACCGTACATGATGTTGCCCAAAATGTCAAATGCCATAACACCTAGATCCAATACGATCATGTTGGGTAGCCCTCTCAAGAGAGTTATATTGTGAAGCCCCCTCAAGAGAGTTGGACAACAAACGTTAGCCCACTTGATGAGGCATTTTCCTCCGAACAACTTTCCAGCCTCGAGCAAAGTAAAAAAAATCATTGCCTTTGTGGATGAGTTTGTCCAAAATATTTAGAGTGGTGAAGACATATTTCATTGGGACCATTTGGAGTGGTTAAACTCAGTTTCAAGGGTGTTCTCTCCTCTACACTCATTCTTCATAATCACTGGAACGAAGATATAAACTGAATGCTTCTCAAGATATTATTCAACTACTAGGTGTCATCGTCCTAACCGTAGACATCAAGGAAGGATTCAAAAATGGCAAGGCTATATGCCATCTTAGGAGTGCCTATATATCTATCACACGACCCGCCCTAACGCCGTGAATTCATCTCCGGATGGGTCATCAGCCATGAAAGTGGTTGCGCAAGTGCGAGGAATTCACATGTCAGACGTGCATGACGACAATGAATGAAGTAGGCTGTGAGATGGAAAATGGTCTAAAAATAGTTTGGAACGGCATTCCTGAAAACGGAAGTATAACGTTGTTCTGGGTCATGGATTCAATTTGCGTTCTATCCAAGGATGAAAGCTCAAATTGTGGGGTCCTCGGGTTGGCCCACCCAGCAGACCGTTCGGCCTTCGTGCTCGTGCCACGGGTCGGGAAAGGCCCTCCCTTTCTCTAACGCCCCCTCGACGTCGTCGATCGCTTTGTTCCCTCTCGCCTCGCCCCGACGCCATTCCTTGCCTCGATCCCAAGCTTCGAACAATCCCGGTCGGCGCCGCTGCTATATAACGTCGCTCATGTCGCCCGCGCCGACGGTGGAGGCGCTGGGGAGGCAGCCGGACGTGCCCGGGACGGCGGCTGCGGCGGTGATGGCCAAGGAGAAGAAGGACGGGGTGGTGAAGGAGGTGATACGGCTCGAGCGGGAGTCCGTCATCCCCATCCTCAAGCCCAAACTCGTCATGAAGCTCTCCTACCTCATCGGTATACCGCCTCCCCCCGCCTCGTTGATCCGGCCGTCTCTGCCTCTTTCTTTTTCGGTTTCATTTCGTTTGATCGCCCCTTGGGCCTAGGGGCGTCGCATTTCTTGCAACTGGTAGACCAGTCCGTTGTTTCTCTGAATGAATGTGTTGTGCAGTTCTAATTAATTGGGCTGCACGGCTGGGCAAATCCATGCAAATTTCTGCAGTGCCAACTCTCTGACAGTTAGGATTGAGAGTGCATGGTGGCTGGTTCACAAATTCAATCTCACGCATTCATTAGTTTATTACTACTACTACGTTATGGCATAGAAAATACCAATGGATCAGATATCAGATCTTTCCATTATTTCCTGCATCAGTTAATATGGGGTGTTTGTGTGTGCACTGCAACATTTCAGTTAATCAGTCAAGAAGTGTTTGTTAGTACATGGAAAGAATTTAGTAGTGGACTGTTTTTTGTGCGTCCTACTTTTTCTCTTTTTCTGCTTGCTGTTTCCAGGTTTTATTTGTCAGTTGGTCATCTAAGCTTTTGACTGAACCAGGATGTATTGTGGTATTGTAATGTCTTTTGCAATCTAATGTGACCTACCGAGTGCCACTTACAATCATTGGTGCCGATCTCTGTCTCGCCGTTCATGAGTTGAATTGCATTTCAGTTACCGGGCGTAGAGGCCATAAACATAACCCCCAAAATGAGAGATTGGATTCTTAAGAGTTCTACATTCCGGTAATTCACGCATGGGCCTGATCTGTTTTCCTCTTCAGAGCAAGATAAAGACCGTGCCGAGTTTTTGAAGCTATGTAGGAGGGTGGAGTACACTATACGTGCTTGGTATCTTCTGCAATTTGAGGATCTAATGGTAGGCCCGTTCGACTATTTCCTTCTTTTATTATTCTGTAACCGTTTCCCTCCGAGCTCGTAAAATTTGTGGCAGCTGAATATTTTGTTTTGTGGTTCAGCAATTGTATGCCCTGTTCGATCCTGTTTCTGGAGAGAAGAGTTTGGAGCAGCAGAGCCTGACACGTGATGAGACTGAAACTCTTGAACTCAATTTTCTAACGTACCTTTTTCAGGTTAGATCGCCATCCGTACCTTTCGGTGCTAACAAATGCAATTTTCTCCATTTTATCTGACGACCAACCAATACTCACTCTGTTCCATATATGTTCGTTGTGTTAAGTAGATAATGGACAAGAGCAACTTCAAGTTGTTGTCTGATGAAGAGAATGAAGTAGCTCATTCTGGTCAGTATCTTCTGAACCTACCGATCAAAGTTGACGAATCGAAGGTCAGAAGCTACTTCTATAATAGTTTCAAATCAGGTTCAGAGCGCTTGCGCCCATATGATATTGACTAATTTATGAACAATTGCAGGTTGACAAAACGTTGTTGACCAAGTACTTTAAAGAGCACCCACATGATAACCTACCAGCATTCGCCGATAAGGTAAGTTTAACTGGCGCGTGCCATACATTTACTTTCTGGAAAAAGCTAACCATTTTATTTTGACGATTTCATTGGCAGTTTTGCTTAACATCATAACTCACCGACATGTAAAAGTTAGATTTGATGCTGAAAGCATTTCCTCAGTTCTTTATAATCTTTTATACGAGCTCTGATCACATCGACCATACATTGTAGTATATTGTGTTCCGCCGAGGCATTGGAATCGACCAAACAACAGATTACTTCTTTATGGAGAAAGTGGATGTGATCATATCTCGAGTTTGGAGATTCTTGCTAAGAGTCACAATGTATGATAGCTTGATCCAGAATCAACATGTTTTTCCTTTTAAGCTGGACTTATCATTTAATATGACATTTCACCAAAATGACAATTCTATTTTAAATAGGATTGAGAAATTGTTCTCTAGGAAGCGAAAATTGAAGCCCAAAAAAGACACAAAGAAGACTGACGAAGTCAATGACGAAGAGCCAGCAGACCTCTTTGTTGAGCGTATACGCCTTGAAAAAATGGAGCTGAGGTAGTAGATTAGGACTCTCCTCGACAGTAATATTTTTGGGCTAAAGTTGAACTCGCTATCTATTGAGTGTTTCTCCTTTCTTACGGCAGCATAAGGAATCTACTAAGTCAGATGACAATTCAAGAGCCTACATTTGAAAGGATAATCGTGGTGTATAGGTTATTCTCTATAAATATGTTTCCCTTATCTGGCTTAAAAATGAAGCAATTTCTTATCCTCAGTATTGACATATTGATGCAACTGCTTATTCTGCTCTGATCATAATATCATAGGAGGGCCAGCAAAGAAACTAATAAAGATCGGGGAATATTTGTAAAGCATTTCAAGAACATTCCAATGGCTGACATGGAGTTAGTTCTGGTAATATAATTTACCTTATAAGCACTTCATATGTGATCGTGCTTTTCACATATTTCTTTTGGTAGGTTCTGCTTATCTCCTATCTGACATATCTAACATTGTTAATTATATATGTGTATGTGTTCTAGCCAGAGAAGAAGAACCCTAGTTTAACGCCAATGGATTGGGTCACGTTCCTAATTTCTGCAGTGCTTGGTTTGGTATGTCTCTGATTATTTAGATACCAAACATTTTACGGAGTTTCTCTTTGACCATATCAACTGCCTTTTCTTTTCAGGTCACTCTAGTAGGTTCTCTTGAAATGCCAAAGGCCGATATATGGGTTGTCACCGCCATAGTTTCCGGTTTGGTTGGATATTGTGCTAAGATCTACTTCACGTAAGTGATTTAAGCTTACTTTTATTCACCAGCATGGTGAGTTCCTGGACTCATATGTGATGGATTTTCTTTTGTCAAATAGATTTCAGGCGAACATGGTTACTTACCAGAATTTAATTACAAAGTCGATGTATGACAAGCAGCTTGACAGTGGCAAAGGAACGCTTCTACACTTATGCGACGACGTGATCCAGCAAGAAGTATTTAATCGATCCCCGAACACATCTCTTTGTTGCGTGTACATGCCTGGTTACTCTGGTTTGTCGTGTGCATGTCTTGTATGTGGCGCTGACATACCGCAAACTCCTCGACAGGTTAAAGAGGTCATTGTCTCCTATTATATTCTGATGGAGCAAGGAAAAGCGACTATACAAGTAAGTGTATCTACCTGATGCTAATTCCTATGTCATACTTCATTTATCTACAGTTTTCCTTAGTTGCCTCCGTTGACACCTATGTTCTTCGGAATTTCCTGTTGTACTCGGTGAATATTATTCGGCGCAGCCTAATTATCCTATAGATTGCATTCTCCGTTTCATCTGAAACTTGCAGAAACTAAGTTACATGGATATCTCTTTGACATCGCCGTTAGCCAACATCATTTATTTTTCACTGTGTACATTCTTGTTTGGGAAAATTTTGTTTTTGCCAATTTTGCTTATGCCACTCTAGACTTTGACATTTCAGTTTTGCCACTCTTAGCTTTTGACAATTATCACAATTGCCATTTTGTGGCATAAACAAAAATTATAGAGTGGCAATTGTGATACATTGTCAAAGCTAAGCGTGGTAAAAGTGAAATAAAATCATTTTGTTTTTGCCACAGAATGCAATTGTGACAGTTATCAAAAGCTAAGGATGGCAAAAGTGAAATGTCAAAATCTAGAATGGCATAAGCAAAATGGGCAAAAGCTAGTGGCAAAAACAAAATTTTCCCTTCTTGTTTTCATCAATATGGGGGAGAAGAACAGCCTCACACAAAAAGCTATTGAATGTCTCACATCTGAGTAAAACACACATGTTTAGAGAACAAGTGCTATCAATTTTTTTTTACCCTGTAGGACCAAGTAAAGTATATTTTTTTGCACAAAGATGACATGCCCTTTGTGCTTTTGACATATGAATTAACTGATCTTTGCAGGATCTCGATTCGCGTTGCGAACAGCTCATCAAGGAAGAGTTCGGTGTGGAGTGCAATTTCGACGTCGTTGATGCGGTGAAGAAGCTAGAGAAGCTTGGAATTGTGTCCCGGGTAAGATTGCCAGAAGTTACTCTACGGAGTCATCCTCCATTGCCAAGTACCACAGTAACTTTTTTCTCTCCTAAATTCCGAAGTTCTTGATCACTTTAGTAAACTTCTCTACCAGGACTCAATCGGGAGGATCATGTGCGTTCCGCTGAAGCGCGCAAATGAGGTTATAGGGACTACGACCGAGGAAATGGTGATGCGTGCCCAACAAGCACCAGCTGGTTCTTAGGCTCTGCAGAGTGGCAGAGAGAGTGACATCTGTTCGCAGGAAGACGGTTTATCTTAAAGCAATCTCCTCATGTTCCATAAATAATCTGAAAGTTGCATCATATTATTCTTTGATTTGCATTTATGTTTTCTTTTCTTTTTGGTGTATGCAAGAGCAATCTCTTTTGAGTTTTTATTTTATTTTTCTGTATAAGAGTTGGATAAACGATTTGTGCATCAAGATCCAAAATAATTGTATTGCGGTGCTTTGATGCATCAATTGCATAATATATGATACTCAGCGACATTCGCTCTTCCGACTCAAATCTGATATCAAACTTAATGATCACATTAATCTCTTAATTGTTCATCATCAATACCGCAATCCACGTAGGGGCCTAAAAGCATCTTCGGTGACGGTGATACCTATCAAACATTTCATACATCACATTATCAAATTTAGTGAAAATGCAACAATGATTTGTACATACATAAACTCAGATCTAGAAAACGAGGTCTATTTGGTTGCACTTACCTGTGCAAATCATACATTTCCCTCAACGGGAACAAGTGAAACCTTCTTACTAGAACAAGATCAAATGGGAATACAGATCATGGAGCATCACTAACCATGAGTTGCTTTATTTACACAAGCATTATACACACCGATGAGAACAAACTTATTTTTAAGACTGCAATAATGGTTTCAAGCACCTTATCACTGGTTTCCGTACTTGGGTCCATCAAGACCCCTCTTGTCATCCCACCCTCTCACCCAAGGCTGACCAGGCGCTGACCGGGTCTCTGGGGAAGAGTGCTTGCTCAGGTTATCCGTCACCTTCGACTTAATGGCAGCAAATACCTAGTTTTGGTGAAATTCGTTTAGTATAGAAACAATGAGAATAATAGAGGAACAGAAGAAGATTTATTTGTGGTATGACATACAGGATTAGAGTTTACAGTCTCTGGTGGTTGCTCTTGACCAGTAAGCCATTTCCACAAATCTGGGTTCTCCTGCAGAATCAAATGGTTATAGAATAAGAAACAACAATCTGCACAAACAATATACAAGAGCTAAGGGGTTCCTTGATGACCATGGGAGTTGGCATCAGAAAGTTCAATGTCATTAGGTCATGGCAGTTATTTTCCGGAATTAAAAGTATCTCTTCTGGTTTTGAACTTTTGATGCTATTGATACTCATCAACCACGAATGATGATAAGAAACAATAACACTTGTCTAAAGCAGCATCTAACAAGATAACTTGGAAAGCATAGTCTTAAAAAAAGGTATAAAAAAGTGTGAATATGTGACTGCTACCTACCATCATAACAATAATAAGACAGTTTGGCAGGTGTATGCTTCCGAAGAAAACTATGACTCTTGTTAGTACTCCCTCCGTCCGGAAATACTTGTCACAGAAATGGATGTATCTAGACATATTTTAGTTATAAATACATCCATTCTTATCCATTTCCGTGACAAGTAATTCTGGGCAGAGGGACTATCAAATAAGCAGCTCAGTCAGAATAGTCAGTACTACTTTTGCTAAGAGTACTTTAAGCTAAGAGTTTTCTGATAACCATAGAAGCCATGTCCAGATTTATAATCATTATGGATTTGGGCCAATAGGTCTGTAATAATATACGGAAGAAGCTCAGCAAGCAGAGTAGTTGGGTTCATGAATTATTAAACCAGCAAGCGACTGACATAATGTATAGAAACAGCACTAAAGATCAACTGGTAAGAAACATAATCTACACAGTAGAGAGTTTTGAAAGAAATTTCTATATGAGCTGGCAAGGAAAAATTACTGTACCATCTGGAAGGATATCTTACGGTGCTACAAACCATAATTACCTCAAGATTCTAATGTAAACTCTAACGGTGATCACCAAATATCTAAAGAGAGAAGTGCTCACTTTTTGTGATTGCCCCAAGATATGAACAATACAATACAAAAACTTGGTCTCAGAGAAAAAAAATGATGGGGTGAAATTGGTACTTCCTCCACCCCAATTTACATGGTGCCCTCGCTTTTGTTATTTAACTTTGACCGTCAATTAGACTAACAATATATGAGTAATGTGCCATAAAAATTATACACTGGGAAAAAATTCTAGCACATATGAATTTAATGGTATAATTTTTGTGGCACTTACTGTATGTTCCATTGGTCAAATTGATGGTTAAATTTGAACACGGAAATGTATGTGCGCCATGTAAATTAGGACGGAGGGACTATATGATTATGTTGATCCAGAAAGTAATTCATGCAGACACAGACTGGACTGATACCACACCGAACTAGATATTTTGTGAAGCATCTAGCAAGCTCAGTTCACGTTCAGCTGGCAATTCTACATATTATTACCATAAGAGATGGAAAATCTAACACAGGTGGGTTATGGCACTACAGAGGAACAAGATTGTAAATATGCATGTGCCTTTGAGAATGATTGGCTGGAACACAGGTAAGATCTCTGATACTAAACCCTGAGCACGAGCCGTAATACAAGTGTTTGGGTAGTCGATTCTTGCGAAGTGACGGATGGACATCAAACTACATCTGATACTCGCAGCATGCCTCACATCACACTGAACATTCTCACTGCGAATTTTTAACCAGCACGGTACATTACATATAAGCTGGTGTGGTGGTTCGGGGCCAATTTAAGTGGGTCAAGCATGACAGACACAGGCTGAAGTGATGAAGCCAGTACAAAGAAACAGTATGTTCTTAGCATTGCACTGGATAGAGGTTATTCAGAAACCAAGAATATCCCTACTGGCTGATTTTTTTCAGTCTGAAGTATGTTACAGATACCATAGTAACGCAGAAAAGCAATCAGATGACGAGCTAGATCAGTAATGAGGGGAGGGACAGGGCAGGGCGGGGTGGCTCACGAGGTCGAGGATCTGGAGCAGGGAGCGGATGTTGGCCTCGTCCATGGAGCGGACGTGCTGCTCCACCCAGGTCCCGAGCACCAGGTCCAGCTCCAGGAAGCCCCTCTGCTTGCTCCTGTACATCAGACTGCACGCACGCACGCAGGTACACGAGGACGTACGCGGCCTCCCAATCAGCAACCGTGGTCGGTGGCCCGTAAGTTGGAGAGGAGATGGGGTAGGAGAAGACGCACCTGTTGACGAGGCGGCGGCGGCTCTCGTCGTTGGAGAGGTCGATGGCGGTGCCGGCGGTGTTCTGCTGGGTGGAGGCGGTGACGGAGAGGAGGCGGGTGGAGGATGCGGGGAGGAGGGCGCGCGAGGAAGCTGGCGACGGGAGGGCGCGGCGGAGCTGGAGCGCCCGGCGGAGGAGCGTGGCCGCCATGGCAGCCGCGGGGGAGGGAGGGGATCGCGAAGCGGGGAGGGGGAGGGGGAGGGGGAGGGGCGTGGCTGGCTGGTTGGTGGGCCGTGCCGCCTCTTCACAAGTCGGGCTCGGTCGGTGACTTTGGGTTCGTGATGGTGCGCGGTGCGGCGTGGCGGCGTTCTGGGCCAGACGACGACAAAGCCACGCGGTGCGGCAATGGGGCCACGTCGACACCGCCACGATTCCAAAGCCGGACGCACGGTTTGTTCTTTTTTTTTATAGATCATGAAAGACGCGCGTTGCTGCACCCGTCTATTATGAATTTAGGATGAAATTATTATTGATATATTTGTATAACAGTAATTATTTTTTTGTGGTTTGCGATGTTTATTTTGTTGCATTTTATTTGTTTTATTTTTTTAAAAAAAATTGTGATGTTATGGGCCACTAATAGTAATTTTCTTATTTGTGTGTAATATTTAAATTAGGCTGGTAGGGGCCTGTATAGGTATTAATACTTTTGCAGCAGCAGTTTTTGTGTATTGATGTGTATGTTGAACGTTTTTAGTGAGGGTTTAATTCTGTATATTTATGTAGGATCGTAATCGCTTAAGATATATTTGTATTACATTAATTATTTTCTTGTGGTTTGCGATCTTTATTTTGATTCAACTTTTTTGTTTTATTTTTTGGAAAATTTGGCGTCTGGATCACACCACCCGCGCTGTTGCCTCGTCTGGAATACACCGCCCGTGCCGTTGCCTCGTCTGGATCAATCGAGCCCTACAACGCGTACACAGATGGGCTATCATACCAGCCCATCCAAAGTCCAATCAACCACAGCCCTTCGAAAAAATCGCCAGAGTAGCAGCCCCTTAGGACATGCGGCCCAAGTCACGGTAATCAAGTGCTGAAACGATCATCTGACGACCAGAAATGATTAAAAGCAAAATCTGACGGTCGTTAGTGTTGGGAGCGTGAGAGAGCTCGCTTTAGGTGTAGTTTTACTGTCCTAAATTTTTGGTTGAATCGGTTAGGCATTTGTTGTCCGTTTATGTATGGTGATCGGCGCTCCCAATCGACCGAAACAATATACATCTGCTATGACAAATATTTGGAATTTAAACTCAATGCCTAAAGATACAACAAAATAGATAAAAAGAATTGACAAACACTACGAACAGTATGCGATAAAAATGGACCAAATCAATGGCTCTACATAACTTGATCTACAATGGAAGAAGAGCCAACACCTTACAGAAATCAAAAGCAAAATTTCATAAGAGATGGCATGAACATCAAGTAAAACAATTAATATTGTACAAAGTTGAATATTAATCATGAAGCTTCAAAATTTCATAACTAGATGTCACAGATCAATCATGAAGCTCGAGCATCTCCCTATCTCTCTTCTCGAACCAAGGCCTCTTCCTCGGGGACCGTGCTCAATTCTATCGTCATGATCTCCACCTCCTTCATCATGTAAGCGAGCGCCACTTGTTTTGCTTTGGTCTAGGCCTAATAGTCTCGATCTCGAGCTCATTCCAGGAGAAGTCCAGCATATTCGTTAAGTCTTCAATAGTGGCTACCAAGTGGGTGGTGGGTGGGAAATAAAATTCCCTGTGACCGGGCTCGAAGCCGAACTAAGCGTAGGCCAGGCCCGGGTCGTCCGAAATTTCCACAATTCGGATCCAGGTTCGCATCTCGTCAGATAGGAGAGGATTATCCATACTAGTCTTCGAAGTTTTGGGAAAGCCGATTTTTTGTTTGTTGGCACAAGGAGTGTGCTTGTCCTGGGTTAACCCCTGATCTTCGAACACCGCGGTCAGATCCATGCTCGATGCATAATCTTGAGTGGACACCATCCTGGGCACGAAGTGGGGGAGGGGATCCGAAGTCAAGGCTTCGGGGTTTTCGGGCTCAACGGGTGAAGTCGTGAACCCAACAAGGACCACATCACCTTGGGCATGAACGACATAATCTAAGTCGCCGAACTTGATTCCCTGACCCGGGGCAAGCCCGTTGATCTGGCCGAGGTCATGAGCTGCCTCGACATGATGAACAAAACTGGTCGGGGAGAAAGATATCCCCGGTAACGATGTCGTCGCTGGTGACCGAGCAAGCCTTCGATCCTTCTGGCAATCCTAAAGCGGAACTCTCAATGAAAGCACCAATGTCAGTGTCAAAAACTGTTGGCAGATCTTGGTTAGGGGGTCCCGAACTGTGGATCTTGGATTGATGGGTAGCATGAGACAAAGGAGACGATGTTTACCCAGGTTCGGACCCTCTTGATAGAGGTAAAACCCTACGTCATGCTCTTGTTTATATTGATGGTGGGGTATCGAGTACAAAGTTGATCTACCTCGAGATCGTATGTTATGGTCTAAACCCCTAGGAGTAATGATCTTAACTTGTCCTATGAACTAAAGCCCTCCGGTTTATATAGATTCCAGGGGTACTAGGGTTACACAATGTCGGTTATACCAAGGATAAAACATGTCGATTATCATCTTGCCGTGGGGCACACACCAAGTCTTCGACAGAGTCCGACTTGGATATACAACGTCATCTTGTATTCGGATTCCAGTGATAATTACATGACAACCCAGGAGTCCGCCCCATGAAAATAGGTAAGCGCCCCGAGGACCCCTTAATCCTGGACTCCCTCAGTGTGCACCCATCATCATAACATGGCAATAAAAGAAATAGAAAGATCATATGCTTATCTCATGAGGAGTAATGACTTCACATAGAAAAGGGTATACGTGATAAAAGTTGTTGAGAATAAATAAACACAGTATTCGTCATTGTTACAATCTAAGCAAGATGACGATATAGGAGAGGAGATTCTCACATAAATACACTATCTTGGACACCTTTTATGATTGTGATCCCTCACCAAATATTGTATAACGATCTAGTGTTGATGTTGGACATGGAAGACAACGTAATTATCATGATAGTTTATATTCACATAGAAGTTATATAGTCTTAGATCCTTTAACATGTGGTGCTTGCTTTATATCCCTTTCTAGCCATAACCCCGAGACCTAGTTTCTTGTCATGAGAGTCCAACAAGCCTACCTATGGATTGAATAAGATCCTTCAAGTAAGTTGTCATCGGTGCATCAAGCAATAAAAATTGCTCCAAAAAATGTATGATCTTTTATTGCAAGGAAAAATAAGCTTTGTACGATCTTGTGATGGCAAAAAATTAAAAGCGGCAGAGTGCATAATAAAGTTTGCTATCATAAGAGGCAATATAAAGTGACGTTCCTTTGCATTAAGAGTTTACATATCCATAAACTTAAAAGCGCATGACAACCTCTGCTTCCCTCTGCGAAGGGACATCTTTTATCTTCAGGAGTTCACTCCTGTGCATGAGTCAATAAATTTGTTACTCTTCCTACCTATTAACTCTATAGTGGAAAGATTCAGACTTATATATCCAGGTGGATGTAGATGATCATGATTTATTACTGTTGACATTATCCTTGAGGTAAATGAGTTGGGCGGCAAATCATTTATTCCCCTATCTTCCTATGTTTCCTATGGAAACATGAGCCCCAAAAATATGTCTTGAGCGTGAGCAATCATAGAAGATTAAATGATAGTTGAGTATGTGAACTTGCCAATAATAAAGCTCTTACATAGACTCTCCTCTGAAATATGATGAATTGTGATGGTCCCAATGACTGAGAATATAGTTTCTTGATTGCCAATAAGGTTTATGCTTCATACTCCAATAATTGTGAATGGATAATTACTTGTTTATGAGGAGATATATGATAAAATACTTGCTGATATGCTAATATTCATGATGCTCTCATGTTCGTATTTTGTTTTTATTGACTTCTCCCTCTCAAATCATGTGGCCATTTTTTTCGATCTCGGCTTTTGCTTGAGGACAAACGAGGTCTAAGCTTGAGGGGAGTTGATACGTCCATTTTACATCATTATTCCTTATTGAAATTTTTGCTATTGAAAAGGACGTGGATGTCGCCTAGAGGGGGGGGGGGTGAATAGGCGCTTTAAAATAGTTAAGGTTTAGGCTTGAACAAATGCGGAATAAAACTAATCGTTTAATATGTCAAGCACAAAACCTACAAACAACTAGGCTCACCTATGTGCACCAACAACTTATGCTAAGCAAGATAAACAACTAAGTGATAGCAAGATATATTACAATAAAGAATAAGTCTATCACAAAGTAAAGTGCATAAGTAAAGGGTTCGGGTAAGAGATAACCGAGGCACGGGGAGACGATGATGTATCCCGAAGTTCACACCCTTGCGGATGCTAATCTCCGTTAGAGCGGTGTGGAGGCACAATGCTCCCCAATATGCCACTAAGGCCACCGTAATCTCCTCACGCCCTCGCACAATGCAAGATGCCGTGATTCCACTAAGGGACCCTTGAGGGCGGTCACCGAACCCGTACAAATGGCAACCCTTGGGGGCGGTCATCGAACCCGTACAAATGGCAACCCTTGGGGGCGGTCACCGAACCCGTACACGTGGCAACCCTTGGGGGCGGTTACCGGTACCCGTACAAATTGCTCGGGGCAATCTCCACAACCTAATTGGAGACCCCGACGCTTGCCGGAGCTTCACACCACACTGATTGAGCTCCGAGACACCACCAAGCTTCTAGGACGCCAAAGCATCCACGAAGAACAATATCAAGGGTACTAAGTACCAAAGGTAGTAAGCTTCTCAACTTCTCACTTCCACGTATCACCGTGGAGAACTCAAACCGATGCAACTAATGCAATGGCAAGAACACACGAAGTGGTCAAGTCCCTCACACTCAAATCCCTCCACAACAACAAAAGCTATGGAGAAATATGAGAGGAAGAACAAGGAGCTCACAAAGAACTCCAAGATCAAGATCCAAGGGGTTCCCCTCACATAGAGGAGAAAGTGATTGGTGGAGATGTGGATCCAGATCTCCTCTCTCTTTTCCCTCAAGAACAAGCAAGAATCATTGGAGGGATAGAGAGTAATCAAGCTCTAAGAATGTCAACAATGGAGATAGAACAAGAGCTCAACAGATGGATAAGGCCAAGGGGGAAGAAGACCCCCTTTATATAGTGGGGGAAAGAATCAGACCGTTACCCCCACTCTCTGCCCGAGCTCCAGCGGTACTACCGCTGGCATTCCAGCGGTACTACCGCCAGCGAGCGGTACTACCGCTGGCACTCCAGCGGTACTACCGTTGGGCCCCTGGTAGTGCAAAGGCACTACCACCGCCAAGAAAGTCTTCGCAAAAAGGTCCGTCCACGAACAACCGCTAGGCAGGCGGTACTAAGCTCCTGGAGCGGTACTACCGCTGACCAGGGGCGGTACTACCGCTAGGGCCAGCGGTACTACCGCCAACTCTAGCGGTACTACCGCTAGGTCCAGCGGTACTACCGCTCGCCACTGAAACAACCATAACTTTCGCATACGAGCTCCGAATCGAGCAAACCCAAGCTTGTTGGATTCAGGACGACAAGGGCTATCCAAACAGGGACTGGAAATCTTAAGACCATGCGGTTATGAATATGCCAAAGATATAGAGATGTGAGATCTCTATGAATGAAGAACCGGCAAAAACTCCAACATCGAAAACATCATAGTAGATGCATATGGACTCCGTTTTCGATGAACTCGAGCTTGTCACGAAGATGACCATAAGCTCTAAAACTCACAAAGAGAAACACCAAACCAGAACCAAGAAGTATGATGCAAGGATGCAAATGGTTTGAGCTCTCAACGAACGATACGATCAAGCTACTCACTTGAGAGCCCCCCTTGATAGAACAGCAATCTATCCTAACCAGAAAACCTATCAAGGGCAAACCTATACCTTGCACCTCGTCCTCTTGAGCTAGATGATGATGATCTTGGCTTCCTCAAGATGGACCACCTTTCTTGATTGTGTTGGCTTGATGAAGACTAGTTGATTGCTCCCCCATACTCACTATGGGTGAGCCACTCTTCAGCATATCTTCACAAGTCCATTGCCACCACAATGGACGGCAAGCTTCAAGCATGCTATCTTCGTGCTGATCCACTTGAACTTGCACATCGCAATCTTGATGACAATCACAACTTGACGTCATACTCCATGGGTTGTATGAGATCTTCCCTTTGACGCAAGCCCATGGAAACACACCTAACCCCCACATAGAACTCTCACGAAGACCATGGGTTAGTACACAAACACCTAATGGACAATGCTTACCATACCATGGGATCACTTGATCCCTCTCGGTACATCTTGTACGCTTTGTGTGTTGATCATCTTGGTTTACTCTTTGTCTGAGATCTTGATCAACCATTGATGATGATCACAACTTGACGTCATACTCCATGGGTTGTATGAGATCTTCCTTTTGACGCAAGCCCATGTAAACACACCTAACCCCCACATAGAACTCTCACGAAGACCATGGGTTAGTACACAAACACGTAATGGACAATGCTTACCATACCATGGGATCACTTGATCCCTCTCGGTACATCTTGTACGCTTTGTGTGTTGATCATCTTGATTTACTCTTTGTCTGAGATCTTGATCAACCATGTGTCTCTATGACCATTCTTTGGATAATACCTTGAATACCATCTTGGTCATCATATAAACTCCTTGAACCCAACAGATGGGCTTCAAGAAGTGCCTATGGACAAATCCATACCATGGGATCACTTGATCCCTCTCGGTACATCTTGTACGCTTTGTGTGTTGATCATCTTGATTTACTCTTTGTCTGAGATCTTGATCAACCATGTGTCTCTATGACCATTCTTTGGATAATACCTTGAATACCATCTTGGTCATCATATAAACTCCTTGAACCCAACAGATGGACTTCAAGAAGTGCCTATGGACAAATCCTATAAATGTAACTTAAGGCAACCATTAGTCCATAGGAATTGTCATCAAGTACCAAAACCACATATGGAGATATATGCTCCAACAACTATTCTTGTCCATTGTTCCCTATTATCATACAATTACTATGACCGTTCTCTCTGTATATGCAAGGTACATCACAAAGAGGGAAATATCTGGAAACTGAAATTCTGGACTGGGAAACCAAGAATAAGGCAAAAAAACCGAGACTCCAAATGACCTGAAACTTCACAGAGATTTTTTTATGGAATATTTAAGAATTATTGGACCAAAAATATACTAGAGGGGGGCCACCTGCTGGCCACAAGCAGGCGCGCCCACCCCGTGGATGCGTCGTGATGGCTTGTGGGGCCCCTGCTACCTTCCTAACACCCCTCTTCTCTTATATGGTGTGTTTTACCCTAGAAAAAAAATCATAAGGAACCTTTCGGGATGAAGAGCCACTGTCTTGAGGCGGAAACCTGGGCAGAGGCCCTTTTGCTCACCGACAGAGAGATTCTGCTGAGAGGATTCTCCTCGGGGGGGGGGGGGATCGAAGCCATTTTCATCACCAACGGTTCCTCCTTCGTGGGAGGAACAATCTTCATCAACATCTTCACCAGCACCATCTTATCTCCAACCCTAATTCATCTATTGTATTCAATCTTTGTCTCAAAACCTCAGATTGGTACCTGTGAGTTATTAGTTGTGTTGATTACATCTTGTAGTTGATGCTCGTTGGATTACTTTATGGAAGCTATTATGTTCAGATCCTTAATCATTATTATTATACCTCTAATCTTGAACATGTTGATGAGGTGTGGGTAGTTGTCATTGTTCTTAGGACATGGAAGAAGTCTTGTTATAAGTAATCATGTAAATTTGGTATTCGTTTGATATTTTGATGATATGTATGTTGTTACTTCTTTTAGTGGTGTCATGTGAACGTCGACTACATGACACTTCACCATGTTATGGGCCTAAGGGAAGTCATTATGGAGTAACATGTAGATGATGGGTTGCGAGAGTGATAGAAGCTTAAACCCCAGTTTATGCGTTGCTTCATGAGGGCTGATTTGGATCCACACGTTTAATGTTATGGTTAGATTTATCTTAATTATTCCTTCATAGTTGCGGATGCTTGCGAGAGAGGGTAATCATAAGTTGATTGTTTGTTCAAGTAAGAACAACACCTTAGCACCGGTTCATCCACATATCAAATTATCAAAGTAGCGAACGCGAATCAACTCAACATGATGAACACGACTAGACAGAAATTCCCATGTGTCCTCGGTAGCGCTTGCTTAATATAAGAGTACTTTCAGGCGTGTCCTTTGCTACAAAAAGGATTGGGCTACCTTCCTGCACCTTTGCTATTATTGTTACTTGTCACTTGTTACAAATTATCTTGCTAGAAAACTATCTACCACTGTTACTTACACCACTTGTAGAGAATACCTTGCTGAAAATCGTTTGTCATTTCCTTCTGCTCCTCGTTGGGCTCGACACTCTTACTTATCGAAGGGAGTACGATTAATCACCTATACTTGTGGGTCATCAAGGCTTTACTTGACAATCGAGAAATCTTCACTCATATTTATCAATTTGTTTGTTTTTTACTTTCTTTGCCATTTGCCATTTATTTTCCTTCTTTTTTATAAATAAAATAAAATAAAATAAATTTGTGTCGTTATGTTTGCTTGAATCTCCATCATGTCTACTCCAGAAAAATACTAAATTGTGCGCTTTTCAAATACTGATAATAATGATTTTATCAATACACCCATTGATCCTTCTGCCATTAGTGCGTAGTCATATGATATAAAAGCTGATTTGTTAAATCTTGTTACGAACAAAACAATTTGCTGAAAATCCTAATGAAAGTTATGCATTCCATTTTAAAACTTTATTAAACTATGTTGGAAAATTTTATATAGAAGCGCTGCACGGTCCCGTGCGGCGACTTGGTTGTTCACTTTTGGCATGCATGCATACATGATGTCATCAGATTCGTTTTATATGATCAAAATTAATATTTTTTTATTTCTTAAACTGTTAAATCGATCGATGATCCGTTTTCGCCGTTGACTTTGTTTCGACGAAATCTTCAAAACTAGATCCCATGTTGACATGTTTCGAGAACTTCTTTTTCCTCGTACTTACCACATTTGTTGCACTTACTTGTCATATTAATAAGTATTTACTTGTCTAATAAAAAATAACTTAATCACCAAATTTTTGAAAGACATCTCTACATAATTAAAATGGCAAGTACAAATAACTTTTTTAGGCGGTTACACGTAAAATATGACAACTCAACATATTTAAAATCGGTGACCACAAAAAATCTTTTTTGTCATCGTTTGTAAATATGACAACTCGGCATAGTTAAACTAGCATCTTGACAACTAAGTTTTTATAAAATTGGCAACTATGCAATTTTAAACTACCAGTAGTAGTACTAGTACTAACCAGATGCATTTAGCTAGTGAATAAGGTCTGCCAACACATGTCTTCTGTGTAACATTTTTTCTACGTATTTTCTGTGTGACGCTTTGTATGCAATGCATATTTTTATGATGTCATCTGCATATTTTTCTAGCCCATGCTGCTATATGTTGAAATATGGATACATACGGCACATGGTTCACATCGAGAAAAAAATGGCAGTTAAGTTATTTTTTTCGACAAGTAAGTGGCTAATAATACGACAAGTAAGTCTAAAAATGTGGCAATTATGGATGAAGAAAAAAAGTTTCGAAACATGTCGACATGGGGTCTAATTTGAAGATCTCGTCGCGATAAAGTCAACGATGAAAACGGATTGTCAATTAAATTAACGGTTTTAGAGATAAAACTTTTTAAATTTTAAGGCAATATAAAGAATCTTAGTGACGTCATTTCATGCATGCATGGTAGAGAGAAGAAATTAACCACCTCACATGCGGCGCCGCTGTATAGTTAAGTCCAACTATATTATATGCAAAAATAGATGTGGATAATGATATTGTGAAACTGAAATTATTTTCTTTCTCTCTTAGAAATCGAGTTAAAGCATGGTTTTCATCTTTATCTTAAAATAGTAAAATGATTGATGATCAAAGTGTAAAGTTACCTTTATTGCTAAATATTTTCGTTCCGTTAAGGTAATATCTCTCATAAAAATCAAATTACGAATTTTAAACCATGCCCCCCTCAGCCGCCGGAGCATAACCACCTCGTCACCGACGCGGGCATCTGGAGGAGTGAGGGCATGGGGATGGTGGGATCATGAGGAGTGAGGTCATGGGCGTGGAATCATGGATAAGGAACAAAGGAGTGGAGAGAGGGATTTGATTTTCCAGAACGACCTCGTGTCGCTGACATGGCCATGTTCACTACTTTACGATGCGTGCTACTACAAATCCAACGGTGAAGAGGGCGTTCGGCGATGGACGTGAGAAACCTGACGTTCGACCCTTATTATTTCCGTTTTTAAAAAGAAAAGAAAAGACTGTACATACTCACAACTGAAAAAGGAGGGAAACTAGTAGGAAACCTTCCAAGCAGCTAGCTACTGTTCCAAGGAGCAGCTGGGGTCTGTTTGGTCCGTCGATTGACCTTCCGGATTGTAGACTCTACCGTAGAAGAGAAGATTAGACTAGTCCTGTGCAAGCTCGGAAGTACAGTATATCGCTATCGATCATAGGAAGTAACGAACGATCGTTGACAAATGTTCTTCTAGAAATGTGAAATTAAGCCATGCATGCATCATATCTTGGAGATGAAGAAAGAATTAATCACGTGCTCGCTCGTTCGATTGTCCTTGTGATTCGGAGATACAATATATATTCAAATCTCAATCTCCTCCTTCTAGATGATGGCTGGAAATATACAAGTTTGACTTGCCAGACATTCTACGTGCTATGCATCATGCATGTGCTTGCTGGAGCTGACTAGTCGTAGGTAACTAGTAGGTTGTACTCCTGTGCATGCTATGGGGGCAACCGGAGGAAGATTCGCCGGCTGACCGGCCGGCGTTTCCCTTCACCACATGCAACCATGCACGATCGAGTTCCCTATATATACTCACTATACCACTAGAAAAAGAAGAAGTAGTAAAAGAAGAAGATCAGAGTGCATCTGCGGGCAGGAGGAGCAAGACCCTTCGCACGCAGCTACCTAGCGATCGATCGAGGCAGGCAGCCATGGAGCCGTCGGGCAGCCGCCGGAGTGCCAGCGCGGCCTCCTGGGGCTCCCGCCGCTCCGGGTCCATCTCGCACTCCTTGAGCGGGGGTGACCCCTTCGGCCGCGCCACGTCGCGGCGGGGCCACGAGGACGACGAGGAGAACCTGCGCTGGGCCGCGCTCGAGAAGCTGCCCACCTACGACCGCATGCGCCGCGCCGTCATCGACGGAGCCGGTTACGAGCTGCAGGGACTGGTGGACATTAACCAGCTGGCCAGCGGCGAGGCCGGCAGGGCGCTGCTGGAGAGGGTGTTCCAAGACGACAGCGAGCAGTTTCTGAGGCGGCTCAGGGACCGGGTGGATCGGGTGGGCATCGAGCTGCCGGCGATAGAGGTCAGGTATCAGGGGCTCTCCGTCGAGGTCGACGCCTTCGTCGGCAGCCGCGCCCTGCCCACGCTCTGGAACTCAGCCACAAACTTCCTGCAGGTTACCATACTAACCATGCATATTCTCTTCTCTCTTCTGTCACCCGCTCCCTCCCTCTCTCTAAAGATTTATAAGTTTTGTTTAAAGTCAAGCTTCTTCGTAGATACTGTCATCGGATGTACTCCCTCCGTTCATAAATATAAGTCTTTCTAGAAATTTAATTAATGGACTACATACAGATGTATATAGACATATTTTAAAGTATAGATTCATTCATTTTGTTTCGTATGTAGACATCTAGTAAAATATCTTTAAAGACTTATATTTAGGTACGGAGGGAGTATTCAATAGTAAATGGGTCTAAATACATTCATTTCAACAACAAATAATACACATGGAAGGGATACTATATATATTGTGTATTATCTGATGATATTAGTTTGGTGTCATAGTTCTGGGTAGTTTTTCCTATAAACTCGATCAAAATTTACATTAGTTGATTTTACACAAAATTTATTGGCATTCCTTGTAGAGATAAGAGGAAGTAACAAATCAAGTCTTTAGTTTTCTCTCCATATATCACGTTGTACTTTCCCCGTTCCTAAATACTAAGACATTTTAAAAATTCTACTATGAACTACATACAAATGTATATAGACATATTTTAAAGTATAGATTCATTCATTTTGCTCTGTATGTAGTCTACAATGAAATTTCTAAAATGACTTATATTTAAAAAAGTAGGGAGTATTAGATAGTGCGGAAACCAACGAAAATCAATTTGGCTCCAGAGAACATATGTTTCTACGCGTTTAAAATATACTCCCTACGTCTAGAAACATTTGTCGGAGAAACGGATGTTTTTGGACCTTTTTAGTTCTAAATACATCCATTATATCTAGTTTTCCGACAAATATTTTTGGAAGGAGGAAGTATTTTACAAATGTGAAAGGAAAAAAAAGATGTATTTACTACAACACCAAAATGCTTTCTGCAAATATCAAGGGCAAAAGCTTGAGCATTTTTTACTTGTAAAAGCAAAACAAGCCTAACGACAAATGATACTTCAAACGTTATACTTAATTCTAGTTTTTGCATTGATGAGGCACCACTATTCTGTTGGATATGAAAATTATTAACCATGCTTGTTATACTAGAATGAACATTTATAAGGAAAAAACAGAATTACAGTGATTTATTTATTACTTATTTTTAATTTTTTATGCATTCAAAAGTATATAGTTCATGAAATCAAAACCATACTTCCGAAAACTAGATGACACATGTGCTAAGCAATTTAAACAATTAAAAAACCCGCACTCGAGAGTACCCACGTCCCAAAGTCACCCCTTAGGTCATCTCCAATGGTTGCATGATCATCGTTGGTAAAATTGACACATAGATGATTTTGATGACATGACGCATAATAAAAGAAGAGAGAGAATGAAATCGTATGAACTTGAAGCAACGGTTCACGCACAAGCTCCGAGGCAAGCGTGGTTATTTCTTCCATGTTTAGTGGATCCCTTTAGTTGAACATACCGACGGTTGAAAATGCTCTTATCCAAATGGCCAGCCACGTCACCCAGATCCGCCCGCTAGCTGCCACATGGGCTTCTTCTTCCTCCCCGCCTCTCTCTCTCTCTTCCCTACGGGCTACGTCCCTCCACCCAAGGCCAGAGCATACCAGACTAGACCATGGAGAACTCGCTCGTGGCGGCGGTGGCAGTGGGAGGGAAGCGTCTCCTTTCGAAGGTCAACGGCGACGTCCTGGTGAGGGGCGTTCAACTCCGGCCTGGTGGTGCCGCTGCACTCCCACTCCTCCCCTCCCCGGCCCCGCGGGGGCGGCAGGGGAGACCAAAATTCAGCCTGGCTAGCTACAGATCATGACATCCATCAATCAGTTCTAGAGGGCGGACCAGCGGCGAGTCTCAAGACTCCAATGGCTTCTCGAGCCGAGCGTCATTGAGGTGTTCGACGAAATGCCTAGCAGCGTGTGTTCGCGGCTTTGACGATTCCTTCCTTAATCCCCCTTGCCCTGCCCATCCTATCATGGCTTGCCTTCAAGTATCAGTTATTCACATTTGGTCTCTCTCATCTACTCCTGCCTTTTGGATTTAATCACTAGCGTAACGATGATTTGCTTACACAACGATGTATATGATGCCGGCAGGGTCTTGTGGGACAACTTGCTTCCTCGAACAAGAGGACCATCAACATACTCCAGAACGTCAATGGCATCATCAAACCATCAAGGTAATAAGTCGTGACATCATTACTCTTGCTGCCTGCTACTGTTTCTTTATCACAAAAGCACCACAAGTAGCCATTGTCAAGATCAGTTTTCAGTATCTAGGCGGAGGCGGAATCAGCAACAAAATTCACTCATCATTCTTGTTGCTTTCCTCTAAATGTGACCGCAAAAAAAGTAAAAAAAGAAAGAAAATACTAGACTGATCAACTGTACCTTTTGAAGCCAAATAAGTAAGTACTTTAACATGTATGGCGTTTTTCAGGATGACCCTTCTGCTTGGACCTCCATCTTCAGGAAAGAGCACATTTATGCGAGCCCTTACTGGGAAGCTCGACAAAGCCCTCAAGGTTTGAACTCATCTTCTTCTTTTTTTGCTTCTGCATTATGGCCACATATAAATAAACAAATAGTCATCGTATGGATATGGCAACACACCCAGGTATCTGGCAGCATCACTTACTGTGGCCATACGTTTGAGGAGTTCTACCCTGAGAGGACCAGTGCGTATGTTAGTCAGTACGATCTCCACAACGCAGAGATGACCGTAAGAGAGACACTGGATTTCTCCAGGCGGTGCTTAGGCGTCGGTGCCAGATATGACATGCTCGCTGAGCTCGCTGCCAGGGAGCGTGAAGCTGGCATAAAGCCAGATCCTGAGATCGATGCTTTTATGAAAGCTACTGCGGTGCAAGGGCAGGAGAGTAATATTGTTACCGATCTTACTCTCAAGGTGAGATGTCAGCTGTTCTGTCAATTACATGCAACTCTCTAGCAAAATTTCACCCATTTGAGTCTTAAGAAAAACCTCACTGTCAGGTTCTTGGGCTTGACATTTGTGCTGATATGCCCATTGGTGACGAGATGATCAGAGGAGTTTCTGGCGGGCAGAGGAAGCGTGTAACAACTGGTATGCATGCATACATAGAAAGAATAAGCTCAACCTTTTCCATTCATAGTTGAAAAGAATTTCTTACTTAATTCATATTACACTTGTCTGATTTTTTTTACTTGTATCCATGGCAGGGGAGATGTTAACAGGACCTGCAAGGGCTTTGTTCATGGATGAAATTTCCACTGGTTTGGACAGCTCTAGCACATTTCAGATTGTGAAATACATAAGACAATTGGTCCATGTGATGAATGACACCGTGATGATCTCCCTCCTACAACCACCGCCAGAGACCTACAACCTGTTTGATGACATTATTTTGCTATCAGAAGGATACGTAGTGTACCATGGGCCACGTGAAAACATCTTGGAATTCTTTGAATCTGCTGGTTTCCGATGCCCTGAGAGGAAAGGAGTTGCTGACTTTCTTCAAGAGGTCACTTCCAAGAAAGACCAGCAACAGTACTGGTACCTTGACCAGGAGCAGTACCGTCACGTGTCTGTCCCAGAGTTTGCTGAACGTTTCAAGTCATTCCATGTAGGCCAGCAGATGCTCAAGGAGCTGCAAATTCCTTTCGACAAGTCCAAAACTCATCCTGCTGCGCTGACCACCAATAAGTATGGGCAATCCAGCTGGGAGTCATTCAAGACAGTGATGTCAAGAGAGCTGCTATTGATGAAGCGCAACTCCTTCATCTACATCTTCAAGGTTACCCAGTTGGTCATCCTTGGGCTCATTGCCATGACTGTGTTCCTCAGAACAAAGATGCCACATGGGAAGATTTCTGACAGCGGCAAATTCTTTGGTGCTTTGACTTTCAGTTTAATGACCGTCTTATTCAATGGATTTGCTGAGCTACAATTTACTATTAAAATGCTTCCTACGTTCTACAAACAGAGGGATTTCTTGTTCTTTCCTCCATGGACCATTGGACTGGTAAACATAATCTCAAAAGTTCCTGTTTCGCTTGTGGAGTCGATAGTATGGGTTGTCCTCACTTACTATGTAATGGGCTTTGCGCCTGCTGCAGGAAGGTATACATCCGCGTATAACCCTTGTGCCCACTTCAACTTTTGCATTTTAGTTTTGAATGCATAACTCCATTATTCATCTATTTGCTCATTGCAGGTTCTTTCGTATGCTTTTAGCTTTTTTTGCTACTCACCAAATGGCAATGGGTCTTTTCCGATTTCTTGGTGCTGTTTTGAAATCAATGGTTGTGGCCAACACCTTGGGGACGTTTGTGATCCTTCTTGTTTTCATATTTGGAGGATTTATCATACCCAGAGGTAAGCACCCTGTCATGACAAGCTAGGCACAATATATCAGCTATCTGCATCTCATTTGCATGGATGAACGTAAGCCTTCTTCATCCTTAATTTTGATTGGCATAGGTGACATCCGACCATGGTGGATTTGGGCTTACTGGTCATCTCCTATGATGTACAGCCTGAATGCGATATCCGTCAATGAATTCCTTTCAAGTAGGTGGGCCAAAGTAAGTTTTTCTTAGGACCCTGTGTTTTTTAGTTTCTTCTAATTCGGATAGTGAAGGGATCACCATATCCTAGTGTTGTGAAGGTGATGACATCTCAACTAATGATGGACGTTTTCTTTTTTATTACAGCCAAACAATGGTACTACATCTATCGATGCACTAACAGTAGGCGAGGCTATTCTTAAAGCCAAAGGCTATTTCACTAGAGATTGGGGATTTTGGGTTTCTATTGGAGCCCTTGTAGGATTCACTATTTTATTCAACATATTGTACCTTCTGGCACTTACGTACTTGAGCTGTGAGTACCATTTTTTTCTTCTTCTGGTTGACATTATTGTTTGAAGCCTTAGTGAGCAAGGTACTTACACTATATATGATTTGTTCTCATCCAGTTGGCAGCAGCTCAAACACAGTTTCAGACGAGGAGAATGAGAATGAGACAAACACTACAATACCTATAGGTGAGTTCTTAAGTATTCATTACACTACTGCAGTCTTTGTACTATTTATTTATCAAGCTACATGAAGCCGTTAACAACAATAATGCTAATTGGTCACTATCTTCACTTGAAATTTCTGCAGATGAAGCCACAAATCGGCCAACTCGGTCACAAATCACCTTGCCTTTCCAGCCTCTTTCACTTTCTTTCAACCATGTAAACTACTACGTGGACATGCCTGCAGTAAGCCTACCTGTCTTTCTACTCACATATATCGTGCTAGGACAAATTCATCACCTCTATGATAACATTATCTGCAGATGTGAACGGAAAATATTTTAGGCCTAACATAAAATCTCTCAACTTGTGTTTCAGGAAATGAGGGAGCAAGGATTCACAGAAAGTCGTCTCCAGTTGCTCTCTGATATCAGTGGTACTTTTAGGCCTGGTGTTCTGACAGCATTAGTTGGTGTGAGTGGAGCTGGGAAAACCACTCTAATGGATGTCCTGGCAGGAAGGAAAACTAGTGGATCTATTGAAGGAAGTATCACCCTCTCTGGTTACCCTAAAAAACAAGAAACTTTTGCCCGCGTGAGTGGCTATTGTGAACAAACTGATATCCATTCACCAAATGTTACTGTATATGAATCCATTCTGTACTCTGCCTGGCTGCGCCTTTCTTCAGATGTCGATGAAAATACGAGAAAGGTATACTCATTGAAGCCACGTTTCAGACTCAACTAAAGATGCAGTGTTCTTTATATTTGAAGCTTCAAACTGTAACTGTTTCCATCTAAAGAAATTAATCTTTGCCCTCGCAGATGTTTGTGGAGGAAGTCATGACTCTTGTGGAGCTTGATGTTTTGCGTAATGCTATGGTTGGTCTCCCTGGAGTGGGCGGGTTATCGACTGAACAAAGAAAGAGACTGACAATTGCTGTGGAGCTGGTAGCAAATCCTTCAATCATATTCATGGATGAGCCAACTTCTGGTCTTGATGCTAGAGCCGCGGCAATTGTAATGCGGGCGGTGAGAAATACAGTGAACACTGGGCGAACTGTGGTTTGCACTATCCATCAACCCAGCATCGATATATTCGAGTCTTTTGATGAGGTTCTCTATCTGTCTCTCTCTCTCTCTCTCTCTCTCACGCACACACATATATATGAAGTGCAAATAACTCACTATTGGTTCCTTTTATAGCTTCTGCTTATGAAAAGAGGAGGACGAGTTATTTATGCTGGTGAACTTGGTCAGCACTCTCATAAACTAGTTGAATATTTTGAGGTCAGTTTCCTTAGTTTACATGTTGATGTGGGGCAGCAAGTTTTGTTCCACTTTGCAATTGAATGGATAACCTGCTTACAAATATGACCAGTGGGCTTAGAAAAAGTCACTCACTTAAACAGGCCTTGAACTCCTTGTAGGTGTAGAAAAAGTGAAAAACCTAACACAAGAGGTTGTCATTGCATTGCAGGCAATTCCAGGTGTTGAAAAGATCACAGAGGGATATAATCCTGCAACATGGATGCTGGAAGTTAGCTCCCCTTTAGCCGAGGCTCGCCTGAACGTAAATTTTGCTGAAATTTATGCTAATTCTGATCTTTATAGGTAAGGAGCCTCATTCGTTGAACTTGAGCGCAACCTTTCAATATTTTTATCCATTGGCTGTTAATTCCTTTAAAACAAGTACATATTCTCTTAAAATGGAGTGCCAAAATTGCAGTTGTTTTCATTTCTAGTATCAACATTGAGTTCCTATTTATCAACTATGACCAGGAAAAACCAAGAACTTATTAAGGAATTAAGCATTCCCCTGCCTGGCTATGAGGATCTCTCATTTCCTATGAAGTATTCTCAGAATTTCTACAACCAATGTGTTGCAAACTTCTGGAAGCAATACAAATCTTACTGGAAGAATCCACCCCACAACGGCATGCGCTTTCTTATGACGATGATCTATGGCCTTGTATTTGGCACAGTGTTTTGGCAGAAGGGGACGAAAATGTATGATCTTATTTTTCTATAGTTGGGACTTTCAAATGATTATATATTAGCTTCTATTGAGGCACTAATTCTTTTTGGCTTTTTGCATATGTTTGATTTGTGGGCAGAAACTCAGAACAAGATTTGTCCAATCTACTTGGAGCCACTTATGCTGCTGTCTTCTTCCTTGGGTCTGCCAACTGCATCACAGTGCAGCCTGTTGTGTCAATCGAGAGAACTGTCTTCTACCGTGAAAAGGCGGCAGGGATGTACTCTCCATTATCCTATGCATTAGCTCAGGTAATTTTTCACTCTTAATTTGATACACATTTTGATAGAAAATTCGTGTTTAGATTCATTGAGCTTGTCTAAATGAAAGGGCCCATCCTATTCAAAATATAATGAGCACAAACTCCAATGGTGGTATGATTCTAAAGATTGTGCAATTTTTGATTCATGCAGACATGCGTGGAGGTGATCTACAACATCTTGCAGGGGATTCAGTACACGGTCATCATCTATGTGATGATTGGATATGAGTGGAAAGCTGCAAAGTTCTTCTATTTCCTTTTCTTTATAATTTCAAGCTTCAACTACTTCACATTGTTCGGCATGATGCTGGTGGCGTTGACCTCATCTTCCATGCTTGCAAACATACCCATAGCCTTTGTATTCCCTCTTTGGAACCTTTTTGCTGGGTTCCTCGTTGCGAAACCGGTAAGTAAGCCAAGATTAACCCGTGTCATGTGTTGATTAATTAACTTGATTCGTTGACTAAGGATCATGATGATGGTTTGCTGCTTGTTGTTGCAGTTAATACCAATTTGGTGGAGGTGGTACTACTGGGCGAACCCTGTGTCCTGGACCATCTATGGTGTCATCGGGTCACAGTTTGGTGATAACACCAGTTCTTTTTCGGTCTCCGGTGGGGGCCACACGGTGGTGAAGCAATTCTTGGAGGACAGTTTGGGCATCAAGCACGATTTCCTTGGGTATGTGGTGCTCGCGCATTTCGCATACGTCATCGGATTCTTCTTAGTGTTCGGCTACTCCATCAAGGTGTTGAACTTCCAGAAACGTTAGGCAGACGGCCACTTATGCTTATGCAAGAGAGAGGCGGCAATATATAGTTTGTGTGTATATGTGTATAGTAGAAGTAGTAGGATACATACATAACATTATTGCATAAGCTCTGCTATTTAGAGGAATGGTAGTTGGTAGCGATATGCCGGCCCTATTTTTATCATTATTATTGTTGTTGGTGTCCTGCAAGACACAAGGTTATGTAGCATCTTCGTGTAAGTATCCCAAAATAGTATTCTTCCCAATAAAAAGTGAAGGAAAGTGTTAACGCGAGTGTTTCTGTCACATACAAGTTGTTACTGGTCCGGTATGAATTAATTATTTTGGTATTTGCAAGGATTGGTATGGTTTTAAATACAGGCCAATGGCAGTTGAAACAAAGTAGCTGGTATTTGCAATGATTAGTACGGTTGTGAAAAACAGGTGAATGGCGGTTGAAGCAAAGTAACCAACTAAACAAGTAAATCTTTATCTTTATCTTTATTTCTTATCTTACCTCTTACCTCTTACCTATATATATATATATATATACTAATAAAGCAAATATTGCTTCTGCCGTACGTCATTTAAATTGCCCCTAAAGTTGACTAAAATTACCCACCAATGCCACATATAAGTCATAAAATACGTTTCAAACCGGAAAATATCCGGACTGGGCCTGCCCATGTAGGCTCCTCCTATATTACGCTCTGGCCGTTGAAAAAAGATGCAGCACACCTATTTGGGCCGGCCCATGCGTGGGTGCCTGTTTTTTTGGTTTAGTTCTTTTCTTTTTCTTTTTAGTTCCATTTTGTTTTTGTACTTTAAATAATTTAGAACTTCAAATAACTTTTTTAAATTTTAAGAAACTGTGAATTTCGAAATAAAATATTCAAAAAAACATATTTTTTTGAGAATTCAAAAACTACTGAGGAGTTTTGAAAAATGTTTGCATATACAAAAAATGTTTAAATTTTGAGTAAATGTCCATAAAATATAAAATTCAATGATTTTAAATAAAAGTCCGTGTAAAAATCTTAAAAACAATTTGTGCCTCTGTTTTTAGTCTCGTTTTTTATTTTAATTTTGCCGTTCCATTTTTTAATTTAAATAATTTGGAACTTTGAAAATTTTTGCAATTTATAAAACTGAGAATTTTGAAATAAAAGTTTGAAGAAAACATGAAATGTTAGTGAATTCAAAAAATGCTCGGGGTTTTTGTAAAAATATTCGCATATTCAGAAAAATGTTCATAATTTTGAGAAAAATGTTGGTGAAAACAATAAAAGTCCATTATTTTCAAAAACAAATTGTGTATTATTTTTTGAGTGCAATTGAAAAAAATGTTTGCTAATTCAAAAAATGTTCATGCATTTCAAGAAATGTCCTAAAATTTTAAAGACATAATATGATCAACACCATTCGAGATTTATTTATTTTTCTCCCGTTGCAACGCACGGGCCCTTTTGCTAGTCTATTAATAAAGCACCTATTGCTTCTGTGGTACGTTATTAAAATTGCCTTCAAAATTGTCTAATATTATCCACCAATGCCACCAATAAATTATAGAAAACGTTTTGCAGGAATCCTGACATGGGCCGGTCAAAGCATCGGGACCAGCTATACTACGCTCTGCTCACTGGAAAATAAACAGCACGCCCATTTGGGCCAGCCCATGGGCGGGGGCCTGTTTTTTTAGTTCTTTAATTATTATTTATCTGTTTATTTTTATTTTTTCTAATTAAAATAAATAAAAAAACTTTAGCAATTCAAAACATTATATTTACATAAATTTTTGATAAAACATAAAATGTTTGAGAAGTCAAAAATTGTTTGGGATTTTTGTAAAAATGTTTGCATATTAAAAAAATTGTTATTTTGGAGAAAACATTTGTGAATCAAAAAAAGTCCATCATTTTGAGCAATTTCTTTAAAGAAATTAAAACAATGTTTGATAATTAAAAAATCGAATTATTCACCAATTCACAAGAAAATACTTGAAAAAGTTCGTAATATAAAATATTGTTTGGAATTTTAAAAAAATGTTTATAAATAGTAAAAAAATCTCAATTTTAAAAATGTTCCAAAATTTGTAAAAATGTTCACGAATGATTGAATGTATGCAGTTAAATACTAATGCTTCCGAGTCTTTTTGATTATATACCTGAGTGAATTTTGAAGAATTAATTGTGAGGGTGGATCGGAATATTATAGTATATTTAAAAAAATGTTTCTTGAAATTAAGAATAATTCTTTGCGTTACCAAGTTTTTTGACAACCATGATATTTAAAAAAAAAATATGTACATTGTTTCAACTTGTGAATTGTGAATAAAATTAAAGGAAGAAATATTTTCTTGCATTTGTGAACAAATTTTCGAAATCATGCGATGAGATATGAACATAATGTGGTCATCGCCATTGAAGATGATGGTTTTTTTTTCTCCCTTTGCAACAGACGGGCTCTTTTGCTAGTAACATAAAAGTAAAGGACTGGAAATAAACTACCGGTTGTCTGCGCGCCGGGTATAAATGAATCTTCACCAATCTCCTACATACCCCATGCCAACCGGGCAGTGCCGGCCTTGGTGTATGGCGGGAGGGGCGATGGCCAAGGGCCCACATCAGGAGGGGGCCCATGATGTAGTATAGTGAAGAAAATTGATATTAAAAAAAATTATACCTGAGAAGAGAAATGAGATGGGCCGGCACTGAAATAGCTAGCTAGCTAGCTAGCGATGGGAAGCGTCACGCAGCCAGATGGAAGGCACGGCGCTTGTCCCGTTTCTGATTTCGATCAATCAAAGACATCGTCTTGTGCCCAGGCTTGGTCCCTCGTGTGTTGGTCTTCGTGAGTCGTAATTCTGTCGTCTCGTCGACCTACGCTCGGCGCCTCGGCCACCGCTGGTCATCGCCGCCATCGCGCTTGCCATGCGGCCATCCGACATGGGGCAAGGCGGGAATACATGTACGTATTTGTGCAGTGAGAGTGAGGTATGTATCCATGAACCCATGAATCTATCATATACCAATTTCCTGAATCCTGATCCATCCCGGATTTCACCCAAAGCGTAATTTCAGTACTCCCTCCGTTCCTAAATATAAGACCTTTTAGAGATTCCACTATGGACTATATACGGATGTATATAGACATATTTTAGAGTGTAGATTCACTCTTTTTGCTCCGTATAGTCTATAGTGGAATCTCTAAAAGGTCTTACATTTAGGAACGGAGGGAGTAGCATTTTATTATTTAGCATGTATCCTAATATTTTGCCATTCTATGTACTATACGTCTAGGGTTTCAATTATCTTTGTATGCTCTTTTCCTCATAGTTTTAAGACATTAGCCTAGTATATTGTTAAAGAAGAAGCAATTATCATGGTCTTAGGACATAGGGCCCAAATCGTCGAGTTAGCCTCGGGCCTCCCAAAACACAGGCCGGCCTTGCAAGGGGGTATTACACATGAGCGGCAAATGACAACCAATCACATAGATGAGATAAAGGAAAACCATACTATTGTCATAATAAGACGAATGATCAAATCAATCTCGATCTCTCATCAAGTACAAATAGAATTAAAAACCCTAGCGTTACAAGTTTGAATCTCTCTCAACGGTGAAGATGACAATGAATGGAACGGGTGATGATGGAGAAGCACCCAGAAGGGATATATGTGAAGCCCTTCTCTTCTGTATCTTCCCCTCCTGTTATGGTTGTCTTCCTCTCCTCTTATCCCTTGTCTTCCTATATTAAGTTTGCTTGTATAGATGAAAGCGAGACGCTAGGCACACTTGCACTAATCATTGTTTTCTCCTCTTGTTGCATTGCGCACATTTTCTCAAAAAAGAAAATTGCCCATTGCTGCCCGAATTGACACGGCACTGCCTTATTTACTTCCAAAAAAATGATTTGACCTGCACAACAAGTAAGGAAATAAGGTTTCCTTGTTTCCAAAAGACAATGAAATTTCTAGTAAAAGGAAAATCCGTCGACTTTATAAGTTGTGCGATTATCGACAAGGTGAAAATCAATAAAAATCCTGCAATAAGTCTCTCAAAATACGCACGACAAAGTACCAAATTTAAGAGCTATAAACTCCCCAAGCTTAAAGTGATGCTCGTCCTAAGAGATAAAAAGAACGAATGGGGACTTGACGATTGTGTAAATGGGTTTACCAGCTCGCGAAGATACAGTAAGTTAAAACTTGGATTTGAATGGTTACACTAAAGATCGCAGCCTAGCCACAAGTAATTTGCATAACACTAATTCAACTTCTCAACTCGAGTCTCAATAGGTAGATAGGCACAAAGCAAGGTTAGATAACTTCCCTTTATGAGAATGAGAATGGATTTTTGCAAGAGGCACTTTTCTTTTCAAAATGCCAACAAGGGGTTGGTCATAGAAAACACGATCCTTGAGTATCACTATTAGAAAACAGGCATCAGTTCTGGTTTTAGAGGGCCTTTAGTCCCGGTTCTGCAATCGGGACTAAACAATCAGGACAAATGACCGAAATTTTTAGTCCCAGTTGTGTTACGAACAGGGACTAACAGTGCTCCACGTGGACGTTGTGGGACGCGAGGGTAGGAGGACATTTAGTCCCAGTTGGTAACAAAAACCGGGACTAAAAGACAGCCACGCGTGAGCAGCCGCTTGACGCTGTTTTTTTGAAAGGAGAGGTTTAGGGGTTTCATATTGTGTTTTATCCTTTTCTTTTTGTGTTCGCCCTTCAATTCTTTTACATTTAGGATTTCATTTTATTTTATGTTGTTCATTCAACTCGACGCTAGGTACTACATATAGCAATGAAAGGACCATTAATTACACAACATTGTCATGAACAAAATCTCATAACATAGTGGATACTAGGGATCAATCCCCGTCAAAACTAACTCGATTACATGATAGATCTCATCCTACTCATCACCGTCCAGCGAGCCTACGAATAGATTACTCACGAACGAGGAAGAGCTTCATGAAATTGGAGAGGGAAGAAGGTTGATGATGACGATGGCGACGATTTCTCCTCTCCGGAGCCCAAGACGGACCCCAGATCTGCCCTCCAGATGAAGAACAGGTGGTGGCGGCGCTTCCGTATCGAAAACACGACGAAAACTTGTCTTTTTATTTTTTCTGGGACGAAAGACAACTTATAGAGCTGGAGTTGGGGGCGGCAGAGGCCTGTGGGCCCCACAAGCCTGCCCACCGCCACCAGGGGGTGGTGATGGAGCAGGGGCTTGTGGCCCACTGGCCCACCCCCTCAGGTGGATTCTGGCGCAGGTATTTTTGATATTTTCCAAAACTGCTCCCCGTAAATTTTCAGGACGTTTGAAGAACTTTGATTTCTGCACAAAAATAACACCAAGGCAATTGTGCTGAAAACAGCGTCAGTCCAGGTTAGTTCCATTCAAATCATGCAAATTATAGTCCAAAACAAGGGCAAAGGAGTTTGGAAAAGTAGATACGTTGGAGACGTATCATGTCCCGGTCTAGCCTTGAGTAAAGTGCAATACCTCCCCCAAGCTTTAGGGAGGTGCTCATCCTACAACTGTTTAAAGTTATATATTCTTTGTAAAGCAGCATGTTGCTTATGAGCAGGAAAATATTTAGCAACAAAAGATTGAGCTAAATCTTGAGGACTCTTAAAGGAACCACATGGTAGTACATCATACGATGGTTTAGCATCTCCCTTCAAAGAGAAAGGAAGTAGCTTAGTAACATAATTATTTCTCTTCTTGTCCTCTGTAGTGAATAATCCACCCAACTCGGTGAGTTTGGTAAGGTGTGCAATAGTGTCGTCATTTTCTCTGCCATAAAAGGGGCTAGCTTCAGCTGTGGATATAAGTGAAAGATCGACAGAGAAATCAAAATCAGCATCCTTAATGCAAATAGGAGATGAAGCAAATTCAGGATCAGGAGTAAATTTGTTCTTCATAGAATGCTTTTCAAGCAGCTTCTTAACAGCAGCAGGGTCAGAGTCAGCACACTCTGTAAGCTCCCTGCATAAATCATCATCAAGCTCAATATAATCATCATCAAGAATTCTTTCCTTGAGAACACTCAAGTCCGGGTAACCAAAGGATCTACCAATGGGGTAGCGTGCAACAGGAATTTCTATTCCAGACTGCTTTACAGCCTTAGCAATCTGAGACTCAATAAAATAACCAAGTAAACCAGTCTCATCAAGAGTAGTAGAAGCATGATCAAAAGTATCAGACATAGTGATGGACTCGGTAAAAGCAGCATGTGGTGACGGCGAAGCAAAGTTACTCATAAGGGAAGGTGAATCAAGCATAGCACTAGTGCTAAGAACAACACCTTTTCGTGTAGTGGATGGTAAAATCGGAACCTTGGGGGTCTCCTTTCTTACCCATAGCGGATAAATCGCAGCAAGCAAAATAACTCCAAGTAGACTTGTAAATAAAGCTATGCTCCTCAGCAACGGCGTCCGAAAATAATCTTGATAACCCACAAGTGTAGGGGATCGCAACAGTCTTGGCGGGTAAGATAACCCAATTTATTGATTTGACACAAGGGGAGCCAAAGAATATTTATAAGCTTTAATAGTTGAGTTGTTAATTCAACCGCACCTGAAAGATACATGTTTGGCAACTAAATATTAGTAGCAACGCTGATATGGAGGTGATGGTGGCAACGGAAATAATGGTGGCAAAGCAACGAAAGTAAAACAACAAAAGCAAAGCAACTTGTAACCAGCAGGATTAAAATACTGTAGGCTAGGGAGATGGATGGTTGGTCATGGATGAGAGATATCATGTATTTAACTTGGGGCAAGGTACACAGAAAAGTACTGATCATCTAGGCAAATATCAAATATTAGGCATGTATCCCAAGGTAGTCGTGCGTGGTTGCAATAAGAACTTGCACAATATCTTTCGTCCTACCATCCCGCTACCAACGGGGCCAAAAGGAACTTATGAAGATTAAGGTTCTCCTGTCAAAGAGCACCGGAACAAAGCATTAACAATCAATGGATACATGGAATCCTCAAATTATAGTCTATCACCTTTGGTGTCCGAGGCTGTCACCATTGGGATCGTCGGTTCCGGACTATAATAGGTGCATACTACTCACACTACTCATAGATAGGATCAAGAACACAAATATATTCATGAAAACATAAGGTATTCAGATCTGAAATCATGGCACTCGGGCCCAAAGTGACAAGCATTAAGAGCAACAAGTAGTTGCAAAGATGATAAACACCATAGTAGATGATAGGCAACATGCCCCAACAATCTGACGAACTATTACATGATCTAACTCATCCAGTCCCTACCATCCCCTTCACCTACAACAGGGAATTACTCACACATGAAAGGGGAAGTCATGGAAGGGTGATGGAGTGGCGATGGTGATTGACGATGGCGACAATTTCTCCTCTCCGGAGGCCAAGGCAGCCGCCAGATTAGCTCTCCCGGAGAAGAACCGAGGGTGGCGGCGGCTCCGCGTCGAGAATTGGCAAATCGACTTCTGTTCTGGAGTTTCTCCGTCTCGCGTAAAAATAGGAGCCAAGATAGGGCACCAGAGGGGGTGGGCCTCATCCAGGCGGCCTCCTTGCGTGGCCAGGGGGCAAGCCGCGCCACCAGGTCGCCTGGAGGCCTGGTTACCCCCTCTGGCCCATCTTCTGGTCAAGGGTTCCTCCTAGTGTGTGTATTTTCTCTATTTTTATTGGAATTTTCCGGGACACCTAAAAATCTATTTTCCTGCACACAAGAAAGCCATACAGGCAACTCTTTTGAAAACAGCGTTAGTCCGGGTTAATTTTGTTCAAATCATGCAAGAATGAGGTCAAAATAATAGAAAAAGTGTTTGGAAAAGTCGATATGTTTGAGAAGTATCATAGAGGCCCTCCGAGATCGATCTGACTCCGATAAGGCACCGGAAAAAAGCTCCTGATGGCCTCGCGACGATGAAAAAAATGTTTCGGGGTGCTCTTTAGGGTTTTTGGAATATATATGAATTTATAGACTAGAGAGGGGCACCGAGAGGCAACCGAGGGGAGCACGAGGCAATAGGGCACACCCTATCACTACGGGAAACAACTAGTTTGCCGTCACTCGACTTCTTTGCCATCAGCTTTTCATCGGGACAGATGGCAAAGAGCATTTTCACCGTCATCAGCTGACGGCAAAGTATGTCTCACGGCAAAAATATACTTTGCCGTCTGTTTTTATTACAAACGACAAAGATCGACAAAGATATACTTTGCCGTTAAGAGAACACTTTGCCGTTTGTAATGGAAAATGCAGCCGGCAAATTCTTTGTCATCTGCCTTTTTTATTACAAATGGCAAAGTGTGCTCTTTGCCATCTGTAATAAAAAAAGCAGACGTCAAAGAAGAAACACATCCCATGGATCAATCTCCTAGATCGATGCGGTGGCACGATCCGCACCTCACGCTGCCTCTCCTATATCTCTCTCTCCCACGCTTTCTCTTCCACCCGTCCCCACCATCTCCTCTCTCTCCCTTATCCCGTCATCGCACTCTCTCGTACACATACGTTTGCAGCCACCCCACATCACCTCACTCGTCGGCAACCCCGTCGCACCACGCCTCACTCGTCGGCCACCCCACCCATCCTCGCCTCGCTCGCCGCTGGCCACCTCGCCTCGCTTGCCGTTGTCCGCCACCTCGCCTCACCCCGGCCACCTCGCCCCACCTTGCTCACTGCCGGACCCTCCGCCTCACTGTTCACCCCGCCCCACCTCACTCACCACGTTGGGCCCTCACTCGTCGGCCACCCCACATATTGTTGTAGAAGAGTGTAACTCCATGCATACATATTTTTGTAATTTGATCTGTGGAAATTGTTGATGTTCAGGTGTTTAAGATCCGTAATTTTTGTAAATTTGTACATGGAGAATGGTTGTAGCGGAAATTTTCTCCACTCCTTTACATTTCTGTTATGATGTTCAAGTGTCGTGCGTATTTTTGTAAAAATAAAAAGAAAATCTTTGCCATCTGTAAGATAGTGCGGCTGACGGCAATGAAGTTAACTCCGTTATCAACATCAGAGCCATGAACTACTTTTCTTTGCCGTTTGTTGAACTTTAAACTACGGCAAACTAGTTCCATTGACGGCAAAATCTTTGTTGTCTGCCCGACGCAAAGCTAACGACAAAGAACCTCTTTCCCCATTCATAGGATGTCGTCATGCTTTGCCGTCTATTGGTAAATGGCAAAGTTGTCGTTTGTATACATTCCTTTGCCGTTTGTTATTGCGTGACGACAAACTTACTGATTCCCGTAGTGAACCCCCTAGTCACACCCTGTTGGCTCGTGCCTCCCTCGTGAGGCCTTTGGTCTCCTCCCGAAGCTTCGAGGTCTTCTTTTGGTCCAAAAAAAATCTTATTGAAGTTTCATGAAAATTGTACTTTGTTTGGTACTGTAAACTTGAAAAACCAAAAACATGCAGAAAAGCACAACTAGCACTGTACACTGGGTTAATAGGTTAGTGCATGAAAATAATATTAATTGGTAAGTAAACTCCCAAAAAGTATCCTAGAATGATAATATAATAGTATGGAACAACCAAAAATTATAGATACGTTGGAGACGTATCACTCACGTTATCCGGTTTTTCCTCGCCTACTTCAAGCGTCGGCGCCTCGCTCCTAATCAGCCGCCGCCGCCGTCAGGACGCCACCGCCGCTCTTCTTCGGAGCCGTTGTAGCTCCCTCCCCTGGGTTGCGCCGCCAGTCCACCGCCTTCATCTTCGTCTAGCACCAGCTCATCGCCAGCGACGCTGTCGTCTTCCTCGACCAATTCATCTACTCCAACCACCACAGGCAACATCGACACCTCGCCGATTTGCGCCACAATCGTCGTCGAGTCCTTCTCTGTTAGCCTCCTTGACATGGTGTACCAATTTGTGTAGGTCCCCGTCTACGCATGCCCGGTGCTGGCAACACCGACCCCTGCCTTCGTCCCCGGTGTGTTCCCAGGACTAGCAAACCTGGTGCGGCGCATCGTCAACATCAACATCGCCCGTCTACGCATGACCGGTGCTGGAAACACCGATGCGTGTCTTCGTCCATGATGTGTCTTCGGGCTTGGCAAACCCGGCGCGACGCGTCGTCAACTACGTCTTCTTCCCGGCGCACCACTACTTGGACATCACTGCGCCCATGACTAACTCGGCACCTCCTTGCGCCCACGGCTCCACGGTGACTTTCTCGACACCGGCTACCCCCACTCAGTATCGACCATGGCGTTGTTTGCACGACTACGAATACACCATCCTACGCTCTCGTCTACCTCGACAACGGCACAAAGAGCTATCACCTCGCTTGAGTTACTCATCGGCTTTCTCTAAAGTCCACGCGTCCGCGACACGACATTGTCCCCGACGCTCCCGCTACGACTGCGGGGGATGTCAGCCCGTTAGTTGTTATTCTCTCTAGTCTGAACGTCCGTGATGCTCATGTTATTCGCAATGCTACTGCTACTACTGCAGGAAGGGGGGATGTTAGAGATATATTACAAATCGTATACTAACATAGACATGACTCTATACTATCTTAGTACTACCTTCATACTATGGTAGTGGATAGTAACATAAAGTGTGGTGTCATAAAAATTTAATTTAATAGGTTATAGACTCATATTATATATATTCAAACATACAATGTTATGGTAACTAGCTAGGTTACTTAAATTACCTCTCTCCTAATTAACGTATTGCCACATAGATAAATTTGTTAAGTTTGACTCGATGTTAGCTTGGATCCATCGCCTGCTACATAGCATGGCCCACCTGTCAGGCTTTACCAAGTTTTTCTGTTGAGAACTCGGTGAATTAAATATTCAGACGAGTCCGTTTTTGTTCGTCGAGTCGTTTTTTCATTGGAACCAGGCAAAGCCAAAGCTGTGACTAGTTGCTTATAATTACTGATTCCAATTTTAAATTAAACCCGACAAACAAAAATTTACGGAGTTCATGATAAAATGAACTCGATGAAGTATTGAAACTCGGAACAAAACCATATTCTAACAGTGCTGCCTCGGTATTGAGTTGTTGACCAGATCAATCCCACACGGCGCCCAACCCCTAATACTATCCTCCTTGTCATCGCTCAAGCATTTACGGTTCTTATATATCCCACAACGCAAGGCCCTCACCCACCAGAACAACAGTCCCTGCGAGGGAGAACAGTAGTCAGGGTGTTCAGCCGCCATGCCGCTGGTCCGTCACTGTTACCCTCCCTACTGATCTCACGGATCACTCACAGATACAAGGGTTTGGGTAGCTAATTAGGTTACAAACAACAAGAGCAAGTGGATTGGGAGAGAGAGAGAGAGAGCCGGAGGTGGGAGAGAAGAAGCCGCCGCTGGATGCCGTGTTCGCCGTGATCCGTGTGGATGCCTGCTCGATCCCCTCTGTCAGGTATTTGTAGTTGCTGGCTTCCATGACCTGGCCGCTAGGCCCGCTGCTCTCATGTCGGCCAAGGCCCACCGCTGGAGGGTTGCTAACAGTCACACCGCCGTCCGGCTACACGTAGTTGATGCTTAGAGCATCTTCAATCGTTGGAGCCCAAGAACACCACCAAAACAAAAAGTTAGTGTTTTGGAGGACTAAATGCTTCATTCCGTGACAATAGGGGTGTATGGAGAGGGCATTTTTCCAGCCACACCCCATCCTAATTCATAGTTTGTGAGGGAAATGATTAGGTGGGCGAAAAAAGGACACATAAAGAGACATAATTCGTCGAAACTTTCACCGGGGAGCCCAAGAGCCCCCAACGTGCTGGAATTCGCCTGGGTATGCCTATGCTATTTTAACATCCCGAGGGGCGTGGGGGGCGCGGTTCGTTCGTTTTTCGGTCAAAAACATCCTCGAGCCTAATACCGAACCTAAAAAGATGTCTTGGGGACATGCTAAGAATGCGGTTGGAGATGCTCTTACTTGTTTCACCCGGAGCCCCACTCATTCAGGTGTCTATCCAGGCACGCAAATCTAAAGATCATCATTAGAGCAAGTATAATAAATTCTAATCAACACCCTATAGCATGTGCCAAGTGAGCAAAATACCAGCTGAAGGAGAGAGAAATGATGAGAGAGAGGGAGCGGGCTCTAGCACAAGGTACGAGAAAAGCGAGCTTGTGCTTGGGTACACTCGATGCATGGTTCTTATCTTCCAATCACGGCTCTTTTTTGCTTCCCTACATGCAAAAAAAAAAAATGTTATAGCCAGCTTAGTAGCTAGCATATAGCCATCCTATTATATGAGTAAGAGCATGGTTAATAGTATAGCCAAATGTTGGCTATAAGCCATCTTATAGCCTATCTTATAGTTAGATTGTCCAATAGTTAGCTATAAAAGAGTACTACTAACCAATGTTTTAATTCTCACAAAGCACCTGGGAGCACGTGCTAGAGCTAGCTTTTCACGAAGAGCCCGCTTCCCTTCTCTCTCATCCAACTCAGCAAAAATATAGTATTTTAATCCTTATAACCTGCTGACTGTATATTATTGTACTTGCTCTAAGCTTTTAGATGACATGACATTGGTTTAAAGCCAGCGGGCTTTACTATTAACCAATGCTTTACTTCCTCAACGTATTCTTTCAGATCCCCATGTTTCAGTCCATAATTATTTTCTTAGGTTATCTTCAATAGTCGTAAGTCATCGTCGATAAAATTGCCACATAGACGATTTGGATGACACGACACGTAATTAAAGAAGAGAGAGAATGAAATTGTATGAACTTGAAACAACGGTTCAGGCACAAGCTCCGAGGCAAGCATGGTCATTTCCTCAATATTTAGTGGATCCGCTTAATTATTTTATATACGGTTAACATACACTTCATTGAAGAGCTTGTATGATGTGTGCTATTGACGGCTGATATGAACACTTATATCAACGATTGAATATACAGAGTGTTGAAAATGCTCTTGGCAACATCCTGCATCAAATTACATATATAACTGCCCGACGCGCCGGACAGAAGCAGCCTGCGTCCACACCCCATCTCTGATCCGTTCTTGTTTACTTATGAACTGCATTTTTATTTCATAATTTATCATTCCAACATGTAATTTTGGATCTAGTATATCTTTGGCCGGATACCCCAAAACAGCAGTAAGCACGATGCCTTACCTGTTGGAAATATACCCTAGAGGTAATAATAAAGTGGTTATTATTATATTCTCTAGTTCATGATAATTGTCTATTATTCATGTTATAATTGTATTCATCGGTAACCGTAATACATGTGTGAGTGGGAAACCCTAAGTGGGAAGGGCAACCAGCCACAAAGTGCTACATGGGCCAAAAGTGGATGGGAACCAGCTCCTAGGGGGGGCTGGTGCGCCACCACTAAGGGCCCAAGGCGCACAAGGGGTGGAGAGGGGCAAAACCCTAGGCGTGGAGGGGCACCTTTGGGCCCAAGGCCCACCCTAGGGCGCCTCCTTCACCCTTGGCCGCCGCCCCTTGCCCTAGATGGGCTGTCGCGCCCCTTAGGGTGGGAAACCCTAAGGGTGGGCACCCTCCTCCCTCTCCTCCTATATATAGTGGAGGGTTTGGGGCTGTTTTGAGACACAATCTCTCTCCCTCTCTCTCTCTCGGCGCATCCCTACTCCTCCTCCTCCTCATCCTCCGTAGTGCTTGGCGAAGCCCTGTCGGAGTGCCACGTAGCTCCACCGTCACCACGCCGTTGTGCTGCCGGAGCTCTTCCTCAACCTCTCCTCCCTCCTTGCTGGATCAAGGCATTGGAGACGTCACTGGGCTGCACGTGTGTTGAACGCGGAGGCACCGTTGTTCGGCGCTTAGATCAGAATCCACCGCGATCTGAATCGCTGCGAGTACGACTCCATCAACCGCGTTCTAGCAACACTTCCACTTAGCGATCTTCAAAGGTATGAAGATGCTCTACCCCTTTGGTCGTTGCTGGTTTCTGCATAGATAGATCCTTGTGTGGCGTAGGAAAATTTTAAAATTACTACGTTACCCTACATTACCATATGGACTCTCTAAAAGTGCCCAACACTATATGACACGATGGTACTCCCTTCGTCTCACAATATAAGAGCGGTTTTAGTGTAAAAACCAAAAAACCGGTCTTACATTATGGGACGGAGGGAGTACTTCTTGTTTTTATTACCATGCATGCAAACACGGCTGAGATACGGTGCGCTGCTGGCGCTTTGTGCTGAATGTGCGCTTCGTTGGCAACACACAAAATTTATAGTTCTGCATTCAGCCTCGACCCTTCCGCAAGGGAACCATTAGGAATCAGACTACTGATCCTTAGCGTCCCGTTAGACCAAGCTAGAGCCGTTGGATTAGAGAGTCATTAACTAGCAGGTTTTAATGGGTACTTACAAGGTGGGCCTGGATGATAGCTTTGTTTCCGCGTAACATGATTTGAGTTTGCTTCCTACCAAAACTCCAGCCTGAAATTACGTGATTGATTCCTATCAAAACTGCACTCTACAATCACGTCATTTGAGTTTGCTTCTTACCTGTTTTCGTAAAGGAAAAAAGGTGTGCTTCCTACCATAACTACAACCTAAAATCACGTGACCATACAATTTTAGATCCAATTGTTCTTAACGCTTTTGCTCCATATTTTCTCTTATTTATCTTTAAAAAAATGCTTCTAATATTAGTTAAGTTTGGTTCCGATGCATCCCTATTGAAAAGTTGTGCTTCCGACCCAGGTTGGATTTGTTTTGTCATATGTCCCACCTAAACCATATAATACTTGCTCAAGTTGCTTCCATCGCATGAGCCATGCTTCAAACACAAGAAGCCGTCAAAATTTTCTACAAAGAACTATTGGATCTATCCATATAAATCAACTAAATTAAACCCCTAGAAACCATTTTGTCCACTACATATTAGAGTTTTCCTGACTCTATCAAGATTGCTTTAAATATACCATGGGATGCTTCAATTTTAGAATGGTAGTCTGTACATGAGTGTGTTTCCAGAATCAAGATCAATATATATATTTATTCTCGCCTATGGAACATACGACAAGATGCAAAAGAACATAAGGTATGTAGCGACAACTCATACTATATGTACAATACAATACTGATGAAACAAAGCTAGGTATATATGCTTGTAAGGAAGCATGTGTGCCTCCTGCCTGCCTTGCTGCACCATCGTTGCGGTTCCTTTTCTATCTCTCCCTTGCTTTGTTTCATCCACTTCCAGACATGCACCCACAAAGTGTGCACTTTGCTACTTTGTTTCCCAACTGACGAGGAGAATACTAGGCACTGATATACTCGATCTCATGCTGCCCACCGTCTGGAAAGCATGTTCTTCCGATCCTACCCCTACCTGAATACAAGATGACTGGAACAAAGTATGAAGCTGAAGCAAACTGAACAGTGTAGAATCACATGTGTAAATTATATGAAGCAAATTTTACACACTGAAGGAGCACAACTATGCAACGTATGAAGCACACTGTAGAATCATATGTATGAAGTATATGAAGCTAATTTTACACACCGAAGGACCACAACTATGGGGTGTATGAAGCAAATTGTACACCACGAAGAAGCACAAGTATATGACATCTGAAGCATGAAACTTTGAAAGCATCGTACCCACTGAGCCTCAAATAATTTCAGCATAGAGGAGCACATATTGTTGAAGAATCGGAATAATCAACTCTTGTTTGTTGCCAATATACAGGTGCCCAATTTTGTTATCTAGAACAATGATTTCATCGGAAAAAATATACTTTGGGAGTAGAGCTATCGTGGATGGAACATACATGAAATTTTAAAATTGTAACGAAAACTAACATCAGATTGAGATGCAAATTGTTGTTATTATTTCTGATGTGCTTAAGACATTAACTAAAATTTGTATATTATATATATATATAGTGATCAATTACACATTTGACAGAATCATGAAAATTTAACCAAAATCCATAGATAATATAGTGATCAATTACACGTAGGATGGAATCATGATAGAACATAAGAATGAAGACTGGAGGACTCAATACCTAGGGACCCGTGTGTGCTGCCAATGAGAGGAAGGTGTCAAATCTAGCAATCTTGCGTGCTGGTTTCGCACAACAACCGGGACGATGATCCGCCAGGTAATTAACCATATAGAGCAAGATAAGCAACCCGAACCATGGAAACATGCCAGGTAAATGAAGAATATATACCATTGTATGCAGCAAATCGTTTAGTAAAAGCGTAGGTATGATACAATGGAACAACGTCTCCGACAATTAAAAATGACATGCAAACAAAAGTAGAAGCATGGGTCTATTGATGCAAACAAAGTGGATTGAAGAAACAAATACTACCTCCATTCATAAATATTAGACGTTTTGACATTATAGATTGAACTTCCAAAACATCCTATTTTAGGAACGTAGGGAGTATATGATACTTACGACTCATTGATATTCTTATTTTGAGAATATAAGCATGGATATTGGAAGCATAAATTTATAACTATCACAACATCACTAATACCATGTAGAAGCATATGCTTCTGAAATTAGAAAAATAGCAATGCTGCACACCAACATTCGGATGCATAATTATGTGATGTGCAAAGAAAATACATCATAATGAATCTAGTCTTTACTCACTAAACCAAGACAGTTTGGCAAATAATTGGATCCTATAATTTCACTACAAAGGTTTGAATTTTGAAATAGATCGGAATATATATGCATGGTCACCTAGCCAGTTGTTGCGATGCACAAATCGTGCAGTTGTCCGAGCGGACTGCCTTAGCTGAAGAAAATGGCCGGACTTCCCATCGCCCCCGTCGTGGGCACCGTGGCCAGAGAGGCGACAACGACGTGGCTGGCTGGAAAGGGGGGGCATTGCGTCTTGGCTGCTTCCATGGAGATGGATGATGCGTCCCAGAATAGAGCAGACATACAGTACGCTGGATCTTGGGGGGGGGGGGGGGGGGGGGGGGAGCAGACCGTTCCCGGGCACACGGAACTTTGGACCGGAACGGGGAGGTACTAGGCAGCAGCTGCAGTGATAGGTAGAAGAACAAAAGCCATGGTTGGCCGGCGGCCGGTGTAGAAGAGATACGGCAAGCGAGCAGGACTATTGGGGAGGAGAACAAGGTTAGTGGACTTTTTTCCTAAGAGAACCGAGATTAGGGGAGTGGTGCCATTATGGTGCGTGTAAAACATATTTTGGAAGGGAATTTTGAGGGATCTTTGGCCGTTCGATCAAATACTCATCAACGGCAATAGATCGGTCTGACGAATTGTGAGCATCACACGTATGATAAGAAGTGTTTCCCTTCCGCCAAAGCATGCGACGGTAGCCACTTATCACATCATCTTCATCAGTCAGCATTGACTAAATCAACCGCCGTTAACCATAGCGGAAGCCTATATGTTACTACCGTCAAAGTGTATGAAGGTAGAAAAATGTCAAATCTAAAAACAATTACAAACAAAAATAAAATTGTGCTAAACTTTTATTGAAAATAAAACAATGATTTCATCCTGTCACAGAGGTAATGCAAGAGAGAGAAAGGAAAAGGAGCAGAGTATTGTCTAATTTACTTTATTCATAGCTTTACCATATTCTCTTTTAAGTAGTGTGTCCAGGACCCATGAGGTGATGAGGTCAAGTAACGTTTCCCGACGGACACGGCCGGTCGTCCCTCGCTCGTCTCTGTACGCGGAAGCGACTGGGCCAGGTGTGTTACCTGGGCCAGTTATATTTGTATTTTTGCTTCACTGCACAAATCAGGGTCGGATTTTTTGTTATAATTGGTGTCATGATGTGCTACAACCAGTTTTTTAAATTGCTGCATAGGCTAGGATGGTGTTGGGGTGAGGACGGACGGCGGCTGTCATGTGTTTTGCTGCATTGATTTTTTTGCTGGAACCAACAATCATTTTCGCTACAATTGTGTTGTTTTTTGTTGCAACCATGCTAGCTTTTGCTACAACAAGCGTAGCAATTTGCTGTATCCGGCGTCTCATTCTACTACAAGACATAGTCGGCGTTAATTTTTTGCTACAACCATGCTACCTTTTGCTACAATTGGTACTTCATTTTGCTACAGCGCACAACCAACGTCGACAGTTCGAGGACGACGACGCTGCTCCGACCAGCACTTCCCTACTACAAGCACCATTTGTGATGCTACAATCTGCATCTCATTTTGCTATAATCACGACGGGTTATTGTTACAACGCATCACCAGTGTCGATGTCTTGCTACAACGACGTCCTCTTTTTGCTACAATCCATATTTTGTTTTGCTATCACGCACCATCAACATCGTTATTTTGTTACAACCACCTTGATATTTTGCTAACCACATTTTTGCTGCATCTGTAACCGAATTTTACTACAACGGTTTTGCTAGCATCAATGATTTTTTTTCTACATGGTTCGATCTGACGGTCTAACATCGTTTAATCTCATGGTTCGTGCGTGACGGACCGAAAACTTTGGACCGGCGCCTAGCACTCCCAATATTATTATGTCCCCCATGTTGTTTCCCAAGCATACACTCCCATGCATAAAATAAGTCATTCAAGGACACGATGTGATGGAATATTTATTGATAACATGAAATGCGCTTAGCATATCCTTTAAGCTCTATCCATGAATGCAAATCCTGCAGTTGCACTGGCCAAAGAAAATTCTATCGCACCAATATTGACGGACCTGGCCACTGAAATGAAACATGCATGTAGCCTTGCAATCAGGGTTGATACAAAGCGTCCTCCGATACCAAGAAATCAAACATTTCTCTGCGTACACAAACATAGTAAAAATAAATACCATAAGAGTGAGAGATGGATTGTAATAACAAGATTTTATATCATTGAGTAAAAGTGATAAGATGTCAAAAGCCTCAAGGACATACGCAGAATGTGCATCAAGATCATATTAGAGAAAACTCTTGGTAGTACGATTTTGAAATCTTATAAAGATTTTTCAAGATTCTTCATTTGAAGTAACATGTGCCCCGGGAAATTTGGTTTAGAAAAACAAAAGAGAGAACACACCTGCAGACGTAGTGCTTCCGAACAACACAAGGATCACCAAAAAACAAGCGGTGATAGACCTTCCGTCCATTCTTGAATCACACGCTCCAACGAGAGCCAAAGGGTAATCAAGCCTTTAAACAAAATGCCAAAAGGATATGGAATGGCGTGAAATCTCGAAACTTCTAGACAAAGACATATAAAGTGAATCCATAAGATAACATTACCAAGTACAAATGGGTTATCTGTAATGAAGCCAAAGTCGTGATATATAAGTAAAGAATATATGGAATGATATCATATATATAGACTTTTAGAGGAAGGCATATAAAAGGGAAACCAATCGAATCAATTGTGAAATCTAGGTATCAATGCAAAAATATTTATAAATTGGACAGTGAATTAATTTGAAAATCAAGCCATTAATTGCATTAATAGGCAACCAATTAATTACGCATGCAATATATTAAGCCTATTTTCTACTCCTAAAAGGGAAGTTTGTATATAGTTGGTCCCCATCCTTTAATGCAAAAACAATAAAAAACAAGCACCGGATCAATTTGAAAATCAAGTCATTAATGTAATTAATAGGTAGACAATTAATTACGTATCGAATCAATTGTGAAACCGAGGTATTAATGCAAAAACAATAAAGAAACCGAGACGCAAATCAATTTGAATATCAAGTCATTAATGCAATTAATATGCAAACAATTAATTACGCATGCAATGAATTAAATCTATTTAAGTACTACATCCGTCAGAGTTTATATGGCACGGTTAAATTTACGTACATGTCTATAATAGACAAGGTTTAGGACGCACTGCATTTACTCCTAGCAGCTAATTAGTACTCCACTGTACTACTTCTATATGCATGCGTAGTGTGAATGCTATTTTTCAGCCTATCTCACATCCAATCAATAACCATCTAGGTTCCAGAGAATTTTCATTCACGCCTTCTAAACCGTGATGGAGGGTGTAAAGATTTTCTCACATCGAATCAATTTGGAAATCAAGACATTAATATCATTAATAGGAAGACAATTAATTACACATGCTATTAACTAACTATGTTTAAGTATGGATTTTTTTCACGCTAAATCAATTATGAATTCGATTCATTGATAGAAAATACTGAAGAAACCGAGGACATGATGAATTTGGAAATCAGGCCATTAATGCAATTAATAGACATATAATTAATTGTTGGGAAACATTGTAGAAAAACAAACCGCCCAGCAATCAACCAGGAACAATATGAAGATACGATAAGGGTTGGGATGACGATCGTTACCGTCATCGGGTTACAACGAAAGAAGAATGTGGTGATGTAGATCGGGTTTGGAGTCCCTCCAACCGTAGATGAACGATCTCGCAAACCGCCCACAAATGATTCCTCAAATTGAAGACCGAAAGTATTGTCTCTCTATTTGGTTGCAAGCGTACGGTCTTCACGATCCGGTAGCGCTTCGTCGTCCAGAGCTAATCGTCGCCGAAGAATTAGAGGGAGGAGAATAGAACAACAGTGGACTTCTAATTATGAGGATGAGAGGAACTAGACCAATGTCTAATTAGTCGACCATGACCAACTAGAACTAGAACTAGAAGAACTAGAGGAAACTCCAAAACTTATGCATCGCACAAGGTGGAAATCCTCTAGTATTTATAGGTTGGAGGGTAGAGGAGGGGCTGCCACCAAGGAGGGAAAAGTCTCTGCTTGAGGCGCTGACCTAGGGAGGAGGAGTTGGACTCCTCCGCCTCTACAATTCGGCCTCCTTCCTTAGGGAACTAAGGCGCCTCCCACTTGGGTCGTTGTGTCCAAGTTGTCTTTCACCTCTTGGGCTTTGAAGGCCCATTGATATGAAATTAAATATATAATTTTTCAAAATACTTTCAGACTATTTTACATACAATCTAACATCCCCAGAAAGTTTTTCTACATATAAATTATTAAGTAATACCCGATATTACCTGATTCCCTCCTGAACCCTTCCGGTGACTCCTAAACACTTCTGGATCCTATCAAAACTATATCTAGCATTAATATTTTTTTTTTGAAAATATGTTCTTATCACTCCCGTCCTACTAACACTCAGAAGATCATGATTACCTTAAGCTTATGACCCCGTAGGTTCGAAAACTCATAGACACGAATGAAAACCCCTTCGTTCAATGATCGATAACGAAATCGTGGACATCCATATTGATTCCTATAAGCACAGGAATGATATTGGAATGACCATTTGGTTACCATGCGGCATCCCATTGCTTTGTGGTACTTTATAAAACCCGGGATGCATCGGTATCCTCCTGAGTAATCACATGCTCACTATACAGTTATCCTCACTACCAATTTTGTTCTTCATTCTCATTTCTGTATTCCAGCAATCACATATGTCTATCCGAACGATGATTAATGCCTTCACATCGAGAGGGGCCTATGAATATCTCTCCATCGTCGGAGGAGAAAATTCCACCGTCGAGCTATCTAGTCCCTTATTAAACTTTCCAATGAACATATAAGTTGTCGATATGATTTCCTAGTTACACATGACGTTTGAGTAACTCAAAAGCTCATCGTATGGTAAGAAGTCACTAAGATACTCTCATGGTCCAAGGAAAAAACACACTAGATTATTGATGCCACGCGTTGCCGCGCCCGTCTATTTTTACGGTAAAACGAATGAATTTGCAAATACGTAGACATGAAAAAAAGGCACAAATGGATAGTGCAGAAGAGTTTTTTTTCTTGGGTCTGCTGGATTAGAGTTTAACATGGAAGCAAAAAAATTGCACATAAACAGTTCACATTGTAGTGTTGCCATACATTTTATGCATGATTGATCATAGTGCTTGGTTTGATAATAGGGGTGGTTTGATAATAATCATAGATTGTATAAATCTACATGCACATATCCATGAGGTGTCTTCTAAAAGCAAGAAATTGGTAAACCTTATAAGGATTGTATGAGAAATTGTTGCAAATATATTAGAGCCATTTTGATATAGAAGATATGGGAATGTTAATTGTGATAAAATAGCATGGCAGGTGATAGGTCACCAACATATCTATAACTTTTTATTGTTCCATGCTATTGCATTATCATTCAAGGATACTTTTTAAGCATTTACTTGATGTTTTATATTATTTTAAGCACTAAAATACTAACCCAGTGTCAAGTGCCAATTGCTCTATTATGCATGTTTTTGGCCTTTCAGGAATACTGTATCAAAGGAAGTCCAAATACCCCGAAACTTTTTGATGATTTTTTTGGACGAAAATAAGACCTGGAAGCTTCGGAGGGAGACCCTAGGCCACACAGGGTGGTGCCAAGTAACCAGGGCGCCCCAGGAGGGTGGTTGCACCATGATGGCTCGGGGCCACCTCCAACGGCCTTTGGCCCTGATATCTTTGCTATAAATACACATATATTGGGAAAACCCTAGAGATCCTCTAGAAACACTTTTTTCGCCACCGCAAGTCCCTCGTCCGCCATGTGCCAATATGGAGACCTGTTCCGATTCCTTGCCGGAGGGAGATCGATGACAGAGGGCCTATACATCAATCTCACTACTCCCATAGTGATTTGTGAGTAGTTCACCATAGACCCACGGGTCCGTAGTGAGTACCTAGATGGCTATCTCTCTCTATCTTCTTCATTTCCAAGATCACTGTGATTCCCGCGGTGATCTATCCTATGTAAGCATCTTTGCGGTATGTTTGTTGGGATCTGATGAATTGCGGGTTTATATTCAAATTATTCATGATTAATATCTGAGTCTTGTCTGAATTCTTATATGCATGCTTATCATAACTTCATAATTATCTCTGATCTACCGGTTTGGTTTGGCCAACTATATAGATTTATCTTTAGTCGGAGAGGTGCGTTGTAGTGGGTTCAATCCCGCGGTGCTCAATCCCAATGACAGACGGGGACATGACTCATATTTTATTGCTGCCATTAGGGGAAAATTATGGGGTTTATTAATATTAATTGGATTTACCTTTTGTAAATCATGTCATCCTCCTCCAAGCATAACTCTACTTTTACTTAATGCTCTAGATGCATGCTGGATAGCGGTTGATGGGTCGATTAATAGTAGTAGATGCAGGCAGGAGTTGATCTACTTGCTTATGGACGTGATGCCTATATACATGATCATTATCGTGAATAAATATTGGATAACTATGCGTTTTTCTATCAATTGTCCAACAGTAATTTGTCTACCCACTATATGCTTTCTTCGAGAGAGAAGTCTCCGGCGGAAACGATGGTCCCCGGGTCTCCTCAAAAATATATTTACAAAAACTCTAAATAACTTGCGCCATCATTTACTTTTCTTTTATCTTTGATTTATATTTATCAAACTATCTATCTATCACTACTTATCGCTTGCAAGTAACGAGTTCAAGGGGATTGACAACCCTCTTGCTCGCGTTCGGTGCAAGTGTTTGTGCTATTTTATGTGTAGGCGCTGATGATAGGGAATTGCGTGGTCCTCCTATTGGTTCGATAACCTTGGTTCTCACTGAGGGAAAAACTTACCTCTACCGTGTTGCATCATCCACTCCTCTTCAAGGAAAATTCCAACACAGTTTACAACTATCAGGAAGGATTTCTGGCGTCGTTGCCGGGGAGTATCACAAAATTCCTATGAAGTACCTTCTCATAAATTATTATTCACTTGTTCTACTTTTTATTTTCTGCTATATTTTGCTTGCCATAAAATCAAAAATCAAAAATTATTTATCTTTGCTAGTTTGCCCGTTTCACTTGCTTGAAGTTGCTATCATGTCTGAGTTTGAAATTAATGGTGCTTACTCCACTAGTGCGGAAACTTTAGATTATCCAACTCCACATTGTAATGAGAATGATATAACAATTTTTGATGAAGTTGCCGAAGAAAAACTTAATAATCTTGCGGATGATGATCCTTCTAAAGGAGAACCTATTTTGCAAACAAAGAAATTCCGCATAGGCAGTGGTAATATTATTGGGAAAAATGTAATTCAAGACTTCTTCACTTGTGCTGGCTCAATACCCTTGATAGAAGGATGTATTCTTACTAGAAATACTGGTTATGCGGATGCCATATCTTTGGTTATAGTATAACTGGAAAGATAATTCATGCTTATGCATCCCTTTGTACAATGGTTGTTTACGGAATTCTCTAATATTCAAGATGCCTATACTAAATGTTTAGCAAAATATTTCTAGTTCATGAATTCAATCACATTATGCAAGAGGGTAGAGAAATATTTTATCATTATAAGGTTAAAGGTAAGTGCTCACTGATACGTCTCCAACGTATCTACTTTTCCAAACTATTTTGCCCTTGTTTTGGACTATAATTTGCATGATTTGAATGGAACTAACCTGGACTGACACTGTTTTCAACAGAATTGCCTTGGTGTTATTTTTGTTCAGAAATGAAAGATCTCCAAACGTCCTGAAAATTTACGGGGAGCAGTTTTGGAAAATATCAAAAATATCTGCGCCAAGTTCCACCTCAGGGGGTGGGCTAGTGGGCCACAAGCCCCTGCTCCGCCACCACCCCCTGGTGGCGGTGGGAAGGCTTGTGGGGCCCACAGGCACCTGCCGCCCCCAACTCCAGCTCTATAAGTTGTCTTTCGTCCCAGAAAAAATAAAAAGAGAAGTTTTCGTCGCGTTTTCGATACGGAGGTGCCACCACCACATGTTCTTCATCTGGAGGGCAGATCTGGAGTCCGTCTTGGGCTCCGGAGAGGGGAATCATCGCCATCGTCATCATGAACCTTCTTCCCTCTCCAATTCCATGAAGCTCTTCGTCGTTCGTGAGTAATCTATTCGTAGGCTCGTTGGGCGGTGATGAGTAGGATGAGATCTGTCATGTAATCGAGTTAGTTTTGATGGGGATTGATCCCTAGTATCCACTATGTTCTGAGATTGATGTTGCTACTACTTTGCCATGCTTAATGCTTGTCACTAGGGCCCGACTGCTATCATTTCAGATCTGAAATTATTATGTTGCCACCAATATATGTGTGTTTTAGATCCGATCTTGCAAGTTGTAGTTACCTACTATGTGTTATGATCCGGCAACCCCGGAGTGACAATAACTGGAACCACTCCCGGTGATGACCATAGTTTGAGGAGTTCACGTGTTCACCAAGTGCTAATGCGTTGGTCCGGTTCTTTATTAAAAGGAGAACCTTAATATCCCGTAGTTTCCTTTTGGACCCCGCTGCCACGGGAGGATGGACAATAGATGTCATGCAAGTTCTTTTCGCTAAGCACGTATGACGACACACGGAATGCATGCCTACATCACATTGATGAACGGGAGCTAGCCACATATCTCTCTGTGTTATAGCTGTTGTATGATGAATATCATCCAAACAAATCACCGACCCATTGCCTACGAGTTTGTCCTACTGTTGCTACTGCTGTTACTTGTCTTGCTCTGCTGCTGCTACTACTGTTGCTACTGCTGTTACTTGTCTTGCTCTGCTGCTACTGTTGCTACTACTGTCGCTTGCTACTGTTGCTACTGCTGTCACTACTGCTCTTCCTTGCCACTGCTATTGCTCGTTACATTGCTGCTACCTGCTACACTGTTGGTTCACGCACCGTTGACGGGAATTGACAACTTCCGTCAACGCGGCAACGAAGGCGCCATTGATACAATCGTTAGGAATAGTCTGCTGTCAACAGATTGTTTCTGACACCGTTGTTATCATATTACTTTGCTGTTACTACATGCTTGCAGATACTAATCTTTCAGGTGTGGTTGAATCCGACAAATTCAGCTGCTAATACTTGAGAGTATACTCTCACCTCCTGACGGGCTTATCAACAAATTGGGTCGAATACTCTACCCTCGAAAACTGTTGCGAACCCACGCGCTAGTGGGCCATCAATAACATTCTTCCAGTTTCATTGCCGGGGAGTGCTAGCAGCATTCTTCTGGTGCCGTTGCAGGAGAAGGTTCATTGTCATAAGCATTCGTCTAGCTAACACTAGAGATTGCATGATCAACACTTTTCTGGCACTATTGCTGGGGAAGCACAGCTGACGTCACTCACCAATAGAAGGAATTATTTATGATATGGAAGAAATAAGGAAATTAAGATCAATGGATTATGTTGCTTATAATGAAAACCTTAGAAAAAGGGTTCCACCTAATGTCTTAGTTGAGAAAAATTCCGAACACAATGATCGATTTTTCATACGAAATCTTGGATTGGATCATGTTCTTGATTGGGAACTAAGGAATTACCTTTATCGAAACTTATACAATGAAGAGCTTGTTATTACTTATGAAAAGTCGACGGTGGAGCTTTTTTATGGGATAGTTGATGACTTCGTATGAAGGAAGGAAGGTACCGAGGATTGGCTTGTGCTCCAAGCTTAGAAAGACTAGGTCGGCTCATCTATTCCTGATTATAGTCGGTAACTTGTAAACTCTGGGGTCTCTGGTGTCTATATAAACCAGATACCTCTATCCGTGTAGAGGAGGCTGAATCAACTAGGGTTTAGCATATACGATCTCGAGGTAGATCTACTCTGTAATCATCTTCATCAATACAATCGAGCAGGACGTAGGGTATTACCTCCATAGGAGGGCCCGAATTGGGTAAACTGTTGTCTCCCCCTTCTTCCTGCAACCCATCGATCCAAGGTCCACAGTTCGGGACCCCCTACCCGAGATGTGCCGGTTTTGACACCGACATTGGTGCTTTCATTGAGAGTTCCACTGCAGGATCGCCAAAAGGTTCGATGGCACATCTGGTGATCAGCGAGGAGGTCCGTAACAAGGACTTGTTCATCCCCAGACAAATCTTCGCATTCGGAAGCATCGTTCTGCATGCTGATCCGGCAGGCCACCTCGGTCAGATTGGAAACATCCCCCCGGTCAGGAAATCAGGTTCAAGAGCCTAGCATTCACCGTTGACCCCCGGGGAGACCTTGTGTTAACAGGGTTTCCTGCTCCATTAAAGGAGCACACGGACCTCGATGATTTGTCCTTCGAGGCCGTGAATCCAATCATCGAGACAAAACTCATCCCTGATCTGGCCTTAAAGCCTGATAGGCTCGAGGCGTCCGAACTCGCCTCAGTCGAGCTCTCCTCAAAGGAGATCTCATGTACCACCGAGGGAATTGGGACACCAGTCGCCCCCGAGCACACAAGCACCGCAACCGCTGCTGAAACCTCAACACTCCATAGATTACTCGACCAGACCCAAGTCTTGGGCATGACTAACGATCAGGGCACAATCTATGATCGGATCGGGATCCGACAGGTCGACATGGAAATCCACATACCGCGCATCACACATCTGGTCAGTAGTGTCGAACGCCCAGTCGAGGGCTCCTCATAGCAATCATCGGAACTAAGACGGTACTCGTCCTAGTCGCTGATCACCCGGACAAACTCGACAACCCGAAACTTCCTTCTAGCTCCAGGAATGATTCAAGGCTGGTGGCCGGTTCGGAACGCAGCCCCGTCAAGGACACGACGACCGAACCCTCAAGGGCACATTCAAGGGGAATCCAAAAATTAAGCCGACCCGCCACCCAACCTCAACATCCCTCGAGTGTAGGGTCCGGTTCCAACCCGTCCACTGTCAGTCAAAGACCGGGTGAGTTAGTGAATGATACGTCTCCAACGTATCTATAATGTTTGATGGTTTCATGCTATTATCTTGTCAAACTTTGGATGTTTTGCATGCCTTTTATATATTTTTTGGGACTAACTTATTAACTCAGTGCCAAGTGTCAGTTCCTGTTTTTTCCATGTTTTTGACCCCTTTCACAGGAGATTTTGAAACAGAGTCCAAATGGAAGAAAATCCCCGAAAAGATTTTTTTGGAACGGAAGAAGATCGGGGAGCTTGGGAGCCAAGGCAGGGGAGCCCCAGGGGCCCCACAAACCTCCACCCCGCGGCCAGGGGGGCCGCACCATCCAGGCTTGTGGCCCCCCTGGACGCCCTTTTCCCTAGGACTTTCGCCTATATATTCCCATAAATTCCAGAAAAATCAAGAGATCATCGCAATCACTTTTTCGCCGCCGCAAGCTTCTGTGTCCGCAAGATCCCATCTGGGGCACGTCCTAGTGCCCTATCGAAGGGGGATTCGGACACGGAAGGCTTCTTCATCAACACCATGACCTCTCTGATGATGCGTGAGTAGTTCACTATAGACCTATGGGTCCATAACTAGTAACTAGATGGCTTCTTCTCTCTCTTGGATCTTCAATACAAAGTTCTCCATGATCTTCATGGAGATCTATCCGATGTAATCTTCTTTTGCGGTGTGTTTGTCGAGATCCGATGAATTGTGGGTTTATGATCAGATTAGCTATGAATCTTATTTGAGTTTCTTGTGATCTCTCTTATGCATGATTTCATATCCTTGTAATTCTCTTCGAGTTGTGGGTTTTGTCTGGCCAACTAGATCTATGATTCTTGCAAATGGGAGAAGTGCTTGGTTTTGGGTTCATACCATGCGGTGACCTCACCCAGTGACAGAAGGGGTAGCGAGGCACGCATCGTGTTGTTGCCATCAAGGGTAAAAAGATGGGGTTTTCATCATTGGTTTGAGATTATCCCTCTACATCATGTGATCTTGCTTAAAGCGTTACTCTGTTCGTCATGACCTCATTACACTAGATGCATGCTGGATAGCGGTTGATGTGTGGAGTAATAGTAGTAGATGTAGAAAGTATCGGTCTACTTGTCTTGGACGTGATGCCTATATGCATGATCATTGCCTTAGATATCGTCATGACTTTGCGCGGTTCTATCAATTGCTTGATAGTAATTTGTTCACCCACCGTGATACTTGCTATTTTGAGAGAAGTCTCTAGTGAACACTATGGCCCCCAGGGTCTACTCCACACCATATTTTCATCCTTACACTTTTTACTTCGTTGCACTTTCCGCCTTCAGATCTCACTTTGCAAACAATCTTGAAGGGATTGACAACCCCTTTGAAGCGTTGGGTGCAAGCTTGTTTGTCTATGCGCAGGTACTCTGGACTTGACGAGACCCTCCTTCTGGATCAATACATTGGTTCTCAAACTGAGGGAAATACCTACTGCTCCTGTGCTGCATCACCCTTTCCTCTTCAAGGGAAAAAGCAACCCCGGTATTGGCCAAGTAATTGTTTTCACACCTTTACTTTCTCAAACCTTTTCAACTCTCACGCAATACATGAGCGTGAGCCATGGTTTTAACACTATAAGTGGTGTGGAGTGTGGTGGAGGTTGCAAGACAAACAAGGAGAAGATGGTCACATTGACTAGGCATATCAATGAGCTATGGAGATGCTCATCAATAGATATCAATGTGAATGAGTAGGTATTGCCATACAATTGATGCACTAGAGCTAAGAGTACGTGAAAGCTCTTAAATAAAACTAGTGGATGTGCATCCAACTTGCTTGCTCACGAAGACCTAAGGCAATTTTGAGGAAGCCTATCATTGGAATATACAAGCCAAGTTATATAATGAAAATTTCCCACTAGCTATATGGTGGTGACAAAACGAGAGACTCTAAATCATGAAGATCATGGTGCTTAATAAGCACAAGTGTGGGAGGATAGTAGCATTGTCCCTTCTCTCTTTTTCTCTCATTTTTTGGTGGGCTCTTTGGCCTCTCTTTTTTTGGTGGGCATCTTTGGCCTCTTTTTGTAAATGGGCTTCGCTGGCCTCTTTTATTTCCTCACATGGGACAATGCTCCATCAATGATGATCATCACACTTACAAGTCAAAACTTAGAGCAATGATGACTCTATATGGAATGCCTTCGGTAGTGTACCGTGACAATGATCTAGCATGGCATAGACATCAATGAAAACATCATGCTAGCTATCTTACGAGTATGCAATGGCAATGTAGAAGTGGTGGCACATCTCATGGTGGTAGTTGCATGGCAATATATCTCGGAATAGCTTTGAAAAAGCCATAGTACGTAGGTATGGTGGATGTTTTGAGGGAGGCTATATGGTGGGTTTTGTGCACCAGCGAAAGTTGCACGACACTAAAGAAGATAGTGATGGTGAAAGGTGAAAGTGCATATAAACCATGGACTCAACATTAGTCATGAAGAACTCGTATACTTGTTGCAAAAGTTTTAGTAGTAATCGATATAAAAGATATAAAAGGTACGTAAAACATCCAAAGTTGATAAGATAACAGCATGAAACCATCAGAAATTATAGATACATTTGAGGCGTATCAGCGACGAGTCAACTTTAGCTAGAAGGCGTCTCGTTTTCTTGGAGAGTGATGATTCTAATGATAAAAATATCAAACAATAGGTTTGGAGAGGTCAAAACTTTAAATAGTTATGTGCCCGCTATCTTGGATTACAAGGACTCTAATTATGAGAGTTTCTCTTTAGTAGAATGTATTTCCTTCCTGTAATCCATTATTCTACCACCCAATGCTTATGAACAAAATAAAGCTTTTACTAAACATATAGGAGAAGTAATGATAAAAGCTTATGATGATAAACTTGAGTTAGAAATTTCTATACCTAGAAAGTTGCATGATGAATGGGAACCTACTATTAGAATCAATCTCAAAGAGTATGAATGCAATGCTTTGTGTGAGCTTGGTCCTAGTGTTTCAACTATACCTAAATCTCTATGTGATGTGCTTGGTCTCACCAATATACATGAGTGGTCCCTTAACTTGCATCTTACAGATTCTATCATTAAGAAACCCTTGGGTAGAATAAATCAGGCTCTAATAGAAATTATGTGCCCATAGATTTCAATGTTCTTGAATTTGAATGCAATAATTCTTGCCCAATAATACTTGGAAGACCTTTCTTACGAACTATAGGTGCAATTATTGATATGAAAGACGGAAACATAAGGTTCTAATTCCCATTAAATAAAGGGATGGAACACTTCCCTAGGAATATAATGAAACCACCTTATGAGTCTACCATGAGGTCTACTTATGGGTGGAGTGTTAAACATGACAACACTTGAAACTATACATTATACCTAACTAGGGGCGTACAACGATAGCGCTTGTCGGGAAACAACCCAATAGGTATCTTATTTTTCTTGTTTTACTTTCGGTTTGTGTAACATAACATGATTATTGCTACTGTAATTTTTGTGTTTAAAAGTTTAAATTAGTGTTTGTGTCAAGTAAAGCCTTTGGGATGATTTGAATGATATGTAGAATTGATACGGTGCAAAAACAGAAACTTTTGCATACGGTGCAGGATTTCTCTGATTCTATGGGAACATATTTTTAATCTGAACTTTTCTCAAAGTATTTATATAAAAATTCCTCAGGTTTACCTAATTTTTGAAAATTTTCAGAGTTGCACAAGTAGGGTGTCTTTGCTGATCACTATAGACTGTTTTGTTTTAAATAGATTCTATTTTTTGCTTGCATAGTTTGCGTATTTTGATGATGCTATCGATTATATCGGTGGCTTAAGTCATGGACAAGTTAGAATATAGTACCTAAAGCAATAATAAAATATGAATAAATTTATAACAGTACCTAATGTTTATGGTTCGTCTATCCTATTAACGGATCTCACGAGTTTTCTGTTGAGTTTTTTGTGCTGAAGTTTTCAAGTTTTGGGTGTTATCATGATGGATGAAGGAATAAGGAGCGGCAAAGAGCCAAAAATGGGTATTCCCAAGGCACCTCAAGTTAAATTCTAGGAATACACAAGTGTATAAGCTTGGGAATGCTCCGGAAGGCATCCCCTCTTTCGTCCCAAACTATCGGTATATCACTTGGAGCTATATTTTTATTCATCACACGATATGAGTTTTGCTTGGACGTCATGTATTATAGTTTGCTTTTGCTTTGGTTTTCCACAATCATTGTGTTTTGGACACACCAACTTGAGAGAGACACATGTTCACCATGATGTGTTAGAATACTCTATGTGCTTCACTTATATCTATTGAGCTAATTTGTTGCTCTAGTACTTCACTTGTATCTTTTAGAGCATGGTGGCATATAGATTTCATAGAAATAATTGTACTCTTTTTATTCACGTAAATTTGTTTGATATTTCATAAATAGTGAAGGTATTTTGCATGGGTTATAAGACTAGTCAAAAAATAATAGGTATTCAAGGAGTGCATAATCAAAACTATCATGTAGCACAAAAAAGAGAAATTGTGAGTTAACGATATTGATGTGGTAATATGAAAGTGCGTGAGTGCATGGTTGTTGGTTACTAAAAATATCAATAGTTAAAGGGTGTTTTTTCTGTTCATCTAAATATTTATTATGTCATGGTGATGATGTGTGAGCATTCTTATTTCGCATGGAAATCCTAGTGTTGTTTAGGTTAGGGTGCACGATGGTTAACTTCTAATGTGAATCCATGGATGTACGCACTCTCACCACCTCATCTATGCTACCCTCTTCGGTACCATGCATTGCCTATTCTCACCTCGAGGATCGATGCAAACTTCGTCGGTGCATCCAAGCCCCGCGACATGATATGCTCTCTTGCACATAAGCCACATTATATCTTGTTGGAAATATGCCCTAGAGGCAATAATAAAATAGTTATTATTATATTACTAGTTCAAGATAATCATTTATTATCCATGCTATAATTGTATTGAATGGAAACATGAATGCATGTGTGGATATATATACAAAACAATGTCCCTAGCGAGCCTCTAGTTGACAAGCTCGTTGATCAAAGATGGTTAAGGTTTTTCTAGCCATGGACAAGTGTTGTTAGTTGATAACGGGATCACATCATTAGGAGAATGATGTGATGGACAAGGCCCAAACTATAAACATAGCATGTCATCGTGTCATTTTGTTGCTATTGTTTTCTGCATGTGAAGTATAAGTTCCTATGACCATGAGATCATGTAACTCACTGACACCGGAGGAATGCCTTGTGTGTATCAAATGTCGCAACGTAACTGGGTGACTATAAAGGTGCTCTACATGTATCTCGTAAGGTGTCCTTGAGTTAGCATGGATCAAGACTGGGATTTGTCACTCCGTATGATGGATAGGTATCTCGGGGCGTTCTCGGTAATACAACATCACAAACAAGCCTTGCAAGCAATGTGACTAAAGCGTTAGCCACGAGATCTTGTACACCAGTTGAAGAGGAAGCTAATGGTGATGCTCATGAATCTTCAGATCAAGTTGCTATCGGACCTCTTAGGTCGACAAGGGCACGTACTGCTCCAGAGTGGTACATGAATCCTATCTTATCGATCTTGTTGTTAGACAACAATGAGCCTATGAGCTATAGATAAGCAATGGTGGGCCCGGATTCAAACAAATGGTTAAAGGCCATGAAGTCCTAGATAGGATCTATGTATGAAAACAAATTATGTACTTTAGAAGTATTACCTGAAGGCCAAAAGGCCATTCAGAACAAATGGATCTTTAAGAAGAAGACGGACGCGGACGGCAATGTGATCATCTATAAAGCTTGACTTGTGGCAAATGGTTTTTCACAAGTTCAAGGTGTTGACTACGATGAGACTTTCTCACCAGTAGCGATGCTTAAGTCTGCCAGAATCATGTTAGCAATAGCTGCATTTTTTGATTATGAAATTTGGCAGATGGATGTCAAAACAGCATTCCTTAACAGGTTTCATAAGGAAGAGTTGTATATGATACAACCGGAAGGTTTTGTCGATCCAGAGAATGCTGACAAAGTGTGGAAACTCCAGCGATCCATTTATCGACTAGTGCAAGCATATCGGAGTTGGAATCAGCGCTTTGATGAGGTGATCAAGGCGTTCAGGTTTATACAAGTTTTTGGAGAAGCTTGTATTTACAAGAAAGTGAGTGGGAGCACTATAATGTTTATAATATTATATGTGGATGACATATTGCTGATTGGAAACAATGTAGAACTTTTGGAAAGCGTAAAGGATTACTTGAATAAAAAAATTTCAATGAAGGACGAGGGAGAAGCTGCTTACATATTCGACATTAAGATCTATAGAGATAGATCAAGACACCTAATATGACTTTCACAAAGAACATACCTCGATAAGATTTTTAAGAAGTTCAAAATGGAACAATCCAAGAAGGGGTTCTTGCATGTGTTACAAGGTATAAAGTTGAGTAAGACTCAATGCCCAGTGACTGCAGAAGATAGAGAAACAATGAGTGTCGTCCCCTATGCTTCAACCATAGGATCTATCATGTATGCAATGTTGTGCACTAGACCGGATTAAGTATGGCAGGCAGGTTTCAAAGTAATCCAGGAATGGAGCACTGGACAACGGTCAAGAATATTCTGAAGCACCTTAAAAGGACTAAGGAAATGTGTCTCGTTTATGGAGGTGATGAAGAGCTCGTCATAAAGGGTTACGTCTATGCAAGCTTCGACACTGATCTGGATGACTCTAAGTCAAAAACCAGATACGTATTTATTCTTAATGGGGTGCAGTAAGTTGGTGCAATTCCAAGGAAAGCGTCGTAGCTAATTCTACATGCGAAGCGGAGTACATAGCTGCCACGGAAGCGGCTAAAGAAGGTGTCTGGATGAAGCAGTTCATGACAAAACTTGGAGTTGTGCCAAGTGCGATGGATCCAATAAATCTGTTCTGTGACAACACGCGTGCCATTGCTCTAGCCTAGGAACCAAGGTTTGACAAGAGGACCAGACACGTAAAGTGATACTTCAATGCCATCTGCGATTACATAAAGAAGGATGCCATAAATATTTGCAAAGCGCACATGGATCAAAACGAGTCAAGCATCCGTGCATCTGTGCCATCCCTGGATTAGTATGCTGGCACACACAGTACATCAATGTATATATCAAAGTGCAATCACATGTAAATAATGTAAAACTGACAAATACCTCAAAATCTCAGCGGAAACAGTCAAGGGAGTGGAGTCCCAGTAAACACCAATGGCAGGTTGAGTGCAGACCGTAACCCTGAATCGTACTCTTACTCGTCGAAGAAAGTATCTGCAAAATAAGACGTTGCGGCCGTGTAGGTCAGCATATTGAATATGCCGGCAAGTCACAAAAGAGAGGGGTAAAATAACATCTATACTATATGCATATATGGCAGGTGGGGCTGTAAGTTTTAGCGGAAAGCAAAGTTTTCTCCTACAACAAGAGAGGGTTAAAAGAAAAATATTACTACATTGTTGGTTGTTAACGAGATGGTTCCGCCAACCAATTCTCGTACCCGAGTTGTCAATAATACCCACATCAATATTATTATTTGTGTTGAGAATTCCTGATAACTTCAGCTCCTTTGTCTCAAGACCGTGGACACGGCTAATCGATTGGGTTTGAGTACTCTGCAGAGTTTTGCACACATTCCCCACAAGATTTGATCGTCTGCGTGTATGTCGTCGTACTTCAAGGTGTTTGAAGACCGTATGATCAAAACATGGTCTTTCAACAGGTTCCTCTGATCCTCTATCGGTGCCCATCCAATCCTACCGTTCTTCTACATCTGCTAGCACCGCCTGTCCAGAGTCGCCACGTTGTCCAACCAAGCCAGAGCCCATAATGACTTGTGGTTGTGCAGGTAAGCCTTGGGTCTTGAAAATATCCGTCCGTCTCTTTGAGCCTGGGTGAAGCTTTCCGCAAGATGTCATGGCGCTTCCCCATGCATCCCGGGTCGTCCACTGGTTTCTCGAGGGAGCCCATCTAAATCGTCCTTCGCCCAGAGGTATATTTCGTTCTCAGCTCTTGCAAGTCTTGGAGTCTTCAGGTCTTGATTATTAAGTTCTCACAACACTCATGGTAAACACTCAACCAAAACCCCGTCTACTAGGAGCATAGCATAATAACGTCCCGGCCAAAGTAACAAGGGGGTGGGTGCCTACCACATGATACTACATCAAGATCCAAAATTTCTAGGTACCTACTTCGCATGCAATTGGGTGAAGAAAGGTAGAACTACAATGCATATAAAACATAGGTAATAACATGATCAAATGACTTGCCTGGTGAGGTTGATGAAGAAGAATTATTGTTCTCGGGAAATACGTGATAGAACTATTCGTCACTCTCCGATGAAATCTATATAATCAAACATAGTATTCACATAAGCACTCACACTAGCAATCATTCTATCAATCAAATAACAAACAACAATAAAAGTTGATGCAATCAAAACAATAAGAAAGATCGAATGAGAATCCAAAGGAAAATTCAAAGAAATCTAAGGAGTCTTCTACTACATCAAACACTAAATAGTTTTTGTTCTAACAGAAAAATAAAATACTAAAATAGTAAAATAACAGAAAAAAATACATATTTAACTAAGATAAAGTAAAGTATTTTTCATAAAACTATTTGAAAGTATTTTCAAATGGGAGTAAACTAGTAGGGAAGTCAATTGCAACTTATTAGAGAACTAGAATTGATTTCATGATAACAAATAAAAATAAAATTTTGTTTTTGTTGAAAACCTACTGTTAACTAACAGAAACCAAAATATAAACTTTCTCAAATATAAAAGAAAATAATTTAAAAACAAATATAGAAAAAGAAATAGCTATAATTCTAAAAGAACTAAAACAGAATGTGTTTCACAAGAAAGGATGAGTTAAAATACTTCAAAAATTCGGAAACTTTATCCACTGATAAATAATATCACTAGGGATCAGTAGCAAAAAGAATCAAATTAAAATCTATTTTTAAACTACCAGAATAAGCAAAACAAGGTTTAAACTAAATCTGGTCTAATTCAAATTTGAAAATTTCAAACATAGGCAATAATATGTTTTTGAAAACTACATAAACATTGTGATCTACTGGAAAAAGATTCAACCTCGTTGGAGTTGTGGATCAAAAGTTATGAGCAAAAGAAAATTGAATCTGGCTCTGTTTTTGAATTAAAACTGAAAATAGAAAAATCTAATTTGTGAACAGGGGGTCCACGTGGCGCGTTGTGGTTGGCTCGGGGGTGTGAGCTGCTGAGGCTAACTAGCGAACGGCCGTAATATAAATAAAAGTCCCTGGCTAAATCTTAAGTGGAGAAGAATCATTTCGGTTTTTTCTTTAAAAACCGAAGGGTTATTGCGTTCTAATCTACACCGTTGAACTCCAATCGGACGGCTAAGGGAGAGATGGGGTTGCTCACAGGGGGTATTCTTCTCCGGCGAGAAGTTCGGCGAGGCCAAGGCGGAGGGTGGTCGGGGGGGGGGGGCGTGTCGGGCGGGTCCTGGCGACGTCCGAGGGCTTGGGGCGACAGCGGCGAGGCTCCCACGTCCAATGGCGGCAATGGTGGGGCGAGACGTGGCCGGGGGAGAGCAGGGGAGGGGTCGGGGCTTCGGGTGGAGCTCGAAGCTCCGGCGAGGTGGCTAGGCGGCGGGGGTGGCGAGGTGTTCGGGCAGGGGAGTGGAACGGGGAGCGGAGGCGAGGGGCGAGCTTTATAGGGGGAGGAGAGGGCTCGGGGAGGGCAGGCGAGGGAGATCCGGGCGGGGGAAGGAAGCTCCGGCGAGGGCGGGCTGGTCGGGCGCGGGGAAGGAAGGAGAGGTGGGGGGGGGTGGCCGGCTCGGGCAGGGGACAGACGGTGGGGTCGGGCAGGGGCCCGCGGGTCAGTGGGGGAGGGGGCAGCCGGTTCCGTCGTTTGACCGAAAGGTAAGGGGAGGGGATCCCGGGCCAGAAGGGGAGTGGGCCGACAACGCTATAAAGCGCTGGGGCGCTTTCTTTTTTGAAAAGATTTGTTTCTGATTTTGATATTTTTCCAAAACAGAAAGTAATTAAATATAAAAAGGAAACAAATAATTACCAAATATAGGGGTATTATATACCAAAATTTTCAGAAAAATATTTCCTATTTGGTTATCATTTTTCCAAGACCAAAATAAAAACTTTTAAAAAATGTTTTTTTTCAAAAAAACCCCTAAAGGTTTTATTTTCTTTTGTAATTATTTTCTCAATAAAATCTGGTTTTCTTGGCTCGAAAATATTTCAAAAATGCCCCTGATTTTGGGAGGGTCATTTTCCTCTGCTCTTTCTTGCTTGCAAGGATTTATTTTTGGGGTATTTCTCGGGGAAGAAAAATAGAAATGCAAAAGCAAAAATTTGAAGAATTCAAATGCAAACTCCATTCAAATTATTTATAGTTGAAGAAGTCATGTCATCTTCTCTCATTGCTTTTAATTGGATGAATTTGAATTTACCGGAGAAGGGGAAACTCATTTTATTCCCTCTCATTCAAAAGTTTTGAAAAGTTTCAAATTTCACTCAAGCTTCAATCACTCAAGCAAACAAACAAACAATCTAATAAATGTTTTTAACATACCAAACTTTTGTATGTTACAAACCTACCACACTTAAAATGAATCTCGTCCTCGAGATTCGAAGAGGCTAGAAAGAAAGGTTAAGGTTTGGGGCTCTTCGATCAAATCCAACCTTCGGCAAAGCGGGATGCTACCACACTTAAAATGAGAGCTACTGGTCCTTAAGAACTTTTAGAAATCCTCTCGGGTTTTGGCATATGACTCCTCACATTCTTCATGGTAACTACTTTGGTGAAGCTCTTCCATTATATTCATAACTTTTCCATGAAAATCGAGGGTTCTTCTGTTGATATAAGCTTCTTCCGTCACTGAGTCTCCTTAACTGACAGTCTCGTGATCAATTCTAAATAACATATCGATGATTCTCATGGTGGTCTACCATTTGTGGTTATCCTGCAGAGAGAGGGGTCTTGGTTTCATCCTCACCGTAAGGTTTCCTACGCGTGACAACAAGTGCCATGTAAATGGGTCTTCATCATACCATTCTAAGGCTTAAACAAAAGCTTCAAAGAGCGTCGTCTCTCACTATGGGTAAGTCTCTCAGATTTACCATTCCGAATAGCAAGAGAATGATAAGAGTAAGTCGTCATGGTGGCCAAGCCATGTCGCACTGAAATCATTACCTTGTATAAGGCTTAGTGAATCTCGTATTCTAAAACTTGGGCATCCTCACAAGCATTGCAGAATTCCTCTTGTCCATGAACGAAGTTCAGATAATCCATTGGTTCTGCAAGCTGAACAAAACATCTATCGTATCTTCACAACTCTTGGGTTTTCGTATGCTCCTAAGAAAACGTTTGCTGATCCATCATAGCTTCTTCCAAGTTTATTTCTCCAAAAAGGTAGTACTTGATCCTTTTTAGTTCCGGGGTCTGTGGGTTACAGGCATACTTGGAATTACTCTGCCCTTAAATGCTATAGTGTTTCATTCCATCATACTCTTGGGGTAACCATCATATAATAAAAATCCTTAGACTTTGTTTTTGGTGCACACTCCCCTCTATGGGATACTTTTTTCCATGGGTGTGTTTACCATAAAAGGTATTGCTTCATCCATAAATCATATTCATTTCATATTCAATCCTTTATTACATTCCTTAATTTCTTCTCAGAAACTCTAATTCAAAAGTACCTTATTACAAATGCCGCCATCCACATTGTTCGGTATGGTCAAGCATTTCTGCCAACTTTATTCATTTGTCTCTCTTGGAGGTACTTTAGTTCCATTGGAACTTTCCAAGGTGCTCCTTGAAATCATCCATATTTTGCTTCATCATGGTGGCCATGAGCTTCATCTCCATCATCTCCGCATGCACTTCACTCAGGTATTCCTGGGTATGACGGAGTCTTGCTTCAAGTATTTCTCCAATCTGACGTATGGCTTCCATGGCAGCTTCACGAACAGCATCAAAGAAAATTGCTCATGGCACACGTGAAATGATAAAGTATTGCCCCGCAGTCTTTGGACAAACTCCTTTCACATGGTGGAGGTGTACTTCCACATACCAAAGTTCTACTCCAATTTCCATGAATGGGTAGCCTTTGTAGACTGCATCTCCTTCAAGATGAATGTGCTTCATCATGTCCTTCAGGATTTTTGGGTAATCATGTTCACTGGTCAGGGTCATGATCGTTTTTGGGCCCTTGAGGAATGACTCGTAGAGAGTTGTCATCTACAGGTGTCAGTAAATAGGTACTCAGAGGAATGTATATGTCTCCTTTGTAGTTATGGTATATTCCTACTCAGTGGATCCTGTGGGTTTACCGATTACTACCACACTTAAAATGAATTATACTCATGCCTGCATAGACCATATTTTCTCATATCCTCATAATTGTTCAGAGATCTTTGTTCGAAGAGAAACAACGCATAAAGTTTCAACATAGGCAATCATGAGACAATAAATTCCATTTATTCATGATGTTAATACAATCTCAGGGACTTCTGTTACAAAAAATTTCACTCCATGATCGCATGAAAAACAAGAGTTCTTCAGATTACACTAATTGCCGCGGTCAAAACTTAACTACTCCTTTTTAGCTTTCTTCCTTTGTGGACAACCGTTAGCAAAATGTCCTGCTTCCTTGCAACGAAAGCAAATGAGTTCTGACAAGTCTCGAGGCGTCTTAGTGTTTGCTTTTGCTCCTTGGGTTTCCGGCTTCCTTCCTGAGCACATGCATTTGTGGTGGCCAAATTCCATACACTTGTAACATCTGACATGACTCAGGTCTATATTTGCAGAGATTTGGCTCTTCCGAGGGTACCTTTTTTTTTCTTTCCGGACTCCTTTATTTTGACAAGTTCTTGTATTTCAAGTGGATCAAACTCCACTTTTTCTGTCGGGAAGTTCCCGAGATACTCTTGGCTTCCTTTCGTGCAATCCTGTGAATAATGTCCTTCTTCTCCACATGAGTAGCATGCATTGGAGAAAAATCTGGTCAGACCTTGTCCATCAGGGTCTTCAATATTTTAGTTCATCACCGGCTCTTCTAGAATCTTCTTCTTGAGTGTTTCCTTCATTGCTTATTTCTGCTGCTGGACAACTTGTTGTACCTTGGGGTAAATGTGACACTGAGCTGGATAGTGGTTGGTTCCTTCACAAAGGAAACAAGTCACCTGACTACTTGGGCACTCCTCAGCTGGGTGATTTTATTCACAATGAGTGCATTCATCCTTGTGTTCTTCCTGGGTGTGTCCTATTTCTCCACAGATCTTGCATGCACAAGTCTTCTCCTTTGGATTATCATAGCACTTCTGAATAAGACGGGATCTTAACAAAGTCTTCTTGAATTTGTCCCAGGTTTCTGCTCCACTAAATCCTTGTATGCCATGATGCATTTTCCACCAGATTGCAGCACTTTGTGTAAAGTACGGAAGAGCGTGTTCCACTTCATACTTCCTTGAGATCAAGTTGCTCCCTAAGTGGTTCTCCATGTTTTGAATCCATATATCAGCCTCCAGCTGGGTCATTGGTCCAGAGACTACAAGTCCAGCTTCATACTCCATCTGGTAGGGTTGAGGTTTTGGGGATGAGACGGGTAAGAGAGGGAGGGAGATACACACAATACAAACAATATTTTTGAGAATAGGTTTTATTTGTGGCCATCGGAAAACACACACAAATGACAGCTCACAAATCATCGTATCTAACGTGGGTATATAAAAGGGGTTTGGACTTCTAATGGTCATAAAATTATTCGAACGCTTCAGGGTCTTCGAGTTCTTCGGGTCTTGAGAGTCTTCAATTGGTGTAGCTTCAATTCTTCAAATGCATGGTGAAATCCTCTTTACTTTGAAGTAGAACTCCGTTGATTCTTCATGTGGTCAAAGAGGAAAGGGTAATGTCTAACTATTTGAAGTGAGAGAGAGCATTTGATGAAATGAGAAGAGATGAGAAGCGAAGGATGTTCTTGGAAATAAAATATTAGAGAGATCCTTTCCTAAGAAATTTCCAGTTTCTAGGGTCACGTCCTACAGTCAAAATGTGCTCTGATACCATATCTGTAGCGACCCGACTCAAAACGAGTCAAGCATCCGTGCATCTATGCCATCCCTGGATCAGTATGCTGGCACACACAGTACATCAATGTATATATCAAAGTGCAATCACATGTAAATAACGTAAAACTGATATATACCTCAAAATCTTAGCGGAAACAGTCAAGGGAGTGGAGTCCCAATAAACACCAACGGCAGGTTGAGTGCAGACCGTAACCCTGAATCGTACTCTTACTCGTCGAAGAAAGTATCTGCAACATAAGACGTTGCAGCCGTGTACGTCAGCATATTGAATATGCCGGCAAGTCACAAAAGAGAGGGGTAAAATAACATCTATACTATATGCATATATGGCAGGTGGGGCTGTAAGTTTTTAGCAGAAAGAAAAGTTTTCTTCTACAACAAGAGAGGGTTAAAAGAAAAATATTACTACATTGTTGGTTGTTAACGAGATGGTTCCGCCAACCAATTCTCGTACCCGAGTTGTCAATAATACCCACATCAATATTATTATTTGTGTTGAGAATTCCTGATAACTTCAGCTCCTTTGTCTCAAGACCGTGGACACGGCTAATCGATTAGGTTTGAGTACTCTGCAGAGTTTTGCACACGTTCCCCACAAGATTTGATCGTCTGCGTGTATGTCATCGCACTTCAGGGTGTTTGAAGACCGTATGATCAAAACATGGTCTTTCAACAGGTTCCTCTGATCCTCTGTCGGTGCCCATCCAATCCTACCGTTCTTCTACATCTGCTAGCACCGCCTGTCCAGAGTCGCCACGTTGTCCAACCAAGCCAGAGCCCATAATGACTTGTGGTTGTGCAGGTAAGCCTTGGGTCTTGAAAATATCCGTCCGTCTCTTTGAGCCTGGGTGAAGCTTTCCGCAAGATGTCATGGCGCTTCCCCATGCATCCCGGGTCGTCCACTGGTTTCTCGAGGGAGCCCATCTAAATCGTCCTTCGCCCAGAGGTATATTTCGTTCTCAGCTCTTGCAAGTCTTGGAGTCTTCAGGTCTTGATTATTAAGTTCTCACAACACTCATGGTAAACACTCAACCAAAACCCCATCTACTAGGAGCATAGCATAATAACGTCCCGGCCAAAGTAACAAGGGGGTGGGTGCCTACCACATGATACTACATCAAGATCCAAAATTTCTAGGTACCTACTTTGCATGCAATTGGGTGAAGAAAGGTAGAACTACAATGCATATAAAACATAGGTAATAACATGATCAAATGACTTGCCTGGTGAGGTTGATGAAGAAGAATTATCGTTCTCGGGAAATACGTGATAGAACTATTCGTCACTCTCCGATGAAATCTATATAATCAAACATAGTATTCACATAAGCACTCACACTAGCAATCATTCTATCAATCAAATAACAAACAACAATAAAAGTTGATGCAATCAAAACAATAAGAAAGATCGAATGAGAATCCAAAGGAAAATTCAAAGAAATCTAGGGAGTCTTCTACTACATCAAACACTAAATAGTTTTTGTTCTAACAGAAAAGTAAAATACTAAAATAGTAAAATAACATAGAAAAATATATATTTAACTAAGATAAAGTAAAGTATTTTTCATAAAACTATTTGAAAGTATTTTCAAATGGGCGTAAACTAGTAGGGAAATCAATTGCAACTTATTAGAGAATTAGAATTGATTTCATGATAACAAATAAAAATAAATTTTTGTTTTTGTTGAAAACCTACTGTTAACTAACAGAAAAAAATAATATAAACTTTGTCAAATATAAAAGAAAATAATTTAAAAACAAATATAGAAAAAGAAATAGCTATAATTCTAAAAGAACTAAAACAGAATCTGTTTCACATGAAAGGATGAGTTAAAATACTCCAAAAATTCGAAAACTTTACCCACTGATAAACAATATCACTAGGGATCAGTAGCAAAAAGAATCAAATTAAAAGCTATTTTTAAACTCCCATAATAAGCAAAACAAGGTTTAAACTAAATCTGGTCTAATTAAAATTTGAAAATTTCAAATATAGGCACATAATATGTTTTTGAAAACTACAGAAAAATTGTGATCTACTGGAAAAAGAATCAACCTCATTGGAGTTGTGGATCAAAAGTTATGAGCAAAATAAATTGAATCTGCGTTTGTTTTTGAATTAAAACTGAAAATAGAAAAATCTAATTTGTGAATAGGGGGTCCACGTGGCGTGTTGTGGTTGGCTCGGGGGTGTGAGCTGCTGAGGCTAACTAGCGAATGGCCGTAATATAAATAAAAGTCCCTGGCTAAATCTTAAGTTGAGAAAAACCGTTTCGGTTTTTTCTCTAAAAACCAAAGGGTTATTGCGTTCTAATCTACACCGTTGAACTCCAATCGGACGGCTAAGGGAGAGATGGGGTTGCTCACAGGGGGTATTCTTCTCCGGCAAGAAGTCTGGCGAGGCCGTGGCGGAGGGTGGTCGGGGGGGCGTGTCCGGCGGGTCCTGGCGGCGTCCGAGGGCTTGGGGCGACAGCGGCGAGGCTCCCGCATCCAATGGCGGCGACGGTGGGGCGAGACGTGGCCGGGGGAGAGCAGGGGAGGACTCGGGGCTTCGGCTGGAGCTCGGAGCTCCGGCGAGGTGGCTAGGCGGCGGGGGTGGCGAGGGGTTCGGGCAGGGGAGGGGATCGGGGAGCGGAGGCGAGGGGCGAGCTTTATAGGGGGAGGAGAAGGCTCGGGGAGGGCAATCGAGGGAGATCCGGCGAGGGCGGGCTGGTCGGGCACGGAGAAGGAAGGAGAGGTGGGGGGTGGCCGGCTCGGGCAGGGGACGGACGGTGGGGTCGGGCAGGGGCCCGCGGGTCAGTGGGGGAGGGGGCAGCCGGTTCGGTCGGTTGACTCAAAGGTAAGGGGAGGGGATCCCGGGCCAGAAGGGGAGTGGGCCGACAGCGCTATAAAGCGCTCGGGCGCTTTCTTTTTTTAAAACATTTGTTTCCGATTTTGATATTTTTCCAAAACAGAAAGTAATTAAATATAAAAAGGAAACCAATAATTACCAAATATAGGGGTATTATATACCAAAATTTTCAGAAAAATATTTCCTATTTGTTTATCATTTTTCCAAGACCAAAATAAAAACTTTTAAAAAATGTTTTTTTTCCAGAAAAACCCCTAAAGGTTTTATTTTCTTTTGTAATTATTTTCTCAATAAAATCTGGTTTTCTTGGCTCGAAAATATTTCAAAAATGCCCTTGATTTTGGGAGGGTCATTTTCCTCCGCTCTTTCTTGATTGCAAGGATTTATTTTCGGGGTATTTCTCGGGGAAGAAAAATAGAAATGCAAAAGCAAAAATTTGAAGAATTCAGATGCAAACTCCATTCAAATTATTTATAGTTGAAGAAGTCATGTCATCTTCTCTCATTGCTTTTAATTGGATGAATTTGAATTTACCGGAGAAGGGGAAAGTCATTTTATTCCCTCTCATTCAAAAGTTTTGAAAAGTTTCAAATTTCACTCAAGCTTCAATCACTGAAGCAAACAAACAAACAATCGAATAAATGTTTTTAACATTCCAAAATTTCGGATGTTACAAACCTACCACACTTAAAATGAATCTCGTCCTCGAGATTCGAAGAGGCTAGAAAGAAAGGTTAAGGTTTGGGGGTCTTCGATCAAATCCAACCTGAGATTTGGGGGTATATGTTCCTGTGACCATGAGATCTTGTAACTCACTGACAGAGGAGGAATGCCTTTTTTGTATCAAACGTCGCAATGTAACTGGGTGACTATAAAGGTCCTCTACAGTTACCTCTGAAGGTGTCCGTTGAGTTAGCATGGATCAAGACTGGGATTTGTCACTACGTATGACGGAGAGGTATCTCGGGGCCCACTCGATAGTACAACATCACAAACAATCCTTGCAAGCAATGTGACTAAAGAGTTAGCCACGTGACCTTGTATTACGGAACGAGTAAAGATACTTGTGGGTAACGAGATTGAAATAGGTATGGAGATACCGACGATCGAATCTCGGGCAAGTAACATACCGAAGGACAAAGGGAATGATATACGGGATTAACTGAATCCTTGACATAGAGCTTCAACTGATAAGATCTTTGTAGAATATGTAGGATCCAATATGGGAATCAAGATCCCGCTATTGGATATTGACCGGAGAGTGTCTCGGTCATGTCTCATAGTTCTCGAGCCTACAGGGTCTGCACACTTAAGGTTTCGTGACGTTTCGGTATAGTTGAATTATTGATGTTGTTAACCGAATGTTGTTCGGAGTCCCACATGAGATCCGGACACCACGAGGGTTTTAGGAATGGTTTGGAGACGAAGATTGATATACAGGAAGTATCCATATGGCTTCTGGAAGATTTTCGAACATTACCCATAAAGTACCAGGAGTGACGAATGGGTTCCAGAGTTCCATCTGGAGGGGCCACTCACCTGGGAGAGAACTAAAAAGGCCCAAAGGTGGCGCAACAGCCCCTGGTGCGCTGATGGCCAACCCAAGTGGGTCTGGGAAGGAGGAGAAACGAAGGAAGAGGTGGGGCAAACCAAAATAGGAAGGGACTCCTCCTTCCAATCGGATTGGAGGAGGAGGACTCCTCCTTTCTTGGCGCCCCGGCCAACCCTAGGGATTTTTCCCTAGGGCGCCACCCCTCCCTCCCACCTATATATAGTGGAGGTGAGACAGGCTTTTGGCACCCAAGCCATAGTGCAGCCCTCTCTCCCTCCACAACTTCGTGACACACCATAGCTAGTTCGGCACGGCACGACGAAGCCCTGCCGGAGTAGCTTCACCACCATCACCGCCACACCGTCGTGATGCCGGAGAATTCAGCTACTTCCTAGTCACTCTTGCTGGATCAAGAAGTCGGAGATCGTCATCGGGTTGTACGTGTGCTGAACGCGGAGGTATTGTCTGTTCGGTACTAGATCGGGACGAAGTTCGTGGGACGCTTGCAATTCAGATTGCGAAGACTTTAGACTACATCAACTGCGTTTCTTATCGCTTTCTGCTTAGTGATCTACAAGGGTATGTGGATCCGATCTCCCCTCTCGTAGATGATTATCACCAGGATAGGTTTTGCGTGTGCGTAGGATTTTTTTTTTGTTTTCCATGCAATGTTCCCCAACATATCTTCCTCAAAATAGCAACCATACCGACCTGTCATGTCATTTCCCTAGCCATTCCAAGATATATTACCATGCAACTTGCACCATTACATCATATGACTAGTACATCCATTGTCTTATTACTTTGCATGATAATCGAGCTGGCATAGTATTTGCGGCAAAGCCACCGTTCATCATTGTTATACATGTTACGCTAGATCATTGCACACCCTGGTACACTGTCATAAGCATTCATATTGAGTCATATTGTTTAGTAGTTTTTCATATCGAGTTGTAAGTAAATAGAGTGTGATACTTTTCATTATTAGGGCATTGTATTTGTGTGGAAATGATAAAGGATACAATGATTCCCCGATAAGTGTTGGGGAATGTCGCATGGGAAACAAAAAATTTCCTACGCGCACGAAGACCTATCATGGTGATGTCCATCTACGAGAGGGGATTTCCGATCTACGTACCCTTGTAGATCGCATAGCAGAAGCGTTAGTGAACGTGGTTGATGTAGTGGAACGTCCTCACGTCCCTCGATCCGCCCCGCGAACCGTCCCGCGATCCGTCCCACGATCTAGTGCCGAACGGACGGCACCTCCGCGTTCAGCACACATACAGCTCGACGATGATCTCGGCCTTCTTGATCCAGCAAGAGAGACAGAGAGGTAGATGAGTTCTCTGGCAGCGTGACGGTGCTCCGGAGGTTGGTGGTGATCTGATCTTGGCAGGGCTCCGCCCGAGCTCCGCAGAAACGCGATCTAGAGGAAAAACCGTGGAGGTATGTGGTCGGGCTGCCGTGGCAAAGTTGTCTCAAATCAGGCCTAAAACCTCTGTATATATAGGTGGGAGAGGGGGGACCTTGCCTTGAGGCTCAACGAGCCCCAAGGGGGTCGGCCGAGCCAAGGGGGGGAAGTCTTCCCCTTCCAAACCGAATCCAACTAGGTTTGGAAGGTGGAGTCCTTCTCTCCTTTCCCACCTCCCCTTTTTTTTCCTTTCTCTTTGATTTCTTATCCCTTGGCGCATAGGGCCTTCTTGGGCTGTACCACCAGCCCACCAAGGGCTCGTGCGCCACCCCCAAGGCCTATGGGCTTCCCCGGGGTGGGTTTCCCCCCCGGTGAACACCCGGAACCCATTCGTCATTCCCGGTAACTCCGAAAACCTTCCGGTAATCAAATGAGGTCATCCTATATATCAATCTTCGTTTCCGGACCATTCTGGAAACCCTCGTGACGTCCGTGATCTCATCCGGGACTCCGAACAACATTCGGTAACCAACCATATAACTCAAATACGCATAAAACAACGTCGAACCTTAAGTGTGCAGACCCTGCGGGTTCGAGAACTATGTAGACATGACCCGAGTGACTCCTCGGTCAATATCCAATAGCGGGACCTGGATGCCCATATTGGATCACACATATTCTACGAAGATCTTATCGTTTGAACCTCAGTGCCAAGGATTCATATAATCCCGTATGTCATTCCCTTTGTCCTTCGGTATGTTACTTGCCCGAGATTCGATCGTCAGTATCCGCATACCTATTTCAATCTCGTTTACCGGCAAGTCTCTTTACTCGTTCCGTAATACAAGATCCCGCAACTTACACTAAGTCACATTTCTTGCAAGGCTTGTGTGTGATGTTGTATTACCGAGTTGGCCCCGAGATACCTCTCCGTCACATGGAGTGACAAATCCCAGTCTCGATCCATACTAACTCAACGAACACTTTCGGAGATACCTGTAGAGCATCTTTATACTCACCCAGTTACGTTGCGACGTTTGATACACACAAAGCATTCCTTCGGTGTCAGTAAGTTATATGAGCACATGGTCATAGGAACAAATACTTGACACGCAGAAAACTGTAGCAACAAAATGACACGATCAACATGCTATGTCTATTAGTTTAGGTCTAGTTCATCACGTGATTCTCCTAATGACGTGATCCAGTTATCAAGCAACAACACCTTGTTCATAATCAGAAGACCCTGACTATCTTTGATCAACTGGCTAGCCAACTAGAGGCTTGCTAGGGACAGTGTTTTGTCTATGTATCCACACATGTATATAAGTCTTCATTCAATACAATTATAGCATGGATAATAAACGATTATCTTGATACAAGAATTATAATAATAACTATATTTATTATTGCCTCTAGGGCATAATTCCAACAGTCTCCCACTTGCACTAGAGTCAATAATCTAGCCCTCACATCATCATGCGAATTACATTGTAATAAATCTAACACCCATACAGTTCTGGTGGTTATCATGCTTTGCCCGTGGAAGAGGTTTAGTCAGCGGGTCTGCTATATTCAGATCCGTGAGCACTTTGCATATATTTACGTCCTCCCCTTCGACGTAGTCGCAGATGAGGTTGAAGCGTCGTTTGATGTGTCTGGTCTTCTTGTGAGATAGTGGTTCCTTTACTAAGGCAATGGCACCCGTGTTGTCACAGAACAAGGTTATTGGATTCAGTGCGCTTGGCACCATTCCAAGATCCGTCATGAACTGCTTCATCCAGGCACCCTCCTTAGCCGCCTCTGAGGCTGCCATGTACTCCGCTTCACATGTAGAATCTGCTACGACGCTTTGCTTGGAACTGCACCAGCTTACCGCACCCCCATTAAGAATAAATACGTATCCGGTTTGTAACTTAGAGTCGTCCGGATCTGTGTCAAAGCTTGCATCAACGTAACCCTTTACGGCGAGCTCTTCGTCACCTCCATACACGAGAAACATCTCCTTAGTCCTTTTCAGGTACTTCAGGATATTCTTGACCGCCGTCCAGTGATCCACTCCTGGATTACTCTGGAACCTGCCTGCCATACTTACGGCCAGGCTAACGTCTGGTCTAGTGCACAACATTGCATACATGATAGAACCTATGGCTGAAGCATAGGGGACGGTGCTCATATGCTCTCTATCCTTATCAGTTGCTGGGCACTGAGTCTTACTCAATCTTGTACCTTGTAAAACTAGCAAGAACCCTTTCTTGGACTGTTCCATTTTGAACCTCTTCAAAACTTTATCAAGGTATGTGCTTTGTGAAAGTCCTATCAGGCGTTTTGATCTATCCCTGTAGATCTTAATGCCTAGAATGTAAGCAGCTTCTCCTAGGTCCTTCATAGAGAAACTTTTATTCAAGTAATCCTTTATGCTCTCCAAAAACTCAACGTTGTTTCCAATCAGCAATATGTCATCCACATATAATATTAGAAACGCCACAGAGCTCCCACTCACTTTCTTGTAAATACAAGATTCTCCAACCACTTGTATAAACCCAAATGCTTTGATCACCTCATAAAAGCATTTGTTCCAACTCCGAGATGCTTGCACCAGTCCATAAATGGATCGCTGGAGCTTGCACACTTTGTCAGCATTCTTAGGATCGACAAAACCTTCGGGTTGCCTCATATACAACTCTTCCTTAAGGAAACCGTTAAGGAACGCCGTTTTGACATCCATCTGCCAGATTTCATAATCGAAAAATGCAGCTATTGCTAACATGATTCTGACGGACTTAAGCATCGCTACGGGTGAGAATGTCTCATCGTAGTCAACTCCTTGAACTTGTGAAAAACCCTTTGCCACAAGTCGAGCTTTATAAACGGTCACATTGCCGTCAGCGTCCGTCTTCTTATTAAAGATCCATTTGTTCTGAATAGCCTTGCGGCCCTCAGGTAGTACTTCCAAAGTCCACACTTTGTTTTCATACATGGATCCTATCTCGGACTTCATGGCCTCTAGCCATTTGTTGGAATCTGGGACCACCATTGTTTCTTCATAATTTGCAGGTTCATTGTTGTCTAACAACATGATTGATAAAACGGGATTACCGTACCACTCTGGAGCAGCACGTGGTCTCGTCGACCTGCGTGCTTCGACAGGAACTTGAACCGGAGTTTCATGATCATCATCATTAAGTTCCTCCTCAACCGGCGTCGCAACGACAGAGGTTTCCCCTTGCCCTGCGCCACCATCTAGAGGGATGAGAGGTTCGACAACCTCATCAAGTTCTATCTTCCTCCCACTCAATTCTCTCGAGAGAAACTCCTTCTCGAGAAAAGCTCCGTTTTTAGCAACAAACACTTTGCCCTCGGATTTGAGATAGAAGGTGTACCCAACTGTCTCTTTTGGGTAACCTATGAAGATGCACTTTTCCGGTTTGGGTTCCATCTTTTCAGGCTGAAGCTTTTTGACATAAGCATCACATCCCCAAACTTTAAGAAACGACAACTTTGTCCTTTTGCCATACCATAGTTCGTATGGTGTCGTCTCAACGGATTTTGATGGTGTCCTATTTAAAGTGAATGCAGCTGTGTCTAATGCATAACCCCAAAACGATAACGGCAAATCGGTAAGAGACATCATAGATCGCACCATCTCTAATAAAGTACGATTACGACGTTTGGACACACCATTACGCTGTGGTGTTCCACGCGGTGTCAGCTGTGAAACAATTCCACATTGTCTTAAGTGAGCACAAAACTCGAAACTCAGATATTCACCCCCACGATCAGACCGTAGGAACTTGATCTTCTTGTTACGATGATTTTCAACTTCACTCTAAAATTGCTTGAACTTTTCAAATGTTTCAGACTTGTGCTTCATTAAGTAGACATAACCATATCTACTCAAATCGTTGGTGAAGGTGAGAAAATAACGATATCCGTCGCGTGCCTCTACGCTCATCTGGCCGCACACATCGGTATGTATGATTTCCAACAAGTCACTGGCACGCTCCATTGTTCTGGAGAACGGAGTTTTAGTCATCTTGCCCATGAGGCATGGTTCGCACGTGTCAAGTGAATCAAAGTCAAGTGACTCCAAAAGTCCATCGGCATGGAGTTTCTTCATGCGCTTTACACCAATATGACCTAAGCGGCAGTGCCACAAAAATATGGCGCTATCATTGTTAACTCTAACTCTTTTGGTCTCAATGTTATGTATATGTGTATCACTATCAATATTCAATATGAACAATCCTCTCACATTGGGTGCATGACCATAAAAGATGTTACTCATAGAAATAGAACAACCATTATTCTCTGACTTAAAAGAGTAACCGTCTCGCAGTAAATAAGATCCAGATATAATATTCATGCTCAACACAGGCACTAAGTAACAATTACTCAAGTTCATAACTAATCCTGATGGTAACTGAAGTGAAGCTGTGCCGACGGCGATTGCATAAACCTTGGAACCATTTCCTACGCGCATCGTCACTTCATCTTTCGCCAGCCTTCGCCTATTCCGCAGTTCCTGTTTCGAGTTGCAAATATGAGCAACAGAACCAGTATCGAATACCCAGGCACTACTACGAGAGCCGGTTAAGTACACATAAATAACATGTATATCAAATATACCTGATTTTTCTTTGGCCGCCTTCTTATCAGCCAGATACTTGGGGCAGTTGCGCTTGCAGTAACCCCTACCCTTGCAATAGTAGCACTCTATTTCAGGCTTAGGTTCAGCTTTGGGTTTCTTCGTCGGATTGGCAACAGGCTTGCCGCTCTTCTTTGAATTACCCTTCTTGCCTTTGCCGTTTCTCTTGAAACTAGTGGTCTTATTCACCATCAACACTTGATGCTCTTTACGGAGTTCAGACTCTGCGACTTTCAGCATCGCAAACAACAAGCCGGGTGACTTGTTCATCCCTTGCATGTTGTAGTTCAACACAAAGCCCTTATAGCTTGGCGGCAGTGATTGAAGGATTCTGTCAGTGATAGCCTCTTGCGGGAGTTCAATCCCCAGCTCAGCTAGACGGTTTGAGTACCCAGACATTTTGAGCACATGTTCACTGACAGACGAATTCTCCTCCATCTTGCAAGCATAGAATTTATCGGAGGTCTTATACCTCTCGATCCGGGCGTTCTTCTGAAAGATGAACTTCAACTCCAGGAACATCTCATATGCTCCATGACGCTCAAAGCGACATTGAAGTCCCGGTTCTAAGCCATACAAGACTGCACATTGAACTATTGAGTAGTCCTCCTTACGCGCTAACCAAGCGTTCTTAACATCCTGATCAGCCGTAGCGGGTGGTTCATCTCCTAGCGCAGCATTAAGGACATAATCCTTCTTTCCAGCTTGTAAGATTAGCTTAAGATTACGAGCCCAGTCTACAAAGTTGCTTCCATCATCTTTCAATTTAGCTTTCTCTAGGAACGTATTAAAATTCAGGGTGACTGTCGCGTGAGCCATGATCTACAACACAAATATATTCAAAGTGGACTTAGACTATGTTCAAGATAATTAGAGTTTAACTTAATCAAATTACTTACTAAACTCCCACTCAAAAATTACATCTCTCTAGTCATTTGAGTGGTTCATGACCCACTTACACTAGGTCAAGTCCGATCATCACGTGAGTTGAGTATAGTTTCAGTGGTAAGCATCCCTATGCTAATCATATCATCTATATGATTCATGATCGACCTTTCGGTCTCATGTGTTCCGAGGCCATGTGTGCACATGCTAGGCTCGTCAAGCTTAACCCGAGTGTACCGCGTGTGCAACTGTTTTGCACCCCTTGTATGTGAACGTGAGTCTATCACACCCGATCATCACGTGGTGTCTCGAAACGACGAACTGTAGCAACGGTGCACAGTCGGGGAGAACACAATTTCGTCTTGAAATTTTAGTGAGAGATCACCTCATAATGCTACCGTCGTTCTAAGAAAAATAAGGTGCATAAAAGGATTAACATCACATGCAATTCATAAGTGACAGGATATGGCCATCATCACGTGCTCCTTGATCTCCATCACCAAAGCACCGGCACGATCTTCTTGTCACCGGCGCCACACCATGATCTCCATCAACGTGTCGCCATCGGGATTGTTGTGCTACTCATGCTATTACTACTAAAGCTACATCCTAGCAAAGTAAACGCATCTGCAAGCACAAACGTTAGTTTGAAGACAACCCTATGGCTCCTGCCGGTTGCCGTACCATCGACGTGCAAGTCGATATTATCTATTACAACATGATCATCTCATACATCCAATATATCACATCACATCGTTGGCCATATCACATCACAAGCATACCCTGCAAAAACAAGTTAGACGTCCTCTAATTTTGTTGTTGCATGTTTTACGTGGTGACCATGGGTATCTAGTAGGATCGCATCTTACTTACGCAAACACCACAACGGAGATATATGAATTGCTATTTAACCTTATACAAGGAGCTCCTCGGTCAAATCCGATTCAACTAAAGTTGGAGAAACTGACACTTGCCAGTCATCTTTGAGCAACGGGGTTACTCGTAGCGATGAAACCAGTCTCTCGCAAGCGTATGAGTAATGTCGGTCCAAGCCGCTTCAATCCAACAATACCACGGAATCAAGAAAAGACTAAGGAGGGCAGCAAAACGCACCACCGCCCACAAAAACTTTTGTGTTCTACTCGAGAAGACATCTAAGCATGAACCTAGTTCATGATGCCACTGTTGGGGAACGTCGCATGGGAAACAAAAATTTTCCTACGCGCACGAAGACCTATCATGGTGATGTCCATCTACGAGAGGGGATTTCCGATCTACGTACCCTTGTAGATCGCACATCAGAAGCGTTAGTGAACGCGGTTGATGTAGTGGAACGTCCTCACGTCCCTCGATCCGCCCCGTGAACCGTCCCGCGATCCGTCCCACGATCTAGTGTCGAACGGACGGCACCTCCGCGTTCAGCACACGTACAGCTCGACGATGATCTTGGCCTTCTTGATCCAGCAAGAGAGACGGAGAGGTAGATGAGTTCTCTGGCAGGGTGACGGCGCTCCGGAGGTTGGTGGTGATCTGATCTCGGCAGGGCTCCGCCCGAGCTCCGCAGAAACGCGATCTAGAGGAAAAACCGTAGAGGTATGTGGTCGGGCTGCCGTGGCAAAGTTGTCTCAAAACAGCCCTAAAACCTTTGTATATATAGGTGGGAGAGGGGGGACCTTGCCTTGAGGCTCAAGGAGCCCCTAGGGGGTTGGCCGAGCCAAGGGGGGGAAGTCCTCCCCTTCCAAACCGAATCCAACTAGGTTTGGAAGGTGGAGTCCTTCTCTCCTTTCCCACCTCCCCCTTTTTTCCTTTCTCTTTGATTTCTTATCCCTTGGCGCATAGGGCCTTCTTGGGCTGTCACACCAGCCCACCAAGGGCTCGTGCGCCACCCCCAAGGCCTATGGGCTTCCCCAGGGTGGGTTGCCCCCCCCGGTGAACACCCGAAACCCATTCGTCATTCCCGGTACATTCCCGGTAACTCCGAAAACCTTCCGGTAATCAAATGAGGTCATCCTATATATCAATCTTCGTTTCCGGACCATTCCGGAAACCCTCGTAACGTCCGTGATCTCATCCGGGACTCCGAACAACATTCGGTAACCAACCATATAACTCAAATACGCATAAAACAACGTCGAACCTTAAGTGTGCAGATCCTGCGGGTTCGAGAACTATGTAGACATGACCCGAGTGACTCCTCGGTCAATATCCAATAGCGGGACCTGGATGCCCATATTGGATCCCACATATTCTACGAAGATCTTATCGTTTGAGCCTCAGTGCCAAGGATTCATATAATCCCGTATGTCATTCCCTTTGTCCTTCGGTATGTTACTTGCCCGAGATTCGATCATCAGTATCCGCATACCTATTTCAATCTCGTTTACCGGCAAGTCTCTTTACTCGTTTCGTAATACAAGATCCCGCAACTTACACTAAGTCACATTTCTTGCAAGGCTTGTGTGTGATGTTGTATTACCGAGTGGGCCCCGAGATACCTCTCCGTCACACGGAGTGACAAATCCCAGTCTCGATCCATACTAACTCAACGAACACCTTCGGAGATACCTGTAGAGCATCTTTATAGTCACCCAGTTACGTTGCGACGTTTGATACACACAAAGCATTCCTCCGGTGTCAGTGAGTTATATGATCTCATGGTCATAGGAACAAATACTTGACACGCAGAAAACAGTAGAAACAAAATGACACGATCAACATGCTACGTCTATTCGTTTGGGTCTAGTCCATCACGTGATTCTCCTAATGACGTGATCCAGTTATCAAGCAACAACACCTTGTTCATAATCAGAAGACCCTGACTATCTTTGATCAACTGGCTAGCCAACTAGAGGCTTGCTAGGGACAGTGTTTTGTCTATGTATCCACACATGTATATAAGTCTTCATTCAATACAATTATAGCATGGATAATAAACGATTATCTTGATACAGGAATTATAATAATAACTATATTTATTATTGCCTCTAGGGCATAATTCCAACAATAAGTCGGGATGATACTCCTGAAAAATAATAAGAGAAAAAAGGAAAAAAACATAGAAAAAATAGAAAAAGTGAGAGAAAAGAGAGAAGGGATAGTGCTACTCCTCTTTTTCCACACATGTGCTTCTAAGTAGCAACATGTTTTGCATATACAAAGTCTCATGTTTTGTCACTTTCATATGCTAGTGGGAAATTTTTATTATAGAACTTGACTTGTACATTTCGATGATGGGCTTCCTCAAATGCCCGAGGTCTTCATGAGCAAGCAAGTTGGATGTATAGGGGGTGTGGCTGCGCCCTGATGGCTTGGTTCCACCTCCCTTGGACTTTGGCCCTCCTCTGTGTCCTATAAATTCACATATTCCCCAAAAGCCCTAAGAGCCTCCCAAAACACTTGTTCTGCCACCACACGTCTCAATTCCGCCGTGTGCCCATTTGAAACCATGTTCAAGTGCCCAGTCGTATGGGGGTCGATCACGGAGGGCCTCTACATCAACCTTCATGTAACCATGGTGTTGTGTGAGTAGTTCACCACGGGCCTTCAGGTTCATAGTTAGTACCTAGATGGATATCTCTCTCTTTATGTTCTTCTTTGCCATTATCACCGCGATTCCCGAGAGATCTATCTTATGTAATCACTTTGAGTGGTGCGTCTGTTGGGATCCGATGAATTGTGGATTGATACGTCCCCAACGTATCTATAATTTGTGATTATTTCATTCTATAATATTATCATTCTAGGATGCTTTTGGGGGCATTTATTTGCCAATTCATCTTATCTTTGAGAACTAATCTATTAACCCAGTGCCAAGTGCCAGTAGTTGTTTTTTGTATGTTTTTGTCTTTTCAAGTTTCAGTACCAAATGGAGTCCAAATACCACGAAACTTTTTGATGATTTTTTTGGACCAAAAGAAGACTTGGAAACTTTGGGAGAAGGTTGGGGGGGCACAAGAGGGACCCACGAGCCAACATGTCGCCTCCGGGGGTGGGGATGTGGCCGCGTCCTGTTGGGTCGTGGACCCCTCATGGCTCTCCCGACCTCATTCTATGGATTATAAATTCTCATATTCCACCAAAATTCCACCAAATCCCTAAGGGAGCTCCCCAAGCACTTTTTCGGCTGCGGCAAGTCTCTATTCTGCCGTGTGCCCATCAGGAGCCATGTTCATTTGCCCTGTGGGAGTGGGTATCAATCATGGACGGGCTCTACATCATACTTGATGCTCCCATGGTGATGTGTGAGTAGTCTACCACCGACCTACGAGTCCATACCTAGTATCTAGATGGCTCTCTCTCTCTATATGTTCTTCAATACAAAGTTCATCGCATCTTCGCGATGATCTATTCGATGTAATCACTTTGTGTGGTGCATTTGTTGGGATTCGGTGAATTGTCGGTTTATCTTCAGATTATTCATGAAAAATATTTAACTCTTCTCCCAATTATATGAATCTTATTTGCATGATTATTATAGCTTCATAATCTCTGTGATCTATTGATTTGGTTTGGCCAACTAGATTAATCTTTCTTCAGTAGAAGTGTGTGTTGTAGTGCGTTCAATCTGGCGATGTTGTATATCCAAGTGACAGAAAGATACAAGACACATCTTTGCATTATTTCCATAAATGATAAAACTATGGGGTTAAGTCATATTAATTGGATTATCTTTGTCTACATCATGTCATTGCTCTCCAAGCAATATTCTATTTTACTTAATATTCTAGAGGCATGCTGGATAGCGTTCGATGGGTGGATTAATAGTAATAACTACAGGTAGGAGTCGGCATATTTGCTTATGCACGTGATGCATATATACACATGATCATTGCCATGAATAAAGATTGCATAACTATGCTCTTCTCCATCAATTGCCCAACATTAATTTGTTTACCCATCGTATGCCTACTTCGAGAGTGATGCCACTAGAGAACACTACAACCCTTGGGCTCTATTCACATTTAAATTTACAAACACTATTATTTCCTTGCTGCCCTTTGCTATTTATATTTACTTTTTGTATGTAACATATTTGAACTATCTATCAACACTACATATCCGCTTGCAAGTAACCAGTTCAGGAGGATTGACAACTCTCCTACCTGCGTTGGTTGTAGGGTGCTGAATATGGGGATTGTGTTGTCCTCCTTTTGGTTAGAGAACCTTGGTTCTCACCGAGGGAAATACTTCTCTATACTGTGTTGCATCACCCGTTCCTCTTCACGGAAAAACCCAACACAAATCACAATTACCAGGAAGGTTTTCTAGCGCCGTTGCCGGGGAGTATCACCAACCTACCATCAAGTACCTTTGCACAAATTATCTTTCAATTGTTCTACTTTTTATTTGCTGTTATATTTTGCTTGCTACAAAAAAACTTAAGAAAGATTATCTTTGCTAACTTACTTGTTTGCTTGCTACCATGGCCAGTTCTTCCTTTGTTCCCTTTACTCCCGATAATGAGGTGCTTAATTTTAAAAAGGGGAGGAGAAAAATAAAAATATGTTTGGCATGGCATTTGCATTTCTCAACATAAATCAGCCCATAAGAAATGCCCCAACATCTTTCTTCATAATTTCTATGAAGGTATTACTACTTCGTATAGAATTGTACTCCCTTCGTCTCAATATTCTTGTCTTAGATTTGTCTAGATATGAATGTATCTAATCATATTTTAGTATTTAGATACATTCATTTCTAGACAAACCTAAGACAAGAATTTTGGGACAGAGCGAGTACTTGATACTATTACCAGTGGTAACTTATCAATGAGTCACACTTCATATGGTTTTAAAGCCCTATAAAATTTAGTTGGGTCACTGCCTATTACCATTAATGAAACTATTTTTACCAATGAACACGTTATGAAAGGGCTTGATGCTATTGAAAATAAAATGATTACTAAATAAAAAATTGAGGAGTTTGATAAAAATCTTCATAATCATATCACTCAATTTGGGTCACGGGTAGGAATTACATTGAAAGCTTGAAAGGAGAAAGATACAACTATTGAGGAAAGGGTAGAGAAAATCTTGAATAGAATTTATGAAATGGAGGAAGTCATTGATAAAGTAGGTTCTGCTTTCACTCCCTTGAAAACTAATGTTAGTACCTCTCAAAACAAAAATCCTAAGTTCATATATGTTCCCAAGAGCATTAGTACCCCTCCGATCAAGAGAAAGGAAGATCTCAAAATGATTAGTCTGCATACTGATACGTCTCCAACGTATCTACTTTTCCAAACTCTTTTGCCCTTGTTTTGGACTATAATTTGCATGATTTGAATGGAACTAACCTGGACCGACGATGTTTTCAGTAGAATTGCCTTGGTGTTATTTTTGTGCAGAAATCAAAGTTCTCCAAACGTCCTGAAAATTTATGGGGAGCAGTTTTGGAAAATATCAAAAATATCTGCGCCAAGTTCCACCTCAGGGGGTGGGCCAGTGGGCCACAAGCCCCTGCTCCGCCACCACCCCCTGGTGGTGGTGGGCAGGCTTGTGGGGCCCACAGGCACCTGCCGCCCCCAACTCCAGCTCTATAAGTTGTCTTTCGTCCCAGAAAAAATAAAAAGAGAAGTTTTCGTCACGTTTTTTATACGGAGGCGCCGCCACCACATGTTCTTCCTCTAGAGGGCAGATCTGGAGTCCGTCTTGGGCTCCGGAGAGGGGAAATCGTCGCCATCGTCATCATCAACCTTCTTCCCTCTCCAATTCCATGAAGCTCTTCGTCGTTCGTGAGTAATCTATTCGTAGGCTCGCTGGACAGTGATGAGTACGATGAGATCTATCATGTAATCGAGTTAGTTTTGATGGGGATTGATCCCTAGTATCCACTATGTTCTGAGATTTGATGTTGCTACTACTTTGCCATGCTTAATGCTTGTCACTAGGGCCCGAGTGCCATCATTTCGGATCTGAAATTATTATGTTGCCACCAATATATGTGTGTTTTAGATCCGATCTTGCAAGTTGTAGTTACCTACTATGTGTTATGATCCGGCAACCCCGGAGTGACAATAACCGGAACCACTCCCCGTGATGACCATAGTTTGAGGAGTTCATGTGTTCACCAAGTGCTAATGTGTTGGTCGGGTTCTTTATTAAAAGGATAACCTTAATAACCCATAGTTTCCTTTTGGACCCCGCTGCCACGGGAGGGATGGACAATAGATGTCATGCAAGTTCTTTTCCCTAAGCACGTATGACGACACACGGAATGCATGCCTACATCACATTGACGAACGGGAGCTAGCCACATATCTCTCCGTGTTATAGTTGTTGCATGATGAATATCATCCAAACAAATCACTAACCCATTGCCTACGAGTTTGTCCTACTGTTGCTACTGCTGTTACTTGTCTTGCTCTGCTGCTGCTACTACTGTTGCTACTGCTGTTACTTGTCTTGCTCTGCTGCTGCTACTACTGCTTCTACTGCTGTTACTTGTCTTGCTCTGCTGCTACTGTTGCTACTACTGTCGCTTGGTACTGTTGCTACTTGATACTGCTGTCACTACTGCTGTTCCTTGCCACTGCTATTGCTTGTTACACTGCTGCTACCTGCTACACTGTTGGTTCACCCACCTTTGACGGGAATTGACAACTTCCGTCAACGCGGCAACGAAGGCGCCATTGATACAATCGTTAGGAATAGTCTGCTACCAACATATCATTTCTGACACCGTTGTTATGATATTACTTTGCTGTTACTACTGTGCTTGCAGATACTAATCTTTCAGGTGTGGTTGAATCCGACAAATTTAGCTGCTAATACTCGAGAGTATTCTCTCACCTCCTTCAGGCGATCTACAAATTTGGGTCGAATACTCTACCCTCAAAAACTGCTGCGAATCCACGCGCTGGTGGACCATCAACAACATTCTTCCAGTTTCATTGCCGGGGAGTGCTAGTAGCATTCTTCTGGTGCCGTTGCAGGAGAAGGTTCGTTGTCATAAGCATTCGTCTAGCTAACACTAGAGATTGCAGGATCAACACTTTTCTGGCACTATTGCTGGGGAAGCACAGCTGACGTCAGCATTTTTCTGGCGCCGTTGCCAGGGAGATATTGCTATATTCTTTGAGTTACTTGGGATTTATATCTGCTGATCACTATGAAGAATCTGAAGGATCCGAAGACCAAAGTCTTGCCCTCAACTACGAGGGAGGAAAGGAATTGCCATCTAGCTCTGCACTTAATTCGCCTTCGGTTATGAGTAAGTTTGCGACTTCACCTCCTGCTAGAAATCTTGATATGTCGCATGTGCTTGATGATGCTTGTGATACTACTGCTAGAGATGATATGCTTGATACTATGCCTGATGATGCTATGCTTGATACTATGCCGGATGATACTATGCTTGATACTATGCTTGATACTATGCCTGATACTGCTAGAGATGTTATGCTTGATACTGCTTTGCCTGATACCGCTAGAGATGTTATTTTGCCTCATGATGCTATGCTTGATACTGCTAGAGATACTCCTTTGCCTGATGTTCCACTAGGAGTGTTCCCTGATGCTCATATTGCTAGAGTTACTGCCAATGCTCGTGATGCTTCTGAAACTACCGATACTATTGAGATAGAACCTGCGTTTGCTCCTGTTAGATCTAGCTCTCCTAGATATGAATTGCCTGATATACCTGAGGGTTACGCTATGGAGGGAGAGATAGCTGAGGATTTTCTTGCGTGTAAGGATGCCTATGACGCCGAGAAATTAATTCTCAACTGGAAGGAAAAATCTCGTAAAGCTAGGATGAAAAATGACCCGAAGTTTGCCACTTCGCCTATCTTTGTCACCGATAAGGATTATGAATTCTCTGTCGACCCTGAGATAATCTCTCTAGTCGAATCTGATCCTTTTCATGGTTATGAGTCTGAGACGGTCATAGCCCATCTTGCCAAACTATCTGAAATAGCCAACCTTTTCACTAATGAGGAGAAGATCCGCCACTACTCTATCCTTAAGTTGTTTCCTTTCTCTCTAAAGGATGATGCTAAAGCCTGGTTCACCTCTCTTGCTCCTAGATGTGTGCGTAGTCCCCAGGAGATGGTCTATTAGTTCTGTGAGAAATATTTCCCTGCCCATAAGAAGCAAGCTGCCTTGCAGGAAATATACAACTTTGCTCAATTCCAAGAAGAGAGTCTTCCACAAGCTTGGGGAGGCTCGTCCAGCTACAGAATGCTTTGCCTGATCACCCTCTTAATAAGAACGAGATACTTGATATCCTCTATAACGGACTTACCGATGCCTCTAGAGACTACCTAGATAGTTGTGCGGGTTCTGTTTTTAGGAAACGAACTGTAGAACAAGCTGAGACTCTATTGAATAACCTCTTGATCAACGATAATGCTTGGACTATTCCTGAACCACGTCCTAAGCCAACTCCTAAGAGAAGAGGTATTCTATTCCTCAGTCCCGAAGATATACAAGAAGCCAAGAAATCTATGCAAGAGAAAGGCATTAGATCTGAAGATGTCAAAAATGTACCACCTATCGAAGAGATCCATGGTCTCGATAACCCGAGACAGGTAGTAGAAGTGAATTCTCTATGTAGGTTTGATGAGAGTGATATTCCTTTTGATAAACCTGCTAGCCTATGCTTTGATGAATTTGACAACTTTGTTGCCAAACAACAGTCTCAATGATTATTTTAGCAGACATTTGGAGCAAAGTGCTCGTATGCTTAGCCATTTAAGTGCTTGTGTAGACAGAAATGTCAATGCTCTGAAACTTCTGAGTAAACATGCCTCTATGATTACTACTCAGGTAGAACAAGTACTTGAAGCTCAGAATGACTTGCTCAATGAATTAAATGACAACTCTGTCAGAGTCATTACTAGAGGAGGCAAAATGACTCAGGAACCTTTGTATCCTGAAGGTCATCCAAAGAGAATTGATCAAGATTCTCAAGGAATCAATGCTGATACACCTAGTCATCCTAAGGAGAAGAAGAAGGATGCTAGAAACCTGCACGCCAGTTCACCAAATACTGTCACACCTGAAGAACCTAATGATATTTCTGCGTCTGATGCAGAAACACGATCTGGTGATGAACCTGAACCTGGTGACAATATGGACAGTGATGTTCATAATAATGCTCAACCTAGCAATGATGAGGATGTGGAGATTGAACCTACGGTTATTCCTGATAACCCACAACCTAAGAAATACGATAAGAATGACTTCACTACTAGGAAGCATGGTAAAGAAAGGGAGCCATGGGTTCAGAGACCTATGCCCTTTCCTCCTAAGCCATCCAAGAAAAAGGATGATGAGGATTTTGAGTGCTTCGTTGAGATGATAAGACCCGTCTTTCTACAAATGCGGTTAACTGATATGCTCAAGATGTCTCTGTATGCCAAGTACATGAAAGATATCGTGACTAATAAATGGAAGATACCAGATCTTGAGATCTCCACCATGCTTGCCAATTACACTTTCAAAGGTGGAACTCCTAAGAAACTTGGTGATCCCGGAGTGCCCACTATACCTTGCTCCATTAAAGAAAATTACGTAATAACTGCCTTATGTGACCTTGGAGCCGGTGTTAGTGTTATGCCGCTCTCTCTTTATCGTAGACTTGAGTTGGATAAGTTGACGCCCACTGAAATTTCTCTGCAAATGGCCGACAAATCAACTGCTTTCCCTATCGGCATTTGCGAGGATGTGCCTGTTGTGGTTGCTAATACCACTATCTTAACAGACTTTGTTATCTTGGATATTCCCGAGGACGATGCCATGGCTATCATCCTCGGAAGACCCTTTTTAAACACTGCAGGGGCCAAGATGAAGTATGGTTTGCTTGTTGAGGAGATCCATATCCCCATTGAGGTGACTTAGTGGCTATTCGAAAATTCTCCGTTCTCTCTTGCGATTCGAGAAGGTTTTGTCATAAGGACTTGATCAACCCCATTGACGAATTTCTTCCGATGACCATGAAACGGATGAATCAGAGAGTCACATACCTCTGTTTTGAGTTTTCCTTTTCTGTTGCTTAGAAGAAAAATGATAGAATTAGTTTAACTTTTCCTGTTTTCTATTTTAGCGTCCCGGAGAAAAATACCTCGAAAATAAAAGTTCTTCGATGGTCCTGAAAATTTAGTATGTTTTTTTCTGGAATTTTTGAAAATTTCTGGGCCTGAGAGCTGGTTAGGGGGCCTGACCAATGGGCCACAAGCCCCCCAGCGCCACCTACCCCCCTGGTGGCGGGGTGCAAGCTTGTGGGGCCCACAGGCACCCCCTCCAGTCATTCCATCTCCCAGCCTCTTCTTCCACCTCCAGAAAAAATTGTTTCGCAGCTCAATCCTGTGTTCTTGCTCATTTGGCTGTGATTTTTGATCTCCTTGCTCAAAGCACCATTCTCCGAACCGTTTTGGGGAAATTACTCCTTGGTAAGTGACTCCTCCATTGGTCCAATTAGTTTTTGCTCTAGTGCTTTATCCTTCACGAATTCTTGCTACCTTGGTGACCCTGTTCTTGAGCTATAAATGTTGATTTTAGCTGGTTCCAAGTAGTTTTAGCGCGTGATACGGTCTCTAGGCACTAGTAGGAGTAGTTGCTACAAGTTGGGTTAATCCTTATTCACTTTTCTTTTGAAGTCTCTAAAAATTTCAGAATTTTTTAGAGCTAGAAAAGGGAAAAGATGAGGAGGTTCTTGAGAGGCTCTTCAAGCCATAACCACAAGGAGGATGAGAAGAACCACCCCAAGTACGTAGTCCCTCGAGTCACACAAGTTCGAGCGTGCGAGTGGCCAAGTGATGAATTTTTGCGTGCCGCCGGACTTTATGAAGACTTTTATTACTTGGTGGAGAACGTAGGTCTTACTGCATTTGTTGAAGATAAGTGCCCACAATATCTCCTCCTCACCAATATTTTCGTTCAAAGCTTCAACTTTTATCCGAGGAAGAATCCTCCCATGGTTGAGTTCATGATATACGATGTCCCCCAGTGCTTGACGCTACAGGACTTTTGCACTGTATGCAAATTACCTTATGTTGGGGATATCTGTGACCCTCGTCCACGGGACTTGGAGGATTTCATTGGTTCTATTGCTGTTGGAGAGGAGAGAGGAGTGTCTCGCGCTAGAATTGCTAGCATACATTTTCTATGCTTCGGTACTTCTCACTATTTGTGGGAAAATGTTTGATTGGCCGTGGGGAGGCTGGATCACTTAGTTCTCCAGACCTTGCGGTTTTGCGCGAAGGCCTTTATAACGATAAGACTTATAGCTTGGGCGCTATAGTAGCTCAACGGTTGAACCTGAACCGTTCTAAAGGAGTCGTCTATGGAGGTATCTATGCTACCCGTCTTGACAGACACTTTGAGATACCCATTAGACTGGGAGAGGAAGGAGAGATGCAACTCCCTGAGAGATATCTGGATTATGACAGCATGGTTCGCCATGATTTTTCTGGATAGAGATGCTAGTAGACCGATGATTTATAACCTGGTGTTTAGTCAGGGTACTCGAGAGACTATTACTTTGCCTGCTCCTTCTTTGTTCGATCTTCATGCAGGCAGGTACACTATTATGCCCGCGGACATCTACGCATATTGGGGCTTGTCCCAACGATAGGCGCCCGTGCTCGAGCCGCCAGTCGAGTACCAGATGCCAGTTTATCAGTGGGAGCCAGAGGAGCTCACATAGCAGTGGCATCCACAGTCTGCTCCGGAGTATCCTGGAGCTGGTGATTTCCCACCATGGGAGTAGACCAAGCTAGGCCAAAAGCCTAAGCTTGGGGGAGTACGTGTTCTCACCGACTTTACATTCATGCTTATGCTTTCACTTTGTTATCCGGTGTTTACACTTTGCCACTGTATTATCCATGTTATTTTCTTTTCGTTTTCTTGTTTTCTTGTTTTGTGTCCTTTTGAGAAAACCCAAAAAGATTTTTCTTTCTTATTTTGCTTGTTGGGAGCTTTCCCGTGTAAATAGTTTTCTTTTTCTTTGTGTCAAGGTAGAAGATATTGGTTACAATGTTTAGTGGTTCTTACATGCTTACCTGTTTAGCTTTCAAAGAGCCATATTACTTTGTCTTCTCCTTTGTGTTTGCCTGCAGATTCAGCTTAGTCCAATGCATGAGCACGCTTATTATTGTTCACATCGTTCGATCGTGCAAATGAAAGGCAACAATGATGATATATGATGAAGTGACTGAGACTGAAAAGCTGGTATGAACTCTATCTATTTTGTTTTTGTAATATGACTAGCTTGTCGACCCAGATTTAGCGTTGTTGTGAGAGAACCATGTTTGTTATGACAACTTAGAGATCATAGTTTCTGATGCCATGCTTATTTAGCTAAGACTTATAATGGTTTGTCTTGATTGCCAACATAGATTTTGAGATGACTATGATGTAGTATGATAGGATCGTATTCTCCTTTGAATGTTTGAAGTGGCTTGACTTAGCGCATGTTCATGCATGTAGTTGAAACAAAATCAACATAGCCTATATGATGTTCGTGTTCATGGTGATTTATATCCTGTTCATGCTTGCATTTAATGTTAGTCAAACTCATTGCATCTTGATGACTGTTGTCGCTCTCTAGTTGGTCGCTTCCCAGTCTTTTGCTAGCCTTCACTTGTACTAAGCGGGAATACTGCTTGTGCATCCACTTCCATAAACCCAAAAGTTTTTCCATGAGAGTCCACCATACCTACCTATTTGCGGTATCTACCTGCTGTTCCAAGTAAATTTGCATGTGCCATTCTCTAAACCTTCAAGAAATAATCTGTTTTGCATGCCCGAACCGCTCATGTGGTGACAGAGGGCTATTGGTATCTTCCATGCTAGGAGTGTTATCCTCGACATGTGTTTATTCACAGTCATTCACGAGAAACGGGCCGGTATTTGGGATGCCCAGATCCATGCTTAAATCAAAAAACATAACTGTAAAACAAGACTGCACCCGGATTGATGTTAGTATGGACGGTACCCGAGGATTCGGCTAGCCGTGGAGTGTGATTGATTGGTGGTGGGGGAGTTAAAACTTTACTTTTCTGTTTGGGAACCGCCTATAGCATAAGTAGCATGGAAGATATTGAGAACTCTTGGTCATTGCGTGGACAATGAAAGCATGCCACCCAAAATTATTATCTCTGTTTTCAAAGCTTGAGCTCTGGCACCTCTGCAAATCAATGCTTCCCTCCGTGAAGGGCCTGTCTATTTATTTTCCTGTCGAGTCATCCTTCTCTTTTATAAGCACCAATTAGAGAGCACCTTTGTTATTTTTATGCTTTGATTTTGATTGATATTGAGTATGACTATGACTGGATCTTCGTTGCTATGAATTACAATGTTTAGTCAGCCCTTGATCTTTGAAAGTGCTCTAAGTTTATGTTTTGCGGTCTCAGAAAGAGCTAGCGAGATACCACCTATTCATATTGCTTCATGCTTGTTTTTATTGAAGTGTTGGTATTTGAAACTCATTATTATTTGCTCGTTAGTTGATTATGCCATTGATATTAGTTTACTGTGAGACCTTTGTGTCATTTGCTTATGTGGTTAACTTGTGATCTTGCTGAAATTCTGGTTATGAGTTAGACATAGTTGCAACAACAAGATCAAACAGAGTTTGTCAAAGTTTTTCTTTCTCTCTTAGTTTCTCAACTGAGTTGCTTGAGGATAAGCAAGGTTTTAAGCTTGGGGGAGTTGATACGTCTCCAACGTATCTATTTTTCCAAACTCTTTTGCCCTTGTTTTGGACTATAATTTGCATGATTTGAATGGAACTAACCTGGATTGACGTTGTTTTCAGCAGAATAGCCTTGGTGTTATTTTTGTGCAGAAATCAAAGTTCTCCAAACGTCCTGAAAATTTACGGGGAGCAGTTTTGGAAAATGTCAGAAATATTTGCGCCAAGTTCCACCTCAGGGGGTGAGCCAGTGCGCCACAAGCCCCTGCTCCGCCACCACCCCCTGGTGGCGGTGGGCATGCTTGTGGGGCCCACAGGCACCTGCCGCCCCAACTCCAGCTCTATAAGTTGTCTTTCGTGCCAGAAAAAATAAAAAAGAGAAGTTTTCGTCGCGTTTTCGATACGGAGGCGCCGCCACCACCTGTTCTTCATATGGAGGGCAGATCTGGAGTCCGTCTTGGGCTCCGGAGAGGGGAAATCATCGCCATCGTCATCATCAACCTTCTTCCGTCTCCAATTCCATGAAGCTCTTCGTCGTTTGTGAGTAATCTATTCGTAGGCTCTCTGGGTGGTGATGAGTAGGATGAGATCTATCATGTAATCGAGTTAGTTTTGATGGGGATTGATCCCTAGTATCCACTATGTTCTGAGATTTGATGTTGCTACTACTTTGCCATGCTTAATGCTTGGCACTAGGGCCCGAGTGCCATGATTTCAGATCTGAAATTATTATGTTGCCACCAATATATGTGTGTTTTAGATCCGATCTTGCAAGTTGTAGTTACCTACTATGTGTTATGATCCGGGAACCCCGGAGTGACAATAACCGGAACCACTCCCGGTGATGACCATAGTTTGAGGAGTTCATGTGTTCACCAAGTGCTAATGTGTTGTTCCGGTTCTTTATTAAAAGGAGAACCTTAATATCCCATAGTTTCCTTTTGGACCCCGCTGCCACGGGAGGGATGGACAATAGATGTCATGCAAGTTCTTTTCCCTAAGCACGTATGACGACACACGGAATGCATGCCTACATCACATTGACGAATGGGAGCTAGCCACATATCTCAACGTGTTATAGCTGTTGCATGATTAATATCATCCAAACAAATCACCGACCCATTGCCTACGAGTTTGTCCTACTGTTGCTACTGTTGTTACTTGTCTTGCTCTGCTGCTGCTACTACTGTTGTTACTTGTCTTGCTCTGCTGCTACTACTACTGTTGCTACTGCTGTTACTTATCTTGCTCTGCTGCTACTGTTGCTACTACTGTCGCTTGCTACTGTTTCTACTATCTACTGCTGTCACTACTGCTGTTCCTTGCCACTGCTATTGCTCGTTACCCTGCTGCTACCTGCTACACTGTTGGTTCACCCACCGTTGACGGGAATTGACAACTTCCGTCAACGCGGCAACGAAGGCGCCATTGATACAATCGTTAGGAATAGTCTACTGTCAACAGATCGTTTCTGACACCGTTGTTATCATATTACTTGGTTGTTACTACTGTGCTTGCAGATACTAAACTTTCAGGTGTGGTTGAATCCGACAAATTCAGCTGCTAATACTCGAGAGTATTCTCTCACCTCCTTCAGGCGATCTACAAATTTGGGTCGAATACTCTACCCTCAAAAACTGCTGCGAACCCACGCGCTGGTGGGCCATCAACAACATTCTTCCAGTATCATTGCCAGGGAGTGCTAGAAGCATTCTTCTGGTGCCGTTGCAGGAGAAGGTTCATTGTCATAAGCATTCGTCTAGCTAACACTAGAGATTGCAGGATCAGTACTTTTCTGGCACTATTGCTGGGGAAGCACAGCTGACGTCACATACCAATTTTATAAACTTAATAGGACACCCTATTTTCAAGCCTTCTATTATCCCTAAGAAGAATGGCTGTGTTATTGAGGATCTTGATAAGGTGGATGATGACACTTGAATCATATGCAATACGCCTAGCTATGGGCGTAAAACAATACCGCTAGTTGGGAGGCAACACAATAATTATCTTATTTTTATTCTTTTATTTTCTGTTTGTATGTGATAACATGATTATTTTCTACTATAATTATTGTTTTTCAATGTTTAAATTAGTGTTTGTGCGAAGTAAAGCCTTTGGGATAATGTGAATGATAAGTAGAATTGATACAGTGCAAAATCACAAAATTTGACGTCCAATTCAGAATTTCTGTTATTTTACTGGACATCGTTTTGATATGAATTTTTTACACAATATTTTTATACAAATTCCTCAGGTTTTCCTAATTTTTCATAGTTTTAGGAGTTACATGAGTAGGGTGTCTTAGTTGATCACTATAGACTGTTCTGTTTTAACAAATTCTTTTTTTTGCTTGCATAGTTTGCTTGTTTTGATGATGCTATGAAATATATCGGGCGTATAAGTCATGGAGTTGTTATAATATAGTATCTAATTCAATAATAAAATATGAATAAATTTATAACATTGCCTAATGTCTATGGTTCGCCTATCTTCCTAACGAATCTCATGAGTTTTCTATTGAGTTTTCTGTGCTGAAGTTTTCAAGTTTTTGGTGTTATCATGATGGATGAAGGAATAAGGGATGGCAAGATCCTGAGCATGGGGATTCCCAAGGCACCCCAAGGTAATATTCTAGGAAGACTCCACTGTCTAAGCTTGGGGACGCCCCGAAAGGCATCCTCTTTTTTTTCAATCCATCGGTATGTCACTTGGAGCTATATTTTTATTCATCGCATGATATGAGTTTTGCTTGGATTGTCGTTTGCATTAGTTTAATTTCGTTTTAGTTTTCCACAATCATTATTTTCTGAACGCACTACTTGAGAGAGACACATATTCACCATGAATTGAAAGAATACTCTATGTGCTTCACTTATATCTTTTGAGCTTAGTAGTTGCTCTAGTGCTTCACCTATATCTTTTAGAGCACGGTGGCATATATACTTTATATAAATAATTACACTCCCTTTCTTCACTTATATTTGTTTGAGAGTTAATTAATAGTTATGGTAATTTGCGTGGTTTATAAGACGAGTCCAAAAAAGTAGGTATTCAAGGAGTCCATAATCAAAACCACATGTAGCACATAAAAAAGAAACTGTGGGTTAACGATATGTGGTAATATGAAAGGGAATGAGTGCTTGGTTGTTGGTTAGTAAAAATATTGATAGTTAAAGTATGTAAATTTGCTATCATCTAAATATTGGTCATGGCATGGTGATGATGTGTGAGCATTCTTATTCTTTGTTTAAATCCTAGTGTTGTTTATGTCAGGGGCTGATGACCCACAAGTATAGGGGATCTATCGTAGTCCTTTCGATAAGTAAGAGTATCGAACCCAACAAGGAGCAGAAGGATCTGACAAGTGCTTTTCAGCAAGGTAATATCTGCAAGCACTGAAATTATCGGTAACAAGTAGTTGTGTGACAAGATGATTCGTAGCAAGTAACAAAAGTAACAACGGTGCAACAAAGTGATCCAATCCCTTTTGTAGAAAGGGACAAGCCTGGAGAAACTCTTATAGGAGGTAAAGCGCTCCCGAGGACACATGGGAATTTCTGTCAAGCTAGTTTTCATCATGTTCATATGATTCGCGTTCGCTACTTTGATAGATTGATATGTGGGTGGACCGATGCTTGGGTACTGCCCTTACTTGGACAAGCATCCCACTTATGATTAACCCCTCTCGCAAGCATCCGCAACTATGAAAGAAGAATTAAGACCAAGTCTAACCATAGCATTAAACTAGTGGATCCAAATCAGCCCCTTACGAAGCAACGCATAAACTAGGGTTTAAGCTTCTGTCACTCTAGCAACCCATCATCTACTTAATACTTCCCAATGCCTTCCTCTAGTCCCAAATAATGGTGAAGTGTTATGTAGTCGACGTTCACATAACACCACTAGAGGAAAAACAACATACAACATATCAAAATATCGAACGAATACCAAATTCACATGACTACTTATAGCATGACTTATCCCATGTCCTCGGGAACAAAAGTGACTACTCACAAAGCATAATCATATTCATGACCAGAGAGGTAATGGGTAGCATCAAAGATCTGAACATATAATCTTCCACCAAGTAATCCAACTAGCATCAACTACAAAGAGTAATTAACACTACTAGCAACCTTACAAGTACCAATCGGAGTCGCGAGACGTAGATTGGTTACAAGAGATGAACTAGGGTTTGGAGATGAGATGGTGCTGATGAAGATGTTGATGGTGACGAGTCCTCTCCGATGAGAGTAGTGTTGGTGATGACGATGGCGACGATTTCCCCCTCCGGGAGGGAAGTTTCCCCGACAGGATCGTCCTGCCGGAGCTATAGATTGGTTCTGCTCAAGTTCCGCCTCGTGGCGGTGGCAAATCCTCCCGAAAGCCTCCTCTTGATTTTTTATGAAACGAAACCCTTATTGTAGCAAAAGAGGGGAGCCAGAGGGCCAGCTGGGAGCCCACAAGCCCCCTAGGCGCGGCCAGGGGGGAGGCCGCGCCTAGCAGGCTTGTGGCCCCCTGCTGGCGCCCCCTGGTACTTCTTCGACCTAGTATTTTTTATAAATTCCAAAACGAATCCTCGTTGATTTTCACGGCTTTTGGAGTTGCGCGGAATAGGTATCTCAAACTTGCTCCTTTTTCAGGCCAGAATTCCAGCTACCGGCATTCTCCCTCTTCATGTAAACCTTGCAAAATAAGAGAGAAAAGGCATAAGTATTGTACCGTGAAGTGGAATAACAGCCCAAAAAGCGATAAATATCAACATGAAAGCATGATGCAAAATGGACGTATCAACTCCCCCAAGCTTAGACCTCGCTTGTCCTCAAGCGAAAGCCGAGATCAATAAATATGCCCACATGTTTAGAGAGAGAGAGGTGTCAACAAAACAAAATACGGACATGCACGCATCATGATCATAGTTAGAACAACAATATCATCATATCGTCTCTTATGCTAAAGTGATAATTCCTTCACAAAGTAAAGTATGGATCAAGAGCCTTACCGCGAATTAACAACCGATAGCCTTTAGTCATTGAAGCAATTGCAATTTATCACAACATCAGAAAGAGTCAAATAAAACCTTGTAAAGAAAATCCACATACTCAATCATCCTTTTGTCTTCTACAATTGCTACAACTCACGTGGTACTCATGAGATCAAAGTTTCAGTCGGACATAGAGAAAGAGGGGCTTATTGTTTCGCCTCCCAACCATTTACCTCAAGGGTAATGTCAACAACAATATTTCATGAATACTTACTTCCAAATTGACATATGAATATAGATCTTTCCCTAGAATATGACGTTAGCCAAGATAAAGGCTAAATAAGGAATTGGTGTAGATCACCATGACTCTTTTAGGGACAAAAAGTAAAGGTACAAGATAGGCCCTTCGCAGAGGGAAGCAGAGGTTGTCATGTGCTTTTGAGGTTTGGATGTGTATCCTCTTAGTGTGAAGGAACGTCACTTTATATTGCCTCGTGTGATAAAGAACTTTATTATGCAGTCTGTCGCTTTTACGTCTTCCTCATCACAGGTTCGTACAAAGCTTATTTTCCACAGATTAATAGATCATACTTATTTAGGGAGCAATTTTTATTGCTTGCACCGATGACAACTTACTTGAGGGATCTTATTCAATCCATAGGTAGGTATGGTGGACTCTCATGGCAAAACTGGGTTGAAGGTTTATGGATGCACAAGTAGTATCTCTACTTGGTGCGGAAGTTTTGGCTGATATGAGATGGAAGCAAGCGTCACATACTAAGGGATCTCTAGTCATATAACATTGTTCGGAACCAAGCAAACACAATTCATTATGTTGTTTTCCTTGTCCAACATCTACTTCTAAGCATGTAATAGTTTAGTGAGTGTTCACAATCATAGATGGTGTTAAAGATGATATATTTATATGTGAACCTCGCCTTCTTTATCACTTCGTATTAATTGCAACAATGACCAAGGTCTACGTTTGTCTACCCTCAACAAGTTTCAATCAACATTCTTTTTATATGTGAAGCCATCACTTCCCATAAGATCATTACATGATCTTTCATGCTTTTGTTCTATTATCATTCTTTTGATCATGGCATGAGGCAAGGCCCTTAACTAAGACACTCTTTATTATATGGCTCACGAGCTCGAATACATCGGGGGTGACACAAAGCAAAACTCAAGCCTAAAACACTAAAAACTTTATTCTACTAGAGAAAGATAAAACCAAAAAGGAACAAACAAAAAGAAAGGTAAAGGCAAAAGATGTGATGGTGATACGATACCGGGGAAACTCCCCCAAGCTTGGCACAAGCCAAGGGGATTGCCCATACCTATGCTTAGTTGTCTTCCTTTGGAGGTGATGGTGGTGGAGTTGTTTTGTCCTTTGATTACAAGAGGGCCATCAATCTTTGATTTATACCTTGGAGGTATGTGATATGTTTCTCCAGCAAAACAACTTCACAACTGAGAAAAGTATTGTGAACATGAGTTGTTTCACAAAACCTTAAGACTTCAATCAAGGATGGAGACAGTAGGTGGAGCTAGGGTTGAATAATTTCCACTTCTTCAACTTCTTCCTTGTTGAACACAGATTGCCCGTCATCCCACGCCTGATTCTCCTCCTTAGTTTTGCCCTTGGTTTCTTTAGGTAGCCTTTCCTTGGCTTCCATGACCTCCATTCTTTTTAGATCAACATTTACTTCTCCATAGACTTGAGGGAGATCGTTCTCCCCCACAGATTCCTGAGACGACATCTTGCTCTAAATCTGCGGCAGAAAACAGACTCGAAATGAAAACAGAGGAAAATTGCGTGATACAAGGGTCAGACCTTTCGGGAGAATATATAATGATTTTTTTTCGACCAGAAGGAGTACTCCACAAGAACACGGAGTCCGGGAGGCACACGAGGTGGTCACAAGCCCCCCAGGCGCGGCCAGGGGGTGGCCCGCGCATGGCAGGCTTGTCGCCTCCTCGTGTGCTTTCCGGACTACTTTAAATTTTTCTATTTTTCTAAAAAATCCAAAATGGAGAAAAATTCCTACTGGAAAAGTTTTGGAGTTTGTTTACTTACCGAATCACATACCTCTTCGTTTTCCGAGTCTGAAACAGGCTGATAAATATCCCTTAGGTACTCCTCCGGAGTTATGGTATTGATAATATTGCTTTCAACATTTACGGGAGTACCTGAGATATAATGCTTGATTCTTTGCCCATTTACCACTCTCGGAAAATTACCTTCCGGGTTGTTGATCTTGATGGCACCGGAACGATATACTTCCTCAACAATGTAGGGACCTTCCCATTTAGAGAGAAGCTTGCCTGCAAAAAAACTTAAACGAGAATTATATAGCAAGACATAATCACCTACATTGAACTCACGTTTCTGTATCCTTTTATCATGCCACCTCTTAACCTTTTCTTTGAACAACTTGGCATTTCCATATGCCTGAGCTCTCCATTCATCAAGTGAGCTAATGTCAAATGACCTCTTCTCACCAGCAAGTTTGAAATCAAAGTTGAGCTCTTTGATTGCCCAAGAAGCCTTATGCTCTAGCTCAAGAGGTAAATGACATGCTTTGCCATAAACCATTTTGTACGGAGACATGCCCATGGGATTCTTATAGGCAGTTCTATAAGCCCACAGTGCATCATCAAGCTTCTTAGACCAATTCTTTCTAGACCTACTAACAGTCTTTTCCAGAATTAGTTTAATCTCTCTATTGCTTAACTCTACCTCACTACTAGACTGAGGGTGATAGGGAGATGCAATTCTATGATTGACATCGTACTTAGCAAGCGTTTTACGGAAAGCACCATGAATGAAAAGTGAATCAGCGTCGGTCATTACATATCTAGGGACTCCAAATCTAGGGAAAATAACTTCTTTAAGCATCCTGATAGAAGTGTGATCAACACTTCTAGTTGGGATAGCTTCTACCCACTTAGAAACATAATCAATAGCAACTAGGATATGAGTATACCCGTTGGATTTTGGAAAAGGTCCCATATAATCAAAACCCCAAACATCAAATGGTTCAATGAAAAGTGAATAATTCATAGGCATTTCCTGACGTTTACTAATATTACCTATTCTTTGACATTCGTCACAAGACAAGACAAACTTACGGGCATCCTTGAAGAGAGTGGGCCAATAGAAACCTAATTGCAATACCTTGTGTGCAGTTCTATCTCCCGCATGGTGTACTCCGTAGGCCTCGGAGTGACACTTCTGTAGGATCTGTCCCTGTTCATGTTCAGGTACACAATGTCTAATAACACAATCTACTCCTTCCTTATAAAGGTGAGGATCATCCCAGAAGTAATGTCTCAAGTCAAAGAAGAATTTCTTCTTTTGCTGGTATGTGAAACTAGGTGGTATATATTTGGCAACGATATAATTTGCATAATCAGCATACCACGGTGTACTAACGTGAAGTATTGATGACATTCAATTGCTCACCAGGAAAGCTATCATCAATAGGTTGTGGGTCATCAAGAACATTCTCCAACCTAGACAAGTTATCTGCTACAGGGTTCTCAGCACCCTTCCTATCGACAACATGCAAATCAAATTCTTGTAGCAAGAGAACCCATCTGATAAGTCTAGGTTTGGCCTCTTTCTTTTCCATGAGGTACTTAATAGCAGTGTGATCAGTGTGAATAGTGACTTTGGAATCAACTATGTAAGATCTGAGCTTTTCACATGCAAACACGACCGCTAAAAATTCCTTTTCAGTAGTAGCATAGTTTCTTTGGGCACTATCTAGAGTTTTACTAGCGTAGTGAATAACATTCAACTTCTTATCAAATCTTTGTCCTAGGACAACGCCAACATCATAATCACTAGCATCACACATAATTTAAAAAGGTAAGTTCCAATCAGGTGGTTGAACAATAGGCGCAGTTATCAAGGCCTTCTTAAGTATTTCGAAGGCTTCCTCACAATCATCGTCAAAAACAAAAGGAATATCCTTTTGCAAGAGATTGGTAAGAGGCCTAGAAATCTTAGAGAAGTCTTTAATGAACCTTCTATAGAAACCAGCATGACCAAGGAAACTTCTTATACCTTTGATATCTATGGGGCATGACATTTTCTCGATTGCATCAAACTTAGCCTTATCGACTTCAATACCTCTTTCAGAAATTTTATGTCCTAAGACGATACCTTCATTAACCATAAAGTGGCACTTCTCCCAATTCAAGACAAGGTCGGTATTTTTACATCTCTGCAAGACTCGATCAAGGTTGTTGAGGCAATCATCAAAAGAAGACCCGTAAATGGAGAAGTCATCCATGAAAACCCCAACAATCTTTTCACAAAAGTCAGAGAATATAGCCATCATACATCTTTGAAAGGTAGAAGGTGCATTACATAAGCTAAAAGGCATGCGTCTGTAAGCAAAGGCACCGAAGGGGCAGGTGAAAGTGGTTTTCTCCTAATCAGATTGTGCAACTGGTATTTGGGAGAAACCAGAATAACCATCTAGAAAGCAGAAGTGTGTGTGTTTACACAATCTTTCTAGCATTTGGTCGATAAAAGGCAAAGGGTAATGATCTTTCCTAGTGGCTTTATTCAATTTCCTAAAATCGATCACCATCCTATAGCTAATAATAATCCTCTGAGGGATCAATTCATCCTTATCATTAGGTACAACGGTAATACCTCCCTTCTTCGGGACGCAATGCACCGGACTCACCCAATCACTATGAGCAACAGGATCGATAATACCTGCTTCCAGGAGCTTTAGTATTTCTTTTCTTACTACGTCTTTCATCTTAGGATTTAATCTCCTTTGATGATCAGCAACTGGTTTGGAATCAAGATCGGTTTTAATCTTGTGTTGGCATAGAGTGGGACTAATGCCATTAAGATCATCAAGAGTATATCCAATAGCAGCATGGTGCTTCCTCAGAGTTTTTAGTAACTTCTTTTCTTCATGCTCTGAGAGACTAGCACTAATTATAACAGGATATATCTCTTTTTCATCGAGATAAGCATACTTAAGAGTACCAGGCAACTGTTTAAGCTCGAACACAGGATCACCCTTTGGTGGGGGTGGATCTCCAAGCAGTTCAACAAGCAAGTTATTCTTAAGGATAGGATATTGTTCTAAGACAACTCTATCTATCTCATCCCTTTCATCCATATGCATATCATTTTCATGCTCAAGCAAGTATTGCTCTAAAGGATCAGTAGGAGGCACGGCAATAGAAGCTATGGCAATAATTTCATCCTTACTAGGCAACTCTTTTTCATGAGGTTGTCTACCAAACTTGGAGAAACTGAACTCATGTGACACACCTTCAAAGCCAACAGTGATAGTTTGCTTCTCATAGTCAATATGAGCATTGATGGTATTGAGGAAGGGTCTGCCAAATATGATGGGACAAAAGATATCTTGTGTGGTAGCAAGAACGAGGAATTCAGCAGGATACTTTGTTTTACCACACAAGACTTCAACATCCCTAACAATTCCCACAGGGCAGATAGTATCTCTATTGTCAAGCTGAATAGTGACATCAATAGGTTCTATCTCAGCAGGTGCAATCTCGTCTTTAATTTCACCATATAAGTATTGAGGTATTGCACTAAGACTAGCACCCACGTCACATAAACCATGATAACAATGATGTCCTATCTTAACAGAAACAACAGGCGTGCCAACAACAGGCCTATGTTTGTCTCTAGCATGTGGTTTAGCAATTCTAGCAGCATCTACACAGAAGTGAATATCATGGCCATCAAGATTGTCGGACAGGAGATCTTTGATAATAGCAGTGCTAAGTTCAACTCTAATTTGCTCAGGGGGTGTAGGTGTTCTAATGTAGCCCCTACGTATCACAGTTGAAGCTTTAGAACGATCCTTTATCCTAACAGGGAAAGGTGGTTTCTCAATGTAAGCACTAGGAACAATAGGATCGTTAAAGGCAATGACTTTCTCTTCAGCTGGATTGGGTTTAACTACACTGACTTCTAAGGGAGGATGATATTTAAACCACTTCTCTTTGAGGAGATCAATATGAGCAGCAAATGATTCACACAAAGAAGCTACTATCTCATAGTCAAGTCCATACTTAGCGCTAAAATCATAAAAGGTATTTGTTTCAACAAAGGATTTAACGCAATCAAACTTGAAATTCATACCTGACTCCTTACCTTCATCAAGCTCCCAATCTTCAGAGTTGCGTTTAATTCTTTCCAATAAATTCCATCTGAAGTCAATATCTCTCTTCATAAAAGAACCGGTACAAGAAGTGTCAAGCATGGTGCGATCATCATGAGAAAGCCCAGCATAGAAGTTCTGAATGATAATTTCTCTCGAGAACTCATGGTTGGGGCATGAATATAGCATTGATTTAAGCCTCCCCCTAACTTGAGCGATGCTTTCTCTGTCACGAGGCCAAAAATTATAAATATAATTCCGATCACGATATACTAGATACATAGGATAAAACTTTTGATGAAATTCCAATTCCAACCAATTGTAATTCCATGATCCAGTATCATCACATAGCATATACCATGTCAACGCCTTATCCCTCAAAGATAAGGGGAAGACCGTCTTCTTGACCTCATCCTCGGGAAAACCTGCAAGCTTAAATAAACCACAAACTTCATCTACATAGATTAGATGCAAGTCGGGATGTGATGTTCCATCTCCTGTAAAAGGATTAGCCAGCAGTTTCTCAACATACCCGAAGGAAATTCATAGCAAATAGTTTCCGTAGGTGCATCAGGTTGAGGAGCAACTCTTTGTGCTTCCGTTTGAGGTGAAGATACCCCGAACAAGCCCCTCAAAGGATTAGTTTCCATAGCAACAAGTGACAATAAATTTCAGCACACTATATAAACTAGTCGTGAACCCGTGCGAATGCATGGGCTGGTGTTTTCTCTGTGGTCTTTTACGACGACTAAATTCTATTGGTTTCACTACAATATGTGCAACATCTTCTCCCGTCAAACAACACTACGATAGTGTGCGCGATGGAAAACAAATGAATTGAATGCTAAATATTTGTTTTGGTTGTATGATCAAGTACCGAAATTTAAGCAAGTCAAATAGTCGAGGAAGTCAAACTGCACTATTCCCTATTTTTAATCATGCTAATGATTTTATTTTATATTCGATTGGAATATAGAATTGAAAATGGGGAAAAATAGTAGTGAAATACATGTAGGATTTTAAAATGTGGTGATATAGTATAATAAGCATATGTGATTCTATTAATTCAACTTCATGAAATTTACAACATTGTGTTAATAGGAAATACTAAACGGCCAAGCTACACTAATGAAATCTCATACTAAACCTACAATCTTGGCAATGTTAATTTTGAGATATAAATCCGCTACTTTGAATTCATACTATATTGTACTTTTCTTTATACATTATATTTTCTGATATTAAATAGATTAAATTGTGATAATATAAGAATAGCCATAATATAAGCATACTTTATTCTATTCGTACAACTTTAGGAAATCTACTCTACTGTATATTAGGAAATACTAAACCATCAACTCTAAGGCACTAAATAAATCTCAAACTACTCCTTGCAATGTATTCAACTTAAAATATATCGGAGCTGTCATGTTACATGGTACTTTGGACTTGTTGCCTAAACATTGTCTTTTCAGATTATAAAATAGTTTGATTACACACAAAAACAGATATTTATGCGTCATGATTACAGGAGAATGCCGAATGCCCCTGGGTCCAATAATGGCCCTAAGGTCAATGAGAAATAAGGTCTAAATCAAACATTTGTGCAGAGATTTGTTTTATCGGACTAACTTAATACATACTAACATAACCATGACTTGTTCCCAAATAATAAATTAATATAATAAGTACATGAACCATATAAATTAGTAAGTTACTAAAAGAAATAGTGTGGGTCTAGACATCTCCAAGCATACAGAAAATAAATGTTGGTAGTTGGAGCATTGAATGTAGAGAATATATGCCATGCACTGTACAAACTTAGGCCTTGCATCGCATTACATTCAGAATTACCGGTAAGGATAATGATTAAGGACAACGATGAACAATTCGAGAGTCATCAGCTGCTAGCTACTCCCTCGGTTCTTAAATATAAATCTTTTTAAAATTTTAATTAGGGGCTATAAATGGAGCAATATGAGTGAATCTATACTCTAGAGTATGTGTATATACATCCGTATGTAGTTTCTAATAGAATTTCTAAAAAACTTATATTGAAGAACGGAAAGAGTATATCTTTATCCCATGCATCTGGGAGAAATTTCTTGACCTGGTTCTACGTGATATTGCGGGAGCGCATCCGATTTCATCTCAACATCCATGTTCTTGATGCCACGATTGCTCCTGTTGTTGTAGTCTTTGGGAATGGATATTTCTTCTTCCCTTTATTTGGCCGCAAGACCTGCCACATTCGATAGATCGATTGATGAGAAAGATCAAGACCATGACCGCGACTCCATGAGGGGGTTGTATGAAAGTGGAATATTCCAAATATCTAGGTAATTAGACTCAGCGACAATCTAAAGAATCAATCTGCATGGCGTCTCCTTTTGTTAAAAAAGGATTTATATGAACTTATATAGGTTGTAAAGAGGATAACTTACTGGAGTATAACATGCATACGCTGTTGGCCTTCTTCCATTGACTTTGTTGACCCTGAGCTTGCAACCACATCCCAGAAATTTCTATGATTGTATTTTGTGCTTTCCTTGGCCTTGAAACCTGGGGTTCTAGTGTACACAGGGATAAGAGATGAGACAGACGACAAAGAGAATAAGACCAAACCCATGCTGTAAAACAAATTCACCATACCAGTGATACATGATGATAGAAAATTAAAGAGGAAAAAGATTAAAGCAGACGGAGAACTCCTAGATTTAGCATTAGCACGTGTATAGAGTATAGAGTTGTATAGATTGAACCTGCATGATGGCATTGCTTCACATGTGGAGGGCGGAGCTGGTGGAGACATACATCAGGATCCTCGATTTGGTTGACACACGTCCTCAGGGCTGCCCATCATCTAGTATTCTGATCATGGCAGGCTCATCCATATCCGACAAAGATCAGAGAGCTTTTCTCATGAGCTGTTGCATGTACGTGATCAAGACTGCTTATTAGCAGTAGTTGACAAATCTGGCTCATACCATGTGCGGACGGTCGCTGCTGGCAGAGCTTGACTTGTGAGATCCAGAGTTCTTTCTCTTTTGCTGATCTAGAGGAAGGGAAGAGTCGTGAGAGATATTGGGATCTAGACTTGACTCGTGAGATCGAGACTTTTTTTTAACTGAGCTGGAGACTTGGAAGAGAGGCATAATGCGTGTTCCCATCTTCACATCTCGTCTAAATTATAATTTCTAGGGAATTTCATGTGATATCGAGAGTTTCTTTTTCTAATTGAATTGGAGTCGTGAAAGATTTGTTAGAGAGGCAAAACAAATGTTCCCATCTTTAGACCTTCTCTTAGTAATTTCTGATTAATCACTAATTAATATGTTTATTTCTATGGAGTTATCGGAAGATCTACACCGTAATAACTCGGTCCCACCAGATAAACGGCTCTTAATTTCTAATTAACGTGGGAATTTCTTGAGAGTGTCTAATTAGTATAAGTAGATTAATCACTAATTAATATGTTTATTTCTACGGAGTTATCAGAAGATCTACACCGTAATAACTCGGTCCCACCAGATAAACGGCTCTTAATTTCTAATTAACGTGGGAATTTCTTGAGAGTGTCTAATTAGTATAAGTATAGATGTTTCCTTACCAAATTCCACTTAACAAAGGCGCTTCCCTCCCCGGCAACGATGCCAGAAAAGAGTCTTGATGACCAACAAGTATAGGGGATCTATAATAGTCTTTTCGATAAGTAAGAGTGTCGAACCCAACGAGGAGCAGAAGGATCTGATAAGTGGTTTTCAGCAAGGTAATATCTGCAAGCACTGAAATTATCGGTAACAAGTAGTTGTGTGACAAGATGATTCATAGCAAGTAGCAAGTAACAAAAGTAACAATGGTGAAGCAAAGTGGCCCAATCCCTTTTGTAGCAAGGGACAAGCCTGGAGAAACTCTTATAGGAGGTAAAGCGCTCCCGAGGACACATGGGAATTTATGTCAAGCTAGTTTTCATCATGTTCATATGATTCGCGTTCGCTACTTCGATAGTTTGATATGTGAGTGGACCGACGCTTGGGTACTGCCCTTACTTGGAAAAGTATCACACTTATAATTAACCCCTCTTGCAAGCATCTGCAACTAAGAAATAAGAATTAAGACAAAGTCTAACCATAGCATTAAACTAGTGGATCCAAATCAGCCCCTTACGAAGCAACGCATAAACTAGGGTTTAAGCTTCTGTCACTGTAGCAACCCATCATCTACTTACTACTTCCCAATGCCTTCCTCTAGGCCCAAATAATGGTGAAGTTTTATGTAGTCGACGTTCACATAACACCACTAGAGGAAAAACAACATACAACATATCAAAATATCGAACGAATACCAAATTCACATGACTACTTATAGCATGACTTATCCCATGTTCTCAGGAACAAAAGTGACTACTTACAAAGCATAATCATATTCATGATCAGAGAGGTAATGAATAGCATCAAAGATCTGAACATATAATCTTCCACCAAGTAATCCAACTAGCATCAACTACAACGAGTAATTAACACTACTAGCAACCTTACAAGTACCAATCGGAGTCACGAGACGTAGATTGGTTACAAGAGATGAACTAGGATTTGGAGATGAGATGGTGTTGATGAAGATGTTGATGGTGACAAGTCCCCTTCGATGAGAGGAGTGTTGGTGATGACGATGGCGACGATTTCCCCCTCCGAGAGGGAAGTTTCCCCGGCAGGATCGTCCTGCCGGACCTCTAGATTGGTTCTGCTCAAGTTCCGCCTCGTGGCGGCGGCAAATCCTCCCGAAAGCCTCCTCTTGGTTTTTTTCTAAAACGAAACCCTTCTTGTAGCAAAAGAGGGGAGCCAGAGGGCCAGCTGGGAGCCCACAAGCCCCCTAGGCGCGGCCAGGGGGGAGGCCGCGCCTAGCAGGCTTGTGGCCTCCTGCTGGCGCCCCCCTGGTACTTCTTCGACCCAGTATTTTTTATAAATTCCAAAATGAATCCTCGTTGATTTTCACGGCTTTTGGAGTTGCGCAGAATAGGTATCTCAAACTTGCTCCTTTTTCAGGCCAGAATTCCAGCTACCGGCATTCTCCCTCTTCATGTAAACCTTGCAAAATAAGAGAGAAAAGGCATAAGTATTGTACCGTGAAGTGTAATGACAGCCCAAAAAAGCGATAAATATCAACATGAAAGCATGATGCAAAATGGACGTATCAGGGGCACGCGATGGTTAACTCCTACCAACCTCGTCCCTAGGGGCATGCGAGTAGTACTTTGTCAAGGAAGCTAATAAAATCTTGCAATAAGTATGTGAGCTCTTTCATACTAATGTGAATACATGGATGTATTCAATCTCACCTACACATATTTTACTATCCTCTTTGGTACCGTGCATTGCCCATTCTCACTTCAAGGATTAGTGCGAACTTCGTACGTGCATCCAAACCCCACGACATGATATGCTCTATTGCACATAAGCCGCCTTATATCTTCCCGAAAACAGCCACCATACCTACCTATCATGGCATTTCCATAGCCATTATGTGATATATTGCCATGCAACTTCCAACGTTACATATGACTTGTACACCCATTGTCATATTGCTTTGCATGATCATGTAGATGACATAGTATTTGGGGCAAAGCCACCGTTTATCATTAGCATACATGTTATGCTAGATCATTGCACATCCCGATACACAGCAAGAGGCATTCATATAGATTCATACTCTTTTGTAGTTTCTCATATCGAGTTGTAAGTAAACATAAGTGTGATGCTATTCATTATTAGGAACTGTCTTGGTGAGGAAATGATGATGGAGACAATGATTCCCCCGGAAGTAGGGATGAGATTCCAGAAAAAAAATAAGAAAAGAAAAAAGAAAAAAAATATAGAAAAAAGAAAGAGAAAAAAAAGAAGGGATAAAAAGAAAAAAGAAAAATAAATAGAGAAAAGAGAGAAGGGACAGTGCTACTACCTCCTTTTCCAGACTTGCCCTTCAAAGTGGCACCACGTTTTCATATAGAGAGTCTCATGTTTTGTCACTTCCATATGCTAGTGGGAATTTTTCATTATAGAACTTGGCTTGTATATTCCGATGACACGCTTCCTCAAATGCCTCAGGTCTTCATGAGCAAGCAAGTTGGATGCACACCCACTTAGCTTTAGTCGAGCTTTCATACACTTATAGCTCTAGTTCATACATTGCATGGCAATCCCTACTCTTCACGTTGATATCTATTGATGGGCATCTCAATAGCCCGTTGATACGCCGAGTTGATGCGAGACTTTCTTCTCCACTTTTATCCCTTTGGTACCTACCATCATATTCTATTCCACCTACATGCTATGTCCATGGTTCACGCTCATGTACTGAGTGAGTAATAAAAAGGTGAAGCGTGTTAAAAAGTACGATCAAATTGCCTGACTTAACACTGTGGTGCTTAAAATTTATATTTATGTGGTGATGACGGGGCCATGCCATGTTAATATGATAAAATCAATAGGGGTAAACATTCTTTTGGGATCGTATATTTTGAACATTGATGATTATGTTACTTATGTTTAGGGATATTACTATGTCAATGCTTGTTGATTCATCATCTCTCAATGATCATACCTAAAAAGATTAAATATTGGTAGTATGTCACACCAAAAATTCTCATTTTATCATTTACCTATGATACTTGTGATCTGCGTTGGATTTTCCGTGAAGAGGAACGTCTTATCGCAGCATAATATGAGTAAGTATTTACCTCAGTTATGAAACCAAGGTTTATCAAACCAATAGGAATATCAACCACAACCGTCTTCAGCGACTGCACACAAAAGAACAAACAACTTGCACCCGATGTGGGCAAGAGGGTTGTCAGTCCCCTTATACTTGTTATTTGCAAGCGAGTGAGGTGTGTAGATACATAATTGTAAATTGCAAAATAAAATTAAAACAAGTAAATGGAGGAAACATATTGAAGGTTTTGTAAATATGTTGTGAATAGACTCGGGGGCATAGTTTTCCCTAATGGCACCTCTCATGAAAAATAGCATACTGTGGGTAAACAAATTACTGTTGGGCAATAGATAGAAAACCGGATAGTTATGCGATATTCACGGCAATGATCATGTGTGTATATATAGGCATCACGTCCATAAACAAATAGATTGACTCCTATCTGTACCTATTACTATTACTCCACTCATCAACCACTATTCAGTATGCTTCTATAGTATTAAGTAAAACAGAGTAATGCATGAAGAACACTGACATGATGTAGACAAAGTGACCTCAAGCAATATGAATAAACCCCATTGTTTGATCCTTAGTAGCAGCAACACAAAGACGCATATTGTCCCCTTCTATCACTAGGATATAGAAATTTGCCAGGTTGACCCTACTACAACTCACCTCTCTCACCCAAGAAATATCAGTCTAGTTGGACAAACTATTTCAATAGATTAAAGTGAATTACAAATCTATCATAATCATTCACATAAGAATCATATTAGTATTCAGAACAGTCTTAAATACTTATCATGAATAATCTAAACATAAACCCACAATTCAACGGATCCCAACAAATGCGCCGCAGAAAAGGAATTACATCATGTGGATCAAAGTGAAGAGGTGATGGTCATTGTATTGAAGAACAAGAGAGAGAGAGAGAGAGAGAGAGAGAGAGAGAGATAGAGAGAGAGAAAGAGAGAGAGGGAGAGAGAGAGAGATTGCCACCTTGGTACAAGCTATGGACCCGTAGATCCATGGTGAACTACTCACACATTATCATGAGAGCAGCAAGGTTGATGAAGAAGCCCTCCGTGATCGACCTCCCCCCTCCGGCAGGGTGCCGGAACGAAGCTCCAGATGGCCTCCCGTCGGAACACACACTTGTGGCAGCGTAAAAAAATAAGAGAAAAAAGGAAAATAAAAACATAGAACACATACAAAAAAAAAGAAAAAAATGAGAGAAAAGAGAGAAGGGATAGTGCTACTCCTCTTTTTCCACACATGTGCTTCAAAGTAGCAACATGTTTTGCATATACAAAGTCTCATGTTTTGTCACTTTCATATGCTAGTGGGAACTTTTTATTATAGAACTTGACTTGTATATTCCGATGATGGGCTTCCTCAAATGCCCGAGGTCTTAATGAGCAAGCAAGTTGGATGTATAGGGGGTGTGGTTGTGCCCTGATGGCCTGGGTCCACCTCCCTTGGCCTTTGGCCCTCTTGTGTGTCCTATAAATTCACATATTCCCCAAAAGCCCTAAGAGCCTCCCAAAACACTTGTTCTGACAACACAAGTCTCTATTCCGTCGTGTGCCCATTTGAAACCCTGTTCGAGTGCCCAGTCGTATGGGGGTCGATCACGGAGGGCCTCTAACTCAACCTTGATGTAACCATGGTGTTGTGTGAGTAGTTCACCATAGACCTTCAGGTTCATAGTTAGTACCTAGATGGATATCTCTCTCTTTATGTTCTTCTTTGCCATTATCACCGCAATTCCCGAGAGATCTATCTTATCTAATCACTTTGAGTGGTGCGTTTGTTGGGATCCGATGAATTGTGGGTTGATACGTCCCCAACGTATCTATAATTTTTGATTATTTCATGCTATAATATTATCATTCTAGGATGCTTTTGGGGGCATTTATTTGCCAATTCATCTTATCTTTGAGAACTAACCTATTAACCCAGTGCCATGTGCCAGTTGTTGTTTTCTGTATGTTTTTGTCTTTTCAGGTTTCAGTACCAAATGGAGTCCAAATACCACGAAACTTTTTGATGATTTTTTGGACCAAAAAAAGACTTGAAATCTCCGGGAGAAGGTCGGGGGGCCACAAGAGGGACCCACGAGCCAATAGGTCGCGCCCGGGGTGGGGATGTGGCCGCGCCCTGTTGGGTCGTGGACCCCTCATGGCTCTCCTGACCTCATTCTATGGATTATAAATTGTCATATTCCACCAAATCCCTAAGGGAGCTCCCCAAGCACTTTTTTGGCTGCGACAAGTCTCTATTCTGTCGTGTGCCCATCAGGAGCCATGTTCATTTGCCCTGTGGGAGTGGGGACCAATCATGGACGGGCTCTACATCATACTTGATGCTCCCATGGTGATGTGTGAGTAGTCTACCACCGACCTACGAGTCCATAGCTAGTATCTAGATGGCTCTCTCTCTCTATGTTCTTCAATACAAAGTTCATCGCATCTTCACGATGATCTATTCGATGTAATCACTTTGCGTGGTGCATTTGTTGGGATCCGCTGAATTGTGGGTTTATCTTCAGATTATTCATGAAAAAGATTTAACTCTTCTCCGAATTATATGATTCTTATTTGCATGATTATTATAGCTTCATAAATCTCTCTGATTTATTGATTTGGTTTGGCCAACTAGATTAAACTTTCTTTAGTAGAAGTGTGTGTTGTAGTGGGTTCAATCTGGCGATGCTCTATATCCCAGTGACAGAAAGAGACAAGACACACCTTTGCATTATTTCCATAAATGATAAAACTATGAGGTTAATTCATATTAATTGGATTATCTTTGTCTACATCATGTCATTGCTCTCCAAGCAATACTCTATTTTACTTAATATTCTAGAGGCATGCTGGATAGCGGTCGATGGGTGGATTAATAGTAATAACTACAGGTAGGAGTCGGCATATTTGCTTATGCACGTGATGCATATATACACATGATCATTGCCATGAATAAAGATTGCATAACTATGCTCTTCTCCATCAATTGCCCAACATTAATTTGTTTACCCACCGTATGCCTACCTCGAGAGTGATGCCACTAGAGAACACTACAGCCCTTGGGCTCTATTCACATTTAAATTTACAAACGCTATTATTTCCTTGATGCCCTTTGTTATTTGTCTTTACTTTTTGTATCTAACATATTTGAACTATCTATCAACACTACATATCCGCTTGCAAGTAACCAGTTCAAGAGGATTGACAACTCTCTTGCCCGCGTTGGGTGCAAGTGTTTGCTCTTTTGTGTGTAGGGTGCTAAATATGGGGGTTGTGTGGTCCTCCTTTTGGTTAGATAACCTTGGTTCTCACCGAGGGAAATACTTATCTATACTGTGTTGCATCACTCGTTCCTCTTCACGGAAAAACCCAACACAAATCACAATTACCGGGAAGGTTTTCTAGCGCCGTTGCCGGGGAGTATCACCAACCTACCATCAAGTACCTTTGCACAAATTATCTTTCAATTGTTCTACTTTTTATTTGTTGTTATATTTTGCTTGCTACTCAAAAACTTAAGAAAGATTATCTTTGCTAATTTACTTGTTTGCTTGCTACCATGGCTAGTTCTTCCTTTGTTCCCTTTACTCCCGATAATGAGGTGCTTAATTTTAAAAAGGGTAGGAGAAAATTAAAAAGATGTTTGGCATGGTATTTGCATTTCTCAACATAAATCAACCCATAAGCAATACCCCAACATCTTTCTTCATAATTTCTATGCAGGTATTACTACTTCGTATATAATTGTACTCCCTCCGTCTCAAAATACTTGTCTTAGATTTGTCTAGATATGAATATATTTAGTCATATTTTAGTATTTAGATACATTCATTTCTAGACAAACCTAAGACAAGAATTTTGGGACAGAGGGAGTACTTGATGCTATTACCGGTGGTAACTTCTCAATGAGTCACACTTCATATGGTTTTAAAGCCATAGAAAATTTAGTTGGGTCACTGCCTATTACCATTAATGAAACTATTTTGACCATACAACACGTTATGCAAAGGCTTGATGCTATTGAAAATAAAATGATTACTAAATAACAAATTGAGGAGTTTGATAAAAAAGCTTCATAATCATATCACTCAATTTGGGTCACAGGTAGGAATTGCTTTGAAATCTTGAAAGGAGAAATATACAACTATTGAGGAAAGGGTAGAGAAAAGCTTGAATAGAATTTATAAGATGGAGGAAGTCATTGATAAAGTAGGTTCTGCTTTCACTCCCTTGAAAACTAATGTTAGTACCTCTCAAAACAAAAATCATAAGTTCATATATGTTCCCAAGAGCATTAGTACCCCTACGATCAAGAGAAAGAAAGATCTCAAAATGATTAGTGTCCATACCAATTTTATAAACTTAATAGGACACCCTATTTTCAAGCCTCATATTATCCCTAAGAAGAATGGTTGTGTTATTGAGGAGCTTGATAAGGTGGATGATGACACTTGAATCATATGCATTACGCCTAGCTAGGGGCGTAAAACAATACCGCTAGTTGGGAGGCAACCCAATAATTAACTTATTTTTATTGTTTTATTTTCTGTTTGTATGTGATAAAATGATTATTTGTACTATAATTATTGTGTTTTAATGTTTAAATTAGTGTTTGTGCGAAGTAAAGCCTTTGGGATGATGTGAATGATAAGTAGAATTGATACAGTGCAAAAGCACAAAATTTGACGTCCAGTGCAGAATTTCTGTTATTTTACTGGACATTATTTTGATATGAATTTTTTACACAGTATTGTTATACAAATTCCTCAGGTTTTCCTAATTTTTCATAATTCTAGGAGTTACATGAGTAGGGTGTTTTTGTTGATCACTATAGACTGTTCTGTTTTAACAAATTCTGTTTTTTTGCTTGCATAGTTTGCTTGTTTTGATGATGCTATGAAATATATCGGGGGTATAAGTCATGGAGTTCTCATAATATAGTATCTAATGCAATAATAAAATATGAGTAAATTTATAACAGTGCCTAATATTTATGGTTCGCTTATCTTCCTAACGGATCTCATGAGTTTTCTGTTGAGTTTTCTGTGCTGAAGTTTTCAAGTTTTGCGTGTTATCATGATGGATGAAGGAATAAGGGACAACAAGATCCTGAGCTTGGGATGCCCAAGGCACCCCAAGGTAATATTCTAGGAAGACTCATGTGTCTAAGCTTGGGGATGCCCCGAAAGGCATCCCCTCTTTTGTTTCAATCCATCGGTATGTCACTTGGAGCTATATTTGTATTCATCGCATGATATGAGTTTTGCTTGGATTGTCGTTTGCATTAGTTTACTTCCTTTTTAGTTTTCCACAATCATTATTTTCTGAATGCACTACTTGAGAGAGACACATATTCACCATGATTTGAAAGAATACTCTATGTGCTTCACTTATATCTTTTGAGCTTAGTAGTTTCTCTAGTGCTTCACCTATATCTTTTAGAGCACAGTGGTGTATATATTTTATATAAATAATTACACTCACTTTATTCACTTATATTTGTTCGAGACTTAATAAATAGTTATGGTAATTTGCGTGGTTTATAAGACTAGTCCAAAAATAGTAGGTATTCAAGGAGTGCATAAACAAAACAACATGTAGCACATAAAAAAGAAATTGTGGGTTAATGATATGTGCTAATATGAAAGGGCTTGAGTGCTTGGTTGTTGGTTAGTAAAAATATTGATATTTAAAGGATGTCAATTTGCTATCATCTAAATATTAGTCGTGGCATGGTGATGATGTGTGAGTATTCTTATTCCTCATTGAAATCCTAGTGGTGTTTATGTCGGGGGCACGCGATGGTTAACTCCTACCAACCTCGTCCCTAGGGGCATGCGAGAAGTACTTTGTCAAGGAAGCTAATAAAATCTTGCAATAAGTATGTGAACTCTTTCGGACTAATGTGAATCCATGGATGTATTCACTCTCACCTACACATATTTTTCTATCCTGTTCGATACCGTGCATTGCCCATTGTCACCTCAAGGATTAGTGCGAACTTCGTAGGAGCATCCAAACCCCGACGACATGATATGCTCTATTGCACATTGATGTCCCACAAGCGTATGGGATCGTAGAAGTTTTCGAGGGTGGAGTATTCAACCCAAATTTATTGATTAGACTCAAGGGGAAGCGAAAGAATATTCTCAAGTATTAGCAGTTGAGTTGTCAATTCAACCACACCTTAAAGTTTAGTGTATGCAAGCAAACTATCAGTAGCAAGGTAGTATGATAGCAACGGTGCCAGAAAAAAAGCCTTGGTTGACGGGATGTTAGTACCGCTTACCTAGCCTCGGCAACAGCGCCAACAAAGTCTTGCAACAAGTAACGGTGGAGTAGTAAGGAACAGTAGTAGCAGCAGCAGCAAAGTAACAAGTAACAGCAGTAGTGACAGCAGCAACAAAGTGGCCCAATCCCTCTTGTAGAAAGGGACAAGCCTAGGCAAAGTAACATAGCGAGGACCAGTAGTAAAAGACTCGTAGGCAGTGGATTGGTGATGGATGAGTGTGACGGATGTGATTCATCATGTAACAGCTATAACATGGAGGGATATGTGGCTAGCTCCCGTTCATCAATCTAATGTAGGCATGTATTTCGTATGTAGTCATACGTGCTTAGGGAAAAGAACTTGCATGGCATCTATTGTCCATCCCTCCCGTGGCAGCGGGGTCCTAATGGAAACTATGGCATATTAAGGTTCTCCTTTTAATAAAGAACCTGACCAACGCATTAACACGCGGTGAATACATGAACTCCTCATACTATGGTCATCTCCGGGAGTGGTTCCGGCTATTGTCACTCCGGGGTTGCCGGGTTATAACACATAGTAGGTGACTACAACTTGCAATATAGGATCTAAAACACACATATATTGGCGACAACATAATAGGTTCAGATCTGAAATCATGGCACTCGGGCCCTAGTGACAAGCATTAAGCATAGCCAAGTAGTAGCAACATCAATCTAGAACATAGTGGATACTAGGGATCAATCCCCGTCAAGAACTAACTCGATTACATGATAGATCTCATCCAACTCATCACCGTCCAGCAAGCCTACGATGAGATTACTCACGAACGATGAAGAGCATCATGGAATTGTTGATGGAGAAAGGTTGATGATGACGATGGCGATGATTTCCCCTCTCTGGAGCCCGAAACGGACTCCAGATCTGCCCTCCAGATGAAGAACATGATGTGGCGGCGCCTCCGTATCGCAAAACGCGATGAAACCTTCTCTCTGATTTTTTCCAGGCAAAACGGAAGATATAGAGGTGAGATTGGGGGCGGTGGTGCCACGTGGGCCCCACAAGCCCTCACGGCGCGGCCATAGGAGGTGACCGCGGCCTGTGGGCTTGTGGCCCACTGGCACGCTCCCTCCGGTGGATCTTTGCACAGGTATTTTTCTTTTATTCCAGAAAAAATCTCCGTAAATTTTCAGGACATTCCGAGAACTTTCATTTCTGCACAAAAACAACACCATGGCAATTCTGCTGAAAACAGCGTCAGTCCGGGTTAGTTCCATTCAAATCATGCAAATTAGAGTCCAAAACAAGGGCAAAAGAGTTCGCAAAAGTAGATACGATGGAGACGTATCAACTCCCCCAAGCTTAAAGCCTTGCTTGTCCTCAAGCAACTCAGTTGACAAACTGAGAGAGACAAAAGAAAAACTTTGACGAACTCTGTTTGATCTTGTTGTTGCAACTATGTCTAACTCACAACCAGAATTTCAGCAACATCACAAGCAAACCACATAAGCAAATGACATCTAGGTCTCACGGTAAACTCATATCAATGGCATAATCAACTAGCGAGCAAATAATCATAAGCCTCAAACGTTAAAACTTCAATCAAAACAACATGAAGCAGTACGAATAGATGATATCTCGCTAGCTCTTTCTGAGACCACAAAACGTAAATGCAGAGCACCTTAAAACACCAAGGGCTGACTAAACATTGTAATTCATGGCAATGAAGATCCAGTCATAGTCACACTCAACACAATTAAAAGCAAAGCATGAAAATGACAGAGGTGCTCTCTAATTGGTGCTTTTGTAAGAAGAGGATGACTCAATAGGAACATAAATAGACAGGCCCTTCGCAGAGGGAAGCAATGATTTGTAGAGGTGCCAGAGCTCAAGCTTTGAAAATAGAGATAATAATTTTAGGTTGCATGCTTTCATTGTCAACGCAATGACTAAGAGTTCTCAACATCTTCCACGCTACACATGCTATAGGCAGTTCCCAAACAGAAAAGTAAAGTTTTGACTCCCCCACCACCAATCAATCACACTCCACGGCTAGCAGAATCCTTGGGTATCGTCCATACCAACATCAATCCTGGGGGAGTTTTGTTTGCAATTATCTTTCGATTTGAGCATGGAACTGGGAATTCCAATTACCGGCCCCTTTCTCATGAATGATAGTGAATAAACACATATCGAGGATAACACGCCTAGCATGGAAGATACCAATAGCCCCCTGTCACCACATGAGCGGTCCGGGCATGCAAAACAGATTATTTCTTGAAGATTTAGAGAGTGGCACATGCAAATTTACTTGGAACGGCAGGTAGATACCACACATAGGTAGGTATGGTGGACTCATATGGAACAACCTTGGGTTTATGGGAGTGGATGCACAAGCAGTATTCCCGCTTAGTACAAGTGAAGGCTAGCAAAAGACTGGGAAGCGACCAACTAGAGAGCGACAACAGTCATCAAAATGCATTGAGATTAACTAGCATTGAGTGCAAGCATGAGTAGGACATAAATCACCATGAACATGAACATCATAGAGGCTAAGTTGATTTTGTTTCAACTACATCGTGAACATGCGCCAAGTCAAGCCACTTGAAACATTCAAAGGAGGATACCATCCTATCATACTACATCATAGTCATCTCAACATTCATGTTGGCAACCAAGACAAACCATTATAAGCTCCTAGTTAATTAAGCATGGCATAAGCAACTATGATCTCTAAGTTGTCATTACAAACATGTTTCTCTCACAACAAAGCTGAATCAGGCATGATGAGCTAGTCATATTTACAAAAACAAAATAGATCGAGTTCATACCAGCTTTTCCAGGCTCAGACACTTCATCATATATCGTCATTATTGCCTTTCACTTGCACGACCGAACGATGTGAACAATAATAAACGTGTTCATGCATTGGACTAGGCTGGAATCTGCAGGCAAACACAAAGGAGAAGACAAAGTAATATGGCTCTTTGAAAGCTAAACAGGTATGCATGCAAGAGCCACTAAACATTGTAACCAATATCTTCTACCTTGACCCAAAGAAAAAGAAAACTATTTACACGGGAAAGCTCCCAACAAGCAAAAGAAGAAAAAGAAAATCTTTTTGGGTTTTCTCAAACTAGACAGACACACGGAAAGAAAACGGGAAAAAGAAAATAAAACTAGCATGGATGATACAGTGGCAAGTGTGAACACCGGCTAACAAAGTGAAAGCATAAGCAAGAATGTAAAGTCGGTGAGAACACGTACTCCCCCAAGCTTAGGCTTTTGGCCTAACTTGGTCTACTCCCAAGGAGGGAAATAACCAGCTCCGGGATACTCCGGAGTGGACTGAGGATGCCACTGTTGTGTGAGCTCCTCCGTCTCCCACTGATAAACTGGCGTCTGGTACTCGACTGGCGGTCGGGCACGGGCACCTATGGTTGGGCCAAGCCCCAATATGCGTAGATGTCCGAGGGAATAATAGTGTACCTGCCTGCATGAAGATTGAACAAAGAAGGAGCAGGCAAAGTAATAGTCTCATGACTACCCTGACTAAATACCAGGTTGTAAATCATCCTTCCACCTATATCTCTATCAAGAAAGTCATGGAGAACCATGCTATCGTAATCTAGATATCTCTCGGGAAGAAGCATCTCTTCTTCCTCCTCCAGTCTAATGGTTATCTCAAAGTGTCTGGCAAGACGGGTAGCATAGATACCTCCATAGACAACACCTTTAGAACGGTTAAGGTTCAACCGTTGAGCTACTATAGCGCCCAAGCTATAAGGTTTATCGTTATAAAGTGACCCAGCTTTCCCACGGCCAATCAAACATTTTCCCATGAATAGTGAGAAGTACCGAAGCACGGGAAAATGAATGCTAGCAGCTCTAGCGCAAGACACTCCTCTCTCTTCTCCTACAGCAATTGTATCGACGAAAGCTTCCAAGTCCCGTGGACGAGGTTCATGAATATCCCCAACATAAGGTAATTTGCAAACATTGCAAAAATCCTGGAGTGACATGCGCTGGGGGGCATCATAAAGTTTAAACTCAACCATAGGAGGATTCTTCCTCGGATGGAAGTTAAAGCTTTGTACAAAGATATTAGTGAGGAGGAGGTATTGTGAACACTTATCTTCAACGAAGGCGGTAAGGCCTGCGTTCTCCACCAAGTGATAAAAGTCCTCATAAATTCCAGCGACGCGTCAGAACACGTCGCTTGGCCACTCGCACGCTCGAACTTCCTCGACTCGAGGGACCGGATACTTGGGCTTCTTCTCACTCTCATCATCCTTGGGGTCACGGCTTGACGAGCCTCTCAAAAACCTCCTCATCTTTTCCCTTTTCTATCTCTGAAAATTTCTGAAATTTTTAGTGATTCTAAGGAAAAGTGAATAAGGCTCAACGAAACTCGTAGCAACTACTCCCACAAGTGCCTAGAGACCATATTACGCATCAAAACTACTTGGGACCAGCTGAAATCAGCATGCAAAGCTCAAGAACATGGTCACCAAGGCAGCAAAAATACGCGGAGTATAAGGCACTAGAGCAAAAACTAATTGGACCAATGGAGGAGTCACTTACCAAGGAGTAATTTCCCCAAAACAGTTTGGAGAACAGTGATTTGAGCAAAGAGATCGAAAATCCCAGCAAGAGGAGCAAGAACACGGTTTTGAGCTGCGAAACGATTTTTTCTGGAGGTAGGAGAAGCGGATGAGAGCAAGAGTGAGTGGAGGGGGTGCCTGTGAGCCCCACAAGCCTCGGTGGCGCGGCCAGGGGTGCCCGCGCCGCTAGGGCTTGTGGCCCACTAGTGTGGCCCCCAGACATACTCTTTGTCCTAGTATTTTTCAAATATTCCAGAAAAATCATACTAGATTTTCACAGCGTTCGGAGAACTTTTATTTTCGGGGTACTTTTCTACCGGATGCTAAAACAGAAAACAGAGAAAACTAAACTAAACCTATCATTTTTCTTCTAAGCAACCAAAGGTGAAAGCTTGGAACAGAGGCTTGTGGCTCCTCGATTCATCCATCTCATGGTCATCGAAAGAAATCCGTCAATGGGGTTGATCAAATCCCCTTGACAAAACTTTCTCGAATCGCAACAGAGAACGGAGAATTTTCGAATGGTCACTAGGTCACCTCAATGGGGATGTGTATCTCCCCAACAAGCAAATCATACTTCATCATGACACGAGGAATAGGGCATTCAAAGTTCCCAATAAGAATCGATGAAGATTTTTCGATAACATTGATGCAATGTACTCGATACTGTTTCTTCGGAAAGTGCACCGTATGCTCATTACCGTTGACATGGAAAGTGACATTGCCTTTGTTGCAATCTATAACAGCCCCTGTCGTATTTAAAAAGGGTCTTCCGAGGATGACAGCCATGGCATCGTCCTTAGGAATATCCAAGAAAACAAAGTCTGCTAAGATAGTGGTGTTAGCAACCACAACAGGCACATCTTCGCAAATGCCGATAAGGAAAGCAGTTGATTTGTCGGCCATTTGCAGAGAGATTTCAGTGGGTGTCTGTAGGAATTATGCCCTAGAGGCAATAATAAATATAGTTATTATTATAATTTCTGTATCAAGATAATCGTTTATTATCCATGCTATAATTGTATTGAATGAAGACTCATTTACATGTGTGGATACATAGACAAAACACCGTCCCTAGCAAGCCTCTAGTTGGCTAGCCAGTTGATCAAAGATAGTCAGTGTCTTCTGATTATAAACAAGGTGTTGTTGCTTGATAACTGGATCACGTCATTAGGAGAATCACGTGATGGACTGGACCCAAACTAATAGACGTAGCATGTTGATCGTGTCATTTTGTTGCTACTGTTTTCTGCGTGTCAAGTATTTATTCCTATGACCATGAGATCATATAACTCACTGACACTGGAGGAATGCTTTGTGTGTATCAAACGTCGCAACGTAACTGGGTGACTATAAAGATGCTCTACAGGTATCTCCGAAGGTGTTAGTTGAGTTAGTATGGATCAAGACTGGGATTTGCCACTCCGTGTGACGGAGAGGTATCTCGGGGCCCACTCGGTAATACAACATCACACACAAGCCTTGCAAGCAATGTGACTTAGTGTAAGTTGCGGGATCTTGTATTACGGAACGAGTAAAGAGACTTGCCGGTAAACGAGATTGAAATAGGTATGCGGATACTGACGACCGAATCTCGGGCAAGTAACATACCGAAGGACAAAGGGAATGACATACGGGATTATATGAATCCTTGGCATTGAGGTTCAAACGATAAGATATTCGTAGAATATGTAGGATCCAATATGGGCATCCAGGTCCCGCTATTGGATATTGACCGAGGAGTCTCTCGGGTCATGCCTACATAGTTCTCGAACCCGCAGGGTCTGCACACTTAAGGTTCGATGTTGTTTTATGCGTATTTGAGTTATATGGTTGGTTACCGAATGTTGTTCGGAGTCCCGGATGAGATCACGGACGTCACGAGGGTTTCCGGAATAGTCCGGAAACGAAGATTGATATATAGGATGACCTCATTTGATTACCGGAAGGTTTTCTGAGTTACCGGGAATGTACCGGGAATGACGAATGGGTTCCGGGAGTTCACCGGGGGGCAACCCACCCCGGGGAAGCCCATAGGCCTTGAGGGTGGCACACCAGCCCTTAGTGGGCTGGTGGGACAGCCCAAAAGGGCCCTATGCGCCAAGAAGAGAAAATCAAGAGAAAAGAAAAAAAAAGAGGAGGTGGGAAGGAAGGGAAGGACTCCCACCCACCAAACCAAGTCCAACTCGGTTTGGGGGGGAGCCTTCCCCCCTTGGCTCGGCCGACCCCCTTGGGGCTCCTTGAGCCCCAAGGCAAGGTCCCCTCCCTCCCACCTATATATACGGAGGTATTGGGGCTGATTTGAGATGACTTTTCCACGGCAGCCCGACCACATACCTCCACGGTTTTTCCTCTAGATCGCGTTTCTGCGGAGCTCGGGCGGAGCCCTACTGAGACAAGGTCATCACCAACCTCCGGAGCGCCGTCACGCTGCCGGAGAACTCTTCTACCTCTCCGTCTCTCTTGCTGGATCAAGAAGGACGAGATCATCGTCGAGCTGTACGTGTGCTGAACGTGGAGGTGCCGTCCGTTCGGTACTAGATCGTGGGACTGATCGCGGGATTGTTCGCGGGGCGGATCGAGGGACGTGAGGACGTTCCACTACATCAACCGCGTTCACTAACGCTTCTGCTGTACAGTCTACAAGGGTACGTAGATCACTCATCCCCTCTCGTAGATGGACATCACCATGATAGGTCTTCGTGCACGTAGGAAATTTTTTGTTTCCCATGCGACGTTTCCCAACAGTGGTATCAGAGCTAGGTTCATGCGTAGATGTCTTCTCGAGTAGAACACAAAAGTTTTTGTGGGCGGTGATGTGCGTTTTGCTGCCCTCCTTAGTCTTTTCTTGATTCCGCGGTATTGTTGGATTGAAGCGGCTTGGACCGACATTACTCGTACGCTTACGAGAGACTGGTTTCATCGCCTCGAGTAACCCCGTTGCTCAAAGATGACTGGCAAGTGTCAGTTTCTCCAACTTTAGTTGAATCGGATTTGACCGAGGAGGTCATTGGATAAGGTAAAATAGCAACTCATATATCTCCGTTGTGGTGTTTGCGTAAGTAAGATGTGATCCTACTAGATACCCGTGGTCACCACGTAAAACATGCAACAACAAAATTAGAGGACGTCTAACTTGTTTTTGCAGGGTATGCTTGTGATGTGATATGGCCAATGATGTGATGTGATATATTGGGTGTATGAGATGATCATGTTGTAATAGAAATATCGACTTGCACGTCGATGGTACGGCAACCGGCAGGAGCCATAGGGTTGTCTTTATACTAACGTTTGTGCTTGCAGATGCGTTTACTATTTTGCTAGGATGTAGCTTTAGTAGTAATAGCATGAGTAGCACGACAACCCCGATGGCAACACGTTGATGGAGATCATGGCGTGGCGCCGGTGACAAGAAGATCGTGTCGGTGCTTTGGTGATGGAGATCAAGAAGCACGTGATGATGGCCATATCATGTCACTTATGAATTGCATGTGATGTTAATCCTTTTATGCACCTTATTTTGCTTAGAACGACGGTAGCATTATGAGGTGATCTCTCACTAAAATTTCAAGACGAAATTGTGTTCTCCCCGACTGTGCACCGTTGCTACAATTCGTGATTTCGAGACACCACGTGATGATCGGGTGTGATAGACTCAACGTTCACATACAACGGGTGCAAAACAGTTGCACACGCGGAACACTCGGGTTAAGCTTGACGAGCCTAGCATGTACAGACAAGGCCTCGGAACACATGAGACCGAAAGGACGATCATGAATCATATAGAAGATATGATTAGCATAGGGATGCTTACCACTGAAACTATACTCAACTCACGTGATGATCGGACTTGAGCTAGTGTAAGTGGATCATGAACCACTCAAATGACTAGAGAGATGTACTTTTTGAGTGGGAGTTTAGCAAATAATTTGATTAAGTTAAACTCTAATTATCTTGAACATAGTCTAAGTCCACTTTGAATATATTTGTGTTGTAGATCATGGCTCACGCGACAGTCATCCTGAATTTTAATACGTTCCTAGAGAAAGCTAAGTTGAAAGATGATGGAAGCAACTTTGTAGACTGGGCTCGTAATCTTAAGCTAATCTTACAAGCTGGGAAGAAGGATTATGTCCTTAATGCTGCGCTAGAAGATGAACCACCCGCTACGGCTGATCAGGATGTTAAGAACGCTTGGTTAGCACGTAAGGAGGACTACTCAATAGTTCAATGTGCAGTCTTGTATGGCTTAGAACCAGGGACTTCAACGTTGCTTTGAGCGTCATGGAGCATTTGAGATGTTCCAGGAGTTGAAGTTTATCTTTCAGAAGAACGCCCGGATCGAGAGGTATGAGACCTCCGATAAATTCTATGCTTGCAAGATGGAGGAAAACTCGTCTGTCAGTGCACATGTGCTCAAAATGTATGGGTACTCAAACCGTCTAGCTGAGCTGGGGATTGAACTCCCGCAAGAAGCTATCACTGACAGAATCCTTCAATCACTGCCGCCAAGCTATAAAGGCTTTGTGTTGAACTACAACATGCAAGGGATGAACAAGTCTCCCGGCGAGTTGTTTGCGATGCTGAAAGTCGCAGAGTCTGAACTCCGTAAAGAGCATCAAGTGTTGATGGTGAATAAGACGACTAGTTTCAAGAGAAACGGCAAAGGCAAGAAGGGCAATTCGAAGAAGAGCGGCAAGCCTGTTGCCAATCTGACAAAGGAACCCAAAGCTGGACCTAAGCCTGAAACGGAGTGTTACTATTGCAAGGGTATGGGTCACTGGAAGCGCAATTGCCCCAAGTATCTGGCAGATAAGAAGGCGGCCAAAGAAAAATCAGGTATATTTGATATACATGTTATTGATGTGTACTTAACCGGCTCTCGTAGTAGTGCCTGGGTATTCGATACCGGTTCTGTTGCTCATATTTGCAACTCGAAACAGGAACTACAGAATAGACGAAGGCTGGCAAAAGATGAAGTGACGATGCGCGTGGGAAATGGTTCCAAGGTTGATGCAATCGCCGTCGGCACAGTTTCACTTCAGTTACCATCAGGATTAGTGATGAACTTAGATCATTGTTATTTATTGCCTGCGTTGAGCATGAACATTATATCTGGATCTTGTTTATTGTGAGACGGTTACTCTTTTAAGTCAGAGAATAATGGTTGTTCTATTTCTATGAGTAACATCTTTTATGGTCATGCACCGAATGTGAGAGGATTGTTCATATTGAATCTTGATAGCGATACGCATATACATAACATTGAGACCAAAAGAGTTAGAGTTAACAATGATAGCGCCATATTTTTGTGGCACTGCCGGTTAGGTCATATTGGTGTAAAGCGCATGAAGAAACTCCATGCTGATGGACTTTTGGAGTCACTTGACTTTGATTCACTTGACACGTGCGACCCATGCCTCATGGGCAAGATGACTAAGACTCCGTTCTCCGGAACAATGGAGCATGCAAGTGACTTGTTGGAAATCATACATACCGATATGTGTGGTCCGATGAGCGTGGAGGCACGCGGCGGATATCGTTATTTTCTCACCTTCACTAACGATTTAAGTAGATATGGTTATGTCTACTTGATGAAGCACAAATCTGAAACATTTGAAAAGTTCAAGCAATTTCAGAGTGAAGTGGAAAATCATCGTAACAAGAAGATAAAGTTCCTACGGTCTGATCGTGGGGGTGAATATCTGAGTTTCGAGTCTGGTGCTCACTTAGGACAATGTGGAATTGTTTCACAGTTAACACCGCCTGGAACACCACAGCGTAATGGTGTGTCCGAACGTCGTAATCGTACTCTATTAGAGATGGTGTGATCTATGATGGCTCTTACTGATTTGCCGTTATCGTTTTAGGGTTATGCATTAGAAACAGTTGCATTCACTTTAAATAGGGCACCATCAAAATCCGTTGAGACGACACCATACGAACTGTGGTATGGCAAAAGGCCAAAGTTGTCGTTTCTTAAAGTTTGGGGATGTGATGCTTATGTCAAAAAGCTTCAGCCTGAAAAGCTGGGACCCAAAGCGGAAAAGTGTGTCTTCATAGGTTACCCAAAAGAGACAGTTGGGTACACCTTCTATCTCAAATCCGAGGGCAAAGTGTTTGTTGCTAAAAACGGAGCTTTTCTCGAGAAGGAGTTTCTCTCGAGAGAATTGAGTGGGAGGAAGATAGAACTTGACGAGGTTGTCGAACCTCTCATCCCTCTGGATGGTGGCGCGGGGCAAGGGGAAACCTCTGTCATTGCGATGCCGGTTGAGGAGGAAGTTAATGATAATGATCATGAAACTCCAGTTCAAGTTTCTGTTGAACCACGCAGGTCGACGAGACCACGTGCTGCTCCAGAGTGGTACGGTAATCCCGTCTTATCAATCATGTTGTTAGACAACAATGAACCTGCGAATTATGAAGAAGCAATGGTGGGCCCAGATTCCAACAAATGGCTAGAAGCCATGAAATCCGAGATAGATCCATGTATGAGAACAAAGTGTGGACTTTGGAGGTACTACCTGAGGGCCGCAAGGCTATTCAGAACAAATGGATCTTTAAGAGGAAGACCGACGCTGACGGCAATGTGACCGTTTATAAAGCTCGACTTGTGGCAAAGGGTTTTTCACAAGTTCAAGGAGTTGACTACGATGAGACATTCTCGCCCGTAGCGATGCTTAAGTCCGTCAGAATCATGTTAGCAATAGCTGCGTTTTTCGATTATGAAATCTGGCAGATGGATGTCAAAACGGCGTTCCTTAACGGTTTCCTTAAGGAAGAATTGTATATGATACAACCCGAAGGTTTTGTCGATCCTAAGAATGCTAACAAGGTGTGCAAGCTCCAGCGATCTATTTATGGACTGGTGCAAGCATCTCGGAGTTGGAACAAACGTTTTGATGAGGTGATCAAAGCATTTGGGTTTATACAAGTGGTTGGAGAATCTTGTATTTACAAGAAAGTGAGTGGGAGCTCTGTGGTGTTTCTAATATTATATGTGGATGACATATTACTGATTGAAAACAATGTAGAGTTTTTGGAGAGCATAAAAGGTTACTTAAATAAAAGTTTCTCTATGAAGAACCTAGGAGAAGCTGCTTACATTCTAGGCATTAAGATCTATAGGGATAGATCAAGACGCGTGATAGGACTTTCACAAAGCACATACCTTGATAAAGTTTTGAAGAGGTTCAAAATTGAACAGTCCAAGAAAGGGTTCTTGCCAGTTCTACAAGGTACGAGATTGAGTAAGACTCAGTGCCCAGCAACTGATGAAGATAGAGAGCATATGCGCTCCGTCCCCTATGCTTCAGCCATAGGTTCTATCATGTATGCGATGATGTGCACTAGACCGGATGTTAGCCTGGCCATAAGTATGGCAGGTAGGTTCCAGAGTAATCCAGGAGTGGATCACTCGACAGCGGTCAAGAATATCCTGAAGTACCTGAAAAGGACTAAGGAGATGTTTCTCGTGTATGGAGGTGACGAAGAGCTCGCCGTAAAAGGTTACGTCGATGCAAGCTTTGACACAGATCCGGACGACTCTAAGTCACAAACCGGATACGTATTTATTCTTAATGGGGGTGCGGTAAGCTGGTGCAGTTCCAAGCAAAGCGTCGTAGCAGATTCTACATGTGAAGCGGAGTACATGGCTGCCTCGGAGGCGGCTAAGGAGGGTGTCTGGATGAAGCAGTTCATGACGGATCTTGGAGTGGTGCCAAGCGCACTGAATCCAATAACCTTGTTCTGTGATAACACGGGTGCCATTGCCTTAGCAAAGGAACCACGGTTTCACAAGAAGACCAGACACATCAAACGATGCTTCAACCTCATCCGCGACTACGTCGAGGGAGAGGACGTAAATATATGCAAAGTGCACACGGATCTGAATGTAGCAGACCCGCTGACTAAACCTCTTCCATGGCCAAAGCATGATCAACACCAGAACTGTATGGGTGCTAGATTTATTACAATGTAATTCACATGATGATGTGAGGGCTAGATTATTGACTCTAGTGCAAGTGGGAGACTGTTGGAATTATGCCCTAGAGGCAATAATAAATATAGTTATTATTATAATTTCTGTATCAAGATAATCGTTTATTATCCATGCTATAATTGTATTGAATGAAGACTCATTTACATGTGTGGATACATAGACAAAACACCATCATAGATCACTCATTTACATAACGCTTCTGTTGTACGGTCTACAAGGGTACGTAGATCACTCATCCCCTCTCGTAGATGGACATCACCATGATAGGTCTTCGTGCGCGTAGGAAAATTTTTGTTTCCCATGCGACGTTTCCCAATAGTGTCAACTTATCCAGCTCAAGTCTATGATAAAGAGAGAGAGGCATAACACTAACACCGGCTCCAAGGTCGCATAACGCAGTTCTAACGTAGTTGCCTTTAATGGAGCAAGGTATAGTGGGCACACCGGGATCACCTAGTTTCTTAGGAGTTCCACCCTTGAAAGTGTAATTAGCAAGCATGGAGGAGATCTCAAGATCAGGTATCCTCCTCTTATTAGTCACAATATCTTTCATGTACTTAGCATACGGAGACATTTTGAGCATATCTGTCAAACACATCTGCAGAAAGACAGGTCTGATCATCTCAACGAAGCACTCGAAATCCTCATCATCCTTTTTCTTGGATGGTTTGGGAGGAAAGAGCATAGGTTTCTGAACCCATGATTCCCTTTCTTTACCATGCTTCCTAGTAGCAAAGTCATTCTTATCGTATCTCTTAGTCTTAGGTTGTGGGTTATCAACATCAACAGGTTCAATCTCCACATACTTTTCATTGCTACGTTGAGCATCTTCATGAACATCACTATTGATATCATCATTAGGCTCATGTTCATCACCAGATTGTGTTTCAACATCAGAGATAGAGGAATCGTTTGGACTCTCCGGGGTAGCAGCAACAGGGTTGCTAGCGTGCAGGTTCCAATCATCTCTCTTCTTCTTTCTAGGATGACTAGGTGAATCAGTGCTAACTCGTTGAGACTCTTGTTCAACTCTCTTCGGATGACCCTCAGGATACATAGGTTCCTGGGTCATTCTACCGCCTCTAGTAACGACTCTGACGGCATTGTCATTCAACTCATAGAGCAAGTCATTCTGAGCTTTAAGTACTTGTTCTACCTGAGTAGTAACCATAGAGGCATGTTTACTCAGAAACTTAAGATCATTGACATTTCTATCCACACAAGCACTTAAGTGACTGAGCATACGAGCATTCTTTTCCAATTGTCTGCTAACATAATCATTGAAACTCAGGGTCGATAGAGAATTCATAATCCTTCTCGGTCACAAAGATAGGCGAAGTAGCAAACTTCGGGTCGTATTTCATCCTAGCGTTCAGAGATTTTTCTTTCCACTTGCGCAGAAGTTTCTCAACATCATAGCTATCCTTACACGCAAGAAAATCCTCAGCTATCTCTCCCTCCATAACATAGCGCGTATCAGGCATAACACGCAATTCAGGCATAGTAGCAGGTTCTACTTCAATAGTATCAACAGTTTCAGAAGTATCATCACATCTAGCAGCAGCCCTAACAAGTTGTGCATCAAGGAATGCACCTAGTGGCAAAGTAGTATCAGGCATAGTATCAAGCATAGCATCATCTGGCATAGTATCAAGCATAGCATCATCAGGCATAGTATCAAGCATAGCATCATCAGGCATAGGCGACATATCAAGATTTCTAGCAGGAGGCGAAGTCGCAAACTTACTCAAAACTGAAGGTGAATCAAGGGCAGAGCTAGATGGCAGTTCCTTACCTCTCCTCGTAGTGGAATGTAGGATTTTAGTTCTTGGACCTTTCGGATTCCTCATAGTGATCATCACACGTCAATCCCAAGTGACTCAGAGAATATAGTTGTGCTTCCCCGGCAACGGCGCCAGAAAAATCCTTGATGTCCCACAAGCGTATGGGATCGCAGCAGTTTTTGAGGGTAGAGTATTCAACCCAAATTTATTGATTCGACTCAAGGGGAAACGAAAGAATATTCTCAAGTATTAGCAGTTGAGTTGTCAATTCAACCACACCTGAAAGATTAGTGTCTGCAAGCAAAGTATCAGTAGCAAGGTAGTATGATAGCAACGGTGCCAAAAAAAGCCTTCGTTGACGGGATGTTAGTACCGCTTACCTAGCCTCGGCAACGGCGCTAACAAAGTCTTGCAACAAGTAACAGCGGAGTAGTAAGGAACAGTAGTAGCAGCAACAGCAAAGTAACAAGTAACAACAGTAGTGACAGCAGCAGCAAAGTGGCCCAATCCCTCTTGTAGGAAGGGACAAGCCTAGGCAAAGTAACGTAGTGAGGACCAGTAGTAAAAGACTCGTAGGTAATGGATCGGTGATGGATGAGTGTGACGGATGTGATTCATCATGTAAAAGCTATAACACGGAGATATATGTGGCTAGCTCCCGTTCATCAATCTAATGTAGGCATGTATTCCGTATGTAGTCATACGTGCTTAGAGAAAAGAACTTGCATGACATCTATTGTCCATCCCTCCCATGCCAGCGGGGTCCTAATGGAAACTACGGGATATTAAGGTTCTCCTTTTAATAAAGAACTGGACCAATGCATTAACACGCGATGAATACATGAACTCCTCATACTATGGTCATCTTCGGGAGTGGTTCTGGCTATTGTCACTCCGGGGTTTCCGGGTCATAACACATAGTAGGTGACTACAACTTGCAAGATAGGATCTAAAACACACATATATTAGCGACAACATAATAGGTTCAGATCTGAAATCATGGCACTCGGGCCCTAGTGACAAGCATTAAGCATAGCCAAGTAGTAGCAACATCAATCTAGAACATAGTGGATACTAGGGATCAATCCCCATGAAGAACTAACTCGATTACATGATAGATCTCATCCAACTCATCACCATCCAGCAAGCCTACGATGAGACTACTCACGAACGATGAAGAGCATCATGGAATTGTCGATGGAGAAAGGTTGATGATGACGATGGCGATGATTTCCGCTCTCCGGAGCACAAAACGGACTCCAGATCTGGCCTCCAGATGAAGAACAGGATGTGGCGGCGCCTCTGTATCGCAAAACACGATGAAACCTTCTCTCTGATTTTTTTTCCAGGCGAAACGGAAGATATAGAGCTGAGATTGGTGGCGGTGGTGCTACTTGGGCCCCACAAGCCCTCACGGCGCGGCCATAGGGGGTGGCCGCGGCCTGTGGGCTTGTGGCCCACTGGCACACCCCCTCCGGTGGATCTTTGCGCAGGTATTTTTCTTTTACTCTAGAAAACATCTCCGTAGATTTTCAGGAAGTTCCGAGAACTTTCATTTCTGCACAGAAACAACACCATGGCAATTCTGCTGAAAACAACGTCAGTCCGATTTAGTTCCATCAAATCATGCAAATTAGAGTCCAAAACAAGGGCAAAAGAGTTCGGAAAAGTAGATACGACGGAGACGTATCACACATAAGCTGCCTTATATCTTCCTGAAAACAACCACCATACCAACCTATCATGGCATTTCCATAGCCATTCTGTGATATATTGCCATGCAACTTCCACCGTTACATATGACTTGTACACCCATTGTCATATTGGTTTGCATGATCATGTAGATGACATAGTATTTGGGGCAAAGCCACAGTTTATCATTAGCATACATGTTATGCTAGACAAAAAATAAAAAAATAAAAAAGAAAAAAGATAGAAAAAAGAAAGAGAAAAAAAAAGAAGGTACAAAAATAAAAAATAAAAAAATGAGAGAAGAGAGAGAAGGGAGAGTGTTACTACCTCCTTTTCCAGACTTGCCCTTCAAAGTGGCACCACGTTTTCATATAGATAGTCTCATGTTTTGTCACTTTCATATGCTAGTGGGAATTTTTCATTATAGAACTTGGCTTGTATATTCCGATGACAGGCGTCCTCAAATGCCTGAGGTCTTCATGAGCAAGCAAGTTGGATGCACACCCACTTAGCTTTACTCGAGCTTTCATACACTTATAGCTCTAGTGCATACATTGCATGGAAATCCCTACTCCTCATGTTGATATCTATTGATGGGAATCTCAATGGCCCGTTGATACGCCGAGTTGATGCGAGACTTTCTTCTCCACTTTTACCCCTTTGGTACCTACCATCATATTCTATTCCACCTACATGCTATGTCCATGGTTCACGCTCATGTACTGAGTGAGTAATAAAAAGGTCAAGCGTGTTAAAAAGTACGATCCAATTGCCTGACTTAACACTGTGGTGCTTAAAATTTATATTTATGTGGTGAAGATGGGGCCATGCCATATTAATATGATAAAATGAATAAGGGGGTAAACATTCTTTAGGGATCGTATATTTTGAAAATTGATGATTATGTTACTTATGTTTATGGATATTAATATGTCAATGCTTTTTGATTCATCATCTCTCAATGATTGTACCTAAAAATATTAAATATTGGTAGCATGTCACACCAAAAATTCTGATTTTATCATTTACCTATGATACTTGTGATCTGCGTTGGGTTTTCTGTGAAGACGAACGGCTTATCGCAACATAATATGTGTAAGTATTTCCCTCAGTTATGAAACCAAGGTTTATCAAACCAATAGGAATATCAACCACAACCGTCTTCAGCGGTTGCACACAAAAGAACAAACAACTTGCACCCGACGTGGGCAAGAGGGTTGTCAGTCCCCTTGTACCCGTTATTTGCAAGCGAGTGAGGTGTGTAGATAATTGTACATAATTGTAAATTGCAAAATAAAATGAAAACAAGTAAATGGCGGCAACATATCGAAGGTTTTGTAAATATGTTGTGGATAGACCCGGGAGCATAGTTTTCCCCAATGGCGCCTCTCATGAAAAATAGCATACGGTGGGTAAACAAATTACTGTTGGGCAATAGACAGAAAAGCGGATAGTTATGCGATATTCACGGTAATGATAATGTGTATATATGCATCACGTCCATAAACAAATAGTTCGACTCCTGTCTGCACCTATTACTATTACTCCACTCATCAACCGCTATTCAGCATGCTTCTATAGTATTAAGTAAAATAGAGTAATGCATGGAGAACACTGACATGATGTAGACAATGTAACCTCAAACAATATGAATAAACCCCATTGTTTTATCCTTAGTAGCAGCAACACAAAGACGCATATTGCCCCCTTCTGTCACTAGAATATAGAAATTTGCCAGGTCGACCCTACTACAACGCACCTCTCTCACCCAAGAAATATCAGTCTAGTTGGACAAACTATTTCGACATATTAAAGTAAATTACAAAGCTATCATAATCATTCACAAAAGAATCATATTAGTATTCAGAACAGACTTAAATATTTATCAGGAATAATCTAAACGTAAACCCACAATTCAACGGATCCCAACAAAGGCGCCGCACAAAAGGAATTACATCATGTGGATCAAAGTGAAGATGTGATGGTCATTGTATTGAAGAACAAGAGAGAGGGAGAGAGATTGCCACCTTGGTACAAGCTATGAACCCGTGGATCCGTGGTGAACTACTCACACATCATCAGGAGGGTAGCAAGGTTGATGAAGAAGCCCTCCGTGATCGACCCCCCCTCCGACAGGGTGCCGGAATGAAGCTCGAGATGGCCTCCCGTCGGAACACAGACTTGTGGCAGCGTAAAAAGTGTTGCGGGAGTGCTTCTACGGTTTTTAGAATATCTGATAATTTATAAGCCAAAGAACAGAGTCGGGAGGGCCTCAAGGGGCCCACAAGCCAATAGGGTGCCTCCTAGGTCGTGTCGGGTTGGCTTGTAGATCCCTCGTGTGTCCCCCAACCTTCCTACGATGCTTGTTGGTCTTATTTTGGTGCCAAAAAATCTCTAAAATTTTTAAGGTCAATTGGACTTTGTTTAGAATGGTAAACCTGAAAATTGAAAAACATACCGAAAACAGCAACTCGCACTGGGCACTGGGTCAATAAGTTAGTGCTCAAAAATAATTTAAATTGGTAAATAAGTACCCAAATAGTATTTTAGATTATAATATATCAGCATGAAACAATCAACAATTATAGATACATTGGAGACGTATCAACCTACTTGAGGACGAGCATGAGTTAAGTTTGGAGATGTTGATATGTCTCCAACATATCTATAATTTTTTATCGTTCCAAGATGTTATATTTTCATTCTAGGATACTTTTTAAGCATTTTCTTGTTGTTTCATATTATTGTTGAGCACCAACCTATTAACCCAGTGTCCAGTGTGAGTTGTTGTGTTCTGCATGTTTTTGGCTTTTCAGGTTTATAATACCAAATGGAGTCCAAATACCACAAAACTTTTTGAAAAAAAACATTAGACTAAAAGAAGACCTAGAAGCTTCGGGACAAGTCTGGGGGCAACACAAGGGCCCCAAGAGCCAATGGGGCACACACAGGGGGTGGTCATGCCTTGTTGGGTCGTGGGCCGCTTGTGGCTCCCTCGACCTTGTTCTCTGGCTTATAAAATCTCATATCCCGTAAAACCCTTAGGAAGCTCCTGAAACACTTTTTCTGCTGCTGCAAGTGTTTGTTCTACCGCGTTCCCATTTGGAGGCATGTTTCGGTGCCCTACCAGAGGGGAATCGATAATGGACGGCCTTTGGATTTCTGTAGATACAAATATCAGTTCAATGTATAAGTAAAAGTCACAGGTTGCCATGGACAGCTAACCCGTCGCTTTGGGGCTACTCTTATTTCATTTTACACTCTTGAATAAAGTTCCAGGTTGCTGCGGGTAGCTAACCCATCCCTTGAGGGCTACAATATTAAGCTCTTCACTCATTACTATAGACCCAACTCATACAAGCATATAAGCCGTCCATTGGGGGATACACAGTTTCAATGTGAGAATTTCGTTATATATGAAGACCCGGTTCATACAAGAGTATGAGCCGACCATTAGGGGCTATAGCATTCAGATTTATAAACTATTAATGAAGACCCGACACATCTTTATTGGATGAGATGGCCCTTGGGGGCTACACAGTTTGATTTTTAAATTTCATGATTATATATATACAAACGCCTAGCTCGTGCAAAAGTACAAGGAGGCCTTTGGGGGCTACATAGTTGGCTTGCTCATTTTTCCTACAGTTTTCCCTAGAAAGGATAACTTTGAAAGTAATGGCTACACATACAATATGGGACATACCTCATATTTATTCTTCAACAAGGTAACAAGAGTACCCTCTTCATCATGGTGGTGGGCTAGTCAGGTCATGAATTCCTGAAGAAAAGATTTCAATCCCATATCTTCAAAATTGGCAAGTGAAGCTTCAAGAGCCATCTCGCCAGATGGAGACGACTTGGTATCCATTGAGGTTTTCACCACCACACTCGAGGTATTCGGGGGAGTGTGGTACCCAATACCAATAAATACTACTTCTCCCTCCTCCGACTTAGCACCGTTGGGGGACGGTAGTTTGTTGTCAATTACCACATATGTCATTGTTTCTTGTTCTTGGAAAATTTGATTGTCCAAGGTCAACTCAACGACTACAGAAGCAGTTTTGGCCGGCTTATCCCTTGTGGTCTTAGTTGTCGTATCAGATCTTGTCAATTCAGCCATTGTTGGTCCAGATGATGCCAGATCTCTGGTGTTCAAATGAGCAGTATCCAAAACTACAGATTTCGCTACAGTGATAATGTTTTAACCAGCACTGGCTTATCTTTCAACACGGCTTTGGCTCTGCTCAAAAGGAATCAAGGAAACACATATAAGGCATAAAAGAAAATTGCAAGTTATCATTATCATAGTTGAAATGGCCTCTTACGCGACGTTGATGGTAAAATCAGCATTGACGCTTGAACCTCGGGTAAAGGTGATGAAGCAGCAGAAGCTGGCTCAGAAGGGTTATGAGGAGACACTAGTAGAAAACGGGCTTTACATTTGGATGATTAGTCCCGGTTTGCTCTTGAACTAGGACTAATGTGACCATTAGTCCCGGTTCGTGAGGAATGCTTTTAATCTTGGTTTATTAGTAACCTCTAGTCCCGGTTGGTGTTACCAACTGGGACTAACGAGGTGGTGGCAGGGTTTTGTCAGGCTGGGGCCCGTGCGAGGGCCATTAGTCCCGGGTGGTAATACAAACAGGGACTAGATATAGGTCTTCAGTCCCGGTTTGTATCACCATATATACTGCTTCGTCTAGTCCGAGCCCAAGCTCTCTGTTTTCCCCTTTCTCTCCTCTATTTTCTTGCCTTGCTCGAGTCATCCTCCATTTTTCCACAGATTTGTCAATATTTGAGGCACCCCATCCAATCCAAGTGTTCATAAAGGTTGGCAACTTTGTCCTTTCATCTCTCATTGCTAAATGCTCCATCATTATATAGTAATTTGTGGGTTTTTGTTTGGGAGTAATTATGTGGGAGTTTATTTGATTTATATGCAATATGAGCTCGAATTAACTTCTTAGTTTGCATATGTGTACGTGTGGTTTACTTAGTGCCTTCCCGTCTCCAACCTAACCACCATCGATCGCCCGCACAGTCTCGTCGCCGACACCACCTTGGTGATCCTCTTGTTCTTATCCTTTTTATTCCAAAAAATCTTATTTTTGTATGATTTAGATAGTTTTCTTACCTGTATGATTTTGTTATACATAGTTTCATGGTCTTGATATCCGTCCCCGTCGGCCCTCATTCGGTTTATGATTTTGATGTGGTATATTCTCTTTTATAACTATTTGTTGCATTTCTCGTTTATATGAAAATTATGCCCATCAAGTTGACATAGATATTTTTATCTAGGACGTGTGTGAAGCGGAAATTGCAACCGACCCTCTTGTCGAGAAGTTAAATTTAGTTGAAAAAGAAAATGAGTATTTGAAAGAAAAATTGAAAAGAATTGAAGAAGAGAAGATGAAATTGGGGTTGTATGTTGCCGATGTCGTCGATGGTCACAAGATCAAGATTGATGCAATGCGTTTGAAGATTAGAAGGATTAGATAATATACCCTTAATAAAGAGGCTTGGTATCACTATGTTGTTGGACCAATTGTTACCTTAGTTGCAATCTTGATCGCATTTGTTGTCGCATTTAAATGCTTTAGCTAGAAACTCTTGTATGTTGCTTTATGAGAATAAGTGTGTATCAACCTTATGTGTGAACTTGTATTAATTTGGCTTTTCGGTCTTCTGTAATGAAGATGAACCGGCAACGGATGTACGATTACTGACGCTCTCCCCAGTTCATTAATGGCTTGCAAAGTTTTCTGCGTACGGCTGAGGCAATCGAGCGGGATGGTTTTATGTGTTGTCCATGTGATGTTTGTAAGAATGATAAAACTTACTTTAAGTCAAGAGTCATTCACATCCACCTGTTTACGTGTGGTTTCATGTCCGTCTATAACTGTTGGACCAAGCACGGAGAAAGAGGGGTTTTAATGAAAGAGAATGAAGAAGAAGAGGATGATGACGGCTATCCTTCATTCCCTGAATAGATGGTACTACAATGGGGGAAAAAGATGACGTAGAGGCACCAGATAAGCCCGCTGATGATCTTGGTCGGGCCATTGCTGATGCAAAGAGAAACTGTGCAAGTGAAAAGGAGAAGCTGAAGTTGCAGCGCATGTTACAGGATCACAAGAAATTGTTGTACCCAAATTGCGAAGATGACAAGAAGAAGGTGGGTACCACACTAGAATTTCTGCAATGGAAGGCAGAGAATGGTGTACTTGACAAGGGTTTTGAAAAGTTGCTAAAATTGTTAAAGAAGATGCTTCCAAAGGACAACGAATTGCCCTACACTACGTACGAAGCAAAGAAGTCTATCTGCCTACTAGGATTAGAGGTGCAGAAGATACATGCATGCCCTAATGACTGCATCATGTACCGCGGTGAGGAGTATGAGAATTTGAATGCATGCCCGGTATACGGTGCCGAGTGCTATAAGATCGGTTGCGATGAACCTGGTGACGATGTTGAGGTCCAGCGCCCCAGGAAGAGGATTCTTGCCAAGGTAATGTGGTGTGCTCCTATAATACCATGGTTGAAACGTTTGTTCCAAAATAAAGAGCATGCCAATTTGATGCGATGGCACAAAGACGAGCATAAGAAAGACGGGAAGTTGAGAGTACCCGTGGATGGGTAGCAGTGGAGGAAAATCAAGAGAGAGTGGTCGGACTTTGCAGATGACCCAAGGAACTGTTGGTTTGGTTTAAGTATAGATGGCATTAATCCTTTTGGGGAGCATAGCAACAATCATAGCACCTGACCCGTGACTCTATGTATCTATAGCCTTCCTCTCTGGTTATGCATGAAGCGGAAGTTCATTATGATGTCAGTGCTCATCCAAGGCCCCAAGCAACCCGGTAATGACATTGATGTGTACCTGAGGCCATTAGTTGAAGAACTTTTACAGCTGTGGGATATCAAAGTTGTACTGTGTGGGATGAGCACAAACAACAGGAATTTGACCTACGAGTGTTGTTATTTGTAACCATCAATGATTGGCCTGCTTTTAGTAACCTTTCAGGACAGACAAACAAGGGATACCATGCATGCACGCACTGTTTACATGATACCGAAAATATATACTTGGATAAATGTAAGAAAAATGTCTACCTAGGACATCCTCGATTTCTTCCGATCAAGCATCTCTTAAGAAAAGAAGGCAAGCATTTCAATCATTCCCCAGCTGGGAAAACAGTCGGTGCAATCATTCCCGCCGCTCAAGGTGAGTACCGATGTGTTTGTAATCGATCCCGATGTTGCTAAAGAGATGGCTAGAGAGGCCGTTGTCACTTTTTCACAACTCCTAGGCAACGAGAACATTCCCACGGTGAAAGGGGATAACCAACTAGTATGGACATTTCAACCCAACAAACCTCTCGTCAGGCCTGAGCTTGTCAAGCATCTATCAATGAAAATGTACATACTCCATAGATGGTACATGAAGGAAGCATAACTCGGGCATACGTGCCTCATGGTGAAAGTCAAGGCACAACATTTCTTCAATGAAAAAGATTTGTGGATTGACAATCCAGAATTTTGGCAGTTATACAATCAAGACGCACTCGGCAAATCTCTCGTCAGTTGCTATTTTCTGTAAGTGATTTCTTTCTGTAATTCAAGTCCCTAGCTCATTGGCTCGTTCATTTTCCTCTAATTATCCTCACTATTCTTTTGTGTGTGGTGTTATGCAGAATGAATATGTTTGAAATAAAAAAGATGGAGTATATGCCATTGCCTTCATTGACCCGAATAGCATTTATGAGAAGGCGGTAATAGAATTACCAAAAGATACAGAAGAGAACTTGTTTCGGTTTTAGAGATACTAAGTCACAATAAAAATTTATTATTTCCTTACAACTTCAGGTGAGTGTTACTTTCTAGTACTATTGATTCTATTTTTCTTACCCGATCGATGTTAAGTTTATGTATAGGTCTTGATGAGTTGCATGCATGCCCGCTTATACAACGCAGATTCCACTCGATCCTGCTAGTCATTATGGTTGACGAGGGAAATGTTCACGTACTGGACTCACTAAGAAAAGATGAGGACGGGTACATGTCCCTAAAGTTGATGCTCGATCGGTAATTTCAATCATTATCGCACTATGTAGGCCTCTTTAGTTCATTTCCTGATATCAATTAATCAATGACTCCTTTTATTCTTTTTCTTTGTCGGGCAGGGTTTGGATCAGGTTCATCAAGAATGTTCACGGTGAATGGAAACCAAATCTGCGATGGACAACGTCCAGGGTAATTAAGTAGTACTAGCTACGTCCACGCATCTCTTTAGTTCTAGTTTCAATACCATTATAATGCTTGATTATTATTTGACTGAATTTTATTCTTGTAAAGTATTGCATGCGCCAGGAACCGGGGAATAATCTATTTGCATACTATGTTTGCGAGAACATTCGCTTTATGACCGAACGGGTCAAAAACCCACGAACTATTGAGGTACGTAAACAGTATTCACAATTTTTATATCGTGGTCTAATATATATACGCACATATAAAATATTCATAATGGTATCCTTCTTTAAAAGATGTTGGAGAAGCCGGAGGAACTCCTCCGAACAGAACACATACGAGCACTTCAAGAGGAAATTTCGGGATTTTTGCTGGAGAAAGTCATAGATCCAATGGAGAATACCACTTCACCAATTAATGCATGCATGTAAGTGATCTGGAAGTTGTAGGAGAAATTGTATATACCAAATTGTATATATATATGTGTGTGTGTGTGTGTGTGTGTTATAATATGCATGGTCGTACGAGAAATTCTATGATATATGATTGGTCCTACGAGAAATCCTATGATATATGCATAACGTGTACAGTATGTACTAGCATAAGATATGTTCTAAATGAAAAAGAATTAAATGGAAAACAGAAAATGAAAATAAAAAACAAACAATAAACCACAAAGCCCCCAAATCACCAAAGCATGTAGTCCCGGTTGGTGTTACCAATCGGGACTAAATATTTCGGCCATGCCACGCACGCTCCCAGCCACGTGGAAGGGTATTTGTCCCGGCTCGTGGCAAACCGGGACTAGGGGGGTCTTTAGTCCCAAGTTAATAGTCCTGGTTGGTGAACCGGGACTATATGCCCTTACCAATCGGGACTATAGCCCTGTTTTCTACTAGTCAGATATCACCTTCCCTGACTGAGGGCATGAACCAGAGGGGATGGATTCCGCAGTCTCGTGAACTCGGCGAGGTGACGTCTCAAGAGAGAGCCCTTCATGGAGATCTTTCGAGACGAAGCTTCGAGTTTGCCATTTCTTACTTGCAGCATACTATGTTATCTTCAAAGATAATTGTCGATCCAACTGAGCAGATGTATGTGAAGAAGGAACCTTTCGAATAGAAAGTCAGGTCCTCCTTCTCCCAAGAGTCTAAGAGTCAGAGATGCTGGGAGTTAGCTATGGATCTACTAGCTCAGTCCCGCCAGAACCATCCTAAGAAGAATCAGCATCAACAAGATTATTAAAGAGCCCGCCTAAAGAATCGAGCTCTACCTCCTTTGTTTCCTCATCTTCCTTCTCTTCCACTTCCTCCTCGGGAGTGTGGGGATCCTGGTAGTTTGTTTTCCACCATTCATGATCAGGCTGCAAATGATAAGCCGACATATTAGATGCTAAAACAAGATAAGAAGAAATGATAACTCATAAGAAGTATTGGAGACGGCTTAGCTCAGGTACCGGGTGGCTAGCAGAGAAAGGAGCTAGCGCAATGACTCCTATGTCATCCGCTTTCTGGCCAACCAGGCTCTTAATAGCTCTGGTGAAAAGGATCGAGATGGACCTAGAGGGGGCTGAATAGGTACAGTTCCAAATTTTAATAATATCTTAGCAATTTTAGGCAAAAGTGCGGAATATGAGTGTAGGCCTAATAATTGCTACGACAAGGAGTAAGCTATTTAGAGTGAAGTAAGGCAAGCGGTAAACAATAATCAAATACAAGTACGTAATAAGGATTAACACAAGTATAGAGTTAGGGTTAGGAATAACCGAAACTCCAAGAGAGACAAGGATGTATCCCGATGTTCACTTCCTTGGAGGGAAGCTACGTCACAGTTAGAGGGGCGGATGTTACCACGAAGGCACACGAACGCCATGAAGGCTCACCCTATTCTCCCTTTGAGATAACTCCACGAAGGCGTTTCTCAACCACTAGTGGTAAGCCTTGAGGTGGCTTCCAAACCTTCACAAACTTTCCGGGGGAAATCAAAATGGTTTGATTCCTCTCCGAAGACTCCTACCGCCTAGGAGTCTCCAACCTCCAAGAGTAACAAGATCACGGGGATTCCTCAAAACTTGCTCAAATCACAAATCACTTTGGTGGGAAGGAGGAGAAGGAGACGATCTATCTTTTGATTGGAACAACACTCAAAAGGACTCACAAATGCTCTTGGGATCTAAGATTTGGTGTAGACAAGAGTGAGTGAGAAGAAAGGTGTTCTTGGATGTGTTCTAGCTGTGCTGGACACCCTCTCACGAAGTGGGAGGGGGTATATATAGTGGGGAGTGTAAAACAGCCGTTGGGGACACTTTAAGTCACACAGGGTTCGGACATCCGGCAGTTTACGGAAGTCCGGGCATCCGCAAGGGGTCGGACGTACGACAGTGGTCGTTCGTCCGAGAGCTGTAGATATGTCTGGAAACACTGTGAGTTGAACAGGGACCGGACGTCCGGAGAAGGCCGGAAATCCGAGTTATTCGACCCAACTTCTTCTGGTGCAAGGTTCCGGATTTCCGAAGGGGTCGGACGTCCGGCCCTCGGACGTCCGGAGGGAGCCGTAAATCCGAGTTATAGAGCTCACGTTCTTCTGGTGTAGGGCTCCGGATTTCTGAAGCTTGTCGGTCGACCGGCCCTCGGATGTCCGGAGGGAGCCAGAAATCCGAGTTATAGGGCTCAAGTTCTTCTGGTGCAGAGCTCCGGATTTCTGAAGCCTGACGGTCGTCCGACCCTTGATCAGCCCTTGGACATCCGGAGGGAGCCAGAAGTCCGAGGCACTAGACCTGTTTTGAGATAGGAGCAGGGTAGAGAGTATGTGGTATTGAGCAGAATAGTGAAGATGTGGTATGAGCAAGTTCATCGCAAAACCTGTGATCCCCTCTTAATAGTGCGGGATCCCTATACTCAAGAATAGTAAACTCAAAAGGATAGTCTACATCATCTTTTCTCCATCCCGAGCCTTCTTGACATATAAATCCCGATCTTCTCAGACCACCTTTGGCACATAATTCTCAATCTACTAAACTACTTGCCATCCTGAGATACACTCAACAAATAGGATTAGTTTCCTATGGATGTGTTGTCATTAACACCAAAAGTCATTTAGGGGCATAGCATGCACTTTCAATCTCCCCCTTTTTGGTAGTTGATGACAACATATACATAGGTCTCAAGAAGATTTAACATACATTATAGCCTTGGAGAGATTTAGTACGGAGCTCCCTCTTAGTATGTGCATGATAAAATATCGGAGCTCCCTTTTAATGTGTGTATCGAACATATAATGGATCATCATGTAAAGATAATAGATCATCATAGAAAGACAATAGATCATCATAGAAGTAGTGGAGCAAAAACATAATAGCCTATGATGATATCATAGCAATCCGTAGCAACCACAACATTCATAAGTAGCCATACATGAGTTTATCCATTACAATACTCAACCATGCAAATTTAGACTAAATCTCCAAAGACTAAAAACTATGATACATTACTCCCCCTTTGGCACCAAGTACCAAAAAGGGAGGCACCAACAGCATCAACCAAGCTCAGAGCTCATCAGCATCATCATCAGCATCATCCTCATCGTCAGGCAAGCCACTGCCACCAGCCTCGTCAAGGAAATCAGCCCACTCAGGACCAGATGGGAAGCCAAAGTTAGAAGGAGGAGCAGCAGGAAGGGCCTCATCATCACTCACATCAAGAGCGCCCGAGTCTCTCAGGCGAGCCTTGAGGGAATTCTTGGAGGAGACTAGGCGAGAAACCACATCATGGGTTTGACCACACTGGAAAGAGACGGCCTTCATCATAGCAGAATGTGCCTTGCCAATGAATTTGGCAAAGCGACCGAGAGGAGCGGAGCTAGATGAGGGGGTTGCTGACCGAGCAGCAGTGCGGCGAGTGGATGTGGTGGATGGGGTTTTCTTGGGAGCATAGTTATCCGCCATGTGATCGGGAATGACCCACATGCGATGTGTGTGAGTGACAGCAACAGAGAAATCAGTAACATGATTAATTAGAGCCTGGATGAAGGGGGCATGAGGAAAAGCTCGCTTGTATTGAAAACTAGCAAGCCGAATCTCATGCCACAGAAAGTGAGGCACATTAATTTTGCTTTTGGGGTGCTCGTACAAGTGTGACATGATGTCAATACAGTACCCACTGCAAGAGCCCTTATCACCCATCTTGGGATAGATGGTACGAATAAGACACTGAAAGATGATAAAGTAAGGTCAATGCCAGATGGATACCTGGTTAAGATCCTTCATGCGTTCATCCGCATCAAGCTCATGGAGTGGTTTGAGGAGATACCCACACGCCTCAATGGACTTAGGTGGATGGTTAGGATCATTCCTATGTATTTTGAAGCCGGAGTTGGGGAAACCAAGTGCGGCAACAAACGTATCATAAGAAGCTGTGAAGCGAACGTCGGAGGTGATCCAGCTAACAGTGTGGTTTGGAGCAAAGAAGCATGTGGCATAGAACTGGTGAATGGCAGCAGCGTTAAAATCGAGATGAAAAGCAAACGGGGCGGCAAGCCCCGATGCCTCAATAAGCTCAATGGCACCCGGGTGTTTCGCCGGGTGCATGCGAATATGCTCAAGATCTATGAAGTGATGAACAGAGAGACCCTTAGGAACTATGACTGTAGAAAAAATGTCCGCCTGGACGTGTGTGCGGAAACGTGAGTCCGTAGAGTCACGTATGACAGAGAATTGATCAATGTCGCGGCGGAAAGTGAGGTATGAAGACTTGGCAAGTGTGGTGAAGTTCGTGACTTCACGACCTAAGGTAGGAGGGGGTTCAAGTGAGATGCAACGAGCTTCACCTGCAGGCTGAGCAGGAGGAGGTGGTGGCATATAGGACGCCCTGCGAGTCCCGGGCTTTGGCATGGACCTCCGATCGGCGGGCTGGTCAGCAAGGTCCTCGGCGGCAAGCTCATCCTCGAAGTCAGAGCCATCACCATCAGACGACGAGGGGAGCTGTGGAGACGGAGGACGCCAGATAGTCCGTTTGAAGGGACGACGTTGCCCTTCCGAGTCCAACCCCGTGCCAGTAGGGGCACGAGCGGATGAGCCAGCAATGTCCTTCCGGGCGGCGTGCTTAACCTTGGGCATGGTGCACAACAACCTACACGGATGGAAACCCCTAATGAGGAACGAACATGGTCAAACCTTACGAACGAACACGTGGACTTGGGAGAGAGGGAACCAAACGCGAGGGGAACGGAGAAGATACCTATAGACGGATCCCGCGGAGGAAGAAGAGGAAGAAGAGAAGGATCCGCGGAGGAGATCAGGCAGATCTCGGGAGTGGCGGCGCGGGCGAGCGCTCCTGGAGCTGGCGGCGGCGGCTGCAGGGGAAAAAGGGGGCGCGTGAGGGCTAGGGCAAAGCTCAGCCCCGCGCCCAGCTATTTATAGGCCCCGATGCGTCGGACGTCCGACAGGCGTCGGACGTCCGGAGAGGATTTTGCCGTCGGACGACCGACACTGGTCGGACGTCCGGAATGAGGTAAGCCGCCAGAAGTCCGAGACACGTCGGACGACCGAGAGAGAGGAGGAGGCAGAGGCTGATTCTGGAATTTGTGATGATGAGATGATGATTTTTCATGGTTTCTCGCAAAGAGCACGAACATAGTTGCCTACAAGCATTACATATACTACTTGTGGACAGAAGTGGATTTATGCATACTTTGTAAGCTCAAAACACAAAATTATGACCCACTCCCCCTAAATGCATGCCCACATCAAGACACAAACATAATGTGAGTGTGTGTATGTGTGCAAAGTTTCAAGTTATGTTATCAAGCTCGAAGATACCAAGTTCACGCCTAAGTTGACAGAACCTAGCTATGCTAAGTGGCTTGGTGAAAATGTCAGCGAGCTGCATGTCGGTACCCACATGGGTAATATCAATGTCACCCTTTTGCACATGGTCCCTCAAGACATGATACCTAATATCAATATGTTTTGTGCGAGGGTGATCAATGGGGTTCTCGGAGATCTTTATGGCACTTTCATTATCACAGAGAAGAGGAACGTGTCGATACGTGATACCATAATCCTTTAGGGTTTGCCTCATCCATAGCAGTTGGGTTGCACAGCTTGCGGCTGCAATATATTCGGCCTCGGCCGTGGAGAGAGAAACACAGTTCTGCTTTTTCGAGGACCAACTTACCAAGGAGCGTCCAAGAAACTGACATGCACCGGAAGTGGATTTCCGTCCCACTTTGTCACCGGCCCAATCCGCATCGGAGTACCCAATAAGATCGAACTTTGCATCCTTAGGGTACCATAAGCCTAACTTTGGGCTGTGAACAAGGTATCTAAGAATATGCTTAACCGCCGTATGATGGCTTTCCCTAGGGGAAGCTTGAAATCTAGCACATATGCCTACACTTAACATGATGTCCGGTCTAGATGCGCAGAGATAAAGTAGCGAACCAATCATGGAGCGGTAAGTAGATGGATCAAAAGGAATATCGTTGGTGTCTTCATTTAGAACTACATCTGTGTCCATGGGTGTCACGCCCAAGATGCGACCCTATCCTCAATTTGGCACGAGGGCCTCGTCAGGGATAGAAGTGCATCTTGTCATGTCGCAAGAATGGATATCGTTACAAGTACATGTACTGAAAAGAAGAGATATATGGAATTGGCTTACACTCGCCACAAGCTACATCAAAGTCACATCAGTACATTACATAATCATCAAGAGTAAGAACAGGGTCTGACTAGGGACGAAAATAAACGACAAAAGAAGAACGACGTCCATCCTTGCTATCCCAGGCTGCCGGCCTGGAACCCTTCCTAGATCGATGAAGAAGAAGAAGAAGAAGCAACTCCAAATGAACAATCAACACGCTCGCGTCAAGTAACCTTTACCTGTACCTGCAACTGGCAACGCTAACAACATGGATAAGCAAGCGGTAACATAGCCAATCAGTGGTTTGCTAGGTTGAACAGGTTGAAGCTTTCATGGCATTGTTGGGAGGCTGATATTTAACATGTGGTAGGCAACGAGACGTAATCGATAGAAGCGATAAAACTAGCATGGCAATGATAGTAATGGTATCTGGGGAAATGGTCATCTTGCCTGAGATCCCGCTTGGAAGAAGAACGGTTCCATGAAGCAGACGAACCGACGTGGTTGAACGGATCCTCACTTTTCCGACACGCTTGCGGAACTCTAACGAGACGAAGCAAATGGAAACAAGAATCAACACACAATATTCACCACAACACATGCACAACAGGATGCACTACCCAATATGATGCATGGATGCCCAACCCCTAATGATGCACTTAAACCATCCTACATCGATAAACAAATGCCACCTTATCACAAAGTGACACTTCTGCCTATATGCTCACAACTGGAATCCAGTGCCACGATTGGATTCACTGGGTTCTTCTACCCCAAATCCATATATTACACTGCTATATATGCATGCAGAAAATACCAGAAACAGCAAAGGAAAAACTACACAAGATCAAACTCCGCTAATAACAAGAACAGGGGATGTTCTTGATATGCCAGATTTGGCATATTCCTCTTCTGGAATAATCCAGATTTGGAAATACATCACAAAAACTAAACTAAACAAAAATCTTATAAACATCAGGGGGTCCCACTGGTCATACTCCCCAGGGGCCCTAATGGGTGTATGCAAGTGGGCCATGCCCCGACAACACACACACCCCTACCGCTACACCAAACACACTAGCACTGCGCTCACACACTCACCTAAAAGAAAATAAAAAGGGGGCAGGGGGAATCGAACCCTAAACCTAGCGTACCCTATGCAGAACACCACACCACTATTCTACTGTAGCACAGCTGACCACAGATGGGAACTTAACCTAACTAAACTAACTCTACTCCTACTGCAATAGGAAAAAAAACAAAAAAAACAAAAGGGGCGCCAGCAGGATTTGATCCCTGGACCTCAGCTTGCTAGGTCGCTTGGATGACCAGCTGGGCAAGGTGGTTCTTTTGTGGGAAAAGATATTCCTATACTACATGAACAAGCAACACGCTGAACCTGAACCAAAAATCAAATAAACAACAGGGTTGTCTGGGATTCGAAACCGAGACCCCTTGGTTCAGAGTGCGGCTCGCTACCAGCTCGGCTAACAACGTGCTTGCGAAAGGGAACAACATCAAGGCTTTCTATAACTACAACTTCGGACGTTCTATAGTAAAAAGAAAAAAAAATACGCACAAACTGTAGGCGTACCCTGCATAGCTCAGTTCGTCAGGGACGAACAGAGGGCGACGCAGGTGATTGCAGGGCGGCTCCGATGGGGCTCTTTGCCGGCGGGCCGGGTAGATCCGGTCAAGGGGGTCCCATTTCCGAGCTCGATGACGACTCCGGTCACCGGCAGCTGTAGATCGAGGCACGGCTTGAAGGACCTCGGCGCCTCCATGGCTGCTCCTGATTGCAACGGGAGAGAAAGAGAATATTAGAGAGAGGTGGAGGAGCAAGAAGGAGATGGGGAGGGGAGAGGATCTGGCCTGGGAGGTCAACGGCGGCGACCAGAGCTCCTGGAGGCGGCAGGGTCGACGAGGCACTGGGGCACGGGGAGCACGGGGCCATGGAAGTACGGGCTCGGTCGTGGCGGGCTGTTGCTTGGAGACGGCGGCATCTGAAGATGCACGGGCTGCTGCTGCTGCAGACTTGGCAAAGCTTGGACGCAGTTGGCCTTCCTCGAGGCCGAGGAAGAGCTCGGGCTCCTGGTTGTTGCTTGCGCACGGACGAAGGGAGCCGCGAGCATCCATGGACGCGTCCGGGAGGCAGGGGAGGAGGCTGTCTCGAAGGCTTGTGGTGTTTGGCTGCTGATTGGATCTGGGGGATCCCGAGGTGGGAGGAGACCTGGAGTGGGTGGCGGCGTCCATAGGACAGGGGGAGGATTTTTAGGGATTGGTCTAGGTTTAGACTAGGTGGCTTGGGTTAGATTAGGGGTTATTTGGTCCCTCCTATTAAATCAGACGGTCGGAAAAAAACTAGGTTAAGGAGACCATTGGACAAACTGATGACTGTTTGCGGTAAAATGGGGTTGACCCGGACCCAACGGTCACGATCGCCCGGTTCGGGTTCCGGGAGGTTTTCAGACTGGATTGCGCGCAGGTCGGTGCACTGTGCAGAGAGGCTAGGTGGAGATGAGAGGGAAAACGGGCAGCCCGGCATCGGGGTTTCAAACACCGACACACGTGCGACAATAGACCGAATACGGTGCCGCTACGGTCGACCGTTCGGGTACCAGACGAACTCCGATCGCGACGAAATTCGTCAGGCGGCCTAGCTATATAAAATAAGACCGCACGTCAAATCTCAACCCGACCAGAGAAAGTTTTACGCACACTTTTAAAACAGGGTTACGATGATGCCGCGGGCGCGTGCGTGTGCGGTCGGGCTCGGAACGGACAACGACGCGAACCGGCAACTAACAACGGATGCAAGTTTGAAAACTGGCGGCACGGAGATGCCGATGCAATGCAGATGATGCGCATGATGCGATGATAATGCAACAAATTAAACTAACCACACGACAAGAACGGAAGGAGAGGGAATCTTCTGGAACGTCGGCATCGGGCTGTCACAACTCTCCTACACTACAAGAGGATTTCGCCCCGAGATCCAAGAATGAAAGGGGGAGAGGATGAGAAAGAACAAGAGGTAAAAACTTAGTCGCTTCTTTGACAAACGAGTGAAACCAACGACCCTTGAAGGTTGCAAGGAGATGAGGAATGACATGAGAAAGAAGCCAGAACTCACGAAAAATTTCGGCAGCACTTCGGTAGGAAAATGGGACAAAAAATTCGAAAAGGTAGGAGAATTAGACAATATTCACAACCAACAACTAAATATAACAAGGGAACACCATGATCTTGACAGAACAACATAATAGACCCAAAAGAGCAACATCACAATGCCTCCGGAACAATAGAATAGGAACTAGCTCATACGGAAGAAGAGAATGAAGAGAGAATGACCACTACTAACTCAAATGAACTTGGCAAGCATCCTTGCAAGGAGAATTGAACGAAGTTGTTGGAAAACAACAACGAAAAGAACAAGATAGTAGTGGGCTTATGGAGACCTTTTCAAACAACGAGTTGACAACCAGCCACTGACAGAAACAAGGATTGATTGGGAGAAACAAGATATGAACAATTTCTTACACCAAGAGGATACATTGAGAACTCGGATTAATGACAAGCACCATGATAGCACAATCCATAGGAAAAGTTTTAGGTGAAGTCCAAACCAAGATAGCTCAATGAAGAAATCATGGGTTGAAAATATCTCATGATCATAGAATTGGTGGGTTTAATTATCTCATTCTTGAAAGGAAATCTCTTCGAGACTCCTACACTAACAAAAATGCTATAATACCACCTCAAGGATAAGGAAAGAACAATTGCACATAGAAATGCAAGAGAAAGGATACTTGAGGTTCTCCAACAAGAATCTTGAAGAACACTTGATAATGGATTAAAACCTTGATGCACCACCAAGAAGGACCTCCGTATACAAATGAACGATGCAAAGATATGAAGGTAGAAAAGAATAAAATTATGACCTTGCCAGGATTTAGATGAAGCAACATGAAGAGATACTTGAGAAAAATTGGAACTCCGGAAAAGAAAGATAAGAACACTAGAGAAGAGAATTGATATCGTGAGGCACTCCGTAAGAAGAATTGAAATCACTTGGAAGAAGGAATAACAAGAATAAGAATTATGTTATGCTTATCCTTCATCAAGTTAAATTGATGACAAGCAACGGATCTAGCATACCACTTATTCTTCTTGAAATGATTAAGGAGAAATATAAGCACAAACTAGAAGAAATCTTGAAAGAGGCACCGGTGAGAATTGAAATAAATGAGGCAACCAAGAATTAATGGAGATGCAAGAGAATGAAGAGATCATGAACCACCTGAGAGAAAACTTGAACAAAGCGTCGGAATAACCGAGACGAACGAAGAGATAACAATTGAGAAGAATTGAGGATGAAAGCTAAAAGCTGAGAACGAAGAATCTTTTGAAATGATGGCCTTCGGAGGATCGAGAATGAAAACAATTCAGAATGCACCGAATAGCAAGAAAGGGATACTCATGATTGACAACAAATGAGAGGATAACGTGAAGCTGAGATGACAATCTTCACAAGAATGGAAAAAGACTGAGAGAAACACTCCTTCGAATCTTCAATGGAGAGAATGACGAGAAGAACATCAGCAAGAATAGTTGAGACACTCCGGAATAAAGAAGAATGCAAGGTTGAGCGAAATAAGACAATTAATTCAAATAGGCCTTGGAGAAGGGATATGACTGATGAAATTCATACTTACATCATAGTTGAAAAGAATTAAAGATCTCCGGAAAGAAATTAAAAGAGCCAGGAAAGATCCTGGGAAAGAACCTGTGGGTTATGGGCCCACTCAAAGAAACCACCGATGAAAAGATTTCTTAGAACGATAGATATTGCACCGGTATGAAGAGAACTAGATGAGGTTAGCACCCCGAAATAATTAAAGAATTGAGAACAAGAATTCTGAGATAACTTTAACGCTCCGGATAGAATAGAGAGAAATAACAACAAGAAAATAGACTGATAAAAATTTCCAACATAGGAAATAATTACAAGTATGAAAAGGATATGATGAACACAGACAACTAAATTGAATTCACCGGAAAAGAACAAAATGAAGAAATGATGAATTCGACTCCTGAGAATCTTCACAATGAATCACCGGGTAAGAGAGAAAAGAACACACAACGGAAGCATAATGAAAAGAAAATTGAGCCACTGCGAAAAAAGGTGGGAGGGCGGGAAAACAAAGACAACATGGGACAGATGAGATGAACTGCGGAATAAAACGAGAGAATGATCTTGCAAAAATTGGAGAGGATTGAATTCACTAAAGAGAAGGACACCGGTTGAAAAAAAATTAACATGACAACTCCGGTAGACAAGAATTGATAAGACAATCTGATAGAGCAAAAGAATTAATACTCTCATAAAAATATGAGAACACCTCTTAGGAAAGATCTGAAATCACCACTTGACATCGAAGCAACTTGAATTACCACATTCAGCAAAACAAAGGGATGAGGCTTATGAAACAAGCTAGAACAAACTCATGAGAAAGATTTCGTCCGATATTTTCGTGGACAGGATCGCACGGGCTCGATTTTACAGTAGCCATCAAGTGCAAGGCAGTGCACACGACATACGAAGCGTCCCCGAGTCTTAGCAAGCTACAAGGACTCTTTAAGACACAACGTGTACCGCTGTAAGTCGACCGTGAACAAACGAATCCACTAGATGTCGAACCCCAACCTAACATCATGCATTTGTTGGAAGATTGTCCTATAAGCAACTACTTGAATTCCCACCTATGAATTCCCGAAATATCTGGTCATGCAATCTGGTACACGGATACAAGGAGTAATAATCACACAACTCCTATACTAACCCGTCACTTGTATCACATCCGTCAACACACGACCAGAATCTCGGACCTTCATCTACTACATACCCTCGTGATCACAACGATACAAAGTATGGCAGTACTCCCGAACAATCTGCACCAGTACTGGGGACATCGGGATTATCTCACCACTACTAGTATTGAAGCAATTACGAACATCCTTCGTTCTGAGGTACTAAGAAATCTGAATGATAACGATGTGCTCGAGAATCCCCTGGAGCTCAACTCCCCGGAAGAAGATCAAGTCAGACAGGAGGCACCAAGACAGAACTCCGTCACATCGGCATCATATAGATTCCAAATATATCCGCGTGATCCTAAAAAAATTTGAGTGAGAAAAGGAGTAGAGTAAATTATTACGTCAAGATTCCTCACCATAGCATAGAAGAGGAGAAAAAAGAATCCTACTCTCCGATATATAACTAAGACTCAAATAGTTTTCACTAGACTCGACTTGGCCAAATTCGATCAATCAAGGGGGCTCCTAGGTCGGTACTGGTCTGATACCAACTTGTCACGCCCAAGATGCGACCCTATCCTCAATTTGGCACGAGGGCCTCGTCAGGGATAGAAACGCATCTCGTCATGTCGCAAGAACGGATATCGTTACAAGTACATGTACTGAAAAGAAGAGATATATGGAATTAGCTTACACTCGCCACAGGCTACATCAGAGTCACATCAGTACATTACATAATCATCAAGAGTAAGAGCAGGGTCCGACTAGGGACGAAAATAAACGACAAAAGAAGAACGACGTCCATCCTTGCTATCCCAGGCTGCCGGCCTGGAACCCTTCCTAGATCGATGAAGAAGAAGCAGAAGCAACTCCAAATGAACAATCAACGCGCTCGCGTCAAGTAACCTTTACCTGTACCTGCAATTGGCAACGCTAACAACATGGATAAGCAAGCGGTAACATAGCCAATCAGTGGTTTGCTAGGTTGAACAGGTTGAAGCTTTCATGGCATTGTTGGGAGGCTGATATTTAACATGTGGTAGGCAACGAGACGTAATCGATAGAAGCGATAAAACTAGCATGGCAATGATAGTAATGGTATCTGGGGAAATGGTCATCTTGCCTGAGATCCCGCTTGGAAGAAGAACGGTTCCATGAAGCAGACGAACCGACATGGTTGAATGGATCCTCACGTTTCCGACACGCTTGCGGAACTCTAACGAGACGAAGCAAATGGAAACAAGAATCAACACACAATATTCACCACAACACATGCACAACAGGATGCACTACCCAATATGATGCATGGATGCCCAACTCCTAGTGATGCACTTAAACCATCCTACATCGATAAACAAATGCCACCTTATCACAAAGTGACACTTCTGACTATATGCTCACAACTGGAATCCAGTGCCACGATTGGATTCACTGGGTTCTTCTACCCCAAATCCATATATTACACTGCTATATATGCATGCAGAAAATACCAGAAACAGCAAAGGAAAAACTACACAAGATCAAACTCCGCTAATAACAAGAACAGGGGATGTTCTTGATATGCCAGATTTGGCATATTCCTCTTCTGGAATAATCCAGATTTGGAAATACATCACAAAAACTAAACTAAATAAAAATCATATAAACATCAGGGGGTCCCACTGGTCATACTCCCCAGGGGCCCTAATGGGTGTATGCAAGTGGGCCATGCCCCGACAACACACACACCCCTACCGCTACACCAAACACACTAGCACTGCGCTCACACACACACCTAAAAGAAAATAAAAAGGGGGCAGGGGGAATCGAACCCTAAACCTAGCGTACCCTATGCAGAACACCACACCACTATTCTACTGCAGCACAGCTGACCACAGATGGGAACTTAACCTAACTAAACTAACTCTACTCCTACTGCAATAGGAAAAAAAACAAAAAAAACAAAAGGGGCGCCAGCAGGATTTGATCCCTGGACCTTAGCTTGCTAGGTCGCTTGGATGACCAGCTGGGCAAGGTGGTTCTTTTGTGGGAAAAGATATTCCTATGCTACATGAACAAGCAACACGCTGAACCTGAACCAAAAATCAAATAAACAACAGGGTTGTCTGGGATTCGAACCCGAGACCCCTTGGTTCAGAGTGCGGCTCGCTACCAGCTCGGCTAACAACGTGCTTGCGAAAGGGAACAACATCAAGGCTTTCTATAACTACAACTTCGGACGTTCTATAGTAAAAAGAAAAAAAAACGCACAACCTGTAGGCGTACCCTGCATAGCTCAGTTCGTCAGGGACGAACAGAGGGCGACGCAGGAGATTGCAGGGCGGCTCCGATGGGGCTCTTTGCCGGCGGGCCGGGTAGATCCGGTCAAGGGGGTCCCATTTCCGAGCTCGATGACGACTCCGGTCACCGGCAGCCGTAGATCGAGGCACGGCTTGAAGGACCTCGGCGCCTCCATGGCTGCTCCTGATTGCAATGGGAGAGAAAGAGAATATTAGAGAGAGGTGGAGGAGCAAGAAGGAGATGGGGAGGGGAGAGGATCTGGCCTGGGAGGTCGACGGCGGCGGCCAGAGCTCCTGGAGGCGGCGGGGTCGACGAGGCACTGGGGCACAGGGAGGACGGGGCCATGGAAGTACGGGCTCGGTCGTGGCGGGTTGTTGCTTGGAGACGGCGGCATCTGAAGATGCACGGGCTGCTGCTGCAGACTTGGCAAAGCTTGGACGCAGTTGGCCTTCCTCGAGGCCGAGGAAGAGCTCGGGCTCCTGGTTGCTGCTTGCGCACGGACGAAGGGAGCTGCGAGTATCCATGGACGCGTCCGGGAGGCAGGGGAGGAGGCTGTCTCGAAGGCTTGTGGTGTTTGGCTGCTGATTGGATCTGGGGGATCCCGAGGTGGGAGGAGACCTGGAGTGGGAGGCGGCGGCTATAGGACAGGGGGGATTTTTAGGGATTGGTCTAGGTTTAGACTAGGTGACTTGGGTTAGATTAGGGGTTATTTGGTCCCTCCTATTAAATCAGACGGTCGGAAAAAAACTAGGTTAAGGAGACCATTGGACAAACTGATGACTGTTTGCGGTAAAATGGGGTTGATCCGGACCCAACGGTCACGATCGCCCCGTTCGGGTTCCGGGAGGTTTTCGGACTGGATTGCGCGCAGGTCGGTGCACTGTGCAGAGAGGCTAGGCGGAGATGAGAGGGAAAACGGGCAGCCCGGCATCGGGGTTTCAAACACCGACAGACGTGCGATGATAGACCGAATGCGGTGCCGCTACGGTCGACCGTTCGGGTACCAGACGAACTCAGATCGCGACTAAATTCGTCAGGCGGCCTAGCTATATAAAATAGGACCGCATGTCAAATCTCAACCCGATCAGAGAAAGTTTTACGCACACTTTTAAAACAGGGTTACGACAATGCCGCGGGTGCGTGCGTGTGCGGTCGGGCTCAGAACGGACAACGACGCGAACCGGCAACTAACAACGGATGCAAGTTTGAAAACTGGCGGCACGGAGATGCCGATGCAATGCAGATGATGCGCATGATGCGATGATAATGCAACAAATTAAACTAACCACACAACGAGAACGGAAGGAGAGGGAATCTTCTGGAACGTCGGCATCGGGCTGTCACAATGGGTGTCTTCATTGGTTTAGCATTTTTCATATCAAATTTTTCAAGGATGTCCTTGAGGTGCTTAGTTTGAGCCAAGAAAATCCCTTCTTGAAATTGTTGTATTTGAAACCCAAGAAAGAACTTCAAGTCCGTGTTGAGTGACATCTCAAAGGTTTTGGTCATGGAGGTTGCAAACTTCTTGCACAAATGGATGTTAGGAGAACCAAAAATGATGTCATCTACATAGATTTGGCATAAGATCAAGTCACCATTTTCCCTCTTAGTAAAAAGAGTGGGATGGATCACCCCCACCACAAATCCATCATCGAGTAGGAACTTCTTAAGTTGATCGTACCAAGCACGAGGTGCTTGTTTGAGGCCATACGGAGCCTTGTGAAGTTTGTATACATGGTCTTTGTGGTGAGGGTCAACAAACCCAGGTGGTTGCGATACATATACCTCTTCTTGTAGAGGACCGTTAAGAAAAGCACTTTTCACATCCATTTGATGCAAAGTAAAACCATTGAAAGTAGCATAGGCCAATAAAATGCGAATGGATTCAAGACGAGCAACAGGGGCGAAAGTTTCACCAAAGTCCAAACCTTCAACTTGGGAGTACCCCTGTGCTACTAACCTTGCCTTGTTGCGTAGGACAGTCCCATTCTCATCTTCCTTGTTCTTGAAAATCCATTTAGTTCCAATGACATTATGTTCCTCAGTTGGTCGTTCTACCAATGACCATACTTCATTGTGTGTAAAACTGTTTAAGTCCTCTTGCATAGCAAGGAGCCAGTCATTGTCACACAATGTATCCTGAACCCTGTGTGGCATGGTACTAGAGACAAACGAAAAGTGAGCACAAAAGTTTGTTAATTGTTTACGAGTCACTCTACCTTCCGACACGCCGGTGAGGATTTGATCAATATCAACACGACCGTCCACACGTGGCATGATGGAGGTCAGGGTTTCACGAGGTTCGGCTTCGTTTCCATCATCAACGTCCTCAACATATGGATCATTTATGTGCAGAGGAAGACATTCCTCTTCGCGTTGCACCTGTTGAGGTTCATCATCAAACATACCCATACTTTGGTCTAGCTCTTGAAGATAAACTTGTTCTTGAGTGTGATCAGAGTGAGAGACATGTTCTCCCACTTGATCCTCAACAACTGACATGATATGTGTGCTAGTATCTTGTGGAGGTACGGGCAGTGAATTGTCTTGAGGATGAGAAATACTTTCATCATCTTCATCATCATCATGGGGTATTTGTTCCATGGGAAGAAGTGCACCTACACCCATGTTTAAGATATCTTGTGAGGAGTCTTCTTCACCTGCATCATTTAGATCAACTTTCTCCCCATGGGAGCGGTTTAATTCATCAGACGTCACGTCACAGGTTTCTATAACACATCCAGTGGATTTGTTGTAGACTCTGTAGGCGTGAGAGTTTGATCCATAGCCAACAAAAATCCCTTCAGTTGTTTTGGATTGAAATTTTCCTAACCATTCCCGTTTGTTGAGGATGAAACACTTGCATCCAAACACACGAAAGTACTTAACATTGGGCTTGTTCCAAGTTAGGAGCTCATATGGAGTCTTCTCCAATATTGATCGAAGGAAGAGCCGGTTTGATGCATGACATGCTGTGTTGACGGCCTCAGCCCAAAAACTATGTGGTGACTTGTATTCGTCTAACATGGAGCTTGCCATTTCCACAAGTGTCCGGTTCTTCCTCTCTGCCACACCATTTTGCTGAGGGGTGTAAGGTGCGGAGTACTGATGTTCAATTCCCTCATCACTAAGAAATTCTTCTAGGGTGTAGTTCTTGAACTCAGAGCCATTATCACTTCTTATTGCATTGATGTCCTTGTCAAACTTCCGCTGGGCTTGTTTGGCAAAATCAATGAAGGTGATCTTTGTCTCGTCCTTGGACTTGAGAAAGAACACGCATGTATATCTTGAGTAATCATCAACAATGACTAGGCCATACTTTTTCCCTCCAAGACTTGCCCATGAAGGAGGCCCAAATAGATCCACATGAAGGAGCTCTAACAGCCTCGAAGTGGATACAATGTTCTTGGGTGGATGTTTTGATTGGTGTTGTTTCCCAGCTATGCATGCACTGCACACACGATCTTTCTTAAAAGACACATTTGTTAGTCCAAGGATGTGATTGTCGTTTAAGAGATTTTGAAGATTTCTCATGCCGACATGGGCGAGCCGGCGATGCCACAACCATCCCATGTCGGCCTTGGCCATTAGACAAGTTGTATGGAAGGTGCTCTCTTTCGAGAAATCAACCGTGTAAAGGTTGCCATCCAACTCTCCAACGAAGGCCACTTCGAGAGTGTCTCTCTTAAAGACTTTCACATCGGTTAGTCTGAATAATGTGTCATAACCAACAGAAGCCAATTGGCGAACTGAAAGTAAATGATATTGAAAAGATTGGACAAGCATGACATTTGCAATAGACATGTCATTAGTGATTGCCACCTTGCCCAACCCAATTACCTGCCCTTTCGACCCTCCACCAAATAGAATGCTCATGTATGGTCGAATGGCTTGCATGAAGTCATAGAGCAAGTTACTATCTCCGGTCATATGATTGGTGCATCCACTGTCGATCACCCATTTGGCTCCTCCAGAGAAAACAACCTGTAACGAATTAAGACTTGGTTTGAGGTACCCATTTCGTCATGGGGCCTTTCACATTAGTTACAAGAGTCTTAGGGACCCAAATAGCATAAAATCGGAATGCATTACGGGGACCAACGAATTTAGCATAAACCTCTCCTTCCTTTGATTTGCGTAGTACATAGGATGGAGGCATGAATTCAGTTGCCTTGTTGTGAGTAGGTGAACCCCTAGTGGCCGACCCACTCACAACCTTACCTTTCTCCTTGTGTCCCTCTCGTACAAATATTTCTTTAAGCGGAGTGGTACACTTGAGAGGAGATGCACTTTTCTTCGCAGTGCTTGGGTTGAACCCAAGCCCTTCCTTGGCAAGGCCTCCATTGTGTCGACTTAAGATCTCATTGAGAGTATTTTGTCCTTGTGCACATGTCATGAGACCTCTGTCTAGCTGTGCCTTTAGCGAACAGTTTTCCTCAAGGATAGATGTCAGTTCACTACTAGAGTTAGTAGTGCAGGTATCAACATTAATAATAGGTGAGGAGTAAGCCTTATCTAAAGTGTCAAGATAAGTAACCTTGAGTGCCTCAAAGCACTTTGTAAGAACAGTGAGTTTATCTTCCTTGTCTTTGAGAGACAAGGATAGACGCTCACAGTCCTTAGAAAGGGAAGCATGAGAGTTCACTAGTCGGTTTTTATCATTTAGTAACTCTTTGCACACAAATTCAACCTTTTTCAAGGAGGCAAGATCATTAGCATGTTTATCAAGGTTTTCACCTACTTTTGAGCATAATGCATCATTTTGTGCTTCCTCATACATGACTTTCTGCTCAAGGATTTCATTTCTTTCCTTCTCCTCAGTGACGAGGGTTTCGAGTTCCTTGATGGTATTGGTGTGCTTACTCACCATTTCCATAAGTATGCGAAACATAGTGAGCTTCTTTCCTTTAAGAGAGCACATAAATTTGTTTATTTTAGCAAACATGGGATGATCTAAGTCATTATCCTCATAGTGATCTTCCGCATCAAGATACTCATCAGATGGGGTAGAAGCTAGACTGAAAGAGTTTAACCGTGGAGTTACCTTAACCTTATCATGGGAGCTTTGGTCTTCCTCATCTCCCATGGCAGTCTTTGCCATCAAACACTTGTGAGCGTTGCCCTTGTAGTCTTTCATATAGCTGTAGTGAACAACATCACCACTTTTGTAGACTAGCCTCAAGGTGTTTTGTGTATCCTGAGCTACTCTGGCAACCCCACCAACGTCTTCTGGATCTGATTCTTCTTGTGCAACCATTGCTCTTCCATCTGTCCTCTTGAGCTTGGAGTTCATAGGGTTTGGCAACTTCTTCTTTACAAAGGTCTTTGGAAACCTTGGTTTGTCTTCTCTCTTCTCATAAGGGAAGTCATTGGAGAAGTGGTTGGTTTCCTCACAGTTGTACATTTCCGTACCTTTTTCTTTGGGAATCTTCCCTAGAATTTTCCTGCACTGAACTTCTTTACAAAGAGAGCGATGTCCTCATAAGATGGGCTTTAATCAGAGTCAACATCATCACCATCTTCGCAGTCATCATCACCCTCTTCTTCTTCGTCACATTCATGCTTGGCTTTCAAAGCAAGATTGATCTTTGATGTTGAAGTGCCATGCATGGCAAGGTGCTTTGTTGCATTTGCCTTTGACTCTTCAAATAATTGGAAAGTGGATATGATGTCATCTAGAGTCATTTCTTTGAAACCATGGTGTTGCCTCATGTCCCATACCATTTGATGGTGATACGGAGCAAGAGCATGAAGTAACTTGTCCAAGAGAAATCTCTTGGTCAGATTGAAGCCATCTTGCATCTTGTCACAGTCACATGACTCAATGTCTGCGGCGAGAGTCATGAGCCGTTCTAGCAGTTGCTTGGGAGATTCACCCGTTTCCATACAGAAATTCTGTAATTGCCCCTTGGCAATTCCATATTGAGCAAGCCGAAGAGTGGAGGTACCGGTCTTGGTCCTTATAATGCTATCCCACAGTTCCTTGGCACTTGTGATGTGAATGTAAGGTCTCTGTTGCTTGTCATTCATTCCTTTTCTTATGCACATGTCGCAGTGTCATTGAGATGCTTTTCATAAGTTTCTCTAGGAGTGAGGCACCTTGGATCTACAGGATTGTACCCATGCTCGAGGATGTCCAACATCTCATCATTGGCGTACCTAAGATGATCCTGCATACCAACTCTCCACAAAGCAAAATCGGAATTGTCATCAAGCAAGGGAGGTTTTCCTCCAGGATTGTACTTAGGTTTCTCAATTTGAGATCTAGCATAAAGCCATGGGACACTGGTTTGGTTCCTTTCCGGAGGTTGTTGGCCAAATAAAGAACCGTGCACATGTGGCCCTGAGGCCCTCGGGGACGTGGCTGTCCCCGTGGTTAATGATGCCAGTCTTATTTGGACCAAGGCCTCAAGATAAGCATCATGCTCCTCTTTTTGCTTGGCAAGGGCCCGTTCCAGGTCCTCAGAGGTGAAAGACTTGACTTCCGTGGAAGTCTAGTCCCTCTCCACTAGAGCTACCGTAGCTGGAATCCCGTCCATCTCGCTCTAGGGCGGTTAAGCCACAAGAATAGAGCACGAGGCTCTGATACCAATTGAAAAGGATCGAGATGGACCTAGAGGGGGGTGAATAGGTACAGTTCCAAATTTTAATAATTACTTAGCAATTTTACGCAAAAGTGCGGAATATGAGTGTAGGCCTAATAATTGCTACGACAAGGAGTAAGCTATTTAGAGTGAAGTAAGGCAAGCGGTAAACAATAATCAAATACAAGTACGTAATAAGGATTAACACAAGTATAGAGTTAGGGTTAGGAATAACCGAAACTCCAAGAGAGACAAGGATGTATCCCGATGTTCACTTCCTTGGAGGGAAGCTACGTCACTGATAGAGGGGCGGATGTTACCACCAAGGCACACCAACACCACGAAGGCTCACCCTATTCTCCCTTTGAGATAACTCCACGAAGGCGTTTCTCAACCACTAGTGGTAAGCCTTGAGGTGGCTTCCAAACCTTCACAAACTTTCCAGGGGAAATCACAATGGTTTGATTCCTCTCCGAAGACTCCTACCGCCTAGGAGTCTCCAACCTCCAAGAGTAACAAGATCACGGGGATTGCTCAAAACTTGCTCAAATCACAAATCACTTTGGTGGGAAGGAGGAGAAGGAGACGATCTATCTTTTGATTGGAACAACACTCAAAGGGACTCACAAATGCTCTTGGGGTCTAAGATTTGGTCTAGACAAGAGTGAGTGAGAAGAAAGGTGTTCTTGGATGTGTTCTAGCTGTGTTGGACACCCTCTCACGAAGTGGGAGGGGGTATATATAGTGGGGAGTGTAAAACAGCCGTTGGGGACACTTTAAGTCACACAGGGTTCGGACGTCCGGCAGTTTACGGAACTCCAGGCGTCCGCAACGGGTCGGACGTCCGACACGGGTCGGTCGTCCGAGAGCTGTAGATATGTCTGGAAACACTGTGAGTTGAACAGGGACCGGACGTCCAGAGAAGGCCGGAAATCCGAGTTATTCGACTCAACTTCTTCTGGTGCAAGGTTCCGGATTTCTGAAGGGGTCGGACGTCCGGCCCTCGGACGTCCAGAGGGAGCCGGAAATCCGAGTTATAGAGCTCACGTTCTTCTGGTGCAGGGCTCCGGATTTCCGAAGCTTGTGGGTCGACTGGCCCTCGGATGTCCGGAGGGAGCCGGAAATCCGAGTTATAGGGCTCAAGTTCTTCTGGTGTAGAGCTCCGGATTTCCGAAGCCTGTCGGTCGTCCGACCCTTGACCGGCCCTCGAACGTCCGGAGGGAGCCGAAAGTCCGAGGCATTAGACCTGTTTTGAGATAGGAGCAGGGTAGAGAATATGTGGTATTGAGAAGAATAGTGAAGATGTGGTATGAGCAAGTTCATCGCAAAACCTGTGATCCCCTCTTAATAGTGCGGGATCCCTATACTCAAGAATAGTAAACTCAAAAGGATAGTCTACATCATCTTTTCTCCATCCCGAGCCTTCTTGACATATAAATCCCGATCTTCTCAGACCACCTTTGGCACATAATTCTCAATCTACTAAAGTACTTGCCATCATGAGATACACTCAACAAATAGGATTAGTTTCCTATGTATGTGTTGTCATTAACACCAAAAGTCGATTAGGGGCATAGCATGCACTTTCATCTGGACATTTCCTTGGGAGTAGGGGTGAATGCTGAGAAGCAAAGGTCGTCATCCATGCTCTCAGAACAAGTGCACATGAGTCAGTTGCGCACACTAAGGGTTTGAATCCTCCATTCCATCCAACACTAGGTCAATTCAATACCCGTTAAACTATGGGCGATCAGCGCATTCATATGCATATCTAAATGCTTGAGCTTGATCCTTTCTTCTTCAGCCGCATAGTCACAAAAATCATTCTTGTACGCAAAGTGGCTATCTCGATAAGCCAGGAGAGGATACTCGCCGTCAGGAGAAGTGTCCTTGAAGTAAAAAAGGGTTCTATGCCACCCTTTGGGGTGATTCGCTAGCTTGATATAAGGCAAAATGCAGACCTTCCATTTTTGAATGGTCACTGCTCCATATTCAACAGGAGGACCGTTGTTGTGCTCAGTTTGTTTGTTGTAGTAGAAGAATTCTAAAAAGAAATTTACTTTTGGCTCCATCTGTAGATAAACCTCGCAAAAGTTCTGGAAATTGCTCTGATTGAGGACTGAGTTGGGCCCTAGGTCTTGAGGATGCAAACTATAGTGACGAAGAGCGTCTCTGAAAAACTTGGAACCCGGCGGCACGAATCCCCGGTAAGGCGACCAAGAAAGGCTACCACTGCTCCTTGCCTGGGCCGTGTCTGGGTTTCCTCCTCGGCAGCTCTCCACTGAATGTGATCTTGAGGTGGCAACATGCTAGTTTGTACATATTGTTGGAGCTGGAGGGGGGCTCACTTGGGATTTGACCCAATTTACTCGCTTCACTTGGCGCATGGATAAATTGGCCAGGTCACTGGATTTCTATCGCTTTGAGGCCATGGCTTTGAGACGCATCAGCCGGCAGGACTATAGAGTAAAAGTTAAATGGTATAAGCCGACATGAATTAGTGTGAGTCAGAGCACAAGGTGTTTCTTATTCATTAAATATAAGTAAGTCGGCTTATGGTTCTCGGGTCGGGTCAAAAGTTTTTGAACTGATGAGCTCGCTACACCTAATAGTTGAGAGCTATGAGGAGGCTTAGGTCGGCTATTCCACAAAGCTAAATACCGGGTCATGAGGGACAAAGCATGATTCATAGAGTTGTGGTGTTTTCATAGATCTGATAAAGGCTTCAAAATTATAACAAAAATACAGTGCCAAACCTAGAACAAACAGTTACAGGATTCTTTGAAACGCACGGTGCACGGGATCTACATATGTAGTTTGTATTTTGGCATCTAGTTTGGTTTAGGATCCGCAACACATGAAAGTAAAAAACCTACCTAAAGCTAAGAAGATAGCCCGCAGCTACCAAAGCCGAAGAATTCGAGGAACGACTATGAATGCTATGGAACCTAACACGGCCATCAAAGAAGATTCAAATGGTACACACAAGATCTAAACGGTGGCGGTGGACGAGCTTGCAGTCGCGGGCTAACTGCGACTCCTCCGCAGGCGCTCTCATGGTGAAGACATCGACAAGCGCCGATCCAGTAGCTTCAGGGGACGCTTGACCTCGCAGAGCGCTCGAAGGAAGAAGAGGCAAAGACAAAGATAAAGAAATGACCTCAAGGCATCTTCTCACCTATTTATAATGTCAAGGTGCGAAAACCAAGGCGTCAAACCCGACAAATATGGGATATCTCACATTTCATGGGATATGGATGTCCCTGACCAAATCATGCGTGTGATCTATTATAACCGTGTGACGTGTCATTTTGATGAAACCCACGCGAGGAGTACGAATCTGCTAACTATGAGAATGAGAGCTTACCATGGATACATCCACGGTAACCTGGGGTCTAATATTGGGAATATTTCCTCGGCATAAGCCGGTGAGCCCAGGCCGGCTCACATTGCGTGGGCCTGGGCGTAAGCCGACCCATGAAGGTCAACACCCCATAGCTTACCGGAAGACTCCACAGTTGTCAAGGCCTTTGGGACGGCTTAAGCGTGGGCTGCCTCAGGAGACCTTGCCTTGTTCTGACTTAGGTGATGACTGCTTAGGAGATCTACTCCGATCAGGAAGAGATGACAGGTAGGACATAGATTCATTTTAAATCTGGAGGCTTGGCTCATTATCTAAGGGCAAGTCCCAGGTCGTCCCTTGGGATATATCCAAGTTAGAGCACTCGAGAGATAGGTAGCCAAAGCGACCCTTGTAATCTAGAAATGAACATCAATAAGCAAACACAGAGCACGAGTAGGCTTTACCTCACCAGAGGGCCAAACCTGGGTAAATCGTCTCTCTCATTCCAATCAACCCCATCAAAGGCTTCGCCTAACCGCTATGGCCTCACAACTAAGTTCTCTCATGAGGACACTTGCCGTGTGTAACACCCACAAATTTTAAATTTCATTTCTTGACTTTTGAGTTGTTTTTAAAATAGATTTAAAATTTTAGCTTTGATAAAAAGCTCTTGAAGTTCATTGAAAAAATTTGGCCACCCCCCAAGCCGCGCCATGGGGGCTTGTGGGCAGCCCACTGGCCCACTGGCCCCCCTCTTTTGCTATATGGAGGGTTTCGTCCAGGAAAAAATCACAGAGGAGCTTTTTCGTGGTTTCGTCGCCGCCACGAGGCGGAACTTGAGCAGAACCAATCTAGAGCTCCGGCAGGACGATCCTGCTGGGGAAACTTCCCTCCCAGAGGTGGAAATCGTCGCCATCGTCATCACCAACACTCCTCTCATCGGAGGGGACTTTTCACCATCAACATCTTCATCAGCACCATCTCATCTCCAAACCCTAGTTCATCACTTGTAACCAATCTCCGTCTCGCGACTCTTATTGGTACTTGTAAGGTTGCTAGTAGTGTTGATTACTCTTTGCAGTTGATGCTAGTTGGATTACTTGGTGGAAGAGTTTATGTTCAGATCCTTGATGCTACTCATTACCTCTCTGATCATGATTATGATTATGCTTTGTGAGTACTTACTTTTGTTCCTGAGGAAATGGGATAAGTCATGCTGATAATAGTCATGTGAATTTGGTATTCGTTCGGTATTTTGATATGTTGTATGTTGTTTTTCCTCTAGTGGTGTTATGTGAATGTCGACTACATAACACTTCACCATTATTTGGGCCTAGAGGAAGGCATTGGGAAGTACTAAGTAGATGATGGGTTGCTACAGTGACAGAAGCTTAAACCCTAGTTTATGCGTTGCTTCGTAAGGGGCTGATTTGGATCCACTAGTTTAATGATATGGTTAGACTTTGTCTTAATTCTTCTTTAGTAGTTGCGGATGCTTGCGAGAGGGGTTAATCATAAGTGGGATGCTTGTCCAAGTAAGGGCAGTACCCAAGCGCCGGTCCACCCACATACCAAACTATCAAAGTAACAAACGTGAATCATATGAACATGATGAAACTAGCATGACAAAAATTCCCGTGTGTCCTCGGGAGCGTTTTTCCTCCTATAAGACTTTGTCCAGGCTTGTCCCTTGCTACAAAAGGGATAGGGACACTTTGCTGTACCGTTGCTACTTTTGTTACTTGTAGCTTGCTACGAATCATCTCACCACACAATCACTTGTCACTGATAATTTCAGTGCTTGCAGATATTTCCTTGCTGAAAACCACTTGTGAGATCCTTCTGCTCCTTGTTGGGTTCGACACTCTTACTTATCAAAAGGACTACGATTGATCCCCTATACTTGTGGGTCATCAAGACTCTTTTCTGGCACCGTTGCCGGGGAGTGAAGCGCCTTCGGTAAGTGGAACTTGGTAAGGAAACGGTCATATAGTGTGCTGAAATTTGTTGTCACTTGTCACTATGGATACTAATCCTTTGAGGGGCTTGTTCGGGGTATCTTCACCTCGAACGGAAGCACAAAGAGTTGCTCCTCAAGTTGCTGCACCTACTGAAAATATTTGCTTTGAATTCCCTTTGGGTATGCTTGAGAAACTGTTGGCTAATCCTTTTACAGGAGATGGAACATCACATCCAGACTTACATCTAATGTATGTAGATGAGGTGTGCGGTTTATTTAAGCTTGAGGTGTGCCCGAGGATGAGGTCAAGAAGAAGGTCTTTCCTTTATCTTTGAAGGATAAGGCGTTGACATGGTATAGGCTATGTGATGATACTGGATCATGGGACTACGATCGGTTGAAATTAGAATTTCATCAAAAGTTTTATCCTATGCATTTAGTACATCGTGATCGGAATTATATTTATAATTTTTGGTCTCGTGGCAGAGAAAGCATCGCTCAAGCTTGGGGGAGGCTTAAATCAATGCTATATTCATGCCCCAATCATGAGCTCTCGAGACAACTTATCATTCAGAACTTCTATGCTAGGCTTTCTCATGATGATCGCACCATGCTTGACACTTCTTGTACCAGTTCTTTTATGAAGAGATATATTGACTTCAAATGGAATTTATTGGAGAGAATTAAACGCAACTCTGAAGATTGGGAGCTTGAAGAAGGTAAGGAGTCAGGTATGAATTTCACGTTTGATTGCGTTAAATCCTTTGTTGAGACATACTTTTTGTGACTTTAGTGCTAAGTATGGACTTGACTTTGAGATAGTAGCTTCATTGTGTGAATATTTTGCTGCTCATATTGATCTCCCCAAAGAGAAGTGGTTAAAATATCATCCTCCATTAGAAGTCAATGTAGTTTAACCCACTCCAGTTGAAGAGAAAGTCATTGCCTATAATGATCCTGTGGTACCCAGTGCTTACATTGAGAAACCACCTTTCCCTGTTAGGATAAAGGATCATTCCAAAGGTTCAACTGTCGTACGTAGAGGCTACATTAGAACACCTACACCCCCTGAGAAAATTAGAGTTGAACCTAGCATTGCTATTATCAAAGATCTTCTGTCTGAAGAAGTTGAGGGACATAATATTCACTTCTGTGAAGATGCTGCTAGAATTGCTAAACCTCACGTTAGAGACAAGCATAGGCCTATTGTTGGCATGCCTGTGGTTTCTGTTAAGATAGGAGATCATTGTTATCATGGTTTATGTGACGTGGGTGCTACTGTTAGTGCAATACCTCAATCCTTATACGATGAAATCAAAGATGAGATTGCACCTGTTGGTAGACAACGTCATGAAAAGGAGTTGCCTAGTAGGGATGAAACTATTGCCTTAGCTTATATTGTCGTGCCTCCTACTGATCCATTAGAGCAATACTTGCTTGAGCATGAAAATGATATGCATATGGATGAAAGGGATGAGATAGATAGAGTTGTCTTAGAACAATATCATATCCTTAAGAATAATCTGCCTGTTGAACTGCTTGGGGATCCACCTCCACCAAAGGGTGATCCTGTGTTCGAGCTTAAACAGTTGCCTGATGCTCTTAAGTATGCCTATCTTGATGAAAAAGAGATATATCCTGTTATTATTAGTGCTAGCCTCTCAGAGCATGAAGAAAAGAAGTTACTAAAAACTCCGAGGAAGCACCGTGCTGCTATTGGATATACTCTTGATGATCTTAAGGGCATTAGTCCTACTCTATGCCAGCACAAGATCAAAACTGATCCTGATTTCAAACCAGTTGTTGATCATCAAAGGAGATTGAATCCTAAGATGAAAGAAGTAGTAAGAAAAGAAATACTAAAGCTCCTGGAAGCGGGTATTATCTATCCTGTTGCTCATAGCGATTGGGTGAGTCCAATGCATTGCGTCTGTAAGAAGGGAGGCATTACCGTTGTCCCTAATGATAAGGATGAGTTGATCCCACAGAGGATTATTACTGGCTATAGGATGGTGATTGATTTTAGGAAGTTGAATAAGGCCACTAGGAAAGATCATTACCCTCTGCCTTTTATCGACCAAATGCTAGAAAGACTATCCAAGCACACACACTTCTGCTTTCTAGACGGTTATTCTGGTTTCTCCCAAATACCAGTTGCACAATATGATCAGGAGAAAACCACTTTCACTTGCCCTTTTGGTACCTTTGCTTATAGACGTATGCCTTTTGGCTTATGTAATGGACCTGTCACCTTTCAAAGATGTATGACGTCTATATTCTCTGACTTTTGTGAAAAGATTGTTGAGGTTTTCATGGATGACTTCTCCGTTTACGGGTCTTCCTTTGATGATTGCCTCAGCAACCTTGATCGAGTCTTGTAGAGAGGTAAAGACACCAATCTTGTCTTGAATTGGGAGAAGTGCCACTTTATGGTTAATGAAGGCATCGTCTTAGGACATCAAATTTCTAGAGGAGGTATTGAAGTCGATAAGGCTAAGGTTGATGCAATCGAGAAAATGCCATACCCCACAGATATCAAAGGTATAAGAAGTTTCCTTGGTCATGTTGGTTTCTATAGAAGGTTCATTAAAGACTTCTCTAAGATTTCTAGGCCTCTTACCAATCTCTTGCAAAATGATATTCCTTTTGTCTTTGACGATGATTGTGAGGAAGCCTTCGAAATACTTAAGAGGGCTTTGATAACTGCACCTATTGTTCAACCACCTGATTGGAACTTGCCTTTTGAAATCATGTGTGACGCTAGTGATTATGATGTTGCTATTGTTCTAGGGCAAAGAGTTGATAAGAAGTTGAATGTTATTCACTATGCTAGTAAAACTCTAGACACTGCCGAGAGAAACTATGCTACTACGGAGAAGGAATTTTTAGCAGTCGTGTTTGCATGTGAAAAGTTCAGGTCTTACATAGTTGATTCCAAAGTCACTATTCACACTGATCATGCTGCTATTAAGTACCTCATGGAGAAGAAGGACGCTAAACCTAGACTTATCAGATGGGTTCTCTTGCTACAAGAATTTGATTTGCACGTTATCGACAGAAAGGGTGCTGATAACCCAGTAGCAGATAACTTGTCTAGGTTGGAGAACGTTCTTGATGACCCACAACCTATTGATGATAGCTTTCCCGATGAGCAATTGAATGTCATCAATGCTTCACGTAGTGCACCGTGGTATGCTGATTATGCAAACTATATCGTTGCCAAATACATACCACCCAGTTTCACGTACCACCAAAAGAAGAAGTTCTTCTTTGACTTGAGACACTACTTTTGGGATGATCCTCACCTTTATATGGAAGGAGTAGATGGTGTTATTAGACATTGTGTACCTGAACATGAACAGGGACAGATCCTACAGAAGTGTCATTCTGAGGCCTACGGAGGACACCATGCGGGAGATAGAACTGCACACAAGGTATTGCAATCAGGTTTCTATTGGCCCACTCTCTTCAACGATGCCCGTTTGTCTTGTCTTGTGACGAATGTCAAAGAATAGGTAATATTAGCAAACGTCAGGAAATGCCTATGAACTATTCACTTGTCATTGAACCATTTGATGTCTGGGGCTTTGATTATATGGGACCTTTTCCAAAATCCAATGGGTATACGCATATCTTAGTTGCTGTTGATTACATCACTAAGTGGGTAGAAGCTATCCCCACTAGTAGTGCTAATCACAACACATGTATCAAGATGCTGAAAGAAGTTATCTTCCCTAGATTTGGAGTCCCTAGATATCTAATGACCGACTGTGGTTCACACTTCATTCATGGTGCTTTCCATAAAACGCTTGCTAAGTACGATGTCAACCATAGAATTGTGTCTCCCTATCACCCTCAGTCCCGGTGGTCAAGTAGAGCTAAGTAACAGAGAGATTAAACTAATTCTGCAAAAGACTATCAACAGGTCTAGAAAGAATTGGTCTAAGAAGCTCGATGATGCACTGTGGGCTTATAGAACTGCCTATAAGAATCCCATGGGCATGTCTCCGTACAAAATGGTGTATGGGAAAGCATGTCACTTACCTCTTGAGCTAGAGCATAAAGCTTATTGGGCAATCAAATATCTCAACTTTGATTTCAAACTTGTCGGTGAGAAGAGGTTATTTGACATTAGCTCGCTTGCTGAGTGGAGAACTCAAGCATATGAGAATGCCAAGCTGTTCAAAGAGAAGGTTAAGAGGTGGCATGATAAGAGGATACAAAAGTGTGAGTTCAATATAGGTGATTATGTCTTGCTATATAACTCTCGTTTAAGATTCTTTGCAGGCAAGCTCCTCTCTAAATGGGAAGGTCCCTATGTTGTTGATGAAGTATATCGTTCAGGTGCTATCAATATCAACAACATGAAAGGTAATTGTCCGAGAGTGGTAAATGGGCAGAGAATCAATCATTATATCTCAGGTACTCCCATAAATGTTGAAAGCAATATCATCAATACCATCACTCCGTAAGAATACCTAAGGGATATTTATCAGCCTGTTTCACACTCCAAAAACGAAGAGGTATGTGATTCGGTAAGAAAACAGAGTCCAAAACTTTTCCAATAGGAAATTTTCTCCGTTTTGCAATATTTGAAAAATAAAAAAAAATGGAAGTAGTCAGGAAAGTGCGCGAGGTGGCGACAAGCCTGCACGGCGTGGGCCCACCCCCTGTCCGCGTCGTGAGGGCTTGTGGCCACCTCGTGCGCCTCTCAGACTCCGTTTTCGTGCACGGGACTCCTTCTGGTCTGGAAAAAATCATTATATATACTTCCGTTTGGTCTGACCTCTGTATCATGCAGATTTCCTCTGTTTTTCGTTTCGAGCCTGTTTCTATTGATGATCTAGATCGCCATGACTTCCCCAAAAGCTCCTAAGGACAAGATCTTCGAGAAGGTCATCAATCCCTACCTCATGGAAGTGCTGCAACACCCTCAATCTATCGAGATGCGTGAGGGGATGTTGCACATCCGTGATGTTGAGGGTCCTAAGTAGACCGGAAGCTTGGAGACGAGGCTCGAAGCAATGGAGCAACAAGTCTTCAAGTGCCAAGGGATGGTGGAGCGTGGACTCAACGCCAACCATATGATGATCACGAAGTTCACCAACAAGCACAGTTTTGATGCCAATGACATTGGGAAGCATCTCTCCAGGCTCTATGACAGGATTGATCAACTCCAGGGCCAGATCTATGACCTGCAGAACCAAAACTGTGAGTATGAGTATAGATTTAAATCAATACGGTTGGCTGCAGATTTGAGGATTCCGGAGACTCGTTCATATTTCCATGATGGAGCACCTATGCCTTCGAACACAGAGGATCAAACTCATGTTGCAACAACTCCACCATCACCGCCAAAGGAAGACAACTGAGCATTGGTATGGGCAATCCCCTTGGCTTGTGCCAAGATTGGGGGACTGGCCTCGGTATCGTATCACCATCACATCTTTTGCCTTTACCTTTGTTTTAGTTTTCCTTTTCAGTTTTCTCTTTTCCTAGTAGAGTAAAAGTCTTAGTGTTTTAGTCTTGAGTTTTGCTTTGTGTCACCCCCGATGTATTCTTGCTCGTGAGCCATATAATAAAGAGTGTCTTAGTTGAAGGGCTTTGCCTCTTGCCATGATCAAAAGAGTGAGAATAGAACAAAAGCATGAAAGATCATGTAATGATCTTATGGGAAGTGATGGCTTCACATATAAAAAGAATGAGGATTGAAACTTGTTGAGGGTAGGTGATACGTCTCAAACTTATCTATAACTTTTGATGGTTTCATGCTGTTATCTTGTCATCTTTGCATGTTTTAAGTACCTTTTATATCTTTTTTGGGACTAACTTATTAATTCAGTGCCAAGTGCCAGTTCCTGTTTTTTCTTTGTTTTTTGCTCTTTTCAGATCTGATTTTGGAACAGAGTCCAAACGGAATAAAATCCCCAAAATATTTTTTTCCCGAACGAACGAAGATCAGGGGGCTTGAGGGCCAAGCCAAGAGGGCTACAGGGGGCCCACAAGCCCCCTATCCACCACGAGGGGGCTGCGGCCAGCAGGCTTGTGGCCTCCCTGGCGCCCCCTGACCTAGCTCCTTCGCCTATATATTCCCTAAAATACAGAAACAAATCAAGGGATCCACGAAAATACTTTTCCGTCGCCGCAAGCTTCCGTTTCCGCGAGATCTCATCTGGAGACCCTTCCCGGTGCCCTGCCGGAGGGGACTTTGGAGTTGGAGGGCTTCTACATTAACATCATCGCCCCTCCAATGACTCATGAGTAGTTCACTTCAGACCTACGGGTCCGTAGTTAGTAGCTAGAAGGCTTCTTCTCTCTCTTGGATCTTCAATACAAAGTTCTCCATGATCTTCATGGAGATCTATCCGATGTAATCCTCTTTGCACTACAACAGGACCCCCCTTATAGCAACGCATTTTTCCGTATCTAAAAGTCCATATATGCGTTGTTAGTGTCATTACCAACGGTTTGGGATCCGTAGCCTTATCCAGTGTTGCTAGCGCATCATGCAACGCTTATACCGCCGTTGGTAAAAGGGACCGTTGCAAAAATGCAACACTTAAAACGAACGTGTCCAACACTTCTATACGTTGGTGATTAATGTACATGAACCAAAATCCCATTGCTTGGCAATGGGGAATTTGTAATGCTTCAAGTGTGCATATATAATGTGAATATTATTATTATTTTTAGATATATTGGTAACAATAAAATTAATGCCCCACACAACGGTGATAATGATATAGTTCAAGTGAATAAAAAACAAGAGAATATACTCACAGGAGGAAGAAATCATATATCATATAAAATTGTTGGATTACAATAGTGGATATTACACGAGGAACCTCTTCCAAATGGGATGGATAATCTAATAATTTTCTTGACATTGAAACTATAACTAAAAAGCAGCCATCAACATACCTACAACTTAGCTAAAACTTAAGCGAGAACATCATCTAACAGGAACATCATCCCTAAAACTCAACTAAAACTAAAAGCATCCATCATCATCAGGAGGAACATCATCATTATCATTGCAGTATACTTCCCGTGCACCTATATCATCATTCATTTGTCTTCTGAATCTACAAAAAAATTAAATGAATTGTTAACACACCATTGACATGAAGCAAGTAGTGAGGCGAGATATTAGTCAAGTACAAATATTACTGCAATTGTAACCATGAAACAATTGCAAAATCTTAGTTTGTAAATATCTAATTTTTCAATTTAAGCTCCAATCGTCGTACAATTGAAACTCACAAGTATATAGTGTTTCGACAATGCAAGGATCATCCTCCCAGCCTTTGCCACATAGCAGGCAGAATTTTCTTCAAACATTGCAAAAAAAAGGCTAGTCAGGTCATTCTACTATGCTTATTGAAGTTCATACCATTCAATAGGAAATAAATAGTATTCTGTTGAATTAGCATGATCAAACCCCTGAAGAGTTACAAATATGTGCATCTATCATATTATCCAGTTTACTCCTAAGAGAAAATTGTGAATCTACTGAATGAGCCTAACTAAGTATGCAAATAAGCAAAAAATATTACATGGCAAATAAGACTGTTTGTTGATAATATAAATAGTGGAGCACCATAAACCTCAGTCAAACATACTATGACGTGAGAAGAACATTGAAATTGCTATAAATAAGTGAAGAATTTTCTTAATAAATTAGATAACATCAGTTGTCAGCACACACATGTGTCGTTTGTTTTTGCTTCATAAATGTGCATAAATACTGAGAATCTTGAAGAAAGGGCATTCATGGGGAGTTACAAACATAAATCACCTGCACTTTTTACGTAAGTTATGCATATCTGACATCTTCCATGTATAATAGTAGCTTTCAAGCCACAGTTACTAGCGTGCATACTTTAGAATAACCACAAAGATAGTCAAACTCTTGTCGCATGTATATAGCATACTTCTCTATTGCCCCAACTTTCCTTTTTTTGATTAGACCATGCAAAAATTGTAAAATGATTAACAAGAAGTGGAAAGGAAGATATCAAAGCCAATGGATCTTGTCAAAGAGATTTCTATATGACATACATACAACCAAAGCTTCATTTACAGTAGCATTGTAGTGATGAATAGGCCATGACCATAAATACAAATCTGGAGGTCGGTTAATATCTGTGAAATTTACAATCTTCCTTATATTTTGTTCTTGCCCATTTCACTAAAATATAGCATGCCACACCATTTATATTAGAATATATGTGTGCAGAGGGAGCAAGTAGCCAGCTAAAAAAAATGCGAGTTGCAAAATATTGATCTGAAATACATATGAGAAGGCACTGCGTTCGCACAATTCATTCAAATATAGCTATATAAACTTATCAAACTACATTTAAAAATAAGGACACTTTTATATTTTTGTGACACATAATATATATGTTGGACAATAGCCTTGAACGCATATTTTAATCTAGTAAAACGCAATCAACAAATATATGTTAGAGAAGTTAAAGTTGTGGCCTGAAGTTATAGCATACCTCACCATATGTAATACATGACATTGCTTAATCACATGTGAGCATCAATATACCTGAAATGGTAGCATGGAAAAAAGATAGGGGAGACATGCAGTCTTCTAGTCAACTACATCTTGTGGCTATAAGCAAGCTTTTTAATAATGCATAATTAGGTGAGACGAGATTTAGACCAACACTTCTCATTACATGTTAATCAATAAGTTATGTGCTCCTTCGGTTCCAAAAAAAAGTGGCGTGGTTTTAGTTCCAGGGAGTACGATTTATTCCTTGACAACAAAATGAAACTTGTTCCTTCAACATAAGTTGATTATGATATAAAAAATGAACCAATAAACCATGTACGAATATTATCTTTATTTAGAGGAACATAAATGCTTGTAATTTTATTGCATTGAAAACTAAAGTAGCAACATACAGGAATTATCTATCACAAGTATATGAGTATCACAATTACCAAAGCTTCTCCTAAACAGGATACAACACTCAGAAGATGTTGTGAACCATTCATTTTTTTAAGCAACGGTACGTAGATCAGAATGTACACTCATGGTGCAATGACTCAATGTTATTCGATCCAAAGTAGGATGAACTTCACACGGGAGTACCTACAATGCATGGAATCCAGTTAGTAGCAAGTGAAAAAAATTCACTGGACACCATGGGCTTTCAACATGTTCTCATTGGACTGCATAGGAAATAACATTCTCAATATTTAATCTGGCCAGGAACATGGCACTCGGCAACACAGTTGGTGCTGAGATGAAAAATAAGATTTGTATGCTTCGAATGACCATCCGTTGGAATGAAACTTATGTGTTTCATTTGTGATTTATCTATTTGAAGTGGCCACCACATATTTTCCAACAATGCCAACCTTGATCTCTAATATAACATGTGCACTTTATCCACGATACTACAAGTACCCAATGTGTGAACACTGAATACAATGTCAATCATGTATGAGCCTCCGATCTTGAAGTCATATACCTAATAGATTAGAACCAAAGGAACAAATCTTTAGCTTAACTAACTTATTGGCTCGCCTGCAAAAAAACTTACAGAAACTGACTCCATGAGACCTTGACCATGAACTTAGGTGGAGAAACAACTACAAAATTGTCTCAAGCACACACAGATCTTCTCAACTCAAGATCCAAGACCATCATGCAGGAACCCGGATGAACAAATCAAACTCTGCGTACCTAGGGCTTAGCAGGTTCATGGACGTATTTTGGGGGATGTGGTTGCGTGTGCTGGTGATGGAAAAAATAATCTCAAACTTGGTGGGCAGGCTTGAGCAGGGATGGATGTACCTTTGGTTCGCCATTGGTGGCAGGGGAGCGATGACGAAGGGTGCCTCACTGGGATGCAGGTTCGCAGGAGAGTTGTGATGACGGAGAGCGTGCCGAGATGGAGGGTTGTGCGGGAGTGATGCGCGCGGGGTGGCGCATCAGGTGGAGGATCGCAGGTGAGTGATGAGGGGCGACGCGCCATTATGCATGTAGCACTTGCAGTAGGTCGCAGACATGCAAAGATGGCGACGACCGGCCGGCGGCCGGCGTGGGAGCATGTAGATCGAGAGGAATATGGGGATAGGGATAGTCGATGACCTAGGTTAATCATGAAAGACAGCTTGGGCCGGGTTAGAAAGGGGCTGGGTTAGTGCGTTGAGCCGGTTGCAAATTGGAGTTCTGGTCGGTTGCACTCTATGGTCTACAACGCATATGCTACCATGGTTTATATGCGTATCTATTCTAAATTTTGCAACATAAAGTCAAAACGTTTTAGAATGTGTGTTGCTTTATAGGGGGTATTCTTGTAGTGTTGGCGGTGTGTTTGTTGAGATCCGATGAATTGTGGATTTTTGATCAGATTATCTATGATATATATTTGAGTCTTTGCTGATTTCTTATATGCATGATTTGATATCCTTGTAAGTCTCTCCGTTGGGTTTTGTTTGGCCAACTATATCTATGATTCTTGCAATGGTAGACGTGCTTGGTTTTGGGTTCTTACCGAGTGGTGACCTTTCCCAGTGACAGTAGGGGCAGCAAGGCACACATCGTGTAGTTGCCATCAAGGGTAACAAGGTGGGCTTTGTCGTAGATATGAGATTTTCCATCTACATCATGTCATCTTGCTTAAGGCATTACTCTGTTCTTTTGGACTTAATACACTAGATGCATGCTCGATAGCGGTCGACGTGTGGAGTAATAGTAGTAGATGCAGAAAGTATCGGTCTACTTGTTTTGGACGTGATGCCTATAGATATAATCATTGCCATAGATGACGTCACGACTTCGTGCGGTTCTATCAATTGCTCGACAGTAATTTGTTCACCCACCGTCTACTTGCTTTCATGAGAGAAGCCACTAGTAAACACTAGGCCCCGGGGTCTATTCACACCTATCATTTCCAATTTCGCTTTTACTTTGCTTTCTTACTTTGTTGCTTTCAGTTCTCACTTGACGAACAATCTATAAGGGATTGACAACCCCTTCATAGCGTTGGGAGCAAGCTTTTTGTGTTTGTGCAGGCACTTGAGATACTCCTTCACTGGATCGATACCTTGGTTCTCAAACTGAGGGAAATACTTACCACTGTTGCGCTACATCACCCTTTCCGCTTCGAGGGAACACCAACGCAAGGCTCCAATGCCACGGGGGAAATCCTTTGCATATTTGCCAAGGAAGTCCCTTAAGGCGTAGCCGTAGCAGAAGGATTCCTGGTGCCGTCAGCACGTTTCTGGCGCCATTGGAAGGTCTTTTGTTGCAGTAGCAGTAGGCAAACGTAGACCTTGGTCATTGTTGCAATTAATAGGAAGTGATAAGGAAGGAGAAGTTCACATATAAATATATCATCTCTGACACCATCTATGATTGTGAACACTCACCAAACTATTGCATGCCTAGAAGTAGATGTTGGACAAGGAAGACAACGTAATGAATTGTGTTTGCTTCGCTTTGAACAATGATATATGATTAGAGATCCCTTAGCATGTGACGATTGCTTCCACCTCACAATAGCCAAACCTCCCGCACCAAGTAGAGATACTACTTGTGCATCCATAAACCATCAACCTAGTTTTGCCATGAGTGTCCACCATACCTACCTATGGATTGAATAAGATCCCTCAAGTAAGTTGTCATCGGTGCAAGCAATAAAAATTGCTCTCTAATTTGTATGATCTATTAGTGTGTGGAAAATAAGCTTTGTACAAACCTGTGATGAGGAAGACATAAAAGCGACAGACTGCATAATAAAGTTCTTCATCACAGGGGGCAATACAAAGTGACGTTCCTCCGCACTAAGAGGACACGCATCCAAACCTCAAAAGCGCATGACAACCTCTGCTTCCCTCTGCAAAGGGCCTATCTTGTACCTTTACTTTTTGCCCTTGAAAGAGTCATGGTGATCTTCACCAATTCCTTATTTTGCCTTTGTCTTAGCTACCGTCATATGCTTGGGAAAGATCTATATTCATATGTCAACTTCGAGGTGGGCATTCATGAATTATTATTGTTGACATTACCCTTGAGGTAAGCAGTTGGGAGGCAAAACTATAAGCCCCTATCTTTCTCTGTGTCGAGCTAAAACTTTGATCTCATGAGTACCACGTGAGTTGTAGCAATTGTAGAGAACGAAATAATGATTGAGTATGTGGATTTCCTTTACAAGCTCTTATTTGACACTTTCTGATGTTGTGATAAATTGCAATTGCTTCAATGGCCAAAGGCTATCGGTTGTTACTTCTCGGTAAGGTTCTTGATCCATGCTTTACTTTGTGAAGGAATTATCACTTTAGCATGAGAGATTATATGTTGGTTTGTTGTTCTGATCTTCATCATGATTCATGCATGTTCGTATCTTGTTTTGTCGACACCTCTCTTCCTAAACATGTGGACATATTTATTGAGCTCGGCTTTCGCTTGAGGGCAAGCGAGGTCTAAGCTTGGGGGAGTTGATACGTCCATTTTGCATCATGTTTTCATGTTGATATTTATCGCTTCTTTGGCTATTATTTCACTTCACGGTACAATTCTTATGCCTTTTCTCTCTTATTTTGCAAGGTTTACTTGAAGAGGGAGAATACCGGCAACTGGAATTCTGGCCTAAAAGTGGAGCAAAGTTGAGATACCTATTCTGCGCAACTCCAAACGCCGTGAAAATCAACGGGGATTTTTTTCCCAATTTATCAAAAATACTGGGCCGAAGAAGTGCGAGAGGGGAACCAGGGGGTGCCCACAAGCCTGCACAGCGCGGCCACCCCCCCCCCCAGGCCGGGCCATGGGGGCTTGTGGGCAGCCCACTGGCCCACTGGCCCCCCTCTTTTGCTATATGGAGGGTTTCGTCCAGGAAAGAATCACAGAGGAGCTTTTTCGTGGTTTCGCCGCCGCCACGAGGCGGAACTTGAGCAGAACCAATCTAGTGCTCCGGCACGACGATCCTGCAGGGGAAACTTCCCTCCCGGAGGGGGAAATCGTCGCCATCGTCATCACCAACACTCCTCTCATCGGAGGGGACTCGCCACCATCAACATCTTCATCAGCACCATCTCATCTCCAAACCCTAGTTCATCACTTGTAACCAATCTCCGTCTCGCGACTCCGATTGGTACTTGTAAGGTTGCTAGTAGTGTTGATTACTCTTTGTAGTTGATGCTAGTTGGATTACTTGGTGGAAGAGTTTATGTTCAGATCCTTGATGATACTCATTACCTCTCTGATCATGATTATGATTATGCTTTGTGAGTAGTTACTTTTGTTCCTGAGGACATGGGATAAGTCATGCTAATAATAGTCATGTGAATTTGGCATTCGTTCGGTATTTTGATATGTTGTATGTTGTTTTTCCTCTAGTGGTGTTATGTGAACGTCGACTACATAGAACTTCACGGGTACCCCCCCTGGATTGCTAGAATTTGTCGCCGGAGTTAGCTCCATGGCTACCCCCCCCCCCCCCCGTGCTGTCGAACCCATCACCCACTCCACTTCCTTCCCTCCTCACTCTGAAGCATTGCCCAAGCCAGAGAAGGGCCTCGGAGAAGCCTTCTTCTCTGACTCCAGCCACTCCGATCTGCCCTGGTCCCAACGAAATTCAAGCAAGGTGAGCGGAGATGTGTGAGCCACAGCCCTTCAACAACTTCCTAGTGAGATCCTCCTCCTAAGCCCCCTCCAATTTGGTCGCAAGTGAGCTCCTCGGTGAGATCCGGTGGTGCCCAAAGTTGTTGTCCGCCGGGGCAAGGCCGCCGCCGACGTAGAGCCTCCCCCTCGACCCAATCCACCTCTCGCCGACGCGCGGGAACTCGGTGAGTGCGTAGATCTCCTCGGTTTTCTCTTCCCCTTCGTCTGTCGCCCCCGACGACCACCGCACGCCTTTGGCGCCGATGAGGTTCGAACCTGACAGGGTGGTACCCCCTCGTCAGGGTTCTTTATTTTTTTGAAACGTTTTCCCAAAGGCGCTTTTGCGAGAAGCTATCTTTGAAGTGGGTTGACGTATTCTTTTTCGGGCGCTTTGAGTTTTCTTAGACTAGGCCCTGGCCAGATTTTTTTTTATTACATAATGGTCCTTGGTTTTCTTTCGCTCATAACTTTCAATCTATAATGGCTTTTTAAAAAAAAAATTGGAAAATGTTTCTATGAAGGTATAGTTTATTTTCAGATTTATTTAAAAGTTGTTTGGAGACAGTAGCTAGGCCTTAGCTCTTACGATGGTATATGTTTTGTGGCGTAGATTCCGACGAGGGAAACGCCGACGTTTACTTCACCAAGCTTGATCCCGACTACATGGAATCATGCAAGCATGTTTGGACTTTTGATATGTTGTTTGCTCACTAACAAATTTAATGTTCATCCATTGCATTACTTAAGCATATTGCATCTTAATCAAACAAAGTTTAATATGTGGCTAAGACAAGTTATGGTTATGAGGGGTCGTGGATAACCTAGTAACGTGAAACGTGATAGGTTGTGGCCTAGTCATGACAAGTGCATGACAATGATGGAAAATAAGTGGATAACTCAAGTATCAGCTTAGATCGAATCTTGTAAGTGTCTACCTTTATCACTACAAGAAATATGTCAACTAACGACCTTCAATATTGGTCACTGAATGGTCATTGATTTCCATTTGTGACCTTTTTATGACCAAAAATAGAAGGTCTGAAGTTGAGGGTCTTTAATGAACTATAACGACCTTTTTTCAGGATTGGTCGTAGGATTTTATGACCAAACAGAAGGTCGTAGTTAATGACCAAATGATTTGGTCACTAGCAATCTGCCCGCACCACGTCAGAGCCACCGTGGCAGGCTGGCGTGGCAGAATTATAACCAAATGAAAAGGTCGTAAATAAGATTCAGCCCGGTCCATTCCGGTCGTCTACATGGGCCGGGCCCAATAATTTGGCCTTTTATTTTCTGGGATAGAATCTTTTACTGAGCAGGTTTTTATTAGTCCACTTTTCTTTTGGGCCTTGGCCTACTCTTTTTAGTCCAGTTCTTGTTTGGGCCTTGGCCTACTCTTTTTTTAGGCCCAATCCTTTTTAGACAAATTCTAATTTGGGCCTTGGCCTACTCTTTTTTTAGGCCCAAGCCTTCTTAGTCTATTTCTTGTTTAGGCTTCGGCCTTTTTGCTGTCCAAACTAACTTTAGTGCCCAAACAAAATGGTCCAAACAAAACTTAAATAATTGACAACTTCACAAAATACTTCATCAGGTTCACAGGTTCAAATAGAGCAAGACATTGTTTCATCACCAGAATGACCAATCACTTAAATAATTGACAACTTCACACGTGCACAGCTTCACAAAAACTCATCACGCATTTCCACTGAGCTCTCAAAGTCCATGCCCAGCGGACTTTCCTGATGGTCCGTCGCAACCGCCATAGTTGATTTCTGTCGTGTGACTCTATGAGGTTCATCAGGTTCCAGGATCCTCTTTGTTTGTCCTGGAGGTGGGGCCATCACCCTTCCTGGAGGCATTGTAGCAGATGCTTCTGAGCTCTTCCTCTTCTTGTTGGTTGTCTTCTTAACACCAGGCCTCTTCGTTCTAGATTCCTTCAGTGCCTTGTATAAATAGCACAGAAAAAAATAGATCACAAGATAAATATGTGAGCACAAGGAAACACAGAGCATACAAGAACCCGAACCCTCCAAGCAAGACCGAGTTTGCACCTTAACAGTCTTGTGCACTACAACTTCATCCTCCTTAGGATTGTACTCTGGGTCATCACTGATAACTCCACTACCTTCTTCAACCCCATTAGTTGTACCTTCTTGTACATCATTTGTTTTCCTAATCATTGACGTTATTGCATCAATGCCAAGGGACTGGAATATCCGATTGTTCCTCATCATATTTCTAGCCCTAACCTTCTCGTACTCGGTGAGAGGATGCTCATCTTTGCAAGGCAAAGTAAACATAATTATTAGGTTAATTGTTGGAATGCATGGACAGACAGCCAAACATATCTTATGATATTTTATTATCATTTAATCCTAGTTATTCAGCTAAGGAAGAGTAACAGCACACAGGCACAGCTAAGCCAGCTAATTCAGATTACAACAATACATTTGCATAATAAAATCTGACAGTATTTTACATCACCAGCCTCCAAGATATTTTACTTAGCATATTACATTTCACTTAGCATATTAAGACACATTTTATAAATCTAACAGTATAACCACAAGGAGCAACTTGCATACCACTGGTTGGCCTCGGGTTTCACCTTGTCATCCTTGACATGGATGATCTTGAGGTGGTGCTTGCAAAATAGAATAAACAAGAATCAGATACAACAGGGATAAAGTAAAATGATGCACTTATATCAATAAAGGAAAGCATTTAGACGAGCATGCACATACATGTAATACATGTGAAGCAAACTTGTTGGATCAACAATATAGTGATGTAGTTAATGCATCAGTACTAATACATGTAAAACACTTTGACCAGCATGCACATGCACGTGTAGCAATGCACATACAGTTAATGCATCAGTACTAAACTGACAGTTGAAGCAAGCAACTCAATTGAAGCACTTGGACTAGCATGCACATACAAGTGTAGCAATGCATCAGTATCAAAACATGTGAAACAGGAGGTAGTAATGTACTAAACTGATAGTTGAAGAAAACTATATATGTGAAGCAATGCATTAACTATTTATAACAATTACTTTTATGTTTTAACTTGCAATTTTATCCATGTACCTGCAATCATCTATAAGCAAAGTAATTACTCAACTGTATCCCTAATGGAGGCAAACATATGCATTCATAGCAACTGGTTGCCCAACATTTGGTGAATAAAGAAGTAAGCAGTGTGCAAGAAAGCAAGCAAAGTGCATAAGTGCTACTAATACAAGCAAGCAAGCAAAGTGCATAAGTGCTACTAATACAAGCAAGCAAGCAAAAGAAGTGTACTGATAGAAACAAGCATAGTGCTACTGATAGAAACAAGTAAGCAAGGAAGAAAATTGAAGAGGAGCAAGCAAGCAAGTACTGTTGATACCAACCCTAGTAGCTTCTTCTCCAAGTGCTACTGATACAAGCAAGTATTGCTGATGGAAACTCTAATTAACCATGTACGCTAGCAAGCAAGCAAGCCATAGTATTCAAGCAACATGAACATGAACCCTAACCCCATGAAGCAGACTACCAGAGGGGGATAGAACGAACCACTAGGAATAAATCCCATGAACATGAACAAGAACCTCCAGGAGCTCCTAGATTGACTAAATCCTAACCCTAGATCGACCAGGTGGGGGATGTACCCCCATTTGTTACCCATCACAAATGCAGGACCCCATGATCCAGCCCCATTGATCCAACCCCATGACAACTACAACCCTAACCCCATGAATCTAACCCTAACCCCATGAACCCTAACCCTAACCCCATGAATATACCGAACCATCCCAATTGATCCAGCCCCATGAACCCTAGAAGAACACATGAGGGGGATCTATCAAACCCTAGAAGATCTACTAGAAGAACACATGAGGGGATCTATCAACGGGAGATGGGTCGAGGGGAGAGGTACCTATCGTCGTCGACTGTTGATTATGTAGATGTACCCGTTGTCGTCGTCGATGTACTCATAGCCGTCGACGTCGATGTAGATGTAGCCGTCGTCGTCGATGTAGATGTAGCCGTCGACGTCGTCGATGTAGATGTAGCCGTCGACGTCGTCGATGTAGTCGTCTTCGGGGAGAGGGGAGAGGGGTGGAGGGGCGGCGCGGAGCACGGGAGGGGCGGCGGGGCGGCGCGGAGCAGGGGAGGGGCGGCGGAGTGGGGAGTGGAATGGATCCCGCGTGGGTAGTGGGGAGTGGAATGGAGAGGGGAGTGGGAGAGGGAGTGGTGGGTCCCGCGTGGTAGTGGGAGAGGGAGTGGAGGGAAATTTTGGTGGGGTGGGAGGGAAAATTTGGTGGGGTGGGAGGGAAAATTTTCACTAGTTTTTTGGGGTTTGGAGGCAGACTTTTTCTTTTTCTTTTTTATAAACATTGTAGAAATAATGGTTAAAATCATACCGAATAGTTCAAGAAGACATTGGTACTCAAATTTATATATCTTTTCTAGTTGGCAGGTCACATGTGATGATGCGACACGAAGGTTTCCCATTTTTTTGATTTGTTTTTGAATTTTTCATGGCCATTTCAAAATGCGGTCGAAACGGCGGGCATGACCGTTCCTATCTAGTTGTTGAATCTTGGAAACATTTTGGTGTTTCTATGATTAAATAGATACTTGTGTACCTAGAAATGATTTTTGGAAAAAATAAAGAGCAAACTATAAGGCAGCCGCAGTTCAAATTTGACTCACTTCCATCTGATTCGACATAGATTTGTCTTTTTCACGAGAGATGGATAAAACCTTTTGACACCCAACCATTTTGACAATTGTACATTAAATATGGCCTAGTATGTTAGAAAAATAATTTGGACCAATTTTGAAACAAATATATGGTAGGTCCTTCACAAAAAAACTCATTTCGGGCACTTGAAAAATGAAAAATGAATTTTTCATACAAGGAAGATGAAAACTTCCTTAATCAACATTGTTTGTCATTCCAACATGCACCATTATGCAAAATATGAGACCATTTCAACAAACTATGACATGAATATGGCCATGAGATTGATCATGTGGCTTGAAAGCCATGAATCTTCACACATGATAGCTCATTTGTGTGAACACTTTTTAAAAATAATTGTCGTATTATAAGTTTATTATTTTACATGGTAACTTTATCACATATGATGACATAATGCAAATGTTTCCCTTTTTTGATTTTTTTTTTGATTTTTTCATGGCCGTTTCAAAATGCGGTCAAAACGGCGGGCATGACCGTTCCTACCTAGTGGTTGAATCTTGGAAAACTTTTGGTGTTTCTATGATTAAATAGATCTTTGTGTACCTAGAAATAATTTTTGGAAAAAATAAAGAGCAAACTATAAGGCAGCCGCAGTTCAAATTTGACCCGCTTCCAGCTGATTCGACATAGATTTGTCTTTTTCACGAGAGATGGATAAAAACTTTTGACACCCAACCATTTTTTCAATGTACATTAAATATGGCCTAGTATGTTAGGAAAATGATTTGGACCAATTTTGAAACAAATATATGGTAGGTCCTTCACAAAAAAACTCATTTCGGGCACTTGAAAAATGAAAAATGAATTTTTCATACAAGGAAGATGAAAACTTCCTTAATCAACATTGTTTGTCATTCCAACATGCACCATTATGCAAAATATGAGACCATCTCAACAAACTATGCCATGAATATGGCCACGAGATTGATCATGTGGCTTGAAAGCCATGAATCTTCACACATGATAGCTCATTTGTGTGGCTTGAAAGACATTTGCAACAAATAAGAAGTCACTTAAACCAATATATGAACAAATAAGATACAACAAGTAAGATCAACCAATCTATCAACATACTTGGGTTGAAAAAAGATAAAGTCACTTAATCATACATAATTAAGAGATTCTTCTCATCTTGCATTACAACATTGCTACAAAAGAGCAACACACCAACAATAGCATAGTACAGTTACAAACATAGCATAGTGGAGTCACTTAATCATACATAATATAGAGATTCTGATCATCTTGCATTACAACATTGGTACAAAAAAGAAACACAGCAACACAACAACACATCAACCATAGCATAGTGGACTTCATCTTCATCTGATCAGCTCATCCATCCAAAATGTCCCTGATCATCTTCAACTTCTCTTGGTTTTTCTCCAATGCTTTCAACTAATCAGCAATCTGGATCTTCAGCTCATCCCTGTGTTTAATCAGATTCTCAATTCCTTTCTTCAGACCATCAATGTGGAGGTTGAGCACCAAAATTTCATCATTAAGTTTGTCCTTCTCCTTCAAATGATTTGCCTTCTGGGTCCTAATGACCCCGCCTTGAGCTTCTGCAAGGTTGAAAAGTTGATTCACATCTTCTACTAGTTTGTCATAGTTTGCATCAAGATTTCTTTTCTCCTCTGTGAGGTGGTGAATTTTCAGTGAATTCTCCAAATTATCATCCCTCCTAGCACTCTTGTTGTCTTCCAACATTTCCCACAGTTTTAACAATGCATTTTGCATTGTGGGAGGCCACTCTTGGTATACCCAACCAACAAAACCACAGTTTTGAGGTTGCAATACAAAATAACGAGTACTTCAGCAATACAAAATAACCAGAAAATAACAAGCCAGAATTCTGTAATAAACATGCAATGACAGTGTTGTAATAAACAAGCAATGACACTGTAACAAGCCAGAATCTTTTAGCTAAACTAGCAATGACAGTGATGTAATAAACAATGACAGTCTGAATATTTGAGCTAAACAAACAATGACAGTGATGTAGTAAACACTGACAGTCTGAATCTTTTGAGCCAGATAGGAAAAACAGAAGCAACTTCATGCATGTCTAACACTAAAGAATATAGAACTAACCGGCTGAGCACACACTAAAAATCTTCTCCCTGTCTCAAATCCTTCAAATGCTACGCGACGCTCAGGCAGCAGCCCATGCTCCAAGCAAACATCCAGGGCAGAATTATCGATGCCCATGTAGTCTTCGTCGTCGATGCTAGCAAGGATCTAAAGAAGAACCAAGAAATAGAGATAAATCCCCAATGTGAAGAAATCGAAACCCTAAACCTAACCCTAGCTCTACAAATTACCCGGTACATCATGTCGTCCGAGGAAGAGATGATGTCCAGGCTCGATAGGTCGTTGCTACTCTCATCCTCGTAAACCATGGCGCGGCAGAGGTGGTGGCGGCCGACAAGCTTCGGCGACGAGGGGGCAGAGCGCGAGCAGAGTAGACTGGCTCGGTCGACCAGGTTTGAGCAAGACACAAAGACCGACCGAACCGGTTCGTGTCGACCAGGTTCGAGCGGGCCATTTGTTTTTTTGAAGGTGTCTATGCCATTTGTTTTTTTTGTAAGATGTCCCGGACGGCACGTGGCGGACGGGACGTTGCACGAACTGTCACATCGTATAAAGAGGGAACTGCCACTTCATCTCCCTCGTCGCCTCGTCTCCCTCGTCTCCCACTTCATCGCCTCGTCTCCCGTCGCACCGTCTCCCTCGTCGCCTCGTCTCCCACACCCAATGGAGGGCGCTCGTCGCGCCGTCGCCGTTGCGGATCTGCTTGAGGTGCCGAAGCAGCAGGAGGACACGACCGCAACCGTTGTCGCCGTTGCGGAACTTGAGAAGGAGGTGCCTGTGCCGAATCAGGAGGACACGACCGCAACCGCTGTCGCCGCTGCGGATGTTGAGAAGGAGGTGCCGAAGCAGGAGGACACGACCTCGAGCGGTGCTGCCGGCGATGAGGTGGGTTTTTTGGATAGGGTTTTCTGGGTTTTTATAGTTGATTCGTGCTTGAATGCTACATAGATTTATTGAGACTTGGATTTCTTTAATTTCAATCTTGATTTGTGCATGTGGATGTGGTAATGCTTCCCGTTCCCCTGCTTTCATATTTATCGTTGATAATCAGGAGATTTAGCATATATTCAGAGAGCAGAACACACTCTGCTTTTGCATGTGTTGGCGAACTTTTGCATTATGTTGGCTTGAATCAACGGAATCTTTCTCTTATTAGTAAAGATTTCACCTAAGTCATGTGCTTGATATATACGAACACCCATTCCTAAATTTCGCCTAGGTCTGCCCCCTCTCTTGCATTTTATTGGGATTATTAGTAAGGATTTAATAAGAGTTAGGTTTTGAATTGGGATCTTGATTGTTGCATGTGCTTAGATTTTATTATGTGCCGGGTATGTTGATAGATTTGTTGTGGTTATCCCCTCACCGGGGCACGGCAGGGGCTGAGCAGCCCAATAGTGCAATGTTCTGCTATATAAAATGCAGAATAGAGAGAATCGTCTTATGCAAACAGATAAGAAAAGATAATGAAGTGATACTTACAAATTGCTTGCACACATCACATTTTGGATGAAAGCGCTCCTTGTAACAAGTTTTATGGTATGGATGGTTTCCTGACATGGAGAACTGCATGTTTTTGTTGGTAAACTCAATACCAATGCAACTGCTTAATTAGTACATAAAACACCAAAGAGCTACCTCATAGTCATATATTGGTTGATTACAAGCATGGCAGCAAAAGCACTCTGGATGCCAAACAGCTCCCATGCAACTAAGAAAACGTCCATGGCCAATTTCATTGTGACATCCAGCACATGTCGTGACAAAACAAGTGTATACATAACATATAGTTACAGAGAACAAATAACTCCCGTAACTGATTGCAATCAGAGTGTTCTGGACCAACACAATATTCTCCTAGCATGCTTTAAGAAACAAATTATACACACTCTCTTGTTTTTTTTAACAGGTATCTTTGTTATTTTCTTTTGACAGCAATGGCAGATTTCACACACCCAAGGCACTTCATGTGAAGATATAATTCACAGTATCGCACCCAATGATGTCTTTCTGCGCTTCAATAACTACATTAAATGGTTTATCAAATAAAGACGGGGGCAAACCAGGTCTGACGGGTTTTTCTTTCATGTCTATGCTGGATATCCAAGTTTCAAACCACAGTTTGATTTTTTGAAAGGACATTTAAATCTTTGTATGAAGGATCGAAAGATTGTATAAGTGCACAAAGGACAGACCCAGTGCAGAGAATAGGGTGGCTGATGCAGCAGCACTATGAATGTAATTAGAAGCACATTATTGAATGCTTGACCTTTTGAATACTGTGTTACATAGTTTGTACTAATCGAATTACTTATACTGTAGGAAAAGGAAGTTGCAGCCATGAAGAGGAATTAAGCTCGCCAAGACTGGGTTCAAGAGCCCGTATGACTCTGACTACGATGACGATGAACCGTATGAGGTAATCCCAACTATTTTAGTTCAGCGTAAGCACTATATGAATGCATGTTGGTGGGCTTTTTAATGAAATTGATGTAGAGAGTGTTTTAATGTTGTTTGTTTAATTAGATTACTCTACATGACTTTTTTCTTTGTTTGTTCATTAAAGTTTGGTAAATGGGAATTATCTGATGTTTGTTCATTGTATCATTCTGAATCAGAAGTGTGTGTTCTGGCTCCATAATGCATATATGAATGCATAATGTGTTCCTGCAATTAATTTGTGTGTGCAGTATAACTCTGGAGATGACATGGAGGACGACAACAAAGAGTCCTTCATTGAGAAGGAAGCCCAGAAGATCAGGGAGAAGGGGAAGGCGGCGTACTTCAAGAGGGGAATGTTCAGATGCCCATACTGCACACAAAGCCAAAGCCCAGGGATGAGATTTATGAACACCTTATGTCGCATGCACGCAGTTTATCGAGGAGTGCTGAAGACATCAAGAGTAGGGCAGAGCATGCAGCCCTCCTGAAGGCTCTAGGTCCCATTTAGTCACCCTCCATGATCCTACGCGGTTTATCGATGTCGTTGTAAACTGTTTTACTTTTGCGCACTGATGTTATCGGCGGGTTGTTGTGAACTGTGTTGGAATGTTATACTTTTGATGTTATGGCAGGATGTTATGGCTGCTTCTATTTTGCTGGTTAGCAACAGGCAACATCTCAATTCAGCTCTCTGATGTAGATAGCAACAGCAATAGCAACAACTGTCGATGGGTGAGGTGGCCGTGGCGTCAGCACCACCACAGCTGGTCACCAGCCTAGTGCATTCGAACTATTTAGTAACGACCATTCATATTGGTCATTATCACCTAGAAATAAGGCAGTGCCAGGTGTTGTCCGCTTTATGACCTTTTCCAGTAAGCAAGTGATGACCTTTCTGATGAAAATGGTCGTTGGTTTTTGGGGCTAGGACCCCTCCAGACAGCTTACGACCAAATGATGTCAAATGGTCATAGATTTATGACCATTCCTTCCAGCATCACTGACAAAAGGTCGTTAGTTGACATATTTCTTGTAGTGTATTATCGTGCTGCCACAGTTTCCACAAAAAGGATTCGGTATAGTCTGTTGTAGGCCTATTATCAGTTACACACCAAGTAGAGGGGCCTGGATGAAGGTATCCATGGTCGTGGACTAAATCCAGTCATCCGGTCAGGGGGCATGGGTGTTTCTGGTCTAGGACCGAGAGGGAGGGCACTCCCTTGTAGAGTGCGGTACAAATTTGATCCCATGCTAGTCGAGGTCGGAGCCTCCCCGTCTTATGGTTTTTCCCTGACAGCGTGGTCCGGGTGAAGCCGGTCTTCACGGGGGTAAAAATAGGTGTGTACTGATTCTGAGCGTTTACTTTTAAAATACCATACGCGGGATTAGTCCTAGTGATTATCGGAACCCGTGGGCTATGGGTAAAGAGTACACACTCTGCAGAGTCAAAACTATTCGAGCAGTCGTGTCCACGGTCAAGGATGATTGGTTGACAGGTCATGTGTCGGTCTTAGAGTTGGTTCCTGGAGCACAAGTGTGGTTAAACAAATGGTTGTGGACATCTAACGATGTTGTGGAAAACTACTTATTAATAACATGATTCTAAGATTATCCTGAAGGTTGGCTGTACATAATACTCTATTCATTTTATGCCCTTTCTGCGGTGTCGCTAAGACGCCCGACTGCGGCTTGTTATTTATTTTATACTCTTTATGTGGTGTCGTAAAGACGTCCGACTGTGGCTTGTTATTTATTTACTACCCTTTTGTGGTGTCGCTAAGACGCCCGACTGCGGCTTGTTATTTATTTTATGCCCCTTCTGTGGTGTCGCTAAGACGCCCGACTGCGCTTGTTATTTATTTTATGCCCCTTTTGTGGTGTCGCCAAGATGCTCGACTGTGGCTTTTTAATTATTTGATGCCCTGTATGAGTGTCGCTTAGACTCCCGGCGGTGGTGATTTATTTTACTGTTAACCTTTCGAGGCATCGCTTCAGACACCCGATCAGTGCATTTTATTTTTTACTTGAATATTTTGGAAGCATTACCGCCTGACTTATCTACTAACTTAACGGTTATTAACATCGCTATCATGATAAGTTATGACCTGGACCATGCATATTAAAAAAATTGTTGCATGCATCTCATCTTCTATGCAAACTATTTGCGAGTACTTTTCGAAGTACTTACTGGCTTGTTGATGTGGCCAGATATGGATGAAGGAGACCTGATAGATGAAGAGTTCGACAGCGTGTCCGACGTCTAGAGGAGTTCCAGTCAGTCTTGTGATCTTGGAGTCCGACGTTGTATTATTTCACCGCTTCCGCCACCATGAATAAATCGTCAAGCCTCGCTCTGACGCTTGGCACGTAGTAGTACTTGTCATGTCACATTACTCTGATGTGACGTGCCCCTTTATTACGAGCAGTACAGTTATCCCATGACCACTGTAACATATCCGTCCGTGTGAAACTTTGGACATGTTGTAATACTTTGTAGAACGACCTCTGCTCTACTATGTTAATATGAAGTACCACTGGCTTTCTGTATCAAGATGAGTCTATCAGTGAGAAATATTTTTCGACATCTATGGCTAATTTCAATAAATCATTTTATGTGAAAACCGATCGCGACACCGTGACAATCCTACGATGGTGGTTTGCAAGATTTCGAACATCCGAACCTATCGAGACAATTTGCGTCGATTTGGTGACCCGCGTTGGAGTTACCCTTACATCGTTTAAGCAGAGGCACAATATCTTCCGGAGGGTTTTTCCATCCACCTAATACAAGGATTAAACTTTGCCAAACTTAGCTAGTTCATGTTCAACAGTATTAGCTTCACCGGGAAATTTTGAGAGATCACATGTGGGAAGTCACGTGAGAATGTGAGATGATATGGTAGGAGTCGTGGAAAATAGCTGCATCCACTCCCGAAGAGTATATGATACGGCCGGGAGTAGTACGTAAAGCTACAGCCGCCGAGGTGAGAGAAATGGCATGCGCACGTTTTGTCCAGTCAAACATCGTACTAGCTGCCCTAAATTTCTCCCGGCCGGCCGATCACTAGCGCGCTTGCGGCGGTACGTTCCTTCCGGCGCCGACGTCAATCGGCTAGGCTAACCCCGCACGCTACGTGCGTTGAAATGTACACGCACGCGCGCAATCAGGGGTTTCGTGTTTGGCGCGTCGCACGATCCTCTCACAATTCACAAGCACGCACACAGCCACGTCGACCTCTCACGGCCAACCTTCCATAGCCGCTTCTTGTTCGTGCTAGTGCGCACTGAGAAGAAAAATACGTTGTTCTTCCAACTCTCACACACTCAGAGAGAAAGTAGACGAAGAAGAATGATCTGAGATCGTGACACGTACGAAGAAAAAAAATGCACCAACCATTTCCTCGTTTTTCTTCCCCAATCGATCGAAGAAAGTGCATGCATGCACCTTTCCTCCGTGTCCGTCGTCTTTCCAAAGCATGCTCATGCACGCACGCATGCGGCCCCGTGCGCCGTATATATATATACGCGTACCCACAATCGCACACACAAGCTAGCGGAGCACAAATCACCGTTTGGAGGCCACCATGCGAAGACCTATGGCATCGGCGGCCCTCGTGCTGATCGTCCTCGTGATTGCCTCGGGCGGCAGCAGCGGCTGGATCGGCACGGCGGCGCGGCCACTCGCGGGCGGAGGCCGAGCCGCAAGGGAGCTCACGGGCTCAACCGCCTCTTCGGCGCAGCCGTCCAACTGCACCTACGGGCACAACACCGGCGGCCAATGCCCTCCTAGCCCGGCCGCCCACAGTTAGGCTCGCGGGCGCATGGCATGCATGGGTGCACCTGCAATGTCACGGGCTTGTATGTACGTGCACCGGTCGTAAGCAGACCAACCCTCGACAAGACGGCCGTCAGTGGGGTTTGTTCCGGAGCTCAGATTGCCGTCCACGGACAAGTGGGGCTTGTATGTATGCGGCTCTGATATTTGGCATGCATCGGGAGCGGACCAAGTGCTCTCGAAGCACCAAAGGTGGAGAGCAGATCAACGGCCACGTCCCAACCCCGTTCCTGCATGCACACACCAAAAAAACATCAGGAAGGAATTCAGGATTCATCTTGTGCTGTATTTTTTTTTTATACCTAAATATTTATACTTGAAGAAAACTAGTCTAGTTCTTTCAACTACACGTATTTATGTACGAAAAATGCTACACTTACGGATTTGTTTTACAGGAAATTACAGACCGACCCTTCTCCCCTTACTATCTCTTCCCCTGAATCTCAAGATGGAGTCGACCTCATCTAATCACCAATTAAAACTACCCATCTCAGCGTTACACATAAACGTCTTGTAAAGCATCCGTTGTTGTAGCAAAGCTCTTTAGGTACACATGGGTAATTATTTTTTTAAACGTACCTTTTGCAGTAGTTGTACCCCGAATGCGGTGGTTCTGTGTAATGTAATCGAAGCTCTCACCACTCTAGGACAAAGCCCAAGGACAGATTTGGGCCTATGGCTACTAGGGCTATAACCCTAGATTTTCAGTTTTTTAGATGTAAAGAGGTCCAACCTCACTCATTTTTTCGCGAATACGCAAGGTTTGCGTATCATTTAATTGATCAAAGGATTTAAGAGTTTGTTTAGAAAAAATTTAAGATTGAATACATGAGATGGTTCAACACATATGTCATGAACAAAGTAAGTGTGAACATGGTGCGAGAGGAGAGAGATAGGGGATGCTTGGCCCAAACAGAAAAATAAAACATCTAAACTCGCCTCCCTGGGAAATAGCCCAAACCTAACCAACATGCCGAGAAATATCTCCGAGTCCATCGCCGAGGACGCCACGAGCAAACAAGTAGCTCCTTCGTGAAGGAGAACGATGTCGAGAGGCCATCGCCATACGATCCGGATAACCGGAGCTAGGGTTTTCCCTCATGCTCGAAGAGGGGGCTCGAAGAAGGGGACAAATGACGGCCATGACATCGACTCCAAGAAAGGAACAAGACCCGTGGTGTCACTGCTGCCAACAGTAAAAGGTCAAGCAATTATTTCACCTGGATAGAATCTGAGCAAGCACATGCAGCCAGAGCAAGATACAAGGGATGAGGAAGTCAATTCGTCGATCAGAAACCGCCACTATAGGAAGGGGAGGTACACTCCCCTTCAAAGGAGGCACCAAACACCCCGGACGTGTGATCTACTAAATAGATGGAAGGGCGGATGGGGCACGTGGGCGAGGTTGGGTGGCTCAGCGGAAAGGGAGGTAGTGTGGGGGAAGCGAAGTTGGCCGAAGACCCATTTCAACCAGGATATGGAGATGGGTGGAGATTTGGGCCATAGTGTAGCCGTCGAGCCAAAGGAACGGGAATGAAATACACCTCCAGGAGCATGCTGATGCGGTACTCGTGCCAAGATGGACGATGACTAATGAAAGGGCACTCACACGGGGGTGCGGAGCAGCCGAGATGCTAGTCAGCCAGAGGAGCCGAAAGGGGACACAGTTAACGAGGATATACCCCACGACGTGACCCGCCTGGGGGAAGACCCGTCCTTTGAAATCCATCCCATGAACAAGATTTATCTGAGGCACGAGGCCCGGGAGGCAGCTCATCCCGAAGGACGGGTTAAAGATTATCACCTGGCGGGCCGGCTCATTGCAGTAGACGTAAGGAGTTTTCCCTACTTGGATGACAAGATAGTTAAGAATTAGACTAGGTCACGGGTCGTATTGTGACTCGGACTCTGTTGTAATCTCTGGGCCTCAACGTATATATAAATGGGAGCTCTTGAGATCGAGAGGACAAACTAGAAATCCTCGAGAGCTAGGTTAGTGATTCTGCATCCTTGTAATAGAGAACATCATCAATAACACCAAAACCAGGATGAAGGCTTTTACCTCCATCGGAGAGGCCAAACCTGAGTAAACTCTTGCCTCTCATTCCCGAACAACCTCATCCAAGAAACCACCTAATTGCGATGGCTCCTAGACTTAGTCCTATCATGAAGATATCTTCGTGATAAAACCACGATAGTTGGCACCCACCGTAGGGCTAGTGCACAGTGGTGTTGAGTTCTTAGAGGGAGCTCTGCCAGGGATCGAGGGATACGCGATCGTCCAGATGACCAATAGTCGCTGTGGGAAGCTCTACATCGATGATTTAGGTTGTGTCCCTGAGGCCGGATCAATCGAGCACGGGTATCGGGTCCCATTCGGCAAGATCCATGTGTTCATCGGCAAGATCGGCGAGTCCGGACCCGAGCCGGACATCTGCACCGACATCACTGAGCCATCTCGGCGCGCCCAACCCGGCTAGTTTCAAGCCAGCCTGAAACATGTCTTTGTTGGTTTCACTTAAGGGCTCGACCTTGCGGCTAATTATGTGACTAGTTGAGATACTCTCATATACTCTCACGGCGAGTCATCGGTTGGAGACACTAAGTCAATCTGCTCGCTTTTTGATGGTAGACTTGGGGGCTGCCCTGATGGTGAGGATGATCGTGAGTCCCTTGAGCCTCCACGACAGACCGCCGTTTATATTGCACGGACCTCTGAAGGAGCATCTAATGGCTTCGGCAGCTCAGCACCAGCTCCAGACGCTGCCGAGTCGAGCAAAAGGCCGGCTCAAGCCATTGGTCACTTGATGGCGAAGATGACGAAACTCCTGGACTCACCATTGACCCCGAAAAATTGGGAAGAGCGTAATACATATTTAACTAAACTTCATGCACAGATGACCAAGGTTCAAGAGGAAATTGATGCTGAGAACACTCGCATGGTGGAATTACAGGCTCACATCCACATCGAGGAAGTGTTGGGGAACGTCGCATGGGAAACAAAAATTTTCCTACGCGCACGAAGACCTATCATGGTGATGTCCATCTACGAGAGGGGCTGAGTGATCTACGTACCCTTGTAGACCGTACAGTAGAAGCGTTAGAGAACGCGGTTGATGTAGTGGAACGTCCTCACGTCCCTCGATCCGCCCCGCGAACAATCCCGCGATCAGTCCCACGATCTAGTACCGAACGGACGGCACCTCCGCGTTCAGCACACGTACAGCTCGACGATGATCTCGGCCTTCTTGATCCAGCAAGAGAGACGGAGAGGTAGAAGAGTTCTCCGGCAGCGTGACGGCGCTCCGGAGGTTGGTGATGACCTTGTCTCAGCACGGCTCCGCCCGAGCTCCGCAGAAACGCGATCTAGGAAAAACCGTGGAGGTATGTGGTCGGGCTGCCGTGGAAAAGTCGTCTCAAATCAGCCCTAAAACCTCCGTATATATAGGTGGGAGGGAGGGGGGCCTTTCCTTGGGGTCCAAGGACCCTCAAGGAGTCGGCCGAGCCAAGGGGGAGGACTCTCCCCCCCAAACCGAGTTGGACTAGGTTTGGTGGGAGGGAGTCCCCCTTCCTTCCCACCTCCTCCTTTTTTTTCTTTCTCTCTTGATTTTCTTCTCCTTGGCGCATAGGGCACTTGTGGGCTGTCCCACCAGCTCACTAAGGGCTGGTGTGGCTCCCCCAAGGCCTATGGGCTTCCCCGGGGTGGGTGCCCCCCCCCCCCCCCCCGGTGAACTCCCGGAACCCATTCGTCATTCCCGGTAACTCCGAAAACCTTCCGGTAATCAAATGAGGTCATCCTATATATCAATCTTCGTTTCCGGACCATTCCGGAAACCCTCGTGAGGTCCGTGATCTCATCCGGGACTCCGAACAACATTCGGTAACCAACCATATAACTCAAATACGCATAAAACAACGTCGAACCTTAAGTGTGCAGACCCTGCGGGTTCGAGAACTATGTAGACATGACCCGAGAGACTCCTCGGTCAATATCCAATAGCGGGACCTGGATGCCCATATTGGATCCTACATATTCTACGAAGATCTTATCATTTGAATCTCAGTGCCAAGGATTCGTATAATCCCGTATGTCATTCCCTTTGTCCTTCGGTATGTTACTTGCCCGAGATTCGATCGTCAGTATCCGCATACCTATTTCAATCTCGTTTACCGGCAAGTCTCTTTACTCGTTCCGTAATACAAGATCCCGCAACTTACACTAAGTTACATTGCTTGCAAGGCTTGTGTGTGATGTTGCATTACCGAGTGGGCCCCGAGACACCTCTCCGTCACACGGAGTGACAAATCCCAGTCTTGATCCATACTAACTCAACTAACACCTTCGGAGATACCTGTAGAGCATCTTTATAGTCACCCAGTTACGTTGCGAAGTTTGATACACACAAAGCATTCCTCCGGTGTCAGTGAGTTATATGATCTCATGGTCATAGGAATAAATACTTGACACGCAGAAAACAGTAGCAACAAAATGACACGATCAACATGCTACGTCTATTAGTTTGGGTCTAGTCCATCACGTGATTCTCCCAATGACGTGATCCGGTTATCAAGCAACAACACCTTGTTCATAATCAGAAGACACTCACTATCTTTGATCAACTGGCTAGCCAACTAGAGGCTTGCTAGGGACAGTGTTTTGTCTATGTATCCACACATGTAAATGAGTCTTCATTCAATACAATTATAGCATGGATAATAAACGATTATCTTGATACAGGAATTATAATAATAACTATATTTATTATTGCCTCTAGGGCATAATTCCAACAGTCTCCCACTTGCACTAGAGTCAATAATCTAGCCCTCACATCACCATGTGAATTACATTGTAATAAATCTAACACCCATACAGTTCTGGTGTTGATCATGCTTTGGCCGTGGAAGAGGTTTAGTCAGCGGGTCTGCTACATTCAAATCCGTGTGCACTTTGCATATATTCACGTCCTCTCCCTCGACGTAGTCGCTGATGAGGTTGAAGCGTCGTTTGATGTGTCTGGTCTTCTTATGAAACCGTGGTTCCTTTGCTAAGGCAATGGCACCAGTGTTATCACAGAACAAGGTTATTGGATTCAGTGCGCTTGGCACCACTCCAAGATCCGTCATGAACTGCTTCATCCAGACACCCTCCTTAGCTGCCTCCGAGGCAACCATGTACTCTGCTTCACATGTAGAATCTTCTACGACGCTTTGCTTGGAACTGCACCAGCTTACTGCACCCCCATTAAGAATAAATATGTATCCGGTTTGCGACTTAGAGTCGTCCGGATCTGTGTCAAAGCTTGCATCGACGTAACCTTTTATGGCGAGCTCTTCGTCACCTCCATACACGAGAAACATCTCCTTAGTCCTTTTCAGGTACTTCAGGATATTCTTGACCGCTGTCCAGTGATCCACTCCTGGATTACTCTGGAACCTACCTGCCATACTTATGGCTAGGCTAACATCCGGTCTAGTGCACAGCATCGCATACATGATAGAACCTATGGCTGAAGCATAGGGGACGGAGCGCATATGCTCTCTATCTTCATCAGTTGCTGGGCACTGAGTCTTACTCAATCTTGTACCTTGTAGAACTGGCAAGAACCCTTTCTTGGACTGTTCCATTTTGAACCTCTTCAAAACTTTATCAAGGTATGTGCTTTGTGAAAGTCCTATCAGGCGTTTTGATCTATCCCTATAGATCTTAATGCCTAGAATGTAAGCAGCTTCTCCTAGGTCCTTCATAGAGAAACTTTTATTCAAGTAATCTTTTACGCTCTCCAAAAACTCCACGTTGTTTCCAATCAGCAATAGGTCATCCACATATAATATTAGAAACGCCACAGAGCTCCCACTCACTTTCTTGTAAATACAAGATTCTCCAACCACTTGTATAAACCCAAATGCTTTGATCACCTCATCAAAGTGTTTGTTCCAACTCCGAGATGCTTGCACCAGTCCATAAATGGATCGCTGGAGCTTGCACACCTTGTTAGCATTCTTAGGATCGACAAAACCTTCGGGTTGTATCATATACAACTCTTCCTTAAGGAAACCGTTAAGGAACGCCGTTTTGACATCCATCTGCCAGATTTCATAATCGAAAAACGCAGCTATTGCTAACATTATTCTGACGGACTTAAGCATCGCTACGGGTGAGAATGTCTCATCATAGGTAATTCCTTGAACTTGTGAAAAACCCTTTGCCACAAGTCGAGCTTTATAAACGGTCACATTACCGTCAGCGTCCGTCTTCCTCTTAAAGATCCATTTGTTCTGAATAGCCTTGCGGCCCTCAGGTAGTACCTCCAAAGTCCACACTTTGTTCTGCCATTTGTTGGAATCTGGGCCCACCATTGCTTCTTCATAATTTGCCGGCTCATTGTTGTCTAACAACATGATTGACAAGACGGGATTCCCGTACCACTCTAGAGCAGCACGTGGTCTCATCGACCTGCGTGGTTCGACAGAAACTTGAACTGGAGTTTCATGATCATCATCATTAACTCCCTCCTCAACCGGCGTCGCAATGACAGAGGTTTCCCTTTGCCCTGCGCCACCATCCAGAGGGATGAGAGGTTCGACAACCTCGTCAAGTTCTATCTTCCTCCCACTCAATTCTCTCGAGAGAAACTCCTTCTCGAGAAAAGCTCCGTTTTTAGCAACAAACACTTTGCCCTCGGATTTGAGATAGAAGGTGTACCCAACTGTCTCTTTTGGGTAACCTATGAAGACGCACTTTTCCGCTTTGGGTTCCAGCTTTTCAGGCTGAAGCTTTTTAACATAAGCATCACATCCCCAAACTTTAAGAAACGACAACTTTGGCCTTTTGCCATACCACAGTTCGTATGGTGTCGTCTCGACGGATTTTGATGGTGCCCTGTTTAAAGTGAATGCAGCTGTTTCTAATGCATAACCCCAAAACGATAACGGCAAATCGGTAAGAGACATCATAGATCGCACCATCTCTAATAAAGTACGATTACGACGTTCGGACACACCATTACGCTGTGGTGTTCCAGGCGGTGTTAACTGTGAAACAATTCCACATTGTCTTAAGTGAGCACCAAACTCGAAACTCAGATATTCACCCCCACGATCAGACGGTAGGAACTTGATCTTCTTGTTACGATGATTTTCCACTTCACTCTGAAATTGCTTCAACATTTCAAATGTCTCAAACTTGTGCTTCATCAAGTAGACATAACCATATCTACTTAAATCGTCAGTGAAGGTGAGAAAATAACAATATCCGCCGCGTGCCTCCACGCTCATCGGACCACACACATTGGTATGTATGATTTCCAACAAGTCACTTGCACGCTCCATTGTTCCTGAGAACGAAGTCTTAGTCATCTTGCCCATGAGACATGGTTCGCATGTGTCAAGTGAATCAAAGTCAAGTGACTCCAAAAGTCCATCAGCATGGAGTTTCTTCATGCGCTTTACACCAATATGACCTAAGCGGCAGTGCCACAAAAATATGGCGCTATCATTGTTAACTCTAACTCTTTTGGTCTCAATGTTATGTATATGCGTATCGTTATCAAGATTCAATATGAACAATCCTCTCACATTCGGTGCATGACCATAAAAGATGTTACTCATAGAAATAGAACAACCATTATTCTCTGATTTAAAAGAGTAACCGTCTCGCAATAAACAAGATCCAGATATAATGTTCATGCTCAACGCAGGCACTAAATAACAATGATTTAAGTTCATCACTAATCCTGATGGTAACTGAAGTGACACTGTGCCAACGGCGATTGCATCAACCTTGGAACCATTTCCTACGCGCATCGTCACTTCATCTTTCGCCAGCCTTCGCCTATTCTGCAGTTCCTGTTTCGAGTTGCAAATATGAGCAACAGAACCGGTATCGAATACCCAGGCACTACTACGAGAGCCGGTTAAGTACACATCAATAACATGTATATCAAATATACCTGATTTTTCTTTGCCCGCCTTCTTATCTGCCAGATACTTGGGGCAATTGCGCTTCCAGTGACCCATACCCTTGCAATAGAAACACTCCGTTTCAGGCTTAGGTCCAGCTTTGGGTTTCTTCGTCGGATTGGCAATAGGCTTGCCGCTCTTCTTCGAATTGCCCTTCTTGCCTTTGCCGTTTCTCTTGAAACTAGTGGTCTTGCTCACCATCAACACTTGATGCTCTTTACGGAGTTCAGACTCTGCGACTTTCAGCATCGCAAACAACTCGCCGGGAGACTTGTTCATCCCTTGCATGTTGTAGTTCAAAACAAAGCCTTTATAGCTTGGCGGCAGTGATTGAAGGATTCTGTCAGTGATAGCCTCTTGCGGGAGTTCAATCCCCAGCTCAGCTAGACGGTTTGACTACCCAGACATTTTGAGCACATGTTCACTGACAGACGAGTTTTCCTCCATCTTGCAAGCATAGAATTTATCGGAGGTCTCATACCTCTTGATCCGGGCGTTCTTCTGAAAGATAAACTTCAACTCCTGGAACATCTCAAATGCTCCATGACGCTCAAAGCGATGTTGAAGTCCCGGTTCTAAGCCATACAAGACTGCACATTGAACTATTGAGTAGTCCTCCTTACGTGCTAACCAAGCGTTCTTAACATCCTGATCAGCCGTAGCGGGTGTTTCATCTCCTAGCGCAGCATTAAGGACATAATCCTTCTTCCCAGCTTGTAAGATTAGCTTAAGATTACGAGCCCAGTCTACAAAGTTGCTTCCATCATCTTTCAACTTAGCTTTCTCTAGGAACGTATTAAAATTCAGGATGACAGTCGCGTGAGCCATGATCTACAACACAAATATATTCAAAGTGGACTTTAGACTATGTTCAAGATAATTAGAGTTTGACTTAATCAAATTATTCGCTAAACTCCCACTCAAAAACTACATCTCTCTAGTCATTTGAGTGGTTCATGATCCACTTACACTAGCTCAAGTCCGATCATCACGTGAGTTGAGTATACTTTCAGTGGTAAGCATCCCTATGCTAATCATATCATCTATATGATTCATGATCGACCTTTCGGTCTCATGTGTTCCGAGGCCATGTCTGCACATGCTAGGCTCGTCAAGCTTAACCCGAGTGTTCCGCGTGCGCAACTGTTTTGCACCCGTTGTATGTGAATGTTGAGTCTATCACACCCGATCATCACGTGGTGTCTCGAAACGACGAACTGTAGCAACGGTGCACAGTCGGGGAGAACACAATTTCATCTTGAAATTTAAGTGAGAGATCACCTCATAATGCTATCGTCGTTCTAAGCAAAATAAGTGCATAAAAGGATCAACATCACATGCAATTCATAAGTGACATGATATGGCCATCATCACGTGCTTCTTGATCTCCATCACCAAAGCACCGGCACGATCTTCTTGTCACTGGCGCCACGCCATGATCTCCATCAACGTGTTGCCATCGGGGTTGTCGTGCTACTCATGCTATTACTACTAAAGCTACATCCTAGCAAAATAGTAAACGCATCTGCAAGCACAAACGTTAGTATAAAGACAACCCTATGGCTCTTGCCGGTTGCCGTACCATCGACGTGCAAGTCGATATTTCTATTACAACATGATCATCTCATACATCCAATATATCACATCACATCATTGGCCATATCACATCACAAGCATACCCTGCAAAAACAAGTTAGACGTCCTCTAATTTTGTTGTTGCATGTTTTACGTGGTGACCATGGGTATCTAGTAGGATCGCATCTTATTTACGCAAACACCACAACGGAGATATATGAGTTGCTATTTAACCTCATCCAAGGACCTCCTCGTTCAAATCCGATTCAACTAAAGTTGGAGAAACTGACACTTGCCAGTCATCTTTGAGCAACGGAGTTACTCGTAACGATGAAACCAGTCTCTCGTAAGCGTACGAGTAATGTCGGTCCGAGCCACTTCAATCCAACAATACCGCGGAATCAAGAAAAGACTAAGGAGGGCAGCAAAACGCACATCACCGCCCACAAAACCTTTTGTGTTCTACTCGAGAAGACATCTACGCATGAACCTAGCTCATGATGCCACTGTTGGGGAACGTCGCATGGGAAACAAAAAATTTCCTACGCGCACGAAGACCTATCATGGTGATGTCCATCTACGAGAGGGGATGAGTGATCTACGTACCCTTGTAGACCGTACAGCAGAAGCGTTAGAGAACGCGGTTGATGTAGTGGAACGTCCTCACGTCCCTCGATCCGCCCCGTGAACAATCCCGCGATCAGTCCCACGATCTAGTACCGAACGGACGGCACCTCCGCGTTCAGCACACGTACAGCTCGACGATGATCTCGGCCTTCTTGATCCAGCAAGAGAGACGGAGATGTAGAAGAGTTCTCCGGCAGCATGACGGAGCTCCGGAGGTTGGTGATGACCTTGTCTCAGCAGGGCTCCGCCCGAGCTCCGCAGAAACGCGATCTAGAGGAAAAACCGTGGAGGTATGTGGTCAGGCTGCCGTGGAAAAGTCGTCTCAAATCAGCCCTAAAACCTCCGTATATATAGGTGGGAGGGAGGGGGCCTTGCCTTGGGGTCCAAGGACCCTCAAGGAGTCGGCCGAGCCAAGGGGGAGGACTCTCCCCCCCCCCCCCAAACCGAGTTGGACTAGGTTTGGTGGGAGGGAGTCCCCCTTCCTTCCCACCTCCTCCTTTTTTTTTTCTTTCTCTCTTGATTTTCTTCTCCTTGGCGCATAGGGCACTTGTGGGCTGTCCCACCAGCCCACTAAGGGCTGGTGTGGCTCCCCCAAGGCCTATGGGCTTCCCCGGGGTGGGTGCCCCCCCCCCCCGGTGAACTCCCGGAACCCATTCGTCATTCCCGGTAACTCCGAAAACCTTCCGGTAATCAAATGAGGTCATCCTATATATCAATCTTCGTTTCCGGACCATTCCGGAAACCCTCGTGAGGTCCGTGATCTCATCCGGGACTCCGAACAACATTCGGTAACCAACCATATAACTCAAATACGCATAAAACAACGTCGAACCTTAAGTGTGCAGACCCTGCGGGTTCGAGAACTATGTAGACATGACCCGAGAGACTCCTCGGTCAATATCCAATAGCGGGACCTGGATGCCCATATTGGATCCTACATATTCTACGAAGATCTTATCATTTGAATCTCAGTGCCAAGGATTCGTATAATCCCGTATGTCATTCCCTTTGTCCTTCGGTATGTTACTTGCCCGAGATTCGATCGTCAGTATCCGCATACCTATTTCAATCTCGTTTACCGGCAAGTCTCTTTACTCGTTCCGTAATACAAGATCCCGCAACTTACACTAAGTTACATTGCTTGCAAGGCTTGTGTGTGATGTTGCATTACCGAGTGGGCCCCGAGACACCTCTCCGTCACACGGAGTGACAAATCCCAGTCTTGATCCATACTAACTCAACTAACACCTTCGGAGATACCTGTAGAGCATCTTTATAGTCACCCAGTTACGTTGCGAAGTTTGATACACACAAAGCATTCCTCCGGTGTCAGTGAGTTATATGATCTCATGGTCATAGGAATAAATACTTGACACGCAGAAAACAGTAGCAACAAAATGACACGATCAACATGCTATGTCTATTAGTTTGGGTCTAGTCCATCACGTGATTCTCCCAATGACGTGATCCGGTTATCAAGAAACAACACCTTGTTCATAATCAGAAGACACTCACTATCTTTGATCAACTGGCTAGCCAACTAGAGGCTTGCTAGGGACAATGTTTTGTCTATGTATCCACACATGTAAATGAGTCTTCATTCAATACAATTATAGCATGGATAATAAACGATTATCTTGATACAGGAATTATAATAATAACTATATTTATTATTGCCTCTAGGGCATAATTCCAACAGGAAGAACGCTTGAAGGAGGAAGCATGGCAACTGCGTCTTCGTCGAGACGCCTCAGAGGACGTTCACTGGAGGAGACACGAGAGCCGTTTTCCCCCTAACCTTGATCCGACGCGCTTGTTCAACACTCCACATCGCACACCAGGGACTGGACAACCTTGGGAGGATCAACCCTATCAACTCGCTCCACAACTCCACACAATCCAGCCACCAGCAGCTCATTCACCGCCTTGTCATTTCCATACACCGACAGGTCACTTCTCCAACCCAGTGGACAACATTTTGGCGGCGACTCGTTACCTCGAAGCACTCCCGATCACAGGAAACACTCCAATTGAAATTGAAGCGAGGAATGCCATTGCCTTGTTAAAGACTGCAATCACCCAACAGGAGTAGTATTCTTATAGTCGAGTCCGCGTTCATTCTACTCCTTATGCAAGTCGCGGAAAGAGCCGGCACGACTCCCGAGAAGTTTCTAGCAGTTATTTTGGACAACAACCTTGTAATTCCCAACCCAGCCTGTAGTATCAGATGCCCAAGCAATTGTCGATGCAACTCGGACTTTACGGGAAGTATAAGCAGCGGTGGTGGGTCAGATGCCACCCTCCACATCCGAACCTATCTCATCATGGGCGAGTCTAAGCAGCATGATGATTGGCATACCTTGCCTTGCGTAGGCTCTACGCAACGAGCGTATGACCAAGGATTTTAAGGGTCCACGCAAAGTCCCAAACTACACGGCTAATCTCAAGTCGGTTGTGTGGATTGAAAGCTACGAGATAGCTATGGATATGCTGGATGTCAGTGATGTTGTTTGTGCTAAGTACCTAGCTATAATGTTAGAAGGACTGCCTCTTACATGGTTGATAAACCTCCCCCAAATTAAATAAATACCTAGGAAGAGTTGAAGGAACGATTCATCAAAAAATACAAGGTACATACAAACACCCAATGCCGATTGTTGATTTACAGCATTGTATTCAACGAATGGATGAATCTGCCACCACTCGACTCGCCGGGTCGGTGAGATCATTCACTCTTCGGATAGTATCACAGCTGCCCAGGCTGTTTTGATTTGGAAAATAATTGCCACATCAAACCTCTTGTATAGAAGCTTGGTCACCTCAAACGGAAGGTTCAATATATGAGAGACTCGTGGATGTCCTTACTAGATATGTTGAATCGTACAACACGAAAAATCCTAGTTCAGATGATGATAAATCTGGCAAAGGAAATAAACATGATAATAGTAAGGGTCATCAGCAACACAACTCCAGGCACAATAGGAATCACAACAATCTGGGCAATGGTGGAAAATGCAAGCATCCGGATGGTAGGTCAGATTTTGTTGCTAATACCAATACCGGTTTCAAGAATTAGCAGAGGAACAATAATTCTGGCAAAGCTTACAATGGAACAAGCCTCACAACTATGAAGAAGCACTCAAGGCTCCTTATCCAAAACACACCTTCCCAGATAAACTGGCCACTCATTCATAGGAGAATTGTTATATCATGCAGGAATTCCGCAACCAAACGTATCAAAGTCACCATGGAGGTGGCAACGGCAGAAATCCAGGTCACCCCGGAGCCGGTGGGTCAGGTGCCGACTCATCTGGTAGTTTTACAGGCCAAGGTTTCCAGGGCTCAGGTGCCTCGGGAGATTGTTTCCAGAGTCACGACAACAACAATGGTGGTCATTAACGCTCTAGGCAAAGAAATCACCAACAACATGACCAAACCGAGTTTTAGAGTAAACTGAAGCAGTTGAATGGCGGTTAGTACCATGTGTTCACCACTAGCACCTGCAGACGTGATCGCAAGCTTCAGCACAGGGCCATCAATATGGTTGAGCCGGTTGTTCCAACATATTTAAATTGGTCTTAATACCCAATCACTTGGAGTAGAGAGGATCACCCTATGGGTTGACAACCCAGGTGGTTGGCACCTCAAGTTGGGGGTTATACACTCACAAAAGTACTCATGGATGGGGGAAGTAGTATCAACATCTTGTACTATGACACTTTCCGATGGATGAATCTCTCTGAGAACAAGTTGTAGTCTTCAACCACAGTTTCCATGAATTGTGCCCGGGAAGTGAGCATATCCAATTGGATGGATTATTCTTGACGTCACTTTTGATATGGAATTTAACTACTGGTGCGAGTCTATGAATTTTCAGGTGGTCAAAATTAGGATCCCTTATCATGCTCTCTTTGGACGGCCGACTAATGCATACTTCATGACGCAACCTTGTTATGCCTATCTCAAGCTCAAGATACCTGGTCCAAACGGAACGATTACTGTTGATGGAAATCGGAAAATTGCTCAAAAGTGCAGGGAAGGAGACACAGCTTACGGCGAGTTAGCTTGTGCAGTAGAAGAGTTGAAGTTTTACACACCTATTGTTGACCCGGCAGGTATGACCTCCCTCAAGAAGCCCACCATAGAGTTTGAACCTGCCCTCAAGTTTAAGCCGGCACAGGATACTAAGCAGGTTGATTTTACTCCTGTGATTCTTCCCAGCGGTTCATCATTGGGACGGGCATGGATCGCAAATAGAAAAGCGCGCTCATCGAGTTCATCCGTGAGAATAGGGACATCTTTGCATGGAAACCGACTGGCATGCCTGGTGTACCGAGAGAACTCGTTGATCAGCACCTCAACGTTGATCCTAATAGGAAATCTGTTCGACAATACCTCCATCGTTTTAATGAGGAGTGATGGAAAGCTATTGGAGAAGAAGTGGCCCGGTTTGCGGCCGCCGAATTCATCGTTGAAGTTTTTCACTCAAAGTGGTTGGCAAATCCAGTGCTTGTTTGGAAGAAGAAAGGCACTTGGCATATGTGTGTTGATTACACAGATCTCAACGAAGCTTGTCCTAAGGACCTATTCACTCTTTCTCGCATTGATCAAATTATCGACTCTACAGCCGGTTGTGAGTGTTTATGTTTCCTGGATGCTTACTCTGGTTATCATCATATCAAGATGGTTATTGAGGATCAAGAGAAGGCAGCTTTTATCACCCCTTTTGGAGCCTTTTGCTATGTCTCTATGACCTTTGGGCTTAAGAGCGTTAGGGCTACATTTCAATGTTGTGTTTAGAACTATCTACATGATCAGATTGGGTGCAATGTTCACGCCTAGGTTGATGATATTGTGGTTAAATCACAAAAGAAGGAAACTCTGTTGGATGACCTCAAGGAAACTTTTGACAACCTTGATGTATATAGAATGAATCTTAACTCGGTGAAGTGTGTATTTTGTGTTCCTGCAGGCAATTTACTGGGTTTCTTCGTCTCACAGCGTGACATTGAGGCTAACCCAGATAAAATCAAAGTTGTCACCTCACTAGCTAAGACGATTAATATCAACAATGTCCATCACATGGCGGGTCGCATCACCGCATTAAGCCAATTTATAAGCTGCCTCGGCGAGAAGGTGATTCCTCTTTATCAATTGTTGAAAAACACTCATAATTTCGTTTGGACTAATGCTGCCAATGACGCTTTTGAAGCCCTCAAGAAGCAGGCAGTCGAGCCGACCGTTTTAGCCGCCCGAATTAACAAAGAGTCTATGCTCTTGTACATCGCTGCAAATAACAAAGCGGTGAGTGTAGCAGTTGTTGTCGAACGCAAGGAGGCAGGAAAGGAGTATCCAATGCAACGGCATGTCTATTATGTCAGCGAAGTTTTGACCTTATCAAAACAGTGATACCCACATTGGCAGAAGCTGGTCTTTGGCATCTTCATGGCTAGTCGTAAGCTCAAACATTATTTTCATAAACATCCAATCGCCATGGTGAGTTCAGCTCTTCTTGGAGATATCATACAGAATAGAGAGGTTACCGACCAGATTGCTAAACGGACAAACGAGCTTGGACCACACCAGGTGAAGTATGTGCCCCGGACAGCCATCAAATCTTGGGACTTGGTGGACTTCATTAATAATTGGACTGAATTACAAGTCCCCGAGGAGTGGCCAGATAACACGTACTAGACAATACACTCATGGGTCAAGGCAGCTGGAGGGCTCGGGGGCTGGAGTTATTCTATCTTCCCCATGAGGTGACAAGTTTTGTTTATGTCTTACCGCTGATGTTCCCTTGTACTAACAATGCAGGTGAGTATGAAGCTCTCCTTCATGGACTCCGCATGGCTAAGGAGATGAACCTCAGTCGGCTTAGATGTTTGGGCGACTCAGATTTGGTGCCTCAACAAGTGTTAGGAGCTTGGGATTCAAAAGACCCTCTCATGGTGGCGTATCGTTGTGCAGGCATGGTTATTGCAGGTCATTTTTAGGGTTATCAAGTCGATCACATTGATCGCCAGCTCAAAGAGGCTGCAGATGCTTTATCACGACTCGGCTCTCAGCATAAGCCGGTTCCACCAAATGTTTTCCGGATTCGTATTTTTGTTTTACTAGATAATAGACTAGCAAGGGAGGGCGCCATCTTTAATTTATTGAAATAAATTTAATTTCTTATAGATTCCAGGAACATGAAATTCCAAATTATATGGTTCTATAGCCACCATGAAGTTTTGTTAGGTAAAATATCACCTCTAGTAAAAATAATGTAGTGACACCACCAAATTTTCCAATAAATTAGTGGCATCATCAAATCTTTAGTTAATATTTTGGTTCACATGACTAACAAAGCACAAAAAACTATGATTGCAACACATCCAATAAATCTTAAAGAATTCAAACCATATCCAACCCAAATATATTTCTCCAAAAGTCTTGTCTCAAAGGAAGTTTTCATTTGACATTTTGAGTGATCAATAAAAAAATTCTTAAGATTCAAGTCCTACGTATTGGACAATCCCAATAGAAAACTTATGTCAGAAAAGATATTGTTCAAAACCACTTATCATATTATCTTTATTGAAAGTAAACATATCAATGTTCTCCGTAGATCAAACCTTATCAACTACTTCGCATGACAATCCATTAGTGTTGAATCAAAGCAAACAGAGTCTAATATCCTCCACTGTTTTCTCGAAGCATCGTCAGAGTGGATAGTATTAAAAATAGTTGGATATCCCTAGTTGCTTATTTGTTTGCACATTCATAGTGTCGAATACCAAAAAACATATGTGGGTAGTCCTAGTAACAAATGCAGTACGGACATTGTCACAAAAAATAGCGTTCACATAGCCTGCATATATACAAAACATACTATACAACCACCTTTGTTCAAAATGCATGAAAATAATTAGGATTTGGTTCGGGCCCTTGAGTCGCAAGAAAAATATACACTAAATATGTTTGACTTGGGATGATCTAAAGGGGTCTTCTCAAATGAATAAATAACAATCATGGTGTTATCAACATGGCAATTAAGGTACCAACCATCATTGTCCATAGGAAGTGAATTAGCGTCATGTATTCTCTTCAAATATTTATTTTGGTCTTGAAATGCAATAATAAGAAATAATAATAATGATGGGAATGGATTTGAGCAGGAGTAATTGGAGCTGGGCCATATGAATATATGCAATCATTCTAAACTGAAGTTCTTCGTGATGTTACCGGTGGTGCTGTTTCCAAACCTGCAGATAATCATCCTAATGCAAAAAAAAAGCATGGTGATTCCAAATAAACCATGTGACGAAAGCATACAAAAAATTAAAGTAATTACAAAGATTTTCCTTATACATTTTGCAAATGAATTTTTGTGCCACCTTTAGATAAATATTTTTTCCAAAAACTGGTTTCTCGGAAGTTACTAAGTTATAAAAATTCAGTGCTGAGATTTAAAAACTAACAAACCAAATGAAGCTGATGGAAATTTACCTTCATAGAAAGGAAATTTAGAAGAAAAAAAAGAGTCCAAAAAATGGTGTGACAAATAGCTAATGGTTTGTCAAATGTAAGTGCGGAGATTTTAAAAGAACAAACCAAATGAAGCACGTAGAAATGGATAAACCAAATTACCTTCTTAAAAAGAAGAATATAATTGGTTGCACATTTCACGATGATAGCACACTTTTAGTGTTCTACTTCCTCAAACTCTAAAACCAATTAGCATAGCAGAAACATTTACGATTTTTTCCCTAATTTTGAACTTGATTTGATGCTTTTCATTTCCCAATATATAAGGTTCCACAAATTAACAAATAATGGAAGCACATCGGTAGACCTTCTAGAGCGTCTCATATAAATGATAGATTCGCACCATGACCCATGCAGCTTCTATCCTTAGGCATATAAGAGCATCTCCAACAGCCGCGCTATACTAGCGTCGCGCCGCAAAAAAGGCAAATATAGCGCGCGCAACGCGACGGACAGCTCCAGCGGGCGCGCTAAAATCCCGCGCGCCCTAAAACGAGTTGGACGCGCTGGCCATAGCCCCATCCCGCGTTGTGTATTTCGGGCGCCAACTTCCGCGCGCGGCAGACTCGAGCGCGCGCGCGAACTCTCCCCTTTTCTTCCTCCTTTGCTCCCGCGCGCCGGCGCCAGCGCCCCTGCCACCATGGACGCGCACACCGGCACCCCGCTGTACAGCCGCGACCCCCCCCCCCCCGCCGCCGCAGCCGCCGAAAACCCTAGCGCGGCGGGCGTTGGGGTCGGCCTCGCGCGCAGCCTCTTCTTGCCGCCGCGGATGACCACGCCGACGGGTGGCGTCGCGCCGGCGCCATCCCGTGCTGCCGCCGCACCGTCGGAGCGGAAGAAAGGAAAAACATCCGCGAAGAAGAAGACGACGGACGGCTCCGGCAGCTCGAAGACGAAGAAGAAGCTTGCAGGGCGGCGGACCGGCGCGGCGTCTACCGAAGCGCCGGCGAGCTCACTCGTTGAGCCGGCGGCCGACGCGCACCACGTGTTCGACGAAATGCCCCCAAGGTGAAAAAAATCGAACTTTTATTTTCTTGTTATTTTTTCAATGCATCATCATATAGATAGCTTATATTTGCATTGTTCAAAAACTTTGTAGTCTCAACGATGATGCATACATGTCAACTATGGGTGTTGGGTCCAACAATTCGCATTGGTCTCAAACCAATGACATCCATTTGGACGAGCATGAGTTTGAGGTGGACGAGGAGGGTGAGGGCATTGTCGAGGCGCCGAAAGGAAGAGCGGGCAATTACACCACCAACGATGACAAATTACTATGCAATACTTTGGAGCACCCTCCAACGCTATGGGAGGCATGGGTGGCATGAGTTTTGCTTCTCTCATGGGAGGCATGGGTGCACCTCCGGCCATGGGTGGAATGTCTTTCGTTGTGCCTCACACACATACCCATGAAAATACCGTTGAAGATCTTGCCAAGACCGTCGGAGCTACACGTGATGCGGTGCGTGATGACGTTAGGGAGGAAGATTCATCTTCGAAGGCGGAAGAATCGTCTTCGGAAGAAGAGGAAGACGACGAGGAAGATGATTGATGTGTTATATGTCTTCAACTTTGTTGGATGAACTTGTATTTTGAACTTGGTTGGATGAACTTGTGGGCATGACTTTTATTCATCAACTTGTTTGTGTTAAATTTCACATGTTCATTGCATTTTGATGAATGTTTCAAACTATTTTTTGTCCAAATGCCATATATTTGGATGCTGCTACAGCGACGCGCGCGCTGCATTTTAGCGCGCTGCTGGAGCGGAGCGCGCGCGCTGCATTTTACAGCTACTGCTGGAGCCAGCGCTGCGCGACGCGCCAAACCAGGCGACCAGCGCACGGCAAACTAGTTTTTTAGACGCGGCGCGAAGCGCGCCTGTTGGAGATGCTCTAAAAGAGATCACTTTTATTGAGTATGTTACCTTTTTGGTTGTCCGCTTGGCTGTCTTCTTTTACTTACATAACCTTGAGGACCACGATAAGATTTGAAGATCACCAAGACCTTGATTCTGTATTGATTCAAGATTATATATAGACGTGGTAAATCACACTTATAAAATTATTAATATTAAAAAAGGTCAAGGATGACATGAGTCACGCACAAAGAGAAATAAATATGGCGTTGAAATAAAGTTTATATAGGAAAAAACATAAGGTTATATATTTTTCTTAACAAAGCCAAGTCCATTTATGTTATCTAAAGCATGGTGCCAAGAACAACTTCCATGTTATAGCAAACTAAGAGAATTAAATACACTTCAGTGACCACTTAATTGGTATTTCAAACGATTGTGATATTAATTTCATGGCCGCGTGAAAGCATGAAAAACGTATCATTTGCGTCTAAAAGATTTAGGTATATGCATAATAACCTTGAGCAGGTAGCAACCATAGTACGTCGGAGCAACTTGGAAGAGTTTTTCTTCCTTGTTCATATGTAGTGATCTCACAACATACCGAGGATCTAAAAAACGTACAAAAACTGCAATAAAATAGTAGCATCTATCACCACATGATTAAACTTTCCAGTTCCACAACTGATTTACATAAGGTGTATCAGTCGAGAGCACTAAGGCAAGTTATACGGAAGCACTCAAAAAGTTCGGAGATTGTATGATACGTACCTAGCAGTCTACAATTGATGCTGAAGAGTTTGCGTGGGGCACCCATGCATACACAGCAACATTCAGATAGGAGACGATCTTGGGCATGCATCACAGCATGCATCTAGCTGGGTTGCATGTTGTACGCGCGTGGATGTGGACAAAGATCGAGACCTAAGACAATCATGTGCACACACTTCGGTGAGGTTGACCAGTCTAGGACAAGAAAATACGACTGCCAGCGGCAGCGTGTGACGATCAGGAGCTAGAGATGAGTTCAACGGCAGAGCGGCAACCTTGGGACGTTGGATGTAGTAGCTTGATGGCCGAACGGCAGCCTTGGGACGGTTGGAAGAGCGACGACGATCTGTGGTTGTATAAATAGGAGAGAGAGAGATGGGTCCTGAAAAAATTTCTTAGTGGCATTGGTGGATGATTGTTTTCAATAGATCCATATCTATTGGTTATGATTTTCTAGATATTAAATTGGCGGTCAGTTATTTCTGATTAATGTGGGATTTTCTAGCTAATTCATCTATTTTTCATCTGCACTTTGCTTTTAATAGATAATAGATAGATAGATTTACTATTAAATCTCCGCACATGTTCATTTAGTTATACTAAACATTATTACTTCTACACATAACTTACTTCCTTCAAAAAATTTGAACCAAATATTAAGACACGGTAATTTCCTTATACAATTCTAACGCTACAATGAAAAGTGCATTTGCGCCCATTTAAAACATATGTTTGCAAATAAATTGATTTGAGTTATTTTCGTTTGGAGATTGCTCCTTCAATGAATAAAAATGTGCATCAACATATTAACTTGTGTAGTTGATAAATTTGTGTGTATGTTATGTTTGTGTCTATTTGAATATGCTTTAATATCTTAGCAGAGAGCTAAGCATAAAAATTGATAAATATCTTGATATAGGTTTTCATAATATGAAAAATCCTACTTTATATCACGTGTAAAACATATTCTAGAGTATATAATCTGTCCACAAGGGTTTGTCCACAAATCAGTATTATTGCCCTTTTGTTGATTCTCTCATGCATCACTAGTGGAAAACAGACCTTTCATCCAGAGCTTTAGTCGTGGTCGTGTTTGGGCCCGGGACTAATGTGAGCATTAGTCTCGATTCCAACGGCTAGGAGCGGACGGGGGCACGGTCATATTTAGTCCCGGTTGGAATGGGACCTTTAGTCCCAGTTGGTGATACCAACCGGGACTAAAGGGGTTGTGGCAGGCTAGGGCCCCTGCGAGCCTCTTTAGTCCCGGTTGGTGATACCAAACGAGACTAAAGGTATATCTTTAGTCCTGGTTGGTGATACCAACCGGGACTAAAGCCTTCCCTATATAAAGCTCTACTTCTTTCAGCCTGAGTCCAAGCTTTCTCTCCTCTTTGTTTCCTTCCCCAAGCTCGAGTTCATCCTCCATTTTTGCCAATATTTGTCAAGATTGATAGCATGCCATCTATCTAAGTGTTCTAAAAGGTTAGTAACTTCAACCTTTCATCTCTCATTGCTAGTTTAGCTCGTTTCATGCTCTAAGTATAGTGATTTGTCGGTTCTAGTTTGGGAGTAATTATGTGAGAGTTTTATTTGATTTATATGCAATTTGAGCTCAAATTAACTTCTTAGTTTGCATGTGTGTAGGTGTTGTTTACTTAGTGCCTTTCCTTCCCCGTCCTCACCTCCGTCGATCGCACGTGCCTTCCCATTGCCGGCACCACCTTGGTGAGCCTCTTATTCTTATCATTTTTGTAAAGAAATCTAATTTGTATGATTTAGATAGTTACTTGTATAATTTTCTTACTTGTATGATTTTTTGTTATATATATAGTGCCATGGTTTTCATATCCGTCCTCGTCGGCCCTCGTCTGGTTTATGATTCATATGTGGTATATTATATTTTATACCTATTTCTTTCATTTCGTGTTTTTGACAATTATGCCCATCAAGTTGATATAGATATTTTTATCTAGGAGGTATGTGAACCAGAAGTTGCAACCGACGCTCTTGTCGAGAAGTTAAATTTAGTTGAAAAAGAAAACAATTATTTGAAATAAAAATTGAAAATAATTGAAGAAGAAAAGATGAAATTGGAGTTGTATGTTGTCGATGTTGGCGATGATCACAAGATCAAGATGGATGTGATGCGCTTGAAGATTAGAAAGATTAGAAAATATGCCATTAATTAAGATGCTGGTTATCATTATGATGTTCGATCAATTATTACCTTAGTTGCGATTTTGATCACATTTGTTGTTGCATTTAAATGCTTTAGATAGTTGTATGTTGTTTTATAAGAAGTATATATATATGAACTTTATGTATATATTTTTGCAGTAATAACATTTGGTCACTACTATACTTTTGTTTTGATGTGATGAACTTGTATTGATTTGTTCTCTTTGATGTTGTGTAATGAAGATGAGTCGACAATGGATGTACGATGATCGACGCTTTCCCAAGTTCATTGATGGCCTGCATAATTTTATATGTGTGGCTAAGGTAAACAAGCGAAATGGTTTTATGTGTTATCCATGTGGTATCTGATAAGATTAATAAGGATTACTCTACCTTAAAAATCCTTCACATCCACCTACTTAAGTCCGGTTTCATGTCCGGCTATAATTATTGGACCAAGCACGGAGAAAGAGGGGTTATGATGAAACACAATGAAGAAGAAGATGATGATGACAACTATCCTATGTTCCCTGAATACGATGGTACTGCAACGGGGAAGCTGAAGATCAAGAGGTACCAGATGAGCCCGCTGATGATCTTGGTCGGGCCATTGTTGATGCATAGAGAAACTGCGAAAGTGAAAAGGAGAGGTTGAAATTGGAGCGCATGTTACAGGATCATAGAAAATTGTTGTACCCAAATTGCAAAGATGACAATAAAAAGCTGGGTATCACACTGGAATTGCTGCAATGGAAGGCAGAGAATGGTGTATCTGACAAGAGATATGAAAAGTTGTTGAAAATGATAAAGAAGATGATTCCAAAGGATAATGAGTTGCCTGCCAGTACGTACGAAGAAAAGAAGGTTGTATGCTCTCTAGGATTAGAGGTGCAGAAGATACATGCATGCCCTAATGACTACATCCTATGCCATGGTGAGGAGTACGAGAACTTGAATGCATGCGCGATATGCGGTGCATTGTGCTATAAGATCAGCCATGATGATCCTGGTGATGTTGAGGGCGAGCGCCCCAGGAAGAGGGTTCCTGCCAAGGTGATGTGGTATGATCCTATAATACCACAGTTGAAACGTTTGTTCCAAAACAAATAGCATGCCAAGTTGTTGCGATGGCACAAAGAAGACCGTAAGAAAGATGCGATGTTGAGAGTACCCGCTGATGGGTCACACTGGGGAAAATCAAGAGAGAGTTCCCAGACTTTGAAGTTGACACAAGGAACTTATGATTTTCTCTAAGTATAGATGGTATGAATCCTTTTGGGGAGCAGAGCTGCAGTCATAGGACCTGGCATGTGACTCTATGAATTTATAACCTTCCTCCTTGGTTGTGCATGAAGCGTAAGTTCATATGATGTCAGTGCTCATCCAAGGCCCTAAGAAACCCGGCAACGACATTGATGTGTACCTAAGGCCATTAGTTGAAGAACTTTTACACTTGTGGGATAAAAAGGTGTGTGTGTGTGGGATGAGCACAAACAGGAGGAATTTAACCTATGAGCATTGTTGTTTGTAAACATCAATTATTGGTCTGCTCTTAGTAACCTTTCACAATAGACAAACAAGGGATACAATGCATGCATGCACCGTTTTGATGAGACTAGAAGTATATATTTGGATAAATGTAATAAGAATGTGTACCCGAGACATTGTCAATTTCTTTCGATCAGACATCTCTTAAGAAAGAAAGGCAAGCATTTCAAATGTGAGGTAGATCACCGGAAGAAGACTGGCCACCGTACTAGTGATGATATATTTGATATGATCAAGTATTTAAAAGTAATATTTGGAAAGGGTCCTGGTGGACAATCTGTTCCGAATGACGCTAACGGACACAAACCCATGTGGAAGAAGGAATCTATATTTTGGGAGCTATCCTATTGGGAAGTCCTAGAGGCCCGCAATGCAAACGACATAATGCCCGTGACAAAGAATCTTTGCATGAAGCTTCTAGTCTTCTTGGGCATGTATGGGAAGACAAAAAATACACCGGAGGCATGGGAGGACCGACAACGTATGAACGAAAAAGACGACATGCATCCAAAGAAGTATCAAGGTCATGCCAGCTACGCTCTTACCAAAGAAGAGAAGGAAATCTTTTTTGAATGCCTGAGCACTATGAAGGTCCCGTCTGACTTCCCATCAAATATAAAGGAATAATAAATATGGCAGAGAAAAAAAATCCAAAACCTAAAGTCTCATGACTACCACGTGACTATGGCGCAAATACTTCTAGTTGCATTGAGGGGGCTTCTATCGGAAAATGTTTGAGTACCCATTATGAAGTTGTGTTCATTCCTCAATGCAATTTCCCAGAAGGTAAACGATCCATAAATCATACCAAGGTTACATAATGATTTGGTCCAATGTCTTTCAATTTTGAGTTGGTGTTCCCACCATCCTTCTTAAATATTATGACGTGTGTCCTAGTTCACCTAGTCGAAGATATTACCATTCTGGGTCCCGTATTTCTACACAATATGTTCCCTTTTGAGAGGTTCATGGGAGTCTTAGACAAATATGTTCATAACCGTGCTAGGTCATAAGGAAGCATCTCCAAGGGCTATGGAACAGACAAGGTTATTGAGTTTTTTGTTGACTTTATTCCTGACCTTAAGCCGATTGGTGTTCCTCAATCGCGGCATGAGGGGAGACTGAGTGGAAAAGGAACGCTAGGACAAAAAGCAGTAATATGTATGGACTGGCATTCTTTCACTCAAGCACACTACACAGTTCTACACAATCCACCTTGGTGACTCCGTATATCGAGGAACACATGGATATTGTATGCTCCAAGAACCCGAAGTTGTCTGACACCTGGATTAAACGTACACACATGGCGAATTTCGTTGATTGGTTGCAAACACATCTCATGAATAACACCATTATTGAAGATGAGTTGTACGTGTTGGCCAAGTCACCATCTTCGACTATATTTACTTACCATGGGTACGAGATGAATGGGAATACATTTTAGACGATCGCCCAAGATAAAAAGAGCACCAACCAAAATTGTGGTGTCTGCTTTGATGCAACATACAACAATGGGAAAAAGGACACATATTATGGTTACATAGAGGAGATAAGAGTACTTGACTATGGAAGTTCTTTTAAGGTCCCTTTGTTTCGGTGCAAATGGGTCAATCTGATAGGAGGTGGGGTAAAGGTAGACCCGTAGTACATAATGACAACATTGGATCTCAACAATCTTGGCTACACAAATGAACCATTCGTCCTAGCCAATGATGTGTCTCAGGTTTTCTAAGCGAAGGACATGACTACCAAACCGATAAAAAGAAAAGATAAGGAAGCGAATACATCATAGATGAGCCAAAGCACCACATAGTTCTTTCAAGGAAAACAAAAATCATGGGAGTGGAGGACAAGACAGACATGTTAGAAGATTATAGTAAGTTTGATGAAATTCCTCCCTTCAAAGTGAGCACTGATCCAAGCATCTTGTTAAATGATGAAAATTCTCCATGGTTACGGTGCAATCATAAGAAAGGGAGATACGCGAATAAAAAATATTATACCCCAAGATCCCACTCTGGGATGTGACCGACTTCACCGTCATCACTTTCTCTCTAGTGAGTTTCCGGACTTATAGATGGAAAGTCCCGCTTCGAACAAACTGGAGGGAATCTTTGTAAGTGTTAGGGTATACATGTGTTTTGAGTGTTCCTAGGGGCTACCCTAACACAAGCAAGCAAAAAAGTTTCACTTTGCTACCCCTTTCTGACGCCGGAATCTTTCTAAGAGCTTGGGCATTTGGTCATTTGAAACATGATTTTTGAATAATTACTTATTAAGCTATGAATTTTCAAAATTAGGAATTATTACTCTCCTTTTAGTATTTTAATTATGCAAAGGAGTTAATCAATGCAATTTATGTACTTAATTAATAAATCAAAATTAATTATGCAACTTCGTGTAAAATGATACTATATGGTTGACAGAAATCTTCAAGATGAATCCACAGAAATTTGAATCAACTAATATGGTAAAGTTTTCAATTTTTTATGCATTTTACAAGAATTAATTTCAATCTGTAAAATTGAATCTGTCAAATAATTTATTCAAAATGAAAATTAAAACTCCTCATGTTGACTAACAGAAACGAAAATAATTAAAACATAGGAAAAAGTCATAAAACTAAAAGATCTAAACAAAATATGTTTTTTGATTAAAACACCTATTTAAAATATCCTAAAAATTCTCAAATTGAACATACTGATAAAACACACTGAAAGGACGTGGATGATGCCTAGAAGGGGGTGAATTGGCGCTTTAAAATAATTACGGTTTAGGCTTGAACAAATGCAAAATAAAACTAACATTTAATTTGTCAAGCACAAAACCTAAAACAACTAGGCTCACCTATGTGCACCAACAACTTATGCTAAGCAAGATAAACAACTAAGTGATAGCAAGATATATAACAAGAAACAATATGGCTATCACAAAGTAAAGTGCATAAGTAAAAGGCTCGGGTAAGAGATAACCAAGGCACACGGAGACGATGATGTATCCCGAAGTTCACACCCTTGCGGATGCTAATCTCCGTTTGGAGCGGTGTGGAGGCACAATGCTCCTCAAGATGCCACTAAGGCCACCGTAATCTCTTCACACCCTTGCACAATGCAAGATGTCATGATTCCACTAAGGGACACTTGAGGGCAGTCATCGAAATCGTACCAACAAGGTTGGGGCAATCTCCACAACTTAATTGGAGGCTCCCAACAACACCATGAAGCTTCACCACAATGTAATATGGCTTCGAGCTAACCTCAAATTCCCGAGGCAATCTCCACAACCTAATTGGAGACCCCGAAGCTTACCTGGAGCTTTACACCAGAATGATTGAGATCTGAGGCACCACCAAGCTTCTAGGATGCCAAAGTACCCACGAAGAACAATCTCTAGGGTACCAAGCACCCAAGGGTAATAAGCTTCTCAAACTTTTTCACTTCCACGTATTACCATGGAGAACTCAAACCGATGCAACTAATGCAATGGCAAGAACACACGAAGTGGCCAAGTCCCTCACACTCAAACCCCTCCACAACAACAAAAGCTATGGAGGAATATGAGAGGAAGAACAAGGAGCTCACGAGGAAATCAAAGATCAAGATCCAAGGGGTTCCCCTCACATAGAGGAGAAAGTGATTGGTGGAAATGTGGATCTAGATCTCCTCTCTCTTTTACCTCAAGAACTAGCAAGAATCATTGGAGGGATTGAGAGTTAGCAAGCTCTAAGAGGGTCAACAATGGGGGCAAAAACGAGCTCAAGAGTTTGGTAACCATTGCGGAAGAAGACCCCCTTAAATAGGTCCCAACAAATATGCCTGTTACGAACAGAATTACACACGGGCGGTACAATCGGTCATACGGGTGGTACAACAAGCATGACCGGTACAACCGCCCAACCATCGGACCACAATAGAAATGTGGCTGGCGATTCCACTCAACTCGAGCACTTGACATGGAAAAGTCCCAAGTGGTATAACCACCTGGAACACCGGTAGTACCGGGCTATATAAAATAGTGATACAAGCGGTCCACATCGGCCCAACAACCGGAGCTCAACAAAACTATGTTCGGTTGAAGCCCGGTGTCTAGCGCGAGTCCACGTCGATCCCCGTCGCGTCTGCCAACTCCACCCCCTATGTCCTAACAAGGACAAAAGCAAAAGACCACCGCTCCGTTGACGACTAATCATATTAAGAAAAAACCTACAAAGAAGAAAGCCAAATGCAAGCCTCCTACGAAAAAGAAGTTAGCTTACGATATGACTGACGAGGAACTCAACAAGGTCATGGGTTCCAAAGTGGAGTCCCATTTTGCACTGAAACCGCCCCTCCCGCTTAAGGAGAAAATACCTGAGAAAACCATAGACCACTTTGTGGAATTTCTTGAGCGACCCCGTCACATGTGGAGAATAGGCCATCAGACTATGACCATACTATTAGGAAGTTATATACAAAACAAATGCAACAGTCGAAAGCTACAAATAGTAAAAAAACAGGAAAATAGTTTCCCGGCTCGGAGAACATGCAATGCAATCGATCCCCCAGCTCAAGGTGATGAGCGACGCTGCTACAGACATCGGTCTAAGTGTTAATCAACTCCTAGGCACCGAGGAAGCCCTCGTGGCTAAAGTAGCATGGCAATATGTCATCGGACAACCTCTGATCAGACCTGAGCAGGTCCCGCAGCTATCAACACAAATACGAAGATTGCATGAGTGGTACATGAAAGAAGTTACCATGGGGGCGATTGTACCTCATGGTGAAAGTCAAGAAAGAGAATTACTTCTATGAAAACGAGCTATACATTGAGTTTGACGAATTGTTTCAGTTATACAATCAAGCTGCACTCAATAAATCTATCATTAGATGCTATTGTTTGTAATTGATTTCTTTGTGTAATTTAAGTCTCTAGCTCATCTCGTTTATTGCCTGTAATTATCCTTACTATATTCTTTTGTACGCTATTATGGAGAAAGAAGATTCTACAATGCAAAAGAGAGGGAATCTATGCCATTAGGTTCATTGACCCATATATCCTTACTTAAAAATTGATAGAAGACCACCCCAAGATGAACTTGCTAAGGTTTTTAAAGGCACAAAATACCAAAACAAAAATACTATGGTCCTACAACTTCAAATGAGTGTTACTGTCTTGTACTACAAATTCTATTTTGCTTAGTCGATGTTAAGTGTAGTTGATGAGATATGCATGCCAGCTTATATAAACGTTTGTAGGTTCTACCGGATGCTGCTAATCATTAAAGCTGATGCTGGAATTGTTGAAGTCCTAGACTCACTAGGTAAAAAATCTGAAGATTACACCAGCGTGGCTAAAATGCTATGCACGTAATTTCAATCATTACCGCACTATATCAGTATCTTTCGTTCATTTTCTGATATCAAGTAATTAATAACTTATTTATTCATTTTCTTTGCGGGACAGGGTTTGGAAACGGTTCATCAAAGAGATTGTGGGTGAATGGAAACTGGAGCTGCGTTGGAAACTGGTCAAGATAATTAATTAAGTAGTACTAGTTAGTTCCACGCATCTCTTTAATTCTAATTTCAATACCATTATCATGTTTGATTATTATCTGATTGAATTCTATTCTCGCAAAGTGCATGAGTCAGAAACAGGGAACTAATTTATACGCATACGACGTTTGCGAGAACATTCGCATAGCGACCGAATGGCACAGAGATGAACAACAACATCAGGTACGTAAATGAAAAAGAATTGGATGAAAAACATAAAATGAAAAGGAAAAATAAACTATAAACCCTAAAACCCTAAACCCAAAACAAACAAAAAAAAAATCTTTAGTTCCGGTTGGTGACATCAACCGGGACTAAATGTCCTCCGGCCCCCGCTGCACGCCTGTGGACACGTGGAGGGATTTTAGTCCCGGGGTGTGGCCAACCGAGACTAAAGGTCGGACCCTTTAGTCCCCACCCTTTAGTCCCGGTTGGCGACCCAGAACTAAAGGTAGTTTCCAACCGGGATTAAATCCCCGTTCTCCACTAGTGCATAGGTAGTATTTGTGTACTTTTTTTAGAAAAGGAGGCTGAGCCCCGGCCTCTGCATCGAGTGATGCATGCAGCCATCTTTATTACTTATTCAACAAAGGTCCGACAAGTACATACATCAAACCACCCGAAGCCCCCTCTCACACCTACATACCGTGATAATGTGGAGTGTTCTCACTCCCCATATCTAAATCCGGTGTCTTCTCCGATCCATCCACATAACGTATCAGAACTCACAGCCGGTGCAGCAGACCTAAAGCGTACACCACATGCACACGTTTTAGAAGCCGCCATCATCCTCGAACCGTTGAACCATCTTCAAGAGAGAGATTCGCATAATCCTTGTCACTCCAGCCATCCGTCGACGCCACCACGGCGCCCAACGGCACCACCTCCCCGCGCTCGTCCATCCAAACGCGAAGGCTTAGTAAGATCTGTCGTGCGTAGCACCTGCCGACCAGGCATGACAAAGCGTAGCACCTGTCGACCAGGCATGACCTGACATCACCACTGAAGCTCCGTGCAGGACGAAGACGCTCCACCTCCTGCCATCGTCTTCCAGCACTGCTCCACAAACAATGCTCCCTAGAGAGGAACGACACCGCAATGCCGCCATCGTCCGATCTGAAAAACCAGATCCTAGGGTTTTCCCCGAAGTAGGACGAGTAGATCAACAGTAGTTACAGAACGAAGCCTTCATCAAGGTAACGGCTCAGAAAGCCGCCATCGTTCGCCGTCGGCACGGTTTTCACCGGCAACCATGTCTCCCCACCATCAGACCCGTCATCCCCGGCGGAGGGGACGCCGCCACCACCATGGTCCCAGGTAAGCCGTCGCCGTCGGCACCGCCAAGACCGGATTAGATCCGGCCAGCAAGCACCAGGAGAAGGCACCCGGAACCAGGCTGGCGCGATGGATCAGGCTGGATTACCAGGCGATCCGGCCCCGGGAGCCGAAGCCGCCGCCACCCCGGGCGTCGCCGTCCAGGCTCTAGAACCCCGCCGCCACCAGGAGCCGCCGGCCGAAGCCACCACCGTCCCGTGGGCCGTCGTCCAGGCCTGAGATCCCCGCCGCCACCGGTGGCGGCGGCGGTGCTAGGGTTTCCCCCGAGTCGCCAGAGAGGAGGCGACGCGGGGGTTTGACAGTTGCGGCTCCAATACAGACGCAATGAGTCGATCAACTGAGATGCTGATGACTGAGCAGAACTTTAAAAATGGGAGAGATTTTCACTTCCCGGCCTCTGCACCAACAAGGGATGCATACGGCCATTTTAGTATGAGTATCAAGATAAACATGGTCCTCAGAATTTTTTTAAATGAGTATCAAGATTATTTTTTATGAGTGGTTTTACCACACGCCAAACTTGATCCTCAATAAATGGGAGAAAACTCCCTGTGCATCACCTGTCAATTCTAGGAATTGAACTCGGATCGTTGGGCTGCACAACCGCATGCCCAACCACTGAGCCAAGGCTCTCTTTGTGCCAATTCATCTCAAATTATACAAAATGCATCCAATTATTTAAGTGCTTAAATGTGGTCTTCATATAAACATGCAATTCAAGTGTGAAAAGCTGAGTGTCTTCCAATATTGGTCCTAATTCGCTTAACATTGATCAAGCTCATAAAAAATTAGGCATTAATCAATTCACTCAAAAACATCAAGTTGAAGCTGCATGCGCATAATTTTCTATATTGTGTGTTCCTATTACAAGGTATTTGAACTTGTTTTGTTTGCATACACAAGCAAACACATGGTCGGAGCTCCACTGTCGATTGCCAAATAAACAATGAACTAAAGTAAAGTGATGGGTATATATTGTAGTAGTGCTTGGCACATGCTAGCAAGAAATGCAAATTGTTGATGTTGAATAAATAAAAACAAAGACAAAATGTTGAATAAATAAAAACAAAGACAAAATGGGTGTTCCAGGAGTGCTTGGCACACATTAAAAGAAAATATAAAAAATGAAAAAAAAACATCAGCCAATAACACGTAGAACAAGGTACAAAACCAGCCTCCGAACTCCGCTAACCCAACTTTCCACAAAACAGAAAATACATTACCCCCAAACTTTTACACTCCATGAGTTATGCCCATTACAAAAAACAACTTACATCGTGTTGTACCTCCTCAAGCAGATCATACAAATCATTCACATGCAATACACCATATTCTAATATCTTTCTCGCATGTGCACGAATCGGAGACCCCAAATGTGAGGGCTTACATGGGTGCCTTTTTCCTGCCCTAGGGCCGTCCTGATGTGGCTTGTTACAGCTCGGTTCTGAGAGCTTAAAAAATTGGGGGTGGAGCGGGAGGAGAAGAACACAAAGAACACCGGGGGTGGTGGAACATGAAGAAACAAGGGAACATCTCGTGAAGCCTAACTCATAAACACCAAATTATTTACTCAACGGACAAGTTGATCCAAACCAACAATGAAACAGAGAAAAAGGGATGCACAAGGTAGGGGTCTCTTCTCCAAATCCTAAGATAGGGAGGTCTTGTAGCAACTCCTAGGAAGGAGGACTTGGTTCTTCATTGAATCGGTAGCCTTGGATACATCACCTTAGAGGGTGGCCTTGGATCTCACAAGGACACGTAGATGGGCAGATCTCTTTGGGGTGGGGGTGGGGGTTTGTGCTTTGTGAATCCTAGATGGGACCCTAGTTACATCTTATTTAGTTTGCACATGGAGGGATACGGAAAAAAAATCAACTTTAAACCCTGAATTCATAGACGTTTGGCAAAATGAACACAAAACTCGAAATACATGTCGATTGCACCCTAAGCTATGCAATCCCGATCTAAATCGAACTCTAAGACTCTTTGTCAAACCGGGATTGCAAAGAATGATCGGGATTGTTTCTTTTAGAAATTTGAAATAGTTCACCGAAATTAGAAAATGTTCACGAATTTGGCAAAAAATATGCATTTGAACAAATTAACGAATTTTGAAAAAAGTGACGAAATTGTGAGAAAAATCACGAGTAGTTCAAAAATTGTTCAATGCATATCCAAAAATTGTTCAACACATTTGTTTTTTGAAAAAATGTGACGAAATTGTGAGAAACAATCATGAGTAGTTTAAAAAAATTGTTCAATGCATATTAAAAAATTATTCAACAAATGTACACTTTAAAAAAGCACACTTTTTTCAAACAAAAAATACCGCTGTAGTAACTTATTCTATTTCGCTACATTAAGTGGTTCATATTCGCTGCAGTAGAGCGGTCAGGTTTTAAAATACATTTTATCAAATTTTACTGGGGAGTTTAAAAATATTCGCACTTTCCCATTTTTGTTTCGGAATTTCATAAAATATTCCGTTTTACATAAAGTGTTCGTGATTTTGAAAAATGGCATGCTTTTCTAAAATATTTCAATTTTTAGAAACCCTTTTCAAATTTAAAAAGTGCTTGCTTTTCACAAAACACTCAGTTCTTTTAAATGCATTCAAAATTCCGAAAATGATTCAGAGCTGCCCTGCGGTTTGGTTCTTAAACAGTTGATGCTGACAATTAATCCGAAATGCTCGCTTGCTGTGCTGGTTCCCCTACCATTAAGCAATGTTACACATTCAGATTTAGCTGGGCAGTACCCCTCTTCTGCTTTGGTGCTAACTGATGCAACACAAAGTGATCAGCTTGCAACACCACCACCAGTAAATTTTGCTTCGCAGAAGAATGAAAAGATTCAGCCAAAAGAACTCAGTGTATGCACATATGTACTATGTGTCTCTAAGCTTGCACTTTCTGTAAATAGCGGAACCATTGCGCTTTTGTCAATAATAATGATATCACTATGCTGTCAGTTTCTTCCACTATGCATTGTCAGTCTCATCATTTACTTCTCACAGGTGCACCCTGTACCTGCCAGAACACATGCAAATTGTGCGAGAAGGGTACAGAAAATATTATCACATCTAGAACTGACCAAGAAACATACAACTTCCTGACGCAAACTCAAACGCTCCCGCTTTCATTTCATGCCTTCACACAAACCAACAACAAATAATGTAGACGAGCATTCTAACTGGCGCGGCGTGCGCCTCCCACTTCGGGGCTGGTAAAATTATTTCTGCACCAAAACAGGATATGGCGGCTTGCCAGCAGGGGGCCTCCGCCAGTGACGTTGATACTTTAAGTCGCGCGCTGCGATGAAGACACGAAAACTTGTCTTGTGTAATGGCTATGAGCTCTCGGTTCAATGCTGGAGGTTTCGTGTTTGAATCTATATAGCAAAAAGGCCCGTGCATTGCAACGGAAGAAAAAAAATACCACACGCTTTTAATCTTTTTATAATTATTTTGATTTATTAAAATAATAAGCTAACTAACTAATGTAGTCAGTACTATCCTATTTTGTTGATGAGAAATCAACCCGTCCATTGTTAATTCCACCATGATGAGAAGTTGAGCGGGACAAGCAAAGCAAAACAAAGAGGCTACGTGAATTGATCAATGGACTGTTATCTTATTTCACTCATGGGGTAGAGAATGTAGGATCAGATGACAAACTGAAGGTGGTGTTCCATTCTCTGTCTCTACAACAATACATTCATTCATCAGCAAACAAATCCCCACAAAACAAAATTTCTTGCCGGTGCTTGGCACACGGTTGGAGGCATGGGGAGGGGATCTCATCAGATAATGAGTTCCTGCCGGAGGAGGGGATACGATGAGGGGAGCAAGGTTAGGCGCCTCTATCTGGCCATAAGGAGTCGCCGTTGCCGCGCCATAACCTCGGAGTTCCCCGTGTGAGCCATGGAGGCCCGCCTCCACCTGCAAGTACTTCGCTCCGTTGCGCCTTATCCGCGCGCCGCCGCCGTTCTGCATCGAGCAGACGCATCATTCTCAGTCACTGTAGCTGTCGCGTTCATTTGATCCAGAAGCTATGCTCGAGCGCCGAAACGGGGGCAGCAAGCGGGCACAGATGCGGCCGCGGAGGCGGGTGGGTTGAGATCGACAACAGTGGTGGTTGAGGTCGGCCGCGGCGGCGAGTGGTGTGGCAGCAGCCTGGGCACAGGCCAGGGTGGACCAGGGTCGAGGCGATGTGCTGGAGCGCCGCAACGGGGGCTGTGAGCGGGGAGAGGTACGGCCGCGGAGGCGGGTGGGTTGAGATCGGCAGCGGTGGCGGTTGAGGTCGGCTGCGGCGGCGAGTGGTGTGGCGGCGGCCTTGGCACAGGCCAGGATGGCCCAGGGTCGACGGGAGGAGGCGATGCGTATAATTTTTACAGTGAATCATTTTTTCTTTTGCGTTGCAGATAAATGATGGAGCGCGGGTTGAATAACAAAAAATATAGGGGCTTTTTTATAAAAATGTCACGGTGGGTTTTTCGATGAAAGCAAATAGCCTCTTTATTATTAGGTATAGACTTTTAGCAGTCTTCAGATTTTGCTATTATTTTTCGTCTCGCGGTACATATTGATGGGTCGGCCCAATCGTGCAGAATCATGGTGTGTGTCCTCTGAAATTTTTATTTTTAAACGAAAAAAACTAAAGTGGGCTGGCTCATCAGATGAATCCCGGTTAAAATTTGATAGGGTTTGATTTAGATCGGGATTGCATAGTTCAAGGTACAATCAACCGGAATTTTGACTTAGGGGTTCATTCCGTCGGACCTCTACCAATTCAAGGTTTAAAACGGACTTTTTTCAGGGATACGGGTGTAGGTCAGATTACATGGGTCCAACACTAAACTCTAGGCATGTTTGGAGGTCTTGTACTCTAGGCTTGCCTCCTGGTTGTGCAGAAGCAAAACTGGAGAAAAAAATTAGAATTTTGGGGCGGACTCGAGGGCGTCGAGAGGCGTGCAACTCACACTTGGAGGCAAAGTCTGGAGGTCCGGGCATTGATTCTAGGTTATCAAGTAATTGTGCTTCCTAGGTCTTCACCTTGTAGTATTTGCCCTCTCGTGGTTCTTCCTGTTGTTCCTCTTCACAATCGGCTTCACATGCCATCATTCCTAAGCACACATATTAGAACACATGCCTTAGGTACTAAACAACTCAAGTGCGTGTCCAAAAGGGAAGTCGTTTAGGAATAGTTTCACATTGTCTTCCATGCATCGTCTTAGCACGCGCCCTTGTCACTAGTCACATTAGTGCTTCCTCTCTTAGCATGGTGATGTCTCACGAGGCCCGTATATCACGATCCTACTATGGTGAAAATGTCAATCATTTTGTGCAGCTTCATTCATTTGCATTCACACCTTCATTAAAATTTCACATAGACAAACGAAGTAATCATAATATGGATTTGATCCAACAATATTATTTAAATACAAGAATAAAAACTAGAATAAACAAAATGGATGCTTTGAAAATGCGCATTTTCATAGTGTCTATTTTTGTTTATTTTTCCACGCCTTGTAGAAATGTTAGTTCATGCCAAATTTTTGCATGCACTTAGAACTTTTGTAAAAGTTGGTCTCAAAAAAATTTCAGAATATTTTGAACATTTTTCGAAAAAAAAATTCGATTTTACTGTTCATCCAAGCTCAAATGAGCTCGGGAGCAGAAAGGCACTTTCGTCTTTTTAGAGGTTTCACTAGAAGACTTCATACGGATGTATATAGACATACTTTAGAGTATATATTCATTCATTTTGCTTTGTATGTAGTCTTTTAGTGAAATCTCTTAAAAGACTTATATTTAGAAACGGAGGGAGTACCAGACAGGCTCGGCCCATCATGGTAGGGGTTTTTTCCTTGTCTATTTTTGTCTTATTTATTTTATTGCCTGATTTATTTATAATTCATTTTTTTTGTTACATTTTTTTTCTTGCTTTTAGTTTTTTTGTTTTACTTTTTTATATATGTAAACATGTTTTTAATTTATTAATATTTATTTTTCATACTTATTATTTTTTGAAGTCATGGATAATTTTCGAGATACATGAACATTTTTTACATCCAGGAATAATTTACAAGAGTTTTCTGCATGCTCCAATCATAAATGCTCATACTTAAGTAGAAATTTTCTCATTGCTTTCACATGGTAATTATCATGAATGTATAACCAAAAAATATATTGGTTGAAACCTCATGAATCTAACTAGGGGTCACTACAAGAAGTCATGGATAATTTTCGAGATACATGAACATCTTTTACATCCAGGAATAATTTACAAGAGTTTTCTACATGCTCCAATCATAAATGCTCATACTTAAGTAGAAATTTTCTCATTGCTTTCACATGGTAATTATCATGAATGTATAACCAAAAAATATATTGGTTGAAACCTCATGAATCTAACTAGGGGTCACTACAAGAAGTCATGGATAATTTTCGAGATACATGAACATCTTTTACATCCAGGAATAATTTACAAGAGTTTTCTACATGCTCCAATCATAAATGCTCATACTTAAGTAGAAATTTTCTCATTGCTTTCACATGGTAATTATCATGAATGTATAACCAAAAAATATATTGGTTGAAACCTCATGAATCCAACTAGGGGTCACTACAAGAAGTCATGGATAATTTTCGAGATACATGAACATCTTTTACATCCAGGAATAATTTACAAGAGTTTTCTACATGCTCCAATCATAAATGCTCATACTTAAGTAGAAATTTTCTCATTGCTTTCACATGGTAATTATCATGAATGTATAACCAAAAAATATATTGGTTGAAACCTCATGAATCCAACTAGGGGTCACTACAAGAAGTCATGGATAATTTTCGAGATACATGAACATCTTTTACATCCAGGAATAATTTACAAGAGTTTTCTACATGCTCCAATCATAAATGCTCATACTTAAGTAGAAATTTTCTCATTGCTTTCACATGGTAATTATCATGAATGTATAACCAAAAAATATATTGGTTGAAACCTCATGAATCCAACTAGGGGTCACTACAAGAAGTCATGGATAATTTTCGAGATACATGAACATTTTTTACATCCAGGAATAATTTACAAGAGTTTTCTACATGCTCCAATCATAAATGCTCATACTTAAGTAGAAATTTTCTCATTGCTTTCACATGGTAATTATCATGAATGTATAACCAAAAAATATATTGGTTGAAACCTCATGAATCCAACTAGGGGTCACTACAAGAAGTAATGACTCTGAAATGTATAAAATCTCATGAAACAACTTGACATGTTTCTATTTCCCCCCACCCAAAACTAGAAATACTGTCCACATAACAGATACCTTCTAATAAAAACACACCTCATGAATCTTTTAGTTTGTTTATCCAACAATTGTTTTAATAAAGAATTGAAATGAAATAAAACAAAACAAAACAAAAAAGTTAGAAAATAATAATAGAAAAGCACACTCCACAGTCCACACACCACGGGAGGAGGCAAGGCTTGGTCACTACCTACACTCAGCTCAAAGACAGGAGGGCCCAACCCAATGTGGAGGACCCGTCTTCCCTTATCGCCCTTCTTCTCCCCCACCGCCCGCGCCATCTCCACCGCCGTCATACCACATCCTTCTCCTTTGACCCTGTCCCCCCGGCGTTAGATACAGCGGCGGGCGGGCGAGAGCACCGCCATTCTTCTAGCTGGTGGCGTGGCATTTGGTGTCTCCTTCTTCCTGTAAACTGTAAGCTCCCTTCATTTCGTACCTTGGTACCTACTACACCACACCGTGCGCAGAAGCTCGCCGCACCCGGATACGTCTCATCTCCGAAATGGAGAGCCCGCCCCCGTCGCCGCCGCTCGCCCTTTCCATCGTCATCTGTATGCATATGTATGCATCCTGAGATTGAGCGGTGTGGAAGCAATCTTTTAGGTTCTCTTCAGTTCTTCCGATGGATCCACTTGTCCACCGAAAACCCAAACAATCCATGCAAAGGTGCTCATGCCCTGTTACCGTTTTGCTCGATCCCGTGTCTGTAATTTATCTCCAGCGGTCAGAATTTCTTACTTTGTGATGCCCTCGGTTGCAGCTTAGGTGAACAGCAGCTGAAAATGGGGATTGAGTTCAGTTACTGTTACTTTAGCTCGGTTAGCTTATCTTCCACTAGGTGGGAGGACACTGAAGGGTTGCGCCATCCGGGTATGGTGGGTGATGACCAGGATGGCACCCACAAAAATATTATGGTAGTTGATGGGCTTGAATTATTTGCAGACAGAAGGTATTGCCCTACTTGCACGAGGTCACGATCATGGTCTTGTCAAAAAATTACATGGTCAAGGTCATCCTGGGTTATCTCCTTAACATGGCATCAACTACACCAGTGCCCCATCCAGGTCCACATCCACAGGACCATTTACTAGGTCACATGGCATCAAATACAGACCACACCCACACGAATCCTCCTCCAGTCTTCCTTGAGTCAACTGCAAGTTTATGTAACCATATATATATTTGTGGTACGAAGGCAGTCATGAAAGTGGTATCAAGAAGAGAAGGCATTGGTATTGCTGCCTGACCTGAATTTCTCTAGTGCAAGGTATAGTGTAGAACTGTCAATCCACCATGGGCATTTTGCCGATGATGTTATCTCTGCTGGTACTCGGGGCACTAGGAAAGCTAGTAGCCCTGGCATCTGGAGTTGTGACAAGCCAGCAGATCACCAAGGGGGACTGGGCGCAACCATCTCGTGCCGGTTTCACGCTCGATGGCTGTCCGACGAGCTGTGGCAGTGTTAATTTCAGTTATCCCTTTGGCATCGGATCCAGGTGCTCCCAGGGGCCTGACTTCAACCTCACTTGCGACCACACCACTCATCCCCCCAGGCTCTTCTTGCGCGACGGCGTCATCGAAGTGTTTGAATTCGGCGGCTCTTTGCCTTTTGGTTTAAAGATCTGGACCTCCTTCTCACATATCATTCCCTTGAAACCTGGTGTTAGTGTCTACAACTTATCTTTCAAACCACCTGGGAGGTCCTTCCATCTTTATCCCTTTGTTCTGAACATCACTAGCTGCGACCTGGAGGTGTACTCTGTCGAAGAGAATACCACCCGGTCAATCTGTGCAACTGTGTGCCCAGATCCAGAAATCACACAAGTGGATATGCACAACTGTGATGGTTTTGGATGTTGTCGTGTAGATGTGAACAGCTATGCCGACACTTACCACTTCAAATTTGTTCGCGACCAAAACACAAAATACACCAGAGCACACTCTAACCAGACCTCTCAATTGTGGGATGAAATCAGCATAACTTCCACTGGTGGTTTAATTTTCTCATGGGATATAGGCGATGAACCCACCGCCTGTGTTGCCTGTGTCAGCGAACATGCCGAGTGCCTCGGCTACAACTACAATACACTAGGCATGATATCAAGAAATGGCTACAACTACAACTGCGTGTGCAATGACGGTTATACAGGCAACCCCTACATTCCACATGGCTGCTCCAGTAATGACAAAGGTAACCTTTTTTAGCTAATCAAGCCACCAAAGATACTGCTGCTGTTAGGCATTTAGGGATTTGTACATACTAACCTTATACTGATCAATTTAGGGTATAATCCAATTCCGAGCAGGGCTGACTGTATCCGTTGGTGTGGTAACATTAGTGTACAATTCCCATTCGGCTTTGAAGAGGGTTGCTTTGCCACTGAAGAGTTTCGACTCAACTGCACAAATATGACGCCATCCGATGCCATGGTCATGTTGGAGGAGAAAAAGGTCATCAACATGAATGTTGAAGAAGCGACCTTTGATGTCACCATTCCCGACCAACAACGATGGGACCCCGTATCACCACCTAACGGTCTTTTATCGGCAAATGGGTTATTTCTCTCTGTCAAGTGGGTTGCTGCCCATCTAAGTTGCGCAGAGGCTCAACAGAATAGATCTGGATATGCTTGTGTAAGTGCCAACAGCAAATGTGTGGAGGTAAGCTCTGAAAGGATCTATGCTGGTTACCGCTGCAAATGCTCAGATGGCTTCCGAGGAAATCCATACATCCAAAGTGGTTGTCGAGGTATTCCCTCCCTTTCTCTAGGGTTGCAAATGATGCAATGCATTGCAACCCCTACCGCTAGAGAAAAATGTACTGCTAGCTAGAGTATTTCTTTCTTTCTTTTTTGCGAAATTAGCTAGAGTATTTCTGTAACCTCTAAAAGAAAGTTGCATATATGTTGCCATGTGTTACTAAAATAACTGCATGTTACTGTTAGCCAGTGATTTTTCAGCTATTTCTTATCTGTCCACGTTGATCCCATCTAATTGGCTCATGTACTGTTCCATGCTAATTGAATAGTGTACTATGTTCCATGTTACTCCCTTTAATTCATAATATAAGCAGCTTTATAATTTGCGACATTTAAACATTTTTAGATTAGGTTTGACTATCAATATAGAAAAAATTACAAACATGGAAAATATCAATTGATATTACTAGATTAGTCACCAAATATATAGTTATTTCTGTTTCAAACAATATTATTTTCTAAAATGTACAGTCAAACCTTGGCTATAAAGACCATGTCCATGTCCTGAATTACTTATGTTGAATCAGGGGAAGTATATATTCTGTCTGATCGATAAGTCTATGTACTATGGTCTTTGTGGGGCTGCAACACATAGTCCTTTGTGGGGCTGCAGCACATGGTCCTTGTGGCTGTTAGGATAGAATCCTTGACCATCAAGGACTGGCAGTTAGGATAGCATCTTAGACTAGCATCTTAGCAGCATCTTAGACTAGCATCTTAGCATTTGCTTGGCTGGCTAGAGCCTATAAATATGTATCCCCAACCCCTCAGGTTGGCATGGCATTGTGTGAGAAATAAACCAACGAAAATTGTCCCAACTCTCCTAGTGTCATCCACAACTATCAATGCTCAGGCTGAAAGGTCTAACAAGTGGTATCAGAGCCTCGTTATCTTTTACCCTGAGCATTTCCTTCTCACCTCTCTCACCGGGAGCTGAGTAGCCTAAGCCGGTAGCAGCAGCTGCTCCGACTGCCCCTAGTTACCTCCCTCCCTCCGGATTGTCGAGCAGCAGCTCGTCAGCAACAGCCTCCTCTTCACGCAACAGCCCCCCCTGCAGCGAGCCATGTCTGCAGGTCGCTCTCAGCACACGGCTACCTCGAGCATACGGCGCCGGCAGGAGCCCGAGCGCGCCGTGGCAGAGGAGCGTGAGCGAGCAGCTGTAGCAGCAGCTGCTGCGGCAGCAAGGGTGTCGAGGCTAGCTGCAGCGGAGCTGGCAGCAGCCAGAGCGGAGGTAGAAGCAGCCAGGGCGGAGGTAGAAGCAGCAGCAGCAGCGGAGGCAGTACGTGAGGCTACGGCGGATGCCAAGGCACTCCGCATCGGCTCCGGCAGCTCCAACGGCTCCGCGCCTGCGGACGACGGCGCCGACGCAGACCGCGCCAAAGTGGCGCAAGAGCGGACGGCGCAGTGGCCAGCCGAGCACGCCCGCGCTCCAGGTGGAGGTGCGCATGGCGACGGCGGCTGCAACGACCAGGACCGCGGCCTCTATGAGGTCCGGACTGTGGTCAGGGATGTTGGTCTCGGTGTTGGGTGGCCTACCCTCACTAAAACCAACTACGCCGAGTGGGCCGCGATCATGAAGATCAGGCTCCAGGTGCGGCGGCTGTGGGAGGCAGTCCAGGACAGCAACGTCGACCACCAAGAAGATCGACGGGCGCTGGACGCCCTCATCGCCGTAGTCCCGCCCGAGATGCAGTTCTCGCTTTCCAACAAGCGGACTGCCAAGGAGGCTTGGGACGCCATCGCCGCGGCACGCATTGGCAGCGACCGTGCTCGCAAGTCCACACTGCGGGCACTTCGTAAGGAGTGGGAGAGCCTGGCTTTCAAGCCAGGTGAGGACGTTGATGACTTTGCTCTCCGTCTCAACACTCTGCTGCAGAAGATGGTGAAGTTCGGCGATGCCACCTACATCGAGGAGAGAGCTGTCGAGAAGCTTTTTCGGTGCATTCCCGAGAAGTACAAGCAGATGGCTCGCTCGATCGAGTCTTTGCTGGACCTCTCCACGATGACGATCGAGGAGGCGATAGGTCGCCTCAAGGTCGTAGACACCGACGAGCCACAGCCTCCCTCGGGGCCCATCACCACCGGCGGGAAGCTGCTCCTAAGTCGGGAGCAGTGGGATGCCAGCCTTGGTGACAAGAAGAAGGGGGAGCCTTCTTCCACGACGGGCGGCCGCAAGCGCGGCAAGCAGTGCAAGGCGCGAAGGGGCGGCAAGGCACAAGGACGTGCCGAAGGTGACGCCCGCGGAGGCGCCAAGGACGGCGTTGCTGGCAAGCCCAAGACGGCACAGGACAACAGCTGCCACAACTGTGGCCGGCTTGGCCATTGGGCCAATGAGTATCGACAACCATGACAAGGCCAGGCTCACGTCGGACAGGCGGAGGAGGAGGAGACGGCTCTGTTCATGGCGCATGCAAGCATCGAGCTACCTTCAGCGACACTAGTCGCAAAGGCTCTCTTCCACCTCGACGAGCCAAAAGCACATGCTCTTCTCGGCGATGGCTCTGGGAAGGACAAGACTGCGGGGTGGTGCCTCGATACCGGCGCCACCCACCACATGACCGGTCGAAGGGAATTCTTCGCCGAGCTCGACTCCGACGCGCGAGGCTCCGTCAAGTTTGGGGATGCCTCAGTTGTGGAAATTAAGGGCTTCGGCTCCGTCATCCTCACCACCAAGACGGGAGAGCACCGGCTGCTCACCGGTGTCTACTACATCCCCGCGCTAGGGAACTCCATCATCAGCTTGGGACAGCTGGATGAGAACAGCTCACGCGTGCTGATTGAGCATGGGGTCCTACGCATCTGGGATCGCCAGCGTCGCCTTCTCGCCAAGGTACCCGGAGGTGAAAATTGACTCTACGTCCTTGATGTGCAGGTGGCACAACCGGTTTGTCTCGCTGTCCGTCGGGACGACGAGGCGTGGCAATGGCATGAGCGCTTTGGGCACCTTCATTTTGAGGCCCTGAAGCATCTAAGTGCCAAGGAGATGGTGCGAGGCCTGCCATGCCTCGACCATGTGCAGCAGTTCTGCGACATCTGTGTGCTGACGAAGCAGAGATGACTCCCCTTTCCCCAGCAGGCGAGTTTTTGGGCCAAGGAGAGGCTGGAGCTCGTGCACGGAGATCTGTGCGGCCCAGTGATGCCAGCCACACCAGGAGGTCGACGCCACTTCCTGCTGCTCGTCGACGACCTCTCTCGCTACATGTGGGTGATGGTCCTCGGCGGTAAGGGAGAGGCGGCGGACGCCATCAGGCGCGCGCAAGTTGCTGTGGAGGCGGAGAGCGGCCGCAAACTGCGCGTGTTACGCACTGACAACAGCGGCGAATTCACAGCGGCTGAATTCGCATCGTACTGCACTGATGAGGGCATCCAGCGCCACTACTCCGCGCCGTACAGCCCGCAGCAAAACGGCGTCGTCGAGCGGCGCAACCAGACGGTTGTGGGGATGGCTCGGGCTCTCCTCAAGCAGAGAGAGATGCCGGCTGTTTTCTGGGGAGAGGCGGTGCTAACGGCCGTCTACATCCTCAACCGCTCGCCTACTAAGGCACTCGACGGCAGGACGCCGTACGAGGCCTGGCATGGGCGGAAGCCGACGGTCTCCCACTTGCGGGTCTTTGGCTGCCTTGCATTCGCCAAAGAGCTCGGCCACATCGGCAAGCTCGACGACAGGAGTACTCCGGGAGTCTTCATCGGCTATGCGGAGGGCTCAAAGGCCTACCGCATCCTCGACCCAGAGACACAGCGTGTGCGCACGGCGCGAGACGTCGTGTTCAACGAAGGGCGAGGGTGGAAGTGGGACAAGGCAGTGGACGACAGCTAGACGCCGGCGTATGACGACTTCATTGTCGAGTACGTCCACTTCAAGGAAGCTTGGGGAGCAAGTAGCTCCTCTTCGCCGAGCACGTCTACCCCAGCTCCAAAACTAAATCGACTCCGGTGCCTGCTACGCCGACGGCACCACAACCGGCGACGCCGCATACTCCAGCCCCGACAGTCACCACTCCGGGCTCGTCTTCATCAGCACCAGCTCACGCAGAGCACAACCCGATGAAGTTCGCTTCCCCGCTCACTCACGACGAGGAGCGCAATGACGCGTATCATAGCGGCGAACCGCTGCGGTATCGTACGATGGATAATCTACTCGGCGACCAGCCGGTGCCGGGACTGGTGCCACGCGACCTGGAGGCGCAGCTACAACTCGCGTGTGAGGACGGCGAACCTCGGTCATTTGCAGAGGCCGAGAGAGACGCGGCATGGCGCGCCGCGATGCAGTTGGAGATGGATGCGGTCGAGCAGAACCGCACCTGGGAGCTCGCTGACCTCCCTCGTGGTCACCGCGCAATCACCCTTAAGTGGGTGTTCAAGCTGAAGAGGGATGGAGCCGTCGCCATCATCAAGCACAAGGCTCGCTTGGTGGCCCGAGGCTTCTTGCAGCAGGAAGGAGTCGACTTCGACGACGCTTTCGCTCCCGTGGCACGGATGGAGTCCGTGCGACTTCTCCTTGCACTAGCTGCCCAGGAGGGCTGGCGTCTCCATCACATGGATGTCAAGTCGGCATTCCTCAACGGCGACTTGAAGGAGGAAGTCTATGTGCATCAGCCACCGGGATTTGCGATCCCCGGCCAGGAGGGCAAGGTACTCCGCCTGCGTAAGGCTCTCTACGGCCTACGGCAGGCACCTAGGGCGTGGAACGCCAAGCTGGACTCCACGCTAAAGAAGATGGGCTTCGAGCAAAGCCCGCATGAGGCGGCCGTCTACCGACGGGGCAGTGGAGGAAATGCCCTGCTGGTGGGCGTCTATGTTGACGACTTGGTGATCACCGGCATCAAAGATGCAGAGGTGGCGGCGTTCAAGGAAGACATGAAGGCCACCTTCCAGATGAGTGATCTGGGGCTCCTCTCCTTCTATCTAGGGATCGAGGTGCACCAGGATCACTCCGGGATCGCGCTTCGACAGTCCGCCTATGCCAAGCGCATCGTTGAGCTAGCTGGGCTCACCGACTGCCACCCAGCTCTCACTCCGATGGAGGAGAGGCTGAAACTGAGCCGCGACAGCACGACGGAGGAAGTGGATGCTACGCAGTACCGACGCCTTGTGGGGAGCCTTCGCTACCTCGCCCACACAGGGCCGGACTTGGCATTCTCCGTGGGCTATGTTAGTCGGTTCATGGAGCGACCGACGTCGGAGCACCAGCAGGCAGTGAAGAGGATCGTCCGCTACGTGGCAGGGACACTCGACCACGGCTTCCACTACCCTAGGTGTCCGGGGGCGGCACACTTCGTCTTGTACAGCGACAGCGACCACGCCGGCGACATCGACACCAGCAAGAGCACGAGCGGGATCCTCTACTTCCTCGGCAAGTGTCTCGTGAGCTGGCAATCGGTCAAGCAGCAGGTGGTGGCCCTGTCCAGCTGTGAGGCCGAGTACATAGCGGCCTCCACCGCCTGCACTCTGGCACTCTGGCTCGCTCGACTGCTTGGTGATCTCCTCGTCCGAGACACCAGAACGGTGCAGCTCCTGGTGGACAGCAAGTCCGCCCTGGCCCTGGCAAAGAACCCCGTTTTCCACGAACGGAGCAAGCACATCCGACTGAGGTATCACTTCATCCGCAGCTGTTTGGAAGAAGGGAGCATCGAGGCGAGCTACATCAACACCACAGACCAACTCGCAAACCTGCTCACCAAGCCTCTTGGGAGGATCAAGTTCCTCGAACTCTGCTCCAGGATTGGGATGATTCGACTCTCCCACAAGACGACGTACAAGACTTAGGGGGAGAATGATGGATAAGTCTATGTACTATGGTCTTTGTGGGGCTGCAGCACATAGTCCTTTGTGGGGCTGCAGCACATGGTCCTTGTGGCTGTTAGGATAGAATCCTTGACCATCAAGGACTGGCAGTTAGGATAGCATCTTAGGCTAGCATCTTAGCATATGCTTGGCTGGCTAGCAGCCTATAAATATGTATCCCCAACCCCTCAGGTTGGCATGGCATTGTGTGAGAAATAAACCAACGAAAATTGTCCCAACTCTCGTAGTGTCATCCACAACTATCAATGCTCAGGCTGAAAGGTCTAACACTGTCAATGTATCTTATCAAGAGTTTGTTAATTTCAGATATTAACGAATGCCTTCAACCAAACAGCTGTAAAGGGATCTGCCATAATACCAAAGGAAGCTTCAGTTGTACTGAATGTCCTCTCAAGACTGAGTATGATCCAATAAAAATGCAGTGTACCAAGATAAAACAACAGCCTCTACTCTTAGGTAAGACTATATTCTTGTTATATTTATGATAGACAAAACAGAGCAGAAATTTAAAAGAGCTTAATGCTTGCAGGTATAATTATTGGGATGTCCTGTGGTTCCATGATTCTTCTTCTGAGCTTCAGTATAGTGTTTCTTACTCGTAGATGGAAAATAAATGTTCAAAAGCAACTAAGGAAGAACTACTTCCGGAAGAACCAAGGTCTTCTCCTAGAAACGTTGATACCATCTGATGAAACTGCAAATGAGAATACAAAGATTTTCTCTTTAGAAGAGCTAGAGAAGGCAACCAACAACTTTGATCCTACGCGTATCGTCGGCTGTGGGGGCCATGGCATGGTTTACAAAGGCATATTATCTGATCAGCGTGTCGTTGCAATAAAAAAATCTAAGGTCATTGAGGAGTGTGAGATCAGTCAATTCATCAATGAGGTTGCAGTTCTCTCTCAGATAAATCACAGAAATATTGTAAAGCTCTTTGGATGTTGTCTCGAAACTGAGGTTCCACTGCTCGTGTATGACTATGTGTCCAGTGGCTCACTGTCTGAAGTTCTTCATGCTGATTCAAGTGATGGTTTTTCTTTGTCTTGGAGTGATTACTTAAGGATTGCCCTGGAAACAGCAGGAGCTCTATCTTATCTCCACTCTTCAGCTGCAATATCAATCTTCCATCGTGATGTGAAATCCTCGAATATACTCTTGGATGTGAACTACACAGCTAAAGTTTCAGATTTTGGCACCTCTAGATTGGTTCCGATTGATCAAACACACATTGTCACGAATGTACAGGGTACATTTGGCTACTTAGATCCAGAGTATTTCCATACCGGACAGTTAAACGAGAAGAGCGACGTGTACAGTTTTGGTGTGGTACTAGTGGAGTTGCTTCTCAGAATGAAGCCTGTTTTTACAAGTGAATCGGGCATGGTCAAGAGCTTGTCAAACTATTTTATCCAGGAATTCAAGGATGGAAGAATCACAAGTATTGTTAACTCTCAGGTCCTCGAGGAGGCAACCGACGAAGAGGTGAACAGTGTCGCCTGTCTTGCAGAGGCGTGCTTAAGGCTATATGGCGAAGAAAGACCCACAATGAAACAAGTGGAGACAGAACTGCAGACTCTACGAACAAAACGGGTGAAGTCATGTCAAGCAGATCCGAGAAATGAAGAGCGAATGCTACCGGAGTCACTACCTCAAAGAGGAGTTATAGCTGCTCGCCAATCTTTGACAACAGAACTGGATGAGAGAGATAACTTACAGTCAAGAGACAGCCGACAATGCTATAGCTTAGAGTGTGAGTTCATGGCGTCTGCTAGTCTACCACGCTAGATGAGTCCGTCAAGTCAATAATGGATGATGATTATGTTTCCATTTTGTTAACTGGTTTGTGTTTCAGACTAAAACTACAGAGATTGGTACCCATAAGTCAATTTGTGTCCAGGCATCATGATTGTAGAGACATGGAGTGAATGGCTGGCATATGCATTGTATTGATGAAATGCTGATAAGGCATATTCTGGATTATATTAGCAATTATTTTGAGCACTCCATTGCTATGATATGTTGTTTTATTCAGATCATGAATGTGAGCACACTCCCAGCTCCCACATACACTGGGTTCTTGCATTTAGTAATTATTAGTAATAGGCTTAACTTAAAGTTTATTATACAGCCTGTTTTGTTTGGCCATTTTGATTTTTGTCGCTGCCACTTGTGATGATTTATACATTACTGTGCTTTTATTTGTATACAATACCATGATTTCCAGGCGCCATGGTAAAAGCGCGAGTTATTTTTTGAATGTACAGCTGATCATTTTCCTGTTATTGCGTTACTTGATTCTTTCTCTGTAGTTTATCTCCAGTGTTCAGAATTTTTACTCTGTTTTCTTGGTTGCAGCTTATGCGAGCACCAGCTAGTGTTGGTGGTGGTGGATTCAGTTACTGTCACCTAGTGCCTGTTCGGGGATGGACTGCTCCAGCAACTCCGCTCCGTCGGAGGAGCGGCAGAACGTCCGCTCCGAAAAAATTACATTACGGATCGTTCCGCTCCACCGCGGAGTCAGGAGCCGGAGTGTTTCCGAACACTCCCCTAGTATCAGTTAGGTTCGTCTCCACCATGTGGTGACTGAAGATTGCTAGCCAGCATCCACTATCGATGAGCAGAATGTTCCACCTCCACATTCTCCTGATGCCCCACTGCGGTGAGCTTCTCGTGTGATTCGCCATTTTCATGCTGCAATTTTGCGTGCTCCTTTTTTTATTTCTATGTTTGGCATGAACTTTGGTTGTTGGTAATGCATTTCTTGTGTAGTGCACACCTTTGGGAATCCAGAAAATCCACAAGCGAAATGTGTAAAGTGGTATATTAGGAGCAGACATAGACTGGCCCCTTTGGTGGGCTTGAATTGTCTGCAAACAGAAGGTATTGACCGATTTGCTTAGGTCTTGTCTACTGAGGTCACAATCATGCTCTTCTCCTTCTGCATCGCATCAAATACACCATAGTCAAAGTCATGGTCATCTCCTTAACATCGCATCAAATACAGCACTGCCCCATCCAGGTCATGGTCATCCACATTTGCTTAGTTCTTGTCTACGAGGTCACGATCATGCTCTTCTCCTTCTGCATCACATCAAATACACCATAGTCAAAGTTGTGGTCATCTCCTTAGCATCGCATCAAATACACCACTGCCCCACCCAGGTCATGGTCATCCACAGCCACAGGGCCATTTACTAGGTCATGGTAATGCATGGCCATCTCCTTTCACATGGCATCAAATACAGACCGCATCCACGCCCATTTGATTCCTTTTCCAGTCTTCCTTGGGTCAACTGTAAGTATTTGTAATCATAGATATATATGCAGTAGGAAGGCAGTCATGAAAGCGGTACCCAGAAGAGAAGGTAGTGCTGCCTGACCTGAATTTCTCTAGTGCAAGGTGTAGTGTAGAATCATGGGCATCTTGCCGATGGTGTTCTCTGTGTTGGTACTCGGGTCACTGGGAAAGCTAACAGCTCTGCCATCTGGAGTTATGACAAGCCAACAGGGCTCTGAGGGGAACAGGGCGCAACCATCTCGAACTGGTGGCACGATTGATGGCTGCCCAACAAGCTGCGGCAGTGTGAGCTTTGGCTATCCCTTCGGCATCGGATCCAGGTGCTCCCTTGAGCCTGACTTCGACCTCATTTGTAACGGCACCACTCAGCCCCCCAAACTCTTCTTGCGCGACGGCATCACCGAGGTGATCGACTTTGGCGATCCTTATTGGAGTTCAAACAGGATCTTGGCCTCCTTCTCCCAAACCATCCCCATTACATATGGTGTCAGTATCTACAACTTGTCTTTGAAACCTCTTGGGAGGTCCTTCCATTTTTATTCAATTGCTCTAAATATCACCGGCTGTGACCTGGTGGTGTACTCTGTTGAAGAGAATGACATCCAGCCAATCTGTGCAACTGTGTGCCCGGATCCAGAAATCACAGAGATGATGGCTATGCATAACTGTAATGGATTTGGATGTTGTCGTGTAGATGTGGACAGCTATGCCAGGACCCACACTTATCAGTTCAAACTTGTCTACGGTCAGAACCCAAAAAACACCAGTGCACGCTCTAACCAGTCCTCTCAATTGTGGGATAAAATCAGCATAACTACTGATGGCTTTGTGCTCTCATGGGACATGGGGAATCAATCCGCCTGTGTTGCTTGTGTGAGCGAGCATGCCGGGTGTGGCTACAGCTACGATGCACCATTTTTCATGCCCTCGGGAAATGGCTATTTGTGCTTCTGCAATGAGGGCTATACAGGCAACCCGTACATTTCACATGGCTGCTCCAACGGCGACAAAGGTAACATATTTTTCCTAATCAAGCGACCAAACGGACAGCTGCTGTTAGTCATTTTTTGGGCACTGATGATACATGCTAACCTTTTACCGATCAATTTAGGATACAATCCAACCCCAAGCAGGGCTGACTGCACTCGTCAGTGTGGTAGCATTAATGTGCAATTCCCATTCGGCTTTGAAGAGGGTTGCTTTGCCAGGGAAGAGTTTCACGTCAACTGTACAAATACAACGTCATCGGCTGTTTCTCTGCTGGAAGATTTGGAGGTAATCGACATAAATGTTGACGAAGGGACCATTAATGCCACCATTGCTGACCAACAGTTGGCGTACCCTACGTCTGCTTCAGGGCGAAACAGTCTTTTTTCTGCAAATTTGTTATTTCTCTCTATCAAATGGGTTGCTGCTAATTTAAGTTGCACAGAGGCCCAAAAGAATAGGTCTGGATATGCTTGTGTGAGTATCAACAGCAACTGTGTAGAAGTAAGTGATGAAAGGGTCTATGCTGGTTACCGCTGCAAATGCTCAGATGGCTTCCAAGGAAATCCGTACATCCAAAGTGGTTGTCGAGGTACTCTCTTATTTTCTCTAGGATTACCGATGATACAGTCCCTAAAATGGGAAAATGTAGTAGTACTGGATATGTTTCAACTCTGTAAAAGAAAGTTGCATGTAAAATAACTGTATGTTACTACTTCTGTAATTAGACACTGAATTTTTCCCTACTTCTAGTTTATTTATCATCCATGTAGGTTTCATTTAATTAGCTGATGATTATTTCATGTTAATGGAACAACATACTGTGTGTTACGCTCTCTGATACATAATATAAGCAGTTTTAGAAATTTGTCCATTCAAATATTTTAGGTTTGACCATCAATATAGAAATTACTAACATGGACAAATACTAAATTGATATTAAGAGATTAGTGATGAAATATATTTTTAGTATATAATTATTTTTGTTTGAAACAACATATTTTCTTTAAAATATAGTCAAAATGTTACTATGAAGACCTTGATGATGTCCTAAACTACTTATTGTGAATCAGAGGGAGTATGTATTTTTCCAAAGCATCTTATAAAGACTTTTGTTAATTTCAGATATTAATGAATGCCTTCAACCAAACAAATGTAAGGAGATCTGCCGTAATACCGAAGGAAGCTTCAATTGTATTGATTGTCCTCGCAAGACGGAGTATGATCCATTAAAAATGCAGTGTAGTAGGATAAAACAACAGACTCTACTTGTAGGTATGACTACATTGCTGTTACATTTATTTATGAATTATGATAGACAAGATAGAATTTAAAAGAGCTTAATATCCGCAGGTATAATTATTGGGCTGTCCTGTGGTTTCGGCATTCTACTTCTGAGCTTCAGTGTAGTGCTTCTCACGCGTAAATGGAAAAGAAATGTTCAAAGGCAACTAAGGAAGTACTATTTCCGAAAGAACCAAGGTCGTCTCCTACAAACATTGATATCATCTGATGGAAGTGCAAATGACAAAACGAAGATTTTCTTGCTAGAAGAACTAGAGAAGGCAACAAATAACTTCGATCCTGCACGTATCATCGGGCGTGGGGGTCATGGCATGGTTTACAAAGGCATGTTATCTGATCAGCGTGTTGTTGCGATAAAAAAGTCTAAGGTCATTGAGGAGTGTGAGATCAGTCAATTTATCAATGAGGTTGCAGTCCTCTCTCAGATAAGGCACAGAAATATTGTAAAGCTCTTCGGATGTTGTCTCGAAACGGAGGTTCCACTGCTAGTGTATGACTATGTATCCAGTGGCTCACTGTCTCAAGTTCTTCATGCTGATTCAAATGATGATTTTTCGTTGTCTTGGAGTGATTACTTGAGGATTGCTCTGGAAACAGCAGGAGCTCTATCTTATCTCCACTCTTCAGCTTCAATATCAATCTTTCATCGTGACGTGAAGTCGTCGAATATACTGTTGGATGTGAACTACACAGCTAAAGTTTCAGATTTTGGAGCATCTAGATTGGTTCCGACTGATCAAACGCACATTGTCACGAATGTGCAGGGTACATTTGGGTACTTAGATCCAGAGTATTTCCATACTAGACAGTTAAACGAGAAGAGCGACGTGTACAGTTTTGGTGTGGTACTAGTGGAGCTGCTTGTCAGAATGAAGCCTGTTTTTACAAGCGAGTCCGGCACAGTCAACAGCTTGTCAAGCTATTTTCTGCAGGAGTTCAAGGAGGGGAGAATCACAGGCATTGTCAATTCTCAGGTCCTCGAGGAGGCGACAGAGGAAGAGATCAACGGTGTCGCCTCTCTTGCAGAACTGTGCTTAAGGCTGCGTGGCGCAGAAAGACCCACCATGAAACAAGTGGAGACCGAACTGCGGACCCTGCGAGCAAAACGCATGAACCCATCGCAAGCAGATCCAAGGAAAGAAGAGCAGATGCAACTAAGGGCATTAGCTCGACGGACTAGATCTGTTCGGCAATTGTCTGCGACGGAACCAGGCAAGAGAATCAATGTACGGTCAGGGCGCAGCGAACGATCTTACCGCTTGGAGGGGGACTGTGAGAGTTCATGCCATCTGCTAGCCGACCACCATGCTTAGATTAGTCTGTTGATGAGTTTGTAATAATGGTTAATTTGTGTCCCTCTTCTATGAACTGATGCTAGGGCTTGTATGACAGGTTAGTTAGATTGGCCTTGTGTAAGTCATTTTATGTCCAGATCATTTCAGGCATCATGATTATATCAGCTTTTCAGTTGGAATCGTACTTGTTTATATGTAAACTGCTTTTTATGATGTGCAGTGAGTTGTTGGCGTAGGCATTATGGTTGATGATGTTAATAAGAGATGTAGTGGATTATAACAATTTCATTTGATTCCCCTAAAGTTTTACAAAGATATAGGTTTATAATAGGGAATTTCAATAAAGTAGGAATAAGAATCAAGAGAAGAGTGATGCAAAGAAAAAAAAATATACAGATAGGAAAATCCTAACACATTCAAGAACAAAGAGGACACACACATATTTTGTTGGCTCCCGGGAGCAAATCCAGAACGGCGGAGGAGACAAGAACACTAAATACTTCCACGTATGTGCTTCCCAACGTTATCGTAAAAACAAAATATTTGTTCTTGAACATAATGAAGTCAACTTTCTTTCCCGTGAACAGAAAGAAATGGTTCTCAAAGATTTCTACACATAACTCACCGGCTCTTCCAAGCCACTCTTGTGTTTCGACATCCACCAACTTTATCCTGACCACATTCCTCAGTTGCGCTAGTGCAATGTGCCTTCTCCGAGCAGGAAATTAAGGATGTGTTCCTTCAAATGAACCACAATGCCAATCCCGGTCCGGACGGATTCGGGCTTGCCTTCTATAGAAAATTATTAGTCCTTACCTTAAAAGTTATATATTCCCCTTCTTTCATTACTATATATAAGATACTACTATAAAGTATGTTACATGAAAAATAAATAGTTAATTCATATTTTTTTAATAATATTATGAAATACGTACATATTTGTACGTAAAAATGAGTATGCTAAAATATGGTATATATTACCTAAAAATAGTATATATATTATATGAATATTTTTATATACTATATATTACGCATACATATTCTCCGACATGATAGATACTACATATAACATACCAAACAAAAGTGGAAGTAACTAGTCGACGAGTCACATTATGCGTAATACCTCGATCTAAAAAAAATGCATGTTAACATGTACACTCTTTACTTTTATTTTCTTATTCTCTTTCCATCAATTAGTGCATGTTTTAATTATTTACAAATACATAAATGCTAATAAATAGACATGCACGTTATTAAATACTAGGTGCCCAGGCTCCTAGGTGCCCTAAACAATTTACTTCACCCCCTCTATTTTAACATCAATGCATCGTAATTTTACGTTACATATTTTTTTTTTCTTATTCCATCGTAAAAATAAGTTATTCTTATTCCTCCAAAAATTTATACTTTATTAGACACCCAGGATGAGGAATAAGTTATTCTTCACCCTGGTTAGGACATAAATTTTTCACATGTATAAGGTAATTTTACGGCTATACTAAGAGAGTATTTCTTTTTTTAGGCCGTAATCTTACCTTTTCTTTTTATCAGGCCACAATCTTACCTTTTTTTGTCCGGTCATAATCTTACCTCACGTACTTTCTTTTTCTTACCTTTCACAACCTTGCCGTGAGAGAGGGGGTGAGGAATTTTATATATATATATATATGCAGAATAAGTTATTCTTCATCCCAGATAATCTTACGATCATTTCATTAATAAATTACTTTTGAAATGCAAATAGTTACATTTATATTGATTCACTACGTAAAGTTTGACATAAGAAAAAACAAAAATATAGTTCATAAGACCGAAAAAAACGCATTTTATGTATATTTTACACTATGTTTTTGTGTTTGTAATATTACATGACATAAAATATTTTTTACGATGACTACATATTTTCTTACGATCTCTTTTTACGTATAAAATAAAATAAAATTTACGAAACATAAAATTACGGTGCATTCATATAAAAATAGAGGGGTTGATGAATAACTATTCCTCACCTAGGGTGAGGAATATTTATTCTTCACACTCCCTTTATTTTCACAACAATGCACCGTAATTTTATGTTTCAATTTTTTATTTTATTTCATACGTAAAAAAAAGACCGTAACTTATTTTATTTCATATGTAAAAAAATATACATGAAATGCGATTTTTCTGTTCTTGTGGCCTATATTTTTATTTTTTACATCAAATTTTACGTAATGAATCAATATCAATGCAACGATTGTTATTCCAAATGTAATTTATTTATGAAACGGTCGTAAGATTACCTGGGTGAAGAATAACTTATTTTGCATCTTGGGTTACGAATAGACTTTCTATATATACATGTTTCGTAGACTATGCGGTAGAATATATATTAATTTACCATTTTAATTATGTTCATATAATATATATATAATATTTCAAAGTGAGTTGCATAAAAAATTACAAGTTAAACCATATTTTTTATTATATTTGTACGTATATATTTGTACGTAAAAAAGTATACACAAAATATGATACATGCTACAAAAAAATTAATATATATACTATCTAAATATTATTATATGTTACATATTATGCGTATATGCTCTCTGATTTGATAAATAGTACATACAACATATAAAACGCAAGTGGTGATAACTGCCCCTGATTAGTCGGATGTATTTTTCCTTATACTACCTTGTGGTACTATATACTACTCTATCATTTTTACTATGTTTATATACTATATTAAATCCAACATGAGTTATCTAAAAAAATGTAAGGAAGACCATAGTTTTTATTAGATTTATGAAATACGTCATATTTGTGCGTAAACAGAATATGTTCAAAATATGGTACATATTACCTAAAAAGTACTTCCTCAGTCCAAAATAAGTGACTCAAAAATGAATCAACTTTACACTAACTTTAGTACAAAGTTTAATCATTTTTGAGTCATTTATTTGGGACGGAGGGAGTACTATATATAGTACTTAAACATTGTTATAGACTAAATACTACGCGTGCATATACTCCGATATGATAGATAGTACCTACAACATACGAAACAAAAGTTGGAGTAAGTACACCCGATCGTATGAAACATTTACCATATACATACATACATACATATATATAAATCATTTCTTATGCAGGTTTACCTTTTTCCAAATACATGTAATACATTTTCCAAATACACGGTTGAAACTTTTTTCCAAATGACACATAACTTCTTTATAAAATGCTATGCGGGCATTTTTGTTTACTTTGTATATAACATCTTTTAAAATTTCCAAAGGAATTTAGAAAAACATGGTTTTTTTTAAATGTAATGCATATTTTTCTTTAATGGTATGAAACATGTTTTAATTATGTGAACATGTTTTTAGAGTACACGAACATTTTTTGCAGTTGTACAAACCAATTGTTTTAACACGTGAATTTTTTTTACATTGCTTAAACTTTTTTTAAATAGTACAATGCATTCTTTCTAAATTATGTGAACTTCTTTTACATTGTATTATCTTTTTCTCAAAATGTCATGAACATATTTTTGAAATGTGCGTACATCTCTTAAATGACACGAATATATTTTTGAATTAAAATAAAATATGTTTCCATTTCAAAAGTATATATAAATTTTCAAATGAAACAAAAAAAAAGAGAAATCGTGTGCTAGGCACTAGCGAGCTAGAGCTCCTCCTGTGCTGGGCCGGCTCAATTAGGGCGTCATTGAGGCGAGACATACTTGTGTCTCGGCGCGGCCAGACACAGGCTCCGTCCAGAGCTGCCGTGCACACACTTTTTTTAAGAACAAAGTGATGTGACAAATCAGAATCTGAGAAAGTCTAGCTTTTCCAAGTACGAGTTTCACCTAGATGCAACAAAGAGAATGATGATAGGGGTTTATAAGAGAAGAGAAAAGGTGTAAGAAAGTCTCACATTAACGTGCCGGATTGGTAGGAAATGGGGTGATCTTACAATCTATGTTGATGCAAGGAGTAGGGATTGCTATGCAACCGATGTACTAGACCTATAAGTGTATGAAAGCTCTTTATATGGAATTAAGTGGGTATGCATACAACTCACTTGTTCATGAAGACCTCGAACGATTGAGGAAGCTCGTCACCAGAATATGCAAGACAAGTTCTATAATATGAAATTCCCACAGGTTATAAAACAATATCATGAGGACTCCCTATATATGATAATGATGTGCTCACTCTCTCCTTTTCATTTTATTTTATTTTCTCCATTTTTTATGTGACTCTATTTGGTCTCTCTTTCTTATATATCCTCGCGGGTAGGGGCACATCCTAATAATGTGTCACGCTTTATTTTATTTACAACTCAAAAGATATAAACAACATGATGACTAAAAATGAATGCCTCTAGTAGTGTATCAGGATGTGTAATGATCTAGTGTAACATATATTATAATGACGAACGGTGGCTTTGCCACAAATATCATGACAACTCTATATGATCATGCAAAGCGATATGACAATGAATGCTCAAGTCATAGAGATAGTAACAATGGAAGTTGCATGGAAGTATATCTCGAAATGGCTATGAAAATGTCATGTTAGGTATGTATAGTGGATGTTTTGAGAAAGGATATAATGAGTCTTATGTGTGAGAGAGTGTGTCATCTAATGGGGTTTGGATGCACCGGTGAAGTTTGCACCAAGTCTGGAGGTGAGAATGGCCAATGCATGATACCGAAGAGGCTAGCAAAATATGGATAGGTAGAAGTGCTTTCAGTACAAAAACTCCCATTAAACATAAAGAACTCAAGTGCTTATTGTGAAAACTTAGTTAGCCTAGCCCTCGAAGGAAAATAGAACTTGCACGCTCCTTGGGAGGAGGTTGGTAGGAGCTAACCATCGCATGCCCCCGATCCCGGGGTGTTCCTAAGACGTAGGAGAGGTCCCTCCCACCTAGGAAGTGCTCGCCATCGCTGCCATCGGCAACTACCACGGCGGCGGCTGGTCCTGCTGCGCTCCAAAGGGGGGGGAGGGTGCTATGTGGTGGTTGCACCTGTGGATCTGCGGCGCGCATGGGGGTCGGTGTAGCAGGAGACGTTGCCCGCGAGGTGATATGTATCCAACATATCGATGATTTATGAAGTATTCATGCCAATATTCTACAACTTTCATAAAATTTTGGCAACATTTTATATTATTTTTGGGACTAACTTACTTATCTCGTGCCCAGTGCTAGTTCCTATTTTTGTGTGTTGTTTATTTCGAATAAAAATCCATATCAAACGAGGTCCAAACACAGTAAAAATTTGTCGAGATTTTTTGGAATATATGTGAATTTTTGGAAGAAGGATCAACACAACACGGTGCCCGAGAGCCCCACAAGATAACAGGGCATGACCAGGGGGTGGTCGTGTCCTGATAGCTTGTGGCCACCCCTTAAGTCAGTTGGGGGCCTTCTTACGTAGCAAGAAAGATATTTTCCAGATAAAAATCCCCTCAAAATTTCAGTATGATCGGAGTTACGGATCTCTGGATATTTAAGAAACGGTGAAGGGCCAGAAAACAGCAGCGAAAACATGAGAGAAAGAGAGAGAGAGATCCAATCTCGGAGGGGCTCTCGCCCCTCGGGGAGCCATTGAGGCCATGGACCGGAGGGTAGAACCTCTTCCCATCTAGGGAGAGCCCATGGAGGAGGAATCCTAAGGGGGGAGACTCTCTCCCAATCTATCTTGGTGGTGTCGGAGTAGCGCTAGCGAAACCATCGCCGCGGTGATCGTCTTCATCAACATCACCGTCTTCATCTCCTTCCTCATCTCTTTTCAGCGGTCCACTCTCTCGCACCCTGTTGTAATCCCCTACTTGAACATGGTGTTTCATGCCATACATTATTAATCAATGATGTGTTGTCATCCTATGAAGTTTGAGTAGATTTATGTTGTCCTTTGGGTTGATTGATGATCTTGATTGGTTTGATTGTATGCTTTATTTTGGTGTTGTCCTATGATGCCCTCTGTGCCGCGCACACATGAGGGATTCTCGTTGTAGGGTGTTGCAATACGTTCATGATTTGCTTATAGTGGGTGGCTAGAGTGACAGAAGCTTACACCCGAGTAAGGGGATTGTTGCGTATGGGAGTAAAGGGGACTTGATGTTTAATGCTACTGTTGGGTTTACCTTAATGATTTCTAATAGTTGCGGATGCTTGCTAGAGGTCCAATCATCACTATAACAAAACAGACATTAAGTAACACAATCATGTAACACATTGAAAAACGTGTTACAAGGAAAGTTATTGTAACACGTCATTTTTGTGTCCAATGAAAGACAGTAACACATACTATATAAGGCATCAAAACGTGTTACAGGGATGTTGTAATGGTAACATATAAATATGTGTTGGGCAAATGTGTTACATATATTCTGACATGGTAACATATAAATATGTGTTAGTAAAATGTGTTACGTTAGTTCAGCTTAGTAACCTATAATCATGGTTGATACATAGTCTTAGAGGCTCTATTATAAGGAGAATTAGAATAACCTAAGATCAATTGCATACACAGATCACAAATACCTTGACACATAGGGCCCATGTGTCAACATATTTTTTTATAAATGTGTTCTTGTCTTTGTAAATACTGTTCTCATTCTTTGTTAATATGGTATGAAAAAACAATACAATTTGGTTGGTAAATACCGAACTATTTTTGGAATGGTTGCAGTGAATATCATATTAACCATTTTTTATGCGAATTTTAGGATGTCCCGGTGACCATAAACGGAAATACACACTTTGAAATGATCATATGAAATTAAGTATTTGATGTCAATACTCACAAGGGAGTGGAAGACCACCAACAAACGAGAGCTTAAATTTGACCATGTGATTTAATAACCAGACTGACGGTCTGACCAAAAAAAGGGAACCAATGACTCGTCCGGGTTTTAAAGGTGTGTTGGTCTTTAAACAAAAAAAATAGTAAACTATTCAAAAATCGTGTGAAACTAGGAATCGGACAATTGACTTGAGCCCTCGCATGGCCAACGGTCCAATACCAACTGGGTTCGATTTTTCTGATCGGGCGAGGGCGAACTAGAAAGGCATGGAATTTTTCAAAATAAGAAATAGTCACGCGATCCACCAGACATCCCAGGACGGAAAGTATGTTATCTCATGCCTCTCCCTCATATAAAATTACAAGAATGATTACCGATCTTGTTATCAATTGCTTAGGACAATTCTGCACACCATGCCATCATTGTTCCACACTCGCTATTTGTAATATATTCTAACTTTATTTAGGCAGTGAGTATTTTCATATTTTTGTTCTCCAATATCATGCTAAGCTATCCTATTTATATGCACAACGCAGTTTTATTTCTCATTACTAGATAGAAGCAAACGCTCGGTGTACGTAGAGTCGTATCGGTGGCATATAGGACTTGCAAGAATATTGATCTTACCTTTAAATCCTTATGGGTTTGACACTCCATACTTCTCGCTTCCATCTTTGGAAAATGCTACGACGATTCCTTGCACTTGGGGATTATCACCGAGCAGGGCAGGGAATCTCCATGGCAACAGATCTACTAGTTTATGGAGCGCCTCGTGCACTGCTTGCAGAGGGCGTGGTGGTTCCGTGCGGCTGTGGTGGTGCCTGTCTACATGGTCTGCGGGACGGGTTTCCTTAGCTGGCGATGTCCTTGGCTCCAGCAGGTGGCCGGGTGGGGGCGTGCCTCCCCTTGCTCGCGGATCTGCTCTACGGAGGCTTCGCAATGTATTCTGCAATGGCATGGCTGTCGGAGAAGCCGATGGTGAAGCATCCATGTTGGTATCGACGGATGCATATGCTAAGACACGTCATGCGATGATGGTGGCTCGCGGGGTGGAGGTCGGTCCTATGTGGTGGATACACGGCATGGAGTGTGATGGACGCCGGAGCGGCGGCTCTGGAGCTGTGGTCGGCTGCTTTTTCCAAAGAGGTGCCTACGGAGGCCGGCGCGACATGAGGTGTTGATTTTGGTGCATCTCATGTGGATGCGGGGAGTGACGGCGTGATTTTGCTGCAGCTGTAGGTGGTCCGGTGTAATCCTGACCCTCGAGCTCTAGCTGTCGCTGACGCGTGGTGGTGGTACTGTTGTGGTTGCGGTGTCGTGGTGGTGCCTTGCCGAGTTGCTCGTGGTGGTGAGGTGGAGGGTGCTGGGACGGACCGGCCCTGCCCGAGCTCAGACTGGATGTTGGCCAGGCAGTGTGCGAGGTGAAAATCTGCTTCGGACTGTGGCTGGAGTCGGCAGCGGCGATGCCTGTGGGCACCGTCACTTTCTTGCAAGAGTTCTCGATGTATTGTTGTCCTCCCCTCCATTCGGGGTAGCTTTGAGGGAAACCTTAGATCTATGGATCAGGCGATGACGATGCTTTTGCATCGCTCTGCATCGTTTTTGGAGCAGGAATTGGTTGGTGGGACTAGTGTTGGTTGGTGGTTGTTCGCTGGTGTTGCAACTCATGTGGCAACAGTGATGGTGGTAAGAGAAGCAGGGCTGCAGCAATGCCCTTCGTTGTCGAGCGTTGGACATGTCCTAAGCGTGAAGTTGGAAATGCAGCGTTGCGGCAGCAATGATGCCATATGATGGGAAGTCGAGCTATGTTGTTGCAAGGCGTGCTTCTTTCTCCTGCGAGACTTGTGACCGAAATTGGAGCTGCCTGGTCCTCGGCGCATTTGGCCGGCTGTTTGACATAGGCCGCCAGGGTTCTCGTGTGTTGTTCGTTTGGATGGGCCTTAATGGGTTGTTCGTGGTGAAGTCAGAGTCGCTTGCTCAGGGAGAAGTGATGACGATGACATTGTAGGCAACCTCGACGGTGATGTCTCCTCGGTGGTGTGTGCGTGTCTTATGGGTAGCAAGGTGAGGTCGGGATGCCTTATTTTGTGGGGATGTTTGTAGCGGTTTCCGTCCGGGTACCCGTCAATTAACCAAACAATTTTTTACCCTTCTTCTTTATTAATGAGATGAGGCAAAGATTTTGCCTCCGTTTTGAAGAAAAAAAGTTTAATCAATTAATGATAAATTATACTCCGACTTCACTGCTATTACCAACGGGCCACCGACTCATGAACTCTAATATCAATATTAATACTTGTCTTTAATATTTACTAGCATGCTCACCTATTACTACCTCGATATCACAAAACTATTGCAAGGAATCAAACATGTCTTATTCAACGATCTTACAAATCCATGCTAGTTTTTATTATACCACCTTTATGTACCTATCATTATTTGTACCAACCATACAAGCAAATAACCACTTCATGTTTAACTTTTATTAAAGAAAGAAAAGAGAGTGCACACAATTTCTACAAACATATCTCCATGCTCAAACAAATATAAGTGAAGAACTAGAGCATTTCCCTCAACTCAAAAAGATATAAGTGAAGTACAAATGGTCATTCTATAAATGAGATGGGTGTGTGCCTTCTCATAATAAATGTGTTCGAGGAAATATGAGTGTGACAACCAGCAAACAAAACAAAGTTAAAAACAAAGACGCTCCAAGAAAAACACATATCATGTGAAGGGCAAAAATATAGCTCCAAGTAAGATATACCGATAATTTGAACACGAAGGAGAGGATACTTTACGGGGCATCCCCAACCTTAGATGCTTGAGTCTTACTTGATATTACCTTGGGGTGCCTTGATCGTCCCCAATCTCGGGTTCTTGTCGCTCCTTATTCTCCTCCATAGCACTATCTCACTCAAAACTTGAAATTTTCATTCACGAAAAACTTAATGAAACTTCATGAGATGGGTTAGCATAACAGAATAAATCATTCACTTATGGTACTGTCAAGAAAAGATTCATAACTATTTACATTCAATTTTTACTGTATTTTATCATTTCTACAGTTTATACCTCCCGATACAAACCATAGAGACTTCAAAGCAAGCAAACAACAAAAATAAAACATAATCTATCATAAGCAGAATAGCATGTAAAGATCTAGTTTCTAGTCATACTTGTGTAAATACGCAAATTCTTAACCAAATATGTGTAAAATAATTAGTAATTTATCACGTTTCCGTAGAGAGAAACAAGTCAATCACTGGATGGAAAGTTTCTGTTTCTGCACATAACCTAGTAAACAAACATTTTGCAATATCCCAAAGTCTTAACTTGGCACAAAAGCAAAATAAAATATACAAACACAATTACTAAAATGGCAATAATCATGTTGAATCACAAAAACAGAAAGTGTAAAGTAAAGATAACTATTGGGTTGCCTCCCAACAAAGCTATTGTTTAATGTCCCAAGCTAGGCATAATGCAATCTATCAAGTATTATTATCTTTTAGTTCCTCAATAAGGCAAATTGATTTTCTAGGAGGCTTAGCAGGTATTCTTTCAATCATAACACTTCTAGGGATAAATTTCAAAAGGTGCATATACAAATTGGCTTGTTTTTAATCTTAACAAAACTTGGTGAACGTTAATCAGTTTTAAATCAGATTTCTGTGTGCTATAGGAAGCACTCTTAGTTGGTTTAGAAACCTTTGCAACATAAGCTAGTTTCATATTTTCATTAGTAAGAGTTTCTTTATTAGTTTTAGTGGAGAAAACGAGAAGCCCAAAACATTAATAACTTCCTCCAACTTATCAATTCTAGAAGGACTTTGATCTACTCTATCAGTAGTTGATTCTTTTAGTAATTTTAGAGCAATTCCTACCATAGAGCCTAACTTATTCATAGGACCATGCATCTTCTTATTAACTTCCTCTAATTGTTGACTAGTGGGCATCTTAGTTTCAATAATATCCAATCTTTGCATAACATGTTCCAAAGTTAACCCAGTTTCATCAACTTTAATAGGTGGTGATCCACTAGATTTCCATAGCATTAAAAACATATAAGGTGTGACTACTCAAGAATTATCTCCACTCATAGTGTCAAGCCCAAATTTATACCAACTAGTAACACCAATCTTAAAACTACATAGGACAACAGTAGTAGATTGCTTATGAGTACATTTATTCCGAGCATAAAAAATTCTATGCCATGCATCTTTTAAACTCTCTCCGTCCCTTTGCTCAAAATTGATAATGTCAATTTAGGGCTTACCAACAACAAGTGATGAACTCGCCATGGTAGCAACACGAAACTTTTTTGGTATTTGGAAACAAAATGGCTAATACGTCAATTTTGCGTCATGAATTCTTATCAATATTTATGATATTCTTGTTCATTATTCCTCATTATGATACAATTCTTATGTTTTTTCTCTCTGAACATGCAATTTACATTACAAGGAGGGAAATTACTGGAAACTGGAATTCTGAACCTGAAAACCAAGAAAAGGCTGAAAAATCACTCGACTCCAAATGACCTGAAATTTCATGGATAGTTTTAGTGGAATATATGAGAATTATTGGGCCAAAAATATACTATAGGGGAGCCACCTGCTAGGCACAAGCCAACAGGGCGCGCCCACCCCCTGGGTGCGCCTTGATGGCTTGTGGGGCCCCAGCAGGTCTCCCGTCCCCCCCCCCCCTATTCTCCTATATGGTGTGTTTTACCCTAGAAAAAATCATAATGATACTTTTGGGTCGAAGCGCCACCATCTCTAGGCGGAAACCAGGGCAGATGCCCTTTTTCTCTCCGGCACAGAGATTCTGTCGGGGAAACTTCCTTCCAAGAGGGGGAAATTGAAGCCATTGTCATCACCAACGCTTCCTCATTCATGAGAGGACCAATATTTGTCAACATATTCACGAGCACCATGTCATATCAAACCCTATTTATCTCTTGTATTCAATCTTTGTCTCAAAACCTCAGATTGGTACATGTGTGTTACTAGTAGTGTTGATTACATCTTGTAGTTGATGCTAATTGGTTTATTTGGTGAAAGATATTATGTTCAGATCCTTGATCACCATTACTATATCTCTGATCTTGAACATGTTGATGAGGTGTGATTAGTTAGTATTGTTCTTGAGGGCATGGGATAAGTCTTGTTATAAGTAATCATGTGAAGTTGGTATCCGTTCGATATTTTGATGATGTGTATGTTGTTGCTTTTCTTAGTCGTGTCATATGAACGTCGATTACACAACACTTAACTGTGTTATGGTACTAACAGAAGGCATTGTGGAGCAGCAAGTAGATGAAGGGTTGCGAGAGTGGCAGAATCTTAAACCCCAGTTTATGTGTCGCTTCATGAGGGGTTGATTTGGATCCACATGTTTCATGCTATGGTTAAACTTATATTAATTCTTCTTCCGTAGTTGTGGATGCCTGCGAGAGGGGGTAATCATAAGTGGTTTTCATGTTCAAGTAAGAACAACACCTCACCACCGGTCCACCCACATATCAAATTATCAAAATAACAAACGTGAACCAACTCAACATGATGAACATGACTAGACATAAATTCACATGTGTCCTCGGGGGCGCTTGCCTCATATATGAGTACTTTCAGGCCTGTCCTTTTTCTATAAAAAGGATTGGGCTATCTTGATGCACACTTTCTACTATTTTTAGTTGTCACTTGTTACGAATTATCTTGCTACAAAACTACCTATCACTCTTACTCATAGCACTTGCATAGAATACCTTGCTGAAACTGCTTATCATTTCCTTCTGCTCCTCGTTGGGTTCGACACTCTTACTTATTGAAAGGACTAAGATTGGTCCCCTATACTTGTGGGTCATCAAGACCCTTTTCGGGCACCGTTTCCGAGGAGTGAAGCGCCTTTGGTAAGTGGAAATTGGTAAGGAAACATCTTTGGTACGTGCTAAAATTTATTGTTGCTTGTTACTATGGACAGTCACCCTTTGAGTGGCTTATGCGGGGCATCTTCGCCTTGAATGGAAGTAGAAAAGGTTGTATCTCAACCTACTGAACCTTCTTAAAATATTCATTATGAGATTCCTTAGTATATGTTAGAGAAACTGCTAATTAATCCCTATGATGGTACAACTCATCCTGATTACCATTTGATATATGTCGATGAGATTTGTGGATTATATAAGCTTGCGGGTTTATCTGGAGACAAAGTTAAGAAGAAGGTTTCCCTTTATCTTTGGAGGGAAAAGCATTGATGTGGTATAAGCTATTGGACGATACTGGATCATGGGACTGGAACTGTTTGAAGCTGGAATTTCATCACAAATTATATCCTATGCATCTAGTTCATCGTGATCGAAACTTTATATATAATTGCTAGCCTCATGAATGATAAAGTATCGCCCAAGCTTGGGGAGGCTTAAATCTACGATGCACACTTTCCCTAACCATGAGCTCTCAAGAGAAATGATTACACAAAAAATTTATGCTCGGCTTTCACATGATGATCTATTACTGCTCGATTCCTCTTCTACTAGTTCCTACATGAAGTGGACTGTTGAATTCAAATGGGATCTTCTAGAAAGAATTAAACACAACTCTGAAGATTGGGAATTCGACAAAGGTAATGAGTGAGGTATAAATCTTAAGTTTTCTTGTGTTCAATATTTTATGGAGACTAATACTTTCCATGTGTTTAGCAATAAATATGGGATTGACTCCGAGATAATAGCTTCTTTGTGTGAATCATTTGCTACTCATGTTGATCTCCCTAAGGAGAAGTGCTTTATATATCTTCCACCTACTGAAAACCATTGGAGGAACCTATTAAAGTTAAAGAGGAAACAATTGTTTATCTTGTTGATCCACTTGTACCTACTACTTATATTGAGAAACCTCCTTTTCATGTTAGAATTAAGGAACATGCTAAATCTCCAATTGTTATTAATAGAAATTATGTTAGAACACCTAAACCTGTGAGTTAGAAACCATCGGGATAAGTTAGATAAAAATAAACCAGTCATTGCCATGCCTGTTGTTTCTGTTAAGATTGGAGATCATTGTTATCATGGCTTGTGTGACATGGGTGCTAGTGTTAGTGCTATACATTTTACTTTATATCAAGAAATTATGAATGACATAGCACCCTGTGAGATTGAAGACATTGATGTCACCATTAAACTTGCAAATAGAGACACTATTTCACTGCTTGGGATCGTTAGAGATGTTGAAGTCTTGTGTGGAAAGATTAAATACCCTACTGATTTCTTACTACTTGGTTGAGAACAAGATAACTTATGTCTCATTATATTTGGTAGACCTTTCTTGAATATTTTTAATGTTGAAATTAATTGCATTACCGATAAGGTCAGAGTAAGCTTTGGTGATGTGTCTCATGAGTTTAATTTCTCTAAGTTTGGTAGACAACCACAAGAGAAATAATTACCTAGGAAGGATGAAATTATTGGTCTTGCTTCTATTGACGTGCCTCATGCCGATCCATTAGAATAATATCTGCTAGACCAAGAAAATGGTATGCATATGTATGAAAGAAACGAGATAGATGATATATTTCTTAGGCAAACACCTATTCTTAAACACAACTTACGAGTTGATATCTTAGGGGATCCTCCTCCACCCAAGGGAGATCTCGTGTTTGATCTAAAGAAATTACCTAATACTTTGAAATATGTTCATCTTGATGAAAAGAAGATATATCCTATTATTATCAGTGCTAACCTTTCAGAGCATGAAGAAAAGAGATTACTTAAAACTCTAAAGAAGCATAGGGATGCTATTAGATATACTCTTGATGATCCTAAGGGCATAAACCCCACTCTATGTCACCACAAGATTAATATGGAACCAGATGCTAAACTTGTAGTTGATCATGAGCGCCGCTTAAATCCTAAGATGAAGGAAGTGGCAAAAACTAAAATACTAAAGCTTCTAGATGAAGGTATAATTTATTATATTTCTGATAGTACACGGGCATGTCATGTTCATTGTGTTCCCAAGAAAGGAGGTATGATTGTTGTTCCTAATGATAAAAATGAACTTATTCCACAAATAAACATAACTAGTTATAGGATGATAATTGATTTCAGGAAATTAAATAAATCTACTAGGAAAGATCATTACCCCTTGCCTTTTGTTGATCAAATGTTAGAAAGGTTATCTAAGCATACACACTTTTGTTTTCTTGGTGGATATTCTAGTTTCTCTCAAATACCTGTCTCAAAAGAGGATCAAGAGAAAACTACTTCCACATGTCGCTTTGGAACTTATGCATATAGACATATGCATTTTGATTTATGGAATGCACCTTCTACCTTTCAAATATATATGATTGCTATATTCTCTGATTTTTGTGAAAATATTGTTGAGGTTTTCATGGATGATTTTTTTGTGTAGGGGCTTCTTTTCATGATTGCTTGAGCAACCTTGATTGAGTTTTGCGATGCGAGGAAACTAACCTTATCTTGAATTGGGAGAAGTGCCACTTTATGGTGAATGAAGGTATAGTACTTCGGCATAAAATCTCTGAACGAGGCATTGAGGTAGATAAAGCTAAAAATGATGCAATAGATAAAATGACATGTCCCAAAGATATCAAAGGTATAAGAAGTTTCCTCGGTCATGCTGGTTTTTATAGGCGCTTCACTAAAGATTTCTAGGCCACTAACTAACCTTCTTCAAAAGATATTCCTTTTGTTTTTGTGATGATTGTGCATAATCCTTTGAAATACTTAAGAAAGCCTTGATTTCTGCACCTTTCTGCACCTATTGTACAACCAACTAATTGGAATTTACCATTTGAGATTATGTGTGATGCTAGTAATTATGTTGTTGGTGTTGTTCTAGGGCAAAGAGTAGACAAGAAATTGAATGTTATTCATTATGCTAGTAAAACCCTAGATAGTGCTCAAAGAAACTATGCTACTCATACATCTCCAATGTATCTATAATTTTTTATTGTTCCATGCTATTATATTATCATTCCAGGATACTTTTTGTGTATTTTTACACCAATTTATATTACTTTTGAGCACTGACCTATTGACTGAGTGCCCAATGTCAGTTGCTATTTATGCGTGTTTTTATATTTTTAGGTTTACAGTACCAAACAAAGTCCAATTTCCACGAAACTTTTTGGTGATTTTTCTTAGACCAAAAGAAGACCTGAAAGCTTCGGGAGTAGGCTTGAAGCCTCACAAGAGGGGCACCACACAACAGGGCGCACCTAGGGGGTGGTCGCACCCTATTTCCTCGTGCCCCCTCGGCTGCCTCCTTGCATACCTCTTTGTCCTATAAATTCACATTAATCCCAAAAACCCTAGGGAGCACCCTGAAACACTTTTTCCGCCACCGCAAGTCTCTGTCTTGCCGTGAGGCCATTTGGAGCCCTTTTCTGGTGCCCTGTCGGAGGAGGAATCGATCATGGAGGACCTATACATCCACCTCGCTGCTCCCATGGTAATGTGTGAGTAGTTCACCACAAACCTATGGGTACGTAGTTAGTACCTAGATGGCTCTCTCTCTCTTGATCTTCAATACAATGATCATCGCATCTTCGCTTTTATCTATCCGATGTAACTCTTTTGTGCGGTGCGTTTGTTGGGATCCGATGAATTTTGGATTTATGTTCAGATTATTCATGAAAAATATTGGAGTCTTCTCTGAATTCTAAATATGATTCTTATGTGCATGATCATCATAGCTTCATAAATCTCTCTGATCTTTCTTCAGTGAGGGAGGTGTATTGAAGTAACTTCAGTGAGAAAGGTGTGTTGGAGTGACTTCATTCCGACGGGTTTCTATATGGGGACAAGATACTTCTTTGTATTGTTACCACTAAGGATAAAATGATGGGGATAATTCATATTAATTGATTTCTCTCTGTCTACATCATGTCATCATTCTCCAAGCATTACTTTGTTTTACTTAATAATCTAGATGCATGCTGAATAGTGGTCGATGGGTGGAGTAATATTAATAGGTGCTGGCAGGAGTCGGCCTATTTGCTCATGGACGTAATGCATATATACACAAGATCATTGTCGTGAATATCACATAACTATCTTCTTTTCTATCAATCGCCCAGCAGTAATTTGTCTACCCACCATATGCTTACTTTCATGAGAGATGCCGCTAGGGAGCGCTATGGCTCGTGGGTCCATTCGCTTATAAATTTACAATTGCTAGAATTTCCTCGCTGCCTTTAATTATTTGTTATTTGCTTTTCACTTTGCAACTTCCAACCACACTACACTTGCTTGGAAATAACGAGACAAAGGGATTGACAACCCTCTTACCTGCATTGGGTGCAACTGTTTGTTTCTTCTATGTGCAGTTGCTAAATATGGGTGTTGGTTGTTACTCCTATTGGTCAAATAAACCTTGGTTCTCTAGTGGGGGAATACTTACCTATATTGTGATGCATCACCCGTTCCTCTTCACGGAAAACCCATCATAGAGCACAAGCATCAGGAAGGATATGTGGCGCCATTGTTGGGGAGTATCATCAACCTACTATCAAGCCACTTCACACAAACTATCATTCAATTGTTCTTCTTTTTATTTGCTGTTATATTTTGCTTGCTCCATAAAAATCAAACATACAAAATATTTATCTTTGCTTGTTGCTAGTTTACTTTTTTGGTCGCTTTACTTGGTAGTTTGCTTGTCCTGCTTGTCACTTTTCTTGCTTGGTCACCGTGTCTCAAGATACTACTAAGTTTTGTGACTTCTCAAATACTAATAATAATGATTTTATTAGTACTCATATACCACCCGTCACTAATGCGGAGGCTTATGATATAAATGTTGCATTGCTGAATCTTGTCATGAAAGAACAAGTTTTGGGAAGTCCTAATGAGAGTCCCGCTGCTCATCTTAATACCTTTGTTGAAATTTGTCATATGCAAAATAAAAAGGACATGGATAATGATATTGTGAAATTAAAGTTATTTCCTTTTTAACTAATAGGTAAAGCTAAATCTTGGTTCTCTTCTTTATCACGTAATAGTATTGGAACATGGGATAAGTGTAAATATGTCTTTATTACCAAGTATTTTCCTACTGCTAAGATCATCTCCCTTAGAAATCAAATAATGAATTTTAAACAGCATGATCGTGAAAATGTTGCACAAGCTTTGAACGGGATGAAATTGATGATAAGAAATTGCCCTACTCATGATTGAAACTTGTGGATGATTATCCAAAACTCCTATGCTCGACTAAACTTTGTATCTAGAAATCTTCTAGATTCTCCTGCAGGTTGTACCTTCATGGAGGTGACCTTAGGAGAGTCCACCAAACTTCTAGACAACATCATGACCAACTACTCTCAATGGCATACCGAAAGTGCTCCAACTGGTAGAAAGGTAAACTGTGTTGAGGAAATTGTTACCTTGAGTGAAAAAGTTGATGCTCTTATGAATTTGATTGCTAATAAAAATGCTCATGTTGATACTAATGAAATGCCCTTGTATACTTTGATTGATCAAAATGATAATGTAATTGATATGAATTTTATTTCACTAAATAATTTTAATAACAATGCATATATGGGTAATCTTAATGCTAGGCCATATCTCGGTAACTCCTTTAATGGTTATGGCAACTCTTATGGTAATTCTTATGGAAATCCTTCTACCAATAATAATAATTTCTCCTATGATATTGAAAACACAAATAAAGAGTTCATTAATTCTCAAAAGGGTTTCAACACTACGGTAGAGGAAAAGATGCATAAGATTGATGATATAGCTAGGAACATGGATAGAATTGCCCTTGATGTAGAAACTCTTAAAGGTAAAACTTTGCCACCAAAGCATGACTTTAATGATACTATTAAATCTATCCAAATATCTATCAATGAAAGTAAGGAGATGTCGTGGGTATAAGTCTGATAGTAGATGTGTAGGGTACGAAAGGATGGGCAGAGCCTTAGCTACGGCGAGGTTGTATGAGTTCAGGCCCCTCTGCGGTGGAGGTAAAAGCCCTACGTCTCAATGCTCTTGGGAGCTTAGTGTCGAGTGGAATATAGGATTACAGTAAATGCCAACCCCTGCACCAGTGGGGAAGGGCGGTTTATATAGAGTGCGCTGTCCTTCACAACGGCCCGGTGGACAGGGGTGGAGTAGTGGCGAATAAATGCCTACGTTATAGGTAACGTATGCCTTAAATGCTAATAATGGTGTATGAAAACGTATGACCGTTGCCCTCCTGGGAGGTTACGATGTACAGAGTGGAATTCAGTCAGTACGATAAATATGCTCCGAATGCTCGTCACCGACTGGATGATGGGGGGTCCTTAGTTCAGTCGGAACTGTCTAAGGGCCTTGCCCTCTATGAAGGGTAGTCCTTGGGTAGGACCTATAGGGCAGGCCTATGACCCTACCCTCGGACTATAACCCCATCATTAGTCCCCGAATGGATCGGGGTTGGAATGACGAAGTGGTGCCTGGAGTACGGATCCGACTGGTATGGATGTGACTTTGGCGTTGTTTGCCTCGATCCATTTTATCCTTTCGACCAGTGATCCGAGTGAATATACCAGTGAAACGAACCGTCAGGGACCGAGTGCTTCCGCAAAATCTTTTGATGTGACCGGTCAAACTGACAGCGGCGGATTTTCTGGGATCTTCAGATTTCGGTTGCCGCGCGCTTAGCGGGGATGTCGACATCGTCATCGAGTAGTTTCTGCCGCCTCGATTACCGCGCCTTTATCTTCTCCACTAATATCGCAGCAGCTGGTCGGGGGATAAGATTTCGGGGCCACCTGTTAGTGACCCAGTCGGAAACTTATTTAAGCCTCTTCGGTGGGGGTTTCTTGTTGCGCTGCCCTTGTTACTCGCACTCGCCTCGCTTCTCCCGTAGCTCCCTCGCGTTCCAAGCCTCCTCCTTCCTCTCCTCCTCTGCGGATCTGCTGCCTTCACCATGACGAAGGGGTAGACGAGCAAGCTCGAGTCGCAGAAGAAGAAGAAGAAGGTGGCGGCTCCTGCTCAGCGGTGACAGCGAGCACTACCGGCGGGTTGGATCCAGGGGGATTTTCTCCCCTCCACGGTGACGGCGGACGACCTTCTGGAGCTGGTGGAGCAAGGCATGATTGCCAACAAGTCGTGGAGGCTGCCGGCGGAGGGCGAGACGGAGCCGGCACCGTAGGAGGGAGAGCGCGTCTTGCTGCTCAGCCACGTGTACAGGGGCTTCTCCTTGCCTCCCCACCCCTTCTTTAGAGGTATTATGAATCACTTCGAGGCGCAGCTCCATCATTTTCCTCCCAACGCGATAGCCCATCTCGCCGCATTCGTCACTCTGTGCGAGTGCTTTATTGGATGCCCCCCCATTGGGGGCTCTTTAAGTACATCTTCTCCGCTAGGTCTCAGACTGTCAAAAAGCTTAGCCAGTCGGACGATAAAACCCATCTCCTCCAGCTCTGCGGGGGCTTAGGCTTCCAAAAGAAAACGAAGAGTAACTACCCCCCTCTCCAGTTGTTCGAGTCAGTTAGGAACTGGCAGTCGACCTGGTTCTACTGCCAGGACATAGCTTGTCCGAATGATGCGACTGGGTTGCCGCCCTTTAGCCTAGACCGTCCGGCTCCTCCCAGGCAACTTGCGCTCTCCAAGTTGGAAAAGATCTAGATCCAGCCTCTGGTCAACGCGCTGATAGCCGTCGTCCGCAAGGGAGTCACCGGCACGGACTTGCTGGAGACCTTTCTGGGTCGGCGCATCCAGCCGCTGCAAGCCCGACACCATGCCATGTGGCACTATGTGGGGCCTGAGGATTCCACTCGGACTCACCCAGAGTGCGTGACCGGGGAAACGGTGACAGCGTGGGTCCGCGGCATCACAGGCGCATGCGACAACCCCCAAGGAGCCCGACGAGTGAGGCCCTTCCGCGCCGACAACCCTCCTCCGAATGAGGTGAGCGCCTCTTGTCGAGTGCTTTCAATCTTCTTAGATTTATCACTTTTCTTGTGTCGCCGCTTGGTGTCTGACGTTGTCGACTGTATTTTGTGCAGGAGTGGACCAACTGGCATTCTCCCGTCTCGAACGGGAATCCCGCTGAGGAAGAGGAGGGCAGCCAGGAGGGCAGCGTGGATAGCGCCGAGTACGTCTCCAACAGTGGGGAGACGGAGGAGGAGTCTCAAGAGGAGGAGGGGGAGGTTGGGGAGCAGAGCTCGCCACCTCCACCATCAGAGCCTCGAACTAAGCGCCGTCACGAACCCTCGGCTCCGCCGGCTCCTCCAGCAGTTCTGAGTGCTCCGCCCACTTCTCCCGTGGCTCCGAGTGCTCCGCCAGCTCCTCCCGTGGCTCCGAGTGCTCGGAGCGTGAAGAGGACCAGGGACGCTGCTGCCGAGCCTACGAACCAACCGTCCAAGGTGGCCAAATCGAGTGGGCCCAAGCCTCGGAAAGCTTTGCCTCGGATGAGGATCGCTGTTCCAGTTGCCTCAGTGTAAGTGTCTTGTTCTCCCATCTTCTTTCAATATTTTACTGAACTCATGCTTATCGGACGAGTGGATTTTACTCGACAGAGCTGCCACCTCCGCCACCTCTCTGCCGCGCCAGGACGATGATCCCATGGATACGGATAACGCTGCCACATCTCAGCAAGGTACGTTGTGACGACTCTGAGAGTTTGCATTATTGTTTCGCGAGTGTTGTCTTTAATCTTGCCCTTTTTCTGCAACCTCATGTTGTTCAGTCGGGCTTCCTTCGGAGGTGATTCATCTAGAGGAGGACAACCAAAGGGGATCAGGGCCAACTTTGGCGCCTGTCCTTGAGGTTGTTCCATCTGCTGCTGCTCCCACCGTGGACGCGCCGCCGACCGAGCCGATGCCGTCGACTGAGGCGGTGTCCCTCGCGGCGGAACCGACTGGAACGGGACTTGGGATGCCCAAGGAGTCTTCTATCGTGCCAGGTCCATCGACCGTCCAGTACGACGCCCGACACCTCCCGGAAGGCCAAGTGGGAGCCGCCAAGGAGGCCATGGTGCGGGTGGAGTTGATGGTGGGTGATGCCAAGGGAGCGTACGACTCCATCGCGTCTTTGTACAAGAGAAGCTTGGAGCTCCGAGACGATATCCGAGTAAGTGCGCTAGTAAGTGTTTACTTCCCTCTTGTAACCCACTGGGGGTCCAAGTGATATACTCGGATACAGTAGGATTATTTTGCAGTGGGTTCATTCAGAGTGAACCCAGTGGGTGTAGTCCCCGAGACTTCTGTCGAGTGCTTGCACCGGCAGTTGTCTTTATATGTATTTCCCGTTATCCGAGCAGATCTGAGCTGGTCTGCCCGAATATTACCAGTGGGGGCACTCGGAGTGCATCCACTGGATGTAGTCCCCGAGAGTAGTGTTACTCAGGTCGGGTAATAGCATTCTCATAGATTTGTATATTTGTCATGTAGCTCAATAGGGCCGGCCTGTTCGAGCTTCATGCCAGTGGGGTCACTCTTAGTGAACCCACTGGGTGTAGTCCCCGAGACCGCTGTCGAGTGCTTGCATCGGCAGGGGTCTGAAGAACTTTGAGCTTTGTTTGTTTTCCTTGTCGAATGTGTTTGAGCTTCCCTTTGCGCTGATTTGGCAGAAGACTTGCGAAATGGGATCCGCGTACAATGCTCTGAAGGCTGAAAACGTTCAGCTTGCTGCGGAATTGGAGGCGGCTGTGAATGACTTGGCTGGTGTGAAGGGGGCTCTTGCTGACCGAGAGAAGTCTTTGGAGGAGTCCCGGGAGACCAACAAGGCATTGGTGGCCGAAATTGAGAAAATGGGCAAGCAAAGAAGTGAACTGATGGGTCAAATGAAGGTGATGAACCATCGATGCATTTCGCAGGAGAAGTATGTCAACGACTGGGCAAGGAAGATGATTGCACTGCTCGGTGCTAAGCTTCTTGTCGAGTGCTTCTTGACTTTGTAATTCATTCTGCGCTTACTTTCTGCTCTTCTTTTCTTTGTAGATTTTTGTCTGGACGCTGAGGCTGAAGCAGCCGACATTGAACGATCGGTTGTTCCGAACGTTCCACTCGGCGATGAAGCCAATCGGGACATGCTCCGAGCACATGTTCGCCTTGGCAGAGTGGGACCTTTCATCGGTCGTCTGAGAGAAGTCATCGGCCGGATCGACAAGGAGCTATGGCCCGAAGACGATTCCCGACAGGAAATAGAAGGGTGATGACTCGGCTGGAGGACGTCCCGAACAGAGTGCAGGCATGGAAAAAGTCTGCCGCTCATTGTGGTGCGGACGTGGCGCTATCGCTGGTCCGAGTGCACTGCAAGGAAGCTCGTGAAGAAAAGCTGAAGGCGTTGCAGGTCGCCAACACCAAGAAGCTTCGATTCGAAGATTTCATGGAGACCTTCCTCGAGACAGCCACTCGTATCGCGGACGGGATCGATCTTGAGACCTTTGTGGAGCCTGCTAGTCCCGGTGCCAGTCCTGATGACGCTTGAAAAACTTTACCTCGGTATGCCGAGTGGTATCTGTATCAAACTTGGGCCACTGCTGTTGGCGTCACATTCGTGGTTCGGTGTGGATAAGCTTGATCCACACCGAGCCGACTATCGTAGATGCAACTTTGAATTCCAATAGAATATTTTGCTCTTCTTTCGCCAAGTTTATTTTCTGACACGATTTTGGCTCGTGGTTTTTGTTTGGCGTTTCTTGGTGAAGCCAATGGCAAACATGCGGAGCATGTAATTGTCAGTTGTCTTCACATCCACATGAGCCTCAATGAGGGTCTGCTAAGCCTCCGAGTGGATCTCGAGGATACACTCAAAGGGAGCTTTTTACTTAGGCGATTTTGGATCGCAGCTAAGTCCCCGAGCGCGACATCTTGTGCGCACTCGGAGTCAGTTGATACTCATGTAGTTGTCAGTTGTCTTCACATCCACATGAGCCTCAATGAGGGTCTGCTAAGCCTCCGAGTGGATCTCGAGGATACACTCGAAGGAAGCTTTTCACTTAGGCGATTCTGGATCGCAACTAAGTCCCCGAGTGCGGCATCTCGTGCGCACTCGGAGTGAGTTGATACTCATGTAGTTGTCAGTTGTCTTCACATCCACATGAGCCTCAATGAGGGTCTGCTAAGCCTCCGAGTGGATCTCGAGGATACACTCGAAGGAAGCTTTTTACTTAGGCGATTCTGGATCGCAGCTAAGTCCCCGAGTGCGGCTTTTAGTGCGCACTCGGTGAGAGTTTTTTACTTAGGCAACTCTGTGTCGCAGCTAAGTCCCCGAGTGAGGCTATTAGCACACACTCGAAGAGAGTTTTTTACTTAGGCGACTCTGGATCGCAGCTAAGTCCCCGAGTGCGGCTGTTAGCGCACACTCGGAGAGAATTTTTTTTACTTAGGTGACTCTGGGTCGCAGCTAAGTCCCCGAGTGCGGCTGTTAGCGCACACTCGGAGAGAATTTTTTTTACTTAGGTGACTCTGGGTCGCAGCTAAGTCCCCGAGTGTGGCTGTTAGCGCACACTCGGAGAGAATTTTTACTTAGGCGACTCTGGATCGCAGCTAAGTCCCCGAGTGCGGCTGTTAGCGCACACTCGGAGAGAATTTTTTACTGAGGCGATTCTGGATCGCAGCTAAGTCCCCGAGTGCGGCTGTTAGCGCACACTCGGAGAGAATTTTTTACTTAGGCGATTCTGGATCGCAGCTAAGTCCCCGAGTGCGGCTGTTAGCGCACACTCGGAGAGAATTTTTTACTTAGGCGATTCTGGATCGCAGCTAAGTCCCCGACTGCGGCTGTTAGCGCACACTCGGAGAGAATTTTTTACTTAGGCGATTCTGGATCGCAGCTAAGTCCCCGAGTGCGGCTGTTAGCTCACACTCGGAGAGAATTTTTTACTTAGGCGATTCTGGATTGCAGCTAAGTCCCCGAGTGCGGCTGTTAGCGCACACTCGGAGAGAATTTTTTACTTAGGCGATTCTGGATCGCAGCTAAGTCCCCGAGTGCGGCTGTTAGCGCACACTCGGAGAGAATTTTTTACTTAGGCGATTCTGGATCGCAGCTAAGTCCCCGAGTGCGGCTGTTAGCACACACTCGGAGAGATTTTTTTTTAGACCGGAGTGTGCAAACGCGGAAGAATTTTGGACGTGCAAAAAATCAGTCTGCTTTGTATTACTTCAATGATACTTGTTCTTTACATTGCCTCCGTCGGCGGTCACGTGTAGAAGCGCTTCAGGAGTTCTCCGTTCCATGCTCGCGGCTCGTCTGTTTCCCTGTCGAGGTTGTAGAGTCGATATGCTCCGCTGTTCAGCACCTTAGAGATGATGAAGGGTCCTTCCCAGGCGGGAGCCAACTTGTGAGGCCTCTGCTGGTCCACTCGGAGCACCAGGTCACCTGCTTGGAATGTGCGACTCCTGACGTGCCGCGCGTGAAAATGCCGCAGATCTTGTTGATAAATTGTTGAGCGAGTCAGTGCCATCTCGTGCTCTTCTTCTAGTAGATACACTCCGTCTTGCCTGGCCTGCTCCGCTTCGGCTTCGGAGAAGAGTTCGACTCGTGGAGAGTTGTGAAGCAAGTCACTCGGAAGGACTGCCTCTGCTCCATAAACGAGGAAGAATGGGGATCGCCCTGTAGATCTATTCGGAGTTGTGCGGAGGCCCCACAACACCGAAGGCAGCTCGGTGACCCATGCGCCGGCGGCATGTCCAACTTCTCGCATGAGTCGAGGCTTCAACCCTTGAAGAATAAGTCCGTTCGCCCGCTCTACTTGCCCGTTGGTTTGAGGGTGCGCCACAGATGCAAAATCCACTCGGATACCTTGGCATGTGCAAAAACCTTTGAATCTGTCCGAGTCAAAGTTTGTGCCATTGTCAGTGATTATGCTGTGCGAGACTCCGAATCTGGAGATGATGTCTCTGACAAATTTGATGGTTGTAAGGGCGTCGAGCTTATTGATGTGCTTGGCTTCAATCCACTTGGTGAACTTGTCGACTGCCACCAATAGATGAGTGAATCCCCCTTGGCCTGTTCTGAATGGACCGACTATATCTAATCCCCACACTGCAAACGGCCAAACAAGAGGGATTGTCTTCAGCGCAGATGTTGGCTTGTGGGACTTGTTCGAATAGAACTGACAGCCTTCGCATCGGTCGACCATATCCTTTGCCATTTCATTCGCCTGCAACCAGAAGAAGCCAGCTCTGAATGCTTTGGCGACGATTGCTCTTGAGGAGGCATGATGACCGCAAGTTCCCGAGTGAATTTCTTCCAGGATTAACTGTCCCTCCTCAGGGGAGATGCATCGCTGAAGGACTCCTGAAACACTTTCCTTGTACAACTGGGCATCAATGACGGTGAAGGACTTCGACCTGTGGACGATCTGCCTCGCTTGGACTCCGTCCTCTGGTAATTCTTGCCTCAGGATGTATGCAATGAACGACACAGTCCAATCGGGGATGATAGCAAGAATCTCCATGATCAAATCAACCACAGCGGGGACCTCGACTTCAGTCGGATCTGTTGAGCTCTTCGGTTGTACCGGTTCCTCTGTAAAGGGGTCTTCTTTCACCGAAGGGAGATGTAGGTGCTCGAGGCAGACATCACTCGGGACTGGTCTCCGAGTGGATCCGAGTTTTGCCAACTCATCAGCTGCTTGGTTCTTCAGTCGCGGAACATGGTGAAGTTCCATACCTTCAAACTTCTTCTCGAGCTTCCTTACTGCGTTGCAGTATGCAGTCATGGTGGGGTTCCTGACATCCCACTCCTTCATCACTTGATTAACCACCAAATCTGAATCGCCATAGACCATCAGGTGACGGACGCCGAGTGTGATGGCCATGCGCAGTCCGTAAAGGAGAGCTTCATACTCTGCCTCATTGTTGGAAGAATCAAAATGTATCTGCAACGCATACTTAAGCTTATCACCTTTCGGCGATATGATCACTACGCCAGCGCCGGAGCCATTCAGCATCTTGGACCCATCGAAGAACATAGTCCAATGAGCCGAGTAGATGTGAGTCAGTTGCTGTTGTTCTACCCATTCTGCTATGAAGTCAGCCAGAGCTTGAGACTTTATAGCCTTCTTGGCTTCAAACTTGATGTCGCAGTATAACATCTCCATAGCCCACTTCGCCACTCAGCCTGATGCGTCTCGATTGTGGAGGATTTCCGACAACGGAGCATCAGAAATGACAGACACCGAGTGGTCTTGGAAATAGTGAGCCGCCTTCTTTGCAGTCATGTAGATCCCATAAATAAGCTTTTGATAATGGGGATACCTCTGCTTGGAAGGAGTCAGGACTTCAGAGACATAATATACTAGCCGCTGAACCTTGTACGCTTTGCCTTCTTCTTCACGTTCGACTGTGAGAACAGTGCTGACGACTTGATTTGTAGCCGCGATGTACAGAAGAAGGGGTTCTTTACTGAGCGGGGCAGTAAGAACCGGCTGGGTGGAAAGGAGGGCTTTGAGGTCGTCGAATGCAATCTGGGCTTCGTCTGTCCACTCAAAAGTATCTGATTTCTTCATGAGTCGGTACAGAGGTAACGCCTTCTCGCCGAGTCGAGCGATAAACCTGCTCAAAGCCGCTAGGCAACCTGTGAGCCTTTGAACATCATGTATTCTGACCGGCCGCTCCATTCGGATGATGGTCCTGATCTTTTCGGGGTTGACATCGATTCCTCATTCGGAAACGAAGAAACCTAGTAACTTTCCGCTGGGAACACCGAATGAACACTTGGCAGGGTTGAGCTTGATATCGTACCTACGAAGGTTGGCGAATGTTTCTGCCAAGTCAGTCAGCAGGTCGGAACCTTTGCATGACTTGACTACGATATCGTCCATATATGCCTCCACATTTCGACCGATCTGGTCAAGGAGGCATTTCTGGATCATGCGCATAAAATTTGCTCCTGCATTCTTCAAACCAAATGGCATAGTGATGTAGCAGAAACACCCGAATGGGGTGATGAAGGCTGTTTTTAATTCATCCGGACCATACAGACGGATCTGATGATAGCCCGAATAGGCATCAAGGAATGATAAACGCTCGCAACCCGCAGTCGAATCGACAATTTGATCAATGCGGGGGAGCAGGAAATGATCTTTCGGGTAGACCTTATTGAGATGCTTGAAGTCGATGCACATACTGAGGGACTTGTCCTTTTTGGGCACCATGACAACATTGGCGAGCCACTCGGAGTGGTGTACCTCGCGAATGAAGTTGGCTGCCAAAAGTTTAGCCACCTCCTCTCCGATTGCCTTCCTTTTGTGCGCGGCGGACCGACGCAGGCGTTCTTGGACGGGCCGAGCGGTAGGATCCACATGTAGTCAGTGCTCAGCCAACTCCCTAGGTACACCTGGCATGTCAGCGGGCTTCCATGCGAAAATGTCCCAGTTCTCATGGAGGAATTGGATGAGCTCAGCTTCCTATTTTGGATCAAGGGTGGTGGAGATGTTCGTCGGGGCGGCGGTGTCGTCCGTCGGGTGGACGCTAACTTTCTTCGTGTCGCCCATCGACTGGAATGCGGACTCCGAAGCTGGCTTCTTCGAACGCATCAAGTCAGCGGGGTCGGCTGTCTTCTTGTACTCATCCAGCTCGAGGATAGCCATCTGCTGATCGGCAATCCGCGACCCCTGCTGCACACACTCTTCGGCCCGCTGCTGATTGCCTGTGATGGTGATCACACCTTTGGGACCCGGCATCTTCAGCTTCAAATACACGTAACATGGACGGGCCATGAAACGTGCATACGCCGGACGGCCCAGAATTGCATGGTATGCACTCTGGAAGTCCACCACCTCGAATGTCAGCTTTTCCTTGCGGAAGTTCTTGTCGATCGGAGCCGAAAACGACGTCCAACGCGATCTGGCCGAGTGACTTGGCCTTTCTGTTGGAATTATGCCCTAGAGGCAATAATAAATGTATAGTTATTATTATAATTCCTGTATCAAGATAATAGTTTATTATCCATGCTATAATTGTATCAATCATGTTGTTAGACAACAATGAACCTGCAAATTATGAAGAAGCAATGGTGGGCCCAGATTCCAACAAATGGCTAGAAGCCATGAAATCTGAGATAGGATCCATGTATGAGAACAAAGTGTGGACTTTGGAGATACTACCTGAGGGCCGCAAGGCTATTCAGAACAAATGGATCTTTAAGAAGAAGACGGACGCTGACGGTAATGTGACCGTTTATAAAGCTCGACTTGTGGCAAAGGGTTTTTCACAAGTTCCAGGAGTTGACTACGATGAGACTTTCTCACCCGTAGCGATGCTTAAGTCCGTCAGAATCATGTTAGCAATAGCTGCATTTTTCGATTATGAAATCTGGCAGATGGATGTCAAAACGGCATTCCTTAACGGTTTCCTTAAGGAAGAGTTGTATATGATGCAACCCGAAGGTTTTGTCGATCCTAAAAATGCTGACAAGGTGTGCAAGCTCCAGCGATCCATTTATGGACTGGTGCAAGCATCTCGGAGTTGGAACAAACACTTTGATGAGGTGATCAAAGCATTTGGGTTTATACAAGTGGTTGGAGAATCTTGTATTTACAAGAAGGTGAGTGGGAGCTCTGTGGCGTTTCTAATATTATATGTGGATGACATATTACTAATTGGAAACAACGTAGAGCTTTTGGAGAGCATAAAAGGTTACTTGAATAAAAGTTTCTCTATGAAGGACCTAGGAGAAGCTGCTTACATACTAGGCATTAAGATCTATAGGGATAGATCAAAACGCCTGATAGGACTTTCACAAAGCACATACCTTGATAAAGTTTTGAAGAGGTTCAAAATGGAACAGTCCAAGAAAGGGTTCTTGCCAGTGTTACAAGGTACGAGATTGAGTAAGACTCAGTGCCCAGCAACTGATGAAGATAGAGAGCATATGCGCTCCGTCCCCTATGCTTCGGCCATAGGTTCTATCATATATGCAATGTTGTGCACTAGACCGGATGTTAGCCTGGCAAGTATGGCAGGTAGGTTCCAGAGTAATCCAGGAGTGGATCACTGGACGGCGGTCAAGAATATCCTAAAGTACCTGAAAAGGACTAAGGAGATGTTTCTCGTGTATGGAGGTGACGAAGAGCTCGCCGTAAAAGGTTACGTCGATGCAAGCTTTGACACAGATCCGGACGACTCTAAGTCGCAAACCGGATACGTATTTATTCTTAATGGGGGTGCAGTAAGCTGGTGCAGTTCCAAGCAAAGCGTCGTAGCAGATTCTACATGTGAAGCTGAGTACATGGCTGCCTCGGAGGCGGCTAAGGAGGGTGTCTGGATGAAGCAGTTCATGACGGATCTTGGAGTGGTGCCAAGTGCACTGGATCCAATAACCTTGTTCTGTGACAACACTGGTGCCATTGCCTTAGCAAAGGAACCAAGGTTTCACAAGAAGACCAGACACATCAAACGACGCTTCAACCTCATCCGCGACTACGTCGAGGAGGAGGACGTAAATATATGCAAAGTGCACACGGATCTGAATGTAGCAGACCCGCTGACTAAACCTCTTCCACGGCCAAAACATGATCGACACCAGAACTGTATGGGTGTTAGATTTATTACAATGTAATTCACATGGTGATGTGAGGGCTAGATTATTGACTCTAGTGCAAGTGGGAGACTGTTGGAATTATGCCCTAGAGGCAATAATAAATGTATAGTTATTATTATAATTCCTGTATCAAGATAATAGTTTATTATCCATGCTATAATTGTATTGAATGAAGACTCATTTACATGTGTGGATACATAGACAAAACACCGTCCCTAGCATGCCTCTAGTTGGCTAGCCAGTTGATCGATGATAGTCAGTGTCTTCTGATTATGAACAAGGTGTTGTTGCTTGATAACTGGATCACGTCATTGGGAGAATCACGTGATGGACTAGACCCAAACTAATAGACGTAGCATGTTGATCGTGTCATTTTGTTGCTACTGTTTTCTGCGTGTCAAGTATTTATTCCTATGACCATGAGATCATATAACTCACTGACACCGGAGGAATGCTTTGTGTGTATCAAACGTCGCAATGTAACTGGGTGAATATAAAGATGCTCTACAGGATCTCCGAAGGTGTTAGTTGGGTTAGTATGGATCAAGACTGGGATTTGTCACTCCGTATGACGGAGAGGTATCTCGGGGCCCACTCGGTAATACAACATCACACACAAGCCTTGCAAGCAATGTAACTTAGTGTAAGTTGCGGGATCTTGTATTACGGAACAAGTAAAGAGACTTGCCGGTAAACGAGATTGAAATAGGTATACGGATACTGACGATCGAATCTCGGGCAAGTAACATACCGAAGGACAAAGGGAATGACATACGGGATTATACGAATCCTTGGCACTGAGGTTCAAACGATAAGATCTTCGTAGAATATGTAGGATCCAATATGGGCATCCAGGTCCCGCTATTGGATATTGGCCGAGGAGTCTCTCGGGTCATGTCTACATAGTTCTCGAACCCGCAGGGTCTGCACACTTAAGGTTCGACGTTGTTTTATGCGTATTTGAGTTATATGGTTGGTTACTGAATGTTGTTCGGAGTCCCGGATGAGATCACGGACGTCACGAGGGTTTCCGGAATGGTCCGGAAACGAAGATTGATATATAGGATGACCTCATTTGATTACCGGAAGGTTTTCGGAGTTACCGGGAATGTACCGGGAATGACGAATGGGTTCCGGGAGTTCACCGGGGGGGCAACCCACCCCGGGGAAGCCCATAGGCTTTGGGGAGACACACCAGCCCTTAGTGGGCTGGTGGGACAGCCCCAAAGGGGCCTATGCGCCAAGAGAAAGAAAATCAAAGAAAAAGAAGAAAAAAAGAGGGAAGAAGTGGGAAGGGAGGGGGACTCCTCCCACCAAACCAAGTCCAACTCGGTTTGGGGGGGGAGTCCTCCCCCCCTTGGCTCGGCCGACCCCTTGGGAGTCCCTTGGACCCCAAGGCAAGGTTCCCCTCCCTCCTCCTATATATATGGGGCTTTTAGGGCAGATTTGAGACGACTTTCTCACGGCTGCCCGACCACATACCTCCATAGTTTTTCCTCTAGATCGCGTTTCTGCGGAGCTCGGGCGGAGCCCTGCTGAGACGAGATCATCACCAACCTCCGGAGCGCCGTCACGCTGCCGGAGAACTCTTCTACCTCTCCGTCTCTCTTGCTGGATCAAGAAGGCCGAGATCATCGTCGAGCTGTACATGTGCTGAACGCGGAGGTGCCGTCCGTTCGGTACTAGATCGTGGGACTGATCGCGGGATTGTTCGCGGGGCGGATCGAGGGACGTGAGGACGTTCCACTACATCAACCGCGTTCTCTAACGCTTCTGCTGTTCGATCTACAAGGGTACGTAGATCACTCATCCCCTCTCGTAGATGGACATCACCATGATAGGTCTTCGTGCGCGTAGGAAAATTTTTGTTTCCCATGCGACGTTCCCCAACACTTTCGTCCTGGGACGACTCCGTGGAACTGCATGCTGCTCTCGCTAAGTTTGGACATCGGAATGCCCATCCCCTTGAGAGTGTCAGCGTACATGATGTTCAAGCCGCTGCCGCCATCCATGAGGACTTTGCGCAGTCGGACTCCTTCCACCATCGGGTCAACTACGAGAGCCTGCCTCCCCGGGGTGGGCACGTGTGCTGGATGATACGACTGATCAAAGGTGATCGCAGTCTGAGACCATTTGAGGAAAGTGGGGTTGGTCGGGGTGGCCATGTTCACCTCCCTGTTCACCAGCTTCAGTCGACTCTTTCTTTCCACGTCAGCAAAAATCATTAATGTTGCATGGACTTGGGGGAATTGATCCTCCTTGTCCTCATCATCCCGCTCATTGTCCTTTTCACTCGGCTGCCCTTCGCCGAACCCTTGGATCAGGAGGCGACATTGCCGAGTGGTGTGCTTCGGGAATATGGCGTTGCCTTCTTCATCCATCTTCGTGTGGATTGGACATGGCTGATCCAGGATGGAGTTCCCGAACTACTTCTTCTTGGGGGTGTACTGAGCTTTCCCCTTGCCCTTGAACTTGGCATTTGTAACGGCAGCTGCCTCTGCCTGCGGAGTGGACGGAGCTTTCTGCTTTTGCTTCCGATTGCTGTTCCCATCTCCGTCGGTGACTGCCTTGTGCTTGCCGCTACGTATGCGGTCCTCTTCTTCGCCATTTGCATAGCGTGCGGCTATCTCCATCATCTTGCTCATGGAGATGTCGCCTGTCCAATCGAACTTCAGGTACAGATCTATGTACCGCACGCCTGCCTTGAACGCGCAGACTGCTTGATGCTCTGTGATGTTCTCCACCATGTGGTAGAGGGTCGTCCAGCGCTGGACGAAATCGCGCAGGGGCTCATTCTGCTTCTGGAGCAGTGCTGGAGCTCCACGAGACCAGCAGGGCGTTTGCACGTGCCCTCGAAGGTCCTGATGAACACTCGGGATAGATCTGCCCAGCTGTAGATGCTTGATGGAGCCAACTGATTCAGCCACGCTCGTGTTGAGCCGTCGAGCATCAGGGGGAGATGTTTCATGGCGACCTGGTCATCTCCGCCACCGATCTGGACCGCCACTCGGTACTCGTCCAGCCACGTTTCTAGCTTGGATCCTCCTATGAACTTGCTGATCCCCGTCGCCAATCGGAAGTTGGGAGGGATGTCAGCTGAACGGATGGCCCGATTGAAGCACTCGGGGCCAGAAATGATGGTCCTGCTTCCACTCGGATGGTCTCTATCGTGACCATCACGGTGGGCTCGACTCCTGTCGACCTTCCTCTGGGTGATGTACCCTCTTGCGTCGGGCCTTGGATCATACGTGTCACCGACTGAACGCCGATCATCATGATGTCGGAGCCCGTAAGGCCCACCCCGCGGAGGGGTGCGTGAACGGCGACGATCTTCGGGATTCGTGGAACGGCTGCCCCCTCTGCGTCGCTGATGAGAGTGGGGGCTATAAACCGACCGATGCATGTTCGCATGAACAGAACTGTTGTGGATCCTGTTGTGCGACTGGGAGACCGCCGAATTCTGCTGTTGCGCCGTGTGCAACAGGGCACGGATCTGCTCGATCCCTCTACCAGCCTCCGAATCAGTCGGTTGGAGGGAATCGGCTATCTTGGCAGCGGCAGCCAGGTTGAGGACGGGTGTACGGAACACCTCGACATTGCTCTGACGAGTGCGTCGACTGGCAGAACGGTGGTGTTGACGGCGAGCGCCGGACGATTCGCCGACCTCGTGCTCGTTCCGGCCAGTCCGGTGGGGACTTTAATGGGAATTTGCCATGAGAACTTCGACTGCAGGCCCGCGACCCAAGTACTCGGAAGGTAAATCAGTCGGAACTGAGTCCAAGCACTGGGACGACGGCGCGACCACAACCGACTCGAGGACCGCCACTTGAGAGGACGCGTTCTGGCGCGCCTGGGCGTGTCGCACCCAACGCTGGAGCCAGGGACGACAGGACCGCTTGTTGCGGTGCATGACGGGGGCGAAGGTCGGCACCGGGGCCGACTGCCGGAGAAGAAGGACGCCGCGGACACCGGCACGGAAGTGCATAGCCCCGCGACTGGGGAGCGCCTTGACGTCGAGAGACGCATCCCGAAGCCATGCCGAATCGTCGACGATGAAGCAGAGTGCGTCGAAGAGGATCTCCCGACCCATGCATAAATCTCCGCCGGACGACATGATGAAAAGATGAAGCTGCAAACTCGTCGGAAGTCGCTTAGACGCCTGCCCCAAGGTGGGCGCCAACTGTCGTGGGTATAAGTCTGACAGTAGATGTGTAGGGTACGAAAGGATGGGCAGAGCCTTAGCTACGGCGAGGTTGTATGAGTTCAGGCCCCTCTGCGGTGGAGGTAAAAGCCCTACGTCTCAGTGCTCTTGGGAGCCTAGTGTCGAGTGGAATATAGGATTACAGTAAATGCCAACCCCTGCACAAGTGGGGAAGGGTGGCTTATATAGAGTGTGTTGCCCTTCACAACGGCCCGGTGGACAGGGGTGGAGTAGTGGCGAATAAATGCCTACGTTACAGGTAGCGTATGACTTAAATGCTAATAATGGTGTATGAAAACATATGACCGTTGCCCTCTTGGGAGGTTACGATGTACAGAGTGGAATTCAGTCGGTACGATAAATATGCTCCGAATGCTCGTCACCGACTGGATGATGGGGGGTCCTTAGTTCAGTCGGAACTGTCTAAGGGCCTTGCCCTCTATGAAGGGTAGTCCTTGGGTAGGACCTATAGGGCAGGCCTATGACCCTACCCTCGGACTATAACCCCATCAGGAGAGGACTGCTAAGTTGAAAGCTAGGCGGGAATTCCTAGAAAAAGCTCTTCCACACGATGTTTATCAAAATCATGATGAAGATCTTAAATTACTTGGTACTTCTCGTATTGAATCTTTGTTTACTTCTATGAATATGAATGATAATGGGACTGGAGATGAGTCAACTCTAGTTAGAGAGCGTCCCAATTGCTTGGAGGGTGATGATTCTAATGCTGAAACTAAAAAAGTGGGTTTGGAGAGGTTAAAACTTTAATTAGTGATGTGACCACTATCTTGAATCACAAGGACTTTAATTATGGTAATTGCTCTTTAATAGAATTTATTTACTTTCTGGAATTCATTATTAGCTTACCCAATGCTTATGAACAAAGTAATGCTTTCACTCAACATATAATGGAGGCTATGGTAAAAGCCTATGATGAAAAACTTGAGCTAGAAGTCTCTATTCCTAGAAAGTTGTATGATGAATGGGAACTTTCTATTAAAATTAATATTAAATAATATGAATGCAATGCCTTGTGTGATTTAGGTGCTAGTGTTTCAACTATACCCAAGTCTTTATGTGATGTTCTTGGTCTTACTAATATTCATGAGTGTTCCCTTAATCTACATCTTGCAGATTCTACTATCAAGAAACCTTTGGAAAGAATAAATGATATTATCATAATTGATAATAGAAATTATGTTCCGGTATATTTTATATTCCTTGATATTTATTGTAACCCATCTTGTCCAATAATACTTGGGAGGCCTTTTCTACGAACTATGGGTGCATTAATTGACATGAAAGAGGGAAACATATGGTTCCAATTCACATTAAGGAAAGGGATGGAACACGTTCCTAGAAAAGAGAATAAATCCACCTTATGAATTTAACTTGAGGGCCACTTATGTATGGAGTGTCAAAGATGATAACACTTGATCGTATGCATTATGCCTAACTAGGGGCGTAAAATAATAGCACTAGTTGGGAGGCAACCCAATAGTTATCTTAATTTTTTGCTTTTTGCTTTTTGTTTGTGTGTCATTACATGATTATTGCCTTACTTATTGTGTTTTTATGTTTAAATTATTGTTTGTGCCAAGTAAAACCTTCGGGGTGATTTGCATGATTAGTAGAATTGATACGGTGCAAAGATATAAACTTTAGCGTCCAGTGCAAATTTTCTCTGATTTAACTAGAAAACATTTAATCTTAAATTTTTACACGGTATTTCTATGAAAATTATCCAGGCCTGACTTATTTTTCAGAATTTTTGAAGTTACGTAAGTATGGTAATTAACTGTATCATTACAGACTGTTCTGTTTTACACAGATTCTATTTTTGCATGCATGGTTTGCTTGTTTTGGTGATGCTATGGATTATATCGGGGGCTATAAATCATGAAGAAGTTAGAATACATTACCTTATGCAATAAAAAATATGAATCAATTTATAATAGTACCTAAAGTATTTGATATGTTTATTATACTAACGGATCTCATGAAGTTTCTGTTGAGTTTTGTGTGCTGAAGTTTTGAAGTTTTGGGTGTTATCGTGATGGATGAACGAATAAGGAGTGGCAAGAGCCTAAGATTGGGGATGCACAAGGCACCCCAAGGTAATATTCTAAGGAATACTCAAGCTTTTAAGCTTGGGGATGCCCCAGAAGGCATCCCCTCTTTTGTCTCAATCCACCGATATGTCACTTGGAGGTACATTTTTATTCATCACATGATATGAGTTTTGCTTGGAGCGTCGTTTGCTTTAGTTTGATTTTTGTTTTTGGTTGCCCACAATCATTGTTATCTGAATACATCAACTTGATAGATACACACGATCACCATGATTTGTTAGAATACTCTTTGTGCTTCACTTATATCTTTTGAGCTAAGCAGTTGCTCTAGTACTTCACTTATATTTTTTAGAGCACAGTGGCGCATAAATTTTATAGAAATAATTGCACTCTAGTTCTTCACTTATATTTGTTTGAGAGCTAATATATAACGATGGTAATTTGCATGGGCTATAATATTATTTCAAAAATAATAAGTATTCAATGAGTCTATAATCAAAACCACATGTAGCACATAAAAGATAAATCATGGTTAATGATATTAATGTGGTAATGTGAAAAAGCATGACTGCATGATCATTGGTTGAAAATAGTATCATGAATTGGAGGTGTTAACTTTCTGTTCATCCAAATATTTTTATGGCATGGTGAAGATGTGTGAGCATACTTCTTCCTCGTTGAAATCCTAGTGTTGTTTTAGTCGAGGGTGCGTGATGGTTAACTCCTACCCATGCAAGTAGTGCTTTGCTTTGAGAAAGCTAATAAAATCTTGCAATAAGTATGTGAGTTCTTTATCACTAGTGTAAATCCATGGATATACGCACTCTCACCTCCACATATGTGCTAGCCTCTTCGGTACTGTGCATTGCCATTCTCACCTCGAGGATTGGTGCAACTTTCGTCGGTGCATCCAAACCCCGTAACATGATACGCTCTGTTGCACATAAGACACTTTATATGTTCCTCAAAACAGACACAATACCTACCTATCATGGCATTTCCATAGCCATTCCGAGATATATTGTCATGTAACTCCCAATGTCACTTCATATGACTTATACTTCCATTGTCATATTTCTTTGCATGATCGAAAGATAGCTAGCATGATATTTACATGGCTTGTCTATTTATATCTTTTGCTACGCTAGATCATTGCACATCCTGGTACACTGCCAGAGGCATTCATATAGAGTCATATCATATCAGTATTCATGTTGAGTTGTAAGTAAATAAAAGTGTGATGATCATCATTATTAGGGCACGGTCTCAGTGAGGAAAGGATGATGGAGACGATGAATCCCCCACAAGTCGGGATGAGAATTCGGACGAAAAATAAAGAAAAAAGAGAGCAAAAAAGGAAAGAAAACAAGAAAAGGAAAGGAAAAGAAAAAAAATAGAAAAAAGTAAGTAAAAAATGAATAAATGAGAGAAGGGACAGTGCTACTACCTCTTATTGAACACTTATGCCTTAAAGTGGCATCATGTTATTCATATAGAGAGTCTCTTGAGTTGTCACTTTCATATGCTAGTGGGAATTTTCATTATAGAACTTGGCTTGCATATTCCGCTGACGGGCTTCCTCAAATGCTCGAGGTCTTCATGAGCAAGCAAGTTGGATGCACACCCACTTAGCTTCATTTGAGCTTTCATACACGTATAGCTCTAGTGCATCCGTTGCATGGCAATCCCTACTCCTCGCAATGATATCTATTGATGGGCTTCTCATAGCCCATTGACACGCCTAGTTGATGTGAGACTTTCTTCTCCACTTTCACCCCTTTGAAACCTACCACCATATTATATTCCACCCTTATGCTATATCCATGGTTCACACTCATATACTGCGCAAGTAATAAAATTTGAAGCGCATCAAAAAGTATGATCCATTTGCTTGACTTGACACCATGGTGCTTAACATTTGTAATTATGTGGTGAGGACTGAGCCATGCTATATTTATATGATAAAATGAATAGGGGGTGGACATTCTTTAAGGATCATATGCTTTGAAACTTGATGACTATGTTGCTTGTGTTTATAAGCATTGCTATGTTGGTGTTTGTTGATTCATCGTTTCTCAATGATCAAACCTACAATAGATTACATGTTGGGAAGCATGTAACATCAAAAATTATGTTTTTATCATTTACGTACTTGAGGAGGAGGACGAATTAGTTTGGGGATGCTGCTACATCTCCCACATATCTCCCCTCCACGCGCCCTGTTGGCTTGGGGGTACCTCATGTGCCCTCACATCTTCTTCTAAAGCTTCCGCGTCTTACTTTTCTCCCAAAAAATCGTCAAAAAGTTTCATTGCGTTTGGACTCCGTTTCGTACCATTTCCCTTAAAAGCCAAAAACACACAGAAAATAGCAACTAGCACTGGGCACTGGACTAATAGGTTAGTGCTCAAAAAAGATATAAAATGTATATAAATGCTTATAAACATCCAAGATTGATAATATAATAGCATCGAACAATCAAAATTATATATACATTGGAGACGTATCAGCATCCCCAAGCTTAATTCTTGCTCGTCCTCGAGTAGGTAAATGATGAAAACAGAATTTTTGATGCGACATGCTACCTAACATGTAATCACATCCAGATATGATCAATGAGAAATGGTTAATTAATAAACATCAGCATAGTAATATCCATAAACATAAGTAACATAATCATCAACTTTCAAAATATATGATACCTAAAGAATCTTTACTCACTATTCATTTTATCATATTAGCATGGCATGTGTCCGTCTTCACCACATAAATACAAATGTCAAGCACCACATTGTTAAGGCAAGCAATTGGATCGTACTTTTTAATGCGTTTCAGCTTTTTATACCTCACCCAATACATGAGTGTGAACCAAGGACATAACATATAGGTGGAATAGAATGTGGTGGTATGTTTCAAAGGAGTAAAAGTGGAGAAGAAAGTCTCCCATCAACTAGGCGGACCAACGGGCTATGGATATGCCCATCAACCCATATCAATGCGAGTAGTAGGGATTGCACTAGAGCTAAGTGTATGAAATCTCAATGGAAGCTAAGTGGGTGTGCATCCAACTTGCTTACTGATGAAGACCTCGGGTATTTGAGGAAGCCTGTTGATACGTCTCGAACGTATCTATAATTTTTTATGGTTTCATGTTGTTATCTTGTCATCTTTGGATGTTTTATGTACCTTTTATATCTTTTTTGGGACTAACTTACTAATTTAGTGCCAAGTGCCAGTTCCTGTTTTTTCTGTGTTTTTGGCTCTTTTCAGATCTGATTTTGGAAGGGAGTCCAAACGGAATAAAATCCCCGAAATAAATTTTTCCCGAACGGTAGAAGATCTGGGGGCTTGAGGGCCAAGCCAGGAGGGCTACAGGGGGCCCACAAGCCCCCCATCCGCCACCAGGCGGGAGCGGCGGCCAGCAGGCTTGTGGCCTCCCTAGCACCCCCCTGACCTAGCTCCTTCGCCTATATATTCCCTAAAATACAGAAAAAAATCAAGGGATCCACGAAAATACTTTTTCGCCGCCGCAAGCTTCCGTTTCCGCGAGATCTCATATGGAGACCCTTCCTGGTGCCCTGCCGGAGGGGACTTTGGAGTTGGAGGGCTTCTACATCAACATCATCGCCCCTCCAATGACTCGTGAGTAGTTCACTTCAGACCTACGGGTCCGTAGTTAGTAGCTAGATGGCTTCTTCTCTCTCTTGGATCTTCAATACAAAGTTATCCATGATCTTCATGGAGATCTATCCGATGTAATCTTCTTTGGCGGTGTGTTTGTCGAGATCCGATGAATTGTGGATTTGTGATCATATTATCTATGATATATATTTGAGTCTTTGCTGATTTATTATATGCATGATTTGATATCCTTGTAAGTCTCTCCGAGTCTTGGGTTTTGTTTGGCCAACTAGATATCTGATTCTTGCAATGGGAGAAGTGCTTGGTTTTGGGTTCTTACCGTGTGGTGACCTTTCCCAGTGACAGTAGGGGCAGCAAGGCACACATCGTGTAGTTGCCATCAAGGGTAACAAGGTGGGCTTTGTCGTAGATATGAGACTATCCATCTACATCATGTCATCTTGATTGAGGCGTTACTCTGTTCTTTGGACTTAATACACTAGATGCATGATGGATAGTGATCGACGTGTGGAGTAATAGTAGTAGATGCAGAAAGTATCGGTCTACTTGTTTTGGACGTGATGCCTATAGATATAATCATTGCCATAGATGACGTCACGACTTTGTGCGGTTCTATCAATTGCTCGACAGTAATTTGTTCACCCACCGTCTACTTGCTTTCATGAGAGAAGCCACTAGTAAACACTACGGCCCCCGGGTCTATTCACACCTATCGTTTCCACCTTTGCTTTTACTTGGCTTTGTTACTTTGTTGCTTTCAGTTCTCACTTGGCGAACAATCTATAAGGGATTGGCAACCCCTTCATAGTGTTGGGAGCAAGCTTTTTGTGTTTGTGCAGGCACTTGTGATACTCCTTCACTGGATCGATACCTTGGTTCTCAAAACTGAGGGAAGTACTTACCACCGTTGCGCTACATCACCCTTTCCGCTTCGAGGGAACACCAATGCAACGCTCCAAGGCCACGGGGAAATCCTTTGCATATTTGCCTAGGAAGTCCCTAAAGGCATAGCCGTAGCAGAAGGATTCCTGGTGCCGTTGCTGAGGAGAATCAAGACGTCTCCCGTCAGCACGTATTTCTGGCGCCGTTGGAAGGTCTTTTGTTGCAGTAGCAGAAGTATTTCTGGCGCCGTTGCCGGGGAAGGAGAGATCTATCCAAGTAGGTATCACAAACTCATCTCTTGCATTTACTTTTTTTTGCCAGTTGCCTCTCGTTTTCCTCTCCCCCACTTCACATTTGCCATTTTCATTTGTCTTTCTCCCTTGTCGTTTTCATTTGCCTTTTTCTTCATTTGCCTTCTTCGTATGCCTTTCCTTTGCTTGTGTGCTATGTGCCTTCAATGTGCTTGCATCTTCGCTTGCTAAAAATCTAGTGATATGGATCCTCGTCTACTTGCTAATCTCTTTAAGAGATCCAATTATGTTGATCCAATTGCTAGAGAGTTGAGTGCACTTGACTTTCTCTATGGAGTTTTGCTTGAGATGCATGAATCTGAAAATCGCGATGAAGAAATTCATGAAGTGATTCATGAGGGCTCCTTGAATAAAAAAGCATGATTGCAATGGTTTCACTATAAATTCTATTAGTGACAATCATGCTAAAAATATGCAAAACCCTAAGCTTGGGGATGCTAGTTTTTCTTTGTCCACTACTTGTTGCAATAATCATGATTGTGGTGATGTTCTTTCTTATTATCTTGAAAATTTGTTCAAGCCTCATGATGATTATGATATTTGCAATAATATTGTAAGTGGGTTTGGAGAAGTCATGACTTTAGTTGATGATAATCCCACTATTTTTTAAGAGCGTCAACTTTGCATGCATGTGGATCATGAAAATAATATCCTTTGTGATAGCTATATTGTTGAATTTGAATATGATCCCACATGTAATTGCTATGAGAGAGGAAAATATTGTGGTAAAAACTTTCATGTTACCAAATCACCTCTCGCTATGTTGAGATTGCTATTGTCTCTTTCTTCTTCCTTGCATTTGGTAACTATTGGTTGTCTTGCCAATTTGTTTTCCTATAAAATGCCTATGCAAAGGAATTATGTTAGACTTAGATGTTATTTTCGCATGCTCTATGATGCTCTCGTTGTGCTTCAATTCTTGTCTTTTGTGAGAGCATCATTGAACTATCAATGCCTAGCTAAGGGCGTTAAACAATAGCGCTTGTTGGGAGGCAACCCAACGAATCTATCATTTTTATTTCTGTTTTGTGTTTTCCACACTTCCATAATTCTGTTATGATTGTGTTTTTTGTGTTTCTTTTTGCGTTTGTGCCAAGCAAAACCGTTATGATTAGTCTTGGGGATGATAGTTTGGTCATGCTGGAAAAGACAGAAGCTTTCTGCTCACGAAAAGAATTTTCATTTTTTTATAAGAGATTTTGAGTTGATTCTTTTCGTTTATGATTGCCAGGCAAATTCTTCATACTGTCGTAATTTTTCAGAATTTGTGAAGTACCAGAAGTATACGAAATATACAGATTGCTACAGACTGGTCTGCTGTTAACAGATTTTGTTTTTGTTGTGTTGGTTGCTTATTTTGATGAAACTATGGATAGTATCGGGGGGTATTATCCATGGAAGATTGAAGATACAGTAACCCAACATCAGCATAAGTAGAATTTAAGTTTGCTACAGTACCTAAGGAAGTGGTGGTTTGTTTTCTTATACTAATGTTATCACGAGTTTCTGTTTAAGTTTCGTGTTGTGAAGTTTTCAAGTTTTGGGTGAAGTTCTTATGGACAAAAAGATAAAGAGTGGCAATAGCTCAAGCTTGGGGATGCCCAAGTCACCCCAAGAGATTCAAGGATGTCGTAAAAGCCTAAGCTTGGGGATGCCCCGGGAAGGCATCCCCTCTCTCGTCTTCAATCCATCGGTAACGTTACTTGGGGCTATATTTTTATTCACCACATGTTATGTGTTTTTTCTTGGAGCGTCTTGTATCGTAGGAGTATTTTATTTTTGTTGTGTCACAATCATCCTTGCTGCACACCTAGAGAGAGAGCCATGCACTCACCGTGATTTTGTCGAGCTTCATTTATATCCTTTGGTAGACAATTTAGCTCACATGTGCTCCACTTATATCTTTTGTGCTAGATACTTTTGCTCTGTGTGCTTCACTTATATATTTTAGAGCACAGCGGTGCGTGGCTTGGTAGTTGATCTATGCTTTGAAAGTAGTCTCAAAAGGGGTAGTTATCCAAAGGGATACGAAAACTTCCACCTTCATGTGCCTTGAATAGTTAGAGAAGTTTGACTCATCTCAATTAGTTTTGAGTTGTGGTTGTGGTAATATTGAAGTTATGCTAGTAAGGTGTTATGGATCTAGAAATACTTGTGTTGAAGTTAGTGATTCCCGTAGCATGCACGTATGGTGAACCGCTATGTGATGAAATCTGAGCATGATTAGTCTTTTGATTGTCATCCTTTGCGTGGCGGTCGGGATCGTGTGATGGTTTATGCCTACCAACCCTTCCCCTAGGAGTATGCGTTAAATGCTTTGTTTCGATTACTAATAAAACTTTTGCAACAAGTATATGAGTTCTTCATGACTAATGTTGAGTCCATGGTTTAGATGCACTTTCACCTTCCACCATCACTACCTTCGTAGTGCCATGCAACTTTCGCCGGTGCACAAAACCCACCATTAGCCTCCCTCAAAACAGCCACCATACCTACCTACTATGGCTTTTTCAAAGTCATTCAGAGATATATTGCCATGCAACTACCACCATGACATGTGCCACCACGTCTACATTGTCATTTCATGATCGTAATATAGCTAGCATGATGTTTCCATTAATGTCTATGCCATGCTAGATCATTGTCACGGTACACTACCGAAGGCATTCCATATAGAGTCGTTGTTGCTCTAAGTTTTGAGTTGAAAGTGTGATGATCATCATTGATGGAGCATTGTCCCATGTGAGGAAATAAAAGAGGCCAAAGATGCCCACCAAAATAAAAATAAAAAAAAGAGGCCAAAGAGCCCACCAAAAAAATTGAGAGAAAAAGAGAGAAGGGACAATGCTACCACCTTTCCACACTTGTGCATATTAAGCTCCATGATCTTCATGATTGAGAGTCTCTCGTTTTGTCACCACCATATAGCTAGTGGGAAATTTTCATTACATAACTTGGCTTGTATATTCCAATGATAGGCTTCCTCAAAATTGCCTTAGGTCTTCGTGAGCAAGCAAGTTGGATGCACACCCACTAGTTTTCTTTAAGAGCTTTCACATACTCTTAGCTCTAGTGCATCATTTGTATGGCAATCCCTACTCATTCACATTGATATCTATTGATGAGCATCTCCACAGCTCATTGATATGCCTAGTTAATGTGACCATCTTCTCCTTTTTTGTCTTGCAACCTCCACCACACTCCACACCACTTATAGTGCTAAAACCATGGCTCACGCTCATGTATTGCGTGAGAGTTGAAAAGGTTTGAGAAAGTAAAGGTGTGAAACAATTACTTGGCCAATACCGGGGTTGTGCATGATTTAAATTCGTTGTGCAATGATAATAGAGCATAGCCAGACTATATGATTTTGTAGGGATAACTTTCTTTTGGCCTTGTTATTTTGAAAGTTCATGATTACTTTGCTAGTTTGCTTGAATTATTATTGTTTCCACGTTAATAGCAAACTATTGTTTTGAATCTAATGGATCTGAACATTCACGTCACATAAGAGGAGTTACAAAGGACATCTATGCTAGGTAGCATGAAAGCATCAAAAAATCATTCTTTATCACTTCCCTACTCGAGGACGAGCAGGAGTTAAGCTTCGGGATGCTTGATACGTCTCAAACGTATCTATAATTTTTGATGGTTTCATGCTGTTATCTTGTCATCTTTGGATGTTTTAATTACCTTTTATATCTTTTTTGGGACTAACTTACTAATTCAGTGTCAAGTGTCAGTTCCTGTTTTTTCTGTGTTTTTGGCTCTTTTCAGATCTGATTTTGGAACGGAGTCCAAACGGAATAAAATCCCCGAAATATTTTTTTTCCGAACGGAAGAAGATTTGCGGGCTTGAGGGCCAAGCCAGGAGGGCTATAGGGGGCCCACAAGCCCCCCATCCTCCACCAAGGGGGCGGCGGCCACCAAGCTTGTGGCCTCCCTGGCGCCCCCCTGACCTAGCTCCTTCGCCTATATATTCCCTAAAATACAGAAAAAAATCAAGGGATCCACGAAAATACTTTTTCGCCGCCGCAAGCTTCCGTTTCCGCGAGATCTCATACGGAGACCCTTCCTGGTGCCCTGTCGGAGGGGACTTTGGAGTTGGAGGGCTTCTACATCAACATCATCGCCCCTCCAATGACTCGTGAGTAGTTCACTTCAGACCTACGGGTCCGTAGTTAGTAGCTAGATGGCTTCTTCTCTCTCTTGGATCTTCAATACAAAGTTCTCCATGATCTTCATGGAGATCTATCCGATGTAATCTTCTTTGGTGGTGTGTTTGTCGAGATCCGATGAATTGTGGATTTGTAATCAGATTATCTATGATATATATTTCAGTCTTTGCTGATTTCTTATATGCATGATTTGATATCCTTGTAAGTCTCTCCGAGTCTTGGGTTTTGTTTGGCCAACTAGATCTAATATTCTTGCAATGGGAGAAGTGCTTGGTTTTGGGTTCTTACCATGTGGTGACCTTTCCCAATGACAGTAGGGGCAGCAAGGCACACATCGTGTAGTTGCCATCAAGGGTAACAAGGTGGGCTTTGTCGTAGATATGAGAGTGTCCATCTACATCATGTCATCTTGCTTAAGGCATTACTCTGTTCTTTCGGACTTAATACACTAGATGCATGCTGGATAGCGGTCGACGTGTGGAGTAATAGTAGTAGATGCAGAAAGTATCGGTCTACTTGTTTTGGACGTGATGCCTATAGATATAATCATTGCCATAGATGACGTCACGACTTTGCGCGGTTCTATCAATTGCTCGACAGTAATCTGTTCACCCACCGTCTACTTGCTTTCATGAGAGAAGCCACTAGTAAACACTACGGCCCCCGGGTCTATTCACACCTATCGTTTCCACTTTCGCTTTTAATTTGCGTTGTTACTTTGTTGCTTTCAGTTCTCACTTGGCGAACAATCTATAAGGGATTGACAACCCCTTCATAGCGTTGGGAGCAAGCTTTTTGTGTTTGTGCAGGCACTTGTGATACTCATTCACTGGATCGATACCTTGGTTCTCAAAACTGAGGGAAATACTTACCACCGCTGTGCTACATCACCCTTTCCGCTTCAAGGGAACACCAACGCAAGGCTCCAAGGCCGCAGGCTTTGCATATTTTCCTAGGAAGTCCCTAAAGGCGTAGCCGTAGCAGAAGGATTCCTGGTGCCGTTGCTGAGGAGAATCAAGACGTCTCCCGTCAGCACGTATTTCTGGCGCCGTTGGAAGGTATTTTGTTGCAGAAGCACCTGTCACCAGAATATGCAAGCCAAGTTGTACAATAATTTTTTTTCACTAGCATATGAAAATGACAAAACATGAGACTGTGTGTACGAAAAACATGGTGACTTCACTAAGCAAGAGTGTGGAAAAAGAGGTGGTAGCATTGTCCCTTCTCTCTTTTCTCTCTTTTTTTATTTCTTTCCTTTTTTATCCTTTTTCTCCTGATCTCTTTTTATTTTTTTTCCTTTCTTTATGTTTTCCCTTTTTTCATTGTTTTTCATGCAGACTCTAATCCCGACTTGTGGGGAATCATTGTCTCCATCATCCTTTCCTCAATGAGACAGTGATCTAATAATGAAAAACATCATACTTCTATTTATTTACAACTCGAGATGAAAAATTTACTAAACAAGATGACTACATATGAATGCATGTGATAGTGTACCAGGATGTGCAATGATCTAGCATAACTTGTAAACAATGATGAATGGTGACTTTGCCACAAATACTGTGTCAACCACATGATCATGCAAAGCAATATAATGATGAACACACAAGTCATGAGACGTAATGGTGGAAGTTGCATGGCAATATATCTCGGAATGGCTATGGAAATGCCATGATAGGTAGGTATGGTGGCTGTTTTGAGGAAATATAAGGTGGCTTATGTGCAATAGGGTGTATCATGTTGCGGGGTTTGGATGCATCGACGAAGTTGTGTGATGGTATTTCATAGGTATTCGGTGATACCCCCCCCCCGCAACGGCGCTAGACATTCTTCTTGCTACTTGTAAACTGTGTTGGGAATTTTCCCGAAGGGTAGGGGAGATGCAACACAGTAGAGATAAGTATTTCCCTCAGTGAGGACCAAGTTTATCGAACCAATAGTAGGACCACGCAAACACCCGTCTTCAGCGCCTGCACACAAAAGAGCACACACTTGCACCCAACACGAGCAAGAGGGTTGTCAATCCCCTTGAAATCATTACTCTCAAGCGATAAGTAGTGATAGATAGATAAATGGATAAATATAAATGCAAAATAAAAATAAAGTAAATGATGGCAGCAATACTTTTAATGTTTTTATAATTTGATTTGTGAAGACACGTGGGGCATAGTTTTCACTAGAGGCGTCTCTCTCGTAGAAAGCATACGGTGGGTAGACAAATTACTGTTGGGCAATTGATATAAAAGTGCATATTATGCAATATTTATTCATGGCAATGATCATTCCATATAGGAATCACGCCTGTAAGCAAGTAGACCGACTCCTGCCTGCATCTACTACTATTACTCCACTCATCGACCGCTATCCAACATGCATCTAGAGTATCAAGTAAAACAAAGTAACGCTTTAAGCAAGATGACATGATATAGACAAAGTAAATCCAACTAATATTAATAATACCCATAATTTTACCCTTAATGTTAGCAATACAAATATGTGCCATGTCCCTTTCTGTCACTAGAATTGAGCATTGATACTTGTGATCTGCGTTGGGTTCTTTCCCAGAGAGGAGGGGATGATGCAACACAGTATGGATACGTATTTAGCTTGGTGATAACCAAGGTTATCTAAGCAATAGAAGGACCATGCAACTTCCCATCTTAAGTGCCTACACACAAAAGATCACACACTTGCACCCAACTCGAGCAAGTGGGTTGCCAATCCCCTTGAAGTCGTTACTTGCAGGAAATAAGTAGTGATAGATAGATAGTTGAAATATATTAAATATAAAAAGTAAATACAAATAATAAAAGGCAGCGAGGTATTTAGAGTTTTTATAAATATATTTGTGAATAGACCCCGGGCCCATAGTTTTCGCTAGAGGCTTCTCTCTTGTAGAAAGCATATGGTGGGTAATTTTTTTACTATTGGGCAATTGGTAGAAAAACGTATAGTTATGCAATATTTATTCATGGAAATGATCATTAAATATAGGTGTCACATCCGCAAGCAAGTAGATCGACTCCTACCTGCATCTACTACTATTACTCCACCCATCGACCGTTATCCAGCATGCATCTAGAGTATTAGGTGAAAAGAGAGTAATGCTTGGAGGATAATGACATGATGTAGACAAAGTAAGTCCAATTAATATGAATGAACCCCATTGTTTTACCCTTAGTGGCAACAATACAATATGTGTCATGTCTCTTTCTATCACTGGGATCAAGTACCGCAAGATTGGACCCACTACAACACACCTATGACCTATCCCACTGAAGATAAATCAATCTAGTTGGCCAAACCAAATAAATAGATCGAATAGAATTACGAAGCTATCAAAGTCATGCATATAAGAATTTAGAGAAGACTCAAATATTATTCATGAATAATCTGAACATAAACGCACAATTCATATGATCCCAACAAACGCACCACACAAGAGTGATTACATAAGATAGAGCACCATGGGAATCGCGTGATCATGGCAACGAAGAACATAGAGAGAGATACAGTCGTACGGGTACTAACTACAGACCCGTAGGTCTGTGGTGCACTACTCACACATCACCATGGTTGCAACAAGGTTGATGTAGAGGCCCTTCATGATCGACCCCCCTCCGACAGGGCACTGGGACACGGCTCCAGATGGGCACATGGCGGAACAGAGACTTGCGGCGACAGAAAAAGTGTTTTGGGTGGCTCCCTAGGGTTTGGGCATATTAGAGAATTTATAGGATAGAGAGGAGGGCCATAGGCCGTGGGAGGTGCCTCCAAGCCATGAGGACGCGACCACCCCCCCTCGACGCGCCCTGTTGGCTTGGCGCCACCCCGTGTGGCCTCCGGTCTCCTTCCGAAGCTTCTAGGTATTTATTTTGTCTAGAAAAAATCATCAAAAAGTTTCGAGGTATTTGGACTCTGTTTGGTACACTATTCCTAAAAAGCCGAAAACATGCACAAAACAACAACTGCACATGGCACTTGGTTAATAGGTTAGTGCTCAAAAATAATATAAATCAGCAAGTAAATGCCTAAAAACATCCTAGAATTATAATATAATAGCATGAAACAAACAAAAAATATAGATACGTTGGAGACATATCAAGCATCACAAGATTGAACACATTACAACGCACCACTCCCATGCACCACTCCCACTTAAGATAAATCTATCTAGTTGCCCAAACCAAACCGGTAGATCAGTCAGAAACACGAAGCTATCATAATCATGCATATAAGAATTTAGAGCAAACTCAAATACTTTTCACAAATAATATGAACATAAACCCACAATTCATCGAATCCCAACAAACAAATCGCAAAAGAGTGATTACATAAGATAGTTCACCACAGGAACTGCGATGATCTTGGCAATGAAGAACATAGAGAGAGAGGGAGAGAGAGAGCCATCTAGGTACTAACTATGGATCCATAGGTCTGTGGTAAACTACACACACGTTACCATGGGAGCAACAAGGTTGATGTAGAAGCCCTTCGTGATTGATCATCCCTCTCGCGTGGCACCGGAATAGGGCTCCATATGGGATCACGGTGGAACAGATACTTGCAGTGGAGGAAAAAGTGTTTTTGGTGGCTCGCTCGTGTTTTTCCCACAAAAGAAAATTTATAGGAGCGAAGATAGGGGTGGAGGAGCTGGGAGGTGGCCCTAAGCCATAAAAAAAGGTGCACCTTATTGGATTTGGGGCACCTCGTGTGCCCTTTGGTATTCTTATGAAGCTTCCAGGTCTTATTTTTGTCCAAAATAATGTCAAAAAGTTTCTTTGCGTTTGGACTCCGTTTGGTACTATTTCCCTGAAAAGCCAAAAACGCGCAGAAAACAACAACTAGCACTTGTCATTGGGTTAATAGGATAGTGCTTAGAAAAGATATAAAACATCATATGAATGCTTAAAAAACATCCAAGATTGATAATATAATAGCATGGAACAATAAAAAATTGTTGATATGTTGGAGATGTATCAATAACCACAACACCGAGAGACGAGCATGTATATCGATGTTCACTTCCTCAGAGGGAAGCTAGTCATTGTTAGAGAGGTGGATGTTACCGCGAAGGCACACGAATGCCACCAAGGATCACCCTATTCTTCCCTTGAGACTATACCACAAAGGCATTTCTTAACCACCAGTGGTAGACCTTGAGATGGTCTCAAAACCTTCACAAACTTTTTGGGGGTCACCACAATGAACGATTCCTCTCTCAAGAACTCCTACCGCCTAGGAGTCTCCAACCTGTAAGAATAATAAAAATGGAGCGAGAAATCTCAAGACTTTCTCAAAGCATGATTTATGTTGGTCAAGAGAAGGGGAAGGAGTTGATCTATCACTTGATTAGATAACCTCTCAAGAACTCTCCCAAATCCCTTTGGGATCTAGGATAATAGTGTGTGTTATAGGATTGATTAAAAGTGAACATCGACAGATCTATTGATTTGGTTTGGCCAACCAGATGGGTAGAGGCTATATATAATAGCATTTATGTGTAAGTGGTTGGACGTGCCGAACATCCGACAATCGAAGAAAAAACACACAATATGCATATGGATCAGTAGGAAAAACAATCGTCCCGGATATCTAGGGATAGCCAGGCATGTGGCCAGCCTTGAGGACCCAAACATCTGTCCATGAGCCGGAGATCCGGTGGTTGCTACCAAAATTCTCAAGAAATCTACCGGACATGACGCTCTGGATTTGCATGAGAGGCCCAAACATCCGGTCCCACATGAGGCGCTCGACATTGATACATCTCCAACATATCAATAACTTTTATTGTTCCATGTTATTATATTATCTATCTTGGATACTTTATATGAAATTATATGCTATTTTATACCATTTTGGGGAACTAACCTATTAATCCAGTGCCAAGTGCTAGTTGATGTTTTTTGCTTGTTTTGGTTTTCCAAGAAATCAATACCAAATGAAGTTCAAACGCTATGGAACTTTTTGACAATTTTTTGGACAAAAAAGACCCTCGAAGCTTCAGAGGGATATCAAAATACACACGAGGAGACGACAAGGTAACCAGATGCGCCCAGAGGGGTAGGCATGCCGTGATGCCTTGTGGGCCCCTCATGGCTCCGTGTGACCTAATTCCACCTCCATAAATTATCTAAAATAGGAAAACCAATAGAGAGCCACCCGAAACACTTTTTCTGCCGCCGCAAGTCTTTGTTCTGCCATGATCCCATCTGGAGACCTTTTCCGATGCCGTGTTGGAGAGGGAATTGATCACGGAGGCCGTCTACATCAATCTTGTTGCCTCCATGATGATGTGTGCATAGTCCACCACAGACATATGGGTCCATAGCTAGTACCTAGATGGCTTCTTATCTCTCTTTGATCTTCAATACAAAGTTCACCATGATTTCCGTGCTGATCTATCTCATGTAATCCTATTTTGTGGTGTGTTTGTTGGGATTCGATAAATTGTGGGTTTATGATCAGATTAGTCATGAATATATATTGAGCCTTCTCTGAATTCTTTTATGCATGATTGTTATAGATTTGTATTTCATCGTGCATCTTCTGATCGCTCCCTGAAGCTTTCCACGGTCTTGTGTGGTGTCGAAAAAATCAATGTAAAATTTCATCGTGTTTGGACTTTGTTTGGTATGTTTTTTTCTACCAAACAAAGAAACAAGCAAAAAACAGAAACTCACACTAAGTAGTAAGTTAATATGATAGTATCAAAAAATGATATGAAATGTCATATAAGGCACAAAATATTTATAATATATTAACATAAAGCAATCAAAAAATCTAGATACGTTGGAGACATATCAATCATACTTATGTTTTAACAATCCATTAAGCATATATTTACTCCAACATGCAATATTTACACTATAATAATAATTTTAAAGAAGGAGTTAACTCAATATAAAATTAAAAGGTAAGCCCTTCAAAAAGGTCTTGGGCTTTGGATGGAGTATGTCTAGAAAGTCGGCCTCACTAGCTTGTCATTGGAGATTGTCATGTGTTTATTGTTTGATGTTCATGGATTTAGTAAGTGGAAATAATAATTTCCCATTGCCCATTGTGGTGTCACCGTTTTTTCTTCAGATTCACCATCAAAAGTTCATGGGAAATTTCCATTCCCACACAATAAATTTTATTTTGAAATTTGAGTTATTGAAGAGATGAAAAAATAATACTTGGAATGACTTTTCTCATTCATATAGGAAGGTATAGTGGACAGTCATAGGATTGACTTGGTTTAAGGGAATTGGATGCATATGCATTATTCATACTTACAATAGACGTTTTGGCTAGGAAGGGTCTAAAGGAAACATGCCTATGGAAGGCCCATGAGTAATAAATCATTAAGGATCACATATACACGTCTACCTAGTTGTCTTTCATGCCTAGTCATAATAATTTGTTCGAGCTTCTTAAATTTGCCACTGAAGATTATCTATTGGTCCAAAGAGTTTGGAAATAATATATTTGCATGTGTATGTGCTTTCTTTCATTCCAAGTTTCATGATTCCATTACTCACATCATGTGTATCTAAGTAGTTGATCCCCACTACTTCAATTTATCTCAACACACGTGCATGCCATCTAACTGCAAATGACACCCCATTAAATGCCCACCTAAACATGAATGAGATTTTTTAATTATTAATTTATATTCATTACTTATATTTATCTTAACATGCATATGTTCCACCTCACCACGTATGCCATCTCATCAAAGGCCCACATCACACATGCATGGAACAAATATTTTTCATCTTATGCTACTTAAATTTAATAAGCACTTTCAAATATATACTAATTGAATAGAATATGTAATATTTCAAGTTTTAGTTTATGTATTATTGATCCAAATATTCATGCTTCATATAACCAAAACTCAATGCAACATATATCTCAGTAGTTAATTCCCATTGATTCCGTTTATCTACATACGCACACATGCCACCTCATCACACATGCCAACTCATCAAAGGGTCACCTCAACATGCATGGGATTTTTTTTCATTATTAATTGATCTTTGCTACTTGAATTTACCTCAACATTTACAAAGTAGAATAGATAACATATCCCGCCTCATCAAAGTCCCACAACAACATGCATGAAAGCATGTTCTCCATCATATCATGCTACTTAAATTTAGTAAGTATTTTCAACTATATAATAACTAAATACAATATACAATGTGTATTTCTAGCACTAGTCCATATATTTTTAATCCAAAATTTCATGTTTACCGTAACCAAATCCCATTGGAATATATTGCAACTAATTCCCACAACAAAACATAGGGCACCCACTCATAAATTTCTAGCTTTGGAAAAGTCGTGACCTCCCACATTATGTAATCTATAAAAATGACGGTAATGCTAGAATATATAATAATAATGAGAACAAAAGGGTGTAATCACGACATACCATTATTATGTAGCCTCACATCATATGATACATCGATAATATTACTCTAAAGGAGTAAAATCACACTTCAAAACTAAAGTTATAGAAGAAAATATTCCACTAAGGTGAGATGTGTGATGTAGAAAGTAAGACCAATATGGTGCAAGGTACTCGGCATCCTGCTAATATTAGGAGGGAGAGATGCCTATTACCACCTTTTACGCTTGAAATTTGGTGATGGATGCTACCTTTTCTTCTTCCATAACACGATCCTCCAACCATTGACATATAATTATGCATGTATACTCATTTTCATGGAGTTGATTCTGAACATCTTGTAGTTGATCATAGATATATTGGGTCTTCTCCTCAAGGAAGCTCATCACCCCAATGCAGATGTTGCTTGTCTTCCTCTAGTTCTTGAATTTTGGCCTTGAGCCATCTAGTCATCAAGTAATGTGCATTGAGGCTACTAGAAATTACACCCTTGTGCTTGAAGATTGCTTGCTCATCCTCTTACAATTCTCCAGTGCTTCAACATCCTTGATATGTAATTGTCCTCCTTCCATAGTAATAAATTTGGGATGTGTCCTCATGTACATAAAGTATGGGTTTATGATCTTCTTGAGGAAATCGTCACCACGTTCGTTTTTCCTCCCCGGTACCAGCATCCCCAATGGAAGAGCTTGGGAAAGGCATGATGTTAGATGGATCTAGGGAACATTGACAGAGAAGTGCTCAAAACAAAACAGAGGCGAACCTCGAGGATACCAAGATCATAAAAAATAGGATATATTTATAGGATATTTTCATGCAGAAGGGGTTTGTAAGCAAAATATGAGCTGGAGGGGTCTTTCGTGGGCCAAGGCGACCTAGGACTCGAAGCGTCTAGGCCCACAGAGGTCCCCTCATACCCTTCTTTTGCTCAATTGTCTTATTATGAATACAAAGTTCCTTACACGTTTTCGGTGTTTTCAAGAGAATTCATGTACCCTTTATATTTCCTAGAAAATTTAAGCTTTTGAATGGTTCATGTTCTGATTTTTAATTAATTATTTAAGGATAATCCAGTGCACTGAATTCACCTCCGCTCCTATGGAATCATAGATAATGTAATGTTTGAGTCTCTTTCGTTGACGACTCTTGGTTAAAATTACCATTAATGTCTCCTTAAAGTCTCATGGCTCCCGACTAATAAACCTCTCCAATTGTAATGGGGGCATTCCATTTGTATAGGAGTATACCTATAAAATGGCTGAGACAAGATTTGTACAATAATACTTGGTCCCCTACTTTAAATTATTTTGTTTGGATTCTTATATCATGCCATGTTTTAACTTCCTCTTAAAATAACTTAGCATTTTCATAAGCTTGTTTCCTCCATTCATCTAAAGTAATTATGTGTAGCAATCTTTTTCACCGGCTTATTGCAAGTAAAAAAATGTATGATTGGCCGGTAAGCTTTAAATTCTAATTCCAAAGGAAGATGACTAGACTTAACATGTAGCATATATAATAAGACATGCCCATATGATTTTATAAGTTCCATAAGCCAAGAGTGCATCGTTAGTTTATTCGCCCAATCTCTACTCAATTTGTTGATTATATATTGCAAGATAAAATTTATTCTCTATTAGCTAATTGTACTCGAACACTAGTTTGTTGATGATAGGGTGAAGCGACATTATGATTAACATCATATACTTAGCCAAAGTTTTTCTAATAGCACTGTGAGTAAAACTTGAACCACCATTCATTCGTAAGATACCTAGAGTCTAAACATAGATAAGGTAACATCTTTATGCATTTTACTGTAAGTTCGATGATGAATACTTCTAGTTGAAATAGCTAATATCCACTAGTGAGATAATTAACAACAACTAAAATATATGTCTTACCATGAGATAATGTTTTTTTCCATATAATCAACCCCCCAAAAATTAAATGGATATTTCCAAGCAATAAATGGATTTCTAGCTATTTAGTGGATATAGTTCAAAATTGAACTACGAGCAACTTTAAATGTCACTAAATGGAAACAAGTTCATTCTCAAGTAATTATTCAACTCTTTAGCTCCCATACAAATACATGAAAAATATAAACATTTCCTTGAAAATAACAGAAGCATTCTGATGCATCTTATTGTTTTTTAATATAAAATCTAAATATGCTAAAAATAGAAGTTTCAATGAGATTGGAACCTCTGATTTGTTTGCTAATTATTTGAAATGGATAAAATAACAATTAATGTTACATAATCATATAGATATATTATTGATTAAAAAATAAATGTAGATTCATTCATTCTTTTTGGATACAATAAGACCATCATATCCAAGCCCCACGGGTCTCAAAATGGAATGTGATGGAATATGCATATAATAGATGTGTTACACGAAAGAATCTTCACACATTTATTATGTCCCTTGATTACAATTGTTGTACGGGGTTAAAAGAGGACAATAATCAATGTAAGCTATCGAGGGAACAAGTTGTTGTCAACCCAACCAACACTAGAGCCTATGATGATGATCTATGATACCTAAATGAGTATAAGAACATAATTTTGAGAAATCAGTTGCTCCTATCACAAATAATGAAGAAAGTTAAAACAATATAGCATTCAATGCTTGTTATTTTGACCACAAGCTTTGTCTAGGGCAATGTGTGCCGAAACATCATTATGACTTGCTCAATTTGCATGATATGTTAGGTTTCATTTTCGGGGTAGGGAGTGGTGGCGAGAGAGGGTTGAGGCTCTACTATTGTCAAAACTCAGGATTTGTTGAAGGTTCCCTCAACTTCTAGTCTATTTTCTATCGTAATCCACATTCATGTAACGATGAACTTCCCTTCATCACACCGTGCACGCTTCCTTCACATCAGATGTAGGTCGTGCATCAATCGGTCATCCTTCTCAAGCGACTAGCAACATGTGAACATAAGATATGTCACTTGTTGATCTCAGGAGGGACCATATTTCCTCCAACCCCAACACTTTACCTAATCCACCGTTCACGATATGTTTTGAAGAACGAGTGATGAAACAATTTGCATTAAGAGGGACCAAATCTTTGAAAAGACTAGCTGTATCGTTGATGCATGGTTACTAGAAATATGTGTTTTGTTGGCCACCACCTATGCCGAGTACTCCCACTCTCCATGTTGCGTGAATGTTTGAACGAAATTGATGTTGGCGCTGATGATAACCAACCGGACTTGATTGATCTTAGATCATTTGATTGCTTTCTCGGTGGTGTGTGTTGGTTAAGTAAAAGAGGCGCATCGGATGGTTTTTGCCTTTGTGCACACTCATGTGAGACATGTATTATGCAACAAATGCACGGTCACCTAGGTGCGCACATCGATCATGCATAAAGGGTGCAAGCGGTATCACTCTTCGTCTCGCGAAACTCAATAACTATCTCATAGTTTGTCCATCGCATGCCTAAAGTTGATAGTATATTTGTAATTTTGTATCATGCTATTGTCCGCTAGCCTGCAACGCTTGCATCCCTTATCGTGCATGGGTCGACGACGTACGATGGTTTCGCCGTGGTCGGAGAAAAGGCATAGTGCCTAAGGTACGAAATGAAACTCTCAGCTTGATTCGATCGACCTCGCTAAACCTCGTGCAAACATGGTAATCTATGCTTTTATCGAAAGCCTTGTTACACAGTTTATGTTATCGGAAAGCGAGATGATTGAGGAGGATGCTGAGCCATCTATCCAGGAGATATGATCCACCATATGTGTGACGCCGACGCGGACATGCAATCAAGATGCACAAGTAGCCGTCCGGCGCAGCGCCGGCCACTTTTGCTGCCAGCCACTCGATCGCCGGCGACGTTCCTATCCTGTTTCGGCGCAAAACAAAACAGAGCTGCTGGACAAGACAAGATCACGTCTAATCTCTCCGACGCAAAGCTCATCATGGTTGCATAGAAGTTAAGGGTGATTATCCCATACATACACGCACCATCGTTACCAGCTAGTGGCACATGCTATGCCTAGATACACACCCGAAAATAGTATCATGTCGCTAGGGATGGCAAGTTGTTTTGGGCGGGAATAAGCACCGTGGCAGTTGCATCTTTTTTAGGTGCTAACAAAGATGGGATGGTGTGATAGAAGGTGGATAGTGTGATGTCGAATTGGGTGGAATGGTCAACTTAACCGGTGCATCAAGTGAAAAGAATAGTTAAATTATGCTATCAGTGAGCATGTTAACCCCAATTCCATGAATTAATGAGATGAAATCAATCCATGGCGATGATAAACAAGCTCACAGATATGCATGGCTGAGCCGATGGAACACCTGGACACCCTGCCAAGAAAAACCTCATCCATCCTCTTGTTTGTGTACTGGCGTGTACGCCACGTACGCCCATGTTTTGCTCTCGTTGATCGATCTTGTCAAGTTTAATAAGGATGCATCAGGTTTTTGAATGTTTAACATCTCCATGAAACGAGTTCTTGAGTTTGCACATGTTTACACCCGTTCCAGCAGCATGATTACCCGGGCTCACGATGAGCCGAGACCATCCAGAGCCTCCTGGCACTCAGTTTGGTACAAACAGGCAATTTGCATTCTCTCATCTTCCTGGCAGCAATTGACTCTTCGTTTGCATTTTCAAACTTCACGAGCAGCTCGAAACTTTGTGAATTCCATGTGTTGGAATGTCGAACTGATCAGCTCGATCGATCATCATGTTTGGGAGAGAGCACCACACCCAGCCCAACTTTGACCTCTTCCTGGACACATTTCTTGGTTCGGACAGCACCAAAAAACTTCCAGAATTTTCAATCCAATTCTTCGTTCCAGGAAATACTAGATAACAATTGCATAGTGCATCGAAGAATCATCTGAAATTAGGATCAAATTCGATATGAGAGGTAGAACAAGCCAACTTGTATCACCTGGTAGACTTTCCCCAACCACATGAACAAGCAATGATCACTCTATTGCAAAATCATCCGAATTCAAGCGTGACAACCCAAATGCAGCAGCTGGGAAGCCTTCCCCATGTCCACACCTACCGGAGCACGGCGGTTTTCCGGCAAGCCGTCCGGCCACCGCGCCGGCAAACAGTGCAAAGCCCGGCTGAACTCACACACCACCAGCAAAGGTCTCCACAAGTTGTGCAACTTGGGTCGTGTTCCATCGCCTCGTAGCCTATCAAAACTACGTTGGATCGACGTGTTTCCGGCACCTACGTGTTGCTACATTAACCAGATACATGACCGCGCCGGAAAATCTCATTGTTCGCCGGTGCAGCCAGTGCCGGCGGCCGGAAATCTCCACCAAACTCCGACAAAAGCACCATCCCGACCAGTCCCTGATCACCGGCTGATTTCTCCGTGAATACTCGACCAAATCACACGAACTTGATCTCATTACAAAGCCATGATCCTTGCCTACACGATGGAAAAAATTACACTCGAATCGGTGGATTCGATGGAGCGATATTTGATCGGAAATCGAGAGGAGAAGCACACTCTGGAAGTCTGGAGGCTGGTTCGCGAGACGGCCGGCCAACTGGGGGTGGGGGGGCTTCAATCCGCGGCACCCGATGCGGCGCGTGGACAGCCGTCGGATGGAAACGGATCGGACGCGCCAGGTTTGATGACGGCCGCCAGGGGGGCGATCCGTGGCTACGCCCCCTAGACCAATCAGCGCACGGCGTTCGGGCCTCGCCCGTCTTCCCGACGTCTCCCGCTATATAACCAGCGCCTCCTCCGCCCTGACATCCTCACCCAGCTCTCACCCGCATCTCCCTCACCTCCGGCGAAAGACACACCAGCGCGCTCTCCTCGCTCTCCCGCAGCAATGTCGACCGACGCAGCCGCCGACATCCCGGTGCCTCAGGTGGAGGCGACCGCCGACCCCGTCGTGGAGACCACGGCTGACGCCGCCGCCGGCGACGCGAAACCGGCCAAGGCGACCAAGGCCAAGGCCGCCAAGACGCCCAAGGCCAAGAAGCCCTCCGCCCCGAGGAAGCCCAAGGCCGCCCCCGCCCACCCGACCTACGCTGAGGTAAACCCCTCGACCACCGCCGAATCTCGCTGCATTCGGTCTCTGTTCGTTCTCTGTTTGCCTTGGTCTGACTGGCTTTGTTCGTTCGTGCTTTGTGTGTGCGCAGATGGTGTCGGAGGCGATCACCGCGCTCAAGGAGAGGGGCGGGTCGAGCACCGTCGCCATCGGCAAGTTCATCGAGGACAAGCACAAGGCGCACCTCCCGGCCAACTTCCGCAAGATCATGCTGACGCAGATCAAGAAGCTGGTCGCCGCCGGCAAGCTGACCAAGGTCAAGGCCTCCTACAAGCTCGCCAAGGCCCCCGCAGCCCCCAAGAAGCCCAAGACCAAGGCGCCAGCCAAGAAGAAGCCCGCCGCGAAGAAGAAGGCGCCGGCCAAGAAGACCACCGCCAAGTCCCCTGCCAAGAAGAAGGCGCCGGCCAAGAAGACCACCGCCAAGGCCCCAGCCAAGACCAAGGCCGCCGCCAAGCCCAAGGCGGCAGCGAAGCCCAAGGCAGCCGCCAAGAAGGCACCAGCCAAGACCACCAAGGCCGCCGCCAAGCCCAAGCCGGCCGCCAAGACGAAGGCTGCTGCCAAGCCGAAGGGCCGCCCCGCCAAGGCCGCCAAGACCTCCGCCAAGGACGCACCAGGGAAGAAGGCGGCGGCACCCGCTACCCCCAAGAAGCCAGCCGCCAGGAAGCCGCCCACCAAGCGGTCGGCGCCGGTGAAGAAGGCCACGCCCGCCAAGAAGGCCCCCGCCAAGAAGGCCAAGAAGTAGAGAGCCCGTCCTCCCGCAACGAGTTTCCATTAGCAGTTTTCCCATGTTCTGTGTTGTTAGTCCAGGATTCTGTGTTCTAGACTGTAAATTTTATATCCGGGTCGTGGTGCACTGGTCTCGGCCGGCGTACCCTTGGAGGTGTATCTGTGGATGACGAAGACGGCGGCGGCGAGGGTTTGTCCCCGGTCGTCCATATTACCGTAGCAGCCTGATGTGATGAGGTTTTTTTTAGCGTAGCAAGGTCCATGTGACGGTGTCGAGAACAAAATAGTGCATTGTTTATCTAATTAATTATGATTGATCACTCTTTGCCTTGCAAAAATTCCTGTGCTTGCCTCTTTGGTTTGGAGTTCGAGATCTGAAGTCGGGTTCAGATCTGTGATGGAATTTTAGATCTGAAATTGGTTGTTTGTATTTTTCTATGGAAATGCCAACCTCCTCTTTAATTTGCTCCCGTCCAATTTCGGTGTACGTGGCTGGCATTACGGTCTGTAATAATTAAAAAGAATGGCTGTTGTATTCGTATGTGTACATCACCTTTGCATCGGTTGCTAGTGATGAAATTTGGAATATTCAATGCGATTTTGGACTTGCTTTGATCATCAGCTGCTACCTGCGTTAAAGGGCTCCTGCGTGAATCTTCATTCATACGCGTAGTTTTTTGGTACAATCTTTTTTAGAAAGAAAGGCAGATTTAGAGAGATGAATGTGATGTTGTTGACCGAGGAAGCTAATTGGGCCGTTAATGGTGGGGCTAATGTCGGGCGTCGACACGTGGGTATGCCTGTTTTTGCATTGGAGCGGGAACCTGGGAGAGGGGACCGCGGCAGAAGATTCGCAGTAACCGTCGGCTGCAGTGACCGTTTTAGGTGGGGTGCGGGCGCGCGCTTTTGCTTTCAGTTTTCGCCTTCTACGCGCCTACAATGTTTTCCGTTTCCGCGCTCCTTGAATTTACGTTCTCCTCTCTGTCCGTCTTATGTCAAAAGAAGCGACAAGTAACTTGCATGTGAATGCTGGACAAAAAATCGCATACACTTATCCTGTAAACGCACACTGCTACATTTTGTTTTTAATAAGCATTTTTAAATATCGACATATTATGTTGAGATTTACAAAGTTATCCTAAGCATATCGTCGTCGATGAAAATGTCTCCTCGCACTAAAAACATATCGCCGTAAATCTTCAAATAAATTCATGAATAAATACGAGAAACATGACTTGAACTCCAATAAAATGGAATGCCGTAGTCCCTCTAACTATCTAGGCAGACTTTGGTTCGCATTCCACCCCCCATTGTTTTGACTTTTTAATAAATTATAGTAAGATATGATCATGGTTTGATTTTTTATGTGGCCTCTTTATACAACCGTATTAGGATTTCATTACGTGCAATCATGGCTAATGACGCTAGGTATCTCATTAGCGTGCATGCACCGTCTCGCTCCGTCATGACGTGGACAAGTGGCTACCGACATGTCTTTTGACAATAGCCTATTATACCATACTGAGATGGAAGTGACGATTGGCCCGTGAAGAGGTAAAGCCCACGGGGCTGTTGGCAGGTGATGACGAGTTGATGGATATACTTCTCGCCCCTCGTTGGTTATCCTAAGTGGAAGGTGGAGATGTAGTGAGCAACAAATTTCCCTTACACGGAGAATGCAAGGTTTATCGAACTAAGAGGACTGCTAGGCTCAACAAGTAGGTGTCTCCTGTCCTGGTCAGCATAAGACGTGGACCTGCACACACAACAAATAACTTTGCTCGCAACGAGTACATGGAGGTTGTCAATCTCTCCGGCCTTGTAGTTTGCAAAGGATTAAAACACAGGCGGGAAGGTAATAGTGATTGCAACGGAAAAGTAAATGAAAGCGATAAATGATGGAGGTGTAAACAATGATGGTGATATGGACCGGAGTCACATGATGTTCACTAGTGATGTATCTCTTTCAAAAGACGATAAACAACTATACTTGGGGTAAACAAATCACAGTTGGGCAATTGACAGAATTATGATCACACCACAATGCTAATTATGCTCCTTGATAGTTAGAGGTTCAATAGTAATGGGCAATACGCCAAGACAAGTAGACCATTTATTCATCAGCATCTACTTACTAATCATCCACCTTGAGATATCTATCCAGAACATCTATATGGTATTAAGTTGTGATCCGGAAGCTTCTGTTTCGCTGATTATATATATTTTTTTCTGGATTTTTTCGGGCTTCGGAAAATTGGGTAAAAGCCCGTGCAAAATAGACATCAGCACATACAAACTGGCACTGGGTGCACTGAGTTAGTAGGTTAGTCCAAATATGTGTAAAATGATATAAAAGTGTAGCAAAACATATAACAATGTCACCCAAAAGATCATGGAACAAGCAAAAATTATAGATACGTTTGGGACGTATCAACATCCCCAAGCTTAATTTGTACTCGTGCCCGAGTAGATAAATGATAACACAATAATTTCTGTGGTGACATGCTAACGCACATATAAGGACTTCAAAGTAAAGCAAGTGAGAGATGCAATTCAAGTCAAGACAATAACAAGCAAGAGTCTATATCTAGTATTGAATTTAGCAAAGTAAGAACATAAAGGTGCAAGAGCTCTCGCTGTCCGTGACTCGAATGTCTCCAAGTGGTGTTTGCGTGCAAGAAGTGGGAGATGGGTTGAGGTTATAAAATATTTTTTTAATTGAGAACTCAATCTACTAAAATTTCACACTTGGTCTCCCTTGGAATCTTATTTTGACTCATCCCCACACCACTAGTCAGACGCAAGTCAAAATGATCCTCTCCCTTTCGATTTTGAGCACTCATGCAATGGATGAGCGTAAGCAAGATATGTTGGCACTTAGGATGGCAAATACAATAATGATGGGGAAGGAAGACAAAAAGGCGTGAAAGGCTCACATCAATGAGAACAACCATAGGCGAGAGAAAGCCGAATGATAGATATGATGTGAGGAGTAGGGATTGACATGTAACAGATCCACATATGAGCTAAGGTAAGCTCTCCAATGGAACTAGTGTGGGTGCATCCAACTTGTTTGCTCATGAAGACCTAGAGCTCATTTGAGGAGACTCATCATTGAATATGCAAACCAAGTTCTATAGTGTAAGGGTCCCCACATAGTTATGCATGAATGATAATCTCTATGTAGTACCAATATAGTAATGGAGTACGAGTGTGGATATTCCAAAAAGAATAGTAGTGTTGCCCCTTTTATCTCTTTTTTTTAATTCTTTTTCTCTTTTTTTTTAATTTTTGTGGCCTCTTTGGCTCTTTCTTTTTATCTCTCATTTGTCCTCTTTGGGATCTTTTGTTTTGTCCACTTTGGGATCTTTTTCTCACTTAAGGGCAACACTCTATGTTTTACATGAATAAAAAAATCATCACACTTTATAAGAAGTACTCAACATAAAGACAAGTGAAAACCATCATGATGTATGCAAATGTATGCCTCTGCCAGTGTAGCAGGATATGCAATGATACTAGCGCGTCATGTAGCAGTAACGAGGGAAAGGCCCAACTAGCATGCGGCTCTACGATCAAGCAAAAACATGTATGACATGAAGATCAAGTCATGAGATGGTGGATGTTGCATGGCAATGTATCTCGAAAAGGCTATGGAAATGCCTTAATAGGTATGTATGGTGGCTGTTTTGAGGAAAGATATAATAAGGCTTATGTATGAAAGAGCGTATCATGTCATGGGTTTGGATGCACCGTCGGAGTTTGCACCAACTCTCAATGTGAGAAAGGGCAATGCACGGTACCGAAGAGGCTAACAAAATATGGATGGTGGATATGCCAACAATCAAATACTCACATTAGTCTGAAGAACTAATACACTTATAATAGGTAACTCTCTATCTAGTTAGGAGATTCACAAAGAGACAAGTACCCCGAGGAGGAGTGTTTGGGGGTTTGGTTATCCTCAGGCATCCCCGGCTCATGGTAACGTGAGGGTACTCTATTTATTCCAACCCCTCTAGAGGTTAGCTATCAATTTAGTAGCTAGAGTTCTCAACTAATTTTTAGTTTTTGAAAAACACACGGATTTCCAAAAATACGACACCTATCACTAATAGGCTCAAGCTCTTGGCATCAATAGTCCAAACATTACTCAAATCAATACCTCAAAACTGTTGCAAGTTACTTCTATACTTAAATAGCAACCTCAATTACCTACTCATGCAAGACACACAACTCAGTGCAACGAGCCAACTCTCTAAAAAAGATAAGCATGATAACTCAAGACAGTTCCAAAATCAACCTAAATAATTGTTCTTAAAAATATAAGCATGAAAACTAAGAGCTAAGCATGACAGTGGCTACAAAAAGATGAAGACCACACGAAAAAGATAAGCATGAAAACCTATGTTGTGTTCTAGAGTGAAATGGAGCGTGTCTCTCTCCCAAACAAGGTAGGCTAGATTCCGACTTGTTATGACCAACAATAAAACTAAAACAAACTAAAAAGCAAATAGCGAGACGCTCCAAGCATAGCACATATCATATGAAGTGATAAAAATATAGCATGGAGATGGACGAACTGATGATTGTTGATAGAGAAGGGGATGCACGGGGGCATCCCCAAGCTTAGACGCTTGAGTCTCCTTGAATATTTCTTGGGGTGCATGGGGGAATCCCCAATCTTGAGCACTTGACACTCCTATATCTTCTTTCATCATCTCTCCCATCACATACTTGAAAACTCCCTTCATACTAAACTCATCATAAGCTGATTAGAGTGGTTAGTTCCCTTAATAAAATAATTCATTACCTGATGGAAATAAATATTTTCATGAAAATCTACTGCTTCTTATGAATGTCAAAAGGTTTTTTCAAATAAAAAGCAAATTTAGGATTTGCAAAACAATGAAAACGCAAAACACGGCAGAATCTGTGAAAAACAGAACAACAGGTAGTAAATAATTTATTCGGGGCACTTGTGCAACCCAAATAAAAAAATCAGAACAGATATCAGAAAGAAAATTATATAGAGCATGATGTCAAAACAATTCAGATCGAAAAGATGATCTGGTGATTTTTGGAGAATTTTTCTGTCAAGCAGACAAAATCTGTTTCTGGACAGCATGTCACAACTTTTGAACTTTCTTGCAATTGGAGGCTATAACTTGGCACAAATATTAAAAATAAATATACAATGATGTTGCTACAGTATTAACACACATCAATACCAGTAAAACAGAAAGTAAAAACAAATTGGGTTGCCTCTCAACAAGCGCTTTCTTTTATGCCTTTGAGCTAGGCATAATGCAAGAATATCAAGTGTTATCAACTCCAAAAGAATAACTTGCCCGTGTAACGGAATCATAAGGTAACTTAATCTTATTTCTAGGGAAGTGTTCCATTCCCTTTTTAATAGGAAATTGGAATTTAATAATTCCCTCTTTCATGTCAATGATAGCACCAACGGTGCGGAGAAAAGGACGTCCCAAAATAACTGGACATGAAGGATCACATTCAATGCCCATAATAAGAAAATCAACGGGCACATAATTATCATTGACAATAATAAGAACATCATCAATTCTCCCTAAAGGTTTCTTTATGGAAGAATCAACGAGACGAACACCAAAAGAACATGGATCAAAAGGTTTCCAATCAAGCATATCATACATTCTTTTGGGCATAACGGAAGCACTAGATCCAACATCACACAAAGCAAAGCAAGAGATATTATTCAATTTAATTTTGACCATAGGATCCCAACCATCTTCTAGTTTCCTAGGAATAGAAGTCTCTAGCTTGAGATTCTCCTCCCTAGGTTTGATAAGAGCATTGGTAATATGCTCGGTGAAGGCAATATTGAGTGTGCTAGTGTTGGGGTCCTTAGCCATTCTTTGCAAAAAGCTGATGACTTTGGAAAGACTACAGTAGTCAAAATCAATAATGTTGCTACTAAGTAAAATTGTAGTGTCATCCTCTACGTTTGATTTTCTCTCTATTATAAGAGTTTGGACGTCTTCCCAAGTTTGGAGACGTTTAGGAGCAACTTCAAACCAAAGATCTTGTGGCTTTCTCACGCAACCATGCCAAGGGCATAATTCTTCATAATGACTAGTATAGTCACATGGTTTACTTGTAAAAAGACCCTTAGTGGTAACTGGAGCAATAGAGGAGAAGGTGTAATCATTGTTGTTGTGACTAGTGGAGTCACCCAACATGGTGTTTTCAGTGGAACCCATAGTAGCGGCAATAAGCAAGAGCAAAGCAACTATTTTTTTGTGTTTTTTCTTATAGGACTCTAAAGCAAGAACTAGAAAGCAAACTAACAAGACTAAAAAGCAAAGGTAAAAGATAGTGTGCAACTCCCCTATCTTGAAGACTGGAGTCCCCGGTAACGGCGCCAGAAATTCGCTTGATGACGAGTTGATGGATATACTTCTCGTTCCTCGTTGGTTACCCCAAGTGGAAGGTGGAGATGTAGTCAACAATTTTTTCCCCTTACACGGAGTCTGTAAGGTTTATCGAACCAAGAGGACTCCTAGGCTCAACAAGTAGGTGTCTCTTGTCCTGGTCAGCAGAAGACGTGGACCGGCACACACAACAAATAACTTTGCTCCCAACGAGTACATGGAGGTTGTCAATCTCTCCGGCCTTGTAGTTTGCAAAGGATCAAAACACAAGCGGGAAGGTAATAGTGATTGCAACGGAAAAGTAAATGAAAGCGGTAAATGATGGAGGTGTAAACAATGATGGTGATATGGACCGGAGTCACATGATGTTCACTAGTGATGTATCTCTCCCAAAAGACGATAAACAACTATACTTGGGTAAACAAATCACAGTTGGGCAATTGACAGAATTATGATCGCACCGCAATGCTAATTATGCTCCTTGATAGTTAGAGGTTCAATAGTAATGGGCAATACGCTAAGACAAGTAGACCGTTTATTCATCAACATCTACTTACTAATCATCCACCTTGAGACATCTATCCAGAACATCTCTCTCGTATTAAGTTGCGAGCCCCACCCGAAGTGTAAACTCAAAGCAACGGACAACTGCATTAACAAACTATGCGTAAGGTAAGCAATCCTTGTAACCGTAGTCAGAAGCAACGTTGTTTTCTCCCTAGTGGCAACAAGCACATCCCCTAGTCTCATGTTTCTGTCACTCAAGCCAGACATGGAGGGGCCCGAACCCGCAATCATGCATAACGTACCCTCTTGGAGTTACAATCTACTACATGGCCAAAGCAATAAAAAGCAAGTGAGAACATGCATGAATCGCTAAGGAACATAATATAAAAGGATAATCAAATATATAACTCATAACAATCTGAACATAATTTGATAATCCATCGGATCCCAACAAACCGAGCATAGCAAAAGCAAGAGAATTATATAGATGCCTTGATCATGTAGGGCAGCTCACAAGGACTAACCATTGAAGCACAAGATTGGAGAGAAGACATCACATAGCTACTGGTCATAGACTCATGGTCCAAGGAGGACTACTCACGGCACGTCCGTAAAGCGTCCATGGCGGTGGAGAAGCTCCCGGAGGTCAATCCTCCCTCCAGCAAGGTGCCGGGAAGAGGTCTCCTCACGCTCCTGATCTTGGAAGCGCTGCGGCGGTGGAACGATGGAGAAATTCACGATTCCAGAAAGTCTACGAGGGTTTCCTCTCGGGACCCTAAATATAGGCCAAAGGAGGGCACCGGAGGAGGTGGGACCCCCCCAGGCGACCTCCTGGTGCGGCCTAGGGCCTGGCCTCGCCAACAGGCTGCCTGGGAGGCCAGTTGCCCCCTCTAGCCCTCCTTCGGTGATCCCAAAGCTTCTGTTTCGCTGATTTTATATATATTTTTTCTGTATTTTTTCAGGCTTTGGAAAATTGGGTAAAAGCCCGTGCAAAATAGACATCAGCATACAAAAGCTGGCACTGGATGCACTGAGTTAGTAGGTTAGTCCAAATATGTGTAAAATGATATCAAAGTGTAGAAAAACATATAACAATGTCACCCAAAAGATCATGGAACAAGCAAAAATTATATATACCTTTGGGACGTATCAGCAGGGACCACCCAACAAGTAGCCCATGGATCTATTCCTCTCCAAACATACTAGAGATGAATGTGACCAAAGGCGCCTCTCTCCGCCCTCCAATCCATACGATCTCTCCATTTGGGCATTGTTTTGATATAACTTGGAGCCAAAACGAAGAGGAAGGTAATCTGTTTCGTTCCTTCCAGTATTTTCTGTCAAAATTTCCTATGTGTGATGCATTTTTAGCACTAGATGAAACATGTCTCAAAATTTTGCCCCATTGAATACAAATTTTGCCACTACTCGTGTTATATGAAAATGAGATAGAATGTGTGCTTGCTTGTGCAGTCATACATATTTAATTTTGATTGGCATATGTGTGGACATGGGCAGAGCTGGGCCTAAGGGGCGAGGCGTGGGGCATGGGAAATCTTCTCTACGCTTACCTACACAAATTTCATATTGGACACTAGTGCAACTTAGTATTCTCTCAGTCTTAAATTACTTGTCACATAAATGGATGTATCTAGGCGTATATTTCTGGACAAGTAATTCAGGGTGAAGGGAGTAGAACCAAGCCCATGAATACTTGAGTCCTTCCAATCACCCCAAACTCCAGCTGGCAATCTTAGCCTCGCTCGCACCAACACGCGATCTCCTTCGTGGCTCCTCCCAACGTCCTGTGCGGCCTTGCATGTTGCATGTTCGATAGGAGGCGTAACTTGAATCTCCACACCTCAAAGTTCCGTAGGGGAACTGATACGTCTCAAACGTATCTATAATTTTTGATGGTTTCATGCTGTTATCTTGTCATCTTTGGATGTTTTATGTCCCTTTTATATCTTTTTTGGGACTAACTTATTAATTCAATGCCAAGTGCTAGTTCCTGTTTTTTTTCTTCTGTGTTTTGGGCTCTTTTCAGATCTGATTTTGGAACGAGTCCAAACGGAATAAAATCCCCGAAATAATTTTTTCCTGAACAGAAGAAGATCACGGGGCTTGAGGGCCAAGCCAGGAGGGCTACAGGGGGCCCACAAGCCCCCTATCCGCCACAAGGGGGGGGGGGGGAGCAGGCATGTGGCCTCCCTGGCGCCCCCCTGACCTAGCTCCTTCACCTATATATTCCCTAAAATACAGAAAAATAATAATGGGATCCACGAAAATACTTTTCCGCCGCCGCAAGCTTCCGTTTCCGTGAGATCTCATCTGGAGGCCCTTCCCGGTGCCCTGCCGGAGGGGACTTTGGAGTTGGAGGGCTTCTACATCAACAACATCGCCCCTCCAATGACTCGTGAATAGTTCACTTGAGACCTACGTGTCCGTAGTTAGTAGCTAGATGGCTTCTTCTCTTTCTTGGATCTTCAATACAAAGTTCTCCATGATCTTCATGGAGATCTATCCAATGTAATCCTCTTTGGCGGTGTGTTTGTTGAGATCCGATGAATTGTGGATTTGTGATCAGATTATCTATGATATATATTTGAGTCTTTGCTGATTTCTTATATGCATGATTTGATATCCTTGTAAGTCTCTTCGAGTCTTGGGTTTTGTTTGGCCAACTAGATCTATGATTCTTGCAATGGGAGAAGTGCTTGGTTTTGGGTTCTTACCGTGTGGTGTTCTTTTCCAGTGACAGTAGGGGTAGCAAGGCACACATCGTGTAGTTGCCATCAAGGGTAACAAGGTGGGCTTTGTCGTAGATATGAGATTGTCCATCTACATCATGTCATCTTGCTTAAGGTGTTACTCTGTTCTTTTGGACTTAATACGCTAGATGCATGCTGGATAGCGGTCGACGTGTGGAGTAATAGTAGTAGATGCATAAAGTATCGGTCTACTTGTTTTTGACGTGGTGCCTATAGATATAATCATTGCCATAGATGACGTCACGACTTTGCGCGGTTCTATCAATTGCTCGACAGTAATTTGTTCACCCACCGTCTACTTGCTTTCATGAGAGAAGCCACTAGTAAACACTATGGCCCCCGGGTCTATTCACACCTATCATTTCCACTTTCGCTTTTACTTTGCTTTGTTACTTTGTTGCTTTCAGTTCTCACTTGGCGAACAATCTATAAGGAATTGACAACCCCTTCATAGCGTTGGGAGCAAGCTTTTTGGGTTTGTGTATGCACTTGTGATACTCCTTCACTTGATCGATACCTTGGTTCTCAAACTGAGGGAAATACTTACCACCGCTGCGCTACATCACCCTTTCCGCTTCGAGGGAACACCAACTCAAGGATCCAAGGCCATGGGGGAAATCCTTTGCATATTTGCCTCGAAAGTCCCTTAAGGTGTAGCCGTAGCAGAAGGATTCCTGGTGCCGTAGCACGTTTCTGGCGCCGTTGGAAGGTCTTTTGTTGCAGTAGCAGAAGTATTTCTGGCGCCGTTGCCGGGGAGTAGGATCGCTTGCCGAGGAAGATCAAGACAAGAATAATCTCCCGTCAACACGCCAATTTCTGGCGCCGTTGCCGGGGAAGGAGAGATCTATCCAAGTAGGTCTCACAAACTCATCTCTTGCATTTACTTTTTTGCCAGTTGCCTCTCGTTTTCCTCTCCCCCACTTCACATTTGCCGTTTTCATTTGCCTTTCTCCTTTGCCATTTTCTTTTGCCTTTGCCGTTTTCCTTTGCCGGTTTTCTTGCTTGCTTTTGTGCTTGTTTGTTTGTTGAAGTCATCATGGCTGAAAGCACCAAACTTTGCGACTTCTCGAGCACTAATAATAATGATTTTATTAGTACTCCGATTGCTCTCGCCACTAGTGCGGAATCGTATGAAATCAACGCAACTTTGCTGAATCTTCTATGAAAGAGCAATTCTCTCACCTTCCTAGTGAAGATGCCGCATCCCATCTCAATACCTTCATTGAGCTTTGCGATATGCAAAAGAAAAGAGATGTGGATAATGACGTGATTAAGTTTAAGCTTTTTCCTTTCTCGTTGCGAGATCGCACAAAAACTTTGTTTTCTTCTTTGCCTAAAAATAGTATCGATTCTTGTGATAAGTGCAAATATGCTTACATATACAAGTATTTTCCGCCGGCTAAGATCATCTCCTTACGTAACGATATCATGAATTTCAAGCAACTTGATCATGAACACGTCACAATCTTGGGAGAGGATGAAGCTTATGATTAGAAATTGTCCCACTCATGGCTTGAGTTTGTGGATGATTATACAAATCTTTTACGCTGGCTTGAATTTCGCTTCTCGCAATATCTTGGACTCCGCCTCAGGTGGAACGTTCATGGAAATCACGTTAGGAGACGCTACAAAACTCCTAGACAACATCATGACCAACTACTCTCAGTGGCACACTGAAAGGTCGCCTGCTAGCAAAAAGGTACACGCTATAGAAGAAATTAACTCGTTTAGTGCTAAGATGGACGAGTTGATGAATTTGGTTGCTAGTAGAAATGCTACTGTAGATCCTAATGACATGCCACTATCTTCTTTGATTGAGAGTGGCAACGCTAGTTTGGACGTGAATTTTGTTGGTAGGAACAATTTTGGCAACAACAATGCTTTTAGAGGAAACTATGTTCCTAAGCCTTTTCCTAGTAACTCCTCTAACTGTTGGAAATATGCCCTAGAGGCAATAATAAAATGGTTATTATCATATTTCCTTGTTCATGATAATCGTCTATTGTTCATGCTATAATTGTATTAACAGGAAACAGTGATACATGTGTGAATAAATAGATCACAATGTGTCCCTAGCAAGCCTCTAGTTGGCTAGCTCGTTAGTCAATAGATGATCATGGTTTCCTGATCATGGGTATTAGATGTCATTGATAACGGGATCACATCATTAGGAGAATGATGTGATGGACAAGACCCAATCCTAAGCATAGCACTAGATCGTATTGTTCGTATGCTAAAGCTTTTCTAATGTCAAGTATCTTTTCCTTCGACCGTGAGATTGTGCAACTCCCGGATACCGTAGGAGTGCTTTGGGTGTATCAAACGTCACAACATAACTGGGTGACTATAAAGGTGCACTACGGGTACCTTCGAAAGTGTGTGTTGGGTTGGTACGAATCGAGATCGGGATTTGTCACTCCGTGTGACGGAGAGGTATCTCTGGGCCCACTCAGTAGAACATCATCATGAGCTCAATGTGACTAAGGAGTTATTCACACGATGACGTGCTACAGAACGAGTAAAGAGACTTACCGGTAACGAGATTGAACAAGGTATAGGTATACCGACGATCGAATCTCGGGCAAGTTCTATACCGACAGACAAAGGGAACCGTATACGGGATTGTTTGAATCCTTGACATCGTGGTTCATCCGATGAGATCATCGTGGAGCAAGTGGGAGCCACCATGGGTATCCAGACCACGCTGATGGTTATTGTCCAGAGAGGTGTCTCGGTCCTGTCTGCCTGTCTCCCGAACCCGTAGGGTCTACACACTTAAGGTTCGATGACGCTAGGGTTATAGGGAATTGTTATACGAGGTTACCTAAAGTTGTTCGGAGTCCCGTATGAGATCCCGGACTTCACGAGGAGTTCCGGAATAGTCCGGAGGTAAAGATTGATATATAGGACAGATGGTTTCGGACACCGGAAGTGTTTCGGGCGTCACCGGTAATGTACCGGGACCACCGGGACCACCGGAGGTGGCCCCGGGGGACCACCGAAGGGGGGCAACGACCCCGGGAGATAAGGTGGGCCAAGTGGGGGTGGGAACCAGCCCCTAGATGGGCTGGTGCGCCTCCCCACTCAGCCCAATGCGCAGGGGAGAGAAAAGGGGGGGGGGCAAACCCTAAGCCAGGTGGGCCTAAGGCCCACCAGTTGGTGCGCCACCCCCTCCTCCCCCTCTGGCCGCCGCACCTCCCATCTGGGGGGGCTGCCGCACCCCCTAGGGTGGGAACCCCCTCTCCCCTCCCCCTATATATATCGGGCACTTTTGGCCATTGAGACACACGGTTTTCCCTCTCTCTCGGCGCAGCCCCGCCCTTCTTCCTCCTCCTCTGTGCCGGTGCTTGGCGAAGCCCTGCCGGGAGACCTCGTCTCTCCATCGACACCATGCCGTCGTGCTGCTGGAGTTCTTCCCCAACCTCTCCCTCCTCCTTGCTGGATCAAGGTGCGGGAGACGTCACCGGGCTGCACGTGTGTTGAACGCGGAGGTGCCGTAGTTCGGCACTAGATCGGAATCGCTGCGAGTACGACTCCATCAACCGCGTTCTAGCAACGCTTCCGCTTAGCGATCTTCAAAGGTATGAAGATGCTCTTACCCCTCTCTCGTTGCTGGTCTCTCCATAGGAAGATCTGAATATGCGTAGGAAAATTTTGAATTTATGCTACGTTACCCAACACTAACAACTATGGCAATTCCTACAACAACACTTATGGAAATCACAACAAATTACCCTCTGATTTAGAGAGTAATATCAAAGAGTTCATGTAATGCCCCAAGTGTGGAACCTTCCCTATTTGGAACCTGTTGCATGTGGGTCCACCCTGTCAGAGATATGTTGATGTCACTTGTGTCTATGATTTCCTGTGTCACCTTGTGTCCCTCGCATATCTTCCTTGCATGCATGCATAGCATAACATATCATGTCATCTCCTTGTCCTTGTGATTTCATGTGCCTCTTATTTTTTAGTTTCCCTTGCATGCATGCAAACCATGATGCTCCATGTCATGTCTTGTGTGCACATATCTTGCTAGGTGTGATTGTGAGATCTTGTGATTACATGTGTGGTTGCATGTGAATTTTGTGGTGTGAAATAGTGGAGTGTGGTGCTTGGCTTTCTTTTCAAACCCCCCTTGGTAGTGTCAAGCCATTTATCTCTTTTATTCCACAAGTGCTATTTCAACTTGCTCCTAATCTGGTTTGAAAAAGTCTGTTATTTATGGGTTATTGTGGGTGTTAAGTGGTGCAAGTTTGGTGATTTTAAAAAGTGTTTTAAACAGGTGCAATAAATACAAAACAGAGGCATTAATTCTGTTTTGTGAAATATTATTTGCTCCTAAAAATCTTGATCTTATTTTATTTAAATAGGTCATATTTTATATGACGAGGGGGTATTTCCTTTTGAATTTATCCGAGTAGTTTTGCCTTGTGCTATTTTTCCCTCTCTGTGTTGTTTTCTAAATAGAACCCCCCCAGCGATTTACTTCTCTCCCCCTGGCGCAGCATGGGCCTCCCCCCTTCGGTGTGGCCCATGTTTCTCCCTGTCCAGCGAGAGCCCAGGGCGCGACCCCCTTCTCCTTTCCTGACGCCGTTCCCTCGCTGCACCTTTCCGTCAGACGAGAGAGAGGGAGGGAGTTGACGGTGCCGTGGCACAAACATCGAGCCCCCCCTTATATTGTTGGCGTCCGTGCCCCCTCGACCTAGGGTTCCCCCTCTCTTCCATCCGCCGCCGCCACTCCATTCCCCATCTCCCTCCTCTCTCTTTCTTTCCCAGAGGTAGTCTGTAGCCAGTACAGAGAGGAAGGGAAGGAACGCCGGCGTCTACCCCCGCGTGCACCGTCGAGCGGCACGGCCACCATGTCCGGGAGCTTGGGGAGGGTGCCCGCGCTCCGTTCCCGCCGTTGTTGAGGTCGGGGAGCGACCACAGCAACGGGCAGGAGCTTGTCTTCGGCGCGAACCCGACGAACTCCTTCCTCTACATCGGGTCTGCAGCAGGCCTTCGTCAGCGCGTCCTCGTCGACTCCAGGCGGCTCCTCCTTCCCGTTCGGCGCCCCCTCTTCCTGCCCTAGGTGACTACCGCTCCTCCTCCCTTCCCCTCGGTTGGATCTGCCGGTGTGGCAGCCGTGCTCCTCTGTTCAGAGGAGAGAACGACAGGAGCTTGCTGTGATGTGTGCGTATATGTAGAGCGCTCGGTGTGAGTAGATGCAGTGTAGATGCAGGTGCGTCTTCCCCTTTCCCGCAGGCGTGGTAGAGGCTGTGGTAGAGAATACCATCTCCGGTGAACTCTCTATCACCGGCTCGCAGGTGCAGGCCAGGGAGTAGGTTCGAGGCCATGTCACGTTGCGTTAGATCCCTCCTCTGTCAGTCATCGCAACGTAGCCCAGTGGTTGTGTGTGCGTGTGTCTTCGACAGGTGCAGGGATCGAATCCCAGTAGGAGCACCCCCTTTTTCTTGTTTCCTTTTCTGTTTCGACAGTAGGGTAGCGCGGCAAGTAGATACCCTGCTTCAATCCTCCTATGTCGAGTGCCCTAGCTTAGCAGGGTGGTAGCGCTGCAGCAGTAACACCAGCAGGTCTGGGGTTCGATTCCAGACCCTGCCCTTTTTATTTTTACTGTTCCCTGTTATTTTGCCATGGATTTTCCCTGTCTAATTCCTGTGCTCTTGTCTTGGCAGCAACTTAGCATATTTCTTTTGTGCTCTATGTAAAATCCTCCTGCATTTTGTTTGTGAGTGTGTGTGCCCTAGATACTTGTGTGTGTGTGTGAGTGCTAGTGCAGATGCATGCACAAGTGAGTGGAGTTGTGGTGCATTGTGCACTTGGTGTGTGCAAGTGTTGGCACCTTCATTTGTGCAAGAGGGTAGCCCTCATGTGCACCTAGATGAGGTTGTGGTGATGATATGTGTATGAGGGGAAACAACCCCATTGGCAACACTTGTGCACCTCCTCATGATCATATGAGAGAGGGCATGATGTGTGAGTGTGTGAGAGTCTTAGAGAGAAGTAGTTGTGAAGTTGATGTGCATGACACAAACATGGGGTTCAAACCTCCATGTCACTTTGTCATTGTGCACATGGAATCTACCTTGGAAGTGGTTGTCTTAGTAGGGTGTTTTATGGAGTTGCATATTCAGTTTTGTTGCAAGTTTGATCTTTGATTCCATGGAATAGGTGGAGCCCAAGGGCATGAGCTTTTGTGTGGTAGTAGTAGGGGTTTTGCTCTACACCATAGTGGTGTCAGTTATCTCTTGGTGTTATGTGTGTGCAAACTATGCCTAGACAAAGTGGGCTTGTGGCTGAAAAATTCCAGTTTAGTGATCTCTGAAATTTCACTAAGTCTGGGATGCTGGAAACATTTTCTTCCCTTATAAATGAGGATGTGCTGGTCATTCTGTTGAGAACTGGCCTTAGTTCAGTGCTAGGAATTTGAATCTGGTATGTTTGTGAAGCTCCCTGTCAAATTGCAAGTCATTTGGAGTCCAGTAGGTTGTGTTTTGATTGCTTTCAAAAAGCTTCAGAACTGAGACAGAAACTCAGGTGCAGGAATTTTCACAAGTCCCTGAGATCTGATGGTTTTGGGAAAGTTTGTGGCCTTGTATCTTCTAGAGTTTAATTCCTTTTGCTGTGATTCTTGCTGGTGCTTGTATTGTTCTTGGTTGGCAACATCCACATATATTATTTGTCATGTTTGAAGACCTGTAGCTATGTTGCATGCAGCTCCCAAAGAGCTAAGATGCAGATTATGGCAGATTATGTAGTTTTGTCATTTTGATCAAAGTATGTGCTTAATTGATGTTGTGGTGTTCTACCTTGCTCCATTTCATTCATGTTGGGTTGTTACATGTCTTGGAAACCTGGGAATACCAGATTTGTGCCAATTATGAGTGTGGTGTTGAATCTTCCACGTAGGGCTTCATATCTTGTTTCGTTGATTCCCGTTGATCCGTAGCTCCGTTTGCAATGTTCTTTATATGGTTTTGCACCGTTTTCACGAGCCGCATCTGTTCATGTCATTCCCATGCATGTCAAAATAGATTAGGGAACAGTTCTGTCCAGAAACTTGCCTTAGTTTATTTTGCTTGTGCTAGTGATAGAAATAGTGGTGCATGCTCAACTTTCATCTCATGCATCATGTGATTGTTGCATCTTGTGGTGCTGCTGTTCATTGGCTGTTATTATTTTGTTGGGTAGCACCGGGATCGGAGAACGAATACGTGGAGTCAGGAGAGTACGTGCAGGACGATCCAGAACCATTCCGAGCTGAGGATATCACAGGCAAGATGATATGACCTTGATTCCATCTCTAGAATTGTTATGTTAGTTTCGTTTCCATGTCATATTGCTTGCTGCCTACCACTGAAATTAAATTGCCTCTTCATATGCCATGAGCCCAAACACCGTTCTCCTTCCTAGCAAACTTGGGTGGCTAAGTAGGCTTGCTCAGCTACTAATGTTAGCATTGCTAGTTGCAGGTGTTTTTTGACTCATGTGATAAACATGAGCTTGATATCATTACCTTAAATTCTTTTATTTAATTAATGCACCTATATACTTGGTAAATGAGGGGAGGCCTAGCCTTTTGTCGGGTGTCTTGTTCCGTTATTGCCGCCTTAGTTACCGGTTACCAGTGTTTGATTCCATAATGATCGCTCCTAACACGTTCGGGGTTGTTATGGGGACCCCCTTGATAAATCGCGTAGTGCTAAGGCTTGTCCGGCAGGACCCAACATCGGTGTTAATTTGCTAATAACTTAATAATAAACTGCATAGGGAATAGCTACCCCGAGGATCTAATCAACAACCCGGGCCAGTGCTCCTCATGAGCGTTGGTCCAAACTGGGCAGACTATGGGGCCACCAGAGGGCAACCTGAGGTTTGGTATACCTGTAGTGTGACTCATCCGGCGTGTCCTGAGACTGAGATACGCGGCTCTTATCAGGGTCGTCGACACGTCGGGAGGTCCTGCTAGCCTTGCCTTACCTTAGCGGTATATCTTGCGTATAGGAATCCCAGTGAAGCTTTGGTTTCCCCCAGAGTTGAGGTTTTCCTCTAAGGAATCCGACGAGATCACGAGATTCGAGATGGAGGATGCCTTTGCGGCCTGTGTTCGTTTGTGATGGACTAGTTGGAGCACCCCTGCATGGTTTAATCTTTCGGAAAGCCGTGCCCGCGGTTATGTGGCAACTTGGAATATTTTGTTAACATCCGGTATTAGAGAACTTAAACATAAATAAATAAAACTGCCAACTGTGTGCGTAACCGTGACTGTCCCTTCGAAGATCCCTCTTCGATCGGGAACACGGTGGGGTTATGAATGCCGTAGGTAGGTGTTCAGGATCACTTAGTGGTCAAGTAAATCCGACCGTTAGCGTAGACCACCTTTACTTCTGCTTTGCGTAAGTTAGCCACTTGATCAAGCATAGGTTGCTGCAACCTGATACACTTTACCCCTACCTTACCCAATAACATGACTAGTTCTGGCACCAAGGTCTTAGATTGTTGAGTCTCCGTGGCTCACGGATTCCTCCAAAACTCCCAGTAGGTACAGGTACCCCAGAGACAGATGATCCCGACGTCACCCAGCTGGCGTGGCAGTACGACGAGGAGACAGACCGCCTCTACATGAACTATCCCGAGGACTGATGCGTGGTCGTGATCGTGGGCCTGCAGCAGGGTAGCATAGCATTTTCCATGTTTTGTAGTCCGTAGCGGAACTACCTTGATTGTATCTGTGCTGTACTCTGAGTTATTAATAAGAAGACAGTTGAATCCCGAATTGTCTACTTGTATTATTATTTTGTGCTATGTTACTTGCTTGCGAAACGCTTAGATGCGCTTCTTTCCTATTCGGGGGCCTCGACCCCCAGATCGGAAAGGACCGCATCTTGGTCGTTACAGTTCATCAACTCTCAAAATATTTTCAATGCGTCCATAGAGGAAAAACTACTCAAAATTGACGATTTGGCTAAGAGCGTTGATAGGATGTCTTGTGATATTGATGCTTTGAAAGTTAGATGTGCTCCTCCCAAGGTCAACTTGGATGAAACTTTGAAAGCTATGTGTCTCTCCATGAATGAGAGTAAAGAAAGAACTGCCCAAATTCGCGCTAGGCATGAATGGTTTAAAAGGGTGTGTTCTAGTGATGCAAATCACGAAGATCTTAAAGTTCTTGGTGTGTCTCCTCTTGAATCTTTGTTTTCGTGTGTCAAACCTATTGATGAAGGGGCTGGATATGAATCCACTTTGGTTGAAAAACGCCCCAATGATTCCGAGTCCACCTATCTTGATGATAAAGGTGTGGAGAGTGGAGTAGAAGAAATCAAAATTTTGGGTAGTAATGAAACTACCACTTTGGATTTCAAGGAATTAAATTATGATAATTGCTCCTTGTTTGAATGCATTTCTTTGATGCAATCCATTGCAAACTCTCCACATGCTTACAACCAAAGCAAAGCCTTTAGCGCGCATATCGTAGATGCTATGATGAAATATCTTCAAGAGAAGCTCGAATTAGAAGTCTCTATACCTAGAAAACTTCATGATGAGTGGGAACCTACTATCAAAATCAAGATAAAAAACTATGAGTGCAATGCTTTGTGTGATTTGGGTGCTAGTGTTTCCGCGATTCCAAAGTCTTTATGTGATATTCTTGGTTTCATGAGATTAAAGAGTGTTCTCTTAATTTGCATCTTGCGGATTCTACTGTCAAGAAACCCATGGGAAGGATCGATGATGTTCTTATTGTTGTAAATAAGAACTATGTACCCGTGAATTTCATTGTACTTGACATAGATTGCAATCCTTCATGTCCCATTATTCTTGGTAGGCCTTTCCTAAGGACTATTGGTGCTATCATCGATATGAAGGAAGGGAATATTAGATTTCAATTTCCTTTCAAGAAGGGCATGGAGCACTTTCCTAGAAAGAAAATAAGATTGCCTTATGAATCTATGATGAGGGCTACTTATGGTTTGAGCACCAAAGATGACTATACGTGATTCCATCACCTTTCGCCTAGCTAAGGGCGTTAAACAAAAGCGCTTGTTGGGAGGCAACCCAACGAATCTATCCTTTTTATTTCTGTTTTGTGTTTTCTACACTTTCATAATTCTGTTATGGTTGTGTATTTTGTGTTTCTTTTTGCATTTGTGCCAAGCAAAACCGTTATGATTAGTCTTGGGGATGATCGTTTGGTCATGCTGGAAAAGACAGAAACTTTCTGCTCACGAAAAGAATTTTCATTTTTTTTCTGTAAGAGATTTTGAGTTGATTCTTTTTGCTGCTGATTTATACGCAAATTCTTCAGACTTTTGTAATTTTGCAGAATTGTTTAAGTACCATAAGTATACGAAGCATACAGATTGCTACAGACTGGTCTGCTGTTAACAGATTTTGTTTTTGTTGTGTTGGTTGCTTATTTTGATGAAACTATGGATAGTATCGGGGGGTATTAGCCATGGAAGATTGAAGATACAGTAACCCAACATCAGAATAGGTAGAATTTAAGTTTGCTATAGTACCTAAGGAAGTGGTGGTTTGCTTTCTTATACTAATGTTATCACGAGTTTCTGTTTAAGTTTCGTGTTGTGAAGTTTTCAAGTTTTGGGTGAAGTTCTTATGGACAAAAAGATAAAGAGTGGCAAGAGCTCAAGATTGGGGATGCCCAAGACACCCCAAGAGATTCAAGGATGCCGTAAAAGCCTAAGCTTGGGGATGCCCCGGGAAGGCATCCCCTCTCTCGTCTTCAATCCATCGGTAACGTTACTTGGGGTTATATTTTTATTCACCACATGTTATGTGTTTTTTCTTGGAGCGTATTGTATCGTAGGAGTCTTTTATTTTTGTTGTGACACAATCATCCTTGCTGCACACCTAGAGAGAGAGACATGCACTCACCGTGATTTTGTCGAGCTTCACTTATATCCTTTGGTAGACAATTCAGCTCACATGTGCTTCACTTATATCTTTTGAGCTAGATACTTTTGCTCTATGTGCTTCACTTATATATTTTAGAGCACATCGGTGCGTGGCTTGGTACTTGATATATGCTTTGAAAGTAGTCTCAAAAGGGGTAGTTATCCAAAGGGATACGAAAACTTTCACCTTCATGTGCGTTGAATAGTTAGAGAAGTTTGATTCATCTCAATTAGTTTTGAGTTGTGGTTGTGGTAATATTGAAGTTATGCTAGTAAGGTGTTGTGGATCTAGAAATACTTGTGTTAAAGTTAGTGATTCCCGTAGCATGCAAGTATGGTGAACCGCTATGTGATGAAATCTGAGCATGATTAGTCTTTTGGTTGTCATCCTTTGCGTGGCGGTCGGGATCGCGCGATGGTTTATACCTACCAACCCATCCCCTAGGAGTATGCGTTAAATGCTTTGTTTCGATTACTAATAAAACTTTTGCAACAAGTATATGAGTTCTTCATGACTAATGTTAAGTCCATGGTATGGATGCACTTTCACCTTCCACCATCACTACCTTCTTAGTGCCGTGAACCTTTCGCCGGTGCACAAAACCCACCATTAGCCTCCCTCAAAACAGCCACCATACCTACATACTATGGCTTTTTGAAAGTCATTCCGAGATATATTGCCATGCAACTACCACCATGACACGTGCCACCACGTCTACATTGCCATTGCATGATCGTAAGATAGCTAGCATGATGTTTCCATTAATGTCTATGCCATGCTAGATCATTGTCACGGTACACTACCGAAGGCATTCCATATAGAGTCATCGTTGCTCTAAGTTTTGAGTTGAAATTGTGATGATCATCATCGATGGAGCATTGTACCATGTGAGGAAATAAAAGAGATCAAAGATGGCCACCAAAAAAAAAGAGGCCAAAGAGCCCACCAAAACAAAAAAATGAGAGGAAAAGGGAGAAGGGACAATGCTACCACCTTTCCACACTTGTGCATATTAAGCACCATGATCTTCATGATTGAGAGTCTCTCGTTTTGTCACCACCATATAGCTAGTGGGAAATTCTCATTATATAACTTGGCTTGTATATTCCAACCATACGCTTCCTCAAAATTGCCTTAGGTCTTCGTGAGCAAGCAAGTTGGATGCACACCCACTAGTTTTCTTTAAGAGCTTTCACATACTCTTAGTTCTAGTGCATCATTTGTATGGCAATCCCTACTCATTCACATTGATATCTATTGATGAGCATCTCCACAGCTCATTGATATGCCTAGTTAATGTGACCATCTTCTCCTTTTTTGTCTTGCAACCTCCACCACACTCCACACCACTTATAGTGCTAAAACCATGGCTCACGCTCATGTATTGCGTGAGAGTTGAAAAGGTTTGAGAAAGTAAAGGTGTGAAACACTTGGCCAATACCGGGGTTGTGCATGATTTAAATTCTTTGTGCAATGATGATAGAGCATAGCCAGACTATATGATTTAGTAGGGATAACTTTCTTTTGGCCTTGTTATTTTGAAAGTTCATGATTACCTTGCTAGTTTGCTTGAATTATTATTGTTTCCACGTCAACAGCAAACTATTGTTTTGAATCTAATGGATCTGAACATTCACGCCACATAAGAGGAGTTACAAAGGACATCTATGCTAGGTAGCATGAAAGCATCAAAAAATCATTCTTTATCACTTCCCTACTCGAGGACGAGCAGGAGTTAAGCTTCGGGATGCTTGATACGTCTCAAACGTATCTATAATTTTTGATGGTTTCATGCTGTTATCTTGTCATCTTTGGATGTTTTATGTACCTTTTATATCTTTTTTGGGACTAACTTACTAATTCAGTGCCAAGTGCCAGTTCCTGTTTTTTCCCTATGTTTTTGGCTCTTTTCAGATCTGGTTTTGGAACGGAGTCCAAACGGAATAAAATCCCCAAAATAAATTTTTCCCGAACGGAAGAAGATAAGAGGGCTTGAGGGCCAAGCCAGGAGGGCTACAGGGGGCCCACAAGCCCCCTATCCGCCACCAGAGGGGGGGGGGGTGGCGGCCAGCAGGCTTGTGGCCTCCCTGGCGCCCCCCTGACCTAGCTCCTTCGCCTATATTCCCTAAAATACAGAAAAAATAAAGGGATCTACGAAAATACTTTTCCGCCGCCGCAAGCTTCCGTTTCCGCGATATCTCATCTGGAGACCCTTCCCGGTGCCCTGCCAGAGGGGACTTTGGAGTTGGAGGGCTTCTACATCAACATCATCGCCCCTCCAATGACTCGTGAGTAGTTCACTTCAGACCTACGGGTCCGTAGTTAGTAGCTAGATGGCTTCTTCTCGCTCTTGGATCTTCAATACAAAGTTCTCCATGATATTCATGGAGATCTACCCGATGTAATCCTCTTTGGCGGTGTGTTTGTCGAGATCCGATGAATTGTGGATTTGTGATCAGATTATCTATGATATATATTTGACTCTTTGTTGATTTCTTGTATGCATGATTTGATATCCTTGTAAGTCTCTCCGAGTCTTGGGTTTTGTTTGGCCAACTAGATCTATGATTCTTGCAATGGGAGAAGTGCTTGGTTTTGGGTTCTTACCGTGTGGTGACCTTTCCCAGTGACAGTAGGGGCAGCAAGGCACACATCGTGTAGTTGCAACAAGGTGGGCTCTGTCGTAGATATGAGATTGTTCATCTACATCATGTCATCTTGCTTAAGGCGTTACTCTGTTCTTTTGGACTTAATACACTAGATGCATGCTGGATAGCGGTCGACGTGTGGAGTAATAGTAGTAGATGCAGAAAGTACCGGTCTACTTGTTTTGGACGTGATGCCTATAGATATAATCATTGCCATAGATGACATCACGACTTTGCGCGGTTCTATCAATTGCTCGATAGTAATTTGTTCACCAACCGTCTACTTGCTTTCATGAGAGAAGCCACTAGTAAACACTACGGCCCCCGGGTCTATTCACACCTATCGTTTCCACTTTCGCTTTTACTTTGCTTTGTTACTTTGTTGCTTTCTGTTCTCACTTGGCGAACAATCTATAAGGGATTGACAACCCCTTCATAGCCTTGGGAGCAAGCTTTTTGTGTTTGTGCACGCACTTGTGATACTCCTTCACTCGATCGATACCTTGGTTCTCAAACTAAGGGAAATACTTACCACCGCTGCACTACATCACTTTTTCCGCTTCGAGGAAACACCAACGCAAGGCTCCAAGGCCACGGGGGAAATCCTTTGCATATTTGCCTAGGAAGTCCCTTAAGGCGTAGCCGTAGTTGAAGGATTCCTGGTGCCGTAACACGTTTCTGGTGCCGTTGGAAGGTCTTTTGTTGCAGTAGCAGGAACCCGACCACCGTGCTGCCACATCATCCCTCGCTCCCGATGCATTCCCTCGCCTCCGCCCTCCTCTTGGGTCTTGACCCCGATCGTCGTACTACACTGCCGAAAGGACGTAGATGTCGCATGGGATGGGAGGATGGTGGATAGGCACTTTAAAAATAATTACGGTCTAGGCTTGGGGCTGTGACCGAACCCGTACAATTGGCGACCCTTAGGGGTGGTTACTGAATTCGTACAAATTGCTCGGGGCAATCTCCACAGCTTGATTGGAGATCCAAAAGATTGCCCGAAACTTTACACCATAGTGATTTAGCTTGAGGACATCACCAACCATCTAGGACACCCCAATCACCCAAGATGCACAAGATTTAGGGTGTCCAAACACCCAAGAGAAATAAGCTTCTCAACTGTCACTTTTGCGTATCACCATGGAACTCAAACCTATGCACCAAATGCAATGCAAGAGCACAATGAGTGCTCAAGTCCTTTCCCAAATCTCACCAAAGCAACGAAAGATACGTAGGAATATGAGACGAAGAACAAATAAGAGAACACAAATACCTCGAAGATCTAGATGCAAAGGGTTCCCATCACTTAAAGGAGAGATGGTTTGGTGGAAACATGGATCTAGATCTCCTCTCTCTTTTCCCTCAAAAAGATCCAAGATTCATGGGAGGAATGGAGAGAAAGAAAATCTTTTGGAGATCAATGATGGAGGAGAAAGCTTGTCCAAAGTCGTTAGGGGCAATGGGGAAGAAGACCCCCTTTTATAGTGGGGGCTCAAATCTAAATGTTATGCACTGGTTGTGCTTTAAGCGGTACTATCGCTCGAGGAAGCGATACTACCTCTTAGCCCGGTCAACGCAACCCAACAAGTACTCAAGTACTAGACCGGTAGTTCTGCCGAAGCGGTACTGCCATGAATTGTTCGAGGGGAAATAGAATGGTAAAATACAAGCGGAACTAGCCGTGGTACTAACAAGCGAAAGTACTGCCTAAGTCGTACTACCGTAGGTAGTAAGCGGTATTACCATGAAATCTTGAGGGGGCAACAAAATGCTAAAATACAAGCATATATCCGCGGTACTAACCATGAGAAGTACAACCTAAGCGGTACTACCATGGGCACCATCGGTACTACCACTTGGCCTCTTCCAGAAAGCTCGAGCATTAGATAAGAAACAACGAATACCAAAACTGCCATAACTTCTGCAAAAGAACTCTGAAATTAGCAAACTCAAGCTTGTTGGATAGATGATGATAATCACTATCCAACATATAAGAAGAGGCAAGGGGGAAGAATTTCCAATATGATAAGGAAGAGAACCTTCCTCAAATATGAACGAGCAAAATCTCCAACACTGAAAATGCAAAGATGACGCATCCAAGCTTCGTTATGGATGAACTTGAGTTTGACGAGAAGATAAACACAAACTCTAAAATCTCACAGAGAGGAAAACCAAATAAGAACTAATATACATGATGCCAAGTATGCATGGTTTGAGCTCTCTATGAATGATACGATCAAGCTCCTCACGTGATAGCCCCTTTTGATAGTACGACAATCAAACCTATAACCCGGTCTCCCAACTAACACCATGAGACCGGTAAAATAGAAACCTATCAAGGTCAAACCTTTGCCTTGCACATAGTTAACTTGAGCTAGATGATGACGATATTGACCTCCTAAAGTTGGACCACCTTTCTTTATTGCACTAGATTGATGAAGACTAGTAAATTTTTGTGCCATACTCCACTATGGCTGTGCCTCTCTTAAGCACATCTTCACATGTCCATTATCACAAGAATGGATGTTAAGCTTCAAGCATTATCCATTCGTGATGCTCCACTTGAACTTGCACAACACAACCTTGATGACGATCACCACTTGATGTCACCCTTCATGCGTCATATGAGATCTTCCTTTTGATGCAGGCCCATGAAAACATATCTAACCCCACAAGGAACCCTCAACTAGACCATGGGTTAGTAGTAGTACACAATGGGTAATGGACAATGCCTACTGATACGTCTCAAACGTATCTATATTTTTTATGGTTTCACGCTGTTATCTTGTCTTCTTTAGTTGTTTTATGTACCTTTTATATCTTTTTGGGACTAACTTATTAATTCAGTGCCAAGTGCCAGTTCCTGTTTTTTCCGTGTTTCTGACTCTTTTTAGATCTGATTTTGGAACGGAGTCCAAACGGAAGAAAAACCCCGAAATGATTTTTTTCCCGAACGGAAGAAGACCAGAGGGCTTTTGGGCCAAGCCAGCTGGGCTCCACGGAGCCCACAAGCCCCACTCCGCCACCAGGGGTAGGCAGCGGTGGGCAGGCTTGTGGCCTCCCTGGTCGCCCCCTGACCAAGGTCTTTGGCCTATAAATTCCCAAATATTCCGCAAAAAATCAGGGGAGCCTCGAAAATACTTTTTCGCCGCCGCAAGCTATCGTTTTCGCGAGATCTCATCTAGAGACCCTTCCCGGCGCCCTGCCGGAGGGGACTTTGGAGTTGGAGGGCTTCTTCATCATCATCATCGCCCCTCCAATGACTCGTGAGTAGTTCACTTCAGACCTACGGGTCCGTAGTTAGTTGCTAGATGGCTTCTTCTATCTCTTGGATCTTCAATACAAAGTTCTCCATGATCTTCATGGAGATCTATCCGACGTAATCTTCTTTGGCGGTGTGTGTGTCGAGATCCGATGAATTGTGGATTTGTGATCAGATTATCTATGATATATATTTGAGTCTTTGCTGATTTCTTATATGCATGATTTGATATCCTTGTAAGTCTCTCCTAGTCTTGGGTTTTGTTTGGCCAACTAGATCTATGATTCTTGCAATGGGAGAAGTGTTGGAATTATGCCCTAGAGGCAATAATAAATATAGTTATTATTATAATTCCTGTATCAAGATAATCGTTTATTATCCATGCTATAATTGTATTGAATGAAGACTCATTTACATGTGTGGATACATAGACAAAACACCGTCCCTAGCAAGCCTCTAGTTGGCTAGCCAGTTGATCAAAGATAGTCAGTGTCTTCTGATTATGAACAAGGTGTTGTTGCTTGATAACTGGATCACGTCATTAGGAGAATCACGTGATGGACTAGACCCAAAACTAATAGACGTAGCATGTTGATCGTGTCATTTTGTTGCTACTGTTTCTCTGCGTGTCAAGTATTTATTCCTATGACCATGAGATCATATAACTCACTGAGACCGGAGGAATGCTTTGTGTGTATCAAACGTCGCAACGTAACTGGGTGACTATAAAGATGCTCTACAGGTATCTCCGAAGGTGTTAGTTGAGTTAGTATGGATCAAGACTGGGATTTGTCACTCCGTGTGACGGAGAGGTATCTCGGGGCCCACTCGGTAATACAACATCACACACAAGCCTTGCAAGCAATGTAACTTAGTGTAAGTTGCAGGATCTTGTATTACGGAACGAGTAAAGAGACTTGCCGATAAACGAGATTGAAATAGGTATGCGGATACTGACGATCAAATCTCGGGCAAGTAACATACCGAAGGACAAAGGGAATAACATACGGGATTATATGAATCCTTGGCACTGAGGTTCAAACGATAAGATCTTCGTAGAATATGTAGGATCCAATATGGGCATCCAGGTCCCGCTATTGGATATTGACCGAGAAGTCTCTCGGGTCATGTCTACATAGTTCTCGAACCCGCAGGGTCTGCACACTTAAGGTTCGACGTTGTTTTATGCGTATTTGAGTTATATGGTTGGTTACCGAATGTTGTTCGGAGTCCCGGATGAGATCACGGACGTCACGAGGGTTTCCGGAATGGTCCGAAAACGAAGATTGATATATAGGATGACCTCATTTGATTACCGGAAGGTTTTCGGAGTTACCGGGAATGTACCGGGAATGACGAATGGGTTCCGGGAGTTCACCGGGGGGGCAACCCACCCCGGGGAAGCCCATAGGCCTTAAGGGAGGCACACCAGCCCTTAGTGGGCTGGTGGGACAGCCCACAAGTGCCCTATGCGCCATAGAGATAAAAATCAAAGAGAAAGAAAAAAAAGGAGGAGGTGGGAAGGAAGGGGGACTCCCTCCCACCAAACCAAGTCCAACTCGGTTTGGGGGGGGGAGTCCTCCCCCCTTGGACTCGGCCGACCCCTTGGGGCTCCTTGAGCCCCAAGGCAAGGTCCCCTCCCTCCCACCTATATATACAGAGGTTTTAGGGCTGATTTGAGACGACTTTTCCACGGCAGCCCGACCACATACCTCCACAGTTTTTCCTCTAGATCGCGTTTCTGCGGAGCTCGGGCGGAGCCATGCTGAGACAAGGTCATCACCAACCTCCGGAGTGCCGTCACGCTGCCGGAGAACTCTTCTACCTCTCCGTCTCTCTTGCTGGATCAAGAAGGCCGAGATCATCCTCGAGCTGTACGTGTGCTGAACGCGGAGGTGCCGTCCGTTCGGTACTAGATCGTGGGACTGATCGCGGGATTGTTTGCGGGGTGGATCGAGGGACGTGAGGACGTTCCACTACATCAACCGCGTTCTCTAACGCTTCTGTTGTACGATCTACAAGGGTACGTAGATCACTCATCCCCTCTCGTAGATGGACATCACCATGATAGGTCTTCGTGCGCGTAGGAAATTTTTTGTTTCCCGTGCGACGTTCCCCAACAGTGGCATCATGAGCTAGGTTCATGCGCAGATGTCTTCTCGACTAGAACACAATAGTTTTTGTGGGCGGTGATGTGCGTTTTGCTGCCCGCCTTAGTCTTTTCTTGATTCCGCGGTATTGTTGGATTGAAGCGGCTTGGACCGACATTACTCGTACGCTTACCAGAGACTGGTTTCATCGTTACGAGTAACCCCGTTGCTCAAAGATGACTGGCAAGTGTCGGTTTCTCCAACTTTAGTTGAATCGGATTTGACCGAGGTGGTCCTTGGATGAGGTTAAATAGCAACTCATATATCTCCGTTGTGGTGTTTGCGTAAGTAAGATGCGATCCTACTAGATACCCCCGGTCACCACGTAAAACATGCAACAACAAAATTAGAGGACGTCTGACTTGTTTTTGCAGGGTATGCTTGTGATGTGATATGGCCAACGATGTGATGTGATATATTGGATGTATGAGATGATCATGTTGTAATAGAAATATCGACTTGCACGTCGATGGTACGGCAACCAGCAGGAGCCATAGGGTTGTCTTTATACTAATGTTTGTGCTTGCAGATGCGTTTACTATTTTGCTAGGATGTAGCTTTAGTAGTAATAGCATGAGTAGCACGACAACCCCGATGGCAACACGTTGATGGAGATCATGGCGTGGCGCCGGTGACAAGAAGATCGTGCCGGTGCTTTGGTGATGGAGATCAAGAAGCACGTGATGATGGCCATATCATGTCACTTATGAATTGCATGTGATGTTAATCCTTTTATGCACCTTTTTTGCTTAGAATGACGGTAGCATTATGAGGTGATCTCTCACTAAAATTTCAAGACAAAATTGTGTTCTCCCCGACTGTGCACCGTTGCTACAGTTCGTCGTTTCGAGACACCACGTGATGATCGGGTGTGATAGACTCAACGTTCACATACAACGGGTGCAAAACAGTTGCGCACGCGGAACACTCGGGTTAAGCTTGACGAGCCTAGCATGTGCAGACATGGCCTCGGAACACATGAGACCGAAAGGTCGATCATGAATCATATAGATGATATGATTAGCATAGGGATGCTTACCACTGAAACTATACTCAACTCACGTGATGATCGGACTTGAGCTAGCGCAAGTGGATCATGAACCACTCAAATGACTAGAGAGATGTACTTTTTGAGTGGGAGTTTAGCGAATAATTTGATTAAGTTAAACTCTAATTATCTTGAACATAGTCTAAGTCCACTTTGAATATATTTGTGTTGTAGATCATGGCTCACGCGACAGTCATCCTGAATTTTAATACGTTCCTAGAGAAAGCTAAGTTGAAAGATGATGGAAGCAACTTTGTAGACTGGGCTCGTAATCTTAAGCTAATCTTACAAGCTAGGAAGAAGGATTATGTCCTTAGTGCTACGCTAGGAGATGAACCACCCGCTACGGCTGATCAGGATGTTAAGAATGCTTGGTTAGCACGTAAGGAGGACTACTCAATAGTTCAATGTGCAGTCTTGTATGGCTTAGAACCGGGACTTCAACGTCGCTTTGAGCGTCATGGAGCATTTGAGATGTTCCAGGAGTTGGAGTTTATCTTTCAGAAGAACGCCCGGATCGAGAGGTATGAGACCTCCGATAAATTCTATGCTTGCAAGATGGAGGAAAACTCGTCTGTCAGTGAACATGTGCTCAAAATGTCTGAGTACTCAAACCATCTAGCTGAGCTGGGGATTGAACTCCCGCAAGAAGCTATGACTGACAGAATCCTTCAATCACTGCCGCCAAGCTATAAAGGCTTTGTGTTGAACTACAACATGCAAGGGATGAACAAGTCTCCCGACGAGTTGTTTGCGATGTTGAAAGTCGCAGAGTCTGAACTCCGTAAAGAGCATCAAGTGTTGATGGTGAATAAGACCACTAGTTTCAAGAGAAATGGCAAAGGCAAGAAGGGCAATTCGAAGAAGAGCGGCAAGCCTGTTGCCAATCCGACGAAGAAACCCAAAGCTGGACCTAAGCCGGAAACGGAGTGTTACTATTGCAAGGGTATGGGTCACTCGAAGCGCAATTGCCCTAAGTATCTGGCAGATAAGAAGGCGGGCAAAGAAAAATCAGGTATATTTGATATACATGTTATTGATGTGTACTTAACCGGCTCTCGTAGTAGTGCCTGGGTATTCGATACAGGTTCTGTTGCTCATATTTGCAACTCGAAACAGTAACTGCGGAATAGACGAAGGCTGGCGAAAGATGAAGTGACGATGCGCGTAGGAAATGGTTCCAAGGTTGATGCAATCGCCGTTGGCACAGTGTCACTTCAACTACCATCAGGATTAGTGATGAACTTAAATCATTGTTATTTAGTGCCTGCGTTGAGCATGAACATTATATCTGGATCTTGTTTATTGCGAGACGGTTACTCTTTTAAGTCAGAGAATAATGGTTGTTCTATTTCTATGAGTAACATCTTTTATGGTCATGCACGGAATGTGAGAGGATTGTTCATATTGAATCTTGATAACCATACGCATATACATAACATTGAGACCAAAAGAGTTAGAGTTAACAATGATAGCGCCATATTTTTGTGGCACTGCCGCTTAGGTCATATTGGTGTAAAGCGCATGAAGAAACTCCATGCTGATGGACTTTTGGAGTCACTTGACTTTGATTCACTTGACACGTGCGAACCATGCCTCATGGGCAAGATGACTAAGACTCCGTTCTCAGGAACAATGGAGCGTGCAAGTGACTTGTTGGAAATCATACATACCGATGTGTGTGGTCCGATGAGCGTGGAGGCACGCGGCGGATATCGTTATTTTCTCACCTTCACTGACGATTTAAGTAGATATGGTTATGTCTACTTAATGAAGCACAAGTCTGAAACATTTGAAAAGTTCAAGCAATTTCAAAGTGAAGTGGAAAATCATCGTAACAAGAAGATCAAGTTCCTACGGTCTGATCGTGGGGGTGAATATCTGAGTTTCGAGTTTGGTGCTCACTTAAGACAATGTGGAATTGTTTCACAGTTAACACCGCCTGGAACACCACAACGTAATGGTGTGTCCGAACGTCGTAATCGTACTCTATTAGAGATGGTGCGGTCTATGATGTCTCTTACTGATTTGCCGTTATCATTTTGGGGCTATGCATTAGAAACAGCTGCATTCACTTTAAATAGGGCACCATCAAAATCCGTTGAGACGACACCATACGAACTGTGGTATGGCAAGAGGCCAAAGTTGTCGTTTCTTAAAGTTTGGGGATGCGATGCTTATGTCAAAAAGCTTCAGCCTGAAAAGCTGGAACCCAAAGCGGAAAAGTGCGTCTTCATAGGTTACCCAAAAGAGACAGTTGGGTACACCTTCTATCTCAAATCCGAGGGCAAAGTGTTTGTTGCTAAAAACGGAGCTTTTCTCGAGAAGGAGTTTCTCTCGAGAGAATTGAGTGGGAGGAAGATAGAACTTGACGAGGTTGTCGAACCTCTCATCCCTCTGGATGGTGGCGCAGGGCAAGGGGAAACCTCTGTCATTGCGACGCCGGTTGAGGAGGAAGTTAATGATGATGATCATGAAACTCCAAGTTCAAGTTTCTGTTGAACCACGCAGGTCGACGAGATCACGTGCTGCTCCAGAGTGGTACGGTAATCCCGTCTTGTCAATCATGTTGTTGGACAACAATGAACCTGCAAATTATGAAGAAGCAATGGTGGGCCCAGATTCCAACAAATGGCTAGAAGCCATGAAGTCCGAGATAGGATCCATGTATGAGAACAAAGTGTGGGCTTTGGAGATACTACCTGAGGGCCGCAAGGCTATTCAGAACAAATGGATCTTTAAGAAAAAGACGGACGCTGACGGCAATGTAACCGTTTATAAAGCTCGACTTGTGGCAAAGGGTTTTTCACAAGTTCCAGGAGTTGACTACGATGAGACTTTCTCACCCGTAGCGATGCTTAAGTCCGTCAGAATCATGTTAGCAATAGCTGCATTTTTCGATTATGAAATCTGGCAGATGGATGTCAAAACGGCGTTCCTTAACGGTTTCCTTAAGGAAGAGTTGTATATGATACAACCCGAAGGTTTTGTCGATCCTAAGAATGCTAACAAGGTGTGCAAGCTCCGGCGATCCATTTATGGACTGGTGCAAGCATCTCGGAGTTGGAACAAACGCTTTGATGAGGTGATCAAAGCATTTGGGTTTATACAAGTGGTTGGAGAATCTTGTATTTACAAGAAAGTGAGTGGGAGCTCTGTGGCGTTTCTAATATTATATGTGGATGACATATTACTGATTGGAAACACCGTAGAGTTTTTGGAGAGCATAAAAGGTTACTTGAATAAAAGTTTCTTTATGAAGGACCTAGGAGAAGCTGCTTACATTCTAGGCATTAAGATCTATAGGGATAGATCAAAACGCCTGATAGGACTTTCACAAAGCACATACCTTGATAAAGTTTTGAAGAGGTTCAAAATGGAACAGTCCAAGAAAGGGTTCTTGCCAGTTCTACAAGGTACGAGATTGAGTAAAACTCAATGCCCAGAAACTGATGAAGATAGAGAGCATATGCGCTCCGTCCCCTATGCTTCAGCCATAGGTTCTATCATGTATGCGATGCTGTACACTAGACCGGATGTTAGCCTGGCCATAAGTATGGCAGGTAGGTTCCAGAGTAATCCAGGAGTGGATCACTGGACAGCGGTCAAGAATATCCTGAAGTACCTGAAAAGGACTAAGGAGATGTTTCTCGTGTATGGAGGTGACGAAGAGCTCGCCGTAATAGGTTACGTTGATGCAAGCTTTGACACAGATCCGGACGACTCTAAGTCGCAAACCGGATACGTATTTATTCTTAATGGGGGTGCAGTAAGCTGGTGCAGTTCCAAGCAGAGCGTCGTAGCAGATTCTACATGTGAAGCAGAGTACATGGCTGCCTCGGAGGCGGCTAAGGAGGGTGTCTGGATGAAGCAGTTCATGACGGATCTTGGAGTGGTGCCAAGCGCACTGAATCCAATAACCTTGTTCTGTGACAACACTGGTGCCATTGCCTTGGCAAAGGAACCACGGTTTCACAAGAAGACCAGACACATCAAACGACGCTTCAACCTCATCCGCGACTACATCGAGGAAGAGGACGTAAATATATGCAAAGTGCACACGGATCTGAATGTAGGAGACCCGCTGAATAAACCTCTTCCACGGCCAAAACATGATCAACACCAGAACTGTATGGGTGTTAGATTTATTACAATGTAATTCACATGGTGATGTGAGGGCTAGATTATTGACTCTAGTGCAAGTGGGAGACTGTTGGAATTATGCCCTAGAGGCAATAATAAATATAGTTATTATTATAATTCCTGTATCAAGATAATCGTTTATTATCCATGCTATAATTGTATTGAATGAAGACTCATTTACATGTGTGGATACATAGACAAAACACCGTCTGTCGTGGTTTTGTCACGACAGATGTCCTCGTGAGAGAACTTAGGTGTGAGGCCATCACAACCATGTGGCGGCTTGAAGGGGTTGGTCGGAATCGAGAGACGCGAGTTTACCCAGGTTCGGCCCCTCCGATGGAGGTAAAAGCCTACATCCTGCTTGTGCTTCATTGATGAAGATGATCTCAATTACAAGGGTGCAGACTCGCCACCTCTAATCTCTTGGGTGTCTGGTCTGTCTCATGATTTGTCTTGTCTAGACCTAAGTTGTGTCCCCTGTCCCTTTTGGGGTACCTTACCCCTCCTTATATAGGTGGAAGGGGTAGGTTTACATGTAGAGTCCTACTAGGAGTAGGAATAGGACTAGTCTATCTTGAATCCTAATCCGGGTCTTGTTTCCTTCTTGTGGGAGTCTTTCCTCTTCTTGGGCCTTCTATGTGAGTCGGCCCTCCTGGCCTCTCTATGAATCGCCTTATGCTAGGGTGTACGCCGGGCCTTGGGCCTTCGTCATTTATCTAAGTCGCATGTGGGGACAAGTATGAGTCGCCCGCCAGGTCACTTCTGAGTCGCCAAGTCCTTGGTGGGTCATACTCCAAGCCGGGTTACACTGCGGGGTATATCCCCAACATTAGCCCCCAAGGTTAGCTTGTATTTATTCATGGTAAGCTCCTGAAATAAGAATAATAAATAAGTTAAGGGACCGGCTTGCTCCTCTGGCCGGCTTGATTTACTGAAGTGGCTCCTTGAAAAATCCGGGTTTCTTCGAACCGCCTTTAATCATCTCGTAGGTACGTGTCCTTTGTAATAAAATACATATGCCATTGAATCGGCCTCCAATGCTTTGGCTTGATGAAAATTTGGGAAATAAGAAATCCACACAATGTTGAACTAGCTTCTCTTGCTTCAGCGGGTTATGATTGACAATGGCGGGTCATGATTGATAATGGCAGGTCATCATAATTAGTAGTGCCCCGTGAAACAACTGAACTCCAATTGACAAATCCGTGTGATGTTGAGCCGGTCTTTCAGTGCTTCAACTAGATAAAAATATGTTGAACCGGTCTCCCAATACTTCACCTCCATGACAGAATGAAATGTGCTCTTCAATTTTTTGATATATCCATATTACCTGTAGCCCCCAAGGGCCGGGTCATCAGTGTGTGATGGGCCGGGTCTCCAATTTGAACCTCATGATCTATGAAACAACTTAGTGATGTAGCCCCCAAGGGCCTAGTTGTCTTGCCTGCAGCAACCTGGGACTTTAAACATTATGATCTGAATAGTGTAGCCCCCAAGTGACGGGTCGATTGCTTGCGGCGACTCGGGACTTCCTTGTTCTTCTCCTTGAGCAGAAATGTGTAGCCCCCAAGGGCCGGGTCATTATAAAAATGATAAGTCGGTTCTTCCTTGAATCCATACTTGAATAATGAGCGACCTGTAGCCCCCTAGGGCCGGCTTATCTTCTTGAAATAGCCGGGTCTGTCGATGATGTGATCATTTGAAAAGAGGATTGCATTAGCCCCCAAGTGCCATGGTGCATGCTTGCAGCGACATGGGACTTTCATACTTTGATGTAATCTTGATTTGAATAATGTAGCCCCCCAAGTGTCGGGTTGTGTGCCTGCAGCGACTCGAGGCTATTCCTTCCATTGTAGAATAAAATCATATCCACTCTGTGAGCTGATGATGCCTTTGTGATAAAAGAAATCCTTGAGCGTGGTTGCAATGTAACCCGGCAAATATATCCTTGAGAAATCCATATGTCGGAGCAATCGGCCCAAGATATTTTGAGGCAAGTCAGGAAAAAGCCTGAAAAACCTTGTGGCAGTGCCAGGAAGGTAAAAAATAGCAATTTCGTCGGCTCATAAGGTTGCGACAGGATGGGGCGAGTCAAAAAGCTCAAGCGCCACCCAAGATAATGATTTCGTCGGCTCATACGGTCGCGACAGGATAGGGCGAGTCAGAAAGCTCAAGCGCCACCCAAGATAATGATTTCGTCGGCTCATAAGGTTGCGACAGGATGGGGCGAGTCAGAAAGCTCAAGCGCCACCATAAGATGATGGTTTCGTCGGCTCATAAGGTCGCAACAGGATGGGGCGAGTCAGAAAGCTCAAGCGCCACCCTAAGATGATGGTTTCGTCGGCTCATAAGGTCACGACTGGATGGGGCGAGTCAGAAAGCTCAAGCGCCACCCTAAGATGATGGTTTCGTCGGCTCATAAGGTCGCGACAGGATGGGGCGAGTCAGAAAGCTCAAGCGCCACCCTAAGATAATGGTTTCGTCGGCTCATAAGGTCGCGACAGGATGGGGCGAGTCAGAAAGCTCAAGCGCCACCCTAAGATGATAATTTTTCTGTAATGACCCGTGGTTCTTGAATTATTCATCCCAGTTGAGTCTGTCGAGCCATGTCCATGTAGCCCCCGAGTCTTAAGTCGACTCAAGGAGGCGGCTTGAGAGTCTCCATACTTGATTGTGGCATAAACCGACAGAGAAAAGATACTGGTACTCGCTCCATCTCCAAGATATAAAGCCACTGCACCGGTAAGTTTGATATTGTCCGGACTGTGAGGGTGGCGACTTGCGTCCTTCTGTTGGATGGCTCGTACAGGCGAGCATTACACCGGCAAGTTGAGAGTTGTCTGGCGATTTGGCACGGACTCAAGAATCGGTTGCGGCGTTGTAAGCAGCTTTAGTTGCGCGGACGTGAGAGTTTGGCCGCGTCATTGTGAGTCGTCTTGATCGCATGGTCGTTTAGAGTTGGCCGCATCATTTGTAAATAGGCGCTCGCAGCGAGTTGTTCGTCAATTATGAACTGGCATGGACGGCGAGTTGGCCGCGGTATTGTAAACCGGCTCATGAATTCGTTGAGCATCGTCCGTAATATTATATCATATTTGTATTGAGTACTTGTCCTGATGATTTTGTCGGGTGAAATACCGATGACCCATACGCAGACGCTGGTGCTGGTCTAGTCGTCCACGTTGTTGTATTTTCAGATGTTGCCTTGTAGTCATAGTATTTCTTGAGCAATCCACGTGGATGCATGTCCATGCACATGGATCAAATCACATTGTCCATTGTGGCTTGGCTTCCTTGCCGAGCGTGGAGTTGATCAAAACATTTCCGGTCTTGCCATCCTTACGAACACTGCTATCCACGAGCCCCAAAGGTTCACCAGCGGCCAAAAGCTCGACGGGTCGGCGCGTGCTCGCGGGAGGAGCCGCCCCAGCTGGCGATGGCGTAGTCGGACGACTTCCCGTCGGGGGGCAGGCGAGCAGCGGTGTTGGTGCGGCCGGCGGCAGAGAGTCGGCTCGCTGCGAGATGGCCGGCTCAAGGTGAGGCCTGGCCAGCCCGAGGCGAGGTGAGCCATGGTGGAGATGAAGCTAGTACGTGCCTATTAGCTGCCTTTGACCTTCATGTAGTGACACGTAGGGACTCAGTCCATTAAATTTCACATCTGAGGTGGTTTGATCATGTCGGGGAACTCCTGATCGCAACTGCCTGTGCATCTGTCACGACCTAACACGAAAAGTAACGTCCGGACGGCTTGCCACCAATTGAGCTGCTAAGTAAGTTGAGCTGGTCTCGGTCTTCATGCCTTCCGTTCTTGATATGACTTTGATCCTGATGCGTGTAAATCAGTCTTCCGTCGTTGAGGCAACACTTTTGGCTGCTCTTGTTTGATCGCTGTTGAGGTGAGGTGGAGCCTAAGTCATGCGGCAAGGAGAGATCCATATGTTCGAGAAATCCATAAGTGTTGTAGTTTACTACAGAGCACTAAGTTGAAGAAATCCAAGGGCCGGTCAATTAGATGACTCGACATTTATATGTGATAGGGCGGCTCTTCGACAATAGTCAATTCTTCCGAGCTGGCTCAAAAACCCCAATCATTTAACACTGGTTATTATAAACCATGATAAAATCCAGCCAAATTGGCTATTCAAAGATTAATTTGCACCTGTAATAACTTATGCTTTGACCCGGTTTGAAGACCGGCATGATATGTATGTATGATGCATGATGCAATGCAAGATGATGCATGTATATGACAGAATAGTGCTGGTATATGAGACTTGAATCTTACTTCAATGAAACTAGCTTGTTAGCCACTGGCTTATCCTCGCTCTCTGTAAGCCGGCACTCGCGACCAATCGATGTTTTAACCTCGATAGTTCAGGGTCCAACTGGATTGACATATCGAGAGTACACGGGATTCGGAGTAGCATCATGCAGACAGGCAGGTTTAACCAAGTTTCAAAGAAGGCGGCTTAATAGCCCATGGAATATCCTCGCTTTCTGTAAGCCGGCACTCGCGACCATTCGATGTTTTAACCTCGATAGTTCAGGGTCCAACTGGATTGACATATCGAGAGTACACGGGATTCGGAGTAGCATCATGCAGACAGGCAGGTTTGACCAAGAAGGTGGCTTAATGGAAAATGGAGTATCCTCGCTTTCTGTAAGCCGGCACTCACGACCAATCGATGTTTTAACCCGGATAAGTTCAGGGTCCATATGGATTGACTTATCATGAAACGGAGTACACGGGATTCGGAGTAGCATCACGCAGACAGGCAGGTTTAACCATGAATTCTTGCCATTAAGCCGGGCACCATGTTGAAGTGCGCATCGTGGCGACTCGTCCTCTTGGGCAACTTTAAAATGCCCGCCAATGAAGCAGCAGCCCTCGGAGCCGGGTTATCTTGCCTGTAATGACCCGACGTTCTTGAATTATTCAGCCTGGTTCGATCTGGCGAGACATGTCTGAATAACCCCCGAGTCTTAAGTCGACTCAAGGAGGCGGCTTGAGAGTCTCCATACTTGACTGCGGCATAAACCGGTGGAGAAAAATGCTGGTACCCGCTCCATCTGATGTGTTGATGTAAATTGGACCGTAGGGACGGCAGCTTGCGCACGTCTGTTGCGTGGCTTTTATAAGTGAGCACCGCACGATATGTTGATGTCGCCCGGACCGCGAGGGCAACGTCTTGCATCCGTTTGTTTGGGGCTCGTACAGGCGAGCACTGCACCGACGGGTTGATGTCATCTGGACCACGAGGGTGGCGTCTTGCATCCGTCTATTTGGGCGGCTCGCACTTGCGTATACTGCACCGGCGGATTGATGTCGTCCGTACCGCGAAGGCGATGTCTCGTAAGTTGTCTTAGTCGCGCGGACGTGAGAGTTGGCCACGTCATTGTAAGCCGGCGCGGGCAGCGAGTTGGCCGCGTCACTTGTAAACCAGCGCGGACAGCAAGTTGGCCGTGTCATTGTAAGCCAGCGCTGACGGTGAGTCGCCCGCGTCGTTGTACACCGGTGCGGACGATGAGTCGCCCATGACATTTGTAGGTCGACGCCGATAGTAAGTCGTCCGTGGCGAGCTTCGTCCTCACAATATAACGCCGTCTTTGTTGCGAGTAATTGTCCTGCGTATTAAAATATTACAAGCGAGAGTAATTGTTCTCAAGAAAACTGATGTATGTTTATTAAAGTAAACTGGATGAATATCACCTGACTAGATGATCTGCGCGCAGACTAGAAATCATTTGAGTCCAGCAACAGCGTGAATGGACCAGCATTTTTAGTCTCCACGGAGTACAAGTGCTCATTTACTATTTGTCCTCTCATCGTGGCGCCGATGCACATATGACCTCGGATGCAGGCGTGTGAGGACCGGATGGTCTTCTGGCCATGAATTAATTGACCAATTTTGTATTAGCATTGCAAGTACTTTGCTTTAGCTCGGGTCTTCACGTTGAGATGATTTGACTCAATCTCAGGGCTTGTGCAATGCTGGAGCATCCTTCTTTCTTCAACATATTTCCTCGCTGACCAGCTGAAACCCTAATTCGTTGAGATTGTACAAACAAGCCGGCGCCTCAAGCGACGATGAACTGGAGGTGGCGGTGTGCGACGCGGCCGATGGGAACAGGACGTTGATCATGAGCATGCTGAAGAAGGCGTACATCGAGGGGGTTGGCCTGCTGAACCTTTTTATGGAGAAACTGTACTGCATATTCTTTTCTAATCCATCATAATTCTCCTCTCCAGCCTGATTACACAGAAGCATGTAATTCCATCAAGTACGTATCACTTTGCCCTGTTGATCCTTTGATACCGCTTCATGCTTTTAGTTTGAGATGGACCCTCCCTCGGTTCCTTGTCATGCTTCGCCATTGGTGACTGGTGCAGGCGGAAGAAAACGCGTGGAGAGGCGTTGTCGAAGATACCCACGCGTGACGCGCGCACGGAGTAGGAGAACTGGCGAACGGTCGACCGGTGCGCGGAGGCCGGCGGCTCGAGCGCGGAAGTGACGCAGCAAGAGCAGACGCATGGCGGAGGCGAGGCGCAGCCGTCGGAGCACAGCGAAGCTAGGCGGAGTCGGCCGGGACAGAGCAGCAAGCGGAGCGAAACGGAACCGGCCTGGGCGTGGAGCAGCGAGTGCTGTTCGAGGCAAGCGAGCAAGCGGCAACTTGGCCAGTTCGCAGAGCGGATTACGGGAATGAGGCGACGCCGACATGGCTGGGTGGAGATGGCGGAGTAGCCGGCATGTGGCCGCAGTGGGGCGGAGTAGCGCGCGACGATGCTAGGCCACGGCGGCTTAGAGGCAAGGCAGAGTAAGGCGAGGCAAAATCACGGCACTGCAGGTGGAGCAGGTAGAGCGTGGCACCAGAGGTGAGGCCGACTCGTGGAGGCGATTGGAGGCGAGCGCAGAGAGGAAATGGGGGTGGCAACTATCTCGGAGAGCGGGGGAGGCAAGAGCAGCGGCCACAACGGCGGCCGGCTCGGCTAGCGGGCGAGGCGGGAGCGGAGGCCACAACGGCGGCCGACTCGGCAAGTGGGCGAGACGGGAGCGGCGGCCGTAGCGGCCGGCTCAGCGAGCGGGCGAGGCGGGAGCGGCGGCCACAACGGCGGCTCAAAGTACAGTTGAAGCCTCGAGGCGAGACCAAGTGACTCGAAGACGACCACCCTGTAGTGCTCAGGCCGGCTCAGATACGGCCATGGTCGCGGGCTTCTTTTTCTTCCTTCTCTTTTATCTCCAGCTAATCCTCCTGGTCAAATCCTCGTGTGAACTCAGATAGCACCTTGTAGATGAATTTGGGGTCGTAGGACTAGTTGATGTTGGTTTGCTTTGAAAATTTGCTACGCAGTGCACCACTGAAAAATCTCTTCGGGACTTGGAGCGAGCAGCAATAGCGACTCGGTTTGTTGTCGGATGAGGTGATCGGTCTGCACCTGGTCTCGGCGACTTAGGGCGTCGTAGCAGAAAACAATCGCAGATCGTCTGATCGCGTGAAGGCACACACAAACGAAACCCTAACTTTGTCATCTTGAACTTGATCTCATCTCATATTATCCGTTCTGACTGCTCATCATGGTGATGATATAGATCCTTCCGTGCCGACTCTTACAGATTCGGCGGATCATAAACCTCTCGATCCCTATAAGAGATCCCATCAAGAACACAAATCCACCGTATGATCGGCCCCACGGTGGGCGCCAACTGTCGTGGTTTTGTCACGGCAGATGTCCTCGTGAGAGAACTTAGGTGTGAGGCCATCGCAACCATGTGGCGGCTTGAAGGGGTTGGTCGGAATCGAGAGACGCGAGTTTACCCAGGTTCGGCCCCTCCGATGGAGGTAAAAGCCTACATCCTGCTTGTGCTTCATTGATGAAGATGATCTCAATTACAAGGGTGCAGACTCGCCACCTCTAATCTCTTGGGTGTCTGGTCTGTCTCATGATTTGTCTTGTCTAGACCTAAGTTGTGTCCCCTGTCCCTTTTGGGGCACCTTACCCCTCCTTATATTGGTGGAAGGGGTAGGTTTACATGTAGAGTCCTACTAGGAGTAGGAATAGGACTAGTCTCTCTTGAATCCTAATCCGGGTCTTGTTTCCTTCTTGTGGGAGTCTTTCCTCTTCTTGGGCCTTCTATGTGAGTCGGCCCTCCTGGCCTCTCTATGAATCGCCTTATGCCAGGGTGTACGTCGGGCCTTGGGCCTTCGTCATTTATCTAAGTCGCATGTGGGGACAAGTATGAGTCGCCCGCCAGGTCACTTCTGAGTCGCCAAGTCCTTGGTGGGTCATACTCCAAGCCGGGTTACACTGCGGGGTATATCCCCAACACCGTCCCTAGCAAGCCTCTAGTTGGCTAGCCAGTTGATCAAAGATAGTCAGTGTCTTCTGATTATGAACAAGGTGTTGTTGCTTGATAACTGGATCACGTCATTAGGAGAATCACGTGATGGACTAGACCCAAACTAATAGACGTAGCATGTTGATCGTGTCATTTTGTTGCTACTGTTTTCTGCGTGTCAAGTATTTATTCCTATGACCATGAGATCATATAACTCACTGAGACCGGAGGAATGCTTTGTGTGTATCAAACGTCGCAACGTAACTGGGTGACTATAAAGATGCTCTACAGGTATCTCCGAAGGTGTTAGTTGAGTTAGTATGGATCAAGACTGGGATTTGTCACTTCGTGTGACGGAGAGGTATCTCGGGGCCCACTCGGTAATACAACATCACACACAAGCCTTGCAAGCAATGTAACTTAGTGTAAGTTGCAGGATCTTGTATTACGGAACAAGTAAAGAGACTTGCCGATAAACGAGATTGAAATAGGTATGCGGATACTGACGATCAAATCTCGGGCAAGTAACATACCGAAGGACAAAGGGAATAACATACGGGATTATATGAATCCTTGGCACTGAGGTTCAAACGATAAGATCTTCATAGAATATGTAGGATCCAATATGGGCATCCAGGTCCCGCTATTGGATATTGACCGAGAAGTCTCTCGGGTCATGTCTACATAGTTCTCGAACCCGCAGGGTCTGCACACTTAAGGTTCGACGTTGTTTTATGCGTATTTGAGTTATATGGTTGGTTACCGAATGTTGTTCGGAGTCCCGGATGAGATCACAGACGTCACGAGGGTTTCCGGAATGGTCCGGAAACGAAGATTGATATATACGATGACCTCATTTGATTACCGGAAGGTTTTCGGAGTTACCGGGAATGTACCGGGAATGACGAATGGGTTCCGGGAGTTCACCGGGGGGGGGGGGGGCAACCCACCCCGGGGAAGCCCATAGGCCTTAAGGGAGGCACACCAGCCCTTAGTGGGCTGGTGGGACAGCCCACAAGTGCCCTATGCGCCATAGAGATAAAAATCAAAGAGAAAAAAAATGAGGAGGTGGGAAGGAAGGGGGACTCACTCCCACCAAACCAAGTCCAACTCGGTTTGGGGGGGAGTCCTCCCCCCTTGGACTCGGCCGACCCCGAGCCCCAAGGCAAGGTCCCCTCCCTCCCACCTATATATACGGAGGTTTTAGGGCTGATTTGAGACGACTTTTCCACGGCAGCCCGACCACATACCTCCACAGTTTTTCCTCTAGATTGCGTTTCTACGGAGCTCGGGCGGAGCCCTGCTGAGACAAGGTCATCACCAACCTCCAGAGCGTCGTCACGCTGCCGGAGAACTCTTCTACCTCTCCGTCTCTCTTGCTGGATCTAGAAGGCCGAGATCATCGTCGAGCTGTACGTGTGCTGAACGCGGAGATGTCGTCCGTTCGGTACTAGATCGTGGGACTGATCGCGGGATTGTTCGCGGGGCGGATCGAGGGACGTGAGGACGTTCCACTATATCAACCGCGTTCTCTAACGCTTCTTCTGTACGATCTACAAGGGTACGTAGATCACTCATCCCCTCTCGTAGATGGACATCACCATGATAGGTCTTCGTGCGCGTAGGAAATTTTTTGTTTCCCGTGCGACGTTCCCCAACCAGAAGTGCTTGGTTTTGGGTTCTACCATCTGGTGACCTTTCCCAGTGACAGTAGGGGCAGCAAGGCACACATCAAGTAGTTGCCATCAAGGGTAAAAAATGGGGTTATCATCATTGGTTTGAGATTATCCCTCTACATCATGTCATCTTGCTTAAGGCGTTACTCTGTTCTTATGGACTTAATACACTAGATGCATGCTGGATAGCGGTTGACGTGTGGAGTAATAGTAGTAGATGCAGAAAGTATCGGTCTACTTGTTTTGGACGTGATGCCTATAGATATAATCATTGCATAGATATCATCACAACTTTGCGCGGTTCTATCAATTGCTCGACAGTAATTTGTTCACCCACCGGCTACTTGCTTTCATGAGAGAAGCCACTAGTAAACACTACGGCCCCCGGGTCTATTCACATCCATCGTTTACACCTCCGCTTTTACTTTGCTTTGTTACTTTGTTGCTTTCAGTTCTCACTTGGCAAACAATCTATAAGGGATTGACAACCCCTTCATAGGATTGGGTGCAAGCTTTTGTGTTTGTGCAGGATCTTGAGATACTCCTCCGCCGGATTGATACCTTGGTTCTCAAACTGAGGGAAATACTTACCACCGCTGTGCTACTTCAGCCTTTCCGCTTCGAGGGAACACCAACGTAAGGCTCCAGGGCCACGGGGGAAATCCTTTGCATACTTGCCTAGGAAGTCCCTTAAGGCGTAGCCGCAACTGAAGGATTCCTGGTGCCGTCGACACGACTATTTCTGGCGCCGTTGCAAGGGATACACAACAAACATCACCTACCATACCACGAGATCACTTGATCCCATTCGGTACATCTTCTATGTTCTGTGTGTTGATCAACTTGAATCCAATCTTTGTAGTTAGTTTTAATCAACCTTGAATATTATCTTCACTCTACATAAAGATGATGACTTGAAGGTAAACATGAATGTTCACACAACTTCATCTTCAAGACATGCTTGCAATAGGCTCAACTCTCACATGACCAATCTCTGGATAAATCCTTGAATAACACATTGGTCAACACATAATCTCCTTCTTATAACATTGAAACCACCGAATGATCTTCAAGCAAAGCCTATGGACAAACCCTTCAAATATAACTCAACGTAACCTTTAGTACATAGGTATCGTCGTCGGTTACCAAAACCAAACACGGGGCACCATGCTCTTTCAACTGCTACCGCCGCCGGGCACTCCGGTACTGGGTAAGTTTTTTTTACCAAGATTGAAGTGAATTGAATTTACCAACTATAAAATCATATCATTGATATACAAATAAGGTATTTGAGAGAGGAAATGAATATTGGGTAGCACACAGAAGCAATTCAGACATCAAAGATAATAGGCAATTCACCACGATATCGTCTTTTCTTATGCCCGTGTCGATGCTAAAACCAACGGATCTCGAGTAGGGGGTCACGAGGTGTGGATCTAGGATCGATGGTAACAAGGAGAGCACGAAGATGATGTTTACCTAGGTTCGTGCCCTCTCGAAGAGGCAAAACCCTACATATTGCTTTGATTGAATTGATGATGGGGTATCCAGTACAAGTTTGATGATCTACCTCGAGATCGTTGTATGAGATCTAAACCCTAAGGCAAGTAAGTTGCCCCCAATAGACTAAACCCCTAGGCTTATATAGGCACTGGTAGGTCTCCAATGCATCTATAATTTTGATTGTTCCATGCTAGTATATTATCATTCTTGGATGCCTTAATGTTGTTTTGTATCATTTTTTGGAACTTCCCTATTAACCCAGTCCCTATTGCCACTTGTTGTTTTCTCTATGTTTTTGTCTTTTCAAGAAATAACTATCAAACTAAGTCCAAATGCCACGAAAAATTTTAACGTTTTTTTGGACAAAAATAAGACCTCGAAGCTTCGGAGGGAGTCCGGACGAGGCAGTGCCAAGGAAATAGGTTGCGTCCTAGGGGGTAGGCGCGCCGTCATGCCTTGGGGCCACACCTTGGCTCCTCCTAACCTAACTCCACCTCTATAAATTCTCTAATATTGGGAAAACACCAAAGAGCCACCCAAAATACTTTTTCTGCCGCGGCAAGTATTTGTTCCATCGTGATCCCATCTAGAGCCCTGTTCTGGTACCCTGTCGAAGGGGGGATCAACCACAGAGGGTCTATACATCAACTTTCTACTCCCATGAAGTTAAGTGAGTAGTCTACCACAGACTTACGGGTCCATAGTTAGTACCTAGATGGCAATCTCTCTATCTCTCTATGATTTTCAATACAAAGTTCACCATGATTCCACAACGATCTATTTGATGTAATATTCTTTGCAGTTTGTTTGTTGGGATCCGATGAATTATGGGTTTATGATACGATTATTCATGAAAATATATTGAGTCTTTGCTGGCTTATTATATGCATTATTATTATAGCTTCATATTTATCTCTGATCCATCAATTTGGTTTGGCCATCTAGATTGATTTATCTTAAGTGTGAGCGATGCGTTGTGATGGGCTCAATGTTGTGGTGCTCAATCCTAGTGACAGATGTGGACATGACACCTATTTGTATTGCTGACATTAAGTATAAAAATTTGGGGTTTATTCATATTTCTTGAGTTTACTTTGTCTACATCATGTCATCTTGCTCCATGCATTACTTTGTTTCATACTTAATACTCTAGATGCATGCTTGATAGCGGTCGATGAGTAGAGTAATAGTAGTAGATGGAGGCAGGAGTCGGTCTAGTTGCTTATGGACGTGATGCCTATATATATGATCATTGCGAGAATAAATATTTTATAACTATGCGCTGTTCTATCAACTGCCCAACAGTAATTTGTTTACCCATCATATGCTATCTTCGAGAGAGAAGCCTCTAGTGAAAACTATGGCCCTTGAGTCTTCAAAAAATATATTACTAAACCCTAACAATATTGCTTCCATTTATTTTCTGTTATTTATATTATCTATCTATCACTATTTAATCTGTGCTAGTAACGAGTTCAAGGGGCTTGACAAACCTCTTGCAAACATTGAGTGCAAGTGTTTGCTTCTTTGTGTGCAGGTGCCGACGACAAGAGTTTGCTTAATACTTCTATTGGTTCGATAACCTTGGTTCTCACTAAGGGAAATACTTATATCTATTGTGATGCATATCCTCTCCTCTATAGGGAAAATCCCAACACAGTTTACAAGTAGCAAAAAGAATTTCCGGCACCGTTGCCGGGGAGTATCATCAAACTCTTACGAGGTTCCTTCACACAAATTATCATTCACTTGTAATACTTTCTATTTTCCTTTATATTTGCTTGCCTCAAAGTATAAAAAATACCAAAATATTTATCTTTGCTTGTTTACTTGCTTCCTCGTTACTATGTGTACTTCTTCTCTTCTTCCATGTACTCCCAAGAATGAGGTGCTTAATTTTAAACAAAGGGGAGGAGAAAGTTTAAAAGATGCTTGGCATAGGATTCGTGATGCCCAAAATAGATAAACTCATAGGCAATCTAGCAACATATTGCTTCATAATTTCTATGTGGGTATTACTACTTGGTATAGATTTGTGCTTGATACTATTACCAATGATAATTTCTTAATGAGTTGGACTTCAGATGCTTTCATTGCCATGAAAAATTTAGTGGGATCACCACCTATCACTATTAATGAAACAACATTGACTTTGGAGCCTGTTATGCAAATGCTAGAAATTACTAAAAATGAAATGCCTACCATAGAACACATTGAGGATAATAAAAAGTTCCATAATCATATGACTCAATTTGGATTGAAGGTATGGATTACTTTTAAAACACAAAAAGAGAAAAATACAATAATTGACGAGAGGGTGGAGCAAAGTCTCGATAGAATTGATAAAATGGAGGAAGTCATTGATAAAATGCGTTCCACTTTCACTTCCTCTAAAACTAATGCTAGGATTTCTCCCAAGTAAAATCCTAAAGTTATGTATGTCCTTAAAATACTAGTATCACAACTATTAAAAGAAACGAAGATCCTAAAATGATTTGTGTGCATCCCAATTTTATAGACATGATAAAGGATCCTATCAGCAAGCCTCCTCCCTTAATTCCTAGGAAGCATGATTGTGTGATTGAGGAGCTTGATAAGAGGGATGAAAACACTTGATACTATACATTATGCCTATCCAGGGGCATAAAGAGATAACGCTTCACTAGTGCAGCCACGTGCTAGACAAACAATTTTTGCCCCCTTTCCGCCACACAGTTTTAAACCGTCACCTTGCCTATGTGGGTGATAGGGGGCCTATCTCACACATGACACAACATAGATAAATCGACGGTGATGCCTCCGTTCGGTCACACACAACGGAAAAAAATAGAGTGAGTGCGACAGGGAGGACCATCACAAACACAAATATTGCCAAAGTCGTGTGAGATGCGCTTAGCATCCCACACATGGAATCCCAAAGATACATCTCCGTTCGTATTGCACATCACACACAATTTTTTGTATAACAATGTTTATGATAGGGCTAGCCATCACACATGATAGTTATAATTTTGTCGATTGTGTTATTCAATACATTACTCACGGTGTCTAGAAGAAACTGTTTAGCACAGGGGTCCATCACACACACTTGCTATGTGAAAACGTTTGTGATTGGGTGGCCTAACGCACATAGTTGTCTACCGGAAATCTTGTGTGATTGTTCAGTTATCCAACATGCCAACTTTCGAGAAACCGTGTGGATTTGTTGAGGTCTATCACCCATGGTGTTGTCTTAGAAATCATCTGCAATAGGAACCCCAATAATCAGCCTAATTGCTCTATTATTTATAAGACATTTAGTAATCAAATTAACATTTCATATCAAGTACACAATATATTTGTATTTCGTATTACGAAAACCAGGAATTGAATTACATCGGGGTACTACATCATATAGGCATATACTTCTGAGCTACTTAATTGCTCAACCGGACAAAGTTTCAAATGCAACATCTAAAACATTTGGAAACTATCATCATAAACGGTAAATAGACAGATGAGTCTCGTCTAAAAAACTGTTGAAGTGGAGGGAGAATATTGAGCCTTCAATGATGTGGAATCTTGAATATTTTTACATATCCAAGGTCCACACGAGTCTAATGAATTTTGATTTTTTTTGGGAATTAATGTCAAGACAAAAATATAGGTTGCTTCACAACCTAGGGCAAACATGGTTATTCCTTTAATAGAAAAGGTAATATTCCCAAGGAATAAATATTGGGGTTGGGCCAAGATGGAAATGACATGATCTTAGGAAGGATTTGAGATTGACAAGCCACTTGGATAGGAAGAAGAGATGATCTTCCCAGGTTTCAAGACCACAAAGCCAAAGAAAAGAAACTCCAAATGAAAATTCAAAGAAATCCAAAAGAGAAAGGAAAGGGCAAAAATAGGGGTGTCGTAGATAATTATTGTGTCCTCTATTAGTCATCGAAGCCAAGTACTACTCACATGTGCCTAGGGAGGAGGTTAGCAGGAGTTAACCATCGCGTGCCCCTGGCCCTTACAACACAAAGGATATCAATCAAGGATAGATACGACTCCAACGTCATGGTCATGCCACGACCGACAATTTATGTTGGGTAACGTAGTAATAATTCAAAAAAAATTCTACGTGTCACCAAGATCAATCTAGAAGATGCTTGGAACGAGAGAGAGGGAGTGCATCGTCATACCCTTGAAGATCGCTAAGCGGAAGTGTTGCAAAGAACGAGGTTGATGGAGTCGTACTCGCGGCGATTCAAATCGCGGAAGATCCGATCCAAGCGCCGAACGTACGACGCCTTCACGTTCAACACACGTACAACCCGGGGACGTCTCCTCCTTCTTGATCCAGCAAGGGGGAGGGGAAGTTGAGGAAGAGCTCCGGCAGCACGACGGCGTGGTGGCGATGGAGCTCGTGGTTCTCCGGCAGAGCTTCGCTAAGCACTACGGAGGAGGTGTAGGAGGGGGAAGGGATGCACCATGGGCAAGGGGATTAGGTTCCATGCGCCTCCCCACTATATATAGGGTTGGAGGGGGCTGGTTTCTTGCCCTCCAACTCCATTGGGGCGTTGTCAAAGGTGGGAGGAAAGAAATCCCATCCTTTCCCTTCCCCACCGATTGTCACCCCCTTTTTAGGGATCTTGACCTTATCCTTCGGGATATGATCTTATTCCTTCTGGGGGGTCTTGGTCCACTTTGAACAGGGGTGTGGGGCCTTTCCCTCAGTACCCATGTTCATGTGGGTCCCCCCATGCAGGTGGGCCCCACTCCAGAACCTTCCTGGTACAATACCAAAAAATCCCGAACATTTTCCGGTGGACAAAATAGGACTTTCCATATATAAATCTTTACCTCTAGACCATTCCGGAACTCCTCGTGACGTCCAGGATCTCATTCGGGACTCCGAACAAGTTTCGGTGACCACATACAATTCCCATTACAACTCTAGCGTCACCAAACCTTAAGTGTGTAGACCATGCGGGTTCGGGAACCATGCAGACATGACCGAGACACCTCTCCGGCCAATAACCAATAGCGGGATCTGGATACCCATATTGGCTCCCACATGTTCCACGATGATCTCATGAGATGAACCACGATGTCGGGTATTCAATTAATCCCATATACAATTCCCTTTGTCCATCGGTATGTTACTTGCCCGAGATTAAATCGTCGGTATCCCCATACCTTGTTCAATCTCGTTACCGGCAAGTCTCTTTACTCGTTCTGTAACACATGATCCTGTGACTAACCCCTTAGTCACATTGAGCTCATTATGATGATGTATTATCGAGTGGGCCCAGAGATACCTCTCCGTCACACGGAGTGACAAATCCGAGTCTCGATTTGTACCAACCCAACAGACACTTTCGGAGATACCTGTAGTGCACCTTTATAGTCACCCAGTTACGTTGTGACATTTGATCCCAAAGCATTCCTACGGTATTCGGGAGTTGCACAATCTCATGGTCTAAGGAAATGATACTTGACATTAGAAAAGCTCTAGCAAACGAACTACACGATCTTGTGCTACGCTTAGGATTGTTTCTTGTCCATCACATGATTCTTCTAATGATGTGAACCAGTTATCAACTACATCCAATGCCCATGGTCAGGAAACCATTACCATCTATTGGTCAACGAGCTAGTCAACTAGAGGCTTACTAGGGACATGGTGTGCTCTATGTATTCACACATGTATTATCGTTTCTGGTTAATACAATTATAGCATGAACAATAGATAATTATCATGAACAAGGAAATATAATAATAACCAATTTATTTTTGCCTCTAGGGAATATTTCAACAATCTCCCACTTGCACTAGAGTCAATAATCTAGTTCCCATCACTCTGTGATTGTAATGAATCTAACACCCATGGAGTTTGATCATATCTTGCTTGTGAGAGAGGTTTTTAGTCAACGGGTCAGAACCTTTCAGATTCGTGTGTACTTTACAAATCTCTATGTTATCCTATAGATACTGCTACCATGCATCATTTGGAACCATTCCAAATGACTGCTCCACTATACGAATCCGGTTTACTACTCAGAGTCATCCGGATTAGTGACAAAGCTTGCATCGTCGTAACCCTTTACGACGAACTCTTTTTACCACCTCCATAATCGAGAAAAATTCCTTAGTCCACTAGTTACTAAGGATAACTTTGACCGCTATCCAGTGATCCATTCCTAGATCACTCTTGTACCCCTTGACTGACTCATGGCAAGGCACAGTCCAGGTGCGGTACACATCATATAATACTATAGAGCCTACGTCTATTTCATAGGGGTCGACCTTCGTCTTTTCTCTCTCTTCTGTCGTGGTCAGGTTTTGAGTCTTACTCAATATTCACACCTTATAACACAACCAAGAACTCTTTCTTTGCCGATCTATTTTGAACTCTTTCAAAATCTTGTCATGGTATGTATTCATTAAAAGTACTATTAAGCATTTTGATCTATCTTTATAGATCTTGATGCTCAATGTTCATGTAGCTCAATCCAAGTTTTCCTTTGAACAACACTTTTCAAACAACCCTATATGCTTTCGAGAAATTCTACATCATTTCTGATGAACTCACCAGAAATTATATAGTGCTCCCACTCACTTCTTTGGAAATACAAGTTTCTCATAAACTTTGTATAAAACCAAAATCTTTGATCGCCTCATCAAAGTGTATATTCCAGCTCCGAGATGCTTGCTCCAGTCCTTAGAAGGATCATTGGAGCTTTGCATACTTGTTAGCATCCTTTAGGACTGACAAAACCTTCTGGTTGTATCAGATACAACCTTTCCTCAAGGAAATCGTCGAGGAAACAACATTTTGACATCCTATCTGCAAGATTTCATAAATGATGCAACAACTGCTAATATAATTCCAACAAACTTTCAGCATCGCTACGAGTGAGAAAGTCTCATCGTAGTCAACAGTTTGAACTTGTGGGAAACATCTTTGCGACAAGTCGAGCTTTCTTAATGGTGACTGACGTCAGCTGTGCTTCCCTGGCAATGGCTCCAGAAAAGTGTTGATCCTGCAATCTCTAGTGTTAGCTAGACGAATGCTTATAACAACTAACCTTCTCCTCAACGGCACCAGAAGGATGCTGATAGCACTCCCCGGCAATGAAACTGGAAGAATGTTGTTGATGGCCCACCAGCGCGTGCGTTCGCAGCAGTTTTCGAGTGTAGAGTATTCGACCCAATTTGTAGATCGCCGAAAGGAGGTGAGAGAATAATCTCGAGTATTAGCAGCTGAATTTGTCGGATTCAACCACACCTGAAAGATTAGTATCTGCAAGCACAATAGTAACATCAAAGTAATATGATAACAAGGGTGTCAGAAACGATCTATTGACAGCAGACTATTCCTAACGATTGTATCAATGGCGCCTCCGTTGCCGCGTTGACGGAAGTTCTCAATTCCCGTCAACGGCCAATGAACCAATAGTGTAGCAGGTAGTAGCAGTGTAACGAGCAATAGCAGTGGCAAGGAAAAGCAGTAGTGACAACAGTAGCAAGTAGCAACAGTAGCAAGCGACAGTAGTAGCAACAGTAGTAGCAGAGCAAAACAAGTAACAACAGTAGCAACAGTAGTAGCAGCAGCAGCAGAGCAAGACAAGTAACAACAGTAGCAACAGTAGTAGCAGCAGCAGAGCAAGACAAGTAACAGCAGTAGCAACAGTAGTAGCAGCAGCAGAGCAAGACAAGTAACAACAGTAGCAACAATAGTAGCAACAGCAGAGCAAGACAAGTAACAGCAGTAGCAACAGTAGGACAAACTCATAGGCAATGGGTCGGTGATTTGTTTGGATGATATTCATCATGCAACAGCTATAACACAGAGAGATATGTGGCTAGCTCCCGTTCTTCAGTGTGATGTAGGCATGCATTCCATGTGTCGTCATACGTGCTTAGGGAAAAGAACTTGCATGACACCTATTGTCCATCCCCCCGTGGCAGCGGGGTCCAAAAGGAAACTACGTGATATTAAGGTTCTCCTTTTAATAAAGAACCGGACCAACGCATTAGCACTTCGTGAACACATGCACTCCTCAAACTATGATCATCACCGGGAGTGGTTCCGGTTATTGTCACTCCGGGGTTGCCGGATCATAACACATAGTAGGTAACTACAACTTGCAAGATCGGATCTAATACACACATATATTGGTGACAACATAATAATTTCAGATCTGAAATCATGGCACTCGGGCCCTAGTGACAAGCATTAAGCATGGCAAAGTAGTAGCAACATCAAATCTCAGAACACAGTGGATACTAGGGATCAATCCCCATCAAAACTAACGCGATTACATGATAGATCTCATCCTACTCATCACCGCCCAGCGAGCCTACGAATAGATTACTCACGAACGATGAATAGCTTCATGGAATTGGAGAGGGAAGAAGGGTGATGATCACGATGGCAACGATTTCCCCTCTCCGGAGCCCAAGACGGACTCCAGATCTCCCCTGCAGATGAAGAACAGGTGGTGGCGGCGCCTCCGTATCGAAAACGCGACAAAAACTTCTCTTTTTATTTTTTCTGGGACGAAAGACAACTTATAGAGCTGGAGTTGGGGGCGGCAGGTGCCTGTGGGCCCCACAAGCCTGCCCACCGCCACCAGGGGGTGGCGGAGCAGGGGCTTGTGGCCCACTAGCCCACCCCGTGAGGTGGAACTTGGCGCAGATATTTTTGATATTTTCCAAAGCTGCTCCCCGTAAATTTTCAGGACGTTTGGAGAACTTTGATTTCTGCACAAAAATAACACCAAGGCAATTTTGGTGAAAACAGCGTCAGTCGAGGTTAGTTCCGTTCAAATCATGCAAATTATAGTCCAAAACAAGGGCAAAAGAGTTTGGAAAAGTAGATACGTTGGAGACGTATCAACTCCCCCAAGCTTAAAACCTTGCTTGTCCTCAAGCAACTTAGTTGACAAACTGAGAGAGAAAGAAAAACTTTGACAAACTCTGTTTGATCTTGTTGTTGCAACTATGTCTAACTCATAACCAAAATTTCAACAAGATCACAAGTTAACCACATAAGCAAATGACACAAAGGTCTCACGGTAAACTAATATCAATGGCATAAGCAGCTAACGAGCAAATAATAATGAGTTTCAAATACCAACACTTCAATCAAAACAAGCATGAAGCAATATGAATAGGTGGTATCTCGCTATCTCTTTCTGAGGCTGCAAAACATAAATGCAGAGCACTTTCAAGGATCAAGGGCTGACTAAACATTGTAATTCATAGCAACGAAGATCCAGTCATAGTCATACTCAATATCAATCAAAAGCAAAACATAAAAATGACAGAGGTGCTTTCTAATTGGTGCTTATATAAGAGGAGGATGACTCGATAGGAAAATAAATAAATAGGCCCTTCGCAGAGGGAAGCATTGATTTGCAGAGGTGCCAGAGCTCAAGCTTTGAAAACAGAGATAATAATTTTGGGTGGCATGCTTTCATTGTCAACGCAATGACCAAGAGTTCTCAATATCTTCCATGCTACTCATGCTATAGGCGGTTCCCAAACAGAAAAGTAAAGTTTTAACTCCCCCACCTCCTATCAATCACACTCCACGGCTAGCTGAATCCTCGGATACCGTCCATACTAACATCAATCCGGGGGGAGTCTTGTTTTACAGTTATGTTTTCGATTTAAGCATGGAACTGGGCATCCCAAATACCGGCCCCTTTCTCGTGAAGGACTGTGAATAAACACATGTCGAGGATAACACTCCTAGCATGGAAGATACCAATAGCCCTCTGTCACCACATGAACGGTTCGGGCATGCAAAACAGATTTATTTCTTGAAGGTTTAGAGAATGGCACATGCAAATTTACTTGGAACGACAGGTAGATACCGCAAATAGGTAGGTATGGTGGACTCTCATGGAAAAACTTTGGGTTTATGGAAGTGGATGCACAAGCAGCATTCCCGCTTAGTACAAGTGAAGGCTAGCAAAAGACTGGGAAGCGACCAACTAGAGAGCGACAACAGTCATTAAGATGCAATGAGTTTGACTAACATTAAATGCAAGCATGAACAGGATATAAATCACCATGAACACGAACATCATAGAGGCTATGTTGATTTTCTTTCAACTACATGCATGAACATGCGCCAAGTCAAGCCACTTGAAACATTCAAAGGAGAATACCATCCTATCATACTACATCATAGTCATCTCAAAATCTATGTTGGCAATCAAGACAAACCATTATAAGCTCTCATCTAAATAAGCATGGCATCAGAAACTATGATCTCTAAGTTGTCATTGCAAACATGGTTTTCTCACAACAAAGCTAAATCTGGGTCTACAAGCTAGTCATATTTACAGAAACAAAATAGATAGAGTTCATACCAGCTTTTCAGTCTCAGTCATTTCATCATATATCATCATTGTTGCCTTTCATTTGCACGATCGAATGATGAAAACGATAATAAGCGCATTGGACTAAGCTGAATCTGCAGGCAAACACAAAGGAGAAGACAAAATAATATGGCTCTTTGAAAGCTAAACACGTAAGCATGTAAGAACCACTAAGCATTGTAACCAATATCTTCTACCTTGACACAAAGAAAAATAAAACTATTTACACAGGAAAGCTCCCAACAAGCAAAAGAAGAAAGAAAAATCTTTTTGGGTTTTCTCAAAAGGACACAAAACAAGAAAACAAGAAAACAAAAAGAAACTAGCATGGATAATACAGTGGCAAAGTGTAAACACCGGCTAACAGAGTGAAAGCATAAGCATGAATGTAAAGTCCGTGAGAACACGTACTCCCCCAAGCTTAGGCTTTTGGCCTAGCTTGGTCTACTCCCATGGTGGGAAATAACCAGCTCCAGGATACTCTGGAGCAGACTGCGGATGCCACTGCTGTGTGAGCTCCTCTGGCTCCCACTGATAAACTGGCGTCTGGTACTCGACTGGCGGCTCGGGCGCGGGCGCTTGTGGTTGGGCTAAGCCCCAATATGTGTAGATGTACGCAGGCATAATAGTGTACCTGCCTGCATGAAGATCAAACAAAGAAAGAGCAGGCAAAGAAATAGTCTCTCGAGTACCCTTACTAAACACCAGGTTATAAATCATCCATCTACTAGCATCTCTATCCAGAAAATCATGGCGAACCATGCTATCATAATCCAGATATCTCTCAGGGAGAAGCATCTCTCCTTCCTCTCCCAGTCTAATGGGTATCTCAAAGTGTCTGGCAAGACGGGTAGCATAGATACCTCCATAGACGACACCTTTAGAACGGTTCAGGTTCAACCGTTGAGCTACTATAGCACCCAAGCTATAAGTCTTATCGTTATAAAGGCCTTCGCGCAGAACCGCAAGGTCTGGAGAACTAAGTGATCCAGCCTCCCCACGGCCAATCAAACATTTTCCCACAAATAGTGAGAAGTACCGAAGCACAGGAAAATGTATGCTAGCAATTCTAGCGCGAGACACTCCTCTCTCCTCTCCAACAACAATAGAGCCAATGAAATACTCCAAGTCCCGTGGACGAGGGTCACGGATATCCCCAACATAAGGTAATTTGCATACATTGCAAAAGTCCTGCAGCCTCATGCACTGGGGAACATCGTATATCATGAACTCAACCATGGGAGGATTCTTCCTCGGGTAAAAGTTGAAGCTTTGAACGAAAATATTGGTGAGGAGGAGATATTGTGGGCACTAATCTTCAACGAACGCAGTAAGACCTGCGTTCTCCACCAAGTAATAAAAGTCTTCATAAAGTCCGGCGGCACGCAAAAATTCATCACTTGGCCACTCGCACGCTCGAACTTCTGTGACTCGAGGGACTACGTACTTGGGGTGGTTCTTCTCATCCTCCTTGTGGTTACGGCTTGAAGAACCTCTCAAGAACCTCATCATCTCTTCCTTTTTCTAGCTCTGAAAAATTCTAAGATTTTTAGAGACTTCGAAAGAAAAGTGAATGAGGGTTAACCCGACTTGTAGCAACTACTCCTATTAGTGCCTAGAGACCGTATCACGCGCTAAAACTACTTGGGACCACCTAAATCAACTTTTCTAGCTCAAGAACGGGGTCACCAAGGTAGCAAGAATTCACGAAGGATAAAGCACTAGAGCAAAAACTAATTGCACCAATGGAGGAGTCACTTACCAAGGAGCAATTTCCCCAAAACAGTTCGGAGAATGGAGCTTTGAGCAAGGAGATCGAAAATCACAGCCAAATGAGCAAGAACACGGGTTTGAGCTGCGAAACATTTTTTGTGGAGGTGGAAGAAGAGGCTGGGAGCTGGAAAGAGTGGAGCGGATGCCTGTGGGCCCCACAAGCTTGCACCCCGCCACCAGGGGGGTAGGTGGCGGTGGGGGGGGGGGCTTGTGGCCCACTGGTCAGGCCCCCTGACCAGCTCTCAGGCCCAGAAATTTTCAAAAATTCCAGAAAAAATCATACTAAATTTTTAGGACCATCGGAGAACTTTTATTTTCGAGGTATTTTTCTCCGGACGCTAAAACAGAAAACAAGAAAAGCTAAACTAATTCTATCATTTTTCTTCTAAGCAACAGAAAATGAAGACTCAAAACAGAGGTGTGTGACTCTCTGATTCATCCGTTTCATGGTCATCGGAAGAAATTCGTCAATGGGGTTCATCAAGTCCTTATGACAAAACCTTCCCGAATCGCAAGAGAGAACGGAGAATTTTCTAATAGCCACTAAGTCACCTCAATGGGGATATGTATCTCCCCAACAAGAAAATCATACTTCATCTTGACACGAGGAATAGGGCATTCAAAGCTCCCAATGAGAATCGATGAAGTCTTTTCAATAGCATTGATAAAATGTACTGGATATCGTTTCTTCGGAAAGTGCACTATGTGCTCATTACCGTTGACGTGGAAAGTGACATTGCCTTTGTTGCAATCTATAACAACCCCTGCAGTGTTTAAAAAGGGTCTTCCGAGGATGATAGCCATGGCATCGTCCTCGGGAATATCCAAGATAACAAAGTCTGTTAAGATAGTGGTATTAGCAACCACAACAGGCACATCCTCGCAAATGCCGATAGGGAAAGCAGTTGATTTGTCGGCCATTTGCAGAGAAATTTCAGTGGTTGTCAACTTATCCAACTCAAGTCTACGATAAAGAGAGAGTGGCATAACACTAACACCGGCTCCAAGGTCACATAAGGCAGTTCTTACATAGTTTCCTTTAATGGAGCAAGGTATAGTGGGCACTCCGGGATCACCAAGTTTCTTAGGAGTTCCAACTTTGAAAGTGTAATTGGCAAGCATGGTGGAGATCTCAAGATCTGGTATCTTCCATTTATTATTCACGATATCTTTCATGTACTTGGCATACGGAGACATCTTGAGCATATCAGTTAACCGCATCTGCAGAAAGACGGGTCTTATCATCTCAACGAAGCGCTCGAAATCCTCATCATCCTTTTTTCTTGGATGGCTTAGGAGGAAAGGGCATAGGTCTCTGAACCCATGGCTCTCTTTCTTTACCATGCTTCCTAGCAGTGAAGTCATTCTTGTCGTATCTCTTAGGTTTTGGATTGTCAGGATTAACCGTAGGTTCAATCTCCACATCCTCATCATGGATAGGTCGAGCATAATTATGAACATCACTGTCCACATTGTCACCAGGTTCATGTTCATCACCTGATCGTGTTTCTGCATCAGACGCAGAAATATCATTAGGTTCTTCAGGTGTGATAGTATTTGGTGAACCAGCGTGCAGGTTTCTATCATCCTTCTTCTTCTCCTTAGGATGACTAGGTGTATCAGCATTGATTCCTTGAGAATCTTGATCAATTCTCTTAGGATGACCTTCAGGATACAAAGGTTCCTGAGTCATTTTGCCTCCTCTAGTAATGACTCTGACAGAGTTGTCATTTAATTCATTGAGCAGGTCATTCTGAGCTTTAAGTACTTGTTCTACCTGAGTAGTAATCATAGAGGCATGTTTACTCATAAGCTTCAGAGCATTGACATTTCTGTCTACACAAGCACTTAAATGGCTAAGCATACGAGCACTTTGTTCCAAATGTCTGCTAACATAATCATTGAAACTCTGTTGTTTGGAAACAAAGTTGTCAAATTCATCAAAGCATAGGCTAGCAGGTTTATCAAAAGGAATATCACTCTCGTCAAACCTACGTAGAGAATTCACTTCTACTACCTCTACCGGGTTATCGAGACCATGGATCTCTTCGATAGGTGGTAGATTTTTGACATCTTCAGATCTAATGCCTTTCTCTTGCATAGATTTCTTGGCTTCTTGCATATCTTCGGGACTGAGGAATAGAATACCTCTTTTCTTAGGAGTTCGCTTAGGAGGTGGTTCGGGAATAGTCCAAGCATTATCGTTGATCAAGAGGTTATTTAGTAGAGTCTCAGCTTGTTCTACAGTTTGTTCCCTAAAAACACAACCGGCACAACTATCTAGGTGGTCTCTAGAGGCATCGGTAAGTTCGTTATAGAGGATATCAAGTATCTCGTTCTTCTTAAGAGGGTGATCAGGCAAAGCATTCTGTAGCTGGACGAGCCTCCCCCAAGCTTGTGGAAGACTCTCTTCTTGGAGTTGAGCAAACTTGTATATTTCCTGCAAGGTAGCTTGCTTCTTATGGGCAGGGAAATATTTCTCACAGAAGTAATAGACCATCTCCTGGGGACTACGCACACATCCAGGAGCAAGAGAGGTGAACCAGGCTTTAGCATCATCCTTTAGAGAGAAAGGAAACAGCTTAAGGATATAGTAGTGGCGGATCTTCTCCTCATTAGTGAAAAGGTAAGCTATTTCGGAAAGTTTGGCGAGATGGGCTATGACCGTCTCACACTCATAACCACGAAAAGGATCAGATTCGACTAGAGAGATTATCTCAGGGTCGACAGAGAATTCATAATCCTTATCGGTGACAAAGATAGGCGAAGTGGCAAACTTCAGATCATTTTTCATCCTAACTTCCCGAGATTTTTCCTTCCACTTGAGAATTAATTTCTCAGCGTCATAGGCATCCTTACACACAAGAAAATCATCAGCTATCTCTCCCTCCATAACGTAACCCTCAGGTATATCAGGCAATTCATATCTAGGAGAGCTAGATCTAACATGAGCAAAAGCAGGTCCTATCTCAATATTATCGGTAGTTTCAGAAGCATCACGAGCATTGGCAGTAACTCTAGCAATATGAGCATCAAGGAACACTCCAAGTGGAACATCAGGCAAGGGAGCATCTCTAGCTGTATCAAGCATAGCATCATCAGGCAAAATAGCATCTCTAGCATCATCAGGCAAAGTAGTATCAAGCATAGCATCTCTAGCAGTATCAGGCATAGCATCTCTAGCAGTATCAAGCATAGTATCATCAGGCATAGTATCAAGCATAGCATCTCTAGCAGTATCAAGCATAGTATCAAGCATAGCATCATCAGGCATAGTATCAAGCATAGCATTCTAGCAGTAGTATCACAAGCATCATCAAGCACATGCGACATATCAAGATTTCTAGCAGGAGGTGATATCGCAAACTTACTCATAACTGAAGGTGAATCAAGTGCAGAGCTAGATGGCAATTCCTTACCTACCCTCGTAGTTGAGGGCAAGACTTTGGTCTTCGGATCCTTCAGATTCTTCATAGTGATTAGCAGATATAAATCCAAAGTAACTCAGAGAATATAGCAATACCTCCCCGGCAACGACGCCAGAAAAATGCTGATGTCAGTTGTGCTTCCCTGGCAATGGCTCCAGAAAAGTGCTGATCCTGCAATCTCTAGTGTTAGCTAGACGAATGCTTATAACAACTAACCTTCTCCTGCAACGGCACTAGAAGAATGCTGATAGCACTCCCCGACAATGAAACTGGAAGAATGTTGTTGATGGCCCACCAGTGCGTGGGTTCGCAGCAGTTTTCGAGGGTAGAGTATTCGACCCAATTTGTAGATCGCCGAAAGGAGGTGAGAGAATACTCTCGAGTATTAGCAGCTGAATTTGTCGGATTCAACCACACCTGAAAGATGCACAATAGTAACAGCAAAGTAATATGATAACAACGGTGTCTAAAATGATCTGTTGACAGCACACTATTCCTAATGATTGTATCAATGGCGCCTCCATTGCCGCGTTGACGGAAGTTGTCAATTCCCGTCAACGGCCAGCGAACCAACAGTGTAGCAAGTAGTAGCAGTGTAACGAGCAATAGCAGTGGAAAGGAACAACAGTAGTGACAGCAGTAGCAAGTAGCAACAGTAGCAAGCGACAGTAGTAGCAACAGTAGCAGCAGAGCAAAACAAGTAACATCAGTAGCAACAGTAGTAGTAGCAGCAGCAGAGCAAGACAAGTAACATCAGTAGCAACAGTAGTAGCAGTAACAGAGCAAGACAAGTAACAGAAGTAGCAACAGTAGTAGCAACAGCAGAGCAAGACAAGTAACAATAGTAGCAACAGTAGGACAAACTCGTAGGCAATGGGTCGGTGATTTGTTTGGATTATATTCATCATGCAACAGCTATAACACGGAGAGATATGTGGCTAGCTCCCGTTCGTCAATGTGATGTAGGCATGCATTCTGTGTGTCGTCATACGTGCTTAGGGAAAAGAACTTGCATGACATCTATTGTCCATCCCTCCCATGGCAGCGGGGTCCAAAAGGAAACTACGGGATATTAAGGTTCTCCTTTTAATAAAGAATCGGACCAACGCATTAGCACTTGGTGAACACATGAACTCCTCAAACTATGATCATCACCGGGAGTGGTTCCGGTTATTGTAACTCCGGGGTTGCCGGATCATAACACATAGTAGGTAACTACAACTTGCAAGATCGGATCTAAAACACACATATATTGGTGACAACATAATAATTTCAGATCTGAAATCATGGCACTCGGGCCTTAGTGACAAGCATTAAGCATGGCAAAGTAGTAGCAACATCAAATCTCAGAACATAGTGGATACTAGGGATCAATCCCCATCAAAACTAACTCGATTACATGATAGATCTCATCCTACTCATCACCGCCCAGCGAGCCTACTAATAGATTACTCACGAACGACGAAGAACGCGTTGAGGGAAGAAGGTTGATGATGACGATGGCGATGATTTCCCCTCTCCGGAGCACAAGACGGACTCCACATCTTCCCTCCAGATGAAGAACAGGTGGTGGCGATGCCTCCGTATCGAAAACGCGACGAAAACTTCTCTTTTTATTTTTTCTCGGACGAAAGACAACTTATAGAGCTGGAGTTGGGGGCGGCAGGTGCCTGTGGGCCCCACAAGCCTGGCCACCGCCACCAGGGGGTGGTGGCGAAGCAGGGGCTTGTGGCCCACTGGCCCACCCCCTCAGGTGGAACTTGGCGCAGATACTTTTGATATTTTACAAAACTGCTCCCCCGTAAATTTTCAGGACGTTTGGAGAACTTTGATTTCTGCACAAAAATAACACCAAGGCAATTCTGCTGAAAACAGCGTCAGTCCAGGTTACTTCCATTCAAATCATGCAAATTATAGTCTAAAACAAGGGCAAAAGAGTTTGGAAAAGTAGATACGTTGGAGACGTATCAGTGACTTTTCACCATCAACGTTTGTCTTCCTTTTAAAGATCCATCTATAGTTAACAGTCTTACGACCATCAAGTAGTTCTTCCAAAGTCAACACTTTGTTTTCATACATGGATCCTCTCTCAGATTTCATGGCCTCTAGCCATTTGTCGGAATCCGGTCCCACCATCGCTTCTCCATAGCTCGTAGGTTCCTTGTTTTCTAGCAACATGACCTCCAAGACAGGATTACTGTACCACTCTGGAGTAGTACGCGTCCTGGTCGACCTACGAGGTTTGGTAGTGACTTGATCCGAAGCTTCATGATCACTATCATCAGCTTCCACTTCAATTGGTGTAGGCGCCACAGGAACAACTTCATGCGCCCTGATACACACAGGTTGAAGTGATGGTTCAATAACCTCATCAAGTTTCCACCATCCTCCCACTCAATTCTTCCGAGAGAAACTTTTCCTCGAAAAAGTTCACGTTTCTAGAAACAAACACTTTGCTTCCGGATATGAGATAGGAGGTATACCCAACAATTTTGGGTGTCCTATGAAGATGGATGTATCCGCTTTGGGTTCGAGCTTATCAGGCTGAAACTTTTCACATAAGCATCGCGGCCCCAAACTTTTATGAAACGACAGCTTAGGTTTCTACAAACCATAGTTCATGCGGTGTCATCTCAATGGAATTATGTGGTGCCCTAATTAAAGTGAATGTGGTTGTCTCTAATGCCTAACGCAAAACCGGTACTGGTAATTTGATAAGAGACATCATAGTATGCACCACATCCAATAGGGCACGACTATGACGTTCGGACACACCATCAGTCTATGGTGTTCCAAGTAGTATTAGTTGTGAAACAATTTCCACAATGTATTAATTGTGTACCAAACTTGCAACTCAAATATTCATCTCTATGATCATATTGTAGATATTTTATCCTCTTGTCACGACGATCTTCAACTTCACTCTTCCGAGCTGGCTTAAAAACCCCAATCATTTAACACTGGTTATGATAAACCATGAAGAAAATCCAGCCATATTGGCTATCAAAAATTTATTTGCTCCTGCAGAAGTTTATGCTATGACCCGGTTTGAAGACCGGCATGATATGTATGTATGATGCATGATGTAATGCAAGATGATGCATGCATATGATAAAATAGTACCGATTTTCTATGAGAAGGTAATACCATTGTGTCATCAAATTATTTTTTTAAAAGCCGGCTTAGTGAGTCACGACATGTAGAAGGGCTTGCAAGGCTCTAGTCATACTCGGAGATAGGTTTGTGCAATAACCTTTATAATTTAGACTGGCGGATCAGGCTCAAGTCACGCTTCAATGAAGTAGGTTCTATGAACCCATGGTTTATCTATTCTCCATATGTTGGCTCTCCCTGGACACCTCGATGTTTTAACATTGGCAAGTGAGGGTCCAAAATGGATTGACTCGCCAAGAGTGCATGAGGACAATAGGGCGAGTCGCAAAGACATACATTCCAGTATAACCATTATAAAGCGGTAAGTTTTCACAAGCCAAGAGGGTAAGAAAGCTGAACTCAATGAGTTGGAAGCCCCCAAGTGACCTATGATCACGTAAAAGTCGAGCATAGGATTGCAAAAGACAATGCTATTACTGCTAAACAACCTCGGGACTAATAACAGGTAAGCCGGCTTGATTCTCAAGATCATAAATTGGCGTATATGTTTGAACCGCGCGTCATGGCAACTTGTCCTCTTTGGCTTATCAGCATCCATGTTTGGATGATCACAACATGGCGGCTCATCCTCTTTGATACTAATAGCGTTCATGTTTGAATGACCTCCTTGGCGGCACCTCATCCTCTTGGGCGGCTTATGAATCAACCGCCAATGAGGCAGGACACCCATGTTTAAACAGTCGCATCATGGCGGCTCGTCCTCTTGGGCGACTTTAAAATCTTTTCGTCAATGAGGCAGCAGCCCCGGGGACCGGCTTAGCTTTCCTGTAGTGACCCGGAATTCTTGAATTCTTCAACCCGGTTGAATTTGCCGAGCCATGTCTTTGTAGTCCCCGAGTCTTAAGCCGGCTCAAGGAGGCGGCTTGAGAGTCTCCATACTTGATTGTGACATAATCCGTCATAATGTTGATGGTTGAACGATGGATTTTATCCAGACTGGAGACGATGTAGTGAGATGATGATCTTTGTGATGCTCATCATATGTTCTTGGCAAATATCATGGCCAGATTGAGTGTATATGCCTCTTGAACCATGCTTTATTCTCATGTTGCCCGGCTCTCCTGGCTCCTCCAGGGCCATTTTCCTTTTTCCTTGTCGCTTGATTTCAATTACTGGCTCAATGATGACCGACTCAATTTGTAGCTTCACCAGGGATGTTTCCTTCATGACAAACTCCCCTTTTACTTCTGATATGCCGAAGTAGATAGTATTGCGAGGATAACGGGCCAATGTGTGTATCCATTGAACAACCAGGCACGAGTAGGATCTGGTGCCCGTGTTGATGATTTTCTGTAAGAGATAAATGTTTCCTTTGCCCTGATGTTGTTGGAGGAGACGGGCCACGGGGACGGTTTGCACACGTATGTTGGGCGGCTCGTATAGGTGAGCAATGCACAAATATGTTGATGTCGTCCGAACCGCGAGGGCGGCGTCTTGCGTCCATCTGTTGGGCAGCTCGTACAGGCAAGCACTGCACCGGCGGGTTGATGTAAACCGGACCGCAGGGGCGATGGCTTGCGCGCGTTTGTTGGGCAGTTTTTATAGGCGAGCACTGCACCGGTATGTTGATGTAGACTGGATTGCAGGGGTGGCGTCTAGCACACGTCCATTGTGCGGCTCGCATAGGCAAGCTCTGCACCGATATGTTGATGTCGTCCGGACCGCGAGGGCGGCGTTTTGCATCCATCTATGAGGCGTCTCGTACAGGCGAGCACTTCACCGGCGGGTTGATGTCGTCCGGATCGTGGCGTTTGAAACCAGTGTAGAGAGCAAGTTGGTCGTGGCACTGTAAGCCAGCGCGGGCAGCGAGTTAGTCGAGGCATTGCAAGTCGGTATGATCAGTGAGTTGATTACGGCCTTGTAAGCCGGTGCAGTCGGCGAACATGAGAGTTGGCCGCGTTATTGTAAGGCGTCTTGGTCGTGCGGTTGTGAGATTTGACCGCGTCATTGTACGCCGACTTGGTTGCCCGAATGCGTGAGTTGGCCACGTCATTGTAAGCCGGCGCTAATGGCGAGTTGATCACTGCGTTGTAACCTATCTTGGTCATGTGGACATGGCATTTGGCCACGTCATTGTAAGTCGCCTTGGACGACGAGTGAGCCGTGTTAGGTTGATGTAGATCGTACCACAGGGACGGCGGTTTACACGCGTCCGTCGGAAGATGTGGCGTGGACGGATGCTGGCACGTGATAATATTGGCGCGAGCTCCATATCCACAATATTGCATCACCTTTGTAGCGAGCACTTTGTCCTGCTATTTTTCACGGATAAACGTCAGAAAACTTCTAACATACTTGATATAGACCAGGCCGCGGGGGCCGCTGCTTGTGCGCGTCCATTGGCACCTCGAGCGAGTAGACATGGACCCAGCATGATGATGTAGCGGCGAGAGTCGACTGCAGCATTGAAAATTGGTGCGAACACAAGTCGACCATGGTGTTGTAAGATGGCGCGAACACACGAGTTGGTCGCGGCGTTTGTAAGCCCGTACGGATGCACGAAGCAGCTGCGGTGTTGATGATGTTGAACGGGATCCGTGCGCGTAATATAATGCCACTTTTGTACTGAATAATTATCCTACATAAAATATATCACAGTGCAGAGGAATTGTTCTCGGATGAAAAATATATATAACGAAAAATAGATAGGATGAATATCAAATGTCGTGGTTTTATCACGGCATATGTCCTCGTGCAAGGACTTAGGTGTGGAGCCATCGCACCTATGTGGCGGCTTGAGAGTGGTTCATCAGAATCGAGAGACGCGAGTTTACCCAGGTTCGGCCCCTCCGATGTAGGTAGAAGCCTACGACCTGCTTGTGTTTCATGGATGATGATGATGATTTCGATTACAAGGGTGCGGAATGGCAACCTCTAATCTCGAGGGTGTCTAATATGTCTATCTCTAATGACTTGAACTTGTCATGGCTCAACCTAACTTGTCCCTTTGGGGCGCCTTTCCCCTCCTTATATAGGTGGAAGGGGTAGGTTTACATGTCGAGTCCTACTAGGAGTAGGACTAGGACTAGTCTCTCTTGAATCCTAATCCAGGCCTTGTTTCCTTTGTGAGGGAGTCCTTCTTTTCCTTGGGCCTTCTCTGTGAGCCGGCCCTCCGATGAGCCGCCTTCTGGGCCGTCGAGTCTTTGTTGTTTGTCTGAGTCACCTGTGAGTTCATGTATGAGCTGCCCGACATGTCACTGATGAGTCGCTGGTGAGTCTCCAAGTCCGAGTCAGTTTATACTTCAAGCTGGATTACACCGCGGGGTATATCCCCGACACTAACCGATGCTTGTAGGGACGACCTAGATAGTTTTGCTAGTTGTGATTTCAGGGAACGAATTGTCAAATGAGCTGAGGAATTATTGACTAATATATTGAAAAATTATGAAGAATGGACACTTTGTGAACCACCACCCAAGCCTACTCCAAAAAAGAGAGGTATCTTATTCCTTAGTCCTAAAACTATGCAAGAGGCAAATAAATGTATGAAGGAAAAGGGCACTAAAGCTGAAGATGTTAAGAATTTACAACCTATCAAAAAAATCCATGGTCTCCAAACACCACCACAGGTGGTGGAGGTAAATTATCTCTTAAAGTTTTATGAAGGCGACATCCCTTACAATAAAACTCTTAGTCAATGCTTAAATGAGTTTGATAATTATATTATGAAGCAAGACCATTTCAATTCCTATGTCATGAAACAATTGAAACAAAACTCTAATATGATTGCTCGCTTAAGTGACTTGTTATTTAGAATCACCAATGATATAAGAGGTGTAGGAAAACATGCTTCTATGGTTCAAACCCAATTAGAACAAGTTCTTAAATCCCAAAGTGAGTTACTTCGTGAAATGACTAATAACATGAATGATCATGTTGTTAGAGTAATGACTAGAGGAGGAACAATGACTCAAGATCCACTATATCTAGAAGGTCATCCTAAAAGAACTGAACGAGATTCACAAAGAATTAATATTGATGCACCTAGTCCTTCTAGGAAGATAAATAAAAATAAAAATGATAGGACCTTGCATACCTCTAGTGAACCTGAATTAGAGAAACCTCGTGATAGTGCTAATGATATCTCTATCTCTCATGCTAAACTCAATCTGGTAGTAAGCATACACCTAGTGATAATGAAAATTACAATAATGATGCTCATGTAGATGCACAATCTGACAACGATAAAGAACCAGATAATGACGTTGAGATAGAACCTGCCGTTGATCTTCATAACCCACAACCTAAGAACAAACGTTATGATAAAAGAGATTTTGTTGCTAGAAAACATGGTAAATAAAGAGAGCCATGGGTTCAAAAACCCATGCCTTACTCGCCTAAACCAACTAAGAAAAAGGATGATGAAGAATTTGAACGCTTTGCTGAAATGCTTAGGCCAGTCTTTTTGCATACTCATTTAACTGATCTTTTAAAGATGGCCCCTTATGCTAACTACATGAAAGACATTGTCACTAATAAAAGAAATATACCTGAAGCTGAAATCTCCACCATGCTTGCTAATTATACCTTGAAGGATGGAGTACCTAAAAACTAGGAGATCTAGGAATACCAACTATACCATGTTCCATCAAAAATAACTATATGAAAACTGCTTTATGTGATCTAGGAGATGGTGTTAGTGTTATGCCTTTCTCTATATATAAAAGACTTGACTTGAGGAAACTCACACCTAATAAAATTTCATTGCAAAGGGCTGAAAAACCAACAACCATACCTATCGGTATTTGTGAGGATGTACCCGTTGTTGTTGCTAATGTTACTATCTTGACACACTTTGTATAGTTGATATGCCCAAAGATGACAATATGTCAATTATCCTTAGTAGACCTTTCTTGATCTGTAGGGGCTGTTATTGATTGCCAAAAAAGCAAGGTCACTTTTCATGTCAATGGTAAAGAACATATGATGTATTTTCCGCGGAAACAATTTCAAGTGAATGGTATTAATGTTATTAAAAATTCTCCGACTACCATCAATGAGAGTTTTCAACTACCTCTACCTACAGCCAAAAATAAATATGTTATACTTATTGTTTGAGATATGCACATCCCCATGGAGGTAACTTAGTGTCTTAGAAAAATTCTTCGGTATCATGCTAGTTGGAAGTGGTTGTTAATAAGACTTGATCAACCTTATTAATGAATCATTTTTGAGAAGCATGATGTCGATGAATTCAGTTGGTACAACTTTGTGTACCCACTTTATTTTCCCTGTTATTTTTAGTTTGTTATTATAAAAGTCATGATTATCATGTTTTCTGATTTTCTCGTGCAATAAAAGAGTGCCCAAAAATAAAAGTTCTCCAAATTATTTGAAATTTTTACACAATTTTTTTCTGAATATTTGAGAATTTCTAGCACTAAAAACACTACACTCGGGTGTCTGAGGTGGCTAATAGACACCAGGGCACGCCAGCCCCCATGGCACGACCAGGTGTCTAGTGGGCCCCTTGGGGGGGCCCTCACTTTTACCTTCATCCCACTTCATCACTCACCTCCAGAAAAAAATCCCTGTAGATCTCTTTCTCGTATTCTTGCTCTCAACCCCGTGGATTTCGATCTCTTTGCTTGAAACTCCATTTCTGAAACTGTTTTGGGGGATTGCTCCTTGGTATGTAACTCCTCACTCCTCCAACTAGTTTTTGCTTCAATGGTTTATCTTAGGAGTAATTAAGTACTCTAGGTTTTGTTGTAGATGAGCTTGCATGTTGAATTCTTGAAGTTTCAAGTAGTTTGAATGCTTGTTTTAGGCTCTAGGCATCCCTATGAGTAGTTGCTACCATTCTTGTGAAGTTTCGTTAACTTTAGTTTGTGACCCAAAATATTCAGAAATTATATGTAGGAGTAATGAGCTGGTTCAAAACGAGTTCTTTGAGGAGGAAGTCCTCGGATGCATCTATTCTTCCTACTCAGTATTTAGACTTTGAGCCCATGAAGCGCCATAAGTTCATAAAGGCCACAGCTACTGATTATAACTACAACCTAATGTTTAATAAAAAAATCTATTGTGCCTATTATTTTGCCTGCACCTTCCCTCTTTGATTATCGGGAAAAAGGAAGGTATCATGTCTATGTGAGGGAGGCGCACGAATACAACACAACAGTGGAGGCTGCCCGTCAGGCTGTAGAGGCTGCACCAAGGGATTCCATGAGTTACCACACTCACTATTACTCACGCTACTAGAGGTGGTGATTAACTAGCTATGCCAAAAGCCTAAGCTTGGGGGAGTACATGTTTCGCGCAACTTTACATTCATGCTTGCATGAGTTACCACACTCGCTATTACTCACGCTACTACTGTTGGTGATTAGCAAGCTATGCCAAAAGCCTAAGCTTGGGGGAGTACATGTTTCGAGCGACTTTACATTCATGCTTGCATATTCTAGTTGTCGGTGTTCACACTCTTGCATGGTGTTATCCTTACTAGATTATTTTATTGCCTTCTTCTTGTGTGTTTGAAAAACTGGCAGAAAATCTAAAAATATTTCTCACTTCTTTTCGGTTTTTCATTCTAGAGTAATTTAGTTGTAGTACTAAAACAAAACCCAAAAAGATTTCTATTTTCTTATTTTACTTGTCTGGAGTTTTCCCATGTAAATAGTTTTTCTCGTTTTAGTTTTTCCTTCTTTAATTTGCTTTCTTCTTGAAAAGCAAAAAAATACAAAAATATTTTAGTGTGTATCTCTGAATTTGTTCTCCCTTCTTTGAGTTATACCCCAGGGGAAGACCACGATAAAAATCTTGAGTGGCTCTCATATGCATTGTTATTGATCTGATGAAGAGTCCATATTACTTTGTCTTCTCCTCTTAAATAAAATGTTGCAGATTCCAGCTTAGTCCATGACACTCTTGCACTATTATTATTTTCATATCATTCGATCGTGCAAGTGAAAGGCAATAGTGACATATTTGATGAAGTGACTATGGCAAAGAGAAGCGGGTACGAACTCAAACTGTTTTGTTTTTGTAAATATGTTTAGAACGGTATCCATGATTCAGCGCATTATGATCAAACATGTTTGCAATGAAAATTAGAGATTATAGTTGTTCATGCCATGCTTAAGTAGCTAGGAGTGGATAATGAGTTATCTTGAATGTCAACATGCATTAAAATGGTTGTGATGTAGTATGATGATATGGTATCCTCCTCTGAATGTTTGAGTGGCTTGACTTGGCACATGTTCGCGCATGTAGTTGAATCAAAACCAACATAGCCTCCACGATATTTATGTTCATGGTGTTTATATCCTACTCACGCTAGTATGCAACGATGATTATTCATAAAGCATGTTCATGACCGTCTTCGCTCTCTAGATGGTCGCTTCCCAACCTTTTTGCTAGCCTTCGCCTATACTAAGCAGGAGTGTTGTTTGTGCATCAAAATCCTTGAAACAAAGTTATTCCAGATGAGTCCACCAAACCTACCGATATGTGGTATTACCCTGCCGTTCCAAGTAAATTTGCATGTGCCACCTCTAATATTTCAAATGAACTTCTATTTTGTGTGTCTAGACCGCTCGTGGAGCGATATAGGGCGGTCATTATCTTCCATGCCAAGCGAGTTATTCTCATGATGAGTGTTTATTCACTAGTCCTTGCACGAGAGGGGCTAGTAATAGGGACTCCCAATACAGAATCATAAATTGCAAATAATTAAACAAAACTCCGCGTGGATTATTGTTGGTATGGACGACACCTGTGGATTCGGCTAGCCGTGGAGTATGTTTGATTGGTGGAGAGGGAGTAAACCTTTACTTTTACCGCGTGGGAACCACTGCTAATTTTTTTAGCATGGAAGATATCGATAACTCTTGGTCGTAATGTTGATAGGAAGAGTGCACCTCCCAAAATAATTTATCTCTTATTTTCGCTATGAACTCTGGCACCGCTGCAAATCCCTGCTTCCCTCTGTGAAGGGACTTTCTATGTACTTTCATGTTATTTTATTTTTTACTTTGATTCATCACCTTCTCAAATAAGCACCAGACTTGAGAGTATTGTTGTCATCCTCATGCTTTGTGTCTAGTAATCATTGGGTGCAGCATGACTGGATCTCTTATACCATGAATTACAATGTCTAGTCGCTGCTTGAACCTTGGAGGTGCTCTGCATTTATGTTTTGCGGTCTGAGAAAGGGCTAGCGAGATACCATTATTATCATATTATATCATGATCATTTGAAAAAATGTTGATGTTTGAGATATCTTATTATTGGTCGCTAGTTTATTATGACATTGATATCAGCTAATATAGTTTCTAAGGGTTGTTGTCAATGTGGTTAGTCATGATTTATGCTGAAGACTCGAGTGCTCTCTAAGCATGTATATGTAAACAAGAACAAAAGAGTTTGTAAAAGTTTTTCTTTATCACTTTCAGTTTGTCAACTGAATTGCTTGAGGACAAGCAACGGGTTAAGCTTGGGGTAGTTGATACGTCTCGATCGTATCTACTTTTCCTAATGCTTTTGCTCTTGTTTTGGACTCTAATTTGAATGATTTGATGAAACTAACCCGGACTGACGTTGTTTTCAGCAGAATTACCATGGTGTTGTTTTTGTGCAGAAATAAAAGTTCTTAGAATGGAACACAACTTTTTGGAGATTTTTTCTAGAATATATAAAAAATATTGGAACCAAGATCCACCAAAGGGGAGGCCACAATAGCCCACTGGACATCAGGGCGCGCCAGGCCCCCCTGGCGCGGCCTCGTGTCTAGTGAGGCCCACGTGGCTCATGTGACCCTAACTCCACCACTATAAATTCCTATTTACAGAGAAAAAATTAGAGCAGAAGTTTCATCGCATTTCATGATACAGAGTCGCCCTCGCCTCCTGTTCTTCATCGGGAGGCCTAATATGGAATCTGTTTGGGGCTCCGGAGAGGGGAATCTTTGATCTTCGTCGTCAGCAACCCTCCTCCATCGCCAATTCCATGATGCTCTCCACTGGGAGTGAGTAATCTCTTCGCATGCTTCCTGGTCGGTGAAGATCTGGATGAGATTCATCATGTAATTGAGTTATTTCTGTTAGGGCTTGATACCTAGTATCCACTATGTTTAGAGATATATGTTGCTATGACTTTGTTATGCTTAATGCTTGTCACTAGGGCCCGAGTGCCATGATTTCAGATCTGAACCGTTTATGTTTTCACCATTATATCGATGTTCTTGATCCGATCTTGCAAGTTATATGCACTATTACGTGTTACGATCCGCATACCCGAAAGTGACAATAATTGGGATTCTTTCCAATGACTACCGTAGTTTGAGGAGTTCATGTATTCACTATGTGTTAATGCTTTGTTCCAGTTCTCCATTAAAAGGAGGCCTTAATATCCCTTAATTTCCTTATGGACCCCGCTGCCATCGGGGGAGGGGGGTAGCACAAAAGATGTCATGCAAGTTCCTTTCCATAAGCATGTATGACTATTTACAGAATACATGCCAACATTATATCAATGAACTGGAGCTAGTTCTGGGTCGCGCTCTGTTGTGAATGTTATATGCTGAATACTATCCAGCAATATCACCGATCGAGTGCCTACGAGTTTTCCACATATTGTGCTTGCTAAGTTACTATTGTTGCTACTGCTGTTACAACAGCTACAAAACTGCTATCACTATTACCGTTACTGCTGCTACTGTTACAAATGCTATCAAAACTATCATATTACTGTGCTACTGATCATTGTGTTGCAGATACTGGTTGAATCGAAAACTCAGCTGCTAATACCTGCAAATATTCTTTGGCTCCCCTTGTGTCGGATCAATAAATTTGGTTTGAATACTCTACCCTCGAAAACTATCACGATCCCATATACTTATGTGTTATCAATTCACTTTTGCATGTCAGGTCCATCGGAGTCCAGAGCTCATTGCCAAAGCCAAAAATAATATTCACTTCTTGCAGGAGAAGTGAAGTCTAGAAATAGTCTCGTGATACAGATTGTTACATGGGCCATTCCTATAGAATTTGATGAGATGGGTGTGCATAGGTATTGGGAGATCATTGCCTGAGCATTGAACGTAGAAAAATCGGAGCAACATGTTGTGGATCCTCGGTGCAAGTTCATTCACAATAAAGAATAGCGGTGGTGGCCGGGATCCAATCATATTCGCTTGGAAAATACCAGAGGGGAGTGGTTGATTGTTTGTCCTTTTTCACACAACGTGTCGAACTATTTGAGGTTGTTATGTATTGTGTCATAAGTCATCTTTGATGTTTAAATACCTAATGCCATGAACCTAGCCATCATAAACTTTGGATTGACTATGTGGTATTTTTTTATATCGTATATGGTTGTTGGGAACTTAGGATTTGCTATGTGATACTTGTCGTGAACTTTGATTTGATATTTCCATGCGATACTACATTGGAACTTAAGATAGAAAACATTGCTTCTACATCATCCACTAAACACTACATGAAGTCATCATCATTGTTCTCTTTAACATGATTCTTACAAAGATCTTCACGATTACATCTAAATGCCACATGAACTAGTTTGCCAGGCTTGTACTCACCGGCAGAATTGTAGTCATTAACCATGTACTTTGATGATGCAACACTCTTACCTGTTGTACTATTCTTCAAGTTTGCACATCCATTGTATCCATTATGATCTCGCTTGCTTGGCATAAAGTCATCATCATAGTCGCTCACTAATTTTGAGCTTCCTGTTAGTGCAACACTCTTACTTCTCTTCAAGTTTGCACATAACTTAGTTACACTATGGGAGGGGGATCTTAACATGCTTGTAAAAATGGCTAATGGATGATACATAATACAACATGCATGGATGGCTTTATAGAATGAGCACAAGAAGGATTGGTGGGAAAAAATGGAGGGAAAGGATTCACGAGATGAAATTGAGGGAAAGGGATTGGGGAAATAAATGGAGGGAAAATGTTGGCAATAAGAAATATAGATAAAGGGTTGGTGGGAAGAAATGGCAAAGAATGGGTTGGAAGTAAAAAATGAAGGGGAAAGGGTTGCCGGGAAAAACTCTCTTTGATAGGGGCCCTACCGTGGAGAGAGTAGTCGGTAAGACCAAATGGAATATGCTTGCTATATCATAGGATTTGTTGGGTAACCCCCAAATGTAATGGTGAAGTAACATAGAAATAAGTACCTCCCACATGTGAGAACGAAAATTTACCAAACTAGAAGGAGTTCTTCCAACAAACAAAGTCACGGGTACGTGGACACAAAACACAAGACACTCTTGTTCCCAATGATGCGTCCATTTTACTTCCTTGTTTATTACTATAATTTATCCTATTTCAGTGATATATTTCAAAATATGAGGAAATTATAATGCATTTTCTCCCTTAAAATGCAAGAATACAAAGAGAGGGGGATTGTCGGACAACTGATATTTTGGACCTAAAAATACAATAGAAGAAAGAGCAATTCTCTGGAGCTAAAAATGAAGTGTGGATTTTTGGAGAGTTATTAAGAAATATATATGAAGAATTATGGACCAAAGAGGGACCATAGGGGACCCACCAGGCAGCCACACGGCCTGGTGGCGCGTCCTACCTTGTTGGGTGCGCCACCAGGCCATGAGAGTCCCTGATGGCTCGTCCCTCGATGCCCTTTGGCCATAAAATCCCATTTTCCCTTAAAAAGTCACAAAAAATACCATTTGACCACCCAACTAGGAATGAATGAACACTTAACATAATAAAAGCATAAGAATATCTCAAGATCAATTGCTTGTACAAACGGATTATACATCAACAGAAATACATAGTTACCATAAAAAGGGAAAAACTACCCCGCATAGTCGCTCGATGTTGGGAGGAATGTTGATCGGATGTCCAGTTTCCCTCTCACGAACGCAAGCGGTAGATGATCTTCTAAATTTCCCAATGGACACTCAGCAACTACAACCTCATGTTGTGTTATTGGTTCACGCATGAAGTTTTGATTTGTTTCAACTGACAAGACTTGTAACAAAATAAAAACTTAAAATAAAAACACAAAATTTAAAAAATAAAATTGGAAATAAACTTTAACAAAAACTCTAAACACAAAAAACTAGGAATACTTAACACCTCCTCTGGATGACGCCAGAAAAAGGCTTGATACCTCTTTTTATGGATCAGGTATTGGAACAAAAAAGAGTATCCCGCACCTATTTCCCTAGAGGTGACCCTCAATATTGAACCCACGAGAGGAATATTCCCTCGAAGCAATTGTCTCTAGAAAGCTTTTGACAAAGTGTCAAATTGAGATTTTGACCGGATCAACAAAGACATAGTGATTCAAACACTTATAATAAAAAGAGGTATTGGTATGAGGTTTTAATGCTTACAACCATGTATTCGTGTTGGGGTGATATTAATTTGTGCGCTGGAACTCTCCCATTGATATGTGCTTGTTACGGATTGATACATCTCCAAAGTATCGATAATTCATGAAGTATTCATGCCATATTTACCCAAGTTTTATATGGTTTTAATGCACTTTTGTATGACTTGAATGAAGCTAGCCCAGACTAACGTTGTTTTCAGTGGAACTACCATGGTGTTATTTTTGTGCAGAAATAAAAGTTCTCAGATTGGGCTGAAACTTTTTGGTGATTTTTTTGGAACATAAGAGACCCTTGAAGCTTTGAGGATGGGCCACACAAAGTCCAGGGGAGTGACGAGCTCGGCCCGAGCGCCCGCGGGGAGTCTTTCACGCCGAGCTCGTCTCTCCTTCGGGACCCCACGAGGCGTGAAACCAACACTAAAAAATCTTATAAATAGGGAAGCACCTAGAAATAAACCTAGAACTTTCACTTCTTTGTTGCAAGCCTGTGTTCTGAAGCGATCTTATATGGAGCCCCTTTCGACACCCTGTTGGAGGGGGAACATCATCACCGGAGGCCACCTTCATCATACTGGCTGTCTTCATGATGAGGAGGGAGTACTTAACCCTTGATGCTTTGGGTACGTACTAGTAGCCATGCGTTTGATCTCTCTCTCTCTCTCTTGATTTGGCATGATCTTGATGTACCACGAGCTTTGTTAATATAGTTGGATCATATAGTGTTCTTCCTTCTCTATCTTGTGATAAATTGAGCCTTACTCTTTGTGGTTCTTTGTGTTGCATCGAATGTTATGAATCTGAAATTGTTTGATGCATGTCGAATAATCAACTCATAGATACTTGTGGTAATATTGGAGTATCTAGGTTACATTAGAGTAAGTTGATGTGTATCATATGGTGTTATTCTAGTACGAACTCTAGGATTGTTTGTGAAACTTATAGGGATGGCTCAATAGATTGATCGGAAAGGGTAACTTTGAGGTGGTTCACTACCTACAACATTTTTTCTTATGTTCTCCACTATTGATAAGAACTTTGGAGTGATTCTTTGTCGCACATTTAGGGATGGTTATATGATTCAGTTATGCTAGCCATGTTGAGAGATTGCACTAGTGAAAGTATGAACCCTAGGGCTTGTTTCTAAGCATTGCACAACATTTGTGATCACTTTTTTTTACTTATTACCTTGTTGTTTTATGTTTTCAGGTTACAAAAACCTATATGTACTATCCATATTACACTTGTACACCATCTCTTTGTTGAACTAGTGCACCTATACATTTTACCATTGTATTGGGTGTGTTGGGGGCACAAGAGATTTCTTATATTTGATTGCACGGTTGTTCGAGAGAGACCATCTTTATCCTACATCTCCCACCGATTGACAAACTTTAGGTCATCCACATGAGGGAAATTTTCTATTTTATTATAAAACTCTGTGCTTGGAGGCCCAACACAGTCTACAAGAATAAAGTTGCACTAGTACAAGTCTTGCATCCAGAATCAGTTGTTCTACCGCAAGCCCTATCCATCTTGCGAGGTTTCCTCAATAATTAAGATAATAAAATAAAATAAAACAACAACTTTGAGTGTTTAATGACTACACCTCATTTATCCCCAAGGATATGATCCATGTTACCCCATTGAACCTTACTGTCACCGGTGTTCGGTATAACACTTCACGGCCCCCTTGCTTCTAGCCTCACCGATGCTCAATCTCCATGATCCTAGGTACCTGCAAGGATGAATATTATGGAACAGACAAGAGACATCTTCACGGAACAATTTTATTTCACACATACAGGACATTATGGTGAAGTCTTCCATTGACCCCCTCAACAAATACCTTGGGTTGTAAGGATCATGCCTCAACCCATCCTTTATCGAACTACTCACACATGGAGATCAATCGCAGGAAGAAAACATTAAAGACCACATCTTGATATTGATTTATTGCAATATGTCTTACAATGGATGCCTTGTGCGATGCACGGTTACAAGTATGAACTGGATGTAAGAGCACTATGGTGGTGATGGAGATGGTTATAGAGATAAAAATGGTAGCGGCTAGGGTTTGTGGATGAGGATGATGATCAAGAGGTTCTGGCTTCTGTGCTCGTCGTCATGTTGACATTTTGATGGTGTCCCCTTTAAAGAAGTTGTTAAAGTAGACGATATGTCTCGAAATCCACGCCACACAAGCGCTCATACGAGCGTGTATACCTGTATGGAACATCGTATTTTCCTCTATCTTCGCGCAAACGCTTCCTGTTGATTCTTTCTTCCTCCATTTGCCTTACTTTTCCAATTCCACACATGATTTCTTCCCTTTTTGCCCATTTCCTGTGGAAGCACATCAAAGCAAGGATTTGTGGCATACTTTGCACTCATTAGTCACTAATAGCAATATCAGAGAAAATATCTCTATTTGGATGAAATATATTGGTTTAAAAAAAGGTGAAATGAGTATAAAAATATCACTCATCACGGGCTGAGTTGGTGATCTGGGAACAACGGTAAACAGGAAACAAAGGGGGCACAATTTTACCGAGGTTCAGGCCCTCTCGAAGAGGTAAAACCCTACATCACTTGGATTGTATTGATTGTATGGGGTACAAAATACAGGGTGATCTACCTCGAGATCACGGTCAGGCCGAAAAAATCTGGGGCCATGTGCAAAACTAAAAAATGGGGCCATGTCTCACTGAAAAATGAGTTAACGAGCAACTATAGCAACAAGACTAATGGTTTCCATGATAACACAAATATGCATAATTGAAACATAAGATAAAAAAGATAAATTAAATTAAGTTAAGTTATAAAGTAGCATATATTAGTTTGAGATCATGCATCAATGTTTGGATATTATACAAACCGTTTAACTTATCTAATTTTGGATCGTGTCCAGTTGAACTCCTACACTATGATCTTTAACCGAGGAGGTAAATATCGGTCTCTAACAAAGTAACTATCCCTGCCAAAAGTTAACTAGGAAATTCAGAACTAGGAATAGGAACCGAAATTAATCTAAAAGGAGGACAGATCGATCCGACGAGGCGATGACTTTGGAATTTGGGAGAGGAAGGTATGAAGGCAACAACAACAGCAATCTAAATCCGATCGGTGTGATGAGACGAACGCGACGAGACGATTTGTTTCCTATAGCGATGGCACCCTTTTTAGACCGACGATAGAGCTTCCATATTATCGATCTAGTGGTTTTCTCTTTTCTTTAGAAATATCGATCAAGCACTTGTGCTTGATGGCCTCGACTCAGGCCCAACTCCAGCTTCCGATCGACTCAGTCCCAATTCCAACGAGTATGTTTTTTTTGAGAAATACTAGTAGTTATATATATATATATATATATATATATATTGGGCCCCTGAAATTGTGGGCCATGTGCAGGTGGCACATTTCTTACCACTGTTGGCCCGGCCCTGCTCGAGAACGAATGATTGTGTTCTAAACCCTAAGGCTAGTATTCGTCCCTCTAAGGACTAAATCTCCAGTCTTATATATGCACCAGGGGTACCTTGTATGTACATATGGTTGGTTACCATATAGGGGTAATCATGTCGAATACTTAAACACGCCTTGAAGTATACGCCAAGTCCTCGAAGGATTCCATCTTGATCACGCCGAGCGACACAACTTAGCTCGTCCTTCTTTTGGTAGTAAGTGGGTATCGCCTCAGTCCATGAACGACAGGGCATTGGGGTTAGAATCCCTTATAGAAACTCTAGAAGACCCTATATACCGCGGACCTGTATCGCACGCTTAAACTTCGCGAAAATCGCTTTTTATGGGGTGGCGAGGGCTAGGGCAGAATAGAATCTGCACCGCGGAATTATAAAACAGAATATTCTGCGAATATTTTGTTTTACAATTCCGGCTATGGATTTTCTTCTGTCATGGCCCTCGCCAGCGTGCAAACTATAAAAATTCATACTTACAATTTTACATCAATTTCACTTATTTCCATCAAATTTGAACAATCAAACACAGTTTGTGCACAAATCAAACCATAGTTTTGGTCAAGACACTAAAGAACATCATGCAAAAGCAACCACCATCTTCACCACCGTCCTGGTCTTCTTTTTGCTCTCCACGGATGCAAAAGAACCTCATGCAAAATCCATCATCATCTCCATGACCATCATCATCAACATCATCACTCTCCACCACCACCACCAAAGGCATCACACCTTGCAGTCATCATGCTTGTCTTTAATATTTCTCTCCTTGCCATATCATGTCATTATGTAGTGATATCGTCCATTTCATTGCGGTTCATTGTCATGATCTTGTTATCCTTCGCAAGAAGCTTGGCCAAAGCCTTGTTCTCCTCAGCAAGGGCTTTCCTCTCCTCAATGGAGGCCCTGCAAAACCCCTCTTCCTTGAGTAAGAGCCACTTTTCTTGCTTCTCGTGCGCCTTCTTCTTGGCCAACTCCTTCATCGTCTCCAATGTCTTGACCACCAACACTTCATTTGGTTGCACCATAATATATATCTTATCACGCAAGCTTTATGCCTCCAATTCCCTCTTGGTCTTGCCCTTGGCCTTCTTGTTTCCATCCAACTTGTTCTTGTTTCTTGGGCCATCATCTTCTACATCATCGTCCATCTTGGTGAGTGAGCCTCTCTTTGATAGGACTCTTTCCCAATCAACTCCCACTTCTGGTTATGTTGAAGCAATTTCCAACAAGACTCTAGGTTGAATGACCTACCACATGATGCTTCCATGTCCTTGTACCTTTCTTGTGCAATTTTCTCCTACAAAACAAAAATAGTGTCAATATATGAAACATAATTCAAACATTTAAAGTCCAATGTGAGAAAAAACCCACATAGTCCTATTCAACGGTGCCACTTGGTGGTTCATTGCGGACTTGTTCCAAGCAAGCAGCCCAAGAGCTACAAATCGGCTTGATGACATCCCAACAACCTTGAAAAGACATAAAGGTGTGGAGTGTTCTATTGGGATACTTCGTCATCAAGCTTGCGAGGTGGCGCGGACAAGGGTTGAATGACAACGGGCACGACATAGCCGACAACGACATCTAGCGAAGGGTTTGGTGCATGGCTGACCTCGATGGTGAAGGACGAAGTCTTGAAGGATTCCATGGTGGTGACGGGAGGACGCGGATGGTGGTCCGGAGCGGACGGAGGAAGATCAATGGAGGCGGACCGAAGTGGAAGCGGGAACTGTTGCGCGGAATTGTCCCTCCCGCGAAATCTTTGTCGATAGGGGTCAAGCTCGGGTCGCACTCCCACCCCGTGAATTTAGAGATTGAGGGCGAACTTTAACTGTGCCCTGCAAATTTTTTAACAATTTTGTGACCAATACAGGGTCTACTCGGGACGCTTTTCTACGCGCAACTGTAAAATGGCGGTTATTTTGCGAGTTCACGAGTTATATGGGGTCTCGTAGAGTTGTTCTTTGTCCAAAACACCGTCAGACGTCTCAGAGGCTCTCTCAGTCCGTGAAACCCCTATCGAGGTAGAAACTACAACATCCTTTATAGGACTAAAGACTTTTATGGTCCTTGGAGAACTTGATCGTTGACCTAGTACATTGTTCTGAGCCTAATCGTTACTCGGACTGCCAAGATTTGTGCCTAGCGCCTCCAGATCATTTTCGTTGAACTCGTTGGGGGACTAAGGAACTACATCCTCGTCGCATGGTTGAAAGGACCATGATGTTGCCTAGAGGGGGATTGAATGGGCATCTTATAAACTTCTACGAAATTGGCTTGATCCTAATGTGAAAATAAACTAAGAGGATACGTTTCAAGCACAAATCCTAAATATACTATGTTCAACTAAGTGCACCAACAACTTAAACTAAACCACTAGTGGTATATCTTGATACTTGCTACAACTAAGTGAACATCATGACACCATGAAGGCTCACCCTATTCTCCTTGAGATATCATTAGGAATGCGATTCCCAACCACTAGTGGTAGACCTTGATGTAGTCTCCAAACCTTCATAAACTTTCCGGGGGAGAAATCACAAGTTGATTCCTCACCGGATCACTCCTACCGCCTATGAGTATCCAATATTCAAGAGTAACAAGATCAAGGGGGAATGCTCAAGAAATGCTCAAATCACAAATTTCTCTCGACAAAAGGAGAGGGAGTGGATCTATCACTTCGTGAAATCTCTCCCAAGATCTCACAAATTTCTTTGGGATCTAAGAATTGAGGAAGGCGAAAGGAGAGGGAGCTTTTCTGATATGTGGGTCAAGATTTTTGTGTTTCCTCAACCCGTCCACAAAGAGGAGTCCGAATGTCCGGGAGGGACTCTAGATGAATAATACACACGTGGTTGTGCACGAGGAACCCGGATGATCTAAATGGGTACCTAGATGATCCGGGCAATGCACGGATGACCCGATAACTTGTATGGATGATCTAGCATCAAATACAACATATTAGTGTCTCCTAGTCTTCTAGACGGAACATATGGGACACTATCCAGATGATCTTGGCAAAGGCCAAACGATGTGGGTAGCAACCCACATGATCGTTGTTACCACGAGAATGATAATTTTGGTGATAGGATTTTGGCTAAGGCACTTTTGGTACGATTTGAGTGGAATGGTGTATACAAGATATGAGAAAATGCATTATGAATACCTTTTATCCCCTCTTAACAATGCGGGGTCCCAATAACTCGAGAACATAAAAGAGCTATACTAGATAGCTCTCATAAATCAAATCTCGAGCATTTATTTCTTTGATGGTTGTCTATCCACACCACTAAAGCCAAAGGAACTAATACTTTGATAAGATCATTACACTTGAGGTTGATGTTGACGTTTATGCTTGGCTCAAATTGGAAACACAATCTTGATCATGACACTTGATGACTACAACAAATAGCTCCCCCGTAAACCATGTGGGAAACATTCCTTGTATTCAAGCTTCAAGCATGTGCCCTTGTAAACCAAGATCAACATCACTTCTTGTTGCCATACTTTTGTGGGTACTTGGATTCTTTATCTATATGCAACCCCAAGACAATCACCCAACCTCACATAGACATATAAATCACATAGTATGGGTTAGTACACAAAGTGCAATTGACAATTTCATACCATAACACAAGATCGCATGTGGCACATCACTCCTTATTGTGTGATGATCATTTAGATTTTGATCATCAAGCTTTATATTGGTCAATCTTTAGCTTTACTCCATGGTCAATCATGTTGTGTGGAGGACCACTTCTTATGAGCATGATAACAACCCAAAATGACCTTAATTGAAAACATGGTCAACATGACTTTTCTTTTATACATCCAGGTGGACGATTTTGGGTTTTGAATCATCACAATCCGAGCTCGTATGCAAAATCTACAACCTGAATAATACGGTCTCACAATGAGGGGAAAAGTTTCGCCCCACGCCACACATTGAGTTACTCATGTCTGACATATTGCGTGAGTTATTCAGACACCAAGAATTCCTCGAATGAAAAAGTGTCCAACATGGAAAGTATTCGTCTCGTCGAGCTGAATGATATGAGTTCTTAAATCATTTCAATCTGAGGTTGTATGTGGCTCATGGTTCCAAATACTGAACTCATGTCAATGACCTTCATTTCAGATTCTGAACTGATATTGATGGTGTTCACTCCAAAACTGCACCTCGATAAACTGATTATCCTAAGAATGACAACCACTAAGATTCCCCAGCAAACTAATGTATTCCATTTTGATCATATCTTGTCCATACCATGGAATACATCTTGAACATATTTAATTCAATCATTGAACTCAAACTTTATGCACACCTATATGTGGATGACATTCATTTTGAATCCATTCAACCTTTTTATTGCATTACCTATTCAGAAAACCTTCATATATAACATGATGTGAATGTTCCTCCATAGGAATTGTCAAGTCTCAATGCATATGTTTGTGTTGATGGATTTCATCCTTCAATTCATCCAATATTCTTCACGCATTTCTGATGGAATTTTTCTTAAATGTATATCTTAATTCAAACATTAGTCACAAGGATTGTCATTAATTATCAAAGCAACACATGGGGACTACATGCACTTTTAGTGATGGACTATTGTATGCCAGTTTCTACTATCATTGCCTGAGCATTGGCTTGTGCAATACATGTATACCATGTAGCACTCCTGAACCGAAGTAACCTGCCATGGGCGTAAGGGCATCGTGGCTAGCAGCCGACTATCCACAGACTCGCCGGTTTCCTCCTCCAGCTCCTCGGCTTCCTTGGTGGCACTTTCAAGAATATGAGTGAGATCCTCACTATTCGTGATCAGATGGGTGGTGGACGGCTCAAAAAAGTAAACTTCTTCTGGTTTCCTCCACGTTCGATGTGACATCAAATCTCGGAGGACCGGCTCGGCTGCTTCTATATCTCGCATGATGCCAAACCCAACCAACCAAGCCCGGAACCGACGTGGTGAGAGGCTCCAAGACCGAGACATCGTTGTACATGAAGCAAGTTAGTGCTTCACACGTGCAGTGAGCACAATTTGCGCTTCTTTCAAAAACACAATTTAGTTGCTATTAATAGCACCAATTTAGTTCACACTAAAGCACAAGTTTCAACTAGTTGAAAACACATATTTGCAAAAAAGGAAATTGGTCGAACCTATCAACATGAGATCTACGTTTGAAGATCTCGACGCGAGAAATACAATGGTGAAACGAGTTCATGCTTTGGACACATGGCTGAAGAGAAAGATATTTTTTAAAATGAATCTACGAAGAAAAATACACACTAACAACTTTCAATCCTCACTTTCTAGTTGCAACAAGTGGCACACATACAATGCACCATTTATCACCACTATAGAAGGTGGGTAACCTTTCCAACAATTACTCGATTGCGACATGCACCGACATGAATTCCCTCGCATACTTGATATGCAACGATGACATTTGGACATTTTTGGGGCGTGTCTATGTATCACTCGCAGCGACTCCTATATGAGTGCCACCTATAAGGAGCCGGTACTGGCCAGCCTAGTGGCCTCGTCATACTAACGACACGATGACTTCACATGTGTTTTTTTACTTCTCTTAATATTTTAAGAAGAAATACTTAACACGTCTATTATGAGAAAATAAATTAGTTGTTTAGAAGTGTTCATCCGACTAAAAACATACTATGCTTCTAAAAATTGCTCAACTTTAAAAAAACAATTGCATCATTTTAAAATAAATGTATGTGCCATTATAAAAATGGTCGCATGTTTTAAAAAATATGCATGAAATTTAAATAAATATTTATACATTATAAAATGCATTTTTTGTCATTAATTTTTGCCCTAATGATAACTGTGACACATTTGGCATGAATTACTCCAGCCCTGATGTTTTTAGAACTAAACTTACCTTCCAAAAAAAAGAAAAAAAAAGAAAAAATGTGATTTAAAAATAAAGTTTTCATGCTCGATAACTAAAGTTGTCATCCTCGCGTAATTAAACTTGTTAGGAAAAACGTTTGGATTTACAATGTGTTCGTGCCACACTTGTGGCACTTATTAGGGTCCAATTTTTATTAGCATTGAAAAATGTTTAGTGTCATAATAGAAATGGAAAATATATATTCACATAGCATAAAAATGTTTTGTATCATACATAAAATGGTTTCAACATTTATTAGATAAATAATCAAAATAAGATTTTTTTTAATCTTGTACTTATTTTTTGTAAAATGTAAGAAAATACTTATGTATACCAAAAATGTAGAATGGGTATAAAAATTTAGACATCGAAACATATATTTTAGAAAAATATTAACCATATATTAAAAAAACTTGTATTAAAAATACTCCTGATGTACACAAAAATGTATGATGTACATGAAAAAATAAAAATATGTTAAAACAATAAATAATGCATAGAAAGAAACAAAGAAATTCTAAGAAAAGAAAAATAGAAAATGACAAACTAAAGAAAAGGGGGGAAATCTATGCTACAACACTGGAAAAACCAACAAAAAATGGAGGCAGTAACGCGTCAGCCGGAGGGTCTTTTAGAAATATCTGCAACCTCGCAAGTCCTTGGATGCGGTATAATCTGATGGCTCAGTGTCTCCCTCTACTTCACAACAAAGGTCTGGTTGCAGAAACATTTTTAACAAAGATTATGTTACAGATTATATTTTTACAATATAGGTTGTGTTGTGAGATTTTTCTTGTAACAGAGTTCTTGTCATAGACTTTTTTTACAATAGAGATTTTGTTACACTTTATTTTTGCAACTGAGGGATGTTGCAAAAGTGGATCTCCCAAACATATGCGTCGTAAACTGCAACAAACTGGTTGTTATGATGTTCACTCTGCAACAACAGCTTTGTTGCAAATCCACCCAAAGCGCGTCCGCCGGCTCGTGAGCCGTTGGATCTGGTACAAATTATCGTCGGGCGTGTTTGTCACTTTTACGACATAGGTTGTGTTGGACTTTTTTATAACAGGCGTCATGTTGCAGAAAATATTTGTAACAAAGCTTGTGTTGCATGTATTTTTCTGCAATAAAGTAGTTTTTCGTACCTTCTTTGCAACACAGGTTATGTTACATAAATTTTTACCCGCATTGTCACGTCGTTGTATTGCCACTGCAACATTTTCCATGTTTTAGAAACATGAAGGATGTTGCAAAATCCTAAGACTTACAGTATGAGGAACTATCCGACACGCGGTTGGCTGTCAATGCAACGGACGTGAGGCATAGAATCGGCCGGATGATTCTAATCATCCAAAAAAAAAACACTGGCAAAAATCCTCACGCTCAGTTGCAGTGTCGGCCTACTTAATAACCGCCGCCATGTAGGCGATTTCTGATAGAAATCAGTATGAGCGATACATAGCTGTCGCGCACTTTGATGGGGTTGCCGCCGAGAGCAGTCCCACGATGTGTTGGGCCATGGAACACCCGGCCGTCACCACCTGAGCTGAGCCCGACCCATCCACCACAGCCAGAGGCCCGTTAGACCAACCCTCATTCTTCTGACTGACATGCGAAGCTTATCAGTCAGTACCTCAAACATGCTTCATCATCCACAAAAAAATGAAAAAAAAACTCAGCATGGTCCATGCAAGAGGCCCACCGATCTCTTTTCGCGAGTGACAAGAGACCCACCTGATTGCCTAAATTAATTGTTAAGGAAACCAATAAAGTCACAATTAGATTAGATTGCGTGGTAAGATACAATGATGGAGCCAATTTAGCTTCCTCTTGGCGTAAAGCGTCGCCTTTAGTGCTAACCGAAGCGGATGACAATACGGTACCACATCACCAAAGCATTAGCCCGCACTCTTCTCCCTTCTCCTTGATACTCCATGATTAATTTCCAGTTCGTCCGGCCTGTGCCTGGCTCCGGCAACTCTACGAAATACACGCAGAAACGTGCAAGCACTTCAGTACGTACGTTGATCTTCACCCTGTGCGCACAAAGGCACAATGCAACCTTGGTTAAGAGCATCTAAAACCAGATCCCTTACATCCGTCTCAAACGTCCGGAGGATTGAAATATGAAAGAGTTGGATGTGGAAAGGGAAATTTGAAACGTGACCGATCAATGTCTGTGGACCTTCCCAGGCGCATCTGCGGAGTTTGAGGGGCCGCATTTGAAAGGTCCGACTGTAGATGCTAACTTATTCATATTCGTTTTACATTTTTATGGAAGCAGGATTTGAATCTATTATAAAAATCATCAAAAATACAGAACATCAAACAATAATAAAAATTACATCGGCGCCCCTAAACCACGGACGACAACGGTCGCGAGAACGAATCATTGATGCTCCCCTACGAGCGCCATGGTGACTTTGTCGTTAACAACGTGTGCTTCAAATAACCAACACATCGATGTTTATGCACTACAAAACAACTATTGTTGTCGCTAGAACGAATAATTGACGCTCTTTTTGTTTTCGCTCTCCTATCGGAGCGAGTTTAACAAGGCATGTCCCAAAGGACCAACCATTTGAAGTCGTTGTCATCGTCGTCGTTGTTAAATCCTTAAATTGATTTGAAGCGCATGACACCAGATTTCGTCATCACGTATGTAAGGCGAGAAATATGTTGAAGCTCCTCGACTCCGGCTATATAAATGAAATCGATGAGGATCAAAACTCTAATATGAAATGCCGGCATCTCTCTCGGGTCTTAGAAACTCTGATCTAAACTACTAACCGGAGCAAATCACTGGAATTTTCTCCCTCCGTAGACCCGGACAAGTTAGACAAGCTAACTGTGGTGCATAAGAGCATCTACAACCGGAATCTTCATATCCGTCTCAAACGTCCGAGTAGGCCGCCAGGGTAGAAAAAATCGACCCAGACGGACACCTTAAACGGGCCGCAAACATCCAGACTGACCGGCACCGCTCATAAACAGCCCAAATATGGGGCATATATGTGGTTGTCCGGGTGCGTCCGGGCATGCCCGCCACGTCAGCCTGGCCCACCATCGACCCCACAAATACCCCCCGTTCGGAAACCCCAGACATCAGTCACTTCACTCTCTCCGTCTAGTCCACTTTCGATCCCCTCCCCTCCAATCCGATGGCCCGCAACAGAAGCAACTCCGGTGCAAAATCTAACGGATCCAACATTGATGTGGAGGAGATGGCCCTCCACATCGCGTTGAGGAGGTCGTTGCAGGATCAAGGCCACTGCTCGTCGGGCCTTCCTCAACATTGATGTATGTAAGGCCAACATTGATGTGGAGGATATTCTTCCTCAACGCGCACTGCTCGTCGGGCCTTCCTGCTCGACGCGCAGCTCCAGGCGCTTCCCTTCGCTAGTTCAGGTACGTCACCTACCTACACCACCCTCTGCTCAGAAAGTGGTGCCCGACCACCGTTGGATCCTCGTGCCCGCACCGGGGTTGAGGCACACAAGGACGCCTGAGTCTGAGGCGTGCGCAACCCGGTGTGAGCGGTAGAGGGTGAGGGAGAGGGGGGAGGCGCTGGGCCCGAGGACGCGCTCGTCACGTCAGTCCTTCGACGTTCTCTCACGACAGCGGAGCCGGATGCGTGCCCGCCGCAATAATGTCGAGGCGCTCCGACTCGCCATCGACATGTCGAAGCGCGAGGAAAACAAGGAGACGGCGGCAAAGGCGATGGGGGATCGTCATGCCAAGGAGCAAGCCCGCCTACTCTGCAGACTGTCGGGCGTGAATTGCAGCTCCGACAGCTTGGACATGACGGACGGCTCCACCTCCACCTCTGACGGTGACGCACCTCCGCACGCCCACGCCTACACAGAGGAGGAGCACTTCCGCATCGACGACCGGAAGGGGAAGGGGTCGGAGAGGAAATGGTGATTTCCTCCGCCCTTCCCTTATGTTCATATTTTTAGTATCTTTTACTTCTACGGATTTGTCGATGAACTATGCTCCGTTTTGTTCGGCGATGCAACGCAATCCAATGAACTGCATGTTTGATCTAGCTTACGTAGCGTTGCATGTTGATGATTCAGATAGGAGAAACGCGGGTGTGATAGTTAACAAATAAAACATGCCCGATCAATGTCAACAAAGGCGCCGGACGCGTGCGTGGACGTTTGAGGGTCTAAATTTGTAAATTCGACTTGTAGATGCTCTAAAGGGGACGAACTTATCCATGCTTGTTAAGAGCGTGTTAGGTTTGTTGGAGTATAGTACACAAAAAGGTTGAGTGCTCTACCGAACACATAGTGGAGGCCCAGCAATACAGGACTACTGACTACAGGAGCGTGTCCTATGCATTTAAATGCTTAATCACGTTGGCCCGGAGGCAAAATGGGGACGGGGGTGATGATGCTTACGGTTGACCGGCTGCTTAATTGATTGTCAGGTGGGAGCATCCTATGTACGTATGTTCGGGCATGGTATGGGTCGCGGCCCTTCTCACCGTGGTCCGGTCGGTCGGTCGGTCCGTCGGTAGTAGAAGACGGTACTTTGCATCCCTCGGCTCTTCGGATCTTCTACGCCATGACATGTATCGTTAGTGACTCATCTTGTATTTTTTTAATCCTCGGTTGCCTGAAAACATAAAAAGGTTTAGTTGATTTCTGATATAAGAGGACGGCGGTGTCCTTGACGGGGGTGCGCTGGTTGTGTCATTGACTGACGCCATTGTGTGAGATTGGAGGAGCATTAGTGTCACCCATATGTTAACTCCTGATATATCGGTGATCGTAGCCATCGTATTCGATGGCCAATTCAAAACTCGCCCCATCGTCTCCCCCTCTTCTCGTATCGATGAAGGCTACGAAACTTTTACCTCTTTGTGTGTAGCCGAAAGAAGAAAGCGGTGGCCTCGTAAGTCAATAAAGTAGAGGCTGTAAAAAAACAGAACACATGTCGTGCTCTCGTTACAGGAGTAAGGCAAAGACGTGTCAAGTCCGTGAGAGGCCATGCCCAACACTTGGAACGCACGAGAGGAGAGCCTGCTTAGTAGCTTTAACATATTATTATATTATTCATGTATGGCTACATGTTGACCCCGAGGTCCTCATCATCATACCAGTTGTCGTGCGCGGAGGCACTACTATGACGGCTGTCGGCCGCTCCAGCGAGCCACATAGCTGAGGCGCCCACATCTGGGCCGCGCGGGCCCGCCCTGGCCCGTGTCAACCACTCTGTCCCCACCCACCCTTCTCTCTCCTCCCATCCTCCCAGCCGTCGCTGGTGGTTGCCGTTGGGTTGAGCACGCGCGCGGCGACCCTGAGGGTTGCTGCGATGCTGTGCCCCGGCGAATCCTGGCGGCGGAGGCTGCGGTGCAGGTGATTGTTGTCGCCTTCTCGACGCGCTCCCGGCGGTGGCCGGCCTGCTGGCGCTGCGCTGGCCGGTGCCCACTCCTACGACTATCGACGTGCCTAGGCTTCCCTCTCCATGTGCCTCTGTGTTCTCCGACGTTCTTCGCCATGTCCGGTATGCATCTGCATCTGAGGTCCTTGCTCATGGCTCGGGGCGAAATCCCCGTGCGGCGATGGCATGCGCTGTCAACGGCGACGCCCGAGGGTGCCGTCACCTCCTTGTAGGCGTTGGCATGGCCCTTGACCGGACCTCCTCCTCGAGCACCGGTAGAAATCCTAGGTCCAACCCCCTGGACCGGACAGCGGCGGCATCTAAACGTTGTTACCCTCTTGACGACACTTCTTTGACTGCAAGCGGAGTACTTGATGCGGCAGATAGTAGCTGGTGATGCACCGCTGGCTTAGACGGCTGAACAAGGAGCAGGTTGTATGCTAGCGCTAACGCTCCTCCAACGATTGGTACACCAATTCCTATCAGGCCCTGTCTTTCACCCGCCGACTCCCTAGGCACTATTCGCCAAAAAAAAAGACTCCCTAGGCACATGGGTGCGAGGTACGTTGGCCTAGGCAGCCCTGGAGCTGCAATTGTCCCTGGAGGTGTCTAGCAATGGTGGTTGGGCGAGGGCTAATGTCGTTGCGTGTCTCTAGCTGAGGGCACATCCTTACCTAGTTGTAGTCGCTTGGTAAGGACAATCATGTGTGTGTGTGTGTGTCTATGTGTGTCCCTTCTTTTTGAAGGTTGTACCCCCGATGTCTTCTTCCTGTTTAATGCAATGAAACACAAACTCTTTTGCGTTTTCTCGAAAAAAAATCATACTAATTGTCTCATAAGAGCATCTATTGCCGGCCCCTCAAATTGAATGGGCTGACACCCTCATCACTGACTGGACATGAGAGAAGGGAAAAGTTGACCCAACCTCACCCATCCCTTGGTCCTTGTATGTTCGGGCTACTCACAAACCCTCATACTCAGCCCATATATAAGGGCAATATGATGAGTGTTAATGCATGTCCGATCAGTGTGCAACATAGGATTTGGCTTACGCGGACCACCTTTTCTCTTCCTTTACTCTTTATTTTCCTTCTCCCTCCATCATCATTAATCATGTGTATGTGACATGACATTTAAGGGGCTAAGGGCATCTCTAAGGCTGACCCGTAAATCTCTTTGGTATATGTTCGTTTTTATGGCCAAACATAGTCCGTGAACATGATATGAGAGTGAGCCATCCAAATGTTAATCAGAAAGGGTCCCTTTGGTTGCCCACATAAGGCCCAACCAGGGCCGCGGGGGAAGGAATCAGACTGTTTGGTTGGCCTGCATACATTGTTCGACCTACATAGCGTGAACTTTAAAGCACTCCAAGCCAGACCCATGACCTATACTTAGACCGACAGTTTCTTGAGTGCCTGGCTCGTGCGAGACACATGAGAGGAACGCAGCGCTGAGGTCGTGCGACCAGGGAGATGGCGCGAGTTCGTGCGCATCTTCAAAAAATTGACGGGAGGATTTTGGCTCACATCCCATCAATTTGATCGCCCTATTTAGCCCCCTCCTCTCGCCGCCCAAAGCCCCACCACTCTTCTCCCCCTTTTGATCTTTCCTACCGACACACAACGACACCGACGACGAGGTAAGCAGAGCTCCTTCAACGACCGACAGTTCACGACGACGACGACTCACCTCCTGAGCTTCTCCGACCCCTCGCGCGTCCAGCCGAGCTGTAACCATGGCCTCTATGAGTTCAGTCACCTCTTTTATCACTATTCGTTGTATCTAGATCTAAGAGGATGTGGTCATAGAGTTATATGTGCAAAAACGTGGTAGGATGTGATGTTTTAGCACATGCTAGATTTTGATGTTGTGGTAGCTATTTGTTCTAGATATGTGTAGCTAGAGTAGTATGACAGCGATGAACATTATGGATGAATTGTATGGATGGACAATATGGATTTGTAGCATGCTATAGTAGATAGTTCTCATGTTGAGATAGCTAGATGTTGTGGTATTATTTGTGTTATGCTTACTATCTATGTGTGATACAATTGTAGGACATGACCATGTAGACGCGATATCGTAGTCACGCCAGAGGACAGCCAGTTCACGGCCTCCTTTGTCAAGGACTCGCAACCCCTCCTCGATCAGAACATGCCTTTTGATCCAGACGTGTTTGAGGTGTCACCTAGTGCGTCTATCTTTGAGCCAACTGTCACCTTCTGTTGCCACTACACTAAAGACCAAGAAGGATGGTAGGGGGAACAATATGAAGTGGCATCTGTTCAAGTCCATGTTTGTGCTGAACAAGATGTTGGTTTAGCGACTGTATTTACTCAACTAGCCTCATGTGAGCCGACCTTTAGCTAGCCAGGGCCGGCTGCTATGGCTGCCAAACACACCCAAAGTATTTGGTTGGGGGAGAAAAAGTAGGTTAGAACCATGCACGTGGTGTGATATTTGTGGTTTAGTGTCCGGTTGAGAGGAAAGAGATGAGATGAGATCATGCATGTGCGGTTGGGAGGAAAGAGAGAAGAAGGGAACCATGCATGTGATTGATTAAGTGCATGTCTGGACTATAGCAAAGCTCTCCCATGTTTGTCTCTTGCATACCGAAATTCGTATGTCCAGATTGTTAAACGGACATATAAAGAAGTCTTCATTGGATGACAAAAGTGGTCCGAACACTGTGGTCCAGACATATAGGGTTTGAGGTTCTCTTTGGAGATGCCCTAAATGAAGAGCATGGCTACGTATGCGGACAAATATATTCTTAAAATAGATACGCTAGAACATTGATAGGGTGCGTCCGCGAACGTTTGATGGCCATGTCCCGTTCGACTATAGATGCGTTAAGAGCATCTACATCCGCAGTTGGTAAATCTGGGCTCCTATACATCCGCGAACGTGGTCGGACATGACGAGGAGGAGCGTCGGCCCGACCCTCAAATGACCACATTTGCAACCACAACCCCTACTTAAACATCAAATTCATACAAATACTTGTACGTCGATTATCACACACAAATACAAAAAAATTGTACATAAAATACATAATCCAACATAGTCTAGAAATAAAAATTATTCATAGTGCATAACTAAAACATAAAAAACATTTAGTTCAGAGCATGGATCCACATATGCTTCACAAGACCATTGAAAAGTTGAATATGCCTCTATTGATCTTGAAGTTGTCGATGCATCTCAAAAAAGTTGGTAATATGTTCCGTCGCTTCTTGTTCCGTGAGGCAGACCTGAATACCGGACTTCTCAAAGTCATGTGTGCGGGCTGCCTCTTAACTTTCATCCTCGATAATCATGTTGTGCAAGATTACACAACATGTCACGAGGTGTCAAAGTGTGTCCACTTCCCACATTATTGCAACTCTACGAACAACAATCCAACGTGTTTGTAGCACTCTGAATATCCTCTCCACATCCTTGACAACACAGTGCGTCGAGCAACGATTGCGACGAAGCTACACTCGTGACTCTGTGGACGAGGTAAGAGAAAGGGAACACGTCAGGTTGGACAATGAGAGAATGCCTTCAAGTGATTTGGTGTGGGCCTTTGCAGTCAGTCTTACATGACAGACTCGTTCGGATGTTGTAATATCCGTCCAATATATGTGCCGCGTATGAGGGTTGCAGTTCAACCTGGACGCTTGGGGCGAATTAACTCACTCGGATTTGGTGCATTTTTTCTATCCAGGAAGACCATCCGAACATTTGAATAGATATGGGGTAGCCGGTTGTAGATGTTCTAAGAGCATCTTCAACCGCGTCCCCAACACACCCCTCCGCCTTTTTACGGACGAGGAAAAAACGGCCCAGTCGCGCCCCCGGGAGCCCGTTTTGCCGGCTAGGGCCAAAATTGGCCCGACGGTTCCATGTCGAACCCAGTGCGCTCAGGGTCGCCCCGGGGCGCCGTCAGAAACATTTTTGGCGCAAAAAAAAATCTCTTGGCCCCCCGAGTCAGCGACTGGCGCACGCGGTCGTCGTCCTCATCGTCTCATTTCCAACGGGTATCAATGCGAAGGTTGCACCGTCGGTCATCCTTCCATTGATTCACGGGCTGCGCAGGGAAGGCACGGCGAGGCGCGTCCCGACGACACATGTCGCGTCGTTTCCTGCCACACGTTCACACGGCGCTGCTCCGCTTTTCCTGCCCGCTCGCGGCTATATAAAGGTGCCCTCTCCCTGCTGGTGGCCACACACATCTCTCGTCGATGCCCTCTCTTCTCCTTCTTTGCCACCGACGCCTCCTCTCCCTTTCTTTCCCCAAAAGATGGCCGGACGTTTCCCCGGTGACGGAGCGGTAGCCAATGGCTTCGCCCGCCGTCATCTCCACGAGGATGAGGCCCGCTTTCTCTATGAGTCGGACTACCCGGTGCGGCCGGACATGCGGGTGCGGGGTTCATGGAGGCTGAGCGTCGACGGAGTCCCAGTGCCACCGTCGTCCACTGGAGCTGACCGGCGGGCGGAGATCGCGCACATCCGATCGTCGCTGCGGGAGAGCTCGTGCAACCTGCCGAGGTACACCCCCGATAGCAACACACTATGGACGGTGTGCTTCGAACGCCGTCACGCCGACAAGCTCGCCGCCACCAACGAGGTCGAACCCCACGGTTGCCACAACTCCGAGGGGCAGCAACTCGCTGAGGTACGAGTACCAACCGCCACCCGCCTTCTCCCGCTGCCGCGGTAGCTCCTGGACGCCGAGGCGGATGGAGACAACGTCGTCCTCCTCGTCCAGCTCCTGCTCCCGCTTCTCCGGGTCGCCGACGTTCCTCCTCGTCAAGCCGGAGACGCAGGAGACGCCGTTGGGGTGGCGCACGCGCAGCGGCTGCATCGTCATCAATGAGCCCGGCGCCTCCTCCCGCCTCGTCAAGCCGAAGACGGAGCCAGGACTCCTCCCCGTCAAGCAGGAGCACCTGTCCATGGTCGTCGATGACGAGACCGCCCTCAAATGGGCGCGGGACGACTACGTTCGGGAGGAGATGGAGCGCCAACGTCGTGCCCTTGAGGAGATCGCCGCCCGGCGCCGCGCCCGCGAGGAGGGTGGCGTCGTCATCCTCGATGACAGCAGCGAGGAGGCGTCGGGGCCTTCCAACCCCGTTCGCCACGACGACCCAGGATATGGGTGTAACAAGAACGGCGACGGAGCGCAGGATGACGACGGCGACGGTGACTACACCAACTTCTACAAGCTTCTCGGCATGTAGAAGGCGGCGGCGTCGGGCGACAACGGCGGGAGGCGGTGATGTAGTTTAATTATGTTTTTATTCCATTTTTGTACAAACTTTAATAAAAACTATGAATTTCGTTCGAAATCAAGTCGATTTTGGTCCGAGTTTAAAAAAATAAATTAGTTGGGACACCCATTTTTTCGCCGACGAATCGCAGAGGGCGCTATTTCACGCTTTTCGTGAGCCGAACGGCTGGAGATGCTCTAAGCCTTCACCCCCCATCCCCTTCACACACAACTCAACGTTCATGTATCTGCACAGCTGTACAATACAGTTGGCGTGAGCCGGATGATCCCTGCGACACCATCGCCAGCCAGGCAGCCAGCACTGCACGGCCATCCACGGAAAGGTCCAAAGTCCAAGCCAAGTCACCTCCACTTACACGTGAGCTCCGCCCCACAAGGCCACAACCCCACAGCACCGCCCCCCCGCCCCGCGCACCGAGCTCGAAGCAAAGCACCCACCGCACCCACCCCCCCTCGCGGACACACTCGACCCACACAGCCAGGCGCACACACTCGATCCCACACACAAGCGCACACTCCCTCCCTCTCGGCAGCGCCGCGAGCTAGCTAGCGAGGTTGGTGGAGCCGCTCCACGGCGGCGGGGCCAGGCGAGGCCGCGAGGTCGGTCGGGGAGCCGCGCGGCAGCAGCAGCAGCAGCGGAGCGGGGCGGGCCGAGCTCGTTCCGGCCACCCCTGCGGCCATGGCGGCGAGCGGCGAGGGGGGCGGCGACGCGTCGGCGGCGGCCCGGCGCCGGTGGGATCTCACCAGCAAAGGGGCGGAGACCATGTAAGGGCAGTATTACAGTACTACTAGTACCGTCTGCATTCTGTTTGCTGCATTTTTTTTTTGTTTTCAGGATGGGGTCATATACGGGCGTGGTTCCTCAGCAATGTCGGAGCTGGCGAGCTCGTCCTTCGGCGTGCCGCCAGATCCGTTTGAGCCGTGCACGATTCATGCGTGCTTTTGGTGTTTCTATTAGGGGATTCATTTTCTTGGCCCGGAACTCTAGATTGGGCGACCTAGGGTTTCGTATTGGAGGAGACAGATTCAACGTAGCCCTCAAATGTCTTACACTGAACCTAGGTTGCCAAACTCAGGTTTTTTTTAGGAGCCCAGCTCATCTTTTTTGAGCTAAGAGAACTTATTGTTTCCTTTTTTTCCCCTTCTATCCAGAGGAATAAGTCTGGGCGAGATGGATATTCCATCTTGTTCTAGCAAGCTTGAATCATTCTAGGGTGCATGAGGAATTTCTGGTGGATGTGCGCTCCTCAACTTCCACCGGCAAATTTTAGTTGTACTTGTACATCTTGGCACATCTTACACGAATTTTTAATTGCAACTTTTTTTAGTCACCAGCTTTTCCATGTGGAGATTTTCAGATAGTGTCTTAGGTGGCCTTGGCTGTGAGGATCGTGCAAGTTTGACTTTTTAGGATCCTTTTTTTACATATTGTGTGGCTGGTCGATACGCAGTTGAGATCTGGTGATCTTTGTCAACACTTCTTGGGCATCAGCTGGAATTTCCGTGCGGATATGTATCTTGTTTCTGATTAGATGCATGGCCACACATTTATGTTATCAAAAATATTTTCCTTTTTTATTAAGCATTAAGACATAAGCTGGCATGCATTTTTTTCTAGAGCAATTCGATTCAGATGTTCAATTTGAAGAGTTATGAGAAGTGGCATTGAGTATCTTCATGTAGTTACATACATAGGATGTGTCCAAATTTACAGAAGTGCTCTTATGTTTATACTTCATTGTCAGTTGTCACATATATATGTCGGCATTACGAGTCTTTATGGAGGATTGGCTATCATAATGCTCAGGTCAGGAGCCTATCATTTGCCTGAATGCACTAAATGCACCTGACTCTTAGTTCATTATTGGAGAATATTAGAGTATTTCTATATGTGCTGAAGTTGCTTGCACGATATTTGCACCGAATAGTTTATGAGGTTGCACTTTTTTATTTATAGAAGGTAGTTGGAGCCCCCAATGTTTATCCATTTATTCCGTCTCATTACAATTCCTAGAAAGCTCCAGCTGCAGAGCTGTACTTATATTCTTTATTTTCTGCAGTCCAATGGTGAAAGAGGCTGCGGAAATCTCCACGGACGAAGAATCAGATGGTGTTGTTATATGCCCACCAGATGAGAACACTCGTGGTTGCGAGGAAGTTGTTAGTGGCAGTGATCATGATAGTTCTCCAGAGGGCCAAGTAACTTGTGTAGAACCGGCCATAGACGGGGAAACAGGGGAAGACAAGCTTGTAAACCAAGATTCACTGAAGTTGATCGATCAAGAAATGTCTGCTCTGCCTAAGTCACCAACAAAGCCTAGTATGTCTGGATCAGAGAGGTCTAAGCGCACTGTTCCTCAACCATTTGCACTTTCAACTCAAAGAAGGGCTTCTGGTGGAGGAAATGGCGGTGTGGCTCATCCATCCAGTAACGGAGAAAAATCTGGGCAAGGAAGCAGTGCCTCTCCAGCAAGCATGATAAAGAAGGTATGTAGGCGATTTATTTATGCTCTGTTGCACTGTATCATGATGCTCCTAATATCATGTGCCTCTACTCTTGATTTTATTAGACCACAGTTTTTAATTTGATTTGTGGCCCTAACTTCCATGCATGCTTCATTGCTATGGAACGTTAACTAACTAGACCATATATAAGCAAATTTGGCTAGCCAACTTATCGGTTGAGGTTTTGCTCGCCCATGGATTGGCCATCATTGGCTAGAAAAATGAACTATAGTTGCCAAAAAGTTGCTCCTCATCGAAACAAAGACCAATATTTTGGACATATTTTTTTTTTGTATTGTACACTTTGGTCACAATCCGAACATACCCTACCCCAGATCATATGATCTGGTGATGCTTGGAAGAGTGTAATATCTTCTGATTGAAGAGCTCCTTTGTATGTTGAAGTTTATTTGTCTTTCTTTTGTTGTGGAACATCTTAAAAAAAATATGAACCTGAATATGTTTCATACTACATGTTAATCGATGACATGTGTCTTTTCTTTGTTCCTGACTGATGTGTCTATTTGGCTGAAAATGTCATCCTGTAAGCTTTTTGTAGAGAGTTTGTTCTATTGACAGAACTAATCTCGGTATTACTGCAGAGTACTCTGGTGACACCCAAGAAGATGTCGCAACCTGGCCATACATTTCAACCTCAAGATGACGACTCCTGTTCAGTGACTTCTTCGTATCCTTTTCTAATTTATAGTTTACTACACTCTACACCGCTCTATCATTATGTACCTGTAATTTTATATTTTGGAAGATGTTCTTTCAATTTTCCATACCAAAGCTCAAGCCTGAGATGACTGGAAAATTACATTGTTCTGCCAATTTGTTTCTTACGTTTTCTGGAAGATTTTCCAACTTGTACCATGAACCCACAAGCTGTATCTTCTCAGTTGAATTGCTCTGTGAACTGAAAACATTGCAACGTGGTGTTTCTCTCCTCGTAGCAGTTTGAAACAATTGATTATGTCCTTTCCTGAGCTGCACAAAGAACCACAGCTTCGGCACGAGCTGGCAGAACTAAGACAACTGTTGCCTTTGCTCCTACATTTGTATGTGACGACCGTGCTGACAAGAGGAAAGAGGTGTGTGTGCAATCTGATTGCATTGTGCCAAGACAAGATGATCATAACCATTAACAGCTATTAGCCCTTCTTTTTTAATCTGGTAGACTCACAGTATTACTAATTCTTCAGTTCTACACGAAATTAGAAGAGAAGCACAAAGCTTTGGAGGCTGAGAAGAATGAGGCTGAAACAAGGAAAAAGGTAAGAACTAAGAACATACTTTTGTTTTGTATCATGGAGCATTTGAGTTATTTGTGCTCTGTTAAGTTCCCCTGGTAAAAGAAAAATGTCTTGATTTACAAGGGCTATTTTTTGTTCTGTACTATACTTAAACAAAAGGAATTTTCAGCATTACTGGCCGATTAGATGCTTCATTGCATACGTTTATATAAAAAGTATTGGAATTGTTATAGAACTATGATCCCTACGATGAAAATGTAGTTTTGTGCGTGGGCTTTTTTATGTGTGCCGCTCAACGGTTGTAACGGCTTTCGCCCAGTTTTCCATAATTAACTGAGCAATCTGGTTTTCGCTCGGTTTTCCCTAATTAACTGAGCAACTCTTTTCTTCTTAATGAGTGCAGGATAACTGCCATTTCGAATAAAAAAAATGTAGTTGCGTTAGAGTAGGACTGCATCTGTACATGTCGGGTGTTTATTTGTACATTCCCACTTCGTGATACCAGTGCATGTGTATCAAGCTTATGGAATAACATAGTGTTCAACCCAGGTTAGACTCTTCTGAATTCTAGCCCATTCATAATGGCTTTGCTACTGTCAATGTTCTTGACCAACGCATATCCTTGAACTTTTTGTTGTTCAAATCTTTCTATAAGACAGTTATGTATATACAACGAGAATTGTTAAATATTGTTACTAACATTTCTCATCATTTTTCCTGTAGGATGAGCAAGAAGCGGCTTTAAAACAACTAAGGAAGTCCTTGGTCATCAGAGCAAAACCCATGCCAAACTTCTACCAAGAAGGGCCCCCTCCAAAGGCTGAGCTTAAGAAGGTAATTCCGACATCTCTATTTCCGCACAAATACTATACCAGCAGTTGCTTATACATATTTCATAAAACACTATGTATATTTAATGCATGTGGTGCTTTCTAGGAGAATGCTGTATATATCACTGAAATGAGCCAGCTCCTTAATTAGTTAATGTGCTGGGGTTTTCACCGAACAGCACATGTTGCGCCTAATACAAAAGCAATCCATTCAATGATATCATAGGAGTAATTTGCTTCATAAAGTTACATCTACAAGGCCTTCCATGTAGAGAGTAAATATCGATGCATAGTTTATTTCTTGTAGCATGTCATCAGGGTAATTCTACTACAAGCAGAACATTTAACCAACTTGACATAAATTTTCAGTTTACTGACTACCGGCAAGAAACATAACGCACCCGATGAACCAACTTTAAACTATGTCCAGTCACGGTTTACATTTGTGGTTTTGGTCTCTGAAGGTGCCTCCAACCCGTGCCAAGTCACCAAAGTTTACAAGGAGAAAGAGCAGCGGCGATGGCGCACCAGCGACCCCAGAGGCGGCGGCGGCCATCAGCGCAGGATCCCACCGGTCGCATCGTCACAGCATGGGGAATCCTCCTAAAGACGCCAACAAAGCACAGTGCTCGCCGAAGAATGGCGTGGGCGCCAAAGCCAGGGCCGTCAAACCCGTGAGCTGAAGGCCCTCGAAAGAAGGCCGTGGAGCGGCCCGAGCTCGAATGTAGCTGTACAAACCCTAACTCGACGTGTGTCTTTGCTTTTCTGGCATTTCGCGGTTGAGTTAATTCATGTAAGGAGTCAAGTCACCTGGTCTGGACGAACTAATTTGAGAGTCGAACCTTTGGATTGCTCTGCTGGATGTTTGCAGATTGTGCCGAGATCCGTCTTGCTGGTTGTTCTGCCCCATGATTCTATTATTGCTATGATGATTGCTGTTAAGCTTTGTGTTGTGCAAGTTTGTGCTGGACCTCTGTGCTCCGGACGTGGCCACCATTACAACGGTTGGGCCAGCCAGTTTTTACATGTACAAAAATGAGCGTCCCCATGACATGGCCACCACTGTGACATAATCTTCAACGTCCATACTCAAGGAGAAAGATGGAGGAGCGTTTGCATTTATTATTTTTGAGTAGGAAAAAAATGGTGTTATTAGTATTCCAGCGTAAAGGATCTCAATTATTAGCAGATAAACTGACTTTTCCAAGCTGAATTTCCTGACCCAGTTTTCATTAGAAATAAAAGAACTGAAAGGAAAAGGTTTAGATGGGACAGAATGAGACATTTAAATTCATAACTGAGAAAGTCACCACCCTGTTACGTTTATTTCGAAAAGAAAAGATCACCAGCATTCACATAACATGTAGCCTCTTCTTCTTTTTCTTGTTTATTATTTGGTGTAATCTCGTGTACATTTCCAACCTGCCATGACAAGTTCCTGAGGCACCCATCTGGACGGAGTTCATCCCTCTCGCTGTCCCTTTGACTGGAATTATTGCTCCTGAGTATTGGTACACGTAGAAATCATTCTCAGCCTTTAATTCTTATTTTTGTTTATTATCAGACTGTTTCTTGGTAGTTGGCAAGCAGTGCCCAGGAAAGAGGGGAGGAGATCTGGGCCTTGTGTTCGTCCCCTCTCCTGAATTCCCTTCTCCTGCCAAGTCAAAGGAAGATCGATCGATCGACGACCACTTCCACAGATGAGATGAAGGTATGTATGTACCGCATTTTTCTTGACTCTCTTCTTGAGTGGATCGCCATGATCTTGATCTGCAACTCGTCTTCATCCCAGGCAAGCAGCAGCAGCAGCAGCAGCTTGTGCGCTCAGTGACAGCCTTGTCCTCTCATCCCGAGCGCAGATCAATCAATGGCTGCCACCAGCAGTACGGCCTGGGGATCTCACCGGAGGTTCTCTGCCCTGCTATCCTCGGCGGTCTTGGAATGGGTGCTGATCCTGCTGATGCTGCTGGAGGGCCTGCTGTCCCGCCTGGCCACGGCGTTCGCCCGCCTCTGCAACCTCCCGCCGCCCTGCCCGGCGTGCGCGCGGCTCGACGCCGTCCTCGGCGGGGCGCGCCCGGGCTCCTCCTACCGCGACCTCCTCTGCAGCTCACACAGGGCGGAGGCGCTCTGCCATGACGGTGGCGGCGTGGGCATCGGGGAGGTTTGCAGAGACGGCGTGGGAGATCGGCCAGCCGTCGACGACGGGATCGATCGCGCCGGGTACAGCGAGCTGAGGACCTCCGACTCCGAGTCGGAGCTTCGAAGAAGGTCGCCGGAGGACGCCGCCGCCATCGATCGGTTGAAGGAGCAGCTTACCCTGACGCAAGTTCAGAGTGGCATCCCGGAGAAAACACACGCTGAGGATTCAAGGTTGCAGATCTTCCCACGAAAGATTCAAGGTTCAGAATGGCGGCGTTCCGGAGCCGGCATTGCGCCAGCCGATCTTCCCACAGAAGACGACGAACCTCATACCAAGGTTGGAGATAGCGTTCTTCAATCCGGGTTAGCGCAAGTTCAGAGTGGCAGGTCACGCTCTGATGATCCACACGACATTCAGACAGGTGATCTTCCAACAAAAGATGAAGGACCTCATACAGATACAGGAGGTGTGTTCAGCATTATGCTTCATTCACAACTACCATCTGTTAAATTTTGTACTGTCATTCTGAATTTCTGAAAGTGCCATCTTTTTTCCTCTGTAGATGATAAACCAGAAGACGACGATGTGTGGCACAACGCTGATGATGGCGAACCATCCGAAACCAAAGCCGCAGCAGATGAACCGGAGCCTGAATTTCCCGACAGGGCCACCGCACGGCAGGATTCCTTGAGAGTCCACCACCACCTGAAGCTGCTGCTCTCGCAGCTCTCCACCTCGTCTTCTTTCCGGGCACCCGACAGCCCGAGCGTGCAGGAGCAGCAGCACGAGCAGGCCGTGCTGCGCAACATCACCAGGGCGCTCTCCCTGCAGCGGAACTGCTCGGGCGTCTCCGAAGGCAGCATGCTTGATACTGATGGTGAAGAGTGTAGCACGGTTGATGAGCTGAGGCGGCGGGTGGAGCTGGACCGCAGGTCCATGGCCCTCATGTGGAAGGAGCTGGAGGAGGAGCGGAGCGCGTCGGCGGTGGCGACCAGCCAGGCCATGGCCATGATCACCAGGCTGCAGGAGGAGAAGGCGGCGATGCGGACCGAGGCCGCGCAGTACCGCAGGGTCATGGAGGAGCAGAGCGCGTACGATCGGGATGAAGCTGAGCGGCTGGCCGGCGTCGTGCGGGAGCTCGAGGACGAGGTTGAGGGCTACAAGGCCAGGCTCAGGGACCACGAGATTGTCCACGAGGTCCGCGACCATATGCGGCTTGCTCCGTGCCAGAGAGAAGGCGAGACCGGCGACGTGTCCGGCTCCGGACCGGCTGGAGGGGAATTGTCCGGCGGCTCCGAGGATGACGAGAACGCGCGCGCCTGGAAGCAGCTGAGGAGGCTGACGGACAGGCTCCACCGGCTCTCGAACAACAGCAGCGAGATCGTCCAAGAACCGGAGCCCAACGACGTCCAAGAAGAAGAAGAGGACGGCGGCGGCAAGGAGGAGGACACGACGGAAGCTTCGGTGGTCGGGAGGCGCGTGAGGAACGGCGACAACTTCACGAAATGGCAGCACCTTCAGTCGATCGAGACGACGAGCAAGGGCTCGACTCACGGCCACGGCCACCACGGAGACGACGGCGAGGGCGAGGACACGGCCGCATTGGAGGAGATCGGGGAGCTCAGTCGACGGCTGCAGGCGCTGGAAGAGGACCGGAGCTTCCTGGAGCACAGCGTGAACTCGCTGAGGAAAGGGAGGGACGGCGAGGCGGTGATCCACGACATCGCTCGCAGCCTCAGAGAGCTCCGGAAGACGCTTGGAGATGATCAGGACACCATTGCTAGCTGAAAGCTTCCAGTGGCTGGGGTCATGCAACGCACACGTACAGAGGTAATTAATTTCTCAACATTTGAACTGAAAATGGTTCGCGCCTGATTGCTTGAAGTTGATCTGAACTTGTTATAGTACGAATTAGGCTCTGATCGAGGGTTGTGCATGATGTAGGTTGTAAATAGCGATGAGGATTGTTGACTGTACAATAAGCATGTGTGCATGGTGGTGGTTGGTTTGCAAGTGGACCAGGATTTTTTAATTTTTTTTGCGTGAAGTGCTTGTTGTGCAATTCATCGCAGAATCAGAGTGCCGATGAATCTGCATCCGTTTTTTTTTTTTGCGATGGAATCTGCATCCGTTTCATGTACAGTACATTTTTTTTTAATCTTGACGGGTTGGTGTACTTTTTTATTTTTTGGGGGATTGTCTATCTGTCTGTTGTTTGGAATTTCCTTAATCCCAGTTTTAGATCAATGTACAGCCATCATCACCTTTATGGATAAAATATTATAAATACAGGTTGCAAAAAAAATACATAATACTTCAAATCAAGGTGTTTTCAAACAAGGAAACAAAATATTTTTTGGATCCTCGACTATTAGTCATTGTATGAACTCTAAAATCAGCCAAATGCCTCCGACCATTTCGGATGTCACCCTGGTGTGATTTTTTTATTCGAAACCGGATCCCATAGAGCTCTATCCATTAATTAAGAACACAATCATCGGATTAATTAGCAAAAAACCAAACGAAAACTAGTACTGTACATCACAGCCCATAAGAGGGACACCTTAGCATGGCTACCTACTCCCTCTGTAAACTAATATAAATAAAACATTTAAATTACTAAAATAGTACTTTAAATGTTTTTATATTAATTTACGAAGGGAGTACAAAGCATCCACACATCACCGAAGAGAGGAACTCCATCGGGGTTGTCAATAACGGTTATCGTAATCAATTCTCGTCGAACAAGTGACTGCGAATTTATCACAAGATGACCAACCAAAGTCTTACCGTGATTGACACACGACATGTCCTGCCGACCTATGTCAAAAGCAATAATGCATGCATGTCGAGGAATAGGCAGCTCCCAATGTGCTGACCACTGAAGATTGTAAAGCATCAAACCTACCTTTTGTAGGCTATCATTACCAACTATTCACCTCTTGGCACACATCTCCGAATTCACCCCTACACAACAAGAAGACGCGGAGAAAACCGCTTGAACATGATAGTTGGTCGACGACGAAGAACATGTCATGGTCCAGCTCCTCTCGCCACCCTCATTGTTGTCACACGAGTTGCAACACTAACCATTAGCATCACTGGTTGTGCACTTGCCAACTGTAGTGTCGTGTATGTTCAACCCGAAAAAGTGTGAAGGGGACCCAGTTGACAGCGTCCCAAGGAGAGAAGCAACATGGGACGTCACCAACCTTTTTTTATGTGTTCTTTCCCCTCCACCTCATCATTTATCCTACATGCCACTTTTAAGATAACACCATTATACATGCCCTAAGTAGCTTGCCGATGCGCGCACGACTCCCACGGAGACGGTTGCATCACATTGGTCATGCCGAGTCCTCGGGGCCCGGACGCCATCGCTCCACTGGACTTGGTTGTGCTTGTGCCCCTGGCTCCGGATCGTCCCTAGCCTCACTCGGGGGCGGCTTTCCTTGCGCTCCCTGGCCCAACGACCTATGTCGGTCGAAGTCGAGCTCGGTGCCCTTGCGCTCGTTGTACCCGTTTCTTGGCCTTTCCACTGCCAGGTCTTTAAAACACGTGGCTTTGGAAATATAGATACTATCTAATATGGGCATGCCGTAAAAGAAGATTTTGCTTTTGCCATCCAAATTACCTCTCTTCTCTACCAAAAATGAATTTTCAAAATTTAAGTTTACTGGAGACGCTCCGAAAACGCACACAAAACAGTGGTACCGGACAAGGTTTTTAAATCCAAATTTCCTTCTTCTCTACCTAAAATGAATTTCCAAAATTTAGGTCTACTGGAGACGCTCCGAAAACGCACACAATACAGTGGTACCGTACAAGGTTTTTAAATCCAAATTTCCTTCTTCTCTACCTAAAATGTGGTACCGGACAAGGTTTTTTAATTTCGGTAACGAAATAATATCGGATCCCACTGAACTATGAGAAATTTCGAAATTTTTGCATATTTCAGGAATTATTTTGGATTTTAAGAATTCAAAATTTACTTAACTTTAATGTGTTCTGACGTAATTTATATTTATCTTGAAATCAGTTTGAAAATGCCTCTTAATTCCGGTGTTAAAAACATTTCAGACCCGACTGAAATATGTAAAATTTCGTTGAAATTTTTAACCCAGTATCGGCTACTGGGTCTGGTGGTACGAGCACAACTTTCTTGGGAGCCCAATCAATCCTGTTCTGCTTCATCTCTCTCCCACCGCCATGCCATCTTCCTCCTCCCTGCTCTGCCTCGAGTGCTCCGTGTGCAGGCCCGACCGCTCGAGTTCGCCGTTGGGCCTGGCACACATGGGGGCACCGTGCCGAAGCCGAGGGCCACACGCACTGATCGCGCCGGAGACGACCTGTGAATCGGCGTGCTCGCAGCCATGCCTTCTCGCTGTCTGTCACCACCGCGCACAAGATGCTTGATGAAATGGTCAAAAGAGAATACCAAGGGGCAGCGGTCCTTGTTCTTGCATATTTGCATATATCTGACTGTTCGGTTGCCCACAAGATGCTTGAGAAAATTCCCATACGTGATTAGCATGCGAGTGCATGTTGTAGTTGCTCATATATTTCATATCAACTATGCTACTTCTACTCACATAATTCAATGATTGTAGGAACAATTGTAGTACAAGATTATTTGGTTTGCTTTTATGTGAAGAACTACATCTTACCCTTCCTTCTTCTAATCGTACCTTCGTAATACTTCTCCCTGGTTTAATCTTTCTCTCACTGAGATCATTGTTTGTTAGTACTTTGGTAAAACCGCAGAACCTAGATGGAAGGAAAGGCACCGCAAAGAAGTTGAGGCACAAGAATCACACTCACTGGTGGAGCAGCTATCACCTGAATGTTGTAGATAACATTTCATTTGATCCAATTCTTCAGTGCTCATTAAGGTATGGAGTTCTCTAGCACAGAACGCCTTTACTTGCTATGTTTTTTTGGTTTCTCTTATGCTTACAAGATACACTTCCTTGAGCTTCTCAGGACAGATAATATTTCCTTTTGTTTTGTAATTGAGTTGATCTACACTTCCAGTCCAGTCCTGCTGAGGATACTAACCATGGAGCACTGGAGCCAAAACCAAACCAGAAGACTGCCCAGGTTAAAGAAGACCAAGCACTTGGCAAGGTATATAGCAGTGTTACTATGCCTGGTTATACTTCTTGCTTCTAAATTTTGCTGCTAACTACATTTCCAATCAAGGTACTATACTATGTATCTTGATGCTGCCTCTCCAGGCCTCTGATAAAGCTTTACTTGGAAGGGTAACGATCGATGACTGCTTTTGCTGACGGGCTCAATGCTGCTGCCTGAACTGCTATCATGGTAATGATGGCCAAACAGTTATGCTACTTATTTGTCATGCCTTCGACAAGCTCTATAAATATGAGCAGAGAATAACTTCATGTTGGTCGAAAGACGTGCACCTGGTATCTGCCCGTTGATGCGCCTCATCGCACATAATTTCTTAATATTTGGTAGCTTGTGCCATTTCCCATGATTTATGTGCCTGTAGCTAAATTTGTATGAGCTACCTGCCTACCTGATCTATGCATGGTAGCTTAGTTATTTCTATCTCCCGGCCACGCTGCTCTTGATGTAAACATACAGTGGCTTAATCACTAGAGTACAACAGATGGTGCCCTCTTAGTCCCTAAGTGCTATGCATGTTTTCTTGTGTCTGCTTCTTAATTCCCTCTTCTATATTTTTGGTTAAACGACATACACGGTTGTCTGTGAGGCTGGATGCATTTCGTGTGCCGATCCTCCTACTGATAACCAGATTAGGTAGCTCTTATACTTCAGCTACCTAACTAGTACTATTGACCAAGATAGGTTGCCGAGCTGTTAGAAGTGGGTCTGCTGAGCCTTAGCCAATGACGGCGAATCAGTTCAAAGTGCTTATATTGAAATTATCCTCCACACTGTTTTCTCACACTTGAATAACTAAATGATGTTGCCCATCTATTTTCTTTCTATTGGCAGTGGTAGAGCGAAATGTGCATACAGGTCCTGTTCGTGTGCTTGACCACAGAGTTTAGTTGGTTCTGTTCTTCCTTTTAGCCCCAAATTGCTTAGAGCAACTCCAACAGTAGCTGCAAAAAATGCGCGTGCAGGGATGAATTCGCGCGCTCCAGTGGACGTGGCAAAAAAGCGCGCGCGGTAAACTTCTGCGCGCGCCCGGGAGAAAGGGGGCGGCCGCGCGTCAGATTTTGCGCGCCGCTTTCAGCGTCCTATAAAATACCGCGCCCGCCACGCGGTTGCCCACACAGCCACACGTCTGTCGCTCGCCACGCTCTCGACTCTTCCTCTGCCTCTCCCTCGCCGCTCCCTCTGCCGCCATGCCGCCACGCCGCCGTTCATCGTCGGGCTACCGCGGCGTCCGCGAGCGCCCCTCCGGCACCTACTACGCCGAGATCCGGTCCGGCGACGTTCCTCGGCCTCGACACGTTCGAGACCGCGCACGAGTCCGCTCGCGCGTACGACGCGGCGGCGTGGCGACTAGGGCGGCCTCGCGCGCAGATGAACTTCCACGACGTCTACACGCGCGAGCAGGCCCAAAACCTCGCCCCTCCCCCTCGTCTGATCACGGAGCAAGACCGTGCAGAGCACCGTCAGCAGCAGCAGCGCCTGCTCGTCGTTGAGGAGGACGAGCGAGCAATGACGAAGTGGCGTCGGCACCACCCGGAGGACGTCGCCGCCGAGAACACCTACTGGGCGGAGAAGACGGCAAGGCGTCGCGCGGAGCGGCAGGTCAGGCGTCTGCGCAAGTTACTCGCTGTATCGCAGTGCGGGGCCCTCGAAGCCGGTTTGCCGTCCATCTTCACCTCCCACGATGAACGTTGGGAGGACGCGTTTCTATCTATCTCCGACAGCACCTACAGTGATGAATCGGAGTAGTTTTATATCTATATATGTTAGTTTTAATATCTATGTGCTGAACTAGTTTTATTATATTTATGTTGAACTAGTCTTATCTTTTTGGGTGTTGGGGCGTCGCACGCGCGCTAAATTTACAGCAGCTGCTGGAGCGCCGCACGTGCGCTAAATATGCTGCGACCGCTGGAGCCGACGCCGGCGTCCTAAAAAAAACTAACCACGCGCTGTATATAAGTTTTTTGGGCGCCGGTCGAAGCGTGCCTGTTGGAGATGTTCTTAGCTTTAGTAACCTTGAGGGAGAACATTGCTCTACAACACATTAGGTTGTTTAAGCTATTTTATATATAACATCCTAACAACTTAGTATTTTAAGGATGTCTCATTTTGAAAAATGCGCCTTTTTATGCATCAGAAATTCAGAATTCTGTGTCCATGTTTCAGAAATTCCTGGAGCAACACAGGGGAGGGAGGAACTCTAGAGCTATGATCTTTAACACAAGTTTATTTCTCAGTGACGCGTTGTAATTTGTAACTTAGCATAAAATAAAAATGTTTCAGTCTTTTCTTTATGCTTTCCATAGTTTTTAAAGTCCTAAAAGGTTTTCTTCACTTCAACCTCAATTGCAGTGGGTTGGATTTGAACCGCTCCTCTAAATTAAGACAAGAACTAGTTGAGTGCATATGCTAATACAGTAGAAGACATTGGTCGTTGAATAGTGAATACCAGTAGGAATATGATGTGGCACATTGATCATCGTATGTACAGGTTACAAGGGAATGTTTGATTGGGAGATAGAGATACAGCTTCTCCCTACTCCCCAGACATGGTGACATACACGTATACAAGCACAAGTACGTGTTCTTCTAGCCAGCTTCTACATTGCTCGATCATCTGATCAAGCACAGTTTCGCCGTTGTGCATTCTTCCACATATCAAGTGGGATCCTGAGTAGATTCTCCTCCGTGGAGGATGCCGGCGGGACGAACGCGTCCTCGACATTCGCGTCGATGTCGATCTCAGGCATGAACCACGGGAGCTGGAGCGCGGCGGCCGCCGTCAGCCGCTTGCCTGGGTTGCACTCTAGGAGCCCTTTCAGGACCTGGTAGCCGTCCTCAGACAACATCTCCGCTGGGAAGAGGTCTCCCAGGGCGCTGCGCTGCTGCTCCCTGAACCGCACCCTGGCGGCGAGCGGCAGCAACGTGAACTCCGGCCACGTCCTGTCATCCGGCGAGCCTAGGACGCGTAAGATAGTGCGGACCTGGCGTACCGGATCGTCCCTCCTTACGTCGCCCTTGAACAGCGGCTTGCCGGTGAGCATCTCGGCCATGACGCACCCGAGCGACCACGTGTCCGCCCCCGCGTCGTAGTCCGGCTTCCCCAGGAGCACCTCGGGCGCCATGTACGGCAGCGTGCCGGCGTCGCTGGACCGCGTCTGGTCGGCCGTGCGCAAGGACATGGCGAGGCCGAGGTCGCAAATCTTGAGGATCTTCCCCCCTTTCGCGACGAGGATGTTGGATGGCTTGAGGTCGCGGTGGACAATGCCGAGCCGGTGCATCATCCCGGCGCCGGTGAGCAGCCGCCACATGTAGGCGCACACGATGGGCTCCGGGAGCGGCGCCCTCTCCCTCAAGAAAGCGTGGAGGCTCGGCCCGGCGACGCACTCCATGGCGAGCCCGAGCCTGCCGGTGGCCGGGTCGAGGACGAGGCCGTGCGAGCCGACGACGTAAGGGTTTCCGGCGCAGGCCGCGAGGAAGCCGGCCTCGCGCTGGAGCTCGGCAGCGGCGTCGGCGGGGTCCTCGGAGTCGCAGGGGAACTTGATCGCGACGGTCCTGCCGGTGGAGCGGTGGCGCGCCCTGACGACGGTGCCGAAGCTGCCCTTGCCGAGGCAGGGCGCGTCCTCGAACTCGAAATCCTCGGTGCTGGCGATCCGGGTGCGCCTTTTCTTGCAGCCTTGGGTGGCCGTCGCGCGGCCGACGGCGGCGGCACGCCGCTTGCGGACGGCCATGGCGGGCGGCGCTCGGCTACTACTGCTGCTGCTTCTGGCGGTTTGTGGGTGGGGTGGACGGCGGGAGCGGCCGGTGGATGGAGGCGCGCACTCCCGCGGGGATCGACGCCATGTGTATTGGACGCCGAGAGCGAGGGCACAAGCAGATCTCGCCGTTTGCCTCACCGCCGCGGCCGGGTCTGTAATGTGATGGGCTTCGTTTGCTTGTCGCTCGAGTTTTCGGTTGGACAGTTGTATGGATCCAAGGGACTAAAACCAGTCTGAGGCTAAAGTTTCAAGCAGAGGCTAAAACTATTCTTGAGGTTAAAATCTTTGAGTGGGGTACCCCTACTAAAATGTGCGTTAGTCCTCTCTCTCCTCATTTAACTCATCAAGTTCTGGATTGGATGGTTTGGAGGATAATAAATGCTCATTAACTTGATTTTAGTCTCTTTAGTATTTGGATCCAATCATGGATGAGACTAGCGAGTTTTAGTCTCACTAGCAAAAGGGCCCGTGCGTTGCAACGGAAGAAAAAAATACCACACGTTTTTAATCTTTTTATAATCATTTTGATTTATTAAAATAATAAACTAACTAATTAATGTAGTCAGTCCTATCCTATTTTGTTGAAAAATCAACCCGTCCATTATTAATTCCACCATGATGAGAAATTGAGTGGGACAAGCAAAGCAAAACAAAGAGGCTACGTGAATTGATCAATGGACTGTTATCTTATTTTACTCATGGGATAGAGAATGCGAGATCAGATGACAAATTAAAGGTGATGTTCCATTCTCTGTCTCTACAACAATAATATGTTACATTCAATACATTCATTCATCAGCAAACAAATCTCCATAAAACAAATTTTCTTGCCGGTGCTTGGCACACGATTGGAGGCATGGGGAGGGGATCTCACCAGATGATGAGTTCCTACCGGAGGAGGGGATACGATGAGGGGAGCAAGGGTTGGGCGCCTCTATCTGGCCATAAGGAGTCATCGTTGTCGCGCCATAACCTCGGAGTTCCCCGTGTGAGCCATGGAGGCCCGCCTCCACCTGCAAGTACTTCGCTCCGTCGCGCCTTCTCCGCGCACCGCCGCCGTTCGGCATCGAGAAGACGCATCATCCCCACTCACTGTAGCTGACGCTTTGATTTGATCCAGAAGCTATGCTCGAGCGCCGAAACGGGGGCAGCAAGCGAGCAGAGGTACAGTCGCGGAGGCGGGTGGATTGAGATCGACAACAGTGGTGGTTGAGGTCGGCCGCTGCGGTGAGTGGTGTGGCAGCGGCCTGGGCACAGGCCAGGGTGGACCAGGGTCGACGCGATGCGCTCGAGAGCCGCAACGGGGGGCAGTGAGCAGGGAGAGGTACGGCCGCGGAGGCGGGTGGGTTGAGATCGACAGCGGTGGCCGTTGAGGTCGGCCGCGGCGGCGAGTGGTGTGGCGGCGCCTGGGCACAGGACAGGGTGGCCCAGGGTCGACGGGAGGAGGCGATGCGTACGGGTATAGTTTTTGCTGCGAATCGTTTTTTCCTTTTGCGTTGCAGATAAATGATGGAGCGCGGTGATGGGTTATAGTCCTAGGGTAGGGTCATATGCCTGCCCTATAGGTCCTACCCAGGGACTACCCCTCACAGAGGACAAGACCCTTAGTCAACTCCGACTGAATTAAGGAATCCCTGTCTTCCAGTCGGTAACATACCTTCGGTCCTCCAGTCGGCGACTAGCATTCGGAGGACATCGAGTCAATCGACTGTATACCACTCGGTACGTCGTAACCCCCCTGGAGGGAAACGGTCGTACGTTTCCGGATGCATTTATTAGCATTAAGGGTGTATGTTACAGGTAACGTACACATTCAATCGCCACTACTCCACCCTGTACCGGAACCGTTGTGGAGGGCAGCGTACTCTATATAGGCCACCCTCCCCCACTGGTAAAGGGGTTAGCAATTCATTGTATTCTCTATTCCACTCGACAACAAAGCTCCCTGAGCACTGAGACGTAGGGCTATTACCTCCACCGCAGAGGAGCCTGAACTCATACATCCTCGCCGTAGCTAGGACTCTGCCCGTCCTTTTCGTACCCCATACATCTACTGTCAGGCTTATACCCACGACAGTTGGCGCCCACCGTGGGGCAGGCGTCTAAGCGACTTCCGACGAGTTTGCGACTACTTCCTTTCGTCATGTCGTCCGATGGAGGTTCGAGCATGGGTCACCAGATCTTCTTCGGCGCTCTCTCCTTCGTCGTCGACGATTCGGCGTGGCTTCGGGATGCCCCTCTCAACGTCGAGGCGCTTCCGAGTCGCGGGGCTACGCACTTCCGTGTCGGCGCTCGCGGCATCCTTCTTCTCAAACAGTCGACTCCGGTGTCGACCTGCACCGCCGCCACGCGCCGCAGCAAGCGATCCCGCCGTCCGCGGCTCCAGCGTTGGGTGCAGCATGCCCAAGCGCGCCAGAACGCGTCTTCGCAAGTGGCAGTTCTTGAGTCCGTTGTGGTTGCCCCGCCATCCCAGCACTCGGACTCGGTTCCGACTGAGTTTCCTTCCGAGTATGCAGGTCGCGGGCCTGCAGCAGAAGTACACATGGCCAACTCCCATGAAGATCCCCGTCAAGCTGGCCGAAGCGAGCGCGAGGTCGGTGAAGCATCCGGTGCGCGCCGTCTACCCCGCCGTTCTGCCAGTCGGCACACTCGGCGGAGCAACGTGGAGTTGTTCCGCACACCTCTCCTCAACTTGGCTGCGGCTGCCAAGATTGCCGATTCCCTCCAGCCGACTGATTTAGAGGCAGGAAGGGGGATTGAGCAGATCCGAGCCCTGTTGCACACGGCGCAGCAGCAGAATTCGGCGGTCTCCCAGTCACACAACCGGATCTATAATAGTTCCGTCCATGGGAATACGCATCGGTCGGTTCACAGTCCTGGTTCCCATCAGCGCCACAGGGGAGGCAGCCGTTCCATGATTCATGAAGATCGCCGCCGTTCGCGCACCCCTCCGCGGGGTGGGCCCTATGGGTCCCGACATCATGATGATCGGCGTTCAGTCGGCGACACTTACGACCCAAGACCCGACGCAAGAGGACGTATCGCCCAGCGAAGAGTCGACAGGGGTCGAGCCCACCGTGATGGTCACGATATGGACCGTCCAAGTGGAAGCAGGACCATCGTGTCCGGTCCCGAGTGTTTTAGTCGAGCCATCCGCTCGGCTGACATCCCGCCCAACTTCCGATTGGCAGCGGGAATCGGTAAATTTACGGGAGAGTCCAAGCCAGAAACATGGCTAGACGACTACCGAGTGGCAGTCCAGATCGGAGGAGGGGACGACTACGTCGCCATGAAGCACCTCCCTCTGATGCTCGACGGCTCGGTGCGAGCGTGGCTGAATCAACTAGCCCCCTCGAGCATTTACAGTTGGGCGGATCTGGCTCGAGTGTTCATCCGGACCTTCGAAGGGACATGCAAGCGCCCTGCGGGCCTCGTGGAGCTCCAGCACTGCGTCCAGAAGCCGAATGAGCCCCTGCGCGACTTCATCCAGCGCTGGACGACTCTCTACCACACGGTGGAGAACATCACCAAACATCAAGCAGTCTGCGCATTCAAGGCAGGCGTGAGGTACAGGGAGCTGTACTTGAAGTTTGGCCGAACAGGCGACATCTCCATGAGCAAGATGATGGAGATAACAGCTCGCTACGCAAATGGCGAAGAAGAGGACCGTATCCGAAGCGGCAAGCACAAGACAGTCGGCGACGGAGAAGGAAGCAACACTCAGAATCAAAAGCAAAAAGCTCCATCCACTCCGCAGGCAGAAGCTGCAGTCGTGACCAATGCCAAGTTCAAAGGCAAAGGGAAGGCGCAGTATACCCCCAAGAAGAAGCCGTTCAATAATCCCATCCTGGACCAACCATGCCCGGTTCATACGAAGATGGACGAAGAGGGCAACCCCATATATCCCAAGCATACCACTCGGCAGTGCCGACTCCTGATCCAGGGATTCGGCGAAGGACAACCGAGTGAGAAGGTCAGCGAACAAGATGAGGAGGATAAGGAGGACCCGTTCCCCCAAGTCCATGCGACACTCATGATTTTTGCTGACGTCGAAAGCAAGAGTCGACTGAAGCTGGTGAACAGGGAGGTCAACATGGCCGTTCCGACCAGCCCCAAGTTCCTTAAATGGTCTCAGACCGCGATCACCTTTGACCAGTCGGATCATCCAGCGCATGTCCCCACCCCAGGAAGACAGGCTCTGGTCGTCGACCCGGTGGTGGAAGGAGTCCGACTGCGTAAAGTCCTCATGGACAGCGGCAGCGGGTTGAACATCATGTACGCCGACACTCTCAAGGGAATGGGCATTCCGATGTCCAAACTCAGCGAGAGCAGTATGCAGTTCCACGGAGTCGTCCCTGGACGGAAGGCCAAGTCACTCGGCCAGATCGCGTTGGACGTCGTTTTCGGCTCCGACAAGAACTTTCGCAAGGAGAAGCTCACATTTGAGGTGGTGGATTTCCAGAGCGCTTACCACGCGATTCTGGGCCGCCCAGCATATGTGAGCTTCATGGCCCGTCCATGCTATGTATACTTGAAGTTGAAGATGCCAGGCCCGAAAGGCGTGATCACCATCACGGGCAATCGTTAGCGAGCTGAAGAGTGTCTGCAGCAGGGATCAAGAATCGTCGACTAGCAGATGGCTATTCTCGAGCTCGACGAGTACAAGAAGACAGTCGACCCTGCCGACCTGATGCGCTCAAAGAAACCAGCTTCTGGGTCCGCATTCCAGTCGGCGGGAGAGACGAAGAAGGTCAGCATCCACCCGACGGACGACTCTACTGCCCCGACGAACATCTCCACCACCCTCGATCCTAAATAGGAAGCCGAGCTCACCCAATTCCTCCGTGAGAACTGGGACATCTTCGCATGGAAACCCTCTGACATGCCAGGTGTACCCAGGGAGTTGGCTGAGCACCGACTGCATGTGGATCCCGCCGCTCGGCCCGTTCGAGAGCGCCTGCGCCGGTCTGCCGCGCACAAGAGGAAGGCAATCGGGGAAGAGGTGGCCAAGCTGCTGGCCGCCAACTTCATTCGCGAGGTTCACCACTCCGAGTGGCTCGCCGATGTTGTCATGGTGCCCAAGAAGGACAAGTCGCTCCGAATGTGCATCGACTTCAAGCATCTCAATAAGGTCTGCCCGAAAGACCATTTTCCGCTCCCCCGCATAGATCAAATTGTCGTTTCGACTGCGGGATGCGAGCGTTTGTCATTCCTTGATGCCTACTCGGGCTATCATCAGATCCGTCTGTATGGTCCCGATGAGTTAAAAACAGCCTTCATCACCCCGTTCGGGTGCTTCTGCTACATCACTATGCCTTTCGGTCTGAAGAATGCAGGAGCTACCTTTATGCGCATGATCCAAAAATGCCTCCTTGACCAGATCGGTCGGAATGTGGAGGCATATATGGATGATATCGTAGTCAAGTCACACAAAGGTTCCGACCTGCTCACAGACTTGGCAGAAACATTCGCCAATCTTCGTAGATACGATATCAAGCTCAACCCAGCCAAATGTTCATTCGGCGTTCCCAGCGGAAAGTTACTCGGTTTCTTCGTTTCCGAACGAGGGATCGACGTCAACCCCGAAAAGATCGGGACCATCGTCCGAATGGAGAGGCCGGTCAGAATACACGATGTTCAACGGCTCACAGGTTTCCTAGCGGCTTTGAGCAGGTTCATCAGTCGACTCGGCGAGAAAGCACTTCCTCTGTACCGACTCATGAAGAAATCAGATACTTTCGAGTGGACAGATGAAGCCCAAGTCGCTTTCGATGACCTCAGAGTCTTACTTTCCACCCAGCCAGTTCTTACTGCTCCGCTCAGTAAAGAGCCCCTTCTTCTGTATATCGCGGCTACAAATCAAGTCGTCAGTACTGTTCTTACAGTCGAACGAGAAGAAGAAGGCAAAGCATACAAAGTTCAGCGGCCAGTGTACTACATCTCCGAAGTCGTGACTCCTTCCAAGCAGAGGTATCCCCACTATCAAAAACTTATCTACGGGATTTACATGACTGCGAAGAAGGTGGCTCATTATTTCCAAGACCACTCGGTGTCTGTCGTTTCTGATGCTCCGTTGTCGGAAATTCTCCACAATTGAGACGCATCAGGCCGAGTGGCAAAGTGGGCAATGGAGATGCTGTACTGTGATATCAAGTTCGAGGCCAAGAAAGCTATTAAGTCTCAAGCCCTGGCTGACTTTATAGCAGAATGGGTAGAACAACAGCAACCGACCCACATCTGCCCGGCTCATTGGACAATGTTCTTCGATGGGTCTAAGATGTTGAATGGCTCCGGCGCTGGGGTTGTGATCATTTCACCAAAGGGCGACAAGCTCAAGTACGTGCTACAGATACACTTCGATTCCTCCAACAACGAGGCAGAGTATGAAGCTCTCCTCTACGGGTTGCGCATGGCCATCTCACTCGGCGTCCGTCGCCTGATGGTCTACGACGATTCGATTTGGTGGTCAATCAAGTGATGAAAGAGTGGGACGTCAGGAACCCCACCATGACCACATACTGCAACGCAGTAAGGAAGCTGGAGAAGAAGTTTGAAGGTCTGGAGCTCCACCATGTTCCGAGACTGAAGAACCAAGCAACTGATGAGTTGGCAAAACTCGGATCCACTCGGAGACCAGTCCCGAGTGACGTCTGCCTCGAGCACCTCCACCTTCCTTTAGTCAAGGAAGATCCTTTCACAGAGGAACCAGTACAACCCAAGAGCACAACAGATCCGACTGAAGTCGATGTACCTGCTGTGGTTGATCTGGTCATGGAGATCCTCGCTGCCACCCCCGAGTGGACTGTTCCGATCATTGCATATATTCTGAGACAGGAACTACCAGAAGACGAAGCTCAGGCCAGGCAGATAGTCCGCAGGTCAAAGGCATTCTCTGTCATTGACGGCCAATTGTACAAGGAGAGTGTTTCAGGCGTTCTTCAACGCTGCATTTCCCCAGAGGAGGGGCAGTTGATCCTGGAAGAGATTCACTTGGGAACCTGCGGTCATCATGCCTCTTCAAGAGTAATCGTCGCCAAAGCATTCAGGGCTGGTTTTTTCTGGCTACAGGCGAGTGAGATGGCTAAAGACATGGTCGACCGATGCGAGGGCTGTCGGTTCTACTCCAACAAGTCCCACAAGCCAATTTCTGCATTGAAGACAATCCCGCTTGTGTGGCCGTTCGCAGTTTGGGGATTAGATACAGTCGGTCCCTTCAAGACAGGTCAAGGAGGCTACACTCATGTGTTGGTGGCAGTCGACAAGTTCACAAAATGGATAGAAGCCAAGCCCATCAAGAAACTCGACGCTTCAACAGCCGTCACGTTTGTCAGGGACATCATCTCCAGATTCGGTGTACCTCACAGCATAATCACGGATAACGGGACAAACTTTGATTCGGACAGATTCAAAGGTTTTTGTGCAAGCCAAGGTATCCGAGTGGATTTTGCTTCCGTAGCACATCCTCAATCCAATGGACAAGCAGAGCGGGCGAATGGACTTATTCTTCAGGGTTTAAAGCCCCGACTCTTACGAGAGGTGGGACATGCCGCTGGCGCTTGGGTCACCGAGTTACCTTCAGTACTTTGGGGTCTTCGCACAACCCCGAACAGATCTATAGGGCGATCGCCGTTCTTCCTCGTTTACTGAGCAGAAGCGGTCCTTCCGAGTGACTTGCTTCATAATGCTCCACGAGTCGAACTCTTCTCCGAAGCTGAAGCTGAACAAGCAAGGCAAGATGGAGTGGACCTTCTAGAGGAGGAGCGCGAGATGGCACTGACTCGCTCAACCATTTATCAACAAGATCTACGGCGTTTTCATGCACGCCACGTCAGGAGTCGCACGTTCCAAGCAGGCGACCTGGTGCTCCGAGTGGATCAGCAAAGACCTCACAAGTTGGCCCCGACCTGGGAAGGACCCTTCATCATCTCCAAGGTGCTGAACAACGAAGCATACAGACTCTACAACATCAAGAGGGAGACAGACGAGCCACGCGCATGGAACGGAGACCTCTTGAAGCGCTTCTACTCGTGATCGTCGACTGAAGCAGTGTAAAGAACTAGCATTGATGGAATAATATAAAGCGGATTCAGTTTTTGCAGTCTCAGAATTCTTCCACAGTTGCAGACTCTGGTCACTCAAAAAAAAACTTAGCTGTGATCAAGAATCACCTAAGTTCTAACTTTCTCCGAGTGTGCACTAAACGTCGCACTCGGGGACTTAGCTGTGATCAAGAATCACCTAAGTACTAACTTCCTCCGAGTATGCACTCAAGGTCGCACTCGGGGACTTAGCTGTGATCAAGAATCACCTAAGTACTAACTTCCTCCGAGTGTGCACTCAAGTTCGCACTCGGGGACTTAGCTCTGATCAAGAATCACCTAAGTACTAACTTCCTCCGAGTGTGCACTCAAGGTCGCACTCGGGGACTTAGCTGTGATCAAGAATCACCTAAGTACTAACTTCCTCCGAGTGTGCACTCAAGGTCGCACTCGGGGACTTAGCTGTGATCAAGAATCACCTAAGTACTAACTTCCTCCGAGTGTGCACTCAAGGTCGCACTCGGGGACTTAGCTGTGATCAAGAATCACCTAAGTACTAACTTCCTCCGAGTGTGCACTCAAGGTCGCACTCGGGACTTAGCTGTGATCAAGAATCACCTAAGTACTAACTTTCTCCGAGTGTGCACTAATCGTCGCACTCGGGGACTTAGCTGTGATCACGAATCACCTAAGTACTAACTTTCTCCGAGTGTGCACTAATCGTCGCACTTGTGCACGATCATACCGTGCTCCACCAGCTGCAGCAGATCCCCCTCCGTCACCGTGGAGGGGAGGAAGTCGCCCTGGATCCATCCCGCCGGCAGCGGCCGCTACCGCCGCTGAGCAGGCGCCGCCGTCTTCCCCTTTTTCTTCCTCGCCTCCATCTTGCTGGTCTGGCCCTTGGTCATGGCGGCGGCTGCGAGCCCTCGGGAGGAAGGAGAAGGGAGGAGTATAGGAGCGCTGGAGGTGGCAAGGAAGGCGGAGCAGGCGAGAGCAAGGGATTCGGCGAGCATAACGGAGAAGCCTCGCTGCCGAGATTTCAATAGGGTTTCGACTGGGTCGCTGGCAGGTGGCCCCGAAACCTTATCCCCCGACCCACCGCGGTGATATTAGTGGAGAGGTTGAAGGCGCGAGAATCGAGGCGTTAGGCGCTACTCGAGCGCGCTGGCGTCATCCCCGCTGGGCGCGCGGAAACCGAAATTTGAGGATCCCGGAAAATCCGCCGCTGTCAGTTGACCGGTCACGTCAAAAGATGCCGCCGAAGCACTCGGCTCCCGAGAGTCTGTTTTGCGAGTACTTCCACTCGGATCGACGATCAGAAAAGTCAAAATGGACCGAGGCAAGCAACGGCCAAGCCGAATCTGTTCCAGTCGGATTCAACTTCAAACATCGTTTCGTCGTTCCAACCTCAATCCATTCAGGGACTAATGATGGGGTTATAGTCCTAGGGTAGGGTCATATGCCTGCCCTATAGGTCCTACCCAGGGACTACCCCTCACAGAGGACAAGACCCTTAGTCAACTCCGACTGAATTAAGGAATCCCTGTCTTCCAGTCGGTAACATACCTTCGGTCCTCCAGTCGGCGACTAGCATTCGGAGGACATCGAGTCAACCGACCGTATACCACTCGGTACGTCGTAACCCCCCCTGGAGGGAAACGGTCGTACGTTTCCGGATGCATTTATTAGCATTAAGGGTGTACGTTACCTGTAACGTACACATTCAATCGCCACTACTCCACCCCTGTACCGGAACCGTTGTGGAGGGCAGTGTACTCTATATAAGCCATCCTCCCCCACTGGTAAAGGAGTTAGCAATTCATTGTATTCTCTATTCCACTCGACAACAAAGCTCCCTGAGCACTGAGACGTAGGGCTATTACCTCCACCGCAGAGGAGCCTGAACTCATACATCCTCGCCGTAGCTAGGACTCTGCCCGTCCTTTTCGTACCCCATACATCTACCGTCAGGCTTATACCCACGACACGCGGGTTGAATAAAAAAAATTACAGGGGCTTTTTTTATAAAAATGCCGTGGTGGGTTTTCCGACGGAAGCAATAGCCGCTTTATTATTAGGTGTAGATTACTTTTAGTCATGGGACTAAAACGTATCCAAGCATCCTCTCAATCGCACGCACATACGCACGCGTATCCCGCTCCTGTCCGAAAACCGCTCCTGTCCGGAAATAGCAAATTCGTGGAATTAACACAAGTTTCAGGGAAAGGCTTTCAAAAAAATCGACCAAATTTATAATGTAAGAGCATCTTTAACAGATTCCTTAAATCCACAAATTGTAAAACTAATATGAGGATAAAAAAAGACATTTTAAGGGTCTATTTCAATCACGACCAGACAAATAATGTAAAAACGAACCTAAAATCAAATTTTCTTATCCAGAGAAGTGCTCCTTCCTCTAGTGCAGCCGGTCGAGCCGGCCCCGTCGCCTGCCGGCTGCGCCCTGCTCTGTTGTCGGCCGAGTCGTGCCAATTTGCCGGTCGCGTCGTGATGATTCCGACGGCCAAGCTGAGGTCGCGGGAGGCCATGACGAGGTCGAGCTCGTCCAATTCGAACCGTCCGTGATCGATTCCGACGTCCAGCGGTCTTTTTCCGTGTGCGGCGATGAATTTCGACGAGTTTCGGGCGCATTTCGGCAAATTCTGCTACGACGTGTTTGCTCTAACGAAATTTGATCGGTATACGGACATCCTTGGTTCGACCTTCCAATCTTCAAATATAAGTATCTGGAGGATGGATTTTCGGTGCTCTTTAAATAATTACAAGGTTTTGACCACTTTTAAAAGGTCTTCTAGAGATGCTCTAACCCATGCTATGTCAGCGTGGTGGACTGGTGGTTTGCCCGCGCAGTTTCCAACCATCACGGTTCTCTAGACTTCCTGATGGAAACTACATCTACCTTATCAATCACTTAAGCACAATAGAACACAACGTTATGGTTCTCGTGGCACAAACAATCGTATGATACCTACATTTTTCTACAATAAAGTACAATGTACATGCCTACATACATGCACAGACGCTCTATCCCTTTATAAGCACTTTCATGATGCTAAACCGGCACAACATTGTTAGGTTGGCAAAGTTACTCGCAGACACCTTCAAAGTCGACGAGAACATCTATTATCATTGAACGAATATTGCTGAAAAATCTGAAATAAATTCAAAAAAATACGATTACAAGTGTCAAGTCTAGCATTTGAACCCTGACGGACTAACTCCACAAGAAGGAACTAACCATCTGATAGAAATATCAGTTAGATTTTATGATACATACCAAATTCCATCTTATCAAGAACTATAACATGCAAAGGTGCTCTTGAGAAAGACACAAACACAAAAAAATTGGACAATGCTTTTGGATGAGTTTTTTTTCTTCTTCTGCACCCTAACTCAAATCATTAATTTTGCTACAATTTGATAATTCTCATCTACATGAGCATGTCACATCTAACGTGTATGCCATTAATTTTATGTGAAGATTTATGATAATTTTTTTCTTTTTTTGTTGAATTGAGTCAATAGACGAGAATCAATCTTTGCACCACCGTCCCACCGGTCAAAACGTCCATCTTTGCCGGTTGAAATGCTATTGCCTGCATGCGACCTCGTCCCGATGGCTCTGACAACATATCGTCCTATCACTTACAACACGTCGTCCCACTAGCCATAGCTAGCGTTCCTTGTTGTCGGTTCCAACATGTTGTCTTAATGGTCAGAACGCTCATCCTGGTCGCTCGCAACACATCATCCATTGCCGCAACATGTCACCCCACTGGTTGTAGCGTCAAGCTGTACGCTCATAGCACTATTTCTACATGATGTCCCTTATATGTCTCTAAATTATGTCACATCTAGATGCGCTCTAGATAGACCATTCCAGAAATGCTGGTAAAAAATTCTATCAAATTTCACGCGACTTTCCTCCTCTGGCTATGGCGACCGATGGTGTTAATTAGAAAAACGCACCATACTATATACTAGATGGCACATTGCCACAAGATTTTTTGCATATACTTCAATGAAATTATGTTGTATGGAATATGAATATTAGGGTTAATAACTAAAATTAAAAATACATATGGTTTATTGTGTTTGATTATTGTAAAACTACAAAATGGTTATTAAATATAATAAAAATTCTCATGCATGTTTATATGTGGAGGTGGGTCTTTTTCCATCTATGTTGAACATATGTTGAATACAGAGGTGTCATGCTTATGTGGTGAGAGAAATAGACAGTAAGGTTGTCACCGAAATAAGGCAGTGACTGGCAGTGAAATAGTTAATTTTGCACGAAATAACCATAGAAACCAAATTTCCTCTTTTCCTTCCTTTTTAGTACTACACATTTATGATCTCTTATGGATTTACAACTTGCGCATGTAATTTCACCAAGCATTGTGCTCACTTGTATACTAATAAAAGCAGGGTTCTATGCACGTGCATCATTACTAATATTTAGAAAAAAAAAGTTTAATTGGGGACTAATTTTACCATTACCATCTAAAAAACCCGTCCCATCCATCATTCTGCAACCGATAAAGAGCAATTTTCAGGTCTAATTTTAGAATTTTAATTCAAAAGCTAATCACAGAGCAAAATCAACAAGTCATGAAAAATAGACCGAAACATGAAACCAAACAAGACAGCTCTGTAAAGGTAATGTTATCACGAAGTAACAGATTCTTGAGTTCTTAACAACAAATAATAATCTGGAGCTACAATTCAATCCAGGCTACAGCTCAGTTCACCAGTTCAATCGAACCATGCAAGAAACTTACACCAACCGAGAGAAGAACAACGTACGCTAGGCGACACCCTCCCTCTGCGGTAGAAAATCGTGGGACTAAGAGGGTGTTTGTTTCCAGGGACTTATTGATTTTGGGACTTAAAAAAGTCCCTATAAGTCCCACCTAAACCAAACACTAGGGACTTATTGGGACTTATTATGGTTAATTGGGACTTATGAAATAAGACTCTCTAATAGGAGCTTATTGGGACTTATTTTCCGCTCGCACCGCCTGCCCGGATCGCTCCAGGGACAGACGACGCTCGCACCGCCCGCCGCCGGCTCGCCCCGACGTCGCCGCCCCGACGCCCGCTCGCCCCGACGCCGCCGCCCCGCCGCCCGCTCGCCCCGACGCCGCCGCCCCGCCGCACGCTCGCCCCGACGCCGCCGCCCCGCCGCACGCTCGCCCCGACGCCGCCGCCCCGCCGCCCGCTCGCCCCGACGCCGCCGCCCCGCCGCACGCTCGCCCCGACGCCGCCGCCCCGCCGCCCGCCCGCCCAGCCGCCTCCCGCCCCGACGCCGCCCGGCCGACGCCTCGTCTCGCTAGTTCATCTGCAGGTAGTTCATCCACAGTACTAGACTTGATCGCTAGGTCATCTGCAGGTTCGCTGGTAAATATCCTGGTACTGCATTAGGCTGATCGAGTACTGCATTAGGGTTGTTGAATTTTTGCTAACACATGTAGCAAACTGTGATCGGTGCACTCACTCATACATCCATTGCAAGTTAATAATCAATTCTTGCACATGATAATATTTCTAGTTTGCTGTTGACAATTAGGCTGATGATGATTCATATTGACTGCAGGTTACCGCGCCATGGCTGATGAGGATCCCCGCGTCCGAGGTGACCGTACCATGGCTGATGAGGAGGACGAGCAGATGCCTTTTTTCTCTCAGTTCTCATCCGCCGGTGGAAATCTCGGGCGTTCCTTGGATCTCAACAGCAACGTCGACGATTTCCCGGAATTGGGCTCGTACCAGCAACTCCTTTTCGACCAGTCGGCTGGTCATGGCCTTCCTCCGATCGGACCTGGTCGTGGTAGGCCCATGCCCCAGGGCGGAGGAGGTCGCAGCCGGTCTCTGAACATCGGAGGTCGAGCCGGCTCTCACCTGCGTCCGTTCGTCGCCCCGGCTGTAGCTGCCTTTGAGGGGGGCGTCATAGGCCGTGGGAGGACCGTGTCGCAGGTCACCGGGCGCGGCGTAGGTCGAGCCAATGCGTCCTCATCTGTCGGCACTAGAGGAAAAACTGCGGGGAAGCAACGTGTGTCGTCAACTGCTGCGTCTTCAGAAGATATCGACGAGAATGAAGGCTTTGAAGATGAAGATGACAACAATGGTTTTGGAGAGGTAACTTTTTAAATTGTGTATATAGTTCTTTTTTTGTATCAGCGTTAAAATTCATCTTTTTTTTGTGCTAGCTAATTGTGTGAACTTGTTATTTTTGGTTTTAAATGTCTACTTGTTATTTATGTTTGAATTCTGTACTTGTTATTTTTGTTTAGAAAACCATTGCAAAGGCCGATTGGACAGACGCGCATATTACTTTATTTTGTAACATCGCATGTGAGGAAGCTAGGGATGGGCACTGTGTGAATGGTGTTTGGACAAGTAGAGCATACAATAACATGAAGAAAATTTTTTATCAGCGTGTGGGCCTCCTGCATAGTACCAAGCAATTCAAAAATTGCATTGCTAGACTCAAGAGCTACTATACTGCTTGGATGTGGTTGGGGCAGCAAACTGGTTGTGGCCGAACTGGAGATGGAGCTATAACCGCATCAAATGAGTGGTGGAAAAAAATAATTAAGGTACATACATTATTTTTCAAATTACATCTGAATTGCTCACACTTGTTTACATTATTCAGCCTTGTACTAATTATCTAACTAATGATGCAGGAGAGACCAGATGTCAGAAAATTCAAGGGTGGCAATCCTGAGTATTTGGATATGCTAATAGAGCTATTCCAAGGTGTGGCGATGGATCATCAGCTTATGTGCCCTTAGATGAAGATGATGAAGAAGGATATGATGTTGCCGATGATGGAAATGAGGAGAGTCCAATGAGCACCACGAGCAAGAAGAGGGGGAGCAGCGGCGGTGAACAGTCAGCTTCAAGCCCAGGAAAGAAACACAAGAGCCCAATGGTGAAACTAATGACAGGGCTCATCAATACTATTAACAGTGATAACACTTCTGACATGATCACTGAATATGCAAACAAAAGGCAGGAAGCAAAGGACAAGGCAAGAGAGAAGAAATCAAACAACACTAAGGAATCCATTACTCATTGTCAATTGTTGGCAGTTAAATGTGGTGCAGAAGAAACAAGTGTTGAGTACTTCATGGCGACTCAACTTTTTGCAGATGAGGCAAACAGAGTCATATTTGAGAACATTTCAACTAATGAGGCTAGGCTGACTTGGTTGAAGAGGTGGTGCATGATGAAGAAGTTGTACTAGTGTACTAGTTATCTTGATTGTCCTTTTTAATAGAACTATGTAATGGACCTGTGTTGTGTGACCTTGTTAAATGACCATTCCATGTTCAAGTGTTTAATTTGCACGTACTAATGTTTTCAAGTTCCAGAGGTGGTGCATGATGAATAAGTTGTACTAATGTTTGCATGTTTCAGGATGATGACAACAGTGTTGATGGAATAAGCAGTGATGATGGGAGCAGCAATGATGACGAAGCACTGATGTTGTTCATGCACCAAAAAAGAAAGAGAAGAATGATGCAGATGGCCTGCATGATTGGTATGTACCACTTGGACTCTTACTGTAACAAAGGACCTAGAAGAGTACCAATAGAGTCTGGGCATGATTGGGTTTTGACAACACTACACAACGAAACGGCCTGTTACAACATGTTTAGAATGCACAGACCAGTGTTTGAGAAATTGCATAGTGTGCTTGTTGATTCCTATGGTTTGAAGTCCACTAAAAGAATGTCATCAGTTGAGTCTCTAGGCCTGTTTCTATGGATAGTAGGTTCCCCTCAATCTGTAAGACAAGCAGAAAACAGATTTGTTAGGTCATTGGAGACAATTGTAAGGAAGTTTGATAAGGTTTTGACATGTCTGGTCAAGCTTGCAAAAGACATCATCAGGCCAATAGATCGTCAATTCAGGACTGTGCATTTAAAATTAAGATCTAGAAAGTATGCACCGTTTATGGATAATTGCATTGGTGCAATAGATGGTACACACATACAAGTTATGGTACCAGTTGCCACTGCTGCCCAACATAGGAATAGACATAAGGAGAAGAGTCAGAATGTGATGTGTGTGTGTGACTTTGATATGAGATTTACATTTGTCCTAGCTGGTTGGCCAGGATCAGTGCATGACATGAGGGTCTTCAATGATGCCCGATCCAGATTTGGTGACAAGTTTCCAAAACCTCCACCTAATAAGTTCTATCTTGTCGACTCAGGGTACCCAAATAGATCGGGTTATCTTTCACCATACAAGGGTTTAACCTATCATTTCCAGGAGTACCGTGATGGCACAATGCCTAGAGGAAAAAAGGAACACTTCAATTTCACCCATTCTTCACTTAGAAATGTCATCGAGAGGTGTTTTGGAGTCCTGAAGAACAAGTGGAGGATTTTGTTTCACTTGCCTAGTTATCCACAGCAGAAACAAAGCAAAATAATTGTGGCTTGCATTGCACTGCACAATTTTATTAGACAAAGCCAACTCGCCGATATAGATTTCGACTTGTGTGATCAAGATGAAAATTATGTACCATTGTCTATGCCAACGACTACAACAAATGATTCAACAAATGAGATGGACAGTGCTGCTATGAATCAATTCAGAGCTTGGGTCGCAGATGGGTTGTGGTCCTTGAAACAACAATGATATGAAGAAGTGTTCTTCGCTTCTGTAATTTCTGTTATCTCGGTTGTTATGTACTCTGTCTTATTTTGGTTCTTATGAACAAGTGTTAATTCGTTTGTATGAACAAGTGTTATGAACAATTATTATTTTGGTTGTCACTATTCTGCAATTCATTTGTATGAACAAGGGTTATGTGAACAGGTGTATTTTATTAGGTGCAACATGGACTTATAAGTCCCCGTAAACAAACAGGTAGGGACTCGGGACTTATAAGTACCTGTAAACAAACAGGTAGGAACTTATGACTTATAAGTTGGGACTTAAAAAAGTCCTAGGACTTATGAAACAAACAGGGCCTAATTGGAAAGAACACAAGAACCCATCAAAGAACTCAAGAACATCTACTCCCGACACGAATATCTGAGCCCAAAAGGAATCGATCCGTTGCAACCTCTATCCTCGCTTCTTTGCCTGTTGCTGGGCGCGCGGGTGGTATCGGACGAGCAATGCCGGCGGCCTACAGGCCTCCGCTGAGCATGACCTCTGTGGCGTCGAGCGCCGCCCTGACCGCCGCATGGTGCTGCTGCTGCTGCTGCGAGTTCCTCCTCGCGGGCGACGCCTCGGCCTCGCGGGCGGAGCTCCTCCCGTTCCCGCTGTCGGCGCCGTTGCTTGTGGCGGTGGTCGTCGGCGGGGGCCTGTAGTAGAGACGCGACGTCGGGGGGCAGTGCGTGTAGAAGCGCACCGTGATCCTGACCGCCGTGTCCAGCATCTCCGCGTACGCCCCGTACTTCCCCATCGGCATCTCCTCCGGGTCCGGGAAGAACCCTACAAGATCTTCTTGTAGATCCTCTTCTTCCAAGAACCGCGGACGACGGCGACGATGGAGCTCTCGGCCGGCAACCGACTTGTTGGCGAACAGGATCTTCCGAGAACCGCTGCTTCTGGATGGCCGAGGCTGATAGGATGGCCCGGGTGGCGGGCTTGGCTGTTGTATTTATCGATCGCTGGCTGTCCGAGTTTGAGCTGGGGTTGGTCTGCGTTTCGGAATCGAGGGCTGGCGAGGCCGCGTGGACGCCACGAAACATGTGTACTGTTTCCCTTGCATCCTTCGATTTCGTGCGGCGGGGTGAAAGTGAAACACGTGGCCCATTTAAGCAACCCTAACCACGAAACTATCATTGGCGTTTTATTGCACACAGCAAGGCGGAAGAATTTCATAAATATATTCTTTTCCATCGTGTAATCCGATGGAGTTGAAGACATAGGTATACCGTGATTATGGCATCTTGAACGTTAGGCCCTAAAACGAACATAGTATTTGTCCATAGAGGTGACTGTGAAAACTGATACTGAGTTGGCCATCCAACACTTGCCCCAAAACATCCGTCCGCACCGCAATATAAAGAAAATCTTTTCCTAATCTCTCCCTAATAATAAAGCAAATAGGGTTTCTGATCATCCGTTGTGGTAATTTTTCGAAAAAGCCCCTCCGTTTTCGAGGATTCAATCCGCAGTCATTCTGTAAGTCAAGTCGAACCGTTATTTTATGTTTTGCACAAAACCCCCTATATTTTATCCGAACTAACCCGTCCCTCCTTTTCCCCCTCTCTCCCCACAACCCCCACCCCGCAAATGGCGACGCCGCCGGCTCCGACGGGCGCAGACGGACCTCCGCCGCTTCTGGCTCCTCCTCCGACCCGAGCTAGCCACCGTCGCCAACCTTTCCGCCCACGTCGCCGCCCGCTTCCGCCTCCACCGCTCTTGCCCTTGCGCCCTAGATCTGCCTCGCTGCCGACCCTGCACCTCCGCCACGCCCCGCCGCCGGCGGCCTTCCTCGCTGGACCTCCGGCCGCTCCGCCACCTCGTCGGGTGTGGGACAAGCTGGCGTCCGCCAGGGTCGTCTACCTCGGCGAGGCCGAGCTGGTGCCCCGTGCACACTCAATGCTCAATCTTGCTACGCGACCGCTCTGGTGCCACCCCCGGGCCCGCTGCAGCGTCAGCCCACGCGCCGCCACCGAGCCGCCGCCGGCGGCGGCGCCCGCCTACGCCCCCACCCCGCGGGATCGGCCTCTGCGGACGCCGCACAGCGGGTAATTTGTAAACGGCCGATTAGGAGGGTTCCTTCATTTTTTTTATATGATAGATGCCAGAGTTCCTGAATCAGGCGCGGGGCGATTTCTGTGGGGTTGCGCGTCGGTTAGGAAGAAGATTTTGCTGCTTTCCGTTTTGATTGAAGAAATGTAACTCTAGCTCGCAGATTCACCCCCAGCAGCCCGCACGCTTGGTTTTCTGAATTAAGGAGTCACTGAATTTAACACCAACCTGATATGATGCACCCCTCAAGTGGGGTGGGCTCAGATTTTATAGACCGTTTTTTAATGTGTGCTACTCTGCATTCACAACACTATGTTCATGTTGCGGGAGATTTAGAAGCTAATAGTGGTGATGAAATATTTTTCAGGTATCACTATGATGGAACCGCCAGGGCTTTCTTCGAAGGATGGTACTTCAAGGTGTCCATTCCAGAGTGCAGGCAGAGCTTCTGTTTCATGTACTCTGTTGAGAATCCATTCTTTCGTGATGGGATGACTGCTCTCGACCAGGCCATACACAGTCCACGGTTTACCGGGGTGGGAGCGCACATTCTTGGTGCGGATGACAAGTACATATGCCAGTACTCTGAAAAATCAAACAACTTTTGGGGGAGTAAGATACTTGTTCAATCTCTTCTCTTCAATTGTTTTTCCTTTCCACATGCTTCTTTTCTGGCAATTCTCCCCTTAAAACATCTCACTTATTAAGATTAAGTGGACATAGTAAGATTGTGTTGTGTATGGTACTGTTACTGTCTCAAAGGTGAGTGCATGTGTATAATTTCACATGATATTTTTCTTGGAAAAAGTTACAACATACTTGGTATATAATAGTATTGTAAATTTTGATAATCAAAAGTGTGTGCATATGGATACTTTGATTGTCAATGCAGGGATGCACTCAGTTTTTTAAAGGAAGACCCTGTACGCAGATACATCATACATGTATCACTTTAGAACATCAATACATGAGCGCTATTAATCTGCCTGAACAAAATCCCATGTGTGAAGAATGTGGTATTGTTTACCTCGACTCAATGTTTCTTGGTGTATAGAGATGTTGTATTTGGATGAAGTTAAATATTTCCATAGAAGAAATGAACATGTATATTTCCTTTTACTGCTTCATGTATATCTCAGTAAGTTATGGGTCATACAATTTCCGTAAACGGACTCTAAGCTAAGGCTAATCATGCCTTATCATCAATTGTCTCCATAGGAGTTCCTATTGTTGTTCACGTCTCACCAATCAATCCATGTGTAGGCGTGCTTGCAGAATGAGATATACATGCACATGTGGCGTTGCTACCAGCGTACTTCTCCACGGCCAACCATCATTATCCGTTGCAGGTATCTTGCTGATGTCTCAATCCACACGAGTTGTAATCCCGTGTTGAGTTCGTCTTATAATTCTGATGTTGAGTGATGGGTCGTCGACACCCACAACTTATGTGCACTCCCATTCTCACGTAGCAAATTTTATACTAATCGCTGAACTCAACATTATGTATACCATGGTGATGGATGTGTGTATTCTTATAATACATGAGGAACGATGAGATAATATAGTACATCAAGCATATGTGCTCACCGTGAAGATCAGGTGTGTATTCTGTTAACTGTGGATATTTTTAATATATTTTTCTATTCCAAATGACAAATTGCAAGCATGATTAAGTTCATGGATCCATATTAAGGATTAATATAGTTAACAAGCATTCATATGCACATTAGTATAAAATTGCATGACAATATTACACAGCCAAGATGCATGTAGTAATTGGTTCTGGTATAGGAGTTTTGCCCATTGTCAGGAGCACCACTATGCTTGTCTTGCAGAAATTATGCAGGGCAACACGACTGTAAATGTTGGCCCTTCATTCTCTTTGCTAGATAGAACCACAAGATGCCGATTTGGATGATCCTTGAACACGAACATGCAGTTTTTAAAGATACAATGTGTGGGTGCGATGTGTTTTTTCTCCCGGTGCAACGCACGGGCATATTTTGCTAGTAATAATAAAGCATGTACTGCTTCTATGGTCCGTTATGGCATTTTTAAAAGAAGCCCTTGCTGTTTTAGTTAATCAACCCGCGGTCCTAACGGGTGCGTGCGAGAGAAAAGAAATAAAACATCCACCCGTGCCTCCCGATCCCTTCTCCAGCCCGCCGCCACCTCCGACCATGCCCAACCCGCCCCGCCTCACCGCGCGCCGCCACCACCTACCCCACCGGTGCTCGCGACCTTCCATCGTCGGTGCGTTCCTGCCATGCCCTGTCCCTCCCCGCCTCACCACGCGCCGTCACCGCCTGCCCCGTCGGCGCACCTACCCCTATCTCCAGATCAAGTTGGGTCAAAGAGCGGGGAGGCTTTTGTTGCGAATCCGTGCGGCAGCGACGGGGCTTGCCGTCTGCAAGGCGGAGAAGGAGCGCGGCAGCAGGGTGGCTTGAGGCTCGTGGTGGACCGGATCCAGCGAGGGGAAGGTCGGATTCATCGGCTGGCGGCGCCGACAAGGGTTTCAACAACGGTCAAAAGTAGCTCGCGTACTCCATGGGGGGATGCACGGCTTCCCCTTCCGCAGAACGGTAACTGCTTCCTCCCCCGCGCCCCTCCTCTTTACTTGAGCACAACATGGCAGTGGCGGATTGCTCTCAAATACTGCTCCCAATTCCTCTGTTTATAGGGCAAAAAGTAGTATGTCTGACCACGGTGGAATTTAGTACGTGCTCTCCTCTATGCCCTATAATCCTCTTCATATTGAATTGAATCTGGGAATCCAACCAGGGAAGAAACATCCATCTTCTGATCTTTGTCTTGCCTCGAGTGCAATTTCAGTTTGTCCAGTAGTGCTCTTGACAAATTTCTACAATGAATAATGAAATACTTGGAGATAGGCTACCAACTCGGTAAGAATATAGATGTCAAGGATCTGCCTATAACTATTTTACTGTGCTAAGATTTGGTTAGCAGTTTGTAGGCTATATTGCAGCCTAAACGTGCCCCAGCTTGTTGTTGTTATGCATTTTATATTTCCTGATAGATTATGAATCGTTTCCTGTTTTTACTCAGTTTGGGGCTGCTTGAGTGGGTGCATACTAAATCGTATAACAAGAGAAAGTGAATAACTGAATGCGATAACACGTGTTGAACTCAAGTTTACACATTAGTGCACGTGATGTGTCAATCAAACATACTATAACCCTCATATAATGGATGCTGCTATTTGCAAAGTAAGAATTGAATGATGCAAAGAGATCCATGATGTAGAAGAACTTACAAGGCCGGTAGTCTCCGAACCCCTTCCATTGGAATTTGACGAAATTTCCAGCCGCATAGGTCACACACAATGTATTGAAAATGCCGTGTCTGTCGGTGCTCTGTTTTGAGATGTTTTAGTCACATATTCTTATGTAATTACGGTATGAGAAAAATAACACTTCAAGTCCTTATCAAACGTGTTTCTCCTTTGTTTTGGTCTTCTCTTAACTTCTTTGTTTGCTTCAGGATGCCTCTAATTATCTAACAAATGCATGTGAGCAAAGATTATAGTGGCTCAAATAGCATGTAGATTTAATAAACTGAATAATTGATTGTTGCCGTTGTTTTACTGATTGGCTTAGAAGTAGAGACTTGGCATGGGGGGCTGCCGCTTGAAGAGATGCAAATGTTGCAACTTCACCAAAGGTTCTATGTCGTAAGTTGTGTGTGTCGGTGGTTCAAGGTCCTTTCCGTTATTCTATTTTTCTCTATAGTTTTTGTCTAATGTATGATTTATTCCTTCTAAAAGTTGTATGGTAACGAGCGAGCCTAATCTGAAAATATGTTAGACTGGCGATTGCTTTAGTTTGTTAGATGGACATGACGTAGTTGTAGGAGACTCATGCCTTCTATGTTAATGTCATTGTTTTTTTTTTTTTACAATTTTCAGATTTTACATTCCACAATATCTTCTTCTGCCATTGCGAAATGCCTATATGTATGGTTATAAATCATCTATGAGTACAGAGTGCTAACTACGTTTCACACATGGAAGCTTAGGAAAAAACATGTAAGCTGAAGCCTGAAAAAATGCAGTATGAAAAACGCCTTGATATTCAGTAACAGTAGTGAGAACATGTATATAATTAAAAATAATCAAAGGAGTAAAATGAGCAGACCAATTTAGTGTAGGCATATAACGAGTTGTCCTTTCTGTTGTTGTTTATTGTCAATTTAAAGTACAGTAGCTTCTAATTTTCCCATGTACTAAAAGATCCAGATACCAAATATGCAAGTGAATAATTCTATTGTTAATCCAGAGGATTGCTATTCCCTGCAGCTTATATCATGGAACGGGACACCATTGAGGGTTTGCTAATTATTGAGTGTCAAATGAATATAAAATTTATCTTCTATATTTATCTAAATTCATTGCCACAGTCTCATGATACCATATCCTTTTGAGGGCATCCTATACTGGGTCCACACTATTGTCGCTTATGTCGTCCCAATAAATATATATTCGAAGGTAGGAACATGGTTTGCTTCTTTTAAGATAATAGGTAAGTTATATGAACAAATTGCATTGACATGTACTCTCTGCATAAACAAATATAAAAGTGTTTACATCACTATTTTGATAATCTAAACGCTTTTATATTTTTTTATAGAGGGATTATATACTATATATGGAAGTTGTACTTGAATTCTATTTCTTGCATGAATTCTTCAAACAAAACAATTCTGCAGGATGTGCAGCGGATGAGGACCATCCAGCACGCCGCTGGCCGTTTGATCCTGTGACGTGCTGGCTGGAGCCGTCTCGACAAGCTGCTTGCTGGTTCAAAGGACAACTTAGGACATGGTCAAGTTTGCCCATATCGTTTGGTTGCAATTTTTATTGTACTAGCGAATTTGCTTGAGTTGGAACTGAATGGAATTCATTAGGAAACTGCTGGATGTTGAGTGTGAGGCGACCAAAGAGACCAAATTGTCTGAGGCGACAGGGCCTAAGTGTAGGTTAGTTGAAGTTCATAACCAGTAAGAGAATGTGAGATTAGAATCAAATGCTACCTGTGGTGTAATGTTACAACTGAGCAAGGGGGATTTTTTTTGGATTGTTTCTTCTTTAGTTGGACAAGGTAGTTCTCCAGATTATAATCATAATAATTACTTGCAAGTTCTCAAGAAATATTTGTTCTGCAACTATAACAAACATGGTCAGACCGACTCGAGCGTATAGCTTGTAATATGACGCCAATTCTTGAATTTGTTGTTTCATGCCATTTGAAATTTGTACATAACACACCGGAAAATATGCGTAGATGTCTGTTGCCCTACTGCTTTTTTAAAATGATGTAATGTCGATCTCTTTTTGTTTTTGCATAGAGCTAGATCTTGATCTCTGCTAGCATACAATTTACTTGCTGCTGTTTAAGCCTACCATATCTTAATCTTAATTATGAATACAATAGTAGTTAGAGTACTTCAAAGATGTGTGACTGAGATATTGGAAAGATTTATTAAAAAATATTGGAAAGAAATACTATTTCTCAAGGGAAAAGATATTTAGGGCTCACCAATGGACTATCTCATCATCAATATATTCCTCTGAGTCAGGATGTTCGTGATACCGTTGATGAGATAGAGAGGAGGGATAGGCGAAGAGTTGAGAAAGTACGACAAAATGATGTGAGTCTAGAGGAGGGGATGCGTCTTATTTCGCCCCGCACACCGGCTATAGATCAAGTAGCCGATTTTATTTCATACATATTGCAACACACGAGTTTTTTTTGCTAAAACGTTAACTTTTATACCATATTATGAACGTTTATTAAAAATGGATATAAAAAATGATGCACAATGGTACATGAAACAGGTCAAGTCTTTTTTTGCCCGGTGCAAAGCACGGACATTTGTACTAGTTTAGACTAAAACAAATAAATAACATGCAAACACGAAACAATTCATGCACACACACATAGCTTCGGTATAATTAACATAAAAAAAAGAAAAAGTCTATCCCTCAACTGAGTGATCGAGTGGGGGACATCCGCCACCTCCTTCGATCGACACGTGGAACGGAGCGAGGGACAACCGGCAGATCCGTAGGTCAGAGGTTCGACGCTCGCCGGTGGCGCTGCCGGCCCTCCCCTGCCTCCATCCTCCCCCACCCCCGCGCCACCATCCGCTCGCCCCGACGTCGGCCGGCCCTCTGCACGCCGCTGCCAGCCGTGCCGCCGCCCCCGATGCCGGGGCCCTCCCCTCCCCCCACCCCCTCGCGCACCAGCCGCTCGCTGATACATCCAAAATGCATTACTATTGTGTATCATGATTTGTCTCTATTCATTGATATATTTCACTTTATGATGGTGTACTTATAGTGTTTTGGCTTATTTTACACAGTTTACAACTTTTCGGTGCCGAAACAACAGACACATGATTCAACAGAGAAAATAACACGAAGAGTTGCAATATCAGAACATCTCCAATTGCGCTAAAATTTGGAGGAAAGAAGTTTTCGATCAGATCCTAAAGACAGGCCAAAGAAGGGCCGGAGGGGGGCCACAGGTCACCCAGGCGACCTGCTGGCGCGGCCCCCCTAGGCCGCGCCAGGAGGTTGCCTGGGTGATGGGCCCGCCTCCGGTGCTCTCCTTTGGCCTATATGTTCCTCTTGACCTAAAAGTTACGGAGACAAAAGAGTTTTCGCGATTCTGCCGTGATGACCCACAAGTATAGGGGATCTATCGTAGTCCTTTCGATAAGTAAGAGTGTCGAACCCAACGAGGAGCAGAAGGATCTGACAAGTGGTTTTCAGCAAGGTAATATCTGCAGGCACTGAAATTATCGGTAACAAGTGGTTGTGTGGTGAGATGATTCGTAACAAGCAACAAGTAACAAAAGTAGCAACGGTGCAGCAAAGTGGCCCAATCCCTTTTGTAGCAAGGATAAAGCCTGGACAAAGTCTTATAGGAGGAAAAACGCTCCCGAGGACACACGGGAATTTCTGTCATGCTAGTTTTCATCATGTTCATATGATTCGCGTTCGTTACTTTGATAGTTTCATATGTGGGTGGAGCGGCGCTTGGGTACCGCCCTTACTTGGACAAGCATCCCACTTATGATTAACCCCTTTCGCAAGCATCCGCAACTACGAAATAAGAATTAAGATAAAGTCTAACCATAGCATTAAACTAGTGGATCCAAATCAGCCCCTTACGAAGCAACACATAAACTAGGGTTTAAGCTTTTGTCACTCTAGCAACCCATCATCTACTTACTACTTCCCAATGCCTTCCTCTAGGCCCAAATAATGGTGAAGTGTTATGTAGTCGACGTTCACATAACACCACTAGAGAAAAACAACATACAACACATCAAAATATTGAACGAATACCAAATTCACATGACTACTATTAGCATGACTTATCCCATGTCCTCAGGAACAAAAGTAACTACTCACAAAGCATAATCATATTCATGACCAGAGAGGTAATGAGTAGTATCAAGGATCCGAACATAAACTCTTCCACCAAATAATCCAACTAGCATCAACTACAAAGAGTAATTAACACTACTAGCAACCTTACAAGTACCAATCGGAGTCGGGAGACGGAGATTGGTTACAAGAGATGAACTAGGGTTTGGAGATGAGATGGTGCTGATGAAGATGTTGATGGTGATGAGTCCCCTCCGATGAGAGGAGTGTTGGTGATGACGATGGCGACGATTTCCCCCTCCGGGAGGGAAGTTTCCCCGGCAAGATCATCCTGTCGGAGCTCTAGATTGGTTCTGCTCAAGTTTCGCCTCGTGGCGGCGGCGAATCCTCGAAAAAGACTCCTCTTGATTTTTTTTCTGGACGAAACCCTTCTTATAGCAAAAGGGGGGAGCCAGAGGGCCAGCTGGGTGCCCACAAGCCCCGTAGGCGCGGCCAGGGGGGTGGCTGCGCCTAGCAGGCTTGTGGCCACCTGCTGGCGCCCCTCTGGCACTTCTTCGGCCCAATATTTTTTATAAATCCCGAAAAAATCCTCGTTGATTTTTACGACGTTTGGAGTTGTGCAGAATAGGTATCTCAAACTTGCTCCATTTTCAGGCCAGAATTCCAGCTGCCGGCGTTCTCCCTCTTCATGTAAACCTTGCAAAATAAGAGATAAAAGGCATAAGTATTGTACCGTGAAGTGAAATAACAGCCAAAAAAGCGATAAATATAAACATGAAAGCATGATGCAAAATGAACGTATCAACTCCCCCAAGCTTAGACCTCGCTTGTCCGCAAGCGAAAGCCTAGCTCAATAAATATGTCCACATGTTTAGGGAGAGAGGTGTCGACAAAACAAGATATGAACATGCAGGCATCATGATCATGATCAGAACAACAATACCAACATATAATCTCTCATGCTAAAGTGACAATTCCTTCACAAAGTACGTATGGATCAAGAACCTTACCAAGAAGTAACAACCGATAGCGTGTAGTCATTGAAGCAATTGCAATTTATCACAACACCAGAAAGAGTCAAATAAGAGCTTGTAAAGCAAATCCACATACTCAATCATCTTTTCATTCTCTACAAGTGCTACAACTCACGTGGTACTCATGAGATCAAAGTTTCAGCTGGACACAGAGAAAGATAGGGGCTTATAGTTTTGCCTCCCAACTTCTTACCTCAAGGGTAATGTCAACAACAATAATTCATGGATGCTTACCTCCAAGTTGACATATGAATATAAATCTTTCCCTAGCATACGACGTTAGCCAAGATAGAGGCGAAACAAGGAATTGGTGAAGATCACCATGGCTCTTTCAAGGAAAAAAAGTAAAGGTACAAGATAGACCCTTTGCAGAGGGAAGCAGAGGTTGTAATACGCTTTTGAGGTTTGGATGCATGTCCTCTTAGTGCAGAGGAACGTCACTTTATATTGCCTCCTGTGATAAAGAACTTTATTATGCAGTCTGTCGCTTTTATGTCTTCCTCATCACACGTTCGTACAAAGCTTATTTTCCACACACTAATAGATCATACATATTAGGGAGCAATTTTTATTTCTTGCACCAATGACAACTTACTTGAGGGATCTTATTCAATCCATAGGTAGGTATGGTGGACTCTCATGGCAAAACTGGGTTGAAGGTATATGGATGCACAAGTAGTATTTCTACTTGGTGCGGGAGTTTTGGCTAATATGAGGTGGAAGCAATCGTCACATGCTAAGGGATCTCTAATCATATAACATTGTTCGGAACCAAGCAAACACAATTCATTATGTTGTCTTCCTTGTCCAACATCTACTTCTAAGCATGTAATAGTTTGGTGAGTGTTCACAATCATAGATGGTGTCAAAGATGATATATTTATATGTGAACCTCTCCTTCCTTATCACTTCCTATTAATTGCAACAATGACCAAGGTCTACGTAAGGATGGGAATGGGTAGGGTATGGGCAGGGTAGAACAATACCATACCCATACCCGTGTAGTTAATGGGTATAAAATTCTACCAATACCTATACTCATGGGTATAAAACTTTACCCATATCCATACCCGACGATTACTTGTACCCATTGGGTACCCAGCGGGTAGAACAAACAGTACACAAGTTGTTCACAATTTTACACTCACTCATAGCACATTTGACACAAAATTAAATTATCTTGGCTCGATAAGAGGTAGATGAGTACATGACCATGAGAAAAATTGAGAAATCACAACATACTCATAAGTTAATAGGAGTAGATGAGTCACATGACAAATGAACGATTAATTGACGATAACATAACATTAGTTCACAAATGGGTAGGGTATGGGTATACCCACGAGTACAAGGCTATACCCGAACCTTACCCATGATTTAACAGGTAGGGTATGGGTACTACCCATGGGTATAAAAGTGTGCCCATACTATTGGGGATATTATCTATTGATAACCCGCCCTAGTTGGGCCGGGTCACCAAATCTGGCGATTCATCTAAAATATGGTTCGGGCCTTGGCCTGGCAAGACCGAAGGTTGTATGGCGGTTTACAACTTCCGGAAGGTCTCCAAGCTTTGGAAAGATGGCGACTTAGAGATCGTAAGAGTCACCGTTTGTAGAAAGGAAAGTACCCTTGTAAACCTTAGGGACTCGACCTGTATATAAAGGCGAGTCCCAGGGAAGAAGAGGGTAGGTTAGAAATCATCGAGCGCTAGGTCTGGTGAGTTACGTCCGCCTTGTAATCGAAACTCCATCAATACAACACAAAGCAGGACGTAGGCTTTTACCTCCTCACGAGGGGCCGAACCTGGGTAAATCGCCGTCTCACTCCCGTTCAACCCCTTTGAGTCGCCACCAAGGTGCGATGGCTCCAATACTAAGTCCTTTCACGAGGACATCTGCCGTGACAAAACCACGACACATACCCTGCCCATGCGGGTACGGTACCCGCGGGTATCCGTACCCATGGGTAAAATTGCCATCCTTAGGTCTACGTTTGTCTACCCTCAACAAGTTTCAATCATCATTATTTTTATATGTGAAGCCATCACTTCCCATAAGATCATTACATGATCTTTCATGCTTTTGTTCTTTTCTGACTCTTTTGATCATGGCATGAGGCAAAGCCCTTCAACTAAGACACTCTTTATTATATGTCTCACGAGCTCGAATACATCGGGGGTGACACAAAGAAAAACTCAAGACTAAAACACTAAGACTTTTAATCTACTAGAGAAAAAGAAAACTGAAAAGGAACAAACTAAAACAAAGGTAAAGGCAAAAGATGTGATGGTGATACGATACCGGGGCAACTCCCCCAAGCTTGGCACAAGCCAAGGGGATTGCCCATACCCATGCTCAGTTGTCTTCCTTTGGAGGTGAAGGTGGTGGAGTTCCTTTGTCCTTTGATTCCAAGAGGGCCATCAATCTTTGATTTATACCTTGGAGATCTGTGATATGTTTCTCCAGCAAAACAACTTCACGAGTGAGATAAGTATTGCGAGCACGAGTTGTTTCACAATTCCTCAAGAGTTCAATCAAGAATGGAGACAGTAGGTGGAGGTAAGGTTGGAGGAAATCCACTTCTTCAACTTCTTCCTTGTTGAACGCAGATTGTGCTTCATCCCATGCCTGATTCTTCTCCTTAGCTTTGCCCTTGGTTTCTTTAGGTAGCCTTTCCTTAGCCTCCATGACCTCCATCCTTTTTAGATCAGCACTTACTTCTCTATAAACTTGAGGGATATTGTTCTCCCCGACAGATTCCTAAGACGACATCTTGCCCTAAATCTGCGGCAGAAAACAGGCTCGAAACGAAAACAGAGGAAATATGTGTGATACGAGGGTCAGACCTTTCGGGAGAATATATAATGATTTTTTTCCAGGCCAGAAGGAGTACTCCACACGAAAACGGAGTCCGGGAGGCACACGAGGTGGCCACAAGCCCCCCAGGCGTGGCCAGGGGGTGGGCCCGCGCCTGGCAGGCTTGTCGCCTCCTCGTGCGCTTTCCGGACTACTTCCAATTTTTCTATTTTTTCAAATATTCCAAAACGGAGAAAACTTCCTACTGGAAAAGCTTTGGAGTCTGTTTTCTTACCGAATCACATACCTCTTCATTTTCGGAGTCTGAAACAGGTTGATAAATATCCCTTAGGTATTCTTTCGGAGTTATGGTATTGATGATATTACTTTCAACATTTATGGGAGTACCTGAGATATAATGCTTGATTCTCTGTCCATTTACAACTCTCCGACAATTACCTTCCGTGTTGTTGATCTTGATAGCACTGGAACGATATACTTCCTCAACAATATAGGGACCGTCCCATTTAGAGAGAAGCTTGCCTGCAAAAAATCTTAAACGAGAATTATATAGCAAGACATAATCACCTATATTGAACTCACGCTTTTGTATCCTCTTATCATGCCACCTCTTAACCTTTTCTTTGAACAACTTGGCTTTCTCATATGCATGAGCTCTCCATTCATCAAGCGAGCTAATGTCAAATAACCTCTTCTCACCAGAAAGTTTGAAATCAAAGTTGAGCTCTTTGATTGCCCAATAAGCTTTATGCTCTAGCTCAAGGGGTAAATGACATGCTTTACCGTACACCATTTTGTACGGAGTCATGCCCATGGGATTCTTATAGGCAGTTCTATAAGCCCACAGTGCATCATCGAGCTTCTTAGACCAATTCTTTCTAGACCTGTTGACAGTCTTTTGCAGAATTAGTTTAATTTCTCTATTTCTTAGCTCTACTTGACCACTGGACTGAGGGTGATAGGCGGACGCAATTCTATGGTTGACATCATACTTAGCAAGAGTTATACGGAAAGCATCATGAATGAAATGTGAACCACCGTCGGTCAATAGATATCTAGGGACTCCGAATCTAGGGAAGATAACTTCTTTAAGCATCCTAATAGATGTGTTGTGATCAACACTACTAGTGGGGATAGCTTCTACCCACTTAGTGATGTAATCAACAGCAACTAGGATATGAGTATACCCGTTGGATTTTGGAAAAGGTCCCATATAATCAAAGCCCCAAACATCAAATGGTTCAGTGACAAGTGAATAGTTCATAGGCATTTCCCGACATTTACCGATATTACCTACTCTTTGACATTTGTCACAAGACAAGACAAACTTACGGGCATCCTTAAAGAGAGTGCGCTGATAGAAACCTGATTGCAATACCTTGTGTGCAGTTCTATCTCCCGCATGGTGTCCTCCGTAGGCCTCGGAGTGATACTTCTGTAGGATCTGTCCCTGTTCATGTTCAGGTACACAACGTCTAATAACACCATCTACTCCTTCCTTATAAAGGTGAAGATCATCCCAAAAGTAATGTCTCAAGTCAAAGAAGAATTTCTTCTTTTGTTGGTATGTGAAACTAGGGGGTATATATTTGGCAACGATATAGGTTGCATAATCAGCATACCACGGTGAACTACGTGAAGCATTGATGACATTCAATTGCTCATCAGGAAAGCTATCATCAATAGGTTGTGGGTCATCAAGAACGTTCTCTAACCTAGACAAGTTATATGCTACGGGGTTATCAACACCCTTCCCGTCGACAACGTGCAAATCAAATTCTTGTAGCAAGAGAACCCATCTCATAAGTCTAGGTTTAACGTCCTTCTTCTCCATGAGGTACTTAATAGCAGCATGATCAGTGTGAATAGTGACTTTGGAATCAACTATGTAAGACCTGAACTTTTCACATGTAAACACGACTGCTAAAAACTCCTTTTCCGTAGTAGCATAGTTTCTTTGGGCACTGTCTAGAGTTTTACTAGCATAGTGAATAACATTCAGCTTCTCATCAACTCTTTGCCCAAGGACGGCACCAATATCATAATCACTAGCATCACACATGATCTCAAAAGGTAAGTTCCAATCAGTTGGTTGAACAATAGGTGCAGTTATCAAAGCCTTCTTAAGTATTTCGAAGGCTTCCTCACAATGATCGTCAAAAAAAAAGGAATATCCTTTTGCAAGAGATTGGTAAGAGGCCTAGAAAACTTAGAGAAGTCTTTAATGAAACCTAAGTTGTCGTTTCTTAAAGTTTGGGGCTGCGATGCTTATGTGAAGAAACTTCAACCAGAAAAGCTCGAACCTAAAGCGGAGAAATGCGTGTTCATAGGATACCCTAAGGAAACTATTGGGTATACCTTCTATATTAGATCCAAAGGTAAAACCTTTGTTGCCAAGAACGGATCCTTTCTAGAGAAAGAGTTTCTCTCGAAAGAAGTAAGTGGGAGGAAAGTAGAACTTGATGAGGTAATTACACCCCTCTCGAACCGGAAAGTAGCGCAGCGCGGGAAATTGTTCTTGTGGCGCCTACACCAACTGAAGAGGAAGTTAATGATAATGATCATGACGCTTCAGATCAAGTTGCTACTGAACCGTGAAGGGCCACAAGGGCACGCTCCGCACCAGAGTGGTACGACAACCCTGTGATGGAAATCATGTTGTTAGACAACGGTGAACCTTTGAACTATGAAGAAGCAATAGCGGGCCCGGATTCCAACAAATGGCTTGAGGCTATGAAATCCGAGATAGGGTCCATGTATGAGAACAAAGTATGGACTTTGGTGGACTTGCCCGATGACCGGCAAGCCATAGAAAATAAATGGATCTTCAAGAAGAACACCAATGCAAACGGTAATGTGACCGTTTATAAAGCTCGACTTGTCGCAAAGGGTTTTCGAAAAATTCAAGGAATTGACTACAAAGAGAATTTCTCTCCCGTAGCGAAGCTGAAGTCAGTCTGAATCATGTTAGCAATTGCCACTTTTCATGATTATGAAATTTGGCAAATGGACGTCAAAACAGTGTTCCTTAACGGGAACCTTAAGGACGAGTTGTATATGATGCAACCAGAAGGTTTTGTCGACCCTAAGGGTGCTAACAAAGTGTGCAAGCTCCAGCGCTCCATCTATGGGCTGGTGCAAGCATCTTGGAGTTGGAACCTTCGCTTTAATGAGGTAATTAAAGCGTTTGGGTTCATACTGGTTTATGGAGAAGCGTGTCTGTACAAGAAAGTGAGTGGAAGCTGTGTAGCTTTCCTCATACTGTATGTGGATGACATATTATTGACGGGGAATGACATACAGATGTTGGAGAGCATAAAGGCCTATATAACAAGAGTTTTTCAATGAAGGACCTTGGAGAAGCTGCATACATATTAGGCATCAAGATCTATAGAGATAGATCGAGACGCCTCATAGGTCTTTCGCAAAGTACATACCTTGACAAGATATTGAAGAAGTTTAATATGGAAAACTCAAAGAAAGGGTTCTTGACAGTTTTGCAAGGTATGAGATTGAGTAAGACTCAGTCACCGACCACGGCAACAGATAGAGAGAAGATGAGTATTGTCCCCTACGCTTCAGGCGTAGGCACTCTAATGTATGCCATGCTATCTACCAGACCTGATATAAACCTTGCCATAAGTTTGGTAGGGAGGTACCAAAGTGATCCCAGTATGGAACACTAGACAGGGTCAAGAATATCCTTAAGTATGTGAAGAGGACTAAGGAGATGTTTCTCGTTTATGGAGGTGATGAAGAGCTCGTCGTAAAGGGTTACGTCAATGCTAGCTTCGACACAGATCCGGATGACTCTAAGTCACAGACCGGATACGTGTATGTTTTGAATGGTGGGGCAGTGAGCTGGTGCAGCAGCAAGCAAGAAGTCGTGCAACATCTACATGTGAAGCGGAGTACATAGCTGCTTAAGAAGCGGCTCATGAAGAAATTTGGATGAAGGAGCTCATCACCGACCTTGGAGTGGTTCCAAGCGCGTCGGGTCCAATGACACTCTTCTGTGATAACACTGGAGCCATTGCCATAGCCAAGGAGCCCAGGTTTCACCAGAAGACCAAGCACATCAAACGCCGCTACAACTCCATCCAGGACCATGTCCAGAGTGGAGTAATAGATATTTGTAAAGTACACACGGATCTGAATATTGCAGACCCGTTGACTAAACCTCTTCCTCGAGCAAAACATGATCAACACCATAATGCTATGGGTGTTCGATACATCACAATGTAATATATTATTAACTCTAGTGCAAGTGGGAGACTGTTGGAAATATGACCTAGAGGCAATAATAACATGGTTATTATCATATTTCCTTGTTCATGATAATTGTCTATTGTTCATGCTATAATTGTATTAACAGGAAACAGTAATACATGTGTGAATAAATAGATCACAATGTGTCCCTAACAAGCCTCTAGTTGGCTAGCTCGTTGATCAATAAATGATCATGGTTTCCTGATCATGGGCATTAGATGTCATTGATAACGGGATCACATCATTGGGAGAATGATGTGATGGACAAGACCCAATCTTAAGCATAGCACTAGATCGTGTTGTTCGTATGCTAAAGCTTTTCTAATGTCAAGTGTCATTTCCTTCGACCGTGAGATTCTGCAACTCCCGGATACCGTAGGAGGGCTTTGGGTGTATCAAACGTCACAAGTAACTAGGTGACTATAAAGGTGCACTACGGGTACCTCTGAAAGTGTCTGTTGGGTTGGTACGAATCGAGATCGGGATTTGTCACTCCGTGTGACGGAGAGGTGTCTCTGGGCCCACTCAGTAGAACATCATCATGAGATCAATGTGACTAAGGAGTTAGTCACAGGATGACGTGCTACGGAACGAGTAAAGAGACTTACCGGTAATGAGATTGAACAAGGTATAGGTATACCGACGATCGAATCTCGGGCAAGTTCTATACCGACAGACAAAGGGAATTGTATACGGGATGGATTGAATACTTGACATCGTGGTTCATCCGATGAGATCATCGTGGAACATGTGGGAGCCACCATGGGTATCCAGATCCTGTTGATGGTTATTGGCCGGAGAGCATCTCGGTCATGTCTGCATGCTTCCCGAACCCGTAGGGTCTACACACTTACGGTTCGATGACGCTAGGGTTATAGGGAAATGTTATACGAGGTTACCAAAAGTTGTTCGGAGTCCCGGATGAGATCCCGGACGTCACGAGGAGTTCCAGAATGGTCCGGAGGTAAATATTGATATATAGGATGGATGGTTTTGGACACCAGAAATGTTTCGGGCGTCACCGATAGCGTACCAGGACCACCGGGACCACCGGAAATGGTCCCGGGGGTCCACCGGGAGGGGCCACCAGCCCCAAGAGGTAGCATGTGCCAAAAGTTGGTGGGCAACCAGCCCAAAGTGGGCTCGTGCGCCTCCCACAAAGGGGCCCATAGTGCAGGAGGTGGAGAGGGGGGAAACCCTAGGCGCTGGTGGGCCTAAGGCCCACCTAGGGGTGTGCCATCCCCTCCCCCTGCCCTGGCCGCCGCACCTCCCATCTAGGGGGGGGGGGGCTGCCGCACCACCTAGGGGGTCAACCCTAGGGGTGGCACCCCCTCCCCTCCTCCTATAAATAGAGAGGGGTTTGGGGCTGTTTTGCACACGGTTTTCTCTCTCCTTCGGTGCAGCCCTGTTTCCCTCCTTCCTCTTCCGCCCACTGTGCTTGGCGAAGCCCTGCCGGGAGACCTCGTCTCTCCATAGACACCACGCCGTCGTACTGCCGGAGATCTTCCCCAACCTTTCCCTCCACCTTGCTGGATCAAGGCGCGGGAGACGTCATCGGGCTGCACGTGTGTTGAACGCGGAGGTGTCGTGGTTCAGCACTAGATCGGAATCACACCGCGATCTGAATCGCCGCGAGTACGACTCCATCAACCGCGTTCTAGCAATGCTTCCGCTTAGCGGTCTTCAAAGGTGTGAAGATGCACTCACCCCTCTCTCGTTGCTGGTATCTCCATAGGAAGATCTTAATATGGCGTAGGAAAATTTTGAATTTATGCTACGTTACCCAACAAATTTTTATATCAATTCTTTTTCAACCGGAGTCATCTTGTCAATTCTTTCCAACCGGTGTGTTTCTCTTCAAGTGAATTCAATCCTCTCCAATATTTGCAGATCATTCTTTCAATTCTTACCGGAGTTTGTCTCATCTGTCCTAAGTTGTCTTTGTTTTCCCCTGCCCTCCCACCCTTTTCTTCAGTGATTCAATTTTCATCCAAGTGTCTTTTAATTGTTGTTTCCGTGATCTTTTCTTTTCTCTCTTATCCGGTGGTTCATTGTGAAGATTCTCAGGAGCTTCCTGCTCATCTTTATTCAATCTTGTTATCTTTTCCGGCGAATTCAAGTCAATTATCCGTGTTCATTATATCCTATTCATCCTTCTAATTCTTTCCTATGTTGGAAATTCTTATAAGCCTATTTCGTTTATTCATTCATCTCTTTTCTATCCGGAGAGTTGAAGATATGCCAGAAGTCCTGATTTTCAATCCTTCAATTATTTCGAGGTGCTCAACCTCATCAAGTTTTCATTTGTACCGGTGCAGTATCTTTCTTTGTTAGTAATTGTTTCAACGGTGGTTTCTTTAAGTGGGCCCATAACCCACAAGCTTTCCCAGGATCTTTCCTGGCTCTTCTAATCCTTCCGGAGATCTCTCATTCTTTTCAACTATGACGTAAGTATGAATTTCATCAGTCATATTCTTTCTTCAAGATCCATTCGAACTTATTCTCATATTTGGCTCAACCTTTCATTCTTCATTATTCCGGAGTGTCTCAGTTATTCTTGGTGGTGTTCTTCTCCTCATTCTTTCCATTGGAGATTCGAAGAAATGTTTCTCTCAAATCTTGCTCCATTCTTGTGAAGATTGTCATTTCAGCTTTGTGTTATCTTCTTAGTCGTTGTCAATCATGAGTGTTCCTTCCATATCTATCTGGTGCTTTTCCGAATTGTTTTCATTCTCGATCCTCCGAAGGCCATCATTTCAGAACATTCTTCGTTCTCAGCTTTCAGCTTTCATCCTCAATTCTTCTCAATTGTTGTCTCTTCGTTCATCTCTCAATTATTTCGGTGCCTTGTTCAAGTTTTCTGTTAGGTGGATCATGATCTCTTCACTCTCATGTATCTCCATTAATTCTTGGTATTCCCATTCAATTGTGAATTCTCACCGGTGCTTCCTTCAATTATGCTTCACGTGGTGCATATCTATCCATCTCTTCAAGTTTCTTTCAAGAAGAATAAGTGGTACGCTAAATCCGTTGCTTGTCATCAATTAAACTTGATGAAGGATAAGCATAACATAATTCTTATTCTTGTTCATAGTAATCTGAATTCTTCTACCGGAGTGGCTCATGATATCAATTCTTTTCTCAAGGGCTTATTTTTCTTCTATCAAGTATCTCTTTGAGAAGCTTCATCTAAATCATTGCAAGGCCTTTAATCTTATTCTTTCATCTTTTCATTTCGGTGTTCCCCAAGAGGTTCGTCATGGTGGTGCTCATGGTATCAATTCTGTCTCAAGGTGTTCTTCAAGATTCTTGTGATAGTAGTTTTCATTCTCTTATTCATTCTTTGATCCCAATGATCTAGTTTTATTCTCCTGTTCCGGAGGCATTGTCATGTTGCTATTTTGGGTCAATCATGTTGTTCTATCAAGATCATGGTGTTCCCTTGTTCTATTTAGTTGTTTGTTATGAATATTGTCTAATTCTCCCATCTTATCGAATTTTTTGTCCCATTTTCCTACCGAAGTGCTGTCGAAATTTTCCGTGAATTCTTGCTTGTTTCTCATATCATTCCTCATCTCTTTGCAACCTTCAAGGATCGTTGGTTTCACTCGTTTGTCAAAGAAGCGACTAAATTTTTACCTCTTGCTTTCTCGTCCTCTTCTCCTTTCATTCTTGGATCTCGGGGCGAAATCCTCTTGTAGTGTAGGAGAGTTGTGACAGCCCGAGACCGACGCTCCAGAAGATTCCCATTCTATTCCATTTTCGTCGGGTGTTTATTTTTATTTGTCGCATCATCAGCATTGCATCGGCATCCCGTTGCCGCCAGTTTTCAAAACTTGCATCCGTAGTTAGTGTCGGTTCTCGCCGTTGTTCGTTCCGAGCCCGACCACACACGCACGCGCCCGCGGCATCGTTCGAATCTTGTTTTAAAAAGTGTGAGTAAAACTTTCTCTGATTGGGTTGGAATTTGACGTGCAGTCTTATTTTAATATAGCTAGGCCGCCTATCGAATTTCGTCGCAATCGGAGTCCGTCTGGTACCCGAACGGTCGACCGTATCGGCACCGTAGTCGGTCTATCGTCGGACGTCTTTGGGTGTTTTAAATCTCGTTGCCGGGCCGCCCGTTTTTCCTCTCGTCTCCGGATAACTACACTACATGGCCACTTAACCGTCCCCGCGTTCGAGATTGTCCAAATCCGACCGCGCGGTTGGATCCGGATCGAAATTCGCTAAACCTAGCCCCCCATTGTCTATATATAGACACCCGTGCATTTAAGACAGCCTATCTCTAATCCCTCCTCGTTTTCCACGCCCCGAAACCCTAACCCCACTCTCTCTCCCACAGCCTCTCTCTCCCCAGCCGTCGTGGGCCCGCCGAGCCCATCCGAGGCCCGCCCGGGCCCGGATCGCGTCGCCCCCAGCCTCTTCCTCTCCCTGCCCAAGCTCCTCCTGCCAGGAGCTGCTCGCCGCCGGAGCACCCCACCAGCCCCTCGCCCGGGAGCCCCGCAGCTCCTCCCGCCGCCCTGCTGCCTCGTCGGCAGGCCGCCGGAGGCCAGCCCTGTGCCGCGGCCTCCCTCTCCCCATTGACCTCGCCGAACCGAGCCCTCGTCCCAGCTCGCAGCTCGCCTCGACGCCGGGATCCGGTCGCCCTGGCCAGATCCAGTGGATCCCGAGGGTCCGCTTCCCCGAGCGCCGACCAGTCGCGACCCCTGCTGTCCCACGCCGCTTCTCCGGTCGCCGCCGGTCCCTGCCTCCTCGATCCAGGCAGGATCGGGAGGTGGCCGACGAGCATAGCGCCCCGCCTGGGCCTCCTCCCGCCTCGTCCCGCGGCGGCTGGGCCCCGCGCCAGCCGGCCCAGGTGGACGTAGCCCCGGTCCACCAGCGCCAGCAGCGTGCACCAACCGCTTCGGCCTAGTGTCCCCCCTCCACCGAGCCGGCCCAGAGCCGAGGTAGCTGCTTATTCCTCGCCCCGAGCGTCTTTCGGTTATCTAGCACCCAGTCCTTTTTCGGCCTGGTAGAACATTAGGCCCGGTAGGTATTTTTCTTTTTAGGGATTTTTTCGAAATTAATAAATTCCAGAAAAACAGACGTATATTAAAATGCCCGTATCTTTTAAACCGTATATCGGATCGAGGCGAGTTGTATATGGTTTTTGTGTAGAATCTCGCGTAGATTACGAATTTGTAACTTGCATGCATGTTTGATGTAGTTTAGCATGCCGAATGCCTAGATACATGTGCTGTCTATTATGTTAGCGTCCCGTATTAATTTTTCGTGCGTGTCCGTATTGCCCGAACCCCGTAGATAAAATGTTCATGTTTTAGGAACCCTATTGCCATGTATTTTAGAGTAGTGGTTGGTATTTTTGCATGTAGGGATTAACCGCTAGTTTATTTTACGCGTTTAGGACTTATTCCTACATATACGTGTGGCGTTGATTTTATTTTGCAACCCCTCATGTTATATATGTTTTTGGGGTAGAAAAATTCATAGGATTTAACTGTGCATTTAGTTTTAGCTTTTGAGCAAGTTAGTTCACGTGATATTTTGCTATGTTGCCCTCTTGTCTATTTTGTGGGATTTAATCCGCGCGTGATTTGTAGGAGTTGTCAACTAGAGAGTTGCCCTTTGATGTTTAGTATAGCCCGTAATTTTGGTTGCAATAGAAATCCATGTTTAGATATGCTTTGCTTGTTCTCAAGTTGCTAGAAAATAGTGTTGTTTTAGAGATGCTAAAATATTTCTAAGTTTGAATCTGTTATATTTTGTTGCTGTCTTGTCTTGACTTTATCTTGTGATCTGTAGCTCTTTTGAGGTTGGTGCAATGAAGTTAGTTGTAGATTTTGGGATTCTCTAGTATGCTGTGAATTTTGATGCCATTTGGAGTCTTGTAGCTATTGGTTTTTCTGCTGTCAATATGCCTTCAGATCAAAAATTGCAGTTTCATAGACTGCTATTTTCTCTAAGTCTGAAACTATGTGTGAGAAGCCATTTTGGGACTTCTTTTCCTAGTGATCCATGCTTCCATGCTTGTTGTTGTTAGTTGTATGTTGTAGTACCTATTGTCCTCTTCCGTATCATGTCTTGGTTGAGTATATTGAAGTTGTGTAGCTCGTAGTTGTGGGGTGTAGAAAATGCTATGTGGCTGATTTTGACAGATTGTAGTGATTTCTTGTTTAGCTCGTAGTTGTTGAACCGTAGCTCCGTTTTGATCGTGTCCTATATGAAACTTGCTTAGAATCTCATGTAGTTTCTTATTCTCTTGCTGGTTGTATGTTTTGAAGTGCTCGTGACTGTCGTTGCAGACATATTGCATTCATGCCATCATATCTTGCGGTGCTTGTATCTTTTGATCCGTAGCTCCGTTGGAGATGATCTCTATGTGTACATTGCTTGTAACGACGCGTAGAATCACGTGAACCTATTTGTTTTGCTGTTTAACAACTAATTAAATGTGTTAGTTCAGATCTCAATAGACTTGTAAATTAACATGTGAGGTCATTTCAGAGGTGCTATATGTAATTTCCGACCTCATTTAAAATGCCTAGATAGGTAGTTTAATTACGCTTCACCTCTTGTCATGTGTAATCACATTTAATATTGACGTGTATCTAATCGGGATAGAACTAAATAATTAAACGTGGAGTTTCGTCAATATGCAACTCGTTGCATATTGAACTTCGCTTAATGTGTATTGTTTGATTGTTCTGAATTGCCATGTCGTGACTTGCATGTATTGAGTTGCTCATGCATCATTTGTTTTGTGCATCGTGTGGTGTAAATCGTGTGTCGATTCTTGTTTCTGGTTTGCTCCTTCTCGATAGAGTTCCGCAAGCGTGTCGGAAGTGAGGACCCGTTCGACTACATCGGTTCATCTGCTTCACGGAGACATTCTTCTTCCACGCGGGATCTCACGCAAGATGACCATTTCCCCAGATACCATTACTATCATTGCCATGCTAGTTTTATCGCTTCTTTCGATTATGTCTCGTTGCCTACCACATGTTAAATATCAGCCTCTCAACAATGCCATGAAAACCTTCAACATGTTCAACCTAGCAAACCAAAGATTGTTATGTTACCGCTTGCTTAACCCTGTGTTAGCGTTGCTAGTTGCAGGTGCAGTTGCTTCCATGTGATAACATGGGTTCCTTGTTATATCACCCTATTAAACGCTATTTAATTTAATGCACCTATATACTTGGTAAAAGGTGGAAGGCTTGGCCTTTCTAGCCTGGTGTTTTGTTCCAGCTTTGCCCCCTTAGTTTCGGCTACCGGTGTTATGTTCCATAATTGAGCGCTCCTAACACGATAAGGGTTGTTATGGGGACCCCCTTGATAATTCGTTTTAGATTAAAGCTGGTCTGGCAAGGCCCAACATTGGTACTACATTTTCCCAACATATTAATCTTGTTAATACCGAAAGCATAGGGCGTCATGAACCCGAGGAGTAATTTCACATAATACAGGGAGGGCCAGTGCTGATGGTGCTGGTCCAAAACAGAGCAGCTTACTAACGCTACCCGGGGCAACTCGGCGTCTGGCGTGGTAACCATCGCTCATCGGTCGTGTCCTGAGAACAAGATACGCGGCTCCTATCGGGATCGTCGACACGCCGGACGACCTTTGACGAGATATCTTGTGCATCGGAATTCCGGTGATGCTTTGGGTAATCTCAGAGTTGAGGTTTTCCACTAAGGAATCCGACGAGATCGCGAGCTTCGTGGTCGAGGATTTCTATGCGGCTTGTGGTAATTTGTGATGAATTAGTTAGAGCACCCCTGCAGGGTTAAATCTTTTGGAAAGCCGTGCCTGCGGTTTTGTGGCAACGTGAAAACTTTGTTTAACACTGGTTCTAGATAACTTGAAGTTAACTTAATTAAAACATGCCAACTCAGTGCGTAACCATGACTGTCTCTTTCGTGAGTTCCTTCTCCGATCGAGGACACGGTGGGGTTATGTCTGACGTAGGTAGGTGTTCAGGATCATTCATTTGATCATCAGGAGCTCACGTCCGTTATGCGTAGATCATCCCCCTCTTTATTTCTTGTACTCGTAAGTTAGCCACTAAATAAATGCTTAGTCGCGTGCTGCAGCCTCACCACTTATACCATATCCCACCCATTAAGCTTTGCTAGTCTTGATACCTTTGCAAATGAGATTGCTGAGTCCCCTGTGGCTCACAGATTACTACAACACCAGTTGCAGGTACATGTAAAGAATACTTGACGCGAGCGCGTTGATTGTTCATTTGGAGTTGTTTCTTCTTCTTTGTCTTCGATCCAGGATGGGTTCCAGGCCGGCAGCCTGGGATAGCAAGGATGGACGTCGTTCTTCTTTTCTCGTTTGTTTTCATCCGTAGTCGGATCCTGCTCTTCTTCGTGATGTTTATATATTGTACTGATGTGACTCTGATGTAGCTCGTGGCGAGTGTAAGCCAATTCTATATATATATATTTTTTCTTTTTAGTACATGTACTTGTAACGATATCCATTTTTGCGAAACGACGAGATACGCTTCTATCCTTGACGAGGCCCTCGTGCCAAATTGAGGATAGGATCGTATCTTGGACGTGACATGGCCAGAGCTGACCGGGGCGATGACCTCTCTCGTCGGGGCCGGCGGCGAGCCACGCTCCTCCAGCTGAGCACCGAGAGGTCGGGGAGGAGGAGACCACGCGAGGGAGAGTGGAAGCGGATCATCGGATGTACGGTAATCATGAAACTAACAAATTTATGATGTATAGTCAGAACATGTTAATAGCTAAGATTCAATAAGCAACTTCAAAAGTCTACTTCTAGAAAGAAAAAGCTAGTGTGGCAGAACCAAGCTCTACCCCTAGAGAAGGAAAAAGAATCATCCAATAGCTGGATAACCGAATGTATAGGACCCTTTTACTGCAGATTCAGTGAGATAGCAAGGCATGTGGCCCGACGATATTAGACTACCAAAAGTCACAAAAGTGGGGCTTTTTTTCCTAAAAAAAGCAAAGTTTTGAATAGCGGGCTATAGCGGCGCTATAGCGCAGCTATAGCGTTTTTTGCCCTTCCAGCTACAGCTAGGTGATTTTAAGCCTCGATGGGAAAAGCCGCTAATAGCGTCGCTAATTGTCGTTAGCGCTGTAAAAATTTAGCGTTAGCGCTTTTTTTCCCGCTGGGCCGGTCCAAAGCTTCAGCACAAATCCAATTCACAGCACCCCCACACGTTTTTACCCTAAACCTATCCCCACACCACCACACTCCCACCCCGTATTCCTTTCCTCCCCTCCAAAAAAGTGCTATGGAGGCTGGCGGCGGCGGCGGCAGCGACGGCGACAACTACGCAGCGATGGCGACGTCTTGTTGACTCCCCCTCCACCGGCCACACTCCCTGTGCTGGTGACATCCCCTGTGCTGGCGAAGCCCTCCTTGCAGGGACGCCTGCTTCTCCTAGCGGCCGCCCTCGACGCCTCCTTCTCCGACGACCCTTTCCCAGTGACGCCCCCTCTCCAGCCATCTTCTCCTAGCCTACAATGAGTCAGCAGACCCCATCGACAGGCAAGTTTTGTCCTCAAATTTTTAAGTTTTATCCTCAGATTTACAAGTTTTGTAGCATGATATGGATGTATGATTTGATCCAGCCTGCTTCATTGTAATGGGATCTCTGTTATATGCAAAGTATTTGTTATATGTGTGTGCTTGCTCGCTTGCTGTAACTAAATTTTTTGAATATCTGAACTTGGAATAATATGTATGTGCAATTGTGCATGCTTATTTGCTTGCTGTAACTGAAATTTCTGAATATCTGAACTTGGAATAATATGTATGTGCATGCTTATTTGCTTGCTGTAACTGAAATTTCTGAATATCTGAAATTGGAATAATATGTATGTGCATGCTTATTTGCTTGCTGTCACTAAAATGAGTAAAACAAACAGCAGCAAACAGCAGCAACTTATGTTGTTTTGTTTCATAGGTGCAGGTATCTCAAGCGCTGCCTCTGTACCACAAACAGCAGCAACTCATGTTGTTGCATCAAATGATGCGGCACGGAAGTACTGTACTATGCCAGATCCTAATAGAACATACGCTCTGCAATGCAATTTCTGTAACAAGATATTAACTAGCGGCGTAACAAGGATGAAGTTCCACCTTGCTGGAATTAAGAAGTATAATGCTGCACCATGCCAGAAGGTTCCTCAGGATGTCAAGGAGGAGATGAAGGTTTTGCTCCTAAAGAGTAATGATGCGAAGGATAAGAAAATCACAGAAGTGGAGAAGTTAAGGAGTTCAGTTAACATAGATCACTCGGAGGGAGAACACGAGAGTGATGAAGATAGTGACAATGATGTTATGATTTTATCAACATCAGGCACAAGCAGATCCCAAGCCCTATGGACAAGTTCTGCAAGATAAGTGTAGAAGAAAGTGTCAAGAGGAATCAAGGGACAACTCTCAGCGAAAAGGTTCAATCAAAATTGTCATCTCAACAGTTAGAAGAGAAGAGGAATAGAGCTTGTGGGTAGATCTGCCAGTTTTTCTATGAAGCTGGCATTCCACACAACACTGTGACACTTCCTAGCTTTGCATGTATGCTAGTTGCCATTGGAGATTATGGCAAAACCCTTCAAGGACCTAGTGCCTATGAGATGAGTGGGCCATTCCTGCAGAAAAGAAAAAAGAAGATGCTTGACTCATTCAAGAACCATAAGAAAGCATGGGAGCACACAGGTTGTACGGTAATGACCGATGCATGGACAGATAGGAAAGGCAGAGGAGTAATGAACCTAGTTGTTCACAGCGGACATGGGGTCTTATTCTTGGATTCGGTTGATTGCTCGGATGTAAAAAAAGATGGGAAATACATCTATGAACTTGTAGACAGGTGTATTGAAGATATTGGGCCAGAAAAGGTTGTTCAAGTGGTGACTGACAATGCTAGTGTTAATACAGCAGCTGCAAGTCTGATGAAAGCAAAGAGACCATCCATTTTTTGGACTGGATGTGCAGCCCATTGTATTGATCTCATGTTGGAAGATATTGGGAAGCTGCCTGTAGTTGAGAAAACAATTGTCCTAGCAAGGCAAGTGACCGTGTTCTTGTATGCTCATACGAGGGTTTTGGCTTTGATGAGGAAAACTCTTGGAAGAGACTTGGTCCGTGCTGGTGTTACTAGATTTGCCACGGCTTATCTCAATCTAAAAAGTTTGCAAGACAACAAGAAGGATGTTCTTAAACTATTCAGATCAGAGGAGCTAAATGACATGGGGTACTTAAAGAAGGACAAGGGTAAGAAAGCTCAAAAGGTTGTGCAAACTGATTCCTTTTGGAAAGGTGTTGACATTGCTGTGAATTTCTTTGAGCCAATGGCTAATGTGCTAAGAAGGGTGGATAGTGATGTGCCTGCGATGGGAGTCTTCCATGGTTGTATGCTAGATGCGAGAAAGGAAATTTGTTTGAGGTTTGACAATGATGAGAGTCGCTTCAAAGCTGTTATGGATATCATTGACAAGAGGTGGGATAACAAACTGAAGACGCCACTACATTTGGCTGGGTACTTTCTCAATCCCTACTACTACTATCCAAACAAGAATGCGGTCGAGAATGATGGATCATTCAGAGCAGCGGTCATCCATTGCATTACAAGGATGATTCAAGATGAAATGTTGCAAGAAGAGATTATTGATGAACTCAACATATATGAAGAAGAGGCCCACTCTTTTGGAACGGACATTGCCACGCGGCAGAGAAGAAACAAAATTTTTGATCCAGGTTAGTACAATTTGTTTTAAACCAGTTTCAAACTTTCCCTATTTCCCATTTTGTATATGCGTAAGTATATAACTATATATCTAATAATCTGTGAATGACTTGATGCAGCAAAATGGTGGTTGAATCATGGCACAAGCGCACCCAAGCTGAAGAATTTGGTAAGAAAGATCCTCACATTGACATGCACCTCCTCAGCTTGTGAGAGAAACTGGTCATCATTCGAACGAGTAAGAAAGGAAACTATAACTCTAAATGCCTACAAAATAGTTTATTTTTGTTCTCATGTGTTCCTTGATTTGTTTTCATCTACATTCAATTTTTCTTCACTATGTAGGTTCATGCAAAAAAACGTAATAGACTACTCAGTGATCGGTTGAGGGATCTTGTCTTCGTCAAATTCAACGCGAGGCTGCAGCATAAGAGAGCAAATAAGAACAGGGATCCTATAGAGAAGGTTATCAATGATGTTCTGGAGGATGAAGCCAATGAGTTCATTACTGGGATCGTTCCTAATGACAATGCCAGTGAACATTTAGGTAATGAAGCTCAAGCTCAACAAGAGACTTCAACATCACAAGCACAAGGAAGAAAAAGAAAGAGGTGTGCAGTAGCCAAGAAGAAGAGGAAGAAGAGCATCCACTCTCTTCTTAACAGCATTGAAGAAGATCCCATGCTATGTTCTTCATCTTCGGAATCAGATGATCAAGCTCAAGATGAGTCTAACTATGCCTCTGGTGATTCAGATTGATGCACTGCGATTGTATGGCTGTTCGTATGTAGTTTGCCATCTTACTTTTGTTATGTGCAAGTGTGACTTTAGTCCTGCTGGTTGTTAGATTGTGCAAGTGTTGTGCAAGTGTGCCTTTTGTTGTTATGCGCTCAACTGAACCATCTCCTCTGATTTACAAGTTTCTATGACTAGCTGGGTAGTATATGTATATTGTATATATATTTGATACCTGATTGTATTGTTATATTTTGTTTTTCTCATTATTTTGTAAAACCGCTAAATGATGGCATAGCCCGCTATAGCTTTGCTATAGCCTCTTTTAGCTGTTGGCAGAGCCGCAGCTAAATGGCGTAGCCCGCTATTTAAAACTTTGAAAAAAAGTGGTTGATGATAGAACCGTTAGTTCATATGATTACACAGACCAGGTATCATCAATTAGATTGTTTGCATATCAGATCAAACAAATGAGTAAGGAAGCAGTCTATACTGATAACAGAAAATAGCTTGCGGGAGATTCTCAAAGAGTAACTTGCCCTTATGCAATTAACATCCACCTACGTCTAATCTGAAATGCAATAAACGGCAGAATCCTATCTTAATAAACTGACTAACAGGAAAAGACATGTTCAAAAAACAAGTTGCAGATCAAGTTGTAGCACATAACAAAACAATCAGAGATAAGATATCATGATCTAGAGTTAACAATCTGCATTGGTGGTGGAGGGGCAGAGGCCATGGCGTTGGAGGGGATGAGATACGTGCAGATGAGGAACAGTGGTGGAGGACACAGCTTGGGCCGACGAGTGGCTGCTCAGGGGCGGGGAAGAGAGCAGAGACGACAGGAGTAGGCTCCAGGGTAGGGGGCCTCGGGCCGCCGCACCGCCGCCGCCGGCGATGAGGAGGACGACGCCGCCCCGTCCCCTTCCGTAGTGGGCTCTGACGGCATCCGCTCGTACCAGTGGCCGTGGCGCTCCGCGCGCAGGCTGCATCCGCTCGGACGGCGGGCTTCACGGAAGGGGAACAGGTCGAACGGGGGGCTCGTCCGATCTGCTGGGCACCGGGGAGGAGGGCGCCCGCGGCGCTGAGGTAGGAGACCAGCACCACTGCCGGTGCCCACAGAAAGAAAGAGTGCAGCGACGGCGTTGGGGATGAGCGCAGCAGCGGCGGTGGGGAGGAGCACTGCGAGTGGCGGTGGCGTGGCAGGGAGCGTGCGGAGATCGATAGAGGGAGGGGGGCGTGGAACGGGGCGATGCGGCATGGATTATTTTTGGATTTGTCGCCGACGTGGATGCAGCGAGCGAGCGCCCATACTGCGTACGTTAATGTGTTGGATTATACATACATGCACCAGCCCGTTTAAGCAAAAAATAATAATAATTCCTCCAGTGATCGTTTTAAGCAAAAAATTACCATGTTCAAGCAAAAGCTCCAGTTCCAGCACAACAAAGTGAGAACATCTCTAACAGCTATCCGAAATTAGGCCTCGGTTTTATAAGGCACGAGACGACAAAAAACCCTCTCCAACAGTTGTCCTAAACGGTGTACTATGATGGGCTGCTCAAAATTTTCATCCTATCTGTTTCAAATATGGGAGAGAGAGGGCCGCGTGCGCATGTTGCTCTATAGTTTTCTTTTTCGTGCGTGCACGGCCAACTTCCGTTTTCCTTCCCCTCCCCTCACTGCCCCCGTGCGCGATTTGCCCGTCACCGCCGCGATTCGCCCGCCCGCCACCGCTTTGATCTCGATTAGCCTGCCGTCGACGCTCCCCACCCTCGCCGACACTCCCCCGCCCACACCGCCGACGATTCAGCCCTGATTCGCCCATCGCCGACGCTTGATTTTGTCGCCGCCGCCGCGCCATAATTCGGCTGTTCTTCGGCTGCCTCCGCGACCATGTGGCCGCGGCGCAGGTATGGGGTCCGTAGATCCGGTGGCTACGGTGTCCGTGACTCGTTGTGGTCGCGCCGCGACGGGAGGAGCCCTGCGCTGCCGGTCTAGAGCGGGACGGGCTTCGGTGGCGCGTGGCTGCATGACTCTGGCCGGTCTGCAGCGGAGATCACGGTGGACCACATGCGGATGTGGCTCCGCACCTTCCCCGCGGTGGACCACAAGTTTTTGAAAAATTTCCAAAGCTGATTTCCAACATTTGTAACCATCTACTGTGAATACATCATTTCCAAATGTAGCGGCTTGTGATGGTTTCTTGAAAAGGAAACAACAAAAGCGGAAGGCAGCCTCCTTTTTCACACTATATTCCAACCAATCAAACCGATCTAGCCATTGTAGTTGAAAAGATCTCCAAATTTTACCATCCAATTTGGCTTCAAATTTATGCCACTCTGCTTCGTTTCTCCCTTTCAACAAATAGGCTTTCCTAACTTGAATTGGAACTTCCGGGGCATAACTTTGTATTGGAATTCGATCTGCCGGATCACCAAAAATCTGACTTAGATGAAATTCGTGTACATGATGCCTAGGTGCTGGCTCGTTTATGCTCTCATTAGTTGGGGGATTAATACTCTCACTTGAAGGACGATTAGTGCTCTCTGATGGAGTAGGAATATCTATGTGTTGTGTGTGTTCAGGTTCAGGTGGAACAGGGGGTTGTTTGAATATGAACTGCTACTGCTGGCAAACCAATTGTGCAGATTTTTTCTCTTCATTTGCAAATCTACAAAAAAAAAAGATTCATGGATTAGATGTTTATAACTAGAAGATACCATTGAGTCAGTGTTGCACTGAGTTGAACACTTAAATAAAATTGTTAAAAAGGGCAAACCTCTGTTGACTGTGTTGTTGCTATCCGAGTCTTCACAAAGGGGTCGACCAGCGTCTCGCTCTGGCAATCCGGCGAGGGGGGGGGGGGAGGTGAGCCACTGCCGTCGGCCGACGCACTTCAGGGAAGGGGCGACTAGCGCCCTGGCTGCTTGTCGAGACGGGCAGACGACGACCAGGCCGAGACGACGACACCCTGCCTGCTTGGGAACGATCGAACGGGGAGGGCGGGTGGAGAGCAGCGAGCCAGGAAGGAAGGGCGACTTGCGGAGAAGTGTGGGGCGGCCGGCTAGGGTTCGTGGATGAGGAGATGTGTGGCGCGGCCGACTGCCTCGCTCGAAGCCTGTTGTGTGCGGGGCAGCGAGGACAGCTGGGTTTGGTAGGTGGGGGCAGCTGGATTTGCTTGCAAGGCTTGTATGTGATGATGTATTACCGAGTGGGCCGCGAGATATCCAGAGTGCCGCCTTTGTTTTAGGGGCCACAAAGTATAGTGTGACACCTTTTGCCTTAGGCGTCATTCTAGGTCTCGGACGCCAGACAACATAGTATCTGTGCTCCACGTTATACATTAAGCTCAGTTTCTATGATATTTTCTAACCTGACTCAAATCTGATAGTACCTGTTATCCTAGCAACTTGATGGTTTTAGGTACCGAAAACGGCCCATAGATGCCTTCGAAACGTGGTACACGTACCGGGCAAGATTGCGGAATACACGCTGGTCCCGGATCCGAGAGGAGCTAGGATGGCCACGCGCAACCAGCCTGGTGGTGGACCACCATTTAGCATTTTTCACGTGGACGTTCCACTCGAAGAAGAACATGCATGCGTGTCAAATTTGGTCTTGGACGCTTGGCTTTTCAAGCTACTCCCTCCATACCTAAATATAAGTCTTTTAAGACATTTCACTACATGTCTACATACGAAGTAAAATGAATGAATCTATACTTTAAAGTATGTCTATATACATTCGTATATAGTTCATTAGTTGAACCTCTAGAAAGACTTATATTTAGAAACGGAGGGAGTAGCATGCATGCATGCACCTATCTCGCTATAAATTCACTCCAAGTTAGTTCATGCTCTTCCATATCCCCTCGCCCTTGTCGGTCTCATCTACGTAGCTTGTAGCCCACAGAGCAAGCAGTGGCACCTGTTCTGCCTCTCCCACCGGCGCGGCCATCTATATATCTACTCTACAACAAGATTTTGGATTTCGTTTTCAGTTTTGTACCGCTCCTGGGCGAAATGGCCGAAATCCAAATCTCTGCTCTACAGTCTACAACCGTGCCGGCAAAGAACGTCGACAGGCCGGTCTACATCGCGCGGTTCAACGTCCAAGGCAGCTCTGCCGACTACGTCGGCTTCATCGCCGCCATCCGCAACAATCTCGCCAACCCGAAGCACTCCACGCACAACCGTCCGGTGCTGCCGCCGGTGCTGCCGTCGGTTGTGCCGAACGTCGAGCCGACGCCGAGCCGATGGTTCCACGTTGAGCTCAAGACGAGGACCAGCACGCTCACGATCGCCGCCCGCGCCGACAACCTCTACCTGGAGGGATTCAGGAGCAGCGACGGCACGTGGTGGGAGCTCACCAAGGGCCTCATCCCCGGCGCAACCTACGTCGGCTTCGGCAACAGCTACGGCAACCTCCTCGGCAACTCGCTTAATCTCAGCAATCTCCCTATCGGCCGGCAGCAGATGAACGACGCCGTGGACGCCTTGGCCAGCCGCACCAGGGCCGATCTGACCTCCGGCCCGAAGCAGCACGAGGCGAAGGAAGCGGTGGCGACGCTGCTCCTTATGGTGCACGAGGCCACGCGCTTCCAGTCCGTGTCAGGGTTCGTGGCCACCCAGCTGCAGGCGAAGGACAAGAAGAGCGACAAGATAACCACGGAGATGAAGGCCCAGGTGAATGGGTGGAAGGAGCTGTCCAAGGCTCTGCTGAAGACGGACGTGAAGCCGCCGGCGAAATTCACGCCGATCGAGAAGATGGGCGTCCTGACTGCGGAACAGGCGGCCGCCACGCTCGGAATCCTGCGGTTTGTCGAGGTGCCTGGTGGGATGACGGAGGCCAAGGCGCTGGAGCTGTTTCATGCGAGTGGCAGGAATTAGAGCTTTGTTGCAGTCGTGCAGGTGCACACTGATGCTTCACGCAGCCAAAATCCTAGCATCCACGTAAACTTGCTCTGTTTTATTATCCTTTATTTATAATTTGCATTACCACTGTATTTCGAATAAACATGTTGAGACTTGAGGAGTGATAAATAAATAAATTAGCATCATAAAGGCCAGGGCTACGCGTCAGTCGACCATTTGGGTAAGCCACCACTCACCACTCATCGCACACCCATCCGATTCGTTCATCTGCAGCCGTCGGATCTGACCCTTCGGCTAGCATTTTCTTCTTTTCCTCGCACCACTACCCACGTTTCTCACGCGTAGACCCCCCCCCCCCCCCCCCCCCCAAACCTCCTCCATTGGGGCCGTGGCCGACGAGATCCGGCAGGGTCCCGGTCGCGAGTGGTTTTCACAACCACGGTCACCGACAGATGCAGCTCTAGATCCTGACTGGTGCCAGCTTGCGTAATAAGGTGGGCAGCTTGGTAATTTTCCACTAGGCTGCCCCATGACCTCGCCTCCTATTTTACGGTCGTCACTAGCCTACACTATGTTGCCGTATGCGAGGAGCACCACACTTTGTCCTTGGCTCTCCTTGCGCCCTGCAGCCATAGTGTTCATTATACATACATGCACCAGCCGCTTAAGCAAAAAATCCTTCAGTGATCGGTTTAAGCAAAAAATTACCAGGTTCAAGCAAAAGCTTCACTTCCAGCACAACGAAGTGAGAGCATTGTTAGAAGTATATTGTGTTTAAGATAGAGATATGAGTTAGAGTTAGAATTAATATATTTAAATTATACTAGCACAAGGACCATGCGTTGCAACGGGGAATATAAATTTTAGTTATTTTTTGAATGAAATGCATGGACAGTTTTTTACTCAGCAAACATGTTTTGAATTGATGAATTTTTTGGAATTAGAGAAAAAATCTTGAAATTAATGATTTTTTTAGTTTATGTGAACATTTTTTATATATTTCATAGACATTTTCTTCGAACTCATGAATATGTTTTTAATGCATGATCATTTTTTGAAAATCATGATTTTTTTAAATCATCCACATTTTTTTGAATCCGTAAACATTTAATGACTTCCTAAAGCATTTTTTGAGTTATAGAACAATTTACGATTTCATGTTTTTTTTCAAATTTCGCAACTTTTAAAATTTGGGTTTCTGAAAATTCCCTATTTAATTTATAAAGAAAAATCAAATTGAAAAAATAAAATATGGGCGGGCTCATGAACTGGTGCTAGGACAAAGGAGGTGCATGCTGCAATTAAAGAGAGAGAAAAGGGGGAGAAGAAATTGCAAGAAAGGGGGATCGAATCAAGCTCTCCTGGGTGCACAAGAGGTGCTCCAGCCACTACGCCAAACGGCTGGTAGTGGTAGATTAGGGTCTCAGTCTTTAAGAAGTATAGCGTTGACAGGAAAACAATCTGAACCGTTTTTTTCAATTATGGGTGGCATAGTGGGTGATTTAAGCCAACTTCGAGGGCAATTTTAATGACGTATCACAGAAGCAATAGGTGCTTTATTAATAGATAAAGACAAGACTTGTCCTCTACTTCAAGTGTTTCTTCTCTCACATGTACTCCTATATATACCCCTGCAAAGGTTAGATCAATACAACAACAAAACAACAACATTCAGACATCCTACACTTTCTACATGGTATTAGAGCGGTTAGTTTCACGACGTCGATCCTAGGACCTCCATCACTACCGCATCGCACGCCGCCCACGGGGAGAACAACTCCTCTCCTCCGGGGCGCGACACCCGATCTCGATCAAAGATCGGATCGGTTCTTTAGACTAGTTTAGATCCAATTTTCGAATCAATTTTTTTAGTAGATTAATCCTTATTAGCCACCAAATAAATTCTACATCCCTCAAAATCCCATGAAAAGCAGTACAAGATTCGGCTGCGATCATGGTAGCACGGTCGGCTTGACCACGCGCCGCTGCATGCGACGGGCACGAGGGACATCGCCAGATTATCTGCATCGACGGGGAGGATTCCGGCCTGCAACGACAACCAGCGGCATGTGCACATAGGCTCTACATCAACAATCTGCCCAGCCATGCGCTGCAGTCACCGCGAGGCCCACAATCGTCTCAATCCCTTCATCGGGTGTATGATCTGCAATCGTGCGGCCAGTCAGATCAGCACCTACGGCCATACGCGCAGCAGTCGTGCATGCATTGGATGGATCCGTGAAGATCCATCGCATGTTCCCGTGTCCTAACATATCACGGTGCATGACGTGGACAACTCCGCGTCCATACTGTTGGGGAACGTAGCATAAATTCAAAATTTTCATACGCATATTCAGATCTTCCTATGGAGAGACCAGCAACGAGAGAGGGGTAAGAGCATCTTCATACCTTTGAAGATCGCTAAGCGAAAGCGTTGCTAGAACGCGGTTGATGGAGTCGTACTCGCAGCGATTCTGATCTAGTGCCGAACTACGGCACCTCCGCGTTCAACACACGTGCAGCCCGGTGACGTCTCCCGCACCTTGATCCAACAAGGAGGAGGGAGAGGTTGGGGAAGAACTCCAGCAGCACGACGGCGTGGTGTCCATGGAGAGACGAGGTCTCCCGGCAGGGCTTCGCCAAGCACCGGCAGAGAGGAGGAGAAAGAAGGGCAGGGCTGCGCCGAGGGAGAGGCAAAAGTCTATCTCCCAAAGGCCAAAACCCCTCTCTATTTATAGGAGGAGGGGGAGGGGCTGCGCCACCCCTAGGGTTCCCACCCTAGGTGGTGCTGCAGCCACCAGATGGGAAAGGAGGCGGCGGCTAGGGAGGGAGGGGGTGGCGCACCACCTGGTGGGCCTAAGGCCCACCTGTGCCTAGGGTTTGCCCCCCTTCCCTCTCCCCTGCACATTGCGCTGAGTGGGGAGGCGCACCAGCCCACCTAGGGGCTGGTTTCCTCCCCACTTGGCCCACCTTACCTCCCGGGATCGTTGCCCTCCTTCGGTGGACCCCCGGGGCCACCTCCGGTGGTCCCGGTGGTCCCGGTACGTTACCGGTGATGCCCGATACACTTCCGGTGTACGAAACCATCCGTCCTATATATCAATCTTTACCTCCGGACCATTCTGGAGCTCCTCGTGACGTCCGGGATCTCATCCGGGACTCCGAACAACTTTCGGTAACCTCATATAACAATTCCCTATAACCCTAGCGTCACCGAACCTTAAGTGTGTAAACCCTACGGGTTCGGGAGACAGGTAGACATGACCGAGACACCTCTCTGGCCAATAACCATCAGCGGGGTCTGGATACCCATGGTGGCTCCCACTTGCTGCACGATGATCTCATCGGATGAACCACGATGTCAAGGATTCAATCAATCTTGTCTACGATTCCCTTTGTCTGTCGGTATAGAACTTGCACGAGATTCGATCATCGGTATACCTATACCTTGTTCAATCACGTTACCGGTAAGTCTCTTTACTCGTTCCGTAGCACGTCATCGTGTGAATAACTCCTTAGTCACATTGAGCTCATGATGATATTCTACCGAGTGGGCCCAGAGATCCCTCTCCGTCATACGGAGTGACAAATCCCGATCTCGATTCGTACCAACCCAACAGACACTTTCGGAGGTACCCGTAGTGCACCTTTATAGTCACCCAGTTACGTTGTGACGTTTGATACACCCAAAGCACTCGTATGGTATCCGGGAGTTGCACAATCTCACGGTCGAAGGAAAAGATACTTGACGTTAGAAAAGCTTTAGCATACGAACAATACGGTCTAGTGCTATGCTTAGGATTGGGTCTTGTCCATCACATCATTCTCCCAATGATGTGATCCCGTTATCAATGACATCTAATGCCCATGATCAGGAAACCATGATCATCTATTGACTAACGAGCTAGCCAACTAGAGGCTTGCTAGGGACACATTGTGATCTATTTATTCACACATGTATTACTGTTTCCTGTTAATACAATTATAGCATGAACAATAGACGATTATCATGAACAAGGAAATATGATAATAACCATTTTATTATTGCCTCTAGGGCATATTTCCAGCAGTCTCCCACTTGCACTAGAGTCAATAATATATTACATTGTGATGTATCGAACACCCATAGCATTATGGTGTTGATCATGTTTTGCTCGAGGAAGAGGTTTAGTCAACGGGTCTGCAATATTCAGATCCGTGTGTACTTTACAAATATCTATTACTCCACTCTGGACATGGTCCTGGATGGAGTTGTAGCGGCGTTTGATGTGCTTGGTCTTCTGGTGAAACCTGGGCTCCTTGGCTATGGCAATGGCTCCAGTGTTATCACAGAAGAGTGTCATTGGACCTGACGCGCTTGGAACCACTCCAAGGTCGGTGATGAGCTCCTTCATCCAAATTTCTTCATGAGCCGCTTCTGAAGCAGCTATGTACTCCGCTTCACATGTAGATGCTGCCACGACTTCTTGCTTGCTGCTGCACCAGCTCACTGCCCCACCATTCAACACATATATGTATCCGGTCGGTGACTTAGAGTCATCCGGATCTGTGTCGAAGCTAGTGTCGACATAACCCTTTACGACGAGCTCTTCATCACCTCCATAAACGAGAAACACTTCCTTAGTCCTTTTCACGTACTTAAGGATATTCTTGACCGCTGTCCAGTGTTCCATACCTGGATCACTTTGGTACCTCCCTACCAAACTCATGGCAAGGTTTATATCAGGTCTGGTACACAGCATGGCATACATTAGAGAGCCCACGGCTGAAGCGTAGGGGACATAACTCATCTTCTCTCTATCTGCTGCCGTGGTCGGCGACTGAGTCTTACTCAATCTCATACCTTGCAAAACTGGCAAGAACCCTTTCTTTGAGTTTTCCATATTGAACTTCTTCAATATCTTGTCAAGGTATGTACTTTGCAAAAGACCTATGAGGCGTCTTGATCTATCTCTATAGATCTTGATGCCTAATATGTATGCAGCTTCTCCAAGGTCCTTCATTGAAAAACTCTTGTTCAAATAGGCCTTTATGCTCTCCAACATCTCTATATTATTCCCCATCAATAATATGTCATCCACATACAGTATGAGGAAAGCTACAGAGCTCCCACTCACTTTCTTGTACAGACAGGCTTCTCTGTAAACCTGTATGAACCCAAACGCTTTAATCACCTCATTAAACTGAATGTTCCAACTCCGAGATGCTTGCACCAGCCCATAGATGGAGCGCTCGAGCTTGCACACTTTGTTAGCACCCTTAGGGTCGACAAAACCTTCTGGTTGCATCATATACAACTCTTCCTTAAGGTTCCCGTTAAGGAATGTTGTTTTGACGTCCATTTGCCAAATTTCATAATCATAAAAGGCGGCAATTGCTAACATGATTCGGACTGATTTCAGCTTCGCTATGGGAGAGAAAGTCTCTTCGTAGTCAACTCCTTGAATTTGTCGAAAACCCTTTGCGACAAGTCGAGCTTTGTAAACGGTTACATTACCATTTGCATCAGTCTTCTTCTTGAAGATCCAGTTTTTTTTTCTATGGCTCGCCGGTCATCGGGCAAGTCCACCAAAGTCCATACTTTGTTCTCATACATGGATCCTATCTCGGATTTCATAGCCTCAAGCCATTTGTTGGAATCCGGGCCCGCCATTGCTTCTTCATAGTTCGAAGGTTCACCGTTGTCTAACAACATGATTTCCATCACAGGGTTGCCGTACCACTCTGGTGCGGAGCGTGCCCTTGTGGACCTTCATGGTTTAGTAGTAACTTGATCCGAAGCTTTATGATCATCATCATTAACTTCCCCTTCAGTTGGTGTAGGCGCCACAGGAACAACTTCCCGCGCTGCGCTACTATCCTGTTCGAGAGGGGGTGTAATTACCTCATCAAGTTCTACCTTCCTCACACTTACTTCTTTCGAGAGAAACTCTTTCTCTAGAAAGGATCCGTTCTTTGCAACAAAGGTTTTACCTTCGGATCTAAGATAGAAGGTATACCCAATAGTTTCCTTAGGGTATCCTATGAATACGCATTTCTCCGCTTTGGGTTCGAGCTTTTCTGGTTGAAGTTTCTTCACATAAGCATCGCAGCCCCAAACTTTAAGAAACGACAACTTAGGTTTCTTGCCAAACCATAGTTCATACGGTGTCGTCTCAACGGATTTAGACGGTGCCCTATTTAAAGTGAATGCTGCAGTTTCTAATGTGTATCCCCAAAATGATAGCGGTAAGTCGGTAACAGACATCATAGATCGTACCATATCTAGTAAAGTGCGATTACGACGTTCAAACACTCCATTGCGTTGCGGTGTGGTAGGCGGCGTCAGTTGTGAAACGATTCCACACTTCCTTAGGTGTGTGCCAAACTCGTGACTCAAATATTCTCCTCCACGATCAGATCGTAGACACTTGATTTTTCTGTCACGTTGATTCTCGACCTCACTCTGAAATTCCTTGAACTTTTCAAATGTCTCAGATCTGTGCTTCATCAAGTAGATATACCCATACCTAGTCAAATCATCGGTGAGAGTGAGAACATAACGATAGCCACCGCGAGCTTCAAATAAGTTGGTTGCTCTCTCCATTATACCTGAGAATGGAGTCTTAGTCATCTTGCCCATGAGGCATGGTTCGCATGTGTCAAATGATTCAAAATCAAGAGACTCTAATAGTCCATCAGTATGGAGCTTCTTCATGCGCTTAACACCGATATGACCAAGGCGGCAGTGCCACAAGTATGTGGGACTATCATTATCAACTTTACATCTTTTGGTACTCACACTATGAATATGTGTAACATCACGATCGAGATTCATCAAGAATAAACCATCCACCAGCGGAGCATGACCATAAAACATATCACTCATATAAATAGAACAACCATTATTCTCTGACTTAAATGAGTAGCCATCTCGCATTAAGCAAGACCCTGATAAAATGTTCATGCTGAAAGCTGGTACTAAATAACAATTATTAAGGTTTAAAACTAATCCCGACGGTAGATGTAGAGGTAGCGTACCGACGGCGATCACATCGACCTTTGAACCATTCCCGACGCGCATCGTCACCTCGTCCTTGGCCAGTCTCCGCTTATTCCGCAGTTCCTGCTTTGAGTTGCAAACGTGAGCAACAGCACCGGTATCAAATACCCAGGAGCTACTACGAGCGCTGGTAAGGTACACATCAATAACATGTATATCACATATACCTTTAACGTTGCCGGCCTTCTTGTCCGCTAAGTATTTGGGGCAGTTCCGCTTCCAGTGACCCTTTCCCTTGCAATAGAAGCACTAAGTCTCAGGCTTGGGTCCATTCTTTTTCTTCTTCCCGGCATTTGGCTTACCGGGCGCGGCAACAGCTTTGCCGTCTTTCTTGAAGTTCTTCTTACCCTTGCCTTTCTTGAAACTAGTGGTCTTGTTGACCATCAACACTTGATGCTCTTTCTTGATTTCTACTTCTGCACACTTGAGCATCGAGTACAACTCGGGAATGGTATTCTCCATCCCTTGCATGTTGTAGTTAAGCACAAAGCCTTTGTAGCTTGGTTGGAGAGACTGGAGGATTTTGTCAATTATAGCATCATCCGGAAGTTCGACTCCAAGTGAAGTCAGACGACCGTGTAACCCAGACATTTTGAGTATGTGCTCACTGACACAACGGTTCTCCTCCATCTTACAGCTAAAGAACTTGTCGGAGACTTCATATCTCTCGGCACGGGCATGAGCTTGAAACACTAGCTTCAGCTCCTGGAACATCTAATATGCCCCGTGTTGCTCAAAACGCCTTTGGAGCCCCGTTTCTAAACTGTATAACATGCCCCACCTAACCAGAGAGTAGTCATCACTCCGCGTTTGCCAGACGTTCAGAATATCCTGGGCTACTGCGGGAGCGGGAGGGTCACCTAGCGGCGCATCAAGGACATAATCCTTTTTAGCTGCTTCAAGGATGAGCTTCAAGTTGTGAACCCAGTCCGCATAGTTGCTACCATCATCTTTCAGCTTGTTTTTCTCTAGGAAAGTGTTGAAATTGAGGTTGATGTTGGCCATCTACAATATTTATAAAGACAACTTTTAGACTAAGTTCATGACAATTAAGTTCATTTAATCAAATTAAGTATGAACTCCCACTTAAATCGACATCCCTCTAGTCATCTAAGTGATACATGATCCATGTTGACTAACCCGTGTCCGATCATCACGTGAGACGGACTAGTCACCATGGTGAGCAACTCCATGCTAATCATATTCAACCATACGACTCATGTTCGACCCTTCGGTCTCTTGTATTCGAGGTCATGTCTGTACATGCTAAGCTCGTCGAGTCAACCTAGGTGTTTCGCGTGTGTAAATCTGGCTTACACCCGTTGTATGCGAACGTTAGAATCTATCACACCCGATCATCACGTGGTGCTTCGAGACAACGAACCTTCGCAACGGTGCACACTTAGGGGAATACGTTCTCGAAATTTTAAGAGGGATCATATTATTATGCTACCGTTGTTCTAAGCAATAAGATGTAAAACATGATAAACATCACAATGCAATCATATAGTGACATGATATGGCCATTATCATCTTTGCTCTTTCGATCTCCATCTTCAGGCATCGCATGATCATCATCGCCACCGGCGTGACACCATGATCTCCATCATCGTGTCTCCGTGAAATCGTCACGCCAACTACTACTATCACTACTACTATAGCTAACCGTTAGCAATGAAGTAAAAGTAGTAAGCACATGGCGTTGCATCTCATACAATAAATTAAGACAACTCCTATGGCTCCTGTCGGTTGTCATACTCATCGACATGCAAGTCGTGAAACCTATTACAGTAACATGATCATCTCATACATCATACATGCAACATCACAACTTTGGCCATATCACATCACATGTCAAACCCTGCAAAAACAAGTTAGACGCCCTCTAATTGTTGTTGCAAGTTTTACGTGGCTGATTTGGGTTTCTAGCAAGAACGCCTTCTTACCTACGTGACAGACACAACGATGATATGCCAAAGCTATTTACCCTTCATAAGGACCCTTTTCATCAAATCCAATCCGACTAGAGTAGGAGAAACAGACACCCGCTAGCCACCTTTATGCACGGTGTGCATGTCTGTCGGTGGAACCAGTCTCACGTAAGCGTACGTATAAAGTCAGTCCGGGCCGCTTCATCCCACAATACCGCCGGAAAAGAATAAGACTAGTAGCGGCAAGCAAATTGACAAATCATCGCCCACAAATTTTGTGTTCTACTCGTGCATAGAATCTACACATAGAAAACCTGGCTCTGATACCACTATCGGGGAACGTAGCATAAATTCAAAATTTTCCTACGCATATTCAGATCTTCCTATGGAGAGACCAGCAACGAGAGAGGGGTAAGAGCATCTTCATACCTTTGAAGATCGCTAAGCGGAAGCGTTGCTAGAACGCGGTTGATGGAGTCGTACTCGCAGCGATTCCGATCTAGTGCCGAACTACGGCACCTCCGCGTTCAACACACGTGCAGCCCGGTGACGTCTCCCGCACCTTGATCCAGCAAGGAGGAGGGAGAGGTTGGGGAAGAACTCCAGCAGCACGACGGCGTGGTGTCGATGGAGAGACGAGGTCTCCCGGCAAGACTTCGCCAAGCACCGGCAGAGAGGAGGAGAAAGAAGGGCAGGGCTGCGCCGAGGGAGAGGCAAAAGTCTATCTCCGAAAGGCCAAAACCCCTCTCTATTTATAGGAGGAGGGGGAGGGGCTGCGCCACCCCTAGGGTTCCCTCCCTAGGTGGTGCGGCAACCACCAGATGGGAAAGGAGGCGACGGCTAGGGTGGGAGGGGGTGGCGCACCACCTGGTGGGCCTAAGGCCCACCTGTGCCTAGGGTTTGCCCCCTTCCCTCTCCCCTCTGCGTTGGGCTGAGTAGGGAGGCGCACCAGCCCACCTAGGGGCTGGTTCCCTCCCCCACTTGGCCCACCTTACCTCCCGGGGGTGGACCTCATTCGGTGGACCCCCGGGGCCACCTCCGGTGGTCCCGGTACGTTACCGGTGATGCGCGAAACACTTCCGGTGTGCGAAATCATCCGTTCTATATATCAATCTTTACCTCCGGACCATTCCGGAGCTCCTCGTGACGTCCGGGATATCATCCGGGACTCCGAACAACTTTCGGTAACCTCATATAGCAATTCCCTATAACCCTAGCGTCACCGAACCTGAAGTGTGTAGACCCTACGGGTTCGGGAGACAGGCAGACATGACCGAGATACCTCTCTGGCCAATAACCATCAGCGGGGTCTGGATACCCATGGTGGCTCCCACTTGCTCCACGATGATCTCATCGGATGAACCACGATGTCAAGGATTCAATCAATCCCATATACGATTCCCTTTGTCTGTCGGAACTTGCCCGAGATTCGATCGTCGGTATACATATACATTGTTCAATCTCGATACTGGTAAGTTTCTTTACTCGTTCCGTAGCACGTCATCGTGTGACTAACTACTTAGTCACATTGAGCTCATGATGATGTTCTACCGAGTGGGCCCAGAGATACCTCTCCGTCACACGGAGTGACAAATCCCGATCTCGATTCGTACCAACCCAACAGACACTTTCGGAGGTATCCGTAGTGCACCTTTATAGTCACCCAGTTACGTTGTGACGTTTGATACACCCAAAGCACTCCTACGGTATCCGGGATTTGCACAATCTCACGGTCGAAGGAAAAGATACTTAACATTAGAAAAGCTTTAGCATAGGAACAATGCGATCTAGTGCTATGCTTAGGATTGGGTCTTGTCCATCACATCATTCTCCCAATGATGTGATCCCGTTATCAATGACATCAAATGCCCATGATCAAGAAACCATGATAATCTATTGACTAGCGAGCTAGCCAACTAGAGGCTTGCTAGGGACACATTGTGATCTATTTATTCACACATGTATTACTGTTTCCTGTTAATACAATTATATCATGAACAATAGACGATTATCATGAACAAGGAAATATGATAATAACCATTTTATTATTGCCTCTAGGGCATATTTCCAACACATACGTCTTCCCAGGTCAGTAAACCTGAGAATGGTTTCATACTTGAACCATACCCATTTATTTATCTCTCAAAACCATACTTGAACCATACCCATTTAGTGTCATTTTTAGCCCAACCAAAACCAAACCCACTATTTTTTTCACCCAAAACATAACCATGGGTTTAAACCCAGTACATAACCATGGGTTTGCTTTAATGTACATACGATTGCACAAATTGACATGTTAAGAAACAAATATGATTAAAAAGGCATAAGTGCATCTACAACAGTTTAGAAACAAAGTAATCCTTGAGATACAGTCAACACACAGTAAGAGACAAAAGAACATGCCCATGGCTGATAAGCTCACTAACAAGTGTATTAAAATCAAATTGCTTAGCGAAAACACAAGAAAACACTTCCGATTTTAATATGTTGTTTCCCCATAATACATAATTACATAGTGCGTTACGGCATGCACGCGGATCAAAGATACTCGTTCTCGGTCGTAGTTGATTATTTCATATAACCAATGCCTAAAAACCGGTTTGGACCCATAGTTCATAACCGCTAATAACCAAACCGTTTAAACCCATAACCAACTATACCCAAATAGGTTTCTCCATATACCCAAACCAAAACCAAACTAAAAAAATCTCAGCCCAATAAAACCTGAACCAATCAAACCCAAAGTAAGAACCGAACCGTTACACCCGGTTTTTTAATAACCATTCTCACGTTTACAGGTCAGACAAGTTGCCCGTCTTGGATCACGGGAGGGTGGACTCCTGAACTCCGTCGACTCCGTCGAGTCCAGCGCCTCATACGACCACGAACTACACCGAGCCAACCTACACCACCTCTTCCATGAAGCTACATCAATCTGCACCTGTACTTGCGTCGACAACTCGACATGCCATCTACATCGAGCCGAAGGACTACATCCATCAACCTGCACTCCATCAAGCCGAACTATATCAAGCCAAACCACTTCGTCAAGCTGGGGCATATTTTTGAAAAGTGACATCAACACGCACCATCCACACGCCAGGATGATGTGTAAAAAGATGTAATTTTTCATCGACTTCTCCAGCACGATACGTCATCGACACTTCATCGTCACAGGGACACCTTCAAGCAACGCATCATAGTCGACACGCCGCTGCAACGCCTTTGCCGATACTTCATCGCCAAGGTCTTCATCAATATGGTCTTTATCATCATCTTCATCAACACACTGCCGCCACCTTGTCCACAAGATGGACACCTGGTGGGATGACGGCGGCCATGGCGCTGGAGCTGTTTCATGTGAGTGGGAGGAATTAGAGCTTTGGTGCAATCGTGCAGGTGCACACTGAAGCTTCACGCAGCAAAAATGCTAGCATCCACGTAATCTTGCTCTGTTTTATTATCCTTTATTTATTATTTGCATTACCACTTTATTTTGAATAAACATGTTGAGACTTGAGGAGTGATAAAATAAATTAATTAATTAATATCATAAAGGCCAGGACTATGTGTCGGTCGACCATTTGGGCCAGTCACCACTCACCACTCATCGCACATCCATCCGATTCATTCATTTGCAGCCGTCAGATCTAACCCTCCTCCTAGCATCGTCTTTTTTTCCTCGCGCCACTACCCACGTTTCTCATGCGCAGAGCTCCGCCCCAACTCTCCTCCATCGGGGCCGGGGCCGACGAGCTCCAGCAGGGTCCCTAGTCTATGGCCGCTGGGATTGCATGGCGGTCGCTAGTGGTTTCCACTACCGCGTCACCGAGAGATGCAACTCTAACCCCTGACTGGTGCGAGCTTGCGGTTCACCATGGTTGCCATATCCCCAACGTCCCCGACTCCGGCTCGTCGCGGCTGTCAGCTTGCATCATCATATCCAAAAGAAGAGAAGACATTCTACAGTACATCGTACTACCAAATTTAAGGGGTCTTAGGGGTGGTAATAAGCCGATCCAACGGTTAATAAGGTGGGTAGCTTGGTAATTTTCCATTAGGGTACCCCATGACCTCCCCTCCTATTTCACGGTCGTCGCTAGCCTACATTATGTTGTCGTATGCGAGGAGCACCACTCCTTGTCCTCGGCTGTCGTTCTGCCCTACAACCAAGCTTGCTGCATGAAGTGTTCATTATACACACATGCACCAGCCGTTTAAGCAAAAAATTCTCCAGTGATCGATCTAAGCAAAAATTACCAGGTTCAAGCAAAAGCTCCACTTCCAGCACAACAAAGTGAGCGCATCTCTAACAGCTGTCCCAAATTCGGCCCGGTGCCTTAAAAACGGTTTTACAGAGCACAACACAGCACAAAACCCTCTCCAACAGTTGTCCTAAACGGTATCCTATTTATGCGTTGTCCTACATTTACATCCGATCTATCCCAAATATGGGGCACAGAGGGGCGAGTGCGCCTGCTGCCCTATATTTTCCTTTTTCACGCGTGCGCAGGCAACTGTTGTTTTCCTCACTGCCCTCGCACGTGATTTGCCCGCCGCTGCCGGATTCGCGTGCCCCGCCACCGCTCCGTTAGCCTGTCGTCGACGCTCCCCCACGCCCGCTGACACTGCACCACCCACGCCGCCGCCGATTCGGCCCTGATTCGCCCACCACCGATGTTTGATTTGGCCGCCACCGCCGCGCCATGATTCGGCTGCTCTGGCTGCCTCCGTGACCATGTGGTTGCGGCGCAACTCCGGGGTCCGCATATCCGGTGGCTACCGCGTCCGTGACTCGTTGTGACCGCGTCGCGATGGGAGGAGCCCTGCCTGCCGGCCTGGAGCGGGACAGGCTTCCTCGGCGTGCGGCTGCGTGACTCCAGTCGGTCTGCGACGGGGATCACGGTGGACCACAGCGGATGTGGCTCCGCACCTTCCCGATGCCGGAGCTCGCCACGGGCACCTACGACGCCGTCGTGTGGCAGTACGGCCGGGCGAGGTCGGAGATGAATTTCTCTGACGTCAAGACCACCGAGGATGCCACGGTCATGGCTCCGGGGTTACGCATGGTTTTCCGCGCCATCGAGGAGGAAGATCGAGAAGCACGTCGCCAACTGAGGGTCGCAAAGGCGGACGAAGCGGCGATGGAGAAGCTTCGCCAGGAGAACTCCGACCTCGTGAAGGCGGAGGAGGAGTTCTTCGCGAGCTGGGGCGCGAAGAAGCCAAAGACGGAGGTCGGCCCTTCTATAGCTGCTGGACCCTCAGCTCCGGTGATCAACAGCAAGGACTCCGACGAGTCCGGATTATCGGACTTTTACTCCGACGACGAATCCGGTGTCGATTGGAAGACACTAATGTGGGAACCCGGCCTCTATTTCGCTTTTTAGCATGTTCAGTCGAAGTTTAGGTTGAACTTTTAAATTTGGGTCGGTTTGTCAAAGTATATGTATAAAATGTCGTCGAACTATCTTAAATTTGTCTCAAATTTGGTTTGAAATTGGCTATGTATGTCCAAAAATAGGGAAGCTGTTGGAGAGGAGATGCCTTATTATAGGGCAACTGGTAAAGTAGAAAATATTCCATGTCCTAAAACGTTAAAACAGGTGCTCTATAATAAAAAAATTGATGCCTAATTTAGGGCAGCTGTTAGAAATGCTCCCAAGAAGAGAGCTCGAGTGGCCGATTGTAGCAAAAAAAGTTAAGCTAGTTCCAGCAAAGATATAGCCAATTCCAGCTAAAACACCTCACAGGCAACCGGTTCTAGCATCAAAGGCGACTGGTTCCAGCACGTGTCGCTTGTGGTTGCAGCATATGATGGATTTGTCTTCACCACCGATGAATGTGAGTTCTATCACCGTCTTCAGCACCGGCGAACCCACGGTTACAACTTTGCCCGTTGGATGTAGCTTGGCTAAACCTTGGTTGCAGCTCCACCACTAACGGTTTTAGGTATCTTAGCAGCCGGTTGTACATATCCCCCAATCAGGTGGCATCGTATGATGCAGCTCAACCCACCGGTGTCGTGCCACCAACCTGGCTTTGTAGATCCCGTCGCCACGGGTTGCATCAAAGCATCAAAAAATAATGGGCCACCCTCCCAGCTAGGCCATCGGTTGCATACACTACCGCCTCTGCACACATATGTTGTGGTTGTGCTCACGCGGCGGCGGTCGCCATTGCCGGCATCAGTGGAGGCCTCACAACACTCCGGCAGTCACCTGAAAATGTAGTTGGGAGAGAAGACGCGAGAAAAAGAGATATGATGCATGCAAGGAAAAGGGCATGGCTGAGCACCTCCCGGGAAAGAGATAAGGTAGAATTGGCAAGTGGTATGTGGGCCCAATGCGACATGAAGCAAACGGGGGTGATGGATTGCTTCTCATCCGACAATGCGCATGAATACCGGCCGAATCCTTAGGCCTTGTTTTACACAAAAGGATTGGGGAGGTTTAGGACATGTACAATGATACTATCTTAGAAGTGTCATAAATGATGAGATGAAGGAGAGAGAAATCATAAAAAATATTTGTCTTCTTTTATTTAAGAGAAGACAAGAGATGATCTCTTAGCACAATATGCTCATCACGTTTTTAGGAATAACTAGTTATTAAAGATAAGGTTAAAAGGTGATCCATTATAAGACATTTTTTTGTCATCTCTAAATTACATGCAAGATTTAAGATAAAACTATCATATTAACCATTGTACATGCCCTTACGGAGGGGAAATTTAAGAGGATTGGGTGAATCTCTTCCTTCCATCCAATCCTCTCAAATCCCCTCCCCCCATCTCCAAATCTTTCACATACCCTTACTATTTGGTATACAGGGATTCATACAAAGGGTTTGCAACATTACTATACTACAGTTAAAAAGGCAATTTTTACAACTTCAAAAGCTCACATAGGAAATGTACTTAGAACAAAGATTCAACTAAATTACGCAAAGCAACAAAAATGCTCATATAATTTGTTTCAGGTACTATCAACGGATAAAATGAACTTGGTACATGCATACATGCCACGGTCCAAATGAAAAAACATGACACATACCATGGTCCAAATTTGAAATATAAGATGTTCGGTCAACAAAAGTCAATGGTTCATCACAACATGAGCACATGTTTGATCGAAAATGCTGCATGACATGTTTGCGGATGGCACGGTGTGGAGGAGACTTGTGGTAGAAAAGCATGGTGGCCCATCTTCCGCAAGATCAAGTCCCTATAAAAACACAGATTAATTGGTCCAAGGTTAGATCTAAGTTAACACTACAGGATAAGGCATTACATGGCAGATCTAAGTTAACAATCTTTCAAAATAAACATACAAGAAGCAATAGACTAAAGAAGAAAATAAGCAGCAACAACAGGTTGCGTATCCATGTGCATCCAGCCAGCCAACCAAGAGAGGGTAAATAGCTACTAGCATAATTTAAAATGTAGCACACTCTACAAATGTGATGATGCAGGTAAGCCTTATGTGTGTAACTAGAATTCAGTTGGTAATAGTCAAACAGGTTGAACCTGAAAATAAATACAGTTCTAAATCACAACTACTTATCTCTAATACTCTAACATGACCATTTTCATGTTCAGAATTTACATTCACTAGTGCAAGAGTCATATAGTAAAACTACTAGCAATAGCCTCTAAATATTACGAGACACACGATAACATAAGGAAATAAATTGTTAATTATCACCATACAAAATCAGAGGTCAAGAATACTAGAAAGAAATGATGCATTCATCAATTTTAGTGGTGAAGGTAAAATAACCTTCTATGTAAGAGAAGATCCTAGCATATTTTAGGACAAACAACCACAGACCAAGAGATCATGGTAAATTCAGATCCTAGCATATTTTAGGCTAACATCTAGGTTCAGGAGCGGAGGTGGAGCAAGAAAAGAAGCATTCCTATTCTTTGTAAATGTTGTTACAGTTTGCTTGTACATACCTCGAGGCAACTCTGCCATTTTGCTTCAAAGGAACACGTCGACGCTCTCTTCATCTTCGGCGGCGGCATTGAAGAAAATCTCACAATTCTCAGCATTTTTTAACACCTTGTATGCGACGGCTCTTTCTCCATGTGAGTTGCTTTCCATCTTGTGCAGAACAGCAACGCACTTGCTGATGGTGAATTCTTGGGCATTTTGACCCTACGAACACAGCACACTCCTCCCCACTTGCTTCTGTTTGATATCCACATAGTGTGCCATGACTTACACCATTGGGTCATCCCGCTTCTTCTTCTTGGGCTCCTTTTCCCTTGCTTTTTATTGGAACCACCGGGACCACCTTCTCAAGTTACATCACTTTGAGTACCATCTCTTGGACCATCACTTTTAATAGATCCTCTTGGACTGTCACTTTGAGTAGCTCCTCTTGGACCATCACTTTGATCCGCATGTATTGGATCATCATACATGTGTAAATCATCACTGTAATGATTCGGATCAAAAGAGAAGGCAATCTCATCTCTTTCAACTTGAGGATTACCGTCACTCACTTGCGTAGACTCGACTGATGTAAAATTGAAATCACATTCTATTATGTGTCCTGCACAAGCACCCAAGTTCTCATTAAAGGTCACATAGCAATATAAATTCATTATAAAGGTCAAGAAAAAGGTAGCAAATGAAAATCCATTAAACTCACGTCATAAAGATCACCTAGCTTGTCATATAGAATCTATTGATCCTTACACTCTTTATCCTTCTCTTGAATATGTTGTTTTGCGAAATTTGCATGGCCAAATCTTTCGTGGAATATTGTTTCCATCCTATTCCAAGATTCAGTAGACCAACCATTCTGCCCCCTATGATATGGATTGTTGTGTTCTGATAACCCACAAGTATAGGGGATCAACTGTAGCCTTTCTCGATAAGTAAGAGTGTCGAACCCAACGAGGAGCTAAAGGTAGGAAAAATATTCCCTCAAGTTCTATCGACCACCGATACAACTCTACGCACACTTTACGTTCGCTTTACCTAGAACAAGTATGAAACTAGAAGTACTTTGTAGGTGTGATAGGATAGGTTTGCAAGAAAAGAAAGAACACGTAAATAAAACTAGGGGCTGGTTAGATGAAGAAGCAATTACGTTAGTTTGACGAGTGTGGAAAAGTGGTGGTAGGAGTTGCGGAATTGTCCCTAAGCAATTGACTACGTTACTAGACCGATAGCAAGTTTTATGTGGGAGAGGCCACGTCTAGCATGTCATCCCTTACTTGGAATTCTATGCACTTACGATTGGAACTATTAGCAAGCATCCGCAACTACTAACGTTCATTAAGGTAAAACCCAACCATAGCAATAAGATATATTGGTCCCCCTTCAATCCCGTATGCATCAATTTCTATGCTAGGCTAATGCTTCGGTCACCCTTGCCCTCCAATACATAGTCCTATTAACATACTACTAACCCTATGTTGTGATCCACGCGCGCGCTCATATGATGGGCACCAAAGGAAAGCAACATAACCACAAGCAAATTAAACCAATCATAGCAATTCATCAATCACCGATAGGACAACGAAAATCTACTCAAACATCATAGGATGGCAACACATCATTGGATAATAATATGAAGCATAAAGCACCATGTTCAAGTAGAGGGTACAACGTTTTGCGGGAGAGTGGACCGCTGAATATAGATGGGGGAAGGTGATGGAGGTGTTGGTGAAGATGACGGAGGTATTGGTGTAGATCGCCATCACACGATGATGTCTCAGGCGGCGTTCCAGCGCCGCCGGGATTGAGGGGGAGAGAGCCCCCCTTCTTCTTCTTCTTCCTTGACCTCCTCCCTAGATGGGAGAAGGATTTCCCCTCTAGTCCATGGTTTCCATGGCGGCGGAGGGGCGAGAGCCCTCATACGTCCATTTTGCATCATGCTTTCATGTTGATATTTATTGCTTTATGGGCTGTTATATTACTTTGTGGTACCATATTTATGCCTTTTCTCTCTTATTTTGCAAGGTTTATTTGAAGAGGGAGAATTCAGGCGGCTGAAATTCTGGACTGGAAAAGGAGAAAATCTTAGTCCACTATTCTGCACATCTCCAAATGTCGTGAGAAGTTAGGTGGAATTTTTTGGGATTATATAAAAAATAGGGATATTTAAATTAGTGCCCCTGGTTCCTTAGTTGTGCTCACTTTTCCCCACGCTCCAAACTTTTGCTCACTTTTCCCCTCTTCCTTAGCTGAAACTCTCACAAATGCTCATAGCGGCCGTTTGTTGTCTTGACCGTCCATTGACCGTCAATTGAACGTTTGTTGTCTTGACCGTGACCGTCAATTCCTGACGAGTGGGGCCGAGTCTTCGGCTGACTGTTGCTTGCTGATGGCTGGGACCGCAAGGAGACACATATTGGGCAGCTTGTCTGAATCTGAAACATATCTAGACAGGCCGCACTGCACCGCGCCGCCCCGCCTCCTCCGCCGGCGTCGTGTCGCGTCCACCGCAGTTTTTTCCTCCACCCTATGCCCCTATTCCGTTCGTCGGCGACGTCGCGTCTCCGCCAGATATAGCCCACCTCCCCATCTAGGATTACATGGCGATGTTGAGTGAGGACGCCCGGAATGCAGTCGCCCGTGGAGAGGGGTCGAATCCGCGTCAGATAATTCATGGATTAAACCTGGGTAAGCATTGTTTCCTCTCGACTTGACGTTCTAAGTCGTATTGTAGGCAGTATTTGACTTATGTTTGCTTGAATCATTCGAATTTGTGCTCAGTTTTTCCCGGCTAACTGAAGCCTTTATTTCCTTCAACAAAATAGGATTGATCCCGCGCTGGCTTTCCGGCTGGCGATTAGAATGGAAACTAGTGTGCTGCGTGGTACTAAAGCGCATTTGATTTCATCATTTTTCTATCCCAAAGTGGTAGAAACCAGCATATCTTTCAAAGATTTGCAAGCTGAGCTCAGAAACACATATCCCTGGAGTGATGCCGATGCTGTTGAACTGAATTACTTCAGCAGTGAAGAGCAAAGATTTCTCCCACTAACTTGGGACGATCATATGCCGTTGCTTTTTGCTGGGATTGCTGGCTGCCGATTCGGTAAACTCCAAATCGATGTGCTTCAGCCACGCGCAGAACGGGTGAAGGGGAAGGGAGTTCAGACATCATCTGCCTGTGCTAATAGCCAGCACCCCGACACTCCTTGTAGGTCGACACCAAGTAAAGCAAGTGGTTCATGGAGCCACAACATGCCTGCTGCCAATTGTGGTTCCGATTCAGCTGCTGCTTCTCGTGTACCTTCTGCAGTTGGTGTAGAAGAGGATGCAGAACCTGACGAGGCAGTGCCTACAAAAGATGATGAAGACGAGATGATGTTTCCAGAACTGGTCGATGTAGCCAGTCAGCAAGCAGTGGATGACGAATATATGGAGGAGCCCATCAGCCAAGCTAGGTTTGATGACACTGACGATGAAGAGAAGGTGGAGAACATGGACAGCTTAATCGAGGATGAATACGATGGTGATGACATGCCAACAATTGAGTGGAACAGGGAAAAACCTGAGCTTAGTGTAGGTACCATTTTCCAATCAATGGTGGACTGTCGGAATGCAGTGACAACATGGTGCATTATATCTGAAAACACCTATAAGATTAAAGGAGTGAGCCAGCAAGGTTCACAGTTTTTTGTCCATATCCTAGGTGTAGGTGGAAGTTGCATGCATCTCGTATGAGAAAGACCAAATATATTCAGGTAATCCAAGTTCAGTTAGTAATTTAGTTTCAGATTGTTGAGTAAGGTTTCTTAACTATTTTCTACCCTTTTATTTTGTTTCAGATAAAGAAAAACCCACACAAGCACACATGTCCACCTGGAAGGGGAGGGGGGAAGGCCAAAACCAAGCTAGCAAAAACTAGGTGGGTGGTAGATGCTATATTGGATTGGCTGAGAGAAGAACCTGGACTTGGTCCAACAGCACTCCATGGGAAGCTTTTTGAGAAGTACAAGATAGAAATTCCTTACATGAGAATTTTCAATGGTAGGGAAAAGGCTCTTGACAGAATTAATGGTCAATGGAATGACAGTTTTCAGCTGCTTTACACTTTCAAAGCTGAAGTGGAGATGGCAAGTCCAGGGAGTGTTGTAGAGATTGACAAGCATACAGTTCAATTCAAAATAAAAGGGAAGTCATTTCATAAGGAGTGCTTCAGAAGGGCTTTTGTTTGTTTCAAGGCTTGCTGGCAGGAGTTTCTAGATGGTTGCAGGCCCTATTTGGCCGTAGATGCTACACATTTGACTGGAAGATGGAGAGGACAGCTAGTAGCAGCTTCTGCAGTTGATGGACACAACTGGCTATTCCCAGTTGCATTTGGTGTTGTGGAGGCAGAGTCTGAGGAAATTTGGGTCTGGTTTCTGCAGCAGTTGCGCAACATTATAGGCACACCCCCAGGTTTGGCTATACACACAGATGCTTGCAAGGGTTTAGAGAGTGCAGTGGAAATTGTATTCCCTCGAGTGGAGCATAGGGAATGTATGCGACACCTAGCGCATAATTTCAAAAAGAAGTTCAAAGGTAAAGTTTGTGATGAGAACTTATGGCCAGCATCATACACATGCAGCAAAAGGAAGCATGAACACCATTTGAGAGTGTTGTATGCTCAAAATCCTCTTGTGAAGGAGTACATGGATGCACATCATAGTAAGGTGTGGTCAAGAAGCAAATTCAACGAAATCTGCAAAGTAGATTATGTGACCAGTAACCTTGCAGAGTGCTTCAATTCAAAGTTCAAGTCAGTGAAAGGGCTCTTGTTGTGGCAAGCATTTGACAAGATGAGGCAAATGATCATGATAAAGATGGCTCTTCGCAAAAGAATTGCAGAAACACAATATGTTGGTCATCAAATGCTCCCATCACTGATTAAGGCATTGCACTTGAAGGCAAGAGGCCTGATGATGAAATCTATTCGATCTGGTATATATGAGGCAGAGGTTACCTATACTGACACTAAAAATAGGATATGGAGGTATCCTGTGGACCTAAGTACTAGAGAAGGTACTTGTAGGCAATGGCAGATCCGTGGGAAGCCATGCATACATGCCCTACATCTGATGACCGTTATCGGAGGTGCAGATGGTGAAGTTGGTCAATATTGCTCTGAGTATTTCTCTGTTGCCAAATTTATGGCTGCTTATGCTGACAATGTGCCTGCACTATTGGGGAAAGATCAATGGAACATAGTAGATCCAGGGTTCAAACTCCACGCTCCTATCATTACTAGACCACCAGGAAGACCAAGGAACCAGAGGATTAGAGTAGGTGAGGAGGGTCGTCTACCAAAGAAACGTGCTTGCAAAAAGTGTGGAGTTCTGGGGCATATTGCTAGGCTTTGTACCAATGCAGTGGATGCATCATTTGGAAAGGAGGAAAGATGGACATCAGCCAATGCTGAGGAGAATGCAACAGCAATGGAGATTGAAGATGCAGTGGAGAATGCAGCAGCAATGGAGATTGAAGATGCAGTGGAGAATGCAGCAGCAATGGAGATTGAAGATGCAGTGGAGAATGCAGCAGCAAGTGAAGTAGAAGATTTTGAAACCATGGCCTTTGATGGTTTTGAAGCTATAAGAGAGGAAGAGGAGGGGTAATTGTTCCAATTGTGCCTTTAAAGATTACTGAACCCATAGATGACCGTCAAATGGTCGTCAAGTGCTCGGCGAGTGGAACTACTCCATCAGCACCTCCACGAGGAAAACACCAAGTAAAGCCCAAGATCAAAAGGAACAAGAGTCTGAAAGAAAAGAGCATCTCAACTAGGGAAACCAGGAGCAAGACTGTGATGCCAGCTGCAAACACAAGGAGCAAGTCAAAATTTTGAATTAAGTTGTTAGAAAATGTTTGTGTTGTCAATTTGAGGGCGAGTCGATCGCTTAAAACTTGGTAGATTTGTATTAAGATGTTGGCATCTTAAAACTTGGTAGCTTTGAGCTACTGTAATAATGTTGGCATCAGTTGTAATAATGTTGGCATCAGTTGTAATAATGTTGCTTCTACTTTGGTTCCTTATTTGAGTCAAAATTCAAATTTCCATCAAAATTTGAATTTAAATCAATATTTGAATTTGGGCCAAAATTTGGATTCGAGCCTAAGTTGAAGTTGAACATTGGAGGTTCATTGCTCTGTGCGGTGTATTTGATCGAGCATTTCAAGTCCAATATTCTTAGGTGAACAGTCCGAATGAGAAATGTGCTAGAAACGAGCTCGAAAGCTAGGGTAAACAGCCCTATTTGAAATCAAGTTTTTTTTGACCTTCCCTAAATGAGACATATATATTTTTATTAACACTTGTTCCATATATATAGGGTAAAAACGAAGTCTCACTATTTATTGATTAATATTCATATTACTACTTTTTTTTTGAAAAAATATGCTTTTAATTCAAAACCGTCAAATAACACGTTTTAGAGATGAAAATGAATAAGTTCAGATCCTTCTTATTCACTCCAAAATGAAGCTATGGAGATTTTTCTGATTTTTTTTTAATTGTTTTTTTTCAAACCCTAAACCCTCTCTCCCTAAACCCTAAACTCTAAAAATGTTCATAGGTGATAGCTCATTTTTGTGAAGGCTTTTTTCATGAAAATGACCTACACCAAGTTTATATTTTTTTCTCATAACCTTGTCACATATGACAGCTATGTGCGCAAGAATTACAACATTTTGATTTTTTTTTTTGAATTTTTTAAAACATTTGAACTTGATTTCGACAGGTCACTTCAAAAAATGACTTTTCAAAAAAACGCCCCTATACCGAGTTTATTTTTTTTATGGTAACTAGGTCTCATAAACAGACGAACTATGTTTGTTTTATATTTTTGCGATTTTTTCTAATTTAGTTATGGCCATTTGAAATCTGGTCAAACCCTAATAACCCCGTTGACTCGCTCATAACCCCGCAGAAATGCTCCAAACCCTAGCGTCGAACGTCCGCCGTCTGATCATACCCTAGCGCCAAACACCACCCGTCAGATGTGGGCAGGCATGCGCGATCCGCGTGATGCATCCTGATTGGCTACTGCACTGACCTTTTCGGCTTTTTACGATCTGCCCCACTTTACATATGAAATTGTATTTTTCGCACATGACCACCACATGTCAGTGTTAAGAGTTGGTTCAAATATTCAAACTGCAAAATACAATGTGGCAAATCGTCAATATAGCTTCCCCTTCTCCTCTTCTCCATGTGACAGACAAAGGAATCGAGCAGATCGAGCAATTCCTGTGTTTCTTTCCCCATCTTCTCATTCTTCTTCCTCTCGACCAATTCCTCTGTTTTTTCCTCTCGGGCGATATGTCGACCTCCTCGTCAGCCCCCCGTTCCACGTGGCCGGTGTATGGTCCAGTGCCGATGACTCGATGCACTGACTGCCCACGGATTGCGCCACTGAAGCGGTTGACTTCGAAGGAGGAGAAGAATGGGAACTTTGGGCGCGAGTTCATCAAATGCGAGAGCAAGCCGGAGGGGCAGGTTAGATCTGAGTTTTCCTCGCATCCTTTATCTCTGTCAGATTTGGATTTAGGTTACATGATTTCATTTTCTGATCATGAAGAAATGCCACCATTTCGAGTGGATGGATGATTACATCCAAAGGCTTCAAGGGTTGGGCTTTCTGGATTCGAGGGGGGATGCAATCCGCGAGTTCAATCTGCCCCATGACAGTGCCGCTCCGGCAACAACAGCGCGTCCGGAATACCCGACGGTGGTAGATGTCGAACTGAAGATGGAATTGAAGAAGATGAACAAGAACTTCAAGCAGCTGATTGAGTTGAAGAAGAAATCCAATCTGATAGCTTTAGGAATACTTGCTCTAGGAATTTTTTTTACTTGATGGCCATCTCTTGTTAGAGATGTTTGTCTACTGTTGTTGCCACTGTTTAGCAATCCTCGTCTGTTTATCTCAAATGCAACTCTGTTTAGTGCAAACGTCGATCTCTGAATGTATGCAGTTTACTGTTAAGTTTTGACACTTTCAGTTACGACAGAAGACAACTACCAATTCAGTGATAGGATTATTTTGTTAGCTAATAACCTCGAGTGTTGGGTCATACCCTAGCTCGTCAGATGACAGTAAGCAGTACTTGAGCAGCACGAGGGATATACATCAAGTTCATCTCTTCTCTCTCGCACTTGCCAAACTTTTGTCCTCGAGTTCGTCAGTTCTGCTAGAAAAAAAACCTAGTTTGCGGGCCCAAAGAGAATCAAGCTGCAATAGGCCCACAAAGGATAAATGATGCCCAGAAACAAGTGATGTTTCTTTTTTTGTTTAGGAACGATTGCTTTGTTCTTTTGTGTTTTTGATTTCTTTTTTCATTAATTTGATTGCCCAATCTCTTCTATCTCATTGAGGAATTTTTTTGGCTTTCCTTTATGGGTCCCTTCATTTATCCTTTTGACTAAAGCCAAACATCTCAAAGTGTAGTTTTCTACATAGTGTAATTTATACTTCATGATTGGAAAAAGAGGTCCAACCATACTTCAAACATAGTGTAGTTTTCTACATATTAAAGTAGGGATTAAAGTATATAAAACTACACTTTTGACTAAAGCCAAACATCTCAAAGTATTTGATACTTCAATATTTCTGAAAACCAAAGTATTCTTGGAATACCTAAAAAATACAGAGCTCAGCAAACCAAAGCCGTGTACAAATGTACAATCTGTTCTTATTTTTAGAGGGCATCTATAAACACATCATTTTTAGTTAGTTTGGTTAATTTTTCCCACGCCAATTAGCCGTGTCTAAACTTGGGACAAACAAAATACAAACATAACAAAGCATTAATATAACACACATAACTTAATATAACTTAGATAGGGTTGCTAGGGCTACATATATAAGTTCTTGGGACATAGACACCAATTTCTTACATAGATAATAATAATTAGTAGCTAGGTCGGGCAACACACACACCAAACTAATACTACATACTACTAGATAGGGTAGCTAGGGAAACACCGCCATGTCTTCACCGTCGTCTTCACCTTAACCGTCGGCTTCACCGTCTTCTTTGCCGCCGGCTTCAGTACTTCTCCTCCTCAAGGCCGTTGTCGCCGAGGTGGTACGGGAGGTTGTGCATGCGGTCGCGAGCGGGGAAGATGCTCTCGAAGTCGGTGAAGATGTTATAGGTGGTGAATGCGATGAACTCGCACCCACACCAATACACCTTGCCGAGCAGGTGGTAGGCATCGAACCTGTTGGTGAAGTGGACGACGAGCCCTACCGGTGGAGCGTTGGCGTGGGGACGCTGCTCCACGAGGTTGAACATGGGCGGCGAGCCCGCCGGGAGGTGGTGGAAGCCCGCACGGAGGAACCCCCGTGCAAGCTCGGTGCTACCCCTCCAGCGTGAGAACGCCCACACGCGGAGCGATTCCTCGACAACGACGTTGGCGGGGTACCGCCGTTCCGGCACGGTGGGAGGCCCTTGGGATGTTGGGCCGTAGAACTGCATCTTGAACGCTTCGCTGAGTGGAACCGCTCTGGCTTTTGGGGGAAGAAGAGAAGTGGGAGGCGCAGATGGATCTCTAGAAGAAGAGGCAATGAAGGGCAGTTTAAATAGTCGGGGGAGACGAAGTGGGTACACGCGCAAACGGCGTAGATCGTGACTCGGTGCTGCTGTGTGAACCGATGCGATCATCAATGTGTGAACGTGAATCGAAGCGAGCGTGCTCTGCGTTGGCGGCTGCCTCCCCCTGCTGCGTTGGCGACTGCCTGCCTTCCCCTTCTGCATGCTCTGCGTTGGCGGCTACCCCTTCTGCATGCCCCTTCTGCCACCGGCACAACTGAATCGAGCGGCAGCCGTGCGGCCTGAACTGATGCCTCGACATATCGACGCGAGCGTGGGAGCGTGCGTGCAGCTTGCCCCTTCTGCCACCGGCATGTATGCCTGCGACGCGTGAAACGACGTTGCGGAGCGACTGAATCCACTGGCAACCGTGCGGCACGGATCGATGCGTGCGTGTCGGCGTGCATGCATGCGTTTAGGTCTAGGTCACTAGATGCGTGCGTGGCGGTGTTCGCATGCATAGGAGGCTACATCAATGCCAAAGACGGGCATGCATAGCAGGTTGCATCCATCGATACTAGGCTTTTTTAATTTATTACCAACAAACTAACGGGCCCGTCCTATGAACACAAACATGGCCCAACCAGCGAAGCCACAGCCACAGTCAACAGAGTTCAACATGGTCCCACAAGTCAGTTAACCGCCAAGACGGCAAACGCCTGTTATCAACATTTGTGAGAGTTTCAGCTAAGGGAGAGGGGAAAAGTGAGCAAAAGTTTGAAGCGTGGGGAAAACTAAGCACAACTAAGGAATTGGGGGCACAGATGGAATAAGCCCTAAAAAATATTGGGCGAAAGAAGTACCAGAGGGGAGCTACCAGGGCGCCATAAGCCTAGTAGCCGCCACCCCCCTGGTCGCGGCTAGCAAGCTTGTGGGCTCCCTAACGGCCCACTGCCCCCCCCCCTCTTTTGCTATAAGAAGGGTTTCGTTCCAGAAAAAAAATCAATCGGGAGCTTTTTCGTGGTTTCGCCGCCGCCACGAGGCGGAACTTGAGAAGATCCAATCTAGAGCTCCGGCAGGACGATCCTGCCGAGGAAACTTCCCTCCCGGAGAGGGAAATCGTCGCCATCGTCATCACCCACACTCCTCTCGTCGGAGGGTAGGCATCTTCATCAACATCTTCATCAGCACCATCTCCTCTCCAATCCCTAGTTCATCTCTTGTAACCAATCTCCGTCTCGCGACTCCGATTGGTACTTGTAAGGTTGCTAGTAGTGTTGATTACTCTTTGTAGTTGATGCTAGTTCGAATACTTGGTGGAAGAGTTTATGTTCAGATCCTTGATGCTATTCATTACACCTCTGATCATGATTATGATTATGCTTTGTGAGTAGTTACTTTTGTTCCTGAGGACATGGGATAAGTCATGCTGATAATAGTCATGTGAATTTGATATTCGTTCGGTATTTTGATATGTTGTATGTTGTTTTTCCTCTAGTGGTGTTATGTGAACATCGACTACATAACATTTCACCATATTTGGGCCTAGAGGAAGGCATTGGGGCGTAGTAAGTAGATGATGGGTTGCTCGAGTGACAGAAGCTTAAACCCCAGTCTATGCGTTGCTTCGTAAGGGGCTGATTTGGATCCACTAGTTTAATGCTATGGTTAGACGTTGTCTTAATTCTTCTTTCGTAGTTGTGGATGCTTGCGAGATGGGTTAATCATAAGTGGGATGCTTGTCCAAGTAAGGGTAGTACCCAAGCGCCGGTCCACCCACATATCATACTATCAAAGTAACGAACGTGAATCATATGAACATGATGAAACTAGCATGACAGAAATTCCCGTGTGTCCTCGGGAGCGTTTTTCCTCCTATAAGACTTTGTTCAGGCTTGTCCCTTGCTGCAAAAGGGATTGGGCCACTTGCTGCACCATTGCTACTACTTGTTACTTGTTACTTTTCGCTTGCTACGTTTCACCTCACTACACCATCACTTGTTACCGTTACTTTCAGTGCTTGCAGTCATTACCTTGCTGAAAACCGTTTATCACAGTCTTCTGCTCCTTGTTGGGTTCGACACTCTTACTTATCGAAAGGACTATGATGGATCTCCTATACTTGTGGGTCATCAAGCCCCTCCGAGATTGGATCTCTCTCTGTGTGTCCTTCTGTTTCTGCGCTCCCAGATTCTGGCTTTCACCGTTTCTTAAATTCCCGGAGATCTGTAACTCCGATTGTGCGAAACTTTTAACACGATTTTCTTCCGGATATTATCTCTCTTGCGGCGAAAGAAGGGCCCCAACCGCCTTAGGGATCGGTCACAAGCCTGCCAGGCGCGGCCCCACCCCCAGGTCGTGGCTAGGGGGCTTGTGACCCCCTCGGGCATCGTTTCGCGTTGATTCTTCTTCCCAAAAATCATAAATATTCCAAAAAAATCCCCGTAGGTTTTTTATTGCGTTTGGAGTTCGTTTGGTATGGATAATCCGCGAAACAAAAAACATGCAGCAAACAGGAACTGGCACTGGGCAGTGGATCAATATGTTAGTCCCAAAAATAGTATAAAAAGTTGCCAAAAGTATATGAAAGTTGTAGAATATTGGCATGAAACAATAAAAAATTATAGATACGAGGGAGACGTATCAGCATCCCCAAGCTTAATTCATGCTCGTCCTCGAGTAGGTAAATGATACAAAAGATAATTTTGATGTGGAATGCTACCTAGCATAATCTTGATCATATAATCTAATCATGGCATGAATACTAAAACAAGAGTGATTTGAAGCAATAGTCTATCATTTGACATAAATACAATAATATTTCAAGCATACTAACAAAGCAATCATGTCTTCTCAAAATGTCATGGCCAAAGAAAGTTATCCCTACAAAATCATATAGTCTGGCTATGCTCCATCTTCCCCACACAACGTATTTAAATCATGCACAATCCCGGTTTTAGCCAAGAAATTGTTTCATACTTTAGTGTCATAAAACTTTTTCAACTTTCACGCAATACATGAGCGTGAGCCATGGACATAGCACTATAGGTGGAATAGAATATGGTGGTTGTGGAGAAGACAGAAAGGAGGAGATAGTCTCACATCAACTAGGCGTATCAACGGGCTATGGAGATGCCCATCAATAGATATCAATGTGAGTGAGTAGGGATTGCCATGCAACAGATGCACAAGAGCTCTAAGTGCATGAAAGCTCAAAAAGAAACTAGTGGGTGTGCATCCAACTCGCTTGCTCACGAAGACCTAGGGCAATTTGAGGAAGCCCATCATTGGAATATACAAGCCAAGTTCTATAATGAAAAGTTCCCACTAGTATATGAAAGTGACAACATAGGACACTCTCTATCATGAATATCATGGTGCTACTTTGAAGCACAAGTGTGGTAAAGGATAGTAGCATTGTCCCTTCTCTCTTTTCTCTCATTATTTATTTATTTTTTCTTTTTTTGGTGGGCTTCTTTGGCCTCTTTTTTTTTATTTGGTCTTCATTTGCCTCTTTTATTACTTCCTCACATGGGACAATGCTCTAATAATGATGATCATCACAGTTTTATTTACTTACAACTCGATATTTAGAACGAAATATGACTCTATATGAATGCCTCCGGCGGTGTTCCGGGATGTGCAATGATCTAGCGTAGCAATGACATCAAAAAATGGACAAGCCACGAAAACATCATGCTAGCTATCTTACGATCATGCAAAGCAATATGACAATGATGGCGTGTGTCATAATAAACGGAACGATGGAAGTTGCATGGCAATATATCTCGGAATGGCTATGGAAATGCCATAATAGGTAGGTATGGTGGCTGTTTTGAGGAAGGGTATATGGTGGGTGTAATGCACCGGCAAAAGTTGTGCGGTACTAGAGAGGCTAGCAATGGTGGAAGGGTGAGAGTGCGTATAATCCATGGACTCAACATTAGTCATAAAGAACTCACATACTTATTGCAAAAGTCTATTAGTCATCGAAACGAGGTACTACACGCATGCTCCTAGGGGAAGGGTTGGTAGGAGTTAACCATCGCGCAATCCCGACCTCCACACAAAGGATGACAATCAATAAATAAATCATGCTCCGACTTCGTCACATAACGGTTCACCATACGTGCATGCTACGGGAATCACAAACCTTAACACAAGTATTTCTACGAATACACAATTACTCACTAGCATGACTTTAATATCACATCTTCATGTCGCAAAACTATTGCAAGGAATCAAACATATCATATTCAGTGATCTACAAGTTTTATGTAGGATTTTATGACTAACCATGGGAATGACCAACTCCTGTTAACTCTCTAAATAGGTATAAGTGAAGCATGAGAATTTAATTCTTTCAACAAAAGATATTCCCCGCTCTAACAAATATAAGTGAAGCAAAAGAGCATTCTACAAATGGCGGTTTCCTATGTGTAGGGAAACATGCAATCCAAACTTCAAATGATATAAGTGAAGCGCATGAAGCATTCTATAAAGCCATACTCAAAAGATATAAGTGAAGTGCAAAGAGCATTCTATAAATCAACCAAGGACTATCTCATACCAACATGGTTCATAAAAGAAAAAAGTAAAATAAACACAAAATACGCTCCAAGCATTTGCACATATCATGTGACGAATAAAAATATAGCTCCGAGTAAAATTACCAATAGATTGTAGACGAAAGAGGGGATGCCTTCCGGGGCATCACCCAGCTTAGACGCTTGAGTATTCCTTGAATATTACCTTGGGGTGCCTTGGGCATCCCCAAGCTTAGGATCTTTCCTCTCCTTATTCCCTCATCCATCGTGGTCTCACCCAAAACTTGAAAACTTCAATCACACAAAACTCAACAAAACCTTCGTGAGATCCGTTAGTATAATAAAGTAAATCACCACTTCAAGTACTGTTGTGAACTCATTACAAATTCATATTAGCATTATATCTACTGTAATCCAACTTCACCATGGTTCATACCCCCCGATACTACCCATAGATTCATCAAAATAAGAGAACAATGCAAAGAAAACAGAATCTCTCAAAAACAGAACAGTCTGTAGTAATCTGAACTTATACCATACTTATGATACTCCAAAAATTCTGAAACAATTATGATAATTAAGGAAATTTGTATATAAATCAGCAGAAAAAGAATCAACTCAATAGCACTCTCTGTATAGGAACTAAAAATAATTTGTGAGCACAAAGTTTCTGTCTTTTTCAGCATGATTAAACAGCTATCACCCAAGCTAATCATAAAGGATTTACTTGGCACATTATTTTTATAATACAATGGAATTGTACAAGGGGATAATTATTTTTTGCGAGAAACTTCGATGAAAAATTCTACATTGTTTCCATGAGCATGAACACAAGTGTTCAAGGTCGACCCTCACTTCCGCAATGCATCACCTTTCAATTGCATCTCTTTTTGAAAAAGTTTTAAGTTCCCCTCTATATTTTTTTGTTTTTAAACTATATAAAATCACTCAACATAAATAAATGACTCTCTAAAACTTCCAGGTTGTCTCCCAGGCAGCGCTTTCTTTAAAGCCATTAAGCTAGGCATAAAGTGCTCAAGTAATGGATCCACCCGGATCCCAAGGTATATCAAAGCCAATTTTAATTAACAATGATTTGTAATTTAGTAGTGAGCACAAGGTAACATATATCATGCAATGACGAATTCTAACTCTCTTCCTATGCATTGTCATGTCATAAAAGAACAATTCATGCACATCAAGTAAAGGCCAATACATAGCATAAGCAGTTTCTTGCAATTTTATCGTATTGGAAGCATAGAGAGGTGGAGATGATGTTCCTCTCTCATAATAATTGCAAGTAGGAGCAGCAAGCACATGCATATTATATTCATCAAAATCATCATGTGTAACAGTAGAAGGCAACCCATCTATGTAATCCCTAATAAGAGCAAACTTCTCCGATATAGTGTAGTTGGGAGAGTTCAAAAAGATAATAGGACTATCATAAGTGGGTGCGTTAGCAACAATTTCATGTTTAACATAAGTAACTATAGCAAGTTCATCTTCATAAGCATCATTCATATTGGCATCATGGCCACAAGCATAGCAAGCATCAAGTTCATCAAAAAGGGATATTTCAAACGAATCCAAGGGATCATAGGAACTATAGCATTCATCCTTCGGTAAGAACGAAGGGAAATTAAAAAATGTATGAGTTGAAGAGTTACTCTCATTAGAAGGTGGGCACCGGTAGCTAGTCTGCTCTTCCTCCTTTTGTTCTTCGCTCTCCTCGTCATCTTTTTCATCTAATGAGCTCACAGTTTCAGCATTTTCTTCTTCCATAGTTTCCTGCAAAATATTAGTCTCTTCTTGGGCAGTGTAGAATTTCTCCATAAATCGATAAATATGGGCATTATATTCATAATTAGTATAACAATAACGAAGCATAACCAAATTTTCAGATCGGTAAGCAGCAGCATCATTATCATCACACCCTTTAAATAGAGCTTCAATTTCATAAGCCCATAAAAGCAACAAACTCTTCTATTTGTTCCACATCATAGTAATCATATATACCATTAGCATAGGAAGCCAAGGTTTCATTAGCATTAAATTTACAAGAAAAGGGAAGGTGTTGAGCCTTCATTCTAGAGCAACAAGTAATATCATATCTCAAGCATAGCTCCCAAGCATACCATTTCAACAAATGAATTTGATCCCATAATAGTTTCCCTTTTTGAGTCAAGCGATAATCCCTAAAGTATTATGTTGATCCAACGTGTATCCCATTAATGGGGTTTTCTCAGGATTATTAAAGAAGTGCATAATATTTTCCACATAACGAGCATCGAGGGTTTTAGGAGGTTCCCCATCTCCATGAGTAGCAAGTACACCTAATTTTTTTGGTATTTCATGTTCAATATCCATAACTAAAGATAGAGAACAACTTAGAACAACAAATAAATCTACTTAGTGATAAAGCAAACAAGCACACACGAGAATATTCACCCCACGCTATCTCTCCCCGGCAACGGCGCCAGAAAAAGGTCTTGATAACCCACAAGTATAGGGGATCAATTGTAGCCTTTCTCGATAAGTAAGAGTGTCGAACACAACGAGGAGCTAAAGGTAGGACAAATATTCCCTCAAGTTCTATCGACCACCGATATAACTCTACGCACACTTTACATTCGCTTTACCTAGAACAAGTATGAAACTAGAAGTACTTTGTAGGTGTGATAGGATAGGTTTGCAAGAAAATAAAGAACATGTAAATAAAACTAGGGGCTGGTTAGATAAAGAAACAATTACGTTAGTTTGACGAGTGTGGAAAAGTGGTGGTAGGAGTTGCGGAATTGTCCCTAAGCAATTGACTACGTTACTAGACCGATAGCAAGTTTTATGTGGGAGAGGCCACTGCTAACATGCCATCCCTTACTTGGAATTCTATGCACTTATGATTGGAACTATTAGCAAGCAACCACAACTACTAACGTTCATTAAGGTAAAACCCAACCATAGCAATAAGATATATTGGTCCCCCTTCAATCCCGTATGCATCAATTTCTATGCTAGGTTGAAGCTTCTGTCACCCTTGCCCTCCAATACATAGTCCTATTAACATACTACTAACCCTATGGTGTGATCCACGCGCGCGCTCATATGATGGGAACCAAAGGACAGGAACATAACCACAAGAAAATTAAACCAATCATAGCAATTCATCAATCACCGATAGGACAACGAAAATCTACTCAGACATCATAGGATGGCAACACATCATTGGATAATAATATGAAGCATAAAGCACCATGTTCAAGTAGAGGGTACAACGGTTTGCGGGAGAGTGGACCGCTGAATATAGATGGGGGAAGGTGATGGAGGTGTTGGTGAAGATGACGGAGGTGTTGGTGTAGATCGTCGTCACACGATGATGTCCCGGGCGGCGTTCCGGTGCCGCCGGGAGAGAGGGGGAGAGAGAGCCCCTTCTTCTTCTTCTTCCTTGACCTCCTCCCTAGATGGGAGAAGGGTTTCCCCTCTGTTCCATGGTCTCCATGGTGGCGGAGGGGCGACAGCCCCTCCGAGATTGGATCTCTCTCTGTGTGTCCTTCTGTTTCAGCGCTCCCAGATTCTAGCTTTCACCGTTTCTTAAATTCCCGGAGATCCGTAACTCCGATTGGGCAGAAATTTTAACACGATTTTCTTCTGGATATTATCTTTGTTGCGGCAAAAGAACGGCCCCAACCGCCTTAGGGATTGGTCACAAGCCTGCCAGGCGCGGCCCCACCCCCAGGCCGCGGCTAGGGGGCTTGTGACCCCCTCGGGCATCGTTTCGTGTTGATTCTTCTTCCCAAAAATCATAAATATTCCAAAAAAAAAATCCCCGTAGGTTTTTTTATTGCGTTTGGACTTTGTTTGGTATGGATAATCTGCGAAACAAAAAACATGAAACAAACAGGAACTGGCACTAGGCACTGGATCAATATGTTAGTCCCAAAAATAGTATAAAAAGTTGCCAAAAGTATATGAAAGTTGTAGAATATTGGCATGAAACAATCAAAAATTATAGATACGACGGAGATGTATCATGTTCCTGAAGTAAATCTACGAGTCCCTTTTCAAGAGTCAGGTTCCATTAAGCTCTTGGATTCTTAACTACACCTAGCATAAATTTACATTGCTCAAACTAATGCTCAACATGAAAAGAGTTACTATCATTCAATTTGAAAATAAATGTACAGAGCAAAATAGCCATGAAAATAAAGGCATACTTGATCACACTCAACATGAAAACAGTTGCTATCATTCGGCAAGTGGATATGAAGCATTAAAATACCTCTGGGCAGAGTCTTTTAAATTTTGGGTGACGGCTTCTTCGCACCATGTGAAGCTTTTTCTCACTCACTTTCGTAAGATTGTAATTTGGGGACCCCTTTGGATACTATATCTACATTCAACATAGATTACATTATTAGATGATGAAGAAGACATAAGTTAATTAATACATATGTATATATGATTAAAACACACACCACAATGTTGGCTATTCAGGATCATATGCCTCCCAAATTGGCATTGCGATTTCATCATGCAAAGTGTTCCCTAAGCCGTTGTTCACATAGTTATCCTCATCACCATTTCGAAAATCAAAAAATCATTTGGCGCTATGTTATTGGGCTGGTTGTCAAGCCAAGTCTCGTCACCATTATTCATCTTGATGATATTGTGAAGAATTGCATTAGCTTCGGGAAGTTTCACTTGGTTCTCGGTTGTATGTAGTGTGCCAACATGAAGAATAGGGAAGTGCTTCTTCAGAAATCCTAGGGACCTTTCTGCATGGCTGCGTAGAATAGCATGCCGATGGTTGAACAGTTCCATGTGGTTATGTGGTCGAGTGTGTCCATGAAGTAATTCCTTCAAATGATATCGAACACCCCGATAAGGTGCCAAAATTGACTGGGTGTTTGCACAACCCCCATCAACTAGGTAAAACTTTCCCTCGGGTATTCTAAATCATGTCATCAACGCAGAGTGAAGAACTCTTGCATCTGTTGCTGAACCCTCCCAGCCACATGATATGAAAGTAAATCGTAGGTCGAAGTCGCGTGCAATCATGATGTTATGACTAAGGGTGCCCTTCCTATTCCGAAATGGAGTGGCAATCCCAGGTGTTGCGGTTATAGGTACATGTGAACCATCAATGGCTCCTAAACATTTCTGAAAGTAAATAGATTGAAGGTCAATAAAGAACTTCAAGTTAGATAAGATAACAAATTGTGAAAGTGTTACTAATGGAAACCTGGAAGAAGGATAGAATCTTGGGTCGGTGGAGAATTTTGGATGTGGCTCATCAATGCTCGGACGCTTCAAAAATCGACTAGCTCAGAAAGGAACAATGTTGAAGAACTCGTTGATGTACTCATGGAATGTTTGGCCACTATGAAGAAATTCTAACTAGAGATCTTCATAAGACCGTTGTGGGACACCGTGTACAAAAAAAGGCCAAGTTCTCCTCCACCTTAATTCTTCTATCCAATATCAATTTTTCTCTTCTAAGGTAAGATGTCAAAGCCCTAAAGATATGTGGATCCAACCTATAAGCTACGAGGTAGTTCTTAATATGCCCTGTAAGAGTATCATTGACACGCTTCTTGCCATATAGGATGGTGCTATGTCGCTGCTTTCTCTCGATTGGCCCTTTATTACGCATTCGGTGCAATATGGGCGAAATAAATAACATCATGTCTTCATAATCCTCTCTTCTTCTCTTCCGAATTCGATCGCTGATTTCAGAATTCATCTCGGCACTAAAACTTCAATCGGCAATCAACAAGTATGATAATAAGACTACAAGGGCTATCAAGTAGGATATATTACTTCAATAGAGAAGGAAGGTCAAAAGACCAAAGAGCTTGTCTACATTACCAAAGTTAGGCGTGACAACTGGATCCCAAGATAGAGGCAACTCGTCCAACCCAACAAGAATCCATGCAGCAGGCCTCCATCAAAATAGAACATACCAACGACATGTAGGACAACACATAATCATTCATATATATAATATATAAAAAAACATCACTAATATATTGTTTCATCAAAACTTATGGAGAATTAACCGAAAGTTACATCTTACCGGGGAAAAGGCCAGCTCTTCAGTCGAGGTTAAGGAGGCTGACGGTGGCGGAGCGTGGATGAGTCTGGAAGGTCCATGGAGAGAGAACAAGTTAGGAAGGTCCATTACATAGATTAACTTCAACAGAAATGGGCCAAGTTAGCTAAGCTAGTCATAAATTAAACTTGAGCCAAATACGGCTTGAGCTTAGGGTATTTGAACAAAACAACCGAAGAAATATCATCAATCGTATAGGCTAATGTTCATATAGACTAATGTTTGGATGCAACTAGAAATTACAATCAAATGAGAGGAAAAATAATAGCTTCTATAGAATATTTTAATATTGCTAAGATTGGTTAAAACCAGCAACGGAAGGGGAGATGGAGGACCCACACTACAAACAAATGATGAGCACACGCATGTATTGATGAGTCAGTTACATCCCTTTTACACCCAGACTACATTACGTTGAATCAAAACATGCACACGCATTAGGCAAATACAACTCAACTACAATGGATCAAGAACTCAACCACTCACAAATCAAGAACTCAACTACCAGGATCCAGTAAACACCAAAATCACTAGCAAAGAAATAATTTGTACAACAAAGAAACCTGCACTGAACTTTTTTATCAATGTTAATCGTACTCGAGGCAGACTATGAGTGAGTCAAGTGTCCATGGTCAAAGCACATAAACACAAGATTTACAACATTAGAAAATCACTAATTTTTAATCTGCAGCACATTGCCATCACCATCAACAATGAAAATGAGGTTTAAAATTTGCCACTTTATCCTCGTAGATCCATCCCGCCATCACTAACAAAAAATTATGGTTATCTCGCTAGCTAGGGTTTGGGAAGAAGAGGGGCTAGAAGAGGACGACGTTCTTGGCGAGCTACCCGTGTAGGGTCAGGGTCCATGTTGTGGATTAGGAGATGTCGTTCTTGGCATGCTCGCCAGTGAGGATGAGGTGAACGGAGGGTGTGCAGGAGGTGGCAGCCATGGTGAAGACTTGCCTCCTGGGAGAGGGGGAGGGGGAGGTGGGGGCGGCAATCACTTACCACTGAAACTCCTCTTGCCGGAGGAGTTCGCCGGCATCGGGAGGCAAGGTGTTCAGGAGGAGTCGGCGGCACGGTTGAGGAGGATTGAGGCATGGCGGTAGTCAGCATCGTAAGGGGAGCGTTGCATGGGAAACAAAAAAATTCCTACGCACACATAGGATCTATCCATGGTGATGACCATCTACAAGAGGAAAGATAAGATCCACTTACCCTTGTAGATCACTAAGCAGGAAGCATTAAGAAATGCGGTTGATGTAATCAAACGTCTTCGCGATCCAATCACGAACTAGTGACGAACGGATGACACCTCCGCGTTTCAGCACATGTACAGCTCGATGACGATCTCCACCTTCTTGATCCAGCAAGACAGACGAAGAGGTAGCTGAATTCTCTGACAACACGAGGGTGTGAGTGTGACGGTGATGAGGATGGAGCTACTCCGGCAGGGCTACGTCGTGCACTACCAGAATAACCTACGAGGTGTCACGAAATAGTGGAAGGAGAGGGGTTGTGGCGTGGCTTGAGCTCCCTAGGGTTCGGTCGGCGCACACAAGGAGGGAGGAGTCCTCCTCCTAGTGGGTTTGCCCCACCTCCTCTCTCTTTGGCACTTCGGTCGAACAGGCCCACTTGGGCTGTCCGTCCATCCCACCAGGGGCTCGTGCGCCACCCTTAGGCCTATTTGGTCCCTCTCCGGGTGGGTGGCCCCTCCCGGTGGTACCCCGGAACCCATTCGTCACTCCCGGTACTTTACCGGTAATGCCCGAAATCTTTCTGGAAGCCAAATACACCCCTCCTATATATCAATCTTCGTCTCCGGACTATTTCGGAACTCCTCGTGACATCTGGGATGGTATCCGGGACTCTGAACAACATTCGGTTACCAACATACATAATTCAACTATATTGAGACATCACCGAACCTTAAGTGTGCAAACCCTGCGGGTTCGAGAACTATGTAGGCATGACCGAGACACTCTCTGGTCAATAACCAATAGCGGGACCTGAATGTCCATATTGTCTCCTACATATTCTATGAATATCTTTATCGGTTAAACCTCTATGTCAAGGATTCACTTAATCATGTATAACATTCCCTTTGTCCTTCGGTATGTTATTTGCCCGAGATTCGATCATCGGTATCTCTATACCTATTTGAATCTCTTTACCGGCAAGTATCTTTACTCGTTCCATAATACAAAATCCTGTGGCTAACTCTTTAGTCACATTACTTGCAAGACTTGTTGTGATGTTGTATTAGTTAGTGGGCCTCGAGATACCTCTCTATCATACGGAGTGACAAATCTCAGTCTTGATCCAAGCTAACTCAACAGACACCTTTGGAGATACCTGTAGAGCACCTTTGTAGTCACCCAGTTACGTTCGACATTTGATACACACAAGGTATTCTTCCAGTGTCACTGAGTTACATGATCTCATGGTCATAGGAACATATACTTGACATGCATAAAAACAGTAGCAATAAAATTACACGATCACATGCGACGTTCATATTTTGGGTCATGTCCATGAAATCATTCTCCTAATGATGTGATCCCGTTATCAAGTGACAACCCTTGTCTGTGGCTAGGAAATCTTAACCATCTTTGATCAACAAGCTAGTCAACTAGAGGCTTACTAGGGACAATGTGTTGTCTATGTATCCACACATGTATCTCAGTTGCCATTCAATACAATTCTAGCATGGATAATAAATGATTATCTTGAACAAGGAAATATAATAATAACTATTATATTATTGCCTCTAGGGCATATTTCCAACAGATCGTCCCTCCTAAATACATGCCTACCCCAGGAGGCCTCTGAACCGCGTGGGTTTGAGTTTTTTTTGTGGATCGAGGGTTACCGGCCCGGGGAAAACCTGTCCAACAAATGGGTTGAGAGGGATTGTAGAGGTTTTGGGCCCATGCGGGGATAATCCCCTCAACCCCCCCCCCCCCCCCCCGCCGCGAGCTAGTGCCTTCCTGTCAAATGAGGCCTTAGGAGGTTGGCTGGTGTTAAACATTTCCCCATCATAAAGTTGTTCGGATGTTGTGTCCAGGTCCCATCACAAGATTTCCGAAAGGAAAAATGAAGGCTCGTAAGTTCCAATCTAGTAAAGGTAAACTCTTAAAAGACTTTTGATTGGATTCAAAATTTTGCTTTGTGCTGGGCGAAAGAAACTCTTATTAAGTCGCTCATTCACGCTCTACCGGTGTATACTATGGGAATGATTGAAATTATGGCTTTTTCTTTGTGAGAAATTTTCTCGACTTATTAGGAATTCTTGGTGGGGTGATGCAGAGGACAGGAGCAAGACTCGTTCGCTCGCTTGGGACAAACTAATGTGGCCTAAAGATAACGGTAGTATGGTGTTCTTGTTGGGGAACGTTGCATGGGAAATAAAAAAATTCCTACGATTACCCAAGATCTATCTATGGAGATGAACAACTACGAGAGGGGGAGTGCATCTATATACCCTTGTAGATATATAAGCGGAAGCATTGAGAAATGCAATTGATATAGTCGAACATCTTCGCGATCCAATCACGATCCGTCCCGCGATCCAATCACGACCCGTCGTGATCTAGCGCCAAACGTACGGCACCTCCGCATTCAGCACACATACAGATCGATGACGCCTTCACCACCTCGATCCAGCGAGCATAGGTGAAGTAGTAGCTGAGTTATCCGGCAGCATGACGACATGATGATAGCAGTAGTGGTGTTGTGTCGGGAGGGCTTTGCCAAGCGCTACCACAGTCGCGACAGAGGAGAAGAACTACTAGAGAGAGAGAGGGAGGGCGCCGCCAAGAACTTGTGTATTGTCTGCCTCCCTCTCCTCTCATATATAGGGGGAGGGTGGAGGAGGCCGACCTAGGGTTTCCCCTAGGAGGGTGGCTGATAAGGTGGGAGCCTTGCCACCCAAGGAAAAGGGTGGCGCCCCACCTTGGGCTGCCCTAGCCCTTTGAACGCATGGGCCTCTTGGTGGGAGGAGCGTCCAGCCCACCAGGGGCTGGTGCGCCTCTTCTCACAACCCATGGGGCCCTCCGGGGTAGGTGGACACTCCCGGTGGACCCTCGAAACACTTTCGCCACTTCCGTCACAAAACTGGTAAATCCTGAAACTCTTCCCGAACTCGAATACCAACTTCCTATATATGAAACTTCACCTACAGACCATTCCAGAGCTGCTCGTCATGCTCAGGGTCTCATATAGGACTCTGAACAACCTTCGGTCACCAACATAGATAACTCAACAATAATATCTCATCATTTAACGTTAAGCATGTGGACCCTGCATGTTTGAGAACTATGCACAGATGATCGATACACCTCTACAGTCAATAACTAATAGCGGGACCTGGATGCCCATATTGGTTCCTACATATTCTACGAAGATCTTTATCGGTCGAACTATGATGCCAAGGATTCAGTCAACGATGCAGTTCCCTTTGTTCAGCGGTATGTTACGTGCCCGAGATTCGATCGTCGGTATCTCCATACCTAGTTTAGTCTTGTTGCCGACAAGTCTCTTTACTCATTGTAATACAAGACCCTATGACTAACTCCATGGTCTCATTGCTGGCAAGCTTATTGTGATGTTGTTTTGCCGAGTGGGCCTAGTGACACCTCTCTGTCATACGGAGTGACAAATCCCAGTCTTGATCCATGCCAACCCAACACACACCCTCGGAGATACCTGTAGAGCATATTTATGATCACCAAGTTACGTTGTGACGTTTGATACACACAAGGCATTCTCCAGTGTGAGGGAGTTGCATGATCTCATGGTCTTAGTAACAAATACTTTGACATGCAAAAAAGCAATAGCAATAAACTTTGTATTACAATCAAATGTTATACTTACGATTTGGGTCTTGTCCATCACATCATTCTCCTAATGATCTGATACGTTATCAAATGACAACTCATGTCTATGGCTAGGAAACAGTAACCATCTTTGATGAACGGGCTAGTCTAGTAGAGGCTCCATAGGGACACATTATTGTCTATGTATCCACACATGTATCTGAGTTTCCAATCAATACAATTATAGCATGGATAATAAATGATTATCATGAACAAGGAAATATGATAATAACCAATTTATTATTGCCTCTAGGGCATATTTCCAACAATTCCATGATCTCATGTTATTTAACCAGGCACTAGTGGCTAATCATTGGTGAACCCGAATTTATTATGTGCAAAGGTGACGAAGGCTAAGTATTACCCCGAGGGTCATCTTCTTGATATTGTCTTTCCAGAGTCGATTTAGGCTACTTGGCAAGATATTATGCATGGCCACAAACTGATTAAGGCTTATTTGAAGGATTTGTGATGGTTGTAGCATAAATATTTGGAGAGATAATTGGCTACCCAAGAATTTTGCCCTAAAAGTTACACCCAACAAACAGAATCAATTTTAAACGGGTGTCTTGTTTATTTATGAGTGGTTCAAGGAGATGAAACGAAAACATGATCAGGACCCTTTTCTATCACCATTATTCATATGAAATATGACGAGGGCGATTTTATTGCATGTCACTTTGAGAGAAGGACACTTCTTTTGTTAAGAGTGTGCACAAGCTTATGTTGAATCTCATGTAACAGTAGGATACTATGCAGTCTAGTGGTGCCGTGAATGGGGAAAGGGGCAAGTGTGATATAATTTAGAAGGCAAACAAAGATCAGAATTTTTGATTGATGCATCGCGTCCAATAGTTTAGCAGCACAAATTAATCAAATTAATAGAGTGGTGCGCGTCAAGCTACTTCAGAATGTGCTCCATTTGTGATTTGGAAGATGGAAGTATTTTTCATGCTCTTGTGGTGTGTCCAAAAACTCGTGCTTCGTGTTTTCCTGTGAGCAATATTCGGGATATTCCGGGGGAAGACCTCTTCACATTTTGTGGAGACGATTGGTTGTTACTGATGTTGGATTAGCTTAGTTTGTTGTAATGTGAGGAAATCATGTTCATCTTCTAGAGAGCTGGGCATTTGAGGAATACTTTTAAAAAAATTGAAAAGGGGAGGTATTTATCATCGTCTCTCTTGTTTTAGTGGATAACTATCGCTTATCATTTTTGTCTTATGCATCACTTCTCAGTTGAGTTCAAAACACAAAGGTAAAGGGTTGGTGATTGGGTGGAAACCTGTCACCCAACCCTCAAAGATCCTTGTGGAGTGGCAAACCCCTCCCCAAATGATAGTATGAAGAGTAATGTTGGCATCACTTTTGTGAAGAGAATTAGCATAGCGAGTGTGGTGGTTGTTCAAGGAATTTTTCGGTTTTCTTCGCGGGATTATATTGGGTGTTGTACTGGCATGGATGAAGCGGGCCTTCAGGTGTGCCTCGTTTGTCTTTATACTCGTATCACCCTTCATAAGCCTATTTTTTTGGAGACTTGTTGTGCGTGTGTGTCTTCTTTTCTTGTGAATGAAATCCTTCTTCTTGATTTCGAGAGTGAAGCATTGAGCATTTTCAAGTTCACTAAAAGCTTTAAGTTGTTGAAGGTCAAGCGTCGGCCAATTTGGTGGCCCGTGAGATTGCCAAATTTAGTTTTGATAATAGATTGAATGGTTTTATCATGAATAGTTTTTTTCATGCATGGTGTATGCGTAAAGAATGATTGTAATGATATTTCTATTTATTAATATAAGGAAGGTGTGTTTTTAAAAAAGATCCAACCACAAAATTGGCATCCAGTATATGTTTTACATAAATTTAACTGTCATGCCGCATCTTTTTTGCATAACTTCCAAACACGTCATGTTTCATGACATGGACATCGAGAGGTAGAACTAGTCACGTGATTTGTAAATCGCATGCGTCAGCTTCCGTCAACTCCTGATGTTTTCTTCAAGATCACGTCAGCCTCTCCCTATCTTTTCCCCCACCGTAGATCACATTGGCCTCTCGAGAATATTTTTCCTCCTTCTCTCCAGATCTCGTCACCTTCTCCCGATTTTTTGTCTCCTTCTCCCCCAATTGTCTCGGACCTAAATCCTACTCACAACATGTTGCGCCATTTAAAGGTGAGATGGTACATGGCGCCCACCCCCAACGCTCACTCGTGTCCCTGTTAGACTAGCACACGTACCTTCTACTACTTCGTGTTTTCCTTTCATGAAAAGAAAAACAACGTAGAGTGGGTAGTTCTTTCTTATTTCGCGCCCACGCGTATGTTACAGTGGAAATGTCCGGTTCCCTCTGGATCTTTGCCTTGTTCTCCAGTTCTGTGTATAACAATTTTTTGTTTGTTTTTTTTTGGATTTTCATTTTTTTTCCCTTTCATTTCTTCTTTATTATTTTGCTTTCTTATTCTTTTCTGTTAGTTTTCTGTTTTTCTTTTTTAATGTCTCATGATATTTTTCATGAACTTCTTTCAATTTTGTCGAATTTTTGTTAGTCTATGAACATTATCTCAAATTAGCGTACTAGTTTTCAAATATGCATAGCATTTTCAACTTTGTGAACTTTTAAAATTATTGACCTTGTTTCCAATTCATACCTTCCACAAATTCATAAACTTTTCTCATGTTCGTGAACATTTTTTAACTTCGTAAAGCTATTTTGAATTCATGAACTTTTTTAATCCATGAACCTTTTTTATTGTCTTTAAAACATTCGAATACATTAAATTTCCTTACTTCCGAAATATTTTTTACTTTGTGATTTTTTATGAATCTGTGAACTTTTTTGAATTTTGCAAACTTTTTTGAACTCATGAATATTTTTCAGGACAGTTTTTAAATTGATGAACATTTCTTTTTAGCCTTCTTTTTAATTATATATTTTTCAATCATGTGAACTTATTTTAGAAAGGCGAACCGTCAACGATTGACCAGTCCGTCAACCGGTCTAATGAGCTGAGTAACCAAAACCATGAACATTTTCTAAAACAGTGAACATTTTAGAATTTATGAACTTCTCTCGGATGCGCAAACTTATGTCAAAATACATGAACGCTTTCTCAATTCACGAACAATTTTTCACATCCGTGAACCTTTTTCAAACTTGCAAATATTTTTTTAATTCATTAACCTTTCTAAAATACACATAATTTTTTATAAGCCCATGAACTTTTGGAAATCTGCAATATTTTTTCAAACTCATGAATTTTTTGCAAATTCAAAAACCTTTTGTCAAACACGTGAACTCTTTCCAACCCCTCAACTTTTTTTGATTCTGCAAAAAAAAAACGTGAACTTTTTTCAACTACCATGAATGTTATTCAAATACGTGAACTTTTTTCAAACTCGTCATTTTTTTGTGAATTCATCGGCCATTTTTCAAACTCATAAAAACCACAAACTTTATCAAAGCCCATGTACGTTTTTCCAATCCACTAACTTTTTTTCAAACTAACTTTTTTTGCAAATTCATGAACTGCTTTTAAACTAGTGTCTATTTTCAAATGTATGAACGTCTTTTGAAATTTGTGAAGTTTTATTTTCATATCAATTTCAAAGTCAAGTGGTTTTATTTTCATATAATATTTTGTTTCAAAGTCAACATGAAAGGATATGCCTTTTCTTTAAATTTCTCAAACTCCCCGAGGTGGTTTACAATGTGCCAATTTATCCTCGTAGATCCATCAGGCCATTAGGACATCACTAACACAAATTTATGATGAAGAAGGGCTAGAAGAGGACAACGTTCTTTGCAAGCAAGTCGTGTAGGGTCACGGTCCATGTGGTACATGGAGTAGGAGATGTCGTTCTTGGCATGCTCGTCGGGGAGGAAGAGGTGAACGGAGGGCGTGTAGGAGGTGGCAGCCTTGGCGAAGACTTGCCTCCCGTGAGAGGTGGGAGGGGGAGGTGGGGGCGACGATGACTTACCACCGGAACTCCTTTGGGCCGGAGGAGTTTGTCGGCATCGGGAGGCAAGGTGTTGAGGAGGATTCGACGGCAGGGTTGAGGACGAGTCAAGTGTGGCGGCTGGGAGCATTGTCCCTCCCAAATCCATGCCTACCCCCAAGAGGCCTCTGAATCGCGCGGGTTGGAGTTTTTTATGGATCAGGGGTTGCTGGACCGGGGAAACTATGTCCATCAAATGGGTTGAGAGTGATTCTAGACGTTTTGGGCCCATGCGGGGATAATCCACTCAACCCCCCCCCCCACCCCCACCCCCGCGCGCGCGTCATTCCCTTCCTATCAAATGAGGCCTTACCCGGTTGGCTGGTGTTAAACATTTCCCCAACATAAAATTGTTCGAATATTGTGTCCAAGTCCCATCACAACATTTCCGGAAGGACGAATGAAGTCTCGTCAGTTTGAGTCTACTAAACGTAAACTCTTAAAAGACTTCTGACTGGATCAAAAAAATTGCTTCATGCAGGGCGAAAGAAACTCTTATTAAGTCGCTCATTCACGCTCTACCGGTGTATACCATGGGAATAGTTGAATTTTCGGCTTCGCTTTGTGAGCAATTTTCTCGGCTTATTAGGAATTCTTGGTGGGGTGATGCAAAGGACAGAAGGAAGACTCATTGGCTCGCGTGGGACAAATTAATGAGGCCTAAAGAAGACGGAGGTATGGTGTTCCATGATCGCATGTTATTTAACCAGGAAATACTGTCTAAACATTCGTGTACCTGAATTTATTATATATATATATGTGCAAAGATGATGAAGACTAAGTATTACCCCGAGGGTCATCTTCTTATATTGTCTTTCCACATTCGATTTCGGCTACATGGCAAGGTGTAATGCATGACCTCAAACTGATTAAGACTTATTTAAAGGATTTGTAATGGCTCTAGCATAAATAATTGAAGAGATAATTGGCTACCCAAGAATTATGGCCTAAAAATAGAATCGATTTTAAATGGGTGTATGGTTTATTTGTGAGTGGTTCAAGGAGATGAACCAAAAACAGGATTAGGACCTTTTTCTATCACCATGATGCAGATGAAATATGATGTGGGTGATTTTATTGCATCCCACTTTAAGAGAAGGACACTTCTTTTGTTAAGAGTGCGCACAAGCTTGTGTTGAATCTCACGGAATGGTAGGATAGTACGAGGCAGTCTAGTGGTGTCGTGAATGGGGAAAGGGGAAGTGTGATATATTTAGAAGGCAAACAAGGATCATAATTTTTGATTAGCGTATTGCATCCAACAGTTTAGCGGCCCAAGTTAGTAGAGTGGTGCACCATCAAGCTACTTCAAAATGTGCTTCATTTGTGATTTGGAAGATGGGAGTATTTTTCATGTTCTTGCGATGTGTCAAAAAAACTCGCACTTTGTGTTTAGGTGTGAGGAATTGTGACGTCCTCAATTTGATCGTACGCTAGTTATACACGTAAATGCATACGACCAATCTCAAGGACTCACGGGAAGATATCACAACGCAACTCTAGACACAAATAAAAAACATACAAACTTCATATTACAAGTCAGGGCTTCAAGGGCTAGAATAAAGAAGCTCGACAAAAATACGAGTCAGCGGAAGCAACAAATATCTGAGTACATACATAAAACAAGGAGATGTCTTAGAGAAGGCTAGCACAAAAGATACATCGATCGAATGAGGCGAGGCCTCTTGCCTGGGAACCTCCTAAACTACTACTGGTCTTCAGCGGCCTCCACGTCGACGGGGCCATCTCCTGGGCTCTAACATCTGTCGACGCAATCGTATCAAGGGGAAAAGGGGGGCAAAACAACGGTGAGTACTCATCTAAAGTCTCGCAAGACTGACATCAGAACTATGCTAAGTATGCATCGGTATCAAAGAAATGGGGTTATGTGTGGACTGACTTCAGCAATGCGAGAATGGAGAGAGGGGACTAGTCCTATACAAGACTAGCATCTTCAGGTGTCTTGCAGCAATATAAGAGAATAGAGCAAGTAACACATTTAAATAGTCATATTGTTGCAGCAATATTAATTAAGGTCACGCCGAGAGATTCTTCCTCGACTTCGTGCGAGAAAGCAATCCCGCAGCAACATTCTAGTTAAGTAACGGTTGTAGTTGTATAAGATCGGGGCAGAACTCCAAGTCGTCTTGTAACTGTGGACATGGCTATTCGAATAGTTAATTTTCATCCCTGCAGGGGTGTACCATCTTACCCGTCATGCTCGATAAACTCTGGTTGGACACACTTTCTAGGGTCATGCCCGGCCTCGGAACATCAACACGTCGCAGCCCTACCTAGGCTCAACATAGGGGCCGGTCCGTCGGTCTAAATCCTAAGAGTGCAGGGTTCATGGGCCCATCACCCTTTGCGCTCCTGCACGTTACGTGGGCGGATGATGTGAGTCATGGCACCTCTTATGCAAGAACGATGCTTATTCGGACCACACAAGAGAGAGAGAGAGAGAGAGAGAGATCTAGGTACTAGATATGGACCCGTAGGTCTCTTGTCAATTACTCACACATTATCATGGGAGAAGCAAGGTAGATGTAGAGGCCCTCCGTGATTAATCCCCCCTCCGGCAAGGCACCGGAACAGGGCTCCACATGGACACACAGCGAAACAAAGACTTGCCGTGGCAGAAAGAGTGTTTCAGGAGCCTCCCTAGGGTTTTCAGGATTTATTAGAATTTGTAGGACAAAGAGGGGCGGCGGGGTCGAGGGAGGCGATCACAAGCCATCACGGCACGGCCACCCCCCAAGGCACGCCCTATTGGCTTTTGGAGCCCTCGTGCGGCCTCCGGTCTTCTCCCGAAGCTTCCGGGTCTTCTTTTGGTCCACAAAAAATCATTAAAAATGTTCGGGGTATTTGGACTTCATTTTGGTATTGTAAACCTGAAACCCAAAAATGCGAAAAAAAACAACAACTTGCACTTGACACTGGGTTAATAGGTTAGTGGTCAAAAATAATATAAAACAGCAAGTAAATGCCTAAAAAGCATCCTAGAATGATAATATAATAGCATGGAACAATCAAAAAGTATAGATACATTGGAGACGTACCAACGTACTTGTGGCTATCACCACACCCGGAGTCGCTCATGTCGTTGGAACAAAGGTAGATGAGCAACGCACTGGACAGCTCGGCTCCTTTAGTATTTCCCAACTTGTCGAGCTTGAACTCCCGATGCTCCTCCTCGATGCGCTCTGGATACTGGCGGCAGAGCTCCATCATGCACTCCTCATTAACGCGCTCCGCCTTGAGGCGCTCGCGGACCTCCCGGTCTTCCTGCAGCTCGTGTGGGTAGACTATTTGGGTAGACTATTTGGATTGATGGGGGAAGTTGAGGCGCATCATCTAGTACGCCCACATTGTATGTGTCGGAGACTAGTAGGAGCCGATATGGATGTGGCAGTGGGTTTCGTGATCCGTGATCTTGTTCACCCACATCCTCTATGCCACATGTCGCACGCGGAGATACCTCATGTTCAGCATCAACGATTGTGGAGGGTCATGGAACTAGAAGGCGACGCGTCATCGCGGGAGGATCCATCTTGACTTCAGACTCGGGACAGCATGGATTGGCACTTCTAATCGGCGGTTGGACCTACGTTGGTTGGATCCGATCATTTGGGATGCAGGACGGCGTTGAGAAGATGCATGGTGCTCATGTAGTATTGTGATACGGATTGGGTGGCACCGGAATGGATGAGGCTCGGCGGTGGGAGGAGGGATTACGCCAAAGGTTCGTGCTTGAGTATATTTAACATTCGGGACGGACGTGGAGTAAAAACATTACTCCTCTAACATGTATAAGAGATCAATTAAGTGCGGTTTAGAGGAGCAAAACCAAAATTTACTTCTCTAGTGCTTTTTAGGTGATGAGTTAGAGATGCTCTTATGTGAGGACTAATTCGAGGGAAAATCACTGATCAATATTATCAAGTGAGAAATCAAGAGTCTAAGCTGAAAAAATTGCTTACATATACCTCGTCTTACATGAAAGGTAGCTAATTCTCCTATATAGTGGAATAGTGAATTACAGCTTAGAGTTTTGCCAATCTAGACGGATGATAAGTACACTCGGATCAGAAATACAACAGTAAAACGACTTACAACAACGATAAACTAAAACAATATCTAACAGTGAGGTCCATCCAAACCGTCAAATTCCACTTGTGAGCAATTCATCGATTTACGTCATTAATTAATTGAATCGATATCTTCAATAATTCGACACTAGCTTCAACCTTCTGTGTGACATGTTAGGCATGTCACACTTTCTTAGCTTAGTGTTCGTTTCTTTGCCTCATTTATGGCATGCCGAAATTGTTAGGATTTAAACTAATTTTGTAATTAGGGATAATCCTTCCTTGTGTAAATTGTCGTCGGTTGCTTATGGCAACCGTTCGACACGCCCGCGCCCCCACGATCAGACGCGTCCTTTCGTGGCGAGGGTTTCTCATGTATATAATCCTTGGATCATCAATGAAAGAGACACTTCGATCAATCTGTATTATCACACGTTATCAGCACTTGTCTCTGCCCAGAGCACGCATAGGCAGATTACGCTGACGACAATCGCCGGGAAAGGATTGAGACAGGAAGAAAGGGAAAGGTGAGAGATGCCTCGTGGTCTTCTGTCCTTGTTCGAGCACCTTGTTCGTGACGGCGGTTGACGTCGTCAGAGCCGTCGTCGCCGCCATGGTGTGGGCGGGCTACGCCGCCACAACCGCAACACCCGTGATCTTCGTCGGTTCCGAGGCTGCCGGGCTGGTTTCCGTCTCTATGGACGGCGTCGCCATGGACCAAGGCTTGGACAGGGCGCCCAAGGCCTTGGTGCTCACTTTGGTGCCGGGCCTTCTGGTGCTTCGCCTGAACCGGCCATGCCGGCGGCGGCACCGCTCCCGGCCTGGATTCTTGCCGGACCGGCCGCTTCAAACCTGTACGCGGACGAGGTAATGGAGCCCGCGGACGACGCAATGGACGTCGACATTGAGCCAGAACTCGCGGCTCCTCCACCACCACGTATGTGCCCGGTGCATGGTTGGGGGCCATGGATGGTCCTGCAGCCACCCCCGCCACAGGATTATGAGGTACAGGATGAGGCCGAACCTGCGCCGCCTCTGCCGCCCGCGGAGCCCACGCAGCCGGACTCCCCACGTCTTCCGTCTCCGACGCCGGCGCACGAGGCGGCCGGCGCTGGGGCTTCTTCGTCGAGCGCTAGCCTCGGGTTGCGCCTCCCCGCGTGGGCTGCAGCGCTCGGGGACGTCTTCGACAACTGGGCGAGCAGCTCCACTGGCCCATCGGCGCCCCGCCGCTGGCACATAGTGTCGCGCCGTGCTGAAGCGCAGCTGCGCGGTGAATCTCGGGCTGGCCAATGGGCACTCCAATGGAGTCGCGCCCGGGGCACACCTTCCTGGAGGGTCTTCTTCAGATGAGGAAGTGGACGCTGCGCTAGGGCCGTCGACCTCGCGTCCTTGAGGCAGTTCCCGGTGGTGGAGAATAATGGTGGTGGTGGTAATGGCTGAAGCTCTGGTTGCTAATGGTGGTTGGTGGATGTGAGGAAGATGGAAACGATGGTTGGTGGATGTGAGGAGGAAGATGGGAACGATGCCCATTGACTATTATCCATCCACCACCCACCGGTACACACATGCATGTCCACCACGTGAAGAGCCACCGTCCTAGCGTACAGGCTTGCCAGCCACCAGCCATCCCACTAGGCCTAGTTGGCTAGTTGGACATGCATGCAAAAAAAAGGCTTGGTCACCGTAGTAGGCTGCTCTATTTTGACCTATTGCCATTTGTTTCGGGGTTTTTTTTCTGATTAGCTTTTAGCTTTTTCAGTTTTTTTACATATGTGTTTGTTAGTATTTCCTAACATAGTATTATGTAATATCTGCTTATTTTATGTCAACATGTGTATGAATGCAATTTTTAATTGCTACATGTTGATTATGCTTGAAAATTATATGACTACTTTCAGTTTTTGCATATATCTTATGGATTGCATCTAATGCAATGTATGCTTTGTTCACGACTGTGGGGTCTACACCACATGATGATTACCTTCAAAGTGTTTTAAATAACACAAGGTTGTACAAAGTACCATGAGATTAAGGTATGCACTACTTGGTAGTGATTACCTCAAAGCAAAAATGAAAGCACGCATATTATGGCATAAAAATCGTCATACGAGTGTCTACGCCACTTTGTGATGATTACCTCTACGTGTTCTACAAAACAAAGATCTACGCCATTTCATGGTGATTATCTTTTGTAGACAGTCATATTTTGGGTCGTTTAGGCTTTTCCTAGACCTTTATATTTAATCAAGCATTTTATTTTACACACAATTAATTTACATGAGTGTAAATTAATGCGCATGATATTTTTCATGCAGGATATGGTTGACATATCCAAGAAGGAATTTGCTGAGCTTGCCATTGATGGCAGAAATTATCTTACCTCGGCCATGGATGTCAAGATTAACTTGACGGCCAGGAATCTGATCAGCACTATAACCACACCTACTCAAGGTACTCCTGCTATCACAGATACGGCAAAGTATGCTTCTTTGCACTTCATTCGACACCACCTTGATCCTGCTCTGAAAGAAGAGTATATGATGGAGGAAAATCCTCTATCATTGTGGAACTCTTTAAAGGAGCGTTATGATCAACAAAGGTCGGTGATATTGCCTGAAGCGCAAAGAGAATGGGCACTTATCCGTTTCCAGGATTTTAAGTCCGTTGCAGCGTACAATTCTGTTGTGCATCAAATCAACTCTAAGTTGAGATTCTGCAATAGTGCAGTTTCGGATGCGGATCTCATTGAAAATACACTCTCTACTTTCCATCCTAATATGAGGATTCTTGCTGTACAACATCGTCAGCACAAATACAAGAAGCATTCTGAGTTGATATATGCACTCCTTCAGGCAGAAAAGCACAGTGAAATTCTCGATAAGAATAATATGTCCCGTCCAACGGGAACACTGCCGCTGCCTGAAGCACATTTTAATTCTCAGAATACTCAGAAGTCCCATGGTCCCAAAAGGAACCATAGGAAGTTTAAAGGAATGTGGAGACGCAATGAGAATCAGAATAGCAATGGAGTACAAAAGAGTAAGAATCATTTTAAGAAAAATGATAAGGGTAGCAGCTCTCAAGCTTGCTGCAGATGTGGTTGTACTACTCATCATGCAAGGAAGTGTACAACTTCTAAGCATTTGGTGACGTTGTATCAGCAATCAATTGGCAAGGGCAAAAAGGCCCAAGGGAACCAGTACGAAGCTCACTTCACTGGTCCAATGATTGAAAGTTCTCAAGACGTTCATCTGAACGCGGTTCATGACAACATGGAGAACCAAGATCAGGCTCAGCAAAAAGAAGGACCACCACTTACTCTTGATGACATGTTGGTGGATTTCACTTCTACTAATGACATATATGGAGATATGCTTTGATCTTCCAATAATGTCATAAGTATTGTGATATGTCCTTAGTTATATTGTGTGTTGTAAAATAATTATGTCCTCAGACATATGGTATTGTAATAATTATGTCCTTAAACATAATGTATTATAATATGTAGCAGACATACATAGTATGTAATGTATGTGTTATTTCTATATGAGATTGAATAAATGATGAATTATATTCTTTTACTCTATAGAAAACTTCGAGAAACAATCCAATGGACAAGGAAATTTGTTTAGTGGACACTGGTGCCTCTAACACAGTTCTAAGGGAAGTTAAATACTTCTGAAGTCTCAAAAAGAGTAAGGGAAGTGTTATGACAATTGGTGGTCATGACACGGTAATTGTTGGTTCTGGTCAAGCCACATTTACACTCCCGAATGGTACAGAACTAGAAATCCAGGAGGCTTTATTGTATCCGGATTCAACTCGTACCCTGTTGAGTTTTAAGGATATCCGCATGAATGGTACCACATTGAAACTCATGAAGACAATGCGGTTGAAAGCCTCCTCATAACTCAGCAGAAGGGGTCCGACAAGGAAACCCTTGAGAGACCGCCTGCTCTATCTTCTGGATTGTATTACACATACATCAAGCCAGAGCAACATTTGGCATACAAAATAATTTTTCAGAATCTTGACAAGTTCAAGATATGGCATGATCGCCTGGGTCATCCTGGTGTGGGGATGATGAGAAAAATTATTGATGGTTCAACTGGACACAACATAACGGTTACTAATTTCCCCAAATCCTCGGATTTCGTATGCACTGCATGTGCAACTGGGAAATTAATCACAAGACCTTCATATCTGAAAATCAAGAATGAACCACTTAATTTTCTTGAACGCATTCAAGGAGATATATGTGGTCCAATTCAACCGTTATCGGGACCATTTAGATATTTTATGGTGCTCATTGATGCATCAACAAGATGGTCCAATGTGTGTTTATTATCAATAAGGAACCATGCTTTTGCAAAGTTGATCGCTCAAATCATTAAACTAAGGGCAAATCATCCTGAACACAGGATAAAATCCATCAGAATGGATAATGCTGCTGAATTTAGTTCACGAGCATTCAATGATTACTGTCTAGCTTTAGGCATAACTATGGAGCATTCTGTACCATATGTACACACACAAAATGATCTTGCGGAATCACTTATCAAGAGGATCAAGTTGATAGCAAGACCACTCCTACAGAACTGTAATCTTCCAACATCTTCTTGGGGACATGCGGTATTGCATGCCGCGGATTTGATACAAATTCGACCAACTACATATCATACGGCCTCCCCGTTGCAATTAATACGTGGAAATCAACCAAGTATTTCCCATCTTCGAAGATTCGGTTGCGCTGTGTACGTACCGATATCACCACCTTGGCGTACATCAATGGGTCCACATAGAAAAATGGGGATCTATGTGGGATACAATTCTCCGTCGATCATAAAGTACCTGGAGCCTCTAACAGGGGATTTATTTACAGCCCGGTACGCTGATTGCATCTTCGATGAGGACAATTTTCCGGCATTAGGGGGAGAAAAGAACCACAGAGAATGTCGGGAAATATATTGGAATGTCAAAGGCATTCAGTCCTTAGATCCACGTACGAATGAATCTGAACTGGAAGTTCAGAAGATTATTAATTTGCAAAATATTGCAAATAATCTGCCAGATGCATTTACTGACTATAAAGGTGTAACTAAATCCCATGTTCCCGCTATGAATGTTCCAGAGAGGGTTGAGATATCTCATAAGACCACTCAACCGCCCAAGAGGGGGAGAAAACTGGACAAAAAGGACAAGGCTTCCCAGAAGCGTCCGCGGGAAGTGAGGATCCCTCAAATAGTAAATGCAGGTCAACCGGGTGTTGATATTCAACCTAGTGTTGAAAAACACCTAAAGGATGTTATGCATCCAAAACCCAACACAACTGTGCACAAAATATTGGTGATGGGGCGTCGGTACACCTTGACTCGATTGTTGTGGAAAATCACGATGAGTCACAAGGTGTTGTGGAAAATATGTTGAATCAGGAGAATCATTCAACGGAAAGACTACAATTGTCGACATATTTTTTCCCTCAAAGATTGCAGATGACCTGGCATTGGATCATGAACCTAAGTCGATGGCAGAGTGTATGAAACGCTCAGACTGGTCCAATTGGAAGGTTGCAATAGAGGACGAATTGAGCTCGCTGTTGGAATTATGCCCTAGAGGCAATGATAAATATAGTTATTATTATAATTCCTGTATCAAGATAATCGTTTATTATCCATGCTATAATTGTATTGAATGAAGACTCATTTACATGTGTGGATACATAGACAAAACACTGTCCCTAGCAAGCCTCTAGTTGGCTAGCCAGTTGATCAAAGATAGTCAGTGTCTTATGATTATGAACAAGGTGTTGTTGCTTGATAACTAGATCACGTCATTAGGAGAATCACGTGATGGACTAGACCCAAACTAATAGACGTAGCATGTTGATCGTGTCATTTTGTTGCTACTGTTTCTGCGTGTCAAGTATTTGTTCCTATGACCATGAGATCATATAACTCACTAACACCGGAGGAATACTTTGTGTGTATCAAACGTCGCAACGTAACTGGGTGACTATAAAGATGCTCTACAGGTATCTCCGAAGGTGTTTGTTGAGTTAGTATGGATCAAGACTGGGATTTGTCACTCCGTGTGACGGAGAGGTATCTCGGGGCCCACTCGGTAATACAACATCACACACAAGCCTTGCAAGCAATGTGACTTAGTGTAAGTTGCGGGATCTTGTATTACGGAACGAGTAAATAGACTTGCTGGTAAACGAGATTGAAATAGGTATGCGGATACTGACGATCGAATCTCGGGCAAGTAACATACCGAAGGACAAAGGGAATGACATACGGGATTATATGAATCCTTGGCACTGAGGTTCAAACGATAAAATCTTCATAGAATATGTAGGATCCAATATGGGCATCCAGGTCCCGCTATTGGATATTGACCGAGGAGTCTCTCGGGTCATGTCTACATAGTTCTCGAACCCGCAGGGTCTGCACACTTAAGGTTCGACGTTGTTTTATGCGTATTTGAGTTATATGGTTGGTTACCGAATGTTGTTCGGAGTCCCGGATGAGATCACGGACGTCACGAGGGTTTCCGGAGTGGTCCGGAAACGAAGATTGATATATAGGATGACCTCATTTGATTACCGGAAGGTTTTTGGAGTTACCGTGAATGTACCGGGAATGACGAATGGGTTCCGGGAGTTCACCGGGGGGGGCAACCCACCCCGGGGAAGCCCATAGGCGTTGGGGGTGGCACACCAGCCCTTAGTGGGCTGGTGGGACAGACCAAGAAGACCCTATGCGCCATAGGAAGAAAATCAAAGAGAAAAAGAAAAGAAAAGGAGGAGGTGGGAAAGGAAAGAAGGACTCCACCCACCAAACCAAGTAGGACTCGGTTTGGGGGGGGGAGACCTTCCCCCCTTGGCTCGGCCGACCCCCTTGGGGCTCCTTGAGCCCCAAGGCAAGGCTCCCCCTCTCCCACCTATATATACGAAGGTTTTAGGGCTGATTTGAGACGACTTTTTCCACGGCAGCCCGACCACATACCTCCACGGTTTTTCCTCTAGATCGCGTTTCTGCGGAGCTCGGGCGGAGCCCTGCTGAGACAAGATCATAACCAACCTCCGGAGCGCCGTCACGCTGCCGGAGAACTCTTCTACCTCTCCGTCTCTCTTGCTGGATCAAGAAGGCCGAGATCATCGTCGAGCTGTACGTGTGCTGAACGCGGAGGTGCCGTCCGTTCGGCACTAGATCGTCGGACTGATCGCGGGACGGTTCGCGGGGCAGATCGAGGGACGTGAGGACATTCCACTACATCAACCGCGTTCACTAACGCTTCTGCTGTACGGTCTACAAGGGTACGTAGATCACACATCCCCCCTCGGAGATGGACATCACCATGATAGGTCTCCAACTTTAGTTGAATCGGATTTGACCGAGGAGGTCCATGGATGAGGTTAAATAGCAACTCATATATCTCCGTTGTGGTGTTTGCGTAAGTAAGATGCGGTCCTACTAGATACCCATGGTCACCACGTAAAACATGCAACAACAAAATTAGAGGACGTCTAACTTGTTTTTGCAGGGTATGCTTGTGATGTGATATGGCCAACGATGTGATGTGATATATTGGATGTATGAGATGATCATGTTGTAATAGATAATATCGACTTGCACGTCGATGGTACAGCAACCGGCAGGAGCCATAGGGTTGTCTTTATACTAATGTTTGTGCTTGCAGATGCGTTTACTATTTTTCTAGGATGTAGCTTTAGTAGTAATAGCATGAGTAGCACGACAACCCCGACGGCGACACGTTGATGGAGATCATGGTGTGGCGCCGGTGACAAGAAGATCGTGCCGGTGCTTTGGTGAAGGAGATCAAGAAGCACGTGATGATGGCCATATCATGTCACTTATGAATTGCATGTGATGTTAATCCTTTTATGCACCTTATTTTGCTTAGAACAACGGTAGCATTATGAGGTGATCTCTCACTAAAATTTCAAGACAAATTGTGTTCTCCCCGACTGTGCACCGTTGCTACAGTTCGTCGTTTCGAGACACCACGTGATGATCGGGTGTGATAGACTCAACGTTCACATACAACGGGTGCAAAACAGTTGCGCACGCGGAACACTCGGGTTAAGCTTGACGAGCCTAGCATGTGCAGACAAGGCCTCGAAACACATGAGACCGAAAGGTCGATCATGAATCATATAGATGATATGATTAGCATAGGGATGCTTACCACTGAAACTATACTCAACTCACGTGATGATCGGACTTGAGCTAGTGTAAGTGGATCATGAACCACTCAAATGACTAGAGAGATGTACTTTTTGAGTGGGAGTTTAGCAAATAATTTGATTAAGTTAAACTCTAATTATCTTGGACATAGTCTAAGTCCACTTTGAATATATTGGTGTTGTAGATCATGGCTCACGCGACAGTCACCCTGAATTTTAATACGTTCCTAGAGAATGCTAAGTTGAAATATGATGGAAGCAACTTTGTAGACTGGGCTCGTAATCTTAAGCTAATCTTACAAGCTGGGAAGAAAGATTATGTCCTTAATGCTGCGCTAGGAGATGAACCACCCGCTACGGCTGATCAGGATGTTAAGAACGATTGGTTAGCACGTAAGGAGGACTACTCAGTAGTTCAATGTGCAGTCTTGTATGGCTTAGAACCGGGACTTCAACGTCGCTTTGAGCGTCATGGAGCATTTGAGATGTTCCAGGAGTTGAAGTTTATCTTTCATAAGAACGCCCGGATCGAGAGGTATGAGACCTCCGATAAATTCTATGCTTGCAAGATGGAGGAGAACTCGTATGTCAGTGAACATGTGCTCAAAATGTCTGGGTACTCAAACCGTCTAGCTGAGCTGGGGATTGAACTCCCGCAAGAGGCTATCACTGATAGAATCATTCAATCACTGCCGCCAAGCTATAAAGGCTTTGTGTAGAACTACAACATGCAAGGGATGAACAAGTCTCCCGGCGAGTTGTTTGCGATGCTGAAAGTCGCAGAGTCTGAACTCCGTAAAGAGCATCAAGTGTTGATGGTGAATAAGACCACTAGTTTCAAGAGAAGCGGCAAAGGCAAGAAGGGTAAATCAAAGAAGAGCGGCAAGCCTGTTGCCAATCCAATGAAGAAACCCAAAGCTGGACCTAAGCCTGAAAGAGAGTGTTACTATTGCAAGGGTATGGGTCACTGGAAGCGCAATTGCCCCAAGTATCTCGCTGATAAGAAGGCGGCCAAAGAAAAATCAGGTATATTCGATATACATGTTATTGATGTGTACTTAACCGGCTCTCGTAGTAGTGCCTGGGTATTCGATACCGGTTCTGTTGCTCATATTTGCAACTCGAAACAAGAACTACGAAATAGACGAAGGCTGGCGAAAGATGAAGTGACGATGTGCGTAGGAAATGGTTCCAAGGTTGATGCAATCGCCGTCGGCACAGTTTCACTTCAGTTACCATCAGGATTAGTTATGAACTTGAATCATTGTTATTTAGTGTCTTCGTTGAGCATGAACATTATATCTAGATCTTGTTTATTGCGAGACGGTTACTCTTTTAAGTCAGAGAATAATGGTTGTTCTATTTCTATGAGTAACATCTTTTATGGTCATGCACCCAATGTGAGAGGATTGTTCATATTGAATCTTGATAGCGATAGACACATACATAACATTGAGACCAAAAGAATTAGAGTTAACAATAATAGCGCCATATTTTTGTGGCACTGCCGCTTAGGTCATATTGGTGTAAAGCGCATGAAGAAACTCCATGCCGATGGACTTTTGGAGTCACTTGACTTTGATTCACTTGACACGTGCGAACCATGCCTCATGGGCAAGATGACTAAAACTCCGTTCTCCGGAACAATGGAGCGTGCAAGTGACTTGTTAGAAATCATACATACCGATGTGTGTGGTCCGATGAGCGTAGAGGCACGCGGCGGATATCGTTATATTCTCACCTTCACTGACGATTTGAGTAGATATGGTTATGTCTACTTAATGAAGCACAAGTCTGAAACATTTGAAAAAGTTCAAGCAATTTCAGAGTGAAGTTGAAAATCATCGTAACAAGAAGATCAAGTTCCTACGGTCTGATCGTGGGGGTGAATATCTGAGTTTCGAGTTTGGTGCTCACTTAAGACAATGTGGAATTGTTTCACAGTTGACACCGCCTGGAACACCACAGCGTAATGGTGTGTCCGAACGTCGTAATCGTACTTTATTAGAGATGGTGCGATCTATGATGTCTCTTACCGATTTCCCGTTATCGTTTTGGGGTTATGCATTAGAAATAGTTGCATTCACTTTAAATAGGGCACCATCAAAATCCGTTGAGACGACGCCATACGAATTGTGGTATGGCAAAAGGCCAAAGTTGTCGTTTCTTAAAGTTTGGGGATGTGATGCTTATGTCAAAAAAGCTTCAGCCTGAAAAGCTGGAACCAAAAGCGGAAAAGTGCGTCTTCATAGGTTACCCAAAAGAGACAGTTGGGTACACCTTCTATCTCAAATCCGAGGGCAAAGTGTTTGTTGCTAAAAATGGAGCTTTTCTCGAGAAGGAGTTTCTATCGAGAGAATTGAGTGGAAGGAAGATAGAACTTGACGAGGTTGTCGAACCTCTCATCCCTCTGGATGGTGGCGTAGGGCAAGGGGAAACCTCTGTCGTTGCGATGCCGGTTGAGGAGGAAGTTAATGATGATGATCATGAAACTCCGGTTCAAGTTTCTGTCGAACCACACAGGTCGACGAGACCACGTGCTGCTCCAGAGTGGTACGGTAATCCCGTCTTATCAATCATGTTGTTGGACAACAATGAACCTGCAAATTATGAAGAAGCAATGGTGGGCCCAGATTCCAACAAATGGCTAGAAGCCATAAGTCCGAGATAGGATCCATGTATGAGAACAAAGTGTGGACTTTGGAAGTACTGCCTGAGGGCCGCAAGGCTATTCAAGACAAATGGATCTTTAAGAGGAAGACGGATGCTGACGGCAATGTGACCGTTTATAAAGCTCGACTTGTGGCAAAGGGTTTTTCACAAGTTCAAGGAGTTGACTACGATGAGACATTCTCACCCGTAGCGATGCTTAAGTCCGTCAGAATCATGTTAGCAATAGCTGCATTTTTTTATTATGAAATCTGGCAGATGGATGTCAAAACGGCGTTCCTTAACGGTTTCCTTAAGGAAGAATTGTATATGATGCAACCCGAAGGTTTTGTCGATCCTAAGAATGCTAACAAGGTGTGCAAGCTCCAGCGATCCATTTATGGACTGGTGCAAGCATCTCGGAGTTGGAACAAACGCTTTGATGAGGTGATCAAAGCTTTTGGGTTTATACAAGTGGTTGGAGAATCTTGTATTTACAAGAAAGTGAGTGGGAGCTCTGTGGCGTTTCTAATATTATATGTGGATGACATATTGCTGATTGGAAACAACGTAGAGTTTTTGGAGAGCATAAAGGATTACTTGAATAAAAGTTTCTCTATGAAGGACCTAGGAGAAGTTGCTTACATTCTAGGCATTAAGATCTATAGGGATAGATCAAAACGCGTGATAGGACTTTCACAAAGCACATACCTTGATAAAGTTTTGAAGAGGTTCAAAATGGAACAGTCCAAGAAAGGGTTCTTGCCAGTTTTACAAGGTACGAGATTGAGTAAGACTTAGTGCCCAGCAACTGATGAGGATAGAGAGCATATGCGCTCCGTCCCCTATGCTTCAGCCATAGGTTCTATCATGTATGCGATGTTGTGCACTAGACCGGACGTTAGCCTCGCCATAAGTATGGCAGGTAGGTTCCAGAGTAATCCAGGATTGGATCACTGGATGGCGGTCAAGAATATCCTGAAGTACCTGAAAAGGACTAAGGAGATGTTTCTCGTGTATGGAGGTGACGAAGAGCTCGCCGTAAAAGGTTACGTCGATGCAAGCTTTGACACAGATCCGGACGACTCTAAGTCGCAAACCGGATACGTATTTATTCTTAATGGGGGTGCGGTAAGCTGGTGCAGTTCCAAGCAAAGCGTCGTAGCAGATTCTACATGTGAAGCGGAGTACATGGCTGCCTCGGAGGCGGCTAAGGAGGCTGTCTGGATGAAGCAATTCATGACGGATCTTCGAGTGGTATCAAGCGCACTGAATCCAATAACCTTGTTCTGTGACAACACGGGTGCCATTGCCTTAGCAAAGGAACCACGGTTTCACAAGAAGTCCAGACACATCAAACGACGCTTCAACCTCATCCGCGACTACGTCGAAGAGGAGGACGTAAATATATGCAAAGTGCACACGGATCTGAATGTAGCAGACCCGCTGACTAAACCTCTTCCACGGGCAAAGCATGATCAACACCAGAACTGTATGGGTGTTAGATTTATTACAATGTAATTCGCATGATGATGTGAGGACTAGATTATTGACTCTAGTGCAAGTGGGAGACTGTTGGAATTATGCCCTAGAGGCAATGATAAATATAGTTATTATTATAATTCCTGTATCAAGATAATCGTTTATTATCCATGCTATAATTGTATTGAATGAAGACTCATTTACATGTGTGGATACATAGACAAAACACTGTCCCTAGCAAGCCTCTAGTTGGCTAGCCAGTTGATCAAAGATAGTCAGTGTCTTCTGATTATGAACAAGGTGTTGTTGCTTGATAACTGGATCACGTCATTAGGAGAATCACGTGATGGACTAGACCCAAACTAATAGACGTAGCATGTTGATCGTGTCATTTTGTTGCTACTGTTTTCTGCGTGTCAAGTATTTGTTCCTATGACCATGAGATCATATAACTCACTAACACCGGAGGAATACTTTGTGTGTATCAAACGTCGCAACGTAACTGGGTGACTATAAAGATGCTCTACAGGTATCTCCGAAGGTGTTCGTTGAGTTAGTGTGGATCAAGACTGGGATTTGTCACTCCGTGTGACGGAGAGGTATCTCGGGGCCCACTCGGTAATACAACATCACACACAAGCCTTGCAAGCAATGTGACTTAGTGTAAGTTGCGGGATCTTGTATTACGTAACGAGTAAAGAGACTTGCCGGTAAACGAGATTGAAATAGGTATGCGGATACTGACGATCGAATCTCGGGCAAGTAACATACCGAAGGACAAAGGGAATGACATACGGGATTATATGAATCCTTGGCACTGAGGTTCAAACGATAAGATCTTCGTAGAATATGTAGGATCCAATATGGGCATCCAGGTCCCGCTATTGGATATTGACGGAGGAGTCTCTCGGGTCATGTCTACATAGTTCTCGAACCCGCAGGGTCTGCACACTTAAGGTTCGACGTTGTTTTATGCGTATTTGAGTTATATGGTTGGTTACCGAATGTTTTTCGGAGTCCCGGATGAGATCACGGACGTCATGAGGGTTTCCAGAGTGGTCCGGAAAGGAATATTGATATATAGGATGACTTCATTTGATTACCGGAAGGTTTTCGGAGTTACCGGGAATGTACCGGGAATGACGAATGGGTTCTGGGAGTTCACCGAGGGGGCAACCCACCCCGGGGAAGCCCATAGGCCTTGGGGGTGGCACACCAGCCCTTAGTGGGCTGGTGGGACAGCCCAAGAAGGCCCTATGCGCCATAGGAAGAAAATCAAAGAGAAAAAGAAAAAAAAAAGGAGGAGGTGGGAAAGGAAAGAAGGACTCCACCCACCAAACCAAGTAGGACTCGGTTTGGGGGGGAGACCTTCCCCCCCTTGGCTCGGCCGACCCGCTTGGGGCTCCTTGAGCCCCAAGGCAAGGCTCCCCCTCTCCCACCTATATATACGGAGGTTTTAGGGCTGATTTGAGACGACTTTTTCCACGGCAGCCCGACCACATACCTCCACGGTTTTTCCTCTAGATCGCGTTTCTGCGGAGCTCGGGCGGAGCCCTGCTGAGACAAGATCATCACCAACCTCCGGAGCGCCGTCACGCTGTCGGAGAACTCTTCTACCTCTCCGTCTCTCTTGCTGGATCAAGAAGGCCAAGATCATCGTCGAGTTGTACGTGTGCTGAACGCGGAGGTGCCGTCCGTTCGGCACTAGATCGTGGGACTGATTGCGGGACGGTTCGCGGGGCGGATCGAGGGACGTGAGGACGTTCCACTACATCAACCGCGTTCACTAACGCTTCTGCTGTACGGTCTACAAGGGTACGTAGATCACACATCCCCTCTCGTAGATGGACATCACCATGATAGGTCTTCGTGCGCGTAGGAAAATTTTTGTTTCCCATGCGACGTTCCCCAACACTCCCTTGCTAAGAGAGGGGTATTTACTGCAGTAATACCTACTCCTCCTAATATTTTCCCCGTGGGGGCAAAATGGGTTTTTGTTCGTAAAAGGAACGAAAACAATGAGGTGGTGAGATATAAAGCGAGGCTTGTAGCACAAGGGTTTACATGGAGACCCGGCATCTATTATGATGAAACATATTCTCCTGTGATGAGTGGAATCACGTACCGCTACTTGATATCACTGGCAGTGCAAATGAATTTGTATATCCAATTGATGGATGTTGTGACTGCATATTTATATGGGTCACTTAAGACGGATATCTATATGAAAGTTCCCGAGAGACTGAAGATTCCGGATCCAAAAGCTAACCGCAACATGTATTGCGTAAAGCTACTCAAGTCGTTATACGGCTTGAAAAGTCGGGTAGAATGTGGTATAACCGACTAAGTGAGTTCCTTCAGGAAAAGGGTTACTCAAACAACAATGATTGCCCATGTGTGTTCATCAAGAAATCCACTGATGGATTTTGTATAATTTCCGTGTATGTTGATGACTTGAACATCATTGGGACTACACGTGAAATACATGAGGCAAGTAATCATCTCAAGGCGGAATTTGAGATGAAAGATTTGGGTAAAACCAAATTTTGTCTTGGTTTGCAACTTGAACATTTTTCTTCAGGAATACTTGTTCATCAGTCTGCATACATCCAAAAGATACTGGAAAAGTTCAATATGGATAAAGCATACCCATCAAAAACACCTATGGTCGTCAGGTCACTTGACAGAGACAAGGACCCATTTAGGCCTAAGGGTGATGATGAAGAGATATTGGGACCAGAGTTTCCATATCTCAGTGCCATTGGTGCACTAATGTATCTAGCAAACTGCACTAGACCTGATATAGCATTTGCAGTTAATTTACTAGCGAGATACAGTGCATCACCAACAAAAAGGCATTGGGTTGGTGTGAAGAATATTTTCAGATATCTTCAGGGCACCAAAGATCTTGGTTTATTCTATCAGAAAAATCAAGAGAGAACCATGGTGGGGTATTGCGATGCTGGATACTTGTCAGATCCCCATAATGCCACATCGCAGACTGGTTTTGTCTTCTTACATGGAGGTACGTCCTTCTCTTGAAAGTCAACAAAGCAAACCTTAGTGGCAACGTCCACCAATCATTCTGAGATAATTGCTTTGTTCGAAGCATCACGTGAATGTGTATGGCTTCGCAGAATGATGAACTTTGTCCAAAGTTCAAGTGGGATTGGTTCGGTAAAATCACCCACTATTATCTACGAAGATAATGCTGCTTGCATTGCACAAATGCAAACGGGTTATATTAAAAGCAATATTACAAAGCATATTTCTCCTAAATTATTTTATCCCCATGATCTGCAAGAGAAGGGGGAGATAAGTATTTTGCAAACGAAGTCATGCGATAATCTCGCTGATCTATTTACTAAGTCTTTACCAAGTTCTTTATTCCATAAGTATGTAAATGAAATTGGTATGAGACGACTTCGAGACTTGCAAAATTCAAGGGGAGAAGTCTCCTGGGATATAACCTGTTAAGATCATGAGATCTTTAGTATTGCACTCTTTTCCTTTGTGAGTTTTTTCAAATGGTTTCTCACATAAGGTTTTTAATGAGGCAATATCAATGCAAGCATGGACGATATATGTCGTTTTCTCCTTATTTTCCCACTGGGTTTTAGAAGGAGTTTTTCATGGCATATTATATATTTTCTTCTTAATTTTTTCCCACGGGGTTTTGGAGAAGAATATTTCAAGGATGATCGGTCTCAAAGACAAGCAAGGATTAAGGAGAGTGTTAGGATTTAAACTAATTCTGTAATTAGGGATAATCCTCCCTTGTGTAAATTGTTGTCGCCTGCTTATGGCAACCGTTCGACACGCCCGCGCCCCCACGATCGGACGCGTCCTTTCGTGGCGACGGTTCCCCATGTATATAATCTTTGGATCATCAATGAAAGAGACACTTCGATCAATCTATATTATCACAAAAATGTCACCTCTTTTGCACCCAACCCCACATGTCATACACAACACAAGTTTTGTTGCAAAGTCATGCCACAAGTGCGGCTAACAATTTACTCGCCGGAGAGGTTGTGGCATGCCACACATTTGGCAAAAAAAAAGAGTATGGCGTACGTAGGCTTGAATCAAAGAGACCCACGTTTAGCCACTCCTGTAGTACATCCACACGCTTGCTGCCCACTCGCATAAGTTTCGGGAGCGCGGAAAGGGAAATGCCGCAGGCGGGTAAGGCAAAAATTGAAAGCGAAAGCGCGCGCCCCACACCTAAACGTCCGTCCTGCCAGTGCCCGCCCCCACCCAAACGCCCACTGCGAATCTTGCGCCGCAGACACCATACATCTCCCAGGCAGAAGGAGAAGACACTGACTCCCGTAGACGGGACGCCCCCCGTGCTTTTGAAAACAGGCATATCCACGTGTCGCCGGCCGACGGACACCGCCGGCGTCACCGGCACCATGGACGTGCCAATTAGCTTACTGTATTAAGATTCCATATATCTTCGTGCACCATGCCGAAGAGCTTCATCCGCCTCCTCGAGCCCGCCTTTGTTGCTTTCTTCCTGAAGATTCAGATATTAAAAAAACTTGTATGTAGATCGAGGCAATAAGAGGGCAGTAACGCAGAATCGGATCTACGAGATTACCATTTTCCATAACAAGATCCGGAACACGATCATTCTCAAATCTCAAATCTGATTTCATACCCACAGCACAACCAGACTTGTAGAGCACAAGCGGTCCAGACACATCAGATTGGGCGAATGAAAAGCATGGATGCTGCTACAATAGAAAAGACGCAATTACATAGGTTACGACTACAACAGCTTCTTCCTCCTCTCACAAAGGGCGCATACCACCACCCAAACACCAAATTTACAGCCAAGGCATCTTGACTGACAAGCACAGAACATAAAATTCCACTAGTGGAAACTAACGCCAACCGCTAGGCAGATCCATCCATCAGGCCTCTACTTCTTGGCCTTCTTCGCCGCGGGCTTCTTGGCCGGCGCAGCCTTCTTCACCGGGGTCGCCCGCTTGGTGGGCGCCTTCCTGGCGACAGGCTTCTTGGGGGTAGCGGCGGCCGGCGCCTTCTTGGCGGCAGCCTTGGCCTTGGGCTTGGCGGCTGCCTTGGGCTTCGCTGCCGCCTTGGGCTTTGCGACGGCCTTGACCTTGGCAGGGGTCTTGGCCTTGGGCTTCGCGGCGGCCTTCTTGGCCGGGGACTTGGCAGCGGTCTTCTTGGCGACCTTGGCCTTGGGCTTGGCGGCGGGCTTCTTCTTCGTCGCCGTCTTAGGCTTGACGGCGGACGGGGCCTTGGCGAGCTTGTAGGAGCCCTTCACCTTGGTCAGCTTGCCGGCGGCGACGAGCTTCTTGATCTGCGTCAGCAGCATCTTGCGGAAATTGGCCGGGAGGTGCGCCTTGTGCTTCTCCTCGACGAACTTGCCGATCGCGACGGTGCTCGACCCGCCTCTTTCCTTCAGGGCGGCGATGGCCTCCGACACCATCTGCGCACGAACGAACCAGGCCAAGTCAGATCAGGGGAACCACGGACCAACAGAGAGCACGACGAACGATGGAGAAGGACTCGGGGATTTACCTCGGCGTAGGAGGGGTGGGACGCGGTGGGCTTCTTCGGGCCAGTGGACTTCTTGGCCTTGGGCGCCTTGGCCGGCTTCGCCGCCGGCGTGTCGACGACGGGGTCGGCGGTCGCCTCCACCTGGGGCACCGGGATGTCGGCAACCACGTCGGTCGACATTGCAGCTAAGCTAGGAGGCGAGGAGGGAGGAGAACGCTGGTGTGTTTTTCGCCGGAGGTGAGGGAGATGCTTGTGAGCTGGGTGAGTAGGTCGGGGGGAAGGAAGCGCTGGTTAAATAGTGGGAGACGTCGGGAAGACGGGGGAGCCGGAAGCCACGCGCTGATTGGTCGAGGGGGCGTAGCCACGGATCGCCCCCCTAAGCGGCCGTCATCAAACCTGGCCCGTCCGATCCTTCTCCATCCGACGGTCATCCACGCACCGCATCCGATGCCGCGGATTGCCTCCCCCCTAGTTGGCCTCCCTGGCTCACGAACCAGCCTCCGGATCTCCATAGTGTGCTTCTCCTCTCGATTTCCGATTGAATATCTCCGGTTCCTGCCCACCGATTCGAGTGAAATTTTCTGCATTGTGTAGGTACGGATAATGTCTTTGTAACTAGATCGAGTTTGTATGATTTGGTTGTGTATTTGGGGAGAAATGCGCCGGTGAGGCCGGACTGGTCAGGATGGTGCCTTGGTGTGAGTTTGATGGAGATTTCCGGCCGGCGGCACGGGGTGCACCGGCGAACAGTGGGATTTTCCGGCGTGGTGTTGTAGCAGGATAACGTAGCAACACGTACGTACCGGATACAGGCTGATCCTGCGTCGTTTTGATAGTCTATGAGGCGATGGAAGGCGACGCAAGTTGCACAACTTTCTAGCACCCTTTGCTGGTGGTGTGTGAGTTCAGCCCGGCTTTGCTCCCTTCACCGGCGATGTGGCCGGCCGGCTCGCCGGAGAGCAGCCGTCCTCCGGCAGGTGTGGACATGGGGAAGCCTTCCAGGATGCTGCATTTGCGATGTCAGGCTTGAGTGTGGAAGAATTTGCACTTTGAGTGGTCGGTGTTTGTTCTTGTGGTTGGGGAAAGTGTACCGGATGATCATACAAGCTGGCTTTGTTCTACCCGTGAATGTGAGATCAAATCTGTTCATAATTTGGGATGTTTTCTCGATGCTCCACGCAAATTTGTATCTAGTCTTTCCTGGGACGACAAACTGGATTGAAATTTTTGTAAGTTGTGGCTATAGTTGGGATCAAGAATTCTGTCCAGGAATAGATCAGAGTAGGGTTGGGTGTATAGTGCGCTCGGCCAAACACCATGATCGTTCGATCCAGCTGATCACAGCAACATCCCAACACATATTAATCCATAAATTTTAGAAATTTCAAACGATGAGACAAAAACTGCCAAGAAGATGAGAGGATATAAACACGTGTATGCGTTGTGATTAGACGATCATACATGCTCCGTCTGTTCCTAAATATAAGATCATTTAGAGATTACATTATGGACTACATACAGAGCAAAATGAGTGAATCTATACTTTAAAATATATCTATATACATTCGTATATAGTTTATAGTGTAATCTCTAAAAGGTCTTATATTTAGGAACGGAGGGAGTACATGATACATGGTCTCGGCTCATGGTGATCCTGGGTGACCCGTTTAACAAACGCAACCTCGAGAACCCGGTTCATGGAGATCGATCTTAAACATTCAACCGTGATAAATCCTAAGCTCCAGCCTCAGACCAGGGACAGGATCGATCATGGGCGCACATGAACAAGATGATGATGGATGTTGTGTTCTTGGCACGGCTGTATAGGTGTGCCATCGGCTCAGGCATACATCTGTGAGCTTATTAACCATCGTCATGGATTGGTTCACTCCATTGATTCATGTAAATTTGTGTAGTCAATTGACTACCCAGCTAAAGTGTGGCATCGCCACCGACCCACACTGTGAGGACATTTTATGGGTGTGTTGTGAATGTGAGTGTTTCGTCTATTTATATCCTAAGTGTATTGTACCTATAGTGCTCAAATTAGTGGAAGCGGATTTAGGGTTGACTGTGCATTACGAATATTATTCAAGGTTGATTGTTCATTAGGAATATTGTTTAAACAATTGCTCTTTGTGTAATTAGCCCATAGTCAAATTTGTATGAAACAATTTATCTTTGTTGAAATTAGCTAATTGTCGTTTAAGTTTGAAACAATTGCTCAGTGCTGAAATTAGCTAAGTATCAAATAGTGTGCCAAGTGTAAACTAATTAGTTTGATGCTACTGTGCCAAGTAAAGAGGACATGGTCGCTATGTAACTAATTAACACATTATTCCAGGAATGAACTTTTGGTCGGTGCTTAAACTAGTTAGTTATGTAGTGAGCAAAGTAGTGAGTTGGTGAGTAGTAGTTAGTTAGTGTTGAATCTGCATAATAATTTGGCTCTTAAAGTAGATTTCAACATCGTGCAAGTCAAATTATTACATAGATATTTATTGTGATGGTAGTAATATAAAGGAACACTGCCAAGTTTGCTTAAAGGTATAAGCTTTGTTACATGGATATTTAACAAATCATTTTGTTAAAGTTTGTATTTTAATTTGCACGGAGTGGTAAACAATGGAGATATGGAGTGGGTGGATTAAGTTTGGCTTGATTCACTACAAAGATGCCTTATTAAACTTTGGGTACGTATGATGAGAGGAAGTATGGCACGATGAAGGATAACCAAGTTGATGAAGAGGTCATCGGGAAGCTTAAGGAACAGACTTAGTGAATCTTAAGTAGAACAACCTTGTTGATGAGGTGAATAGGCTATTTGATTTCCAAGAGAAACATCTGCATCATATGAACTACCGGGATATATTAAGGGGGATATTGAATAGAAGAATAATTAAGGGCAAGAGAGGGTGAAAGTGCATTTATCTCTAAATGGTATTTGGTGTCATGACAATATGGTTAGTAGAACTAATGAAGGTTCTTAAGGTTTTTCTCAGGTCATTGGTTCCTCGAGGATTAATTGAGGAGATAGTTGACCCCCCCCCATCAAAAAGATTAAAGGCTTGACATTCTATCGACTCAAAGTTCGATTTCGGAAAAAAATAATATCATAGAACAACCGCACTATCAAGAGGGTCAAGGTGCTCGAATGACGATGTGGGAACACTTAAAACATATACACTAACCTTCCCACAATCACCAACTCATGCTACTACACTCTAAAAACACATCTCAGTGTGCCCATGGGGCGATGCCCAAGTCTCTAAACACCCATGCCCACATGCTCGTGTCGTAGTCTCATAACACCCCATGTAGCTTGCCCTCTAGACACACCGTGCACACGGGGTCTTAGGCCCCCATGTGCATGGGATAGTGGTGATGTATTTGAACACCCCATGCACACTGGGTCTGCCAGAAGGCAACGATCACATATTCAGGGCATAAAAGGGCCCTTCTCCCTCCCCCAAACCAACCCCTTCAAGCCTTGTGAGCAATTTATATGTCGCCATTGTATCTACTTTTTCAAACACTTGTGTTCTTATTTTAGACTCTAATTTGCATGATTTGAATGAAACTGGCCCGGACTGACGCTATTTTCATTGGAACTAACTTGGTGTTATTTTTGTGCAGATATAAAAGTTCTCGGAACTGGACGAAACTTTCCGGGGATATTTTATGGAATATAAAAAATGAAGCAAAGAATTACCAAAGAAGAGCCACCACGGGCCACAAGTCAAGGGCGCACTCACCCCCGCGACACTCCCTGGTGACTTGTGGGGTCGACGAGGCTCCGAGTGGCCTAATTCCACGCCTATATCTTCCATCCTCCCAAGAAAAAAATAGAGAGAAAGTTTTTATCATGTTTTACGATACGAAGCCGACTCCATCTCCTATTCTTCATTGGGAGCCCTAATGTGGAGTTCGTCCGTGGTTCTGGGGAGAGGGATTCATCGTCGTCGTCGCCAACCTCTCTCCATCAACAATTCCATGATGCTCACCACAATGAATGAGTAATTTCATTGTAGGCATACTTGATGGTGATGGAGATGGATGTGATTTCTTATACAATCGAGTCAATTTATTAGTGTTGGAATTATGCCCTAGAGGCAATAATAAATATAGTTATTATTATAATTCCTATATCAAGATAATCGTTTATTATCCATGCTATAATTGTATTGAATGAAGACTCATTTACATGTGTGGATACATAGACAAAACACTGTCCCTAGCAAGCCTCTACTTGGCTAGCCAGTTGATCAAAGATAGTCAGTGTCTTCTGATTATGAACAAGGTGTTGTTGCTTGATAACTAGATCACGTCATTAGGAGAATCACGTGATGGACTAACCCAAACTAATAGACGTAGCATGTTGATCGTGTCATTTTGTTGCTACTGTTTTCTGCGTGTCAAGTATTTGTTCCTATGACCATGAGATCATATAACTCACTAACACCAGAGCAATACTTTGTGTTGATCAAACGTCGCAACGTAACTGGGTGACTATAAATTTGCTCTACAAGTATCTCTGAAGGTGTTCGTTGAGTTAGTATGGATCAAGACTGGTATTTGTCACTCCGTGTGACGGAGAGGTATCTCGGGGCCCACTCGGTAATACAATATCACACACAAGCCTTGCAAGCAATGTGACTTAGTGTAAGTTGCGGGATCTTGTATTACGTAACGAGTAAAGAGACTTGCCGGTAAACGAGATTGAAATAGGTATGCGGGTACTGACGATCGAATCTCGGGCAAGTAACATACCGAAGGACAAAGGGAATGACATACGGGATTATATGAATCCTTGGCACTGAGGTTCAAACGATAAGATCTTCGTAGAATATGTAGGATCCAATATGGGCATCCAGGTCCCGCTATTGGATATTGACCGAGGAGTCTCTCGGGTCATGTCTACATAGTTCTCGAACCCGCAGGGTCTGCACACTTAAGGTTCGACGTTGTTTTATGCGTATTTGAGTTATATGGTTGGTTACCAAATGTTGTTCGGAGTCCCGGATGAGATCACGGATGTCACGAGGGTTTCCGGAATGGTCCGGAAATGAAGATTGATATATAGGATGACCTCATTTGATTACCGGAAGGTTTTCGGAGTTACCGGGAATGACGAATGGGTTCCGGGAGTTCATCGGAGGGGGGCAACCCATCCCGGGGAAGCCCATAGGCCTTGGGGATGGCACACCAGCCCTTAGTGGGCTGGTGGGACAGTCCAAGAAGGCCCTATGCGCCATAGGAAGAAAATCAAAGAGAAAAAAAGGAGGAGGTGGGAAAGGAAGAGAAGGACTCCACCCACCAAACCAAGTAGGACTCGGTTTGGGGGGGGAGACCTTCCCCCCTTGGCTCGGCCGACCCCCTTGGGGCTCCTTGAGCCCCAAGGCAAGGCTCCCCCTCTCCCACCTATATATACAGAGGTTTTAGGGCTGATTTGAGACGACTTTTCCACGGCAGCCCGACCACATACCTCCACGGTTTTTCCTCTAGATCGTGTTTCTGCGGAGCTCGGGCGGAGCCCTGCTGAGACAAGATCATCACCAACCTCCGGAGCGCCGTCACGCTGCCGGAGAACTCTTCTACCTCTCCGTCTCTCTTGCTGGATCAAGAAGGCCGAGATCATCGTCGAGCTGTACGTGTGCTGAACGTGGAGGTGTCGTCCGTTCGGCACTAGATCGTGGGACTGATCGCGGGACGGTTCGCGGGGCGGATCGAGGGACGTGAGGACGTTCCACTACATCAACCGCGTTCACTAACGCTTCTGCTGTACGGTCTACAAAGGTACGTAGATCACACATTCCCTCTCGTAGATGGACATCGCCATGATAGGTCTTCGTGCGCGTAGGAAATTTTTTGTTTCCCATGCGACATTCCCCAACAGTGGCATCATGAGCTAGGTTCATGCGTAGATGTCTTCTCGAGTAGAACACAAAAGTTTTTGTGGGCGGTGATGTGCGTTTTGCTGCCCTCCTTAGTCTTTTATTGATTCCGCGGTATTGTTGGATTGAAGCGGCTTGGACCGACATTACTCGTACGCTTACGAGAGACTGGTTTCATCGCTACGAGTAACCCCGTTGCTCAAAGATGACTGGCAAGTGTCAGTTTCTCCAACTTTAGTTGAATCGGATTTGACCGAGGAGGTCCTTGGATGAGGTTAAATAGCGAATCATATATCTCTGTTGTGGTGTTTGCGTAAGTAAGATGCGATCCTACTAGATACCCATGGTCACCACGTAAAACATGCAACAACAAAATTAGAGGACGTCTAACTTGTTTTTGCAGGGTATGCTTGTGATGTGATATGGCCAACGATGTGATGCGATATATTGGATGTATGAGATGATCATGTTGTAATAGATAATATCGACTTGCACGTCGATGGTACGGCAACCGGCAGGAGCCATAGGGTTGTCTTTATACTAACGTTTGTGCTTGCAGATGCGTTTACTATTTTGCTAGGATGTAGCTTTAGTAGTAATAGCATGAGTAGCACGACAACCCCGATGGCGACACGTTGATGGAGATCATGGTGCGGCGCCGGTGACAAGAAGATCGTGCCGGTGCTTTGGTGATGGAGATCAAGGAGCACGTGATGATGGCCATATCATGTCACTTATGAATTGCATGTGATGTTAATCCTTTTATGCACCTTATTTTGCTTAGAACGACGGTAGCATTATGAGGTGATCTCTCACTGAAATTTCAAGACGAAATTGTGTTCTCCCCGACTGTGCACCGTTGCTACAGTTCGTCGTTTCGAGACACCACGTGATGATCGGGTGTGATAGACTCAACGTTCACATACAACGGGTGCAAAACAGTTGCGCACGCGGAACACTCGGGTTAAGCTTGACGAGCCTAGCATGTGCAGACATGGCCTCGGAACACATGAGATCGAAAGGTCGATCATGAATCATATAGATGATATGATTAGCATAGGGATGCTTACCACTGAAACTATGCTCAACTCACGTGATGATCGGACTTGAGCTAGTGTAAGTGGATCATGAACCACTCAAATGACTAGAGAGATGTACTTTTTGAGTGGGAGTTTAGCAAATAATTTGATTAAGTTAAACTCTAATTATCTTGAACATAGTCTAAGTCCACTTTGAATATATTTGTGTTGTAGATCATGGCTCACGCGACAGTCACCCTGAATTTTAATACGTTCCTAGAGAAAGCTAAGTTGAAAGATGATGGAAGCAACTTTGTAGACTGGGCTCATAATCTTAAGTTAATCTTACAAGCTGGGAAGAAGGATTATATCCTTAATGCTGCGCTAGGAGATGAACCACCCGCTACGGCTGATCAGGATGTTAAGAACGCTTGGTTAGCACGTAAGGAGGACTACTGAGTAGTTCAATGTGCAGTCTTGTATGGCTTAGAACCGGGACTTCAACGTCGCTTTGAGCGTCATGGAGCATTTGAGATGTTCCAGGAGTTGAAGTTTATCTTTCAGAAGAACGCCCGGATCGAGAGGTATGAGACCTCCGATAAATTCTATGCTTGCAAGATGGAGGAGAACTCGTCTGTCAGTGAACATGTGCTCAAAATGTCTGGGTACTCAAACCGTCTAGCTGAGCTGGGGATTGAACTCCCGCAAGAGGCTATCACTGACAGAATCCTTCAATCACTGCCGCCAAGCTATAAAGGCTTTGTGTTGAACTACAACATGCAAGGGATGAACAAGTCACCCGGCGAGTTGTTTGCGATGCTGAAAGTCGCAGAGTCTGAACTCCGTAAAGAACATCAAGTGTTGATGGTGAATAAGACCACTAGTTTCAAGAGAAACGGCAAAGGCAAGAAGGGTAAATCAAAGAAGAGCGGCAAGCCTGTTGCCAATCCAATGAAGAAACCCAAAGCTGGACCTAAGCCTGAAACAGAGTGTTACTATTGCAAGGGTATGGGTCACTAGAAGCGAAATTGCTCCAAGTATCTGGCAGATAAGAAGGCGGCCAAAGAAAAATCAGGTATATTTGATATACATGTTATTGATGTGTACTTAACCGACTCTCGTAGTAGTGCCTGGGTATTCGATACCGGTTCTGTTGCTCATATTTGCAACTCGAAACAGGAACTGCGGAATAGACGAAGGCTGGCGAAAGATGAAGTGACGATGCGCGTAGGAAATGGTTCCAAGGTTGATGCAATCGCCGTCGGCACAGTTTCACTTCAGTTACCATCAGGATTAGTTATGAACTTGAATCATTGCTATTTAGTGCCTGCGTTGAGCATGAACATTATATCTGGATCTTGTTTATTGCGAGACAGTTACTCTTTTAAGTCAGAGAATAATGGTTGCTCTATTTCTATGAGTAACATCTTTTATGGTCATGCACCCAATGTGAGAGGATTGTTCATATTGAATCTTGATAGCAATACACACATACATAACATTGAGACCAAAAGAGTTAGAGTTAACAATGATAGCGCCATATTTTTGTGGCACTGCCGCTTAGGTCATATTGGTGTAAAGCGCATGAAGGAACTCCATGTCGATGGACTTTTGGAGTCACTTGACTTTGATTCACTTGACACGTGCGAACCATGCCTCATGGGCAAGATGACTAAAACTCCGTTCTCCGGAACAATGGAGCGTGCAAGTGACTTGTTGGAAATCATACATACCGATGTGTGTGGTCCGATGAGCGTAGAGGCACGCGGCGGATATTGTTATTTTCTCACCTTCACTGACGATTTGAGTAGATATGGTTATGTCTACTTAATGAAGCACAAGTCTGAAAAATTTGAAAAGTTCAAGCAATTTCAGAGTGAAGTTGAAAATCATCGTAACAAGAAGATCAAGTTCCTGCGGTCTGATCGTGGGGGTGAATATCTGAGTTTCGAGTTTGGAGCTCACTTAAGACAATGTGGAATTGTTTCACAGTTGACACCACCTGGAACACCACAGCGTAATGGTGTGTCCGAACGTCGTAATCGTACTTTATTAGAGATGGTGCAATCTATGATGTCTCTTACTGATTTGCCGTTATCATTTTGGGGTTATGCATTAGAAACAGCTGCATTCACTTTGAATAGGGCACCATCAAAATCCGTTGAGAAGACACCATACGAAGTGTGGTATGGCAAAAGGCCAAAGTTATCGTTTCTTAAAGTTTGGGGATGTGATGCTTATGTCAAAAAGCTTCAGCCTGAAAAGCTGGAACCCAAAGCGGAAAGGTGCGTCTTCATAGGTTACCCAAAAAGAGACAGTTGGGTACACCTTCTATCTCAAATCCGAGGGCAAAGTGTTTGTTGCTAAAAACGGAGCTTTTCTCGAGAAGGAGTTTCTCTCGAGAGAATTGAGTGGGAGGAAGATATAACTTGACGAGGTTGTCGAACCTCTCATCCCTCTGGATGGTGGCGTAGGGCAAGGGGAAACCTCTGTCGTTGCGACGCCGGTTGAGGAGGAAGTTAATGATAATGATCATGAAACTCCGGTTCAAGTTTCTGTCGAACCACGCAGGTTGACGAGACCACGTGCTGCTCCAGAGTGGTACGGTAATCCCGTCTTATCAATCATGTTGTTGGACAACAATGAACCTGCAAATTATGAAGAAGCAATGGTGGGCCTAGATTCCAACAAATGGCTAGAAGCCATGAAGTCCGAGATAGGATCCATGTATGAGAACAAAGTGTGGACTTTGGAGGTACTGCCTGAGGGCCGCAAGGCTATTCAGAACAAATGGATCTTTAAGAGGAAGACGGACGCTGACGGCAATGTGACCGTTTATAAAGCTCGACTTGTGGCAAAGGGTTTTCCACAAGTTCAAGGAGTGGACTACGATGAGACATTCTCACCCGTGGCGATGCTTAAGTCCGTCAGAATCATGTTAGCAATAGCTGCATTTTTCGATTATGAAATCTGGCAGATGGATGTCAAAACGGCGTTCCTTAACGGTTTCCTTAAGGAAGAATTGTATATGATGCAACCCGAAGGTTTTGTCGATCCTAAGAATGCTAACAAGGTGTGCAAGCTCCATCGATCCATTTATGGACTGGTGCAAGCATCTCGGAGTTGGAACAAACGTTTTGATGAGGTGATCAAAGCATTTGGGTTTATACAAGTGGTTGGAGAATCTTGTATTTACAAGAAAGTGAGTGGGAGCTCTGTGGCGTTTCTAATATTATATGTGGATAACATATTGTTGATTGGAAACAACATAGAGTTTTTGGAGAGCATAAAGGATTACTTGAATAAAAGTTTCTCTATGAAGGACCTAGGAGAAGCTGCTTACATTGTAGGCATTAAGATCTATAGAGATAGATCAAAACGCGTGATAGGACTTTCACAAAGCACATACCTTGATAAAGTTTTGAAGAGGTTCAAAATGGAACAGTCCAACAAGGGGTTCTTGCCAGTTTTACAAGGTACGAGATTGAGTAAGACTCAGTGCCCAGCAACTGATGAGGATAGAGAGCATATGCGCTCCGTCCCCCATGCTCCAGCCATAGGTTCTATCATGTATGCAATGCTGTGCACTAGACCGGACGTTAGCCTGGCCATAAGTATGGCAGGTAGGTTCCAGAGTAATCCAGGAGTGGATCACTGGACAACGGTCAAGAATATCCTGAAGTACCTGAAAGGGCTAAGGAGATGTTTCTCGTGTATGGAGGTGACGAAGAGCTCGCCGTAAAAGGTTACGTCGATGCAAGCTTTGACACAGATCCGGACGACTCTAAGTCGCAAAACCGGATACGTATTTATTCTTAATGGGGTGCGGTAAGCTGGTGCAGTTCCAAGCAAAGCGTCGTAGCAGATTCTACATGTGAAGCAGAGTACATGGCTGCCTCGGAGGCGGCTAAGGAGGGTGTCTGGATGAAGCAGTTCATGACGGATCTTAGAGTGGTGACAAGCGCACTGAATCCAATAACCTTGTTCTGTGACAACACGGGTGCCATTGCCTTAGCAAAGGAACCACGGTTTCACAAGAAGTCCAGACACATCACACAATGCTTCAACCTCATCCGCGACTACGTCGAAGGGAAGGACGTAAATATATGCAAAGTGCACACGGATCTGAATGCAGCAGACCCGCTGACTAAACCTCTTCCACGGCCAAAGCATGATCAACACCAAAACTGTATGGGTGTTAGATTTATTACAATGTAATTCGCATGATGATGTGAGGGCTAGATTATTGACTCTAGTGCAAGTGGGAGACTGTTGGAATTATGCCCTAGAGGCAATAATAAATATAGTTATCATTATAATTCCTGTATCAAGATAATCGTTTATTATCCATGCTATAATTGTATTGAATGAAGACTCATTTACATGTGTGGATACATAGACAAAACACTGTCCCTAGCAAGCCTCTAGTTGGCTAGCCAGTTGATCAAACATGGTCAGTGTGTTCTGATTATGAACAAGGTGTTGTTGCCTGATAACTCGATCACGTCATTAGGAGAATCACGTGATGGAGTAGACCCAAACTAATAGACGTAGCATGTTGATCGTGTCATTTTGTTGCTACTGTTTTCTGCGTGTCAAGTATTTGTTCCTATGACCATGAGATCATATAACTCACTAACACCGGAGGAATACTTTGTGTGTATCAAACGTCGCAACGTAACTGGGTGACTATAAAGATGCTCTACAGGTATCTCCGAAGGTGTTCGTTGAGTTAGTATGGATCAAGACTGGGATTTGTCACTCCGTGTGACGGAGAGGTATCTCGGGGCCCACTCGGTAATACAACATCACACACAAGCCTTGCAAGCAATGTGACTTAGTGTAAGTTGCGGGATCTTGTATTACGGAACGAGTTAAGAGACTTGCCGGTAAACGAGATTGAAATAGGTATGCGGATACTGACGATCGAATCTCGGGCAAGTAACATACCGAAGGACAAAGGGAATGACATACGGGATTATATGAATCCTTGGCATTGAGGTTCAAACGATAAGATCTTCGTAGAATATGTAGGAACCAATATGGGCATCCAGGTCCCGCTATTGGATATTGATCGATGAGTCTCTCGAGTCATGTCTACATAGTTCTCGAACCCGCACGGTCTGCACACTTAAGGTTCGACGTTGTTTTATGCGTATTTGAGTTATATGGTTGGTTACCGAATGTTGTTTGGAGTCCCGGATGAGATCACGGACGTCACGAGGGTTTCCGGAATGGTCCGGAAACGAAGATTGATATATAGGATTACCTCATTTGATTACCGGAAGGTTTTCGGAGTTACTGGGAATGTACCGGGAATGACGAATGGGTTCCAGGAGTTCACCGGAGGGGGGCAACCCATCCTGGGGAAGCCCATAGGCCTTGGGGATGGCACACCAGCCCTTAGTGGGCTGGTGGGACAGCCCAAGAAGGCCCTATGCACCATAGGAAGAAAATCAAAGAGAAAAGAAAAAAAAGGAGGAGGTGGGAAAGGAAAGAAGGACTCCACCCACCAAACCAAGTAGGACTCGGTTTGGGGGGGGGAGACCTTCCCCCCTTTGCTCGGCCGACCCCCTTGGGGCTCATTGAGCCCCAAGGCAAGGCTCCCCTCTCCCACCTATATATACGGAGGTTTTAGGGCTGATTTGAGACGACTTTTCCACGGCAGCCCGACCACATACCTCCACGGTTTTTCCTCTAGATCGCGTTTCTGCGGAGCTCGGGCGGAGCCCTGCTGAGAGAAGATCATCACCAACCTCCGGAGCGCCGTCACGCTGCAGGAGAACTCTTCTACCTCTCCGTCTCTCTTGCTGGATCAAGAAGGCCGAGATCATCGTCGAGCTGTACGTGTGCTGAACGCGGAGGTGCCGTCCGTTCGGCACTAGATCGTGGGATTGATCGCGGGACGATTCGCGGGGCGGATCGAGGGACGTGAGGACGTTCCACTACATCAACCGCCTTCACTAACGCTTCTGCTGTATGGTCTACAAGGGTACGTAGATCACACATTCCCTCTCGTAGATGGACATCACCATGATAGGTCTTCGTGCGCGTAGGAAATTTTTTGTTTCCCATGCGACGTTCCCCAACAATTATGGCTTGATTCCTATGATCTACTATGTTCTTAAATTGATGTTGCTATGACTTTGCTATGCTTAATGCTTGTCATTAGGGCGTGAGTACCATGATTTATGATCTGAACACTTATGTTTTTCACGATTTATATGATATGTCTATATTACTTGTAAGTTGTATGCACATGTCATCGTTCTTAAACCTATACCGCCAAGGTGACAATGGTTGGGATATCGACGGAGATGACATTGACTTGAGGATCTCATGTATTCACTATGTATTAATGCTTTGTTCCGCCTCTCTCTCGAACAAGCAACATACCATGCTGCAATTTCTCCCCATGGAACAAAATGTGCCAAGTATCAACAATGAGCTTATATATGAAGGGATCATGGATAGGAACCTTGACACCACAGATAATGTGGGTGATCTCAGTCGACATGACATGGGGCACATCAAGAATTGTGCCCTTGCTCTTTCGCTTGATGCACATCAGAGGCATGTCAACTAGATAAGCATGAACCATGTTGAGGTTTCCAACTCGAGGAAATAGAGAGTGTATGAAGATCCTATGCATGATATCCAAATATGGACTTAGCTCCTTGGTCTCTCCAGCTGGCCCCTTTTGAGAGTGTAGTAGTGCATCAGCTTGGACTTGTGAACATGTGTAGGGTTCGTGCAGGGGAGAAGACCAATGGGGTTCTCCTGACTCTCATCATTGTAGTTGAGATAAGTCATGAAATCCTGCCAAGAAGCCTTCAAACGCCTGTCATGTGACATCCAAGTCAATATCCTATCCTCATGAGTCCCAAAGTGAATTGTGGCATGGAATTGAGCCACCAACTCAGAGTGGAAGTCATAGTTGAACATGATGATGATCATGATATCAAACTACACACATATAGCAATAGCATATCCAAAGTAATCCATGGGAGTTCACATGTGATTGATATCAATGGACTTGGTCCTCACAAAAAAGTTCTTCTTGCTCATAATAACATCATGACATATTGTCGCTTGGTGTCTATTCCAGAATGGGCGACCTTGGAGAGAGGGCTCGTGTGGGCGCGAATAAGGATTGCTCTCATGATATGCCCAATATTCCTTCACGTTCATCTGCAAGATGGTCTTGACGTGAGTCTTCTTCTTTTTCACGGTCTTCTTTGTTGGGGTATTAGTTCTGCCTGACTACCTCTACCTGCCTTGCACCTGGAATCCTCACTCGGAGAGTCGACATAGCAAGGTCACTTTGATGGATTCTTGCGACAAGCACCCTGACGAGAGGAGCCAATACCACATGAAACACACACACAACAAGATGGAATAGTATGTGTAATATAAAATGCATAAACCCAAGACAAGTAGTGAGATAGAAGCTAAATTACAACAATTATGAAGTTGCCACGTTCAAGCACTACTGCAATCAGGGAATTTGCCATCAACCAATTCTTTGTCGTCTGCTAGCTGATGGCAAAGAGTCTCCTTGCCGTCAGCTGCCACAAAACACACGCCAAAGAATTGTTGGGGAACGTTGCATGGGAAACAAACAAAATTCCTACCCACATGAAGACCTATCATGGTAATGATCATCTACGAGAGGGAGATCGGATCCACATACCCTTGAAGATCACTAAGCGGGAAGCGTTAAGAAACGTGGTTGATGTAGTGGAACGTCTTCGCGATCCAAATCGCCGTTGTCCCATGATCCGTCCCGATCTAGTGCCGAACGGACGACACCTCTGCGTTCAACACACGTACAGCTCGATGACGATCTCCGCCTTCTTCATCCATCAAGAGAGACGAAGAGGTAGCTGAATTCTCCGGCAGCACGACAGCGTGGCGGTGATGATGGTGGAGCTACTCCGACAGGGCTTTGTCGTGCCGTACCGAACTAGCTACAAGGTGTCATGAAGTAGTGGAGGGAGAGAGGGCTGCACAAAGGCTTGGGGTGCAAAAACCCTCTCAAATCTCCACTATATATAGGAGGAACAAGAGGGAGGGTTGGCTTGCCTCCTACTCCAAGTAGGAGGGTTCGGCCGACCCCAAGAGGGAGGATTCCTCCTCCAACTTGGTTTGGTGGAGGAGTCCTTCCCATCTTGTCCACCTCCTCCCTTTTTTCCCTTTTTTTTTGCTTCAACCAAAATAAGCTTATTGGGCTGGCCTCACCAGCCCACAAAGGGATGGTGCGCCACCCATGGGCCTATTAGGTCCTCTCCCGGGTGGGTGGCCCGTCCGTGTAAAACCCGAGGACCCATTCGTCACTCCCAATACCTATTTCAATCTCGTTACTGGAAAGTCTCTTTAGTCGTTCTGTAATACAAGATCTCGTGGCTAACTCTTTAGTCACATTGCTTGCAAGGCTTGTTTGTGATGTTGTATTACTAAGTGGGCCCCGAGATATCCCTCCGTCACACGGAGTGACAAATCCCAGTCTTGATCCATGCCGACTCAACACACACCTTTGGAGATACCTATAGAGCACCTTTATAGTCACCCAGTAACGTTGCGACGTTTTATACACACAAGGCATTCCTCTTGTGTCAGTGAGTTACATTATCTCATGGTCATAGGAATCTATACTTGACATGCACAAAACAATAGCAGCAAAATGACACGATCATATTCTACGTTTATAGTTTGGGTCTTGTCCATCACATCATTCTCCTAATGATGTGATCTCGTTATCAAGTGACAACACTTTGTCTACGGCTAGGAAACCTTAACCATCCTTGATCAACAAGCTAGTCAACTAGAGGCTCACTAGGGACATTGTTTTGTCTATATATCCACGCATGCATTTATGTTTCCATTCAATACAATTATAGCATGGATAATAAATGATTATCTTGAAATAGGAAATATAATAATAATTATTTTATTATTGCCTCTAGGGCATACTTCCAACACTCTCCGACTTGTACTAGTGTCAATAATCTAGCTTCACATCTCTATGTGATTACAATGTAATGAATCTAACACCCATAGAGTTCTGGTGTTGATCATCCTTCACTCGTGGAAGAGGTTTAGTCAGCGGATCTGCAACATTCAGATTTGTGTGCACTTTGCAAATATTTATGTCCTCCTCCTTGATGTAATCGCGAATGGCATTGAAGTGTCGATTTATGTGTCTGGTCCTCTTGTGAAACCTTGGTTCCTTGACTAGAGCAATGACACTAGTGTTGTCACATAATAGATTCATTGGGTCCAATGCACTTGGCACTACTCCAAGATCTGACATGAACTGCTTCATCTAGACACCTTCCTTAGCCGCCTCTGAGGCAGCTACGTACTCCGCTTCGCATGCAGAATCAGCTACGGCGCTTTGCTTGGAACTGCACCAGCTTACCGCACCCCCGTTAAGAATAAATATGTATCTGGTTTGAGACTTAGAGTCATCCGGATCAGTGACAAAGCTCGCATCGACGTAGCCCTTTATGCCGAACTCTTGGTCACCTCCATAAACAAGAAACATGTCCTTAGTCCTTTTCAGGTACTTCAGAATATTCTTGACCGCTGCCCAGTGCTCCACTCCTGGATCACTCTGAAACCTGTGTGCTATACTTATGGCCAGGCTGACATCCGGTCTTGTGCACAACATTGCATACATGATAGACCATATGGCTGAAGCATAGGGGACGACACTCATCTTTTCTCTATCTTCTCGAGTTACTGGCCATTGAGTCTTACTCAACTTTATACCTTGTAACACATGCAAGAACCCCTTCTTGGATTGTTCCATTTTGAACTTCTTCAAAACTTTATCAAGGTACGTGCTTTGTGAAAGAGCTATCACACACCTTTACCTATTTCTATAAATCTTTATGCCCAATATGTAAGCAGCTTCTCCTAGGTCCTTCATTGAAAAACTTTTATTCAAGTAATCCTTTACGCTTTCCAAAAACTCTACATTGTTTCCAATCAGCAATATGTCATCCACGTATAGTATTAGAAACGCTATAGAGCTCCCACTCACTTTATTGTAAATACAAGCTTCTCCAAAAACTTGTATACACCCGAACGCCTTGATCACCTCATCAAAACATCGATTCCAACTTCAAGATGCTTGCACCAATCCATAAGTGGATTGCCGGAGCTTGCATACTTTGTCAACATTCTCTGGATCGACAAAACCTTCGGGTTGCATCATATACAATTCTTCCTTAAGTAACCCGTTAAGGAACGTCGTCTTGACATCCATCTGCCAGATTTCATAAACGAAAAATGCAGCTAATCCTAACATGATTCAGACGGACTTAAGCATCGCTACGCGTGAGAATGTCTCATCGTAGTCAACTCCTTGAACTTATGAAAACCCCTTTGCCACAAGTCAAGCTTTATAAACAATCACATTACCGTATGTGTCCGTCTTCTTCTTAAATATCCATTTGTTCTGAACAGCCTTTCGACCTTCAGGTAACACTTCCAAAGTCCATACTTTGTTTCCATACATATATCCTATCTCGGATTTCATGGCTTCTAACCATCTGTTGGAATCTGGGCCCACCATTGCTTCTTCATAATTCGTAGGTTCATTATTGTCCAACAACATGATTGTCAAGACAGGATTCCCGTACCACTCAGGAGCAGTACGTGCTCTTGTCGACCTGCAAGGTCCGACAGTAACTTGATCTGAAGCTTCATGATCACCATCATTATCTTCCTCTTCAACTGGTGTTGCCTCGACAGAAATTTCTTTCTGCCCCACGCCACCATCTTGTTGAAGTAGAGGTTCCGCAACCTCATCAAGTGCTATCTTCCTCCCACTCAATTCTTTCGAGAGAAACTCTTTCTCAAGAAAAGCTTCATTCTTAGCGAGAAACACTTTACCCTCGGATCTGAGATAGAAGGTATACCCAACTATCTCTTTTGGGTAAGCTATGAAGACGCACTTTTCCGCTTTGGGTTCCAGCTTTTTAGGTTGAAGATTTTTTACATAAGCATCACATCCCCAAACTTTAAGAAATGACAACTCTGGCTTCTTGCCATACCACAAATCATATGGTGTCGTCTCAACGGATTTTTATGGTGCCCTATTTAAAGTGATGGCAAATCGGTAAGAGACATCATAGAACACACCATATCTAATAAAGTATGATTACAACGTTCGGACACACCATTATGCTTTGGTGTTCCAGACAGTGTCAACTATGAAACAATTCCACATTGTCTTAAGTGAGCACCAAACTCGTAACTCAGATATTCACCTCCTCGATCAGATCATAGGAACTTGATCTTCTTGCTACGATGATTTTCAACTTCACTCTGAAATTGCTTGAATTTTCAAACGTTTCAGACGTGTGCTTCATCAAATATATATAGCCATACCTACTCAAATCGTCAGTGAAGGTGAGAAAATAACGATATCCACCGCGCGTCTCTATGCTCATTGGTCTGCACACATCAGTATGTATGATCTCCAACAGGTCACTTGCACACTCCATTGTTACGGAGAATGGAATCTTAGCCATCTTGCCCATGAGACATGGTTCGCATGTGTCAAGTGATTCAAAATCAAGTGATTCCAAAAGTCCATCAGCATGGAGTTTCTTCATGCGCTTTACACCAATATGACCTAAGCGGCAGTGCCACAAGAAAGTGGCGCTATCATTATCAACTCTACATTTTTTGGTCTCAATGTTATGGACATGAGTGTCATCACAATCGAGATTCAATATGAACAAACCCCTCACACTGGGTACATGACCATAAAAGATATTACTCATATAAGTAGAACAAACATTATTCTCTGACTTAAATGAGTAACCGTCTCGCAATAAACAAGATCCAGATATAATGTTCATGCTTAACGCAGGTACTAAATAACAATTATTTAAGTTCATCACTAATCCTGATGTTAACAGAAGTGAGAGCGTGCCGACGGCGATCGCATCAACCTTGGAACCATTTCCCACGCGCATCGTCACTTCATCCTTCCCCAGTCTTCGTTTATTACGCACTTCCTGTTTCGAGTTGCAAATGTGAGCAACAAAACCGGTATCAAATGCACAAGCACTACTACGAGAGCTGGTGAGGTACACATCAATAACATGTATATCAAATATACCTTGTTTCGTGTTGGTCGCCTTCTTATCGACCAAATACTTGGGGCAGTTGCGCTTCCAGTGACCACTCCTGTTGCAATAATAGCACTCAGTTTCCGGCTTAGGTCCAGCCTTGGGTTTCTTCGTCGGAGGGGCAACAACTTTGCCACTCTTTTTGGAGTTACCCTTCTTGCCTTTGCCGTTTTTCTTAAAACTAGTGGTCTTATTGACCATCAACACTTGATGCTCTTTTCTGTATTTCTGACTCAGCGACTTTCAGCATCGCAAACAACTCGCCGGGTGACTTATTTATCCCTTGCATGTTATAGTTCAACACGAAGCTCTTATAGCTAGGTGGCGGTGACTGAAGAATTCTGTCAGTGATAGCTTCTTGCAGGAGTTCAATCCCCAGCTCAGCTAGACAGTTAGAGTACCCAGACATTGTGAGCATGTGTTCACTGACACACGAATTCTCCTCCATTTTCCAAGCATAGAACTTATCGGAGGTATCATACCTCTCGATCCGGGCATTTTTATCAAAGATAAACTTCAACTCCTGGGACATCTCATATGCTCCATGACGTTCAAAACATCTTTGAAGTCCCGGTTCTAAGCCATGCAAAACTGCACATTGAACTAGTGGTTAGTCATCCTTACGGGACTGCTAAGCGTTCAAAACATCTTGGGTCGCCGTAGCGGGTGGTGCATCACCTAGCGCATCATCAAGGACATATTGCTTTTGGCTAGCCGTGAGGATAAGCCTCATATTATGAGCCAAATCGATAAAGTTGCTTCCATCATCTTTCAGCCTAGCTTTCTCTAGGAACGTATTAAAATTCAGGGTTGCTAGTGCGCGAGCCATTGATCTACAACATAAAATTTTGCAAATATTACTTAGACTATGTTCAAGATAATTGAGTTTAGCTAATCATATTACTAATAAACTCCCACTCAAATAGACATCCCTCTAGTCATTCGAGTGTCTCATGATCCAAATTCACTAACTCAAGTCCGATCATCACGTGAGTTGAGTATAGTTTCAGTTGTGAACATCTCCATGTTGATCATATCAACTATATGATTCATGCTCGACCTTTCGGTATCTTGTGTTCTGAGGCCATGTCTGTACATGCTAGGCTCGTCAAGTTTAACCCGAGTGTTCTGCGTGTCCAACTATTTTGCACCCGTTGTATGTGAACGTTGAGTCTATCACACCCGATCATCATGTGGTGTCTCGAAATGACGAACTGTCGCAACGGTGCACAGTCGGGGGGAACACAATTTATCTTTAAATTTTAGTGAGAGATCACCTTATGATGCTACCATCGTTCTAAGCAAAATAATGTGCAAAAAAGGATTAACATCACATGCAAATCAAAAAGTGACATGATATGGCCATGAACTTGTACTTCTTGATCTCCATCACCAAAGCACCAGCATGATCTCCATCGTCACCGACGCCACACCATGATCTCCATCATCATGATATCATAATGTGTTGCCATCGAGGTTGTCGCGCTATGTATGTTGTTACTACTAAAGCTACTGCCTAGCAATATAGCAAGAGCATCTCCAAGCGCAGAGTAAATTTAAAGACAACCCTATGGCTCGTGTCGGTTGCCATAGCATCGACGTGTAAGTCGATATTTAACTATTATAACATGATCATCTCATACATCCAATATATCATATCATGTCTTTGGCCATATCACATCACAAGCATACCCTACAAAAACAAGTTAGACGTCCTCTAATTTGTTGTTTCATGTTTTACATGCCTGCTATGGGTATCTAGTATGATCGTGTCTTACTTATGCAAAGCCACAATGGTGATATGCAAATTGCTATTTAACCTTCTCCAAGGACCGCCTCAGTCAAATCCGATTCAACTGAAGTTGAAGAAACAGACACCCGTCAGTAATCTTTATGCAACAAGTTGCATGTCAGTCGATGAAACCGGTCTCTCGTAAGCGTACGAGTAAAGTTGGTCCGGGCCGCTTCAATCCAACAACGCCGTTGAATCAAGAAAAGACTAAGGAGGGCAGAAAATTGAACATCAACGCCCACAAACTCTTTTGTGTTCTACTCGAGATATCATCTACGCATGAACCTAGGTCATGATGTCACTGTTGGGGAACGTTGCATGGGAAACAAAAAAATTCCTACGTACACGAAGACCTATCATGGTGATGATCATCTACGAGAGGGAGATCGGATCCACATACCCTTTTAGATTGCTAAGCGGGAAGTGTTAAGAAATGCGGTTGATGTAGTGGAACGTCTTCGCGATCCAAATCACCGTCGTCCCACGATCCGTCCCGATCTAGCGTTGAACGGACGACACCTCCGCGTTTAGCACACGTACAACTCGATGACAATCTCTGCCTTCTTGATCCATCAAGAGAGACAAAGAGGTAGCTGAATTCTCCGGCAGCACGACGGCGTGGCAGTGATGATGGTGGAGCTACTCCGGCAGGGCTTCGCCCTGCCGTACCGAACTAGCTACGGGGTGTCATGAAGTAGTGGAGGGAGAGTGGGCTGCACAAAGGCTTGGGGGTGCAAAAACCCTCTCAAAACTCCAATTCGTTTTGGTGGAGTAGTCCTTCTGAAAGTGCGTTATATCGACTAGAGGGGGGTGAATAGGAGATTTTTAGAATTTCATCACTGAGAAATTCCTCACTGATGACTAACTTACAGCGGAAACAATAAAGGATCAGAAGTGCAAAGTTTCACAACAGCAGTTTTTCAGAGTGAAGAATGTGAAAACAGATTGCACTGTGAGCAGGCACGCAGAATACAGATGTGGATTAACTAACGTGAAGAATTTGGGGTTGAGAAAATTCAGAGAAAGTCTTCAGCAAATTCTTCAAACAGTTGTAGTGAAAGTCATCAACACATAATACGAGAAAAGTAAGGGGTTGAGGAATTAGAACCCGTTTCTCAGTGAAGACAATCGTTGATGACCCAGTTCCAACTGTTGTGACAGTCGTTCATCTGGTTTGGAGCGGCTTGGTATTGAAACCAAAGGACACACAGTCCCAGGACACACAGTCCCTACCGTATTCTCCTTGAGCTAAGGACACACAGTCGTCGCCCAACACTCGTGGTAAGTCTTTAGGGCAGACTTCCGAACCCTCACAAACTTGGTCACCCGGCGATCCACAATTGACTGCTGGAAAGCTCTAGACCATGACGCCTAATCGTTTGGAGGATGCATAGTCCTCAAAGGTAAAAGGCTTCAGTCCCACACAGGAACAACTTCTTCAGTGATGCTTAATCACTAGGTTTGGTTTGTGGTTTCGGTGTATGGGGTATTTCCTCACTGATGAATTACTCTCGAAAGCTCTGAGGAATTGGGTTGCTCTTATGACAAGTGTCAGTTTCTAACGGAGCAGCCAACCAGCTAGTGGTTGTGGGGGGTGTCTATTTATAGCCTCGAAGCATCCCGACATGATTTGACACTAATGCCCTTAAATATGATGACCGTTGGAGTGGATAAGACCAGTGACTTGGCGTGGCTATCGAAACGATCAGAACCCTCAACTGTGAGAGTCCTCATGTCACTCATATTCCTCACTTGAGGCTTTTGGTAGGATTAGGCTTGGGTTGAGCATCATGAGGAAATTCATTCCATAGTGTAACTTCGACCCCCTTTAACAGTACGATGTTCCTATTACTCAAATGCGAAGAAAGTAAAACAGAAAGTGTAAATCTTCATGCTTCAAATTCTTCAGAATGATTTTCTTCAGGAACCACCGGTCTTCTCAATATCAGTATCTTCATGAGGAATATCAATTTCATCGCAGATTCCTCGCGATTCATTTCTTCAGCTTCAGACCAATTTCTTCAACTGAAGACATATAATTTTAGGGGTCGATATTCATCAAATATCTCAAACTCCTTAATGACTTATAGATCCTGTGTACACTCATAAACACATTAGATACTCAACCTATAAGTCTTCAAACCACCAAAATCACTAAGGGGCACTAGATGCACTTACAATCTCCCCCTTTTTGGTGGTTGATGACAATTAGGTTAAGTCTTCAACACGGATCAAAAATATGAAGTGTAAATACTCATTTGAGGAATTTTAAAACAAGATTCAGAGAGACTCCCCCTGAAGATGTGCATATCTTGAGGATTTTGCTTTTCACAGCAAATGCACATTGATGATTTATATCATGGAGATCTCCCCCTGAGTCTTGTTAATCATGCATACATGTAACATATCATATGAAGAAAATGAAGATGCATGATGACAAATGGTATCTGACGAATTCCAGCATGCGTGCATTAAATCTTGAGGAATAAGCATGCGAAGAAAAACGTTCAAAAGCGTCAGAGTACCATCGGGCTTAAGTTACAGCTCATTACATAAAAACTTCAGAAGAGCCAAGAGTTTGTAACTTAAATATAGTTTATAAGCCCCAAAAAAATATCCCGCTTGAAGACTAACTCTCGAGTTTCTCCCCCTTTGTCATCAAGTGACAAAAAGGGACAAACTAAGGACTAACGCCCGTGAAGACTTCACTTCTTGGCGGTTGAGGAAGAGCCGTGATGCTTCTTTGGAGTAGTCTTCTTCCTTGGGCCGGTAGCAGTGTCAAGCTGTTCTTCATCAGATTCAGCAGTGCGGAATGAAGAAAAGGAGTTGTCTTCAAGGTCTGGCACTGGAATGGGCCTGAACTTCTTCTTGGGAGGCCACGACCAGTTAAAGTCTCGCTCAAAGTCCATTTCTTCAAGCTCGGTCTGAGTCTTCAGATGTACAAGTGTAGCCCAGGTGCGATCAAAAACCCATACAGATAGTGATGGTTAATCTTCACAGAGTTATGTGTTTCAGTGAGGGTTTTCACAATGGCACCAAACTAGCGTTTGACCCATTTGTGGTTGCGATCCACCTTCTGGTGAAGACTGAGGAGGAGCTCTCTGGTATTCAGCACGCGAGGAGGAACGGGGCTTGCTGGACGAGTCTCAGTATCGTCCCATGAGGAATAAGCTTCTGGCTCTCTGAACTGGCCATCAAGGGGCCTACTGCCTTCTTCAATCACTGATTTTCCTTTTCCTTCAATGGGCTCGAAAGTCTTCTTGTTGACCCAGATAGGAGGCATATAACCAACATGGTTTTGACAATCAGCGTGAAAGTTGATGCATGTCCTTGTCCTGATGAATCTCATGATCCACGGGGCATATATCTTGTGATCAAAAGGGCACATAGCATTGTCGGCCAAAGTCCTCAAGAAGAAATCATGGATATTGATAGGAATACCATGAATGATGTTGAAGATGATATTCTTCATGAGGCCTACAACATCTTCTTCATCGTCATGGCCTTTGATCGGTGCGAGCACACTGCAGAGGATTCTGTAGACAGACCTGGGTGTGTACTTGAGCTCGTGGACAAGGAAGGTTGTTCTTGAAGATTTTCCTTCAGCCAAAGGCTTCATGAGGACTTCCATCATTCCATTTGGCAGCTCACGCTCACCATAAAGCTTCACAGCCTCATCTGAAGGAATTGGTACGGGCAGTTCTCTGAGGAGTTCAGTAGCAGGAGCCTTGTAGTGAGTGTTTTGTGACATCCAGTCAAACACCCAAGTGTGTTGGGGAACGTCGCACGGGAAACAAAAAATTTCCTACGCGCACGAAGACCTATCATGGTGATGTCCATCTACGAGAGGGGATGAGTGATCTACGTACCCTTGTAGATCGTACAGCAGAAGCGATTAGAGATCGCGGTTGATGTAGTGGAACGTCCTCACGTCCCTCGATCCGCCCCGCGAACTATCCCGCGATCAGTCCCACGATCTAGTACCGAACGGACGGCACCTCCGCGTTCAGCACACGTACAGCTCGACGATGATCTCGGCCTTCTTGATCCAGCAAGAGAGACGGAGAGGTAGAAGAGTTCTCTGGCAGTGTGACGGCGCTCCGGAGGTTGGTGGTGATCTTGTCTCAGCAGGGCTCCGCCCGAGCTCCGCAGAAACACGATCTAGAGGAAAAACTATGGAGGTATGTGGTCGGGCAGCCGTGAGAAAGTCGTCTCAAATCTGCCCTAAAAGCCCCATATATATAGGAGGAGGGAGGGGGACCTTGCCTTGGGGTCCAAGGGAACCCCAAGGGGTCGGCCGAGCCAGGGGGGAGGACTCTCCCCCCCCCCCAAACCGAGTCCTACTTGGTTTGGTGGGAGGGAGTCCTTCCCCCTTCCCACTTCTTCCTTTTTTTTTTCTTTCTTCCTTTGATTTTTCTTCCTTGGCGCATAGGATTTGGTGGGCTGTCCCACCAGCCCACTAAGGGCTGGTGTGACCCCCACAAACACCTATGGGCTTCCCCGGAGTGGGTTGCCCCCCTCCGGTGAACTCCCGGAACCCATTCGTCATTCCCGGTACATTCCCGGTAACTCCGAAAACCTTCCGGTAATCAAATGAGGTCATCCTATATATCAATCTTCGTTTCCGGACCATTCCGGAAACCCTCGTGACGTCCGTGATCTCATCCGGGACTCCGAACAACATTCGGTAACCAACCATATAACTCAAATACGCATAAAACAACGTCGAACCTTAAGTGTGCAGACCCTGCGGGTTCGAGAACTATGTAGACATGACCCGAGAGACTCCTCGGCCAATATCCAATAGCGGGACCTGGATGCCCATATTGGATCCTACATATTCTACGAAGATCTTATCGTTTGAACCTCAGTGCCAAGGATTCGTATAATCCCGTATGTCATTCCCTTTGTCCTTCGGTATGTTACTTGCCCGAGATTCGATCGTCAGTATCCGCATACCTATTTCAATCTCGTTTACCGGCAAGTCTCTTTACTCGTTCCGTAATACAAGATCCCGCAACTTACACTAAGTTACATTGCTTGCAAGGCTTGTGTGTGATGTTGTATTACCGAGTGGGCCCCGAGATACCTCTCCGTCACACGGAGTGACAAATCCCAGTCTTGATCCATACTAACTCAACTAACACCTTCGGAGATACCTGTAGAGCATCTTTATAGTCACCCAGTTACGTTGCGACGTTTGATACACACAAAGCATTCCTCCGGTGTCAGTGAGTTATATGAGCTCATGGTCATAGGAATAAATACTTGACACGCAGAAAACAGTAGCAACAAAATGACACGATCAACATGCTACGTCTATTAGTTTGGGTCTAGTCCATCACGTGATTCTCCCAATGACGTGATCCAGTTATCAAGCAACAACACCTTGTTCATAATCAGAAGACACTGACTATCATTGATCAACTGGCTAGCCAACTAGAGGCATGCTAGGGACGGTGTTTTGTCTATGTATCCACACATGTAAATGAGTCTTCATTCAATACAATTATAGCATGGATAATAAACTATTATCTCGATACAGGAATTATAATAATAACTATACATTTATTATTGCCTCTAGGGCATAATTCCAACAGTCTCCCACTTGCACTAGAGTCAATAATCTAGCCCTCACATCACCATGTGAATTACATTGTAATAAATCTAACACCCATACAGTTCTGGTGTCGATCATGTTTTGGCCGTGGAAGAGGCTTAGTCAGCGGGTCTGCTACATTCAGATCCGTGTGCACTTTGCATATATTTACGTCCTCCTCCTCGACGTAGTCGCGGATGAGGTTGAAGCGTCGTTTGATGTGTCTGGTCTTCTTGTGAAACCTTGGTTCCTTTGCTAAGGCAATGGCACCAGTGTTGTCACAGAACAAGGTTATTGGATCCAGTGCACTTGGCACCACTCCAAGATCCGTCATGAACTGCTTCATCCAAACACCCTCCTTAGCTGCCTCCGAGGCAGCCATGTATTCCGCTTCACATGTAGAATCTGCTACGACGATTTGCTTGGAACTGCACCAGCTTACTGCACCCCCATTAAGAATAAATACGTATCCGGTTTGCGACTTAGAGTCGTCCGGATCTGTGTCAAAGCTTGCATCGACGTAACCTTTTACGGCAAGCTCTTCGTCACCTCCATACACGAGAAACATCTCCTTAGTCCTTTTCAGGTACTTTAGGATATTCTTGACCGCTGTCCAGTGATCCACTCCTGGATTACTCTGGAACCTGCCTGCCATACTTATGGCCAGGCTAACATCCGGTCTAGTGCACAGCATCGCATACATGATAGAGCCTATGGCTGAAGCATAGGGGACGGAGCGCATATGCTCTCTATCTTCATCAGTTGCTGGGCACTGAGTCTTACTCAATCTCGTACCTTGTAACACTGGCAAGAACCCTTTCTTGGACTGTTCCATTTTGAACCTCTTCAAAACTTTATCAAGGTATGTGCTTTGTGAAAGTCCTATCAGGCGTTTTGATCTATCCCTATAGATCTTAATGCCTAGAATGTAAGCAGCTTCTCCTAGGTCCTTCATAGAGAAACTTTTATTCAAGTAACCTTTTATGCTCTCCAAAAGCTCTACATTGTTTCCAATCAGTAATATGTCATCCACATATAATATTAGAAACGCCACAGAGCTCCCACTCACTTTCTTGTAAATACAAGATTCTCCAACCACTTGTATAAACCCAAATGCTTTGATCACCTCATCAAAGCGTTTGTTCCAACTCCGAGATGCTTGCACCAGTCCATAAATGGATCGCTGGAGCTTGCACACCTTGTCAGCATTTTTAGGATCGACAAAACCTTCGGGTTGCATCATATACAACTCTTCCTTAAGGAAACCGTTAAGGAACGCCGTTTTGACATCCATCTGCCAAATTTCATAATCTAAAAATGCAGCTATTGCTAACATGATTCTGACGGATTTACGCATCGCTACGGGAGAGAAAGTCTCATCGTAGTCAATTCCTGGAACTTGTGAAAAACCCTTTGCCACAAGTCGAGCTTTATAAACGGTCACATTACCGTCAGCGTCCGTCTTCTTCTTAAAGATCCATTTGTTCTGAATAGCCTTGCGGCCCTCAGGTAGTACCTCCAAAGTCCATACTTTGTTCTCATACATGGATCCTATCTCGGATTTCATGGCTTCTAGCCATTTGTTGGAATCTGGGCCCACCATTGCTTCTTCATAATTTGCAGGTTCATTGTTGTCTAACAACATGATTGTCAAGACGGGATTACCGTACCACTCTGGAGCAGCGCGTGATCTCGTCGACCTGCGTGGTTCAACAGAAACTTGAACTGGAGTTTCATGATCATCATCATTAACTTCCTCCTCAACCGGCGTCGCAATCACAGGGGTTTCCCCTTGCCCTGCGCCACCATCCAGAGGGATGAGAGGTTCGACAACCTCGTCAAGTTCTATCTTCCTCCCACTCAATTCTCTCGAGAGAAACTCCTTCTCGAGAAAAGTTCCGTTCTTAGCAAAAAACACTTTGCCCTCGGATTTGAGATAGAAGGTGTACCCAACTGTCTCTTTTGGGTAGCCTATGAAGACGCACTTTTCCGCTTTGGGTTCCAGCTTTTCAGGCTGAAGCTTTTTGACATAAGCATCACATCCCCAAATTTTAAGAAACGACAACTTTGGCCTTTTGCCATACCACAGTTCGTATGGTGTCATCTCAACGGACTTCGATGGTGCCCTATTGAAAGTGAATGCAGCTGTTTCTAATGCATAACCCCAAAACGATAACGGCAAATCAGTAAGAGACATCATTGATCGCACCATTTCTAATAAAGTACGATTACGACGTTCGGACACACCATTACGCTGTGGTGTTCCAGGCGGTGTTAACTGCGAAACAATTCCACATTGTCTTAAGTGAGTACCAAACTCGAAACTCAGATATTCACCCCCACGATCAGACCGTAGGAACTTGATCTTCTTGTTACGATGATTTTCCACTTCACTCTGAAATTGCTTGAACTTTTCAAATGTTTTAGACTTGTGCTTCATTAAGTAGACATAACCATATCTACTCAAATCGTCAGTGAAGGTGAGAAAATAACGATATCCGCCGCGTGCCTCCACGCTCATCGGACCACACACATCGGTATGTATGATTTCCAACAAGTCACTTGCACGCTCCATTGTTCCGGAGAACGGAGTTTTAGTCATCTTGCCCATGAGGCATGGTTCGCACGTGTCAAGTGAATCAAAGTCAAGTGACTCCAAAAGTCCATCAGCATGGAGTTTCTTCATGCGCTTTACACCAATATGACCCAAGCGGCAGTGCCACAAAAATATGGCGCTATCATTGTTTACTCTAACTCTTTTGGTCTCAATGTTATGTATATGCGTATCGCTATCGAGATTCAATATGAACAATCCTCTCACATTCGGTGCATGACCATAAAAGATGTTACTCATAGAAATAGAACAACCATTATTCTCAGACTTAAAAGAGTAACCGTCTCGCAATAAACAAGATCCAGATATAATGTTCATGCTCAATGCAGGCACTAAATAACAATGATTTAAGTTCATCACTAATCCCGATGGTAGTTGAAGTGACACGGTGCTGACGGCGATTGCATCAACCTTGGAACCGTTTCCTACGCGCATCGTCACTTCGTCTTTCGCCAGCCTCCGTCTATTCCGCAGTTCCTGCTTAGAGTTGCAAATGTGAGCAACAGAACCGGTATCGAATACCCAGGCACTACTACGAGAGCTGGTTAAGTACACATCAATAACATGTATATCAAATATACCTGATTTTTCTTTGCCCGCCTTCTTATCTACCAGATACTTGGGGCAATTGCGCTTCCAGTGACCCATACCCTTGCAATAGAAGCACTCTGTTTCAGGCTTAGGTCCAGCCTTGGGTTTCTTCGGCGGATTGGCAACGGGCTTGCCGCTCTTCTTCGAATTGCCCTTCTTGCCTTTGCCGTTTCTCTTGAAACTAGTGGTCTTGCTCACCATCAACACTTGATGTTCTTTACGGAGTTCAGACTCTGCGACTTTCAGCATCGCAAACAACTCGCCGGGAGACTTGTTCATCCCTTGCATGTTGTAGTTCAACACAAAGCTTTTATAGCTTGGCGGCAGTGATTGGAGGATTCTGTCAGTGATAGCTTCTTGCGGGAGTTCAATCCCCAGTTCAGCTAGACGGTTTGAGTACCCAGACATTTTGAGCACATGTTCACTGACAGACGAGTTTTCCTCCATCTTGCAAGCATAGAATTTATCGGAGGTCTCATACCTCTCGATCCGGGCGTTCTTCTGAAAGATGAACTTCAACTCCTGGAACATCTCAAATGCTCCATGACGCTCAAAGCGACGTTGAAGTCCCGGTTCTAAGCCATACAGGACTGCACATTGAACTATTGAGTAGTCCTCCTTACGCGCTAACCAAGCGTTCTTAACATCCTGATCAGCCGTAGCGGGTGGTTCATCTCCTAGCGCAGCATTAAGGACATAATCCTTCTTTCCAGCTTGTAAGATTAGCTTAAGATTACGAGCCCAGTCTACAAAGTTGCTTCCATCATCTTTCAACTTAGCTTTCTCTAGGAACGTATTAAAATTGAGGATGACACTTGCGTGAGCCATGATCTACAACACAAATATATTCAAAGTGGACTTAGACTATGTTCAAGATAATTAGAGTTCAACTTAATCAAATTACGTGCTAAACTCCCACTCAAAAAGTACATCTCTCTAGTCATTTGAGTGGTTCATGATCCACCTACACTATCCCAAGTCCGATCATCACGTGAGTCGGGAGTAGTTTCAGTGGTAAGCATCCCTATGCTAATCATATCATCTATATGATTCATGATCGACCTTTCGGTCTCATGTGTTCCGAGGCCATGTCTGCACATGCTAGGCTCGTCAAGCTTAACCCGAGTGTTCTGCGTGCGCAACTGTTTTGCACCCGTTGTATGTGAACGTTGAGTCTATCACACCCGATCATCACGTGGTGTCTCGAAACGACGAACTGTAGCAACGGTGCACAGTCGGGGAGAACACAATTTCGGCTTGAAATTTTAGTGAGAGATCACCTCATAATGCTACCGTCGTTCTAAGCAAAATAAGGTGCATAAAAGGATTAACATCACATGCAATTCATAAGTGACATGATATGGCCATCATTACGTGCTTCTTGATCTTCATCACCAAAGCACCGGCACGATCTTCTTGTCACCGGCGCCACACCATGATCTCCATCATCATGATCTCCATCAACGTGTCGCCATTGGGGTTGTCGTGCTACTTATGCTATCACTACTAAAGCTAAATCCTAGCAAAATAGTAAACGCATCTGCAAGCACATATGTTAGTATAAAGACAACCCTATGGCTCCTGCCGGTTGCCGTACCATCGACGTGCAAGTCGATATTATCTATTACAACATGATCATCTCATACATCCAATATATCACATCACATCATTGGCCATATCACATCACAATCATACCCTGCAAAAACAAGTTAGACGTCCTCTAATTTTGTTGTTGCATGTTTTACGTGGTGACCAAGGGTATCTAGTAGGATCGCATCTTACTTACGCAAACACCACAACGGAGATATATGAGTTGCTATTTAACCTCATCCAAGGACCTCCTCGGTCAAATCCGATTAAACTAAAGTTGGAGAAACCGTCACTTGCCAGTCATCTTTGAGCAAAGGGGGTTACTCGTAACGATGAAACCAGTCTCTCGTAAGCGTACGAGTAATGTCGGTCCAAGCCGCTTAGATCCAACAATACCGCGGAATCAAGAAAAGACTAAGGAGGGCAGCAAAACGCACATCACCGCCCACAAAACCTTTTGTGTTCTACTCGAGAAGACATCTACGCATGAACCTAGCTCATGATGCCACTTTTGGGGAACGTCGCACGGGAAACAAAAATTTTCCTACGCGCACGAAGACCTATCATGGTGATGTCCATCTACGAGAGGGGATGAGTGATCTACGTACCCTTGTAGATCGTACAGCAAAAGCGATTAGAGATCGCGGTTGATGTAGTGGAACGTCCTCACGTCCCTCGATCCGCCCCGCGAACTATCCCGCGATCAGTCCCACGATCTAGTACCGAACGGACGGCACCTCCGCGTTCAGCACATGTACAGCTCGACGATGATCTCGGCCTTCTTGATCCAGCAAGAGAGACGGAGAGGTAGAAGAGTTCTCCGGCAGTGTGACGGCGCTCCGGAGGTTGGTGGTGATCTTGTCTCAGCAGGGCTCCGCCCGAGCTCCGCAGAAACACGATCTAGAGGAAAAACTATGGAGGTATGTGGTCGGGCAGCCGTGAGAAAGTCGTCTCAAATCTGCCCTAAAAGCCCCATATATATAGGAGGAGGGAGGGGGACCTTGCCTTGGGGTCCAAGGGAACCCCAAGGGGTCGGCCGAGCCAGGGGGGAGGACTCTCCCCCCCCAAACCGAGTCCTACTTGGTTTGGTGGGAGGGAGTCCTTCCCCCTTCCCACTTCTTCCTTTTTTTTTTCTTTCTTCCTTTGATTTTTCTTCCTTGGCGCATAGGATTTGGTGGGCTGTCCCACCAGCCCACTAAGGGCTGGTGTGACCCCCACAAATACCTATGGGCTTCCCCGGAGTGGGTTGCCCCCCTCCGGTGAACTCCCGGAACCCATTCGTCATTCCCGGTACATTCCCGGTAACTCCGAAAACCTTCCGGTAATCAAATGAGGTCATCCTATATATCAATCTTCGTTTCCGGACCATTCCGGAAACCCTCGTGACGTCCGTGATCTCATCCGGGACTCCGAACAACATTCGGTAACCAACCATATAACTCAAATACGCATAAAACAACGTCGAACCTTAAGTGTGCAGACCCTGCGGGTTCGAGAACTATGTAGACATGACTCGAGAGACTCCTCGGTCAATATCCAATAGCGGGACCTGGATGCCCATATTGGATCCTACATATTCTACGAAGATCTTATCGTTTGAACCTCAGTGCCAAGGATTCGTATAATCCCGTATGTCATTCCCTTTGTCCTTCGGTATGTTACTTGCCCGAGATTCGATCGTCAGTATCCGCATACCTATTTCAATCTCGTTTACCGGCAAGTCTCTTTACTCGTTCCGTAATACAAGATCCCGCAACTTACACTAAGTTACATTGCTTGCAAGGCTTGTGTGTGATGTTGTATTACCGAGTGGGCCCCGAGATACCTCTCCGTCACACGGAGTGACAAATCCCAGTCTTGATCCATACTAACTCAACTAACACCTTCGGAGATACCTGTAGAGCATGTTTATAGTCACCCAGTTACGTTGCGACGTTTGATACACACAAAGCATTCCTCCGGTGTCAGTGAGTTATATGAGCTCATGGTCATAGGAATAAATACTTGACACGCAGAAAACAGTAGCAACAAAATGACACGATCAACATGCTACGTCTATTAGTTTGTGTCTAGTCCATCACGTGATTCTCCCAATGACGTGATCCAGTTATCAAGCAACAACACCTTGTTCATAATCAGAAGACACTGACTATCATTGATCAACTGGCTAGCCAACTAGAGGCATGCTAGGGACGGTGTTTTGTCTATGTATCCACACATGTAAATGAGTCTTCATTCAATACAATTATAGCATGGATAATAAACTATTATCTTGATACAGGAATTATAATAATAACTATACATTTATTATTGCCTCTAGGGCATAATTCCAACAAAGTGTTGATGTCTTCAGGGTTTCCAGATATGTGAAGAGTGGCATAGAACTGAAGAATTAACTCGCTGTTCCAGTCAGATATGTCGGAGCACATTTGAGGCTTGTCATAGGGGTTCTCTCCGATGAAGTACATGCGTTCTTCAAAGAAATTCTCCTTCTGAAACTTTGGACGCTTGGAGAATGGCTGACGCTGAACTGGCTGAAGATTTTGCTGAAGAATAGGAGGGGAGACAACAATAGCAGTCTCTGGGTTGAGCACAATGAATGCATTGTCTTGGGCAGGTGCATTCTCTTCAGCATTTTCCTCAGGGTGAGGAATTTCAGCAGCTGGTACTTCAGGCTGAGGAGATGGTGCTTGCTTTGGCTGAGCTTCAGGCTGAGGAATTTCTGCTTCTTTCTCAGTTGGAGGAGTTGGATCACCCTGTTCCTCATCTTGAGGAGTCTGCTCAGAGTGTTGAATTTCGTCAGCTTGAGGATTTTCAGCTTGTTTTTCCTTAGTTGGCTTTGTCGCAGAGGCAGTTTCATCAGCTGGTGCAGCTGATGCTTGAACATTTTCTGTCTGAGGAATGAGAGGTTGAGGACTGTCATCTGTCTGAATTTCCTCATCAGTGTGTTCCTCAGAGGTGACATCTTTCATTTCCTAATCTTCCTTTTTTGCCGGATCATCAATGATGACCATCTCATAGGAAGGAGCGACATTCAGGGGCACAGGGTCTAGAGGAGCAGATTCTTCAAGTGCTTTGAGGCGCTTCGCCTCTGTTTCTTCTTCTGCTCAGGAGGCCTTTCTCTTTTTGGCTTCCTTTTTAGCAGCCCTTGTTTTCTTCACGTCTGATGCAGACGGAATCATCTTCTTCACCTTTGAAGCTTTTGGTGAAGGGTTCTCTCTACAGATTCTTCAGCTGGTATTGAGGAACCAACTGGAACAGAGTCATCAGCCTGCTTTGATGAAGCAGCTGGATCAGAAGCAGTCTCATCAGCGGCAACAAATTCATCAGTTGGAGTTTCCATGATGATTTCTTCAATGGACGGTTCATCAACACGGCGTTCTTGGTGTACTTCCTCAGCTTGAGGAGTTTCCTCCTCATGAGGAGATTCATGTGCTGGCTCCTCAATCAAGGGCTGAGGAGTTGGTGCTGGGGGTGCGGCTCTTTGGTTGTAGTCATCAACAACACTAGTGGCCAGCTTGATGAAATTGCTCTTGAGGCTTTTGCGATCTGACAGCTTGGCGTACTTGTCACTCAATTTTTGCAGCTCTGCCTGCATCAGGAGTCAATTTGAGGAGATTCTACCTGAGGAATTTCTCCTTTTTGATCTTTGCACTTTGGCCTGCCTGGCCTGCTGTTCTTTCCACTTGGCTTCATTGATGAAAGTGGTCACCATGTGACTGATGCCAGGCGGAAGCTTCAAGTCATCAATTGGAGTGTTTGGGTCCTCATACGAGATGTTGATGTAGTCAAGGAGGACCTTGGGGTCCATGGCCAGAGGAATGGCACTGCCTGATGCTTGAGCTACTCTTTCTTGCTTGTTTCTGATGATGGCTTGCAGGGTTTCATCATCAAATTCATCACTTCCCTCTGATACAGACGGGACTGTGATGATTTTGCTCGGGCCGGGCAGAGGTGCACGTTCAGCAGTTACCAAAGTCTTCGCAGGAGGTGTTGAAGACTTTGTCTCTGAGCTGGTTGCAGCTGGGAGTGAGGAGCTGGAGCTGGCAGTCGTAGGCTTCACGACTTGCTTCTGTACTGGTTTCTCTTGAGGCTTTGGAGGTGGAGCTGAGGATTTTGGTACTCAGGAGATTGGTGCTAAGGGCTTTGGCGCTGATGGTTTTGGTGTTGAAGGTTTTGGTAATGAGGGTTTTGGTGCTGAGGGTTTTGTGACAGAAGCCTGAGCAGACTTCTCTTGAGGCTTTGGAGCCCTTGGCTTTGATGGCACAGACTGCATTTGAGGAATTTTTGAGCCTGAGGTTTCTGCATCTGAGGAATTAGCATCACTTGAGGCAGCAGCTGAGGATTCATTAAATTTCCTCACTGCAGCTTCTGCCTGTTTCTTGAGCTTGGCCAGATGCTTTTCTTTCTCATCTGGATAGTCATCAATGGTCATGAGGCTTGAGGGATGTGCTACTTGATGATCCTCAAGTGGGGCCCTTCTGCCAGGAGGCTTCAGAGCGAATTTCTTCGCATATTTGGGAGTCACAAACCTGTACTCCTTCCATTCCTTCGCCCATCGGCGTTCAATCTTCTGCAGTCGTATCTTTCTCTTGGCCATTGTCTCATTTTCATCAGGCGTGCAATAGTCCAAGTAAATGTCCTCAGGGATATCAGCAGCTTGTTTTGCTCAAGTTTCTTTCCTTGCTTCTGTTTTCTGTCTTCCTCCATTTTCTTCAGTTGAGGATTTTGCTGATGAGTTTGAACTCTTGAGGATTCTGATGAGCCTTGAAGAGTTTCTTCCAGAAACGCTGCAAATGAGTTAATGTGATGAGAACCGAGAGATTCATCAGCTGACATGTGTGTACCTGTGAACAGAGTATAGTTGCGAGGAATTTGGAGAGGTCATTGCGTTCTCAGATTTGAAGAAAACGAAAAAGTTTGACAGCTTGAGGAATATAACCAGTGGTTGAGGAATTTGCCTAAGCATACCGTTCTTGGGTTCCAGAGTTGTACAGATCCGAAAATCCGCACAATTGAGGAATCTCGTGAAAATCTTAGATGCTTAGCATAGTTCATCAATTATTGTGGTGACAGGTAGTGTTTGAGGAATCAAGTGCGCATCGTATCTTGAGGAAAAACAGATTTCACATAGAAGATGTAAAATTTTAGATCTAACTTGCTGTAAATATGGGATATATTTACCGTGGAAGGTGCACACGAAGAGCACAGAAAGTTGTGTGTAGAGAGGCTCTTCGTTCGAGTGTCCAATGCACCCTAACTCGGCGACACAGGACGTCTACGGCGGCGGCGGACGAAGATGGTCCGACTCCGGCGTGGTTCCGGCGACGGAGAAGTCGAGGCAGTGAAGCTCTTCCTCACCGGCGACGAGACTACCATCGGTGGCGCTAGGGTTCGGTGGAGTGTGCTGTGGCAGGAGAGCGATGAGGCGAAGAAGAGGATGCCGAGGGGAATAAGGACATATTTATAGCCAAAAGTTACTGTTGGCGCGAGAATGTCGGACCAAATAGCCCCTGCCTCTACGTCTCCGCAGGACACGTGTAGCTCCCGGACGATGCGGTGGAGATAGTGGAGATCGTGGTTATCCGATCGTGGGAAGTGGGGGTTCAGTTACTGTGTCTTTAAAGAAACAACTTTTGAAGATTTGAGGATTTTCGTTACAAAATCATCAGCTCACAAGGACGCAGTGAGGATTTTGAACAAAGTTTCAAGTAGAACGCATATGGAGAATTGAATAGACTGGATGAGTATAGCATAGAGGGAAAGTAGGGTCCGATCACATTCACTTAGCAGAAACATCAACTTGAAGAAATAGCAATAAGTGAATGCTGTTGAGGACTAGAAATCACAGTCTATCTAGTCAAATGAAAGTCATCAAGTGTTTTTGAGGATTTTTGTAATAAATCATCACAATGAAGAATATCTGTTTTGAAGAAAAACGCATTGTGAGGAAATTGATCATTTGAAGAAAATCAACTTGAGGAATTTCACATTGGGCGGTGGCGTTACCCACCATATAAGAATGTTGATTACAGACGCCGCGTACAATTGTCGTAGGGCCCTGAGAATCAATTTCTTCGTTAATTTCTTCACATTCAGAGTGACATTCTTCATCAGTTGAAGAAAATCGATTCATCATGTGTTGCACATCTAAGTCATCAACTTTGCATAAGTGTTAGGATGTGTGCATGTTTTTACAAAACATTTGAAGGCTCTAAGATATTTAGCTCACACCGCAACTTGCAAAACCTTTTCTCATCCAAGGGCTTAGTGAAGATATCTGCCAGTTGATCATCAGTCTTCACATGGTTGATGAGGATATTGCCCTTGAGGACATGGTCCCGAAGAAAATGATGACGAATCTGGATGTGCTTGGTCTTCGAGTGTTGTACTGGGTTGTATGCAATCTTGATAGCACTCTCATTGTCACAGTAGAGAGGCACATTCTTCATGTTGATGTCGTAGTCCTTGAGGGTTTGCTTCATCCATAGCAATTGAGCACAGCAAGAACCAACAGCAATGTACTCAGCTTCGGCAGTGGAGAGTGATACGCAGTTATGCTTCTTTGAGGACCAGCAAACTAGTGATCTTCCGAGGAAATGGCATGTGCCAGAAGTTGACTTGCGATCCACACGGTCACCAGCATAGTCTGAATCAGAATACCCTACCAGATGAAGATTGGAGCCCTTGGGATACCATAACCCTAGTGTTGGTGTGTGAGCTAAGTATCGAAGAATATGTTTCACAGCCTTATGGTGTGATTCCTTCGGTTTTGCTTGAAAACGTGCACACATGCAAACACTAAGCATTATATCTGGCCTAGATGCACATAAATACAATAAAGAGCCAATCATAGAACGATATACCTGCTGATCGAAATCTTTACCATTTTCATCAGTGCCGAGGTGGCCGTTGGTAGGCATTGGAGTCTTGGCACCTTTGCATTCGTGCATGTCGAATTTCCTCAGAACATCCTTGAGGTATTTCTCCTGTGATATGAAGATTCCATTGTTTTGTTGACGAATTTGAATACCTAAGAAGAATTTCAGCTCGCCCATCATGGACATCTGATATTCTTCACTCATCATGTAGGCAAATTCATCACTGTATCTTTTGTCAGTATAGCCAAATATGATATCATCGACATATATTTGACATACAAACAGCTCATTATCATAGGATTTTGTGAAAAGAGTTGGATCGAGTGAACCGGGTTTGAAGCCTTTCTTCATGAGGAATTCCTTCAATTTATCATACCATGCTCGAGGGGCTTGCTTGAGGCCATAAAGAGCCTTTTTGAGTCTGAAGACTTTGTCTGGATTCTTCGGATCCTCAAAACCTGGGTGCTGAGCAACATATACTTCTTCCTCAAGCTTACCATTGAGGAATGCACTTTTCACATCCATTTGATATAAGGTGATGTTATGATGATTAGCATATGCAAGTAGTATTCGAATAGCTTCAAGTCTAGCAACAGGTGTAAAAGTTTCATCGAAATCTATTCCTTCAACCTGGGTGTAGCCTTGGGCTACAAGTCGTGTCATGTTCCTCACCACTTGACCGTACTCACCTTGCTTGTTTCAGAAAATCCACTTGGTGCCGGTGATGTTGTGCTTGCGAGGATCTGGTCGTTTGACGAGCTCCCATACGTCATTCAGCTTGAATTGAAGAAGTTCGTCTTGCATAGCTTGGATCCACTCCGGTTCCAGAAAAGCCTCAGCAACTTTTGAGGGTTCTGTGATGGATACAAAGGAAAAATGCCCACAAAAGTTAACTAAGTGTGAAGCTTTTGAGCGAGTGAGAGGACCTGGCGCGTTGATGTCGTTGAGGATTTTGTCAAGTTCTACTTCGTTTGCAATCCTTGGATGAGCTGGTTGAGGATTTTGTCTGGGCTGAGGAAGTGGTGCTGGTGCAATTTCCTCAGGAGCATCTTCTTGATTTTCATCAGTGATGGGGACCGTTTCTTCACCAATTTCCTCAGTGGGGACAATGTCTTCAGTAGGCTTGAGCTTTATTGATTCCTCAAGAGACAGTTTATCTGGATCAGAAGGCAATTGCTCTGTTTGCGAGCCATTAGTTTCATCGAACCGCACATCTACAGTCTCAACAACTTTGTTGTGATAGTTGTTGAAGACTTTGTAAGTGTGCGAGTCATTTCCATAACCGAGCATAAAACCTTCATGTGCCTTAGGTGCAAATTTTGAGCTATGGTGAGGATCTCTAATCTAACATTTTGCACCGAAGACTTTGAAATAACTTACATTGGGTTTCTTGTCAGTAAGGAGTTCATATGAGGTTTTCTTGAGGAATTTGTGAAGATATACCCTGTTGATGATATGGCATGCAGTGTTGATTGCTTCAGGCCAAAAGCGACGAGGAGTCTGATATTCTTCAAGCATAGTTCTCGCCATTTCAACCAGAGTCCTGTTCTTCCTTTCGACGACACCATTCTGCTGAGGAGTATAAGGAGCAGATAATTCGTGAGTAATACCAAGTTCATCAAGATAATCATCAAGACCAGTGTTTTTGAACTCGGTTCCATTATCACTCCTGATATGTTTGATCTTGATGCCAAAGTTCGTCGAGGCCCTTGAAGAAAATCGTTTGAAAATTTCCTGCACTTCAGTTTTATACACTATGATATGCACCCAGGTATATCTGGAATAATCATCAACTATGACGAAGCCATATAAAGATGATGCATTGGTTAGTGTGGCATAGTGAGTAGGTCCAAATAAATCCATATGAAGCAATTCGAATGGACGTGTAGTGGTCATGATGGTTTTAGAGGGATGCTTGGATCTGGTCATTTTCCCAGATTCACAAGCACCGCACAGATGATCCTTGAGGAATTTGACTGATTCGATGCCGATGACATGCTTCTTCTTCGCGAGCGTGTGCAAATTCCTCATGCCTGCATGACCTAGTCTTCGGTGCCACAGCCATCCTTCTGAGGTTTTTGCTAGTAAGCAAGTGGCTGGTTGAGGACCTGTAGAGAAATCAACAATGTACAAATCCCCTCTTCTTACACCTTCGAAGATGAAAGGATCGATATGGTTGGCTAGAGGGGGGGGGGAATAGACAACGACTACTTTTTAATTAATCTTAGCAAGTTAAGGTAAACAACATATGGGTTCACAAATAATACGACAATGAGGTGAACCCTAAAGAAGCTAACAACGAGAGCTATTAAGACAAGTAAGATATAGTCACAAGCATAAGCAAATACAAAGTAAAGGATAGAGATAACCACAAGTGGAACCGATGGAGACGAGGATGTGTTACCGAAGTTCCTTCCCTTTGACAGGAAGTACGTCTCCGTTGGAGCGGTGTGGAGGCACAATGCTCCCCAAAAAGCCACTAAGGCCACCGTATTCTCCTCACGCCCTCACACGATGCAAGGTACCGTGATTCCACTATAGGTGCCCTTGAAGGCGATGACCGAACCTTTACAAACAAGGTTGGGGCAACTCCACACAAAGCTTGGAGGCTCCCAACTAGACCACGAAGCTTCACCACAATGGAATGTGGCTTCGAGGTGACCTCAACCGTCTAGGATGCTCAAACACCCAAGAGTAACAAGATCCGCAAAGGATTGGTGGGGGAATCAACTTTTCTCTTGGTGGAAGTGTGGATCTAGGCCTTCTCAACCAATCCCTAGAGAATCAACAAGTTTGATTGGCTAGGGAGAGAGATCGGGCACTTTTGAGCTTATGGAGCAACAATGGAGCTTGAGAGGGTAAGAGATAAGGTTCCACAGCTAGAAGAACCCTTTATATAGTGGGGGGCAAAATCAGACCGTTTTCCCACTCTCTGCCCGAGCTCCAGCGGTACTACCGCTGTCTGCAACGGTACTACCGCTGGCACTCCAGCGGTACTACCGCTGACCAGGGGCGGTACTACCGCCGCCTCGCGGTACTACCGCTGGCCCCAACGGTACTACTGCTGGGCCCCTGGTAGTGCAAAAGCACTACCACCGCCAAGAAAGTCTTCGCAAAAAGGTCCGTCCACAAACTACCGCTAGGCAGGCGGTAGTAAGCTCCTGGAGCGGTACTACCGCTGACCAGGGGCGGTACTACCGCTGGCTGCAGCGGTACTACCGCTAGCCTTCCAGCGGTACTACCGCTAGGGACCAATTTGCAAGGAGGAAAGAAACACAGTGGCGGGGGCCGCTCCAAAAATGAAGGTAAGGGAGAATATGTGAAGTGTGCGCGTGCAAAGATAGATTCCACCCAAACCTTTCCACTACGGATCCCCTCTTAATAGTACGGCTTTCCTATGACTCAAATAAAGAGAATCGTAGAGAGCGCCGTGCTTCCGTTCCATGAATGAGGAGACGAGTCGTCTTGTGCCGTTGACATGTGTTATCTGAAACCTTAACACACAAGGTTAGTCCTTTACGGTACTGTCATCAATCACCAAAATTACTTAGGCATAAACTATGCCCCAACAATCTCCCCCTTTTTGGTGGATTGATGACAATACCGGATTTGCACAGAGAATAAAATGAGAACAAAAAGATAGAGATATATGACAATACGGGGCATATGACTCACAACATATGATGGAAATAGATCTCACATAAGTTCATGTCTCACAAACGATAGCAAACTAGAAGCAAACCAAGTTCGAAGCAAACCACGAAAGAAAGGAAAGCAAAGCAAAGTTCGACTATGAAAGCAAATCCAGCTCCTAGACTCTCTCCCCCTTTGGCATAAGACACCAAAAAGGGGCACACCTAACGCCACAGGTAGTTACTCCTCATCCTCAGCATCGCCAGACTCGTCGGTACCCTCCTGATCATCCTGCTCCTCCTCTTCCTCCTCATCGCCAGACCACTGGTAACCTTGAGCCTGCATCCAAGTAGCCTCTGGAGTGATATCGTCCTCTGATCCGCTGGAAATGTCCACATCAAGAGACCTGAGAACGCGCTTGTGCCTCTGGCGGCTCTCCTTCTGAGCCAAGTGCGTCTGGTACTGACCCTTAGCCTGCATACAGAATAGAGTCTTCATCTTATCCTGTAGTTTGATGGCCCAAGATGGCATGACAGAAGGGCGGCACGGAGAGGCGGTTCCTCTGTCAGCAGCAGTCTCCGTGTCAGTATCCATGTGCTGAGAGGAAGTGGATGGGTTGGCCCATTTCTCCTTGACGCGAAGCTTGATTGGGTCGTGCACAATGTAGTCAGACTGAGCGTAGAGCACCTCCTCTGGAAAAGTTTCTTGCCTCTTCTGACAAATATAAGCGAACAGATAGGGCCCGTAGATGGGAACCTTACGCATGATGATGCAGTTCCAGAGTTTCGTGAACATCACATCAGAAATATCAAGAGGGGCAGACTCCTTAGTCATAGCCTCCTCACAAAGCAGTAGCATCTCAGCCAAAGAGCCATGAACCTCGTCAAAGTTACCAATGCGAGGGAAGAGGGTGTTGCGAAGGATCCGATGCATGATGTCCAGATGTTTGGGGAGCACACCCTTCCTCACATAGAGTTTATGCAATCTGTCCTTTGCGGGGGGCCTATCGGTGGGGGCTGCAGCATGAGGACGCAACCCAAGTGGAGTGTCAGCTCCCTGGAAGTCAACCTTGAGGAGTTGCATGAATTCACGCCAGGAACCGGTCATCTTCTGAGACCCTGTCATCCACACCATAGAGCGCTCTTCATCAGGAGAGAAGTGGACCGTGACATAGAACTGAGCAACAGCAGTGGGGTCAAAATTTGTCTTGAAAGTGATGATGTCCTTGATCCCAGTTTGTCAATCAGAGAGAGGGCATCACCAAAATAGTCCAGGTTCCGCTGAAGATGAGCTAGGTCAATCCACTGAACGGGGACATAGTTCTTCTTGAACTGCGCGACAATATCACGGTAGATCCTGCACTGATCCTTTGCCCAAACATGGTCAACATTCTTGATCACAGCCTTCTCTTTGAGATAATGGTTTTGAGTGCGAAACTACAGAAAGTCCTTGGGGGGCATTGTTCGGACATTGATCCCCTTATGCTTGTGTGCGGTCTTCTTGAAGGACTGCTTTTTGGGTTGCAGACCTGAGGTGGCAGACCCCTCGAGAGCTTCTTGGTTGCGAAACTGCTTTGACTGTGTCTCCCGTGGGGGGTTCGAACGGCGAGAACTACCTGTGACACAAAACACACAGCGAAAAGAAGCGACAAAAAGAGTCAAGGCAATGAACTTAGAAAAAGCAGAAAAAAAATAAACACTCATTGCCAAGCATATGAAAAGAATGCACAATGAATCCTCCTGGCGGTAGTACCGCTACCCCTGGCGGTAGTACCGCTGGGGTTTGACTTTCAGATCTGACGGATAAAAATAGACCTCATGCATAGGGCTACACGATTTTTACGAGGGGCATGGGCTGTATATGAACACTAAGAACTCCACCCCAGCCCTACTCACATGAGGATCACAGGAATCACCGAAATAAGTACATGCCTAGGCAAGAGAGAGCAAGTTTTAGATCTAATCCAAACATAGTTCAAGTGCTAGATCTAAAACAAGTAAATCCTAGGGCATGGCAAAATAATCAGCAACGATTCATAGGACCTACACTCCCCTCAAATATCTCCTTCATGCCATCCAAGAACAAGGCACAAGATCGAAGACATGGATCCAATCCCCCAATGCTCCTAACCCTAGAACAAGAACATCAACCAAATAGAAGAAGGGGAGGAGCTTTACCGGGATTCATGGCCCTTGGAGGAGGAAGGAGAGGTGGAGCAACCCTTCCAATCCAACGGAGAGAAGGAGCTCCACGAAACGAGATCAAAACAGGGGGATTTCGGGCTAGGGGAGGGAGGAGCCGCCAGAAAGAAGAAAGAGCCTGAGAAAAACGGGCTCCCCCTCCTTTATATAGCCCAAGAGGTACGGGCCAGCGGTAGTACCGCTGAGGACCTAGCGGTAGTACCGCTAACTGGCGGTAGTACCGCTGGGGTCCTGGCGGTAGTACCGCTCCCCCTGGTGGTAGTACCGCTCCCCCTTGAGACAGCCCTAAAAATTTCCTAGCCGGTCATGTTAGATGGGAATTCTGGCGGTAGTACCGCCATACCTAGCGGTAGTACCGCTGCAAATGTCACAATGCGGCCTAGGATAAGAGAAGAACTTGGGCAAATGACAAGTAAGTAAAAACGAGATAACACCTAGAAAAATGTACTGACTTGTCATTGTATATCATTTCTTCTATACAAAAGAAAGGTGGGAGGGACGGTGGCCGAGGCCACCTATGTTTGAGACAATGGTATGACACCGCGAAGAATTATCCTTGGGTTCATGACCAATGCTCGTCTTTGAAGCACAAGTGCCATTTGACAATGGCAAAAGTGAAAGACTAGATTGATTTATGCATAATGGGGGAGGGACAGTTCATTGAGAGAACAACACTCCCCCTATGTCCATGCCTACATCTAGACCAAAATGGAATGCGAAGTGAGGTGCAACATGCCTAGTTTCAATCCACATTACTTGAATCAATGATATTTAGCTCATGCCTTAACTCCCGGAACCTTGCTTCATCTAGAGGCTTAGTGAAAATATCTGCAAGTTGCTCTTCAGTGTGGATGAAGTGAACCTCAATATCACCTAGCTTGATATGTTCACGAATGAAGTGATGACGAATATCAATATGTTTGGTTTTGCTATGTTGCACTGGGTTGAGGGAAATCTTGATAGCGCTTTGATTGTCACATAGAAGAGGCACTTTGTCACAAGTGACACCGTAATCCTTTAAAGTTTGCCTCCTCCATAGCAATTGTGCACAACAACTTGCAGCTGCCACATAGTTAGCTTCGGTGGATGATAAGGAGACGCAATTCTGCTTCTTAGACGACCAACTTACCAATGAGTGACCAAGGAATTGGCATCCTCCAGACGTTGACTTCCTCTCCACACAATCTCCTGCCCAATCTGAGTCAGAATAGCCAACTTGATTGAAGTTTGCTCCTTTGGGATACCAGAGGCCAAAGTTTGGGGTATGAGCCAAATATCGAAAGATTCGCTTAACAGCCATGTAATGGCTTTCTTTTGGTGCGGATTGAAACCGTGCACATATCCCTACACTCAACATAATATCTGGTCTAGATGCACAAAGGTAAAGGAGGGATCCAATCATGGAGCGATATACCTTTTGATCCACTGCTTTACCATTGGGATCACTGTCAAGCTTGCATCTTGTTGGCATGGGGAACTTGACCGGTTTGACATCTTCGAGCTTGAACCGTTTGAGCATGTCTTGAGTGTACTTGGCTTGTTTGATGAATGTCCCTTCTAGACCTTGTGCAATCTCGAACCCGAGGAAGAACTTCAATTCTCCCATCATGGACATCTCAAACTTCTCAGTCATTAGTGCAGCAAATTCTTCATTGAAGGAAATGTTAGGAGAGCCAAAGATAATATCATCAACATATAGTTGGCATATGAACAAATCCCCTTTAACCCTCTTAGTAAAAAGAGTGGGGTCTATCTTCCCAATTTCAAACCCACGATCTTGTAACAACTCAGTAAGATACTCATACCACGCGCGTGGGGCTTGTTTAAGGCCATAGAGTGCCTTATTGAGTTTGTACACATGATTGGGGAGCTTGGGATGTTCGAATCCCGGGGGTTGTTTGACATAGACCAACTCATTCAAAGGACCATTAAGAAAGGCACTTTTCACATCCATTTGTTGTAACTTGAAGTTATGATGAGAAGCAAATGCAAGCAACATGCGAATAGATTCTAGACGAGCAACAGGGGCAAAGGTTTCACTGTAGTCGATACCCTCGACTTGGGAGTAGCCTTGAGCCACCAATCTTGCCTTGTTTCGAATCACAATTCCATTGGCATCTTGCTTGTTCTTGAATATCCATTTGGTCCCGATGACATTATGTTCCTCCGTTGGCCTAGGCACTAAATCCCAGACTTGGTTGCGCTCGAAGTTGTTAATTTCTTCGTGCATGGCCATAAGCCAATCCTCATCATCGAGCGCTTCCTGTACCTGTTGAGGTTCACAATATGAAACAAACGCGTGATGCTCACAATAATTCCAAATCTGTTGTCGGGTGGATACTCCCCTTTTTATACTGCCAAGTACATTCTTCATAAGATGTGACTTGACTCTCAGCTTGTTCGCAATCTTGGCTGCTCGACGCTCCAAGAGTTCTTCATTAGATATCGGGGGAGCATCAACTTGTTTCCTTTGCTTGCCCTTGCGTCTTGAGCCGGCTGTTGGTCCTCCAGAAGGGAATTGTGAGACAGTCTCCTGATCATCTTGTCCTTCGACTTGAGCAGGTTCACTAGTTTGTTCTTGTATTTGTGGTTGCCCTTGATCTTGATCTTGTGCTTCTTCTTGGTCTGGATCTCGGGGTTGCACTTGATCTTGATCAGGAGCTGGTTCGGTGTCTTGGGGTAGTGCTTGAATATCCTGAGACACATCATCATTGTTGGGCAATTTATCTTGACCTTGAGCTTGTTTATTTTGTTGAGAGTCTTCTCTTTGTTCATCGGAAGCATGTGGGGCTTGTGAAGGTGATGGCTCCACTTGAGTAGAGCATTGTCCTTCTCCTTCGGCCACAAGGGGTTCCTCAATGGGGAGTATTTGACCAATCCCCATTCTTCTTATGGCTTGGGGAGGAATTTCATCACCTACATCACAAAGACCACTTTGCTCCACTTGGGAGCCATTATTTTCATCAAACTCTACGTTACACGTCTCCTCAATTAGTCCGGTGGACTTGTTGAGGACACGGTAAGCATGAGAGTTTGTAGCATAACCAACAAAGATACCCTCATGTGCTCTAGAATCAAATTTAGCTAACCGTGCTCCTTTCTTGAGAATGAAACACTTACAACCGAATACCCGGAAGTACTTGAGATTGGGTTTGTTTCTAGTTAGAATCTCATACGGAGTCTTGTTCAAGCCTTTGCGGATGTAGAGCCGATTGGATGCATGACATGCTGTGTTGATGGCCTCTGCCCAGAAGTTATATGGAGATTTGAATTCTGCCATCATTGTCCTTGCAGCGTCTATCAAGGTCCGGTTCTTCCTTTCTGCCACGCCGTTTTGCTGAGGGGTATATGGTGCAGAATATTGGTGTTTTATTCCCTCATCACCTAGAAACTCATCTAAGGTGTAGTTCTTGAACTCGGTGCCGTTGTCACTCCTAATCGTCAAGATCTTTGCTTCATGTTGACGTTGCGCTTCATTAGCAAAGTTGATGACCGTTTGTTGAGTTTCACTCTTCTTTTTAAAGAAATATACCCAGGTATATCTTGAGTAGTCGTCAACAATCACTAAGCAATACTTTCTGCCTCCAAGACTATCAAATGATGGAGGACCAAACAGATCCATATGGAGAAGTTCCAATGGCCTCTTAGTGTAGATAATAGTCGTTGGACGATGAGCAGTTTCATGAATCTTTCCTTCAATGCAGGCACTGCAAACACGATATTTAGCAAAGCTCACATTTGTTAGTCCACGAACATGGTCCCCTATCAGAAGGCTTTGCAAAGATCTCATATTGACATGAGCTAAACGGCGATGCCAAAGCCAGCCCACGTCAACTTTAGCCATTAAACATGTCGCAGTCTTAGTGGGTCGCTTTGAGAAGTTCACCACGTAAAGACCATTTTCGACATGTCCAACATAGGCTACTTTAAGAGTCTTGCTTCTCAGGAGGACCAAAGTGTCAATATTAAAGAATGTGGAAAAACCCATAATTGCGAGTTGACGAACCGAAAGTAAATTGTAGGCAAGTGACTCAACAAGCATGACCTTCTCAATAGATAAATCTTGAGAGACGATCATCTTACCAAATCCCAATACCTTTGAAGAGGATGCATCGGCGAATTGGACATGCGTGGGCATAGATGGAGAAGGATGCACATCCACCACTAAGTCCTTGCTTCCGGTCATATGATTTGTTGCTCCACTATCGAGCAACCATGACACCCCACCGGAAGCAAACTCCTGCAATAGATCAAGGCTTGGTTTTAGGTACCCATTTTTTAATGGGTCCTTTCATGTTAGAGACAAGGGTCTTAGGAACCCAGATAGCCCATTCAATATCCTCATCGTAGGAACCAACAAATATGGCATAAACATGCCCATCACTAGCACAACATAAGTCATAAGAAGAATTGAATTTGCCGGCTGTGTTAGTAGGAATGGTTTTGCCCTTCTTGAGGTTTCCATAGTCCACCTTGTTCCTGTTCACCTTCTGAGTCCCCTCACCCTCTTTGACAAAGATGTCCATGAGGGTGGGAGATCGTTTGTTCATGTTCCTTCTTTTACCTTTTGACTTGGAGGTAAGTCCAAGTCCCTCCTTTCCTAGAACACCCTTTTGAGTGCTCAAGAGGTCGTTCAGACTCTTCTCACCTTGTATGCATGCCACAAGGCCCTTCTCAAGTTTCTCCTTCAACTTGGCATTTTCCTCCACAAGATGTACATGCTCACAACAGGGGTTAGTTGCACAAGCATTATCAATTAACACAAAGGGAGGGCACGTAGAGATCTCCTTGGTAAGTTTTGCTTGGAGTTGATCATGAGAATCTTTCAGAGAGAAATGAGCACCTTTCAAGACCTTGTGGGCCTTGTCAAGTGTGTCAAACTCCTCTTTGAGTCTGTCATGACCAACCCCAAGAGCATACTGTTCAGACTTAAGCATGCGAATAAGAACAACATCATGATCTAGTTTCTTTTGCATTTTAGCGCAGTCATCGTTATATGACTCCTCAAGAGCCAAACGAAGAGTGCGCTCCTCTTCTAGAGCATTAGATAATTCGGCAATTTCATCGGCATAGTCACGACTGTGTCCCTGAAGCTCGGAGATGGTCTGCTCATGAGACTCAATGAGGTCAGTGGCCTCACCCAGTTGTTCCAAGAGAACAACAAAGTGCTTCTTGGATTCTCCCTTAATAGTGCACAAAAACTTGTCAAGATCATGCTCATTAAGTTCCCCAACATCACTATCTTCAACACAATTTAACAATGAAGGAGCAGAAGCAATGTTGGTCTTAATGATGGGAGTTGCCTGATTGATACCTTTTTCCATGAGGCACTTGGTGATGTGGTTCTCGTTGGGGGCGTTGAAGAGAGACACCTTCTGGGGAGAGGTAGTGGCAATAGCAACAGTTGCCGTTGCCACTGTATCATCATCATCATCATCTGAAGGATACTCTTCAAGGGCCACCATCCCTTTTGGGTGAGGTTTCTTCACAAAGTTGTTCTTGATTGGAAATGATTTGGTTTTGTCTTTGCGAATGAGCTTGCCTCCGTTGTCTTCCCTTTTCTCATAGGGACATTCGGCCACGAAGTGACTCACGTTACCACAGTTATAGCATGTCCTTACTCGTTGTTTGGGTTTGAATCCACTCGAGTTGTTCTTGGTGAAGGTGGGTCTTGAGTTCCTCTTGTTGCCCCAGAATTGCCTTGATGCAAGAGCCATGTGCTCATGATAGGCATACTTTGTGTCCTCAGGGCAGCCCTCCTCTTCCTCATCTTCTTCTTCTTCTTCAAGCATTGCTTTTGCTTTCAACGCAAGGTTGGGTGAAGTTGTCTTTGATCGAACACGAGCAAGTGCATTGTCGGCTGTTTCATTCATGATTGACATTGCAATGAATTCATCCAACACCTCACTGGAAGACAAGGAGTGAAAGTCTGGCCGCTGACGAATGACTGATGGCATAGCTTTGTTGAAAGGCATGATGGCTTTAAGGAACTTGCGTTTGACCCATGTGTCATCCACATCCTTGCTCCCATGATCCTTGAGTGCCACAGCAATAGCAGTCACCCTCCGATAGAGATCACGAGGGTCCTCGTCTTCCTTCATCACAAACTCATCGGCCTTATCAAGTATCACTTCATAGTTGGATCGTTGAATGCTTGAGATTCCCTTGTACAACACCATAATATGCTCCCAACAATCCTTGGCCAAAGTGAAGGGACGCAAGTGAGGAAGATCTTCAGGTGGCACTGCAGACTGGAGAATAAACAAAGCAGAGTGATTGTATTGATTGTCTGCATCTTCTCTTGGAGTGAGGTTGCTTGGATCATGGGGATAATATCCTTGCTCAATGATTCTCCACAAGTTTGTTGAGCTGTGATTCAAATGAGACTTAATAGAAAATACCCAGTTAGCAAAGTCACCTTTCACAAGCTTAGGAGGAGGACCAACAGGATTAAGACGTGGTGCGGGAACGGATCCTCCATAGACCATGGGGTGTGGAATTGAGGCATATGTTCCAGTCCCATCCTTTTCGTGAGATGAGGGAGGTTGCATACCTTTAGCCGCTTCCTTAGAGGAGTTGGCCTCCGAATCGGAAACGATGGGTTTAACCACTATAGCCGGTTCGGGTGAACTTTTAAATCCCTCAATTAACTCTTTAAGCATGGTCTTGACCTCGTTCGTCAAGGACGTCTTGAGAGCGGCCATAGCCGTATTCAAGTCGTCCCTTGTGACCGAAGTCAAGTCCATGGCCTCGGGTTGCCCATGGTTAATTCCCTCTTCGCCTTCCATACTCTTCGGGTGGTTAAACCCTTAATAAAAGACGTGGCTCTCATACCAATTGAAAGGATCGATATGGTTGGCTAGAGGGGGGGTGAATAGACAACGACCACTTTTTAATTAATCTTAGAAAGTTAAGGTAAACAACATACGGGTTCACAAATAATACGACAATGAGGTGAACCCTAAAGAAGCTAACAACGAGAGCTATTAAGACAAGTAAGATATAGTCACAAGCATAAGCAAATACAAAGTAAAGGATAGAGATAACCACAAGTGGAACTGATGGAGACGAGGATGTGTTACCGAAGTTCCTTCCCTTTGATAGGAAGTACGTCTCCGTTGGAGTGGTGTGGAGGCACAATGCTCCCCAAAAAGCCACTAAGGCCACCGTATTCTCCTCACGCCCTCGCACGATGCAAGGTACCGTGATTCCACTATAGGTGCCCTTGAAGGCGGCGACCGAACCTTTACAAACAAGGTTGGGGCAACTCCACACAAAGCTTGGAGGCTCCCAACTAGACCACGAAGCTTCACCACAATGGAATGTGGCTTCGAGGTGACCTCAACCGTCTAGGATGCTCAAACACCCAAGAGTAACAAGATCCGCAAGGGATTGGTGGAGGTATCAACTTTTCTCTTGGTGGAAGTGTGGATCTAGGCCTTCTGAACCAATCCCTAAAGAATCAACAAGTTTGATTGGCTAGGGAGAGAGATCGGGCACATTTGAGCTTAGGGAGCAACAATGGAGCTTGAGAGGGTAAGAGATAAGGTTCCACAGCTAGAAGAACCCTTTATATAGTGGGGGGAAAAATCAGACCGTTTTCCCACTCTCTGCCCGAGCTCCAGCGGTACTACCGCTGGCACTCCAGCGGTACTACCGCTGACCAGGGGCGGTACCACCGCTGGATGCAGCGGTACTACCGTTGGAACTCCAGCGGTACTACCGCGGGGACCTTGGTAGTGCAAAAGCACTACCACCGCCAAGAAAGTCTTCGCAAAAAGGTCCGTCCACGAACTACCGCTAGGCAGGCGGTACTAAGCTCCTGGAGCGGTACTACCGCTGACCAGGGGCGGTACTACTACCGCTGGCTGCAGTGGTACTACCGCTAGCCTTCCAGCGGTACTACCGCTAGGGCCAGCGGTACTACCGCTGGGGACCAATTTGCAAGGAGGAAATAAACACAGTGGCGGGGGCCGCTCCAAAAATGAAGGTAAGGGAGAATATGTGAAGTGTGCGCGTGCAAAGATAGATTCCACCCAAACCTTTCCACTACGGATCCCCTCTTAATAGTACAACTTTCCTATGACTCAAATAAAGAGAATCGTAGAGAGCGCCGTGCTTCCGTTCCATGAATGAGGAGACGAGTCGTCTTGTGCCGTTGACGTGTGTTATCTGAAACCTTAACACACACGGTTAGTCCTTTACGGTACTGTCATCAATCACCAAAATTACTTAGGAATAAACTATGCCCCAACAGAAGACTTTGGATCTGTCAGATTCCATGATGACTACACATCTATATCTACCAAAGATAACAATCATATCAAGATCACAAAGCATCGAGACTGACATAAGGTTAAAACCAAGGGATTCAACAAGCATCACTTTGTCCATATGCCTATCCTTGTAAATAGCCACTTTGCCAAGTCCCAATACCTTGCTTTTACCTTTGTCAGCATATGTGATTTGCTTCAGAGGTGACGGAGTTAGTGGCATATTCATCAGTAAGCTTTTATCACCAGTCATGTGATGTGTGCAGCCACTATCAAGAACCCACTCAGTATTCTTGGGTTTATCATCCTGTAGATGAATTAGTACAGCTTACCATCTCATATGCTTCAGACTTAAAGAATATGATACTAATTTCATCAGATCAGTAATTTCATCATAACAGAAATGTAAGGACGTGTGAAATATTTCTATTTCATCAATCATTAGCTTGTGTCCTATCAAGCATTTCCTCAGGTCTCCAGCAAATTTTTCAGATGATGATTTTCATCTGGAGACCTGACCTGCAGAAGTGATTAGTTTGATTTCTTCACCACCCACATCTGAAGGGGTGGCAAAGCGTTCATCATCCTGCGAGCACCATATGAGAAAGGTGGCATTGAAGCCAATGCACTTCTCTTAACAGTAGGGGGATTAAAGTAGTCATATGAATATGCAGAGAACTGGTTTGAGGATTTATGAGCATAAGGATTTGAGGAGTAACGCTCATATTCATATTCCTTGTAGTTTCCCTGCATGTTAGACGCATAAGCACGGGTACGAGCATAGTTTTGACCAGTTGAGGATTTTGATCCTCTTGAAGACTTTGGTCCTCCTGAGGAATTTGATCTAGGGTTCAGATTCTTCAGTGGTGGTGTCATGAGGACATTCACCTGAAGATTTTCAAGACAACTTTTGGGAACCCTTATTTTCCTCAGAGGAGGGCCATTCCCGCAGTTAGTTCCAACATATCGAGCAAATACTTCACCACATTGATTTTTGAACAGTTTATAGTTGGAATCAAATGACTCATCCGAGGAATAGGATAATTCACATGAAAAGCCAGTTAGATTAGATGGATCAAAAGGAGACCCAGTAGCAGCAACCCATGAGGTTTTGGGATACTGCTCAGGTTTCTAATAAGATCCATCAGCATTTAATTTCCTCTCAAAGGCAATTCCTTCTTTCCTCGGGTTCCTGTTCAAGATCTACTTTTTGAGCACATCACAAAGGGTTTGATGTCCTTTGAGGCTTTTGTACATGCCTGTCACGTACAATTCGTTCAACCTATTGGAATTATGCCCTAGAAGCAATGATAAATATAGTTATTATTATAATTCCTGTATCAAGATAATCGTTTATTATCCATGCTATAATTTTATTGAATGAAGACTTATTTACATGTGTGGATACATAGACAAAACACCGTCCCTAGCAAGCCTCTAGTTGGCTAGCCAGTTGATCAAAGATAGTCAGTGTTTTCTGATTATGAACAAGGTGTTGTTGCTTGATAACTGGATCACGTCATTAGGAGAATCACGTGATGGACTAGACCCAAACTAATAGACGTAGCATGTTGATCGTGTCATTTTATTGCTACTGTTTTCTGCGTGTCAAGTATTTATTCCTATGACCATGAGATCATATAACTCACTGACACCGGAGGAATACTTTGTGTGTATCAAACGTCGCAACGTAACTGGGTGACTATAAAGATGCTCTACAGGTATCTCCGAAGGTGTTAGTTGAGTTAGTATGGATCAAGACTGGGATTTGTCACTCCGTGTGACGGAGAGGTATCTCGGGGCCCACTCGGTAATACAACATCACACACAAGCCTTGCAAGCAATGTGACTTAGTGTAAGTTGCGGAATCTTGTATTACGGAACGAGTAAAGAGACTTGCCGGTAAACGAGATTGAAATAGGTATGCGGATACTGACGATCGAATCTCGGGCAAGTAACATACCGAAGGACAAAGGGAATGACATACGGGATTATATGAATCCTTGGCACTGAGGTTCAAACGATAAGATCTTCGTAGAATATGTAGGATCCAATATGGGCATCCAAGTCCCGCTATTGGATATTGACGGAGGAGTCTCTCAGGTCATGTCTACATAGTTCTCGAACCCGCAGGGTCTGCACACTTAAGGTTCGACGTTGTTTTATGCGTATTTGAGTTATATGGTTGGTTACTGAATGTTGTTCGGAGTCCCGGATGAGATCATGGACGTCACGATGGTTTCCGGAATGGTCCGGAAACGAAGATTGATATATAAGATGACCTCATTTGATTACCGGAAGGTTTTCGGAGTTACCGGGATTGTACCGGGAATGACGAATGGGTTCCGGGAGTTCACCGGGGGGGGCAACCCACCCTGGGGAAGCCCATAGGACTTGAGGGTGGCACACCAGCCCTTAGTGGGCTGGTGGGATAGCCCAAGAGGGCCCTATGCGCCTAGAGAAGAAAATCAAGGAGAAAAGAAAAGAAAAAAGAGAGGAGGTGGGAAGGGAAGGAAGGACTCCCTCCCACCAAACCAAGTCCAACTCGGTTTGGGGGGGGGAACCTTCCCCCTTGGACTCGACCGACCCCCTTGGGGCTCCTTGAGCCCCAAGGCAAAGTCCCCTCCCTCCCACCTATATATACGGAGGTTTTAGGGCTGATTTGAGACGACTTTTTCACGGCAGCCCGACCACATACCTCCACGGTTTTTCCTCTAGATCGCGTTTCTGCGGAGCTCGGGCGGAGCCCTGCTGAGACAAGGTCATCACCAACCTCCGGAGCGTCGTCACACTGCCGGAGAACTTTTCTACCTCTCCGTCTCTCTTGCTGGATCAAGAAGGCCGAGATCATCGTCGAGCTGTACGTGTGCTGAACGCGGAGGTGCCGTCCGTTCGGCACTAGATCGTGGGACTGATCGCGGGATTGTTCGCGGGGCGGATCGAGGGACGTGAGGACGTTCCACTACATCAACCGCGTTCACTAACGCTTCTGCTGTACGATCTACAAGGGTACGTAGATCACTCATCCCCTCTCGTACATGGACATCACCATGATAGGTCTTCGTGCGCGTAGGAAAATTTTTGTTTCCCATGCGACGTTCCCCAACAGTGGCATCATGAGCTAGGTTCATGCGTAGATGTCTTCTCGAGTAGAACACAAAAGTTTTTGTGGGCGGTGATGTGCGTTTTGCTGCCCTCCTTAGTCTTTTCTTGATTCCGCGATATTGTTGGATTGAAGCGGCTTGGACCGACATTACTCGTACGCTTACGAGAGACTGGTTTCATCGTTACGAGTAACTCCGTTGCTCAAAGATGACTGGCAAGTGTCGGTTTCTCCAACTTTAGTTGAATCGGATTTGACCGAGGAGGTCCTTGGATGAGGTTAAATAGCAACTCATATATCTCCGTTGTGGTGTTTTGCGTAAGTAAGATGCGATCCTACTAGATACCCATGGTCACCACGTAAAACATGCAACAACAAAATTAGAGGACGTCTAACTTGTTTTTGCAGGGTATGCTTGTGATGTGATATGGCCTACGATGTGATGTGATATATTGGATGTATGAGATGATCATGTTGTAATAGAAAATATCGACTTGCACGTCGATGGTACGGCAACCGGCAGGAGCCATAGGGTTGTCTTTATACTAACGTTTGTGCTTGCAGATGCGTTTACTATTTTGCTAGGATGTAGCTTTAGTAGTAATAGCATGAGTAGCACGACAACCCCGATGGCAACACGTTGATGGAGATCATGGCGTGGCGCCGATGACAAGAAGATCGTGTCGGTGCTTTGGTGATGGAGATCAAGAAGCATGTGATGATGGCCATATCATGTCACTTATGAATTGCATGTGATGTTAATCCTTTTATGCACCTTATTGTGCTTAGAACGACGGTAGCATTATGAGGTGATCTCTCACTAAAATATCAAGACGAAATTGTGTTCTCCCCGACTGTGCACCGTTGCTACAGTTCGTCGTTTCGAGACACCACGTGATGATCAGGTGTGATAGACTCAACGTTCACATACAACGGGTGCAAAATAGTTGCGCACGCGGAACACTCGGGTTAAGCTTGACGAGCCTAGCATGTGCAGACATGGCCTCGGAACACATGAGACCGAAAGGTCGATCATGAATCATATAGATGATATGATTAGCATAGGGATGCTTACCACTGAAACTACACTCAACTCACGTGATGATCGGACTTGAGCTAGTGTAAGTGGATCATGAACCACTCAAATGACTAGAGAGATGTACTTTTTGAGTGGGAGTTTAGCAAATAATTTTATTAAGTTAAACTCTAATAATCTTGAACATAGTCTAAGTCCACTTTGAATATATTTGTGTTGTAGATCATGGCTCACGTGACACTCATCCTGAATTTTAATACGTTCCTAGAGAAAGCTAAGTTGAAAGATGATGGAAGCAACTTTGTAGACTGGGCTCGTAATCTTAAGCTAATCTTACAAGCTGGGAAGAAGGATTATGTCGTTAATGCTGCGCTAGGAGATGAACCACCCGCTACGGCTGATCAGGATGTTAAGAACGCTTGGTTAGCACGTAAGGAGGACTACTCAATAGTTCAATGTGCAGTCTTGTATGGCTTAGAACCGGGACTTCAACGTCGCTTTGAGCGTCATGGAGCATTTGAGATGTTCCAGGAGTTGAAGTTTATATTTCAGAAGAACGCCCGGATCGAGAGGTATGAGACCTTCGATAAATTCTATGCTTGCAAGATGGAGGAGAACTCGTCTGTCAGTGAACATGTGCTCAAAATGTCTGGGTACTCAAACCGTCTAGCTGAGCTGGGGATTGAACTCCCTCAAGAGGCTATCACTGACAGAATCCTTCAATCACTGCCACCAAGCTATAAAGGCTTTGTGTTGAACTACAACATGCAAGGGATGAACAAGTCTTCCGGCGAGTTGTTTGCGATGCTGAAAGTTGCAGAGTCTGAACTCCGTAAAGAGCATCAAGTGTTGATGGTGAATAAGACCACTAGTTTCAAGAGAAACGGCAAAGGCAAGAAGGGTAATTCGAAGGAGAGCGGCAAGCCTGTTGCCAATCCGACGAAGAAACCCAAAGCTGGACCTAAGCCTGAAACGGAGTGTTACTATTGCAAGGGTATGGGTCACTGGAAGCGCAATTGCCCCAAGTATCTGGCAGATAAGAAGGTGGCCAAAGAAAAATCAGGTATATTTGATATACATGTTATTGATGTGTACTTAACCGGCTCTCGTAGTAGTGCCTGGGTATTCGATACCGGTTCGGTTGCTCATATTTGCAACTCGAAACAGGAACTGCGGAATAGACGAAGGCTGGCGAAAGATGAAGTAACGATGCGCGTAGGAAATGGTTCCAAGGTTGATGCAATAGCCGTCGGCGCAGTTTCACTTCAGTTACCATCAGGATTAGTGATGAACTTAAATCATTGTTATTTAGTGCGTGCGTTGAGCATGAACATTATATCTGGATCTTGTTTATTGCGAGACGGTTACTCTTTTAAGTTAGAGAATAATGATTGTTCTATTTCTATGAGTAACATCTTTTATGGTCATGCACCTAATGTGAGAGGATTGTTCATATTGAATCTTGATAGCGATACGCATATACATAACATTAAGACCAAAAGAGTTAGAGTTAACAATGATAGCGCCATATTTTTGTGGCACTGCCGCTTAGGTCATATTGGTGTAAAGCGCATGAAGAAACTCCATGCTGATGGACTTTTGGAGTCACTTGACACGTGCGAACCATGCCTCATGGGCAAGATGACTAAGACTCCGTTCTTCGGAACAATGGAGCGTGCAAGTGACTTGTTGGAAATCATACATACCGATGTGTGTGGTCCGATGAGCGTGGAGGCACGTGGCGGATATCGTTATTTTCTCACCTTCACTGACGATTTGAGTAGATATGGTTATGTCTACTTGATGAAGCACAAGTCTGAAACATTTGAAATGTTCAAGCAATTTCAGAGTGAAGTGGAAAATCATCGTAACAAGAAGATCAAGTTCCTACGGTCTGATCGTGGGGGTGAATATCTGATTTTCGAGTTTGGTACTCACTTAAGACAATGTGGAATTGTTTCACAGTTAACACCGCCTGGAACACCACAGCGTAATGGTGTGTCCGAATGTCGTAATCGTACTCTATTAGAGATGGTGCGATCTATGATGTCTCTTACTGATTTGCCGTTATCATTTTGGGGTTATGCATTAGAAACAGCTGCATTCACTTTAAATAGGGCACCATCAAAATCCGTTGAGACGACACCATACGAACTGTGGTATGGCAAAAGGCCAAAGTTGTCGTTTCTTAAAGTTTGGGGATGTGATGCTTATGTCAAAAAGCTTCAGCCTGAAAAGCTGGAACCCAAAGCGGAAAAATGCATATTCATAGGTTACCCAAAAGAGACAGTTGGGTACACCTTCTATCTCAAATCCGAGGGCAAAGTGTTTGTTGCTAAAAACGGAGCTTTTCTCGAGAAGGAGTTTCTCTCGAGAGAATTGAGTGGGAGGAAGATAGAACTTGACGAGGTTGTCGAACCTCTTATCCCTCTGGATGGTGGCGCAGGGCAAGGGGAAACCTCTGTCGTTGCGACGCCGGTTGAGGAGGAAGTTAATGATGATGATCATGAAACTCCAGTTCAAGTTTCTGTCGAACCACGCAGGTCGACGAGACCACGTGCTGCTCCAGAGTGGTACGGTAATCCCGTCTTATCAATCATGTTGTTGGACAACAATGAACCTGCAAATTATGAAGAAGCAATGGTGGGCCCAGATTCCAACAAATGGCTAGAAGCCATGAAGTCCGAGATAGGATCCATGTATGAGAACAAAGTGTGGACTTTGGAGGTACTACCTGAGGGCCGCAAGGCTATTCAGAACAAATGGATCTTTAAGAGGAAGACGGATGCTAACGGCAATGTGACCGTTTATAAAGCTCGACTTGTGGCAAAGGGTTTTTCACAAGTTCAAGGAGTTGACTACGATGAGACATTCTCACCCGTGGCGATGCTTAAGTCCGTCAGAATCATGTTAGCAATAGCTGCATTTTTCGATTATGAAATCTGGCAGATGGATGTCAAAACGGCGTTCCTTAACGGTTTCCTTAAGGAACAGTTGTATATGATACAACCCGAAGGTTTTGTCGATCCTAAGAATGCTAATAAGGTGTGCAAGCTCCAGCGATCCATTTATGGACTGGTGCAAGCATCTCGGAGTTGGAACAAACGCTTTGATGAGGTGATCAAAGCATTTGGGTTTATACAAGTGGTTGGAGAATCTTGTATTTACAAGAAAGTGAGTGGGAGCTCTGTGGCGTTTCTGATATTATATGTGGATGACATATTGCTGATTGGAAACAACGTGGAGTTTTTGGAGAGCATAAAGGATTACTTGAATAAAAGTTTCTCTATGAAGGACCTAGGAGAAGCTGCTTACATTCTAGGCATTAAGATCTATAGGGATAGATCAAAACGCCTGATAGGACTTTCACAAAGCACATACCTTGATAAAGTTTTGAAGAGGTTCAAAATGGAACAGTCTAAGAAAGGGTTCTTGCCAGTTTTACAAGGTACGAGATTGAGTAAGACTCAGTGCCCAGCAACTGATGAAGATAGAGAGCATATGCGCTCCGTCCCCTATGCTTCAGCCATAGGTTCTATCGTGTGTGCAATGCTGTGCACTAGACCGGATGTTAGCCTGGCCATAAGTATGGCAGGTAGGTTCCAGAGTAATCGAGGAGTGGATCACTGGACAACGGTCAAGAATATCCTGTAGTACCTGAAAAGGACTAAGGAGATGTTTCTCGTGTATGGAGGTGACAAAGAGCTCGTCGTAAAAGGTTACGTCGATGCAAGCTTTGACACAGATCCGGACGACTCTAAGTCACAAACTGGATACGTATTTATTCTTAATGGGGGTGCGGTAAGCTGGTGCAGTTCCAAGCAAAGCGTCGTAGCAGATTCTACATGTGAAGCGGAGTACATGGCTGCCTCGGAGGCGGCTAAGGAGGGTGTCTGGATGAAGCAATTCATGACGGATCTTGGAGTGGTGCCAAGCGCACTGAATCCAATAACCTTGTTTTGTGACAACACGGGTGCCATTGCCTTAGCAAAGGAACCGCGGTTTCACAAGAAGACCAGACACATCAAACGACGCTTCAACCTCATCCGCGACTACGTCGAGGGAGAGGACGTAAATATATGCAAAGTGCACACGGATCTGAATGTAGCAGACCCGCTGACTAAACCTCTTCCACGGCCAAAACATGATCAACACCAGAACTGTATGGGTGTTAGATTTATTACAATGTAATTCACATGATGATGTGAGGGCTGGATTATTGACTCTAGTGCAAGTGGGAGACTGTTGGAATCATGCCCTAGAGGCAATGATAAATATAGTTATTATTATAATTCCTGTATCAAGATAATCGTTTATTATCCATGCTATAATTGTATTGAATGAAGACTCATTTACATGTGTGGATACATAGACAAAACACCGTCCCTAGCAAGCCTCTAGTTGGCTAGCCAGTTGATCAAAGATAGTCAGTGTCTTCTGATTATGAACAAGGTGTTGTTGCTTGATAACTGGATCACGTCATTAGGAGAATCACGTGATGGACTAGACCCAAACTAATAGACGTAGCATGTTGATCGTGTCATTTTATTGCTATTGTTTTCTGCGTGTCAAGTATTTATTCCTATGACCATGAGATCATATAACTCACTGACACCGGAGGAATACTTTGTGTGTATCAAACGTCGCAACGTAACTGGGTGACTATAAAGATGCTCTACAGGTATCTCCGAAGGTGTTAGTTGAGTTAGTATGGATCAAGACTGGGATTTGTCACTCCGTGTGACGGAGAGGTATCTCGGGGCCCACTCGGTAATACAACATCACACACAAGCCTTGCAAACAATGTGACTTAGTGTAAGTTGCGGAATCTTGTATTACGGAACGAGTAAAGAGACTTGCCGGTAAACAAGATTGAAATAGGTATGCGGATACTGACGATCGAATCTCGGGCAAGTAACATACCGAAGGACAAAGGGAATGACATACGGGATTATATGAATCCTTGGCACTGAGGTTCAAACGATAAGATCTTCGTAGAATATGTAGGATCCAATATGGGCATCCAGGTCCCGCTATTGGATATTTACCGAGGAGTCTCTCGGGTCATGTCTACATAGTTCTCGAACCCGCAGGGTCTGCACACTTAAGGTTCGACGTTGTTTTATGCGTATTTGAGTTATATGGTTGGTTACCGAATGTTGTTCGGAGTCCCGGATGAGATCACGGACATCACAAGGGTTTCCGGAATGGTCCGGAAACGAAGATTGATATATAGGATGACCTCATTTGATTACCGGAAGGTTTTCGGAGTTACCGGGAATGTACCGGGAATGACGAATGGGTTCCGGGAGTTCACCGGGGGGGCAACCCACCCTGGGGAAGCCCATAGGCCTTGAGGGTGGCACACCAGCCCTTAGTGGGCTGGTGGGACAGCCCAAGAGGGCCCTATGCGCCTAGAGAAGAAAATCAAGGAGAAAAAAAAAGAGAGGAGGTGGGAAGGGAAGGAAGGACTCCCTCCCACCAAACCAAGTCCAACTCGGTTTGGGGGGGGGACCTTCCCCCTTGGACTCGGCCGACCCCCTTGGGGCTCCTTGAGCCCCAAGGCAAGGTCTCCTCCCTCCCACCTATATATACGGAGGTTTTAGGGCTGATTTGAGACGACTTTTCCACGGCAGCCCGACCACATACCTCCACGGTTTTTTCCTCTAGATCGCGTTTCTGCGGAGCTCGGGCGGAGCCCTGCTGAGACAAGGTCATCACCAACCTCCGGAGCGCCATCACGCTGCCGGAGAACTCTTCTACCTCTCCGTCTCTCTTGCTGGATCATGTAATCGAGTTAGTTTTGACGGGGATTGATCCCTAGTATCCACTATGTTGTGAGATTGATGTTGATACTACTTTGCCATGCTTAATGCTTGTCACTAGGGCACGAGTGCCATGATTTCAGATCTGAACCTATTATGTTGTCGCCAATATATGTGTGTTTTAGATCCTATCTTGCAAGTTGTAGTCACCTACTATGTGTTATGACCCGGCACCCCTGGAGTGACAATAGCCGGACCACTCCCGGAGGTGACGATAGTATGAGGAGTTCATGTGTTCACCAAGTGTTAATGCGTTGGTCCGGTTCTTTATTAAAAGGAGAACCTTAATATCCCGTAGTTTCCATTAGGACCCCGCTGCCACGGGAGGGATGGACAATAGATGTCATGCAAGTTCTTTTCCCTAAGCACGTATGACTACATATGGAATACATGCCTACATTAGATTGACGAACGGGAGCTAGTTACTTATCTCTCCGTGTTATAGCTGTTACATGATGAATCACATCCAGCATAATCATCCATCACCGATCCAATGCCTACGAGTCTTTCACTACTGGTCCTTGCTACGTTACTTTGCTGCTACTGGTTACTGTTGCTACTGCTGCTATCACCCTACGTTGCCAGTGATACTTTGCTGCAGACACTAAATCTTTCAGGTGTGGTTGAATTGACAACTCAGCTGCTAATACTTGAGAATATTCTTTCGCTTCCCCTTGAGTCAAATCAATAAATTTGGGTTGAATACTCTACCCTCGAAAACTGTTGCAATCCCCTATACTTGTGGGTTATCAAGACATTTTTCTGGCGCCGTTGCCGGGGAAGCACAACTATATTCTCTAAGTCACTTGGGATTTACGTCTGTTGGTCACTATGAAGAATCTGAGAGATCCAAGAACTAAAATCTTGCCCTCAACTACGAGGACATGTAAGGAACTGCCATCTAGCTCTGCACTTGATTCACCTTCAGTTATGAGTAAGTTTGTGACACCACCTCCTGCTAGAAATCTTGATATGTCGCATGTGCTTGATGATGCTACTTCTGCTGCCCATGATGCTTATGATGATGCTATGCTTGATACTGCTTTGCCTCATGATGTTATGCCTGATACTGCTTTGCCTGATGATGCTATGCCTGATACTGCTTTGCCACTAGGTGCATTCCTTGATGCACAAATTGCTAGAGTTGCTCCTAGATGTGATGATATTTCTGAAACTGCTGATACTATTGAAGTAGAACCTGCTATTATGCCTGAATTGCCTGATATGCCTGATACGCGTTATGTTATGGAGGGAGAGATAGCTGAGGATTTTCTTGCGTGTAAGGATAGCTATGATGTTGAGAATTTACTGCGCAAGTGGAAAGAAAAATCTCTGAACGCTAGGATAAAATACGACCCGAAGTTTGCTACTTCGCCTATCTTTGTGACCGATAAGGATTATGAATTCTCCGTCGACCCTGAGTTAATCACTCTGGTCGAATCTGATCCTTTTCACGGTTATGAGTTTGAAACGGTTGTAGCCCATCTTACCAAACTGCACGATATATCCACCCTATTCACTAGCGAGGAAAAGATCCGCCACTACTATATCCTCAAGCTGTTTCCTTTCTCGCTAAAGGATGATGCTAAGACCTGGTTCACTTCTCTTGCTCCTGATTGTTTGCGTAGCCCCGAGGATATGGTCTACTACTTCTCTGAAAAATATTTCCCTGACCATAAGAAGCAAGCTGCCTTGCAGGAAATATACAACTTTGCTCAAGCTGAAGAAGAGAGTCTCCCACAAGCTTGGGGGAGGCTTATCCAGCTACTGAATGCTTTGCCTGATCACCCTCTTGAGAAGAACGAAATACTTGATATCTTCTATAATGGACTTACCGATGCTTCTAAAGACCACCTAGATAGTTGTGCCGATTGTGTTTTTAGGGAGCGAACTCTAGAACAAGCTGAGATTCTATTGAATAGCATCTTGTGCAATGAGAATGCTTGGACTATTCCCGAACCACCTCCTAAGACAACTCCGAAGAAAAGAGGTATTCTATTCCTTTTGATAAACCTTCTAGCCTATGCATGGATGAATTTGATAACTTCGTTGCCAAACAACAAAGTTTCAATGATTATGTTATCAGACAATTGGAACAGAATGCTCGTATGCTTAGTCATTTAGGTGCTTATGTAGACAGAAACGTCAATGATCTTAAGCTCTTGAGTAAACATGCCTCTATGGTTACTACTCAAGTAGAACAAGTAGTTAAAGCTCAGAATGACTTGCTCAATGAGTTGAATGACAATTCCGTCAGAGTCGTCACTAGAGGCGGTAGAATGACCCAGGAACCTTTGTATCCCGAGGGTCATCCGAAGAGAATTGAACAAAATTCGCAAGGAGTTAGCACTGATGCACGTAGTCATCCTAAGAAGAAGAAGAAAGATGATAGGAACACTAGAAACCCAGATGTTGTTACCCCTGAGAGTCCAAACGATGTCTCTGTCTCTGATGCCAAAACACAATCTGGTGATGAACAAGAGCCTAATGATAATATCAATAGTGATGTTCATGATGATGCTCAATCTAGCAATGATAAGGATGTCGAAATTGAACCTGTTGATCTTGATAACCCACAACCTAAGAATAGAAGATATGATAAGAATGACTTCGCTGCTAGGAAGCATGGTAAAGAAAGAGAACCATGGGTTCAGAAACCCATGCCCTTTCCTCCCAAACCATCCAAGAAAAAGGATGATGAGGATTTTGAGCGCTTTGTTGAAATGATCAGACCTGTCTTTCTGCAAATGCGTTTGACAGATATGCTCAAAATGTCTCCGTATGCTAAGTACATGAAGGATATTGTGACTAATAAGAGGAGGATACCTGAGGTTGAGATTTTCACCATGCTCGCTAATTATACCTTCAAGGGTGGAACTTCTAAGAAACTAGGTGATCCCGGTGTGCCCACTATACCTTGCTCCATTAAAGGCAACTACGTTAGAACTGCTTTATGCGATCTTGGAGCCGGTGTTAATGTTATGCCTCTCTCTCTTTATCGTAGGCTTGAACTGGATAAGTTGACACCCACTGAAATCTCTCTGCAAATGGCCGACAAATCAACCGCTTTTCCTATCGGCATTTGCGAGGATGTGCCTGTTGTGGTTGCTAACGTCACTATCTTAACAGACTTTGTTATTCTGGATATTCCCGAGGACGATGCCATGGCGGTCATCCTCGGAAGACCCTTTTTAAACACTGGAGGGGCTGTTATAGATTGCAACAAAGGCAACGTCACTTTCCATGTCAACGGTAATGAGCATACGGTGCACTTTCCAAAGAAACAATATCGAGCACATTGCATCAATGCTATCGAAAAAACTTCATCGATTCTTATTGGGAGCTTTGAATGCCCTATTCCTCCTGTTAAGATGAAGTATGATTTGCTTGTTGGGGAGATACACATCTTCATTGAGGTGACCTAGTGACTATTTTGAAAATTCTCCATTCTCTTTTACGATTCGAAAAAGTTTATCAACGAGACTTGATCAACCTCATTGACGGATTTCTTTCGATGACCATGAGATGGATGAATCGAGGAGTCACAAACCTCTGTTCCAAACTTTCACCTTCGGTTGCTAAGAAAAAAATGATAGATTTAGTTTAGTTTTCCCTGTTTTCTGCTTTTAGCGTCCCGTGGAAAAGTACCCCAAAAATAAAAGTTCTCCGAACGTCCTGAAAATCAAGTATGATTTTTTCTGGAATTTTTGAAAAATACTAGGATGAAGAGCTAGTCTGGGGGCTCCACCAGTGGGCCACAAGCCCTCGAAAAAAGTATTCCGAAAATAAAAATTCTCCGAACATCCTGAAAATCAAGTATTGGTAAAAGACTTCGTATTATTTCATGATTTAAATATAAACATACTTTCTCAAAAAAAAAAAACGGCCAACAACAGCAACAAGGACGAACATGTATCACTTTTTTTTGCAAAGACCTCTATGAATCCGCCAAGTGAGTTCTCCCTTTACTTGTTGACCATAAAGACTTACTTTGGACTTTTATAGACCGGGTGACTTGCTTCGACTTTTGTTGTTCATCTATATGGCATGGCATGTAGGATTTGGGTGCTACCCGGATATGACTTTGGTTATTCCCTCAACATTTTATTAGACCAATAAATACGAGATGCGTGCCATGCAAAATATACCATTGAATTCGTATTTGGAAAAGTCTCTAATAGTATATTTCGATGGCATATGCATCACACATTATTTGTCTAACGATGATTAAAGTAAATAAGAAAATTATAGGTCTTTTAAACTCACAGATGCAGGTAGCGGCTGAAATATCTTCCGAACAAAAAAGAACGAAAATATTTGAAATGAAGGAAGGAAAAAAATAAATATGAAATTGCCATGATATTCTTTGACGGGTTGAGATCACCATGAATTTTCATACAACTGCCTAGAGTTTGTTTCCTTATAAGAGTTTCCATCATCTGGTCTTATTTTCTGGATAAAAAGGATCCGCATGGAAGGAACTTTTTTTTTATAGAGGAGAGTGCATAAGGATTTACACGAGGAGAAGCCCAGCAACAACACTGGTACAAAAAAATCTGCTGCTACGGCTTTGAAGGCCCAGGTATATGCTTCGGCCTTAATTGAGGAGCGAACACCAGCCCATTTCACAGGAACATCCTGTGACCGCGGCCCTCCCGTGACTGGCTCGTTGCTGCTGCCTGCTGCGCTTGGGATGATTTTAGTCCCACCTGGCCTGGCCGAGTAGGACCGAGCGGGAGCGCTGGTATAAAAGGAGGGCAGGGTGCTACGTTGTTCCATACTTACCTGGACGGGGTCGACGAGCGATCAAGAAGGCTCGTGGCCTGGGTCAGTGGTCCGCATTGCACTTGGTCGATGCGCTGGCCCACCACCTCCCCAAGTGGGAGAGTGGACGTCGTAATTTGTGGTAGAGGGGGTACGCGTTCGCGCGGCCCCTGCCAATTCTGAAAATTTAATCTTTGTCCCTTGGCTGGTTTTGTTTGTCCTTCAGACGAAGTCGGTTTTTTGTAATCAGGTCCCTTGTGCACAGCAAGCGGGAGCTGTAGGATTTCAGTGTGAATGCTGGGTTCTGATCCAAGATTATCTCAGCAGGTTGTATTTTCTGCTGCTCGTTACCTTGGTAAAATTTGGGAAGAACGCATATGTAGAAACATCTACGCTGGAGCAACTGAGGTCACTGCAGTCTAGTGGCTCAGTATTAGTATACCTTGTCAGTAAAATTTGGCAAGCACCACACAAGTATATCATTTCGCCGCGACAGGTTGTTGACACAACACCTTGGCTCTGGAACTGATTGAAACGTCAACAACTTTACAGTCAGATTTGTCACAACCAAGCTTTAAACGTCAAGATCAAGTTCAGACATGTCTAATCTTATCTAAGCACAAGCATATGGTTCAGTGCAATACATGTCGTCTTCAAGTTCATGGCCTGCAACCAGACATCAAATAAAAGTAAATTCATTTTTCCGGTACGCGTATTCAGCCATTTCGACAGATGCAAGCAACCTAACATCAGACCATGCATCTGAAGAAGAATCCTTTGCTTACACATTGATAAATTCATCAGGCCAGCCATTCAAAATAAACAACGCCCCAGGATGCCTCTTAAAGGCAAAACTACACTTGAAACGTATCAGTTGTAGGCTGAGGCCTCCTTTGATTCACAGGATTTGCATAGGAATTTTACAGGATTTGCACCCTCTGGAATTTTTCCTCTACATGTTGTTTGATTCGCAGGATTGCATTCCTCAAGAACCAATCCTATAGAAACTTCTTAGTTCATTTTCACAGGAAAACAAGTATGAGGTTGGACTTCATGAAAATTTTCCTTTGTTTTGCTTACCCGATGTAGGATTTCAGTGGACAGTACATCCTATTCCTGAATGTTTCCTATTCCTATGCTTCCCCAACCCTGTGAATCAAAGGAGTCCTGAACCTACTGAAGTCATTGCAGTCTAGTGGCTTAGTATTAGTATATACCTTGTCAATTCAAGCACAAACTTTTGCCACGACAAATTCTTGACACAACACCTTGGCTATGGGTTCATTCATTGAGCATGCAACTAATTGGAACATTAACAACTTTACAATCAGACTAGCATAATACCCATGCTTTGCCACAGGATAAACAAACATGTATGAATTTATCAATGATCAAAGGGTATTACTATATGATCATCGATCCTTAGATCCTAGGCAAACATAAAGAAAATGGCCTCGTCTCCAACTTTTCTCTACTGTATGACTGGCTCCATTACGCTCCTTAATCCTAGGGTCTATCTATAGTTTCATCTCCATCACACCATCGCTCCGTTGTCAAAAAAAACACAGTGATCAAATAATATTTCTAATTCTGAAACTTGTGTCATAACCAAATGTGTTTTTTACGCTCCTCTTTTCCATCTTTCAGACTGTAATTTTGACCGTGGGCTCAAAGTCTCTAAGTTTCATGGACTTCTCTGTTGCAATCACATATTCAGGTAATTAATCATTTTGTTCCAATAAGCCTTGATTTAGTGGCTAAATAATATACCTTATAAGTAAATTTTGAAGTGTGGCTTGTATGGCAGCACTCATAAAGACAATAAATGCTATCAAACCCAGCCAAACTTTGAATTAGGGAGCCGATAAGAAAAATACAACATCAGTGTTATTAGAAAAATTACTCATAGGTAAAGTGGTAATTTCAAGGAAACAAATAGCCTACCAAAACAATGCAAAAAGAGGGACCCCGTAAAATCACCTCGGTTCATCTCGGGTCTTCCTTCATAGATATAAGAAAACTTCTTGGTCATCCAGAATCTCTTGAAATCAGCGAATAACATGCAATTTTCTTGCCAAACCTAAGCACAACTATGCTATTTATTTGATATTAATACGAGCAGGACACACCTAAAGGAACTATATGACAGAATAAAATCACGTACGCATAATCACAAAATAGCTCGTTAATATCCAACCAAAAAGAAGGAAGATTTGTAATTACACCGATTCATAGCTTAAGAACTACAACCTTTAGAGGTAAAATGTCATTGTTGTCAAGAATATTATGGATTGAATTGCATATGAGACTGGTAAAAAAAATCTGTTGTAACTTGTGACATGCAAGCTCAAAAATCTGAATTCTCTGGACACCTTGACAACAACCATGCTATCAGTCCATGAACACATCATAAGTGGAGAAATTCACCTGTAAGCAACAATATATGCGAGATGCAACCTGCATATGGATGATCCAGAAATGGGCTAAAGAAAGTTCGAGCGATGCAACACATGGAAATCCAATTAGAAATCAAGGCTACGAAGAACATGGAACATTGTGTGTCTACACGTACATCTGAACGCTTCTGACTTTCTAAGTCTGCTCCCTTCCTAGCTTCCATTCATCTATTCCACAAATAAATAGGCAACCAAGTTGTTATGGTGTGGAATTAGACCTAGCAAATTGATTGTTCAAAAGAAAAAAACACTAAGTAAGTTGCATGCGTATGTGCTGACATTGTTCATATGTACCTGAGAAACACCGATGTCCTCTGTGTTGAGTTGAACAACAATGGTGAGGAAGACAACAGCCACGGCATGCTTGAGCATGTCCATGGAACGGTGGGACATTTTTTTTCCATACCAGAGTGGATGCTCGATTCACAGAAAGGAGGCTTCACATCCACAAGGAGGCTTTACTCACGGAACACATTGGCGAAACCATCAACCTTCTCGCCGAGCACGGCCATAGCTCGTCTAGTTCGGACGCGGATGGGAACCTCCGCTCTGTCGGATCTGGTGCAACCGGTCACCATAGTGCACCGGTCGGGTCTTCCATGATCGTGGCCCCTCCAAACCTCAGCGATGGAGGACATGGGTGAGAGGATATGCGGGAGGAAAGTCGTTGACGATTTCCTCCTTGGTGAGCACAAGAAGCCTCTTTTATTCTTTTGCACCTCCACAGGCTTCCTCCCTAGCCTCACATTGTCCGATCTCGATGCGGCGGCGGCAGAGATGTAACAGAGTGCTCGAGGAGCGAAGGTGAGGGATGGGATCGGGTTGTGATGATTTGAGTGTGGCTGCAGGAAGGCGGTTCTCAATGTTGGGAAACGTTGCATGGAAAACAAAAGTTTTCCTACGCACACGAAGACCTATCATGGTGATGTTCATCTACGAGAGGGAGATCGGATCCACATACCCTTGTAGATCGCTAAGCGGGAAGCGTTAAGAAACGTGGTTGATGTAGTGGTACAACTTCGTGATTCAAATCACCGTCGTCCCACGATCCGCTCCGATCTAGCACCGAACGGACAACACCTCCGCGTTCAACACACGTACAGCTCGATGACGATTTCCGCCTTCTTGATCCAGCAAGAGAGACGGGGAAGTAGATGAGTTCTCCGGCAGCGTGACGGCGCGCCAGTGATGGTGATGATCTATTCCTGGAGGGCTCCGCCCGAGCTCCGTAGAAAAACCGATCTAGAGGAAGAACTACGAAGTAAAGGTTTAGGGTTGCACGTGGCTAAAGTTGTGTCTCAAAACACCTAAAACCTCTAGTATATATAGGAGGAGGGGAGGGGCTAGCCTTGGGGATCAAGAGAGCCCCAAGGGCGCCGGCCGAGAGAGGAGGAGGTGGACTCCAACTCCAATTCGGTTTGGGGAAGGAGGAGTCCCCTCCTTCCTTCCCACCTCCCTCTTTTTTGGGTTTTTTTTCCTAGCCGACATAGCCCACTTGGGCTGGCCTCACCAGCCCACTAAGCGCTCGTGCGCCACCCTTGGGCTATTAGGCTCACTCCCGGGCGGGTGGGCCCCTCCCGGTGAAAATCCAGAACCCATTCGTCACTCCCCATAGACTGCTGGTAATGCCCGAAATCTTTCCGGAGACCAAATGAAACAATTATATATATCAATCTTTGTTTCCGGACCATTCCAGAAAACCTCGTGACGTCCGTGATCTCATCCGGGACTCCAAACAACCTTCGGTCACCAACACTTATAACTCAACTATACCGGAACGTCACCTAACCTTAAGTGTGCAGACCCTGCGGGTTCGAGAACTATGCAGACATGACCTCAGACACTCCCTGGTCAATATCCAACAGCGGGACCTGGATGTCCATATTGCATCCTACATATTCTATGAAGATCTTATCGGTTGAACCTCTGTGCCAAGGATTCATATAATCCCGTATACCATTCCCTTTGTCCTTCGGTATGTTACTTGTCCGAGATTTGATCGTCGGTATCCCTATACCCATTTCAATCTCGTTACCGGCAAGTCTCTTTACTCGTTCCCTAATACAAGATCCCGTGACTAATACTTGAGTCATATTGCTTGCAAGGCTTATATGTGATGTTGTATTACCGAGTGGGCCCCGAGATACCTCTCCGTCACACGGAGTGACAAATCCCAGTCTTAATCCATGGTAACTCAACGGACACCTTCGGAGATACATGTAGAGCACCTTTATAGTCACCCAATAACGTTGCAACGTTTGATACACACAAGGTATTTCTCCGGTGTCAGTGAATTACATGATCTCGTGGTCATAGGAATGAATACTTGACACACAGAAAACAATAGCACCAAAATGACACTATCACATGCTACGTTTATAATTTGGGTCTTGTCCATCACATCATTCTGCTAATGGTGTGATCCAGTCATCAAGTGACAACATTTGCATATGGTCAGAAAACCTTAACCATCCTTGATCAACTGGCTAGTCAACTAGAGGATTGCTAGGGACATTGTTTTGTCTATATATCCACACATGTATCTATGCTTTCATTAAATACAATTATAGCATGGATAATAAACGATTATCTTGAAACAAGAAATATAATAACAACTATTTTATCATTGCCTCTAGGGCATATTTCCAATAGTCTCCCACTTGCACTAGAGTCAATAATCTAGTCTCACATCGCTATGCGATTTACATTGGAATGAATCTAACACCCATACAGTTCTGGTGTTGATCATGCTCCGCTCATGGAAGAGGTTTAGTCAGCGGATGTGCAACATTCAGATCCGTGTGCACTTTGTAAATATTTACGTCCTCTCCTTCGACATAGTCACGGTTGAGGTTGAAGCGTCGTTTGATGTGTCTGGTCTTCTTGTGAAACCTTGGTTCCTTTGCTAGAGCAATGGCACCAGTGTTGTCACTGAACAAAGTTATTGGATTTAGTGCGCTCGGCACAACTCCAAGATCCGTCATGAACTGCTTCATCCAAACACCCTCCTTAGCTGCCTCCGAGGCAGCCATGTACTTCGCTTCACATGTAGAATCTGCTACGACGCTTTGCTTGGAACTACACCAGCTTACCGCACCCCCATTAAGAATAAATACGTATCCGGTTTGAGACTTAGAGTCATCCGAATCAGTGTGAAAGCTTGCATCAACGTAACCATTTACGACGAGCTCTTCGTCACCTCCATAAACGAGAAACATTTCCTTAGTACTTTTCAGGTACTTCAGAATATTCTTGACCGCCGTCCAGTGATCCACTCCTGGATTACTTTGAAACCTGCCTGCCATAGTTATGGTCAGGTGCTACCTCTTGAGCTTGCGTTGGTTTTTCCCTTGAAGAGGAAAGGGTGATAAAGCATAGTAGCAGTAAGTATTTCCCTCAGTTTGAGAACCAATGTATCAATCCAGTAGGAGTATCAAGACAAGTCACCAATGTACCTGCGCAAAAACAAACAAACTTGCACCCAACGCTATAAAGGGGTTGTCAATGCCTTCACTATTAATTGCAAGGTGAGATCTGAAGGTGGAAAGTGCAACAAAGTAAAAGTGTAGAGCTGAAAATATGATGTGAAGTAGACCCGGGGGCCATAGTGTTCACTAGAGGCTTCTCTCATGATAGCAAATATTACGGTGGGTGAACGAATTAACGTCGACCAATTGATAGAACCGCGCAAAGTCATGATGATATCTAAGGCAATGATCTTACATATAGGCATCACATCCGAGACAAGTAGACCGATACTGTCTGCATCTACTACTATTAGTCCACACATCGACCGCTATCCAGCAGGCATCTAGTGTATTGAGTTCATAACAAACAGAGTAACGCCTTAATAAAGATGACATGATGTAGAGGGATAAATTCATGCAATAGATATAAACCCCATCTTTTTTACCCTTGATGGCAACAACACGATGCGTGCCTCACTACTCCTTCTGTCACTGGGTGAGGACACCGCACGGTATGAACCCAAAACCAAGCACTTATCCCATTGCAAGAATTATAGATCAAGTTGGCCAAACGAAACCCACAACTCGAAGAGAATTACAAGGATACGAAATCATGCATATAAGAGATCAGAGGAAACTCAAATAATATTCATAGATAATCTGATCAAAAATCCACAATTCATCGGATCTCGACAAACACACCGCAAAAGAAGATCACATCGGATAGATCTCCATGAAGATCATGGAGAACTTTGTATTGAAGATCCAAGAGAGAGAAGAAGCCATCTAGCTACTAGCTATGGACCTGAAGGTCTATGGTGAACTACTCACACATCATCGGAGAGGCAATGGTGTTGATGAAGAAACCCTCCGTGTCCGAATCCCCCTCCGGCAAGGCACCAGAACGGTCCCTAGATGGGATCTTGCGGAGACAGAAGCTTGCGGCGGCGGAAAAGTATTTTCGTGGCTCTCTCAGACAGTTTCGGATTTTTCGGGGATTTATAGGCGGAAGAAGTAGGGCAAAGGACCCATGGGGGGCCCACAAGCCTGCTAGGCGCGGCCCCCAGGCCGTGGCTAGGGGGCTTGTGGCCTCCCCTAGGGTCCTTTGCCTTGGTTCTCAAGTCCAGGCATGCGTATCTTCTGTTACGGAAAAAATCTTTCCGAAGGTTTTATTCCGTTTGGACTCCGTTTAATAATCTTCTCTGAAAAGGGTCAAAAACATGGAAAAAATAGGAACTGACACTTGGCACTGAGTTAATAGGTTAGTCCCAGAAAAGATATAAAATAGCATATTCATGCATACAAAACATCCAAAGTTGACAAGATAATAGCATGGAACCATCAAAAGTTATAGATACGTTGGAGATGTATCAAGCATCCCCAAGCTTAACTCCTGCTCGTCCTCGAGTAGGGAAGTGATAAAGAACCCCTTCTTGGACTGTTCCATTTTGAACTTCTTCAAAACCTTATCAAGGTATGTGCTTTGTGGAAGTCCTATTAGGCGCCTCGATCTATCCCTATAGATCTTAATGCCTAATATGTAAGCAGCTTCTTCTAAGTCTTTCATTGAAAAACATTTGTTCAAGTAATCCTTTACGCTCTCTAAAACCTCCACATTGTTTCCAATCACCAATATGTCATCCACATATAATATTAGAAACGCTACAGAGCTCCCACTCACTTTCTTGTAAATACAAGATTCTCCAACAACTTGTATAAACCCAAATGCCCTGATCACCTCATCAAAGCGCTTATTCCAACTCCGAAATGCTTGCACCAGTCCATAAATGGATCGCTAGAGGTTGCATAGTTTGTTAGCATTCTTCGGATCGACAAAACCTTTGGGTTGCATCATATACAACTATTCCTTAAGAAAACCATTGAGGAACGCCGTTTTGACATCCATCTACCAGATTTCATAATCGAAAAATGCACCTATTGCTAACATGATATGGACGGACTTAAGCATCACTACCGGTGAGAATGTCTCATCGTAGTCAACTCCTTGAACTTGTGAAAAACCCTTTGCCACAAGTCGAGCTTTATAAACGGTCACATTACCGTCCGCGTCCGTCTTCTTCTTAAAGATCCATTTGTTCTGAATAGCCTTACGACCTTCAGGTAATACTTCCAAAGACCTGCAGCCATTTGTTGGAATCCGGGCCCACCATTGCTTCTTCATAATTCGCAGGCTCATTGTTGTCTAACAACATGATATATAAGACGGGATTCCCATACCACTCAGGAACAATACGTGATCTTGTCGACCTGCGAGGTCCGATAGTAACTTGATCTCAAGCTTCATGATCATCATCATTAGCTTCCTCCTCAACTGGTGTTGCCTTGACAGAGATTTCTCTCTTCCCTGCGCCACCATCTAGAGGGAGCAGAGGTTCCACAACCTCATCAAGTTCTATCTTCCTCCCACTCAATTCTTTCGAGAGAAACTCCTTCTCAAGAAAAGCTCCGTTCTTAGCAACAAACACTTTGCCCTCGGATCTGAGATAGAAGGTGTACCCAACTGTCTCTTTTGGGTAACCTATGAAGACGCACTTTTCTGCTTTGGGTTCCAGCTTTTCAAGCTGAAGCTTTTTGACATAAGCATCACATCCCCAAACTTTAGGAAATGACAACTTTGGCCTCTTGCCATGCCATAGCTCATATGGTGTTGTCTCAACGGATTTTGATGGTGCCCTATTTAAAATGAATGCAGTTGTCTCTAATGCATAACCCCAAAAAGATAACGGCAAATCGGTAAGAGACATCATAGATCGACCATATCTAACAAAGTACGATTACGACGTTCGGACACACCATTACGCTGTGGTGTTCCACGCGGCGTCAACTGTGAAACATTTCCACATTGTCTTAAGTTAGCACCAAACTCGAAAGTCAGATATTCACCCCCTCGACCAGATCGTAGGAACTTGATCTTCTTGTTACGATGATTTTCATCTTCACTCTAAAATTGCTTGAACTTTTCAAACGTTTCAGACTTGTGCTTCATCAAGTAGATATATCCATACCTACTCAAATCATTAATGAAGATGAGAAAATAACGATATCTGCCGCGCGCCTCCACACTCATTGGACCGCACACATCAATATGTATGATCTCCAACAAGTCACTTGCACGCTCCATTGTTCCGGAGAACGGAGTCTTAGTCATCTTGCCCATGAGGCATGGTTCGCATGTGTCAAGTGATTCAAAATCAAGTGACTCCAAAAGCCCATCATCATGGAGTTTCTTCATGCACTTTACACCAATATGACCTAAGCGGCAGTGCCACAAAAAGGTGGCGCTATCATTGTTAACTCTACATATTTTGGTCTCAATGTTATGTATATGTCTGTCCTCACAATCAAGATTCAATATGAATAAACCTCTCACATTGGGTGCATGACCATAAAAGCTATTACTCATAAAAATGGAACAACCATTATTCTCTGACTTAAATGAGTAACCGTCTCGCAATAAACAAGATCCAGATATAATGTTCATGCTTAACGCAGGTACTAAATAACAATTATTTAAGTTCATAACTAATCCTCATGGCAATGGAAGTGAGACTGTGCCGACGGCGATTATCAACCTTGGAGCCATTTCCCACGTGCATCGTCACTTCATCCTTCGCCAGCCTTCGTATATTCCGCAGTCCCTGCTTCGAGTTGCACATATGAGCAACATAACCTGAAAGGATCGATATGGTTGACTAGAGGGGGGGGGGGGTGAATAGGCAACTACCAATTTTTAGCTTTTCTTAACAAGTTATAATTAATCAACAAAAGGTTCTCTAGATGAACAACTAGGTGAGCAACCTATATGATGCAATAAACTATCACAATAATAAGCAAGAATACAATACATCACAATACAAGGGAATACTAAGTAAAGGTAAGAGATAGCCACAAATGGAACCAGTGGAGACGAGGATGTGTTACCGAAGTTCCTTCCCTTTGACAGGAAGTACGTCTCCGTTGGAGCGGTGTGGAGGCACAATGCTCCCCAAGAAGTCACTAGGACCACCGTATTCTCCTCACGCCCTCACACAATGCGAGATGCCGTGATTCCACTATTGGTGCCCTTGAAGGTGGCGAGCGAACCTTTACAAACAAGGTTGGGGCTATCTCCACACAATACCCGGAGGCTCCCAACAAGACCACGGAGCTTCACCACAATGGATATGGCTCCGAGGTGACCTCAACCATCTAGGGCGCTCAAACACCCAAGAGTAACAAGATCCGCAAGGGATTAGTGGGGGGAATCAATTTTCTCTTGGTGGAAGTGTAGATCTTGGCCTTCTCAACCAATCCCTAGGAAATCAAAAAGTTTGATTGGCTAGGGAGAGAGATCACACACATATGAGCTTAGGGAACAACAATGGAGTCTTGGAGGGTCAAAGGTAGGGTTCTTGAAGTGGAAGAACCCTTAATATAGTGAGGGAACAAATCCAACCGTTACCCTCACTCTCAGTATGGCAGCAGCGGTACTACCGCTGCCCCTCCAACGGTACTACCGCCAGCTCCAGCGGTACTACCGCTGAGCCCATGGTAGCGCAAGGACTACTACCGGACCTACCACCGCCAAGAAAGTCTTCGCAAAAAGTCCGACGCAGTACAGCCGCAAGGAAGGCGGTACTACAGTCTTGGAGCGGTACTACCGCTGGCCAGGGGCAGTACTACCGCCAGCTAGCGGTACTACCGCCAGCTCCAGCGGTACTACCGCTAGGACCAGAGCGGTACTACCGCTCACCTCCAGCGGTACTACCGCGAGAGGCCTTTTTGCAAGATAGAGAGAAAGAACAGAGGGGGAACAGTCTCCATAGCTGCAAGGTAAAAGAGATGGAGATAAAACGTGTGCGTGCGAGATTGATTCCACCCAAACCTTTCCGACACGGATCCCCTCTTAATAGTACGGCGTTCCTACGACTCAAAACCACCAAAGAAAATCGTAGAAGACACCGTGCTTCTATTCCACGGAGGGGTGCCAAATCGTCTTGTCCCTTTGTCATGAATTATCTGAAATGCTCAATGCACACGATTAGTCCACTGAGGTACTGTCATCAATCACCAAAATCACTTAGGCATAAATATGCCCTAATAGAACGGGTATCAAATACCCAGGCACTACTACGAGAGTTGGTTAGGTACACATCAATAACATGTATATCAGATATACCTGGTTTGGCATTGGCCGCCTTCTTATCAGCCAAATACTTGGGGCAGTTGCGCTTCCAGTGATCCATCCCCTTGCAATAATAGCACTCACTTTCCGTCTTAGGTCCAGCCTTGGGTTTCTTCGTCGGAGTAGCAACAGTTTTGCCGCCCTTCTTGGAGCTACCCTTCTTGCCTTTGCCGTTTCTCTTGAGACTAGTGGTCTTAATGACCATCAACACTTGATGCTCTTTCCGGAGTTCTAACTCTGCGACTTTCAGCATCGCGAATAACTCGCCGGGTGACTTGTTCATCCCTTGCATGTTATAGTTCAACACAAAGCTCTTGTAGCTAGGTGGCAGTGATTGAAGAATTCTGCCAGTGATAGCCTCTTGCGGGAGTTCAATCCCCAGCTCAGCTAGACGGTTTGAGTACCGAGACATTTTGAGCACATGTTCACTGACAAACGAATTCTCCTCCATCTTGCAAGCATAGAATTTATCGGAGGTCTCATACCTCTCGATCCGGGCGTTCTTATGAAAGATAAACTTCAACTCCTCGAACATCTCATATGCTCCATGACGTTCAAAGCGTCGTTGAAGTCCCGGTTCCAAGCCATACAAGACTGCACATTGAACTACTGAGTAGTCCTCCTTACGTGATTGCCAAGCGTTCAAAACATCTTGGTCAGACGTAGCGGGTGGTTCATCTCCTAGCGCATCATCAAGGACATAATTCTTTTCCCCAGCTTGTAGAATGAGCCTAAGATTATGAGCCCAGTCTACAAAGTTGCTACCGTCATCTTTCAGCTTAGCTTTCTCTAGGAACGTATTGAAATTCAGGGTTGCTACTGCGTGAGCCATTGATCTGCAACATAAAATATTGCAAAATGGACTTAGATAATGTTCAAGACAATTAGAGTTTAACTAATCAAATTACTAATAAACTCCCACTCAAATAGACATCTATACTTATACTAATTAGAGACTCCCAAGAAATTACCATGTTAATTAGATTTTACAAGCCGTTAATATGGTGGGACCAAATTATAACGGTGTAGATCAATCCTCCATAAATATCTAAAATAGAAGGCAAAAGGAGATACCCACATATGTATCTATTCCACGTCTCTACCCACATATATATCTGTTCCACGTCTCTTCCTCTCTCCGTAAAAAAAAACTAAAGGAGTCTTAGGCCATGGAACCTCTCATATATCTCCTCACGTACAATGACACATACGAGATACAACATTAGTTTTTTTCAGCGAGAAACAATACCTACCCCCACATTAATCCCGAGAAACAGATGCAGATTGCCCCTCTGATTTAAAAAGAACTCTCTTGCGAGATATCGTAAAAGAGAAAAGTCCAACAGACTAACAAAAATAACATGATGTCCCCATGGTCTCTATGGCTTTGCCGCTGCCTACCGATGCATCTTTCCCTGTTGTATACATGCAGTCCTCGGTCGTCTTAAAATTTCATTTGTTGTGGAATCAATCCAATAGAAGGTACCATCAGATCAACTGTGTCGGGCTCTCCAAATTGTGGTTCTCTGCAACGTCTAAATCTCACATGCCAAGTACGTACAAGAATCCATTATGTATATGTACATGGATTTATCTTGCAGTTGTGATTTATCAGGTACTCCAGTCATGGTTTCATCTAATGATGGTTAATTTAGCAGCTTGAACCACTCAAGGATGCATGTCCTTCTCTCCTGATCGTGTTCCTCTTTGACCACTCAATGATCGTGTTTAATCTCAATTTCCATGTTCTGCGATCTGACAAAAGTATACCCACCATGGCTGACTTAGTAGAAGGAGATATATAATCCGTCTGAAGCACTTCGGCCACCACGTCCCCGTGTCCACATTCTCCAAAAAATATGATGAGGGTATCACCAGTCAGCCAGCCTCTTATGCCTGTGTCCGTATGGGAAAGAAAAAAAGATCACCTCAATTTGTTCCCGTTAAAATAGTCTGATCCATTATTTTCTTGAGGCCCCAGAAAACAAGGTGGTGAGAGCTAATGGATCCATAAGTTAGAAGTAGTGTTCTTAGTCTCTTTGCCAGTTAGATGACTTCGGTATTTTCTTTATTCGGTTTTGGAAGATTTATCAGTCTGGTGCAAAGTTTAGCTAGACTATGCGTGTCTGTTAGTGCGTGTATATTAATTCGTTGTATATTCGATGTCGAATATTTACAGTTTTCTCATTCAATCTGATTAGATAGGAAAACAGGCGAATGGGAGTCAACCGATCTAAGGTGCATGTCATGCATGCATATATAGGCTGTAGGTTATTGTTATGGAGAATATGTGGAGATTTGAGTCGTTCATGACGTTTCATTCCAAATGTGGAGAATATGTGTGCATATGCACCATGAAGTAGTTCTACTTCTATATTCATGTGAATTTTAATTTCCTGTTGACATTTTACATGCCGTTATCTGTAACTTCTAATGACATGTCATTTGTATATAATGTGTAACATGTATAGTTTTTTTATCGAATCTGATGAGATAGGAAAACAAAAAAACCTGAAGCCTATTGATCTGAGGTGCATGCATATATATATATATATATATATATATATATATATATGGGCTGAAGGTTATTGTTACGGCTCAAAGCATGTAGGTCAGTTCACACTTTGAGTCATTCATGATATTTTATTCGAAATGCAGAGAACCTGTGTTCATAGACACTGTTTACTAAGAACCGTCCAGTCTCCTTCATTTGTATTTTAATTTCCTCCCGATGTTTCCTCATGTTGTTATCTTTCACTTTTAATGACATAATTTATAATGTCATTCTGCCTCCCATGAATCCATTAGTTGGGTGAAAATACATACTTCTTCGTTCCATGACCAATAAATCCCAATAAGTAAGTTGGTTCCAAAAATCATAATTCTTGGTTATGCCATGCGACTCAGCAATGGCATAGTCCATTAATTATTGTGAATTTGGCAAATGACTAGGTGTCTATTTTCATTGCCTACAGGTCTAGATCTCAAATGCTAGAGTCATGTTTCTCCCAAATAAAGTCTTATTGTAAAGTGTTCAAGCATTTTCTATTTTCCATCTAATATTTATCTCCTATATATAATCAGAAGAACTACTAAGATTTCTGATTATTACGTAAGTAACATGACATTGTAAAGCCAATGACATTTACTTAACAGTATGAGATATTTTGCATAAATATTGTACGAGGTCAATCGATAATGAGCATCTTCTCTTTCTTATGTTGCACTGATAATTTTTTATAATTTGTGTAGCTAATATGGATCTCATTCATGAGACAAAACACTAAAGTTATAAATACGCAATGTGTTCATGCTATAATTATGAAGCAAAGAAGTTGATTCACTGATGCATGTAAAAATAAAGGGTAATGAAGTGATGTGTTCCTATACTCAGATATACAATGCACAAAATTTCTTCTACCATAAATTTCATGCACTACATGCAGAAATAGGTAGCGTAGTGGTTATTTTGCATTGTTGTTCAGAGAGGGGTTATGTTCATGTTGTTCAAGGCATTTTGTTGTCTTAAATTGCAATAAGCTCAGTGGGACGTTATATATTAAAAAATGTTGTCTGAAATGAAATTAGCTCAATGGAGGTGGATATGTTGAATGATATATGAAAACTTTGTTATCATACACGTCTTCCCTAATCAATGTTTGCAATAAAATTGCTTATACTTTTGTAGATCGGACATGAGTCTCCAGTTCCGAATTTATGGTTTTAATTTGTTTCCCAATATCTATGTGTTGTACCTATCTTTGTGGTGACCTACAGTTAAAAAATTGGGTGGAAATCATTGTGATCAATATAAATAAAGTGTTCAATTGCAATTTCATACTAAGCTCAAATTCATTCTATGTACCACGCAATGCAAAATTTATGAAAAGCTACCAATTATATATTCATGTGTATACTTATCGTTACATCTATATGTTATTTCTGATAAATTTGCATATTATGTGTTACCTTCATAATGATAGTTTTCGTGTTTGTATTAGCATCATTTTTCTTCATTGTTTCTACTATTATTTTACGCATATGCATGTTCCTTCAGCAGATGATTGTTTTAAAGGGAGAATGAAACTAACATCATCCAGAGAGATACTTAGATGATGACATTAGCTTATTGATCATAATTCGAGGAGACTTATATTTTTTGCATGTTTGTAAAATTCAATAAAAAACAAAAAATATTATGATTGGATATGTTTATGTAATCTCAAATAGCTAGCCCGTGCGTCTGCACGGGTTGACGACTAGTCCCTCTAGTTACTTGAGTGTGACATGATCCAAATTCACTAACTCAAATCCGATCATCACGTGAGTTGAGTGTAGTTTTAGTGGTAAACATCTCTATGCTAATCATATGAACTATACGATTCATGCTCGACCTTCCGATCTCTTGTGTTCCGAGGCCATGTCTGCACATGCTAGGCTCGTCAAGTTTAACCCGAGTGTTCCGCGTGTGCAACTGTTTTGCACCCGTTGTATTAGAACATGGAGTCTATCACACCCGATCATCATGTGGTGTCTCGAAACGACGAACTGTCGCAACGGTGCACAGTCGGGGAGAACACAATTTGATCTTGAAATTTTAGTGAGGGATCACCTTATGATGCTACTGTCGTTCTAAGCAAGATAAGGTGCATAAAAGGATTAACATCACATGCAATTAATAAGTGACATGATATGTCCATGATCTTGTGCTTCTTGATCTCCATCACCAAAAGTGTTTTAGTTAAGGGCCTTGCTTAATGCCATGATATAAAAGAAAAGAATAACAAAAGAACAAAAGCATGAAAGATCATGTAATGATCTTATGGGAAGTGATGGCTTCACATATAAAAAGAATCTTGATTGAAACTTGTTGTGGGTGAACAAACGTAGACTTTGGTCATTGTTGCAATTAATAGGAAGTAATAAAGAAGGAGAGGTTCACATATAAATATATCGTCTATGATTGTGAACACTCATTAAACTATTACATGCTTAGAAGTAGATGTTGGACAAGGAAGACAACATAATGAATTATGTTTGCTTGGTTCCGAATAATGTTATATGACTAGAGATCCCTTAGCATGTGATGATTGCTTCCACCTCATATCAGCCAAAATTTCCGCACTAAGTAGAGATACTGCTTGTGCATCCGTAAACCTTCAATCCAGTTCTGCCATGAGAGTCCACCATACCTACCTATGGATTGAAGAAGATCCCTCAAGTAAGTTGTCATCGGTGCAAGCAATAAAGTTGCTCCCTAAATATGTATGATCTATTAGTGTGTGGAAAATAAGCTTTGTACGAACCTGTGATGAGGAAGACATAAAAGCGACAGACTGCATAATAAAGTTCTTTATCACAGGAGACAATATAAAGTGACGTTCCTTGGCACTAAGAGGTCACATCCAAACCTCAAAAGCGCATGACAACCTCATTTTCCCTCTGCGAAGGGCCTATATTGTACATTTACTTTTTGTCCTTAAAAGAGTCATGGTGATCGACACCAATTCCTTATCATGCCTTTATCTTGGCTAACGTCATGTGCTAGGGAAAGATCTATATTCATATGTCAACTTGGAAGTAAGTATTCATGAATTATTATTATTGACATTACCCTTGAGGTAAATAGTTGGGAGGCGAAACTATATGCCCCTATCTTTCTTTGTGTCTGACTGAAACTTTGATATCATGAGTACCACGTGAGTTGTAGCAATTGTAGAAGACGAAAGGATGATTGAGTATGTGGATTTGCTTTACAAGCTCTTATTTGACTCTTTCTGATGTTATGATAAATTGCAATTGTTTCAATGACTAAAGGCCATTGATTGCTAATTCTCAATAAGGTTCTTGATCCATACTTTAATTTGTGATGGAATTATCACTCTAGCATAAGAGACTATATGACGTTATTGCTGTTCTAATTATATGACGTTATTTCATGGTTAGACTTTGTCTTAATTCTTCTTTCGTTGTTGCGGATGCTTGCGAGAGGGGATAATCATAAGTGGGATGTTTGTCCAAGTAAGGGAAACACCCAAGCACCGGTCCACCCACATATCAAACTATCAAAGTAGCGAACCCGAATCATATGAACATGATGAAAACTAGCTTGACAGAAATTCCCATGTGTCCTCGGGAGCGCTTCACCTCCTACAAGATTTTCTCCAGGCTTGTCCCTTGCTACAAAAGGGATTGGGCCACTTTTCTGCACCTTTGTTACTATTGTTACTTGCTACTTGCTACAAATCATCTTATCACACAACTATCTGTAACCGATAATTTGAGTGCTTGCGGAGAATACCTTGTTGAAAACAACTTGTCAGTTCCTTCTGCTCCTCGTTGGGTTCGATACTCTTACTTATCGAAAGGACTACAATAGATTCCCTACACTTGTGGGTCATCAAGACTCTTTTCTGGCGCCGTTGTCGGGGAGTGAAGAGCCTTTGGTAAGTGGAATTTGGTATGGAAACATTTATATAGCGTGCTGAAATTTATTGTCACTTGTCACTATGGAAACTGATCCTTTGAATAGCTTGTTCGGGGTATCTTCACCTCGAATGGAAGCACACGGAGTTGATCCTGAACCTGCTGCACCTACTGAAAATATTTGTTATGAAATTCCTTCGGGTATGCTAGAGAAACTGTTGGCTAATCCTTTCACAGGAGATTGAACATCACATCCCGACTTGCATCTAATCTATGTAGATGAAGTTTGTGGTTTATTTAAGCTTGCAGGTTTGCCCGAGGATAAGGTCAATAAGAAGGTCTTTCCCTTATATTTGAGGGATAAAGCATTGACATGGTATAGGCTATGTGATGATACTGGATCATGGAACTACAACCGATTGAAATTGGAATTTCATCAAAAGTTTTATCCTATGCATTTGGTACATCGTGATCGGAATTATATTTATAATTTTTGGCCTCGTGATAGAGAAAGTATTGCTCAAGCTTGGGGGAGGCTTAAGTCAATGTTATATTCATGCCCCAACCATGAGCTCTCGAGAGAAATTATTATTCAGAACTTTTATGCTCGGCTTTCTCATGATAATCGCACCATGCTTGACACTTCTTGTACCGGTTCTTTTATGAAGAGAGATATTGACTTCAAATGGAATTTATTGGAAAGAATTAAATGGAACTCTGAAGATTGGGAGTTTGATGAAGGTAAGGAGTGAGGTATGAATCTCAAGTTCGATTGCGTTAAATCCTTCGTTGAAACAAATACTTTTTGTGATTTTAGCGCTAAACATGGACTTGATTCTGAGATAGTAGCTTCATTATGTGAATCATTTGCTGCTCTTGTTAATTTCCCTAAAGAGAAGTGGTTTAAATATCATCCTCCCATATAAGTCAATGTAGTTAAACCCAATCCACTTGAGGAGAAAGTCATTGCTTATAATGACACTATTGTTCCAAGTGCTTACATTTAGAAACTACCTTTCCCTGTTAGAATAAAGGATCATTCTAAAGCTTCAACTGTGATACGTAGGGGATACATTAGAACACCTACACCCCCTGAGCAAATTAGAGTTGAACCTAGCATTGATATTATCAAAGATCTCCTGTCCGACAACGTTGAGGGCCATGATATTCACTTCTATGAAGATGCTACTAGAATTGCTAAACCTCATGCTAGAGACAAACATAGGACTGTTGTTGGCACGCATGTTGTTTATGTTAAGATAGGAGATCATTGTTATCATGGTTTATGTGGCGTGGGTGCTAGTGTTAGTGCAGTACCTCAATCTTTATATGATGAAATTAAAGACGAGATTAAACCTGTCGAGATGGAACCTATTGATGTCACTATTCAGCTTGCCAATAGAGATACTATCTATCCTTTGGGAATTATTAGAGATGTTGAAGTCTTTTGTGGTAAAACTAAGTATCCTGCTAATTTTCTCGTTCTTGCTACCACACAAGATAGCTTTTGTCCCATCATATTTGGCAGACCTTTCCTCAATACTGTCAATGCTCATATTGACTTTGAGAAGCAAACTGTCACTATTGGCTTTGAAGGTGTGTCACATGAGTTCAATTTCTCCAAGTTTCGTAGACAACCTCATGAAAAAGAGTTGCCTAGTAAGGATGAAATTATTGCCCTAGCTTCTATTGTTGTGCCTCCTACTGATCCTTTAGAGCAATACTTGCTTGAGCATGAAAATGATAAGCATATGGATGAAAGGAATGAGATAGATAGAGTTATCATTGAACAACATCCTATCCTTAAGAATAATTTTCCTGTTGAACTGCTTGGAGATCCACCCCCACCAAAGGGTGATCCTGTTTTTGGGCTTAAGCAGTTACCTGATACTCTTAAGTATGCTTATCTCGATGAAAAAGAGATATATCCTGTTATAATTAGTGCTAGCCTTTCAGAGCATGAAGAAAAGAAATTATTGAAAACTCCGAGGAAGCACCGTACTGCTATTGAATATACTCTTGATGATCTTAAGGGCATTAGTCCCACTCTATGCCAGCATAAAATTAAAACCGATCCCGATTCCAAACCAGTGGCCGATCATCAACGAAGATTAAATCCTAAGATGAAAGAGGTAGTAAGAAAACAAATACTAAAGCTCCTCGAAGCAGGTATTATCTATCCTGTTGCTCATAGTGATTGGGTAAGTCCGGTGCATTGCGTCCCTAAGAAGGGAGGTATTACCGTTGTCCCTAATGATAAAGATGAATTGATCCCACAGAGGATTATTACTGGCTATAGGATGGTGATTGATTTTAGGAAATTGAATAAAGCCACTAGGAAAGATCATTACCCTTTGCCTTTTATCGACCAAATGCTAGAAAGATTGTCTAAACACACACACTTCTGCTTTCTAGATGGTTATTCTGGTTTCTCCCAAATACCTGTTGCACAATCTCATGAGGAGAAAACCACTTTCACCTTCCCTTTCGGTACCTTTGCTTACACACGTATGCCTTTTGGCTTATGTAATGCACGTGCTACCTTTCAAATATGTATGATGGCTATATTCTCTGACTTTTGTGAAAAGAATGTTGAGGTTTTTATGGATGACTTCTCCATTTACGGGTCTTCTTTTGATGATTGCCTCAGCAACCTTGATCGAGTTTTGCAGAGATGTAAAGATACCAACCTTATCTTGAATTGGGAGAAGTGCCACTTTATGGTAATGAAGGCATCGTCTTAGGACATCAAATTTCTGAAAGAGGTATTGAATTCGATAAGGCTAAAGTTGATTCGATCGAGAAAATGCCATGCCCCACAGACATCAAAGGTATAAGAAGTTTCCTTGGTCATGCTGGTTTCTATAGAAGGTTCATTAAGGACTTTTCTAAGATTTCTAGGCCTCTTACCAATCTCTTGGAAAAGTATATTCCTTTTGTTTTTGACGATGATTGTGAGGAAGCCTTTGAAATACTTAAGAAGGCCTTGATAACTGCACCTATTGTCCAACCACCTGATTGGAACTTACCTTTTGAAATCATGTGTGATGCTAGTGATTATGCTGTTGGTGTGATGACCCACAAGTATAGAGGATCAATCATAGTCCTTTCGATAAGTAAAAGTGTCGAACCCAACGAGGAGCAGAAGGCTCTGATAAACGGATTTCAGCAAGGTAATAACTGCAAGCACTGAAAGTAGCGGTAACAAGTGATTGTATAGCGAGGTGAAACGTAGCAAGCGAAAATTAACAAGTAACAAGTAGTAGTAATGGTGCAGCAAGTGGACCAATCCCTTTTGTAGCAAGGGACAAGCCTGGACAAAGTCTTATAGGAGGAAAAACGCTCCCGAGGACACACGGGAATTTCTGTCATGCTAGTTTCATAATGTTCATATGATTCGTGTTCGTTACTTTGATAGTTTGATATGTGGGTGGACCGACGCTTGGGTACTGCCCTTACTTGGACAAGCATCCCACTTATGATTAACCTCTCTCGCAAGCATCCACAACTACAAAAGAAGAATTAAGACAAAGTCTAACCATAACATTAAACTAGTGAATCCAAATCAGCCCCTCACGAAGCAACGCATAGACTGGGGTTTAAGTTTCTGTCACTCCAGCAACCCATCATCTACTTACTACTCCCCAATGCCTTCCTCTAGGCCCAAATATGGTGAAGTGTTATGTAGTCCACGTTCACATAACACCACTAGAGGAAAAGACAACATACAACATATCAAAATACTGAACGAATATCAAATTCACATGACTATTATTAACATGACTTATCCCATGTCGTCAGGAACAAAAGTAACTACTCACAAAACATAATCATAATCATGATTAGAGGTGTAATGAATAGCATCAAGGATCTGAACATAAACTCTTCCACCAAGTAATCCAACTAGCATCAACTACAAAGAGTAATCAACACTACTAGCAACCTTACAAGTACCAATCGGAGTTGCTAGACGAAGATTGGTTACAAGAGATGAACTAGGGATTGGAGAGGAGATGGTGCTGATGAAGATGTTGATGAAGATGCCTCCCCTCCGGCGAGAGGAGTGTTGGTGATGATGATGGCGACGATTTCCCCCTCCAAGAGGGAAGTTTCCCCGGCAGGATCGTCCTGCCGGAGCTCTAGATTGGATCTGCTCAAGTTCCGCCTCGTGGCGGCGGCGAAACCACGAAAAAGCTCCCGAACGATTTTTTCTGGACCAAAACCCTTCATATAGCAAAAGAGGGGGGCTAGTGGGCCGTCAGGGAGCCCACAAGCCCCCACTCCGCCACCAGGGGGGTGGCGGTGGCAGGGCTTGTGGCGCCCTGGCAGCCCCCCTCCGGTACTTCTTTCGCCCAGTATTTTTTATATAATCCCAAAAAAATCCATGTAACTTTTCAGGACATTTGGAGATGTGCAGAATAGTGGACTAAGATTTGCTCCTTTTCCAGTCGAGAATCCCAGCTCCCTGGATTCTCCCTCTTCAAATAAACCTTGCAAAATAAGAGAGAAAAGGCATAAATATGGTACCACAAAGTAATATAACAGCCAATAAAGCAATAAATATCAACATGAAAGCATGATGCAAAATGGACGTATCGACTCCCCCAAGCTTAGACCTCGCTTATCCTCAATCGAAAACCAAGTTCCATAAACAGGTCCACATGTTGAGGGACGAAGGTGTCGATAAAACATAATACAAACATGAGGGCATCATGATCACACATAGAAGAGCAATACATCATAAAGATTCTTATGGGAAAGTAACAATTCCTTCACAAAGCAAAGCATGAAGCAAAAACCTTACCGAGAAGTAACCAACAATAATCCATAGTCACTGAAGTAATTGCAATTTATCAAAAACATTAGAAAGAGTCAAATAAGAGCTTGTAAGGCAAATCCACATACTCAATCATCTCTTTGTTTTCCACAATTGTTACAACTCACGTGGTACTCATGGTGTCAAAGTTTCAGCTGGACACAGAGGAAGATAGGGGCTTATAGTTTTGCCTCCCAACGATTTACCTCAAGGGTAAAGTCAACAATAATAAAGCGTAAGTACTCAACTCCAAGTTGATATATGAATATAGATCTTTCCCAAGCATGTGACGGTAGCCAAGACAAAGACAAAAATAGGGAATTGGTGAGGATCACCATGACTCTTACAAGGGCAAAAAGTAAAGGTACAAGATATGCCCTTCGCAGAGGGAAGCAGAGGTTGTCATGCGCTTTTGAGGTTTGAATGCGTGTCCTCTTAGTGCGGAGGAATGTCACTTTATATTGCCTCCTGTGATAAAGAACTTTATTATGAAGTATGTCGCTTTTATGTCTTCCTCATCACAGGTTCGTACAAAGCTTATTTTCCACACACTAATAGATCATACATATTAGAGAGCAATTTTTATTGCTTGCACCGATGACAACTTACTTGAAGGATCTTATTCAATCCATAGGTAGGTATGGTGGACTCTCATGGCAAAACTGGGTTGGAGGTTTATGGATGCACAAGTAGTATCTCTACTTGGTGCGGGAGTTTTGGCTAATATGAGGTGGAAGCAATCGTCACATGCTAAGGGATCTCTAATCATATAACATTGTTTGGAACCAAGCAAACACAATTCATTATGTTGTCTTCCTTGTCCAACATCTACTCCTAAGCATGTAATAGTTTGGTGAGTGCTCACAATTGTAAAAAGTGTCTAAGATGATATATTTATATGTGAACCTCTCTTTCCTTATTACCTCTTATTCATTGCAACAATGACTCAGGTCTATGTTTTTTTATTCTCAACAAGTTTCAATCATCATATGTGTCATAAGTGAAGTTATCACTTTCCATAAGATCGTCTCATGATCTTTCATGCTATCCTTCTTTTCATACTTTTGATCATGGCACAAAGCAAAGCCCTTGACTAAGATACTCTTTATTATATAGCTCGTAAGCTCGAATACATCGGGGGAGAGACAAAAGCAAAATACTCAAACTAAAAACTAAAGACTTATTCCTCTAAGATAAGAAATAAAAACTGAAATGGAAAAAACTAAAACAAAGGTAAAAACAAAAGATATAAAGGTGATACGATACCAGGGCAACTCCCCCAAGCTTGCCAGAAGCCAAGGGGATTGCCCATACCAATGCTTAGTTGTCTTCCTTTGGTGGTGGAGTTGTTGGAGTAGTTTGATCCTCCGTCTTCCAAGGCATAGGTGCTCCATCATGGCAGGATGAACGAGTAGCCGGAATCCTCAAATCTGCAGCCAACCTTATTGATTTGAATCTGTACTCATACTCATAGTTTTGGTTCTGCAAGTCATAGATCTGGCCCTGAAGTTGATCAACCCTGTCATAGAGCTTGGAGAGGTGTTTCCCAATGTCAATGGCATCCATCTTGTGATTGCTAGTGAACTCCGTGATCATCATGTGGTTGGCGTTGAGTCCACGCTCCACCATCCCTTGGCACTTGAAGACTTGTTGCTCCATTGCTTTGAGCCTCGTCTCCATGCTTCCAGTCTTCTTAGGCCCCTCAACATCACGGATGTGCAACATCCCCTCGCTCATCTTGATAGATTGAGGGTGTTTCCGCACTTCCATGAGGTAGGGATTGATGACCTTCTCGAAGATCTTGTCCTTAGGAGCACTTGCGGAAGTCATGATGATCTAGATCTGTCACAGAAACAGGCTCGAAACGCAAACAGAGGAAAACTGCGTGATACGGAGATCAAAACCTTCGGGAGAATATATATTGATTTTTTTTCTGGAACAGAAGGAGTGATCCGCAAGAAAACGGAGTCCGGGAGGCAAACGAGGTGCCCACAAGCTTGCCCTTCGCCACCAGGGGGGGTCGGGGGCGGTGGCAGGGCTTGTGGCCGCCTCGTGCGCTCTCCGGACTGCTTTTTATTTTTCTAATTTTCCAAAAATTCCAAAACGGAGGAAATTTCCTATTGGAAAAGCATCGGAGTCCAATTTCTTACCGAAACAGATACTCTTCGTTTTCAGGGTCTGAAACAGGTTGATAAACATCCCTTATGTACTCCTCTGGAGTTATGACATTGATGATATTGGTCTCAACATTTATGGGAGTACGAGAGATGTAATGCTTGATTCTTTGCCCATTTACCACTCTAGGAAAATTTCCTTCCGTGTTATTGATTTTGATGGCACCGGAACGATATACTTCCTCGATAACGTAGGGACCTTCCCATTTAGAGAGAATCTTGCGTGCAAAGAATCTCAAACGAGAATTGTATAGCAAGACATAATCACCTACATTGAACTCTCGTTTCTGTATTCGTTTGTCGTGCCATCTCTTAACCTTTTCCTTGAACAACTTGGCATTTTCATATGCCTGGGCCCTCCATTCATCTAACGAGCTGATATCAAACAACCGCTTCTCACCGGCAAGTTTGAAATCAAAGTTGAGCTCTTTGATTGCCCAATAAGCTTTGTGTTCCAGCTCAAGAGGTAAATGAAAGGCTTTACCGTAAACCATTTTATACGGTGACATGCCCATGGGATTCTTATAAGCAGTCCTATAAGCCCATAGTGCATCGTCAAGTTTGCTAGACCAACTCTTTCGAGATCTATTGACGGTCTTTTGTAGGATCAATTTCATCTCCCTATTACTCAACTCCACTTGACCACTAGACTGAGGATGATAAGAAGATGCAACTCTATGGTTGACATCATACTTAGCGAGCATCTTGCGGAAAACACCATGAATGAAGTGTGAACCGCCATCAGTCATCAGATATCTAGGGACTCCAAATCTTGGGAATATGACTTCCTTAAGCATCTTAATAGAGGTGTGGTGATCAGCATTTTTAGTGGGGATAGCTTCTACCCACTTGGTGACGTAACCCACAGCAACTAAGATGTGAGTGTACCCATTGGAACTCGGGAAGGGTCCCATAAATTCAAAGCCCCAGACATCAAATGGTTCAATGACAAGTGAATAGTTCATAGGCATTTCCTGACGCTTACTGATATTCCCTATTCTTTGGCATTCGTCACAAGACAAGACAAACTTACGGGCATCCTTGAAGAGAGTGGGCCAATAGAAATCTGACTGCAATACCTTATGGGCAGTTCTATCTCCAGCGTGGTGTCCTCCGTAGGCTTCGGAATGACACTTCTACAGGATCTGTCCCTGTTCATGTTCACGCACACAACGTCTAATAACACCATCTACTCCTTCCTTATAAAGGTGAGGATCATCCCAAAAGTAGTGTCTCAAATCAAAGAAGAATTTCTTCTTTTGCTGATAGGTGAAACTGGGTGGTATGTATTTGGCTACGATATAGTTTGCATAATCGGCATACCACAGTGCACTATGTGAAGTGCGGATGACATTCAATTGCTCATCAGGAAAGCTGTCATCAGTAGGTAGTGGGTCATAAGGACATTCTCTAGCCTAGACAAGTTATCTGCTACGGGGTTATCAGCACCCTTTCGGTCAACGACGTGCAAATCAAATTCCTGTAGCAGGAGAACCCATCTGATCAGCCTAGGCTTAGCGTCCTTATTCTCCATAAGGTACTTAATTGCAGCATGATTAGAGTGAATAGTGACTTTTGAGTCAACTATATAAGATCTGAACTTTTCACATGCAAACACGACTGCTAAAAATTCCTTCTCCGTAGTGGCATAGTTTCTTTGGGCACTGTCTAGAGTTTTACTAGCATAGTGAATAACATTCAGCTTCTTGTCAACTCTTTGTCCTAGAACAGCACCAACAGCATAATCACTAGCGTCACACATGATTTCAAAGGGCAAGTTCCAGTCAGGTGGTTGAACAATAGGAGCGGTTATCAAAGCCTTCTTAAGTATTTCAAAGGCTTCCTCACAATCCTCATCAAAAACAAAAGGAACATCCTTCTGCAAGAGGTTAGTAAGAGGCCTAGAAATCTTAGAGAAGCCTTTAATGAACCTTCTATAGAAACCAGCATGACCTAGGAAACTTCGTATACCTCTGATATCTATGGGGCAAGGCATTTTCTCAATTGCATCAACCTTAGCCTTATCAACTTCAATGCCTCTTTCAGAAATTTTTTGTCCTAAGACGATGCCTTCATTAACCATAAAGTGGCACTTCTCCCAATTCAAGACGAGGTTTGTATCTTCGCATCTCTGTAAGAGTCGATCAAGGTTGCTGAGGCAATCATCAAAGGAAGACCCGTAAACGGAGAAATCATACATGAAAACATCGACAATCTTTTCACAAAAGTCAGAGAATATAGCCATCATACATCTTTGAAAGGTGGCAGGTGCATTGCATAAGCCAAAAGGCATACGTCTATAGGCAAAGGTACCGAAGGGGCAGGTGAAAGTGGTTTTTTCCTGATCAGATTGTGCAACAGGTATTTGCGAGAAACCTGAATAACCGTCTAGAAAGCAGAAGTGTGTGTGCTTTGATAGCCTTTCTAGCATTTGGTCGATAAACGACAAAGGATTATGATCTTTCCTCGTTGCCTTGTTCAGTTTACGGAAGTCTATCACTATCCTATAGCCGGTAATAATCCTTTGTGGGATTAGTTCATCCTTATCATTAGGAATGACGGTGATACCTCCCTTCTTAGGTACGCAATGTACTGGACTTACCCAATCACTATGAGCAACAGGATAAATGATTCGTGCTTACAGAAGCTTTAATATTTCTTTTCTAACGACCTCTTTCATCTTAGGATTTAATCTCCTTTGATGATCAGCAACCGGTTTAAAGTCAGGATCGGTTTTAATCTTGTGCTAACATAGAGTAGAACTAATACCCTTAAGATCATCAAGAGTATATCCAATAGCAGCACGGTGCTTCCTCAGAGTTCTTAGTAACTTCTTCTCTTCGTGCTCTGAAAGGAGGGCACTAATAATGACAGGATATATCTCCTTCTCATCAAGATAGGCATACTTAAGAGTATCAGGCAACTGTTTAAGCTCGAACACAGGATCATCCTTTGGTGGGGGAGGATCCCCAAGCAGTTCAACAGGCAGATTATTCTTAAGAATAGGATATTGTTCTAAGACAATTTTATCTATCTCATCTCTCTCCTCCATATGCATATCATTTTCATGCTCAAGAAGATATTGCTCTAAAGGATTCGTAGGAGGTACGTCAATAGAAGCAAGAGCAATAATTTCATCTCTACCAGACGACTCTCTGTCATGGGGTTGTCTTCCTAACTTGGAGAAGTTAAATTCATGAGGCACACCCTCGAAACTAACAGTGACGGTCTGCTTAGTGCAATCAATGTGAGCATTGACAGTGTTGAGAAAGGGTCTACCAAATATGATGGGACAAAAGCTATCTTGTGCAGTACCAAGGACGAGGAAATCAGTAGGATACTTCGTCTTACCACACAGGACTTCTACGTCTCCCACAATTCCCAGAGGGCAGATAGTGTCTCTATTAGCTAGCGTAATAGTGACATCAATGGGTTCTAACTCAGCAGGTGCAATCTCATTTTTGATTTCATCATATAGAGAATGGGGTATTGCACTAACACTAGCTCCCATATCACATAAACCATGGTAACAGTGATCTCCTATCTTGACAGAAACAACGGGTAGGCCAACTACAGGTCCGTGTTTGTCTTTTGCGTGAGGTTTAGCAATTCTAGCGGAGTCCTCATAGAATTTGATAACATGCCCATCTATGTCTTCGGCTAAGAGATCTTTGATAATAGCAACACTAGGTTAAACTGTAATCTCCTCAGGGGGTGCAAGTGGTCTAATGTAACCCCTACGTATCACAGTTAGAGCTTTAGAATAATCCTTTATCCTAGCAGGGTATGGTGGTTTCTTAGTGTAAGCACAAGGAACAACAGGATCACTAAAAGCAATGACTTTCTCCTCAACTAGATTGGTTTTGGCTATGTTGCTTTCTACAGGAGGATGATATTTAAACCACTTCTCTTTGGGAAGATCAACATGAGCAGCAAAAGATTCACAAAGAGAAGCTACTATCTCAGAGTCAAGTCCATACTTAGCGCTAAAATCTCTAGAAGTGTTTGTCTCAACAAAATATTTAACGCAATCAAACTGGAAATTCATACATGACTCCTTACCTTCCTCTAGCTCCCAATCTTCAGAGTTACGCTTGATTCTCTCCAATAAATTCCACTTGTGATCAATATCCTTCATCATAAAAGAACCGGTACAAGAAGTGTCAAGCATGGTACGTTCTTCATGAGAAAGCCGAGCATAAAAGTTTTGAGTGATGATTTCTCTCGAGAGCTCATGATTGGGGCATGAATATAGCATTGATTTAAGCCTCCCCCAAGCTTGAGCTATGCTTTCCCTGTCACGAGGCCAAAAGTTATAAATAAAGTTCCGATCACGATGTACTAAATGCATAGGATAGAACTTTTGATGAAATTCCAATTTCAACCGATTGTAGCCCCATGATCCAGTATCATCACATAGCCTATACCATGTCAACGCCTTATACTTCAAAGATAAAGGAAAGATTTTATTCTTTACCTCATCCTCGGGCAAACCTGCAAGCTTAAATAAACCACAAACTTCATCTACATAGATTAGATGCAAGTCTCGATGTGAAGATCCATCTCCTGTGAAAGGATTAGCGAGCAGTTTCTCAAGCATACCCGAAGGAATTTCATAAAAGATATTTTCAGTAGGTACCTCAGGTTGAGGAACAAATCCTCGTGCTTCCGTTCGTGGTGAAGATACCCCGAACAAACTCCTCAAAGGAACAATTTCCATAGTGACAAGTGACAATAAATTTCAGCACAGTATATAAATGTTTCCTTACCAATTTCCATTTACCAAAGGCGCTTCACTCCCCGGCAACGGCGCCAGAAAAGAGTCTTGATGACCCACAAGTATGGGGGATCAATCGTAGTCCTTTCGATAAGTAATAGTGTCGAACCCAACGAGGAGCAGAAGCCTATGATAAACGGATTTCAACAAGGTAATAACTGCAAGCACTGAAAGTAGCGGTAACAAGTGATTGTGTAGCGAGGTGAAACGTAGCAAGCAAAAAGTAACAAGTAACAAGTAGTAGCAATGGTGCAGCAAGTGGCCCAATCCCTTTTGTAGCAAGGGACAAGCCTGGACAAAGTCTTATAGGAGGAAAAACGCTCCCGAGGACACACGGGAGTTTCTGTCATGCTAGTTTTATCATGTTCATATGATCCGCGTTCGTTACTTTGATAGTTTGATATGTGGGTGGACCGGCGCTTGGGTACTGACCTTACTTGGACAAGCATCCCACTTATGATTAACCTCTCTCGCAAGCATCCACAAATACAAAAGAAGAATTAAGACAAAGTCTAACCATAGCATTAAACTAGTGAATCCAAATCAGCCCCTCACGAAGCAACGCATAGACTGGGGTTTAAGCTTCTGTCACTCCAGCAACCCGTCATCTACTTACTACTCCCCAATGCCTTCCTCTAGGCCCAAATTTAGTGAAGTGTTATGTAGTCGACGTTCACATAACACCACTAGAGGAAAAGACAACATACAACATATCAAAATACCGAACGAATATCAAATTCACATGACTTATCCCATGTCCTCAGGAACAAAAGTAACTACTCACAAAACATAATCATAATCATGATCAGAGGTGTAATGAATAGCATCAAGGATCTGAACATAAACTCTTCCACCAAGTAATGCAACTAGCATCAACTATAAAGAGTAATCAACACTACTAGCAACCTTACAAGTGCCAATCGGAGTTGCGAGACGAAGATTGGTTACAAGAGATGAACTAGGGATTGGAGAGGAGATGGTGTTGATGAAGATGCCTCCCCTCCGGCGAGAGGAGTGTTGGTGATTACGATGGCGATGATTTCCCCCTCCGGGAGGGAAGTTTCCTCGGGAGGATCGTCCTGCCGGAGCTCTGGATTGGATCTGCTCAAGTTCCGCCTCGTGGCAGCGGCGAAACCACGAAAAAGCTCCCGAATGATTTTTTTTGGACCAAAACCCTTCATATAGCTAAAGAGGGGGCCTAGTGGGCCGTGAGGGAGCCCAAAAGCCCCCACTCCGCCACCAGGGGTGTGGCGGTGGCAGGGCTTGTGGCGCCCTGGCAGCCCCCTCCGGTACTTCTTTCGCCCAGTATTTTTTATATAATCCCAAAAAAATCCACGGAACTTTTCAGGGCATTTGGAGATGTGCAGAATAGTGGACTAAGATTTGCTCCTTTTTCAGTCCAGAATTCCAGCAGCCTGAATTCTCCCTCTTCAAATAAACCTTGCAAAATAAGAGAGAAAAGGCATAAATATGGTACCACAACGTAATATAACAGCCCATAAAGCAATAAATATCAACATGAAAGTATGATGCAAAATGGACGTATCATGGTGCTGTTCTAGGACAAAGAGTTGATAAGAAGTTGAATATTATTCATTATGCTAGTAAAACTCTAGACAATGCCCAAAGAAACTATGCTACTACTAAAAAGGAATTTTTAGCAGTCGTGTTTGCATGTGAAAAGTTCAGATCTTACATTGTTGATTCCAAAGTTACTATTCACACTGATCATGTTGCTATTAAGTATCTCATGGAAAAGAAAGATGCTAAACCTAGACTTATCAGATGGGTTCTCTTGCTACAAGAATTTGATCTCCATGTTGTTGATAGGAAGGGTGCTGGGAACCCCGTAGCAGATAACTTGTTTAGGTTGGAGAATGTTCTTGATGACCCACAATCTATTGATGATAGATTTCCTGATGAGCAGTTGAATGCCATCAATGCTTCACGTAGTACACCGTGGTATGCTGATTTTGCAAATTATATTGTTGCCAAATACATACCACCTAGTTTCACATACCAACAAAAGAAGAAATTCTTCTTTGATTTGAGACATTACTTTTCGGATGATACTCACCTTTATAAACAAGGAGTAGATGGTGTTATTAGACGTTGTGTACCTGAGCATGAACAGGGACAGATCCTACAGAAGTGTCACTCCGAGGCTTACGGAGGACACCATGCGGGAGATAGAACTGCACACAAGGTATTGCAATCCGGTTTCTATTGGCCTACTCTCTTCAAGGATGCTCGTAAGTTTGTCTTGTCTTGTGATGAATGTCAAATAATAGGTAATACAGTAAACGTCAGGAAATGCCTATGAATTATTCACTTGTCATTGAACCATTTGATGTTTGGGGTTTTGATTATATGGGACCTTTTCCAAAGTCTAACGGATATACTCATATCCTAGTTGCTCTTGATTACGTTACTAAGTGGGTAGAAGCTATCCCAACTAGTAGTGCTGATCACAACACCTCTATTAGGATGCTTAAAGAAGTTATTTTCCCTAGATTTGGAGTCCCTAGATATCTAATGACTGATGGTGGTTCACATTTTATTCATGGTGCTTTCCGTAAAACGCTTGCCAAGTATGATGTCAACCATAGAATTGCATCTCCCTATCATCCTCAGTCTAGTGGTCAAGTAGAGCTAAGTAATAGAGAAATTAAACTAATTCTGCAAAAGACTGTTAATAGGTCTCGATAGAATTGGTCTAAGAAGCTTGATGATGCACCGTGGGCTTATAGAACTGCTTATAAGAATCCCATGGGCATGTCTCCGCACAAAATGGTTTACGGTAAAGCATGTCATTTACCTCTTGAGCTAGAGCATAAGGCTTATTGGGCAATCAAAGAGCTCAACTTTGATTTCAAACTTGCTGGTGAGAAGAGGTTATTTGATATTAGCTCACTTGATGAATGAAGAACTCAGGCATATGAAAATGCCAAGTTGTTCAAAGAAAAGGTTAAGAGGTGGCATGATAAAAGGATACAAAAACGTGAGTTCGATGTAGGTGATTATTGATAACCCACAAGTATAGGGGATCGCAACAGTTTTCGAGGGTAGAGTATTCAACCCAAATTTATTGATTCGACTCAAGGGGAAGCCAAAGAATATTCTCAAGTATTAGCAGTTGAGTTGTCAATTCAACCACACCTGAAAGATTTAGTATCTGCAGCAAGTATCAGTAGCAGAGTAGTATGATAGCAACAGTAGCAACAGTAACCAGTAGTAGCAAAGTAACAGTAGCAGCAACAACAGAGTAACAGTAGCAGCAGTGACAACAGTAGCGGCAAAGTAACGTAGCAAGGACCAGTAGGAAAAGACTTGTAGGCATTGGATCGGTGATGGATGATTATGCTGATTCTTGCGCCAGTATTTTTTATATATTCTATAGAAATTCTCTGTAATTTTTCAGGTCATCCCGAGAACTTTTATTTCTGCGCAAAAACAACACCATGGCAATTCCGCTGAAAACCGCATTAGTCCGGGTTAGTTCCATTCAAATCATGCAAATTAGAGTCCAAAACAAGGGCAAAAGAGTTCAGAAAAGTAGATACGACGGAGACGTATCAACTCCCCCAAGCTTAAAGCCTTGCTTGTCCTCAAGCAATTCAGTTGACAAACTGAAAGAGACAAAAGAAAAACTTTTATGAACTCTGTTTGATCTTGTTGTTGCAACTATGTCTAACTCATATCTAGAATTTCAGCAAGATCACAAGCTAACCACATAAGCAAATGACATCTAGGTCTCACGGTAAACTCATATCAATGGCATAATCAACTAGCGAGCAAATAATAATAAGTCTCAAACGTCAATACTTCAATCAAAACAATCATGAAGCAGTACGAACAGATGGTATCTCGCTAGCTCTTTCTGAGACCACAAAACATAAATGCAGAGCACCTTCAAAGACCAAGGGCTGACTAAACATTGTAATTCATGGCAAAGAAGATCCAGTCACAGTCATACTCAATACAGTTAGAAGCAAAGCATAAAAATGACAGAGGTGCTCTATAATTGGTGCTTTTATAAGAAGAGGATGACTCAACAGGAACATAAATAGACAGGCCCTTCGCAGAGGGTAGCATTGATTTGCAGAGGTGCGAGAGCTCAAGCTTTGAAAACAGAGATAATAATTTTGGGTGGCATGCTTTCATTGTCAACGCAATGACTAAGAGTTTTCACCATCTTCCATGCTACACATGCTATAGCTGGTTCCCAAACAAAAAAGTAAAGTTTTGACTCCCCCACCACCAATCAATCACACTCCACAACTAGCCGAATACTCGGGTGCCGTCCATACCAACATCAATCCTCGGGGAGTTTTGTTTGCAATTATCTTTTCGATTTGAGCATGGAACTGGGAATTCCAATTACCGGCCCCTTTCTCGTGAATGATAGTGAATAAACACATATCGAGGATAACACGCCTACCATGGAAGATACTGATAGCCCCCTGTCACCACATGAGCGGTTCAGGCATGCAAAACAGATTATTTCTTGAAGGTTTAGAGAGTGGAACATGCAAATTTACTTGGAACGGCAGGTAGATACCGCATATAGGTAGGTATGGTGGACTCATATGGAACAACTTTGGGTTTATGGAAGTGGATGCACAAGCAATATTCCCGCTTAGTACAAGTGAAGGCTAGCAAAAGACTAGGAAGCGACCAACTAGAGAGCGACAACAGTCATCAAAATGCATTGAGATTAACTAACATTGAGTTCAAGCATGAGTAGGATATAAATCACCATGAACATGAATATCATAGAGGCTATGTTGATTTTGTTTCAACTACATGTGTGAACATGCGCCAAGTCAAGCCACTTGAAACATTCAAAGGAGGATACCATCCTATCATACTACATCATAGTCATCTCAAAATTCATGTTGGCATCCAAGACAAACCATTATAAGCTCCTAGCTAATTAAGCATGGCATCAGAAACTATGATCTCTAAGTTGTCATTGCAAACATGTTTCTCTCACAACAAAATTGAATCAGGAACGATGAGCTATTCATATTTACAAAAACAAAATAGATCGAGTTCATACCAGCTTTTCCAGGCTCAGTCACTTCATCATATATCGTCATTATTGTCTTTCACTTGCACGACCGAATGATGTGAACAATAATAAGCGTGCTCGTGCATTGGACTAAGCTGGAATCTACAGGCAAACACAAAGGAGAAGACAAAGTAATATGGCTCTTTAACAGATAAACAAATATGCATGCGAGAACCACTAAACATTGTAACCATGGTCTTCTACCTTGACCCAAAGAAAAAGAAAAACTATTTACACGAGAAAGCTCCCAACAAGCAAAAGAAGAAAAAGAAAATATTTTTGGGTTCTCTCAAACTAGACAGACACACGAAAAGAAAAAAAGAAAAAGAAAATAAACCAACATGGATGATACACTAGCAAAGTGTGAACACCGACGAACAAAGTGAAATCATAAGAAAGAATGTAAAGTCGGTGAGAAACACGTACTCCCCCAAGCTTAGGCTTTTGGCCTAAGTTGGTCTACTCCCAAGGAAGGAAATAACCAGCTCTGGGGTACTCCGGAGTGGACTGAGGATGCCACTGCTGTGTGAGCTCCTCTGGCTCCCACTGATAAACTGGCGTCTGGTACTCGACTGGTGGCTCGGGCACGTGCACCTATGGTTGGGCTATGCCCCAATATGCGTAGATGTCCGAGGGCATAATAATGTACCTGCATGCATGAATATTGAACAAAGAAGGAGCAGGCAAAGTAATAGTCTCACGAGTACCCTGACTAAATACCAGGTTATAAATCATCCTTCTATTTATATCTCTATCAAGAAAGTCATGGCGAACCATGCTATCATAATCTAGATATCTCTCGGGAAGAAGAATCTCTTCTTCCTCATCCAGTCTAATAGGTATCTCAAAGTGTCTGGCAAGACAGGTAGCATAGATACCTCCATAGACAACGCCTTTAGAACGGTTCGTGTTCAACCGTTGAGTTACTATAGCGCCCAAGCTATAAGTTCTATCATTATAAAGGGCTTCACACAAGACCGCAAGATCTGGGGAGCTAAGGGACCCAACTTTCCCACGACCAATCAAACATTTTCCCATGAATAGTGAGAAGTACCGAAGCACGGGAAAATGTATGCTAGCAGCTCTAGCGCAAGACACTCGTCTCTCCTCTCCTACAACTATTGTATCGATGAAAGCCTCCAAGTCCCGTGGACGAGGTTCATTAATATCCCCAACATAAGGTAATTTGCAAACAATGCAAAAAACCTGGAGTGACATGCGCTCGGGGATATCATATAATTTGGACTCAACAATAGGAGGATTCTTCCTCGGATAGAAGTTAAAGCTTTGTACGAAGATATTAGTGAGGAGGAGGTATTGCGGACACTTATCTTCAATGAAGGCGGTAAGGCCTGCGTTCTCCACCAAGTAATAAAAGTCCTCATAAAGTCCGGCGTCGCGTAAGAACACATCGCTTGGCCATTCGCACGCTCGAACTTCTGCAACTCGAGGGACCGTATACTTGGGCTTCTTCTCACTTCCATCATCCTTGGGGTCACGACTTGAAGAGCCTCTTAAGAACCTCCTCATCTTTTCCTTTTTCTACTTCTGAAAATTTCTGAATTTTTTTAGTGATTGTAACGAAAAGTGAACAAGGCCCAACGAATCTCGTAGCAACTACTCCCACAAGCGCCTAGAGGACATATTACGCATCAAAACTACTTGGGACCAGCTAAAATTAGCATGCAAAGCTCAAGAACAGGGTCACCAAGGCAGCAAAAATACGCGAAGTATAAGGCACTAGAGCAAAAACTAATTGGACCAATGGAGGAGTCACTTACCAAGGAGTAATTTCCCCAAAATACTTCGGAGAATGGTGCTTTGAGCAAGGAGATCGAAAATCCCAGCATGAAGAGCAAGAACACGGGTTTGAGCTCTGAAACGATTTTTTCTCGAGGTAGGAGAAGCAGATGGGAGCTAGAATGAGTGGAGTGGGTGCACGTGCACCCCACAAGCCTGGTAGGCGCGGCCAGGGGGGTGCCCGCGCCTCCAGGGCTTGTGGCCCACTGGTGCAGTCCCCAGACTAGCTCTTCGTCTTAGTATTTTTCAAAAATTATAGAAAAAATCATACTTGATTTTCACGACGTTCGGAGAACTTTTATTTTCGGGGTACTTTTCTACGGGATGCTAAAAGTAGAAAACAGGGAAAACTAAACTAAATCTATCATTTTTCTTCTAAGCAACCGAAGGTGAAAGCTTGGAACACAGGTTTGTGACTCCTCGATTCATCCATCGCATGGTCATCGTAAGAAATCCGTAAATGAGTTTGATCAAGTCTCCTTGACAAACTTTTTCGAATTGTAAAATAAGACGAAGAATTTCCAAATAGTCAGTAGGTTACCTCAATGGGGATGTGAATCTCCCCAACAAGCAAATCATACTTCATCTTAACAGGAGGAATAGGGCATTCAAAGCTCCCAATAAGATTCGATGAAGTTTTTTCGATAGCATTGATGCAATGTACTCGATATTTTTTCTTCGGAAAGTGCACTGTATTCTCATTACCATTGACATGGAAAGTTACATTGCCTTTGTTTCAATCTATAGCAGCCCATGCGGTGTTTAAAAAGGGTCTTCCAAGGATGACCGACATGGCATCGTCCTCGGGAATATCCAAAATAACAAAGTCCGTTAAGATAGTAACGTTAGCAACCACAAGAGGCACATCCTCGCAAATGCCGATAGGGAAAGCAGATGATTTGTTGGCCTTTTGCAGAGAGATTTCAGTGGGTGTCAACTTATCCATTTCAAGTCTATGATAAAGAGAGAGAGAGAGAGAGGCATAACACTAACACCGTCTCCAAGGTCTCATAAAGCAGTTCTAATGTAGTTGCCATTAATGGAGCAAGGTATAGTGGGGACACCGGGATCACCTAGTTTCTTAGGAGTTCCACCCTTGAAGGTATAATTAGCGAGCATGGTGGAAATCTCAACCTCAGGTATCCTCCTCTTATTAGTCACAATATCCTTCATGTACTTAGCATACGGAGACATTTTGAGCATATCTGTCAAACGCATTTGCAGAAAGACAGGTCTGATCATTTCAAGAAATCCCTCAAAATCCTCATCATCCTTTTCTTGGATGGTTTGGGAGGAAAGGGCATGGGTTTCTGAACCCATGGTTCCGTTTCTTTACCATGCTTCCGAGCAGCGAAGTCATTCTTATCGTATCTCCTATTCTTAGGCTGTGGGTTATCAAGATCAACAAGTTCAATCTCCACATCCTTATCATTGCTAGGTTGAGAATCATCATGAACATCACTATTGATATTATCATTAGGCTCATGTTCATCACCAGATTGTGTTTCAGCATCACAGACACAGACATCATTTGGACTCTCAGGTGTAGCAGCAACAGGGTTGCTAGCATGCAAGTTCCTATCATCTTTCTTCTTCTCTCTAGGATGACTAGGTGCATCAGTGCTAACTTCTTGAGAATCCTGTTCAATTCTATTAGGATGACCCTCAGGATACAAAGGTTCCTGGGTCATTCTACCGCCTCTAGTGAAGACTCTGATAGAATTGTCATTCAACTCATTGAGCAAATCATTCTGAGCCTTAATTACTTGTTCTACCTGAGTAGTAACCATAGAGGCATGTTTACTCAAGAGGTTAAGATCATTGACTTTCTGTCCACACAAGCACTTCAATGACTAAGCATCCGAGCATTCTGTTCCAATTGTATGCTAACATAATCATTGAAACTCTGTTGGTTGGCAACAAAGTTATCAAATTCATCCAGGCATAAGCTAGCAGGCTTATCAAAAGGAATATCACTCTCATTGAACCTACGCAGAGAATTTACTTCTACTACTTGTATCGGGTTATCAAGACCATGGATCTCTTCGATAGGTGGTAGATTTTTGACATCTTCAGATTTACTGCCTTTCTCTTTCATAGATTTCTTAGCTTCTTGCATATCTTCAGGGCTGAGGAATAGAATACCTCTTTTCTTCGGAGTTGGCTTAGGAGGTGGTTCGGGAATAGTCCAAGCATTCTCATTGCACAAGATGTTATTCAATAGAATCTCAGCTTGTTCTACGGTTCGTTCCCTAAAAACACAACCAACACAACTATCTAGGTGGTCTTTGGAAGCATCGGTAAGTCCATTATAGAAGATATCAAGTATTTCATTCTTCTCAAGAGGGTGATGAGGCAAAGCATTCAGTAGCTGGAGGAGCCTCCCCCAAACTTGTGGGAGACTCTCTTGTTCAACTTGCGCAAAGTTGTATATTTCCTGCAAGGCAGCTTGCTTCTTATGGGCAGGGAAATATTTTTCACAGAAGTAGTAGACCATATCCTGGGGGCTATGCACACAACCAGGAGCAAGAGAAGTGAACCAGGTCTTAGCATCATGCTTTAGCGAGAAAGGAAACATCTTGAGGATATAGTAGTGGCGGATCTTTTCCTCACTAGTGAATAGGGTGGCTACATCGTGCAGTTTGGTAAGATGGGCTACAACCGTTTCAGACTCATAACCGTGAAAAGGATCAGATTCGACCAGAGTGATTAACTCAGGGTTGACAGGGAATTCATTATCCTTATCGGTCACAAAGATAGGTGAAGTAGCAAACTTCGGGTCGTATTTCATCCTAGCGTTCAGAGATTTTTCTTTCCACTTGCGCAGGAAATTCTCAACATCATAGCTATCCTTACATGCAAGAAAATCCTCAGCTATCTCTCCCTCCATAACATAACACTCAGGTATATCAGGCAATTCATGTCTAGGAGAGCTAGTTCTAGCAGGCAAAATAGCAGGTTCTACTTCAATAGTATCAACTGTTTCAGAAGTATCATCACATCTAGTAGCAACTCTAGCAATTTGTGCATCAAGGAATGCACCAAGTAGTAAAGTAGTATCAAGTATAGCATCATAAGGTAAAGCAGTATCAAGCATAGCATCATCAGGCAAAGCAGTACCAAGCATAGCATCATCATAAGCATCATGGGCAACAAAAGTAGCATCATCAAGCACATGCGACATATCAAAATTTCTAGCAGGAGGTGGTCCCGCAAACTTACTCATAACTGAAGGTGAATCAAGTGCAGAGCTAGATGACAGTTCCTTACCTGTCCTCGTAGTTGAGGGCAAGACTTTAGTTCTTGGATCAATCGGATTCCTCACAGTGACCAGCAGACATAAATCCCAAGTGACTCAAAGAATATAGTTGTGCTTCCTCGGCAATGGCGCCAGAAAATAGTTTTGATAACCCATAAGTATAGGGGATCGCAACAGTTTTCGAGGGTAGAGTATTCAACCCAAATTTGTTGATTCGACTCAAGGGGAAGCCAAAGAATATTCTCAAGTATTAGCAGTCGAGTTGTCGATTCAACCACACCTGAAAGATTTAGTATCTGCAGCAAAGTATCAGTAGCAGAGTAGTATGATAGCAGCAGTAGCAACAGTAACCAGTAGCAGCAAAGTAACAGTAGCAGCAGCAACAGAGTAAGAGTAGCAGCAGTGACAACAGTAGCGGCAAAGTAACATAGCAAGGACCAGTAGGAACAGACTCGTAGGCATTGGATCGGTGATGGATGATTATGCTGGATGCTATTCGTCATGCAATAGTTATAACACGGAGAGATAAGTAACTAGCTCCAGTTCGTCAATCTAATGTAGGCATGTATTTCGTATGTAGTCATACGTGCTTAGGGAAAAGAACTTGCATGACATCTATTGTCCATCCCTCCTGTGGCAGCGGGGTCCTAACGGAAACTACGGGATATTAAGGTTCTCCTTTTAATAAAGAACCGGACCAACGCATTAATAGTTGGTGAATACATGAACTCCTCATACTATGGTCATCTCCGGGAGTGGTTCCGGCTATTGTAACTCCGGGGTTACCGGGTCATAACACATAGTAGGTGACTACAACTTGCAAGATACGATCAAGAACACACATATATTGGCGACAACATAATAGGTTCAGATTTGAAATCATGGCAATCGGGCCCTAGTGACAAGCATTAAGCATGGCAAAGTAGTAGCAACATCAATCTCAGAACATAGTGGATACTACGGATCAATCCCCGTAAAAACTAACTCGATTACATGATAGATCTCATCCAACCCATCACCGTCCAGCAAGCCTACAATGAGATTACTCACGAACGGTGAAGAGCATCATGGAATTGGCGATGAAGGAAGGTTGGTGATGACGATGGCGACGATCTCCCCTCTCCGGAGCCCAAAACGGACTCTAGATCTGCCCTCCTGATGAAGAACAGGAGGTGGCGGCGCCTCCATATCGTAAAATGCGATGAACTCTTCTCCTTGATTTTTTTCCGGGCGAGACGGACTAAATAGAGTTGAGATTGGAGGCGGTGGAGCTTCGTGGGCCCCACAAGCCCGCCAAGCGCGGCCAGGGGGCCCCGCGCCTGGTGGGCTTGTGGGCTCCATGCTCCACATCCTCCGCTGATTCTTGCGCCAGTATTTTTTATATATTCCACAGAAATTCTCCGTAAATTTTCAGGTGAGTCCGAGAACTTTATTTCTGCGCAAAAACAACATCATGGCAATTCTGCCGAAAACAGCGCTAGTCCGGGTTAGTTCCATTCAAATCATGCAAATTAGAGTCCAAAACAAGGGCAAAAGAGTTCAGAAAAGTAGATACGACGGAGACGTATCAATTATGTCTTGCTAAATAATTCTCGTTTAAGATTTTTTGCATGCAAGCTCCTCTCTAAATGGAAGGTCCTTACATTGTTGAGGAAGTATATCGTTTCGGTGCCATCAAGATAAACAACACGGAAGGTAATTTTCCGAGAGTGGTAAATGGGCAAAGAATCAAGCATTATATCTCAGGTACTCCCATAAATGTTGAAAGCAATATTATTAATACCATAACTCCGGAGGAGTACATAAGGGATATTTATCAGCCTGTTTTAGACTCCAAAAACGAAGAGGTATGTGATTTGGTAAGTAAACCGACTCCAAAACTTTTCAAGTAGGATTTTTTCTCCGTTTTGGAATTTTTAGAAAAATAGAAAAATTTAAAGTAGTCTGGAAAGCGCACGAGGAGGCGACAAGCCTGCCAGGCAAAGCCTACCCCCCTGACCGCGCCTGGGGGGGCTTGTGGGCACCTCATGTGCCCCCAGACTCCGTTTTCTTGCGTAGTACTCCTTCTGGTCGGGAAAAATTCATTATATATTCTCCCGAAAGGTCTGACCCTCGTATCATGCAATTATCCTCTGTTTCGTTTCGAGCCTGTTTCAGCAGCAAATTTAGGGCAGGATGTTGTCTCAGGAATCTGTCGGGGAGAACGATTTTCCTCAAGTCTATGAAGAAGTAAATGCTGATCTGAAAAGAATGGAGGTCATGGAGGCCAAGGAAGGGCCGCTGGAAGAAACTAAGGGCAAAACTAAGGAGGAGAATCCGGCGTCGGGGTTGAGGATTTTCTTCAACCCTACCTCCACATTTTACCTCCACCCTTGATCGAACTCTTGAGGTTGGGTGAAATAACTCGTGTTCGTAATACTTATCTCACCCGTGAAGTTGTTTTGCTGGAGAAACATATCATAGAGCTCCAAAGTATAAATCAAAGATTGATGGCCCTCTTGGAATCAAAAGACAAGACAACTCCACCACCATCACCTTCGAAGGAAGACAATTAAGAACGGGTATGGGCACTGCTCTTGGCTTGTGCCAAGCTTGCGGGAGTTGCCCCGGTATCGTATCACCATCACATCTTTTGCCTTTACCTTTTTCTTAGTCCGATCCTTTTTGTTTTTATCTTTCTCTAGTAGAATAAAGTTCTTAGTGATCTAGGCTTGAGTTTTGCTTTGTGTCTCCCCCAATGTAATCGTGTTCATGAGTCATATAATAAAGAGTGTTTTAGTTAAGGGCCTTGCTTAATGCCATGATCTAAAAGAAAAGAATAATAAAAGAACAAAAGCATGAAAGATCATGTAATGATCTTATGGGAAGTGATGGCTTCACATATAAAAAGAATGTTGATTGAAACTTGTTGTGGGTGAACAAACGTAGACTTTGGTCATTGTTGCAATTAATAGGAAGTAATAAAGAAGGAGAGGTTCACATTTAAATATATCATCTTTGACACCGTCTATGATTGTGAACACTCATTAATCTATTACATGCTTAGAAGTAGATGTTGGACAAGGAAGACAACAGTTGTTTGGTTCCGAATAATGTTGTATGACTAGAGATCCCTTAGCATGTGATGATTGCTTCCACCTCATATCAGCCAAAACTTCCGCACTAAGTAGAGATACTGCTTGTGCATCCGTAAACCTTCAACCCAGTTTTGCCATGAGAGTCCACCATACCTACCTATAGATTGAAGAAGATCTCTCAAGTAAGTTATCATCGATGCAAGCAATAAAATTTCTCCCTAAATATGTATGATCTATTAGTGTGTGGAAAATAAGCTTTGTACGAACCTGTGATGAGGAAGACATAAAAGCGACAGACTGCATAATAAAGTTCTTTATCACATGGGGCAATATAAAGTGATGTTCCTTTGCACTAATAGGTCACACATCCAAACCTCAAAAGCGCATGACAACCTCGGCGTCCCTCTGCGAAGGGCCTATCTTGTACCTTTACTTTTTGTCCTTAAAAGAGTCATGGTGATTGACACCAATTCCTTATTACGCCTTTATCTTGGCTAACGTCATGTGCTAGGGAAATATCTATATTCATATGTCAACTTGGAAGTAAGTATTCATGAATTAGTATTGTTGACATTACCCTTGAGGTAAATAATTGGGAGGCGAAACTATAAGCCCCTATCTTTCTCTGTGTCCGACTTAAACTTTGATCTCATGAGTACCACGTGAATTGTAGCAATTCTAGAAGACGAAAGGATGATTGAGTATGATGATTTGCTTTACAAGCTCTTATTTGACTCTTTCCGATGTTATGATAAATTGCAATTGCTTCAATGACTAAAGGCTATTGATTGCTAATTCTCAATAAGGTTCTTGATCCATAATTTACTTTGTGATGGAATTATCACTCTAGCATAAGAGATTATATGACGTTATTGCTGTTCTAATTATGATCATGATGCCTGCATGTCTGTATTTTGTTCTATCGACACCTCTATCTCTAAACATGTGGGCATATTTATTGATTTCAGCTTCTGCTTGAGGACAAGCGAGGTCTAAGCTTGGGGGAGTTGATACGTCCATTTTGCATCAATCTTTTATGTTGATATTTATCATATTATGGTTTGTTATTACACTTCACGGTACAATACTTATGCCATTTCTTTCTTATTTTATAAGGTTTACATGAAGAGGGAGAATGCCGGCAGGTGGAATTCTGGTCTGAAAAAGAAGCAAGTTTGAGATACCTATTCTGCGCAACTCCAAAAGCCGTGAAAATCAACGTGGAATTATTTTGGATTTTATAAAAAATACTGGGCGGAAGAAGTACCAGAGGGGAGCCACCTGGAGGCCACAAGCCTGCCAGGCGCGGCCTACCCCCTGACCGCGCCTAGGTGATTTGTGGGCCCCCTGTTGCCCCTCTGGCTCCCATCTTTTGCTATAAGGAGGGTTTCATTCCAGAAAAAATCAAGAGGAGGCTTTCGGGAGGAATCGCCGCCGCCACGAGGCGGAACTTGAGTAGAACCAATCTAGAGCTCCGGCAGGGCCGTCCTGCCGGGGAAACTTCCCTCCCGGAGGGGGAAATCGTCGCCATCGCCATCACCAACACTCCTCTCATCGGAGGGGACTCATCACCATCAACATCTTCATCAGCACCATCACATCTCCAAACCCTAGTTCATCTCTTGTAACCAATCTCCGTCTCACGACTCCAATTGGTACTTGTAAGGTTGCTAGTAGTGTTAATTATTCTTTGTAGTTGATGCTAGTTGGATTACTCGGTGGAAGATTATATGTTCAGATCCTTGATGCTATTCAATACCTCTCTGGTCATTAACGTAATTATGCTTTGTGAGTAGTCACTTTTGTTCCTGAGGACATGGGATAAGTCTTGCTATAAGTAGTCATGTGAATTTGGTATTCGTTCGATATTTTGATGCGATGTATGCTGTCTTTCCTCTAGTGGTGTTATGTGAACATCGACTACATGACACTTCACCATTATTTGGGCCTAGAGGAAGGCATTGGGAAGTAATAAGTAGATGATGGGTTGCTAGAGTGACAGAAGCTTAAACCCTAGTTTATGCGCTGCTTCGTAAGGGGCTGATTTGGATCCACTAGTTTAATGTTATGGTTAGACTTTGTTTTAATTATTCTTTCGTAGTTGCGGATGCTTGCGGGAGGGGTTAATCATAAGTGGGATGTTTTTCCAAGTAAGGGAAGCGCCCACGCACCGGTCCACCCACATATCAAACTATCAAAGTAGCGAACGCGAATCATATGAACATGATGAAAACTAGCTTGACGGAAATTCACATGTGTCCTAGGGAGCGCTTCACCTCCTATAAGAGTTTGTCCAGGCTTGTCCCTTGCTACAAAAGGGATTGGGCCACTATGCTGCACCTTTTTTACTATTGTTACTTGCTACTTGCTACGAATCATCTTATCACACAACTATATGTTAACAATAATTTCAGTGCTTGCAGAGAATACCTTGCTGAAAACCACTTGTCAGTTCCTTCTACTCCTCGTTGGGTTCGACACTCTTACTTATCTAAAGGACTACGATAGATCCCCTACACTTGTGGGTCATCATATATCACATCATGTCTTTGGCCATATCACATCACAAGCATACCTTGCAAAAAAAAGTTAGGCGTCCTCTAATTTGTTATTGCATGTTTTACGTGGTTGCTATGGGTATCTAGTATGATCGCATTTTACTTACGCAAAACCACAACGGAGATGTGCAAATTTCTATTTAACCTCTCTCCAAGGACCGCCTCGGTCAAATCCTATTCAACTATAGTTGAAGAAACAGGCACCTGCCAGTCATCTTTATGCAACAGGTTTCATGTTAGTCGATGAAACCGGTCTCTTGTAAGCGTACGAGTAATGTTGGTCCGGGCCGCTTCAATCCAACAATGACTCCGAACAACCTTCGGTCACCAACACTTATAACTCAACTATACCGAAACGCCACCTAACCTTAAGTGTGTAGACACTACGAGTTCGAGAACTATGCGGACATGACCTGATACAGTCCCCGGTCAATATCCAACAGCGGGACCTGGATGTCCATATTGGATCCTACATATTCTACGAAGATCTTATCGGTTGAACCTCTGTGCCAAGGATTCATATAATCCCGTATACCATTCCCTTTGTCCTTCGGTATGTTACTTGCCCGAGATTTGATCGCCTGTATCCCTATACCTATTTCAATCTCGTTATCGGCAAGTCTCTTTACTCGTTCCGTAATACAAGATCCCGAGACTAACACTTGAGTCAGATTGCTTGCAAGGCCTATATATGATGTTGTATTACCGAGTGGGCCCCAAGATACCTCTTCGTCACACGGAGTGACAAATCACAGTCTTGATCCATGCTAACTCAACGTACACCTTCGAAGATACGTGTAGAGCACGTTTATAGTCACCCAATAACGTAGCGACATTTGATACACACAAGGTATTCCTCCGGTGTCAGTGAGTTACATGATCTCATGGTCATAGGAATGAATACTTGACACGAAGAGAACAATAGCAACAAAATGACACGATCACATGCTACGTTTATAATTTGGGTGTTGTCCATCACATCATTCTCCTAATGATGTGATCCAGTCATCAAGTGACAACACTTGCATATGGTCAGAAAACCTTAACCATCCTTGATCAACTGGCTAGTCAACTAGAGGCTTACTAGGGACATTGCTTTGTCTATATATCCACACATGTATCTATGCTTTCATTAAATACAATTATAGCATGGATAATAAACGATTATCTTGAAATAGGAAATATAATAACAACTATTTTATCATTGCCTCTAGGGGATATTTCCAACACTCAAAAGGGGTTGTGTGCGGAAGAAGAGATGGCATCGCAGCGCATGGGGTTGGTTTTTCCTAGCTTTTGATCATGTGTGGGTTTTTTTCCGCTAGTTTATAGAAGCAGGAACCGTACGAGGGGAGGAGATAGCGATAAGAGGCAGAGGTTGAACAAAAAGGGGGAAACAGGATCGAAGGAGGTGGGGGCGGGAGCGAAGGTTGAACCATCACAACGACGTCAGATCCCCCTTTAATAGTAGAGAAAGAGCATATGGTTTGATCACCTCCAAGTTTGAACGTTACCTTGAGCCTAAGACCCGTGTTTTGATTTCATATAGTTGTAGATCAAAGTTCAAAGCATGATTGAAAATCGAGAACGATGTGATGAGTTTTTACCAATAGGAAAGTTAAGGTGGTCAACCAACACTCCTCGCTAACAGAGAACTACGACAACAACCTACCAACATAGGGAATATAAACATGTGTGTATTCTTCAGGTTCTTAACATCTACTCCCTATGTTCTTAAATATAAGTATTTGTAGAGATTGCATTATAGACTACATACAGAGTAAAATGGATGAATCTGGACTCTAAAGTATGTCTATATACATCCGTATGTAGTTTATCGTGGAACCTCTAAAAAATACTTATATTTAGATACAGAGGGAGTAGTAGAAAAATGTAAATAATGTCATTTGGCCAAAAGGTTCTTCCGCTATGCACATTCGATGTCTACCTCTGTCATGCTCTTCCAGTTCCTTTCCTCCTATCAAGGCATCTCCTTTTCTAATCTATTAAAAATAGCTTCCACGCAGATGGTGGTGGTAGGTTATGAGAAGATGTGATGCACTTTGGCTCACCACGCCACTTGACCACGGGAAGTAGTTCTACACACTTAAATATACCGAACACAAGAATAAAAATAAGACACACCATTCAGAAAAAACTTATAAGCTCAGTGTGCAGTCAACATTATATTGTACTAATTTATTCACTCGCTTTTCATTCACACAACAGGTGCCATTTGAACTTGAAAAGAACTTAATCATTATTGTTATAAGCATATATACACTTGTCATGCACAAACTGAAACCTACATGCACCTGCAATAGTGTATCAAACATGTGCATAAGAAATACCTCTATATCATTGAAAGCTGAAATTTCCAATTTGCTAGCCATCTGCAATCATGCATGAATTCTCCAAATTATATCATGATCGAACATTCCCAATATGGATGTCTACACGTCAATATAACAAATAGAAATTTGAGGGTTGGGACATCACTAATATGATTCACCTTTTGCAATGCAGTTTTACCCACAAGATGTATGAGGGCATCAGAATTTGACACTGTAGTGATCATCTACATATTTTGAATGATTCCTTTTAAAACATGTGAAAAAGAAAGATGCCGAACTATTGGCAAGATTCAAAATCAGTAAGAAGATGCTGAACTATTGTTATATTGTTGTCCTTTTTAGTAAAGTGTGACTACTGAAGTTGTAGCACTTGGCAAGAGCATATAGATTTACCATTGTGCAACACCGCATGAACTATCAATCACACGCATATCAATATCACAGTTTTCACTTTCAGAGATTTTCTCAAAAGCCAATTCAATCTGATAAATACAGGTGCAGGTATCTCCTATTTCCTTCAATTTAACCTACATCTTATAATCTTCATTCAACATATGAGATCTATTTGAACAAACTACCTTAATGGATTGTGTTTGTCTCTAGTACAGTTGCACTCGAACAATTGGAAGTACTGAGCTAATGGGGAAGCAGCCAAACCTGCAAGTCAGCCAGAAATATAAAGTTAACTCTGATGTGCTCCTAGAGCTGTCTGCATGACCTCGTCGGTTCTCCAACCCATCTACCACTCTCTACTCCAACCCATCTACCATGCTCCAACTCCAATGGCCGACCTACCCATCACAACAATAAAACCATGTATAGGTGGGCATAACAAACACAACAAGACTATCAAATTTCTTCTACAAATTGGGCAAAACTCTCACAATTGTGATGGACCTGAAAATATAGTTTCTCCTAAATGTTAGCAATGGTGGATTTACTTTTTTTAGGAACTGTCAAAATGTCAAATGTATAGAGAAATATTAGAACCCATGCTCATACCTTTTATTTATCATGGAAAAAAATTATTAGATATACCTTGCAGATAAGTGAGATTTTGTTAGCAGGTGCTAGGCACATGAACCAGCATTGTGTTTGGAAAATTACTAAGAGAAAAAATTAGTTCCATACTTGGCACAAACCATGAAGAAATCGCATGGAGTCATGAAATAGAAGAACAATGTAACCAACAAATTAGTGGAAGAATATGGATCAACAATAAAAGTGCAGGGTCATAACCATGAAATCAAGATCAAGCTAGAGTTGTATATTAGCTAGGAAACAAACAGAAGAATAATATAACCGTACATTATGATGGAAATGAAGAGAAAGATCAAGAGCTTACCAACCAAGGCAATCAGCCATGTGGATTCAGTCATGGAAGGGGTCTACGGCAACCGGGAAGCCCCAACCATCTCTCTGGAGGTCGGTGTAACAAGGACACTGTGGGGACGTTTACGTGTCCACCCGCAACACCGGGATGAACTCCTCCAAGATATCCACGCTAGTCAACGACAGGTTAGGCTAGCCGATCGGCTTGTGCCTGGGTTAAGGGAAGTAGAGGCGAACGAGGAGCGTACCGGCGTGGATGTGGCCTTGCGGAGGCAATCACAGAAGACAACGACGCGCTCCGCCGACAGGAACATGGACTTCACACCGCCGCCGCCTCGTTCTATCCGTGACGTTCGTCGACGTCTGGCTGTTCGTCGCCCAGATCTTGGGCTATGGCCAACTACCAACATCGGCCTCCGATGACACTTCCTTCTCCTGGCGGCTTGGTGAAGATGAACGCACGGCGGAGCGATGTTGTAAGGTGTCACAGACTCACAGTTGCATATGGGATATGGTGCACTGTTGGATCGGGGGTGAGGTGAGGCATGCGGGTGGTCGCGGGAGTCGGGGCAGCGCTGCGCCGAGCGTTATGATCTGGGACAGGTTTGGAGGTGAGGACTACCAGGTCGGGGCAAAGGTGGAGGACGTGCTGACCTGCGGTTATTTTCCTATCATGGGTTTGTTTTTGTTGCGATTTGTTTTTGGCGTGCGTCATGAGGGACTTCCGAAGCGGGACAGTATTGAACCAACCATCATAGGGGAAATCGCTAGAGGTGGTCGAACCATCACGATGACGGCAGATTTCCCTTTAATAGTAGAGATGTGACAACACCAAGGTTACTATTCCAGCTATCAATTCTTTGCTAAAAGATTATCACGCATCCAAAGGATAGACACTCCTCGGTCGCGCCCGCGAGTGGCGAGGAGTGAATCCTAGCCGCCGCCATGCGCGTCACACTCCTCCGCCCCTTCTCCCCTCATCGCCACCGGCTAGCGTCGCCAGGCTAAGCCCGCGCGGTGCGACGGCGGTGGGGCCATTTCCTCCTCCCGCCCAGGGTGGGGTGGCGCCGTACGGACACTCCGGCGGGTGCTCGCGCTCGGACAGGGGGCGCTGCGTCTGCGGTAAGGTTGCGCCTTGGCGAGCGGGGCTCTCGGCCTGCGCGGATCTGGCGCGTGTGGTGCCTTACGGAGTAGATTCACGGTGTTGATGCAGGGTGACCCAGCCAGCGCGGATCTGCCGGTTGTGGCGGGCTTCACGACGCGGGAAGGTTCATGTGCGGTAGTGGTTGTGCTACCTCGTGCGACTGCTCGGGCTGCATGGTGGCGGGGCATGGACGATGGCCAGCCATTTGCATCTCCTCCGGCCAGATCCAGGTCGGGCGCGTGACGTGCCGCCGTCCTCGGTGCCTCCCCTGGTGGGTTGCGCGCCCCCTCCGCTACCGGATGCTCTCGTTTGTCGTCTTTAATTCGTCGAGCTCTTCTAGGGTCTGTCTCAAGAGATGTCTCTTTAGAGTGTCCGAGTTGTTGTCTTGGCAAGCAGATTCAGTTACCATATTCACATAGTGAGTCAGTGTCTAAGCGTCCTTTTGATTTAGTCTATTCTCATGTATGGGGTCTGATGACCCACAAGTATAGGGGATCAATCATAGTCCTTTCGATAAGTAAGAGTGTCGAACCCAATGAGGAGCAGAAGGATCTGACAAGTGGTTTTCAGCAAGGAAATATCTGCAAGCACTGAAATTGATGGTAACAAGTGATTGTGTGGTGAGGTGATTCGTCGCAAGCAACAAGTAACAAAAGTAGCAACGGTGCAGCAAACTAGCCCAATCCTTTTTGTAGCAAGGGACAAGCCTGGACAAAGTCTTATAGGAGGAAAAACGCTCCCGAGGACACACGGGAATTTCTGTCATGCTAGTTTCATCATGTTCATATGATTCGCGTTCGTTACTTTGATAGTTTGATATGTGGGTGGACCGGCGCTTGGGTACTGCCCTTACTTGGACAAGCATCCCACTTATGATTAACCCCTCTCGCAAGAATCCGCAACTACGAAAGAAGAATTAAGACAAAGTCTAACCATAACATTAAACTAGTGGATCCAAATCAGCCCCTTACGAAGCAACGCATAAACTAGGGTTTAAGCTTCTGTCACTCTAGCAACCCATCATCTACTTACTACTTCCCAATGCCTTCCTCTAGGCCCAAATAATGGTGAAGTGTTATCTAGTCGACGTTCACATAACACCACTAGAGGAAAAACAACATACAACACATCAAATTACCGAACAAATACCAAATTCACATGACTACTATTAGCATGACTTATCCCATGTCATCAGGAACAAAAGTAGCTACTCACAAAGCATAATCATATTCATGACCAGAGAGGTAATGAGTAGCATCAAGGATCTGAACATAAACTCTTCCACCAAATAATCCAACTAGCATCAACTACAAAGAGTAATTAACACTACTAGCAACCTTACAAGTACCAATCGGAGTCGCGAGACGGAGATTGGTTACAAGTGATGAACTAGGGTTTGGAGATGAGATGGTGCTGATGAAGATGTTGATGGTGACGAGTCCCCACCGATGAGAGGAGTGTTGGTGATGATGATGGCGACGATTTCCCCCTCCGGGAGGGAAGTTTCCCCGGCAGGATCGTCCTGCCGGAGCTCTAGATTGGTTCTGGTCAAGTTCCGCCTCTTGGCGGCGGCGAATCCACGAAAAAGCTCCTCCCTGATTTTTTTTCCTGGACGAAACCCTTCATATAGCAAAAGAGGGGGGAAAGTGGGCCTGCAGGGTGCCCACAAGCCCTCAAGGCGCGGCCTGGGGGTGGTCGCGCCGTGCGGGCTTGTGGCCACCTGCACGCCCCCCCTCTAGCACTTCTTCGGCCCAGTATTTTTGATAAATCAGGAAAAAAATCCTTGTTGATTTTTACGGCGTTTGGAGTTGTGCAGAATAGGTATCTAAACTTTGCTACACTTTCAGGCCAGAATTCCAGTTGCAGGCATTCTCCCTCTTCATGTAGACCTTGAAAAATAAGAGAGAAAAGGCATACGAATTGTATCGTGAAGTGAAATAACAACCAAAGAGCGATAAATATCAACATGAAAACATGATGCAAAATGGACGTATCAACTCCCCCAAGCTTAGACCTCGCTTGTCCTCAAGCAAAAGCCGAGCTCAATAAATATGTCCACATGTTTAGGGAGAGAGGTGTCGATAAAACAAGATACGAACATGCATGCATCATGATCAAGATCAGAACGGCAATACCAACATATAATCTCTCATGCTAAAGTGATAATTCCTTCACAAAGTAAAGCATGGATCAAGAACTTTACCGAGAAGTAACAACCGATAGCCTTTAGTCATGGAAGCAATTGCAATTTATCACAACATCAGAAAGAGTCAAATAAGAGCTTGTAAAGCAAATCCACATACTCAATCATTCTTTCGTTCTTTACAATTTCTACAACTCACGCGGTACTCATGAGCTCAAAGTTTCAGCTGGACACAGAGAAAGATAGGGGCTTACAGTTTTGCCTCCCAACTGCTTACCTCAAGGGTAATGTCAACAATAATAATTCATGAATGCCTACCTCCAAGTCGACATATGAATATAGATCTTTCCCAAGCATATGACGTTAGCCAAGATAAAGGCGAAACAAGGAATTGGTGAAGACCACCATGACTCTTTCAAGAGCAAAAAGGAAAGGTACAAGATAGGCCCTTCGGAGAGGGAAGCAGAGGTTGTCATGCGCATTTGAGGTTTGAATGTGTGTCCTCTTAGTGCGGAGGAACGTCACTTTATATTGCCTCCTGTGATAAAGAACTTTATTATGCAGTCTGTCTCTTTTATGTCTTCCTCATCACAGGTTCGTATAAAGCTTATTTTCCACACACTAATAGATCATACATATTAGAGAGCAATTTTTATTGCTTGCACTGATGACAACTTACTTGAGGGATCTTATTCAATCCATAGGTAGGTATGGTGGACACTCATGGCAAAACTGGTTTGAAGGTTTATGGATGCACAAGTAGTATCTCTACTTGGTGCGGGAGGTTTTAGCTAATATGAGGTGGAAGCAATCGTCACATGCTAAGGGATATCTAATCATATAACATTGTTTGGAGCCAAGCAAACACAATTCATTATGTTGTCTTCCTTGTCCAACATCTACTTCTAGGCATGCAATAGTTTGATGAGTGTTCACAATCATAGATGGTGTCAGAGATGATATATTTATATGTCAACTTCTCCTTCTTTATCACTTCCTATTAATTGCAACCATGACCAAGGTCTACGTTTGCCTACCCTCAACATGTTTCAATCCTCATTCGTTTTATATGTGAAGCCATCACTTCCCATAATATCATTACATGATCTTTCATGCTTTTGTTATATTCTCACTCTTTTGATCATGGCAAGAGGCAAAGCCCTTCAACTAAGACACTCTTTATTATATGGCTCACGAGCAAGAATACATTGGGGGTGACACAAAGCAAACTCAAGACTAAAACACAAAGACTTTTAAACTGCTAGAGAAAAATAAAACTGAAAAGGAACAAACTAAAACAAAGGTAAAGGCAAAAGATGTGATGGTGATACGATACCGGGGCAACTCTCCCAAGCTTGGCACAAGCCAAGGGGATTGCCCATACCAATGCTCAGTTGTCTTCCTTTGGTGGTGATGGTGGAGTTGTTGCAACATGAGTTTGATCTCCGTCTTCCAAGGCATAGGTGCTCCATCATGGAAAGATGAACGAGTCTCCGAAATCCTCAAATCTGCAGCCAATCGTATTGATTTAAATCTATACTCATACTCACAGTTTTGGTTCTGCAGGTCTTAGATCTGGGCCTGGAGTTGAGCAATCCTGTCATAGAGCCTGGAGAGATGCTTCCCAATGTCATTGGCATCAATCCTGTGCTTGTTGGTGAACTCCGTGATCATCATGTGGTTGGCGTTGAGTCCACGCTCCACCATCCCTTGGCACTTGAAGACTTGTTGCTCAATTGCTTCGAGCCTCGTCTCCATGCTTCCGGTCTTCTTAGGACCCTCAACATCATGGATGTGCAACATCCCCTCACGCATCTCCATAGATTGAGGGTGTTGCAGCACTCCCGTGAGGTAGGGATTCATGACCTTCTCGAAGATCTTGTCCTTCGGAGCTTTTGGTGAAGTCATGGCAATCTAGATCTCTTCGTTTTCGGAGTCTGAAACAGGCTGATAAATGTCCCTTAGGTATTCTTCCGGAGTTATGGTATTGATAATATTGCTTTCAACATTTATGGGAGTACCTGAGATATAATGCTTGATTCTCTGCCCATTTACCACTCTCGGTCAATTACCTTTCGTGTTGTTGATCTTGATAGCACCGGAACGATATACTTCCTCAACAACATAGGGACCTTCCCATTTAGAGAGAAGCTTGCGTGCAAAGAATCTTAAACGAGAGTTATATAGCAAGACATAATCACCTACATTGAACTCACGCTTTTGTATCCTCTTATCATGCCACCTCTTAACCTTCTCTTTGAATAGCTTGGCATTCTCATATGCCTGAGTTCTCCACTCATCAAGCGAGCTAATATCAAATAACCTCTTCTCACCGGCAAGTTTGAAATAAAAGTTGAGCTCTTTGATTGCCCAATAAGCTTTATGCTCTAGCTCAAGAGGTAAATGACATGCTTTCCCATACACCATTTTGTATGGAGACATGCCCATGGGATTCTTATAGGCAGTTCTATAAGCCCACAGTGCATCATCAAGCTTCTTAGACCAATTCTTTCTAGACCTGTTGACTGTCTTTTGCAGAATCAATTTAATCTCTCTATTGCTTAGCTCTACTTGACCACTGGACCGAGGGTGATAGGGATACACAATTCTATGGTTGACATCGTACTTAGCAAGCGTTTTACGGAAAGCACCATGAATGAAGTGTGAACCACCATCGGTCATTAGATATCTAGGGACTCCAAATCTAGGGAAGATAACTTCTTTCAGCATCTTGATAGAGGTGTTGTGATCAGCACTACTAGTAGGGATAGCTTCTACCCACTTAGTGACGTAATCAACAGCAACTAGGATATGAGTATACCCGTTGGATTTTGGAAAAGGTCCCATATAATCAAAGCCCCAAACATCAAATGGTTCAATGACAAGTGAATAGTTCATAGGCATTTCCTGACGTTTGCTGATATTACCTATTCTTTGACATTCATCACAAGACAATACAAACTTACGGGCATCCTTGAAGAGAGTGGGCCAATAGAAACCTGATTGCAATACCTTGTGTGCAGTTCTATCTCCCGCATGGTGTCCTCCGTAGGCCTCGGAGTGACACTTCTGTAGGATCTGTCCCTGTTCATGTTCAGGTACATAACGTCTAATAACACCATCTACTACTTCCTTATAAAGGTGAGGATCATCCCAAAAGTAATGTCTCAAGTCAAAGAAGAATTTCTTCTTTTGCTGGTATGTGAAACTAGGTGGTATATATTTGGCAATGATATAGTTTGTATAATCAGCATACCACGGTGCACTACGTGAAGCATTGATGACACTCAGTTGCTCATCGGGAAAGCTATAATCAATAGGTTGTGGGTCATCAAGAACGTTCTCCAACCTAGACAAGTTATCTGCTACGGGGTTTTCAGCACCCTTTCTGTCGACAACGTGCAAATCAAATTCTTGTAGTAAGAGAACCCATCTGATAAGTCTAGGTTTAGCATCTTTCTTCTCCATAAGGTACTTAATAGCAGTATGATCAGTGTGAATAGTGACTTGGAATCAACTATGTAAGACGTGAACTTTTCACATGCAAACACGACTGCTAAAAATTCCTTCTCTGTAGTGGCATAGTTTCTTTCGGTACTCTCTAGAGTTTTACTAGCATAGTGAATAACATCAACTTCTTATCGACTCTTTGCCCTAGAACAGCACCAATAGCATAATCACTAGCGTCACACATGATCTCAAAAGGTAAGTTCCAGTCAGGTGGTTGAACAATAGGTGCAGTTATCAAAGCCCTCTTAAGTATTTCGAAGGCTTCTTCACAATCATCGTCAAAGACAAAAGGAATATCCTTTTGCAAGAGATTGGTAAGAGGCCTAGAAATCTTAGAGAAGTCTTTGATGAACCTTCTATAGAAACCAGCATGACCAAGGAAACTTCTTATACCTTTGATATCTATGGGGTATGGCATTTTCTCGATTGCATCAACCTTAGCCTTATCAACTTCAATACCTCTTTCAGAAATTTTATGTCCTAAGACGATGCCTTCATTATACATAAAGTGGCACTTCTCCCAATTCAAGACAAGATTGGTGTGTTTACATCTCTGTAAGACTCGATCAAGGTTGCTGAGGCAATCATCAAAGGAAGACTCGTAAACGGAAAAGTCATCCATGAAAACCTCGACAATCTTTTCACAAAAGTCAGAGAATATAGCCATCATACATCTTTGAAAGGTGGCAGGTGCATTACATAAGCCAAAAGGCATACGTCTATAAGCAAAGGTACCGAAAGGACATGTGAAAGTGGTTTTCTCCTGATCAGATTGTGCAACTGGTATTTGGGAGAAACCAGAATAACCGTCTAGAAAGCAGAAGTGTGTGTGTTTAGATAGTATTTCTAGCATTTGGTCTATAAAAGGCAAAGGGTAATGATCTTTCCTAGTGGATTTATTCAATTTCCTAAAATCGATCACCATCCTATAGCCAGTAATAATCCTCTGTGGGATCAATTCATCCTTATCATTAGGGACAACGGTAATGCCTCCCTTCTTAGGGACGCAATGCACCGGACTCACCCAATTGATGTGAGCAACAGGATAGATGATACCTGCTTCCAGGACCTTTATTATTTCTTTTCTCACTACTTCTTTCATCTTAGGATTCAATCTCCTTTGATGATCAGCAACTGGTTTGAAATCAGGATAGGTTTTAATCTTGTGCTGGCATAGCGTAGGACTAATGCCCTTAAGATCATCAAGAGTATATCTGATAGCAGCACGGTGCTTCCTCAAAGTTTTTAGTAACTTCTTTTTTTCATGCTCTGAGAGGCTAGCACTAATAATAACAGGATATATCTCTTTTTCATCAAGATAGGCATACTTAAGAGTATCAGGAAACTGTTTAAGCTCGAATACAGGATCACCCTTTGGTGGGGGTGGATCCCCAAGCAGTTCAACATGAAAGTTATTCTTAAGGATAGGATATTGTTCTAAGACAACTCTATCTATCTCATCCCTTTCATCCATATGCATATCATTTTCATGCTCAAGCAAGTATTTCTCTAAGGGATCAGTAGGAGGCACGGCAATAGAAGCTAAGGTAATAGTTTCATCCCTACTAGGCAACTCCTTTTCATGAGGTTGTCTACCAAACTTAGTGAAATTGAACTCATGTGACACACCTTCAAAGCCAACAGTGACAGTTTGCTTCTCACAATCAATATGAATATTGAAAGTATTGAGTAAGGGTCTGCCAAATATGATGGGACAAAAGCTATCTTTGATGGGGAACGTCGCATGGGAAACAAAAAATTTCCTACGCGCACGAAGACCTATCATGGTGATGTCCATCTACGAGAGGGGATGTGTGATCTACGTACCCTTGTAGACCGTACAGCAGAAGCGTTAGTGAACGCGGTTGATGTAGTGGAACGTCCTCACGTCCCTCGATCCGCCCCGCGAACCGTCCCGCGATCAGTCACACGATCTAGTGCCGAACGGACGACACCTCCGCGTTACGCACACGTACAGCTCGACGATGATCTCGGACTTCTTGATCCAGCAAGAGAGACGGAGAGGTAGAAGAGTTCTCCGGCAGCGTGACGGCGCTCCGGAGGTTGGTGATGATCTTGTCTCAGCACGGCTCCGCCCGAGCTCCGCAGAAACGCGATCTAGAGGAAAAACCGTGGAGGTATGTGGTCGGGCTGCCGTGGAAAAGTCGTCTCAAATCAGCCCTAAAACCTCCCTATATATAGGTGGGAGAGGGGGAGCCTTGCCTTGGGGCTCAAGGAGCCCCAAGGGGGTCGGCCGAGCCAAGGGGGGAAGGTCTCCCCCCCCCCCCAAACCGAGTCCAACTTGGTTTGGTGGGTGGAGTCCTTCTTTCCTTTCCCACCTCCTCCTTTTTTTTCTTTTCTCTTTGATTTTCTTCCTATGGCGCATAGGGCCTTCTTGGGATGTCCCACCAGCCCACTAAGGACTGGTGTGCCACCCCCAAGGCCTATGGGCTTCCCCGGGGTGGGTTGCCCCCCCGGTGAACTCCCGGAACCCATTCGTCATTCCCGGTACATTCCCGGTAACTCCGAAAACCTTCCGGTAATCAAATGAGGTCATCCTATATATCAATCTTCGTTTCCGGACCATTCCGGAAACCCTCGTGATGTGTGTGGTCTCATCCGGGACTCCGAAGAACATTCGGTAACCAACCATATAACTCAAATACGCATAAAACAACGTCGAACCTTAAGTCTGCAGACCGTGTGGGTTTGAGAACTATGCAGACATGACCCGAGAGACTCCTCGGTCAATATCCAATAGCGGGACCTGGATGCCCATATTGGATCCTACATATTCTACGAAGATCTTATCGTTTGAACCTCAGTGCCAAGGATTCATATAATCCCGTATGTCATTCCCTTTGTCCTTCGGTATGTTACTTGCCCGAGATTCGATCGTCAGTATCCGCATACCTATTTCAATCTCGTTTACCGGCAAGTCTCTTTACTCTTTCCGTAATACAAGATCCCGCAACTTACACTAAGTCACATTGCTTGCAAGGCTTGTGTGTGATGTTGTATTACCGAGTGGGCCCCGAGATACCTCTCCGTCACACGGAGTGACAATCCCAGTCTTGATCCATACTAACTCAACGAACACCTTCGGAGATACCTGTAGAGCATCTTTATAGTCACCCAGTTACGTTGCGACGTTTGATACACACAAAGTATTCCTCCGGTGTTAGTGAGTTATATGATCTCATGGTCATAGGAACAAATACTTGACACGCAAGAACAGTAGCAACAAAATGACACGATCAACATGGTACGTCTATTAGTTTGGGTCTAGTCCATCACGTGATTCTCCTAATGACGTGATCCAGTTATCAAGCAACAACACCTTGTTCATAATCAGAAGACACTGACTATCTTTGATCAACTGGCTAGCCAACTAGAGGCTTGCTAGGGACAGTGTTTTGTCTATGTATCCACACATGTAAATGAGTCTTCATTCAATACAATTATAGCATGGATAATAAACGATTATCTTGATACATGAATTATAATAATGAATATATTTATCATTGCCTCTAGGGCATAATTCCAACAATCTTGTGTAGTAGCAAGAACGAGGAAATCAGCAGGATACTTCGTTTTACCACACAAGACTTCAACATCCCTAACAATTCCCACAGGGCACATAGTATCTCTATTGGCGAGCTGAATAGTGACATTTATAGGCTCTACCTCAACAGGTGCAATCTCATCTTTGATTTCATCATATAAGGATTGAGGTATTGCACTAACACTAGCACCCACGTCACATAAGCCATGCTAACTATGATCTCCTATCTTAACAAAAACCACAGGCATGCCAACAACATGCCTATGTTTGTCTCTAGCGTGAGGTTTAGCAATTCTAGCAGCATCTTCACAGAAGTGAATATTATCTCCCTCAACATCGTCGGACAGAAGATATTTGATAATAGCAATGCTAGGTTCAACTCTAATTTTCTCAGGGGGTGTAGGTGTTCTAATGTAGCCTCTACGTATCACAGTTGAAGCTTCAGAATGATCCTTTATCCTAACAGGGAAGGGTGGTTTCTCAATGTAAGCACTAGGAACAACATGATCATTATAGGCAATGACTTTCTCTTCAACTCGAGTGGGTTTAACTACGTTGACTTCTAAAGGAGGAGGATATTTAAACCACTTCTCTTTGGGGAGATCAATACGAGCAGCAAAGGATTCACACAATGAAGCTACTATCTCAGAGTCGAGTCCATACTTAGCGCTAAAGTCTCTAAAGGTATTTGTCTCAACAAAGGATTTAACGCAATCAAACGTGAAATTCATACCTGACTCCTTACCTTCTTCAAGCTCCCAATCTTCAGAGTTGCATTTAATTCTCTCCAATAATTTCCATTTGAAGTCAATATCTCTCTTCATAAAAGAACCAGTACAAGAAGTGTTAAGCATGGTGCGATCATCATGAGAAAGCCGAGCATAGAAGTTCTGAATGATAATTTCTCTCGAGAGCTCATGATTGGGGCATGAATATAACATTGATTTAAGCCTCCCCCAAGCTTGAGCGATGCTTTCTCTGTCACGAGGCCAAAAATTATAAATATAATTCCGATCATGATGTACTAAATGCATAGGATAAAACTTTTGATGAAATTCCAATTTCAACCGATTGTAGTCCCATGATCCAGTATCATCACATAGCCTATACCATGTCAACGCCTTATCCTTCAAAGATAAAGGAAAGACCTTCTTCTTGACCTCATCCTCGAGCACACCTGCAAGCTTAAATAAACCACAAACTTCATCTACATAGATTAGATGCAAGTCTGGATGTGATGTTCCATCTCCTGTAAAAGGATTAACCAGCAGTTTCTCAAGCATACCCGAAGGAAATTCAAAGAAAATATTTTCAGTAGGTGCAGCAGGTTGAGGATCAAGTATTTGTGCTTCCGTTCAAGGTCAAGATACCCCAAACAAGCCCCTCAAAGGATTAGTATCCATAGTGACAAGTGACAATAAATGTCAGCACACTATATGAATGTTTCCTTACCAAGTTCCACTTACCAAAGGTGCTTCACTCCCCGGCAACGGCTCCAGAAGAGAGTCTTGATGACCCACAAGTATCGGGGATCAATCGTAGTCCTTTCAATAAGTAAGAGTGTCGAACCCAACGAGGAGCAGAAGGATCTGACAAGTGGTTTTCAGCAAGGAAATATGTGCAAGCACTAAAATTATCGGTAACAAGTGATTGTGTGGTGAGGTGATTCGTAGCAAGCAACAAGTAACAAAAGTAGAAACGGTGTAGAAAAGTGGCCCAGTCCCTTTTGTAGCAAGGGACAAGCCTGGACAAAGTCTTATAGGAGGAAAAATGCTCCCGAGGACACACGGGAATTTCTGTCATGCTAGTTTCATCATGTTCATATGATTCGCATTCGTTACTTTGATAGTTTGATATGTGGGTGGACCGGCACTTGGGTACTGCCCTTACTTGGAAAAGAATCCCACTTATGATTAACCCCTCTCGCAAGCATCCGCAACTACGGAAGAAGAATTAAGACAAAGTCTAACCATATCATTAAACTAGTGGATCCAAATCAGCCCCTTACGAAGCAACGCATAAACTAGGGTTTAAGCTTTTGTCTCTCTAGCAACCCATCATCTACTTACTACTTCCCAATGCCTTCCTCTCGGTCCAAATAATGGTGAAGTGTTATGTAGTCGACGTCCACATAAGACCACTAGAGGAAAAACAACATACAACACATCAAATTACCGAACGAATACCAAATTCACATGACTACTATTAGCGTGACTTATCCCATGTCCTCAGGAACAAAAGTAACTACTCACAAAGCATAACCATATTCATGACCAGAGAGGTAATGAGTAGCATCAAGGATCTGAACATAAACTCTTCCACCAAATAATCCAACTAGCATCAACTACAAAGAGTAATTAACACTACTAGCAACCTTACAAGTACCAATCGGAGTCGCGAGACGGAGATTGATTACAAGTTAGGAACTAGGGTTTGGAGATGAGATGGTGCTGATGAAGATGTTGATGGTTACGAGTCCCCTCCGATGAGAGGAGTGTTGGTGATGATGATGGCGACGATTTCCCCCTCCGGGAGGGAAGTTTCCCCAGCAGGATCGTCCTGCCGGAGCTCTAGATTGGTTCTGCTCAAGTTCCGCCTCATGGCGGAGGCAAATCCACGAAAAAGCTCCTCCCTGATTTTTTCCTGGAAGAAACCCTTCATATAGCAAAAGAGGGGGCAAGTGGGCCTGCAGGGTGGCCACAAGCCCTCATGGCGCGGCCTGGGGGGTGGTCGCGCCGTGCAGGCTTGTGGCCACCTGCACGCCCCCCTCTAGCCTTCTTCGGCCCAGTATTTTTGATAAATCAGGAAAAAAATCCTCGTTGATTTTTACGGCGTTTGGAGTTGCGCAGAATAGGTATCTCAACTTTGCTCCACTTTCAGGCCAGAATTCCAGTTGCCAGCATTCTCCCTCTTCGTGTAAACCTTGCAAAATAAGAGAGAAAAGGCATAAGAATTGTACTGTGAAGTGAAATAACAGCCAAAGAGGCAATAAATATCAACATGAAAACATGATGCAAAATGGACGTATCAGGGTCCGGCTCCCTTCGCTTCGAAAGGGGGTCATAAATACTATATTGTTTTCATAGATGACTTCTCCCGTTACACATGGCTTTATTTAATGACTTCTCATAGTGAGGTGTTGTCTATTTATAAGCATTTTGCTGCCATGGTTCATATTCAGTTCTCTTCACCCATTCGTGTGTTTCGTGCTGACTCTGCTAGCGAGTATATCTCTAAGATATTGTGTGGTGTTCTTGCTGAGCAAGGGACTCTCTCTCAATTCTCTTGTCCTAGTGCTCATGCTCAGAATGGCGTGGCTGAGCGCAAGCACTGTCATCTTCTTGAGACGGCTCGTGCATTGATGATTGCTGCCTCCCTCCCGCCTCATTTTTGGGCTCAGGTCGTCTCCACCTCCACCTATCTCATCAATCTACAGCCTTCGTTGCTTTACAAGGTGGTGTTCCTTTCGAGCATCTTTTTGATTGTTCTCCCCATTATTCGATGCTTCGCTTGTTTGGTTGTGTTTGCTATGGTCTTCCTGCCCCTCGCGAACGCACCAAACTGACCGCTCAGTCTGTTGAGTGTGTCTTCTGAGGCTATAGTGATGAGCATAAGGGCTATTGTTGTTGGGATCCTATCGGTCGTCGGATGCTTATCTCTCGGGATGTGAGTTTCAATGAGTCGCATCCCTTCTACCCACGCCCATCTTCCTCGACCTTTTCAGTGGAGGACATCTCTTTCCTCACTTTTCCTGACACACCTATCACCCTCGTAGAGCCTTTGCCTATTCGTTCCGCTCCCTCTGCTTCTCCACCTGTAGTCAATTTGCCGCCACCATCTTCCACGGTCTCCTCTCCAAGCATGTCACCGGATTCTACACCTTTATCCCCGATGACTTCTTCGCCGCCACTCCCCGATTCTACCTTGGCTGTTCCTCCTTCCATTGTTCCATCTTTTCCTTAGTGTTACACTCGCCGTTCACGTCATGTGGATGCCTCTGTGGATGTGTCGTCATCCTCGTCTCAGCCTACTTATGGCTTGCGTTCTAGTCCTCGTCCGCCTGTTGATCGCTTTGGGTTTCCCACCGCTAGTGCTACTGTTCTTGAGCCGACTTCTTATCGTCAGGTTGTTGTTCATCCTGAATGGCAGTTTGCGATGGCAGAGGAGATTGCTTCTCTTGAACGCACTGGTACGTAGGATCTTGTTTCCCTTCCTCCCGTAGTCCGTCCCATCATTTGTAAGTGGGTCTACAAGGTTAAGACTCGCTCTAATGGTTCTCTTGAGCGTCACAAAGCTCATCTTGTGGCTCGTGGTTTTCAGCAGGAGCATGGTCGTGATTATGATGAGACTTTTGCTCCTGTGGCTCATATGACCATTGTTCGTACACTTCTTGTCGTGGCCTCTGTACGCCACTGGTCTATATCTTAGCTTGATGTTAAGAATGCCTTTCTTAATGGTGAGCTGTGTGAGGAGGTGTACATGCAGCCACCACCTGGGTATTCTGTTCCTGATGGCATGGTATGTCGTCTTTGTCGCTCTCTCTATGGCCTTAAGCAAGCCCCCCGCGCCTCGTTTGAGCGTTTTGCCTCTGTGGTGACTGTCGCTGGTTTTTCAGCAAGTGCTCATGATCCAACATTGTTTATTCACCTTTCTCCTCGTGGTCGGACTCTTCTTCTTCTCTATGTTGATGACATGATCATCACTGGGAATGACCCCGAGTATATTGCCTTTTTAAAGGCCCGTCTTAGTGAGCAGTTTCTTATGTCTGATCTTGGACCTCTTCGCTACTTTCTTGGGATTGAAGTCTCTTCTACCTGTGATGGCTTTTTTATATCCCAGGAAAAGTATATTCAGGATCTTCTTGTTCGTGCTGCTCTTACTGACGAGCGCATTGTTGAGACTCCTATGGAGCTCAATATTCACCTCCGTGCTACTGATGGTGATCCCCTGCCTGACTCGACGCGTTATCGTCATCTTGTTGGCAGTCTTGTCTATCTAGTTGTCACTGGTCCGAATATCCATTATCCGGTTCATATTCTGAATCAGCTCGTCTCCGCTCCCACATCGGTTCACTATAGTCATCTCCTTCGTGTTCTCCGATATCTTCGGGGTACAATCTCTCACTGTCTATTCTTTCCTGGCTCCAGTTCTTTACAGCTTCTGGCCTATTCGGATGCTACGTGGGCTAGTGATCCTTCAGATCGCCGTTCACTTTCTGCTTACTGTGTTTTCTTGGTGGTTCTCTCATTGCCTGGAAGACGAAGAAACAAATTGCAGTTTCTCGTTCGAGTGTAGAGGCTGAGTTGCGAGCGATGGCTCTTTTAACGACAGAGGTGACTTGGTTACGGTGGTTACTTCAGGATTTTGGTGTTTCTGTCACTACACCGACTCTGCTCTTGTCTGACAGTACAGGTGCTATTAGCATTGCGCGTGATCCTGTGAAGCAGGAGCTCACCAAGCATATTGGTGTTGATGCTTTCTATGTGCGCGCTGGTGTGCACGATCAGGTTATTCTCTTCAGTATGTGCCTTCCGAGCTACAGTTGGCGGATTTCCTGACGAAGGCCCAATCTAGAGCACAACATGGCTTTTATCTCTCCAAACCCAATGTTGTTCAACCACCATGAGTTTGAGGGAGGGGGTAGAGTTATAATATAAGGCATGTACCCCTTTGTATTTATCCCGTTGTATAAGGGGTTTCCTGCATATGTTCCACACGTGTACATTTTTATATATCGGCCCATGGCCTCATGGGAATACAAGTTGCTTATTCCTAACAATTCCGTCTTTTGATGGTTAAATAAAGCGGTGGCGACATTTACCCTAAAAAAAGAGGAATTCTAGTACAATACTTCTTACCACTCCACTGTGAAATCTTCTCAGTTTGAGGTGCTCTATGCCCATAAACCCGGCTTCTTCAGAATTACTAACATCGTAGATGAAACAGTAACACACTTAGCATGGACTCGGGAACGAGCAAATGTTCTTGCCATACTGAAACAACATTTCAATCGGGCACGATAGCTCATGAAGGTCAAGGGTGATCGGAACCGGTCGGACACGGGCTTTGCAGGAGGCGACTCAGTTTATCTCAAGTTGCAACCATATGTGTAATCTTCGGTGGCCGTGTGAGCTAACCATAAATTAGCCTTGTGATCTTTTGGTCCCTTTCGTATATCGTTGCGAGAACAAGTGAAGATTCATCATGTCATCCACATGTCTCAACTCTTTGTTGATGTTCCTCCATCGACAAATGTGTTGTGAGAGTTGCCCGTTCTGGATGAGGACCTCCTTCCTTTCCAAGTGCCAGCGTGTATTCTTCAACGACGTCAAGTCCAGCAAGGCGTCACACAAGTTTCTCAGGTTCTGGTACACTGGTTAGGATTTCCGACATCGCTTGCATCGTGGGAAGATGAAGTTCCTCTCTGAGCTTGGTACCCACGAGCGTTCACTGGATAAACCAAGTTTCAAGGAAGGAGGATGCCACGAGCCCACCCCAGCCGAGAAGATCACGTTGCGAAGCCGAACCCAATCCATGCGTCTAAGGGTGGAGCTGGGTGAAGTGAGTATTTAAGCTGTAAGCGTTGTGTGAGTGGGTCATCAACTGATCATAAACTAGACCTAGCCGCCGTTTGTTTCAACACAGTACGAACACAAGCGTTCATATATACGTGCATACACTCATCTGTATGAACGCATGCACACACCATATCTCCATGAACACGTGCGAAAAACTGAGCCGACATATTATCTTGATATTTACGAAGTCATCATAGACGTCCCGTTGTCGACGGAAACGTCTTCTTTCACTGAACGTGCATCGTAAAAATGCTGAAATAAATTCAAAAAAATTAGAGTATCAGGACTTGAATCATAATTTTTTTGAAAGAAAGGGGTTTCCCCCCTGCCCCATTTTATTAAAATGAAGCAGACCGGAGTAACAATCAACCAGTCATGACAAACAACAGTAGGCATGTCCTGAAAGCAAGGCTAAAAAACATTGCTAAAACAAAACCAGCACCACAAACCTAGCATCTGGATTAAACATCTATTACAAATCACATGAATAGAAAGCTAATCAGGGTCATGGCTCCATGCGATCCTCAGCACCTCTCCCCGATGTTTGTCCAACAGCAAAACGAATCTCCTCAGTATTTCCACTTGAGCAGCATCGCATAGAACCCGCCATTGTTGCAAAATCCCTCTTAGTTTGACAAGAATGCAGCCCAGGCCTCTCCAAGTGCGTCCCTGGAAGAAAAATTCATTTTGTAATGTCCAAATGCTCCATAAGGAGGCAGCAACAATCAAACTAAGCATAGGTTTTTTCTTGTTCAACTTCCACAAGGAAGATACATCATTAAAGCATTGAATTCTATTGCTATCAAAAAACTCAACTATAACACACCAAATGCTACCAGCATTGATACAATCAAAGAAAATATGTTGCACAGATTCCTCCTCTTTACAAAACAGGCATGTCAAATCATCTAACTGTTTTCTTTTAGCTACATTGCCCCTAGTTAGGATCTTGTTATAAAGGCATAACCATAAAAACACATGAATATTTTGAGGGCATAAAGTTTTCCATATACCGTCTCCAAAAGGAGAAACCACTCCACCAAAATTGATGCTTCTGTAAAAGGAGCTCACAGAGTAGTTGCCATTAGACTCCCATCGCCAAATAGGCCTATCAGGCGGTCTAGACATGGGGAAACTTTTAATGTGTTCAATGAGATTATTCCAGCTAGACATAGTTCTACTGTCCACACATCTTCTAAAGGACATCCTAAGTGTTGTTCCATCCCAAACGTGGGACACCGCACAATCCTATTGGTTACTGATACGGCTCAAACGTATCTATACTTTTTGATGGTTTCACGCTGTTATCTTGCCTTCTTTGTATGTTTTATGAACCTTTTTATATCTTTTTGGGACTAACTTATTAATTCAGTGCCAAGTGCCAGTCCCTGTTTTTTCCGTGTTTTCGACTCTTTTCATATCTGATTTTGGAACGGAGTCCAAACGGAAAAAAAAAACGAAATGACTTTTTCCCGAACGGAAGAAGTCCATGGGGCTTTTGGGCCAAGCCAGGTGGGCTCGAGGGAGCCCACAAGCCCCCACTCCGCCACCAGGGGGAGGCGGCGGTGGGCAGGCTTGTGGCCTCCTTGGTGCCCCCTGACCTAGGTCTTTGGCCTATAAATTCCCAAATATTCCGCAAAAAATCAGGGGAGCCTCGAAAATACTTTTCCGCCGCCACAAGCTTCCGTTTCCGCGAGATCTCATCTGGAGACCCTTCCCGACGCCCTGCCGGAGGGGACTTTGGAGTTGGAGGGCTTCTTCATCATCATCATCACCCCTCCAATGACTCGTGAGTAGTTCACTTCAGACCTACGGGTCCGTAGTTAGTAGCTAGATGGCTTCTTCTCTCTCTTGGATCTTCAATACAAAGTTCTCCATGATCTTCATGGAGATCTATCCGATGTAATCTTCTTTGGCGGTGTGTTTGTCGAGATCCGATGAATTGTGGACTTGTGATCAGATTATCTATGATATATATTTGAGTCTTTGCTGATTTCTTATATGCATGATTTGATATCCTTGTAAGTCTCCCCGAGTCTTGGGTTTTGTTTGGCCAACTAGATCTATGATTCTTGCAATGGGAGAAGTGCTTGGTTTTGGGTTCTACCATGTGGTGACCTTTCCGAGTGACAGTAGGGGCAGCACGGCACACATCAAGCAGTTGCCATCAAGGGTAAAAAGATGAGGGTTTTATCATTGGTTTGTGATTATCCCTCTACATCATGTCATCTTGCTTAAGGCGTTACTCTGTTCTTACTGACTTAATACACTAGATGCATGCTGGATAGCGGTCGACGTGTGGAGTAATAGTAGTAGATGCAGAAAGTATCGGTCTACTTGTTTCAGACGTGATGCCTATAGAAATAATTATTGGATAGATATCGTCACGCCTCTGCGCAGTTCTATCAATTGCTCGACAGTAATTTGTTCACCCACCGTCTACTTGCTTTCATGAGAGAAGCCACTAGTAAACACTACGGCCCCCGGGTCTATTCACATCCATCGTTTACAACTCCGCTTTTACTTTGCTTTGTTACTTTGTTGCTTTCAGTTCTCACTTGGCAAACAATCTATAAGGGATTGACAACCCCTTCATAGCGTTGGGTGCAAGCTTTTGTGTTTGTGCATGATCTTGAGATACTCCTCCGCCGGATTGATACCTTGGTTCTCAAACTGAGGGAAATACTTACCTCCGCTGTGCTACATCATCCTCTCCGCTTCGAGGAAACACCAACACAGAAGGATTCCTGGTGTCGTCAACGTGCCCACTTCTGGTACCCCTGGAAGGTCTTCTGTGCAGCAGCATAACGAACATCAGAAGCATTTCTGCGCCATTGCCGGGGATCCCTTTTGAAACATCAGAAGTATTTCTGGCGCCGTTGCCGGGGAGGAGAAATCAAGATCTATCCAAGTAGGTCTCACAAACTCTTCTCTTGCATTTACTTTTGTTGTCAGTTGCCTCTCGTTTTCCTCTCCCCCACTTCACATTTTCCGTTTTCATTCGCCTTTCGCCTTCGCCGTCTTCTTTTGCCTTTTTCCATTCGCCCTTCTTCCGCTTGCTTTCTGTTCGCTTGTGTGCCATGTGCCTTCAATATGCTTGCATCTTCGCTTGCTGAAAATCTAGTGATATGGATCCTCATCCACTTGCTAGTCTCTTTAAGAGACCCACTCGTGTGGAACAAATTGCTAGTGAGTTGAGGGCAATTGACTATTTCTTTGGAGTTTTGTGTAAGAGGCGTGAATCTGAAAATTGAGGAATAAATTCATGAAGTGATTCACGAGGGCTCCTTGGATGAAAAGCATGATTGCAATGGTTTCATTATGAATCCTGTTAGTGAAGATCATGCTAAAAATATGCAAAACCCTAAGCTTGGGGATGCTAGTTTTGCTTTGTCCACTACTTGTTGCAATAATCATGATTGGGGTGATGATCTTTCTTATGATCTTGAAAATTTGTTCAAACCTCATGATGAATATGATATTTGCAATAATATTGAAAGTGGGTTTGGAGAAGTCATGACTTGAGTTGATGATAATCCCACTATTTTTGAAGAGCGTCAACTTTGCATGCATGTGGATCATGAAAAGAATATCCTATGGGATAGCTATATTGTTGTATTTGAATATGATCCCACATGTAATTGCTATGATAGAGGAAAATATTGTGGTAGAAACCTTCATGTTACCAAATCACCTCTCGTGATGTTGAGATTGCTCTTGTCTTTTTCTTCTTCCTTGCATATGGCAACTATTGGTTGTCTTGACAATCTGTTTTTCTATAAAATGCCTATGCATAGGAAGTATGTTAGACTTAGATGTGATTTTCACATGCTTTAGGATGCTCTCGTTGTGCTTCAATTCTTGTCTTTTGTGAGAGCATCAATGAATGCCTAGCTAAGGGCGTTAAAAAATAAGGCTTGTTGGGAGGCAACCCAACGAATCTATCATTTTTCTTTCTGATTTGTGTTTTCCACACTTTCATAATTCTGTTATGATTGTGTTTTTTGTGTTTCTTTTTGCGTTTGTGCCAAGCAAAGCCGTTATGATTAGTCTTGAGAATGATCGTTTGGTCATGCTGGGAAAGACAGAAACTTTCTGCTCACGAAAAGAATTTTCATGTTTTTCTGTAAGAGCTTTTGAGTTGATTCTTTCTGCTGCTGATTGCTACACAAATTCTTCAGACGGTCGTAATGTTTCAGAATTTTTGAAGTACCACAGGTATACGAAATATACAGATTGCTACAGACTGGTCTGCTGTTAACAGATTCTGTTTTTGTTGTGTTGGTTGCTTATTTTGATGAAACTATGGATAGTATCGGGGGGTATTAGCCATGGAAGATTGAAAGTACAGTAACCCAACATCAGCACAAGTAGAATTTAAGTTTGCTACGGTACCTAAGGAAGTGGTGGTATGCTTTCTTGTACTAATGTTATCACGGGTTTCTGTTTAAGTTTCGTGTTGTGAAGTTTTCAAGTTTTGGGTGAAGTTATTATGGACAAAGAGATAAAGAGTGGCAAGAGTTTAAGTTTGGGGATGCCCAAGGCACCCCAAGAGATTCAAGTATGCCATAAAAGCCTAAGCTTGGGGATGCCCCGGGAAGGCATCCCCTCTCTCGTCTTCAATCCATCGGTAACGTTACTTGGGGCTATATTTTTATTCACCGCATGTTATGTGTTTTTGCTTGGAGCGTCTTGTATCGTAGGAGTATTTTATTTTTGTTGTGTCACAATCATCCTTGCTGCACACCTAGAGAGAGATACATGCACACACCGTGATTTTGTCAAGCTTCACTTATATCTTTTGGTAGACAATTCAGCTCACATGTGCTTCACTTATATCTTTTGAGCTAGATACTTTTGCTCTATGTGCTTCACTTATATCTTTTAGAGCACAGCGGTGCGTGGCTTGGTAGTTGATCTATGCTTTGAAAGTAGTCTCAAAAGGGGTAGTTATCCAAAGGGATACAAAAACTTCCACCTTCATGTGCATTGAATAGTTAGAGAAGTTTGATTCATCTCAATTAGTTTTGAGTTGTTGTTATGGTAATATTGAAGTCATGCTAGTAAGGTGTTGTGGATCTAGAAATACTTGTGTTGAAGTTAGTGATTCCCGTAGCATGCACGTATGGTGAACCGCTATGTGATAAAATCTGAGCATGATTAGTATATTGATTGTCATCCTTTGCGTGGCGGTCGGGATCGTGCAATGGTTTATACCTACCAACCCTTCCCCTAGGAGTATGCGTTGAATGCTTTGTTTCGATTACTAATAAAAATTTTGCAACAAGTATATGAGTTCTTCATGACTAATGTTGAGTCCATGGTTTAGATGCACTTTCACCTTCCACCATCACTATCTTCTTAGTGCCGTGCAATTTTTGCCGGTGCACAAAACCCACCATTAGCCTCCCTCAAAACAGCCACCATACCTACCTGCTATGGCTTTTTCAAAGTCATTCCGAGATATATTGCCATGCAACTACCACCATGACGTGTGCCACCACGTCTACATTGCCATTGCATGATCGTAAGATAGCTAGCATGATGTTTCCATTGATGTCTATGCCATGCTAGATCATTGCCACGGTACACTACCGAAGGCATTCCATATAGAGTCATAGTTGCTCTAAGTTTTGAGTTGAAAGTGTGATGATCATCATTATTGGAGCATTGTCCCATGTGAGGAAATAAAAGAGGCCAAAGAAGCCCATAAAAAAAGAGGCCAAAGAGCCCACCAAAATAAAATAAAATAAAAAGAGAAAAAGAGAGAAGGGACAATGCTACCACTTTTTCCACACTTGTGCATATTAAGCACCATGATCTTCATGACTGAGAGTCTCTCGTTTTGTCACCACCATATAGCTAGTGGGAAATTTTCATTATATAACTTGTCTTGTATATTCCAATGATAGGCTTCCTCAAAATTGCCTTAGGTCTTCGTGAGCAAGCAAGTTGGATGCACACCCACTAGTTTTCTTTAAGAGCTTTCACATACTTGTAGCTCTAGTACATCATTTGTATGGCAATCCCTACTCATTCACATTGATATCTATTGATGAGCATCTCCACAGCTCATTGATATGCCTAGTTAATGTGACTATCTTCTCCTTTTTTGTCTTGCAACCTCCACCACATTCCACACCATCTATAGTGCTATAACCATGGCTCACGCTCATGTATTGCGTGAGAGTTGAAAATGTTTGAGAAAGTAAAGGTGTGAAACAATTACTTGGCCAATACCGGGGTTGTGCATGATTTAAATTCATTGTGCAATGATGATAGAGCATAGCCAGACTATATGCTTTTGTAGGGATAACTTTCTTTTGGCCTTGTTATTTTGAAAGTTCATGATTACTTTGCTAGTTTGCTTGAATTATTATTGTTTCCATGTCAATAGCAAACTATTGTTTTGAATCTAATGGATCTGAACATTCACGTCACATAAGAGGAATTACAAAGGACACCTATGCTATATATCATGAAAGCATCAAAAATTCATTCTTATCACTTCCCTACTCGAGGACGAGCAGGAGTTAAGCTTGGGGATGCTTGATACGTCTCAAACGTATCTATAATTTTTGATGGTTTCACGTTGTTATCTTGCCTTCTTTGTATGTTTTATGAACCTTTTTATATCTTTTTGGGACTAACTTATTAATTCAGTGCCAAGTGCCAGTTCCTGTTTTTTCCGTGTTTTTGACTCTTTTCACATCTGATTTTGGAACGGAGTCCAAACGGAAGAAAAACCCCGAAATAATTTTTTCCCGAACGGAAGAAGTCCAGGGGGCTTTTGGGCCAAGCCAGGTGGGCTCCAGGGAGCCCACAAGCCCCCACTCCGCCACCAGGGGAGGCGGCGATGGGCAGGCTTGTGGCCTCCCTGGCCGCCCCCTAACATAGGTCTTTGGCCTATAAATTCCCAAATATTCCGCAAAAAATCAGGGGAGCCTCGAAAATACTTTTCCGCCGCCCCAAGCTTCCGTTTCCGCGAGATCTCATCTAGAGACCCTTCCCGGCACCCTGCCGGAGGGGACTTTGGAGTTGGAGGGCTTCTTCATCATCATCATCGCCCCTCCAATGACTCGTGAGTAGTTCACTTCAAACCTACGGGTTCGTAGTTAGTAGCTAGATGGTTTCTTCTCTCTCTTGGATCTTCAATACAAAGTTCTCCATGATCTTCATGGAGATCTATCCGATGTAATCTTCTTTGGCGGTGTGTTTGTCGAGATCCGATGAATTGTGGACTTGTGATCAAATTATCTATTATATATATTTGAGTCTTTGTTGATTTCTTATATGCATGATTTGATATCCTTGTAAGTCTCTCCGAGTCTTGGGTTTTGTTTGGCCAACTAGATCTATGATTCTTGCTATGGGAGAAGTGCTTGGTTTTGGGTTCTGCCATGTGGTGACCTTTCCCAGTGATAGTAGGGGCAGCAAGGCACACATCAAGCAGTTGCCATCAAGGGTAAAAAGATGGGGGTTTTATCATTGGTTTGAGATTATCCCTCTACATCATGTCATCTTGCTTAAGGCGTTACTCTGTTCTTATGGACTTAATACACTAGATGCATGCTGGATAGCGGTCGACGTGTGGAGTAATAGTAGTAGATGCAGAAAGTATCGGTCTACTTGTTTCGGACGTGATGCCTATAGAAATAATCATTGCATAGATATCGTCACGACTCTGCACAGTTCTATCAATTGCTCGACAGTAATTTGTTCACCCACCGTCTACTTGCTTTCATGAGAGAAGCCACTAGTAAACACTACGGTCCCCGGATCTATTCACATCTATCGTTTACAACTCCGCTTTTACTTTGCATTGTTACTTTGTTGCTTTCAGTTCTCACTTGGCAAACAATCTATAAGGGATTGACAACCCCTTCATAGCGTTGGGTGCAAGCTTTTGTGTTTGTGCAGGATCTTGAGATACTCCTCCGCCGGATTGATACCTAGGTTCTCAAACTGAGGGAAATACTTACCTCCGCTGTGCTACATCATCCTCTCCGCTTCGAGGAAACACCAACGCATAAGGATTCCTGGTGTCGTCAACGTGCCCACTTCTGGCGCCCCTAGAAGGTCTTTTGTGCAGCAGCATAACGGACATGAGAAGCATTCCTGCGCCATTGCCGGGGATCCCTTTTGAAACATCAGTTACATATTTCAAATAATTCCCAAAACCTCACTTTCACGGAACAATCCCCAGCCCAAATATCATGCCAGAAACTAATACTGTCACCATTACCAATATCCGATTGATAAAAAGGTTTTGCAGCACTTAAAGCCCAAGTAACACTCTTCCAAAAGGGGGAGCCCCCCTGCTGCCTGGACCAGAGCAGATTTGGATTAGAAACATTATATTTATAGGTCAAAACTTTCTTCCAAACTCTTACTCCATGAAGCTAGCAGAGCCATATTAAACTCTCTAATGTTGGGAATCCCGAAACCACCAAACTCTTTTTTCCTAGAAACAAGGCCCCAATGGGCTAAATGATATTTATGTTGTTCACCCATGTTCCCCCATAAGAAGTGAGCCATCTGAGAATTAATAGATTTTGTAGCCCACTTTGGGAACTTCACCACTGCCTTCAGATAAGCAGGGATGCTCACCACACAAACACACCGTAAAATAATTTTGCCTCTATAGGTTAAATATCTCCCTAACCAACCAGAAATTCCTTTAATAATTCTGTCAAATAAAGGTTGAAGATCTTCTCTTTGCAGATTATCATAATGCAAGGTAACTCCCAGATACTTAATAGGGAAAGAACTTAGATTACAACAGAAGATCTGGGCACATACCCTTGTTGTGTCCTCATCCATGTTAATAGTGATGAGGTCACTTTTATGGAAATTAATTTTCATACCCGAGAGATTTTCAAAACAAGATAAAATCCATTTAAAATTTCTCGCTTTCTCGTAGGAATCCTTTAGAAAGAGGAGAGTATCATCCGCATATTGGAGACTAATTACTCCTTGAGGGATAATATTTGTTAGCAACCCGGAAATCAGCCCGTGATGAGAAGCTTTAATAAGCATTTTAGCAAATATGTCAGCAACCAGGTTGAATAATAGTGGGGAAATGGGATCTCCTTGTTTGAGGCCCTTGCCACCTACAAAGTAGGGGCCAATATTATCGTTGATATGAACACTAAAGGTACTTTGGAATAGCAAGCTCTTGATCCAGGAAATCCATTTCGGGCCAAAACCCCGGGACCCTAACATCTCAAACAGAAAATCCCAACTAACTCTATCATATGCTTTTTCATAATCTAATTTGAGCACAAGCCGTGGCCTATTAGTTTTTTTCACCTCATGAATTACTTCATGAGCTAACACAACACTTTCAATAATGTATCTCCGCTTAATAAAAGCAGTCTCATTAGGAGAGATTAATCTGTCACTAATAGGAGATAATCTATTAGTAAGAACTTAAGAAAAAAAATAGCAGCATAGTTACTCAGAGTAATAGGTCTGAACTTCTTCATATGCTTGGCATCAGGCTCTTTTGGGATCAAAATGATTAGCACAAAATTGAGTCTATGTATATCTAACCTACCAGCTTCAAACTCTCTCACCATTGTCATAAAGTCCGCTTTTATTACCTCCCAAAAGGTCTGATAGAAAAGAAACGATAAACCATCTGGTCTAGGGGCACCATTGGCATAAGAACCAAAGATGGTCATGGGGTCATAGTCCCAGGGTAGGGTCATAGGCCTGCCCTATAGGTCCTATCCAAGGACTACCCTTCTTAAGGGACAAGGCCCTTAGTTAGTTCTGACTGAATTAAGGACTTCCCATCATCCAGTCGGTAATGATTCCCCCCATCATCCAGTCGGAGATGAGCATTCAGAGCGTATTAAACTACCGACTGGATTCCACTCTGTATATCGTAACCTCCCTGGAGGGCAACGGTCGTACGTTTTCATACACCATTATTAGCATTTAAAGCATACGTTACCTGTAACGTAGGCCTTTATTCGCCACTACTCCACCCCTGTGCACCGGACCGTTGTGGAGGGCAGCGTACTCTATATAAGCTGCCCCTCCCCACTGGTGCAGGGGTTAGCATTTCACTGTAATCCATATTTCACTCGACATTATGCTCCCTAGAGCACTAATACGTAGGGCTTTTACCTCCATCGTAGAGGGGCCTGAACTCATACAACATCGCCGTAGCTAAGGCTCTGCCCATCCTTTCGTACCCTACACATCTACTGTCAGACTTATACCCACGACAGATGGCCTCTTTAATTTCCATCTCTGAGATGTTCTTTTGGAGGCCTTCATTCTCAGTTTCAGTAATCAACTCATCTTCCTTCGAAAAGGAAGGGCCAAGGTGAATATTGTGCTTCTCTTCATGTCTAAACAAGTCTTTATAAAAGGTTGTTGTCACCCCTTCGAAAAGGAAGGGCCAAGGTGAATTCAGCGGTCTCCCACTCGCACAACAGGATCCACAATAGTTTTGTTCACGCGAACACGCATCGGTCAGTTTTCAGCCCCGATTCTCATCAGCGACACAAAGGAGGCAGCCGTTCCATGAACCCCGAAGATCGTCGCCGTTCACGCACCCCTCCGTGGGGTGGGCCCTACGGGCCCCGACATCATAATGATCGCCGTTCGGTTGGTGACACTTATGATCCAAGGCCCGACGCAAGAGGGTACATCGCCCAGAGGAAGGTTGACAAGAGTCGAGCCCACCGCGATGGTCACGATAGAGACCGTCCGAGTGGAAGCAGGACCATCGTCTCTGGTCCCGGGTGTTTCAGTCGGGCCATCCGTTCGGCTGACATCCCTCCCAACTTCCGATTGGCGACGGGGATCAGCAAGTTTACAGGAGAATCCAAGCCAGAAACGTGGCTGGACGACTACCGGGTGGCGGTCCAGATCGGTGATGGTGATGACCAGGTCGCCATGAAACATCTCCCCCTGATGCTCGACGGCTCGGCACGAGCGTGGCTGAACCAGTTAGCTCCTTCAAGCATCTACAGCTGGGCAGATCTGGCCCGAGTCTTCATCAGGACGTTCGAGGGGACGTGCAAACGCCATGCTGGTCTCGTGGAGCTCCAGCACTGTGTCCAGAAGCAGAATGAACCCCTGCGCGATTTCATCCAGCGTTGGACAACCCTCTACCACACGGTGGAGAACGTCACAGAGCACCAAGCAGTCTGCGCCTTCAAGGCAGGCGTGCGGTACAGAGAGCTGTAACTGAAGTTCGGTCAGACAGGCGACATCTCCATGAGCAAGATGATGGAGATAGTGGCACGCTATGCAAATGGCGAAGAAGAGCACCGCATTCGTAGCGGCAAGCATAAAGCAGTCGCCGATGGAGATGGGAACAGCACTCGGAAGTAGAAGCAGAAAGCTCCGTCCACTCCGCAGGCAGAGGCCGCAGCCGTTACCAATGCCAAGTTCAAGGGCAAGGGGAAGGCTCAGTTCACCCCCAAGAAGAAGCAGTTCGGAAACCACATCCTGGATCAGCCATGTCCAATCCACACGAAGATGGACAAAGAAGGCAACGCCATATTCCTGAAGCATACCACTTGGCAATGTCGCCTCCTAATCCAAGGGTTCGGCGAAGGGCAGCCAAGTGAAAAGGACAACGAACAGGATGATGAGGACAAGGAGGATCCGTTCCCCCAAGTCCATGCAACACTGATGATTTTTGCTAACGTGGAAAGCAAGAGTCGTCTGAAGCTGGTGAACAGGGAGGTGAACATGGCCACCCCAACCAACCCCACGTTCCTCAAATGGTCTCAGACTGCGATCACCTTTGACCAGTCGGATCATCCGGCACACGTGCCCAACCCAGGGAGGCAGGCCCTGGTCGTCGACCCGGTGGTGGAAGGAGTCCGACTGCGCAAAGTCCTCATGGACGGCGCCAGCGGCTTGAACATCATGTACGCCGACACTCTCAAGGGGATGGGCATTCTGATGTCCAAACTTAGCGAGAGCAGCATGCAGTTCCACGGAGTCGTCCCTGGACGAAAGGCCAAGTCACTCGGCCAGATCTCGTTGGATGTCGTTTTCGGCTCCGACAAGAACTTCCGCAAGGAAAAGCTGACATTCGAGGTGGTGGACTTCCACAGTGCATACCATCCGATTCTGGGCCATCCGGCGTATGCGCGTTTCATGGCCCGTCCATGTTACGTGTACCTGAAGCTGATGATGCAAGGTCCCAAAGGTGTGATCACTGTCACAGGCAATCGGCAGCGGGCCGAGGAATGTCTGCAGCAGGGGTCGAGGATCGCCGATCAGCAGATGGCTATCCTCGAGCTCGACAAGTACAAGAACACAGCCGACCCCGCTGACTTGATGCGTTTGAAGAAGCCAGCTTCGGATTCCGCATTCCAGTCGGCGGGAGACACGAAGAAGGTCAGCATGCACCCGACAGACGACACCGCTGCCCCGACGAACATCTCCACCACCCTCGATCCAAAATAGGAAGCCGAGCTCATCCGATTCCTCCGTGAGAACTCGGACATCTTCGCATGGAAGCCCGCTGACATGCCAGGTGTACCCAGGGAGTTGGCTGAGCACCGACTGCATGTGGATCCTACTGCTCGGCTTGTCCGAGAACGCCTGCGTCGGTCCGCCGCGCACAAGAGGAAGGCAATCGGAGAGGAGGTGGCTAAACTTTTGGCATCTAACTGCATTCGCGAGGTACACCACTCCGAGTGGCACCAATGTCGTTATGGTGCCCAAGAAGGACAAGTCTCTCCGAATGTGCATCGACTTCAAGCATCTCAATAAGTTCTGCCCGAAAGACCATTTCCCGCTCCCCCGCATTGATCAAATTGTCGATTCGACTGCGGGTTGCGAGCGTTTGTCATTCCTTGATGCCTACTCGGGCCATCATCAGATCCATCTGTATGGCCCCGATGAATTAAAAACAGCCTTCATCACCCCATTCGGGTGCTTCTGCTACATCACTATGCCGTTCGGTTTGAAGAATGCAGGAGCAACTTTTATGCGCATGATCCAAAAATGCCTCCTTGACCAGATCGGTCGAAATGTGGAAGCGTATATGGATGATATCGTAGTCAAGTCACGCAAAGGTTCCAACCTGCTGACTGACTTGGCAGAAACATTCGCCAACCTTCATAGGTACGATATCAAGCTCAACCCTGCCAAGTGTTCATTCGGTGTTCCTAGAGGAAAGTTACTCGGTTTCTTCGTTTCCAAACGAGGGATCCATGTCAACCCCGAAAAGATCGGGACCATCGTCCGAATGGAGCGGCCGGTCAGAATACACGATGTTCAAAGGCTCACAGGTTGCCTAGTGGCTTTGAGCAGGTTTATCAGTCGACTCGGCGAGAAAGCGCTACCTCTGTACCAAGTCATGAACAAATCAGATACTTTCGAGTGGACAGACGAAGCCCAGATTGCATTCGATGACCTCAAATCCCTGCTTTCCACCCAGCCGGTTCTTACTGCTCCGCTCAGTAAAGAACCCCTTCTTCTGTACATCGCGGCTACAAATCAAGTCGTCAGCACTGTTCTCACAGTCGAACGCGAAGAAGAAGGCAAGGCATACAAGGTTCAGCGGCCAGTGTATTATGTCTCCGAAGTCCTAACTCCTTCCAATCAGAGGTATCCCCATTATCAAAAGCTTATTTACAGGATTTACATGACTGCGAAGAAGGTGGCTCATTATTTCCAAGACCACTCGGTGACTGTCGTTTCTGATGCTCCGTTGTCGGAAATCCTCCACAATCGGGACGCATCAGGCCGAGTGGCGAAGTGGGCAATGGAGATGTTATACTGCGACATCAAGTTCGAGGCCAAGAAAGCTATAAAGTATCAAGCCCTGGCTGACTTCATAGCAGAATGGGTAGAACAACAGCAACCGACCCACATCTACTCGGCTCATTGGACAATGTTCTTCGATGGGTCCAAGATGTTGAATGGCTCCGGCGCTGGCGTTGTGATCATATCGCCAAAAGGTGACAAACTCAAGTATGTGTTGCAGATACATTTCGATTCCTCCAACAACGAGGCAGAGTATGAAGCTCTCCTTTATGGATTGCGCATGGCCATCACACTCGGCGTCCGTCGCCTGATGGTCTATGGCGATTCAGATTTGGTGGTTAATCAAGTGATGAAGGAGTGGGACGTAAGGAACCCCACCATGACTACATACTGCAACGCAGTGAGGAAGCTCGAGAAAAAGTTTGAAGGTTTGGAACTCCACCATGTTCCGCGACTGAAAAACCAAGCAGCTGATGAGTTGGCGAAACTTGGATCCACTCGGAGACCAGTCCCGAGTGATGTCTGCCTCGAGCACCTACACCTTCCCTCGGTTAAAGAAGATCCCTTCACAGATGAACCGGTACAACCAAAGAGCTCGACAGATCCGACTCAAGTCGAGGTCCCCGCTGTGGTTGAGCTGATCATGGAGATTCTCGCTATCATCACCGATTGGACTGTGTCGTTCATTGCGTACATCCTAAGGCGAGAATTACCAGAAGATGAGGTCCAAGCCAGACAAATCGTCCGCAGGTCGAAGTCGTTCACCGTCATTGATGGTCGGCTGTACAAAGAAAGTGTTTCAGGCGTCCTTCAACGATGCATCTCCCCTGAGGAGGGGCAGTTAATCCTGGAAGAAATTCACTTGGGAACTTGCGGTCATCATGCCTCCTCAAGAGCAATCGTCGCCAAAGCATTCAGAGCTGGTTTCTTCTGGTTGCAGGCGAATGAAATGGCGAAGGATATGGTCGACCGATGCGAAGGCTGTCAGTTCTACTCGAACAAGTCTCACAAGCCAACGTCTGCGCTGAAGACAATCCCCCTTGTTTGGCCGTTTGCAGTGTGGGGATTAGATACAGTCGGTCCATTCAGGACAGGCCAAGGTGGATTCACACATCTGTTGGTGGCAGTCGACAAGTTCACCAAGTGGATTGAAGCCAAGCCCATCAAGAAACTCGACGCCCTTATAGCCATCAAGTTTGTCAGGGACATCATCTCCAGATACGGGGTACCTCACAGCATAATCACTGACAATGGCACAAACTTTGACTCAGACAAATTCAAAGGTTTCTGTACAGGTCAAGGTATCCGAGTGGATTTTGCATCTGTGGCGCATCCCCAAACAAACGGGCAACCAGAGCGGGCGAATGGACTTATTCTTCAAGGGTTGAAGCCTCGACTCCTGCGGGAAGTTGGACATGCTACCGGCGCATGGGTCACCGAGCTGCCTTCGGTGTTGTGGGGCCTCCGCACAACTCCAAATAGATCTACACGATGATCCCCGTTCTTCCTCGTTTATAGAGCAGAGGCAGTCCTTCCGAGTGACTTGCTTCACAATGCTCCACGAGTCGAACTCTTCTCCGAAGCCAAAGCAGAGCAAGCCAGGCAAGACCGAGTGGATCTTCTAGAAGAGGAGCGCGAGATGGCACTGGCTCGCTCAACCATTTATCAACAAGATTGCGGCAATTTCACGTGCGGCACGTCAGGAGTTGTACATTCCAAGCAGGCGACCTGGTGCTCCGAGTGGATCAGCAGAGACCTCACAAGTTGGCTCCCGCTTGGGAAGGACCCTTCATCATCTCCAAGGTGTTGAACAACGGAGCATATCGACTCTACAACCTCGACAGGGAAACAGATGAGCCGCGAGCATGGAACGGAGATCTCCTGAAGCGCTTCTACACGTGACCGCCGAATGGGGCAATGTAAAGAACAAGTATCATTGGAGTAATACAAAGCACATTGATTTTTTGCAGATTCAAGATTCTTCCGCGTTGGCAGACTCCGGTCTCAAAAAAAACTTAGCTGCGATCCAGAATCGCCTAAGTACAAACTTTCTCCGAGTGTGCACTAAACGTCACACTCGGGGACTTAGCTGCGATCCAGAATCGCCTAAGTACAAACTTTCTTCGAGTGTACTAAACGTCACACTCGGGGACTTAGCTGCAATCCAGAATCGCCTAAGTACAAACTTTCTCCGAGTGTGCACTAAACGTCACACTCGGGAACTTAGCTGCGATCCAGAATCGCCTAAGTACAGACTTTCTCCGAGTGTGCACTAAATGTCACACTCGGGGACTTAGCTGCGATCCAGAATCGCCTAAGTACAAACTTTCTCTGAGTGTGCACTAAACATCACACTCGGGGACTTAGCTGCGATCCAGAATCGCCTATGTACAAACTTTCTCCGAGTGTGCACTAAACGTCACACTCGGAGACTTAGCAGCGATCCAGAATCGCCTAAGTACAGACTTTCTGAAAGTGCGTTATATCGACTAGAGGGGGGTGAATAGGAGATTTTTAGAATTTCATCACTGAGGAAATTCCTTTTGAGGAAATTCCTCACTCATGACTAACTTACAGCGGAAACAGTAAAGGATCAGACGTGCAAACTTTCACAACAGCAGTATTACAGAGTGAAGAATGTGAAAATAGATTGCACAGTAAGCAGGCACGATGAATACAGATGATGATTAACTATTGTGAAGAATTTGGGGTTGAGGAAATTCAGAGAAAGTCTTCAGCAAATTCTTCAAACAGTCACAGTGAAAGTCATCAACACATAATACAGAGAAAGTAAAGAGTTGAGGAATTAGAACCCGATTCTTAGTGAAGACTGTTGTTGATGACCCAGTTCCAACTGCTGTGACAGTTGTACATCTGGTTTGGAGCGGCTTGGTATTGAAACCAAAGGACACCTAGTCCCGGGACACACAGTCCCTACCATATTCTCCTTGAGCTAAGGACACACAGTCCTCGCCCAACACTCGTGGTAAGTCTTGAGGGCAGACTTCCAAACCCTCACAAACTTGGTCACCCGGCGATCCACAATTGACAGTTGGATTGCTCTAGACCATGACGCCTAACCGTCTAGAGGATGCACAGTCCTCAAAGGTAAAAGGCTTCAGTCCCACACAGGAACAACTTCTTCAGTGATGCTCAATCACTAGGTTTGGTTTGTGGTTTCGGTGTATGGGGTATTTCCTCACTGATGAATTACTCTAGTAAGCTCTGAGGAATTTGGGTTGCTCTTATGACAAGTGTCAATTTCTAACGGAGCAGTCAACCAGCTAGTGGTTGTGGGGGTGGCTATTTATAGCCTGGGAGCATCCCGACATGATTTGACACTAATGCCCTTAAATAATATGACCGTTGGAGTGGATAAGACCAATGACTTGGCGTGGTTATCGAAACGGTCGGAACCCTCAACTGTGAGAGTCCTCATGTCACTCATATTCCTCACTTGAGGCTTTTGGTAGGATTAGGCTTGGGTTGAGCATCATGAGGAAATCCATTCTGTAGTGTTACTTTGACCCCCCCCCCTTTTACAGTACGGTGTTCCTATTCAACAAATGCGAAGAAAGTAAAACAGAAAACGTAAATCTTCACACTTCAATTTCTTCAGAATGGTTTTCTTCAGGAACCACCGGTCTTCTCAATATCAGTATCTTCATGAGGAATATCAATTTCATCGCAGATTCCTCGTGATTCATTTCTTCAGCTTCAGACTAATTTCTTCAATTGAAGACATATATTTTTAGGGGTCGATATTCTTAAAATATCTCAAACTCCTCAATGACTTATAGATCCTGTGTATACTCACAAACAAATTAGATACTTAACCTATAAGTCTTTAAACCACCAAAATCACTAAGGGGCACTAGATGCACTTACAATCTCCCCCTTTTTGGTGGTTGATGACAATTAGGTTAAGTCTTCAACAGGGATCAAAAATATGAAGTGTAAATACTCATTTGAGGAATTTGCAAACAAGATTCAGAGAGACTCCCCCTGAAGATGTGCATACCTTGAGGATTTTGCTTTTATAGCAGATGCACATTGATGATTTATATCATGGAGATCTCCCCCTGAGTCTTGTAAATCATGCATATATATAACATATCATATGAAGAAAATGAAGATGCATGATGGAAAATGGTATCTGACGAATTCCAGCATGCGTGCATTAAAACTTTGAGGAATAAGCATGCGAAGAAAAACGTTCAAAAGCGTCAGAGTACCATCGGGCTTAAGTTACAACTCATTACATAAAAACTTCAGAAGAGCCAAGAGTTTGTAACTTAATATAGTTTATAAGCCCCAAAATTTCCCGCTTGAAGACTAACTCTTGAGTTTCTCCCCCTTTGTCATCAAGTGACAAAAAGGGACAAACTGAGGACTAACGCCCATGAAGACTTCATTTCTTGGCGGTCGAGGAAGAGCCGTGATGCTTCTTGGGAGTAGTCTTCTTCATGGGGCCGGTTGCAGTGTCGAGTTGTTCCTCATCGGATTCAGCAGTGCGGAATGAAGAAAAGGAGCTGTCTTCAAGGTCTGGCACTGGAATGGGCCTGAACTTTCTCTTGGGAGGCCACAACCACTCAAAGTCCTGCTCAAAGTTCATTTCTTCAAGCTCAGTCTGGGTCTTCAGATGTGCAAGTGTAGCCCAGGTGCGATCGAAAACCTCATGCAGTAGTGATGATTAAGCTTCACAGAGTTCTGTGTCTCAGTGAGGGTTTTGTGACAGAAGTCTGAGCAGACTTCTCTTGAGGCTTTGGAGCCTTTGGCTTTGATGGCGCAGACTGCATTTGAGGAATCTCTGAGCCTCAGGTTTCTGCAGCTGAGGAATGAGCAGCACCGGAGGCAGCAGCTGAGGATTCATTGAATTTCTTCACTACAGCTTCTGCTTGCCTCTTGAGCTTGGCCAGATGCCTTTCTTTTTCATCTGGATAGTCATCAATGGTTTTGAGACTTGATGGATGTGCTACTTGATGATCCTCAAGTGGGGCCCTTCTGCCAGGAGGCTTCAAAGCGAATTTCTTCGCATATTTGGGAGTCACAAACCTGTACTCTTTCCATTCCTTCGCCCATCGACGTTCAATCTTCTGCAGCCTTATCTTTCTCTTGGACATTGTCTCATGTTCATCAGGCGTACAATAGTCCATGTATATGTCCTCAGGAATATCAGCAGTTGTGTTCTGCTCCAGTTTCTTTCCTCCCTTCTGTTTTCTCTGTTCCTCCATTTTCTTCAGTTGAGGACTTTGCTGATGATTTTGAACTCTTGAGGATTCTAAAGAGCCTTGAAGAGTTTCTTCCAGAAACGCTGCAAATGAGTTAATGTGATGAGAACCGAGAGATTCATCAGCTGACATGTGTGTACCTGTGAACAGAGTATAGTTGCGAGGAATTTCGAGAGGTCATATGCGTTCTCAGATTTGAAGAAAATGAAAAAGTTTGACAGTTTGAGGAATATAACCAGTGGTTGAGGAATTTGCCTAAGCATACTGTTCTTGGGTTCCAGAGTTGTACAGATCCGAAAATTTGCACAATTGAGGAATCTCGTGAAAATCTTAGATGCTTAGCTAGTTCATCAATGATTGCGGTGATAGGTAGTGTTTGAGGAATCATGTGCGCATCGTATCTTGAGGACAAACAGATTTCTCATAGAAGAGGTAGAATTTCAGATCTAATCTGCTGTAAAAATGGGATATATTTACCCTGGAAAGTGCGAACGAAGAACACAAAAAGTAGTGTTGGAGAGGCTCTTCGGTCGAGTGTCCAATGCACCCTAACTTGGCGGCAGAGGACGTCTACGGTGGCGGCAGACGTAGATGGTCCGACTCTGGCATGATCCTGGCGACGAAAAGGTCGAGGCAGTGAAGCTCTTCCTCACCGGCGACAAGACTACCAGCGGTGGCGCTAGGGTTCGGTGGAGTGTGCTGTGGCAGGAGAGCGATGAGGCGAAGAAGAGGATACCGAGGGGGGTAAGGACATATTTATAGCCCAAAAGTTACTGTTTGGCGCGAAAGTTTCGGACCGAATAGCCCCTGCCTCTACGTCTTCGCAGGACACGTGTAGCTCCCGTACAATGCGGTGGAGATAGTGGATATCGTGGTTATCCGATCGTGGGAAGTGGGGGTTCAGTTACTGTGCCTTAAAAGAAAACAATTTTTGAAGATTTGTGGATTTTCGTTACAAAATCATCAGCTGACAAGGATGCAATGAGGATTTTGAACACAGTTTCAAATAGAACGCATATGAAGAATTGAATAGACTGGATAAGTATAGCATAGAGGGAAAGTAGGGTCCGATCACATTCACTTAGCAGAAACATCAACTTGAAGAAATAGCAATAAGTGAATGCTGTTGAGGACTAGAAATCACAGTCTACCTAGGCAAATGAAAGTCATCAAGTGTTTTTGAAGATTTTGTAATAGATCATCACAATGAAGAACAGCTATTTTGTAGAAAAATGCATTGTGAGGAAATGATCATTTGGAGAAAATCAACTTGAGGAATTTCACATTGGGCGGTGACGTTACCCACCATATAAGAATGTTGATTACAGACGCCGCGTACAATTGTCGTAGGGCCCTGAGAATCAATTTCTTCGTTAATTTCTTCACATTCAGAGTGACATTCTTCATCAGTTGAAGAAAATTGTTTCATCATGTGTTGCACATCTAAGTCATCAACTTTGCATAAGTGTTAGGATGTGTGCATGTTTTTACAAAACATTTGAAGACTCTAAGATATTTAGATCACACCGCAACTTGCAAAACCTTTTCTCATCCAAGGGCTTAGTGAAGATATCTGCCAATTGATCATCAGTCTTCACATGGTCGATGAGGATATTGCCCTTGAGGACATGGTCCCGAAGAAAATGATGACGAATCTGGATGTGCTTGGTCTTCGAGTGTTGTACTGGGTTGTATGCAATCTTGATAGCACTCTCATTGTCGCATTAGAGAGGTACATTCTTCATGTTGATGCCGTAGTCCTTGAGGGTTTGCTTCATCCATAGCAATTGAGCACAGCAAGAACCAGCAGCAATGTATTCAGCTTCGGCAGTGGAGAGTGATACGCAGTTCTGCTTCTTTGAGGACCAGCAAACTAGTGATCTTCCGAGGAAATGGCATGTGCGAGAAGTTGACTTGCGATCCACACGGTCACCAACATAGTCTGAATCAGAATACCCTATCAGATGAAGATTGGAGCCCTTGGGATACCATAAACCTAGTGTTGGTGTGTGAGCTAAGTATCGAAGAATATGTTTCACAACCTTATGATGTGATTCCTTCGGTTTTGCTTGAAAACGTGCACACATGCAAACACTAAGAATTATATCTGGCTTAGATGCACATAAATACAATAAAGAGCCAATCATAGAACGGTATACCTGCTGATCGAAATCTTTACCATTTTCATCAGTGTCGAGGCGGCCGTTGGTAGGCATTGGAGTTCTGGCACCTTTGCATTCGTGCATGTCGAATTTCCTCAGAACATCCTTGAGGTATTTCTCCTGTGATATGAAGATTCCATTGCTTTGTTGACGAATTTGAAGACCTAAGAAGAATTTCAGCTCCCCCATCATGGACATCTGATATTCCTCACTCATCATGTAGGCAAATTCATCACTATATCTTTTGTCAGTACAGCCAAATATAATATCATCGACATATATTTGACACACAAATAGCTCATTATCATAGGATTTAGTGAAAAGAGTTGGATCGAGTGAACCAGGTTTGAAGCCTTTCTTCATGAGGAATTCCTTCAATGTATCATACCATGCCCGAGGGGCTTGCTTAAGGCCATACAGAGCCTTCTTGAGTCTGAAGACTTTGTCTGGATTCTTTGGATCCTCAAAACCTGGGGGCTGAGCAACATATACTTCTTCCTCAAGCTTACCATTGAGGAATGCACTTTTCACATCCATTTGATACAAGGTAATGTTATGATGATTAGCATAAGCAAGTAGTATTCGAATAGCTTCAAGTCTAGCAACAGGTGCAAAAGTTTCATCGAAATCTATTCCTTCAACCTGAGTGTAGCCTTGGGCTACAAGTCGTGCCTTGTTCCTCACCACTTGACCATCCTCATCTTGCTTGTTTCGGAATATCCACTTGGTGCCGATGATGTTGTGCTTGCGAGGATCTGGTCGTTTGACGAGCTCCCATACGTCATTCAGCTTGAATTGAAGAAGTTCGTCTTGCATAGCTTGGATCCACTCCCGTTCCAGAAAAGCCTCAGCAACTTTTGAGGGTTATGTGATGGATACAAAGGAGAAATGCCCACAAAAGTTAACTAAGTGTGAAGCTTTTGAGCGAGTGAGAGGACCTGGCGCGTTGATGTCGTTGAGGATTTTGTCAAGTTCAACTTCGTTTCCAATCCTCAGATGAGCTGGTAGAGGATTTTGTCTGGGCTGAGGAAGTGGTGCTGATGCAATTTCCTCAGGAACATCTTCTTGGTTTTTATGAGCGATGGGGATCATTTCTTCATCAATTTCCTCATATGGAACAATGTCTTCAGTAGGCTTGAGCTTTATTGCTTCCTCAGGAGACAGCTTCTCTGGATCAGAAGGCAATTGCTCTCTTTGCGAGCCATTAGTTTCATCGAACCGCACATCTACAGTCTCAACAACTTTGTTGTGATAGTTGTTGAAGACTCTGTAAGTGTGCGAGTCCTTTCCATAACCGAGCATAAAACCTTCATGTGCCTTATGTGCAAATTTTGAGCTGTGGTGAGGATCTCTAATCCAGCATTTTGCACCAAAGACTTTGAAATAACTTACATTGGGTTTCTTGTCAGTGAGGAGTTCATATGAGGTTTTCTTGAGGAATTTGTGAAGATATACCTTGTTGATGATATGGCATGCAGTGTTGATTGCTTCAGGCCAAAAGCGACGAGGAGTCTGATATTCTTCAAGCATGGTTCTCGCCATTTCAACCAGAGTCCTGTTCTTCCTTTCGACGACACCATTCTGCTGAGGAGTATAAGGAGCAGACAATTCGTGAGTAATACCAAGTTCATCAAGATAATCATCAAGACCAGTGTTTTTGAACTCGGTTCCATTATCACTCCTGATATGTTTGATCTTGATGCCAAAGTTCGTCGAGGCCCTTGAAGAAAATCGTTTGAAGATTTCCTGCACTTCAGTTTTATACACTATAATATGCACCCAAGTGTATCTGGAATAATCATCAACTATGACAAAGCCATATAGAGATGCTGCATTGGTTAGTGTGGCATAGTGAGTAGGTCCAAACAAATCCATATGAAGCAATTCGAATGGTCGTGTAGTGGTCATGATGGTTTTGGAGGGATGCTTGGATCTGGTCATTTTCCCAGATTCACAAGCACCGCAGAGATGATTCTTGAGGAATTTGACTGATTCGATGCCGATGACATGCTTCTTCTTTGCAAGCGTGTGCAAATTCCTCATGCCTGCATGACCTAGTCTTCGGTGCCACAGCCATCCTTCTGAGGTTTTCGCTAGTAAGCAAGTGGCTGGTTGAGGACCTGTAGAGAAATCAACAATGTACAAATCCCCTCTTCTTACACCTTCGAAGACTTTGGATCTATCAGATTCCATGATGACTACACATCTATATCTACCAAAGATAACAATCATATCAAGATCACAAAGCACTGAGACTGACATAAGGTTAAAACCAAGGGATTCAACAAGCATCGCTTTGTCCATATGCCTATCCTTGGAAATAGCCACTTTCCCAAGTCCCGATACCTTGCTTTTACCTTTATCAGCATATGTGATTTGCTTCAGAGGTGATGGAGCTAGTGGCATATTCATCAGTAAGCTTTTATCACCAGTCATGTGATGTGTGCAGCCACTATCGAGAACCCACTCAGTATTTTTGGGCTTGTCACCCTGCAGATGAATTAGTACAGCTTACCATCTCATTGTTGGAAATATGCCCTAGAGGCAATAATAAATTAGTTATTATTATATTTCTTAGTTCATGATAATCGTTTATTATCCATGCTATAATTGTATTGATTGGAAACACAATACTTGTGTGGATACATAGACAAAACACTGTCCCTAGTAAGCCTCTAGTTGACTAGCTCGTTGATCAAAGATGGTCAAGGTTTCCTGGCCATAGGCAAGTGTTGTCACTTGATAACGGGATCACATCATTAGGAGAATCATGTGATGGACTAGACCCAAACTAATAGACGTAGCATGTTGATCGTGTCATTTTGTTGCTACTGTTTTCTGCGTGTCAAGTATTTATTCCTATGACCATGAGATCATATAACTCACTGACACCGGAGGAATGCTTTGTGTGTATCAAACGTCGCAACGTAACTGGGTGACTATAAAGATGCTCTACAGGTATCTCCGAAGGTGTTAGTTGAGTTAGTATGGATCAAGACTGGGATTTGTCACTCCGTGTGACGGAGAGGTATCTCGGGGCCCACTCGGTAATACAACATCACACACAAGCCTTGCAAGCAATGTGACTTAGTGTAAGTTACGGGATCTTGTATTACGGAACGAGTAAAGAGACTTGCCGGTAAACGAGATTGAAATAGGTATGCGGATACTGACGATCGAATCTCGGGCAAGTAACATACCAAAGGACAAAGGGAATGACATACGGGATTATATGAATCCTTGGCACTGAGGTTCAAACGATAAGATCTTCGTAGAATATGTAGGATCCAATATGGGCATCTAGGTCCCGCTATTGGATATTGACCGAGGAGTCTCTCGGGTCATGTCTACATAGTTCTCGAACCCGCAGGGTCTGCACACTTAAGGTTCGACGTTGTTTTATGCGTATTTGAGTTATATGGTTGGTTACCGAATGTTGTTCGGAGTCCCGGATGAGATCACGGACGTCACGAGGGTTTACGGAATGGTCCGGAAACGAACATTGATATATAGGATGACCTCATTGGTTACCGGAAGGTTTTCGGAGTTACCGGGAATGTACCGGGAATGACGAATGGGTTCCGGGAGTTCACCGGGGGGGCAACCCACCCCGGGGAAGCCCATAGGCCATGAGGGTGGCTCACCAGCCCTTAGTGGGCTGGTGGGATAGCCCAAGAGGGCCCTATGCGCCTAGAGAAGAAAATCAAGGAGAAAAGAAAAAAAAAGGAGGAGGTGGGAAGGGAAGGAAGGACTCCCTCCCACCAAACCAAGTCCAACTCGGTTTGGGGGGGGGGGGACCTTCCCCCTTGGACTCGGCCGACCCCCTTGGGGCTCCTTGAGCCCCAAGGCAAGGTCCCCTCCCTCCCACCTATATATACGGAGGTTTTAGGGCTGATTTGAGACGACTTTTCCACGGCAGCCCGACCACATACCTCCACGGTTTTTCCTCTAGATCGCGTTTCTGCGGAGCTCGGGCGGAGCCCTGCTGAGACAAGGTCATCACCAACCTCCGGAGCGCCGTCACGCTGCCGAAGAACTCTTCTACCTCTCCGTCTCTCTTGCTGGATCAAGAAGGCCGAGATCATCGTCGAGCTGTACGTGTGCTGAACGCGGAGGTGTCGTCCGTTCGGTACTAGATCGTGGGACTGATCGCGGGATTGTTCGCGGGGCGGATCGAGGGACGTGAGGACGTTCCACTACATCAACCGCGTTCACTAACGCTTCTGCTGTACGGTCTACAAGGGTACATAGATCACTCATCCCCTCTCGTAGATGGACATCACCATGATAGGTCTTCGTGCGCGTAGGAAAATTTTTGTTTCCCATGCGACGTTCCCCAACAGTGGTATCAGAGCTAGGTTCATGCGTAGATGTATTCTCGAGTAAAACACAAAAGGTTTTGTGGGCGGTGATGTGCGTTTTGCTGCCCTCCTTGGTCTTTTCTTGATTCCGCGGTATTGTTGGATCGAAGCGGCTCGGACCGACATTACTCGTACGCTTACGAGAGACTGGTTTCATCGCTACGAGTAACTCTGTTGCTCAAAGATGACTGGGGGGTGTCCGTTTCTCCAACTTTAGTTGAATCGAAATTGACCGAGGAGGTCCTTGGATGAGGTTAAATAGCAATTCATATATCTCCGTTGTGGTGTTTGCGTAAGTAAGATGCGATCCTACTAGATACCCATGGTCACCACGTAAAACATGCAAACAACAAAATTAGAGGACGTCTAACTTGTTTTTGCAGGGTATGCTTGTGATGTGATATGGCCAACGATGTGATGTGATATATTGGATGTATGAGATGATCATGTTGTAATAGTTAATATCGACTTGCACGTCGATGGTACGGCAACCGGCAGGAGCCATAGGGTTGTCTTTATAACTAACGTTTGTGCTTGCAGATGCGTTTACTATTTTGCTAGGACGTAGCTTTAGTAGTAAAAGCATGAGTAGCACGACAACCCCGATGGCGACACGTTGATGGAGATCATGATGATGGAGATCATGGTGTGACGCTGGTGACAAGAAGATCGTGCCGGTGCTTTGGTGATGGAGATCAAGAAGCACGTGATGATGGCCATATCATGTCACTTATGAATTGCATGTGATGTTAATCCTTTTATGCACCTTATTTTGCTTAAAACGACGGTGGCATTATGAGGTGATCTCTCACTAAAATTTCAAGATGAAATAGTGTTCTCCCCGACTGTGCACCGTTGCTACAGTTCGTCGTTTCGAGACACCACGTGATGATCGGGTGTGATAGACTCAACATTCACATACAACGGGTGCAAAACAGTTGCGCACACGGAACACTCGGGTTAAGCTTGACGAGCCTAGCATGTGCAGACATGGCCTCGGAACACATGAGACCGAAAGGTCGAGCATGAATCGTATAGATGATATGATTAGCATAGAGATGCTTACCACTGAAACTATTCTCGACTCACGTGATGATCGGCTTGAGATAGTGGATTTGGATCATGTACCACTCAAATGACTAGAGAGATGTACTTTTTGAGTGGGAGTTCTTAAGTAATATGATTAATTGAACTAATTGTCATGAACATAGTCTAATGGTCTTTGCGAATTACGATGTAGCTTGCGCTATAGCTCTACTGTTTTTATATGTTCCTAGAGAAAATTTAGTTGAAAATTGATAGTAGCAAAACTTTGCAGACTGGGTCTGTAAAACCGAGGATTGTCCTCGTTGCTGTGCAGAAGGATTATGTCCTTAATGCACCACTCGGTGTGCTGCACCTCGAGCGTCGTCTGTGGATGCTATGAACATCTGACATACACGTTTCTGATGACTACACGATAGTTCAGTGCAAAATACTTAATGGCTTAGAAGCAAGGCGCCGAAAACGTTGTAAAACGTCACGGAACATAAGTGATGTCCTAAAGAGATGAAATTGTGATTTCATGCTTGTGCCCTTGTTAAGAGGTACGAGACCTCCAACAAGATTCTTTGTCCACAAAGTAAAGGAGAAAAGCTCAATCGTTGAGCGTGTGCTCAGATTGTCTGAGTACGACAATCACTTGAATCAAGTGGGAGTTAATCTTCTAGATGAGATAGTGATGGTTCTCCAAAGTCACTGCCACCAAGCTGTGAGAGCTTCGTGATGAACTATAACATATCAAGGATAGATACAATGATCCTTGAGCGATTCGTGACGTTTGACACTGCGAAATTAGAAATCTAGAAGGAGCGTCAATAGTTGATGGTTTGTAAAACCACTAAGTTTCAAGAAAGGCAAGGGCTAGAAGGGATACTTCGTGAAACGGCAAAACAGATGCTGCACTAATGAAGAGACCGAAGATTAAACCCAAACCCGAGACTAAGTGCTTCTGTAATGAGGGGAACAGTCACTGAGGCGGAGCAACTCTAGATACTTGGTAGATAAGAAGGTTGGCAAAAGTCGAAAGAAGTGTATTTGATATACATGATGTTGATGTGTACTTTACTAGTACTCCTAGTAGCATGAGGGTATTGGATACCGGTTCGGTTGCTAAGTGATTAGTAACACGAAATGAAAGCTACGGCATAAACGGAGACTAGCTAAAGGCAAGGTGACGATATGTGTTGGAAGTGTTTCCAAGGTTGATATGATCAAACGTCGCACGCTCCCTCTACCATCAGGATTGGTGTTAAACCTAAATAATTGTTATTTGGTGCTTGCGTTAAGCATGAACATGATTGGATCGTGTTTATTGCAATACGATTATTCATTTAAGGAGAATAATGGTTACTCTATTTTCTTGAATATTCACCTTCAATGGTTTATTGAATCTCGATCGTAGTGTTACACATGTTCATGATATTGGTGCCAAAAGATACGAGTTAATGATGATAGTACCACTTACTTGTGGCACTGCCGCTTGAGTCATGTTAGTATAAATTGCATGAAGAGGCTCCATGCTGATGGATCTTTGTACTCACCTGATTTCGAATCACTAGTGACATGCAAATCATACCACATGAGCAAGGCCTTGTTTTCATTGAGATGAAATAAGATAGTAACTTGTTGGAAGTGATACATTTTGATGTATGCAGTCCAATGGGTGCTGAGGCACGTAGTGGATATCATTATGTTCTTACTTCACTGACGATTTGAGTAGATACAAGAGTATTTACTTAATGAATCACAAGTCTGAAATGTTGAAAAGTTCAATTCCGTTTCAGAGTGAAGTTCGTCGTAACAAGAGGATAAACTGTCTACGATATGATCATGGAAATGAATATCTGAGTTACGAGTTTTGGTACGCGGTTAAGACAATGTGGAAATTGTTTCGCAGTTCATGCCACCTGGAACATCATAGTGTGATGATGTGTCTGAACGTCATAGCCACGCACTATTTGGTATGGTGCATACTATGATGTCTCTTATCGAATTACCACTATCGTTTATGGGTTATGCATTAGAGACAACCGCACTCACTTTAAATAGGGCACCGCGTATTTCCGTTGAGATGACACAGTATAGACTGAGGTTTAGAGAAATCTAAACTGTCGTTTCTTGAAAGTTTGGGGCTTCGACACTTATGTGAAAAAGTTTCAGTCTGATAGGCTCGAACCCAAAGCGGATAAATGCATCTTCATAGGATATCCAAAACAGTTGGGTACATCTCCTATCTCAGATCCGAAAGCAAAGTGTTTGTTTCTAGAAACGGATCCTTTCTCGAGGAAAGGTTTCTCTCGAAAGAATTGAGTGGGAGGGTAGTAGAACTTGATGAGGTTATTGAACCATCACTTCAACCAGTGTGTAGCAGGGCGCAGGAAGTTGTTCCTGTGGCGCCTACACCAATTGAAGTGGAAGCTGATGATGGTGATCATCAAGCATCGGATCAAGTTACTACAAGCCTCGTAGGTTGACAAGGTCGCATACTACTACAGAGTGATACGATAACCCTGTCTTGGAGGTCATGTTATTGAGCAACAATGAACCTACGAGTTATGGAGAAAGCGATGGTGGGCCCAGATTCCGACAAATGGCTGGAAGCCATGAAATCCGAGAGAGGATCCATGTATGAAAACAAAGTGTAGACTTTGAAAGAACTACTTGATGGTCATAAGACTATTGAGTAAAGATGGATCTTTAAAAGAAGACAGACGATGATGGTGATAAGTCACTATTAAGAAAAGCTCGACTTGCCGCAAAGATGTTTTCGACAAGATCAAACAATTGACTATGATGAGACTTTCTCACTCGTAGCGATGCTAAAGGTCTGTAAGAATTATGTTAGTTGTTGATGCATTATTTATGAAATATTGCACGTAGGATGTCAAAACATTGTTTTCTCGACGGTTTCCTTGAGCAAACATTGTATGTGATACAACCAGAAGGTTTTGTCGATCCTAAAGATACTAGCAAGTATGCAAGCTCCAGTGATCCTTCAATGGACTGGTGCAAGCATCTTGGAGTTGGAATATACACTTTGATGAGATGATCAAAGATTTTGGGTTTGTACAAGGTTTATGAGAAACTTGTATTTCCAAAGAAGTGAGTGGGAGCACTATAGAATTTCTGATAAGTATATGTGGTTGACATATTGTGGATCAGAAGTAATGTAGAATTTCTGTAAAACATACAAGGTTGTTTGAAAGGAGTTTTCAAAGGAATGCCTGGATTGAGCTACTTGAACGTTGAGCATCAAAGATCTATGGAGATAGATCGAAAGCGCTTAATGGAAGTTTCAACAAGATGCATGCCTTGACAAGTTTTTGAAGGAGTTCAAAATAGATCGGCAAAGAAGGAATTCTTGGTTGCGTTGTGAGGTGTGAATTTGAGTAAGACTCAAAACCCGACCCCGGCAGAATAAAGAGAATAGACGAAGGTCGTCTTCTATGCCTTAGCCGTAGAATCTAAAGTATGCCATGTTGTGTACCGCACCTGATGTGTGCCTTGACTCAAAGTATGTTGAGAGGTACAGAGAGTGATCCATGATTGAATCACTAGCAGCGGTCAAATTTTATCCTTAGTAACTAATGGACTAAGGAATTTTTCTCGATTATGGAGGTGGTTAAAGAGTTCGTCGTAAAGGGTTACGTCGATGCAAGCTTTGACACTAATCTGAATAACTATGAGTAGTGAAACGGATTCGTATAGTAGAGTAGATATTTGGAGCATTTCCGAATAGCACGTAGTAGCAGCATCTATAAGATGACATAAATATTTGTAAAGAACGCACGGATCTGAAAGTTTCAGAACCGTTGACTAAAACCACTCTCACGAGCAAGACGTGATCAGACCCCATAACTATATGGGTGTTGGATTCGTTGGAATCACATGGTGATGTGAACTAGATTATTGACTCTAATGCAAGTGGGAGACTGTTGGAAATATGCCCTAGAGGCAATAATAAATTAGTTATTATTATATTTCTTAGTTCATGATAATCGTTTATTATCCATGCTATAATTGTATTGATTGGAAACACAATACTTGTGTGGATACATAGACAAAACACTGTCCGTAGTAAGCCTCTAGTTGACTAGCTCGTTGATCAAAGATGGTCAAGGTTTCCTGGCCATAGGCAAGTGTTGTCACTTGATAACGGGATCACATCATTAGGAGAATCATGTGATGGACTAGACCCAAACTAATAGACGTAGCATGTTGATCGTGTCATTTTGTTGCTACTGTTTTCTGCGTGTCAAGTATTTATTCCTATGATCATGAGATCATATAACTCACTGACACCGAAGGAGTGCTTTGTGTGTATCAAACGTCGCAACGTAACTGGGTGACTATAAAGATGCTCTACAGGTATCTCCGAAGGTGTTAGTTGAGTTAGTATGGATCAAGACTGGGATTTGTCACTCCGTGTGACGGAGAGGTATCTCGGGGCCCACTCGGTAATACAACATCACACACAAGCCTTGCAAGCAATGTGACTTAGTGTAAGTTACGGGATCTTGTATTACAGAACGAGTAAAGAGACTTGCCGGTAAACGAGATTGAAATAGGTATGCGGATACTGACGATCGAATCTCGGGCAAGTAACATACCAAAGGACAAAGGGAATGACATACGGGATTATATGAATCCTTGGCACTGAGGTTCAAACGATAAGATCTTCGTAGAATATGTAGGATCCAATATGGGCATCCAGGTCCCGCTATTGGATATTGACCGAGGAGTCTCTCGGGTCATGTCTACATAGTTCTCGAACCCGCAGGGTCTGCACACTTAAGGTTCGACGTTGTTTTATGCGTATTTGAGTTATATGGTTGGTTACCGAATGTTGTTCGGAGTCCCGGATGAGATCACGGACGTCACGAGGGTTTCCGGAATGGTCCGGAAACAAAGATTGATATATAGGATGACCTCATTTGATTACCGGAAGGTTTTCGGAGTTACCAGGAATGTACAGGGAATGACGAATGGGTTCCGGGAGTTCACCGGGGGGGGCAACCCACCCCGGGGAAGCCCATAGGCCATGAGGGTGGCTCACCAGCCCTTAGTGGGCTGGTGGGACAGCCCAAGAGGGCCCTATGCGCCTAGAGAAGAAAATCAAGGAGAAAAGAAAAAAAAGGAGAAGGTGGGAAGGGAAGGAAGGACTCCCTCCCACCAAACCAAGTCCAACTCGGTTTGGGGGGGGAACCTTCCCCCTTGGACTCAGCCGACCCCCTTGGGGCTCCTTGAGCCCCAAGGCAAGGTCCCCGCCCTCCCACCTATATATATGGAGGTTTTAGGGCTGATTTGAGACGACTTTTCCACGGCAGCCCGACCACATACCTCCACGGTTTTTCCTCTAGATCGCGTTTCTGCGGATCTCGGGCGGAGCCCTGCTGAGACAAGGTCATCACCAACCTCCGGAGCGCCGTCACGCTGCCAGAGAACTCTTCTACCTCTCCGTCTCTCTTGTTGGATCAAGAAGGCCGAGATCATCATCGAGCTGTACGTGTGCTGAACGCGGAGGTGCCGTCCGTTCGGTACTAGATCGTGGGACTGATCGCGGGATTGTTCGCGGGGCGGATCGAGGGACGTGAGGACGTTCCACTACATCAACCGCGTTCACTAACGCTTCTGCTGTACGGTCTACAAGGGTACGTAGATCACTCATCCCCTCTCGTAGATGGACATCACCATGATAGGTCTTCGTGCGCGTAGGAAAATTTTTGTTTCCCATGCGACGTTCCCCAACACTCATATGCTTCAGATTTGAAGAATATGATACTAATTTCATTAGATCAATAATTTCATCATGACAGAAATGTAAGGACGTGTGAAATATTTCTATTTCATCAATCATTAGCTTGCGTCCTATCAAGCATTTCTTCAGGTCTCCAGCAAATTCTTCAGATGATGATTTTCATCTGGAGACCTGTCCTGCAGAAGTGATTAGTTTGATTTCTTCACCACCCACATCTGAAGGGGTGGCAAAGAGTTCATCATCCTGCGAGCACCATATGAGAAAGGTGGCATTGAAGCTAATGCACTTCTCTTAACAGTAGGGGGATTAAAGTACTCATATGAATATGCAGAGAACTGGTTTGAGGATTTATGAACATAATGATTTGCGGAGTAACGCTCATATTCATATTCCTTATAGTTTCCCTGCATGTTAGATGCATAAGCACGGCTACGGGCATAGTTTTGACCAGTTGAGGACTTTGATCCTCTTGAAGACTTTGGTCCTTCTGAGGAATTTGATCTGGGGCTCAGATTCTTCAGTGGTGGTGTCATGAGGACATTTACCTGAAGATTTTCAAGACAGCTTTTGGGAACCCAGATTTTCCTCAGAGGAGGGCCATTCCTGCAGTTAGTTCCAACATATCGAGCAAATAGTTCACCAGATTGATTTTTGAACAATTTATAGTTGGAATCAAATGACTCATCTGAAGAATAGGATAGTTCACATGAAAAGCCAGTTAGATTAGATGGATCAAAAGGAGGCCCAGTAGCAGCAACCCATGAGGTTTTGGGATATTGCTCAGGTTTCCAATAAGATCCATCAGCATTTAGTTTCCTCTCAAAGGCAATTCCTTCTTTCCTCGGGTTCCTGTTCAAGATCTGCTTTTTGAGCACATCACAAAGGATTTGATGTCCTTTGAGGCTTTTGTACATGCCTGTCATGTACAATTCCTTCAACCCTACATTTTCATCAGTGACATTTGTGTTTTCCTCAAGTGAGGAAACAGACACAACAGGTGCAGTTGAAGAATTTGCAGCAATGGTAGCATTTGAGGATTCTGGTGAAGAATCAGCAGTTTTGCGTTCAATGCATTTAAGACATGGAGGAATAAATTCAACTTGACTAGCGCTGATCTGTTGAGCTAGTAATGAATCATTTTCCATACGGAAGATCATCATGAGACATCCTCAGCTTCTCAAGATCAAGCTTCCTTTGAAGAAATTCATAGGAAAGCTTCTCATGAGCAGTGAGGAGTGTATCATAACGATCCTGAAGATTATCAAATCTAGACTGAAGACTTTTCATGTCATCAGTGAGGATTTGGGTAAGGTTCATTTCATCATTCAACAGATCATCACTTTTGTCTAGCAGTTTCTGAAGCTTTTCAAGAGGAGTTTGTTGTTTAGTGGCAATAATAGCAAGTTTACTGTAACTGGGTTTCTTATAATCATTATGGTCACGGTCACTTGAATCAGAGGAGGAGGCATTATTTGATACCTTTGAACCTTTTGCCATGAAGCAATAGGTTGGAGTGTGTCCTCAGCATAGTCATCAGTATGGATGGTGCAATCATTTTCTTCAAGATTGAAGATTGACTTGCTGACGAAGGTGGTTGCTAGTGCAAGACTAGCCTGTCCGGATTCTGAGTCTTCATCAGAACCCTCTTCTTCATCACATTCTTCTGATTCTGCCTCGGAGTCCATTTCCTTGCCAATAAGTGCCCGAGCCTTTATGAAACTGGTCTTCTTGTGCGATGAGGGCTTTGAAGATGAGGATTTTGAATATTTCTTCTTCTTCTTCGAGTCATCAGAACTGTCATCCTTGTATTTCTTCTTCTTTGATTCCTTTCCCCAACGGGGACAATCAGCAATGTAATGACCTGATTTCTTGCACTTGTGACGGGTTCGTTTCTTGTAGTCCTCAGATGCAGATTCTGATTTCCTCATGTCTCTTCTTGAAGATTTACCGAATTGGCCTCGTCGTGTAAATCTCTGAAATTTCCTCACAAGCATTGCAAGCTCCTGTCCAAATTCTTCAGGATCACAAATGTTGTCGTCTGTGTCTTCGTCTTCAGATGAGGAAATTGCTCTAGCCTTCAGTGCACGTGGTATGGAATAGCTTGGTCCATATAGATCTCTCTTTTCTTCTAGCTGGAATTCATGAGTATTTAACCTTTCTAGTATATCAGCTGGATCAAGCATCTTGCAATCTGGTCTTTCTTGAATCATCAAAACTAAAGTATCAAATGAAGAATCCAAAGATCTCAGCAGTTTCTTCACAACTTCGTGATCAGTGATGTCTCGAGCTCCCAGTGCTTGCAGTTCATTTGATATGTCAGTGAGGCGATCAAAGGTGTCCTGGCAGCTTTCATTGTCATGTCTCTTGAAGCGATTGAAGAGATTGCGAAGAATATCAACACGAGAGTCACGTTGGGTTGATACTCCTTCATTTACCTAGCACAGTCTCTCACAGATCAGTGTTGCAGAGCCCAAGGCACTTACTCTTCCAAACTGGCCAGGGCTCACATGACCACAAATGATGTTCTTCGCTTGAGAATCGAGTTGCTTGAATTTCTTCACATCAGCCGCAGTGACACTGGCAGAGATGATGGGGACTCCATTTTCCACAATATACCAGAGATCATTATCAATAGCTTGTAAATGCATTTGCATTTTGTTCTTCCAGAAGGGAAAGTTCTTTCCTTCGTAGGTAGGACATGCAGCAGTCACCTTAAACGTGTCTGTAGTCGACATAACTAAAAATCTAGGTGGTTAAACCAAAATCACACAGAACAAGGGAGTACCTTGCTCTCATACCAATTGAAAGTCCGTTATATCGACTAGAGGGGGGTGAATAGGAGATTTTTAGAATTTCATCACTGAGGAAAATCCTTTTGAGGAAATTCCTCACTGATGACTAACTTACAGTGGAAACAGTAAAGGATGAGACGTGCAAACTTTCACAACAGCAGTATTACAGAGTGAAGAATGTGAAAACAGTTTGCACAGTAAGCAGGCACGCAGAATACAGATGATGATTAACTATTGTGAAGAATTTGGGGTTGAGGAAATTCAGAGAAAGTCTTCAGCAAATTCTTCAAACAGTCACAGTGAAAGTCATCAACACATAATACAAAGAAAGTAAAGAGTTGAGGAATTAGAACCCGATTCTTAGTGAAGACTGTTGTTGATGACCCAGTTCCAACTGCTGTGACAGTTGTACATCTGGTTTGGAGCGGCTTGGTATTGAAACCAAAGGACACCCAGTCCCGGGACACACAGTCCCTACCATATTCTCCTTGAGCTAAGGACACACAGTCCTCGCCCAACACTCGTGGTAAGTCTTCAGGGCAGACTTCCAAACCCTCACAAACTTGGTCACTCGGCGATCCACAATTGACTGCTCGATTGCTCTAGACCATGACGCCTAACCGTCTGGAGGATGCACAGTCCTCAAAGGTAAAAGGTTTCAGTCCCACACAGGAACAACTTCTTCAGTGATGCTCAATCACTAGGTTTGGTTTGTGGTTTCGGTGTATGGGGTATTTCCTCACTGATGAATTACTCTAGAAAGCTCTGAGGAATTTGGGCTGCTCTTATGACAAGTGTCAGTTTCTAACGGAGCAGTCAACCAGCTAGTGGTTGTGGGGGTGGCTATTTATAGCCTGGGAGCATCCCGACATGATTTGACACTAATGCCCTTAAATAATATGACCGTTGGAGTGGATAAGACCAATGACTTGGCGTGGTTATCGAAACGGTCGGAACCCTCAACTGTGAGAGTCCTCATGTCACTCATATTCCTCACTTGAGGCTTTTGGTAGGATTAGGCTTGGGTTGAGCATCATGAGGAAATCCATTCCGTAGTGTTACTTTGACCCCCCCCCTTTTACAGTACGATGTTCCTATTCAACAAATGCGAAGAAAGTAAAACAGAAAACGTAAATCTTCACGCTTCAATTTCTTCAAAATGGTTTTCTTCAGGAACCACCGGTCTTCTCAATATCAGTATCATCATGAGGAATATCAATTTCATCGCACATTCCTCATGATTCATTTCTTCAGCTTCAGACTAATTTCTTCAACTGAAGACATATATTTTTAGGGGTCGATATTCTTCAAATATCTCAAACTCCTCAATGACTTATAGATCCTGTGTATACTCACAAACAAATTAGATACTTAACCTATAAGTCTTCAAACCACCAAAATCACTAAGGGGCACTAGGTGCACTTACACTTTCTCCGAGTGTGCACTAAACGTCACACTCGGGGACTTAGCTGCGATCCAGAATTGCCTAAGTACAAAAATTGTCTCCGAGCGCGCACTAAACGTCACACTCGAGGGCTTAGGTGCGATCCAGAATCGCCTAAGTAAAAAAGCTTCCTTCGAGTGTATCCTAGAGATCCACTCGGAGGCTTAGCAGACCCTCATTGAGGCTCATGTGGATGTCGAGACAACTAACAACTACATGAGTATCAACTCGCTCCGAGTGCGCACGAGATGCCGCACTCGGGGACTTAGCTGCGATCCAGAATCGCCTAAGTAAAAAAGCTTCCTTCGAGTGTATCCTAGAGATCCACTCGGAGGCTTAGCAGACCCTCATTGAGGCTCATGTGGATGTCGAGACAACTGACAACTACATGAGTATCAACTCGCTCCGAGTGCGCACAGATGCCACACTCGGGGACTTAGCTGCGATCCAGAATCGCCTAAGTAAAAAAGCTTCCTTCGAGTGTATCCTAGAGATCCACTCGGAGGCTTAGCAGACCCTCATTGAGGCTCATGTGGATGTCGAGACAACTGACAACTACATGAATATCAACTCGCTCCGAGTGCGCACAAGATGCCGCACTCGGGGACTTAGCTGCGATCCAGAATCGCCTAAGTAAAAAAGCTTCCTTTGAGTGTATCCTCGAGATCCACTCGGAGGCTTAGCAGACCCTCATTGAGGCTCATGTGGATGTCGAGACAACTGACAACTACATGAGTATCAACTCGCTCCGAGTGCGCACGACATGCCGCACTTGAGGACTTAGCTGCGATCCAGAATCACCTAAGTAAAAAAGCTTCCTTCGAGTGTATCCTCGAGATCCACTCGGAGGCTTAGCAGACCCTCATTGAGGCTCATGTGGATGTGAAGACAATTAACAATTACATGCTCGCATGTTTGCCATTGGCTTCACCAAGAAACGCCAAACAAAAACCACGAGCTCAAATCATGTCAGAAAATAAACTTGGCGAAAGAATAGCGAAATATTATATTTGAATTCAAAGTAGGTTCAACGATAGGCGGCTCGGTGTAGATCAAGCTTATCCACACTGAACCACGAATGTGACGGCCAACAGCAGTGGCCAAAGTTTGATACAGATACCACTCGGCATACCGAGGTAAATTTTTTCAAGCATCGTCAGGACTGGCACCGGGACTGGCAGGCTCCACAAAAGTGTCAAGGTCGATCCCGTCTACGATGCGAGTGGCGGTCTCAAGGAAGGTCTCCATGAAATCTTCGAATCGAATCTTCTTGGTGTTGGCGACCTGCAACGCCTTCAGCTTCTCTTCGCGAGCTTCCTTGCAGTGCACTCGGACCAGCGATAGCGCCACGTCCGCACCACAGCGAGCGGCAGATTTCTTCCACGCCTGCACTCGGTTCGGGACGTCCTCCAGTCGAGTCATCAACCCTTCTATCTCCTGCCGGGAATCGTCTTCGGGCCACAGCTCCTTGTCGATCCGGCCGCTGACTTCTCTCAGACGGCCGATGAAAGGCCTCACTCTGCCAAGGCGAATATGTGCTCAGAGCATGTCCCGATTCGCTTCGTCGCCGAGTGGAACGTTCGGAACAACCGACCGTTCAATGTCGGCTGCGTCAGCCTCAGCGTCCAGACAAAAATCTGCAAAGAAAAGAAGAGCAGAAAGTAAGCGCGGAATGAATTACAAAGTCAAGAAGCACTCGGCAATAAGCTTACCACCGAGCAGTGCGATCATCTTCCTCGCCCAGACGTTGACATACTTCTCCTGCGAAATGCATCGACGGTTCATCACCTGCATTTGACCCATCAGTTCACTTCTTTGCTTGCCCATTTTCTCAATTTCGGCCACCAATGCCTTGTTGGTCTCCCGGGACTCCTCCAAAGACTTCTCTCGGTCAGCAAGTGCCACCTTCACACCAGCTAAGTCATTCACAGCTGCCTCAAATTCCGCAGCAAGATGAATCTTTTCAGCCTTCAGAGCATTGTACGCTGATCCCATTTCGCAAGTCTTCGGCAACTCTGCGCGAAGAAGAGATCAGACACATTCAACAAGGAAAACAATAAAAGTTCAAAATTCTTCAGACCCCTGCTGACGCAAGCAGTCGACAGCGGTCTCGGGGACTACACCCAGTGGGTTCACTAAGAGTGACCCCACTGGCATGAAGCTCGAACAGGTCCGCCCTATTGAGCTACATAACAAAAACAAGCCTGTGAGGCTACTACTACCCGACCTAAGTAAAATTACTCTCGAGGACTACTTCCAGTGGGTGCACTAGGAGTGCCCCCACCGGTATCATTCGGACAGACTAGTTCTGATCCGATTAAGTCAAGGGAAATGTATATAAAGACAACTGCCGGTGCAAGCACTCGACAGAAGTCTCGGGGACTACACCCACTGGGTTCACTCGGAGTAAACCCACTGCAAAATAATCCTACTGTAGCCGAGTATATCGCTTAAACCCCCGGTGGGTTACAAGAGGAAAGCAAATACTTACTAGCGCACTTACTCGGATATCATCCCGGAGCTCCAAGCTTCTCTTGTACAAAGATGCGATGGAGTCGTACGCCCCCTTGGCATCACCCGCCATCAACTCCACCTGCACCATGGCCGCCTTGGCGGCTCCCACTTGATCTTCCGGGAGGTGTTGGGTGTTGTACTGGACGGTCGACGGACCCGGCACGACAGGAGACTCCTTGAGCATCCCAAGTCCTGCTCCAGTCGGTTCAGCCGCGATGAGCGCCATCTCAGTCGACGGCATCGTCTCGGTCGGCGGCGCGTCCATGGCAGGGGCAGTAGCAGATGGAACAACCTCAAGGACAGGCACCGAAGCTTGCCCGGACCTCTTCTGGTCATCCTCCTCCACATGAATCACCTCTGAAGGAATCCCGACTGAACGACGTGAGACCACGGAAAAAGGGCAAGATTAAAGACAGAATTCATGAAACAATAATGCAAACTCTCGGAGTCGTCACGACGTACCTTGCTGGGATGTAGCAACGTTATCCGTATCCATGGGATCGTCTTCCTGGCGTGGCAGAGAGGTGGTGGAGGTAGCAGCTCTGTCGAGTAAAATCCACTCGACCGATAAGCATGAGTTCAGTCAAATACTGAAAGAAGATAGGAGAACAAGACACTTACGCTGAGGCAACGGGAACAGCGATCCTCATCCGAGGCAAAGCTTTCCGAGGCTTGGATCCACTCGGTTTGGCCACCTTGGAAGGTTGGTCCATGGGCTCGGCAGCAGCGTCCCTGGTCCTCTTTGTGCTCCGAACACTCGGAGCCACGGGAGTAGCTGGCAAGGCACTCAGAACCACGGAGGAGCTGGCGAGGCACTCGGGGGCGCTGGAGGAGCCGACGGAGTCACGGGTTCGTGACGGCGCTTAGTTCTAGGCTCTGGTGGTGGGGGTGGCGAGCTCTGCTCCCCAACTTCCCCCCCCCCACCTCTTCGGTCTCCTCCTCCGTCTCCCCACTGTCGGAGACGTACTCGACGTTGTCCATGCTGCCCTCCTGGCTGCCTTCCTCTTCCTCAGCCGGATTCCGGTTCGAGACGGGAGAATACCAGTTGGTCCACGCCTGCACAAGATACAGTTGACAACATCAGACGTCAGACGGTGATGCAAGAAAAAGCGGCAAATCTAAGGGAATTGTAAGCACTCGGCAAGATATGCTCACCTCATTCGGAGGAGGGTTGTCAGCGCGGAAGGGCTTCACTCGTCGGGCTCCTCTGGGATTATCGCAGGCGCCTGTGATGTCGCGGACCCACGCCGTCACAACCTCCCCAGTCACGTATTCGGGATGAGTCCGAGTGGAGTCCCCAGGCCCCGCGTAGTGCCACATGGCGTGGTGTCGAGCTTGCAGAGGCTGGATTCACCGACCCAGAAAAGTCTCCAGCAGATCCGTGTCGGTGACTCCCTTGCAGAGGACATCTATCAGCGCTTCGACCAGAGGTTGGATCTGGATCTTTTCCATCTTCGTGAGAGCAAGCTGCCTGGGCGGAGCCGGTCGGTCTAGACTAAAAGGCGGCAGCCCAGTTGCGGCATTCGGATAGGCGACGTCCTGGCAATAGAACCAAGTCGACTGCCAGTTCTTAACGGACTCGGACAACTGAAGAGCGGGGTAGCTACTTTTGCTTTTCTTCTGGAAGCCTAAGCCCCCGCAAAGCTGGAGGATATGAGTTTTGTCGTCCCACTGGCTAAGTTTTTTGACGGTTTGGGATCTAGCGGAGAAGATGTACTTAAAGAGCCCCCAATGGGGAGGACAATGTTGGGGAACGTCGCATGGGAAACAAAAATTTTCCTACGCGCACGAAGACCTATCATGGTGATGTCCATCTACGAGAGGGGATGTGTGATGTACGTACCCTTGTAGACCGTACAGCAGAAGCGTTAGTGAACACGGTTGATGTAGTGGAACGTCCTCACGTCCCTCGATCCACCCCGCGAACTGTCCCGCGATCAGTCCCACGATCTAGTGCCGAACGGACGGCACCTCCGCGTTCAGCACACGTACATCTCGACGATGATCTCGGCCTTCCTGATCCAGCAAGAGAGACGGAGAGGTAGAAGAGTTCTCTGGCAGCGTGACGGTGCTCCGGAGGTTGGTGATGATCTTGTCTCAGCAGGGCTCCGCCCGAGCTCCGCAGAAACGCGATCTAGAGGAAAAACCGTGGAGGTATGTGGTCGGGCTGCCGTGGAAAAGTCGTAAATCAGCCCTAAAACCTCTGTATATATAGGTGGGAGAGGGGGAGCCTTGCCTTGGGGCTCAAGGAGCCCCAAGGGGGTCGGCCGAGCCAAGGGGGGAAGGTCTCCCCCCCCAAACCGAGTCCTACTTGCTTTGGTGGGTGGAGTCCTTCTTTCCTTTCCCACCTCCTCCTTTTTTTTCTTTTCTCTTTGATTTTCTTCCTATGGCGCATAGGGCCTTCTTGGGCTGTCCCACCAGCCCACTAAGGGCTGGTGTGCCACCCCCAAGGCCTATGGGCTTCCCCGGGGTGGGTTGCCCCCCCCCCCCCGGTGAACTCCCGGAACCCATTCGTCATTCCCGGCACATTCCCGGTAACTCCGAAAACCTTCCGGTAATCAAATGAGGTCATCCTATATATCAATCTTCTTTTCCGGACCATTCCGGAAACCCTCGTGACGTGTGTGATCTCATCCGGGACTCCGAACAACATTCGGTAACCAACCATATAACTCAAATATGCATAAAACAACGTCGAACCTTAAGTGTGCAGACCATGCGGGTTCGAGAACTATGTAGACATGACCCGAGAGACTCCTCGGTCAATATCCAATAGCGGGACCTGGATGCCCATATTGGATCCTACATATTCTACGAAGATCTTATCGTTTGAACCTCAGTGCCAAGGATTCATATAATCCCGTATGTCATTCCCTTTGTCCTTCGGTATGTTACTTGCCCGAGATTCGATCGTCAGTATCCGCATACCTATTTCAATCTCGTTTACCGGCAAGTCTCTTTACTCGTTCCGTAATACAAGATCCCGCAACTTACACTAAGTCACATTGCTTGCAAGGCTTGTGTGTGATGTTGTATTACCGAGTGGGCCCCGAGATACCTCTCCGTCACACGGAGTGACAAATCCCAGTCTTGATCCATACTAACTCAACGAACACCTTCGGATGTACCTGTAGAGCATCTTTATAGTCACCCAGTTACGTTGGGACGTTTGATACACACAAAGTATTCCTCCGGTGTTAGTGAGTTATATGATCTCATGGTCATAGGAACAAATACTTGACACGCAGAAAACAGTAGCAACAAAATGACACGATCAACATGCTACGTCTATTAGTTTGGGTCTAGTCCATCACGTGATTCTCCTAATGACGTGATCCAGTTATCAAGCAACAACACCTTGTTCATAATCAGAAGACACTGACTATCTTTGATCAACTGGCTAGCCAACTAGAGGCTTGCTAGGGACAGTGTTTTGTCCATGTATCCACACATGTAAATGAGTCTTCATTCAATACAATTATAGCATGGATAATAAACGATTATCTTGATACAGGAATTATAATAATAACTATATTTATCATTGCCTCTAGGGCATAATTCCAACAGTCTCCCACTTGCACTAGAGTCACATCATCATGCGAATTACATTGTAATAAATCTAACACCCATACAGTTCTAGTGTTGATCATGCTTTGCCCGTGGAAGAGGTTTAGTCAGCGGGTCTGCTACATTCATATCCGTGTGCACTTTGCATATATTTACGTCCTCCCCTTCGACGTAGTCGCGGATGAGGTTGAAGCGTCGTTTGATGTGTCTGGACTTCTTGTGAAATCGTGGTTCCTTTGCTAAGGCAATGGCACACGTGTTGTCACAGAACAAGGTTATTGGATTTAGTGCGCTTGGCACCACTCCAAGATCCGTCATGAATTGCTTCATCCAGACACCCTCCTTAGCCGCCTCCGAGGCAGCCATGTACTCCGCTTCACATGTAGAATCTGCTACGACGCTTTGCTTGGAACTGCACCAGCTTACCGCACCCCCATTAAGAATAAATATGTATCCGGTTTGCGACTTAGAGTCGTCCGGATCTGTGTCAAAGCTTGCATCGACGTAACCTTTTACGACGAGCTCTTCGTCACCTCCATATATGAGAAACATCTCCTTAGTCCTTTTCAGGTTCTTCAGGATATTCTTGACCGTCGTCCAGTGATCCACTCCTGGATTACTCTGGAACCTACCTGCCATACTTATGGCCAGGCTAACGTCCGGTCTAGTGCACAGCATCGCATACATGATAGAACCTATGGCTGAAGCATAGGGGACGGAGCGCATATGCTCTCTATCCTCATCAGTTGCTGGGCACTGAGTCTTACTCAATCTCGTACCTTGTAAAACTGGCAAGAACCCTTTCTTGGACTATTCCATTTTGAACATCTTCAAAACTTTATCAAGGTATGTGCTTTGTGAAAGTCCTATGAGGCGTTTTGATCTATCCCTATAGACCTTAATGCCTAGAATGTAAGCAGCTTCTCCTAGGTCCTTCATAGAGAAACTTTTATTCAAGTAATCCTTTATGCTCTCCAAAAACTCTACGTTGTTTCCAATCAGCAATATGTCATCCACATATAATATTAGAAACGCCACGGAGCTCCCACTCACTTTCTTGTAAATACAAGATTCTCCAACCACTTGTATAAACCCAAAAGCTTTGATCACCTCATCAAAGCGTTTGTTCCAACTCCGAGATGCTTGCACCAGTCCATAAATGGATCGCTGGAGCTTGCACACCTTGTTAGCATTCTTAGGATCGACAAAACCTTCGGGTTGCATCATATACAATTCTTCCTTAAGGAAACCGTTAAGGAACGCCGTTTTGACATCCATGTGCCAGATTTCATAATCGAAAAATGCAGCTATTGCTAACATGATTCTGATGGACTTAAGCATCGCTACGGGTGAGAATGTCTCATCGTAGTCAACTCCTTGAACTTGTGAAAAACCCTTTGCCACAAGTCGAGCTTTATAAACGGTCACATTGCCGTCAGCGTCCGTCTTCCTCTTAAAGATCCATTTGTTCTGAATAGCCTTGCGGCCCTCAGGCAGTACCTCCAAAGTCCACACTTTGTTCTCATACATGGATCCTATCTCGGACTTCATGGCTTCTAGCCATTTGTTGGAATCTGGGCCCACCATTGCTTCTTCATAATTTGCAGGTTCATTGTTGTCCAACAACATGATTGAAAAGACGGGATTACCGTACCACTCTGGAGCAGCACGTGGTCTCGTCGACCTGCGTGGTTCGACAGAAACTTGAACCGGAGTTTCGTGATCATCATCATTAACTTCCTCCTCAACCGGCGTCGCAACGACAGAGGTTTCCCCTTGCCCAGCGCCACCATCCAGAGGGATGAGAGGTTCGACAACCTCGTCAAGTTCTATCTTCCTCCCACTCAATTCTCTCGAGAGAAACTCCTTCTCGAGAAAAGCTCCATTTTTAGCAACAAACACTTTGCCCTCGGATTTGAGATAGAAGGTGTACCCAACTGTCTCTTTTGGGTAACCTATGAAGACGCACTTTTCCGCTTTGGGTTCCAGCTTTTCGGGCTGAAGCTTTTTTGACATAAGCATCACATCCCCAAACTTTAAGAAACGACAACTTTGGCCTTTTGCCATACCACAGTTCGTATGGTGTCGTCTCAACGGATTTTGATGGTGCCCTATTTAAAGTGAATGCAGCTGTTTCTAATGCATAACCCCAAAACGATAACGGCAAATTGGTAAGAGACATCATAGATCGCACCATCTCTAATAAAGTACGATTACGACGTTCGGACACACCATTACGCTGTGGTGTTCCAGGCGGTGTCAACTGTGAAACAATTCCACATTGTCTTAAGTGAGCACCAAACTCGAAACTCAGATATTCACCCCCACGATCAGACCGTAGGAACTTGATCTTCTTGTTACGATGATTTTCAACTTCACTCTGAAATTGCTTGAACTTTTCAAATGTTTCAGACTTGTGCTTCATTAAGTAGACATAACCATATCTACTCAAATCCTTAGTGAAGGTGAGAAAATAACGATATCCGCCGCGTGTCTCTACACTCATCGGACCACACACATCGGTATGTATGATTTCCAACAAGTCACTTGCACGCTCCATTGTTCCGGAGAACGGAGTTTTAGTCATCTTGCCCATGAGGCATGGTTCGCACGTGTCAAGTGAATCAAAGTCAAGTGACTCCAAAAGTCCATCGGCATGGAGTTTCTTCATGCGCTTTACACCAATATGACCTAAGCGGCAGTGCCACAAAAATATGGCGCTATCATTGTTAACTCTAACTCTTTTGGTCTCAATGTTATGTATGTGTGTATCGCTATTAAGATTCAATATGAACAATCCTCTCACATTGGGTGCATGACCATAAAAGATGTTACTCATAGAAATAGAACAACCATTATTCTCTGACTTAAAAGAGTAACCGTCTCATAATAAACAAGATCTAGATATAATGTTCATGCTCAACGCAGGCACTAAATAACAATGATTCAAGTTCATAACTAATCCTGATGGTAACTGAAGTGAAACTGTGCCGATGGCGATTGCATCAACCTTGGAACCATTTCCTACGCGCATCGTCACTTCATCTTTCGCCAGCCTTCGTCTATTCCGCAGTTCCTGTTTCGAGTTGCAAATATGAGCAACAGAACCGGTATCGAATACCCACGCACTACTACGAGAGCCGGTTAAGTACACATCAATAACATGTATATCGAATATACCTGATTTTTCTTTGGTCGCCTTCTTATCAGCCAGATACTTGGGGCAATTGCGCTTCCACTGACCCATACCCTTGCAATAGTAACACTCTGTTTCAGGCTTAGGTCCAGCTTTGGGTTTCTTCATTGGATTGGCAACAGGCTTCCCGCTCTTCTTTGATTTACCCTTCTTGCCTTTGTCGTTTCTCTTGAAACTAGTGGTCTTATTCACCATCAACACTTGATGTTCTTTACGGAGTTCAGACTCTGCGACTTTCAGCATCGCAAACAACTCTGCGGGTGACTTGTTCATCCCTTGCATGTTGTAGTTCAACACAAAGCCTTTATAGCTTGGCGGCAGTGATTGAAGGATTCTGTCAGTGATAGCCTCTTGCGGGAGTTCAATCCCCAGCTCAGCTAGACGGTTTAAGTACCCAGACATTTTGAGCACATGTTCACTGACAGACGAGTTCTCCTCCATCTTGCAAGCATAGAATTTATCGGGGGTCTCATACCTCTCGATCTGGGCGTTCTTCTGAAAGATAAACTTCAACTCCTGGAACATCTCAAATGCTCCATGACGCTCAAAGCGACGTTGAAGTCCCGGTTCTAAGCCATACAAGACTGCACATTGAACTACTGAGTAGTCCTCCTTACGTGCTAACCAAGCGTTCTTAACATCCTGATCAGCCGTAGCGGGTGGTTCATCTCCTAGCGCAGCATTAAGGACATAATCCTTCTTCCCAGCTTGTAAGATTAGCTTAAGATTACGAGCCCAGTCTACAAAGTTGCTTCCATCATCTTTCAACTTAGCTTTCTCTAGGAACGTATTAAAATTCAGGGTGACTATCGCGTGAGCCATGATCTACAACACAAATATATTCAAAGTGGACTTAGACTATGTTCAAGATAATTAGAGTTTAACTTAATCAAATTATTTGCTAAACTCCCACTCAGAAAGTACATCTCTCTAGTCATTTGAGTGGTTCATGATCCACTTACACTAGCTCAAGTCCGATCATCACGTGAGTTGAGTATAGTTTCAGTGGTAAGCATCCCTATGCTAATCGTATCATCTATATGATTCATGATCGACCTTTCGGTCTCATGTGTTCCGAGGCCATGTCTGCACATGCTAGGCTCGTCAAGCTTAACCCGAGTGTTCCGCGTGCGCAACTGTTTTGCACCCGTTGTATGTCAACGTTGAGTCTATCACACCCGATCATCACGTGGTGTCTCGAAACGACGAACTGTAGCAACGGTGCACAGTCGGGGAGAACACAATCTCGTCTTGAAATTTTAGTGAGAGATCACCTCATAATGCTACCGTCATTCTAAGCAAAATAAGGTGCATAAAAGGATTAACATCACATGCAATTCATAAGTGACATGATATGGCCATCATCACGTGCTCCTTGATCTCCATCACCAAAGCACCGGCACGATCTTCTTGTCACTTGCGCCACACCATGATATCCATCAACGTGACGCCATCGGGGTTGTCATGCTACTCATGCTATTACTACTAAAGCTACATCCTAGCAAAATAGTAAACGCATCTGCAAGCACAAACGTTAGTATAAAGACAACCCTATGGCTCCTGCCGGTTGCCGTACCATCGACGTGCAAGTCGATATTATCTATTACAACATGATCATCTCATACATCCAATATATCACATCACATCGTTGGCCATATCACATCACAAGCATACCCTGCAAAAACAAGTTAGACGTCCTCTAATTTTGTTGTTGCATGTTTTACGTGGTGACCATGGGTATCTAGTAGGATCGCATCTTACTTACGCAAACACCACAACGGAGATATATGAGTTGCTATTTAACCTCATCCAAGGACCTCCTCGGTCAAATCTGATTCAACTAAAGTTGGAGAAACTGACACTTGCCAGTCATCTTTGAGCAACGGGGTTACTCGTAGCGATGAAACCAGTCTCTCGTAAGCGTACGAGTAATGTCGGCCCAAGCCGCTTCAATCCAACAATACCGCGGAATCAAGAAAATACTAAGGAGGGCAGCAAAACGCACATCACCGCCCACAAAAACTTTTGTGATCTACTCGAGAAGACATCTACGCATGAACCTAGCTCATGATGCCACTGTTGGGGAACGTCGCATGGGAAACAAAAAATTTCCTACGCGCACGAAGACCTATCATGGTGATGTCCATCTACGAGAGGGGATGTGTGATCTACGTACCCTTGTAGACCGTACAGCAGAAGCGTTAGTTAACGCGGTTGATGTAGTGGAACGTCCTCACGTCCCTCGATCCGCCCCGCGAACCGTCCCGCGATCAGTCCCACGATCTAGTGCCGAACGGACGGCACCTCCGCGTTCAGCACACGTACAGCACGACGATGATCTCGGCCTTCTTGATCCAGCAAGAGAGACAGAGAGGTAGAAGAGTTCTCCGGCAGCGTGATGGCACTCCGGAGGTTGGTGATGATCTTGTCTCAGCAGGGCTCCGCCCGAGCTCCGCAGAAACGCGATCTAGAGGAAAAACCGTGGAGGTATGTAGTCGGGCTGCCGTGGAAAAGTCGTAAATCAGCCCTAAAACCTCCGTATATATAGGTGGGAGAGGGGGAGCCTTGCCTTGGGGCTCAAGGAGCCCCAAGGGGGTCGGCCGAGCCAAGGGAGGAAGGTCTCCCCCCCCCAAACCGAGTCCTACTTGGTTTGGTGGATGGAGTCCTTCTTTCCTTTCCCACCTCCTCCTTTTTTTTCTTTTCTCTTTGATTTTCTTCCTATGGTGCATAGGGCCTTCTTGGTCTGTCCCACCAGCCCACTAAGGGCTGGTGTGCCACCCCCAAGGCCTATGGGCTTCCCCGGGGTGGGTTGCCCCCCCCTGGTGAACTCCCGGAACCCATTCGTCATTCCCGGTACATTCCCGGTAACTCCGAAAACCTTCCCGTAATCAAATGAGGTCATCCTATATATCAATCTTCGTTTCCGGACCATTCCGGAAACCCTCGTGACGTCCGTGATCTCATCCGGGACTCCGAACAACATTCGGTAACCAACCATATAACTCAAATATGCATAAAACAACGTCGAACCTTAAGTGTGCAGACCCTGCGGGTTCGAGAACTATGTAGACATGACCCGAGGGACTCCTCGGTCAATATCCAATAGCGGGACCTGGATGCCCATATTGGATCCTACATATTCTACGAATATCTTATCGTTTGAACCTCAGTGCCAAGGATTCATATAATCCCGTATGTCATTCCCTTTGTCCTTCGGTATGTTACTTGCCCGAGATTCGATCGTCAGTATCCGCATACCTATTTCAATCTCGTTTACCGGCAAGTCTCTTTACTCGTTCTGTAATACAAGATCCCGCAACTTACACTAAGTCACATTGCTTGCAAGGCTTGTGTGTGATGTTGTATTACCGAGTGGGCCCCGAGATACCTCTCCGTCACACGGAGTGACAAATCCCAGTCTTGATCCATACTAACTCAACGAACACCTTCGGAGATACCTGTAGAGCATCTTTATAGTCACCCAGTTACGTTGCAACGTTTGATACACACAAAGTATTCCTCCGGTGTTAGTGAGTTATATGATCTCATGGTCATAGGAACAAATACTTGACACGCAGAAAACAGTAGCAACAAAATGACACGATCAACATGCTACGTCTATTAGTTTGGGTCTAGTCCATCACGTGATTCTCCTAATGACGTGATCCAGTTATCAAGCAACAACACCTTGTTCATAATCAGAAGACACTGACTATCTTTGATCAACTGGCTAGCCAACTAGAGGCTTGCTAGGGACAGTGTTTTGTCTATGTATCCACACATGTAAATGAGTCTTCATTCAATACAATTATAGCATGGATAATAAACGATTATCTTGATACAGGAATTATAATAATAACTATATTTATCATTGCCTCTAGGGCATAATTCCAACAGACAACCGATAAAGCACTCGCAAAGCACGACGAATGCAGAAAGATGAGCTATCGCATTGGGAGGAAAGTGATGGAGCTGCGCCCCGAAGTGGTTCATGATACCTGTGATGAAGGGATGAGGAGGCAGAGAGAAGCCCCAGTACACGTGACTGAGTAGCAAGACGCGCTCCCCCTCCTGGGGCGCCGGCTCCGTCTCTCCCTCCGCCGGCAGCCTCCACGACTTGTTAGCAATCATACCTTGCTCCACCAGCTCCAGCAGGTCGTCCTTCGTCACGGTGGAGGGGAGGAAATCCCACTGGATCCAACCCGCCGGCAATGCCCGCTGTCGCCGCTGAGCCGGAGCCGCCGCCTTCTTCTTCTTCTTCTGCGACTCGAGCTTGCTCGTCTGCCCCTTCGTCATGGTGGAGGCTGCAGATCCGCAGGGGAGGAGAGGAAGGAGGAGGCTTGGAGTGCGCAGGGAGCTACGGGAGAAGCGGGGCGAGTGCGAGTTATCAGGAGAGCACAACGAGAAACCCTCGCTGGGGAGGTTTAAATAAGCTTCCGACTGGGTCACTAACAGGTGGCCCCGAAATCTTATCCCCCGACCGGCTGCTGCGATATTAGTGGAGGAGATGAAGGCGCGGTAATCGAGGCGGAAGAAACTACTCGATGACGATGCCGTCATCCCCGCTGAGCGCGCGGCAACCGAAATTTGAGGATCCCAGAAAATCCGCCGCTGTCAGTTGATCGGTCACGTCGAAAGATTCCGCGCAAGCACTCGGTCTCTGATGGTTCGTTTCACAAATATATCCACTCGGATCACTGGCCAATAGGATAAAATGGATCGAGGCAAACCACGCCAAAATCGCATCCATACCAGTCGGATCCGTATTCCAGGCATCACTTCATCGTTCCAACCCCGATCCATTCGGGGACTAATGATGGGGTCATAGTCCCACGGTAGGGTCATAGGCCTGCCCTATAGGTCCTACCCAAGGACTACCCTTCTTAAGGGACAAGGCCCTTAGTTAGTTCCGACTGAATTAAGGACTTCCCATCATCCAGTCGGTAATGATTCCCCCCATCATCCAGTCGGAGATGAGCATTCGGAGCGTATTAAACTACCGACTGGATTCCACTCTGTATATCGTAACCTCCCTGGAGGGCAACGGTCGTACGTTTTCATACACCATTATTAGCATTTAAAGCATACGTTACCTGTAACGTAGGCATTTATTCGCCACTACTCCACCCCTGTGCACCGGACCGTTGTGGAGGGCAGCGTACTCTATATAAGCCGCACCTCCCCACTGGTGCAGGGGTTAGCATTTCACTGTAATCCATATTTCACTCGACATTAAGCTCCCAAGAGCACCGAGACGTAGGGCTTTTACCTCCACCGTAGAGGGGCCTGAACTCATACAACCTCGTCGTAGCTAAGGCTCTGCCCATCCTTTCGTACCCTACACATCTACTGTCAGACTTATACCCACGACAGATGGCCTCTTTAATTTCCATCTCTGAGATGTTCTTTTGGAGGCCTTCATTCTCAGTTTCAGTAATCAACTCATCTTCCTTCGAAAAGGAAGGGCCAAGGTGAATATTGTGCTTCTCTTCATGTCTAAACAAGTCTTTATAAAAGGTTGTTGCCACCCCTAGCATTTCCTCATTAGTATATACAGGCCCGTGATCGCCAATCAACTTCGTAAAATGGTTTTTGCGATGACTATGATTAGCGAAGGCATGAAAATAAGCATTATTTTTATCACCATCTTTAATTTTTGCGGTCTCTCAATCTCTGCTACAAGGCAGTTTCCTCTTTCCTCGAAATTCTTTCCAATTCAGATTTGATATCTTTCAACCGAGTTTTTTCATCCTCGGTAATGCGATCAGTTTCCGCAAAAACATCCAAGATATCAAACTCTTGAATCAGATCTCTCTTTTTATTCTTAATGGCAGCTTCAATAGTAATACTCCAACCTTTAATCTTTTTTCTAAGACGTTTAGATTTAAAAATCCAAACATCAATAGCATTCCTCTCCAAAACTGGAGCCTGCCACGTAGTTTCTACTAACTTCCTAAAATTAGGTTGATTTAACCACCATTTCTCAAACCTGAACAGCTTTGGAGAGTTAACTTTCCTGGCCATCGTATCAAGCAGGAGGTGGGTATGATCACTCCCAATTCTTGGGAGGGCCCTCAATGCCGACAAAAGAAATAAAGCATCCCAAGAGGGAGAAACAAAGACTCTATCAATGGTTGCATATATGGGATCATCCTCGTTGTTACATCAGGTGTATTTCCTATTAGCAACCTTGATCTCCATCAGGCCCCATTTATTGATCCATTCATTGAAAATAAAAGCAATCGAATGATTAATATTACCACTACTCTTATCCTCAACAGATCTAATGAGATTAAAGTCTCCACCTAAGATAATAGGATAGGAAGCTTTATCCATAACCTCATGAAGCTCCGCAATAAATTCCACCTTACGATCGTTATATGTCGTACCATAAACAGCAATAAACTGCCACACACATTTCTCAGTCTTGTTTCTAATCGTTGTCAGCACACAAAACTCCTTGTTAGTAAAGCCAATGATCTCGTAAACATCCCTATTAATGCCCACAAGGACACCACCAGCCGAACCATGAGCAGGTAGCTGATGTCACAAAAGGTTTTTGCTACCTGCAATACAATTCAGACTATTATTATCTATACTTTCTCTTTTGGTTTCAAAGAAACCAACAAAGTTCACCTAGTTACCTCTAATAAATTCTTGTAGATGTTGTATTTTACCAGGTTGACCAAGACCACGAACATTCCAGAAGGCACCAATCATGATATTTTAAATGGGTGGTACAGGCTACAAAGCCTCCTAGACTGTTTAAGACTTGGGAGGGAGTTATCCAAATCAGCAGCGTCTTCTTATTTGGTATCACCCCCATCCCTTCTCAAGGAAAACAAATTTAGGGTTGGAATCTGCAAACTCCAAACATCTAAGGCTCTCTCTAAGGACTAAATCCTGAACAATATCACCTTGTTCATCATAATTATTTCCCACACATATATCAATTTTGAAATTTGATCAACAAGAAGCTTAGTATCAGTATTAACAAAATACTTACCTTGAAAGGTAGCAGGGATTTCCAGATTCTTCCTTTGCAGATAGGCAGTAGCTTTTTCCATGACCTTTCAAGATTCGCTATAAATGTGCGCCGAAAATTTCGGGATAAATGATGCGCTAAAAGATCCGTTGGAGTTGTGGCTATCTTCCCGAAAGTCAAGGAGTAAGAAGAGGCCAATTAGTAATGGTTTGGCGACTTAAGGGATTTTCAGTGCCCAATGGCGGGTGTGCGATTTTTGACATATGAAGAAAAATGAGGGATGAATCGCCTTCAATGGAGCAGAGGTGTTGGCATGAAAAAGAAAAAGTTCAAGTCAATTTGGGGCCTAATGTTGGGGATATTACCTGTGGATGACCCGCCCTAGTTGGGCCGGGTCATCCATTGGGCGATTCACCCAAACATTTAGTTGGGCCTCGTTGTGGCCGAATCAAGGTCGTATGACGGTTGTGGCTCTTGGAAGGTCTCCAAGCTTCGGAAGATGGCGACTTAGAAACCACAGGGGTCACGAGTTGTAGAGAGAAAAGAATCCTTGTAAACCCTAGGGGATCGACCTGTATATAAAGGCGAGTCCCGGGGGACAGAGGGTAGGTTAGAAATCATCGAGTGCTAGGGTTAGGCGAGTTACGCCTTCCTTGTAATCGAATCCATATCAATACACGCCAAAGCAGGACGTAGGCTATTACCTCCTCAGAGGGGCCGAACCTGGGTAAATCGCCGTGTCTCTCCCGCTTAACCCCTTTGAGTCGCCACCAAGGTGCAATGGCTCCAGTACTAAGTCCTTTCACGAGGACATCTGCCGTGAAAAAACCACGACAGTTGGCCCCCACCGTGGGGCCTACGCACGGTGGAGTTGAGTTCTCAAAGGGAGCCCTACCAGGGTTTGGGAGTTACGCGACGGCGCTCATGACTCGGAGCCACCGCGGGATAACCTACATCGACAACCAGCGATGGGGACCTGAAGCGAGTTCGATCGAATCTGGCTACAGGGTCCCCTTCGGCAAGATCAACATCTTCATCGGCATGATCGGATCATCCGTTCCTGAGCCGGACATCTCCACCGACGTCGACGAGCCGGCCAGGTACGTCCGCCCAGTCAAAACACAGAATTTAACGACCAGAACACTTGGCGACTCAGGAAGTTACCCCGGTCAACTCTGACGACGAGTCATCCATGGGCGATTCAGATTCCATCCGGTCTCTCCATGGGGACGGTCTCGGAGGCTTGTCACTGGCCATGGATCCGGAAATCCTTGATCGAACCCGCCGCCAGATCGCCATCTACATGGCTGGGGCAACTCAACCCGCACAAAACCCTACCGGAGGTGATGGGACCGGCGGGACATCCAGAAGCGCATCCGCAGTCCTCGTGGATTTAGCGGCGGAAATCACGAGACTAATGGCGACTCCCCTCACGCCAGCGAACCAAGAGGAGATAAACGCGGAGTTAACAAAGCTCAGAGAGGCGGTGGCAAAGGCCCACCAGGACGCTGAGATGGAGTCCACCAGGATCGAGACTCGACAAGCCCAAATCACGGCCGAAAGGATGCGATTAAACACTGACAACTGGCGGCTCGAAAGACAGCAGCGCGCGTCCGACGCCGTCCATCAGCGGAGACACCAGGGTCGCGTGCCCCATGACCTCAACCCGACCCGTCTGTTCGACACTCCCCGAACCCCCGGGATGGGAGCCGCCCCGGCAGGAGGACCGGGCCGCCCACCTAACCCGCCGGTTCAGCCGATTGAGGGTCAAATTCCTCGTTTCCGGACCCCTCAAGGCCACTTCTCCAACCCGGTGGATAACGTGCTTGCCGCAACTCGCCACCTGGAGTCCCTTCTGATTCACGGCAACACCCCAGCTGAGATCGAAGCGAGGAACGCCATCGAGATGTTGAAAACAGCGGTGGTTCAAAACGGCCAGTTCTCGCATAGCCTCGAGAGGTTGCACTCCACCCCTCAGGCAAGCTATACCAGGAGCAGGCCAGAGGACCAGCCTGCCGTAAACAGCGGGCCGCGGCACTTCCCGCAGGACAACCCGCCCGAGCGGAACCCGCCGGGTCGAGATCTCCCGAATATCCAAGACGCCCCGGCCCCCTCGTAGGGGGCGGAGGGCGAGTTGGGGTACCATGCTTATCCCCGGCCCTTTGGAACGAAAGGATGCCCAAAGACTTTAAGGGACCAAGGAAAGTGCCTAATTATACACCAGACCTCGAACAAACGTCATGGATCGAGGGTTACGAGATTGCCATGGACATGCTCGACGTAAACGAGGCGGTTTGCGCCCGATACTTCACGATGATGCTCGAGGGGTCGGCACGCACCTGGTTGAAAAATTTGCCTCCCAATTCCATCCAGTCCTGGGCCGAGTTAAAAGAGCGTTTCATCAAAAACTTCCGGGGAACCTGCAAACGTCCAATGACGATTATCGATCTACAACACTGTGTTCAGCGCCCGGACGAATCGGCCCACCATTGGTCGCGGCGGGTGGCAGAAATTATTCATTCGTCAGATGGTATTACGGCGGCTCAAGCTGTGCTCATCCTCAAGCACAATTGTCATTACGAGCCCTTAGTACAGAAGTTGGGGCGACTCAAACGGAAGGTCCAAGACATGGGCGAACTAATGGACACCCTCACTAGGTATGCCGAGGCCAATGATACTAAGGATCCCGGCGAGGATAGCAAGGTTAACTCGCCCAAAAAGGATGAGTCGTCCAAAAATCATACCCGTTTCCAGGGGCGCAACCGTCACAATCAGGGGACCAATGGCAAGCGTAGACCGCAGGAGGAGCCCTCGGACTTGGTCGCCAACACCAATGCTAATGATGGCAAAAAGAAGAACTGAGGCTTCAGTGGGAAAAGGCCGCGTAACTATGAAGAGTTACTCAAGGGCCCTTGCCCGCACCACGCCACGGCTGATGGCCCGGCGATTCATTCTTGGGAAAACTGTTTCGTGATGCGAGAATTTCGGGCGGAGGCAATCAAGAAGAGCCAAAACGAAGATCCAAACCGGCGCCAGGACCAATTCGCCGCGTCCAACCAAAGGCAGAACCCCTTCGGCGGCTTTCCCGAACAGGGGGCTCAGGGAGGCCCGCAACCAGGCGGCGGCCAATACCCGGTGCACCACCAGCGGCGGTACAACCCGCCAGGAGTTTTCCAGCAGCCGCCCCCGTAGGGGGCTCCACAGGACCAGGATGACAATGGGGGCTTCCGCAGCAATCCTAAACAGCTAAGTAATGGGCAGTACCACGTTTTCACCACTAATGCTTGCAGGCGTGATAAAAAGGTAAGTCACCGGGCGTACAGTATAACTGAGCCAGCGATTCCCAGATATCTCCACTGGTACGAGCAGACCATAACATGGAGCAGGGAGGATCACCCGCCAAGAATAGATAACCCGGGCGACCTGGCATTAGTCGTGGCTCCCCAAGTGGGGGGTTACACCCTATCAAAGGTATTAATGGATGGTGGCAGCAGCATCAATATCCTATACTTCGACACCTTCCAGAGGATGAATCTATTGGAGAAAGACTTGATGCCTTCGACCACGGTTTTCCACGGAATTGTCCCGGGCAAGTCGGCTTATCCCATAGGCCGGGTCAGGCTCTCAGTAGCGTTTGGAACTGCGCAGAATTACAGGTCGGAGTCTCTAATCTTCGAGGTGGTCAAGCTGAAAAGCCCATACCATGCGCTGTTCGGGCGACCGGCTTACGCCCGCTTCATGGCCCACCCGTGCTACGTCTACCTCAAGCTCAAAATGCCTGGTCCTAAAGGACCCATCACGGTTGATGGAGATAGAAGGATCGCAAAGCAATGTGAAGAAGGGGACGCGGCTTATGCGGAAGTCGCCTGTGCGGCGGAAGAGCTCAAGCACCATCGGGCCAATGTTGACCCGGCTGACATGTCACCACTCAAGAAGCCGACTACAGATTCTGAATCGCCTCTCAAGTTCAAACCGACGGATGACACCAAGACAATCGATTTCGTGCCTGGCGATTCATCCAAGCAGTTCACCATTGGGACGGGTCTGGACCCCAAATAGGAAAGCGCGCTCATCGAATTCATCCGTGAGAATCAGGACATCTTCGCATGGAAACCTTCTGACATGCCTGGTGTACCGAGAGAATTCGCTGAGCACCATCTTAACGTTTACCCAAAATGCAAACCTATCCAGCAGTACCTTCGCAGATTCAACGAGGAACGACGCAAGGCGATTGGAGAAGAAGTCGCCCGCCTTTTAGCCCCCGGGTTCATCGTGGAAGTTTTTCACCCCAAATGGCTGGCTAACCTGGTGTTGGTACTCAAGAATAATGGCACTTTGCGTATGTGCATTGACTATACAGACCTCAACAGGGCTTGTCCCAAAGATCCTTTCGCTCTTCCCCGCATCGATCAAATCATTGACTCGGTGGCGGGATGCGAACGATTGTGTTTTCTGGACGCCTATTCAGGATATCACCAGATCAAGATGGTCGTGGAAGATCGGGAGAAGACGGCCTTCATAACCCCCTTCGGGGCCTTTTGCTATGTGTCCATGCCTTTCGGACTCAAAAGCACGGGGGCGACTTATCAACGCTGTATCCAGAATTGTCTTCGCAACCAAATTGGTCGCAACGTCCATGCCTATGTCGACGATATTGTGATCAAGACCCGCCAGGGGGAGACACTATTGGAAGACCTTAAGGAGACTTTTCATAATTTACGGGTATATCAGATGAAGTTAAATCCTACCAAGTGCGTTTTTGGTGTACCTGGAGGAAAATTGCTGGGTTTCTTGGTATCGGAGCGCGGTATCGAGGCTAACCCGGACAAGATCGAAGCAGTTACCTCTCTCGGAAAGCCGGCGAATGTTAATCAAGTTCAACGGCTGGCAGGTCGCATTGCGGCTTTAAGTCGTTTTGTGAGTCGCCTAGGGGAAAAGGCGATTCCTCTTTATCAATTATTAAGGAAGTCTGATCGATTCGTGTGGACAAATGAGGCAGACCAGGCGCTTGAGGCCCTAAAACGCCAATTGGTTAACCCGCCGGTCCTGGCAGCCCCGACTAAAAAGGAGCCTATGCTTCTGTATATCGCGGCGAATTCCAAGGCAGTAAGTGTGGCTGTGGTCGTTGAAAGAAAGGAAGAAGGGAAGGAATACCTAGTACAACGCCCAGTATATTTTATCAGCGAGGTGTTAACCCTTTCCAAACAGCGATACCCGCATTGGCAAAAACTGGTCTATAGGGTGTTTATGGCGAGTCGAAAACTTAAGCATTACTTCCAGGAGCACCCGATCACAGTGGTAAGTTCTGCTCCCCTTGGTGACATTATCCAGAATCGGGAGGCAACAGGGCGAATCGCCAAATGGGCGATAGAGCTTGGGTCTCATCGCATACAGTATACTCCCTGCACAGCTATCAAATCCCAGGCACTGGTTGATTTCGTTAACGACTGGACCGAGCTACAGGTTCCGGAAGACCGGCCTAACCTTACCTACTGGACTATTTACTTTGATGGATCTAGGCAGCTGGAAGGCTCGGGGGCTGGTGTGGTGTTAGTATCCCCTCAAGGAGATAAGTTCTGTTATGTTCTCCGACTTATGTTTCCCTGCACTAATAATGCGGCGGAATATGAAGCTTTGCTTCATGGCTTGCGACTCGCGAAAGAGATGAACCTAACACGAGTCAGGTGTTTTGGCGATTCCGATTTGGTGGCGCAACAAGTTTCGGGTACCTGGGACTCTCGGGATCCCATGATGGCGGCTTACAGACGAGCTGTGTCTGACGTAGAGGGTTATTTTCATGGCTATTAGGTGGACCATATTGACCGGCGACTCAACGAGGCAGCTGACGCCCTCTCGCGACTCGGCTCACAGAGAAAACCGGTTCCCCCAAATGTTTTTCTGGATATCTTGCATAAGCCATCCGTGGTCTTACCCTCAGAGGAGGAATTGGCGATACCTGATCCCGAGTCTCAGCTCGTGGCAGCTCTCCATGTCATTCCGAATTGGGTTCTCCCTTATCTGGCTTGTCTCACTCGCGGCGAGTTACCCACCGACGAAGTTTTGGCTCGCCAGATCGTTCGGCGCAGCAAATCCATGGTCATCATTAATGGCGAGTTGTATAAACGGAGCGCTTCTGGGGTTTTTCAGCGATGTGTCTCCCCCGAAGAAGGATGCGCGATCCTAAATGACATTCATTCCGGAGACTGTGGACATCACGCCGGGTCACGTTCTTTGGTATCAAAGGCTTTTCGTCATGGTTTCTTTTGGCTGACGGCTCACGCAGATGCAGAAGACATAGTTCGTCGGTGCGAAGGGTGCCAACGTTATGGGAGGCAGGCTCATGTGCCGGCTCAAGAATTGAGAATGATTCCCATTACTTGGCCTTTCACAATCTGGGGGCTGGACATGGTCGGTCCCTTTAAAATGTCCTCCAACAAGAAGACCCACCTATTGGTGGCGGTTGATAAATTCACCAAGTGGGTTGAGGCGGAACCTGTTGGAGCTTGCGATGCGGAGACAGCGGTCAAATTTTTGAAGAAGCTGATTTTACGGTTTGGATATCCGCACAGTATTATTACTGATAATGGTACTAACTTGTCCCAAGGGGCGATGCAGGACTTTTGTCGTCGAGAACATATCCGACTTGATATTTCTGCGGTTGCTCACCCGCAATCTAACGGGCAAGCAGAACGGGCGAATCAAGAGGTCTTGCGAGGGATCAAGCCCCGACTCATGGTTCCCCTGGAAAGGACTCCAGGGTGTTGGGTTGAAGAGTTACCTTCGGTACTGTGGAGTATTCGGACTACCCCGAACCGGTCCACGGGATTCACCCCTTTCTTTTTGGTCTATGGAGCAGAGGTTGTTCTTCCTACGGACATAAGGCATGACTCCCTTAGAGTCGCCACATATGTGGAGCAAGATAATGAGCTGGCGCGTCAAGATTCTTTGGATGCCTTGGAGGAGGCGTGTGAGCTAGCTGCAGCCCTTCGGCTATCTACCAGCAAGATCTGCGGCGTTATCATAGTCGCCGGGTTAAGAGTCGGACCTTTCAGGAAGGCGACTTAGTGCTTCGTCTAATACAAGATCGAGCGGGCATGCACAAGTTGTCACCCCCTTGGGAAGGGTCGTTCGTCGTCAGCAAGAACCTCCGCAATGGCTCTTACTATTTGGTGGATCTTCGGCCTAATCGACCGACCACGGAGGCTGAGTCAACTCGCCTCCTGGAATATTGCCCATTTGCGGCCTTACTACACTTAAGCTCTTAAGCTTGACACTTTGTAAGTTTTTCAGTTTCATTATGAAGTAATAAAATTTTCCCCGACTTGGGGGCTTCTTCTATTAAAGAGCAAATTGTGTCATCCTGTTGCGACCATATGAGTCGACAGAATCTGCATTTAGGGTGGGTGCACGAGCTTTCTGACTCGCCTCCTCCTGTCGCGACCTTATGAGCCGACGAAACCTGCATTTAGGGTGGGTGCACGAGCTTTCTGACTCGCCTCCCCCTGTCGCGACCTTATGAGCCAACGAAACCTGCATTTAGGGTGGGTGCACGAGCTTTCTGACTCGCCTCCCCCTGTCGCGACCTTATGAGCCGACGAAACCTGCATTTAGGGTGGGTGCACGAGCTTTCTGACTCGCCTCCTCCTGTCGCGACCTTATGAGCCGACAAAACCTGCATTTAGGGTGGGTGCACGAGCTTTCTGACTCGCCTCCCCCTGTCGCGACCTTATGAGCCGACGAAACCTGCATTTAGGGTGGGTGCACGAGCTTTCTGACTCGCCTCCCCCTGTCGCGACCTTATGAGCCGACAAAACCTGCATTTAGGGTGGGTGCACGAGCTTTCTGACTCGCCTCCCCCTGTCGCGACCTTATGAGCCGACGAAATTAATATTGCTATTTTTCGTTGTGGCATAGCCCTGAAGATTTTAAGCTTTTTCTTTCTGATGCTTGTTGAAAATATCTATAGTTTGTTTGTTTTCACATATGCTATTCTCAAAGCTTAAGACAGGAGGGTGATAAGAATTGTTTCATCCATGGCGAATTAAGCGCTATAAAAGACTCTTATAAAAAGGCGGGTCAAATATTTCAAGTCGCCTTAAGGGCGATATAAAGGTTCTTGCAAGAGGTATCATCAAAAACAGTACTCACTTATGGAAAAGGGACCTGTTACATGGCTCTCAGGCGAGACTCAATAAAATTTACTTTGCTGGCGCCTCGGGATCATCCTGATGTGAGCTCTGGCCGACTTCGATTTGCAAGTCGCCCAGTACCCAATTGCACTTGGCCAAAGCAGCAAAGTCATCTTCATCAGTCAGAATTGATGCCAGGTCCGCCTCCAAGTCGAAAGGATTCTTGGGTCGCCGAGGAGTTAGGCTGGTCGTCACGAAGGTTGGCGGGCTGACCTTCTTGTTTCTGCTATCATAAGCCGCCTGGTATTTTGTTAAGTCAAGGCTTGCGGCAAGTTGAGTCGCGGCCAGCCGAGAGTTCTTGACGACTCGCTGATAGTCCTCTTCAACAAATTTGGACCCATCGTCCTTGAGCTGAGGAAAGCCTGCGGCTACTTCTTCTACGTTGATTTCTGGGGCATATGCCAAACAGCGACTCAGGGCAGTCAGAATACCTCTCCGGGCGGCTGACCGAGTTAATTCGCCAATCTGAGGGGGAAGTGTGGACAAGCAGCCAAGCACCTTCTTGATGGAAGTGATAGGTTCTTTGGCACCCATCACAGCTTTAACTGTCAAGACACTGCCTGTGTATAATTGCTCTGTCAGCGTGTAAATCGCCTTCAGCATCAACACACGGTCTTCTTGAAGGTTGGCGGCTCTTGGACCTGAATCATGATGATTAGCGACTTATCATAAGTAAAACAAAAAAGAAAGGAGGAGATCAAAGGTTTAAGTAAAGCTTACCAAAGACGGCTTGCGTCATGTTGGAGATATGACGCTTTAAGCCGGACAATTCTTGTTGTACGGTGGCCAGCCTAGCTTCAGCCTTCTCTGCCCTCTTCAAGGCGGCATTTTATTCAGCCTGAGCTTCTTTCAACTCGGCCTTGAGTTTTACCAGTTCGGTCAAGGCCAATTGGCATTTTTCCTCCGACTTAGCTCGGGCGTCTTGTTGTCCAGCTAAGTTTTTCCTTAAATCGCCCAGCGCCGATTCGGTCTGAGCAAGGTGTTCCTATTGAAAGTTTAAAATAAGGGCAAGTCTCAGAATTACTGCAAAGCAATATCCCTCACACTTGGGGGCTAATGTATAATTTTTTTCAGGTGAAATTATACAAAAATCAAGACCCGGCTCATCTTTTTACTGATGACCCGGTCCTTGGGGGTTACTGGTCGCGAAGGTTTTTCTAAATTTTCGAAGACCCGGCTCATCTTTTTACTGATGACCCGGCCCTTGGGGGTTAATGGGAATAATATAAGTATAACAAAATTTACCTCATGTTTGTTGTTTAACATCTTCAGCAGGTTTTTCTCCATCTCATAGCTCGCCTCCAGGCGACTTGCAAAGCCAGAACAGAGTTCCTTAAGCTCCAAATTTGCATAGTCGGAAAGTTTCGCCTTGGAGAGCCCAGACTCGGGAATGGCCTGAGAGGAGGATGCTACATGTTTGGATAAAACTGTTGCCGCCGGCTTAGAAAAGCCAGAGCCAGTAATAACTACAGCATCTGGGTCTTCTGTTGTCATCAATGGGTTCGGCGATTTAAAGGCATCCATTGTTTCCTTCGGCGACTCGGGAAGATCCACTTGAATCGCAGGCTCAGCCTGATCCGGATTGTCTTGAGTCGGAGTTGATTTCTTCGGGGGTTCTGAAGTTGCATCAGGAGTTGATCCATTGGTTTTTCTTTTCTTGGCTTGTGCCCTGACAAAAGGGAATAAGCACGTTAAGGAATTGAAAAGATCGTTATTCTCAAAAGTCGAGGCAAGGTTATCAAAAGACTTACCCCGGAACTCGAATCATTGGTGGCAGTGTTGACATCACTGAGTCACTGGAAGTGGGAGGAGAGTTCTGCAAGAGTTATACATCAATAATACAGGCGGGTTACAAATGTGATCCAAAGAAGCATGAATAATGGTTACTCATAAAAGTACCTCGCTTGGCTTTCTTTTGTTTGTTGCTGGTAGGCCAGATACCAGATCGCCAGAGTGACTTCGTGTTTTCCGGTTTGAGGCGTGTTGTGCTTTCTTCAGTAGGAAATTCGGGTCCAAATAAGCATTTGGATGTGAGAAGGGAACTTTCCCACATATTCGTCGGGCCGGCTTAGGTGGAGAAGGAGATGAATCGGAGGAAACGGAAATTACCTCAACGGAGTCTTCTTGGCTTTCGTTATCTTCGTTCTATTACAAGGAGAGGGAGAGATATAAATACGAAGGTTAATAGCAATGAATGGCGAGTGAAAGGAGGACGAATTTTTACCTCTGAAAGTGCATTGCCGACTTGAGATTCGTCAACTTCGGATGGCTCAGCTGCGGCAGATTTGCCCTTACCCTTGGTTTTCTTTGAGGGCGGCTTAGCACTTTTCATGGCTTGTTTTTTGGGCTTCCTCGACCAAAACTTATCGCCTTTCTGAAATGGCATATGTTACAAAACTACAAACACGAATGAAGCATAAAGCATAAAAACCAAGGGCGGTTTAGGTTTGTTTACCTTGGGTGCCGGGTTAGTTTTGCAGAAAGGCTTGAGGCCGATTTGGCCACATTTTCCCGCAGGCTCGCCAGTCAGCTTTTTGATAATGGTAACAATGTCCTTCTCCGTTAAAGACGTATGGAAGTAGCATTGAGGATGATCCAGGGTACCATTAAATTCACACATCATCCCGTCCCGACGGCTCAGAGGAAGGATGCGCCATTCGACCCAACAGAGGATTAGGTCGATCCCGGTAAGCCCGTTGTTCGTCAAGGATCTTAACTCGGACAATATTGGGATGAACTCTGATTCTTCCTCCTCGGTGAGCTTGTCTGGGAGTTTGAAATTGGTTGGGAGGCGAGTTGGCCTGTAGCCCAGAAGCTTGTTCTCACCAGCAGGAGATGTCTCTTGACAGTAAAACCAAGACTCGCCCCAGCCTTTGGGATGGCTAGGCATGATAAGTGAGGGGAATGGGCTATCCCTGCGGCGCTGGACGTTGACACCACCAAGTTCCAAGCTGGGGCCGTTGTGGAATTCCGTTTGGCGATTCAGATGGAAAAAATGCCAGAATAAGGGGACAGAAGGCTCGATCCGCAGATAAGCCTCACAGAGAACTTGGAATTGACACAAATTACTTATAGAGTTGGGTCCCAGATCCTGGAGGCGGACGTTCATGAAAGATAAGGCGTCTCTAAGAAACTTTGATCCGGGCGGCTTAAAACCTCGCTCCAGGTGTTCAACAAAAACGACTATCTCCCATTCCTTGGGGTTAGGGAGGTCTTCTCCGAACCCGGTGCGCCAGCCAATAACGTCCTGAGGATCCAAGCTGCCCGTTTTCACATAATCGGCTAAAATGGAGTCGTCAACCTTGGTAGGAAGCCAATCACTCTTGAAGACGGCGCCCATGCTACAAATAAGTAAAGTATGATATTACATGTCTTGGACGCTTATTGTATGGGATAAAATCAGCTCATTTAACCCACCGGGTGCTTTGGTTAAAAAAGGGTTTTTGACCCGCCAGATCAAAGGGGCGGGTTGGATCACTATGGCGACTTATGGAAGGGTGGCTATCCCCAAGGGTTGCATTCTGGGGATGGTGAAGGCATTCGTTTGAAGTACCAGGAGATGAAGACTATAAACAACTTTTTGCGAACAGTAAAAAAGGAGTGGATCTATCAGACAGACGCGAAAACCTAGAGAAAATGACTGGTCGCGACAGTTTATTATCAGATGATGCCCATCGCTTGGTGAAGATGTTGTTTTCAAGGATTCACAAGTACAGCGGATAAGTGAAGGTATTCGGGGTATTAAGCTATTCTACCGACACTCGTGTTAATCGATTCGAAGCAGATAGCATCTGTATGCAACGAGCTTCAAGAACACGGCAATGGCGGAAGCTCGAACAGAAAGTAAATCTACTCTTAAAGATAGGCGGAAGCCTAACCTGATGTTGTCGGGAGAGAAGAGTCAGCGGAGATGGGGTCCGCTGGAGAAGCGCGGGCGTCCCGTCGGGCAGAGAAGTTTCCGGCGGCGGCAAGGTTCGAAGTGAACGGCGAGGTGACCGACGGCGATGCAGTCGACGATGCCGATGGCGGATATGTTGATTGTGGCGCGAGGGTGGACGACGGCGAAAGCTCACAGGCGGCACCGGAGCTCCTCGTGTGAAGGCCGAAGGCACGGTCGACGGCGGATCCCTCGGGGCGATGCGGTTTTCTCGCTGTGCCGGTGGGGAGGAAGGTGACGGGACTGGTAGGTGAGAAGCGACAGTTCTGTCCCCCCCCCTCGGCCTATTTATCAAGGCAGGTGCAAGAATCGAGGCACCATGAGCGGGAACCGCCGGGAGATAAAAGATTCGCTATAAATGTGCGCCGAAATTTCGGGATAAATGATGCGCTAAAAGATCCGTTGGAGTTGTGGCTATCTTCCCGAAAGTCGAGGAGTAAGAAGAGGCCAATTAGTAATGGTTTGGCGACTTAAGGGATTTTCAGTGCCCAATGGCGGGTGTGCGATTTTTGACATATGAAGAAAAATGAGGGATGAATCGCCTTCAATGGAGCAGAGGTGTTGGCATGAAAAAGAAAAGGTTCAAGTCAATTTGGGGCCTAATGTTGGGGATATTACCTGTGGATGACCCGCCCTAGTTGGGCCGGGTCATCCATTGGGCGATTCACCCAAACATTTAGTTGGGCCTCGTTGTGGCCGAATCAAGGTCGTATGACGGTTGTGGCTCTTGGAAGGTCTCCAAGCTTCGGAAGATGGCGACTTAGAAACCACAGGGGTCACGAGTTGTAGAGAGAAAAGAATCCTTGTAAACCCTAGGGGATCGACCTGTATATAAAGGCGAGTCCCGGGGGACAGAGGGTAGGTTAGAAATCATCGAGTGCTAGGGTTAGGCGAGTTACGCCTTCCTTGTAATCGAATCCATATCAATACACGCCAAAGCAGGACGTAGGCTATTACCTCCTCAGAGGGGCCGAACCTGGGTAAATCGTCGTGTCTCTCCCGCTTAACCCCTTTGAGTCGCCACCAAGGTGCAATGGCTCCAGTACTAAGTCCTTTCACGAGGACATCTGCCGTGAAAAAACCACGACAAGTGTGAATATCAAAGTCCTCCTTATCTGATAACATCTCAGCACTTCCACTCTCCACTTGGATAGGTGGGGTTTTAGCTCAAAACTCTTCAATACACTGTTCATGCATCTCATCAACCATTAACATGGGATGAAACTTAACTGCACAGACACAAGTCCCATTTCCCTTACTTCCAGAACTAGGGCTTTTGTTCTTAGAGAAATTAGCTCTATCCAAATCATCAATAGGTTCATCATTCTCCCCATCCATAAAATCCTTAGCTATATCAGATTCATCTTCCAGCTTGTCCTCATCTTCAACATCAAGATCTGGATCATCATCATCCTCATCAAAGCCGTCACCAACCTAGTCAAAGCCTTCCACTGTGAACACCAGGATGTACATCTTTTTTTTCATTTCAGCGAGTCTCTCAAAGGGAATTTTGGTAGGATCCCTACAGGCTACTTTAATTCTGATTTTTCTCATAGAAACTCTTGAAGTTTCCATTCCAATCTACCTCTAATATTCCAAAACAAGAAGCAACTTGGGCAAACACCTTCCAGGCACACCACTTAGGATGGATACCTTCTACTTGGATCCAAGCTTCAGTTAGTTCTCCATAAGGTTCAAGCATTCCAGCCCACTCACAAATCTTCACAGAAACTCCATCAGTTGGTAGGTCAAAAGCTGGAAACTCAATCAGATCTTCTACTTTTTTCCATGAAGGGGATCTGAGCACAAACTTCTTCTCTTCCAACTCCCTAATCTGCCATGGCCACTCTTTACCTTTGCAGAAAATGCCATTAAGCTGAATAATCAAATCAGAAGCAGAAACTTCTCCCTTCAAGACTTTGAGAATTGCACAATTTCTGAAATTTAGCCAATTGGATTCAGAAGATACAAGTATGTCAATGTTGTAGAAACCCAGGCCTACTGTAGTACTTCCAAAGTATTCAGCAGTAGGTTGCAGTCTTGCCCAAGCTACACAATTGTTCACATTATGATTACAAGAACATATGAAACACTTTTTGGCTTCCACACAATTCCCCACATAGTGGCGAGGCCAACTGCAATTAAAACAGATCATGTCTTTGTACCTTGGGTCTAAAGGTTGCACAACAGGGGCTGGAGGAGGTACAGGCACTGCAGCTTGGATATTGTTGGTCGGGACTCCCTTAGCAGCATTGCGTGCATTGGCCTTAGGTGCTGCTGGTGCTACCACAGCCACATGGCCAGCATGGGGTGGTGGAGGAGCGCCCTGACCTCCTTTCTTAGTCGGCTGCCTCTTAGGGCGTTGTTGAGCTCGGGGATCCATGGGTTTCTTCACCACAGCCGCAAAGGATTCGCCACCATCACCACTTCCCTCACATCAGATCTTGAACTTGGTAGGAATAGGATCGAATCTTCCACGGCGAAGTATGGGGAAGCAATCTTCTACTGAGAAGCACCGAGATTGGAATAAGTCCTTCCTGACCCAGAACAGATGGGTGCCCAAAGCCGATCTAGGTTTTGGGGGAGGAGAGGGAGGGGGATGGCCACGATCTGTCCGGTGGCGGCTGGTGGAGGGGATAACCCACAGCTGACCATAAAAGTTATCCACCTCCTCTTCATTTCTGTTATATGGGCACGAAAGCGTCTTTCTCTTTTCTGTTTTCCTTTTCATCGCTGGTCCACATATCAACGGCTTACCAGCAACCTGACGACCCAAAGAGGGCCACACCTTATCTGCATCTCTGTATACTGTTCCCGCAGAAGCAGGTTCACCAGTCACACTGTCCTTCTTCGGTACACGAGCACCGTCCATATTCAAATCAAAATATTTCTGACTAATATCTTTATTAAACTCCCGAGGAATATTCCTCAAATCCTTCTCATCATCCCTAACACTGAGGTCATCTGCAGAAGCAGAAATCACCCTTGAATCATAATAGACTAGGATCTAGAAATATCACTGTCCATTTATCCATCCAATCAGGCATGTATCCTCCTCTCCCATCCCTCGGCTCTCGATCCCCTTACCCCTTCTCGCTGCCAAAGAACCTAGCTACTAAATCCATGTAATGTAGCGATTTGCATCCAATAGATCGTGCTAGTGAATCCAGGGCCGTATCAGTTGGTGAGTTGAAGCTCGAAAACGGAAACAGTGCAGTCTGCAGGCATCACCCAGAACGCCCTGCCAACCTGCCAAGTTACTTATTACTCCTTCTGTACTTCTGAGCCAACGGTTATTTGCGAATCTTCTGTACTTCTGGACCATTATACAAAGGCAGAGGCCGCCTTCCGCAAACGCTCCCGCCATAGCTGAAAACATCGTCGATCTCCAGCTTTTCAAGCCCGCCTCCGTCCTTTCCTAACCTCCCTCTGCGGGGAAAATCAGGGCGGCCATTAACGCAGATGCAGTTGCTGCAGAATCAACAACGCACTACGTCTAAAATCAACATATCTCAATTTATTGGTAACCTACGCAACAGCCTTTTCTTCTTATTTACAGCTCATAAAGCCACCTACTAGACGTTGGACTGAATCAACATCAGTCAGAGATTTTGCTTGGCATTTCCCATCAAATACAAAGCCAGAACCAGACGAACTCCATCTATTTCAGATCTCAATTTCGACATCATACCTACTCGTATATCTCAGACAGACAGTGCCAAGAATTGCAGTACGTACGCGAACCAACTTGGAAAACAGAGTGGTAGATCCATGTAGATTTGACAGATTTGAAATGGATGGTTCTCAAATGAAGATTCAACTACCCAAAATCAGTTACACAAATACATAATCTTACTAGTACAACGCGATCGTCGTCACCGCTACAGAGACACACACACCAAGGGGTGCACCGGATCACCAGCGCGCCCCAACCCAGATTTCAAATTTACAGCCTAGCAACAACGACACAGCCCGGACATCTCGACTAACAGCACAGAACAGGAGAAGCAGCTACTGGAAATCTATCGCCAAGCCGGCAAGCCCTAGGATCTCTCACGCGGGAGCCTACTTCTTGGCCTTCTTGGCGGGGGCCTTCTTCGCCGGCGCCGCCTTCTTGGCGGGCGCGGACTTCTTCACCGGTGCGGATCTCTTGGTGGGCGGCTTCCTGGCTGCCGGCTTCTTGGGGGCGGCGGCGGCGGCCGGCGCCTTCTTCCCTGGCGCGTCCTTGGCGGAGGTCTTGGCCGCCTTGGCGGGGCGGCCCTTCGGCTTGGCTGCGGCCTTGGTCTTGGCAGGGGCCTTGGCCTTGGGCTTGGCGGCTGCCTTCGGCTTCGCGGCGGCCTTGGTCTTGGCTGGGGCCTTGGCCTTGGGTTTGGCGGCGGCCTTCTTCGCGGGTGACTTGGCGGCGGCCTTCTTCGCTGGCGCCTTGGCCTTGGGCTTCTTGGCGGTGGGCTTCTTCTTGGCCGCCGGCTTGCGCTTGGCCGGGGCGGCCGACAGCTTGTAGGAGGCCTTGACCTTGGTCAGCTTGCCAGAAGCGACCAGCTTCTTGAGCTGCACCGACAGCATCTTGCGGAAGTTGGCCGGGAGGTGCGCCTTGTGCTTGTCCTCGACGAACTTGGCGATGGCGATGGTGCTCGACCCGCCCCTCTCCTTGAGCGCGGTGATCGCCTCCGACACCATCTGCGCAGACACAAGCACGAGCGAGACGAGTGAGATACAAGGCAAGAAGGAACAGACAGCAATTCGAGCGAGAATGGAGCGAGATTCAGCGAAGGACTCTGGGTTTACCTCGGCGTAGGTGGGGTGCGCGGGGGTGGCGCGGGGCTTCCTAGGAGCGGACGGCTTCTTGGCCTTGGCAGCCTTGACCTTGGTCTCCTTGGCCGGCTTCGCGTCGCCGGCGGCGGCCTCAGCCGTGGTCTCCACGACGGGGTCGGCGGCCACCTCCACCTCAGGGGCCGGAACGTCGGCAGCCACGTCGGTCGACATTGCAGCGGGGAAGCGAGGGAAGAGGTGAGCGCTGGTGGTTGCTTGCCGGAGCTGAGAGAGATGCGTGAGCTGAGGCGCGGTGGTGGGTGAGGAGGTCGTGGCGGAGCAAGCGGTGGTTAAATAGTGGGAGACGTCGGGAAGACGGGGGAGGCCGAATGCCGCGCGCTGATTGGTCAAGGGGGCATACCCACGGATCGCCCCCCTAAGCGGCCGTCATCAAACCTGGCCCGTCCGATCCGTTTCCATCCGACGGCCGTCCACGCGCCCCATCGGGTGCCGCGGATTGCTTCCCCCCCCCCCCCTGGTTGGCCCTCCCCGGCTCAGGAACCAGCCTCCGGACCTCCAGAGTGTGCTTCTCCTCTCGATTTCCGATCAAATATCGCTCGATCGGATCCACAAATTCGAATGTAGTTTTTTGCATCGTGTAGGTAAGGACCATAGCTTTGCAACTGTATCGAGTTTGTGTGATTTGGTTGAGTATTCCGGGAGAAATGACCCGGTGATCAGGGACTGGTCTGGATGGTGCCTTTGTGTGAGTTCGCCGGAGATTATCGGCCGGCGGACCGGGGTACTCCGGGGAAAAATGGTATTTTACGGCATGGATATGTAGCTGGTTAACGTATCAATCTGTTGGTACCGGAAACGTGTCGATCCGACGTCATTTGGATGGGCTGCGAGGCGACGGAACGCGACACAAGTTGCACAGCTTGTGGCACCCTTTGCTGGTGGTGTGTGAGTTCGGCCCTGCTTTGCACCGTTTTCCGGCGCGGTGGCCGGCCGGCTCGCCGGAGAACCGACGTCCTCCGGCAGCTGCGGACATGGGGAAGCCGTTCCAGCTGCCGCATTTGGGTTGCCACATTCGAGTTGGGATTAATTTGCATTGGAGTGATCGGTGGTTGTTCTTGTGGGTGGGGAGAGTCCACCAGGTGATGCAAGCTGGCTTGTTCTACCTCTGAGACCAAAATTCTTGATGATTTCGTATGATCTCTCGATGTACAATGCAAATCTGCATCTAGTATTTGATGGAACGACGAGCTGCATTGGAAATTTTGAAAGTTTTCGATACTGTTCGTACCAACAGGAGACATGTCCAGGAAGAGGTCAACGTTGGGCTGGGTGTGGTGCTCTCAAGCCGAACATGATGATCGATCAAGCTGGTCAGTTCGACATTCCAACACATGGAATTCAAAAAGTATCGAAGTTTGAAAATACAAATGACGAGCCAAGGATTATGGAGAAGATCAGCAAAAGGCAAATTTGTTTGGTTGAAACTGAGTGGCACCACCAAACAGCTGCATGGTCTCGGCTCATGGTGAACCGGCGTAGCATGTGCAAACTCAAGAACTCGTTTCATCTTGATCTTAAGCATTCAAATAGATGTATCACAATCTGCAGCACCATACGAGGGTCAAGAACGATTAACAGCAGGAAATCGTACGGCATATTGCGCCAATACACGGAAGAAGAGGATGGACGAGTGTGTTCTTGGCAGGGCTGCGGTGCAGGTGTCGCAACCATCAGCTCGGCCATTCATCTGTGTCGCCATGGATTGATCTCATCAGCTCATGGGTTTGGGTTTAACTCAGACACTTAATCATCTAGGAGTTCTAACCATGATGCAATCGATTGAATCATGCGAAGACAAGCGTACAAGTTCGTTCACTTGGTTTGATGCACCGGTGAACCCATGTCATGGCAGACAATTCCACGGTCCACATCACACTCCACTTCTAATAGCTAGACTAGACCACCCCATCTTTCTTATCTCGTTTTAGCATCTCAAAAATCAAATCGAATTGTCACGGAGCCTAATCTGGCTAGACATCTTGCTATCTGTACTACTGGCGTTGGTGATTTGCCCGGATTTGGGGTGTTCTTCGACAGGATAACCGATATAGCAAATGCAAGGTGATGATGGCGCAGTTGAACGAAGTGCTCGTTGAACTCCTCTGTGACCAAGACGATTTTTGCTCCGGCGAAGTACGCCTGTGTTCCATCCAGCTCTGTTTTGTTTTCCAGAACTACGTACGCCGCCGGCGATCAAGCGGCTGGGAGCAAAAGTGCCCGGCGCTGCTTGTGATCTTGATTGGCATGTCGTCCTCGGAGTATGTAGGATCATATATACCCGGGGTACTCGATCATCTCGCTTTCCAAGAACATCAACGGTGCAATAAGAATGTCTCATTTCATGTGTTCGCACAAAATTCAGTGAGGCATGTGCCTTTTTGTTCTTACCACGGCAAAACCACACAACGTATGTCTTTAAAAAATTGTTGCGGTTTTTTCGGTGAGGCGTACCTAGAAAGTATTTTAAGTGGGGGCATGTTCTTTAAAAAATCAACAAATTTAAGCATACTTTTCAAAAACCACACGCAAATATTGTTGCGGTTTCAATTTTTGAGTGGGGGCCTAGGCCCCCATTCACCTCAACGTAGGTACACCCCTGCTCCCACCATAGCATGCCCCTTGCGCAATGTATGGTGTCGCCTCATGCGTGATCGATGTGTGCACCGTCACGACGGTACATCGTCACACGACACACGCAAGATTGGTGCACGACTCATTCTTCAAGAACATCAGTGGTGAGAATGGACCGGCTAAAAGTTGAGATTGGAGAAACTTTGGTTGATACTCCCCTCCTAGACCATGATCAACAATGTGTGTTACATCTTATGTTCGGATACCGCTACCCGCTTGGAAGGCACATGGATAGGAGGGGATGACGGTGAGCTGATCATTACATGGTTTGTAGAAAAAAGAACGAGTTGAGGGAACCTTCTAGAATCTTAGGATTCGATAACAATAGAGCCCCTCCCCTCTCCCCCACCGTCCTCTGGCGCCAAACTGGAAACTACAAGCTTTGTAGTGATATTAATGCATGTGTTGGACTAGCCATGTCGACTCATGCTCGAAAGAGCATGCATTGATTGCCACCTCATTTTAACTTCATCCATCGCTTGTGATCGGAGCAACTATTTTTCTTAAAATTACGACCTTACACTCCTTTAGGTTTTGTAGATCGTCCGCTCGGGCTCTAATGAGGGGTTCGGTCGACAACTGACTCGTGGCCTAGAGAGCATATATTGATTACTATCCCTTTTTAACTTCGTCCAACAATGTCAAGGGAAGCTAACACATCCATCTACATGTGCACATTACACAACATTCCATTTTAAGATCAATAGGGTCTATGCTGATTTATTGTGCCCAAAAGGCAATAGCCTATTGTGTTTGCTAAATTAATGCCAATCGCTTGGAATTTGTTCACGCGCCAGTCACTTTTGCTTCACGCGAGGTCAAAGCTGGGACGGCGTGAGGAGTGCCGCCCACGGCGAGGCCATGGCCGCATACGAACAGGAGTCGGCGGTAGCAAGTCTGAAACTTGGTAGTGCGGGAGAGGGGTCGCCAGAGTTGTTCGTCGGGAGGGCTGAGTGGGAGAGCTTAGAGGGATGGTCGAGAGTGTCAGCCAACACGGTGATGGAGGAAGGCCAGAGGGGAGGACGAGGCAGTATGCGACAACGCCCGTCGGCCCGGGGAGGAGGAGGCAAATGGTTAGGGTTAGGTATACCGGCGGCCGTGTGAGGAAGAAAAAGGGGAGGCTGAAGATGAACAATACATGGTTTGTTTCCGGCCATCGGATGAATATCTAGGGGTCATGAATGAAAGTGAGTGATGCAGAATTTATTTTCAGGCGCATGCATATAGGCGCTCCCATGACTTACACCATGGAACATTAATTGTCCTTCTATCCATTTTAAAAACCGCAATCAATTAAAATTAGAACGATTAAGCCAGAGATTAATTGTCAAGAAGATGAAAAATCTCATATTTCATTTCTCCCGGGCGATGGATCATCGTGATATCGGATCATATTAGACTTGGGCCCTGTTTGGAACCACCCAGATTATATAATCTATTACGTCTCCAAACAGGACAGCTTATGGTGTAGATTATAAAAACTAAATTGATAGATTATTAAAAACTCATAATCTACTCCACACCAGCTAAAATCAGATTATGGATTGCTAATGACCCATTACCCTTGTAAAGTTGGAGATAATTACATTCTACTACCGCCACCCTCCTCTTTTAACTTTTTTTTAAAAAAGGCAGAAAGGTCATTATGCAATGTAAAACCTGAATTACAGTTTGTATAATTTGGTCTTCAAACATGTTCATCTAGATTATTTTTATAAACCCGATTATATAATCTATCTTCACAATTCAGATTATTATAATTTATTATGGTTCCAAACAGGGCCTTGGTAGGTTGAACCCAAAGCCTAGCAAATTCGGATAACAATTGCACACCTCCTTTTGACTGGTGTATAAATAAAAATGCTGGAAATTAATGGTACTTAACAGGGACATTCTCCATTTAAAATGAGGTCGCAAGACCCAGTCTACTCGCCAAGTTCGAAAATGCAAACGACGAGCCAGAGACTACCGAGGAGACGTGTACTGCCATTGCCCGGCGGCTCTGCACGCGTGGTCTCGATTCATCGTGGGACTGAGTGAGCGGCCATGCTGTATGCAAACTCGCAAGCCCATTTCACAGGGGATGTTGAGCATCCAAACAGACGGATTATAAATTTGCGGCAACTGATCATGTTGCCTGTACACCGAATACACAGCAGCTCTGTGCAGGAATGGATGAGGTGCTCTTGGCAGGGGTGTGCCATCAGTTCAGCCATACATGTGCTCATCATGGAATGGATCTATCCCATTAGCTAATGGAATTTCAGTTAACGCTGTCATTTACCACTCATGCCCTCAACCAATAACAATGCAAAGACATATAAACACATCCACATGTAGTCGAGTGGGGGTCGGGGCCAAATGATGAATGGCTGGAACGAACACGCCCATGTTTTTCTGAGCGCACGACACAAAGGGTGAACATCTTTCGGGCCATGAGGACGGTGTCGAATCAGTGGATGTAGAAGCTCATTCCCCCCTCCTTCACGAGAAAAACACAGCGATATTAGATTTTAATTTTCATTAAAAAAGGACATGGAACATATTCCTATAAAGAAAATAAGGTTGCCTTATGAATCCATGATGAGGGTTACTTATAGTTTGAGCACCAAAGACGGCAATACGTGATTCTATCGCCTTATGCCTAACTAAGGGCGTTAAACAATACCGTTTGTTGAGAGGCAGCGCAATGAATTTATCTTTGTTTTTTGTTTTCTGTTTTGTTGTGTCCACACCATCATAATTCTGTTCTGATTGTGTTTTTTGTGTTTCTTTTTGTGTTTGAGCCAAGTAAAACCTTTATGACTAATTTTGGTGATGATTGTTTGATCTTGCTGAAAAAGACAGAAACTCTGCGCTCACGAAATTATTTTTCATTCCTATCCAGAAAGAGCTTTTGAGTTGATTCTTTTTGCTGCTGGTTGATATGCCAATTGCCCAAATTTTCATAATTTTTTAGAATTTTTAAGATACCAGAAGTATACAGATTGCTACAGAGTGGTTTGTTTTTTACAGATTCTGTTTTTGTTGTGTTGATTGCTTATTTTGATGAAACTATGGATAGTGTCGGGGGTACTAGCCATGGTAAAGTGAGAATACAGTAATATAACACCAATATAAATATAATTCAAGTTTGCTACAGTACCTAAAGAGTTGGTAGTTTGTTTTCTTGTACTAATGATATCACGAGTTTCTGTTTAAGTTTTGTTTTGTGAAGTTTTTCAAGTTTTGGGTGATGTTCTCATGAACAATGGGATAAAGAGTGAAAAGAGCTCAAGCTTGGGGATGCCTAAGGCATCCCAAGAGGACACCAAAAAGCCTAAGCTTGGGGATGCCCCGGGAAAGCTTGGGGTAGTACCACTTTGCTAGTGGTAGTAAAAAAAATTACTACCGCTAACTGAGCGGTAGTACCGCTCGTCCAGCGACAGTAAAAATTTACTATCGTTCTGGGAGCGGTAGTATCGTGCCCCCATTGACAAAAACACCTGGAAACTTTGCCCTCCTTGTATGCAAACACTATGAACTTTGCTAGGGGAAGAGAAACAACAGAGGGAAAAAACCAGGTGAAGATAAAGAAGACATGCACACACTTGAACACATAACCGCAACTTGTGACGAAGAGAGGGCGGTGGCCGGAGCCACCAATGTTTGAGAAAAATGGTATGACTCCGCGAAGAATTATCCTTGGGTTCATGACCACAACTCGTCTTTGAAGCACAAGTGCCATCAACAATGGCTAATGTGAAAGATTTGATCACTTTATGCTTAATGGGGGGAGGGAAGGTTCATTGAGAGAACAACACTCCCCCTATGTCCATGCCTACACCTAGAGCCAAATATAATGACGAGTGAGGTGTGATGTGCCTACTTTCAATCCACATTACTTGAATCATTGATGTTTAGATCATGCCTTAACTCTCGAAACCTTGCTTCGTCTAGAGGTTTAGTGAAAATATCTGCAAGTTGCTTTTGACTGTTGATGAAGAGGACCTCAATATCTCCTTGCTTGATATGATCTCGAATGAAATGATGACGAATAACAATATGGTTGGTCTTGTTATGTTGCACCGGATTGAGAGATATCTTGATGGCACTCTCATTGTCACATAGAAGAGGCACTTTCTCACAAGTGACACTGTTATCCTTTAAAGTTCGCCTCATCCATAATAATTGAGCACAACAACTTGCGACAGCTACATACTCAGCCTCGGTAGAAGAAAGTGACACACAATTTTGTTTCTTCGAAGACCAACTTACCAAAGAGTGACCAAGGAATTGACATCCTCCAGAGGTTGACTTCCTTCCGACACAGTCTCCGACCCAACCTGAGTCAGAGTAATTGATAACCCACAAGTGTAGGGGATCGCAACAGTTTTTGAGGGTAGAGTATTCAACCCAAATTTATTGATTCGACACAAGGGGAAGCGAAAGAATATTCTCAAGTATTAGCAGATGAGTTTGTCTGATTCAACCACACCTAAAAGATTAGTGTCTGCAAGCAAAGTATTAGTAGCGAAGTAGTATGATAACAATGGTGTCAGAAAAAGATCTGTTGACGGCAAACTATTCCTAACTGTTGTATCAATGTCGCCAGTGAATAGCACGTGGACGGGGAACTATTCCTCCCTGGCATGGTGTCGGAAAAGTCTTGCAGCAGGTAACAACAAAGTAGCAAGTAACAACAGTAGCAACAGTGGTAGCAAGGAACAACAGTAGTGACAGCAGCAACAGAGTAACATCAGTAGCAGCAAAGTAACGTAGCAAGGACCAGTAGTAAAAGACTCGTAGGCAGTGGATCGGTGATGGATGAGTATAACGGATGTGATTCATCATGTAACAGCTATAACACGCAGAGATATGTAACTAGCTCCCGTTCGTCAATCTAATGTAGGCATGTATTCCGTATGTAGTCATACATGCTTAGGGAAAAGAACTTGCATGACATCTATTGTCCACCCCTCCCGTGGCAGCGGGGTCCTAATGGAAACTACGGGATATTAAGGTTCTCCTTTTAATAAAGAACCGGACCAACGCATTAACACGCGGTGAATACATGAACTCCTCATACTATGGTCATCTCCGGGAGTGGTTCCGGCTATTGTCACTCCGGGGTTGCCGGGTCATAACACATAGTAGGTGACTACAACTTGCAAGATAGGATCTAAAACACACATATATTGGCGACAACATAATAGGTTCAGATCTGAAATCATGGCACTCGGGCCCTAGTGACAAGCATTAAGCATGGCAAAGTAGTAGCAACATCAATCTCAGAACATAGTGGATACCAGGGATCAATCCCCGTCAAAACTAACTCGATTACATGATAGATCTCATCCAACGCATCACCGTCCAGCAAGCCTACAATGAGATTACTCACGAACGATGAAGAGCATCATGGAATTGTCGATGGAGGAAGGTTGATGATGACTATGGCGACGATCTCCCCTCTCCGGAGCCCAAAACGGACTCCACATCTGCTCTCCAGATGAAGAACAGGGGGTGGCGGCGCCTCCGTATCGTAAAACGCGATGAATCCTTCTCTCTGATTTTTTTTCGAGCGGGACGGAAGATATAGAGCTGAGTTTGGAGGCGGTGGTGCCACGTGGGCCCCACAATCTCTATGTTACACGTCTCCTCAATGAGTCCGGTAGACTTGTTGAGAACACGGTAAGCATGAGAGTTTGTAGCATAACCAACAAATATTCCCTCCTCAGCTTTAGCTTCGAATTTAGACAAACGAACACTTTTCTTGAGTATGAAACACTTACAACCGAACACCCGGAAGTACTTGAGATTGGGCTTGTTCCCAGAAGAATCTCATATGGAGTCTTGTTCAAGCCTTTGCGGAGGTAGAGCCGATTGGATGCATGACATGCGGTGCTAATGGCTTCGGCCCAAAAGTTGTAGAAAGATTTGAAGTCCACCATCATGGTTCTTGTCGCGTCCATCAACGTCCGGTTCTTCCTCTCTGCCACACAGTCCCGTTGGGGGGCATAGGGTGCTGAATATTGGTGCTTGATCCCCTCGTCACTAAGGAACTCATTCAAGGTGTAGTTCTTGAACTTGACGCCGTTGTCACTTCTAATCATCAAAATATTTGCTTCATGTTGAAGTTGAGCTTCATTAGCAAAGTCGATGACAGTTTGTTGAGTCTCACTCTTCTTCTTGAAGAAGTATACCCCAATGTACCTCGAGTAGTCATCCACAATCACCAAGCAATACTTTCTTCCCCCAAGATTATCAAAATATGGAGGACCAAAGAGATCCATGTGAAGGAGCTCTAAAGGCCTTTTAGAATAGATGATAGTTGTGGGACGGTGAGCTGTTTCATGAAGCTTTCCTTCAATACAAGCATTGCAAGCACGGTCTCTGGCAAAACTCACATTTATTAGTCCATGAACATGGTCCCCTTTGAGGAGACTTTGCAAAGATCTCATATTGACATGAGCTAGCCAGCGATGCCATAGCCAACCCACATCAACTTTAGCCATAATAAAAAAAAAGCAGCTGAGTTTGGAAGCGGTGGTGCCACGTGGGCCCCACAAGCCCTCACGGCGTGGCCAGGGGTGGCCACGGCCTGTGGGCTTGTGGCCCACTGGCACACCTCCACCAGTGGATCTTTGCGCATGTATTTTTCATTTATTCCAGAAAAATTCTCCATAAATTTTCAGGACATTTCGAGAACTTTTATTTCTGCACAAAAAGAACACCATGGCAATTCTGCTGAAAACAGCGCCAGTCCGGGTTAGTTTCATTCAAATCATGCAAATTAGAGTCCAAAACAAGGACAAAAGAGTTCGGGAAAATAGATACGACGGAGACGTATGAGTAACCTACTAAAGTAAAGCTTTCTCCTTTGGGGTACCATAAGCCAAAGTTTGGGGTATGAGCCAAATATCTAAAGATTCGTTTGAAAGCCGCATAGTGGCTTTCCTTTGGTGCGGATTGAAACCGTGCACAAATTCCCACACTCAGCATGATATTTGGTCTAGATGCACAAAGGTAAAGTAAGAATCCAATCATGGAGCGATATACCTTTTGATCCACTGCTTTACCATTGGGATCATTGTCGAGCTTGCATTTGGTCGGCATGCGAAATTTGACCGGCTTCTCGGTCATTAGTGCAGCAAATTCTTCATTGAAATATTTGTTAGGAGAACCAAATATAATATCATCAACATATAGTTGGCATATGAACAAATCCCCTTTGACCTTTTTGGTTAAAAGGGTGGGATCAATTTTCCCAATCTCAAACCCACGATATTGCAACAACTCAGTTAGGTACTCATACCACGCACATGGAGATTGTTTAAGGCCGTAGAGTGCCTTGTTGAGTTTGTATACATGAGTGGGGAGCTTGGGATCGTCGAATCCCGGGGGTTGTTTGACATATACCAACTCATTTAAAGTACCATTAAGAAAATCACTCTTCACATCCATTTATTGCAATTTAAAACCATGATGAGAAGCAAATGCAAGCAACATGCGAATAGATTCAAGACGAGCGACAAGAGCAAAGGTTTCACTGTAGTCGATACCCTCGACTTGGGAGTAGCCTTGAGCCACCAGTCTTGCCTTGTTTCTAATGACAACACCATTTGCATCCTGCTTGTTCTTAAAGATCCATTTGGTTCCAATGACATTATGTTTCTCTATTGGCCTTGGCACTAATTCCCAAACTTGATTGCCCTCGAAGTTGTTAAGTTCATCATGCATGGCTCCATGCCAATCCTCATCATCGAGCGCATCATGTACCTTTTGGGGTTCAACACACGAAACAAATGCGTGATGCATACAAAAGTTTGATAATTGTTGATGAGCGGTTACCCCCTTTTCGAAGCTACCAAGCACATTCTTGAAGATATGTTGTCGAACTCAGAGCCTGTTAGCTATCCTGGCAGCGCGACGCTTCAAGCCTTTCCTACTTGATACTTTAGAAGTTTCTTCTTGAACATCTTGAGCACCGTTTTGAGCTTGCTCACTAGTTTTTCCTTGATCTTGTGGTTGCACTTGATCTTGAGCAAACTCGGAGTCTTGAGCATGATCTTGGACATAATTTGGTGCGACACCATCTTCATGAGGTTGATCTTGTCCTTGATCTTGTTCATCGGGTTGAAGGCCTTCACTTTGTTCTTCGGAAGCGTGTGGGTCTAGCGAGGGTGATGGCTTTACTTGAGTAGAGCATTGTCCTTCTCCTTTGGCCACAAGGGGTTCCTCAATGGGGAGTATTTGACCAATCCCCATTCTTCTTATGGCTCGAGGAGGAATTTCATCACCTACATCACAAAGACCACTTTGCTCCACTTGGGAGCCATTATTTTCATCAAACTCTACGTTACACGTCTCCTCAATGAGTCCGGTAGACTTGTTGAGAACACGGTAAGCATGAGAGTTTGTAGCATAACCAACAAATATTCCCTCCTCAGCTTTAGCTTCGAATTTAGACAAACGGACACTTTTCTTGAGTATGAAACACTTACAACCGAACACCCGGAAGTACTTGAGATTGGGCTTGTTCCCGGAAGAATCTCATATGGAGTCTTGTTCAAGCCTTTGCGGAGGTAGAGCCGATTGGATGCATGACATGCGGTGCTAATGGCTTCGGCCCAAAAGTTGTACAAAGATTTGAAGTCCACCATCAAGGTTCTTGTCGCGTCCATCAACGTCCGGTTCTTCCTCTCTGCCACACAGTCCCGTTGGGGGGCATAGGGTGCTGAATATTGGTGCTTGATCCCGTCGTCACTAAGGAACTCATTCAAGGTGTAGTTCTTGAACTTGACGCCGTTGTCACTTTTAATCATCAAAATCTTTGCTTCATGTTGACGTTGAGCTTCATTAGCAAAGTCGATGACAGTTTGTTGAGTCTCACTCTTCTTCTTGAAGAAGTATACCCCAATGTATCTTGAGTAGTCATCCACAATCACCAAGCAATACTTTCTTCCCCCAAGATTATCAAAATATGGAGGACCAAAGAGATCCATGTGAAGGAGCTCTAAAGGCCTTTTAGAATAGATGATAGTTATGGGACGGTGAGCTCTTTCATGAAGCTTTCCTTCAATACAAGCATTGCAAGCACGGTCTCTGGCAAAACTCACATTTATTAGTCCATGAACATGGTCCCCTTTGAGGAGACTTTGCAAAGATCTCATATTCACATGAGCTAGCTAGCGATGCCATAGCCAACCCACATCAACTTTAGCCATAATAAAAAAAGCAGTTGAGTTTGGAGGCGGTGGTGCCACGTGGTCCCCACAAGCCCTCACGGCGCGGCCAGGGGGGTGGTCGCGGCCTGTGGGCTTGTGGCCCACTGGCACACCTCCTCCGGTGGATCTTTGCGCATGTATTTTTCATTTATTCCAGAAAAATTCTCCGTAAATTTTCAGGACATTTCGAGAACTTTTATTTCTGCACAAAAAGAACACCATGGCAATTTTGCTGAAAACAGCGTCAGTCCGGGTTAGTTTCATTAAAATCATGCAAATTAGAGTCCAAAACAAGGACAAAAGATTTCGGGAAAATAGATACGACGGAGACGTATGAGTAACCTACTAAAGTAAAGCTTTCTCCTTTGTGGTACCATAAGGCAAAGTTTGGGGTATGAGCCAAATATCTAAAGATTCGTTTGACAGCCGCATAGTGGCTTTCCTTTGGTGCGGATTGAAATCGTGCACAAATTCCCACACTCAGCATGATATTTGGTCTAGATGCACAAAGGTAAAGTAAGAATCCAATCATGGAGCGATATACCTTTTGATCCACTGCTTTACCATTGGGATCATTGTCGAGCTTGCATTTGGTCGGCATGCGAAATTTGACCGGCTTCTCGGTCATTAGTGCAACAAATTCTTCATTGAAAGATTTGTTAGGAGAACCAAATATAATATCATCAACATATAGTTGGCATATGAACAAATCCCCTTTGACCTTTTTGGTTAAAAGGGTGGGATCAATTTTCCCAATCTCAAGCCCACGATATTGCAACAAGTCAGTAAGGTACTCATACCACGCACGTGGGGATTGTTTAAGGCCGTAGAGTGCCTTCTTGAGTTTGTATACATGAGTGGGGAGCTTGGGATCGTCGAATCCCTGGGGTTGTTTGACATATACCAACTCATTTAAAGTACCATTAAGAAAATCGCTCTTCACATCCATTTATTGCAATTTAAAACCATGATGAGAAGCAAATGCAAGCAACATGTGAATAGATTCAAGACGAGCGACAAGAGCAAAGGTTTCGCTGTAGTCGATACCCTCGACTTGGGAGTAGCCTTGAGCCACCAGTCTTGCCTTGTTTCGAATGACAACACCATTTGCATCCTGCTTGTTCTTAAAGATCCATTTGGTTCCAATGACATTATGTTTCTCTATTGGCCTTGGCACTAATTCCCAAACTTGATTGCGCTTGAAGTTGTTAAGTTCATCATGCATGGCTCCATGCCAATCCTCATCATCGAGCGCATCATGTACCTTTTGGGGTTCAACACACGAAACAAATGCGTGATGCATACAAAAGCTTGATAATTGTTGACGAGCGGTTACCTCCTTTTCGAAACTACCAAGCACATTCTTGAAGATATGTTGTCGAACTCGGAGCCTGTTAGCTATCCTGGCAGCGCGACGCTTCGAGCCTTTCCTACTTGATACTTTAGAAGTTTCTTCTTGAACATCTTGAGCACCGTTTTGAGCTTGCTCACTAGTTTTTCCTTGATCTTGTGGTTGCACTTGATCTTGAGCAAACTCGGAGTCTTGAGCATGATTTTGGACATAATTTGGTGCGACACCATCTTCATGAGGTTGATCTTGTCCTTGATCTTGTTCATCGGGTTGAGGGCCTTCACTTTGTTTTTCGGAAGCGTGTGGGTCTAGCGAGGGTGATGGCTTTACTTGAGTAGAGCATTGTGTTGGGGAACGTCGCATGGGAAACAAAAAATTTCCTACGCGCACGAAGACCTATCATGGTGATGTCCATCTACGAGAGGGGATGAGTGATCTACGTACCCTTGTAGATCGTACAGCAGAAGCGTTAGAGAACGCGGTTGATGTAGTGGAACGTCCTCACGTCCCTCGATTCGCCCCGCGAACAATCCCGCGATCAGTCCCACGATCTAGTACCGAACGGACGGCACCTCCGCGTTCAGCACACGTACAACTCGACGATGATCTCGGCCTTCTTGATCCAGCAAGAGAGACGGAGAGGTAGAAGAGTTCTCCGGCAGCGTGACGGCGCTCCGGAGGTTGGTGATGATCTTGTCTCAGCAGGGCTCCGCCCGAGCTCCGCAGAAACGCGATCTAGAGGAAAAACTATGGAGGTATGTGGTCGGGCAGCCGTGAGAAAGTCGTCACAAATCAGCCCTAATTGCTCCATATATATAGGAGGAGGGAGGGGGACCTTGACTTGGGGTCCAAGGGACCCTCAAGGGGTCGGCCGAGCCAAGGGGGGAGGACTCCCCCCCCAAACCGAGTTGGACTTGGTTTGGTGGGAGGAGTCCCCCTCCCTTCCCACTTCCTCCCTCTTTTTTTTCCTTTTCCTTTGATTCTTTATTCTTGGCGCATAGGCCCCCTTGGGGCTGTCCCACCAGACCACTAAGGGCTGGTGTATCTCCCCGAAGCCTATGGGCTTCCCCGGGGTGGGTTGCCCCCCCGGTGAACTCCCGGAACCCATTCGTCATTCCCGGTACATTCCCGGTAACTCCGAAAACCTTCCGGTAATCAAATGAGGTCATCCTATATATCAATCTTCGTTTCCGGACCATTCCGGAAACTCTCGTGACGTCCGTGATCTCATCCGGGACTCCGAACAACATTCGGTAACCAACCATATAACTCAAATACGCATAAAACAACGTCGAACCTTAAGTGTGCAGACCCTGCGGGTTCGAGAACTATGTAGACATGACCCGAGAGACTCCTCGGTCAATATCCAATAGCGGGACCTGGATGCCCACATTGGATCCTACATATTCTACGAAGATCTTATCATTTGAACCTCAGTGCCAAGGATTCGTATAATCCCGTATGTCATTCCCTTTGTCCTTCGGTATGTTACTTGCCCGAGATTCGATCGTCAGTATCCGCATACCTATTTCAATCTCGTTTACCGGCAAGTCTCTTTACTCGTTCCGTAATACAAGATCCCGCAACTTACATTAAGTTACATTGCTTGCAAGGCTTGTGTGTGATGTTGTATTACCGAGTGGGCCCCGAGATACCTCTCCGTCACACGGAGTGACAAATCCTAGTCTTGATCCATACTAACTCAACGAACACCTTCGGAGATACCTGTAGAGCATCTTTATAGTCACCCAGTTACGTTGCGACGTTTGATACACACAAAGCATTCCTCCGGTTTCCGTGAGTTATATGATCTCATGGTCATAGGAACAAATACTTGACACGCAGAAAACAGTAGCAACAAAATGACACGATCAACATGCTACGTCTATTAGTTTGGGTCTAGTCCATCACATGATTCTCCTAATGATGTGATCCCGTTATCAAGTGACAACACTTGCCTATGGCCAGGAAACCTTGACCATCTTTGATCAACGAGCTAGTCAACTAGAGGCTTACTAGGGACAGTGTTTTGTCTATGTATCCACACAAGTATTGTGTTTCCAATCAATACAATTATAGCATGGATAATAAACGATTATCATGAACTAAGAAATATAATAATAACTAATTTATTATTGCCTCTAGGGCATATTTCCAACAGTCTCCCACTTGCACTAGAGTCAATAATCTAGTTCACATCACCATGTGATTCCAACGAATCCAACACCCATATAGTTATGGGGTCTGATCACGTCTTGCTCGTGAGAGAGGTTTTAGTCAACGGTTCTGAAACTTTCAGATCCGTGCGTTCTTTACAAATCTTTATGTCATCTTATAGATGCTGCTACTACGTGCTATTCGGAAATGCTCCAAATATATATACTCTACTATACGAATCCGTTTCACTACTCATAGTTATTCGGATTAGTGTCAAAGCTTGCATCGACGTAACCCTTTACGACGAACTCTTTAACCACCTCCATAATCGAGAAAAATTCCTTAGTCCATTAGTTACTAAGAATAAATTTTGACCGCTGCTAGTGATTCAATCATGGATCACTCTCTGTACCTCTCAACATACTTTGAGTCAAGGCACACATTAGGTGCGGTACACAGCATGGCATACTTTAGATTCTACGGCTAAGGCATAGAAGACGACCTTCGTCTATTCTCTTTATTCTGCCGGGGTCGGGTTTTGAGTCTTACTCAAATTCACACCTCACAACGCAACCAAGAACTCCTTCTTTGCTGATCTATTTTGAACTCCTTCAAAAACTTGTCAAGGCATGCATCTTGTTGAAACTTCCATTAAGCGCTTTCAATCTATCTCCATAGATCTTTGATGCTCAACGTTCAAGTAGCTCAATCCAGGTATTCCTTTGAAAACTCCTTTCAAACAACCTTGTATGTTTTACAGAAATTCTACATTACTTCTGATCCACAATATGTCAACCACATATACTTATCAGAAATTCTATAGTGCTCCCACTCACTTCTTTGGAAATACAAGTTTCTCATAAACCTTGTACAAACCCAAAATCTTTGATCATCTCATCAAAGTGTATATTCCAACTCCGAGATGCTTGCACCAGTCCATTGAAGGATCACTGGAGCTTGCATACTTGCTAGTATCTTTAGGATCGACAAAACCTTCTGGTTGTATCACATACAATGTTTGCTCAAGGAAACCGTCGAGAAAACAATGTTTTGACATCCTACATGCAATATTTCATAAATAATGCATCAACAACTAACATAATTCTAACAGACCTTTAGCATCGCTACGAGTGAGAAAGTCTCATCATAGTCAACTGTTTGATCTTGTCGAAAACATCTTTGCGACAAGTCGAGCTTTTCTTAATAGTGACTTATCACCATCATCGTCTGTCTTCTTTTAAAGACCCATCTTTACTCAATAGTCCTCTGACCATCAAGTAGTTCTTCCAAAGTCTACACTTTGTTTTCATACATGGATCCTCTCTCGGATTTCATGGCTTCTAGCCATTTGTCGGAATCTGGGCCCACCATCGCTTTCTCCATAACTCGTAGGTTCACTGTTGCTCAACAACATGACCTCCAAGACAGGGTTACCGTACTACTCTGCAGCAGTACGCGACCTTGTCGACCTACGAGGTATGTAGTAACTTGATTCGAAGCTCAATGATCACCATCATCAGCTTCCACTTTAATTGGTGTAGGCGCCACAGGAACAACTTCCTGCGCCCTGCTACACACTGGTTGAAGTGATGGTTCAATAACCTCATCAAGTTCTACTACCCTCCCACTCAATTCTTTCAAGAGAAACCTTTCCTCGAGAAAGGATCCGTTTCTAGAAACAAACACTTTGCTTTCGGATCTGAGATAGGAGATGTACCCAACTGTGTTGGACTTCCTATGAAGATGCATTTATCCGCTTTGGGTTTGAGCTTATTTGACTGAAACTTTTTCACATAAGTGTCGAAGCCCCAAACTTTCAAGAAACGACAGTTTAGATTTCTCTAAACCTCAGTCTATACTGTGTCATCTCAACGGAAATACGCGGTGCCCTATTTAAAGTGAGTGCGGTTGTCTCTAATGCATAACCCATAAACGATAGTGGTAATTCGATAAGAGACATCATAGCATGCACCATACCAAATAGTGCATGGCTATGATTTTCAGACACATCATCACACTATGATGTTCCAGGTGGCATGAACTGCGAAACAATTTCCACATTGTCTTAACCGCGTACCAAAACTCGTAACTCAGATATTCATTTCTATGATCATATCGTAGACAGTTTATCCTCTTGTTATGACGAACTTCACTCCGAAACAGAATTGAACTTTTCAATATTTCAGACTTGTGATTCATCAAGTAAATACTCTAGTATCTACTCAAATCATCATTGAAGTAAGAACACAATGATATCCACTGCGTGCCTCAGCACCCATTGGACTGCATACATCAAAATGTATCACTTCCAACAAGTTACTATCTTGTTTCATCTCAATGAAAACAAGGCCTTGCTCATGTGGTATGATTTGCATGTCACTAGTGATTCGAAATCAGGTGAGTACAAAGATCCATCAGCATGGAGCCTCTTCATGCAATTTATACTAACATGACTCAAGCGGCAGTGCCACAAGTAAGTGGTACTATCATCATTAACTCGTATCTTTTGGCACCAATATTATGAACATGTGTAACACTACGATCGAGATTCAATAAACCATTGAAGGTGAATATTCAAGAAAATAGAGTAACCATTATTCTCTTTAAATGAATAATCGTATTGCAATAAACACGATCCAATCATGTTCATGCTTAACGCAAGCACCAAATAACAATTAGTTAGGTTTAACACCAATCCCGATGGTAGAGGGAGCGTGCGACGTTTGATCATATCAACCTTGGAAACACTTCCAACACGTATTGTCACCTCGCCTTTAGCTAGTCTCCGTTTATGCCGTAGCTTTCATTTCATGTTACTAATCACTTAGCAACCGAACCGATATCCAATACCCTCATGCTACTAGGAGTACTAGTAAAGTACACATCAACATCATGTATATAAAATATACTTCTTTCGACTTTTGCCAGCTTTCTTATCTACCAAGTATCTAGAGTTGCTCCGCCTCAGTGACTGTTCCCCTCATTACAGAAGCACTTAGTCTCGGGTTTGGGTTTAATCTTGGGTCTCTTCATTAGTGCAGCAACTGTTTTGCCGTTTCACGAAGTATCCCTTCTAGCCCTTGCCTTTCTTGAAACTTAGTGGTTTTACAAACCATCAACTATTGATGCTCCTTCTTGATTTCTACTTTCGCAGTGTCAAACATCGCGAATCGCTCAAGGATCATTGTATCTATCCTTGATATGTTATAGTTCATCACGAAGCTCTCACAGCTTGGTGGCAGTGACTTTGGAGAACCATCACCATCTCATCTGGAAGATTAACTCCCACTTGATTCAAGTGATTGTCGTACTCAGACAATCTGAGCACACGCTCAACGATTGAGATTTTCTCCTTTACTTTGTGGACAAAGAATCTTGTTGGAGGTCTCGTACCTCTTAACAAGGGCACAAGCATGAAATCACAATTTCATCTCTTTAGAACATCACTTATGTTCCGTGACGTTTTACAACGTTTTCGGCGCCTTGCTTCTAAGCCATTAAGTATTTTTGTACTGAACTATCGTGTAGTCATCAGAAACGTGTATGTCGGATGTTCACAGCATCCACAGACGACGCTCGAGGTGCAGCACACCGAGTGGTGCATTAAGGACATAAGCCTTCTGTGCAGCAACGAGGACAATCCTCGGTTTTACAGACTCAGTGTGCAAAGTTTGCTACTATTAACTTTCAACTAAATTTTCTCTAGGAACATATAAAACAGTAGAGCTATAGCGCAAGCTACATCGTAATTCGCAAAGACCATTAGACTATGTTCATGACAATTAGTTCAATTAATCATATTACTTAAGAACTCCCACTCAAAAAGTACATCTCTCTAGTCATTTGAGTGGTTCATGATCCACTTACACTATCCCAAGTCCGATCATCACGTGAGTTGAGTATAGTCTCAGTGGTAAGCATCCCTATGCTAATCATATCAACTATATGATTCATGATCGACCTTTCGGTCTCATGTGTTCCGAGGCCATGTCTGCACATGCTAGGCTCGTCAAGCTTAACCCGAGTGTTCCGCGTGCGCAACTGTTTTGCACCCGTTGTATGTGAACGTTGAGTCTATCACACCCGATCATCACGTGGTGTCTCGAAACGACGAACTGTAGCAACGGTGCACAGTCGGGGAGAACACAATTTCGTCTTGAAATTTTAGTGAGAGATCACCTCATAATGCTACCGTCGTTCTAAGCAAAAAAAGGTGCATAAAAGGATTAACATCACATGCAATTCATAAGTGACATGATATGGCCATCATCACGTGCTTCTTGATCTCCATCACCAAAGCACCGGCACGATCTTCTTGTCACCGGCGCCACACCATGATCATCCATCAACGTGTTGCCATCGGGGTTGTCGTGCTACTTATGCTATTACTACTAAAGCTACATCCTAGCAAAATAGTAAACGCATCTGCAAGCACAAACGTTAGTATAAAGACAACCCTATGGCTCCTGCCGGTTGCCGTACCATCGACGTGCAAGTCGATGTTTCTATTACAACATCATCATCTCATACATCCAATATATCACATCACATCATTGGCCATATCACATCACAATCATACCCTGCAAAAACAAGTTAGACGTCCTCTAATTTTGTTGTTGCATGTTTTACGTGGTGACCAAGGGTATCTAGTAGGATCGCATCTTACTTACGCAAACACCACAACGGAGATATATGAGTTGCTATTTAACCTCATCCAAGGACCTCCTCGGTCAAATCCGATTCAACTAAAGTTGGAGAAACCGTCACTTGCCAGTCATCTTTGAGCAAAGGGGGTTACTCGTAACGATGAAACCACTCTCTCGTAAGCGTACGAGTAATGTCGGTCCAAGCCGCTTCAATCCAACAATACCGCGGAATCAAGAAAAGACTAAGGAGGGCAGCAAAACGCACATCACCGCCCACAAAAACTTTTGTGTTCTACTCGAGAAGACATCTACGCATGAACCTAGCTCATGATGCCACTGTTGGGGAACGTCGCATGGGAAACAAAAATTTTCCTACGCGCACGAAGACCTATCATGGTGATGTCCATCTACGAGAGGGGATGAGTGATCTACGTACCCTTGTAGATCGTACAGCAGAAGCGTTAGAGAACGCGGTTGATGTAGTGGAACGTCCTCACGTCCCTCGATCCGCTCCGCGAACAATCCCGCGATCAGTCCCACGATCTAGTACCGAACGGACGGCACCTCCGCGTTCAGCACACGTACAGCTCGACGATGATCTCGGCCTTCTTGATCCAGCAAGAGAGACGGAGAGGTAGAAGAGTTCTCCGGCAGCGTGACGGCGCTCCGGAGGTTGGTGATGATCTTGTTTCAGCAGGGCTCCGCCCGAGCTCCGCAGAAACGCGATCTAGAGGAAAAACTATGGAGGTATGTGGTCGGGCAGCCGTGAGAAAGTCGTCACAAATCAGCCCTAATTGCTCCATATATATAGGAGGAAGGAGGGGGACCTTGCCTTGGGGTCCAAGGGACCCTCAAGGGGTCGGCCGAGCCAAGGGGGGGAGGACTCCCCCCCCAAACCGAGTTGGACTTGGTTTGGTGGGAGGAGTCCCCCTCCCTTCCCACTTCCTCCCTCTTTTTTTTCCTTTTCCTTTGATTATTTATTCTTGGCGCATAGGCCCCCTTGGGGCTGTCCCACCAGCCCACTAAGGGCTGGTGTATCTCCCCGAAGCCTATGGGCTTCCCCGGGGTGGGTTGCCCCCCCCCCCCCGGTGAACTCCCGGAACCCATTCGTCATTCCCGGTACATTCCCGGTAACTCCGAAAACCTTCCGGTAATCAAATGAGGTCATCCTATATATCAATCTTCGTTTCCATACCATTCCGGAAACCCTCGTGACGTCCGTGATCTCATCCGGGACTCCGAACAACATTCGGTAACCAACCATATAACTCAAATACGCATAAAACAACGTCGAACCTTAAGTGTGCAGACCCTGCGGGTTCGAGAACTATGTAGACATGACCCGAGAGACTCCTCGGTCAATATCCAATAGCGGGACCTGGATGCCCACATTGGATCCTACATATTCTACGAAGATCTTATCGTTTGAACCTCAGTGCCAAGGATTCGTATAATCCCGTATGTCATTCCCTTGTCCTTCGGTATGTTACTTGCCCGAGATTCGATCGTCAGTATCCGCATACCTATTTCAATCTCGTTTACCGGCAAGTCTCTTTACTCGTTCCGTAATACAAGATCCCGCAACTTACATTAAGTTACATTGCTTGCAAGGCTTGTGTGTGATGTTGTATTACCGAGTGGGCCCCGAGATACCTCTCCGTCACACGGAGTGACAAATCCCAGTCTTGATCCATATTAACTCAACGAACACCTTCGGAGATACCTGTAGAGCATCTTTATAGTCACCCAGTTATGTTGCGACGTTTGATACACACAAAGCATTCCTCCGGTGTCCGTGAGTTATATGATCTCATGGTCATAGGAACAAATACTTGACACGCAGAAAACAGTAGCAACAAAATGACACGATCAACATGCTACGTCTATTAGTTTGGGTCTAGTCCATCACATGATTCTCCTAATGATGTGATCCCGTTATCAAGTGACAACACTTGCCTATGGCCAGGAAACATTGACCATCTTTGATCAACGAGCTAGTCAACTAGAGGCTTACTAGGGACAGTGTTTTGTCTATGTATCCACACAAGTATTGTGTTTCCAATCAATACAATTATAGCATGGATAATAAACGATTATCATGAACTAAGAAATATAATAATAACTAATTTATTATTGCCTCTAGGGCATATTTCCAACACATTGTCCTTCTCCTTCGGCCACAAGGGGTTCCTCAATGGGGAGTATTTGACCAATCCCCATTCTTCTTATGGCTTGAGGTGGAATTTCATCACCTACATCACAAAGACCACTTTGCTCCACTTGGGAGCCATTATTTTCATCAAACTCTACGTTACACGTCTCCTCAATGAGTCCGGTAGACTTGTTGAGAACACGGTAAGCATGAGAGTTTGTAGCATAACCAACAAATATTCCCTCCTCAGCTTTAGCTTCGAATTTAGACAAACGAACACTTTTCTTGAGTATGAAACACTTACAACCGAACACCCGGAAGTACTTGAGATTGGGCTTGTTCGCGGAAGAATCTCATATGGAGTCTTGTTCAAGCCTTTGCGGAGGTAGAGCCGATTGGATGCATGACATGCGGTGCTAATGGCTTCGGCCCAAAAGTTGTACAAAGATTTGAAGTCCACCATCATGGTTCTTGTCGCGTCCATCAACGTACGGTTCTTCCTCTCTGCCACACAGTCCTGTTGGGGGGTATAGGGTGCTGAATATTGGTGCTTGATCCCCTCGTCACTAAAGAACTCATTCAAGGTGTAGTTCTTGAACTTGACGCCGTTGTCACTTCTAATCATCAAAATCTTTGCTTCACGTTGACGTTGAGCTTCATTAGCAAAGTCGATGACAGTTTGTTGAGTCTCACTCTTCTTCTTGAAGAAGTATACCCCAATGTATCTTGAGTAGTCATCCACAATCACCAAGCAATACTTTCTTCCCCCAAGATTATCAAAATATGGAGGACCAAAGAGATCCATGTGAAGGAGCTCTAAAGGCCTTTTAGAATAGATGATAGTTGTGGGACGGTGAGCTGTTTCATGAAGCTTTCCTTCAATACAAGCATTGCAAGCACGGTCTCTGGCAAAACTCACATTTATTAGTCCATGAACATGGTCCCCTTTGAGGAGACTTTGCAAAGATCTCATACTGACATGAGCTAGCCAGCGATGCCATAGCCAACCCACATCAACTTTAGCCATAATAAAACCTCAACTTGAAAAGATATGAGTGAAGATCAATGATCATTCCATAAATAAGACCAATGCATCTCTCTCTAAGAAGTGTGATTAGAACATACTGATTGTGATAACTAGCACATAAAACTAAAATAGAAGTAATAGACGCTCTGAAAGGATGTGGGTGTCGCCTAGGGCGTGAATAGGTGGTTTAAAAAATATTACAATTAGGCTTGAGAAAATGCAGAATAAAACTAGCGTTTAATTTTCCAAACATAAAACCTAAATATACCAGGCTAAACTGTGAGCACCAACAACTTATGATAAGTAATCTAAACAACTATGTGATAGCAAAATATATAACATGAAGCACTATAGATATCACAAAGTAAGTGCATAGGTAAAGAGCCCAGTTAAGAGATAACAGAAGCACATGTAGACGACGATGTATTCCGAAGTTCACACCCTTGCGGATGCTAATCTGCATCGGAGTAGTGGGGAGGCACAATGCTCCCCAAGCGCCATAATGGGTCACCGTATTATCCTCACGCCCTCGCATAATGCAAGGTGTTGTGTATTAACTAAGGGACCCTTGGGGGCAGTCAGCGAACCCGTGCAATTGGAGACCCTTGAGGGCGGTCATCGAACACAAACAAATTGCTGGGGGGCAATCTCCACAACTTAGTTGGAGACTCCCGAAGTGCCGTGAAGCTTTACACTATAATGAATGAGCTCTGCAACAACACGAGCCTACTAGGGCTCCCAAGCACCCAAGAGGAATAAGCTCTAGGGTACCAAGCACCCAAGAATAATAAGCTACTCAACTTCTAGTTCCACATATCACCGTGACGAACTCAAAACCTATGCACCTAATGCAACTGCAAGAGCACAAGAGGTGCTCAAATCCTTCTCTCCAAAATCCCACCACATCAACTAATGTTATGGAGAAATATGGGAGGAAGAAGAAAGGAGGATAACACACAAGAACTCCAAGATCTAGATACAAAGGGTTCCCATCACTTAGATGAGAGATGGATTGGTGAAAATTAATATATAGATATCCTCTCGTTTCCCTTGAAAAGATGCAAGAATCATGGGGGGATTAAAGAGAAAGCAAGATTAAAGAGGTCAACAATGGTTGGGGGGGGACTTGTACACAATCTTTGGGCCCATTGGAGAAGAAGATCCCCTTAAATAGGCCCCCACAAATCTGTGTGTTACAATGCACAAATACACTAGAGCGGTACAATCGCTTAGATGAGCGGTACAACTCATCAAGGGAGTAAATCAGGCAGAAGATAGTGGTTGCAAATTCCCAAAGGCTAAACTTGGTAAAAAGTAAATAAAAGATACAAACATAAGTATTAAAACATCAATAACTATGTAGACACTAAATACAATGATAACTATTGGGTTGACTCCTACAAGCTCTTTCTTGATAGCCATCAAAACATGTTTAAGATTTTAATGATGCTCACATAAAGAAAATCCTTAAAAAAAGGATCCCGCGAGGTAAGATTAATTCTTATATTTTCCTCGTGAACATCAATTATTGCCTTAATCTCAACATTAATAATTGCATTCATAGGAATTTCTTCTTTACCCTTGATTATACTTATAATCTCTTCAACTTTTATTGATAACGATTCATTCCTTTCTCCGATGATTGATTTTACCTTAATTAAAATTGTGCCCCAAGTAACATGGGAGGACATGACAACAAACATTAGCTTAGTTCTTAGAAGTAAGCATGTTCGTAAAAAATACATGCCAACATAAGTTGTATGCAACATAAAACATGACTTGTCGGATACACACGTAGTCTCGTTAGTTATTGAAGTGTTGTTCGAGAGAGAAGAATCCTTACCATTAGCTCCAATACTCGATAAACCTTGGGTTACATTCTCAACGGAAACCTTGTCAATCTGTTCAAACCTGTCGCTTAAAGCCAAACAACAAGGTTTGCATAGTAGTCACGAAGCAAACACACTATCGTCGTGATAGGCCCGACATGTTTCCATTTCCTTTCCTTTCTTCATATTCTATTTGTTTTCTCTTTTCCTTTTTATCTTTTTTGTGTTTCGTTACATTATCTATTCGTTGTTCTTTTTTCATATCTCTATTGGTTTCTTTTTTATGGCTTTACCTTTTTGACCGATGTATTATTATTATCTTTTTGGACTTCAATTTTACTCAAAGTATGTGAACATACATTAAGGTATACATGTTTAAAAAAATCCAGTTGAAATACATAAATATGCTATTTTGTATACAAGAACACTTTTCAAATACAAGAGGGTCATTTTTTCTTATACATAAAAATATTTATATCAATGTACATGAACATTGTTTGTTTTCATTTCACATTTTTTCTACTTTTAAATTAAATATTTTTTTTTGAACGTGTTACCAAAAAATTAATTCCAAAAGTAAATTAAATAATAAAAAATAACTAAGTGGGACGTACCAGGGCCATATGGGGAGCTCTCGATAAACTATCCCTTTTTTAAAAGAAAAAGAGAGACGGGCTAAAAATGGTCTGTAAGCCCACCACCGGTAGCCGCTTGACACAGAAGGCCGTCCTCAAATGTATACACGGGCCGGGCCTCCAGCCGAAAATCCATAAAACCTGGCCGCATGGGCTGACCGCGTGACACACCACCATCACTATATATTCTCTCCCTGGAGCGCCCTCCTCCAAACCCTAGCCGCCGCCTCCTCCTCCAAATCCTAGCGCCGCCGCCTTCACCGGCTCGAGCTCCAGCCTTCCCTTCAACCATGGTGAGCGTCTCTCCGTTCCTTCCCCGTCTCTATGCATAGCCCGTCCCTTCCACACTGACCTGCACGGTGTTTTCTCGTCGCAGGCGGACGTTGATGTCGACCCCGAGGTGGCGGCCGCCGGCCCCAAGAAGAGGACGTTCCGCAAGTTCAGCTACCGCGGCGTGGACCTCGACGCTCTCCTCGACATGTCCAGTGAGGACCTCGTCCAACTCTTCCCCGCGCGCGCCCGAAGAAGGTAACGCGCAATCTGCCTCGCGCTGCGAATCTACTGTGGCTGGCTGTGGTTTCCTTTGGTCTGATCCGGCCCGTGGCTGCGATTTGTGTTGGATTGGTTAGGTTCTCGAGGGGTCTGAAGAGGAAGCCGATGGCGCTCGTCAAGAAGCTGCGCAAGGCGGTGAGTGATGTCTCCCATAAGAAATTTGTTTTTAGTTTACTGCCGAATAGTGAACTCGCTTACCTTTGTATGGGTCTGATTTGCACCTGGTGTTCTGTTAATTGTTGACAACCTTGCGAATTCTTCATCTTGACCTGAGACGTCAAGTTGAGAGATTTAGTGTCCCGCTGCGAAATTAGTTTTCTAGTTTACATGATACAGCGTTTAATTTGTCGATATACTCTGTCAAACGCAGTCGCAACCATCATTTGTATCAAATGACCGATGCTATCTAATTTTGTTTGTTGTATTAATCATAAATGGTAGATTTGTTTGTTGTATTAATCATAAATGGTAGATTTGTTTGTTATGCAAAGCTGCTGAATGTTTGAATTCAGTTTGTTTTATTGCTGCATTAGAATTACCGCATTCATGTTGTCTTGTTTTGTTGTAGACATGTCATTGTTAGAACTTTGGTTGCAGTTTTTCATCAATTGTTCAGGTGATTTTCCACTGGAAGAATGTATATGCATTCTTTGTTCTATTTCGATTTTCCACTGGAAGAATGTATATGCATTCTTTGTTCTATTTCAACTTCATGTTATGGTCTGTTTCTGTTCTTTATGATCGAGTCACAATACTCAAGCTGTCAATAATATAGCTCTGCGGGATATTATCCATTGTAACCTGCAAATTTTGCACTATTGGATATGCAATATCTCCTTACTAATTTAGAAGTAACATTTCTTGATGCTGAAGAAAGTTCAATCATCATGCTATGCTGCTAGTGTTTTAATCCACCGTAGCTGTTCTGATGTGTTTCCCTTTGTCTGTAATTTGCTCATTCAAGTGTCACGTATTTGAGTGGAAGATAGCTGCTAGTGTTTTAATCCACCGTAGCTGTTCTGATGTGTTTCCCTTTGTCTGTAATTTGCTCATTCAAGTGTCACGTATTTGAGTGGAAGATATTACATCGACATTATTTGTTGCAGAAAATATTTGCCTTGACATTATCTGTTGTGTAACAATGGAATTTTGTTTGATAGCTTGTATGCAGGCACACAATTTGGTAGTATGTAAAACTTTTATTTGTTGTCTGTTTTCTCTTATGCATTTCATGGTATTTTGATTCTCTGTTTGGAGTTCCTGTTTGGTGTGTGATATATGACTTAGTTTTTGTTTGTTTCTTGTGCTGTTAGATCTGTGCTCTAAGTTTCTTCTAACTATGCATGCCATCTCCCATTTGATTATGCCTGTAGAGATTGAGATTGAGATGAACATGAGATTATATCCCTATTGGGATGATTGCCTGCATGATGGCAAAACCTAGCTGTATCTGATCATCAGTACTGATTGAGTACTCCGGTTTTAGGATCAGTTGTCCATGTTTGTTCTCTGATATTCATTTCTTGTGTTTATTGAAGTCAGCTTTTATTCAGCTTTGTGGGAGTTTGAAATGAAGATGACATTGTATCCCTGTTGGGATGATTGGCTAGCATGATGGCCTAAATTCTGTATTTAGCTCTATCTGATCATCTCTTTACTAACTGACTATCCACTTAAGTGATAATGTACTACTGGTGATCACTTGATTTTTTTTTTTTAGTTGGTTCTGAGATCTTATCGGTTGTTGTTCTTCTGCTACTTCCTTTTATGAACCTCTTCTACAATTCTCTTGCTACTGCTTTACCTTCTATTTACTTTGCGCATACATTCACTATGTTTATCTCAGCAACTCACTCAATTGTCTGTCCTGTAAACAGAAAAGTGAAGCCCCTGCTGGTGAGAAGCCTGAGCCAGTGAAGACCCACCTCCGCAACATGATCATCATGCCTGAGATGATTGGAAGCCTTGTGGGCATCTACAACGGCAAGTGCTTCAACCAGGTTGAGATCAAGCCAGAGATGATCGGGCACTACCTGGCAGAGTTCTCCCTGTCGTACAAGCCGGTGAAGCACGGGAGGCCTGGTATCGGTGCCACCCACTCGTCGAGGTTCATTCCTCTCAAGTGAGAATATGGTCAGGAAATTTGTCTGAGATGTCTGGAATCCAGTGTTCTTATCGTAGTCAAGTGTAGCACCTGATATACCGACTGTCAGTCTAGTGGTGGAGCAGCACCCCTTTGAACCCTGAACTAATCCTTTTCCGGATTTTGAAGTTATCGTAAGGAAGTTCGAACATGTTTATCTCCTTCGGCGATATCGTCTGTTCTGATTCGTGTGCTCTTTTAAATTTTGATCTGATTGCTGCTTTATGGCCAAGTAGAGTATTGATTTAGTCATCAGGTTTTGATTTGTGCTTGGGGTAATATGATAGTCAACCCGGCTTGTAAAGCTGGTGCTAATTTGCTTGACTTACCGCTCATTTGGCAGCGCATTATGAAGGGAAAACTTGCTCCTGGTTGAACTTCATTTTTATGCTTCTGAGAACCCCATCTCCCAGCCTACGCCCTACCTATCGAATTGCCTTTGATTACTCTATATTGTGGTTATTCAGGTTTTCATTATATTAGGCTCATTTTAGTCTAATTGAGTTAAACTGCTTTGAGTCCCACTCCATATTTAATACATAGAGTTTAGAAAAAGGAGATGAGTGGCTATGCATACGTCATTTTCTACATCCATTATCCAAGTCTAATAAGAAGGAGGATGCTACATTTATTGCCTTGAAAAGTAATATGTGAGAAATATTTAATTGAGTAGTTAAAACTAGTGTTATTCACTCATATTTCATCGGTTGATGAGATTTCAGATTTGAGCCCTATAAACCGGAAATGAGGGAGTATTGATAGAACTTAGGTGCACCCCCGACTTGGGGCTAGCGAGCATGTCTCTCATCTTCCTAGTAAGCACGTCCTAGGTGCATTAACGGCTGAACACCCATCTGAATCTCAATTCATTGCATCTGATGCGTTTGCCTTTGCTCTTCCACATTGATAAAGAAATTGATAACAATAGAAATTGGGGTTAGGAGTTCGCTTCCTTTCTATTAATGGCGGGGCGCTCTAATGAGGGACCTGCGCTTTCTTCAGATCACAACTCTAGTCGGGGAGATGAAGCAAAATAACGCGCCTTCTCACCCAGTGGCACTTGCTCCTACTGTTTTTCTCTTGCCAAAAAAACCCTTCTAATAGATTTTTCCATCCTCCCTATATTTGCGAATCCATACACGAAGAAATGGTAGACTGGAACAGACAAGCTTTGATTTTTTCAGCTTCCTACCACCAGAGACAGGTTTCCAGCTTCCTACCCCCATTCTCTTTACATTTTTTTCTTCAGAAGGTCAACTACATGTAGTCTACTCCCGCAAGCAAGAACCCCTAGATATTTGATAAGCCAGACCCCTAGTTTGCAATTAAACAGGTCAGCATAACTTTGCCTTTTATCATCATCCTGTAGCACCACCATCAGGACTTCACTTTTTTGGAAATTGATATTCAAACCTGACATCTGTTAAAAGAAGTACGGCAACAACTTGAGGTTCCTAGACCTATCCAAATCATCCTATATGAACAAGATAGTATCATCAGCATATTGCAAAATAACAACTCCCTTTATCAATTAGGTGGGGCATCAGGCCCACAATCTGACCACTTGACCGGGCTAACTCTACAAGCATTTGGCAGCTATGTTAAAAAGGAAAGGTGAAAGGGGGTCTCTGTGTCCCACCCATCTAAATAAAATCCGGCATATCATCCTAAAATGAAATGCATTATCCATCTTATATAGTTTCTTTTTGTTGGGCCATCTGTCTACAGAGAAGAAGGCACATGATCCTACTATCTCCGATTTTATGATCTCAATTCCAGATAGAGATATCAACCGCATCCATTTTCCTCATCTTAGGCGATTGAGTTCAAGATATCTGATGCGCACGCATGACACTCCCCAAATAATCAAGCGTCTCAATTAGCAAGAACACTTGTGACAATAATGGGCCAAGCCAGGTGGAGGTGGACATACATAACCGTTGGCCAGCTCCACCCACCACAATCTCATCTCCTACCCCTGACAGACAGTTGCGGCACATGCTTAGCGCCACTAATCGCGGGTGCTCGCATTAACGCTCCCATGATTCTCTTGATTCCCCCTCATGTGGTTCCAGATTAGATTAGCACCCGCATGCTTCTGTTGCAGAGGGAGACACCAGGCGCGGATTAAACTAGATCTTGGTCAATGTTTTGCAGCTACTTGTTCGTGTGGTTTACAGTTGGCTTAGGCTTGGCTTAAGCAGCAGGTTAACAGGGAGTAGATCGCCTAGGATTAGGATCCCACTTGGGCTGGATTTGGGATTGGCAGGCAGGTATGCATGTGTGCCCTCTGGACATGTAAATCATGGCCATCTAGCTGGTTGGTTCATGACAGTTTTTGGAACATATCTGAAGCAGCAATCATCCTTATTGGCTTATTGACTCGATCTCTCACGCGTGCGTGGTTGTCGTTGATGTGCAGCTCCATAAATTACACTTAACTCATGTTGATCGCTCGGAGTCGACGGAGGAAATTTGCATCGATCGCTCTTGTCAGATGAACTCTGCCCTTCTTAGTTTCTGTGATGACAATGGACCTTTGGTGCGCTCATATAGCCCTTCATGCTGCACATGTACGAGTACCAAGCAAGAGGCCGGGCTCTGCACATCTAAAATTCTAAACACAACTTGTCAGACAGTGAATGGCAATGCAAGCTTTGGTGTCTTCTTTAGAGCTGTTCATGTACTAAAACATCAAGCATGATGGTACGTGAAGAGCTGGGAGAAGCCGCGAAATACGTCTAGATACGTCCACTCTTGGACAAGTATTTCCGGAAGAAGGGAGTATGCATGTTATTTGTGTGTACACCACAATTGAACAGACAGGGAGCTACTAGCAGAAGAAATTTGAAAGGTAAATATACGGACAATCAAGCGTTCACTATACATCGCGGAAAAATAAATCCTCGCCTTCGTGCTACAATTCTTGGTCAGACCGAATAACCAAGAACACCTGAATATGACATGCTCCATTCCATCCATGGCGTAACTAAAAATTCAGAACTCTTCTATCTTCTTCTGTCACTGGCCGTGGGGCCTCAAAGTCAGGCTTCGGAGTTGGCGGTGAGCGTGGCTAGGTCGAGCGGCTGCGCGTGGTTGTGGTCGTTCTCGTAGGTGACGATGAGCATCCCGGCGTCGCCACGACACCGCTCCACGTGCTTCCTCGCCGGGCAGTCCTTGATGCTGCTGCACCGGTAGTATCCCCTGCAGCCAACAACAAAGTTCACTTCATAGTTCATACCCCCGCCTGAGTTTATTACCACCTGATCCAATTGTAATGCATGTCTCACTCAGCACCGAATGCATGATTTGCTTGCACGCCCAATGAATATGGTGAGATGGACACGGCCACGATGCATGTCCACAACTTCTTACTGACATTTCTAATTAAGTTTGGTTCATTCGTGGAGGATAATACTTGGTGACATTTCATAACAATGAACGTGAGAGTTGAGAGAGATAGACTAGTTAACCAAGATTGTTGGAGCATATATAATATATGTACCTTGGGTGTGGAGATCCTTTGATGGGTTTCTGCCCGTACTTCCTCCACGAGTAATTGTCCGACGGTATATCGGCCACCTTGTCGCTCACCGCCGGCATCCTCACCACCCTCTTCTCCCTCGGCTTCCTGCAAAGTGCAAACCAATCACACGACTGTAAGCAAGGCGCACGCAGTCGGCAGGGTTAAGTTAAGTAAATCAATGGCGCATGCGATGGGCACCGACTTTTTCTTGGGGCAGTGGCATTTGCCGTCGTCGTCGGCTTTGTGCGCCGCCTTCCTGGACGCCGGCGCGCAGGCGGAGCTCTCCGACATGGTGATCAGCTGGCTGCTCATGTTGGTGAAGAAGGAGGTGGCCGCCGACGAGGTGCACACCGAGTTGTCGAAGCTGAAGGTGATCACCTCCGGCTCCTTGCCGCTCCTCGCCGCCGGGATCTCGATGTGGAATGGCTTCTCGCTCGCCGGCTTCTGCTCGAAGTGGAACCTCTTGTTGTCGCTGCTGGCCGGCCTCTGCTGCTCGAGCGGCCTCTTCTTCTGCTGCTGCTGCTGCGGAATCTGATGGTGGAATAGGATTTGAGGAGGAGGTGGAGGTGGCGGGGGAGGAGGATGACTGGCCGCCGGAGCTGCCGAAACTCTCGAGCCGTTGATCTGCGCGGCGGCAATGGAGGCGGGAGTAACGCCGCACCCGCTCAAATCCAGGAGCGGCGTCTGGAAGAACATGCCCCTGTCTGTAGGCTTGGCCGCCGGAGCTGCCGAAACTCTCGAGCCGTTGATCTGCGCGGCGGCGATGGAGGCGGGAGTGACGCTGCACCCACTCAAATCCAGGAGCGGCGTATCGAAGAACATGTCCCTGTCTGCATCACAGTTGTCCGCCGGTGCAACGACCTTGCCGTTGCCGGCGGCACAAGGAGCTGCCGCCACCACCGGCACCGGCATCTGCTTCAGCGGCGTCGGCGGCGCAGGAGTGCTACTGCTACTCCCATGGAGCTGGGGGGCAGTGGCAGTGGCAGTGGCAGTGGCAGGTGGGCAATACGGCACCGGCGGGGGAGGGTGGTACTCAAGGAGGCACCTCGCAATGGGATCGCCGGCCGGCGAGCTCCTCCGGCCGACCCTGGCCCTCGCATGGCCGACCCTGCTGCTGAGGATGTTGACCACCTTGCCGAACCGGGACACGGCCTCTTCGGTCTCGGCCGCGACGGCGGCGAGCCGGAACGGGTCGCCGGCGGACAGCGAGAGGCGCGCGACCAGCCTCTTGCAGCTCACCACCGCCGCACGGTTGGCCTCCTCCACCCCCTCCATGAACAAAGAAAGAACCCAAGAATCTCGATGGTGCAACGGAATCAAGCAGCTCTAGTCTACAACTCTAGATTGGAACGAGCATCGACAAGACGAGTATGTAAAATGGATTTGCTCAAAGATGGACAAGAGTTTCACCATGCGAGCACATGCAGAAGCTTCACAGGGTCGCAGCAATGGCGGCCGGAGCAGGAAAAAGTTTCCGCTGGATCTCGCGGCGACTTTATACAGGGAGCATATGCGACATTGCTGCTGGTCTCGTTGGGACCTTCACCTGTGCCGGAAGTTATTGGCGGGAGTATTATATCCCGGTTGGGAGCGAGAGGCGGAGCACTACCGGAATAAAATTTTGCAAGGTCAACTAGGCTGGTGACGATCGCAGCCGTCCATTTGATCCACGGCCAGGATGTTACTCCATCTGTCCTTTTCACTCAACGTCATACAAAATTTTCCCTATTTTTTTAAAGATGGTCAATTAAACACTGAAAGTATTGGGAACCGTGCCGCATAAATAATTTCATTTGAGAAAATGCCTTCAGCTGTATGTATAAACCTGGTCCACTAGAAACCTGCAGAAAACTGTAATATATAAATTGCAAGATCAATGGTTTTTAGAAGAAAACGCAGAGAGAAACTCGGCGAAGACTTTGCTCAAGACCACATTTTAAAGAGCAGCTTGGTGAATGGGATAAGTTTTTCTTCAGCTGTATTTTACTTTTGCCAGCTCACTGGCAGAATGGATCAACGTTTCAAAGCCCCCTCGTTATTATTCAGTTGAACCGATCAAACTCCAGCCGTCATCTCAAGTAAGACACACAAACAATTCCCATGGAAATTCTTGTGCCAAACTTCTTTAACCGATGTGTGAATGATTGTCATGTTGGGTCACTGTCATAGTGCCATTTGATTAAGTCAACACTAGGCAATACGAGACCGCAATAATTCAATGCAATAAGAAAAAAGCAGCTAGGTATGCAAGTTGTTAGGACAATACAATAATCCCAACGAAGATAAAAAATGCAGTTGTGAATTCTAAAAAGTAATGTGGAATTGAACAAATTAAACAACCAAGATGAAAATATAACCCTGCACTACTAGGAAGAACTCTATAAGTAGAAACTTAGCAATAGCGTGGGGCAAGATGTCACCGCTGTTGCTAAGTAATAGTAACAGAGGGATGGACTCTGCTTTACATGTATATGTTAGTAGTAGCATGGGCATTGGCACACCCAATACCGCTAAGTGGTGTCATACGTACCTCCGGGTCGGTCCGTAGAACCAACATGGGACTGAGACCAGTGATACATGTAAGTCACTAGCTGTACCATGTGTCGTCTAACCGACACTGCGACTACTCGTACACGGGGACAAATTGTGGGTCACACTTAGTAGCAATGTTTGTTCCACGCTTACTTCTAAGCACCTTATTTTCTCCCCGTAGCCCGTCGCTCTCACTATCCATTCCGCTCTCCACTCCCACATTCTCACTCACTCTTACAGTTCCGGTCTCGACGACGCTCGGCACCACGTGGCCGGCCCTCCTCAGTGCTCGCCCTCTTCCCATTCTGGCGGCCCTCCCTCGTGCCCGTCCTATCCCATCCCGACCCTCCTCGCGCGACGCCCTCCCTCTCCCATCCAGGTCCTCCCCCATGCTCGCCGGTTGCCCCTGCGCGACCCCTCTCCGGCTCAGCACTCCCCCCCCCCCCCCAAACATGAGCACGTCCGATGTGTTTAATTAGTTATAGGTTTCTGTTTTTTTAGATGGATGGATGCATTTATTTGAACTGTTTAGTTTTAGTTTTAAGTTTATTTTGTTGTTTGATAGGTGGATGGTTAGATGGATGTATGCATTTATTCAAACTATTCAGTTTTAGGCTTAAGTTTATTTATTGTTAGATAGATTGATAGATGGATGGATGAAATAAAATAGAGAACAATGAGATGAAGTTTATTTTGCTTGAGTGGTTACTTGATCGTTATAATATTGCTATGATTTTTCTTACACTTAGAAAATGAAGTATAATTTTGCAAGGAACACTTCCGAGTGATCTATGTTTTGCCGAAAATTTGATTTATTTCCGTTCCGACAAATTTGAGACGCATGATATGTCCTATTTTTAGCAAAGGGCCATGCCAATTTTTTTCATGGATTTAGGCACGACTTTTGCTAGAAAGTACGACACATCGAGTGCCCGAGATTCGTCAGAACAAGAACTAAATGACATTCCGGCAAAACACGTACCATTTTTTAAGGTTAACTGACTGATGCTTCAGGTTGATTTTCAGTCAGTTGGTACTCCTTGTGTGACTTTAAGTTAGGGAGAATCCCGACTGTTATCATGGGGTCACTTCTCTTTTGTCTTTCACGTGCTAGGACTTTTGGACGAAGGGAGGAGCGACCAACACCGATGGTCGAAATTTTTGTCGAGAGAAAGAATGCCGACTGTTGTCTTGGGGGTCGCTCTTTCTCTTTCTCCTAGTGATAGACCTTTGCATATGCACGGGGAGAAAGAGAGGAGTGATCAACACAGACGGTCGTAATATCAGTGCGAGGGAGTGTTCACCATATACAGTAATCATATCAGTGTGAGGTAGTACCCACCATATACACCATGAGAGATGCGATTTTCAAAGAAGACTTGACATACCGAAAGTCAACTCGTGGTGAGTTGTGTTGAGTTACTTGTACTTGTCATCGATTTTTTAATCTTCGAATTATGAACATAGAAAATGTGTGACGATGATGGGATCCCCGAGTGCGATTACTACTCCGACAATTGGGATATGCGTGACAGACCTAAACTAAAAACATAGGTGCTTCACCCTCACGCTTAAGCAGGGCTTTGTATATTTTATGTTATGTAACGACAACAAGTATGTAATTAAGCATGACTTGTGCTTTTTCTTTTGCTTTAACGTGTTATTTTGTTTTTTTACAATTCAACTAGTGCATCCCGTGCTATGCAAGGCATTATCTCTTAGACAAGCTCGATTTCGAAGATAGGGAGAGTATGGATACTAAGAAAGCTCACCTTAAGACGAAACAACATGATTTAGTTTTGGAGGTTAAGCTCTACAATGTAGTAAATCACAAACTTTTTGGTTGTCCAAATTGGATAGCACTATGCAAGGCCTACGGATTTCACGAGGATATGAAAGTAACCTTTGATATTGGTGCTGAAGATGATCCTAAAGATAATATCGACATTTGGATAGATGTGGACATGATTCCAATTCTACATCTATATGAGTTTGCGAAACAAATTTGTTAAGTAATTTATATTCTTTATTTAAAAATAGTTGATATTCATCCCTAATAAACTTGTTTATTTATAATTGACAACTTATTTCCTTTCTGTAAAATATATAAGGAAGGCAGTAGACAAGACCTACTTGTGAGGAGAAAAATTCTCTTGTCTCATTTATTAACAATGTTGAGACTTTTAAGATAAATTATGAAATAGGCGAAAATTATAGTGGATGCGTGCTACTAATCCACGCGCTGAACCATGGTAACATTCGTGCTGATTTTTTACTATTGTGTCACTAGTCCATATTTTACATACATTCTTCTTAAGCAAAACTACATTGCTAACTAGCTTACTATTATGTTCTTCAACTGAAGCTCACGAAGGATGTTGTGCCTTGTTTATCAAAGGTGACATGATTATTGTTAGCTTACCGTAACATCCCAAGAGCAACATTCCTTATATTGGAGGGATTTCTATTTATGTGCCCTTGGTTGCTTAGCACTCCTTAGTTCTTTCCCACCCAACTAACACCCCTCACTTTTCCCCTTCACCATTCGACCCGCGCTCAAGTCTGCCCAAAACAGAGCATCACTTGATTATGCATCGAGCTAACCACTTCAGCTGTGTGCATTTGTTTGCTTATGTGTAGAGCCGGGGCTAGTTGACTTGTCATTTCTAAGTTACATAAGGGCCCATAAATTAGTGGCACTAGAAAGAGATAATGTTCATAGATTAAGAGAGCGTTCATAGATTAATAGTAAAATACAACATATAAAGGGGAGGGGCGAACTAATACGTCGGATTAACTTAACAAATATGGTCATAGATTAAGATAGCAAACTAATATATATAGTTACATGAACCTAACTAATATATATTTTAAGGAGAGGGGCGACATGAGATGGCAGACCGATGCCGACGTGATAGACGTCGATAGCGACAACAGATGGGTGGCAACTTGTCTTCATCATCCAAAAGGATGATGGCGCCATCATCGTCATTGTGGTCTTCGTCGTCATGAGAGGATAGGATGACGACATCCAGTTCCTCCCCTTCCGCCTAGACGGCGGCCGCTGCATGCAGAGTGGCCGCCCTCCTCTCCTCTCGAGCCGTAGCTTATTCTTCAGCCGCCCGACGCCTGACAACCTCTGCCTACGTCATGGACAGGGATGCAGCTAGCACCGCCTCGTCGAGATGCTGTTGCACCGCATATAGGGCCTCTTCAGCCTGGGCAGTGAGCACGAGAGCATCGACGCATCAGGTGGTGCGTCTTTCTCGACCGCGTCTTCCACACCATATATGTCGAGGTGCTCCTACATTGCCTCGAAGGTCACCTCCTCCTCGACATCCTCCTCCTCGAGTGTAACAGTCCAAAACCGATGCTCTAGAAGATTCCCTTTTCAGTTCGCTATTGCAGTGTGATTTATTTGGTTGTCGCATTCATCATCGCACCATGCGCATTATCCGCATTGCATCGGCACTTCATTGCCATTATTTTTCAAAACTATCATCCATTATTGGTTGCAGGTTCTATCAGTTCTTGTCGTTGACCATTTCGAGACCAACCACACACGCACGCGCCAGCGACATCGATGAAATCTTGTTTTCAAAAGTGTGTATAAAACATTCTCGGAATGGGTCGAAAGTTGGCATGCGATCTAATTTTATTGTAGGTTGACCGTCTGCGAAATTTCGTCGCATTCAGAGGTTGTTTGATACCCGAACCATTAAATATATAGGAGCACTATATCTGGTCAAAATTATTGGACGTTTTCGGTTTATAGAACTCTGTCTCGGGGCTCCCACTTCCCTCTCTTCCCAGTTCCATCTACACAACCACTAGCCCAGCTAGCCCCTCTCTGCTTTCGTATTGCCCGATCTAGATCGAATGGTCTAAAAACGGTGTTAAACCCCAACCTAGCCATCTGTGCCTATAAAAAGAACCCTCCAACATATACAAGTTTGCACGAGCTTTGCGTATTCGATGGCCTTGGTTCGAATGGAAAGAACCCTCCAAGTTATGGGTTGGTATGGGAAACCCATGTGATGGGCACGATCTTGGCTTCTTCTACGCATCAACAATCATCACAGATGGGGATGGAGCAAACCCCCCCTTTTTGGGAGGCTCCTTGGATGAATGACACGAAGCCTAAGGAGATTGCTCCACTCATTTTTGCGGCTTCATCTCGCAAAAGCGGACAGGTTAGAGAAGCACCGAAGAACAATGCTTGGGTGGCCAAGGTAAATCTCTCTGCAAACTTCACTTTGGAGCATATGCGTCAGTTGGTGAACCTCTCGACGTCCATACAAGGCCTCACCTTGACGACCACGTTGAGGATGACATTATTTGGAAGCACACACCCAGCGGACACTACTTCGCGGCCTATGTCTACGCGGCCCAATTCTTTGAAACGATTCACTCGCCCATGGAGCATATGATATGGAAAGCTTGGGCCCCTCCCAAGGTCAAGTTCTTTTCCTGGTTGGCGACTCAAGATCGGATTTAAACAGCGATAGGCTCGCCAAGCGTGGATGTCCCAACTGTGATATGTGTCCCCTATGCAAGCAAGTTCAAGAATCCGGCCCACATCTCTTCTACAAATGCCAGTTCACGTCCAGACTATGAAAATTGATTAATAACTGGCTTCTTTGGATCGACTTTGATACTTCGGATTGGCACCTTCAGGACTCTGTTAGCAAATGGTGGTCCAAGAGATCCAATGATCATACCCCAAACACAAAGGCCATGGCGTCCCTGACAATGCTTATGGGATGGACCATCTAGAAGAAGCAGAATGCCCGTGTTTTTGAGCACAAATGCACTCCAACATCCATCCTGTTCAACAATATTAAGTGTGAGATAAAACTATGGATTATGGCTGGAGCGACGCATCTCAGAACTATTGTACCAGGAGAGCGAGGCCTTAGAATTATGGATCTTGTGACATAAATTCTATCCTCTTCTTAATTAATACATGAGGCAAATATTTTGCCCTGGTTAAAAAAACAATGTTGAATGGACGCTAACAAATCACCTAGTGCCCCTTCCCTTGGATGTAGTAGCAGACACTTCCTCTTTTTCGTTGAATTGGGGTGTGAAGGCTTTCTTCATTGTTTGTGCACATACAGATTAATGAACACATTCAGTTCAAGACATGAGGATAGAACAAACAGGTCAATACACTGTAAAATAAAGTAGGTTCCTCATTGAAGTAAATTAGCCAAATCAATGTTATGCCATATTGTTGAGAACCAGAGAAAGATATTCAGTCTAAAAGGACAAACACTAACAATGCGATTGTGGATACAATTTGACTAAACAATCTACATTGGTATGTACATAGAAGAAATGACAAATTCCCTTAGTTGAGCAACAAAATAGTTCAGTGACAATCCATGTCTAATATTTAAAATTGTGAAGCCGCGCATTGGTTTCCCAAACAAGCATCAAGGCCTTAACATGTGAACTTGTGAACCCATGCATTGATTCATGACATAAATAAATATAATCATTCATAAAGCTCTCATGACATAAATATTTCCAGGGAAAAACCTGGGAACGAGCCAAGCCTTGAGCCGATTCTTCGATATTTCTTTTGGGAAACGCCCGGAATCACCTGGGTAATTCCACTCAAAATGTTGGTGCCTCATTTAAGCGACACGTGCCATGTTTTTCCCTTAGCTCGCGTGTCCACCTGCTCTAGAGAAAAATCATTTTGCTCTTTGATATGTCTCCAACGTATCTATTTTTCCAAACTTTTTTGTCCTTGTTTTGGACTATAATTTGCATGATTTGAATGGAGCTAATCCGGACTCGCGCTGTTTTCTGCAGAATTGCCTTGGTGTTATGTTTGTGTAGAAATAAAAGTTATTGAATTGGCTTGAATATTTACAGAGAATATTTTTGAAATTAATAAAGAATATTGGCGAAAGAATCAACTAGAGAGGGGCCACCAACTGGGCACAAGCCTGCAGGGCGCGCCTGATGACGAGATGATGTATATACTTCTCGCACCTCGTTGGTTACCCCAAGTGGAAGGTTGAGATCTAATCAACAACAAGTTTTCCCTCACACGGGAACTGTAAGGTTTATCGAACCAGAAGGACTCCTAGGATCAACAAGTAGGTGTCTCCCACCCTGGCGCTAGTAAAGGACGTGGACCTGCACACACAACAATTAACTTTGCTCCCAACGAGTACAGAGAGGTTGTTAATCTCTCCGGCCTTGTAGTTTGCAAAGGATCAAAATACAAGCGGGAAAAGTAATAGTGATTGCAACAGAAAAGTAAATGAAAATGGTAAATGGTGGAGGTGTAAATAATGGTGGTGATATGGACCGGAGTCACATGATGTTCACTAGTGATGTCTCTCTACCAAAAGACGATAAACAACTATGCTTGGGTAAACAAATCACAATTTGGCAATTGACAGAATTATGAACGCACTTCAATGCTAATTATGCTACTTGATAGTTAGAGGCTCAATAGTAATGGGCAGTACGCCAAGACAAGTAGACCGTTTATTCATCAGCATCTACTTACTAATCATCCACCTTGAGATATCTATCCAGAACATCTCGCCGTATTAAGTTGCGAGCCACACCCAACGTGTAAACTCAAAGCAACGGACAACTGCATTAACGAACTATGCGTAAGGTAAACAATCCTTGCAACCGTGGTCACAAGCGCCGTTGTTTTCTCCCTGGTGGAACAACACATCCCCTAGTATCATGTTTCTGTCACTCAAGCTAGACATCGAGGGGCATGAACCCACAATCATGCATAACGCTCCCACTTGGAGTTACAATCTACTACTCGGCCAAAGCAATAAATAGAAACGGAGAACATGCATGAATCACGAAGGAACATAATATAAAAGGATAATCAAATATATAACTCATAACAATCTGAACATAATCTCTTAATCCATCGGATCTCAACAAACCGAGCATAGCAATAGCAAGAGAATTACATAGATGCCTTGATCATGTAGGGCAACTCACAAGGTCTAACCATTGAAGCACAAGATTGGAGAGAAGACATCACATAGCTACTGGTCATGGACTCATGGTCCATGGAGGACTACTCACCGCACGTCCGGAAGCGTCCATGGCAGTGGAGAAGCTCCCGGAGGTCAATCCTCCCTCCGGCAGGGTGCCGGGAAGAGGTCTCCTGACGCTCCCGATCTCGGGAGCGCTGCTGCGGCGAAACGATGGAGGAATTCGCGATTCTGGAAGTTGTGGAAGGGTTTCCTCTCGCATGACTAAATATAAGCCAAAGGAGGGCACTGGAGGAGGTGGGCCCCACCCAGGCAGCCTGCTGGCGCGGCCAGGGGGTAGGCCGCATCAGCAGGTCGCTTGGACGGCCCCTGGCCCCCTTTGGCCCATCTTCGGTGATCTCGAAGCTTCTGATTCACTAATTTTTTATATATTTTTCCTGGAATTTTTCAGGCTTCGGAAAATTGGGTAAAAGCCCCTGCAAAATAGACACCAGCAGACAGAAACTGGCACTAGGTGCACTGAGTTAGTAGGTTAGTCCAAATATGTGTAAAATGATACAAAAGTGTAGAAAAACGTATAACATTGTCACCCAAAAGATCATGGAACAAGCAAAAACTATAGATACGTTTGGGACGTATCAGCGCCCCCTAGGGTGCCCCCGTGTCTTGTGGGGTCCCTCTGGCTCCTCCGACCTCGTTTCCACTTCTATATATTCCTATCCAGGGAGGAAAAAAAATCAAGGGGGAGAGTTCATCGCGTTTTACGATACGGAGCCGCCGCTACCTCCTGTTCTTCCTCGGGAGGGCAGATGTGGAGTCTGATTTGGGCTCCCGAGAGGGGAAATCGACGCCGTCGTCATCACCAACCATCCTTCATCACCAATTTCATGATGCTCTCCGTCGTTCGTGAGTAATTCCATCGTAGACTTGCTGGACGGTGATGGGTCGGATGAGATCTACCATGTAATCGAGTTAGTTTTGTTAGGGTTTGATCCTTAGTATCCACTATGTTCTCAGATTGATGTTGCTATGACTTTGCTATGCTTAATGCTTGTCACTAGGGCCCGAGTGCCATGATTTCAGATTTGAAGGTTTATGTTTTCATGAATATATATGTGTTCTTGATTCTATCTTGCAAGTTGTAGACACCTATTACGAGTTATGATCCGCATCCCCCAGGGTGACAATAACTAGGATTCTTTCCCATGATTACCGTAGTTTGAGGAGTTCATGTATTCACTAAGTGTTAATGCTTTGGTCCGCTTCTCAATTAAAAGGAGGCCTTAATATCCCTTAGTTTCCATCAGGACCCCCGTGCCACGGGAGGGTAGGACAAAAGATGTCATGCAAGTTATTTTCCGTAAGCACGTATGCCTATATATGGAATACATGCCTACATTACATTCATGAATTGGAGCTAGTTATGTATCACCCTATGTTATGACTGTTGCATGATGAATGCCATCCGACATAATTATCCATCACTGATCCATTGCCTATGAGCTTTCCACATATTGATCTTTGCTAAGTTACTTTTTCGTTGCTATTGTTACAATCACTACAAAACTGCTACTGTCACGTTTGCCACTGTTGCCGTTACTTCCATACTACTTTACTACTAAATACTTTGCTGCAGATATTAAGTCTTTCAGGTGTGGTTGAATTGACAACTCAGCTGCTAATACTCAAGAATATTCTTTGGCTCCCCTTGAGTCGAATCAATACATTTGGGTTGAATACTCTACCCTCGAAAACTGTTGCGATCCCCTATACTTGTGAGTTATCAAGACCTTTTTCCGACGCCGTTGTCGGGGAGCATAGCTCTATTGTCTGAGTCACTTGGAATTTATATCTGTTGATCACTATGAAGAATATGAAAGACACTAATACCAAGATCTACCCCTCAACTACGAGGACACGTAAGGAACTTCCATCTAGCTATGCACTTGATTCACCTTCTGTTATGAGTAAATTTGCGACACCACCACCTGCTACTGAATCTAATATGTTGCAAGTAATTGATGATGCTACTTCTGTTATGCATGATGCTTATGATGATACTTTGCTTGATACTATTGTGCCACTTGGTGAATTTCTTGGTGAAAAAATTGCTAGAGTGAATGCTGAAACTGATGATATTTCTGAATCGGATGAAATTATTGAAAATGAACACTATGATGCACCTGCTATACCTAGCTTTCCTAGATATGAATTGCCTAATATACCTAAGGGTTATGTTATGGAAGGAGAAGTAGCTAGGGACTTTCTTGATTGTAAGGATAGAGATGATCTTAAGAAATTGCTATGCAAGTGGAAGCAAAAATCTTTGAATGCTAAAATGCAATATGATCCCAAGTTTGCTACTTCACCTATCTTTGTTACTGATAAGGATTATGAATTCTTTGTTGATCCTGAGTTAATTACTTTGGTAGAATCCGATCCTTTCCATGGTTATGAATCTGAAACTGTTGTGGCACACCTTGCTAAATTGAATGATATAGCCACCCTATTTACTCATGAGGAAAAAATTCCTTATTGCTATATTCTTAAGTTGTTTCCATTCTCATTACAGGGTGATGCTAAGATATGGTTTAATTCTCTTGCTCCTCGTTGTGTGCGTAGTCCCGAGGATATGATATTCTAATTCTCTGAAAAATATTTTACTGCCCATAAGAAACAAGCTGCCTTGCCGAAAATATTTAACTTTGTGCAGATTGACGAAGAGAGCCTCCCACGAGCTTAGGGGAGGCTTCTCCAGTTACTTAATGCTTTGCGTGATTACCCTCTCAAGAAAAATGAAATACTTGATATCTTTTATAATGGACTAACTCATGCTTCTAGGGACCACCTAGATAGTTGTGTTGATTTTGTTTTCAGGGAACGAACTGTTGAACAAGCTAAACTACTATTGAATAATATATTGATCAATGATAATGATTGGACCATTCCCGAACCACCTCCAAAACCAACTCTGAAGAAAAGAGGAATTCTATTCCTCAGTTATGAAGATATGCAAGAGGCAAAGAAATCTATGAAAGAAAAAGTATTAAAGCTTAATATGTTAAGAATCTACCACCTATTGAAAAATACATGGTCTTGATAACCCGACACAGGTAGTTGAGGTAAATTCTCTTTGTAGATTTGATGAAGGTGATATTCCTTATAATAAGTCTGCTAGCCAATGCTTGGATGAATTTGATAACTTTGTTGTTAAACAAGAAAATTTCAATGCTTATGTTAGTAGACAATTGAAACATAATGCTTACATGCTTGATCGCTTGGGCGATTATATGAGTAGAACTGATAATGACCTTAGGCTTATTAGTAAACATGCTTCCATGGTAACTACCGAAGTAGAACAAGTACTTGAGGCACAAAACGATTTGATCAATGAGATGATTAGTAAGGACAATGATCATTGATACGTCTCCAACGTATCTATAATTTTTGATGGTTCCATGCTATTATCTTGTCAAACTTTGGATGTTTTGTATGCATTTTATATCTTTTTTGGGACTAACTTATTAACTCAGTGCCAAGTGCCAGTTCCTATTTTTTCCGTGTTTTTGACCTTTTTTCATAGGAGAATATTAAACGGAGTCCAAACAGAATAAAACCTTCGAAAAGATTTTTTTTTGGAACAGAAGATACGCAGGGAGCTTGAGAACCAAGGCAAAGGGCACCAGGGGAGGCCACAAGCCCCCTAGCCGCGGCCGGGGGGGGGGGGGGGGGGGCGCCTAACAGGCTTGTGGGCCCCCTGTGGCTCCTTTGCCCTACTTCTTCCGCCTATAAATCCCCGAAAAATCTGAAACCACGGGAGAGAGCCACGAAAATACTTTACCGCCGCCAGAAGCTTCTGTCTTCGCAAGATCCCATCTAGGGCATGTTCTGGTGCCCTACCGGAGGGGGGATTTGGACACAGAGGGCTTCTTCATCAACACCATTGCCTCTCCGATGATGCGTGAGTAGTTCACCACAGACCTTCGGGTCCATAACTAGTAGCTAGATGGCTTCTTCTCTCTCTTGGATCTTCAATACAAAGTTCTCCATGATCTTCATGGAGATCTATCCGATGTAATCCTCTTTTGCGGTGTGTTTGTCGAGATCCGATGAATTGTGGATTTATGATCAGATTATCTATGAATCTTATTTGAGTTTCTTCTGATCTCTTATATGCATGATTTCATATCCTTGTAATTCTCTTCGAGTTGTGGGTTTCGTTTGGCCAACTTGATCTATAATTCTTGCAATGGGAGAAGTGCTTGGTTTTGGGTTCATACCGTGTGGTGACCTCACCCAGTGACAGAAGGGGTAGCGAGGCACGCATCGTGTTGTTGCCATCAAGGGTAAAAAGATGGGGTTTATATCTATTGCATGAATTTATCCCTCTACATCATGTCATCTTGCTTAAGGCGTTACTGTGTTTGTTATGAAATCAATAAACTAGATGCATGCTGGATAGCGGTCGATGTGTGGAGTAATAGTAGTAGATGCAGAAAGTATCGGTCTACTTGTCTCAGACGTGATGCCTATATGTATGATCATTGCCTTAGATATCGTCATGACTTTGCGCAGTTCTATCAATTGCTCGACAATAATTCGTTCACCCACCGTAATATTTGCTATCATGAGAGAAGCCTGTAGTGAACACTATGCCCCCCGGGTCTACTTCACATCATATTTGCAGCCCTACACTTTTACTTTGTTGCACTTTCCGCCTTCAGATCTCACCTTGCAGTTAATCGTGAAGGGATTGACAACCCCTTTGTAGCGTTGGGTGCAAGTTTGCTGTTTTTGCGCAGGTACTTTGGAGACTTGGCTTGATACTCCTATATGATTGATACCTTGGTTCTCAAACTGAGGGAAATACTTACTGCTACTGTGCTGCATCAGCCTTTCCTCTTCAAGGCAAAAACCAACACAAGTTCAAGAGGTAGCAATCATTCTATTAGAGTTGTGACTAGAGGGGCTAGAATGACTCAGGAACCTTTGTATGCTGAGGGCCATCTTAAGAAAATTGAGAAGATTCTCATAGAGTTAATATTGATGAACCTGGTCCTTCTAATAAAACGAAAAAGAATGACGATAGGACTTTGCATGCTGCTAGTGAACCTATTGTAGAGTCACATCAAAACCCAAAATATATTTCTATTTCTGATGCTGAGACACAATTTGGTAATGAACATGAACCTAGTGATAATATTAATGATGATGTTCATGTCGATGCTCAACCTAGTAATGGAAATGATCTGGAGATTGAACCTGCTCTTGATCTTGATAACTCACAACCTAGGGATAATAGATATGATAAAAGAGATTTTATTACTAGGAAGCATGGTAGAGAAAGAGAACCATGGGTTGATACGTATTCAACGTATATACTTTTCCAAACTCTTCTCCCTTGTTTTGGACTCTAATTTGCATGATTTGAATGAAACTAACCCGGACTAACGATGTTTTCACCAGAATTGCCTTGGTGTTATTTTTGTGCAGAACTAAAAGTTCTCGGATTGACCTGAAAATTTACGGGCAAAGTTTTTGGAATTAATAAAAAATACTGGCGAAATAATCTACCGGAGAGGGGCCACCCACAGGCCACAAGCTTGCAGGGCGCCCCCTAGGTCGCGCCCCCTGGCTTGTGGGGTCCGTGAGGCTCCACCGACCTCGTTTCCACTTCTATATATTCCTATCCGTGGTGAAAAAAATCAGAGAGAAGAGTTCATCGCGTTTTATGATACGGATCCGCCGCCACCTCTTGTTCTTCCTCGGGAGGGCAAATCTCGAGTCTGAATTGGGCTCCAGAGAGGGGAAATCGACACTGTCGTCATCACCAACCATCCTTCATCACCAATTTCATGATGCTCTCCATCGTTCCTGAGTAATTCCATGTAGGTTTGCTGGGCGGTGATGGGTTGGATGAGATCTATCATGTAATCGAGTTAGTTTTGTTAGGGTTAGATCCCTAGTATCCATTATGTTCTGAGATTGATGTTGCGTTGACTTTGCTATGCTTAATGCTTGTCACTAGGGCCCGAGTGCCATGATTTCATATCTCAACCTATTATGTTTTCATGATTATATATGCGTTCTTGATCCTATCTTGCAAGTTATAGACACCTATTATGAGTTATGATCCGCATCCCCCAGGGTGACAATAACTAGGATTCTTTCCGGTGATTACCGTAGTTTGAGGAGTTCATGTATTCACTAAGTGCTAATGCTTCGGTCCAATTATCTATTAAAAGGAGGCCTTAATATCTCTTAGTTTCCATTAGGACCCCGCTACCACGGGAGGGTAGGACAACAGATGTCATGCAAGTTCTTTTCCATAAGCACATATGACTATATATGGAATACATGCCTACATTACATTGTTGAATTGGAGCTAGTTCTGCATCACCCTATGTTATGAATGTTGCATTATGAATGCCATCCGACATAATTATCCATCACTGATCCATTTCCTACGAACTTTCCACATATTGGTCTTTGCTAAGTTACTTTTCCGTTGCTATTGTTACAATCACTAAAAACTGCTACTATCATGTTTGACACTGTTACCGTTACTTCCATGCTACTTTGCTACTAAATACTTTGCTGCAGATATTAAGTCTTCAGGTGTGGTTGAATTGACAACTCAACTGCTAATACTCGAGAATATTGTTTGGCTCCCCTTGTGTCGAATCAATATATTTGGGTTGAATACTCTATCCTCGAAAACTGTTGCGATCCCCTATACTTGTGGGTTATCATGGGTTCATAAACACACGCCCTTTCCACCTAAACCATCCAAGAAGAAGGATGATGAGGATTTTAAGCGCTTTGTTGAAATGTTGAGACCTGTGTTTTTACGTATGCACTTGAGTGATATTCTGAAAATGTCTACTTATTCTAAGTATATGAAAGATATTGTTACAAATAAAAGAAAGATATCGGAAGCTGAGATTTCCACCTTGCTTGCTAATTATACTTTTATGGGTGGAATACCAAAGAAACTAGGAGATCCCAGAGTACCTACTATACCATTCTTTATTAAAGGAAATTATGTTAAAACTGCTTTATGTGACCTCGGAGCTGGTGTCAGTTTTATGTCGTTCTCTTTATATCATAGACTTGATTTGAATAAGTTGACACCTACCGAATCTCTGTGCAAATGGTTGATAAGCCAACTGCTTTACCCATCGGTATTTGTGAGGATTTGCATGTTGTGGTTGCAAATGTTACTATCCTAACGGACTTTGTTATTCTTGATATTCCCGAGGACGACGGTTTGTTGATCATCCTTGGTAGACCCTTTCTGAATACTGAAGGGGCTATTATTGACTGCAACAAAGGCAATGCCACTTTTCATATTAATGGTAATGAGCATACGGTACACATTCCGAAGAAACAACCTCAAGTTTATAGTATCAAATCCATTGAAAAAATTCCAACGTTTACTATTGGAGACTTTGAATTCCCTCTCCCTAGTGTGAAAAAGAAATATGACATACTTATTGTTCGGGACATGCATATCCCCATTGAGGCAACCTAGTGTTATTCGAAAGTTCTTTGGTTCCATGTCATTCAAAAAAAGTTTGTCAATAAGACTTGATCAACCTTATTGATGGATTCTTTTTGACAGGCATAAGATGGATGAATTTAGAAAGCACAACCTTCTATACCCAACTTTTATTTTTTGTTCCTTAGTTTCAATTTACAAAAAATGCTATTATTTCTCTGTTTTCCGTTTTATCCGTGCAATAGAAAAATGACCTAAAAATAAAAGATCTCAAAATGCCCTGAAAATTTAGTATGATTTTTTTCTGGAATATTTAAGAATTTTTGGCCCTGAGAACACATCAGGGGGCTGCACCAGTGGGTCACAAGCCTGCAGGGCGCGACCACCCCCTAGGCGCGCCCCTAGCTTGTGGGTCCCACGTGGGGCCCGATACGTCTCCATCGTATCTACTTTTCCAAACTCTTTTGCCCTTGTTTTGGACTCTAATTTGCATGATTTGAATGGAACTAACCCGGACTGACGCTGTTTTCAGCACAACTGCCATGGTGTTGTTTTTGCACAGAAATAAAAGTTCTCGCAATGACCTGGAAATTTACGACGATTTTTTGTGGAATATATAAAAAATATTGGCACAAAAATAACCTGGAGACACGGAGCCAGGAGCCCACAAGCCCAGGAGGCCCCCCCTCCGGTCGGGCCTGGCAGGCTTGTGAGGCCCTCGTGGCTCCGCAGCCTCCAACTCCAGCTCTATATATTCTCTCTCGCCCGGGAAAAAATAGGAGAGAAGAGTTCATCGCGTTTCACGACATGGAGCCGCCGCTACCACCTGTTCTTCCTCTCGAGGGCATATCTGGGGTCCATTTTGGGCTCCGGAGAGGGGAAATCGACGCCGTCGTCATCACCAACCATCCTTCATCGCCAATTCCATGATACTCTTCACCGTTCGTGAGTAATCTCATCGTAGGCTTGCTGGACGGTGATGGATTGGATGAGATGTATCATGTAATCGAGTTAGTTTTGGTGGGGTTTGATCCCTAGTATCCACTATGTTCTAAGATTGATGTTGCTACTACTTTGCTATGCTTAATGCTTGTCACTAGGGCCCGAGTGCCATGATTTCAGATCTGAACCTATTATGTTTTCATCAATATATGTGTGTTCTTGATCCTATCTTGCAAGTTGTAGTCACCTACTATGTCTTATGACCCGGCAACACCGGAGTGACAATAACCGGAACCACTCCCGGAAATGACCATAGTATGAGGAGTTCATGTATTCACTATGTGCTAATGCTTTGTTCCGGTTCTCTATTAAAAGGACACATTAATATCCCTTAGTTTCCATTAGGACCCCGCTGCCACGGGAGGGATGGACAATAGATGTCATGCAAGTTCTTTTTCATAAGCACGTATGACTAAATACGGAATACATGCCTGCATTATATTGACGAACTCAAGCTAGTTACATATCTCCCCATGTTATAACTGTTACATGATGAATGTCATCCGACATAATTATCCATCACCGATCCAATGCCTACGAGTTTTTCCTAGTGGTCCTTGCCAAGTTACATTGCCGCTACTGCTTTCACTGCTGCTACTGTTACCGCTACTGCTGTCACTACTGCTACCGTTACCGCTGCTACCGTTACTATCACACTACTTTGCTACTCAAACTTTGCTGCAGATACTAAGTCTTTCAGGTGTGGTTGAATCGACAACTCAACTGCTAATACTCGAGAATATTCTTTGGCTTCCCCTTGTGTCGAATCAACAAATTTGGGTTGAATACTCTACCCTCGAAAGCTGTTGCGATCCCCTATACTTGTGGGTTATCAAGACTATTTTCTGGCGCCGTTGCTGGGGAGGCATAGCTCTATTCTCTGAGTCACTTGGGATTTACGTCTGTTGATCACTATGAGGAATCCGAGAGATCCAAAAACTAAAGTCTTGCCCTCAACTACGAGGACAGGTAAGGAACCGCCATCTAGCTCTGCACTTGATTTACCTTCAGTTATGAGTAAATTTGTGACACCACCACCAATTGGTAATTCTGATATGTCGCATGTGCTTGATGATGCTACTTCTGCTATCCATGATGCTTATGATGATGCTTTGCTTGATACTGCTTTGCCACTAGGTGCATTTCTTGGTGCACAAATTGCTAGAGTTACTGCTGAATGTGATGATACTTCTGAAACTGATGAAAGTATTGAAGTAGAACCTGTTGTTTCACCTGTTAGAACTAGATCTCCTAGATATGAATTGCCTAATATACCTGAGGGTTATGTTATGGAAGGAGAGGTAGCTGAGGACTTTCTTGCTTGTAAGGATAGCTATGATCTCGAGAATTTATTGCGAAGTGGAAAGAAAAATCTCTGAATGCTAGAATGAAATACGATCCTAAGTTTGCTACTTCACCCATCTTTGTTACCGATAAGGATTATGAATTCTGTGTTGATCCTGAGTTGATCACTTTGGTTGAATATGATCCTTTTCATGGTTATGAGTCTAAAATGGTTGTAGCATATCTTACTAAGCTGAATGATATAGCCACCCTATTCACAAATGAGGAAAAAAATTCGCCATTACTATATCCTTAAGTTGTTTCCTTTCTTACTAAAGGGTGATGCTAAGACTTGGTTTACTTCTCTTGCTCCTGGTTGTGTGCGTAGTCCCTAGGATATGATCTACTATTTCTCTGAGAAATATTTTCCTGCCCATAAGAAACAAGTTGCCTTGCAGGATATATATAACTTTGTGCAAGTTGAAAAAGAGAGTCTCCCACAAGCTTGGGGGAGGCTTGTCCAGTTACTGAATGCTTTGCCTAATCACCCTCTTGAGAAGAATGAAATACTTGATATCTTTTATAATGGACTAATCGATGCTTCTAGGGACCACCTAGATAGTTGTGCTGGTTGTGTTTTCAGGGAAAGAACTGTGGAACAAGCTGAAATTATATTGAATAATATCTTGAGCAATGATAATGCTTGGACTATTCCCGAACCACCTCCGAAGCCAACTCCGAAGAAAAGAGGTATTCTATTCCTCAGTCCTGAAGATATGCAAGAAGCCAAGAAATCTATGCAAGAGAAAGGTATTAAATCTGAAGATGTTAAGAATCTACCGCCTATTGAAGAAATACGTGGTCTTGATAACCCGACACATGTAGTAGAGGTAAATTCTCTTCGTAGATTTAATGAGAGCGATATTCCTTATGATAAACCTGCTAGCTTATGCTTAGATGAATTTGATAACTTCGTTGCAAAACAACAAAGTTTCAATGATTATGTTAGCAGACAATTGGAACAAAATGATCATATGATTAATCATATAAGTGCTTGTGTGGATAGAAATGTCAATGATCTTAAGCTTTTGAGTAAACATGCCTCTATGGTCACTACTCAAGTAGAACAAGTACTTAAGGCCCAAAATGACTTGCTCAATGAGTTGAATGACAATTCTGTTAGAGTTGTCACTAGAGGTGGTAGAATGACTTAGGAACCTTTGTATCCCGAGGGCCATACTAGGAGAATTGAACAAGATTCTCAAGGAGTTAGCACTGATGCACCTAGTCATCCTGGTAATAGGAAGAAAAATAAAGATGATAGGAACTTGCATGCTAACAAACCTACTGCTGTTTCACCTGAGAATCCAAATGATGTCTCTGTTTCTGATGCCGAAACACAATCTAGTGATGAACATGAGCCTAGTGATAATATTGATAGTGGTGTTCATGATGATGCTCAACCTAGTAATAATAAGGATGTTGAGATTGAACCTGTTGTTGATCTTGATAACCCACAACCTAAGAACAAGAGATACGATAAGAACGACTCTATTGCTAGGAAGCATGGTAAAGAAAGAGAACCATGGGTTCAGAAACCCATGCCCTTTACTCCCAAACCATCCAAGAAAAAGGATGATGAGGATTTTGAGCGCTTTATAGAAATGATTAGACCTGTCTTTTTGCAAATGCGTTTGACAGATATGCTCAAAGTGTCTCCTTATACTAAGTACATGAAATATATTGTGACTAATAAAAGGAAGATACCTGAGGTTGAGATTTCCACCATGCTTGCTAATTACACCTTCAAGGGTAGGACTCCTAAGAAACTAGGTGATCCCGGAGTGCCCACTATATTTTGCTCCATTAAAGGAAATTATGTTAGAACTGCTTTATGCGATCTTGGAGCTGGTGTTAGTGTTATGCCTCTCTCTTTATACCGTAGACTTGAATTGGATAAGTTGGCACCTACTGAAATGTCTTTGCAAATGGCCGACAAATCAACTGCTTTTCCTATCCGCATTTGCGAGGATGTGCCTGTTGTGGTTGCTAACGTTACTATCTTAACGGAGTTTGTTATTTTGGATATTCCCGAGGATGATGCCATGGCGGTCATCCTTGGAAGACCTTTTTAAACACTGCAGGGGCTGTTATTGATTGCAACAAAGGCAATGTCACTTTCCATGTTAATGGTAATGAGCATACAGTGCACTTTCCGAAGAAACAATATCGAGTTCATTGCATCAATGCTATTGAAAAATCTTCAGCAATTCTTATTGGAAGCTTTGAATGCCCTATACCTACTGTCAAGATGAAGTATGATTTACTTGTTGGGGATATGCACATCCCCGTTGAGGTAACTTAGTGATTATTCAAAATTTCTCCGGTTTTATGCGATTCAAAAAAGTTTGTCAAGGAGACTTGATCAACCTCATTGACGGATTTCTTTTGATGACCATGAGATGGATGAATCTAGGAGTCACAACCCTGTGTTCCGAACTTTTACTTTCTGTTGCTTAGAAGAAAAATGATAAATTTAGCTTCATTTTCCTGTTTTCTCCTTTTTTCCGTCCCTTAGAAAAGTGTCCTGAAAATAAAAGTTCTTCAAATGCCCTGAAATTCAAGTATGATTTTTTCTGGAATTTTTGAAAATTTCTGAGATCGAAAGCTAGTCAGGGGGATGCACCAGTGGGCCACAAGCCCAGGAGGCCCGGCCACCGCCTAGCTGTGCCTGGCAGGCTTGTGGGTCCCACGTGGCCCCCCTCCACTCATTCCATCTCCCATCTCCTTCTTCTACCTCCAGAAAAAATCATTCCACAGCTCAAACCCGTGTTCTTGCTCTTCTTGCTGCTTTTTTCGATCTCTTTGGTCAAAGCCCCATTCACCAAACTGTTTTGGGGAATTGTTCCTTGGTATGTGACTCCTCCATTGGTCCAATTAGTTTTTGCTCTAGTTCTTTATTCGTTGCGTATTTTTGCTGTCTTGGTGACCCTATTCTTGAGCTTTGCATGTTAATTTTAGTTGGTCCCAAGTAGTTTTGATGCATGATTTGGCCTCTAGGCACTTGTAGGAGTAGTTGCTATGAGTTTTGTTGAGCCTTGTTCACTTTTCTTTTGAGTCACTAAAAATTTCAGAAATTTTTCACAGAAAGAAAAAGGAAAAGACGAGAAGGTTCCTAAGAGGCTCTTCAAGCCATGACCCCAAGGAAGATGAGAATGAGAAGAAGAAACCCAAGTATCTGGTCCCCCGAGTTGCAGAAGTTCGAGCGTGCGAGTGGCCAAGCGATGTGTTCTTACGTCCCGCCGGTCTTTATGAGGATTTTTATTACTTGGTGGAGAACGTAGGCCTTACCGCATTTGTTGAAGATAAGTGTCCACAATACCTCCTCCTCACTAATATTTTCGTGCAAAGCTTTAATTTCTATCCAAGGAAGAGTCCTCCTATGGTTGAGTTCAAGTTATATGATATCCCCCAGCGCATGTCACTTCAGGATTTTTGCAATGTTTGCAATTTACCTTATGTCGGGGATATTCACGAACCTCGTCCACGGGACTTGGAGGCTTTCATTGATACTATTGCTCTAGGAGAGGAGAGAGGAGTGTCTTGCACTAGAGTTGCTAGTGTACATTTTCCCGTGCTTCGGTATCTCTCATTATTTATGGGAAAATGTTTGATTGGCCGTGGGAAAGCTGGGGCTCTTAGCCCCCCAGATCTTGCGGTTTTGCGCGAAGCTCTTTATAAAGATAAAACTTATAGCTTGGGCGCTATAGTGGCTCAACGGTTGAACACGAACCGTACTAAAGGCGCTGTTTATGGAGGTATCTATGCTACCCATCTTGCTAAACATTTTGAGATACCTATTAGACTGTACGAGGAAGAATAAATGCTTCTTCCTGAGAGATATTTAGATTATGATAGCATGGTTTGCCATGACTTTCTTGATAAAGATATAAATAAGAGGATGATTTATAACTTGGTATTTAGCGAGGGTACTCGTGAGACTATTACTTTGCCTGCTCCTTCTTTGTTCAATCTTCATCCACACACGTACATTATTATGCCCTCGGACATCTATGCATATTGGGGCATAGCGCCACCACAGGCGCCCGTGCCCGAGCTATCGGTCGAGTACCAGACGCCAGTTTATCAGTGGGAGCCAGAGGAGCTCACCCAGCAGTGGCACCCTCAGTACACTCCGGAGTACCCCGAAGACGGTTACTTCCCTCCGTGGGAGTAGACCAACTTAGGCCAAAAGCCTAAGCTTGGGGGAGTACGTGTTTCTCACAGACTTTATATTCATGCTCACACATTCACTTTGATAGTCGGTGTTCACACCTTGCCATTGTATCATCCATGCTAGTTTATTTATTTTTCTCGCTTTATTCTCGTGTGTTTGTTTAAATTGAGAAAAACAAAAAAAATAGTTTTAAGTTTACTTTCCAGCTTGCTTAGTGGTTTTTAAAAAAGGAAAACCCAAAAAGATTTCCCGTTCTTCTTTTGCTTGTTGGGAGCTTTCCCGTGTAAATAGTTTTCTTTTTCTTTGGGTCAAGGTAGAAGACCATGATAAAATGTTTAGTGGCTCTCACATGCATAATTGTTTATCCGTCGAAGAGCCATATTACTTTGTCTTCTCCTCTACGTTTTCTTGCAGATTCGACCTTAGTCCAATGCACGAACACTCTTATTATTATTCACATCATTCGTTCGTGCAAGTGAAAGGCAATAATGACGATACATGATGAAGTGACTCAGCCTGGAAAAGCTCGTATGAACTCGACCTATTTTGTTTTTGTAAATATGACTAGCTCATCATTCCTAATTCAACATTGTTATGAGAGAAACATGTTTGCAATGACAACTTAGAGATCATAGTTTCTGATGCCATGCTTAATTAGCTAGGAGCTTATAATGGTATGTCTTGGATGCCAGCATGAATTTCAAGATGATTATGATGTAGTATGATAGGATTGTATCCTCCTTTGAGTGATTCAAGTGGCTTGACTTGGCACATGTTCACGCATGTAGTTGAAACAAAATCAACATAGCCTCTATGATATTCATGTTTATGGTGATTTATATCCTACCCATGCTTGCACTCAATGTTGGTTAATTTCAATGCATATTGATGACTCTTGTCGCTCTCTAGTTGGTCGCTTCCTAGTCTTTTGCTAGCCTTCACTTGTACTAAGCGGGAATACTGCTTGTGCATCCAGTTCCATAAACCCAAAGTTGTTCCATATGAGTCCACCATACCTACCTATTTGTGGTATCTACCTACCGTTCCAAGTAAATTTGCATGTGCGACTCTCTAAATATTCAAGTGATAATCTGTTTTGTATGTCGGAACCGCTCATGTGGTGACAAGGGGCGGTCAGTATCTTCCATGCTAGGCGTGTTATCCTCGATACGTGTTTATTCACTATATCTCACGAGAAAGGGGCCGGTAATCGGAATGCCCAGTTCCATGCCCAAACCAAAAATATAATTGCAAACTAAACCCCCCTGGATTGTTGTTGGTATGGACGATACCCGAGGATTCGGCTAGTCATGGAGTGTGATTGATCGGTGGGGGGGGGGAGTCAAAACTTTACTTTTCTGTTTGGGAACCGCCTATAATTTATGTAGCATGGAAGATGGTGAAAACTCTTGGTCATCGCGTTGACAATGAAAGCATGCCACCCAAAATTATTATCTCTGTTTTAAAAGCATGAGCTCTGGCACCTCTGCAAATCAATACTTCCCTCTGCGAAGAGCCTATCTATTTACGTTTCTGTTGAGTCATCCTCTTCTTATAAAAGGCACCAGTTAGAGAGCACCTCCGTCATTTTTATGCTTTGCTATTAATTGATATTGAGTATGACTGTGACTGGATCTTCTTTGCCATGAATTACAATGTTCAGTCAGCCCTTGGTCTTTGAAGGTGCTCTGCATTTATGTTTTGCGGTCTCAGAAAAGGCTAGCGAGATACCATCTGTTCATATTGCTTCATGATTGTTTTGATTGAAGTGTTGACGCTTGAAACTTATTATTATTGCTCGCTAGTTGATTATGCCATTGATATGAGTACACCATGAGACCTAAATATCATTGCTTATGTGGTTACCTTATGATCTTGCTGAAAATCTGAATATGAGTTAGACATAATTACAACAACAAGATCAAACAGAGTTCGTAAAAGTTTTTCTTTTTTCTCTTTCAGTTTGTCAACTGAATTGCTTGAGGACAGGCAAGGCTTTAAGCTTGGGGGAGTTGATACGTCTCCATCGTATCTACTTTTCCAAACTCTTTTGCCCTTGTTTTGGACTCTAATTTGCATGATTTGAATGGAACTAACCCGGACTGACGCTGTTTTCAGCAGAATTGCCATGGTGTTGTTTTTGCGCAGAAATAAAAGTTCTCAGAATGACCTGGAAATTTACGAGGATTTTTTGTCGAATATATAAAAAATACTGGCGCATGAATCACCTAGAGACACAGAGCCAGGAGCCCACAAGCCCAGGAGGCCCCCCCCTTGGTCGGGCCTGGCAGGCTTGTGAGGCCCTCGTGGCTCCGCAGCCTCCAACTCCAGCTCTATATATTCTCTCTCGCCCGAAAAAATTTAGGAGAGAATAGTTCATCGCGTTTCATGACATGGAGCCGCCGCCACCACCTGTTCTTCCTCTGGAGGGCAGATCTGGGTCCGTTCTGGGCTCCGGAGAGGGGAAATCGACGCCGTCGTCATCACCAACCATCCTTCATTGCCAATTCCATGATGCTCTTCACCGTTCGTGAGTAATCTCATCGTAGGCTTGCTGGACGGTGATGGGTTGGATGAGATGTATCATGTAATCGAGTTAGTTTTGATGGGGTTTGATCCCTAGTATCCACTATGTTCTAAGATTGATGTTGCTATTACTTTGCTATGCTTAATGCTTGTCACTAGGGCCCGAGTGCCATGATTTCAGATCTGAACCTATTATGTTTTCATCAATATATGTGTGTTTTTGATCCTATCTTGCAAGTTGTAGTCACCTACTATGTGTTATGACCCGGCAACCCCGGAGTGGCAATAACCAAAACCACTCCCGGAGATGACAATAGTATAAGGAGTTCATGTATTCACTATGTGCTAATGCTTTGTTCCGGTTCTCTATTAAAATGAGACATTAATATCCCTTAGTTTCCATTAGGACCCCGCTGCCACGGGAGGGATGGACAATAGATGTCATGCAAGTTCTTTTCCGTAAGCACGTATGACTAAATACGGAATACATGCCTGCATTACATTGACGAACTCGAGCTAGTTACATATCTCCCCATGTTATAACTGTTACATGATGAATGTCATCCGACATAATTATCCATCACCGATCCAATGCCTACGAGTTTTTCCTAGTGGTCCTTGCCAAGTTACATTGCCGCTACTGCTTTCACTGCTGCTACTGTTACCGCTACTGCTGTCACTACTGCTACCGTTACCGCTGCTACCGTTACTATCACACTACTTTGCTACTCAAACTTTGCTGCAGATACTAAGTCTTTCAGGTGTGGTTGAATCGACAACTCAACTGCTAATACTCGAGAATATTCTTTGGTTTCCCCTTGTGTCGAATCAACAAATTTGGGTTGAATACTCTACCCTCGAAAGCTGTTGCGATCCCCTATACTTGTGGGTTATTAGGGCCCCTTCACTTATTCCATTACCCATCCACTTCGTCTTCCTCGAGACAAAATCCCACCATTGCTCAAACCCGTGTTTTAGCTCATCTTGCTGCCATTTTCGATCTCCATGCTCAAAGCTCCATTTGCAAAACTATTTTAGGGGATTGTTCATCGGTATGTAACTCCTCCAATCGTCCAATTAGTTTTTGTTCTAGTGCTTTATATGTTGCAATTTGTTTATGCTGTGGTGACCTTGAGCTTGCATGTCAAACTTGTAGGGTCCCAAGTAGTTTGTGATGCATGATATAGCTTCTAGGCACTTGTGGGAGTAGTTGCTATAAGTTCTGCTTGAGTTTTGTTCACTAAAAAATTCAGAATTTTTTCACAGAAAGAAAAATGTTAAGGAGAATATACCAAGGTGGTTCCTCGAGCAAGATGACCCCGAGACTCGCGATACGCGAGCCCAACTTTGAACCACCAAGGGAAGCTCAAGTGCGGCCTTGTGAATGGTTGTCGGATCCATTCATGGTCCAGGCCAGATTCAAGGAAGAATTTTACGTGTATATACAAAATGCTGGCCTCGAAGATTTTGTTTCGGACCAATGCAAGGAATATTATCAACTCACTGATTCCTTCGTGGAGAGGTTTGAATTTTCATGCAGGCGTAGTACACATTTCGTTCTATTTAATCTTTACGATGAATCTTATACTATGGACCTGGAGGATTTTAACCATGCATGCAAAATTCCACAATGGGGTAGCCATAGTGATCCTCACAAAACCGAATATAATGATTTTCTTGCTAGCATCACTATGGGAGAAAATAAAAATATTACACAGGCTACCTTGGGGAGCATTCACTTACCTGCCATACATTATCTTGCTCTCTTCATAGGTAGATGTACTAACGGTGAAAATGAGCATAGCCACCTTTGTGTACCTCACCTTAGTATTCTTAAGAGTGCGGTCATGGGTGATAAACAATATAACTTGGGAGCTATTATTGCTACGAGGCTACATAAAATACTAAGGATGGATATTTCTTTGGTGGAATTTATGCCACCCGTGTAGCTAATTATCTTGGAATACCTATAAGGAAGAATGATATTGGGTTACCACTTGATTTTCTTGATTATGAGGCTATGGTGTGCTACCAGTTTCTTAAGAGAAATGAACAACCCCTCGTGTACCGACTAATTTTTGATAGACAACATGTTGTCCATATTACCCTTCCTACTCCCGCCTTCTTTAACTTTTAGGAAAAACGAAGATACTTTATAACCAGAGAGGAGGCAAACGAGTACGAGAGAGAGGCGAAAGCCGCTCGCCTCCGCACTGAAGTCATTCAGGTGGCAGCTGCTACGGCAACAAAAGACCTTCCCTGGCAACGGCGCCAGGAATCCTTCTGCTACGGGTTACGCCTATAGGGACTTCCTTGGCAAATATGCAAAGGATTCCCCCACGGTCTTGGAGCCTTGCGTTGGTGTTCACTTGAAGAGGAAAGGGTGATGTAGCACAGCGGCGGTAAGTATTTCCCTCAGTTGGAGAACCAAGGTATCAATCCAGTAGGAGGATCGCATCAAGTCACAAGTATCTGCACAAACACAAAGAGCTCGCACCCAACGCTATGAAGGGGTTGTCAATCCCTTATAGACTGTTTGCAAAGTGAGAACTGGAAGCAAAAAGTAAACAAAGCAAAGTAAAAGTGAAAGTGGAGACGATAGTTGTGAATAGACCCGGGGGCCATAGTGTTCACTAGTGGCTTCTCTCATGAAAGCAAGTAGACTGTGGGTGAACGAATTACTGTCGAGCAATTGATAGAACCGCGCAAAGTCATGACGTTATCTATGGCAATGATCATATCTATAGGCATCACGTCCAAAACAAGTAGACCGATACTTTCTGCATCTACTACTATTACTCCACACGTGGACCGCTATCCAGCATGCATCTAGTGTATTGAGTTCATAAGAACAGAGTAACGCCTTAAGCAAGATGACATGATGTAGATGGACAATCTCAAATCTATGATGAAAGCCCATCTTTTTACCCTTGATGGCAACAACACGATGCGTGCCTTGCTGCCCCTTCTGTCATTGGGAAAGGTCACCGCACGGTATGAACCCAAAACCAAGCACTTCTCCCATTGCAAGAATCATAGATCTAGTTGGCCAAACAAAACCCAAGACTCGGAGAGACTTACAAGGATATCAAATCATGCATATAAGAAATCAGCAAAGACTCAAATATAATTCATAGATAATCTGATCACAAATCCACAATTCATCGGATCTCGACGAACACACCGCCAAAGAGGATTACATCGGATAGATCTCCATGAAGATCATGGAGAACTTTGTATTGAAGATCCAAGAGAGAGAAGAATCCATCTAGGTACCAACTACGGACCCGTAGGTCTGAAGTGGACAACTCACAAGTCATTGGAGAGGCGATGATGTTGATGTAGAAGCCCTCCAACTCCAAAGTCCCCTCCGGCAGGGCACCGGGAAGGGTCTCCAGATGAGATCTCGCGGAAACGGAAGCTTGCGGCGGCGGAAAAGTGGTTTCGTGGACGCCCTGATTTGTTCTGGGATTTTAGGGAATATACATGCGAAAGAGCTAGGGCAGGGGAGCGCCAGGGAGGCCACAAGCCTGGTCGCCGCGGGCCCCCCTGGCCGCGACGTCAGGGCTTGTGGGCTCCCTGTGGGCCTCCTGCCTTGGCCCTCAAGTCCCCCGATCTTCTTCTGTTCTGGAAAAATTTATTTCGGGCATTTTATTCCGTTTGGACCCCGTTCCAAAATCAGATATGAAAAGAGTCAAAAACACAGAAAAAACAGGAACTGGCACTTGGCACTGAATTAATAAGTTAGTCCCAAAAAAGATATAAAAGGTATATAAAACATCTAAAGTTTACAAGATAACAACATGAAACCATCAAAAATTATAGATACCTTTGAGACGTATCAAGCATCCCCAAGCTTAACTCCTGCTCGTCCTCGAGTAGGGAAGTGATAAAGAATGAATTTTTGATGCTTTCATGCTACCTAGCATAGATGTCCTTTGTAACTCCTCTTATGTGACGTGAATGTTCAGATCCATTAGATTCAAAACAATAGTTTGCTATTGACGTGGAGACAATAATACTTCAAGCAAACTAGCAAGGTAATCATGAACTTTCAAAATAACAAGGCCAAAATAAAGTTATCACTACAAAATCATATAGTCTGGCTATGCTCTATCATCTTTGCACAACAAATTTAAATCATGCACAACCTCGGTATTGGCCAAGTAATTGTTTTCACACCTTTACTTTCTCAAACTTTTTCAACTCTCACGCAATACATGAGCGTGAGCCATGGTTTTTGCACTATAAGTGGAATGGAGTATGGTGGAGGTTGCAAGGCAAACAAGGAGAAGATGGTCACATTGACTAGGCATATCAACGAGCTATGGAGATGCTCATCAATAGATATCAATGTGAATGAGTAGGGATTGCCATACAAATGATGCACTAGAGCTAAGAGTATGTGAAAGCTCTTAAAGAAAACTAGTGGGTGTGCATCCAACTTGCTTGCTCACGAAGACCTAAGGCAATTTTGAGGAAGCCTATCATTAGAATATACAAGCCAAGTTATATAATGAAAATTTCCCACTAGCTATATGGTGGTGACAAAACGAGAGACTTTCAATCATGAAGATCATGGTGCTTAATAAGCACAAGTGTGGAAAGATAGTAGCATTGTCCCTTCTCTCTTTTTCTCTCATTTTTTGGTGGGCTCTTTGGCCTCTTTTTTTGTGTGAGCATCTTTGGCCTCTTTTTGTAAATGGGCTTCGCTGGCCTCTTTTATTTCCTCACATAGGAGAATGCTCCATCAATGATGATCATCACACTTACAACTCAAAACTTAGAGCAATGATGACTCTATATGGAATGCCTTCGGTAGTATACCGTGACAATGATCTAGCATGGCATAGACATCAATGGAAACATCATGCTAGCTATCTTATGATCATGCAATGGCAATGCAGAAGTGGTGGCATATGTCATGGTAGTAGTTGCATGGCAATATATCACGGAATGGCTTTGAAAAAGCCATAATAGGTAGGTATGGTGGCTGTTTTGAGGGAGGCTATATGGTGCGTTTTGTGCACCGGTGAAAGTTGCACGGCACTAAAGAAGATAGTGACGGTGGAAGGTGAAAGTGCATCTAAACCATGGACTCAACATTAGTCATGAAGAACTCATATACTTGTTGCAAAAGTTCTAGTAGTAATCGAAACAAAGCATTCAACGCATACTCCTAGGGGAAGGGTTGGTAGGTATAAACCATCGCGCGATCCCGACCGCCACACAAAGGATGACAATCAATAGACTAATCATGCTTAGACTTCATCACATAGCGGTTCACCATACGTGCATGCTACGGGAATCACTAACTTCAACACAAGTATTTCTAGATCCACAACACCTTACTAATATAACTAATTGAGACGAATCAAACTTCTCTAACTATTCAATGCACATGAAGGTGGAAGTTTTCATATCCCTTTGGATAACTACCCCTTTTGAGACTACTTTCATAGCATAGATCAACTACCTGTTGGGTAACGTAGCATAAATTCAAAAAAATTCCTACGCATATTCAGATCTTCCTATGGAGAGACCAACAACGAGAGAGGGGTAAGAGCATCTTCATACCTTTGAAGATCGCTAAGAGGAAGCGTTGCTAGAATGCGGTTGATGGAGTCGTACTCACGACGATTCAGATCGCGGTGTGATTCCGATCTAGTGTCGAACTACAACACCTCTGCGTTCAACACACGTGCAGCCCGGTGACGTCTCCCGCACCTTGATCCAGCAAGGAGGAGGGAGAGGTTGGGGCAGATCTCCAGAAGCACGACGGCGTGGTGTAGATGGAGAGACGAGGTCTCCCGGCAGGGCTTCGCCAAGCACTGGCAGAGAGGAGGAGGAAGAAGGGCAGGGCTGCGCCGAGAGAGAGAGAAAACTGTGTCTCCAAAAGTCCAAAAGTGCCCACTATATATAGGGGGAGGGAGGCGCTGCGCCCCCTTGAGGGTTTCCCTCTCCTGGGAGGGGCGGCAGCCCTAGATGGGGGGAGGTGCGGCGGCCAAGGGGGGGAGGAGGGGTGGCGCACCCTTCTGGTGGGCCTTAGGCCCACCTGCGCTAGGGTTCCCCCCCTCTCCTTTCTTCTTGCGCCATGGGCTGAGTGGGGGGGGGGGCGCACCAGCCCACCTAGGGGCTGGTTCCCTCCCGCACTTGGCCCATCTAGCCTCCCAGGGTCATTTCCCCCTTCCGGTGGACCCCCGGGGCCACCTCCGGTGGTCTCGGTGGTCCCGGTACGTTACCGGTGACGCCCGAAACACTTACGGTATCCGAAACCATCCGTACTATATATCAATCTTTGCCTCCGGACCATTCCGGAGCTCCTCGTGACGTTCAGGATCTCATCCGGGACTCCGAACAACTTTTGATAACCTCGTATAACAATTCCCTATAACCCTAGCGTCATCGAACCTTAAGTGTGTAGACCCTACGGGTTCGGGAGACGGGTAGACATGACCGAGACACCTCTCTGGCCAATAACCATCAGTGGGGTCTGGATACCCATGGTGGCTCCCACTTGCTCCACGATGATCTCATCGGATGAACCACGATGTCAAGGATTCAATCAATCCCGTATACAATTCCCTTTGTCTGTCGATATAGAACTTGCCCGAGATTCGATCGTCGGTATACCTATACCTTGTTCAATATCATTACCGGTAAGGCTCTTTACTTGTTCTGTAGCACGTCATCGTGTGACTAACTCCTTAGTCACATTGAGCTCATGATGATGTTCTAGCGAGTGGGCCCACAGATACCTGTCCGTCACACGGAGTGACAAATCCCGATCTCGATTTGTACCAACCCAACAGACACTTTCGGAGATACCCGTAGTGCACCTTTATAGTCACCCAGTTACGTTGTGACGTTTGATACACCCAAAGCACTCCTACGGTATCCGGGAGTTGCACAATCTCACGGTCGAAGGAAAAGATACTTGACATTAGAAAAGCTTTAGCATACGAACAATACAATCTAGTGCTACGCTTAGGATTGGGTCTTGTCCATCACATCATTCTTCCAATGATGTGATCTCGTTATCAATGACATCCAATGCCCATGATCCGGAAACCATGATCATCTATTGACTAACGAGCTAGCCAACTAGAGGCTTGCTAGGGACACATTGTGATCTATTTATTCACACATGTATTACTGTTTCATGTTAATACAATTATAGCATGAACAATAGACGATTATCAGGAACAAGGAAATATGATAACAACCATTTTATTATTGCCTCTAGGGCATATTTACAACAGTCTCCCACTTGCACTAGAGTCAATAATCTAGTTACATTGTGATGTATCGAACACCCATAGCATTATGGTGTTGATCATGTTTTGCTCGTGGAAGAGGTTTAGTCAACGGGTCTGCAACATTCAGATCCGTGTGTACTTTACAAATCTCTATTACTCCACTCTGGACATGGTCCTGGATGGAGTTGTAGCGGCGTTTAATGTGCTTCGTCTTCCGGTGAAACCTGGGCTCCTTGGCTATGGCAATGGCCCCAGTGTTATCACAGAAGAGTGTCATTGGACCCGACGCGCTTGGAACCACTCCAAGGTCGGTGATGAGCTCTTTCATCCAAATTCCTTCATGAGCTGCTTCTGAAGCAACTATGTACTCCGCTTCACATGTAGATGCTGCCACGACTTCTTGCTTGCTGCTGCACCAGCTCACTGCCCCACCATTCAAAACATATACGTATCCGGTCTGTGACTTAGAGTCATCCGGATTTGTGTCGAAGCTAGCGTCGACGTAACCCTTTACGACGAGCTCTTCGTCACCTCCATAAACGAGAAACATTTCCTTAGTCCTTTTCAGGTACTTAAGGATATTCTTGACCGCTGTCGAGTGTTCCATACTAGGATCACTTTGGTACCTCCCTACCAAACTTATGGCAAGGTTTATATCAGGTATGGTACACAACATGGCATACATAAGAGAGCCTACGGCTGAAGCGTAGGGGACATAACTCATCTTCTCTCTATCTGCTGTCGTGGTTGGCGACTGAGTCTTACTCAATCTCATACCTTGCAAAACTGGCAAGAACCCTTTCTTTTATTTTTCCATATTGAACTTCTTCAATATCTTGTCAAGGTATGTACTTTGCGAAAGACCTATGAGGTGTCTCAATCTATCTCTATAGATCTTGATGCCTAATATGTATGCAGCTTCTCCAAGGTCCTTCATTAAAAACTCTTGTTCAAATAGGCCTTTATGCTCTCCAACATCTCTATATTATTCCCCATCAATAATATGTCATCCGCATACAGTATGAGGAAAGCTACAGAGCTCCCACTCACTTTCTTGTACAGACAGGCTTCTCCATAAACCTGTATGAACCCAAACGCTTTAATCACCTCATTAAAGTGAATGTTCCAACTCCGAGATGCTTGCACCAGCCCATAGATGGAGCGCTGGAGCTTGCACACTTTGTTAGCACCCTTAGGGTCGACAAAACCTTCTGGTTGCATCATATACAACTCTTCCTTAAGGTTCCCGTTAAGGAACGCTTTTTTGACGTCCATTTGACAAATTTCATAACCATAAAAGGCGGCAATTGCTAACATGATTCAGACTGATTTCAGCTTCGCTACGGGCGAGAAAGTCTCTTCGTAGTCAATTCCTTGAATTTGTCGAAAACCCTTTGTGACAAGTCGAGCTTTATAAACGGTTATATTACCGTTTGCATCAGTCTTCTTCTTGAAGATCCATTTATTTTCTATGGCTCGCCGGTCATCGGGCAAGTCCACCAAAGTCCATACTTTGTTCTCATACATGGATCCTATCTCGGATTTCATAGCTTCAAGCCATTTGTTGGAATCTGGGCCCACCATCGCTTCTTCATAGTTCAAAGGTTCACCGTTGTCTAACAACATGATTTCCATTACAGGGTTGCCGTACCACTCTGGTGCAGAGCGTACCCTTGTGGACCTTCGCGGCTCAGTAGTAACTTGATCCGAAGCTTCATGATCATTATCATTAACTTCCTCTTCAGTTGGTGTAGGCGCCATAGGAATAACTTCCCGCGCTGCGCTACTATCTTGTTCGAGAGGGGGTGTAATTACCTCATCAAGTTCTACCTTCCTCCCACTTACTTCTTTCGAGAGAAACTCTTTCTCTAGAAAGGATCCGTTCTTGGCAACAAAGGTTTTACCTTCGGATCTAAGATAGAAGGTATACCCAATAGTTTCCCTAGGGTATCCTATGAATACGCATTTCTCCGCTTTGGGTTCGAGCTTTTCTGGTTGCAGTTTCTTCACATAAGCATCGCAGCCCCAAACTTTAAGAAACGGCAACTTAAGTTTCTTGCCAAACCATAGTTCATACGGTGTCGTCTCAACGGATTTAGACGGTGCCCTATTTAAAGTGAATGCTGCAGTTTCTAATGCGTATCCCCAAAATGATAGCGGTAAGTCGGTAAGAGACATCATAGATCGTACCATATCTAATAAAGTGCGATTACGACGTTCAGACACTCCGTTGCGTTGTGGTGTGCCAGGCGGCGTCAGTTGTGAAACGATTATCAGATTGTAGACACTTAATTTTTCTGTCACGTTGATTCTCGACCTCACTCTGAAATTCCTTGAACTTTTCAAATGTCTCAGATTTGTGCTTCATCAAGTAGATATACGCTTAGGATTAGGTCTTGTCCATCACATCATTCTCCCAATGATGTGATCCCATTATCAATGACATCCAATGCCCATGATCAGGAAACCATGATCATCTATTGACTAAGGAGCTGGCCAACTAGAGGCTTGCTAGGGACACATTGTGATCTATTTATTCACACATGTATTATAGTTTCCTGTTAATACAATTATAGCATGAACAATAGACGATTATCATAAACAAGGAACTATGATAACAACCATTTTATTATTGACTCTAGGGCATATTTCCAACACTACCATGCCACGCGCTTCCGTGCTCTAAAATATAGAAGTGAAACACATAGAGCAAAAACAACTAGCTCAAAAGATATAAGTGAAACACATGTGAGCTGAATTGTCTAACCAAAGGATATAAGTGAAGCTCGACAAAATCACGGTGAGTGCATGTCTCTCTCTATAGGTGTGCAGCAAGGAAGATTGTGACACAACAAAAAATAAAAGACTCCTACGATACAAGACGCTCCAAGCAAAACACATAACATGTGGTGCATAAAAATATAGCCCCAAGTAACGTTACCGATGGATTGAAGACGAAAGAGGGGATGCCTTCCCGGGGCATCCCCAAGCTTAGGCTTTTTCGGCATCCTTGAATCAACTTGGGGTGCCTTGGGCATCCCCAAGCTTGAGCTCTTGCCACTCTTTATCTCTTTGTCCATAAGAACTTCACCCAAAACTTGAAAACTTCACAACACGAAACTTAAACATAAACTCGTGATAACATTAGTATAAGAAAGCAAACCACCACTTCCTTAGGTACTGTAGCAAACTTAAATTCTACTTATGTTGATGTTGGGTTACTTTATTTTCAATCTTCCATGGCTAATACCCCTCGATACTATCCATAGTTTCATCAAAATAAGCAACCAACTCAACAAAAACAGAATTTGTTAACAGCAGACCAGCCTGTAGCAATCTGTATACTTCGTATACTTCTGGTACTTCAAAAATTCTGAATAATTACGAAAATCTGAATAATTTGCGTACAAATCAGCAGCAAAAAGAATAAACTCAAAAGCTCTCATAGAAAAAAAATGAAAATTCTTTTCGTGAGCAGAAAGTTTCTGTCTTTTCCAGCATGATCAAACGATCATCCCCAAGACTAATCATAACGGTTTCACTTGGCACAAACGCAAAAGAAACACAAAAAAAGCAATCATAACAAATTATGAAAGTGTGGAAAACACAAAGCAGAAAGAAAAAGAATATATTTGTTGGGTTGCCTCCCAACAAGCGCTATTGTTTAACGCCCTTAGCTAGGCATCAATGATGCTCACACAAAAGACAAGAATTGAAGCACAACGAGAGCATCATAAAGCATGTGAAAATCATATCTAAGTCTAACATACTTCCTATGCATAGGCATTTTATAGGAAAACAGATTGTCAAGACAACCAATAGTTGCCATATGCAAGGAAGAAGAAAGAGACAATAGCAATCTCCACAAAACGAGAGGTAATTTAGTGATATGAAAGTTTCTACCACCATATTTTCCTGTCTCATAATAATTACATGTGGGATCATATTCTAATTCAACAATGTAACTATCACATATGATATTCTTTTCATGATCCACATGCATGCAAAGTTGACGCTCTTTAAAATAGTGGGATTATCATCAACTAAAGTCATGACTTCTCCAAACCCACTTTCAATAATATTGCAAATATCATATTCATCATGATGCTTAAACAAATTTTCAAGATCATAATAAAAATCATCGCCCCACTCATGATCATTGCAACAAGTAGTGGACATAGCAAAACTAGCATCCCCAAGCTTAGGGTTTTGCATATTCTTAGCATGATTGTCACTAATAGAATTTATAGTGAAACCATTGAAATCATGCTTTTCATCCAAGGAGTCCTCGTGAATCACTTCATAAATTTCTTCCTCGCAATTTTCAGATTCACGCATCTCAAGCAAAACTCCATAAAGATAGCCAAGTGCACTCAACTCACTAGCAATTGGATCAACATAATTGGATCTCTTAAAGAGATTAGCAAGTGGATGAGGATCCATATCACTAGATTTTCAGCAAGCGAAGATGCAAGCATATTGAAGGCACATGGCACACAAGCAAACAGAAAGCAAGTGAGAGAAAAGGGAGAACGAAAAAGGAAAACGAAAAAAAGTCAAATGAAAACGGCAAAGGAGAAAGGCAAATGAAAACGGCAAATGTGAAGTGGGGGAGAGGAAAACGAGAGGCAACTCGCAAAAAAGGTAAATGCAAGAGATGAGTTTGTGACACCTACTTGGATAGATCTTGACTTGATCTCTCCTAGGCAACGGCGCCAGAAATAGGCGTGTTGACGGGAGATTATTCTTGTCTTGATACTCCTCGGCAAGCGAAACTCCCCGGCAACGGCGCCTGAAATACTTCTGCTACGGCAACAAAAGACCTTCCCTGGCAACGGCGCCAGGAATCCTTCTGCTACGGGCTACGCCTATAGGGACTTCCTTGGCAAATATGCAAAGATTCCCCCGCGGCCTTGGAGCCTTGCGTTGGTGGTCCCTTGAAGAGGAAAGGGTGATGTAGCACAGCAGCGGTAAGTATTTCCCTCAGTTTGAGAACCAAGGTATCAATCTAGTAGGAGGATCGCATCAAGTCACAAGTACCTGCACAAACACAAAGAGCTTGCACCCAACCCTATGAAGGGGTTGTCAATCCCTTATATATTGTTTGCAAAGTGAGAACTGAAAGCAAAAAGTAAACAAAGCAAATTAAAAGTGAAAGTGGAGACGATAGTTGTGAATAAACCCGGGGGCCGTAGTGTTCACTAGTGGCTTCTCTCACGAAAGAAGTAGACGGTGGGTGAACGAATTATTGTCGAGCAATTGATAGAACCGCGCAAAGTCATGACGTTATCTATGGCAATGATCATATCTATAGGCATCACGTCCAAAACAAGTAGACCGATACTTTCTGCATCTACTACTATTACTCCACACGTCGACCGCTATCCATCATGCATCTAGTGTATTGAGTTCATAAGAACAGAGTAACGCCTTAAGCAAGATGACATGATGTAGATGGACAATCTCAAATCTATGATGAAAGCCCATCTTGTTACCCTTGATGGCAACAACACGATGTGTGCCTTGCTGCCCCTTCTGTCACTGGGAAAGGTCACCGCACGGTATGAATCCAAAACCAAGCACTTCTCCCATTGCAAGAATCATATATCTAGTTGGACAAACAAAACGCAAGACTCGGAGAGACTTACAAGGATATCAAATCATGTATATAAGAAATCAGCAAAGACTCAAATATAATTCATAGATAATCTGATCACAAATCCACAATTCATCAGATCTCGACAAACACACTGCCAAAGAGGATTACATCGGATAGATCTCCATGAAGATCATGGAGAACTTTGTATTGAAGATCCAAGAGAGAGAAGAAGCCATCTAGCTACTAACTACGGACCCGTAGGTCTGAAGTGGACTACTCACGAGTCATTGGAGAGGCGATGATGTTGATGTAGAAGCCCTACAACTCCAAAGTTCCCTTCGGTAGGGCACCGGGAAGGGTCTCCAGATGAGATCTCACGGAAACGGAAGCTTGCGGCGGCGGAAAAGTGGTTTCGTGGACGCCCTGATTTTTTCTGGGATTTTAGGGAATATATAGGCAAAAGAGCTAGGGCAGGGGAGCGCCAGGGAGGCCACAAGCCTGGTCGCCACGGGCCCCCCTGGCCGCGGCGTCAGGGCTTGTGGGATCCCTGTGGGCCTCCTGCCTTGGCCCTCAAGTCCCCCGATCTTCTTCTGTTCTGGAAAAATTTATTTCGGGGATTTTATTCCGTTTGGACACCGTTCCAAAATCAGATCTGAAAAGAGTCAAAAACACAAAAAACACAGGAACTGGCACTTGGCACTGAATTAATAAGTTAGTCCCAAAAAGATATAAAAGGTATATAAAACATCTAAAGTTGACAAGATAACAACATGAAACCATCAAAAATTATAGATACGTTTCAGACGTATTAGCAGCCGCCGCAGCCCAGTACAACCCCAACTACGACTCTGGATATTATTCGGGCCGACCATGGCCCTAGACCAACTTAGGACAAAAACCTAAGCTTGGGGGAGTATGTATTTCTCACCCACATTACATTCATGTTCACACACTCATTCTAGTTGTCGGTGTTAATAATTTTTCATTATACCATCCATGGTAGTTTATTTCTTCTTTTTGTTTTCTTCTTGTGTGTTTCATTAACCCTGAGAAAATCCAAAAAAAAATTAGTTCTAGCTTTACCTTCTAGTTTGTTTAGTTGTAGTGTTAAAAGAAAACCCAAAAATATTTTTCGTTCTTCTTTTGCTTGTTGGGGGCTTTTCCGTGTAAATAGTTTTTCTTTCTTCTTTCAGTCGTAAGGAGAAGACCATGATGACATGCTGAGTGGCTCTCATATGCATTATCGTTTATCTATCAAAGAGCCCATATTACCTTGTCTTCTCTTTTGAGTTATTGCTTGCAGATTCATCTTAGTCCAATGCACGTGCACTCTTATTATTATTATTCACACCGTTCGGTCGCAAGTGAAAGGCAATAATGACGATATATGTTGAAGTGATGGAGATGGAGAAAAGCTGGTATGAACTCGACCTATTTTGTTTTTGTAAATATTATTAGCTCATCGTTCTAGATTCAGCTCGTTATGGATTGAACATGTTCGCAATGACAATTAGAGATTATAGTTACTTATGCCATGTTTAATTAGCTAGGAGTGAATAATGGATTGTCTTGAGTGCCAACATGCATATTAAAATGGTTATGATGTAGCATGATAGAATGGTATCCTCCTCCGAATGATTCAAGTGGCTTGACTTGGCACATGCTCACGCATGTAGTTGAAACAAAACCAACATAGCCTCCACGATGTTTATGTTCATGGTGATTTATATCCTACTCATGCTTGCATTCAATGTTGGTTAATCTCAAAGCATGTTTATGACTGTTGTCGCTCTCTAGTTGATCGCTTCCCAGTCTCTTGCTAGCCTCCACTTGTACTAAGTGGGAATACTGCTTGTGCATCCATTTCCATAAACCCAAAGTTGTTTCATATGAGTCCACCATACCTACCTATATGCGGTATTTACCTTCCTTCCCAAGTAAATTTGCATGTGCCATACTCTAAACCTTCAAATAAATATTCTGTTTAGCATGCCCGAAGCGCTCATGTAGTGACTAGGGGTTGTTAGTATCTTCCATGCTAGGTGGGTTATTCTCACGATATGTGTTGATTCACTATCATTCACGAGAAAGTGGTTGGTATTCGGGGTGCCTAGTTCCTTGCTCAAAAGTCAAATCAAAGTATAATAAAACAAAAATCCCCCTGGATAGTTGTTTGTATGGACGATACCCGTGGATTCGGCAGCCGTGGAGTATGATCGATTGGTGGAGGGGGAGTAAAAACATTACTATTCTCTTTGGGAACCGCCTATAATGTATCTAGCATGGAAGATATTGAGATCTCTTAGTTGTTATGTTGACAATGAAAGCATATTGCCCAAAATTTTGATTCATCCCTGTTTTAAAAGCTCGAACTCTGGCACCTATGTAAATCAATTCTTCACTCTGTGAAGGGCCTATCTATTTTACTTTACTGTTGAGTCATCATCTTCTTATAAAAAGGCACCAGTTAGAGAGCACCTCCGTCAATTGTATGATTTGTTATCAATTGATATTGAGAATGAGTATGACTGGATCTCTTTTACCATGAATTACAATGTCTAGTCACTCCTTGTTTTTCACAGGTGCTCTCCATTTATGTTTTGCGGTCTCACAAAGGGCTAGCGAGATACAAGTATATCATATTGTATTATGATTGTTTTTGATAAAATTGTTGTCATCCGAGGCTTATTATTATCACTCGCTAGTTGATTATGCCATTTATATAAGTAAATATAAGACCTAAATATTATTATGAATGTGGTTAGTCTATAATCTTTGATAAAAATCTGAACATAAGTTAGACATATTTCCAACAACAAGATTAAACAGAGTTTGTAAATGTTTTTCTTTATCACTTTCAGTTTATCAACTCAATTGCTTGAGGACAAATAAAGGTTTAAGCTTGGGGGAGTTGATTCGTCTCCAACGTATCTACTTTTCCATACTCTTTTGCCCTTGTTTTCAATTATAATTTGCATGATTTGAATGGAACTAACCCGGGCTCACGTTGTTTTCAACAGAATTGCCTTGGTGTTATTTTTGTGCAGAAATAAAAGTTCTCGGATGGATTTGAAAATTCATGGAGAATATTTTTGGAATTAATAAAAAATGTTGGCAAAAGATTCAACTCGAGAGGGCCACCGCCTGGCCACAAGCCTACAGGGCGTGCCCCCCTAGGGCGCTCCCCCTGTCTTGTGGGGCCCCTGTGGCTCCTTCGACCTCGTTTCAACTTCTATATATTCCTATTCGGGGAGGGGAAAAATCAAGGAGGAGATTTCATCGCGTTTTACGATACGGAGCCGCCGCCACCTCCTGTTCTTCCTTGGGAGGGTAGATGTGGAGTCTGATTTGGGCTCTAGAAAGGGAAAATCGACGCCGTCGTCATCACCAACCATCCTTCATCACCAATTTCATTATGCTCTCCGCCGTTCATGAGTAATTCCATCCTAAGCTTCCTGGACGGTGATGGGTTGGATGAGATCTACCACGTAATCGAGTTAGTTTTGTTAGGGTTTGTTCCCTAGTATCCACTATGTTCCGAGATTGATGTTGCTATGACTTTGCTATGCTTAATGCTTGTCAGTAGGGACCGAGTGTCATGATTTCAGATCTGAACCAATTATGTTTTCATGAATATATATGTGTTCTTGATCCTATCTTGCAAGTTGTAGACACCTATTACGAGTTATGATCCGCATCCCCCAGGGTGACAATAACTGGGATTATTTCCGGTGATTACCGTAGTTTGAGGAGTTCATGTATTCACTAAGTGTTAATGCTTTGGTCCGGTTCTCTATTAAAAGGAGGCCTTAATATCCCTTAGTTTCCATTAGGACCCCGCTGCCATGGGAGGGTAGGACAAAAGATGTCATGATGTTCTTTTCCATAAGCATGTATGACTATATATGGAATACATGCCTACATTACATTGATGAATTGGAGCTAGTTCTGCATCACCCTATGTTATGACTGTTGCATGATGAATGCCATCCGACATAATTATTCATCACTGATCCATTGACTACGAGCTTTCCACATATTGATATTTGCTAAGTTACTTTTCCGTTGCTATTGTTACAATCACTACAAAACTGCTACTGGCACGTTTGCCACCGTTACCGTTACTTCCATAGTACTTTGCTACAAAATACTTTCCTGCAGATATTAAGTCTTTTAGGTGTGCTTGAATTGACAACTCAGCTGCTAATACTTGAGAATATTCTTTGGCTCCCCTTGAGTCAAATCAATAAATTTGGGTTGAATACTCTACCCTCGAAAAGTGTTGCGATCCTCTATACTTGTGGGTTATCACCCTTATCCTATTCCCCACGTGAGTTGAACCCAACTTGTAGTTTTTCCCAACACTCTTCCATGGCGCGCTATCTTTCTTGCTTCCAATCCTCAATGGACCCTTTATTGTTTGTATCCTCCCACTCCCCATACTCGGTCGCATAAGAAGCTTCCACATGCATGCCATTCATGTTGCAAACCCGTCCAAATCTGTGCAAAGCGAGTGCATCATGCCTCGTATTGTGGATTCACCCACTTGGTTGCAACATGGGTCGTGTTGTGTACTTCCGAGCGCAACATGGCTCATGTTATAATGTACTTTCGATAGGACGAGGCGAGAAACTATGGTGTTGAGTGAGTACAAGATTGATGATGGTTTAATCGAATGCTGGACGAGGCAGCGAATCTTTTCCAGTTTTCAGTCGGCCAACGTGTAGCATCGTCCATTATATGTTGACATGTCGGACTTTCCATATTCGGAGATTTAATTCGTAGTATGTTGGACGTTGTCAAGGGTCACCAACCAAGTTCGCGTCACACAGTTTGTTCTCGATTTTCTCGAGCTTGGCTTAAGAAGAGAGAATGCACTCACCTCTACTGCTTCCTCAATGGGCCGACCTAGCATGGGAGGAATGTTACCTTCCTTTTTATTTTTGTTTATTGGAAGATAAATATATTATATTTAAATTTAAAAAATGTTCTTTGTGCATTAATTGTTCATGTCATTTAAAAAGGTGTCCAGACATTTCATAAATATCTTTGTGAAAATATTAAAAAAGATCTTTGTGCAATGTTAAAAAAATAGTTGCATAATTCAAGTAAATATTTTCCGAACCATTATAAAAATGTATGTCACATTTAACAAGATATTAAGTCTTCCAAAAATATGTTAGTGGCATTTAAGAAAAATACAGTGTAAAATATGTTCACGTGGTTTAATAAAAATGTGTCATATATTCAAAAAATACAAATTGTATTAAAAAATGTTTAACGCATATTCAAAACATGTATTTGAATAAAATATTCATCATGTATTTGTAAAATATCAAATATATGTTCCAGATGCATACAAAAAATGTATAATGTTTCTTGAAAAATGTAGACATGTACAGAAACAAGAAACAAAATTAAAAATACAAAGAAAAACACACTACAAAAACCGATAAGGAAATCCAGAAAACAGAAAGAAAACCCGACAGAAAGAAGTACAAAAATAAACCCACACAGAAGCTCCTAAAATCGGTACTAACCAGCCATACAAGCTTCCTAAAATCGCTCCCACGGAATCCATATTAGTCTGACCCATTGGTTATCACCTACTACTGGGCCGACCCAATAAAGGGATATGAGGGTAACGTACATAAGTATTCTCTGCTTATTTTACTGGTTTTGTGAAAAAAGAGAGCTTATTTAACTCTTTGTAGTAAACTTTTTTATTCAGTTCGGTTGCCTCTTCATTTTTATATAAAAAAATGTAAAAAAAACTTCAGTTTTTATAAGTTGTTTGTGAATTTTAAAAAGGTCACAAAATTGTATTTTGGCAAATTGTAAAACATGTTACCGAATTTCAAAGAAGCACTCCGAGTCAAAAACAATGTTAGGCATAAAATTGTTCTCGCCTTTTAGAAAATGTTAATAAAATAGTTTTATTTTCTTCAATTCTAAAATGTTTAAGAATTTCTTAAAAATGTTCACGACATTTCAAGATAGTGCTTCTGAGCTTAAAGATTGTTCATGATTTCAAAAAAGTTCTTAGATTCCACAGAATACTGGCGAACTAATACAATGTTTGTGAATGAAGGAAAGTGTTCATCAATTTTAAATACGTTCCTGAATTTCAAATAATATTGCCATATTTTGAATAATCTGTTCGAAATTTAAAAAAATACATTTTAAAATTGAAATCCCGTATTAGAGGAAATATTCCTGAATTTAAAAATAAAAAAATACAGAAAAATTAAGGTAAACCCCAAAAAGGAAATAAAATAAAGAAAATGATTTCCCTCAGCCACCTGATAATTATGTTGCATCCGCCACCTTCCGTGCTAGGCACGTGTCTCACAGGGTCCACACACATCAGATCGGTCGCTTCTTCCCACTTCCTGTCCGCTATGCTCAGCAGTGCATTGCGGTGAGTTTTTGTAACAAGGTATTTATTGCAAAAACAAAATCCACAACAAGACTTGTGTTCCAAAAAAAAGGGTTAAACTTTCTTCAACATGACCTTTATTGAAAAGAAAGTACAACATGACCTTAGTCGTAAGAATTTCCGCAACAAGATCTCTGTTGTAAGAAAAAAATCTGCAACAAGAGTTGCATTGCAAAAATGAAGCGCTACTTGGCCATTTGTTGCGTCAGATCAGTCAGATTGTGACCCGAACGATCTTTTGAAAGCATCAGCCGACAGACGCGTATCACGTCCCTGTTCTTTCTCGACCCATCCATGGCGTTCTACAGGTGTTTCTGTAATACGATCATTGTTATGGAAAATCTTCTACAACAAACTCTGTCATAACAAAAATTATATATTTGTTCCCGCAATACGATCTTTGTTGCGGAAAATATTATATAACAAACTCTATTGCAGAAAATATTATATAATTGTATTTGCAACACGATCTTTGTTGCAGAAAATATTCTATCATAAACTCAGTTACAAAAAAGTTATACGTATGTTCCGCAACACGATCTTTGTTGCAGAAAATATTTTATAACAAACTCTATTACAAAAAGAAAAAATTACAAAACATTTTCGCTACAGAAACTTTGTTACAAAAAATTCTACAAGATAATCTATGTTGCAAAAGCTAATATGCCTGTCATCCATTTGATAACGTCACATCTGACGGATAGCGACCCGGACGATCTTTTAAAAAGATCAGCGAGCGGACATGTAGCAGCGGCCATAAAATAAAGAAAACCTTAGTCTGGTACCTTTTTCTAGGAAAGTCCAGAAAATAAAGTAAATGGAGGAAATCGTCTGGCCCATGTAGGTCACACGAGACACCGGGATGTTAGGCGCGATTTTAGAGTTTTTTGGTTAGTTTTCTTAGTTTGTCTTGATTTTCACGTTTTCTTCAATAAAAAATGACAATTCTTTCTTAAAAGGAACATCATTTAGTTATATGAACTGATTTTAAATGGATTAATTTTTCTTAAAGACTACAAGACCATTTATTAAAATATGTGCCACTTACGTAAATATGCATGAACACTTTATAAATAAACATTCAAAATTTATTAAATAGAATGTTCATCATGTTTAGAAAGTTTAGAAAATCCTGTACACACAAGGCATATTATTCGTTCTATTGCAAAAAGTAAAGCAAAGGAAAAAATAACAAAATACAAACTAGAGTAGATGTATAATGAAAAAGAAGAAAATATTCAAAAAACGAAGTGAAAGGGAAAATTAAAATTAAACTAAATAATACGAAAAGAATAAAAAAATTAATCAATAAACAAAATAAGTAAAAAATAAACTAAAGGAAATCATAAATAAAATAAACATAGAATGCAAATGCAATAAAAATTGGTAGAATTAGAACTTGCTCGCTACGCTACTCGGGCCTGACCTAATAGACTTTATGCATGGATGTTTGTCTTTTTAGAACGGACATCACATATGATTTACCCTTACATTCGAAATGCCTCCGTGCGCCTTCTAGGCCTAGGCAGGCAAGTGACAAGGTCGGCATACAAATTGTGTTTTGTAAGATCTATGGTCATAGATATTCTCTATCCAACCTAGTTTAGTTGTTTGGTAGAGTGTAAGAGTTCCCCTAAGCTATGTTCGACTCATACCAAAAAGGCCCTCAGTCATATTCACTTGCGAACCCGTGGGTGGAGGTTCACTTCTCGTTCATGTTCTGTCAAAACACAAGAAAAATCTGCCTTGACTCACGCGTTCCCTTTCCAACCCACATTGTGCTAGGGTTACTTCCTGACCTCTCACCATCCTTTAAATTTCCCCCATGACCAAGCCGCCATTCTCTTGCACACGACCATGGCGACCAAAAGCGCTACCGCCTAAATGCCAACCGTCGCTACCACGACAACATCTTGATCCCAGTAGTCCTACCCGTCGTTGACGGACCCGCCATCGCCTCTGGACGCTTCTCCGTCCAAATCTGCCGCCACCACCGCCTTGTCCAAGCTCTTCACCGCCATCCCTGTTCTCCACCGCTTCTACAGAGAAGAAGGTGCCTCTGGCCTCCTCATCCATCCTCCTGCCAAATGTCTCCACATGCCTCCTCCATCCTCCCTAGTATGATGTTACATTTTGTTCTTCAGCAACGCAAGGCCGTTGATTTGAGTGTGAAATGCTACCGTGTAATTCCTATTTCCTGTGTAATTCCTATTCCCTTTGTCTATTAATACAAGGTCACTTCATATTTTTATGTCTAATTTTGATTATTAATATTACCAACAAAATGTGAGTTATATGCCCTAAAAAGTATGTCATTGGATGCACATTTGATAGAACTTTTCGACAATATGTTTTTTATGAAATACAACTCATATTTTCTCGAACAGAACTATAAGTCAAAGTTTGACATGAAAAACAAAATGGTCTTGTATACAAAAATGAAGGGAGTAATATGATGTGAAGCTGGAACGAGGCTGTGCAGACACATGCTATCAAACAAAATCTGTGCTCAGTATGTCTTAGCATGCACATCATGTCAGAGGGGGAACAACATGACATGATCGTGCAGGCAACAAAACACACCCATGAATCGTGGCAAAATGGGTTGACACAGACATAAACAAATTAACACATCAGTAATACCATCGTACATTCAAGCTTATGCAACATCAAGTTCGGATCATTATATACACCAAGGAGACAAAGTTCCACATGAATGAGATACCCACAAGTGAGTGGTCCATGTATTACAAACTTGCAACAAAACTGGTAGTCATAATGGAGAAATCTACCCCTAACAGAAGTTGCCAATATATATATCCTTGAACAAAATTCTGACATGTCATTTTCAATCATTGGATGAATTTAATACTACTCGTTATGTTTGACAATGTACCGTGAAAATCTCAAAAAATAATCTTGGCATCAAGTGTCTTCGATGCTATCTTTTCTTTTTTTAAGATCCAACGAACCGCTGGCATTTCATTTATTAGCAGGAAGTAATGAGAAATACAGAAGGTGAGGTGTAGGTTCTAGGACCAGTTTGATACTAAAGTATGAAACGCGGTTCCATCTCACATTACGCTGCGACTTGCTGCAGCTGACTTTGGGCACGACGTGACGCCTGGTCAATTCTCTCGATGAGGCCGGCCCCTTTTCCTTCCCAGCGCACGCAAGCAAGCGTAGCACGCGGCAACCTGCTAGAGTGCTACTGCTACGTACTACCACTAAAATCCATATCTTCTTCCACTGCGTTGCTTACGGCCGAGCCGAACTACTGTACTAGCTAAATCCATATATGTAGCCAAGGCAAAAAAAAGGATTCCCTAGCAACTAGCATCCCCAAACTGCAACCACGGGATCGATCATGCCGCTCATATAGTAGTACACCGTTGCTTGAGAGTGCACAGGGAAGCAAGCACACCAATGCAACTGCATGCATCATGGCTAAGATTTGATCCCGCCAAAAAAATGGCTAGTAAGATTCGCCACAAAAAAAAAAAACTGCAACATGGCTACGTGTGCGTCTCATCCCCGTCATCTTCTCGCACCGTCCGGCTAGCTGAGACCTGAGAGTGTCAAACCTCCTTTAACCCTTTGGCAATCAACACATGCATGGAAGCTGATCGAAGCCCCGAAACGTACGTAACGCCACCAGCCCAACGCCAACACGTACGTCTTGTAGTAGAGGAAAGAGGCTTTCATCGCTTCCGACGTACGTCTACACGCCACCTTTTTTTGCACAATGATGCATCTCCTCCCTCCTTCCGGGCGAGTGGCCATCACAAAAACAACAAACCGAGGACAAAACTGAACGCATACATGCAGGGAAAGATAGGTTTGTTAGGATATTTCTGCATGTCGTAGTCAGCATGCAATGGGCCGGTTTTGATTTCAGAAAGATTGGTCACTTTTAGCTAGCTAGCGATCGTGCATGCACCGATGCACGCATGTCTAGTTTGGAAGCAAGACGGAGATGTACGTAGGTACGTACATCGGGCGGATACTGGAATGCGTGTGCCGATCAGGGTCAGGCTTCAGGCCATGTCATGCATGCGCGTACGGAATCATTTTCAAGAAGACGCGCCACACGCGCAAGCCATGCGCATGCATGCATGGCTACCTTGTGGTACGGATGGCGTGGCCTGCCTTTCCTTTGTTATTCGCCAGTGAAGCCGGCCGCCTCACGTATGCCAGCGTTTGTGCGTGTATATATACCGTGTGTTGTGGCATCGTCTTGTTCAGCTACCGTTCATCCATCCATCAGAACGGCATCATTCGAGCGGCATCGTCTCCATAGCCACAAGTGCACAAGAAACCACGTAGAACGGTTTTCAGCGGAAACTGATTGGTGGTAGGCCATGGCCGGAGCCTACGTGCGCACGGCGGTCGTGCTCGCGCTCGGCTGCCTACTGCTGGCCGCCGTCGGCGCGGACGCCCTGGAGCCGAGCGGCTGGGTGAGGGCGCACGCCACCTTCTACGGCGGCAGCGACGGCTCCGGCACCATGGGTACGTGGTTATCCCGTTGCTCAAGCCAACAACGCTCGATCTAACCAATGACAGTTTGTGATCTGATCATATTTATATGTGTGTGACATCTGACATGTGTATACATACGCAGGTGGTGCGTGCGGGTACGGGAACCTGTACGCGCAGGGGTACGGGACGAGGACGACGGCGCTGAGCACGGCGCTCTTCAGCGACGGCGGCGCGTGCGGGCAGTGCTACAAGGTGGTGTGCGACCGCAAGACGGACAAGACGTGGTGCAAGCCCGGCGTGTCCGTCACCGTCACCGCCACCAACTTCTGCCCGCCCAACTGGGACCTCCCCAGCGACAAGGGCGGCTGGTGCAACCCGCCGCGCCCCCACTTCGACATGGCGCAGCCCGCCTGGGAGAAGATCGGCGTCTACCGCGGCGGCATCATCCCCATCATCTACCAAAGGTAGCCGCGCGCCGTACCTCGTCCGCCATCGATCAGCTAGGTTATAACCTAGCTAGCTCGTCGCTTTTGGCAGGGTGCCGTGCGTGAAGAAGGGCGGGGTGAGGTTCACCATCAGCGGCCACGACTACTTCCAGCTGGTGCTGCCGACCAACGTGGCGGCGGCCGGCTCCGTCAGGGCCATGGACGTCAGGGGCTCCAAGTCCGGCGACTGGATGGCCATGGCGCACAACTGGGGCGCAAACTGGCACTCCCTCGCCTACCTCAACGGCCAGGGGCTCTCCTTCAGGGTCACCATCACCGACGGCCAGACGCTCGTCTTCTCCGACGTGGTGCCGCGCACCTGGAGGTTCGGCCAGACCTTCTCGAGTAACCTGCAGTTCAAGTGATCGAGGAGCGTTGACGACGTGCGGCGTACGTGCGTGAAGATGAACTTAGACATCCAAATTACTTCATCTTCACGCCGTGGTCTAAATAGTTGCTATACAGCTTGGATGTGTTGGGTGGTTGATTTACTTTTCTTGTATCGGATTGTGTGCTTGCTTAAAAGTTCAAAGTACATGCACACTGGCTTGCATGTGTGATGTACATAAAGAGATGGATTATCGTTTATGTCTGTGAGAATTTCAGTGAATTAAGTTTTGTAACACCATTATTCATAGGCAGGCATTACGTACGTGTTAATATGCTTAACACATATTCTATTTGTAAGTTGCCTGAATTTGCAACTCGCGCCACGCCAGTCGATTTCCGGTAAGGATGTAAATGGTGTTGGAATCCACTAGTCCCACATATGCCATTCATTAAAAAAGTCTTAAATGGCTTTTGTGGACATCCAGAAAAACTAATGAGAACAAATGGACAGTCTAAAAAAAACCACTGGCAGTCCACAACTAAGATATGGCATCACCATCGATCCATCCCTGTCATCTCCACCGCACCACGCTAGCACCATCCTTCCTCCGATCCATGCTAGGTTGCAGCCGGTGTTCTGCTTGCGCCATTTCCACGAGTCGGCCGGCGTGCTGGGCAGGGCGGCACTGCCGGGTGGCGGCACAGCCCGAACGGCCACCCCTCGTAGTTCCTGAAGCCATCCCACGTCGCCGGCGGGTCCATGTCCATCAACGACGCCACGGTCGCCGCCCTGCTTGTGCTGCGCGTGAAGAAGCTCTACACCGCGCGAGAAGAACGCCTCACTCTCCACGTCGCCAGCGTCGCTGCCCGCCTCCGCCTCTTCCTTCTCCCCCACCACGACGTGCTTCTGAGGGCTCGAGACCTTCTCCAGAACGCCCACCTCCGCCTCTTCCTTCTCCCCCGCCATGACGTGCTTCTGAGGGCTCGAGACCTTCTCCAGAACGCCCGCCTCCGCCTCTTCCTTCTCCCCCACCACGACGTGCTTCTGAGGGCTCGAGACCTTCTCCAGAACACTTCTTGGGTCGAGCAGGGTGAAGAACCAGATGAAAGCGCTGGACAGAGCCAACGAGTCCACGCTGCACGTCGACTCCTTCCTCAGCTGCCCTGCCCATTCCTAATCTCGTTGAGTATCACCTGCAGCATCCGTTACTAATAATTCCAAATACAGAACCATCATGCAAGTAATCTGCAGAGAGTCATGCCACCATGTGCAGTGCTCGCTTTGTTTCACGCAGCTTCCACGAAGACAAAATTGTAGGATCGATCAAGAGAGGAAAATCTGGAGAGAAACGGAACAAAGAATGGATTGATCCTAATTCAGTCACATGCAGCGCAAGCTTAGCTACCAGAGATTTGTCCATCATTTAAATCAATTGCTAGCCATATCGGAACACTGGACTCAAATCTGAGACAGGATGTGGTTTTGACGACTAGTGCCCTGGTGGTGGTGCCCGGCTGCGCTGCCGCCGCCGCGGCTTGTGGCAAGCTTGCAGCCTTTGTCCCCGAGTATATCCGCGCCGGTGACATCGAAGCTTCTGATCGACAACAATCAGGCTAGAACAGCAGCTCGTCGGGGGCGACGCACAAGGTCTGCTCGTCGCCGCCGGTGAGGATTGGAATGCTGGATCCTTGCGTAGATGAAAATCGGTGATGGACACTTGTATGTATGTGACATCTGGTGAAGAGCGAGCGAGCGATGCATATAAGTTTGAGCCCAGCCAGCTTCATAACATGTGTATATGGACGTCACAAGTCCCGTATAAAAATTAATTGGACTACCACTTAATTCCACGTAAAAAATGATGGGCAATGCGAAGAAGCCCCAGAGCATCCAACGAGCCGTCTACTTACATCATTTTCCGGAGAGCATAGCCCCCAGGCAGAGCCGCGTCGCCCCGGAAACGCTGAGCCAACAACGAGCAAGAGCAGGGGATGAAACGACGTTGCCGGTGGAGGGGAGTATGAGGGCAACAGTGCCGTCTGGTGTGGCAGCCGGCTCGTCCGGGAAGAACTGAGGACGAAGACGCATGCCAAATTCAATGGTTGGAAAAATTCACTAACGGCTGCTTTCTTTTAGAGACGATTACATACTTGCCGCTAGGGCATCTCCAACGCACCCGCATCCGTACCAGACCGTGGAAGACATCCAGTACAGAGCATGTATCGGTTCGTTTGGCGGTTTGGACGCACTTGGAGACAAAGTAGGGGGAGGGGTGCGGTGGTCCTGACAGCAGCCATTTTGAACTTCGACTCCAAGTAAATCCGTCCTCACTGTCCCCACATTCTTCCACTCTGCCACTTGTCTTCCTTACTTTGCATCCGCATCCTTCGCAGCCACCGCTGTCAACCAACACTCAGGTGCCCTCCCGGATGTTACGACGTTGTCCATCCTAGAGCCGTTTGTAACCTGGCACACTCCGCCATCCTATGAATGACCTCTATGGCGGTCATCACGTCCGACATGTGTTCGGTGAAATGCCATTGGGATTATTTTCGGACGACATATCACTTTTTTAGAGTAAGAAGGATGCCGGGGGTACTCGGCCATGAAAGATGAGTTGTTGTGTGATGCGTGGTTGGCCGTATCCGTGGATTTCGTAGGCAGGGCCTGGGGCCTTATCGCAGCAATTGCATGAATCGTTTCACGAACGAAATCACATTGCACCCTACGACATGTACATCATTCATGATCGCAATGTGAGGTCGTTATCGTATCGATGGTCCGCCATTCAAATTATCGTCATCAAGTTTTGTCACGTGGTTGCTGAGCTGGAGAAAAGGTGACCATTGCATGCGGCAGAGAAGTAGATCGTAAGTTTTTCTTCTTCTTCCTCCTCAACTTATTGACTGGATCATCATTCATTCAACGTCGCTATTCACATTGTGTAGTCTCTACGCGTTGTCGTGATGTATCACAGAACATAGGGAGACAACCATTTACGTACATAGTGTTGGATGAAGCCGAAGCGACAATATGTCGTGGGATGACATTGTCCATTGAAAAACTTGTTGGACATTGAATTTTGGGACATTGTTGTACTTGCATGTTATATATGAATGATTTATGCTATTTTCTTTTCGAATTCTGGTGAATAGCAGTTGGTTTGCATGAACGCTAAGTCGAAACCTGACTTGAAAAGTATGCGGACATCATTGGATGGTCGTCTCCCGCATCCGCATCCACGGGCTGGTCTCCCTAGCCATAAACAGGGCCGTTGAAGGGCCTGTGCGAGCTGTGCTCTCGCACAGAGCCCCCAAAATCCTGGGGGGGCCAACTAGAGTCCATATACATAGGTATAGTCTGAAAAAAATAGTTTTAGGCTAATCTTTCTCTCTGTTCGTTCCCTAAAGTATGAAAACTGATCTCGGGCTTAGTCCGGTCGAGGCCATTGGGTTTTGGCTTTGCCCATCTTAGGTACTCGCGTGCGGGAGATGGAGATCGATCTAGTCTAGTGATCGTACATCTTAAACGAAATGATAGCCCTGTGTAATCTCCGCTCCTATTCCCTACTTCGCTTCGGACTGAAACGGCGGCGGCGATCGCGAGCAGCAAGGCGACGAGCGGAAGAGGAACTGGCGAACTGCACATGCACGCACTTTCAAGCGCTGGACACCGTGGCGCCGGCCGCCGGCCAACAGCCCAAATATGCCGCGTTGCTCTCTAATATTGGAAGACCAACGGGTGTGGTGCCCTCCCTACTCTCTTCCCCGTTTCTCTAATTTTGATATAAATACAAAGTTGTGTTAATTTTTTACTGATATGTTTTGGTTTTTTGAAATCATTTTTTTTCTAGTCGTCAAAGCTCAGGTAGTCACAGATTCAAGAATTTCAATAGTTGCTCGTCCTATCTCCAAGTCCAGAATCAAGGTTCTATCTGATTCTAAGTTTTTTGAACTATCTATACAATTCACAAGCCTATATTTCATGTGAGCTCATCAGTTCAAATAAATTGAAGGACTACTTATTTAATTGAAACACAAACAACCATGCAGTCTAGTTTTGGAAGAAAGTATGATTCTCAATCTCAATGGGGTGCTCTTGATAAAATCTTGTGAAAGGACCCCAAACTGTTCTATTATGACAGAAGAAATGATCAATGATTTGGCGACAATAGCACTTGAAAATGATGTCTTGGAGAAGATTAACTATGAAGATATAATTAAGGATATCATTTCAAGGAACACAAGTCGGATGACACTTTTCAATAGAGGATGAGGTCAGTTTATTTGTATTAGTATTTTGCATTGATTCTTGAGAATTTTCAAAGCGTTGTATGAAATAACATAAATTTCAATTACATAATTAGGTGATTATGCTTGCGTTATTGTGTGTTTTTCTAAAGATCCCCATTTTCCTTTTCGCACTGGCCCCCCAAATTTCTGAAGACGGCCCTGGCCATAAAGGAATACAAGGGAATTTCGTGGGTCACCATTGAAGATGCCCTTAGTTAGCGTCCACATGTAGATTCTGACCCTAGTTTCGAGTCTGTTCAATTTTGCCCTTAAAAATTCAAACATAGGTCTTCCCAATATATGTTCATCACATCTCTGTTTGGTCAAAGATATTTGAGCATCGAAGGCGTCCGGTAAAAGGATGCGGTCGAGAGAGCATGTCGATCCCTAGTATGATACTCTCTGTAAAAGAATATAAGAATGTTTAGATCACTATAATGGAATACTACAAAGAGTCCTAGGTTGATACAGAGGGTTTTCCCTTTTGTAAAACTCTTTTTTTAGGGCCAGAACACTTTCCTTTTGGTTTTTTTAAGGGCCAAAACACTTTCTTCTAGGATCAACTTCTTTCGGTGAGAACCAACAAAAAGTACAAAACCACATCTTGATCCAGCCCGTAAGCACTTGCATGGCCTCATCTGCTGAGCGGATCGAGCCTTGTTTCCGGCCATAAAAATGGTGGATCCACATCTTTTCAAGTTTTACTACTAGTTTACATTTTTTATGCCTTTTTCTTTTTTCCTTTATACTTGTTTTATATTCTATCTTTTCATTTTAATTTATGAATATTTATTAAAATACTTGATCATTAAAAAAGTGAACATCTTTTAAAATCAATGAATTTTTAATTTCATGAATATTTTCAAAATTGATGAATATTTTAAAGTTCATGAAAATTTTGAAGTTGTGGAAATATTTGAATTTTTGAAACTTATTTTGCAAATTCTAAATCCACAAATATATTAAAAATTCATGAATTTTGTAAAATTTATGCTTATTTAATTCACATCATTTTAAAATCTGTATCAACAGACTTTTCCAAATAAAAAACACGGTAGCCGATTTTTTTTGAGCTGGCGATAGAGCTAGCGTAAAAGAAGTTAATCGAGTTAGCGGAGCAAGGAGCCGAGCTAAGCGAGGTAGAGCTTCATTGGCCGGTTCATGCGTTCAGTTGCAATTTCTAGTTTCAACATGGAATAAGTGCTTCCAAGGGTTCATACAATCACCGCCGGTTGACGCCTAAGCTGAAATGCATAAGGACACTACAACCACACACCGAACAACTTCATTCTCTTTTCAGAATAAATACCATCTCCAACAGCAGCTAGTACAATATAAGAATTAATGGAAAAAAACGTAGCCAAAACATAATGAAAAGGCAAGTTAACATTGATAAAACCAAAATAAAACAACCGATCACTATAATCTGCTATAAAAAGATAGTTTTTTTTAAAAAAACTATAAAAAGATAGTTATAAAAGGATAGTTTTTAAAAAAAACGATAAAAAGATAGTTAATCCCACGAGGGAAGAACATTGTGGCGAAGCGCACACTAGTCACTAGTTAAAACAGTAAGCTCACTCGAAAGGGAGCCTCCTACTGGGTCGTGAGTTTTAGAGTGAGATGGGCCTATCCTGATGCGCGTGGGCTAGACTGGGCACTCGTCTGTGACATGTGGCTTGTGTGTGTTGTCTTCACTGAAACAACAGTCCAATTATTATGCGTAGTACTTTGTCTACCGCTTGAAAGATGTAACAATGAAGGAGCTAAATTCCACCACCAAAATCAAAGAAGAATTATCCATCCCAACATGAAACGAACGAAACAAGAGGAGAAAAAAAAAATGCACACAGAAGTTCTCTCTCACACACACGCGCGCGCGTGCACACACACACATCATTCTTCATATATTTCTTTCTTTACTTTATTATTTTCTAGTATTTTCTTTTTCCTATGTTTTTGGGCCTTTTCCGTTTTTCTTTTTATGAACAAAGAACCCGTTGTAGTGATGAAACACTCGCAACAGCAAGACTCTAATCCCATCAAAGACGACAGCCGGACCATAGAAAAGGTTCTCCGAGAACAACACCTTCAAGAAGGTAAAAATGCACAAGTGTTGTCGTCGCCTGATCAAAGATCTTGAGTTTTTACTCTGGAGAGAGTATGAGATCCCAAAAACAATGTCTTCGCAAGATCATGGTCATATACAACCAACGAAGGCCAGATCTTGCGCTTTCGCCTTGGAAATTGCAGCTCGGTACTCGAGAAGCACCCCAAAAAATATTGTCCACCTATGTTACCGCGCCCACTTGACAAGTTCACCGTTGCGAGTCCTCAGCACCTGACACACAGGAAAAAGATATGTGTCACCTGACACACGAAAAAAATAGACCCATAAAGGCAAAACACCCCACAGCTCATCAAAAAGAAAAATCTGACAGCTTTCGGTATGAACAACTTAAATCTAAATGAACGGATCGCCCAGTCTGTAATGTCTGTCACGCTAATGATTCTCGCAGGAGGCAGGCACTCGGCCTTTCTCATCTGCCCTCTCGTGCTTCCTCCCCATTCCACGCTGTGGATCCGGGCCGGCACGTGGCATGTCTTCCTCCCACTGCAGCACTGGCCGTCCAATCCGATCTGCAGAGGCGGGCACGGACGAGGAGCTCGCGGACAGTTCGGCCGCGGGCCACGGATGTTCGTTGTTCGTTGCGCTGTCAGAGGATGGAGAAGACCGGTTGCGCTGTTGGGCGTCGGCCCATCCCGATCGATGGCGGCTTCTCCGTGTCCGGGAGCACCCGACACCGCGTCGCGTCGCGTCGCCGTCGCCACTACCCGACGTGTGCGTTCGATTGATCGCCGCTCTTCCGAACAGTTGGCGACGGGATCTCGTCGATATGCAGGGGACTCGTCGGATGTTAAAGAATCTACATCCGTCCGGACCCTTCATATGTGTGCGAACGCATTCGATAAATGACCGAACAGGAGAGAAAAGAATGTTCGTCTCTCCACAAACCTTATTTTTTACAAGGAGGTAGACTCCCGACATCTGTATCTGAATCATGCATACAACTACTTTATTAATTATTCATAAATACCTTATAAAGCATTACATATGTCTCAAGCCGTCATCTCGACAACAACTGTCCCTATTTCTATCCACTTGATGAAGGGGTGTAGAAAGTCTGAGCCGTATACCCAAACCTCTCGGTGAACCCTCATATCCATCTAAAATATGAACAGGATACAAGGGCTCGTGGACGCGTTCGGATACGCCCGGCCAGTCCGCCGCATAGGATGCGACGCCACTTTGGATCATCTTTTTGTTTTCTTTATTTATTTTTTCTTTCTCTTTTTTTCCATCGATTATGTGCAAGTGATCGGACATATGAGAAAGAAAATAAAGAATGTGGCTACGTAGACAAACTAATAGGAGACATGTTCAGTCACCAATTGAACGCGTCCGTAAATGTTTAGAAGGTCATATTTATAATGTTTGGTTGTAGGTACTCTTAAAGGATCTCCAGACGCAATGTATAAATAGTGTCTCTCAAACGTGTAATAAGTGTCCAGACATGTTTGTTTTGATTCATCGTATTTGTTTGCATTTGTTCATGCCTTTCATTTTAATCCCTTACTTTTTAGTCATTCCAACTATCATCTTATGGACAACACCACCAAAGCACGTCAAAGCCAGCCCGTCTGCCCGCCCCGCGCCACATGACCGTGCTCGCGCCCTGTGACCGCGCTCGCGCCCTCACCCGTTGCCGCGCAACCCGCATCTGCGCTCGCCCGCGCCCCGACGGCTGCGCGCACGTCGTTGAGCATGACATAGAGCATAGAGGAAGAAGGCTTGAGTGGCTGCATGTGGGTCAAGTGGAGGTGTCCGGACGTGATAAGAGAGTCTCATATTGTCTCAGATTTAAGGTGGTGTTTCTTTTCAAGGGACTAGACTTTTTTTAGTCCAGGGACTAAAGAAAAAAGTTCCTCCAAAAGAGTCTTTTTCTAGTCCCTTAAGAAAAAAAAGTCCCTCCTGTTTCTTTACTTAGGGACTAAAAAGGACTTTTTAGTCTAGTCCCTGGGTAAAGAAACACCACCTAAGACGGATCTAAGGGATACCGGTTAATCCAGACGTATAGAAACGAAATGAGATATGTGTGATTGTATCACTTTTTTCTAATCGGATACTGACCGAGCGGGCGTTTCGAACATCTAGGAATGAAATGGGGTCTAGGTGTAGATGCTCTTAAGAGCAAGTACAATAGTAGAGCCGGTTGCCGGCTGTAAGCTCATGCCATGTCACCTATAGCCCATCTTATAGCTAACATGTACAATAGTTGGTTAGAAGAGTGTACTACTTATTTATTATATGACCCACCTTTCATTCTCACAAAGCGCCTAGGAGCAGGTGCTAGAGCTGGCTCTTAGCTAAGAGCCCGCTTACCTTCTCTCTCCTCTTCTCTCTCTTCCAACTAAGCAAAAATATACTACTTTATTTCTTATAACCAGCTGACTCAGCTCTATTGTACTTGCTCTAAGCAGTACGTGTGGAACCGTGAAATTAGAACCAGTATAATTTATGATCAGCCCGTGCTTAAATGCTTGTTGGAGGCTCCCATGACTTCGGAAGACAGGGTGCACACGGTAACTAGCTTTAAAAAAAGGTGGACACGGTCACTGAGGCGAGATGCAGGCGTCGAAGGCTGAGCTTTGAGCGCTCGTCGCTGCCTGTCTAGTTTAGTTTTTTGTTTTAAACATAGGGGCCGCTTTGATTAAAGCCACCTGTATAGTTTAGTCCAAAGGTTTTCTACACTTTTATGCCCTTTTTTTCAGATTGCAATTTATATAAAAAATCCCGTGGTATTCCGAATTGTAATTTAATTTTTATTGATTCTACTTGTATTCCCCGTGGGCACTAGCGGAGCCTCTTGGAGGCCCAAGGGGGTCATGACCCCACCTTACGAAAGTGAATATATATATATATATATATATATATATATGTATTTCTCTCTATATATTAAGTGTTTTGGTACATTTTTATAAGTGAAGTATGTTGATTTTAGAGCATCAAAATCGATTTACCATAAGCATGTATATATGTGCAAAGCTAGCTATCTAAAGCAGCTTGATTGACTTTTCTTTGTGTGAATCAGACCTATTTTCAAGCATATTTTGCCTTTGTTTCAAATTTTGCACACCCCCCTTAATTGAGTTTCACTCTCCGCCACTGCCCCGCGGAGCCTTTACTCTATTCATTTTTGTAAAAAAAGCAAACAACATGACATAGAGGCTTGGTTTTACTTCGGAGTAAAGTTTGTTATAGGCCTTAAAGTGGTTTTTAGAATTTTGGGTTGGGTCTAACATAAGTCACATATTACACTTTCGGCTTCACGAGAAAAGTAGGGTAAGGTCCATTTAGTTGACTTCGCATTGAGTTAACTTTTTTTGTATTTTTTGTATGGTTGGAAGGAATATGTTGAGTTTTTTTTTAGGTATACAATTTAGAACAGTCAACTAGCACCGCCTCATGCTGGTCATGTGCGAGCCATTTGATCGTGCAATATCCGATGCTACCTCTCCGACTGCATGTGTTGTTGCGTCCACCACAACGCCCCATCTATTCCTTATCAATGCACAAGCACTCGCCCCCTCCCCCACCTGGCCTTTTCTTGTCTCAAATCTTGTCCCTTGGCAAGCTGTTACAAGCCATTCTCCTCCTCTCTAATGCCGCCCATGAACTTCAACCTTGACACTGCGAGCCGTCCTGATTCTTTCCCCAAGCATGGTGAGTTGTAAGTGGCAACTACAACAATCTTTGAGGCTTCGGGATGGCTCTTGGGATAGCGACTGCGTGTAGCAATGTGATGAGTGTTGGAAATATGTCATAGAGGCAATAATAAATTATTTATTATTATATTTATTTGTTCGTGATAATCATTTATTATCCATGCTATAATTGTATTGAATGGAAATTCAAATACATGTGTGGATACATAGACAAAACACCGTCCCTAGTAAGTCTCTAGTTGACTAGCTCGTTGATCAAAGATTGTCAAGGTTTGCTAACCATAGACAAGTGTTGTCACTTGATAACGGGATCACATCATTAGAATAATCATGTGATAGACTAGACGTAAACTATGAACGTAACATATTGATCATGTCGTTTTATTGCTATTGTTTTCTGCGTGTCAAGTATTTATTCCTATGACCATGAGATCATATAACTCACTGGCACCGAAGGAATACCTTGTGTGCATCAAACGTCACAACGTAACTGGGTTACTATAAAGGTGTTCAGGTATCTTCGAAGGTGTTCGTTGAGTTAGTATGGATCAAGACTGGGATTTGTCACTCCGTGTGACGGAGAGGTATCTCGGGGCCCACTCGGTAATACAACATCACACACAAGCCTTGCAATCAATGTGACTAAGTGTAAGTCACGGGATCTTGTATTACGGAACGAGTAAAGAGACTTGTCGGTAACGAGATTGAAATAGGTATGCGGATACCGACGATCAAATCTTGGGCAAATAACATACCGAAGGACAAAGGAAATGACATACGAGATTATATGAATCCTTGGCACTGAGGTTCAACCGATAAGATCTTCGGAGAATATGTAGGATCCAATATGGGCATCCAGGTCCCACTATTGGATATTGACCGAGGAGTGCCTGGGGCATGTCTACATAGTTCTCGAACCGGCAGGTTCTGCACACTTAAGGTTCGATGATGTTTTAATATAGTTGAGTTATATGTGTGGTTACCGAATATTGTTCAGAGTCCCGGATGAGATCACGGACGTCACGAGGGTTTACGGAATGGTCCGGAGACGAATATTGATATATAGGATGACTTCATTTGGTTACCGGAAGGTTTTCGGGCATTACCGAAAATGTAACGGGAGTGACGAATGGGTTCTGGAAGTTCACCGGGAAGGGAACAACCCATCCGGGGGAAGCCCAATGGCCCTAGGGGTGGCGCACCAGCCCTTAGTGGGCTGGTGGGACAATCCAAGAGGGCCTTGGCATCATAAGAAGAAAACCAAATAAAGAAAAAAAGAAGGTGGAAAGGAAGAGAAGGACTCCACTTTCCAATCCTATTTTGAGTAGGATTGGAGTAGGAATCCTCCTCCCTTCCTGGCCGGCGCACCCTTGGGGACTTTGTCCTCAAGGCAAGCCTCCCCCTCCTGTCACGCCCAAGATGCGACCCTATCCTCAATTTAGCACGAGGGCCTCGTCAGGGATAGAAGCGCATCTCGTCATGTCGCAAAAATGGATATCGTTACAAGTACATGTACTGAAAAGAAGAGATAAATAAAGAGTTGGCTTACACTCGTCACAAGCTACATCAGAGTCACATCAGTACATTACATAATCATCAAGAGTAAGAGATGGGTCCGACTACGGACGAAAACAAACGATAAAAGAAAGAACGACGTCCATCCTTGCTATCCCAGGCTGCCGGTCTGGAACCCATCCTAGATCGATGAAGATGAAGAAGAAGAAGCAATTCCAAATGTACAATCAACGCGCTCGTGTCAAGTAATCTTTACCTGTACCTGCAACTGGTGTGGTAGTAATCTGTGAGCCACAGGGGACTCAGCAATCTCATTTCCAAAGGTATCAAGACTAGCAAAGCTTAATGGGTGAGGTATGGTTAAGTGGTGAGGTTGCAGCAGCGGCTAAGCTTATATTTGGTGGCTAACTTACGAGTGCCAGAATTCAGAGGGGGAAGATCTACGCATAACGGACGTGAACTACAGATGAACAAATGAATGATCCTGAACACCTACCTACGTCAGACATAACCCCACCGTGTCCTTGATCGGAGAAGGAACTCACGAAAGAGACAGTCACGGTTACGCACACAGTTGGCAAGTTTTAATTAAGTTAACTTCAAGTTATCTAGAACCAGTGTTAAACAAAGCTTCCACGTTGCCACATAACCGCGGGCACGGCTTTCCGAAAGATTTAACCCTGCAGGGGTGCTCCAACTAGTCCATCACAAATTACCACAAGCCGCATAGAAATCCTCAATCACGAAGCTCGCGATCTCGTCGGATTCCCTAGTGGAAAACCTCAACTCGGAGATTACTCAAAGCATCACCGGAATCCCGATGCACAAGATATCTCGTCAAAGGTAAAACTAATCCAGCAAGGCCGCCCGACGTGTCGACGATCCCGATAGGAGTCGCGTACCTCGTTCTCAAGACACGGCGGATGGGTCACACTAGGAGAACCAAACCTCAGGTTACCCCGCGGTGGCCCCGTAGTCTGCCAATTTGGACCAACACTCATGAGGAGCACTGGCCCGGAGGTTGATTAAATTATCCTCGGGGTCCAGAAAGTCCCTATGCAATTTTATTAGGTGTTTATGCAAATGTAGTATCAAAGTTGGGCCTTGCCAGACCAGCTTTAATCTAAAACGAATTATCAAGGGGGTCCCCATAACAACCCCGATCGTGTTAGGAGCGCTCATTTATGGAACATAACACCGGTTGCCGGAAACTAAGAGGGGCAAAGGTGGAACAAAACACCAGGCTAGAAAGGCCGAGCCTTCCACCTTTTACCAAGTATATAGGTGCATTAAATTAGATAGCATTTAATATGGTGATATAACAAGGAACCCATGCTTTCACATGGAAGCATCTGCACCTGCAACTAGCAACGCTATCAACAGGGTTAAGCAAGCAGTAACATAGCCAAACAGTGGTTTGCTAGGGTGAACAGGTTGATGCTTTCATGGCATTGTTGAGAGGCTGATATTTAACAAGTGGTAGGCAACGAGACATAATCGATAGCATCAAAATAACTAGCATGGCAATGATAGTAATGGTATCTGGGGAAATGATCATCTTGACTGAGATCCCGCTTGGAAGAAGAACAACTCCGTGAAGCAGTCGAACCGACGTAGTCGAACGGGTCCTCACAATCCGACACGCTTGCGGAACTCTATCGAGACGGGGAAACCGGAAACAAGCATCAACACACGATATTCACCACACGATGCACAACACATATGATGCATGAGCTACTCAATACATGCAATTCACGACATGACAAATCACACAATCAACACTACACATTAAGTGAAGTTCAATATGCACGAGTTGCATATTGACGAAACTCCACGTTAATTATTTAGTTCACTCCCGGTTATTTACACGGCAATATTAATGTTGTTAAACATGCAAGAGGTGAAGCGGAAATTAAACTACCTATCTAGGCAATTTAAATGAGGTCGGAAATGACACATAGCATCTCCGAGACGACCTCACATGTTAATTAACGATTCTGCCCAGATTTGAATTAATACCTTTAATTGGTTGTTAAACAGCAAAACAAATAGGTTCACGTGATTCTATGCGTCAAGGCAAGCAATCTACACATAAAGAACATCTCCAACGGAGCTACGGAACAAAAGATACAAGCACCGCAAGATATGATGGCATGAATGCAATATGTGTGCAACGACGGCTACGAGCACTTCAAAACAAACAACCAGCAAGAGAAAATGAAACTACACAAGATTCTAAGCAAGTTTCATGTAGGACGCGATCAAAATGGAGCTACGGTTCGAAAACTACGAGCAAAACAAGAAAATACTACAATCTGCCAAAATCAGCCACATAGCATTTTCTACGCCTCACAACTTCGGCTACACAACTCCGATAAGCTCAAGCAAGGCATGACACGGAAGAGGGCAAGAAGCACTACTACAAACATCTAACAACAACTAGCATGGCAGCGAGGAGCACTAGGAAAAGAAGACACAAAATGGCATCTCACATACTATTTCAGACTTAGAGAAAAATAACACCTCCTGAAAGTGCAGTTTTCAGCCTGAAGCAATATTGATAGCAACAAAACCTATAGCTACAGGACTCCAAATGGCATCAAACTTTACAGCATGCTAGAGAAACATAAGGGGTACAACTAACTCCATTGGACCAACCCCAAAAGAGCTACATATCACAAGATGCAAGCAAGACAAGACAGCAACAAAATATAACAGATTCCAGACATAGAAATATTTCAGCCCTTCTGAAACAGCACTATTCAAGCAACTTGAGGGCAGTCAAACAACACCTAAACATGCATTTCTATTGCAACTAAAAATACCAGGGGCTAATCAAAACATCCGAGATCAACTCTCTAGTTGACAACTAATTCAAACGAGGCACGGAATAAATCCTACGGATTAAACAAAAGGGCATCACGGCAAAATATCTCGCGAACGAACTTCCTCAAAAGCTAAAACTAATTGCACAGAAACATCCATGGGATTTTTCTACCCCGGAAACATATAAAATATGTTGGGTTTGCAACGCAAAATAAAACCACACGAAAAAGCGGGAAATAAACCTATATACGGAAAAAAATAAACTACCGGCAAATCCCTACACGGAAAAATATGAGTGACCGCTCTAAAATACATGCAAAAAGATCCCTAAAAACATGGGCATTTAATCTACGATATATGGGCAGTCCGGATCGGCTCGAAAAATAAATACGGGCACAAACCTAATGGGACAGCACGGTAAAACAGAGCATTTGGCACGTTAAACTACGTTAAATAAATATGCAAGTCTCAAAAACGGATACTACGCGAAATTCTACGCGAAAAGCATATAAAAATCTTTGCGATCCGACATACGGATTAAAAGTTACGGGCGAAACAATATTCGTCTAAAACCTGTAATAAAACTAAATCAAAAACTCCTAAATGCTAACGGGCCGAATCTGGTGGCGCTGGACAACTAAATCTCGCACGAGCGGCAAATAAAGGGGACACTGGTCCTCACCTTGGGCCAACGGGCCAGGAGAGGAGGCGGCCTGGAAGAGGCTTGGCGACTGGGCCTCGGGCGCTCCTGGGCCGAGCGGGAGCCTTGCTGGGCCGTAGCCGGCCTGGAGGAGGCGCTGCAGGGCCTCGGGCGAGGAGCCGGGCAGGCGTGGGAGGGGCGAGGCGGCCCACGTGGCGCCATGCTCGGGCGAGGCGGTTGCCTCCCGCACGCGCACGGGCAACCGGCGGCCGGAGCTGGCCGCGGCGGCTCGTCGGCCCGGCACAGGGGCACAGGCGGCGGGGAGACCGCGGGATCCCCCGGATCCGGTCGTGGCGAGACTGATCCTGGCGGCGGTGGCGCAAGGCGGCGGCCGGACGACGGGGATGCGGCGGCGGCGCACGGCGAGCTTGCTCGGGCTGCACGGCGAGGCAGGGGGGTCGGCCGAGGCTCCGGTGGTTCTGGCCGGCGAAGGGCAGCAGTCAGCGGCGTCCACCCAGTGGCCGGAGTTCCGACGTCCGGCAGGGAAGGTGCCGGCGATGGAGGTAGCGGGGTCGGGGCTCGGGAGGAGCACCTCGGCCAGGGGATGCACGGCGCCGACGGGGTGCCGCTGGGCTTGCGCGGCGGTGGCGCGATTCGGGCTCGGGCAGGCCTGCGATGGGCTTCGCGGGCCCGGCGGCGCTGGCAGAGGAGAGAGAGTGGGGCGGCGCGGCTAGGGTTAGGTCTAGGTGGGGCACGGATTCCGAGGAGAGATGAGAGGGGGCTGTCTAAATAATGGCTTGGGAGGGGTATTTATAGAGAAATAGGGGGCTCGGTCAACCGGAATCGCGCTCCGGATCCAACCGCGGGGTCGGATTCGGACGATTCCGAACGCGGGTAAGGGTACGCGGCCGTGTAGAGGAAATAACCGGAGACGAGAGGGAGAACGGGCGGCGCGGCACGAATTTTAAAACACCAACAGACGTCCGACGGTAGACCGAATCCGGTGCCGCTACGGGCGATCGTTCGGGTACCAGACGGTCTCCGATCGTGACAAAATTCGACAGGCGGCCTCGCTATAACTAAACACGACCGCACGTCAAATCTCAACCCGATCAGAGAAAGTTTTAAACGCACTTTAAAAACAGGGTTTCGACGGTGCCGCGGGCGCGTGCGTGTGCGGTCGGACTCAGAACGGGCAACCACGAGAACCGGCAACAACTAATGGATGCAAGTTTTGAAAACGGGCGGCAACGGAGACGCCGATGCAATGCAGATGATGCGCATGATGCGATGATGATGCGACGACTGAAAATACCCACACGACGAAAACGGAAAGAAAAGGGGAAGCTTCTAGAACGTCGACATCGGGCTGTCACAACTCTCCTACACTACAAGAGGATCTCGCCCTGAGATCCAAGAATGAAAGGGGGAGAGAATGAGAAAGAACAAGAGGTAAAACTTAGTCGCCTCTTTGACAAATGAGTGAAACCAATGATCCTTGAAGGTTGCAAAGAGATGAGGACTGATATGAGGAAGAAGAAAGAATTCACGGAAAATTTCGGCAGCACTTCGGTAGGAAAATGGGACAAAAAATTCAAAAAGGTAGGAGAATTTGACAATAATCACAACAAACAAGTAAATAGATCAAGGGAACACCATGATCTTGATAGAACAAGAAGCTAGACCCAAAAGAGCAATAACACAACGCCTCCGGAAGAAGAGAATATGAACTAGCTCAAGCGGAAGAAGAGAATGAAGAAACAAATGACAACTATCATCACAATAGAATTGAAGAGCCTCCGGTCATAGAATTGACGTAGTGGTTAGAAAACCAACAACGAAAAGAATAAGATAGTAGTGGGCTTATGGAAATCATCTCAACAAATATGAGGTGACGAACAACCACTAAAAGGAACAAGGACAGATGAAAGCAAAGATATAAAAACTTCTTACACCGAGAAGATACATTCAGAACTGAGATTAATGACAAGCACCATGACAGCAACAATCCATAGGAAAAGCTTTAGGTGAAATCCAAACCAAAATAGCTCAATGAAGAAATCATGGGTTGAAAATTATCTCATGATCATAGAATTGGTGGTTTTAATTATCTCATTCTTGAAGAAAAAACTCTTCGAGTCTCCTACACTAACAAGAAGGCTATAATACCACCTCAAAGGATAAAGAAAGCACCATGCACTGAAAATGGAAGATAAAGAATACTTGAGGTACTCCAAGAGGAATGTTGAAGGACACTTTGAGAAAAAATCACATCCTTGAAGGATCACCATGACGAGCCTCCGTATGAAAAGGACGATGCAAAGATAAGAAGGATGAAAGAATAAGATTGAAGCCTTGCCAAGATTTAGATGAAGCAACACGAAGAGACACTTGAGAAAACTTGGAACTCCGGAAAAGAAAGATAAGAACACTAGAGCAAATGAATTGATATCATGAGGCACTCCGGAAGAAGAATTCAGATTACTATGAACAAGAATAAGAATTATGTTATGCTTATCCTTCATCAAGTTAAACTGATGACAATCAACGGATTTAGCATATCACTTATTCTTCTAAAAAGATTGAGGAGAGATATGAGCACAAACCAGAAGAAATCTTGAAAGAGGCACCGGTGAGAATTGAAATGAATGAGCCAACCCTGAATGACTGGAGATACATGAGAAAGAAGAGATCATGAGGCACCTTAGAGACAACTAGAACAAGGCACCGGATAAACGAGAGACAACGAAGAGACAACAATTGAGAAGAATTGAAGATGAAAGCTGAAAGCTGAGAACGAAGAATCTTCTAAAATGATGGCCTTCGGAGAATCGAGAATGAAACAATTCAGAAATGCACCGGATAGCAAGAAAGGGATTACTCATGATAGAAACAATTGAAGATGATAGCACCAAGCTGAAATGATGAATATCCAAGAGAGTGGACCAAGATTCGAGAAAAACACTCCTTCGAATTTGCAAGCTAAGAATGATGACGAGGAACAACACCAAGAATAGCTGAGACCTCCGGAATAAATAAGAATGCAAGATTGAGCCAAATATGAGAATTAATTCAAATAGAACTTGAAGAAGGGATATGACTGATGAAACTCATACTCACGTCATAGTTGAAAAGAATTAATGATCTCTGAGAAACGATTAAAAGAGTCAGGAAAGATCCTGGGAAAGAACCTGTGGGTTATGGGCCTACTCGAAGAAAATCACCGTTGAAACAATAGCTAGAACGAGGGATATTGCACCGGAATAAGAAAACTAGATGGGGTTGAGCACCTTGAAATAATGAAAGACCTGAAACAAGAAACTCTGAGGTATCTTCAACGCACCGGATGAAAACAGAGGAGTGAATAACCAAGATAGGTTGAAAGAATCTCCAACATGAAAGAGAATTACAAGGATGACAAGGATATGATGAACACGTATAGCTGAATTAAATTCACCGGAAAAGAACAAAATGAAGAAATGATGAACTCTACTCCTGAGAATCTTCACAACGAATTACCGACTACGAAAGGAAGACGAGATAGCGGAAGCACAATGAAATGAATGCGCTTGGATGAAATACAATCACCGAAGAAAAAGGGCGGGAGGGCGGGGAAAAACAAAGACGACTTGGGACAGATGAGATAACTCCGGAAAGAATTGAGGGAATCATCTGCAACAATTAGAGAGGATTGAATTCACTGAAGAGAAGCACACCGGTTGGAAAAGAATTGATATGAAAACTCCGGTAGACAAGAATTGACACGAGAATTGATTAAGCAAAAGGATTTGCATTCTCACATAAAAATATGAGAACACCTCTTGGAAAGATCTGAAATCACCACTTGACATCGAAGCAACTTGAATTACCATATTTCAACAAAACAAAGGGATGAGGCTTATGAAACAAGCCAGAACAAACTCATGAGAAAGATTTCCGTTCGATATTTTCGTGGAGAGGATCGCACGGGCACGATTTACAGAAGCCATCAAGTGCAAGGCAGTGCACCTGACATACGAAGCGTCCCCGAGTCGTAGCAAGCTACAAGGACTCTTTAAGACACAACGTGTACCTGTCACGCCCAAGATGCGACCCTATCCTCAATCTGGCACGAGGGCCTCGTCAGGGATAGAAGCGCATCTCGTCGTGTCGCAAGAATGGATATCGTTGCAAGTACATGTACTGAAAAGATGAGATATATAAAGGGTTGGCTTACACTCGCCACAAGCTACATCAGAGTCACATCAGTACATTACATAATCATCAAGAGTAAGAGCAGGGTCCGACTACGGATGAAAACAACGACAAAAGAAGAACAACGTCCATCCTTGCTATCCCAGGCTGCCGGCCTGGAACCCATCCTAGATCGATGAAGAAGAAGAAGAAGCAACTCCAAATGAACAATCAACGCGCTCGCGTCATGTAACCTTTACCTGTACCTGCAACTGGTGTTGTAGTAATCTGTGAGCCACAGGGAACTCAGCAATCTCATTTCCAAAGGTATCAAGACTAGCAAAGCTTAATGGGCGAGGTATGGTTAAGTGGTGAGGTTGCAGCAGCAGCTAAGCATATATTTGGTGGCTAAACTTACGATTACAAGAATTAGAGGGGGAAGATCTACGCATAACGGACGTGACTACTGATGATCAAATGAATGATCCTGTACACCTACCTACGTCAGACATAACCCCACCATGTCCTCGATCGGAGAAAGAACTCACGAAAGAGACAGTCACGGTTTCGCACACAGTTGGCAAGTTTTAATTGAGTTAACTTCAAGTTATCTAGAACCAGTGTTAAACAAAGTTTCCACGTTGCCACATAACCGCGGGCACGGCTTTCCGAAAGATTTAACCCTGCAGGGGTGCTCCAACTAGTCCATCACAAATTACCACAAGCCGCATAGAAATCCTCAATCACGAAGCTCGCGATCTCGTCGGATTCCCTAGTGGAAAACCTCAACTCTGAGATTACCCAAAGCATCACCGGAATCCCGATGCACAAGATATCTCGTCAAAGGTAAAACTAATCCAGCAAGGCCGCCCGGCGTGTCGACGATCCCGATAGGAGCCGCGTATCTCGTTCTCAGGACACGACGGATAAGCACAGCGTACGGTGGCCTGGTAGAAATCTCCCGAGTTGCCCCGGGTTGGCCCCGCAAACGGCTCTAGTTTTGGACCAGCACCAACAGCACTGGCCCCCCTGTATTATGTAGAATTACTCCTCGGGTAGCGCTAACTCCCTATGCATTTCAATATTATCAAGTTATTATGTTGGGAAAATGTAGAACCAAAGTTGAGCCTTGCCAGACCAGCCTTAATCTAAAACGAATTATCAAGGGGGTCCCCATAACAACCCCGATCTTGTTAGGAGCACTCGTTTATGGAACATAACACCGGTAGCCGAAACTAAGGGGGCAAAGGTCGAACAAAACACCAGGCTAGAAAGGCCGAGCCTTCCACCTTTTACCAGATATATAGGTGCATTAAATTAAATAGTATTAATATGGTGATATGACAAGGGACCCATGTTATCACATGGAAGCATCTGCACCTGCAACTAGCAACGCTAAACAGGGTTAAGCAAGCAGTAACATAGCCAATCAGTGGTTTGCTAGGTCGAACAGGTTGATGGTAATCATGGCATTGTTGAAAGGCTGACTTTAACAGGTGGTAGGCAACGAGACGTAATCGACAGAAGCGATAAACTAGCAAGGCAATGATAGTAATGGTATCTGGGGAAATGTTCATCTTGCCTGAGATCCCGCTTGGAAGAAGAATGCCTCCGTGAAGCAGACGAACCGACGTAGTCGAACGGGTCCTCACAATCCGGCACGCTGCGGAAATCTATCGAGACGAAGCAAACCGGAAACACAAATCAACACACAAAATTCACCACACGATGCACAATACATATGATGCATGAGCTACTGAATACATGCAAGTCACGGCATGACAAATCACACAATCAAACACTACACATTAAGTGAAGCTCAATATGCACGAGTTGCATATTGACGAAACTCCACGTTAATTATTTAGTTCACTCCCGATTATATACACGGCAATATTAATGTTGTCAAACATGCAAGAGGTGAAGCGGAAATTAAACTACCTATCTAGGCATTTTAAATGAGGTCGGAAATGACATATAGCACCTCCGAGACGACCCCATATGTTAAATTACAATTCTGTCCAGATCTGATTTAGTGCATTTAATTGGTTGCTAAACAGAAAAACAAATAGGTTCACGTGGTTCTACGCGTCGAGGCAAGCAATCTACACATAGAGAACATCTCCAACGGAGCTACGGATCAAAAGTTACAAGCACCGCAAGATATGATGGCATGAATGCAAAATGTGTGCAACGACATCTACGAGCGCATCAAAACAAACAACCAGCAAGAGAAAATGAAACTACACAAGATTCTAAGCAAGTTTCATGTATGACGCGATCAAAATGGAGCTACGGTTCGAAAACTACGAGCAAAACAAGAAAATACTACAATCTGCCAAAATCAGCCACATAGCATTTTCTACGCCTCACAACTTCGGCTACACAACTCCGATAAGCTCAAGCAAGGCATGGCACGGAAGAGGGCAAGAAGCACTACTACAAACATCTAACAACAACTAGCATGGCAGCGAGGAGCACTAGGAAAAGAAGACACAAAATGACATCTCGCATACTATTTCAGACTTAGAGAAAAATAACACCTCCTGAAAGTGCAGTTTTCAGCCTGAAGCAATATTGACAGCAGCAAAATCTATAGCTACAGGACTCCAAATGGCATTTAATCTACGATATACGGGCAGTCCGGATCGGCTCGAAAAATAAATACGGGCACAAACCTAATGGGACAACACGGTAAAACAGAGCATTTGGCACGTTAAACTACGTTAAATAAATATGCAAGTCTCAAAAACGGATACTACGCAAAATTCTACACGAAAAGCATATAAAAATCTTTGCGATCCGACATACGGATTAAAAGTTACGGGCGAAACAATATTCGTCTAAAACGTGTAATAAAACTAAATCAAAAAATCCTAAATGCTAACGGGCCGAATCTGGTGGCGCTGGACAACTAAATCTCGCACGAGCGGCAAATAAAGGGGACACTGGTCCTCACCTTGGGCCAACGGGCCAGGAGAGGAGGCGGCCTGGAAGAGGCTTGGCGACTGGGCCTCGGGCGCTCCTGGGCCGAGCGGGAGCCTTGCTGGGCCGTAGCCGGCCTGGAGGAGGCGCTGCAGGGCCTCGGGCGAGGAGCCGGGCAGGCGTGGGAGGGGCGAGGCGGTTGCCTCCCGCACGCGCACGGGCAATCGGCGGCCGGAGCTGCCCGCGGCGGCTCGTCGGCCTGGCACAGGGGCGCAGGCGGCGGGGAGACCGCGGGATCCGCCGGATCCGGTCGTGGCGAGACTGATCCTGGCGGCGGCGGCGCAAGGCGGCGGCCGGACGACGGGGATGCGGCGGCGGCGCACGACGAGCTTGCTCGGGCTGCACGGCGAGGCAGGGGGGGTCGACCGAGGCTCTGGTGGTTCCGGCCGGCGAAGGGCAGCAGTCAGCGGCGTCCACCCAGTGGTCGGAGCTCCGGCGTCCGGCGGGGAAGGTGCCGGCGATGGAGGTAGCGGGGTCGGGGCTCGGGAGGAGCACCTCGGCCAGGGGATGCACGGCGCCGACGGGGTGCCGCTGGGCTTGCACGGCGGCGGCGCGATTCGGGCTCGGGCGGGCCTGCGATGGGCTTCGCGGGCCCGGCGGCGCTGGCAGAGGAGAGAGAGTGGGGCGGCGTGGCTAGGGTTAGGTCTAGGTGGGGCGCGGATTCCGAGGAGAGATGAGAGGGGGCTGTCTAAATAATGGCTTGGGAGGGGTATTTATAGAGAAAAAGGGGGCTCGGTTAACCGGAATCGCGCTCCGGATCCAACCGCGGGGTCGGATTCGGACGATTCCGAACGCGGGTAAGGGTACGCGGCCGTGTAGAGGAAATAACCGGAGACGAGAGGGAGAACGGGCGGCGCGGCACGAATTTTAAAACACCGACAGACGTCCGACGGTTGACCGAATCCGGTGCCGCTACGGGCGATCGTTCGGGTACCAGACGGTCTCCGATCGCGACGAAATTCGACAGGCGGCCTCGCTATAACTAAACACGACCGCACGTCAAATCTCAACCCGATCAGAGAAAGTTTTAAACGCACTTTAAAAACAGGGTTTCGACGGTGCCGCGGGCGCGTGCGTGTGCGGTCGAACTCAGAACGGGCAACCACGAGAACCGGCAACAACTAACGGATGCAAGTTTTGAAAATGGGCGGCAACGGAGACGCCGATGCAATGCAGATGATGCGCATGATGCGATGATGATGCGACGACTGAAAATACCCACACGACGAAAACGGAAAGAAAAGGGGAAGCTTCTAGAACGTCGGCATCGGGCTGTCACACCTCCCTCCTATATATAGTGGTGATTTAGGGCTGATTTGAGACAACTTTTACAACGTGCAACTCAGATCTAGACACCATAGTTCTTCCTCTAGATCGTATTTCTGCGGAGTTCGGGCGGAGCCCTGCAGGAGTAGATCGTCACCACCACCGGAGCGCCGTCACGTTGGCGGAAAACTCATCTACTTCTCCGTCTTGCTTGCTGGATCAAGAAGGCCGAGATCATCGTCGAGCTGTGCGTGTGCTGAACGCGGAGGTGCCGTCCGTTCGGCACTAGATCGGAACGGATCGTGGGACGGTTCGTGGGACGGTTCGCGGAGCGGATCGAGGGACGTGAGGACGTTCCACTACATCAACCATGTTTCTTAATGCTTCTTGCTGTGTGATCTACAAGGATACGTAGATCCAAATCTCCTCTCGTAGATGGACATCACCATGATAGGTCTTCGTGTGCGTAGAATTTTTTTATTTCCCATGCAACGTTCCCCAACAGTGAGCTGCTAGGCCAAGTGATGCGGGCCATGCTATGGCGGTGATCGAGAGGGGAAGGGCGATATTGTGCCCAACAGATGCTCATGCTTCAACTGGAGACGCCAAAAACTACTATGGGTGTGCGTACATGATGGCACAAGCCGTGTGGCCGTGATTGCTGGGACCGGCGGCTACGAATGCTAGGATCTTCGACCACGGTTGCCGGAACTGACAACCATGGTTGTTGGGACAAACAACAACTAAACTGTGTGCTGGAACCCCCTGTCGGTGCTACGAGGTGATGGGGTTGTTGGAATCATGAGGTCGACGAGCTATGACCGAGACCGCGACCAATTGCGATGGTCATTGAGGGTTGCGCGATGCAACGATGACCATGGCTCGCTAGAACCATGCCCGTGACGAGTTTGTGATGTCACCACAATGAGATGCAACGATGGCCACACTGAGCTGGAACTGTCATCACGGGTTGTTGTGATGGCTCGACGGGGAGCTGCAACCAGTGCGTTGAAAAGCTACATCGGACATCGTCAAATGCTTGTATGGGCATGACGACGAACCGCAACCTGCACCACGGGATGCTCACGATGGTATGGGTAAGCTGCAACCAACACCATAGATAGCTATGATCGACGATTGGCTTTGCTACAACCGGCCACAGTGTGCGCGCGGGCGTGAAAATGTTGGTAGAGACGTAGACCGATGCTGGAACCGACACCCACAACTGCTATGATCGGGTTGAGAAATTGCAGTCAGTTGTCCCAACAGACGCAAAAATGTCGGTACTGAGATAGATCGATGCTGGAACAGACGCCCACAACTGCTGCGACCGTTTGCTTGGTTTTGCATTGTTTAAAGAACAATGATTCAACAAGACATGCAAATTCAAGGCATGTGAGAAATGGACTCCACCACCAATTTGTTTACTTAGTTTCATTTCAAAGTGGATGCATAAATCTTCACATCTTCATGGAGCTCAATAGCGGGTGTGGTGGTGCCAGTGGCGAAGCGAGCTATATGGCGAGGCTTGGCAGGCGCCATACCTAAATGTTGTCGCTCGCTGCAAATATACGTACGTGTCCTTTTTTTTAGACAAACGTACATGCAAATTTAAGTCTGAAGCTGAATTGTGCCTCCCGTTGGGCCTGATTGGCTGTTTGCTATTGGGCGTGGTTAGTAATCCACGTACGATACTAGTCCATGACAATAAAATTAGCGGTACACCCGAACCTTGCGACTGTTCGTAAGATCTTGATCGTACATAGTGGTGACGGCAGCGAAAGGCAGTAAGGAACGACAGGGTGGTAGCACCCAGCAGCGGCGGCCTTCGACTAGCCGAGTCGAAGGCGGCTACCAGCGATGACGACTCGGCAAACGCGGGGGTATGAGCAGATCAAGGATGACGTATAGTGGGATATTTCGTTGCCAGTACTTACTTATGGATTTTGATTGTATTTAATGAATATGAAGTAATATAGCTCTTGCATCATTATAGTATACGTCGTTTTGTTCTTCAAAAAATTCACCACACCTAAAAATTATTGCTGCCTCCGCCACTCGGTGGTGCATGACCATATTTGCAGATGTCATGTAGGTTGCCGCTAATGCTTTTATGGCAACATTACACCTGAATTTATAGAACCACTGCCTATTTATTATGGAGATTTTCACAATGCCACCCTTCAGTTTGATTATCTCTTGTTGATTAATAAGGTGGATGCTCGAGATCACTCTTTTCACAAGTCTTGTTGTTACTGGTATCAACTCTTCGTTTTCATTCATTCATGTAAGCTGGTGTGCTAGCGAGACGACTCATTTGTCGACAAGGGCGAGCGGCTCTTAAAAATGACATTGTAAACTTGGTTCTCACTGATTTGCCTCTTTGAGTAATACTCCCTTACTTCCAAAATAAGTGACTTAAAAGTGACTCAACTTTGCACTAAAGTTAGTGCAAAGTTGAGTCACTTTTAAGTCACTTATTTTGAGACGGAGGAAGTATAAATCTCACTTTACCCCGCACACACACAAAGAAAAAGAAGGTTGTGAGCACACTGTACACGTTCCACGTTGACACGCCGCAAACTAACGCCCGCTTAAGTGCGATTTGGACACTCTGGTTTGTTGCATATGAACCGTGACATGGACGCGCGTTTGTGTGCGTGCGTGTGTGTCCGAAGAGGAGCCATTCTGAGCCGCTCGATCGGATCTGCCGACGTCCCAACTACTCCTAGTCGCTTCAATACCACCATTAAATTAGCCCGCGAATTGGCCAATTGGGCTCATAAAAATCCCCGAAAGCAAACCTTTTCTCTTCCCCCCCCCCCCCCCCCCCCCTTCCTCCTCCGGTCCTCCCCCCATCCATCCATCCAGCCAGCGAGATCCACTCGACAAAACCCGATCGATCGCTCGACCGAAGCAGTTCAATCAATCACGGCACGATCCCCCGATCCAGCCCCCCTCCCCCTCCCCCTCCCCTCCACCACCTAGGGTTCGTCCCTCGCTCCCCCCCGCCATGTCCTCCTCAACGGCCTCCTGGTCGCGCTACGGCGCCGTCCCGGCCCCGGCCCCGCCCCCGCCGCCGCCGCGGCCCGACGCGAACGGCGACGGCGAGGCGCCCTCCTCCTCGTCCGCATCCTCCCCGCCGGCAGCGACGGCGGCGGAGGCGGGGGTGGCCTTCTTCTCGCGCGCGGGGGCGAGCGCCGCGGCGGCCGCGGCCGTGGGCCGGCCGCGGGCGTGGAGGGAGGTGCTGGACCACACGGCCTTCTCCCGCCCGGAGACCTGCGGCGAGGCGCGCGCCCGGGCGCGCCGCAACCTCGCATACTTCCGCGCCAACTACGCGCTCGCGGCGCTCCTGCTCGTCTTCCTCGGCCTCGTCTACCGCCCGCGCTCCATGCTCGCCTTCCTCGGCCTCTTCGTCGCCTGGCTCGCGTTCTACTTCGGCCGCGGCGGGGACGCGGGCCCGCTCGCCTGCCTCGGCCGCGACGTCGACGACCGCGTCGTGCTGGCCGCCCTCTCCGCCGCCACCGTGCTCGCCGTCGCGCTCACCCGCGCGGGCCTCAACCTGCTCGTCTCCCTCGTCATCGCCTCCGCCCTCATCGGCGTGCACGCCGCGTTCCGCATGAACGTCTACCTCGACGAGAGGGACGCCTTCGACGCCGACGCCGCCGTCTCGTCCTTCACGGGGAGCACCTACGGCTACAGCACGCTCCCGAGATGAGTGAGCCATTCGGTCAAAGGGCGTTTCTTCTCATCCTCTCTTCTTCCAGGATGTAATGCTACGGAAATTCAGTCTTTTGTAGTCTGTATGCGGTGTATAGGATCTTGTTTGCTTTCCCTTTTGTGGGGAGTTTTGGTTTCTTTGTAGTCCGCTTGGTGTTCAGGTGAAATTCTTAAGCCGATTGTGATGATCTGAAGCTGTTTTCAAAGGGGATTTTTTTGTAAGATGTTGCTCCAAGGTGTAAATCATCCCTCCTACTGACTAGTTGTTGTGGTACTAAAGATTGTGAAATTCAGTGTATCTTACTATGTTCTTATGCACATATCGTTGAGTCAATTAACAGAGTGACAGGGCCAACACAGAAGATTTGTTTCTTGGAAAAGCTGATACATGAAAGATATCAACTGATAGCTGAGCTCCAGAGTTGGGTTCATATCAACTGATAGGTGAGCTCCAGAGCTGATACATGCTTCTCTGTTTTCTTTTCCTCACAACTTTGGAGAACAACAATTGTTTTCGATGATGGTAATCCTCACTTTAAACTCCAATGTATGAATATACTAACAGAGTAACAGGTCAGCACAGGAGATTCTTAGGAAATCTGACACATGAAAGAGATCAAGTGACAGAGTGAGCCCAAGAGTTGGTTTCATGTGACCAGTACAAAAGGTAGATTGTTGCTTTATTTTTTCTTCGCAACTTTGGAAAATGACAATTGATCTTGATGGTGGTATAATTCTCACTTGTAAAGAACAGAAAACTGCATTCATCTATGTAATCATATAACCCTCTTGGCATTGCATTACGGTTGCTGTTTACTAAAAGATTATGCCCCCAATTCCAAGAGTATGTTCCCTGTGTTCACTAAAGATTATGCCCCCAATGCTAAGAGCATGTTCCCTCCACCAACATCCTGATGTTTTTAATCCTCCTTACAACAGATGCACAAATGTGACCAGCCTGTAATAACTTCAGAGTCAACTGTTCCCAGAATATATATAGGGCCCAATGATAAATTAAGTCCCACTTGGACCATGTCTTCAGCTAACTTAAGCCACTGTAGGCTTGGCATCGATGGCTTGCTTGAGCTTCCTCCCTAGCGCGGAGGCAAGGGGAGGTGGCACGGCATTCCCAATCTGCCTGTGCTTGCTCTGGATGTTGCCAGCAAAACGGTGGCCATCAAGTAGGCCCTGCATTCATGTCATGTCGTGGGATCAGATCATAGATCTTCAGAAAGATAGCAGCAGATCTGATTCATGGCATCGTGCATTGGATTCTGATGATCTGCCTGTGCCTGCCCTGGAGGTTAAGCCAGACGGCAAACGAGGCAATTGTGCTTGCACGTGCACACAACTATGAGCTGATTCCGATAAAATAGCTCAATCTACTCTAGTAGCATTAATGAGAACAGAATCTACTGTCAACTATGCTTCATTTTAGCCAAGTGTAATTGCCAAAGCACCAGTGGATGTATTGCTGTGTACTACCCACTCTATGCAGTAGAATGCTTGGTAGTATGTTCACAGATGGGGATATTGACAAGGGGTACTTGGTTACCTGGGATCGCGCACATTCACGAACAGTGATGATCCTGTCCTGATCAGGGTGGAAGCACATGCCGACCTTGCACATCGGCTGGGGATCCGTCACTGATGTGGGGAAGTTGCCCTCCCAGTCCAGCCTCCCATACAGTCCTTTCCACTGATTGTTCCTCTTGGCTGTGTTGGGCAAGCACCAGGGGATCAGCTCCAACGTTTGCCCCGTCGATAGCTTCACCTATGGCATTCACATGATGAAAATTAGCTGCTAGTACATCACATGGTTGGTTACCAAGAATGTAGAGAGCAGCATAAAAAGTGAATAATATGATGAAACTGAATGCTACCTTCTCATCTGGCAGGTCATGCCAGTCACAGCCAGGGCGCTTGGGGATGTGCTTGCACCTTATGAGATTCAGCTGGTTCATCTCTTTGGATTTGTGGTCACTCAGAGAAAGCACATCGCCTCGAATCTTCTTCTGGAACCAGGAGATGGGCTCGTTTCCATACTGCAGCACACAAGGAGAAAGAAAATTCAGCTTCTACAGATCAAGAACATTGACTGATACTGACACAAGAAACTTGAGTGGAGTAGGGATTCTGTGATACAGTACCTGCATTGTTGGTTTGCTGGTGCCATTCTCCACTGGTGGTAGATCGCCGATTGTATCCCTGACTGTCATAGGGCGGAAAGGAGCCCCTCCAGCGGTACTCCTAGCAGTGGCATAATATTTGCCTCGTGGAAGATTGATCTTCAGCTCAGGGCTCGCGAAGAAGTGCATCGGATCAGGCCAGTCAGGAAGAGTCTCCCCAGGCGCGGCGGCCCAGATGAACGCCCTTTTCCTGGACTGTGCGACACCGTAAGCACCTGCCTCTAAAATGCCGAATCGAACCTATGAACATGCAGACAAGGTTCAGAACATATGGAGGGGAAACAATGCCAGTAACACAATTAAGCACAAACAGAGTAGAGAAAGTGTCAAGCAGCACCTGATAACCCATCTCCAGGAGTGATGCTAGCGTCAGTCTGAAGGTTTGGCCTTTGTTGAATGAAACAAAGTTCCTGACATTTTCCAAAAGGAAGAACCTAGGGCGGAAATACTCCGCAAAGGACAGGAATGCCAAAATCATCTCGCACTGAACTTTGCTCCATGGAGTCTGGTTGAATCTGTTCATCCCGGAAAATCTCTGAGAAAGGATGAACAGCTAGTGTCAAGCAACATTGCTGAAGATTAACAGAGCATCAAGCATTTTCCTGGTGTATAGGTGAAACAACTGACCTGTCATGGAGGGCCACCATTGATGAACTCTATTTCACCAGGCACAGGGAGATTCTTAACCTTCACATCTGAAAGTTTAGCTGCTCCTGCAGAAGCCTCGGAAGTCGAGACACAATCATCGACATTGCCACACTTGTCCATTGTCGCCCTGCAAAGGCGAAAAGTCACAATTGAGTTGGAGATACAGGAGTAATGTGCTTAGTACATCCAAAGGGGAAAATGGATTTTGCATACTTCAGAACCACATTGCAGTTCTCCACAAACACTGCTGCTTCAGGATGATTTTGAACAAATGCTTGCCCAGCAGGTTCTTCATATTCGATCGCCCATTTTGTACGTGATGCACCTGTAGAGTTGAATGATCAGAAGGTATGTGGAGGCCAAGGTGTGTTTTGTCTACCAAAATACACATGCACATCTAATGAAAAACATGCAAATGGAAAATACATTACCAGATAGCTGCAACAAAATGAACGCAAAGGTAACTGGGGAAAATCAAAAGCTGAATTTCGGCAATATCGTTCTGACCTGTTTGAGAGCTCCAGTATCAGGTTCATATAAATGTTCACAGTAGAAGGCATGCTCAACCACTACTGGAAGGTTTGAATTTAAAAGGTCATCCTTTGTTGTAACCTCACATTTTCCCTCTATCATCGCAACAGGCACACTCACTATATCTTCACTGTAGCACACCTGGATCAAACAACAAAGAAAATTAGATTAAAGTCCAAGTGTAAAAAACATAAAGTTAGGTGGAATCACAGGCATAATATGATGGTAATGATGCACATAAAAAATGTGGTAAACATAAGGCAGAGTGCCAAACCTCTCTGATATCTGAAGAGTAAGCTTTATCCGATGAAATATCATCGGGCCTGTATAGCCTTCTTACACTGACTTTTATTGATTCTAGATTAGCTTTATAAGATCCAGTAGCAGCATTGACACTCTGCAAATGGCATACCACATAGGGCTTCAGGCCCACATTTCTTCCAGCCCTGTAGGTCCCACGGCCCGCGACTCGAGAGAAAAACTCGGGCTTGATGTACAGGAAGTCGTGAACATTGTATGTGGCCTTCTTGAGGACAAAGCTGGTCTCGGACAGTTTTTTGAATTCATCACCGACCGCTTCTCGCTCCTCGCAAGAACTGCAAGTGGCGGTTCCGGCGCCCATTTTCTCATAAGGAAGGGAGAAAAAGGCACCTTTCTCAGGACAGTATAGACTTTTGCAGATATACTCCACCGGCAAACCTTTCTTCTTCCTATACTCTGCATTAGCCCTCTCCACCCTTATAGCTTCTAGCTGCTCTTTTCTGCACTTGTGGCCCAAGGAATCAGCTGGAAGTTGACAGTCACTGATTCTTTCATGTCACATACTTGGAAATCTAAACAGTCATTGGTAAAGAACACCTCCCTTTTGTTTGCGGCGTTGCCGAGGGCAGTGTGTGAACCATTTTGCAGAACTCTTCCATGAATCATTTGTGTGCCATCATGTGTCTCGTACATATACTCAACAAGATACATGATGGCTTCTCCTGAACCATCTTCCATTGTGACTGCACCACCAACAACAATGCTGAGATCTCCAACTCTAACACTTCTGTACAGAGCTTCTCTAGAGAGTGTTTTTCCAACTGTTTGATCTTCCCATTTGATTTCTTTACAAGCACTCAAGACTGAGTTTCGAGACCTTGTTGATGGCGAGGTCCTCAAAACATGTTCCTCACCAACTTCAACCTCCCCTTCAACATCATCATGTTCATTTTGTTCTTGTTCCTCCTCAATTTCATTTGGTTCATTATTCTCATCTCCCTCCTTTAAGTCCTCTGGAAAATGGGTTGCATAGTAATCACCCCATATCCTGCTGATCAACCTTGTGGTTGTTGCACGCATAAGTTTTCTTTTGGATGTTGGGGCCATTTTTGCACTGGGATCCAGATTATCTCCTCTCACCGCTTGAGATTTCTTCTTCATCGCTAGCTTTGTGTGCCTTCTTGCTTCCATCTTCGCGACAAGGGATGTGACAAAGGCACACCGCCGAATAGACTCTTCTGGATAACTTGCAAACTGCTGAAGAATTATCTGTCCATGCACCACAACGTATCTTTCAACAAGTATTGCATTTGTTGAAATGAATGCAAGGTGCCCACCATATTCTGATACTTCCTTGATAACATCAGCGAACGAGAGTTTTGAAGCACGAGTTTGTTCCTTTAAAAGGGCGATGATGCCGACGGCCAGTCTCGCTGTTTTAAGGACAGTGTCACACCATGGCGCATAATGCTTCGTTGGCTGACGTAATTTGTACCTGACATAATTTAAAATCATGTATGAAGTAAATGGAAGGTTTAATAGGAAGGAATTGCAAGATTCCATGCATAAAATAAAATAGTGTAACAGGTGTGCTTATAAGTACAATAGTACATAATGAATTAGAGTTGCATGAGTTCTTACCAAGCTATGTCGGTTCGAATAGATAAGCAGACCATTGAGCCACCAAATTCTACAACCCATTACTTGATGGGACTTAGATAAATTGGAATTCCTTGATCTTCCTGACAGATTTACTCGAGGAAGAAGATAACTCTTCTGTCTCAGCTGTTGAACATAAGGTGCCATCGTCATCTCTCATACAACCAGCCCAAAGATAACAATATCATTTTCAGCACGTGGTTTCATGGGGATGAGCTCCAAAGGCATGAATCTGGAATCTAAATTATATAAAGCCCAATTGTTGAGTATTCTTACTGGCAGCATGCCATCTTCGCCGTCAAGCATGTACTCATCCATCTCCATATCACATGGTGTATAGTATGCTGGCAGTGGGTAGTCATTGGCAATCTCAGCTTCAATGATCTTGATGTAGGCATTTTTATTTTTCTGTGAACTTCCACTCTTGGCTCTCGCCTTTTTCATTTCCCACTCTTCCTCTTCTTGCAACAACCTTGCTAGTTTCTCTTCTTCATCCTCATTCTCGGTCAGCTGCAGCTCCTTGCACCGCCCATCCTTGATCGTCAGAGTTCCATGTGAGGCCAAAGCTGCCGTCTTGCTGAATCCCACCCTAGATTTACACTCATTTCTTAGTGCCACAAGAGCAGGCAGCGTCGACAACATATCATCATCGTTGTTTGTTGCATGATCCAGTGCAGTGAGTTGGTTATGTACAAACTCACCGATGGAGATCACAAAGTCCTTGCTTGGTTTTCCATTGAAGCCGCTTCTCGATTTAATGGAACGAACAACACCGGCAAGCAGCTCTTCCAGGCTCAGCAAGGGGTTTCCGCCGACCGATCTAGCTAGCTTCCTGTAAACTTCAATACATGCATGAGCTTTTTGGCTGAAAAGGTCAAAATGAGATCTGTAGCTTTTTGTGGGCTTCACGCATATATAGCCAGCTAATTCTGTTGAGACCCAAATTACCGCAGCGCCTTCCTTATAGCCGGAAATTGCCCATCCCTTAATCCGCCCAAATCCGACACACCGTATTCCCTTTTTTCTGTCCTTTTTTATATGATTATCAAATGGCATGACAAGAGCTGTCATGGAGACACCATCACTCTGAGACATTTCGAACGGTTGCAGATTACCATCTCTACCATGCAGTATGAAATTGATGAGTTCTCTACGGCATTGCTCATCTTCAGGTCCTGTTCTTGTCAACCTAATTGCCTCTGTTTCCTCCTCAGTTCTGATTTCCGTGGTTGTGATAGGTGAATCCTCTTCAGATAAGTCAAATGCCTTTTAATTGAAATTCGAACGGGCAGCTTCTCTCTTTGGTTTCTTGCAGACAATGGCACCGTGACCACTGTTGGTGTTAACATTGCTCTCCTCAATTATATTCTCATTGTCGCTTTTAGGTTTTGCTTGGCGCCTCTTTGTTCCTGGAAGCGACAAAAATGTTGGGCCCATTTTTTGATAGAAATGTTAGACACATTTTTCAAAAAAACTGTTGGACACACTGAAAGAACTGTATGCAGTGCAAGTAAGTATGGATCAGATGAATCCCATACATAAAAATATTTACACGGCTATTTAACTACTCATTCTTTGATCGATCCAATATATTGTTGAATGATTCGTTAAATGCATGAGATGGCAAATGTACCAACAAATTACAACGGTGTCCCAATCCATAGTTTCATATACTTCACCGCACACAAACTTATAAAAATAACAATATTATGAGAGTGTAATTTGATAATATGGAGAAGTGCAATGTTGCGGAAACTATAGCATTTCCAGGAATAAGTTTATCTAAAATTTAGGAACAGAATTAGTAAGGTAATTATATATACCTGCAGTACCAGTAGAATGTGGAGAGTTCGGCATAATTCCCTTGTAAAGTTTAGAATCAAGTAGATGTATTGATTAAAAGTTTAGATAGATGTAGCAAATGAAACTACAATTTCAAGAGTCTAGCGGTTACACCGCATTAACACATTTTCAAACGAGGACATATATAGTTTCAGGGGTAGACGGTTTTTTTTTAAAAAAAAAGGAGGTTAAACCCCCGGCTTCTGCATCAATCGATGCATGCGGTCATCTTTATTAATTATTCTAAAAAGGTCTGATAAAAACATACATCAACCCACCCGAAGCCACCACTCACACCTACAAATTCGATAACATGAAGTGCTCTCACTCCCCATATCTAAAACCGGTGTCGTCACCAATTCACTCACATAACGTACCGGGACCAACAACCGATGCAGCAGACCTGAAGTGCATACCACATGCACATGTTTTAGGAGCCGTCATCATCTTCATACCACTGACCCATCTTCAGAAAAGAGATCCGCATCATCCTTGCAAGTTCATACATACGTCGACACCACCACGGCGCCCAACGGCCCCATCGCCCTGCGCTCATACGTACAGACACCAAGACTCTGGAAGAACTGTCATGCGTAGCACTTGCCAACTAGGCATGACTTGACAGCTCCATGCAAGACGAAGCCACTCCACCTCCTGCCTCTGTCATCCAACGTTGCTCCACAAATGATGTTCCCAAGAGAAAAACGACACCGGAGTATCACCATCGTCCGATCTGTAAGACCAGATCCCAGGGTTTCCGCTGAAGCAGTGCACCAGCAGCAGCTGCCGAGGATCCACATAGTGCCCACCACCACTCAACCCTCAGCTTACCTTGCCGGTGCAATCTATGGATCTCCACCAAGGGCAGGTCACAGATTCACCACCACAGAAACCAAGACTCCTGCGCAACATAACCATAGATTAGACCATTAGAGAAACGTGCTAATTAGAAGTTCAGATGCGAAAACACATATCTACACAAACATAACTAGATGCTTACTGGAAACTTTCTTACCCACAAAACTTCTTGCAGATATCTAAACACGTCCTGATAGGACAACTTCATAGTCTTGCATGCTTATAACCTAGAAGCTGCTATTTGTCTCACTTCATTCAACTGCGTGCGAGTTGCATTTGGGCCTCCAGAGAGAGCCAATTAATGACTACATAGGCTTTCATTTCGATTCCCACTGACTAAATGGTTTCTTGACTTGTGTTTCTTTTCTCATATGGCTGGTTGCATGATAATTGGTCTTAGTGACTTCCTTTTGTTTAAGTTTGATTTAGTATTTGTAGGGATGCAAGTTTCGAACTACACAAATACAACTAGCTATGTCACCATAAATCAAGCGTAGAAGCTTCACCCAGATTCAAGCCAGGCATGTGACGAGACGTCACCATGTATAAATCGAAAATAGAATCACAGTAAGCCAGATTCAATCCAAAAGGGTGATGAAATGCCAAGTACACGAAGCGTTCAGAAGAAATAGAGCAACTAAGAGCAGATGGACAAAAATGGGGGGAGGCGCCAATGCATCCTATGGGCAACTGGTCACATAACTCCACTTAAAAAAGCAAGATCTACAGATCTGCAAGAAGTATCCATCAACCATCGGTTACGAGCCCCCCGCAAGAAAAAAAACAAAACAAAAAAACCAATCGGTTGCAAGTTCAACAGAGGAGAGCGTTAATTACCCCGTCGGTGCAATCTACATCTCCACCAAGGACAGATCACATATCCACCACCAAGGTTAAAACTCTTGCAGAACAAAGCAATGGAATACATCTTAATCGAAAGTCCAGATGCGGAATATATGCAAACACAACTAGATGTAACCATCAATTATGGCTGCATGCATCGATTGATGCAGAGTCCGAGGACTCGTTTCCTCCTTTTCAAAAAAAGATGTAACCATGAATTAGGCAGAGAAGCACGTTCATCTGGTTTCGAACTACACAAATACAAACAGCGACACCACCATTATATTTATAGATCAGATTGTAGAAGCACCGTCATCCGGATTCAAACCAAACGAAAGGGATGATGAGATGCAAGTACAGAGGGTGATCGGAACATATGAGTAGGCCAATCAAGCAAAGGGAAAGATGGATGGAAATGGGGAGAGGCGCCGGAGACAGGGATCCACAGAAGAAAGCAAGATCAAGCCAAAAGAATAAAACACGATATAAACATGGTCGCACTATGATTTGTTGCATTTTTATTTTTGCAACAAACGACTTGTTGCAGAATTTCTTTTTGTGTTTTCAGGTTTTTTGTAATATGAGTGTTGTTGCGGAAGAAACTTTTACAATAAAGGTATTTTTGCAAAAAAATTACAATAAAGATGTAGTGGCCGCGCAGGTCATGCATGCATGGCACACACATCACGCGCTGGAGGCGACGGACGCACGATGCTGGATCAGCCGGTTGTTTCCAAGCTTTTCCCGATAAAAAAAAAATCCACACACACATGATGCTACTAGTATATCCATCCAAGGCTACGACGCCCAAGGAAATATGCAGGACAAAAGCATGGCGTCACCGATACAAACCGAGGAAGCAGAGAGAGAGAGAGAGAGACGCAAATTAACCAAACCAACGGCCTGAATTGACACTAAATACGTAGAAAACGAGTAGGCCAAGCAAAAGCAGATGGACAGAAATGGGGAGAGGCGCCGGTGACACGGCTCCACAGAAGAATTCAAGAGCAAGCCAAAAAAAAAAAACAGGATATATATAAACATGATCGTGGCCCTGCCCGGCCGGCCGGTTGGCCATCATGATCCATCCAAGGACAAAAGCAAAGATCCAGGACAAAAGCATGGCGTCTAGACTATAGTAAAACGAGGTAGAGAACCACATGTAAAACCCGATGTGAAGAACCTCAGCAGGACGCGGAGGAAGCCCATCTACACCCACCATGGAGGCGAGAACGCGAGATCCTCGACCAAAACTCACCGAAAGAAAGAAAGATGGGAGAAAACCTCCCCTGCCTGGTCGACTATATATCATTCATCCAAGGCTACGGTATGACGCCCCAGCAAAGATCCGGACTGAAGAATGGCGTCGGGAGCATGTGAACAACAGAACAAGTTAGTGGAAAACACCGGTGGCCGGTAGGAACCGGTAGAGAGGACGTGGACGAAGCCTCACGAAGATCATCGGCAAAACGATGTACCGACCACAAAGATCCACCATCAAAAGTTCAGAACCCAGCCACTGAAAGATCTGGAGAAATCGCGTGGCGTCAAAGGAGTACACGCCAACGCGATCGGCAAATCAAACCCGAAACAGGAAACCTACAGATCATCGGCAAAAACGTCCAAATCCTTCCCCAAAAACCAAAACCAAAACCACACGACGAAGAAACCAAGCCGAGACAAGAGACGGCGAGCAAAGCACGCACACATGCGGTGATATGTGACATGTCTTACCGGGGCAGGCGGGGAAGGAACCGGCCGGCCGGCCGGCTAGCCCCTCCGGCCTCCGGCCGTCCGTCGTCGAGAGAAGAAAGCGTGCGCGTGAGGGGGAAGAGGGATGGGGCGTCTCGTATCGTCAGCTAGCTAGCTAGCTAGCCGAGCGAGAGGAGAGGAGACGCGTGTGGAGGAGTGAGGATTGGAATGGAGGCGGGGCGGCAATAATGCTAAACATACAAAAACTTACAAAGGTTTACTTAACCTTCCAAACTAACTCTTCTCTCTCCCCTGATTTTTAGTGGGGATGAGCCCCTCATCCCTCAATTATCAATCAAAAATGCTAGACCTACAAAAACTTACAAAGGTTTACTTAACCTTCCAAACTAACTCTTCTCTTCCCCCTGATTTTCAGTGGGGGTGGGGCCCCTCATCCCTCAATTACCAATCACAATCTTACACATCAGTTTGTACGTAAAATCTTTACGTAAGCCTTTGTAGGTGTAGCATTACTCATTACCAATCACAATCTTACACATCAGTTTGTACGTAAAATCTTTACGTAAGCCTTTGTAGGTGTAGCATTACTCGCGGGGCGGGGGTATAAACGAAAATGCTAGACCTACTCCTACATAAGTTTACTAAACCTTCCAATAATCTAAACATGCCCCCTTGATTTTCAGGGCTGGGTGGGCCTCATCCTTCTCTTAATCCAACACTTCTTCTTCGGTACAACCCCAAAACACAAGGACGGCTGAGATTAAACGATACCCCTTCATAACAAAGGCAGGATTGTCTTTTTCCCCGTCCCGACTTACGCGCGGCAGCCCGACGGGCGCCAGTTGACGAAACGACGACGTACAGGAGCCCCGTATACGCGTCGTACCCGCGTCCCACCCCGCTGCGACGTGGCGTCGCCACGTCAGTCTGACCGCGGTCAATCCGTCGGTTCCCGAGACCATGACATTAATTCCGCGCTGCGTCGTCAGTTCACGTCGGTTCCCGACGCCGCCGTCATTAATCCCGCGCTGCGTCGCCAGTCCGCGTCGGTTCCTGAAGCCCCCGTCATTAACCACCGCGTCGCCAGCTCGCCGCGCCGGTTCCCGAAGCCGCCGCCATTAACCACCGCGTCAGTGTCGTCAGATGCCGCCGTTAGCCCGTTGGTTCGACAGCTCCCGAGGCGACGCCATTAATGGCGGCCCCGTCGTCAGAGCCCAGTCGCGTCGGTTCCCGAGGCCGTCGCCGCTGGCCCGTTGGTTCGACCGCTCCCGAGGCGACGCACATTCACTCCGGGGGAGTTATGCCGGCCAGCTGCCCCGTCGCCTCCCCTCCCGTCGCGGCGCTATATATACTCGTCGTCCCGCGGCTCGTCGGCACACCCGTCGCTCCCCTGCTCTCCTTCTCTCCCCTGCTCTCCGTCGTTCCGCCGCAGGTCCCCGTCGCCCCGAAACTCTCTCCTTCCTTCCCCGTTCTCCGACGACCCGGCGATGGACCATGCCGGCGGCAGCTGCTCCGCCGGCGGCGCGTCGGAGAGCAACTGGCCCCAAAGCCTTGACAAGCCGCTGACGCATGAGCTGTTCAACTTCGGCCTCCTCGTCCCGCCGGGCTGCCGCCTTGCAAAACATTGGTGGATTTGCAAGGACGGCTATCCGACGCTGACGAACCCCGCGACGCCGGAGCAGCTCCGGGTCCACCCCGGCGGCCGCTACAACACCCACGGCCGGCACACCTTCTGGGACGGGAAGAGCTACAACGACGTCATCAGGCGTTGCCGGCAGGCGGCGGCGGCAGTGGCGAGGGCGTCCCGCGTCGCCGTCGGGCGGCGATCCCCCACCCACCTCCGGCGGCCCCGGTGGCGGCCCCGGCTGTCCCGGCGGAGTACGAGGTGCCGCCCGAGCAGTTCGTCCTCCGCGAGGACGGCGACCCCGACGACTCGCCGGGGCTACTCGTCGCCATGAGGGCATCGCAGGCGACGGCGGCAGCGGCGGCGAGGGAAGAGGCAGAAATCGCGGCGGCGATCCAGGCGACGGCGGCAGCGGCGGCAAACCCGCCGCCTGACGACGACGTTGACTGGGACGCCCTCACCGACAGCTCCGACGACGACGACGGGGACGGCGACGGTGCGGTGGACGGGCCCGCCGTCGTCTACCTCGACTCCGATTAGATTAGGATTTTTAGAATTTAGTATGTTTAATTAAATTTTATTTTTAGTTTTTTAATTATGTTCGAATGTAATAGGGAACTATGAAATTTTATCTAAGTTTATTATGAATCTAAATTCATTGTTTACATTGTTATTATTATTATTATTATTATTATTTATTTGAAATATTTAAATTGTTTACATTAGTTAACTACATATTTAAATTTACAAAAATGAAAAAAAACAAAAATAAATAACTTATAATATTTCTTAAATGATATAAACATTCATGAAATTATATTAAGACGTAAAAAATTTCTTAAATGATATAAACATTCATGAAATAATTTTAAATAAGTTTTCTTAAATAATATATAAATAACTTATAATCTTTCTTAAACATGAAGTACATGCAATGATGTCACGCAAAATTTCAACGAAATCAAAGACCAAACGCACGTTGCGTCACGTCCGGCATCTGTTTGTGCCGGTTTTTGAATGGAAATTCATAAAAAAAGCACGGATTGTCAGAAAATTCTTAAATTTGACGTCCCTCCTTGTGAAGTTCATCGTGAATCGTGGAAAAAAATGAACTTTTTTCAAGTAGGATAGTTGCAAGATGGCGTTGTAGCAGCCCTTCCGTCCATACCGACACCCATGAGTTGCACATGAAGTACATGCATGCATTCATGAAATTCACCCAACTTTTGCCGGCACCTGAGAATGGACATGCAATGATACCACGCAAAATTTCAACGAAATCGAAGACCAAACGCACGTTGCGTCACGTCTGGCATCTGTTTGTGCCTGTTTTTGAATGGAAATTCAAAAAAAAAGCACGGATTGTCAGAAAATTCTAAAATTTGATGTGCCGCCTTGTGAAGTTCATCGTGAAGCATGGAAAAAAATGAAAAACTTTCATGAAGGGTAGTTGCATGATGGCGTTGTAGCACCCCTTTCGTCCATACCGACACCCATGGGTTGCACATGAAATACATGCATGCATTCATGAAATTCACCCAACTTTTGCCGGCACCTGAGAATGCACATGCAATGATGCCACGCAAAATTTCAACGAATTCGGAGACCAAACGCACGTTGCGTCACGTCCGACATCTGTTTGTGCCGGTTTTTAAATGGAAATTCATAAAAAAGCACAGATTGTCAGAAAATTCTAAAATTTGACGTGCCGCCTTGTGAAGTTCATCGTGAAGCGTGGAAAAAAAATGAAATTTTTTCATAAAAGGGACTTGCAAATTCATATGGAAAGATTTCCTGTAGGAGACTTGCAAATATTCATATGAAAAAAATAATAAAATACACCCGACGTCGTGATATTGTTTTCCCACGACGGCGCGGATTAGCGACGTTGCATACCCTAGCCACAGCGACGAGATGTCGCCGCCGCCGCGCCCCCGACGCCTCGCTCTGCACCCGACCACCTCCCCCCCCCCCGACGCCTAGCCGTACGCCGACGTGATCTCGCCGCCCTCCATCCCTCCCGACGCCGCGCCATCACAACTCCGTCACCGTGGCCGTCGCCCGTCCGTTCGCGCGTCGCCGTCCATCACCGTCGTCATCCGTCCGCCGTCGGTCGTCCGTCCGTCCGCCGTCGTTCTTCACCGTCCGTTGCCGTCGGCATTGACCGTACGTCAGTGCATCGCTGCGGCCTTCACCGTTCGTCCGTCCGTTCTGTTGGGGAACGTCGCAAGGGAAACAAAATTTTTCCTACGCGCACGAAGACCTATCATGGTGATGTCCATCTACGAGAGGGGATGAGTGATCTACATACCCTTGTAGATCGTACAGCAGAAGCGTTAGTGAACGCGGTTGATGTAGTGGAACGTCCTCACGTCCCTCGATCCGCCCCGCGAACAATCCCGCGATCAGTCCCACGATCTAGTACCGAACGGACGGCACCTCCGCGTTCAGCACACGTACAGCTCGACGATGATCTCGGCCTTCTTGATCCAGCAAGAGAGACGGAGAGGTAGAAGAGTTCTCCGGCAGCGTGACGGCGCTCCGGAGGTTGGTGATGATCTTGTCTCAGCAGGGCTCCGCCCGAGCTCCGCAGAAACGCGATCTAGAGGAAAAACCGTGGAGGTATGTGGTCGGGCTGCCGTGGAAAAGTCGTCTCAAATCAGCCCTAAAACCTCCGTATATATAGGTGGGAGGGAGGGGAGGAGGCAGCCTCAAAACCTAAAGGTTTGGCCGAAATTGGAGGTGGAGGAGTCCTACTCCAATCCTACTTGGAGTAGGATTCCACCTTCCCACTTGGAAACTCTTTCCACCTTGTGTTTTTTCCTTCTCAAACCTTATGGGCCTTAGTGGGAACTTATTCCAGCCCACTAGGGGCTGGTTTATCTCTTCCCATAGCCCATGAGACCCCTTGGGGCGTGACACCCCTCCCGATGGTCCCCGGCACCCCTCCCGGCACTCCCGGTACACTACCGATGAGCCCGAAACTTTTCCGGTAATGAACGAAAACCTTCCGGTAACCAAATGAGGTCATCCTATATATCAATCTTCGTTTCCGGACCATTCCGGAAACCCTCGTGACGTCCGTGATCTCATCCGGGACTCCGAACAACATTCGGTAACCAACCATATAACTCAAATACGCATAAAACAACGTCGAACCTTAAGTGTGCAGACCCTGCGGGTTCGAGAACTATGTAGACATGACCCGAGAGACTCCTCGGTCAATATCCAATAGCGGGACCTGGATGCCCATATTGGATCCTACATATTCTACGAAGATCTTATCGTTTGAACCTCAGTGCCAAGGATTCATATAATCCCGTATGTCATTCCCTTTGTCCTTCGGTATGTTACTTGCCCGAGATTCGATCGTTAGCATCCGCATACCTATTTCAATCTCGTTTACCGGCAAGTCTCTTTACTCGTTCCGTAATACAAGATCCCGCAACTTACATTAAGTTACATTGCTTGCAAGGCTTGTGTGTGATGTTGTATTACCGAGTGGGCCCCGAGATACCTCTCCGTCACACGGAGTGACAAATCCCAGTCTCGATCCATACTAACTCAACGAACACCTTCGGAGATACCTGTAGAGCATCTTTATAGTCACCCAGTTACGTTGCGACGTTTGATACACACAAAGCATTCCTCCGGTGTCCGTGAGTTATATGATCTCATGGTCATAGGAACAAATACTTGACACGCAGAAAACAGTAGCAACAAAATGACACGATCAACATGCTACGTCTATTAGTTTGGGTCTAGTCCATCACATGATTCTCCTAATGATGTGATCCCGTTATCAAGTGACAACACTTGCCTATGGCTAGGAAACCTTGACCATCTTTGATCAACGAGCTAGTCAACTAGAGGCTTACTAGGGACAGTGTTTTGTCTATGTATCCACACAAGTATTGTGTTTCCAATCAATACAATTATAGCATGGATAATAAACGATTATCATGAACAAATAAATATAATAATAACTAATTTATTATTGCCTCTAGGGCATATTTCCAACAGTCTCCCACTTGCACTAGAGTCAATAATCTAGTTCACATCACCATGTGATTCCAACGAATCCAACACCCATATAGTTATGGGGTCTGATCACGTCTTGCTCGTGAGAGAGGTTTTAGTCAATGGTTCTGAAACTTTCAGATCCGTGTGTTCTTTACAAATCTTTATGCCATCTTATAGATGCTGCTACTACGTGCTATTCGGAAATGCTCCAAATATCTACTCTACTATACGAATCCGTTTCACTACTCATAGTTATTCGGATTAGTGTCAAAGCTTGCATCAACGTAACCCTTTACGACGAACTCTTTAACCACCTCCATAATCGAGAAAAAATTCCTTAGTCCATTAGTTACTAAGGATAAATTTTGACCGCTGCTAGTGATTCAATCATGGATCACTCTCTGTACCTCTCAACATACTTTGAGTCAAGGCACACATCAGGTGCGGTACACAGCATGGCATACTTTAGATTCTACGGCTAAGGCATAGAAGACGACCTTCGTCTATTCTCTTTATTCTGCCGGGGTCGGGTTTTGAGTCTTACTCAAATTCACACCTCACAACGCAACCATGAACTCCTTCTTTGTTGACCTATTTTGAACTCCTTTCAAAAACTTGTCAAGGCATGCATCTTGTTGAAACTTCCGTTAAGTGCTTTTCGATCTATCTCCATAGATCCTTGATGCTCAACGTTCAAGTAGCGTAATCCAGGTACTCCTTTGAAAACTTCTTTCAAAACAACCTTGTATGCTTTACAGAAATTCTACATTACTTCTGATCCACAATATGTCAACCACATATACCTATCAGAAATTCTATAGTGCTCCCACTCACTTCTTTGGAAATACAGGTTTCTCATAAACTTTGTAAAAAACCCAAAATCTTTGATCATCTCATCAAAGTGTATATTCCAACTCCGAGATGCTTGCACCAGTCCATTGAAGGATCACTGGAGCTTGCATACTTGCTAGTATCTTTAGGATCGACAAAACCTCATGGTTGTATCTCATACAATGTTTGCTGAAGGAAACTGTTGAGGAAACAATGTTTTGACATCCTACATGCAATATTTCATAAATAATGCAGCAACTACTAACATAATTCTAACAGACTTTCAGCATCGCTACGAGTGAGAAAGTCTCATCATAGTCAACTGTTTGATCTTGTCGGAAACATCTTTGCGACAAGTCGAGCTTTTCTTAATAGTGACTTATCACTATCATCGTCTGTCTTCCTTTTAAAGATCCATCTTTACTCAATAGTCCTATGACCATCAAGTAGTTCTTCCAAAGTCTACACTTTGGTTTCATACATGGATCCTCTCTCGGATTTCATGGCTTCCAGCCATTTGTCGGAACCCGGGCCCACCATCGCTTTCTCCCTAACTCGTAGGTTCACTGTTGCTCAACAACATGACCTCCAAGACAGGGTTACCGTACTACTCTGCAGCAGTACGCGACCTTGTCGACCTACGAGGTTTTGTAGTAACTTGATTCGAAGCTCAATGATCATCATCATCAGCTTCCACTTCAATTGGTGTAGGCGCCACATGAACAACTTCCTGCGCCCTGCTACACACTGGTTGAAGTGATGGTTCAATGACCTCATCAAGTTCTACTACCCTCCCACTCAATTCTTTCAAGAGAAACCTTTCCTCGAGAAAGGATCCGTTTCTAGAAACAAACACTTTGCTTTCGGATCTGAGATAGGAGATGTACCCAACTGTTTTGGATATCCTATGAAGATGCATTTATCCGCTTTGGGTTCGAGCTTATCAGACTGAAACTTTTTCACATAAGTGTCGAAACCCCAAGAAACGACAGTTTAGATTTCTCTAAACCTCAGTCTATACTGTGTCATCTTCAACGGAAATACGCGGTGCCCTATTTAAAGTGAGTGCGGTTGTCTCTAATGCATAACCCATAAACGATAGTGGTAATTCGATAAGAGACACCATAGTATGTATTATACCAAATAGTGCGTGGCTATGATGTTCAGACACATCATCACACTATGATGTTCCAGGTGGCATGAACTGCGAAATAACTTCCACATTGTCTTAACTGCGTACCAAAACTCGTAACTCAGATATTCATTTCTATGATCATATCGTAGACAGTTTATCCTCTTGTTACGACGAACTTCACTCTGAAACAGAATTGAACTTTTCAATATTTCAGACCTGTGATTCATTAAGTAAATACTCTAGTATCTACTCAAATCGTCAGTGAAGTAAGAACATAATGATATCCACTGCGTGCCTCAGCACCCATTGGACTGCATACATCAAAATGTATCACTTCCAACAAGTTACTATCTTATTTCATCTCAATGAAAACAAGGCCTTGCTCATGTGGTATGATTTGCATGTCACTAGTGATTCGAAATCAGGTGAGTACAAAGATCCATCAGCATGGAGCCTCTTCATGCAATTTATACTAACATGACTCAAGCGGCAGTGCCACAAGTAAGTGGTACTATCATCATTAACTCGTACCTTTGGCACCAATATCATGAACATGTGTGACACTACGATCAAGATTCAATAAACCATTGAAGGTGAATATTCAAGAAAATAGAGTAACCATTATTCTCCTTAAATGAATAATCGTATTGCAATAAACACGATCCAATCATGTTCATGCTTAACGCAAGCACCAAATAACAATTATTTAGGTTTAACACCAATCCCGATGGTAGAGGGAGCGTGCGACGTTTGATCATATCAACCTTGGAAACACTTCCAACACGTATCGTCACCTCGCCTTTAGCTAGTCTCCGTTTATGTCGTAGCTTTCATTTCGTGTTACTAATCACTTAGCAACCGAACCGGTATCTAATACCCTCATGCTACTAGGAGTACCAGTAAAGTACACATCAACATTATGTATATCAAATACACTTCTTTCGACTTTTGCCAGCCTTCTTATCTACCAAGTATCTAGAGTTGTTTCCGCCTCAGTGACTGTTCCCCTCATTACAGAAGCACTTAGTCTCGGGTTTGGGTTTAATCTTGGGTCTCTTCATTAGTGCAGCAACTGCTTTGCCGTTTCACGAAGTATCCCTTCTAGCCCTTGCCTTTCTTGAAACTCAGTGGTTTTACAAACCATCAACTATTGATGCTCCTTCTTGATTTCTACTTTCGCAGTGTCAAACATCGCGAATCGCTCAAAAGATCATAGTATCTATCCTTGATATGTTATAGTTCATCACGAAGCTCTCATAGCTTGGTGGCAATGACTTTGGAGAACCATCACTATCTCACCTGGAAGATTAACTCCCACTTGATTCAAGCGATTGTCGTACTCAGACAATCTGAGCACACGCTCAACGATTGAGCTTTTCTCCTTTACTTTGTGGACAAAGAATCTTGTTTGGAGGTCTCGCACCTCTTAACAAGGGCACAAGCATGAAATCACAATTTCATCTCTTCGGAACATCACTTATGTTCCGTGACGTTTTACAACGTTTTCGGCGCCTTGCTTCTAAGCCATCAAGTATCTTGCACTGAACTATCGTGTAGTCATCAGTAACGTGTATGTCGGATGTTCATAGCATCCACAGACGACGCTCGAGGTGCAGCACACCGAGTGGTGCATTAAGGACATAAGCCTTCTGCGTAGCAACGAGGACAATCCTCGGTTTTACAGACTCAGTCTGCAAAGGTTGCTACTATCAATTTTCAACTAAATTTTCTCTAGGAACATATAAAAACAGTAGAGCTATAGCGCAAGCTACATCGTAATTCGCAAAGACCATTAGACTATATTCATGACAATTAGTTCAATTAATCATATTACTTAAGAACTCCCACTCAAAAAGTACATCTCTCTAGTCATTTGAGTGGTACATGATCCAAATCCGCTATCTCAAGTCCGATCATCACGTGAGTCGAGAATAGTTTCAGTGGTAAGCATCCCTATGCTAATCATATCAACTATACGATTCATGCTCGACCTTTCGGTCTCATGTGTTCCGAGGCCATGTCTGCACATGCTAGGCTCGTCAAGCTTAACCCGAGTGTTCCGCGTGTGCAACTGTTTTGCACCCGTTGTATGTGAACGTTGAGTCTATCACACCCGATCATCACGTGGTGTCTCGAAACGAAGAACTGTCGCAACGGTGCACAGTCGGGGAGAACACAATTTAGTCTTGAAATTTCAGTGAGAGATCACCTCATAATGCTACCGTCGTTCTAAGCAAAGTAAGGTGCATAAAAGGATTAACATCACATGCAATTCATAAGTGACATGATATGGCCATCATCACGTGCTTCTTGATCTCCATCACCAAAGCACCGGCACGATCTTCTTGTCACCGGCGCCACACCATGATCATCCATCAACGTGTTGCCATCGGGGTTGTCGTGCTACTTATGCTATTACTACTAAAGCTACATCCTAGCAAAATAGTAAACGCATCTGCAAGCACATATGTTAGTATAAAGACAACCCTATGGCTCCTGCCGGTTGCCGTACCATCGACGTGCAAGTCGATATTTCTATTACAACATGATCATCTCATACATCCAATATATCACATCACATCATTGGCCATATCACATCACAATCATACCCTGCAAAAACAAGTTAGACGTCCTCTAATTTTGTTGTTGCATGTTTTACGTGGTGACCAAGGGTATCTAGTAGGATCGCATCTTACTTACGCAAACACCACAACGGAGATATATGAGTTGCTATTTAACCTCATCCAAGGACCTCCTCGGTCAAATCCGATTCAACTAAAGTTGGAGAAACCGTCACTTGCCAGTCATCTTTGAGCAAAGGGGGTTACTCGTAACGATGAAACCAGTCTCTCGTAAGCGTACGAGTAATGTCGGTCCAAGCCGCTTCAATCCAACAATACCGCGGAATCAAGAAAAGACTAAGGAGGGCAGCAAAACGCACATCACCGCCCACAAAACCTTTTGTGTTCTACTCGAGAAGACATCTACGCATGAACCTAGCTCATGATGCCACTGTTGGGGAACGTCGCAAGGGAAACAAAAATTTTCCTACGCGCACGAAGACCTATCATGGTGATGTCCATCTACGAGAGGGGATGAGTGATCTACATACCCTTGTAGATCGTACAGCAGAAGCGTTAGTGAACGCGGTTGATGTAGTGGAACGTCCTCACGTCCCTCGATCCGCCCCGCGAACAATCCCGCGATCAGTCCCACGATCTAGTACCGAACGGACGGCACCTCCGCGTTCAGCACACGTACAGCTCGACGATGATCTCGGCCTTCTTGATCCAGCAAGAGAGACGGAGAGGTAGAAGAGTTCTCCGGCAGCGTGACGGCGCTCCGGAGGTTGGTGATGATCTTGTCTCAGCAGGGCTCCGCCCGAGCTCCGCAGAAACGCGATCTAGAGGAAAAACCGTGGAGGTATGTGGTCGGGCTGCCGTGGAAAAGTCGTCTCAAATCAGCCCTAAAACCTCCGTATATATAGGTGGGAGGGAGGGGAGGAGGCAGCCTCAAAACCTAAAGGTTTGGCCGAAATTGGAGGTGGAGGAGTCCTACTCCAATCCTACTTGGAGTAGGATTCCACCTTCCCACTTGGAAACTCTTTCCACCTTGTGTTTTTTCCTTCTCAAACCTTATGGGCCTTAGTGGGAACTTATTCCAGCCCACTAGGGGCTGGTTTATCTCTTCCCATAGCCCATGAGACCCCTTGGGGGCGTGACACCCTTCCCGATGGTCCCCGGCACCCCTCCCGGCACTCCCGGTACACTACCGATGAGCCCGAAACCTTTCCGGTAATGAACGAAAACCTTCCGGTAACCAAATGAGGTCATCCTATATATCAATCTTCATTTCCGGACCATTCCGGAAACCCTCGTGACGTCCGTGATCTCATCCGGGACTCCGAACAACATTCGGTAACCAACCATATAACTCAAATACGCATAAAACAACGTCGAACCTTAAGTGTGCAGACCCTGCGGGTTCGAGAACTATGTAGACATGACCCGAGAGACTCCTCGGTCAATATCCAATAGCGGGACCTGGATGCCCATATTGGATCCTACATATTCTACGAAGATCTTATCGTTTGAACCTCAGTGCCAAGGATTCATATAATCCCGTATGTCATTCCCTTTGTCCTTCGGTATGTTACTTGCCCGAGATTCGATCGTTAGCATCCGCATACCTATTTCAATCTCGTTTACCGGCAAGTCTCTTTACTCGTTCCGTAATACAAGATCCCGCAACTTACATTAAGTTACATTGCTTGCAAGGCTTGTGTGTGATGTTGTATTACCGAGTGGGCCCCGAGATACCTCTCCGTCACACGGAGTGACAAATCCCAGTCTCGATCCATACTAACTCAACGAACACCTTCGGAGATACCTGTAGAGCATCTTTATAGTCACCCAGTTACGTTGCGACGTTTGATACACACAAAGCATTCCTCCGGTGTCCGTGAGTTATATGATCTCATGGTCATAGGAACAAATACTTGACACGCAGAAAACAGTAGCAACAAAATGACACGATCAACATGCTACGTCTATTAGTTTGGGTCTAGTCCATCACATGATTCTCCTAATGATGTGATCCCGTTATCAAGTGACAACACTTGCCTATGGCTAGGAAACCTTGACCATCTTTGATCAACGAGCTAGTCAACTAGAGGCTTACTAGGGACAGTGTTTTGTCTATGTATCCACACAAGTATTGTGTTTCCAATCAATACAATTATAGCATGGATAATAAACGATTATCATGAACAAAGAAATATAATAATAACTAATTTATTATTGCCTCTAGGGCATATTTCCAACACGTTCTTCGTTCATCGTCATTATAATTGGGTAAGTATGTTTATAATGTTCATGTTATTATTAAAATATCAAGTAAATTGCATCGTACGTGACAAATTGTTTAAATTATGAAGGAAAAATCGACGGTGTGACTCCATATTCTGTTGAGAAGTGGGTTAGTCTTATTATGAATCAATATTATTTTCGTAGAACAAAGTTTATTGTAGAGTTACGCTTACTAATTTTAATTTGTGATTTGCAGAATTGTTTAATAAACTAGATTGTAAGAAAAGTAGTGCTGACGTCGATGTAATAAAATCGAGTGTTATGTTTGTACGCGCATGTGAGCGCTCAAAGAAACATAAAGCTACACAAATTTTCAATGATGGTGTGACCGACGCTTTGACTGCAGAGAGAGCTTGTCAGATTCTGAATCGTCAATGGATAAGCGGCGATGTAAGTTATTCATATTTTTAACATTATATTTGACAACAAAGTACAATTATTACATTTGTTATATTATTTTCAGGTTATGAATGCATACTCATCTTTTTTGTTGGAGAAAGCTAAAGACGAACGTTACATAATACCTACTTGAAGGGTGACGTGGCTACTTGAATATAGAAAGGATAAGAATGTAAACGGTAATGAGTATCAAAAAGTGTCAAATTCTAATGAACCCGTAAATAGGTGTATGAACGAGTATTTCAAAGCACCTAAGGTATGTTCTTGTGGTTGTAATGTATACAAATAATGCACTACTATTAAAAATGTTGCATTGATCTAGTTAATATTTTCTTTTTTTTTCTTTATGCAGACTTATATGGCTCTCAACAAGGATAACACCCATTGGGTTACGGTCGTCATGCATAAGAAAAAGGAAGAGTTCCAGGTTCTAGGCTCGTTGATGGGAAAAGAACTTGACAGTACAACTAGAAAACTCGTTGAGGACTTGGTAGGTTTTAATACATATTTGCATTGCGGAACCATCGCATGTTTACATTATTTATTGAAAGTTTCTTGTGTTTTATTGCTATTTTTAGAGAAGAGAAATTGGAGCAGATATTGCAGAAGCAAATGCAACCGGATCTGTGCAGTATCCAGATGTATCCACGTGACCTATTAAAACCTACGACATGCCTCAACAAGAAGATGGGTGAGTATGTAGTTGAATATAACGTTGATGTATTATATGTATGTGATGCATAATTATTTATTGTTAATTACATGTATCAGGAACTCATGTGGATTATTTGTTCTTCATTGCTTTAAAAATTGGAATGGCGATAATGGGATCGATCTTTTTCACAGGTACAAAACTAATGTTAGTACTCTTTACTATGAACATTTATAATGGACTAAAATAATTTGTGTGTTGCTTTGCAGAGATCAATTGATGGTTCGAGGGAGCTAATGATAGGGCAATTGATTTTTGCTATGAAGAACACACTTGGGGAAATTAAAGACAAAGTTATTAGGATTGCAAGGAGAAAGAAATAGATGACATCAGAGGAGATTCATGCGTGTTTAAGTTTACTACGGGAGTAGATGATTTTATCATATTTTGTGTTTAAACATTTTATACGTAATAGTAATTATATAGTTTTAGTAATATATAAATATTACGCTTTGTTGTTGAAAATTCTATCAATTGTGCTATCTTCTGGTGCATACAGTCGGCGCGACGTTTTCTACGTTCGCGTGGCGTCGGGACATGCAGTCGACGCGACGGGTTTAACCCGAAAAACGACGGGGTCAACGGCCCCCGCGTGACGTCGGCGCATGCAGTCCCAGTGACGTCTTTTTTTTGCATGAAAAAACCAACGTCATTCTGCGTTCTCGTGGCGTCGGGGGATGCAGTCGACGCGACGTTTGTTTGCCCAGAAACGACGGGGTCGGCGCCCCGCGCAGTCGGCGCGACGGGGTTAACTGTCGCGTGACGTTTGGCCAGAAACGACGGGGTCGACGGCCCTGCGTAGTCGGCGCGACGGGGTTAACTGCCGCGTGACGTCGGCGCATGCGGTCGATGCGACGGGTTTTCATCCAAAACACACAGCGCCGTCATGGCGTCGGTACATGCATTTTTTCATTTTTAAAATAGCACAATCGATGTCGGCTGAAGTGCTCGTAGTATTGTCTTATATAAAATACGTATTATCTTAAATAACAAGACAAACATATACATATTGTCTTATGTAACACAATATTATTATAGATATAAAAATCTAAAGATTACAATAACACCGCTTCTGTCTTCAACCCCAATTACTGCATGAAATAAATTATAGGTTATAAGAAAATAATTACCGAAACGAAGCAACATAAGTAAAATAACAAACATATACGTACTCTGGATTTTGGTTGCAAGTGGCCTTGTTATGACCTGGAAGTCTGCATAGTCTACATAGACGTCCGCTTTTCTCATTAAATGCTTTTGGTCTTCCATTTTTGGTCACCTCAGGAGCATTCTTACCCTGACCTCTAATATTCTGTTTAGGTGCCCCTTTGGTGGACACCTTCACTGGATCACGAATAAGAATATGATTCTGCTTAGGCTGAAATTCATCATTACTCACAAAGCTTTGCTGACTGGGTTCTTCATTATTCAAGATGTCCTTATTCGCTATAACTTCTTTCATTGCCGCCAACATCTTGTCGAATAAGAATGAGTTATGACATGCGATATGAGCAGCTTCTGCAGATGCGACTGCTCAACGTACTATATCTAGCTCTGGCCTCCTTACCCGTCAAACCCATGAAAACAGATCGCTGGTGCGATTCACGGGCAATCCAGATCTTGCTTTCTTCGTGAACCGTCGCAGGATACAACACTTAGGTATTGCAGGAAAGTTGAGTGCATTCAAAACATGAAGAATATGCTTGCAAGGAAGGCCTTTGCGAGTCATACTTCGACAACTGGGCTTTATAGTTTCTGCAGAGTTACCTGGTGCGTAGTCCACATTAAACCTACGATCCTTGTTATTTTTCCAAGCAACCATGAATCTGTGACTGTCTGCTCCTCTTAATCTATCAATTACCTCAAGCTGATGTACCTTTTTTAAATCTTCCTGCAAGATGTAAAAATTTGCCTTCGTGAATGCTTTGGCAGCAAACACCTCAATGGTCTTACACTGAGTCACTGCTACTGGTAGAGTCTGTGAGGCCACGCAATCGTCATGCGATTCATTCTCGCGCAGGCGCATGATGCAATTCTCATAGTGTACAATCATATCAACAATTGTCATACCGTAGTCCAGATGTAGGTGCAAGCATGAGTTCAGGCTCTCGCTCCTCTGAGTACTACGCATACCAAGAAATAACCCACCAGACAAATATGATGCAGGCCAAAGCTTCTTCTTCCTATACATCCTATGGAGCCATGTTTTTGTTTTCTCCGTCTGCCATTTATGAACAAACGTGTCCCATCTCTCCTCGAAAACTGCATGTGTGGTGGCGTAGTATAAGAATGACCTGAATTCCTTCAATGACTTGTGATGGAGGTGTTTCTGCATGTTTTTTTTTCAATATGCCATGAACATAGACGATGCCACACGTCAGGAAGCACCTTCCTGATAGCCCTTATCATCGCTGCATCTCCATCAGTAATTACAGACTGGGGCTTCTTCTGGTAGTTAGCTTTCAAAAACGTCTCTAGCAGCCAAACATACGTACCTTCAGTCTCATCTGAAACAATGGCGCATGCAAAAACGTAGTGCAACGGTGATTGTTGAGACCAACAAAAGGGATAAATGGCATTCCATACCTATTCATCTTGTACGTACTGTCGAACACAGTGACATCACCATAGTCAAGATAATCCCGACGTGATTGCGAATCACACCAGAACATGTTGTTCAGCCTACCTTCAGCGTCAACGGTATGCTCAAAGAAGAAATCCGGATCCTTGTACTTTCTAGCTAATATGATTCCTATAGCAGTGTTAGCATCACCTTGGACAAGCAGTTTCATCTTCTCCCTGTAGCACATATTATACAATTTCGTCCTTCCAAACCCTGTCTTAGCGTACGAACCGTACCTGCTGACAAAGTTATCAAAAATGATATGCTTTCTTATCCCATCTCCTGCCATAGCTAAAATCTCTGCTTTCTGGAAATCTTTGATTACATTGTGAGACCATAGGAAAGGGACTTCGTCTGGTTTTGCAAGAACATGGCTGTGATCATCGAAGAAACTGCTGACATACCAAAGTCCACTCTTTCTATCAAGCTTCACTTTTAAATGGGCTTCACAGAAACATCGACTCTCCGGTCTCAGTCTGCGGGTCCGGCCTTCCATGGTTAAAATTTTTGCCTGTCGTTTTCCTGCCCTGGAACAGAGATACCTCCTCATGCGTAAAACTTTTTGGGAACCTTTTCCAAATCTTTTCAAGTCCCTCCTGATACTGAATCCACGATCTTTGGCGTACTGGTTATAGAACATGTACGCCTCTCCTTCTGACCTGAATGTCTTGGCCATGACTTCCCAATGGCTATCCAATGTCTCTTGCTGATATTCATCATAGCTGATGTCAAGGTCAAAATCAAGATCGCCAACATGCTCATTGTTCCCATTAGAACCATCAACACCCCCTGCAAACACTACAACAGGACCCCTCCTCGAGCAACGCTTTTATCCGTATCTAGGAGTCTATATATGCGTTGCTAGTGTCTTTACCAACGGTTTTTTATGCGTTGCCTTATCCAGTGTTGCTAGCATATAATGCAACGCTTAAACATGCGTTGGTAAAAGGTAGTGTTGCAAGACTACAACGCATAAAACCAACTTTTACTACACTATTATATGTTGGTGCTCAATGTATAAGAATCTAAATCTCATTGTTGCAACTAAGAATTTGCAACACTTCATGTGTTGGTTCATATATAATGTGAATATTATTATCATTATTATTATTATTATTATTATATTGCATCGACTAAATTTGCGTTCACATATAGGAAAAAGAATAAGAGAATATACTCACGAGAGAAACAAATCATATATTAAATAAAACCGTTGGATTACAATAGTTGATATTACATGAGGAACATCATCCAAATATGATGCATAATCAAAATATATTTTCTTGACAACAAAACTTTAACTGGAAGAATCCATGAACATCCTTACAACTTAAGTAAAACTGAACCGATGAACATCATCCAACATCAACAACATCCCTACAACTTAACTAAAACCAAAAGTCTCCATCATCATCATGAACTGGAACATCATCATCATTGCAGTCCACTTGCCACACACCCATATAATCATCCATATATCTTTTGAATCTACAAACAAATAAAAAAAATTATTAACAAATAATGTATTGACATGATGCAAGTGGTGATAGAGGCAAGATATTAGACACGTACAAAGATTGAAGGCATACAAACGCTAAAAATAGTAAGTTGTGTTGTCTTTTATGTAGCAGAAAAGTGTTTACACTACCCACTTAGATGTCTTGTTGGTTAGCCTATTAGCTTGAACGAAACAATTTAAAAGGAGGTTTGATACTAGGAGCTACACGTGTGTGAACAGGAAAAGTATGGCACCTCTGCCTAGCTGTTGGAAGTTACACGACATTTATCATAATTTGCAAAATAAATATGTATCTAGAAAACCATTATTATTGAAACCTTCAAGTGGCTGTTTTCTAAAGGTGTGGATTACATTACTTTCTGGAACTGTCAATTCCGATTGTAACAATATATTATTCAGGTTTCTATATTGAGGTTTTATGGAGAATATTTATCACCTGGATGAAATTCAAAATGGAGGATTGTCCTTATGTATATATCCTGGGTGTTAGCAAAACTTAATAATCAAGAAAACTGTACTATTTGAACAACACATGGAAGTCTTAGCAAATAAAGTACACTGAATACAAAATAAAAACAAATAAAATGATATGAGCGTCGACTTGACGATATATGATGGTGTAGATTTTCTACAGTTATATATTTACCAAGAAGATCACCTATTGCACATATACGAAATCAAGCTCAAACTAAATTCTAGAAAATATGTTAGGAAGAAACCACAAAGTACCTATATTCTAGTTGAAAGGTGTTAAATTTCGTTAGTAACTATGCTGATTTGTCCATCTTCACATTGTACACTACATGCAGCAATACAAAAGATTAGTAACTGCAATAGTATCAGTTTACTCAAGAAAGGCTTTTCCATTATATCGTCATAACAAATAGTGAGAAACAGAGGGATTGAGCCTAGCAGGCTGATACTCAGATTCTTTTTATCTTTTGACGGAATGCATTTTCCAATTAACGGTGCATCTCTGGTTTCAGGTTGATGCTGATGTGTGGAAAATTCTGGTTAGGCTCGTACATTACCAACCAACATTAGAAAGGAAGGAATGATGTATTATATTAAATTACATGGGAAAAAGAAGGCAAATGACTTTAGAATGTAGTAATGCAAACCATGTTCGAGCAATACAAAAAAATGCCAACATATCCATTTCATCAAGCCATGGTACACCATGGTGTTCACTACTTTGGAGTTCATTAGGAAACGATCAACAAATCTACGTGCAATATGAGGCAGGAATTAAATTGCAACAGAACAATTACTTGCATATGTGAGAAAACAAATTAATTACAAAGGTCAGGAAATTATTTGCAATCAATCAGGGATATTCATCAAACAAATTAACATAGAATTGATCAGTATATTACTTGGTAGCATTACTTAGATCCATCCGGACCTTACTGTCATCATGCTTGTGAACATCATGTGCATTTTATGCCTCCAGGACCGCATCCAAGCCTCATAGCACTGCATCAATTTGCACTTCTCACATATTAATTCATATATACAATTGGTTGCACGAAGTGGAGACGCGGCAACATTAGGGGCGGAGCGAGAACATTTCACCAATGGGTTCGTTCCTTGACTCATTGTGAGGGTTTGCTATGAATTAATTAAGTTAAATTCTAGTGTCACCATCTTAAAACTTGATTGTAGCACTCAAATATAGGATAATGAATAAACATATGATTTAGCTATAACATATAGATGTTACATTTAAAATTCAAGATGCATGGCATACCTTTGGAGAAAACTATAAATCGATTTATGTTTCCTAAATAGAGTAGCACGAAAATAATTTCATAACTTTAGGTGAAACTTATCATCACCTTGAAAACAATGAAAAAATGATAGGTGAGTTTCACTATTTAAAATAGTTTGATTAAAATAAGATTAATCAATCAAGGTTTAGGGGAAAACAATTGCAAATCTAGGGAAGAGCATACTGTTGGGGAACGTCGCATGGGAAACAAAAATTTTCCTACGCGCACGAAGACCTATCATGGTGACGTCCATCTACGAGAGGGGATGAGTGATCTACGTACCCTTGTAGACCGTACAGCAGAAGCGTTAGTGAACGCGGTTGATGTAGTGGAACGTCTTCACGTCCCTCGATCCGCCCCGCGAACAATACCGCGATCAGTCCCACGATCTAGTACCGAACGGACGGCACCTCCGCGTTCAGCACACGTACAGCTCGACGATGATCTCGGCCTTCTTGATCCAGCAAGAGAGACGGAGAGGTAGAAGAGTTCTCCGGCAGCGTGACGGCGCTCCGGAGGTTGGTGATGACCTTGTCTCAGCAGGGCTCCGCCCGAGCTCCGCAGAAACACGATCTAGAGGAAAAACCGTGGAGGTATGTGGTCGGGCTGCCGTGGAAAAGTCGTCTCAAATCAGCCCTAAAACCTCCGTATTGTTGGAAATATGCCCTAGAGGCAATAATAAATTAGTTATTATTATATTTCTTAGTTCATGATAATCGTTTATTATCCATGCTATAATTGTATTGATTGGAAACACAATACTTGTGTGGATACATAGACAAAACACTGTCCCTAGTAAGCCTCTAGTTGACTAGCTCGTTGATCAAAGATGGTCAAGGTTTCCTGGCCATAGGCAAGTGTTGTCACTTGATAACGGGATCACATCATTAGGAGAATCATGTGATGGACTAGACCCAAACTAACAGACGTAGCATGTTGATCGTGTCATTTTGTTGCTACTGTTTTCTGCGTGTCAAGTATTTGTTCCTATGACCATGAGATCATATAACTCACGGACACCGGAGGAATGCTTTGTGTGTATCAAACGTCACAACGTAACTGGGTGACTATAAAGATGCTCTGCAGGTATCTCCGAAGGTGTTCGTTGAGTTAGTATGGATCAAGACTGGGATTTGTCACTCCGTGTGACGGAGAGGTATCTCGGGGCCCACTCGGTAATAGAACATCACACATAAGCCTTGCAAGCAATGTAACTTAGTGTAAGTTGCGGGATATTGTATTACGTAACGAGTAAAGAGACTTGCCGGTAAACGAGGTTGTAATAGGTATACGGATACTGACGATCGAATCTCGGGCAAGTAACATACCGAAGGACAAAGGGAATGACATACGGGATTATACGAATCCTTGGCACTGAGGTTCAAACGATAAGATCTTCATAGAATATGTAGGATCCAATATGGGCATCCAGGTCCCGCTGTTGGATATTCACCGAGGAGTGTCTCGGGTCATGTCTACATAGTTCTCGAACCCGCAGGGTCTGCACACTTAAGGTTCGACGTTGTTTTATGCGTATTTGAGTTATATGGTTGGTTACCGAATGTTGTTCGGAGTCCCGGATGAGATCACGGACGTCACGAGGGTTTCCGGAATAGTCCGGAAACGAAGATTGATATATAGGATGACCTCATTTGATTACCGGAAGGTTTTCGGAGTTACCGGGAATGACGAATGGGTTCCGGGAGTTCACCGGAGGGGGGCAACCCACTCCGGGGAAGCCCATAGGCATTTGGGGGGGTCACACCAGCCCTTAGTGGGCTGGTGGGACAGCCCACCAATCCCCTATGCGCCAAGAGAGAAAAAATCAAAGGAAAAAAAAAGGAAGAAGTGGGAAGGTGGAAGGATTCCCTCCCACCAAACCAAGTAGGACTCGGTTTGGGGGGGAGAGTCCTCCCCCCTGGCTCGGCCGACCCCTTGGGGATCCCTTGGACCCCAAGGCAAGGTCCCCCTCCCTCCTCCTATATATATGGGGCTTTTAGGGCAGATTTGGGACGACTTTCTCACGGCTGCCCGACCACATACCTCCATAGTTTTTCCTCTAGATCGTGTTTCTGCGGAGCTCGGGCGGAGCCCTGCTGAGACAAGATCATCACCAACCTCCGGAGCGCCGTCACGCTTCCGGAGAACTCTTCTACCTCTCCGTCTCTCTTGCTGGATCAAGAAGGCCGAGATCATCGTCGAGCTGTACGTGTGCTGAACGCGGAGGTGCCGTCCGTTCGGTACTAGATCGTGGGACTGATCGCGGGATTGTTCGCGGGGCGGATCGAGGGACGTGAGGACGTTCCACTACATCAACCGCGTTCTCTAACGCTTCTGCTGTACGATCTACAAGGGTACGTAGATCACTCATCCCCTCTCGTAGATGGACATCACCATGATAGGTCTTCGTGCGCGTAGGAAAATTTTGTTTCCCATGCGACGTTCCCCAACAGTGGCATCATGAGCTAGGTTCATGCGTAGATGTCTTCTCGAGTAGAACACAAAAGGTTTTGTGGGCGGTGATGTGCGTTTTTCTGCCCTCCTTAGTCTTTTCTTGATTCCGCGGTATTGTTGGATTGAAGCGGCTTGGACCGACATTACTCGTACGCTTACGAGAGACTGGTTTCATTGTTACGAGTAACCCCATTTGCTCAAAGATGACTGGCAAGTGACGGTTTCTCCAACTTTAGTTGAATCGGATTTGACCGAGGAGGTCCTTGGATGAGGTTGAATAGCAACTCATATATCTCCGTTGTGGTGTTTGCGTAAGTAAGGTGCGATCCTACTAGATACCCTTGGTCACCACGTAAAACATGCAACAACAAAATTAGAGGACGTCTAACTTGTTTTTGCAGGCTATGATTGTGATGTGATATGGCCAACGATGTGATGTGATATATTGGATGTATGAGATGATCATGTTGTAATAGAAATATCGACTTGCACGTCGATGGTACGGCAACCGGCAGGAGCCATGGGTTGTCTTTATACTAATATATGTGCTTGCAGATGCGTTTACTATTTTGCTAGGATGTAGCTTTAGTAGTAATAGCATAAGTAGCACGACAACCACGATGGCAACACGTTGATGGATGATCATGGTGTGGCGCCGGTGACAAGAAGATCGTGCCGGTGCTTTGGTGATGGAGATCAAGAAGCACGTGATGATGGCCATATCATGTCACTTATGAATTGCATGTGATGTTAATCCTTTTATGCACCTTATTTTGCTTAGAACGACGGTAGCATTATGAGGTGATCTCTCACTAAAATTTCAAGACGAAATTGTGTTCTCCCCGACTGTGCACCGTTGCTACAGTTCGTCGTTTCGAGACACCACGTGATGATCGGGTGTGATAGACTCAACGTTCACATACAACGGGTGCAAAACAGTTGCGCACGCGGAACACTCGGGTTAAGCTTGACGAGCCTAGCATGTGCAGACATGGCCTCGGAACACATGAGACCGAAAGGTCGAGCATGAATCGTATAGTTGATATGATTAGCATAGAGATGCTTACCACTGAAACTATTCTCGACTCACGTGATGATCGGACTTGAGATAGTGGATTTGGATCATGTACCACTCAAATGACTAGAGAGATGTACTTTTTGAGTGGGAGTTCTTAAGTAATATGATTAATTGAACTAATTGTCATGAACATAGTCTAATGTTCTTTGCGAATTACGATGTAGCTTGCGCTATAGCTCTACTGTTTTTATATGTTCCTAGAGAAAATTTAGTTGAAAATTGATAGTAGCAAACTTTGCAGACTGAGTCTGTAAAACCGAGGATTGTCCTCGTTGCTGCACAGAAGGCTTATGTCCTTAATGCACCACTCGGTGTGCTGCACCTCGAGCGTCGTCTGTGGATGCTGTGAACATCCGACATACACGTTTCTGATGACTACACGATAGTTCAGTGCAAAGTACTTAATGGCTTAGAAGCAAGGCACCGAAAACGTTTTAAAACATCGCGGAACATAAGTGATGTTCTAAAGAGATGAAATTGTGATTTCATGCTTGTGCCCTTGTTAAGAGGTACGAGACCTCCAACAAGATTCTTTGACCACAAAGTAAAGGAGAAAAACTCAATCGTTGAGCATGTGCTCAGATTGTCTGAGTACGACAATCACTTGAATCAAGTGGGAGCTAATCTTCCAGATGAGATAGTGATGGTTCTCCAAAAGTCACTGCCACCAAGCTTTGAGAGCTTCGTGATGAACTATAACATATCAAGGATAGATACAATGATCCTTGAGCGATTCGCGACGTTTGACACTGCGAAAGTAGAAATCAAGAAGGAGCATCAATAGTTGATGGTTTGGAAAACCACTAAGTTTCAAGAAAGGCGAGGGCTAGAAGGGATACTTCGTGAAACGGCAAAACAGTTGCTGCGCTAATAAAGAGACCCAAGATTAAACCCAAACCCGAGACTAAGTGCTTCTGTAATAAGGGGAACAGTCACTGAGGCGGAGCAACTCTGGATACTTGGTAGATAAGAAGGCTGGCAAAAGTCGAGAGAAGTATATTTGATATACATAATGTTGATGTGTACTTTGCTAGTACTCCTAGTAGAACAAGGGTATTGGATACCGGTTCGGTTGCTAAGTGATTAGTAACGCGAAATGAAAGCTACGACATAAACGGAGACTAGCTAAAGGCGAGGTGACGATACGTGTTGGAAGTGTTTCCAAGGTTGATATGATCAAACGTCGCACGCTCCCTCTACCATCGGGATTGGTGTTGAACCTAAATAATTGTTATTTGGTGCTTGCGTTAGGCATGAACATGATTGGATCGTGTTTATTGCAATACGATTATTCATTCAAGGAGAATAATGGTTACTCTATTTGCTTGAATAATCACCTTCAATGGTTTATTGAATCTCGATTGTAGTGTTACACATTGGTGCCAAAAGATACGAGTTAATGATGATAGTACCACTTACTTGTGGCACTGCCGCTTGAGTCATGTTAGTATAAATTGCATGAAGAGGGTCCATGCTGATGGATCTTTACTCACCTGATTGCGAATCACTAGTGACATGCAAATCATACCACATGAGCAAGGCCTTGTTTTCATTGAGATGAAACAAGATAGTAACTTGTTGGAAGTGATACATTTTGATGTATGCAGTCCAATGAGTGCTGAGGCACGCAGTGGATATCATTATGTTCTTACTTCACTGACGACTTGAGTAGATACATGAGTATTTACTTAATGAATCACAAGTCTGAAATACTGAAAAGTTCAATTCCGTTTCAGAGTGAAGTTCGTCGTAACAAGAGGATGAACTGTCTACGATATGATCATAGAAATGAATATCTGAGTTACGAGTTTTTTGGTACACAGTTAAGACAATGTGGAAATTGTTTCACAGTTCATGCCACCTGGAACATCATAGTGTGATGATGTGTCTGAACGTCATAGCCACGCACTATTTAGTATGGTGCATGCTGTGATGTCTCTTATCGAATTACCACTATCGTTTATGGGTTATGCATTAGAGACAACCGCATTCACTTTAAATAGGGCACCGCGTATTTCCGTTGAGATGACACAATATAGACTGAGGTTTAGAGAAATCTAAACTGTCGTTTCTTGAAAGTTTGGGGCTTCGACACTTATGTGAAAAACTTTCAGTCTGATAAGCTCGAACCCAAAGCGGATAAATGCATCTTCATAGGATATCCAAAACAGTTGGGTACATCTCCTATCTGAGATCCGAAAGAAAGTGTTTGTTTCTAGAAACGGATCCTTTCTCGAGGAAAGGTTTCTCTCGAAAGAATTGAGTGGGAGGGTAGTAGAACTTGATGAGGTTATTGAACCATCACTTCAACCAGTGTGTAGCAGGGCATAGGAAGTTGTTCCTGTGGCGCCTGCACCAATTGAAGTGGAAGCTGATGATGGTGATCATTGAGCTTCGAATCAAGTTACTACAAACCTCGTAGGTCGACAAGGTCGCGTACTGCTGCAGAGTAGTACGGTAACCCTGTCTTGGAGGTCATGTTGTTGAGCAACAGTGAACCTACGAGTTATGGAGAAAGCGATGGTGGGCCCAGATTCCGACAAATGACTGGAAGCCATGAAATCCGAGAGAGGATCCATGTATGAAAACAAAGTGTAGACTTTGAAAGAACTACTTGATGGTCATAAGACTATTGAGTAAAGATGGATCTTTAAAAGAAGACAGACGATGATGGTGATAAGTCACTATTAAGAAAAGCTCGACTTGTCGCAAAGATGTTTTCGACAAGATCAAACAGTTGACTATGATGAGACTTTCTCACTCGTAGCGATGCTAAAGGTCTGTTAGAATTATGTTAGTTGTTGATGCATTATTTATGAAATATTGCACGTAGGATATCAAAACATTGTTTTCTCGACGGTTTCCTTGAGAAAACATTGTATGTGATACAACGAGAAGGTTTTGTCGATCCTAAAGATACTAGCAAGTATGCAAGCTCCAGTGATCCTTCGATGGACTGGTGCAAGCATCTCGGAGTTGGAATATACACTTTGATGAGATGATCAAAGATTTTGGGTGTGTACAAGGTTTATGAGAAACTTGTATTTCCAAAGAAGTGAGTTGGAGCACTATAGAATTTCTGATAGGTATATGTGGTTGACATATTGTGGATCAGAAGTAATGTAGAATTTCTGTAAAGCATACAAGGTTGTTTGAAAGAAGTTTTCAAAGGAGTGCCTGGATTACGCTACTTGAACGTTGAGCATCAAAGATCTATGGAGATAGATCGAAAACGCTTAATAGAAGTTTCAACAAGATGCATGCCTTGACAAGTTTTTGAAAGAGTTCAAAATAGATCAGCAAAGAAGGAGTTCTTGGTTGCGTTGTGAGGTGTGAATTTGAGTAAGACTCAAAACCCGACCACGACAGAATAAAGAGAATAGACGAAGGTCGTCTTCTATGCCTTAGCCGTAGAATCTAAAGTATGCCATGCTGTGTACTGCACCTGATGTGTGCCTTGACTCAAAGTCTGTTGAGGGTACAAAGAGTGATCCATGATTGAATCACTAGCAGCGGTCAAAATTTATCCTTAGTAACTAATGGACTAAGGAATTTTTCTCGATTATGGAGGTGTTTTAAGAGTTCGTCGTAAAGGGTTACGTTGATGCAAGCTTTGACACTAATCCGAATAACTATAAGTAGTGAAACGGATTCGTATAGTAGAGTAGATATTTGGAGCATTTCCGAATAGCACGTAGTAGCAGCATCTATAAGATGACATAAAAATTTGTAAAGAACACACGGATCTGAAAGTTTCAGAACCGTTGACTGAAAACTCTCTCACGAGCAAGACGTGATCAGACCCCAGAACTATATGGTGATGTGAACTAGATTATTGACTCTAGTGCAAGTGGGAGACTGTTGGAAATATGCCCTAGAGGCAATAATAAATTAGTTATTATTATATTTCTTAGTTCATGATAATCGTTTATTATCCATGCTATAATTGTATTGATTGGAAACACAATACTTGTGTGGATACATAGACAAAACACTGTCCCTAGTAAGCCTCTAGTTGACTAGCTCGTTGATCAAAGATGGTCAAGGTTTCCTGGCCATAGGCAAGTGTTGTCACTTGATAACGGGATCACATCATTAGGAGAATCATGTGATGGACTAGACCCAAACTAATAGACGTAGCATGTTGATCGTGTCATTTTGTTGCTACTGTTTTCTGCGTGTCAAGTATTTGTTCCTATGACCATGAGATCATATAACTCACGAACACCGGAGGAATGCTTTGTGTGTATCAAACGTCGCAACGTAACTGGGTGACTATAAAGATGCTCTGCAGGTATCTCCGAAGGTGTTCATTGAGTTAGTATGGATCAAGACTGGGATTTGTCACTCCGTGTGACGGAGAGGTATCTCGGGGCCCACTCGGTAATACAACATCACACATAAGCCTTGCAAGCAATGTAATTTAGTGTAAGTTGCGGGATCTTGTATTACGGAACGAGTAAAGAGACTTTCCGGTAAACGAGGTTGAAATAGGTATACAGATACTGACGATCGAATCTCGGGCAAGTAACATACCGAAGGACAAAGGGAATGACATACGGGATTATACGAATCCTTGGCACTGAGGTTCAAACGATAAGATCTTCGTAGAATATGTAGGATCCAATATGGGCATCCAGGTCCCGCTGTTGGATATTGACCGAGGAGTCTCTCGGGTCATGTCTACATAGTTCTCGAACCCGCAGGGTCTGCACACTTAAGGTTCGACGTTGTTTTATGCGTATTTGAGTTATATGGTTGGTTACCGAATGTTGTTCGGAGTCCCGGATGAGATCACGGACGTCACGAGGGTTTCCGGAATAGTCCGGAAACGAAGATTGATATATAGGATGACCTCATTTGATTACCGGAAGGTTTTCGGAGTTACCGGGAATGTACCGGGAATGACGAATGGGTTCCGGGAGTTCACCGGAGGGGGGCAACCCACTCCGGGGAAGCCCATAGGCATTTGGGGGGGTCACACCAGCCCTTAGTGGGCTGGTGGGACAGCCCACCAATCCCCTATGCGCCAAGAGAGAAAAAATCAAAGGAAAGAAAAAAAAAGGAAGAAGTGGGAAGGGGGAAGGACTCCCTCCCACCAAACCAAGTAGGACTCGGTTTGGGGGGGAGAGTCCTCCCCCCTGGCTCGGCCGACCCCTTGGGGATCCCTTGGACCCCAAGGCAAGGTCCCCCTCCCTCCTCCTATATATATGGGGCTTTTAGGGCAGATTTGGGACGACTTTCTCACGGCTGCCCGACCACATACCTCCATAGTTTTTCCTCTAGATCGTGTTTCTGCGGAGCTCGGGCGGAGCCCTGCTGAGACAAGATCATCACCAACCTCCGGAGCGCCGTCACGCTGCCGGAGAACTCTTCTACCTCTCCGTCTCTCTTGCTGGATCAAGAAGGCCGAGATCATAATCGAGCTGTACGTGTGCTGAACGCGGAGGTGCCGTCCGTTCGGTACTAGATCGTGGGACTGATCGCGGGATTGTTCGCGGGGCGGATCGAGGGACGTGAGGACGTTCCACTACATCAACCGCGTTCTCTAACGCTTCTGCTGTACGATCTACAAGGGTACGTAGATCACTCATCCCCTCTTGTAGATGGACATCACCATGATAGGTCTTCGTGCGCGTAGGAAAATTTTGTTTCCCATGCGACGTTCCCCAACACGTATATATAGGTGGGAGAGAGGGGACCTTGCCTTGGGGCTCAAGGAGCCCCAAGGGGGTCGGCCGAGCCATGGGGGGAAGGTCTCCCCCCCAAACCGAGTTGGACTTGGTTTGGTGGGTGGGAGTCCTTCCTTCCCTTCCCACCTCCTCTTTTTTTTTCTTTCTCTTTGATTTTTCTTCCAATGCGCATAGGGCCCCTTTTGGGCTGTCCCACCAGCCCACTAAGGGCTGGTGCGCCACCCTCAAAGCCTATGGGCTTCCCTGGGGTGGGTTGCCCCCCCGGTGAACTCCCGGAACCCATTCGTCATTCCCGGTACATTCCCGGTAACTCCGAAAACCTTCCGGTAATCAAATGAGGTCATCCTATATATCAATCTTCGTTTCCGGACCATTCCAGAAACCCTCGTGACGTCCGTGATCTCATCCGGGACTCCGAACAACATTCGGTTACCAACCATATAACTCAAATACGCATAAAACAACGTCGAACCTTAAGTGTGCAGACCCTGCGGGTTCGAGAACTATGTAGACATGACCCGAGAGACTCCTCGGTCAATATCCAATAGCGGGACCTAGATGCCCATATTGGATCCTACATATTCTACAAAGATCTTATCGTTTGAACCTCACTGCCAAGGATTCATATAATCCCGTATGTCATTCCCTTTGTCCTTCGGTATGTTACTTGCCCGAGATTCGATCGTCAGTATCCGCATACCTATTTGAATCTCGTTTAACGACAAGTCTCTTTACTCGTTCCGTAATACAAGATCCCGCAACTTACACTAAGTCACATTGCTTGCAAGGCTTGTGTGTGATGTTGTATTACCGAGTGGGCCCCGAGATACCTCTCCGTCACACGGAGTGACAAATCCCAGTCTTGATCCATACTAACTCAACTAACACCTTCGGAGATACCTGTAGAGCATCTTTATAGTCACCCAGTTACGTTGCGACGTTTGATACACACAAAGTATTCCTCCGGTGTCAGTGAGTTATATGATCTCATGGTCATAGGAACAAATACTTGACACGCAGAAAACAGTAGCAACAAAATGACACGATCAACATGCTATGTCTATTAGTTTGGGTCTAGTCCATCACGTGATTCTCCTAATGACGTGATCCAGTTATCAAGCAACAACACCTTGTTCATAATCAGAAGACACTGACTATCTTTGATCAACTGGCTAGCCAACTAGAGGCTTGCTAGGGACAGTGTTTTGTCTATGTATCCACACATGTAAATGAGTCTTCATTCAATACAACTATAACATGGATAATAAACGATTATCTTGATGGAGGAATTATAATAATAACTATATTTATTATTGCCTCTAGGGCATAATTCCAACAGTCTCCCACTTGCACTAGAGTCAATAATCTAGCCCTCACATCATCATGTGAATTACATTGTAATAAATCTAACACCCATACAGTTCTGGTGTTGATCATGCTTTGGCCGTGGAAGAGGTTTAGTCAGCGGGTCTGGTACATTCAGATCCGTGTGCACTTTGCATATATTTACGTCCTCTCCTTCTACGTAGTCGCGGATGAGGTTGAAGCGTCGTTTGATGTGTCTGAACTTCTTGTGAAACCGTGGTTCCTTTGCTAAGGCAATGGCACCCGTGTTGTCACAGAACAAGGTTATTGGATTTAGTGCGCTTGGCACCACTCCAAGATCCGTCATGAACTGCTTCATCCAGACACCCTCCTTAGCCGCCTCCGAGGCAGCCATGTACTCCGCTTCACATGTAGAATCTGCTATGACACTTTGCTTGGAACTGCACCAGCTTACCGCACCCCCATTAAGAATAAATACGTATCCGGTTTGCGACTTAGAGTCGTCCGGATCTGTGTCAAAGCTTGCATCGACGTAACCTTTTACGGCGAGCTCTTCGTCACCTCCATACACGAGAAACATCTCCTTAGTCCTTTTCAGGTACTTCAGGGTATTCTTGACCGCTGTCCAGTGATCCACTCCTGGATTACTCTGGAACCTACCTGCCATACTTATGGCCAGGCTAACATCCGGTCTAGTGCACAACATTGCATACATGATAGAACCTATAGCTGAAGCATAGGGGACGGAGCGCATATGCTCTCTATCTTCATCAGTTGCTGGGCACTGAGTCTTACTCAATCTCGTACCTTGTAAAACTGGCAAGAACCCTTTCTTGGACTGTTCCATTTTGAACCTCTTCAAAACTTTATCAAGGTATGTGCTTTGTGAAAGTCCTATCAGGCGCTTTGATCTATCCCTATAGATCTTAATGCCTAGAATGTAAGCAGCTTCTCCTAGGTCCTTCATAGAGAAACTTTTATTCAAGTAATCCTTTATGCTCTCCAAAAACTCCACGTTGTTTCCAATCAGCAATATGTCATCCACATATAATATTAGAAACGCCACAGAGCTCCCACTCACTTTCTTGTAAATACAAGATTCTCCAACCACTTGTATAAACCCAAATGCTTTGATCACCTCATCAAAGTGTTTGTTCCAACTCCGAGATGCTTGCACCAGTCCATAAATGGATCGCTGGAGCTTTCACACCTTGTTAGCATTCTTAGAATCGACAAATCCTTCGGGTTGCATTGTTGGGGAACGTCGCATGGGAAACAAAAAATTTCCTACGCGCACGAAGACCTATCATGGTGATGTCCATCTACGAGAGGGGATGAGTGATCTACGTACCCTCGTAGACCGTACAGTAGAAGCGTTAGAGAACGCGGTTGATGTAGTGGAACGTCCTCACGTCCCTCGATCCGCCCCGTGAACAATCCCGCGATCAGTCCCACGATCTAGTACCGAACGGACGGCACCTCCGCGTTCAGCACACGTACAGCTCGACGATGATCTCGGCCTTCTTGATCCAGCAAGAGAGACGGAGAGGCAGAAGAGTTCTCCGGCAGCGTGACGGTGCTCCGGAGGTTGGTGATGAACTTGTCTCAGCAGGGCTCCGCCCGAGCTCCGCAGAAACGCGATCTAGAGGAAAAACCGTGGAGGTATGTGGTCGGGCTGCCGTGGAAAAGTCGTCTCAAATCTGCCCTAAAACCTCCGTATATATAGGTGGGAGGGAGGGGACCTTTCCTTGGGGCTCAAGGAGCCCCAAGGGGGTCGGCCGAGTCCAAGGGGGAGGACTCTCCCCCCCCAAACCGAGTTGGACTTGGTTTGGTGGGAGGGAGTCCCCCTTCCTTCCCACCTCCTCCTTTTTTTTTCTTTCTCTCTTGATTTTCTTCTCCTTGGCCCATAGAGCCTTTTGGGCTGTCCCACCAGCCCACTAAGGGCTGGTGTGTCACCCCAAGGCCTATGGGCTTCCCCGGGGTGGGTTGCCCCCCCGGTGAACTCCCGGAACCCATTCGTCATTCCCGGTACATTCCCGGTAACTCCGAAAACCTTCCGGTAATCAAATGAGGTCATCCTATATATCAATCTTCGTTTACGGACCATTACGGAAACCCTCGTGACGTCCGTGATCTCATCCGGGACTCCGAACAACATTCGGTAACCAACCATATAACTCAAATACGCATAAAACAACGTCGAACCTTAAGTGTGCAGACCCTGCGGGTTCGAGAACTATGTAGACATGACCCGAGAGACTCCTCGGTCAATATCCAATAGCGGGACCTGGATGCCCATATTGGATCCTACATATTCTACGAAGATCTTATCGTTTGAACCCCAGTGCCAAGGATTCAAATAATCCCATATGTCATTCCCTTTGTCCTTCGGTATGTTACTTGCCCGAGATTCGATCGTCAGTATCCGTATACCTATTTCAATCTCGTTTACCGGCAAGTCTCTTTACTCGTTCCGTAATACAAGATCCCGCAACTTACACTAAGTTACATTGCTTGCAAGGCTTGTGTGTGATGTTGTATTACCGAGTGGGCCCCGAGATACCTCTTCGTCACACGGAGTGAAAAATCCCAGTCTTGATCCATACTAACTCAACTAACACCTTTGGAGATACCTGTAGAGCACCTTTATTGTCACCCAGTTACGTTGCGACGTTTCACACAAAGCATTCCTCCGGTGTCAGTGAGTTATAAGATCTCATGGTCATAGGAATAAATACTTGACACGCAGAAAACAGTAGCAACAAAATGACACGATCAACATGCTACGTCTATTAGTTTGGGTCTAGTCCATCACGTGATTCTCCTAATGACGTGATCCAGTTATCAAGCAACAACACCTTGTTCATAATCAGAAGACACTGACCATCACCGATCAACTGGCTAGCCAACTAGAGGCATGCTAGGGACGGTGTTTTGTCTATGTATCCACACATGTAAATGAGTCTTCATTCAATACAATTATAGCATGGAAAATAAACAATTATCTTGATACAGGAATTATAATAATAACTATATTTATCATTGCCTCTAGGGCATAATTCCAACAGTCTCCCACTTGCACTAGAGTCTTTAATCTAGCCCTCACATCACCATGTGAATTACATTGTAATAAATCTAACACCCATACAATTCTGGTGTCGATCATGTTTTGGCCGTGGAAGAGGTTTAGTCAGCGGGTCTGCTACATTCAGATCCGTGTGCACTTTGCATATATTTACGTCCTCTTCCTCGACGTAGTCGCGGATGAGGTTGTAGCGTCGTTTGATGTGTCTGGTCTTCTTGTGAAACCGTGGTTCCTTTGCTAAGGCAATGGCACCCGTGTTGTCACAGAACAAGGTTATTGGATCCAGTGCGCTTGGCACCACTCCAAGATCCGTCATGAACTGCTTCATCCAGACACCCTCCTTAGCCGCTTCCGAGGCAGCCATGTACTCCGCTTCACATGTAGAATCTGCTACGACGCTTTGCTTGGAACTGCACCAGCTTACTGCACCGCCATTAAGAATAAATACGTATCCGGTTTGCGACTTAGAGTCGTCCGGATCTGTGTCAAAGCTTGCATCGACGTAACCTTTTACGGCGAGCTCTTCGTCACCTCCATATACGAGAAACATCTCCTTAGTCCTTTTCAGGTACTTAGGATATTCTTGACCGCTGTCCAGTGATACACTCCTGGATTACTCTGGAACCTACCTGCCATACTTATGGCCAGGCTAACATCCGGTCTAGTGGACAACATCGCATACATGATAGAACCTATGGCTGAAGCATAGGGGACGGAGCGCATATGCTCTCTATCTTCATCAGTTGCTGGGCACTGAGTCTTACTCAATCTCGTACCTTGTAAAACTAGCAAGAACCCTTTCTTGGACTGTTCCATTTTGAACCTCTTCAAAACTTTATCAAGGTATGTGCTTTGTGAAAGTCCTATCAGGCGTTTTGATCTATCCCTATAGATCTTAATGCCTAGAATGTAAGCAGCTTCTCCTAGGTCCTTCATAGAGAAACTTTTATTCAAGTAACCTTTTATGCTCTCCAAAAACTCTACGTTGTTTCCAATCAGTAATATGTCATCCACATATAATATTAGAAACGCCACAGAGCTCCCACTCACTTTCTTGTAAATACAAGATTCTCCAACTACTTGTATAAACCCAAATGCTTTGATCACCTCATCAAAGCGTTTGTTCCAACTCCGAGATGCTTGCACCAGTCCATAAATGGATCGCTGGAGCTTGCAAACCTTGTTAGCATTCTTAGGATCGACAAAACCTTCGGGTTGTATCATATACAACTCTTCCTTAAGGAAACCGTTAAGGAACGCTGTTTTGACATCCATCTGCCAGATTTCATAATCGAAAAATGCAGCTATTGCTAACATGATTCTGACGGACTTAAGCATCGCTACGGGTGAGAAAGTCTCATCGTAGTCAACTCCTGGAACTTGTGAAAAACCCTTTGCCACAAGTCGAGCTTTATAAACGGTCACATTGCCGTCAGCGTCCGTCTTCCTCTTAAAGATCCATTTGTTCTGAATAGCCTTGCGGCCCTCAGGTAGTATCTCCAAAGTCCACACTTTGTTCTCATACATGGATCCTATCTCGGACTTCATGGCTTCTAGCCATTTGTTGGAATCTGGGCCCACCATTGCTTCTTCATAATTTGCAGGTTCATTGTTGTCTAACAACATGATTGATAAGACGGGATTACCGTACCACTCTGGAGCAGCACGTGATCTCTGCGACCTGCGTGGTTCAACAGAAACTTGAACTGGAGTTTCATGATCATCATGATTAACTTCCTCCTCAACCGGCGTCGCAACGACAGAGGTTTCCCCTTGCCCTGCGCCACCATCCAGAGGGATGAGAGGTTCGACAACCTCGTCAAGTTCTATCTTCCTCCCACTCAATTCTCTCGAGAGAAACTCCTTCTCGAGAAAAGCTCCGTTCTTAGCAACAAATACTTTGCCCTCGGATTTGAGATAGAAGGTGTACCCAACTGTCTCTTTTGGGTAACCTATGAAGACGCACTTTTCCGCTTTGGGTTCCAGCTTTTCAGGCTGAAGCTTTTTGACATAAGCATCACATCCCCAAACTTTAAGAAACGACAACTTTGGCCTTTTGCCATACCACAGTTCGTATGGTGTCGTCTCAACGGATTTTGATGGTGCCCTATTTAAAGTGAATGCAGCTGTTTCTAATGCATAACCCCAAAACGATAACGGCAAATCAGTAAGAGACATCATAGATCGCACCATCTCCAATAAAGTACGATTACGACGTTCGGACACACCATTACGCTGTGGTGTTCCAGGCGGTGTCAACTGTGAAACAATTCCACATTGTCTTAAATGATCACCAAACTCGAAACTCAGATATTCACCCCCACGATCAGACCGTAGGAACTTGATCTTCTTGTTACGATGACTTTCCACTTCACTCTGAAATTGCTTGAACTTTTCAAATGTTTCAGACTTGTGCTTCATCAAGTAGACGTAACCATATCTACTCAAATCGTCAGTGAAGGTGAGAAAATAACGATATCCGCCGCGTGCCTCCACGCTCATTGGACCACACACATCGGTATGTATGATTTCCAATAAGTCACTTGCACGCTCCATTGTTCCGGAGAACGGAGTCTTAGTCATCATACCCATGAGGCATGGTTCGCATGTGTCAAGTGAATCAAAGTCAAGTGACTCCAAAAGTCCATCAGCATGGAGTTTCTTCATGCGCTTTACACCAATATGACCTAAGCGGCAGTGCCACAAAAATATGGCGCTATCATTGTTTACTCTAACTCTTTTCGTCTCAATGTTATGTACATGCGTATCGCTATCAAGATTCAATATGAACAATCCTCTCACATTCGGTGCATGACCATAAAAGATGTTACTCATAGAAATAGAACAACCATTATTCTCTGACTTAAAAGAGTAACCGTCTCGCAATAAACAAGATCCAGATATAATGTTCATGCTCAACGCAGGCACTAAATAACAACGATTTAAGTTCATCACTAATCCCGATGGTAGCTGAAGTGACACTGTGCCGACGGCGATTGCATCAACCTTGGAACCATTTCCTACGCGCATCGTCACTTCATGTTTCGCCAGCCTTCGTCTATTCCGCAGTTCCTGTTTTGAGTTGCAAATATGAGCAGAAGAACCGGTATCGAATACCCAGGCACTACTACGAGAGCCGGTTAAGTACACATCAATAATATGTATATCAAATATACCTGATTTCTCTTTGCCCGCCTTCTTATCTGCCAGATACTTGGGGCAATTGCGCTTCCAGTGACCCATACCCTTGCAATAGTAACACTCCGTTTCAGGCTTAGGTCCAGCTTTGGGTTTCTTCGACGGATTGGCAACAGGCTTGCCGCTCTTCTTCGAATTGCCCTTCTTGCCTTTGCCGTTTCTCTTGAAACTAGTGGTCTTATTCACCATCAACACTTGATGCTCTTTACGGAGTTCAGACTCTGCGACTTTCAGCATCGCAAACAACTCGCCGAGAGACTTGTTCATCCCTTGCATGTTGTAGTTCAACACAAAGCCTTTATAGCTTGGAGGCAGTGATTGAAGGATTCTGTCAGTGATAGCCTCTTGTGGGAGTTCAATCCCCAGCTCAGCTAGACGGTTTGAGTACCCAGACATTTTGAGCACATGTTCACTGACAGACGAGTTTTCCTCCATCTTGCAAGCATAGAATTTATCGGAGGTCTCATACCTCTCGATCTGGGCGTTCTTCTGAAAGATAAACTTCAACTCCTGGAACATCTCAAATGCTCGATGACACTCAAAGCGACGTTGAAGTCCCGGTTCTAAGCCATACAAGACTGCACATTGAACTATTGAGTAGTCCTCCTTACGTGCTAACCAAGCGTTCTTAACATCCTGATCAGCCGTAGCGGGTGGTTCATCTCCTAGCGCAGCATTAAGGACATAATCCTTCTTCCCAGCTTGTAAGATTAGCTTAAGATTACGAGCCCAGTCTACAAAGTTGCTTCCATCATCTTTCAACTTAGCTTTCTCTAGGAACGTATTAAAATTCAGGATGACTGTCGCGTGGGCCATGATCTACAACACAAATATATTCAAAGTGGACTTAGACTATGTTCAAGATAATTAGAGTTTAACTTAATCAAATTATATGCTAAACTCCCACTCAAAAAGTACATCTCTCTAGTCATTTGAGTGGTTCATGATCCACTTACACTATCCCAAGTCCGATCATCACGTGAGTTGAGTATAGTTTCAGTGGTAAGCATCCCTATGCTAATCATATCGTCTATATGATTCATGATCGACCTTTCGGTCTCATGTGTTCCGAGGCCATGTCTGCACATGCTAGGCTCGTCAAGCTTAACCCGAGTGTTCCGCGTGCGCAACTGTTTTGCACCCGTTGTATGTGAACGTTGAGTCTATCACACCCGATCATCACGTGGTGTCTCGAAACGACGAACTGTAGCAACGGTGCACAGTCGGGGAGAACACAATTTCGTCTTGAAATTTTAGTGAGAGATCAACTCATAATGCTACCGTCATTCTAAGCAAAATAAGGCGCATAAAAGGATTAACATCACATGCAATTCATAAGTGACATGATATGGCCATCATCACGTGCTTCTTGATCTCCATCACCAAAGCACCGGCACGATCTTCTTGTCACCGGTGCCACACCATGATCATCCATCAACGTGTTGCCATCGGGGTTGTCGTGCTACTCATGCTATTACTACTAAAGCTACATCCTAGCAAAATAGTAAACGCATCTACAAGCACAAACGTTAGTATAAAGACAACCCTATGGCTCCTGCCGGTTGCCGTACCATCGACGTGCAAGTCGATATTATCTATTACAACATGATCATCTCATACATCCAATATATCACATCACATCGTTGGCCATATCACATCACAAGCATACCCAGCAAAAACAAGTTAGAGGTCCTCTAATTTTGTTGTTGCATGTTTTACGTGGTGACCACGGGTATCTAGTAGGATCGCATCTTACTTACGCAAACACCGCAACGGAGATATATGAGTTGCTATTTAACCTCATCCAAGGACCTCCTCGGTCAAATCCGATTCAACTAAAGTTGGAGAAACCCACACTTGCCAGTCATCTTTGAGCAAAGGGGGTTACTCGTAACGATGAAACCAGTCTCTCGTAAGCGTACGAGTAATGTCGGTCCAAGCCGCTTCAATCCAACAATACCGCGGAATCAAGAAAAGACTAAGGAGGGCAGCAAAACGCACATCACCGCCCACAAAAACTTTTGTGTTCTACTCGAGAAGACATCTACGCATGAACCTAGCTCATGATGCCACTGTTGGGGAACGTTGCATGGGAAACAAAAATTTTCCTACGCGCACGAAGACCTATCATGGTGATGTACATCTACGAGAGGGGATGAGTGATCTACGTACCCTCGTAGACCATACAGCAGAAGCATTAGAGAATGCGGTTGATGTAGTGGAACGTCCTCACGTCCCTCGATCCGCCCCGCGAACAATCCCGCGATCAGTCCCACGATCTAGTACCGAACGGACGGCACCTCCGCGTTCAGCACACGTATAGCTCGACGATGATCTCGGCCTTCTTGATCCAACAAGAGAGACGGAGAGGTAGAAGAGTTCTCCGGCAGCGTGACGGCGCTCCGGAGGTTGGTGATGACCTTGTCTCAGCAGGGCTCCGCCCGAGCTCCGCAGAAACGCGATCTAGAGGAAAAACCGTGGAGGTATGTGGTCGGGCTGCCGTGGAAAAGTCGTCTCAAATCAGCCCTAAAACCTCCGTATATATAGGTGGGAGGGAGGGGACCTTGCCTTGGGGCTCAAGGAGCCCCAAGGGGGTCGGCCGAGTCCAAGGGGGAGGACTCTCCCCCCCCAAACCGAGTTGGACTTGGTTTGGTGGGAGGGAGTCCCCCTTCCTTCCCACCTCCTCCTTTTTTTTCTTTCTCTCTTGATTTTCTTCTCCTTGGCGCATAGAGCCTTTTGGGCTGTCCCACTAGCCCTCTAAGGGCTGGTGTGTCACCCCCAAGGCCTATGGGCTTCCCCGGGGTGGGTTGCCCCCCCGGTGAACTCCCGGAACCCATTCGTCATTCCCGGTACATTCCCGGTAACTCCGAAAACCTTCCGGTAATCAAATGAGGTCATCCTATATATCAATCTTCATTTCCGGACCATTCCGGAAACCCTCGTGACGTCCGTGATCTCATCCGGGACTCCGAACAACATTCGGTAACCAACCATATAACTCAAATACGCATAAAACAACGTCGAACCTTAAGTGTGCAGACCCTGCGGGTTCGAGAACTATGTAGACATGACCCGAGAGACTCCTCGGTCAATATCCAATAGCGGGACCTGGATGCCCATATTGGATCCTACATATTCTACGAAGATCTTATCGTTTGAACCTGAGTGCCAAGGATTCATATAATCCCGTATGTCATTCCCTTTGTCCTTCGGTATGTTACTTGCCCGAGATTCGATCGTCAGTATCCGTATACCTATTTCAATCTCGTTTACCGGCAAGTCTCTTTACTCGTTCCGTAATACAAGATCCCGCAACTTACACTAAGTTACATTGCTTGCAAGGCTTATGTGTGATGTTGTATTACCGAGTAGGCCCCGAGATACCTCTCCGTCACACGGAGTGACAAATCCCAGTCTTGATCCATACTAACTCAACTAACACCTTTGGAGATACCTGTAGAGCACCTTTATAGTCACCCAGTTACGTTGCGACGTTTGAGACACACAAAGCATTCCTCCGGTGTCAGTGAGTTATATGATCTCATGGTCATAGGAATAAATACTTGACACGCAGAAAACAGTATCAACAAAATGACACGATCAACATGCTACGTCTATTAGTTTGGGTCTAGTCCATCACGTGATTCTCCTAATGACGTGATCCAGGTATCAAGCAACAACACCTTGTTCATAATCAGAAGACACTGACCATCATCGATCAACTAGCTAGCCAACTAGAGGCATGCTAGGGACGGTGTTTTGTCTATGTATCCACACATGTAAATGAGTCTTCATTCAATACAATTATAGCATGGACAATAAACAATTATCTTGATACAGGAATTATAATAATAACTATATTTATCATTGCCTCTAGGGCATAATTCCAACATGCATCATATACAATTCTTCCTTAAGGAAACCGTTAAGGAACGCCGTTTTGACATCCATCTGCCAGATTTCATAATCGAAAAATGCAGCTATTGCTAACATGATTCTGACGGACTTAAGCATCGCTACGGGTGAGAATGTCTCATCGTAGTCAACTCCTTGAACTTGTGATAAACCCTTTGCCACAAGTCGAGCTTTATAAACGGTTACATTGCCGTCAGCGTTCGTCTTCCTCTTAAAGATCCATTTGTTCTGAATAGCCTTGCGGCCCTCAGGCAGTACCTCCCAAGTCCACACTTTGTTCTCATACATGGATCCTATCTCGGACTTCATGGCTTCTAGCCATTTGTTGGAATCCGGGCCCACCATTGCTTCTTCATAATTTGCACGTTCATTGTTGTCCAACAACATGATTGATAAGACGGGATTACTGTACCACTCTGGAGCAGCACGTGGTCTCGTCGACCTGCGTGGTTCGACAGAAACTTGAACCGGAGTTTGATGATCACCATCATCAACTTCCTCCTCAGCCGGCGTCACAACGACAGAGGTTTCCCCTTGCCCTGCGCCACCATCCAGAGGGATGAGAGGTTCGACAACCTCGTCAAGTTCTATCTTCCTCCCACTCAATTCTCTCGAGAGAAACTCCTTCTCGATAAAAGATCCGTTTTTAGCAACAAACACTTTGCCCTCGGATTTGAGATAGAGGGTGTACCCAACTGTCTCCTTTGGGTAACCTATGAAGACGCACTTTTCCGCTTTGGGTTCCAGCTTTTCAGGCTGAAGCTTTTTGACATAAGCATCACATCCCCAAACTTTAAGAAACGACAACTTTGGCCTTTTGCCATACCATAGTTCATATGGCGTCGTCTCAACGGATTTTGATGGTGCCCTATTTAAAGTGAATGCAGTTGTTTCTAATGCATAACCCCAAAACGATAACGACAAATCGGTAAGAGACATCATAGATCGCACCATCTCTAATAAAGTACGATTACGACGTTCGGACACACCATTACGCTATGGTGTTCCAGGCGGTGTTAACTGTGAAACAATTCCACATTGTCTTAAGTGAGCACCAAACTCGAAACTCGGATATTCACCCCCATGATCAGACCGTAGGAACTTGATCTTCTTGTTACGATGATTTTCAACTTCACTCTGAAATTGCTTGAACTTTTCAAATGTTTCGGACTTGTGCTTCATCAAGTAGACATAACCATATCTACTCAAATCGTCAGTGAAGGTGAGAAAATAACAATATCCGCCGTGTGCCTCCACGCTCATCGGACCACACACATCGGTATGTATGATTTCCAACAAGTCACTTGCACGCTCCATTGTTCCGGAGAACGGAGTCTTAGTCATCTTGCCCATGAGGCATGGTTCGCACGTGTCAAGTGAATCAAATTCAAGTGACTCCAAAAGTCCATCAGCATGGAGTTTCTTCATGCGCTTTACACCAATATGACCTAAGCGGCAGTGCCACAAAAATATGGCGCTATCATTGTTAACTCTAACTCTTTTGGTCTCAATGTTATGTATGTGTGTATCGCTATCAAGATTCAATATGAACAATCCTCTCACATTGGGTGCATGACCATAAAATATGTTACTCATAGAAATAGAACAACCATTATTCTCTGACTTAAAAGAGTAACCGTCTCGCAATAAACAAGATCCAGATATAATGTTCATGCTCAACGCAGACACTAAATAACAATGATTTAAGTTCATAACTAATCCTGATGGTAACTGAAGTGAAACTGTGCCGACGGCGATTGCATCAACCTTGGAACCATTTCCTACGCGCATCGTCACTTCATCTTTCGCCAGCCTTCGTCTATTCCGCAGTTCCTGTTTCAAGTTGCTAATATGAGCAGAAGAACCGGTATCGAATACCCAGGCACTACTACGAGAGCCGGTTAAGTACACATCAATAACTTGTATATCAAATATACCTGATTTTTCTTTGGCCGCCTTCTTATCTGCCAGATACTTGGGGCAATTGCGCTTCCAGTGACCCATACACTTGCAATAGTAACACTCCGTTTCAGGCTTAGGTCCAGCTTTGGGTTTCTTCGTCGGATTGGCAACAGGCTTGCCGCTCTTCTTTGAATTACCCTTCTAGCCTTTGCCGTTTCTCTTGAAACTAGTGGTCTTATTCACCATCAACACTTGATGCTCTTTACGGAGTTCAGACTCTGCGACTTTCAGCATCGCAAACAACTCGCTGGGAGACTTGTTCATCCCTTGCATGTTGTAGTTCAACATAAAGCCTTTATAGCTTGGCGGCAGTGATTGAAGGATTCTGTCAGTGATAGCCTCTTGCGGGAGTTCAATCCCCAGCTCAGCTAGACGGTTTGAGTACCCAGACATTTTGAGCACATGTTCACTGACAGACGAGTTTTCCTCCATCTTGCAAGCATAGAATTTATCGGAGGTCTCATACCTCTCGATCCGGGGGTTCTTCTGAAAGATAAACTTCAACTCCTGGAACATCTCAAATGCTCCATGACGCTCAAAGTGACGTTGAAGTCCCGGTTCTAAGCCATACAAGACTGCACATTGAACTACTGAGTAGTCCTCCTTACGTGCTAACCAAGCGTTCTTAACATCCTGATTAGCCATAGCGGGTGGTTCATCTCCTAGCGCAGCATTAAGGACATAATCCTTCTTCCCAGCTTGTAAGATTAGCTTAAGATTACGAGCCCAGTCTACAAAGTTGCTTCCATCATCTTTCAACTTAGCTTTCTCTAGAAACGTATTAAAATTCAGGGTGACTGTCGCGTGAGCCATGATCTACAACACAAATATGTTCAAAGTGGACTTATACTATGTTCAAGATAATTAGAGTTTAACTTAATCAAATTATTCGCTAAACTCCCACTCAAAAAGTACATCTCTCTGGTCATTTGAGTGGTTCATGATCCACTTACACTAGCTCAAGTCCGATCATCATGTGAGTTGAGTATAGTTTCATTGGTAAGCATCCCTATGCTAATCATATCTTCTATATCATTCATGATCGACCTTTCGGTCTCATGTGTTCCGAGGCCATGTCTGTACATGCTAGGCTAGTCAAGCTTAACCCGAGTGTTCCGCGTGCGCAACTGTTTTGCACCCGTTGTATGTGAACGTTGAGTCTATCACACCCGATCATCACGTGGTGTCTCGAAACGACGAACTGTAGCAACGGTGCACAGTCGGGGAGAACACAATTTCGTCTTGAAATTTTAGTGAGAGATCACCTCATAATGCTACTGTCGTTCTAAGCAAAATAAGGTGCATAAAAGGATTAACATCACATGCAATTCATAAGTGACATGATATGGCCATCATCACGTGCTTCTTGATCTCCATCACCAAAGCACCGGCACGATCTTCTTGTCACCGGCGCCACACCATGATCTCCATCAACGTGTCGCCTTCGGGGTTGTCGTGCTACTCATGCTATTACTACTAAAGCTACATCTTAGCAAAATAGTAAACGCATCTGCAAGCACAAACGTTAGTATAAAGACAACCCTATGGCTCCTGCCGGTTGCCGTACCATCGACGTGCAAGTCGATATTATCTATTACAACATGATCATCTCATACATCCAATATATCACATCACATCGTTGGCCATATCACATCACGAGCATACCCAGGAAAAACAAGTTAGAGGTCCTCTAATTTTGTTGTTGCATGTTTTACGTGGTGACCACGGGTATCTAGTAGGATCGCATCTTACTTACGCAAACACCACAACGGAGATATATGAGTTGCTATTTAACCTCATCCAAGGACCTCCTCGGTCAAATCCGATTCAACTAAAGTTGGAGAAACGGACACTTGCCAGTCATCTTTGAGCAACGGGGTTACTCGTAGCGATGAAACCAGTCTCTCGTAAGCGTACGAGTAATGTCGGTCCAAGCCGCTTCAATCCAACAATACCGCGGAATCAAGAAAAGTCTAAGGAGGGCAGCAAAACGCACATCACCGCCCACAAAAACTTTTGTGTTCTACTCGAGAAGACATCTACGCATGAACCTAGCTCATGATGCCACTCTTGGGGAACGTCGCATGGGAAACAAAAAATTTCCTACGCGCACGAAGACCTATCATGGTGACGTCCATCTACGAGAGGGGATGAGTGATCTACGTACCCTTGTAGACCGTACAACAGAAGCGTTAGTGAACACGGTTGATGTAGTGGAACGTCTTCACGTCCCTCGATCCGGCCCGCGAACAATCACACGATCAGTCCCACGATCTAGTACCGAACGGACGGCACCTCCGTGTTCAGCACACGTACAGCTCGACGATGATCTCGGCCTTCTTGATCCAGCAAGAGAGATGGAGAGGTAGAAGAGTTCTCCGGCAGCGTGACGGCGCTCCGGAGGTTGGTGATGACCTTGTCTCAGCAGGGCTTCGCCCGAGCTCCGCAGAAACGCGATCTAGAGGAAAAACCGTGGAGGTATGTGGTCGGGCTGCCGTGGAAAAGTCATCTCAAATCAGCCCTAAAACCTCCGTATATATAGGTGGGAGAGAGGGGACCTTGCCTTGGGGCTCAAGGAGCCCCAAGGGGGTCGGCCGAGCCATGGGGGGAAGGTCTCCCCCCCTAAACCGAGTTGGACTTGGTTTGGTGGGTGGGAGTCCTTCCTTCCCTTCCCACCTCCTCTTTTTTTTTTCTCTTTGATTTTTCTTCCAATGCGCATAGGGCCCCTTTTGGGCTGTCCCACCAGCCCACTAAGGGCTGGTGCGCCACCCTCAAAGCCTATGGGCTTCCCCGGGGTGGGTTGCCCCCCCGGTGAACTCCCGGAACCCATTCGTCATTCCCGATACATTCCCGGTAACTCCGAAAACCTTCCGGTAATCAAATGAGGTCATCCTATATATCAATCTTCGTTTCCGGACCATTCCGGAAACCCTCGTGACGTCCGTGATCTCATCCGGGACTCCGAACAACATTCGGTAACTAACCATATAACTCAAATACGCATAAAACAACGTCGAACCTTAAGTGTGCAGACCCTGCGGGTTCGAGAACTATGTAGACATGACCCAAGAGACTCCTCGGTCAATATCCAATAGCGGGACCTGGATGCCCATATTGGATCCTACATATTCTACGAAGATCTTATCGTTTGAACCCCAGTGCCAAGGATTCATATAATCCCGTATGTCATTCCCTTTGTCCTTCGGTATGTTACTTGCCCGAGATTCGATCGTCAGTATCCGCATACCTATTTCAATCTCGTTTACCGGCAAGTCTCTTTACTCGTTCCATAATACAAGATCCCGCAACTTACACTAAGTCACATTGCTTGCAAGGCTTGTGTGTGATGTTGTATTACCGAGTGGGCCCCGAAATACCTCTCCGTCACACGGAGTGACAAATCCTAGTCTTGATCCATACTAACTCAACTAACACCTTCGGAGATACCTGTAGAGCATCTTTATAGTCACCCAGTTACGTTGCGACGTTTGATACACACAAAGTATTCCTCCGGTGTCAGTGAGTTATATGATCTCATGGTCATAGGAACAAATACTTGACACGCAGAAAACAGTAGCAACAAAATGACACGATCAACATGCTATGTCTATTAGTTTGGGTCTAGTCCATCACGTGATTCTCCTAATGACGTGATCCAGTTATCAAGAAACAACACCTTGTTCATAATCAGAAGACACTTACTATCTTTGATCAACTGGCTAGCCAACTAGAGGCTTGCTAGGGACAGTGTTTTGTCTATGTATCCACACATGTAAATGAGTCTTCATTCAATACAATTATAGCATGGATAATAAACGATTATCTTGATGCACGAATTATAGTAATAACTATATTTATTATTGCCTCTAGGGCATAATTCCAACACTCACATATGGACATGTGAAGGTGCATAGCTTTGCTTGCAAAGGTGGGGTGTCCCACACACACACACACATCAAAACATGTTCTTGCACAACACTAAATATTGCATCTATTTAGATCACTCAAGTAGGGAGCTCATCCACCACAAACACATGCTCACAAATTAGAAGTACATGAACTATGTTCATGTGGGGGGTGTTCCTCACACCACATGCACCACAAGTTATATATGCACACAAAACCTATCACACTACACCATGTAAGCATGACACTAGTGCATCTACACACTCACTTAGGCTAGCTTCACCACACACTCACATACATGCCACCATGCATACACACATATCAACACATACACCACACTCACATAATTCCCGGTACATTCCCGGTATAATTGTATTGAATGAAGACTCATTTACATGTGTGGATACATAGACAAAACACTGTCCCTAGCAAGCCTCTAGTTGGCTAGCCAGTTGATCAAAGATAGTCAGTGTCTTCTGATTATGAACAAGGTGTTGTTGCTTGATAACTGGATCATGTCATTAGGAGAATCACGTGATGGACTAGACCCAAACTAATAGACGTAGCATGTTGATCGTGTCATTTTGTTACTACTGTTTTCTGCGTGTCAAGTATTTGTTCCTATGACCATGAGATCATATAACTCACTGACACCGGAGGAATACTTTGTGTGTATCAAACGTCGCAACGTAACTGGGTGACTATAAAGATGCTCTACAGGTATCTCCGAAGGTGTTAGTTGAGTTAGTATGGATCAAGACTGGGATTTGTCACTCCGTGTGACGGAGAGGTATCTCGGGGCCCACTCGGTAATACAACATCACACACAAGCCATGCAAGCAATGTGGCTTAGTGTAAGTTGCGGGATCTTCTATTATGGAACGAGTAAAGAGACTTGCCGGTAAACGAGATTGAAATAGGTATGCGGATACTAACGATCGAATCTCGGGCAAGTAACATACCGAAGGACAAAGGGAATGACATACGGGATTATATGAATCCTTGACACTGAGGTTCAAACGATAAGTTCTTCGTAGAATATGTAGGATCCAATATGGGCATCCAGGTCCCGCTATTGGATATTGACCGAGGAGTCTCTCGGGTCATGTCTACATAGTTCTCGAACCCGCAGGGTCTGCACACTTAAGGTTCGACGTTGTTTTACGCGTATTTGAGTTATATGGTTGGTTATCGAATGTTGTTCGGAGTCCTGGATGAGATCACGGACGTCACGAGGGTTTATGGAATGGTCCGGAAACAAAGATTGATATATAGGATGACCTCATTTGATTACCGGAAGGTTTTTGGAGTTACCGGGAATATACGGAGGTTTTAGGGCTGATTTGAGACGACTTTTCCACGGCAGCCCGACCACATACCTCCACGGTTTTTCCTCTAGATCGCGTTTCTGCGGAGCTCGGGCGGAGCCCTGCTGAGACAAGGTCATCAGCAACCTCCGGAGCACCGTCACGCTGCCGGAGAACTCTTCTACCTCTCGGTCTCTGTTGCTGGATCAAGAAGGCCGAGATCATCGTCGAGCTGTACGTGTGCTGAACGCGGAGGTGCCGTACGTTCGGCACTAGATCGTGGGACTGATCGCGGGATAGTTTCCGGGGCGGATCGAGGGACGTGAGGACGTTCCACTACATCAACCGCGTTCACTAACGCTTCTGCTGTACGGTCTACAAGGGTACGTAGATCACTCATCCCCTCTCGTAGATGGACATCACCATGATAGGTCTTCGTGCACGTAGGAAAATTTTTGTTTCCCATGCGACGTTCCCCAACAGTGGCATCATGAGCTAGGTTCATGCGTAGATGTCTTCTCGAGTAGAACACAAAAGTTTTTTGTGGGCGGTGATGTGCGTTTTGCTGCCCTCCTTAGTCTTTTCTTGATTCCGCGGTATTGTTGGATTGAAGCGGCTTGGACCGACATTACTCGTACGCTTAGGAGAGACTAGTTTCATCGCTACGAGTAACCCCGTTGCTCAAAGATGACTGGCAAGTGTCGGTTTCTCCAACTTTAGTTGAACCGGATTTGACAGAGGAGGTCCTTGGATGAGGTTAAATAGCAACTCATATATCTCCGTTGTGGTGTTTGCGTAAGTAAGATGCAATCCTACTAGATACCCATGGTCACCACGTAAAACATGCAACAACAAAATTAGAGGACGTCTAACTTGTTTTTGCAGGGTATGCTTGTGATGTGATATGGCCAAATGATGTGATGTGATCTATTGGATGTATGAGATGATCATGTTGTAATAGATAATATCGACTTGCACGTCGATGGTACGGCAACCGGCAGGAGCCATAGGGTTGTCTTTATACTAATGTTTGTGCTTGCAGATGCGTTTACTATTTTGCTAGGATGTAGCTTTAGTAGTAATAGCATGAGTAGCACGACAACCCCGATGGCGACACGTTGATGGAGATCATGGTGTGGCGCCGGTGACAAGAAGATCGTGTCGGTGCTTTGGTGATGGAGATCAAGAAGCACGTGATGATGGCCATATCATGTCACTTATGAATTGCATGTGATGTTAATCCTTTTATGCACCTTATTTTGCTTAGAACGACGGTAGCATTATGAGGTGATCTCTCACTAAAATTTCAAGACGAAATTGTGTTCTCCCCGACTATGCACCGTTGCTACAGTTCGTCGTTTCGAGACACCACGTGATGATCGGGTGTGATAGACTCAACGTTCACATACAACGGGTGCAAAACAGTTGCGCACGCGGAACACTCGGGTTAAGCTTGACTAGCCTAGCATGTACAGACATGGCCTCGGAACACATGAGACCGAAAGGTCGATCATGAATCATATAGAAGATATGATTAGCATAGGGATGCTTACCAATGAAACTATACTCAACTCACATGATGATCGGACTTGAGCTAGTGTAAGTGGATCATGAACCACTCAAATGACCAGAGAGATGTACTTTTTGAGTGGGAGTTTAGCGAATAATTTGATTAAGTTAAACTCTAATTTTCTTGAACATAGTATAAGTCCACTTTGAACATATTTGTGTTGTAGATCATGGCTCACGCGACAGTCACCCTGAATTTTAATACGTTTCTAGAGAAAGCTAAGTTGAAAGATGATGGAAGCAACTTTGTAGACTGGGCTCGTAATCTTAAGCTAATCTTACAAGCTGGGAAGAAGGATTATGTCCTTAATGCTGCGCTAGGAGATGAACCACCCGCTATGGCTAATCAGGATGTTAAGAACGCTTGGTTAGCACGTAAGGAGGACTACTCAGTAGTTCAATGTGCAGTCTTGTATGGCTTAGAACCGGGACTTCAACGTCGCTTTGAGCGTCATGGAGCATTTGAGATGTTCCAGGAGTTGAAGTTTATCTTTCAGAAGAACGCCCGGATCGAGAGGTATGAGACCTCCGATAAATTCTATGCTTGCAAGATGTAGGAGAACTCGTCTGGCAGTGAACATGTGCTCAAAATGTCTGGGTACTCAAACCGTCTGGCTGAGCTGGGGATTGAACTCCCGCAAGAGGCTATCACTGACAGAATCCTTCAATCACTGCCGCCAAGCTATAAAGGCTTTGTGTTGAACTACAACATGCAAGCGATGAACAAGTCACCCGGCGAGTTGTTTGTGATGCTGAAAGTCGCAGAGTCTGAACTCCGTAAAGAGCATCAAGTGTTGATGGTGAATAAGACCACTAGTTTCAAGAGAAACGGCAAAGGCAAGAAGGGTAATTCAAAGAAGAGCGGAAAGCCTGTTGCCAATCCGACGAAGAAACCCAAAGCTGGACCTAAGCCTGAAACAGAGTGTTACTATTGCAAGGGTGTGGGTCACTAGAAGCGCAATTGCCCCAAGTATCTGGCACATAAGAAGGCGACCAAAGAAAAATCAGGTATATTTGATATACATGTTATTGATGTGTACTAAACCGGCTTTCGTAGTAGTGCCTGGGTATTTGATACCGGTTCTGTTGCTCATATTTTCAACTCGAAACAGGAGCTGCGGAATAGACGAAGGCTGGCGAAAGATGAAGTGACGATGCGCGTAGGAAATGGTTCCAAGGTTGTGTTGGAATTATGCCCTAGAGGCAATGATAAATATAGTTATTATTATAATTCCTGTATCAAGATAATCGTTTATTATCCATGCTATAATTGTATTGAATGAAGACTCATTTACATGTGTGGATACATAGACAAAACACCGTCCCTAGCAAGCCTCTAGTTGGCTAGCCAGTTGATCAAAGATAGTCAGTGTCTTCTGATTATGAACAAAGGTGTTGTTGCTTGATAACTGGATCACGTCATTAGGAGAATCACGTGATGGACTAGACCCAAACTAATAGACGTAGCATGTTGATCGTGTCATTTTGTTGCTACTGTTTTCTGCGTGTCAAGTACTTATTCCTATGACCATGAGATCATATAACTCACTGACACCGGAGGAATGCTTTGTGTGTATCAAACGTCGCAACATAACTGGGTAACTGGGTGACTATAAAGATGCTCTACAGGTATCTCCGAAGTTGTTAGTTGAGTTAGTATGGATCAAGACTAGGATTTGTCACTCCGTGTGACGGAGAGGTATCTCGGGGCCCACTCGGTAATACAACATCACACACAAGCCTTGCAAGCAATGTAGCTTAGTGTAAGTTACAGGATCTTGTATTACGGAACGAGTAAAGAGACTTGCCGGTAAACGAGATTGAAATAGGTATGCGGATACTAACGATCGAATCTCGGGCAAGTAACATACCGAAGGACAAAGGGAATGACATACGGGATTATATGAATCCTTGGCACTGAGGTTCAAACGATAAAGATCTTCGTAGAATATGTAGGATCCAATATGGGCATCCAGGTCCCACTATTGGATATTGACCGAGAAGTCTCTCGGGTCATGTCTACATAGTTCTCGAACCCGCAGGGCGTGCACACTTAAGGTTCGACGTTGTTTTATGTGTATTTGAGTTATATGGTTGGTTACCGAATGTTGTTCGGAGTCCCGGATGAGATCACAGACGTCATGAGGGTTTCCGGAATGGTCTAGAAACGAAGATTGATATATAGGATGACCTCATTTGATTACCGAAAGGTTTTCGGAGTTACCGGGAATGTACTTGGAATGACGAATAGGTTCCGAGAGTTCACCGGGGGGGGGGGCAACCCACCCCGGGGAAGCCCATAGGCCTTGAGGGTGGCGCACCAGCCCTTAGTGGGCTGGTGGGACAGCCCAAAAGGGCCCTATGCGCCTAGAAAAGAAAATCAAAGAGAAAAGAAAAAAAAAGAGGAGGTGGGAAGGGAAGGAAGGACTCCCACCCACCAAACCAAGTCCAACTCGGTTTGGGGGGGGGGAGCCTTCCACCCTTGGCTCGGCCGACCCCCTTGGGGCTCCTTGAGCCCCAAGGCAAGGTCCCCTCCCTCCCACCGATATATACGGAGGTTTTAGGGCTGATTTGAGACGACTTTTCCACGGCAGCCCGACCACATACCTCCACGGTTTTTCCTCTAGATCACGTTTCTGCGGAGCTCGGGCGGAGCCCTGCTGAGACAAGGTCATCACCAACCTCCGGAGCGCCGTCACACTGCCGGAGAACTCTTCTACCTCTCCGTCTCTCTTGCTGGATCAAGAAGGCCGAGATCATCGTCGAGCTGTACGTGTGCTGAACACGGAGGTGCCGTCCGTTCGGTACTAGATCGTTGGACTGATCGCGGGATTGTTCGTGGGGCGGATCGAGGGACGTGAGGACGTTCCACTACATCAACCACGTTCACTAACGCTTCTGTTGTATGATCTACAAGGGTACGTTGATCACTCATCCCCTCTCGTAGATGGACATCACCATGATAGGTCTTCGTGCGCGTTGGAAATTTTTTGTTTCCCATGCGACGTTCCCCAACAGTGGCATCATGAGCTAGGTTCATGCATAGATGTCTTCTCGAGTAGAACACAAAAGTTTTTGTGGGCGGTGATGTGTGTTTTTCTGCCCTCCTTAGTCTTTTCTTGATTCCGCGGTATTGTTGGATTGAAGCGGCTTGGACCGACATTACTCGTACGCTTACGAGAGACTGGTTTCATCGCTACGAGTAACCCCGTTGCTCAAAGATGACTGGCAAGTGTCAGTTTCTCCAACTTTAGTTGAATCGGATTTGACCGAGGAGGTCCTTGGATGAGGTTAAATAGCAACTCATATATCTCCGTTGTGGTGTTTGCGTAAGTAAGATGCGATCCTACTAGATACCCGTGGTCACCACGTAAAACATGCAACAACAAAATTAGAGGACGTCTAACTTGTTTTTGCAGGGTATGCTTGTGATGTGATATGGCCAACGATGTGATGTGATATATTGGATGTATGAGATGATCATGTTGTAATAAATAATATCGACTTGCACGTCGATGGTACGGCTACCGGCAGGAGCCATGGTGTTGTCTTTATACTAATGTTTGTGCTTGCAGATGCGTTTACTATTTTGCTAGGATGTAGCTTTAGTAGTAATAGCATGAGTAGCACGACAGCCTAGATGGCAACACGTTGATGGAGATCATGGCGTGGCGTCGGTGACAAGAAGATTGTGCTGGTGCTTTGGTGATGGAGATGAAGAAGCACGTGATCATGGCCATATCATGTCACTTATGAATTGCATGTGATGTTAATCCTTTTATGCAACTTATTTTGCTTAGAACGACGGTAGCATTATGAGGTGATCTCTCACTAAAATTTCAAGACGAAATTGTGTTCTCCCCGACTTGCACCGTTGCTACAGTTCGTCGTTTCGAGACACCACGTGATGATTGGGTGTGATAGACTCAACGTTCACATACAACGGGTGCAAAACAGTTGCGCACGCAGAACACTCGGGTTAAGCTTGACGAGCCTTGCATGTGCAGACATGGCCTCGGAACACATGAGACCGAAAGGTCGATCATGAATCATATAGATGATATGATTAGCATAGGGATGCTTACCACTGAAACTATACTCAACTCACGTGATGATCGGACTTGAGCTAGTGTAAAGTGGATCATGAACCACTCAAATGACTAAGAGAGATGTACTTTTTTAGTGGGAGTTTAGCGTATAATTTTGATTAAAGTTAAACTCTAATTATCTTGAACATAGTCTAAGTCCACTTTGAATATATTTGTGTTGTAGATCATGGCTCACGCGACAGTCACCCTGAATTTTAATACGTTCCAAGAGAAAGCTAAGTTGAAAGATGATGGAAGCAACTTTGTAGACTGGGCTCGTAATCTTAAGCTAATCTTACAAGCTGGGAAAATGGATTATGTCCTTAATGCTGCGCTAGGAGATGAACCACCCGCTACGGCTGATCAGGATGTTAAGAACGCTTGGTTAGCACGTAAGGAGGACTACTCAGTAGTTCAATATGCAGTCTTGTATGGCTTAGAACCGGGACTTCAACGTCGCTTTGAGCGTCATGGAGCATTTGAGATGTTCCAGGAGTTGAAGTTTATCTTTCAGAAGAACGCCCGGATCGAGAGGTATGAGACCTCCGATAAATTCTATGCTTGCAAGATGGAGGAAAACTCGTCTGTCAGTGAACATGTGCTCAAAATGTCTGGGTACTCAAACCGTCTAGCTGAGCTGGGGATTGAACTCCCGCAAGAGGCTATCACTGACAGAATCCTTCAATCACTGCCGCCAAGCTATAAAGGCTTTGTGTTCAACTACAACATGCAAGGGATGAACAAGTCTCCCGGCGAGTTGTTTGCGATGCTGAAAGTCGCAGAGTCTGAACTCCGTAAAGAGCATCAAGTGTTGATGGTGAATAAGACCACTAGTTTCAAGAGAAACGGCAAAGGCAAGAAGGGTAATTCAAAGAAGAGCGGCAAGCCTGTTGCCAATCCGACGAAGAAACCCAAAGCTGGACCTAAGCCTGAAACGGAGTGTTACTATTGCAAGGGTATGGGTCACTGGAAGCGCAATTGCCCCAAGTATCTGGCAGATAAGAAGGCGGCCAAACAAAAATCAGGTATATTTGATATACAAGTTATTGATGTGTACTTAACCGGCTCTCGTAGTAGTGCCTGGGTATTCGATACCGGTTCTGTTGCTCATATTTGCAACTCGAAACAGGAACTGCGGAATAGACGAAGGCTGGCGAAAGATGAAGTGACGATGCGCGTAGGAAATGGTTCCAAGGTTGATGCAATCGCCGTCGGCACAGTTTCACTTCAGTTACCATCAGGATTAGTGATGAACTTAAAACATTGTTATTTAGTGCATGCGTTGAGCATGAACATTATATCTGGATCTTGTTTATTGCGAGACGGTTACTCTTTTAAGTCAGAGAATAATGGTTGTTCTATTTCTTGTAGTAACATCTTTTATGGTCATGCACCCAATGTGAGAGGATTGTTCATATTGAATCTTGATAGCAATACACACATACATAACATTGAGACCAAAAGGGTTAGAGTTAACAATGATAGTGCCATATTTTTGTGGCACTGCCGCTTAGGTCATATTGGTGTAAAGCGCATGAAGAAACTCCATGCCGATGGACTTTTGGAGTCACTTGATTTTGATTCACTTGACACGTGCGAACCATGCCTCATGGGCAAGATGACTAAAACTCCGTTCTCTGGAACAATGGAGCGTGCAAGTGACTTGTTGGAAATCATACATACTTATGTGTGTGGTCCGATGAGCGTAGAGGCACGCGGCGGATATCGTTATTTTCTCACCTTCACTGACAATTTGAGTAGATATGGTTATGTCTACTTAAGGAAGCACAAGTCTGAAACATTTGAAAAGTTCAAGCAATTTCAGAGTGAAGTTGAAAATCATCGTAACAAGAAGATCAAGTTCCTATGGTCTGATCGTGGGGGTGAATATCCGAGTTTCGAGTTTGGTGCTCACTTAAGACAAGTTCAACCTCATCCGCGACTACGTCGAGGGAGAGGACGTAAATATATGCAAAGTGCACACGGATCTGAATGTAGCAGACCCGCTGACTAAACCTCTTCCACGGCCAAAGCATGATCAACACCAGAACTGTATGGGTGTTAGATTTATTACAATGTAATTCGCATGATGATGTGAGGACTAGATTATTGACTCTAGTGCAAGTGGGAGACTGTTGGAATTATGCCCTAGAGGCAATGATAAATATAGTTATTATTATAATTCCTGTATCAAGATAATCGTTTATTATCCATGCTATAATTGTATTGAATGAAGACTCATTTACATGTGTGGATACATAGACAAAATACTGTCCCTAGCAAGCCTCTAGTTGGCTAGCCAGTTGATCAAAGGTAGTCAGTGTCTTCTGATTATGAATAAGGTGTTGTTGCCTGATAACTAGATCATGTCATTAGGAGAATCACGTGATGGACTAGACCCAAACTAATAGACGTAGCATGTTGATCGTGTCATTTTGTTGCTACTGTTTTCTGCGTGTCAAGTATTTGTTCCTATGACCATGAGATCATATAACTCACTGACACCGGAGGAATACTTTGTGTGTATCAAACGTCGCAACGTAACTTGGTGACTATAAAGATGCTCTACAGGTATCTCCGAAGGTGTTAGTTGAGTTAGTATGGATCAAGACTGGGATTTGTCACTCTGTGTGACGGAGAGGTATCTCGGGGCCCACTCGGTAATACAACATCACACACAAGCCTTGCAAGCAATGTGACTTAGTGTAAGTTGCGGGATCTTGTATTACGGAACGAGTAAAGAGACTTGCCGGTAAACAAGATTGAAATAGGTATGCGGATACTAACGATCGAATCTCGGGCAAGTAACATACCGAAGGACAAAGGGAATGACATACGGGATTATATGAATCCTTGACACTTAGGTTCAAACGATAAGTTCTTCGTACAATATGTAGGATCCAATATGGGCATCCAGGTCCCGCTATTGGATATTGACCGAGGAGTCTCTCGGGTCATGTCTACATAGTTCTCGAACCCGCAGGGTCTGCACACTTAAGGTTCGACGTTGTTTTATGCGTATTTGAGTTATATGGTTGGTTACCGAATGTTGTTCGGAGTCCTGGATGAGATCACGGACGTCACGAGGGTTTCCGGAATGGTCCGGAAACGAAGATTGATATATAGGATGACCTCATTTGATTACCGGAAGATTTTCGGAGTTACCGGGAATGTACCGGGAATGACGAATGGGTTCCGGGAGTTCACCGGGGGGGGAGCAACCCACCCCGGGGAAGCCCATAGGCCTTGAGGGTGGTGCACCAGCCCTTAGTGGGCTGGTGGGACAGCCCAAAAGGGCCCTATGCGCATTGGAAGAAAAATCAAAGAGAAAGAAAAAAAGGAGGAGGTGGGAAGGGAAGGAAGGACTCCCACCCACCAAACGAAGTCCAACTCGGTTTGGGGGGGGGGGAGACCTTCCCCGCTTGGCTCGGCCGACCCCCTTGGGGATCCTTGAGCCCCAAGGCAAGGCCCCCCCTCTCCCACCTATATATACGGAGGTTTTAGGGCTGATGTGAGACGACTTTTCCACGGCAGCCCGACCACATACCTCCACGGTTTTTCCTCTAGATCGCGTTTCTGCGGAGCTCGGGCGGAGCCCTGCTGAGACAAGGTCATCACCAACCTCCGGAGCGCCGTCACGCTGCCGGAGAACTCTTCTACCTCTCTGTCTCTCTTGCTGGATCAAGAAGGCCGAGATCATCGTCGAGCTGTACGTGTGCTGAACGCGGAGGTGCCGTACGTTCGGCACTAGATCGTGGGACTGATCGCGGGATAGTTCGCGGGGCGGATCGAGGGACGTGAGGACGTTCCACTACATCAACCGCGTTCACTAACGCTTCTGCTGTATGGTCTACAAGGGTACGTAGATCACTCATCCCCTCTCGTAGATGGACATCACCATGATAGGTCTTCGTGCGCGTAAGAAATTTTTTGTTTCCCATGCGACGTTCCCCAACAGTGAGAGGGCATGGTGATTTATATGTGTGGATGGCTTGGTAGAAGTGGTTGTGAAGTTGATGTGCATGACACAAACATGGGGGTTCAAACCCCCATGTCACTTTGTCATTGTGCACATGAGCTCAACCTTTGTAGTTGTTGTTATCGTGGAACTACAAGAAATGATGCCCTATTCACTAGGCATGATTTGGAGTAGTTACCTCTCCCTTAATTTGTGGTCACTTGTTCCAAGTAAGTGCCCGCATATTATATATGATTTTGGGATAGAATCTCCCAAGGAATCCAGTGGTGAAGTTAGTTTTGCCATTGGGATACTTTATGGAGTTGACATATTCTGATTTGTTTCAAGTTTGCTCCTTGTTTCCATGAAATAGGTGGAGCCCAAGGGCATGAGATTTTGTGTGATAGTAGTAGGGGTTTTGCTCTACACCATAGTGGTGTCATATATCACTTGGTGTTATTTGTGTGCAAGCTATGCCTAGACAAAGTGGGCATGTGGCTGAAAAAGTCCAGCTTAGTGAAATCTGGAATTTCACTAAGTCTGAGAATCTGGAAACATTTGCTTCTCCTATAGATGAGGTTGTGCTGGTCATTGTGTTGGGAACTAGCCTTAGTTCAGTGCTAGGATTTTGGACCTGATATGTTTGTGAAGCTCCCTATCAAATTTCATCTCATTTCGAGTCCTGTAGGTTATGTTTTGCTTGTTGTCAAAAAGCTTCAGAACTAAGACAGAAAGTCAGGTGCAGGAATTTTCACCAAGTCCGTGAGACCTGATGGTTTTGTGAAAGTTTGTGGCCTTGTATCTTCTAGAGTTTAATTCCTTTTGGTGTGATTCTTGCTGGTGCTTGTATTGTTCTTGGTTGGCTACAGCCACATATATTATTTGTCATATTTGGAGGGCTGTAGCTATGTTTCATGTAGCTCACAAAGAGCTAAGATGCAGATTATGGCAGATTGAGTAGTATAGTCATTTTGAGGATTGTGTGTGCTTAGTTGATGTTGTGGTGTTCTTCCTTGCTCCAATCCATTCATGTTGGGTTGTTATATCTCTTGGCAACCTGGGAATACCAGATTTGTGCCAATTGTGGGTGTGGTGCTGATTCTTACACGTAGGACTTCATATCTTGTTTCGTTGAATCCCGTTGATCCATAGCTCCGTTTGTAATGTTCTTCATATGGTTTTGCATCGTTTTCACGAGACGCATCTGTTCATGCCATTCTCATGCATGTCAAAATAGTTTAGTGTACAGTTCTATCCAGAAACTTGTAGTAGTTTCTTTGCTTATGCTAGAGATAGAAATAGTGATGCATGCTCATTTTTCATCTCATGCATCATGTGTTTGTTGCATATTGTGGTGCTGTTGTTCATTGGTTGTTATTCTTATGTTGGGTAACACTGGGATCAGAGAACGAATACGTGGAGTCAGAAGAGTACGTGCAGGACGAACCAGAACCATTCCAAGCTGAGGACATCACAGGCAAGATGATATGACCTTGATTCCATCTCTAGACTTGTTATGCTAGTTTCGTTCCCATGTCATATTGCTCGCTGCCTACCACTGAAGTTAAATTGCCTCTTCATATGCCATGAGCCCAAACACTGTTCCCCTTCCTAGCAAAACTTGTATGGCTAAGTAGGCTTTGCTCAGCTACTAATGTTAGCGTTGCTAGATGCAGGTGCTTTGACTCATGTGATAACATGAGCTTGATATCATTATCTTAAATTCTGTTATTTTAATTAATGCACCTATACACTTGGTAAATGACGGGAGGCCTAGCCTTTTGCCTGGTGCTTTGTTCCGTTATTGCCGCCTTAGTTACCGGTTACCGGTGTTTGATTCCATAATGATCGCTCCTAACATGTTCGGGGTTGTTATGGGGACCCCCTCGATAAATCGCGTAGTGCTAAGCCTTGTCCGGCATGACCCAACATTGGTGTTAATTTGCTAATCACTTAATAATAAACTGCATAGGGAATAGCTACCCCGAGGAATTTAATCAACAACCCGGGCCAGTGCTCCTCATGAGTGTTGGTCCAAACTAGAGCACTGTGCGGGGCCAACTGTGGGCAACTTGAGAGATTTCTATCAGGCCACTGTACGCGTCGCTCATCTGTCGTGTCCTGAGACTGAGATACGCGGCTCTTATCGGGGTCGTCAACACGTCGGGAGGTCCCGCTAGCCTTGCCTTACCTTAGCGGTATATCTTGCGTATAGGAATCCCAGTGAAACTTTGGTTTCCCCCAGAGTTGAGGTTTTCCTCTAAGGAATCCGACGAGATCACGAGATTCGTGATAGAGGATTCCTTCACGGCCTGTGTTCGTTTGTGATGGACTAGTTGGAGCACCCCTGCAGGGTTTAATCTTTCGGAAAGCCGTGCCCGTGGTTATGTGGCAACTTGGAATATTTTGTTAACATCCGGTATTAGAGAACTTAAACATAAGATAATAAAATTGCCAACTGTGTGCGTAACCGTGACTGTCCCTCTTGAAGATCTCTCTTCGATCGGGAACAAGGTGGGGTTATGAATGCCGTAGGTAGGTGTTCAGGATCACTTAGTGATCAAGTAATCACGACCGCTAGTGTAGACCACCTCCACAATTGCTTTACGTAAGTTAGCCACTAAATCAAGCTTAGGATGTTGCAGCCTTATACACTTCACCCTTACCCTACCTAATAACATGACTAGTTCTGGCACCAAGGTCTTAGATTGCTGAGTCCCCGCGACTCACGGATTCCTCCGAAACTCCCAACAGGTACAGGTACCCCAAAGACAGATGATCCCGACGGCACTCAGCTGGCGTGGCAGTACGATGAGGAGACAGACCGCCTCTACGTGAACTATCCAGAGGATTGAGGCGTGGTCGTGATGGTGGGCCTGCAGGAAGGGTAACATAGCATTTCCATGTTTTGTAGTCCGTAGCGGAACTACCTTGATTGTATCTGTGATGTACTCTGAGTTATTAATGAGAAGACAGTTGAATCCCGAATTGTCTACTTTATTATTATTTGTGCTATGTTACTTGCTTACGAAACGCTTAGATGCGCTTCTTTCCTATTCGGGGGCCTTGACCCCCAGATCGGAAAGGACCGCATCTTGGTCGTTACACAGGTGCTGCGGATTCGGCAGCCTTCAGAGCTGCGAGCTAGAAGTGCCGGCGGCGAGGTGGATTGGAGAAGGAAGGGGAGGCGGTTAGTGGTGGCGAGGTGGGAGAGATGAGGGGAATCAGGAGCTCTATTTCTCACACGTCCCTCTCTTCTTTCCTCTGATGATGATTATTTTTTAATATGTACATGGGCCGTGTGCTGCACTGTGCAACGTATATGCTCCATCGTTTATATGCGTATCTACTCTGAATTTTGCAACGTATAGTTAAAATATTGTAGAGTTTGCGTTGCTTTATAGGCGGTATTCTTGTAGTGAAAATAAGACATATCACCATGTTCGTCAGTCTTTTGATATGTTAGTTTTCATGAGTAATTTGAACATGTAATATAACTTACTTCGCTCATATTTCCTTCATTAGATGCATTTTCATCATCCTCATCATCCTCATCATCTTCATCATTATCATCATCCTCATCATTATCACCATCCTCATCATTGTTATCATCCTCATTATTGTCATCATTCTCATCATTGTCATCATGTAAGGTTCTCGTCTCAGCGTCACCATCGGTATTTCTCTGTACAGATTCAAAAGTGTAAGTGGTAATACAATTTGTATGTTAGTAATAATACAACAAAATATTTAAAACATACCTCGGTTCCACTTTCAGCATAAGATTGATCATCGCTGTCATAATCGTCATTGTCATCATTAGCATGCACCTATTTAAATTCAATAGCAATTGTAAGTGTTAATGTAATAATTTATATTTTCATTATTTGTAGTCAACGTACACAACACTTACATTACCACTATATGATTCATCCTGACTCATATAGTTGTGTCCGAGTGATTTATTTGCATTCAATGACGAAGATTCATCATCACTACTAGAGTCATCGCCAGCATATCCTGTGTTGTCTTGATCTATTAAGAAACCTTTCAATAGGTATTGTATGAATGTACAATGAAATCATGAAAAATTGTATGGATTCAATGAAAAAACTTATTGTCCATCGTCGAAGGGTTGATCGACATCGTCCGACGTCGGTGCCACGTCGGTCACTGCAACCGCCGACGTCGAAGCGGAGGGAGAGGGTCACGTCGCCGGTGGAGATGTGTGCGGCGGCGTACCGGCGGCGGCGGAGACGAGATGTCGGCGGCGGAGGCGACGTGTACTGGACTCGCGGCGTCGGCGGAGACGTGTGTGTGTGGGGGGCACGTCGGCGAGATCGCGGCGGCAGTGTCCCGGTGGCGGAGTCGCGATGGCGGAGTCGGCGTGACGAAGTTAGTTTTTTTTTCAACCAAACCGCCGACGCGTGGGTGACGTGGCGTATGTACGACGGGCGGGCAGGCGTACGACTGGCGTGTTGGAAATATGCCCTAGAGGCAATAATAAATTAGTTATTATTATATTTCTTTGTTCATGATAATCGTTTATTATCCATGCTATAATTGTATTGATTGGAAACACAGTGCATGTGTGGATACATAGACAAAACACTGTCCCTAGTAAGCCTCTAGTTGACTAGCTCGTTGATCAAAGATGGTCAAGGTTTCCTGACCATGGGCAAGTGTTGTCACTTGATAACGGGATCACATCATTAGGAGAATCATGTGATGGACTAAGACCCAAACTAATAGACGTAGCATGTTGATCGTGTCATTTTGTTGCTACTGTTTTCTGCGTGTCAAGTATTTATTCCTATGACCATGAGATCATATAACTCACTGACACCGGAGGAATACTTTGTGTGTATCAAACGTCACAACGTAACTGGGTGGCTATAAAGATGCTCTACACGTATCTCCGAAGGTGTCCATTGAGTTAGTATGGATCAAGACTGGGATTTGTCACTCCGTGTGACGGAGAGGTATCTCGGGGCCCACTCGGTAATACAACATCACACACAAGCCTTGCAAGCAATGTAACTTAGTGTAAGTTGCAGGATCTTGTATTACGGAACGAGTAAAGACACTTGCCGGTAAACAGGATTGAAATAGGTATGCGGATACTGACGATCGAATCTCGGGCAAGTAACATACCAAAGGACAAAGGGAATGACATACGGGATTATATGAATCCTTGGCACTGAGGTTCAAACGATAAGATCTTCATAGAATATGTAGGATCCAATATGGGCATCCAGGTCCCGCTATTCGATATTGACCGAGGAGTCGCTCGGGTCATGTCTACATAGTTCTCGAACCCGCAGGGTCTGCACACTTAAGGTTCGACGTTGTTATATGCGTATTTGAGTTATATGGTTGGTTACCGAATATTGTTCGGAGTCCCGGATGAGATCACGGACGTCACGAGGGTTTATGGAATGGTCCGGAAATGAAGATTGATCTATAGGATGACCTCATTTGATTACCGGAAGGTTTTTGGAGTTATCGGGAATGTACCGGGAATGACGAATGGGTTCCGGGTGTTCACCGGGGGGGGGGGGGGCAACCCACCTCGGGGAAGCCCATAGGCCTTGGGGGTGGCGCACCAGCCCTTAGTGGGCTGCTGGGACAGCCCAAGAAGGCCCTATGCGCCATAGGAAGAAAATCAAAGAGAAAAAAAAGGAGGAGGTGGGAAAGGGAAGAAGGACTCCACCTTCCAAACCAAGTTGGATTCGGTTTGGAAGGGGAGACCTTCCCCCCTTGGCTCGGCCGACCCCCTTGGGGCCTCTTGAGCCCCAAGGAAAGGCTCCCCCTCTTCCCCCTATATATACAGAGGTTTTAGGGATGATTTGAGACAACTTTGCCACGGCAGCCCGACCACATATCTCCACGGTTTTACCTCTAGATCGCGTTTCTGCGAAGCTCGGGCGGAGCCCTGCTGAGATTAGATCACCACCAACCTCCGGAGCGCCGTCACGCTGCCGGAGAACTCATCTACCTCTCCGTCTCTCTTGCTGGATCGAGAAGGCTGAGATCATCGTCGAGCTGTACGTGTGCTGAACGCGGAGGTGCCGTCCGTTCGGCACTAGATCGGAGCGGATCGTGGGACGGATCGCGGGACGGTTCGTGGGACGGTTCGCGGGGCGGATCGAGGGACGTGAGGACGTTCCACTACATCAACCGCGTTTCTTAACGCTTCTGCTGTGTGATCTACAAGGGTACGTAGATCGAATATCCCCTCTCGTAGATGGACATCACCATGATAGGTCTTCGTGCGCGTAGGAAATTTTTTGTTTCCCATGCGACGTTCCCCAACAGTGGCATCATGAGCTAGGTTCATGCGTAGATGTCTTCTCGAGTAGAACACAAAAGTTTTTGTGGGCGGTGATGTGCGTTTTGCTGCCCTCCTTAGTCTTTTCTTGATTCCGCGGTATTGTTGGATTGAAGCGGCTTGGACCGACATTACTCATACGCTTACGAGAGACTGGTTTCATCGCTACGAGTAACCCCGTTGCTCAAAGATGACTGGCAAGTGTCAGTTTCTCCAACTTTAGTTGAATCGGATTTGACCGAGGAGGTCCTTGTATAAGGTTAAATAGCAATTCATATATCTCCGTTGTGGTGTTTGCGTAAGTAAGATGCAATCCTACTAGATACCCATGGTCACCACGTAAAACATGCAACAACAAAATTAGAGGACGTCTAACTTGTTTTTGCAGGGTATGCTTGTGATGTGATATGGCCAACGATGTGATGTGATATATTGGATGTATGAGATGATCATGTTGTAATAGATAATATCGACTTGCACGTCGATGGTACGGCAACCGGCAGGAGCCATAGGGTTGTCTTTAAACTAACGTTTGTGCTTGCAGATGCGTTTAGTATTTTGCTAGGATGTAGCTTTAGTCGTAATAGCATGAGTAGCACGACAACCCCGATGGCGACACGTTGATGGAGATCATGATGATGGAGATCATGGTGTGACGTTGGTGACAAGAAGATCGTGTCGGTGCTTTGGTGATGGAGATCAAGAAGCACGTGATGATGGCCATATCATGTCACTTATGAATTGCATGTGATGTTAATCCTTTTTTGCACCTTATGTTGCTTAGAACGACGGTAGCATTATGAGGTGATCTCTCACTAAAATTTCAAGACGAAATTGTGTTCTCCCCGACTGTGCACCGTTGCGACAGTTCTTCGTTTCGAGACACCACGTGATGATCGGGTGTGATAGACTCAACGTTCACATACAACGAGTGCAAAACAGTTGCACACGCGGAACACTCGGGTTAAGCTTGACGAGCCTAGCATGTGCAGACATGGCCTCGGAACACATGAGACCGAAAGGTCGAGCATGAATCGTATAGTTGATATGATTAGCATAGAGATGCTTACCACTGAAACTATTCTCAACTCACGTGATGATCGGACTTGAGATAGTGGATTTGGATCATGTACCACTCAAATGACTAGAGAGATGTACTTTTTGAGTGGGAGTTCTTAAGTAATATGATTAATTGAACTAATTGTCATGAACATAGTCTAATGGTCTTTGCGAATTATGTTTTTATATGTTCCTAGATAAAATTTAGTTTAAAGTTGATAGTAGCAAACTTTGCAGAGGATTGTCCTCGTTGCTGCGAAGAAGGATTATGTCCTTAATGCACCACTCGGTGTGCTGCACCTCGAGCGTCGTCTGTGGATGCTGTGAACATCCGACATACACGTTTCTGATGACTACACGATAGTTCAGTGCAAAATACTTAATGGCTTAGAAGCAAGGCGCCGAAGACGTTTTGAGACGTCATGGAACATAAGTGATGTTCTAAAGAGATGAAATTGTGATTTCATGCTTGTGCCCTTGTTAAGAGGTACGAGACCTCCGACACGATTCTTTGTCCACAAAGTAAAGGAGAAAAGCTCAATCGTTGAGCGTGTGCTCAGATTGTCTGAGTACGACAATCGCTTGAATCAAGTGGGAGTTAATCTTCGAGATGAGATAGTGATGGTTCTCCAAAATCACTGCCACCAAGCTGTGAGAGCTTTGTGATGAACTATAACATATCAAGGATAGATACAATGATCCTTGAGCGATTCGTGATGTTTGACACTGCGAAAGTAGAAATCAAGAAGAAGCATCAATAGTTGATGGTTAGTAAAACCACTAAGTTTCAAGAAAGGCAAGGGCTAGAAGGGATACTTCGTGAAACGGCAAAACAGTTGCTGCACTAATGAAGAGACCCAAGATTAAACCCAAACCCGAGACTAAGTGCTTCTGTAATGAGGGGAACAGTCACTGAGGCGGAGCAACTCTAGATACTTGGTAGATAAGAAGGCTGGCAAAAGTCGAAAGAAGTATATTTGATATACATGATGTTGATGTGTACTTTACTAGTACTCCCAGTAGCACGAGCGTATTGGATACCGGTTCAGTTGCTAAGTGATTAGTAACACGAAATGAAAACTATGGCGTAAATGGAGACTAGCTAAAGGCGAGGTGACGATACGTGTTGGAAGTGTTTCCAAGGTTGATATGATCAAACGTCGCACGCTCCCTGTACCATCGGGATTGGTGTTAAACCTAAATAATTGTTATTTGGTGCTTGCGTTAAGCATGAACATGATTGGATCGTGTTTATTGAAATACAATTATTCATTTAAAGAGAATAATGGTTACTCTATTTTCTTGAATAATCACCTTCAATGGTTTATGGAATCTCGATTGTAGTGTTACACATGTTCATGATATTGGTGCCAAAAGATACGAGGTAATGATGATAGTACCACTTACTTGTGGCACTGCCGCTTGAGTCATGTTGGTATAAATTGCATGAAGAGGCTCCATGCTGATGGATCTTTATACTCACTTGATTTTGAATCACTAGTGACATGCAAATCATACCACATGAGCAAAGCCTTGTTTTCATTGAGATGAAACAAGATAGTAACTTGTTGGAAGTGATACATTTTGATGTATGCAGTCCAATGGGTGCTGAGGCACGCAGTGGATGTCGTTATGTTTTTACTTCAATGATGATTTGAGTAGATACAAGAGTATTTACTTAATGAATCACAAGTCTGAAATATTGAAAAGTTCAATTCTGTTTGGGAGTGAAGTTCGTCGTAACAAGAGGATAAACTGTCTACGATATGATCATAGAAATGAATATCTGATTTACGAGTTTTGGTACGCAGTTAAGACAATGTGGAAATTGTTTCGCAGTTCATGCCACCTGGAACATCATAGTGTGATGATGTGTCTGAACGTCATAGCCACGCACTATTTGGTATGGTGCATGCTATGATGTCTCTTATCGAATTACCACTATCGTTTATGGGTTATGCATTAGAGACAACCGCATTCACTTTAAATAGGGCACCGCATATTTCCGTTGAGATGACACAGTATAGACTGAGGTTTAGAGAAATCTAAACTGTCGTTTCTTGAAAGTTTGGGTCTACGACACTTATGTGAAAAAGTTTCAGTCTGATAAGCTCGAACCCAAAGCGGATCAATGCATCTTCATAGGATATCCAAAACAGTTGGGTACATCTCCTATCTCAGATCCGAAAGCAAAGTGTTTGTTTCTAGAAACGGATCCTTTCTCGAGGAAAGGTTTCTCTCGAAAGAATTGATTGGGAGGGTGGTAGAACTTGATGAGGTTATTGAACCATCACTTCAACCAGTGTGTAGCAGGGCGCAGGAAGTTGTTCCTGTGGCGCCTACACCAATTGAAGTGGAAGCTGATGATGGTGATCATTGAGCATCGGATCAAGTTACTACAAGCCTCGTAGGTTGACAAGGTCACGTACTACTGCAGAGTGGTACGGTAACCCTGTCTTGGAATTCATGTTGTTGAGCAACAGTGAACCTACGAGTTATGAAGAAAGCAATGGTGGGCCCGGATTCCGATAAATGGCCAGAGGCCATGAAATCCGAGAGAGGATCCATGTATGAAAACAAAGTGTAGACTTTGGAAGAATTACTTGATGGTCGTAGGACTATTGAGTAAAGATGGATCTTTAAAAGGAAGACAAACGATGATGTTGATAAGTCACTGTTAAGAAAAGCTCGACTTGTCGCAAAGATGTTTCTGACAAGATCAAAAAGTTGACTATGATGAGACTTTCTCACTCATAGCGATGCTAAAAGTCTGTTAGAATTATGTTAGTAGTTGATGCATTATTTATGAAATATTGCACATAGGATGTCAAAACATTGTTTCCTCGATGGTTTCCTTGAGCAAACATTGTATGTGATACAACCAGGAGGTTTTGTCGATCCTAAAGATACTAGCAAGTATGCAAGCTCCAGCGATCCTTCAATGGACTGGTGCAAGCATCTCGGAGTTGGAATATACACTTTGATGAGATGATCAAAGATTTTGGGTTTGTACAAGGTTTATGAGAAACTTGTATTTCCAAAGAAGTGAGTGGGAGCACTATAGAATTTCTGATAAGTATATGCGGTTGACATATTGTGGATCAGTAGTAATGTAGAATTTCTGTAAAGCATACTAGGTTGTTTGAAAGGAGTTTTCAAAGGAATACCTGGATGCGCTACTTGAACGTTGAGCATCAAAGATCTATGGAGATAGATCGAAAGCGTTTGATAGAAGTTTCAACAAGATGCATGCCTTAACAAGATTTTGAAGGAGTTCAAAATGGATCAGCAAAGAAGGAGTTCTGGGTTGCGTTGTAAGGTGTGAATTTGAGTAAGACTCAAAACCCGACCACGGCAGAATAAAGAGAATAGACGAAGGTCGTCTTCTATGCCTTAGTCGTAGACTCTAAAGTATGCCATGCTGAGTACCGCACCTGATGTGTGCATTGCAGCAAGTCTGTTAAGAGGTACACAGAGTGATCCAGGATTGAATCACTGATCAGCGGTCAAAGTTATCCTTGGTAACTAAATAGACTAAGGATTTTTTTCTCGATTATGGAGGTGGTTAAAGAGTTCGTCGTAAAGGGTTACGTCGATGCAAGCTTTGACACTAATCCGAATAACTATGAGTAGTGAAACGGATTCCTATAGTAGAGTAGATATTTGGAGCATTTCCGAATAGCACGTAGTAGCAGCATCTATAAGATGATATAAAGATTTGTAAAGATCGCACGGATCTGAAAGTTCCAGAACCGTTGACTAAAACCTCTTTCACGAGCAAGACGTGATCAGACCCCATAACTATATGGGTGTTGGATTCGTTGGAATCACATGGTGATGTGAACTAGATTATTGACTCTAGTGCAAGTGGGAGACTGTTGGAAATATGCCCTAGAGGCAATAATAAATTAGTTATTATTATATTTTTTGTTCATGATAATCGTTTATTATCCATGCTATAATTGTATTGATTGGAAACACAGTGCATGTGTGGATACATAGACAAAACACTGTCCCTAGTAAGCCTCTAGTTGACTAGCTCGTTGATCAAAGATGGTCAAGGTTTCCTGCCCATGGGCAAGTGTTGTACTTGATAACGAGATCACGTCATTAGGAGAATCATGTGATGGACTAAGACCCAAACTAATAGACGTAGCATGTTGATCGTGTCATTTTGTTGCTACTGTTTTCTGCGTGTCAAGTATTTATACCTATGACCATGAGATCATATAATTCAGTGACACCGGAGGAATACTTTGTGTGTATCAAACATCACAACGTAACTGGGTGGCTATAAAGATGCTCTACAGGTATCTCCGAAGGTGTCCGTTGAGTTAGTATGGATCAAGACTGGGATTTGTCACTCCATGTGACGGAGAGGTATCTCGGGGCCCACTCGGTAATACAACATCACACACAAGCCTTGCAAGCAATGTAACTTAGTGTAAGTTGCAGGATCTTGTATTATGGTACGAGTAAAGAGACTTGCCGGTAAACGAAATTGAAATAGGTATGCGGATACTGACGATCGAATCTCGGGCAAGTAACATACCAATGGACAAAGGGAATGACATACGGGATTATATGAATCCTTGGCACTGAGGTTCAAACGATAAGATCTTCGTAGAATATGTAGGATTCAATATGGGCATCCAGGTCCCGCTATTGGATATTGACCGAGGAGTCGCTCGGGTCATGTCTACATAGTTCTCAAACCCGCAGGGTCTGCACACTTAAGGTTCGGCGTTGTTATATGCGTATTTGAGTTATATGGTTGGTTACCGAATGTTGTTCGGAGTCCCGGATGAGATCACGGACGTCACGAGGGTTTCCGGAATGGTCCGGAAACGAAGATTGATATATAGGATGACCTCATTTGATTACCGGAAGGTTTTCGGAGTTACCGGGAATGTACCGGGAATGACGAATGGGTTCCGGCTGTTCACCGGGGGGGAACCCACCTCGGGGAAGCCCATAGGCCTTGGGGGTGGTGCACCAGCCCTTAGTGGGCTGGTGGGACAGCCCAAGAAGGCCCAATGCACCATAGGAAGAAAATCAAAGAGAAAAGAAAAAAAAGGAGGAGGTGGGAAAGGGAAGAAGGACTCCACCTTCCAATCCAAGTTGGATTCGGTTTGGAAGGGGAGACCTTCCCCCCTTGGCTCGGCGGCCCCCCTTGGGCCTCTTGAGCCCCAAGGCAAGGTTCCCCCTCTTCCCCCTATATATACGGAGGTTTTATGGCTGATCTGAGACAACTTTGCCACGGCAGCCCGACCACATATCTCCACAGTTTTACCTCTAGATCGCGTTTCTGCGGAGCTCGGGCGGAGCCTAGCTCAGATTAGATCACCACAACCTCCGGAGCGCCGTCACGCTGCCGGAGAACTCATCTACCTCTCTGTCTCTCTTGCTAGATCAAGAAGGCCGAGATCATCGTCGAGCTGTACGTGTGCTGAACGCGGAGGTGCCGTCCGTTCGGCACTAGATCGGAGCGGATCGTGGGACGGATCGCGGGACGGTTCGTGGGACGGTTCGCGGGGCAGATCGAGGGACGTGAGGACGTTCCACTACATCAACCGCGTTTCTTAACGCTTCTGCTGTGTGATCTACAAGGGTACGTAGATCGAATATCCCCTCTCGTAGATGGACATCACCATGATAGGTCTTCGTGCGCGTAGGAAATTTTTTGTTTCCCATGAGACGTTCCCCAACATGGTGGGCGGGCGTACGACGGGCGGGCGGACGGCAAGACGTATACGGTACGGAACGTGCAATGACCACTAGTGGAAAACGGGCCTTTGGCCAGGACCCTTTAGTCCCGGCCTCCATCTGGGCCGGGACTAAAGGCCCGGCCACGTCGCCCCAAAATCGCAATGCCGCCCACGAGGCTTTGGTCCCGGCCCGTAAGGAGCCTTTAGTCCCGGTTTGTATCTCAAACCGGGACTAAAGGGCTACGCGGTGTGCAGCCCGCATGTGCGCCACCTTTTGTCCCGGTTTGTGTCTCAAACCGGGACTAAAGTCCTCTGCCTATATATATTGGCCACAGCCCCCCTCTCCCCTCTTCCTTGCATTTTTCTTGGATGGAAGAGTGTGGGTGTGTGCTAGCTCTCCATTTTTCTTGGATGCAGTAGAGGTGTTTGTTAAAATGTGTGTTAGAGCGATGCCGCTTCAGTTCACCGAACACAACTACGATATGAGATGCCCGAGCCGCGCTTAAACCTCCTCCTCTTTATTTCTACTTATTCTAAAAGGTTAGCAACTATATTTCCTCGTTTAGACCGTGTGGTACTAATTTATAGGATCGTGATTGTATTTGATATACTGTCGTATAACGCAGATGAGCCATCCATGGATGTACGGGGATCGACGCACAACCGCTTACACAGAAGGCGTGCATTCTTTTCGAGATGCAGCCGATGCGAACAAGCATGGTGGTGGCTATATGTTTTGTCCATGTGTTGAATGTCGGAATGAGAAAGATTACACTTCCTCAAGAGTCATTCAGAGCCACCTGCTTCGGTCTGGTTTTATGTCGGGCTATAATGTTTGGACCAAGCACGGAGAAAGAGGGGTTATGATGGAAGATGACGATGAAGAAGAAGAGAACGATGATGACAACTACCGATCTATGTTCCCTGAGTATGCTGATACCGGAATGGAAAAGAATGAAGAAGAAGATCAGGATGAAGAACGGGAACCAGATGAGCCCGCTGATGATCTTGGCCGGGTCATTTTTGATGCACAGCGAGGTTGCGACACAGAAAAGGAGAGGTTGCAGTTCGAGCAGATGTTACAGGACCACAACAAATTGTTGTACCCAACTTGTGAAGATGGCCAGAAGAAGCTGGGCAGCACACTGGAATTGCTGAAGTGGAAGGCAGAGACCGGTGTGACTGACTCGTCATTCGAAAAGTTGCTGGTACTGATGAAGAAGATGCTTCCAAGAAAGAACGAATTGCCCGCCAGCACGTACGAAGCAAAGAAGCTTGTCTGCCCTCTAGGATTAGACGTGCAGAAGATACATGCATGCCCTAATGACTGCATACTCTACCGCGGTGAGAAGTACGAGAATATGGATAAATGCCCGGTATGCACTGCATTGCGGTATAAGATCAGAAAAGATGACCCTGGTGATATTGAGGGCGAGCCACCCAGGAAGAGGGTTCCTGCCAAGGTGATGTGGTATGCTCCTATAATACCACGGTTGAAACGTCTGTTCAGAAATAAAGATCATGCGAAGTTGTTGCGATGGCACATGGAAGATCGTATGAAAGCCGATAAGTTGAGGCACACCGCTGATGGTCGGCAGTGGAGAAAAATCGAGAGAGAGTTCCCGAGATTTGCAGGTGACGCAAGGAACTTATGGTTTGGTCTGAGTATAGATGGCATGAATCCTTTTGGGGAGCAGAGTTGCATTCACAGCACCTGGCCCTTTACTCTATGTATCTACAACCTTCCTCCTTGGTTGTGCATGAAGCGGAAGTTCATTATGATGCCAGTGCTTATCCAAGGTCCAAAGCAACCCGGCATAGATATTGATGTGTACCTAAGGCCATTAGTTGATGAACTTTTACAGCTGTGGGCCGAACCAGGTGTATGTGTGTGGGACGAGCACAAACAAGAGGAATTTGACCTTCGAGCGTTGCTTTTTGTAACCATCAATGATTGGCCTGCTCTTAGTAACATTTCAGGACAGTCAAACAAGGGATACAATGCATGCACGCACTGTTTGGATCAGATAGAAAGTATATATCTGGACAAATGTAGGAAGAATGTGTACCCGTACAATCGTCGTTTTCTTCCGCCCAAGCATCCCTTAAAGAAAAAAGGCAAGCATTTCAATGGCAAGGCAGAACCCCGAGGGAAGCCTGTCATCCGTACTGGTGCTGAAATATTTGATATGGTCAAAGATTTAATAGTAATCTTTGGAAAGGGTCCTGGCAGCCAACCTATTCCTAACGGCCCTGATAAGTGCGTACCCATGTGTAAGAAGAAATTTATATTTTGGGAGCTACCCTACTGGGAAGTCCATGAGGTCCGCTCGGCAATCGACGTGATGCATCTGACGAAGAATCTCCACGTGAATATTCTAGGCTTCCTGGGCTTGTATGGGAAGTCAAAAGATACACCGGAAGCACGGGACGACCAGGAACGTCATAAAGGAAGAGATGGCATGCATCCAGGGAAGTTTCAAGGGCGTTCCAGCTACGCTCTTACTAAGGAAGAGAAGGAAATCTTCTTTGAACTCCTTTTTAGTATCAAGGTCCCAACTGGCTTCTCGTCGAATATAAAGGGAATCGTAAATATGAAAGACAATAAATTCCAAAACCTAAAGTCTCATGACTGCCACGTGCTTATGACGCAATTGCTTCCGGTTGCATTGAGGGGAATTCTACCGGAAAATGTTCGCCTGGCAATTGTGAAGGTATCTGCATTCCTCAATGCAATTTCTCAGAAGGTAATCGATCGAGAAAGTCTATCAGGGTTACAGATTGATGTGGTCCAATGTCTGGTCAGCTTTGAGTTGTTGTTCCCTCCATCCTTCTTCAATATAATGACACACCTCCTAGTTAACCTAGTCGAAGAGATTAGAATTCTCGGTTCTGTGTTTCTACACAATATGTTCCCCTTCGAGAGGTTCATGGGAGTCTTAAAGAAATATGTTCGTAACCGTGCTAGGCCAGAAGGAAGCATCTCCAAGGGCTATGGAACAGAGGAGGTCATTGAGTTTTGTGTGGACTTTCTTCCTGACCTTAAGCCGATTGGTGTTCCTGAATCTCGGTATGAGGGTAGGCTGACAGGAAAAGGCACACTAGGAAGGAAAGCAAAAGTATGTATGGACGGGCATTCTTTCTCTCAAGCACACTACATAGTTCTACACAATTCCACCGTGGTGGCTCCGTATATCGTGAGACACAAGAATATTCTACGCTCCGAAAACCCGGGGAAGGCTGACTCTTGGATTAAAGGGGAACACGAGAAGACTTTCGGCAGTTGGTTGCAGATACATCTCATGAATGACGACACTTTTGGAGATCAGATGTACTGTTTGGCCAGGCCATCATCTTCGACTATATGTAGTTTCCAAGGGTATGAGATAAATGGGAATACATTTTACACGGTTGCCCAAGATAAAAAGAGCACCAACCAAAATAGTGGTGTCTGCTTTGATGCAACAGACGATAATGGGCACTGTTTGGAAACATATTACGGGTACATAGAGGAGATATGGGAACTTGACTATGGACCTAGTTTTAAGATCCCTTTATTTCGGTGCAAATGGGTGAAGCTGACAGGAGGCGGGGTAGTTGTACACCAAAAGTACGGCATGAAAACAGTGGATCTCAACAATCTTGCGTACATGGACGAACCATTTGTCCTAGCCAATGATGTCGCTCAGGTTTTCTATGTGAAGGACATGTCTACAAAAACGAGAAAAAGAAATCAGCAAAAGAAGATATCGTCCGATGATCCAAAACGCCACATAGTTCTTTCAGGGAAAAGAAACATCATGGGAGTAGATGATAAGACAGATGTGTGAGTAGATTATAATAAGTTTCATGAAATTCCACCCTTCAAAGTGAAAACTGACCCAAGCATCCTACTGAATGATGAAGATTCTCCATGGCTACGACCCAGAAGAAAACAGAAATAATAGATAGGAATATTGGTGCAATAATGTAATAATGTATTAAACCTTTTATGTAATGCATGTATGGAATGTACTAAACCTTTTAGTTTTGAATTATTTATTCAATTTCAAACACTTTTCATTATCATAGTTTTGTCAAATTCTCAAATATGCAAAAAGAATTTTAATAAACATAGTTTTTAATTGAAAATAACAAAATAGTTAATAGTTTGGATAGTCAAAATAATTAATTTTGAAAATAGAAAATAGTTTTGAATTATTTATCCAATTTAATACACTTTTCATTATCATAGTTTTGTCAAATTCTCAAACATGCAATAGAAAAGGTTGTCTACCCGGGGTGTCGTCAATTTCTTCCGACCAATCATACCGTAAGAAAGAAAGGCAAGCATTTCAACGGTGTGGCAGATCACCGGAAGAAGCCTAACCTCCCTACTGGTGATGAGTTATTGGCTATGGTCAAGGATTTGGATCAAATAGTAATCTTTGGAAAGGGTCCCGGTGGTCAATCTGTTCCAAAAGATGACGTTACCGGACACGTGCCCATGTGGAAAAAGAAATCTTTATTTTGGGAGCTACCCTATTGGAAACACCTAGAGGTCCGGTCTTCAATCGACGTGATGCACGTGACGAAGAATCTTTGTGTGAACCTGCTAGGCTTCCTGGGAGTGTATGGAAAGACAAAAAAATGAAATCCCTTTGTAACAGGTGAGTTCTCGTTCGAAACCCTGATACTTCGAGAGACTGTCCGTTTTGTACACGAAGTGCATCCAGTTTTTGCTGTAACCCTCTCGACTTTTTAGCACATGCTATGTGGGTGAAATGATGATACCATGCCAGCTTTCAACATTTTCAGAGTTCATTTGTAGTGCTTTTCAATTTCAGGGTCAACTAGCTAGCTCAAAGAAAAATAAGTAAATGCACGAAAAATACCAAATGAAGTCAGAAATTGTTGAAAATTTGTGATGTGCCCTTGAATGGTGCATTTTGAACACACAAAAAGTATGGAGTTCAAATAAGTTCAAAAAAATGAAATCCCTTTGTAACAGATGAGTTCTCATTCGAAACCCTCATACTTCGAGAGAGATTGTCCGTGTTGTACACGAAGTGCATCCAGTTTTTGCCGTAACCCTCTCAACTTTTTAGCACATGCTTTGTGGGTGAAATGATGATACCATGCCAACTTTCAGCATTTTCAGATTTCATTTGTTGTGCTTATCAATTTCAGGATCAATTAGCTAAAAAAAAGTAAATGCACGAAAAATACCAAATGAAGTCGGAAATTGTTGAAAATTTGTGATGTGCCTTTGAATGGTGCATTTTGAACACACAAAAAGTATGGAGTTGAAATAAGTTCAAAAAATGAAATCCCTTTGTAACAGATGAGTTCTCGTTCGAAACCGTGATACTTCGAGAGAGATTGTCCGTTTTGAACACGAAGTGCATCCAGTTTTTGTCGTAACCCTCTCAACTTTTTAGCACATGCTGTGTGGGTGAAATGATGATACCATGCCAACTTTCAACATTTTCAGATTTCATTTGTAGTGCTTCTCAATTTTAGGATCAACTAGCTCAAAAAAATAATTAAATGCACGAAAAATACCAAATGAAGTCAGAAATTGTTGAAATTTTGTGATGTGCCTTTGAATGATGCTTTTTGAACACACAAAATGTATGGAGTTCAAATAAGTACAAAAAATGAATTCCCTTTGTAACAGATGAGTTCTCGTTCGAAACCCTCATACTTCGAGAGAGATTGTCCGTTTTGTACACGAAGTGCATCCAGTTTTTGCCGTAACCCTCTCAACTTTCTAGCACATGCTATGTGGGTGAAAATGATGATACCATGCCAACTTTCAACATTTTTAGAGTTCATTTGTAGTGATTTTCAATTTCAGGGTCAACTAGCTCAAAAAAAAAAAGTAAATTCACGAAAAATATCAAATGAAGTCAGAACTTTCATAAAGTTTTTTTTGTTAAAATACTTAATAGAAAACAAAAAAAAGAGCCAACTAAAAAGAATCAACTAAAATATTAACTAAAATGAATGAATTAAAAATAATTAACTAAAATTATCAAAGTGCTTATTTGTTGGAAAGAATCAAGTAAAACATTAACTAAAAAGAAACAAAAAAAGATCAACTCAATAGAAAACTAAAATAGAAGAGAACAAAAAATATTTAATAGCAAAGAATTAAAATATAAACTAGGACTAAAAATTATTAAAGTAAAAAAATGCCGCTTATTGGGCCATCACGGCCTGCATACGACTAGAAACCCTACCCGACAGGTGGGCCAGGATGCAGGCCCGTGGGCCCAATAGGCCCAACATGCAGTGAGAGGAGAATTAGGCCCATAGGTCTGCAATAGAGAGAAGCTCAATTGAGCAAGGCGCGACAATGCTTATAAAGCACTGCCAGCGCCCCTCGCTAGGCGAGGTGGGACTAAAGGTTGCCCTGTGTCGCACCGGAGCCAGCCCAGGTCTTTAGTCCCGGCAGTGCTTATAAAAAACAAAATAAATAGAGCAAAGAACAAAACAGAAATAATGGAAAAAATTGAAACTATATGAGAATTTATAGAGAAAATTCAACCTAAATTCAAAGTGACCTCACTTTGAATTTAGGTTGAATTTTGTCCATAATTTCAAATATATTTTCAATTTTTAAATTTACAGTCTGTTTAGGCCCGTAAGCCTGCTTTAGAGAGGAGCTCGACACGGTTGGCACAACGGGGCTTATAAACCAGTGGCGGCTCCTCTCGACAAGCGAGGTGGGACTAAACTTTGGAATGCCGCCAGCCCAAGCCTTTAGTCCCGGTTCGTGGCACGAACCGTGACTAAAGACACCCTTTAGTCCCGGGTGGAGCCACGACCCGGGACTAAAGCCCCTCGTTTCCCGCCTCCTCGCCTGCCGAAAAGGGGTCTTTAGCCCCGGGTCACGGCTAGACCCGGGACTAAAGGGTGTCTTTAGTCCCGGTTCTAGCCCCGACCCGGGACTAAAGCTCCGCCTATATAAGCGGGAGTTGGAAATTTCCAACCCATCTCCTCTCGTTTTCTTCCTCCTCTCGCTCTCGCCTGCGCACCGCACGACGACGCGATTGACGCCGCCAGGCTGCCAGACCTCCGCCTCGCTCTCGCCGTCGTCGACACCCGCGTCCTCCCCCCCTCTCCTCCACCCCCCCCCCCCCCCGCTCCAAGCACCGCCGGTCGACCCCCTCCCCTCCCACTCCGGTAAGCCCCCCACCCCCTCCTCCCCATGCCGAACCCGAAGGACGAGCCGCCGACTCCCGCCGGCGGGGACGCCACCGCCGTCGTCGTGCCGTTCGGCCCGGCGGTGTATATCTCATGGAAGTAGAAGAGGAGGAGGAGAAGTAGAAGAAGAGGAGGAGGAGTAGAAGAAGAGGAGAAGAAAAGGAAGAAGAGGAGGAGGAGAAGAATATTTTTTTTGTCATTTAATTCCTATTGTTATTAGGTTTGTGCTAGATTATTAGGGTTAGTAATATTTAGACTTAGGTTAGGGTTACAAGAAGAAGAAAGATGAACAAAAATAAGAAAATAAGATTAGGAAAAAGGAAAATAAGAAGAGGAGGACAAGAAAAGAAGAAAAAGGAGAATAAGAAGAGGAGGAGAGGAGAAGAAGAGGAAAAATAGAAGAAGAGGAGAAGTAGAAGAAAAATAGGAGAAGAAGAAGCGGAGAAGAAAATAAGAAAGAAGAAGAAGAAGAAGAAGAAGAAGAATAAGAAAAGGAAGAAGAAGAAGAGGAGAAGAAGAAATAGGTTAGCTAGTGTGCTAGGTTAAATCACTTAAGCATATAAATTAGTGTTAATTAGGTTAGTGTTAGCTAGTTTAAGGCTATGTAAATTTAAGTAAGTTAGTTTAGGGTCGGTCCATGGCTTCATCATTACCTGGTAGTAACAAACGCATGGCGCTATCAAGCTCTCGAAAGTTGTTTTGGACTGATAGAATAATTCTTTTTTGGTACAAAGTTCAACAAAGTCCTTCCAAATAGCGATATTCGGATGGCTCTTTTTGAACTGCGTACCAAAAAGCTAATTATCCTATTCGGGATTCCGTTACAAAACAACTTTATAAAGCTTCATAGCATCATGCTCCTATTTGTTTTTTAAAACAATACAATTGCAGATGCTTACATACATGAATGCTTACAATATATAGTTGAACTAGTTGATTTAATAAAACTACTTTATTTTACTATATATACAATTAGTTTATTTTTAGCAAGAAAATTAATAGAACTAGTTTATTTTTTTAGTTCATTTTACGATGCCTATCCCGCATCCTCGTCGTCGACTCGGCGGAGGACACCTGCTTGATCAGAGGGGCCATGTCCGGGACTGGGCTCCGCCCGACTGGTATTGGGAGGTGCTACCTTCCGGGGGGCGTAGGTTGGTGAGGAGCCAGCCCGTTGTTGACCTGATCCTTGTTTGGCGGCGGTCGCGTGGGCCAGTGACGGTGCCGAGGCTTCCGGACACCGCGGAGGTGGTACGTCACCGTGTGAGCGAGGAGGATGAGCACGTCCGTCGCTACATGGTTGCGTTGGAGGGCAGGTTCGACCATACCTGGCAGGTTCTTCAGGGATCTCACTGGAGCTATGATCCTGTGATGGTTCCTTCTCTTTGGATGTCCATCGCCCGCGACAACACCCGTCGGGCGCTACGATTCTAGCTGTATTAGTGATGCTATATGTATGATAGTATTCGAGGAGTATTAGTGATAATATTCGACGATGTACGGACAGAAGAGATGATGTAGTTTTGCTTATAATTGAATGCATGCTACTTTTAATACTACTTTATTTTATGATTTGGTTTTGCTTATTGAATGCTCAAATTGGAAAAGTACTCCTACTTTGAATACTATCATAGAGAGCACTATGCAGAAATCTAGGAGTCCCGGGTGGAGCCACGACTCGGGACTAAAGTTGTTTTGGAACGGAGTTCCTGATAGAATAATTCTTTTTTGGTACAAAGTTTAACAAAGTCCTTTGACACTAGACAATGTGACATATAGAAGGGTAGATGAGATCAGGAAAAATAGGATCATTTTCTACACATCTAGAATGTCGCCATTTTGTTAAATCCTTAAAGGTTAAGAGAATCCGTTAGACATATTTTAGAGTTTAGGTTCTAGCCAAGACCCGGGACTAAAGGTCCTCCTATATAAAACGACACTTCGAAGTTTCCAACCCCTCTTATATAGTTTGTTAATTTATTAGTTAATCAAATGTCCGTTTTTTGCAGAACTATGGATCCACATATCAGGAACCTCGAAGAGGAAGAACTTCTCGAAGATATAATCAAAGACGGCCCCGACGTTGAACCAGCTGAATCTCCGTCGTCATATCTAAACCCCTCCGGATATGGAATGGAGGTCGACCGACACGAAGATGAAGCCGATGGGGCAGGAGATAGGTCCAATGACGGAGAAGGTGATAGCTCCACTGATGGAGAAGCCGGTGGAGAAATAATAATGTCTGGCGAGGTATACATATGAAGTTCGACAATCACTTGTAATATGTGAAAAATATTGGAGATAGCTCTATATTGTATACATATACATTCATTTGACGAATGTTTCTCCCTCTTAGGCCTCCACAACGAGCAAAGCTACGAAACGAGGCCCGACTAAAAAGTTGGATGCACGGACGCATTACACCTTTGAGGTGATATTGCCTACGGGCGAACCCAAGCTTCCTAAGAATGCTGCTGACACATTCAAGAAGCAATGCGGAGTTCTCGTTAGGGATCACGTCCCGATCAGCGTTCGGGAGTGGAACAAGCGCAAAGGGGCAGCCGATAGTGACTATGTCGCCGAAAGGTACAAAGATAATCTTTGGAATGATCTCATGTCACATTTCAACCTGCCAGAATGTGAGAATGAAGACGCCAAAAAAAACTGAGGGCCAAAGTCAAGCAGTGGACTCTAACGAAGATGGCCAAACTGTTCCGTAGCTGGAAGAAGAAGCTATGGAAAAACTATCGGAAGACAAAGAAAGTGCTAGTATTCGAGGGGTATCTAGCCAAGCACGCGAATCACTAGAAAGCATTTCAAGAGTACAAGGAGTCAGAAGATGCCAAGGCATTATCAGAAAAGAACAAGAAAAATGCCGACAAGAAGAAATATCACCACACGCTAGGGCCAGGGGGCTATGAGACTGCCATCCCAAAGTGGGATAAGAAAGAGCAAGATCTGCTAGCTAAAGGCATCATACCTGAACCCATCCGTGATGAGTGGGAATTGAGAGCAAGAAATTGGTTCCTTGCGCATGGTGGTGTTGGAATTATGCCCTAGAGGCAATAATAAATGTATAGTTATTATTATAATTCCTGTATCAAGATAATAGTTTATTATCCATGCTATAATTGTATTGAATGAAGACTCATTTACATGTGTGGATACATAGACAAAACACCGTCCCTAGCATGCCTCTAGTTGGCTAGCCAGTTGATCAATGATAGTCAGTGTCTTCTGATTATGAACAAGGTGTTGTTGCTTGATAACTGGATCACGTCATTGGGAGAATCACGTGATGGACTAGACCCAAACTAATAGACGTAGCATGTTGATCGTGTCATTTTGTTGCTACTGTTTTCTGCGTGTCAAGTATTTATTCCTATGACCATGAGATCATATAACTCACTGACACCGGAGGAATGCTTTGTGTGTATCAAACGTCGCAACGTAACTGGGTGACTATAAAGATGCTCTACAGGTATCTCCGAAGGTGTTAGTTGAGTTAGTATGGATCAAGACTGGGATTTGTCACTCCGTGTGACGGAGAGGTATCTCGGGGCCCACTCGGTAATACAACATCACACACAAGCCTTGCAAGCAATGTAACTTAGTGTAAGTTGCGGGATCTTGTATTACGGAACGAGTAAAGAGACTTGCCGGTAAACGAGATTGAAATAGGTATGCGGATACTGACGATCGAATCTCGGGCAAGTAACATACCGAAGGACAAAGGGAATGACATACGGGATTATACGAATCCTTGGCACTTAGGTTCAAACGATAAGATCTTCGTTGAATATGTAGGATCCAATATGGGCATCCAGGTCCCGCTATTGGATATTGACCGAGGAGTCTCTCGGGTCATGTCTACATAGTTCTCGAACCCGCAGGGTCTGCACACTTAAGGTTCGACGTTGTTTTATGCGTATATGAGTTATATGGTTGGTTACCGAATGTTGTTCGGAGTCCCGGATGAGATCACGGACGTCACGAGGGTTTCTGGAATGATCCGGAAACGAAGATTGATATATAGGATGACCTCATTTGATTACCGGAAGGTTTTCGGAGTTACCGGGAATGTACCGGGAATATCGAATGGGTTCCGGGAGTTCACCGGGGGGGGGGGGGGGGGGGGCAACCCACCCGGGGAAGCCCATAGGCTTTTGAGGAGACACACCAGCCCTTAGTGGGCTGGTGGGACAGCCCACAAGTGGTCTATGCGCCAAGGAAGAAAAATCAGGAGGAAAAGAAAAAAAAGGAGGAGGTGGGAAGGGAGGAGGACTCCCTCCCACCAAACCTAGTCCAACTCGGTTTGGGGGGGGGGGGAGAGTCCTCCCCCTTGGACTCGGCCGACCCCCTTGGGGCTCCTTGAGCCCCAAGGCAAGGCCCCCTCCCTCCCACCTATATATACGGACGTTTTAGGGCTGATTTGAGACGACTTTTCCACGGCAGCCCGACCACATACCTCCACGGTTTTTCCTCTAGATTGCGTTTCTGCGGAGATCGGGCGGAGCCCTGCTGAGACAAGGTCATCACCAACCTCCGGAGCGCCGTCACGCTGCCGGAGAACTCTTCTACCTCTCCGTCTCTCTTGCTGGATCAAGAAGGCCGAGATCATCGTCGAGCTGTACGTGTGCTGAACGCGGAGGTGCCGTCCGTTCGGTACTAGATCGTGGGACTGATCGCGGGATTGTTCGCGGGGCGGATCGAGGGATGTGAGGACGTTCCACTACATCACCCGCGTTCTCTAACGCTTCTGCTGTACGGTCTACAAGGGTACGTAGATCACTCATCCCCTCTCGTAGATGGACATCACCATGATAGGTCTTCGTGCGCGTAGGAAAATTTTTGTTTCCCATGCGACATTCACCCACAGTGGAATCATGAGCTTGGTTCATGCGTAGATGTCTTCTCGAGTAGAACACAAAAGTTTTGTGGGCGGTGATGTGCGTTTTGCTGCCCTCCTTAGTCTTTTCTTGATTCCGCGGTATTGTTGGATTGAAGCGGCTTGGACCGACATTACTCGTACGCTTACGAGAGACTGGTTTCATCGTTACGAGTAACCCCCTTTGCTCAAAGATGACTGACAAGTGTCGGTTTCTCCAACTTTAGTTGAATCGGATTTGACCGAGGAGGTCCTTGGATGAGGTTAAATAGCAACTCATATATCTCCGTTGTGGTGTTTGCGTAAGTAAGATGTGATCCTACTAGATACCCTTGGTCACCACGTAAAACTTGCAACAACAAAATTAGAGGACGTCTAACTTGTTTTTGCAGGGTATGATTGTGATGTGATATGGCCAACGATGTGATGTGATATATTGGATGTATGAGATGATCATGTTGTAATAGAAATATCGACTTGCACGTCGATGGTACGACAACCGGCAGGAGCCATAGGGTTGTCTTTATACTAACGTTTGTGCTTGCAGATGCGTTTACTATTTTGCTAGGATGTAGCTTTAGTAGTAATAGCATAAGTAGCACGACAACCCCGATGGCAACACGTTGATGGATGATCATGGTGTGGCGCCGGTGACAAGAAGATCGTGCCGGTGCTTTCGTGATGGAGATCAAGAAGCACGTGATGATGGCCATATCATGTCACTTATGAATTGCATGTGATGTTAATCCTTTTATGCACCTTATTTTGCTTAGAACGACGGTAGCATTATGAGGTGATCTCTCACTAAAATTTCAAGACGAAATTGTGTTCTCCCCGACTGTGCACTGTTGCTACAGTTCGTCGTTTCGAGACACCACGTGATGATCGGGTGTGATAGACTCAACGTTCACATACAACGGGTGCAAAACAGTTGCGCACGCGGAACACTCGGGTTAAGCTTGACGAGCCTAGCATGTGCAGACATGGCCTCGGAACACATGAGACCGAAAGGTCGATCATGAATCATATAGTTGATATGATTAGCATAGGGATGCTTACCACTGAAACTATACTCAACTCACGTGATGATCGGACTTGGGATAGTGTAAGTGGATCATGAACCACTCAAATGACTAGAGAGATGTACTTTTTGAGTGGGAGTTTAGCATATAATTTGATTAAGTTGAACTCTAATTATCTTGAACATAGTCTAAAGTCCACTTTGAATATATTTGTGTTGTAGATCATGGCTCACGCGACAGTCGTCCTGAATTTTAATACGTTCCTAGAGAAAGCTAAATTGAAAGATGATGGAAGCAACTTTGTAGACTGGGCTCGTAATCTTAAGCTAATATTACAAGCTGGGAAGAAGGATTATGTCCTTAATGCTGCGCTAGGAGATGAACCACCCGCTACGGCTGATCAGGATGTTAAGAACGCTTGGTTAGCACGTAAGGAGGACTACTCGATAGTTCAATGTGCAGTCTTGTATGGCTTAGAACCGGGACTTCAACGTCGCTTTGAGCGTCATGGAGCATTTGAGATGTTCCAGGAGTTGGAGTTTATCTTTCAGAAGAACGCCCGGATCGAGAGGTATGAGACCCCCGATAAATTCTATGCTTGCAAGATGGAGGAAAACTCGTCTGTCAGTGAACATGTGCTCAAAATGTCTGGGTAATCAAACCGTCTAGCTGAGCTGGGGATTGAACTCCCGCAAGAAGCAATCACTGACAGAATCCTTCAATCACTGCCGCCAAGCTATAAAGGCTTTGTGTTGAACTACAACATGCAAGGGATGAACAAGTCTCCCGGCGAGTTGTTTGCGATGCTGAAAGTCGCAGAGTCTGAACTCCGTAAAGAGCATCAAGTGTTTCTGGTGAGCAAGACCACTAGTTTCAAGAGAAACGGCAAAGGCAAGAAGGGCAATTCGAAGAAGAGCGGCAAGCTTGTTGCCAATCTGCCGAAGAAACCCAAGGCTGGACCTAAGCCTGAAACAGAGTGCTTCTATTGCAAGGGTATGGGTCACTGGAAGCGCAATTGCCCCAAGTATCTGGCAGATAAGAAGGCGGGCAAAGAAAAATCAGGTATATTTGATATACATGTTATTGATGTGTACTTAACCGGCTCTTGTAGTAGTGCCTGGGTATTTGATACCGGTTCTGTTGCTCATATTTGCAACTCGAAGCAGGAACTGCGGAATAAACGAAGGCTGGCGAAAGACGAAGTGACGATGCGCGTAGGAAATGGTTCCAAGGTTGATGCAATCGCCGTCGGCACAGTGTCACTTCAGCTACCATCGGGATTAGTGATGAACTTAAATCGTTGTTATTTAGTGCCTGCGTTGAGCATGAACATTATATCTGGATCTTGTTTATTGCGAGACGGTTACTCTTTTAAGTCTGAGAATAATGGTTGTTCTATTTCTATGAGTAACATCTTTTATGGTCATGCACCGAATGTGAGAGGATTGTTCATATTGAATCTTGATAGCGATACACATATACATAACATTGAGACCAAAAGAGTTAGAGTAAACAATGATAGCGCCATATTTTTGTGGCACTGCCGCTTGGGTCATATTGGTGTAAAGCGCATGAAGAAACTCCATGCTGATGGACTTTTGGAGTCACTTGACTTTGATTCACTTGACACGTGCGAACCATGCCTCATGGGCAAGATGACTAAGACTCCGTTCTCCGGAACAATGGAGCGTGCAAGTGACTTGTTGGAAATCATACATACCGATGTGTGTGGTCCAATGAGCGTAGAGGCACGCGGCGGATATCGTTATTTTCTCACCTTCACTGACGATTTAAGTAGATATGGTTATGTCTACTTGATGAAGCACAAGTCTGAAACATTTGAAAAGTTCAAGCAATTTCAGAGTGAAGTGGAAAATCATCGTAACAAGAAGATCAAGTTCCTACGGTCTGATCGTGGGGGTGAATTGGTTCTCACTTAAGACAATGTGGAATTGTTTCGCAGTTAACACCGCCTGGAACACCACAGCATAATGGTGTGTCCGAACGTCGTAATCGTACTTTGTTAGAGATGGTGCGATCTATGATGTCTCTTACTGATTTGCCGTTATCATTTTGGGGTTATGCATTAGAAACAGCTGCATTCACTTTAAATAGGGCACCATCAAAATCCGTTGAGACGACACCATACGAACTGTGGTATGGCAAAAGGCCAAAGTTGTCGTTTCTTAAAGTTTGGGGATGTGATGCTTATGTCAAAAAGCTTCAGCCTGAAAAGCTGGAACCCAAAGCGGAAAAGTGCGTCTTCATAGGTTACCCAAAAGAGACAGTTGGGTACACCTTCTATCTCAAAACCGAGGGCAAAGTGTTTGTTGCTAAAAACGGAACTTTTCTCGAGAAGGAGTTTCTCTCGAGAGAATTGAGTGGGAGGAAGATAGAACTTGACGAGGTTGTCGAACCTCTCATCCCTCTGGATGGTGGCGCAGGGCAGGGGGAAACCTCGATGCCGGTTGAGGAGGAAGTTAATGATTATGATCATTAAACTCCAGTTCAAGTTTCTGTTGAACCACGCAGGTCGACGAGATCACGCGCTGCTCCAGAGTGGTATGGTAATCCCGTCTTATCAATCATGTAGTTAGACAACAATGAACCTGCAAGCTATGAAGAAGCTATGGTGGGCCCAGATTCCAACAAATGGCTAGAAGCCATGAAATCCGAGATAGGATCCATGTATGAGAACAAAGTGTGGACTTAGGAGATACTACCTGAGGGCCGCAAGGCTATTCAGAACAAATGGATCTTTAAGAAGAAGACGGACGCTGACGGTAATGTGACCGTTTATAAAGCTCGACTTGTGGCAAAGGGTTTTTCACAAGTTCCAGGAGTTGACTACGATGAGACTTTCTCACCCGTAGCGATGCTTAAGTCCGTCAGAATCATGTTAGCAATAGCTGCATTTTTCGATTATGAAATCTGGCAGATGGATGTCAAAACGGCGTTCCTTAACGGTTTCCTTAAGGAAGAATTGTATATGATGCAACCCGAAGGTTTTGTCGATCCTAAATATGCTGACAAGGTGTGCAAGCTCAAGCGATCCATTTATGGACTGGTGCAAGCATCTCGGAGTTGGAACAAACGCTTTGATGAGGTGATCAAAGCATTTGGGTTTATACAAGTGGTTGGAGAATCTTGTATTTACAAGAAAGTGAGTGGGAGCTCTGTGGCGTTTCTGATATTATATGTGGATGACATATTACTGATTGGAAACAACGTAGAGCTTTTGGAGACCATAAAAGGTTACTTGAATAAAAGTTTCTCTATGAAGGACCTAGGAGAAGCTGCTTACATACTAGGCATTAAGATCTATAGGGATAGATCAAAATGCCTGATAGGACTTTCACAAAGCACATACCTTGATAAAGTTTTGAAGAGGTTCAAAATGGAACAGTCCAAGAAAGGGTTCTTGCCAGTTTTACAAGGTACGAGATTGAGTAAGACTCAGTGCCCAGCAACCGATGAAGATAGAGAGCATATGCGCTCCGTCCCCTATGCTTCAGCCATAGGTTCTATCATGTATGCGATGCTGTGCACTAGACCGGATGTTAGCCTGGCCATAAGTATGGCAGGTAGGTTCCAGAGTAATCCAGGAGTGGATCACTGGATAGCGGTCAAGAATATCCTGAAGTACCTGAAAAGGACTAAGGAGATGTTTCTCGTGTATGGAGGTGACGAAGAGCTCGCCGTAAAAGGTTACGTCGATGCAAGCTTTGACACAGATCCGGACGACTCTAAGTCGCAAACCGGATACATATTTATTCTTAATGGGGGTGCAGTAAGCTGGTGCAGTTCCAAGAAAAGCGTCGTAGCAGATTCTACATGTGAAGCGGAGTACGTGGCTTCCTCGGAGGCGGCTAAGGAGGGTGTCTGGATGAAGCAGTTCATGACGGATCTTGGAGTGGTGCCAAGCGCACTGAATCCAATAACCTTGTTCTGTGACAACACTGGTGCCATTGCCTTAGCAAAGGAACCACAGTTTCACAAGAAGACCAGACACATCAAACGACGCTTCAACCTCATCCGCGACTACGTCGAGGAAGAGGACGTAAATATATGCAAGGTGCACACGGATCTGAATGTAGCAGACCTGCTGACTAAACCTCTTCCACGGCCAAAACATGATCGACACCAGAACTGTATGGGTGTTAGATTTATTACAATGTAATTCACATGGTGATGTGAGGGCTAGATTATTGACTCTAGTGCAAGTGGGAGACTGTTGGAATTATGCCCTAGAGGCAATAATAAATGTATAGTTATTATTATAATTCCTGTATCAAGATAATAGTTTATTATCCATGCTATAATTGTATTGAATGAAGACTCATTTACATGTGTGGATACATAGACAAAACACCGTCCCTAGCATGCCTCTAGTTGGCTAGCCAGTTGATCAATGATAGTCAGTGTCTTCTGATTATGAACAAGGTGTTGTTGCTTGATAACTGGATCACGTCATTGGGAGAATCACGTGATGGACTAGACCCAAACTAATAGACGTAGCATGTTGATCGTGTCATTTTGTTGCTACTGTTTTCTGCGTGTCAAGTATTTATTCCTATGACCATGAGATCATATAACTCACTGACACCGGAGGAATGCTTTGTGTGTATCAAACGTCGCAACGTAACTGGGTGACTATAAAGATGCTCTACAGGTATCTCCGAAGGTGTTAGTTGAGTTAGTATGGATCAAGACTGGGATTTGTCACTCCGTGTGACGGAGAGGTATCTCGGGGCCCACTCGGTAATACAACATCACACACAAGCCTTGCAAGCAATGTAACTTAGTGTAAGTTGCGGGATCTTGTATTACGAAACGAGTAAAGAGACTTGCCGGTAAACGAGATTGAAATAGGTATGCGGATACTGACGATCGAATCTCGGGCAAGTAACATACCGAAGGACAAAGGGAATGACATACGGGATTATACGAATCCTTGGCACTGAGGTTCAAACGATAAGATCTTCGTAGAATATGTAGGATCCAATATGGGCATCCAGGTCCCGCTATTGGATATTGACCGAGGAGTCTCTCGGGTCATGTCTACATAGTTCTCGAACCCGCAGGGTCTGCACACTTAAGGTTCGACGTTGTTTTATGCGTATATGAGTTATATGGTTGGTTACCGAATGTTGTTCGGAGTCCCGGATGAGATCACGGACGTCACGAGGGTTTCCGGAATGATCCGGAAACGAAGATTGATATATAGGATGACCTCATTTGATTACCGGAAGGTTTTCGGAGTTACCGGGAATGTACCGGGAATGACGAATGGGTTCCGGGAGTTCACCGGGGGGGGGGGGCAACCCACCCCGGGGAAGCCCATAGGCTTTTGGGGAGACACACCAGCCCTTAGTGGGCTGGTGGGACAGCCCACAAGTGGTCTATGCGCCAAGGAAGAAAAATCAGGAGGAAAAGAAAAAAAAGGAGGAGGTGGGAAGGGAGGAGGACTCCCTCCCACCAAACCTAGTCCAACTCGGTTTGGGGGGGAGAGTCCTCCCCCTTGGACTCGGCCGACCCCCTTGGGGCTCCTTGAGCCCCAAGGCAAGGCCACCTCCCTCCCACCTATATATACGGAGGTTTTAGGGCTGATTTGAGACGACTTTTCCACGGCAGCCCGACCACATACCTCCACGGTTTTTCCTCTAGATCGCGTTTCTGCGGAGCTCGGGCGGAGCCCTGCTGGGACAAGGTCATCACCAACCTCCGGAGCGCCGTCACGCTGCCGGAGAACACTTCTACCTCTCCGTCTCTCTTGCTGGATCAAGAAGGCCGAGATCATCGTCGAGCAGTACGTGTGCTGAACGCGGAGGTGCCGTCCTTTCGGTACTAGATCGTGGGACTGATCGCGGGATTGTTCGCGGGGCGGATCGAGGGACGTGAGGACGTTCCACTACATCAACCGCGTTCTCTAACGCTTCTGCTGTACGGTCTACAAGGGTACGTAGATCACTCATCCCCTCTCGTAGATGGACATCACCATGATAGGTCTTCGTGCGCGTAGGAAATTTTTTGTTTCCCATGCGACGTTCCCCCAAGGTGGTTCGTACGACGAAGAAACAGGGGACCTCATCTGCAGTGACGGTCTTAGGATACCCAGGGAGAATTGGAAAAAGATAGTGAAAGAAATTAAGGAGGGAAAAAGACAGTTCACTGCAGATAGAGAGAAAGATTTGCTCACACTGGTCCTCGGCACTAACGAACATGGAGGACGAACGCGAGGCTTCAGTCCTTCTTACCCGTGGTGGCTTGGGTTTGCCAGAGACCAAGACACTTACAGAAGCCGAGCGAGAGCAAAGAAGCGACAGCAGGATGAGGAGAATGACAAGTTCAACCAGTTGCTTGCCAGGCTTAACGAGCAGCAGAAGCAGATTGATGAGCTTAGAGGAGTACCGCGCCAGGAAGATCCTGCACTCGATATTACCGGCGCCCCATCTAAGCGGAAAAGCAGCGTGGCTGATTCTGAGGCCCTGCCCGACGATGCACCAAGAATGATAGAGGGCGGTCCCGGCTACCCCGTGGATGGAATCAAGGAGTCAACATCATGTGAACTCCATGAGAAATTCAAGAACATATCCATGAAGGTGGCCGTCGGACAAGCTTTACCTTCTGGCCCTGATGCGCGCTCGCATGGCCGTGAGATTCCAGCTGGCTTTGCTAAAGTCGGGGTGGATGAAATCATGGCGGGGTTTCATGATATGGAGCTCGACATAGCTGGACCCGAAGATGAGAGGACACTCGGAGAAGTACTGGGTGGAGTCATCCTATGGGACAAGAACTACATCAAGCTTCCAGGCTCGGCCCCAAGGACAACACCGCCTCTGAGTCGTCGCAGGTCACCTACACCTCCATCACCTCCAAGCCCTCCACATGACGACGACCACCACAACACGAGTCCATCTCGATCACCGCCGCCAGACTTGGGTCGTCCGTCTCCGTCGCCGCCCGCTAAGGATACTAAGCGGAAGCGTGCCAGCAAGAACGCTCCGTCGATGAGTTCAAAGCAACGGAGCTCCCCAAAGCACAAACTGTCGCCCCTCCCAAAGGTACCTCTTACTAATCTTCGTATCACACCTTATGATCGTACCGACGAGCAAAATGCCAGGATAGCAAATGAACATTATGATGTGCAGATGAAAAAGAAGGAACCCGAGCCCCGCCCGGAATACACTGAGAAGCAAATAGCATATGCAAAATACTTCACGACCCTTTCATCACAGTATGACTTACACCATAAGCCTGATGACTATACACGCACATTGCAGAAGGAAGGGAAAAAGAGCAGATCACGTGCAAGTGCAAGTGGGAGCAAATCAAGTTCAACTACAAGCAAAAAAAGATCAGACGTTCCTCAGCTTGGACAACAGGCCAAACAGTCGATCCCACCCCTCAGGGTGTTACCCGAGAATGTTCCCTCTCTCGTGCAGGGGAAAGATTTGGAATTAGCAAAGAAGTGGGCGGATGAATGGGGTATCCCGGTTGAAGACGTTCTGGCTTCCCAAGACGACAGGTTACCCAAGGTTGTCGTAGCCCCTAAGCCACAGTTTGTCATGGGAGCGCCTTTGGTCAGCAAAGATGATCTCCCAACAAATATGTGTTACTTGCATACATGGTACTTAAGTGAATCAAAGAATGGTAGAACGATGATCGTGGCGAGTGTCCCACGGAAGTACTACGGCCGCCCCGAAGAAATCCATATCGACTTTGATGAACTCTTCCAGATGTACAATGCCGACGCCCTCGACAAATCGCTTATGAGTTGCTATTGTTTGTAAGTTTTTCAATTCGTTGTCTACATATAACTTGTTTAGTTATTTCAATTCATTGTCTACATATAACTTGTACTCTATTATGTAGAATGAAGATTCTGGAATGTAAAAGTAGGAACATCCTAAATATTGGGTTTATTGACCCAGATAAAATACATATAGCGACGCTAACTGATAAACCCAAGGAGACGGAGGAAAACCTTCTAAGGTTTCTAACAGATCAAAATTTCTGTGACCACATACTATTTCCATACAACTTCAAGTGAGGGTCTTTACTCTGTTGTGTCCATTCACTTATAAGTGTAATTGATAAGTTACTGACACACATATATATATATACATGTGCAACTACCATTGGATTCTGTTGGACATTCAAATTGATAAGGGAAGAGTTGATGCCTTCGACCCATTATCGAGACCCTTGGAACAGTTCCAAAGCCTGCATGACATGCTCCAAGGGTAATTTCAATCATTCTTGTGCTCTATCGGTCTTTTTCGATGATTTTCTGATATATCAATTAATGAAAAACTTAGCAAATCATTTTCCTTGTCGGTCAGGGTTTGGAAGCGGTTCAAGTGCGTGACTCCCGGTATCGAGCATGAGAAGCTGACCTTTAGAGCGGCTCAGGTAAGTAGTAGTATGATATACTTCTATGTTCAATACATTTATGATGCTAGATTATTATTTTGATTATATATATTCTATTCTCGTAAAGTGCGACCAGCAGCCACGGGGGACGCATCTATGCGGATACTATGTTTGCGAGACCATTCGCACGTTTACCTTAGAGCACAAGGATTACAGATACGACGTAAGCAATGAACATTCACACCTCTATTTTTACCCGTCATTCTTTGTTATCATGATTGATATTCATATTCATCTCCTCTTCTTATGTAGTACACGGCCATGAGGGAGAAGTACCTACCAGAGCAACGCGTGATTGCTGTTGCAGAGGAGCTTGCGACCTTTCTGAGGACGGAAGCTATAGATGACAAATGACGATTTAGTGTAGCTAGGGGCCATTACTGATGTTGGTCCATGTAATCGAATAGACGGGCTCTAGTCCCGATAATTCAGATCTCCATATAATTGTATATATATGCTCGCTTGTAAGATAAGTTAATCTTATATATATATGCATAAACATGTATATTTAGAATTATATGAAAACTAATTCCCGAACACCAAACGAGGCATCATGTTAATCTCCCGAACACCTAAACCCTAAAACCCTAAAATAAACAAAATCTGCAGAAACTCTGTAGTCCCGGTCCGTGTTAAGACCCGGGACTAAAGGGCCTGCCCCTGAGGGTGCTCCGAGGCGTCCACGTGGAGCACCTTTGGTCCCGGCTTGGAACAGGGCCGGGACTAAATGTTAGGCCTTTAGTCCCGCCTCTTTGGTTCCGGTTGGTGAATCGGGACTAAAGCCCCTTACGGGTCGGGACTATAGGCCATGTCCTCACTAGTGGACCATACTGCCTTTATACGTTTAGGGGGGTTGTACCGAAGAAGACCTTCTTAATCCAATTAGTTATTGCCAAGTCAGATTATCACGTAAACGTACGGAAACATTTACGCAGATTTAACATTGCTCGGGTATAAAATAGAGGCGGCCGCGATCTGGCGAGGTCTGTCCCGGTCCACATTTTTGAATGAATGTCCCTGTCCACATGGCGCGGGTTTGGATTTGGATTTACGGGGCGAGGCCATCGCGGGAGAGCGATTTCGTCCAGATAGGCTTGAGCAACTCCTTTCCCTTTTTGTTGTGATGCTGCGGGTTTCTTTCCATTGTTGCCCCCTCTGCTCCAATGTGCCACCTGGATTCGCTCGTAGACAAAACAACATTTTTGCTAGGAAAAAGATATATGGTATATTGAAAAATAATTATATGGCAACATAAAAATGTTGCGTTTCGTTCGCGCACTGTCGTGTGAACATCTGGACCCTCTCTCTTCTTCCTTGGGCCAATTGGCTCCCCACTTACCATTGGAACTGACCTTAGAGCTGCCACCTCCTTGCATGAGATGGCCCTTCGGCATTGTTGAGCGAGGCACCCCCCTTGGCCCGATCAAATGTCACCTCTAACGCCACCAATCAAAGACAATTTAACCTAAATGTTTTTCATCGAGTTAACGAGAATACACACCGAGGATTTTTCTTTGCTACATCCACATGATTGCTGACTTGTTTCGTTGTTTACTTAGTCATAGCTTGAAAGCAATGTATGTTAACTTGAACTAAAAATTCCCAAGTCATGTCGACTGAAAACTATGATTTGGGTTTGGAACTCCATGGAGCTTCTAGACAATGATGTTAGTTGGAAGAAAACAACGACACGGATAGGGCAATGCGTTGCAACATATCAATACAAGGGGCAACTACACAACATGTGTTATAGACACAAGAAGAAAAGAGAGCCACCCGAACTCCTCGACACCAACAACCTCAAGAAAATGATACCTAGAGTTTGCCAGGCAAGCAGTCAACGCCATCAAAAGATCTACTTAACCGAGACTAAATTGCGGACATTGGTGTGCTGCCAACGCTGTTCAACTGCACTACAAAGCTACGACCAAGCAACTAACAAAATCAAGAAGTAGATGATTAGAGACACCAGCTAGAGGACTCCGAGCCACGACCCAATAAGGATCACTAATGACAGAGAAATAGGCAAAACCATCCACCGAGATGATTTAGCTCGGTCACATACATAGAACAATTTCACTGAACCCAAGAGCGAAACCATCACAAAGGACATCGGGGAGCATTGCAACCAAAGCCTAAGGGCCTTATTTATCCAAGACCATATGGGGGGTCAAAGGGCATTTCATGGCCCAGTCCACACCACAACATCATTGTGCCATCGTAGGCAAAGAGGTGCACATAGTCGAGGCCAAGCTATAGGACATCAACACACCATGCCATGGCCAAGGCAATGTCACCGTCACTGGATCCACGCAACAGGTGGGCACTAGGCCGAGGGTAGCCGCCAAAACTCTTGCCACGACCCCAACCGTGATGGTATGACACCACACCCATGGCCACCATCTACAGATGCCATGAAACTCGTCATCGTTGGCGGAATGCTGTTGGGGCGACACTGTGTGAGAACATGGTCTAAGCACTAGCTGAGCGGACTGTACAGAAATCCTCCAATCTGGTCTGTGGAAAAATAAGGGATAGCATGAGAGTCCTAAAATTGTTTAAGGCACTTTGGTCCGAACATGTTCAGAATGTTACGGTCCGGAACTATATAAGGGAAAAATATGTGTAACCTTGCACTGGAGATGTTCTTACTATCGGCACGAAGACTCATTTTATGATTATTGTTTGGCTAAGACTAAGTGGTCTACCAGTCGAATAATACCTTGTAAAGAAAGTATAACATGGACCCCATATTTCTTCTAAACCTCAATTTGTGCGCCCGCCTACCGGCAGTAGCATTGTCAGGATGTCTATGCCGTTGCGCATTTTGAAGATGGGGCAATTAGCGTTTTCTTTGTACCCAAGCATGAGATGTTGTGCTTGCACATGCACGTCAATTTTTCTTTTCTGTTGTGGAGCACCTAAGAATTTTAATGGGACAAGTATGAACACCATTGACGGACGACACCGAAATGCTTCACATTTTGCCCCAACCGTGGTTAAAGTGTTATATATGACATAGAAAGCTACACATTTCAAACCTAAACTGTTTATTTTGAAAAAAAACATTGTAATTGAGATTTGTTTACAGCTTTGTTTATTAATTATTAAGGCCAGGGGCGAAGACAGGCCCCAGACACCTAGGACCTGGGCCCGGACGTGAGGCCTAACATACTTTGTTGACTATATTGTTATCTGAGATTGTGAGGCCCAAAACCAATGGCTGTGCTTGAAGGCGGTCCGGGCGTGCAGCCGCCCTGGCTCCGCCCCTGATTGAGGCGATGGTGCGAAATAAAAAAGGATTGTTCGGCCGTCACAGTTACTACATATTTGCCCTAATTATTAATTGCCGTTCACTTTGGCTTCAAGAGAGTTACAATAGTATTTATTTTGTTCTTGTGCTGCACCAATTCATTGACCACAAAAACGTAAGGCGTTTTGATTTAACAAATTCTTTTACGGAGCATGGCTGCTTCTGCTAGACACTAAAATGACAAAGGTTCACCAAACATATCACAACGAACATCCATGTACAGGGTACGGACAGATTACCATAAGTGTTTCCGTACCTCAGTACAAACACAGTAACGCTCAGTCTGATAATTAATAATAAAATAACCAGGCCTAAGGCCCTATCACGATCAAATCATGGAGGCAGACACGCATAAACGCGACACGGAGGCATCAATCGTCGAGCCATCCGCAGTTGCCAGGAGCAGGGGTGCGAAACAGGGCGGCAGGGGCGAAGCTAGAGATGCCGGTTGCCGCCGGTGCTGGGGCCGGCGCCAGGGATAGAGCAGGTGCAGGCTGGTCCTCCATTGTTGGATTCTCAGAATTCTTAACCACCGGTATCGTCTCTGGAACTGGTGGCGGTGCGTCGCCGTGAAGGCGCTCCTCCAACTCCACAATGCGCCGCTGCGCGTCGTCAAGGCGGCCGTAGACGTCAGTGAGCTCCTCAGCTACAGACTCGGCGACGCGGCACTGGGCTCGAGCAAGCCTTCCAAGGGCGCGCATGGCGGCTCCTTCTCCCTCAGCCATCTCCCCGTGATCCGGTGCAGTGTCGGGGACGCAGGCGTAGAGGAAGTAGCGGTACTCTGTCTCGCGAAGGTAGTCGGAGTGGGTGGCACAGAGCCGGAGCAGGGCACGGCGTGCCAGGTCTTGCACACCCATCTCAAAAGAGCAGCGGCGAATCGCCAAGTGGATGTTGGCCCGGCGCCGGGGGTGGTGCTGCTGCACTGACCGGAGTCGCAGCTGGGTGACGACTCCCGCTTGGATCCCGTCGGTCTCGTCGCGCCGGGAACGGTACCTCGGGTGCTCGTAGCCTCCCAGGGTCTGGAGAAGATTCTCCAACTCCTCCGCGTAGCCTCCGAGACGCTGGCCGACTGTCTGAGCCATCTGGTGATCACAAGGGACGGGGTAAGCTACCAAAATTTTATGAATGTGCCAAACCTGACTAACAGTGCAGCATACGTACTACTCCCTCCGTTCCTAAATATAAGTCTTTGTAGAGATTTCACTAGTGAAATACATACATATGTATATAGACATACTTTAAAGTGTACATTCAATCATTTTGCTCCGTATGTAGACACCTATTGAAACCGCTTAAAAGACTTATATTTAGGAACGGAGGGAGTAGACAGCATGGAATCAAGATACACACATGACGATTGGCGATCAATTGACAGTTTGACACGAGGTAATTAATAAATTTTATCAAAACTACACACACGCGATTCCTGCCCGGTCGGCCGGCGATCATCCATACAAGCCTACAACGCCCAGCAAAGATCCCGGACAAAAGCAGTGTCCCAAGCACACAGGCACATAAGCGAGGCAGGACAGGAGACCACATGGAAAACCGGTGGCCGGAACCGCCGGAGAACGCGGTGGATGATCTTCCGAGCGACCAACCCATCTACGCCTCGACCAAAACACTCCATAAACTCTGGGCAAATCGAATCGAATGGCATCAAAGGAGTGCACGTCGGCGCGACCAGCAAAGCGGCCAAGAACGAGAAACCTGATCCTTTGGGAAGCGACCAATCCACCATGGCCCTTGACTACGACCAGCAAAGCGGCCAAAAACGAAATGCTCACCAAAACGTCAAAATTCCTCCCCCGGAAAACACATAGAAACAGACATGGCGAAGCAAAGCAACCAAACCGAGAGGAGAGACGGCCAGCAATCAAACCGAGATTATACTATCTCTTACCGGGGCAGGCAGGGGAGGAGGAGGCGGCCGGCTAGTCCCTCTGGCCTCCGGCGACGAGAGAGTGGAGCTGAGGGAGGCGGTTCGGAAGGAAGCGACGAGAGGAGACGAATGCGGGGTAGAGGAATGGAAGCGGGGCGGGGTATAAATTGAGGCGGCCGCAGTCGGGCAGAGAGGGCGAGAGGCGTCCGTCGGGAAGGGGTGTGTCCGTTCCTTTCCATTTTTGTGATGCAGGGGGGCGAGTCCGTTGGGCGTGTGCCAGACTGCCAGACCGCCGCTCCAAGGCAAAAATGTGCTAGTGGTATACATTCATTAGGAAATAAATATATGGCATATAGATAGATAGAAAATATTTATTGGAATATGAAAACGGTTGCGCTCTTGCGCGCGCTATCGTGTGGGAAAACGTTTTGTTTTCAACCTACTCGCAGCCCTCCGATCCCCTAGGTCTTCCGGGCGAAAGCCCTAACTTTGTTGAGCGGCGACGGCGCTCACGGCGTCGTTTCCTTCTTGAAGGCGTCGCTTTGAAAACCTTGGGGCTGGATGGTGCTTGTGGGTGGTGGGCGGTGGCGGTGGTGCGGCCCTATCCTAGCATGGATTTACGCTCGCTGCTTGGAGATGGACTCGCGTAGGTGGAGGTCGTCGTTTGGCGTCATGGTGGCGTCGATGGCGGAGGCACCTGTCAAAGCTGGTACCTCAATCTGCTCTGAAGATGAACCAGTGAAAGATGATGGCGGCGACACATGTGAGTGCGTCAGACCGGTTTGTGCCCCTGACCCGGTATGTGGCTCGGTCGGGGCCTCCGGCTTTAGATGTTAGGCTTAGGTGAGAGGTTTGGGTATTTGGCTCAGCTTGCACCCCTTCATCATATGGATATGAGTAGCGGCAAATGTTGTCAAGATGACGAATTCAGACATATTATTGTACTACTTTGTAAGGTCCTCGAAAATAATCAATAAAATGATCGCACATGCATCTTCTAGATGTAGAGACCGGGGGTCATCCTCCTCCTTTTCTAAAAAAAAAGTCCACCAGGGATTGGCCGGCATCTGCAGCAGTCGTGCGAGGGGGCAGAGCTTGACGAGTGACGCTCTTGGGGGAGCAGGAGCTCGTTAGAGCTACTACCTTGGGTGCGGAGGAGGCTCGTCGGAGCTGATAGTTTGAGGGCGGAGGAGATCGGCTGTTGTTTTCAGAGGGGCTCGTCGAAGTAGTCTTCAGAAAGAGCTCATCGGAGCTATCACGTTGAGGGGTGGAGGAATTTGGCATTGAAATTGTAGGGGGCTTTTTGCTGCCTGAGTAGGTGGTATTCATGTGGGTTGGTTAGATAGGAGTTGGTAATATGTTGAGTACAACACTTAATTGATAGTGATGGCCAGCCGATTTATCATGAAAATTCTAGGTTTATTTTAGAATGGAATTCCTTGGATTCGGTTTTATGAACTACTACATAGCCTGCTCTCTCTTTTTATTTATTTATTTTGAGCTAGCAGATTACGACATGAAATCTTGATTTCTTTTGACAAAAAAATAAATAACCACTGCACGCTGGTGTTTCTTTTCAGCATCTATGCAACGACATTACATTGAGCTAGCACAACATTTGAGGTTGAGTAGTGTTAGTTCTGTTGTTCTTCACTGAATGTATGGAGTGGTGCAGCACAACATTATGGCTTTCGCAAAATTTAGTTCTGTTGTTCTTCACTGAATTGAGTAGTATTGTTGTGCAGCACATACTGATATGCATACCCATTGAGGTTGTATACTGTGGTGGTTGCCTTCTTTTATTCCTGTTGCAATGGGGTAGTGGTGCTTCATTTTCAAATCAATCCATTTTTATTTAGTGGCCTGGTTTCTTGTAGTGGCCAAATGTAGAGAGGCTTTTCATCAGGGTCTAATGGATTTATTTATTTTTGCAGCACCCATGGGTGGGTGTGGGTACTGTACATTATTTTTTTGGTTTCTATCAGTGGCATATCATTGCTTAGACAGTGGTTTCTTATGTTAGCAGTTGCGTGTTGTTTCATCAAGTAGTGGACAATAGACAGAGATTATTGGTGTTTTTACCCTGAGGTTCCAAGGCCGTTGTTGCATATGTTTTTAACAAGGTGGTATGATATGTTGTGGGTTTTTTTTTTTTTTGCAGAGCCCCAATAATGGATGATGAATGGAAGCGGCGTTTTGTATTTGTATCTCGGGTGCATCTGCACCCCGGGTGATCAGTAAAATCGTTAATATGTGACACACTTAGGTGCATGAAGTCCGTGCCAAATTTCATGAAGTTTGGACATTTCAGTAGCTTTCAGGAAAAGATAAATTTCAGGCTTGTGGAATTTTTTTGAAAACAACACTGTTCAGAGACCATTTTGTCTTTTTTGTCATGAGTTTCTCGAATTTCAAGCAGGAACCCACAAAATTCTCCACACACCTACGCACTGAATCATCTTGCATCCAAATAAGATTCACATTGTTTTTTGAATTTTTAACTATGTTTTTATTTTACTGTTCACATGGTGGAGATGAGCCCGGGCACCGAATTGAATATCCGATGATGAACAACCTACTGATGGATCATTCTGAACACGCTTTTCAGTTACCCGTTTGGGCCAGGTTGCAGAGAATCAGTTGAATGAAGATAAGAGAGGTGTCTTAAACAAGTATAGTTTTGTATCCCTGATGAATATCACCCCATTCTTTGTACTAGATGAGCTTATTGACTGGGTAGTTATTGAAATTGACCCCAAGCAGGGTATGTTCAGATATCAAAAACACACCGTGCCTCCCCATTCTAGTGCAATATATGTGTTTTTTGTGTTTTATTGTTGCATTGCTTTTCGTATTAGATAGCACATCATTTTTCTTTATCTGAATGACATGTATATTTTGCTAATTTTTTCAGTCATAACAACAAGACTATATTGCTTACGAGAGACATTTTTTCTGAAAACAATGTTACCCTGAGCCTATGCATCAAGTGATGCACATAACCATGTTTGCGAGAGACATGGTGCAAAAAATATTAATGTCCCATCCGGGACAAGGCCGGTGGAGTTGCTGAAGAGGAATGAAGCTTCTGAGTTGCCTAACATTTATCGAGTAGGGTTAAAGGCTGCAGTGAAGAATGTCATTAATGTGCTTTAGAAGGCAAGGAAAGACAATGTTGTGATCATCGAGAGGATTTGGATTATATTGTGCATCTCCCTTGTGCTAGTCTCTCGCACCAGCAACATGATACCCCTAGACTACCTTGCTAGCCTGAAGGACATGGACGAACTCAATGAGTTTGTGTGGGACGATTACACATGGATGTTACTTTGGGAGAGGTTACGAAGGGCTAGGGCAGCTAGATTTTGGATTGGTGGTTGTCTACCGATGTTTCCAGTATGCCCATTAGCCTTTTTTACCGGCACATAATGTTTCTATTTTTTTCAAGTTCATATTTTCTGCTCGCAGCAGTCATGGTCATATACCACCTTGTTTATCTATTTTCATGAATAAATGAAGATAATATACATGAACTTTTTAGAGGTGCCTCAAGCATTGGTTACTGAGCACGGGTTAAACACACTTCCGAGGGCTTCTGAAATTTCTCCCCTAGTTACGAAGGACATTGCTGAAGCGTCAAAATTGGGTTGAGGAATCTTAGGCACATAGGTAAATATCATATTTTTATTCCAAGAAGTTTCTCCTTTAGTTTTTACATGAGCAAAAATTGAGCCCAAAACATCCTTAACCTCTTTGGAGTTTATCTATTCTAGCGGGGCTTTGTTCCATTATAACGGTACGGGTTCCCTTTTCTAAGTCTTTCATCATTTTTAAAGCATCCACTGTCAAGAGCCCTAGTGAAGTGGTTATGCATCTTTTTTATCAATTGCTTATAACTTTTGGATACTTGGCATATTATTTCCTATTATATCAAGTCGTTGCATAAGATGCTCAAAAGTTATTTTCTTATTGTTCACTCTCATTGGCGGGATTCCAACTACATTTTCCATAGCATTATAAAAGCATCTAGGGAGTGACTGCCCAAGAAATTTCCTCTTGTTATGGTATCTACAATGAACTTGTACCAAGTAGTAATGCCAACATACAAAATTATAAGAAGGATTGTAAAAGACGATACAAACTTGTCTCGAGCACGTCAAGAAGTTTGTCAGCTTATTGTCTTGCCAGTTACAAGATTAAATAGCATGGTATGGCAGGAATTTATAGATAGATAAAATAAATAAAATGACACAACAGAGCAATAATTTTTTTGGTAAAGTTTTCTGTTAAGGAAAATAGACCCCGCAGGCATATGTTCACTAGTGCCATCTCTCCAAGCATACAAGTGTAGTGGTGTAAATTACAGTTGTGCAACGATTAAATTGCAATATTTATATTTATGACTATGATCATTCATGGCATAATCTCATATAGGCATTATGTCCATCATAATTATACCGCTATCCAACTTCATCTACAACTAATACTCCATCCCAAGACCGCTATCCAGCATCTATCTTGATGTACTAAATTTATGTCAAACGGAACTTTGCAATAAGCATGAAAACCTAATGTGAACAGTATCATCCAAGTGTGATAAATAAACCATCTTTTATCCTAGTGGCAACAATACAATATGTGTTCGTTCCCTTTCTGTCACTAGGATGAATCGCCGCAAGATGGAACCCACTACCCCCACCACCCCTCTGAAGTACTACTCATCAAACTTGGTCAAAGAAGACAAATATATGAGAGAGCGTACAAAGCTACTTAATTATATAACAAATAAATTACAAAGATTTAATAAAATTCAATGAGCAAACTAATCATAAATTGACAATTCGTCATATCCCAACAAACACACCACCGATTACATTATATGGATCCCGAGCATGTGAGGCACCATGCGAGAACTTTGTATTGAATCACAAGGAGAGAGGATGCCATCTAGCTACTGATAGAACTATTGACACATGGTCACGGAGGCGGCAAGGTTGATAAAGAAGCCTCCCGTGATAGATTTCATGTAACACCCTGGTTTTTGCCCGTGCCTTTTTTATTTTAATTTTTTCCACTTCAGCTAAATTTGTTGGTTTCTTGCTCTAGTTCTTCTCAGTCAACTCCTCTGGACTTACCAAACCTAAATCCAACTAAAAACCTCTTTCACTAGCTCTCCCCCTCTCTCCAACAGCCTCACATTTGTTCATAACCCAAACCCTAGAAGTATATTCCTTTTCTCAAAAGAATATGTGCTCTAAAGCATTTAGGTTATGAAGCAACTAACATTTTTGTGCATAGTTAAATTCCTAGATAGTTATGATAAATCCTTTGGGTCAAATATACTTTAGAAAAGTCCCTGGCCCCACTAGAACTTTTGCATTTGAGCCCCTAATCCATTTTTGCATTTTGGTCCAGTTACTCACTATGTACAACAGGTGCAAGCTAGAAGGATCCAATGGCTCTCCAAATTTACATAAAACGTTCCCCAACGTATCCTTCAACACACACACTAGTGAGTAAACTAGTTGTACAAAAACTCACAACCAGACCCTTACCTTTGTACATTTTGCAAGCATCAAACATCTGTTATCCAAAACCTTCTAGAAAACCCAATTGATACCACACTCACCCTTTGGCCCACCTACAGCCACACACACACATAGAATGCTACCCCTATCTATTGGGCACGGCCAGGTACAGCCAAAATCACCCAGACACTAGCCACACGTGCTGACCGCGGTGCTGACATGCGAGAGCGCTTGCTCTGCACACCACCCGGGCCACAGGCCACGCACCCGCAGTACAACCCCGCGCCCCCGGTATCGCTGCCACAAGCAGCCACCTCCTCGCACCCCCAACCTCTCCCGCAAGCGGCCTAGCCTCGTCGTGGCCAGGCCCCTTGCTACCTCTTGAGCTTGTGTTGGTTTCCCTTGAAGAGGAAAGGATGATGCAGCGAAGTAGATAAGTATTTCCCTCGGTTTGTTGAGAACCAATGTATCAATCCAGTAGGAGGAACAAGCAAGGCCCCAATAGTAGTACCTACACAAACAATAAAACACTTGCACCCAACACTGTAAAGGGGTTGTCAATCCCTTGAGAGTTATTTGAAAGGATGAGATCTGAAAGAGATAGATATAAAATATTGCGGAAACAAAAGTAAATAAATTACAGCAAAGCAATTGATAGAAAAGCGAATAATTATGAAGACATCCAATGCAATGATTATGCATATAGGCATCATGTCCGTGTCAAGTAGACCGAAACAATTCTACATCTACGACTATTACTCCCACACATCGACCGACTCCTGCCTGCATCTAGAGTATTAAGTTCATGAAGAATAGAGCAACGCATTAAGTAAGATGACATGATGTAGAGGGATAAACACAAGCAATATGATGAAAACCCCATATTTTTATTCTCGATGGCAACAATACAATACGTGCCTCGCTACCCGTGCTATGTCACTGGGTGAGGACACCACAAGATTGAACTCAAAACTAAGCATTTCTCCCATTGCAAGAATTACCAATCTATTTGGCCAAACCAAACCAATAATTCAAAGAGACTTGCAAAGATATGAAATCATGCAGATAAGAATTTAGAAGAGACTCAAATAATATTCATAGATAATCTGAACATAAACTCACAATTCATCGGATCTCAACAAACACAATGCAAAGAGTATTACATCGGATAGATCTCCATTAAGATCATAAAGAACATGGTATTGAAGATCAAAGAGAGAGAAGAAGTCATCTAGCTACTAGGTATGGACCCGTAGGTCTGTGGTGAACTACTCACACATCATCGAAGGGGCAATGGAGTTGATGTAGATGCCCCCCCGCCCCCGTGATCAATTCCCTCTCCGGCAGATTACTGGAAAAGACTCCCAGATTGGATCTCTCGGGAACATAGGCTCCCGGCGGCGTAAAAGTATTTTCGTGGCTCTCTTTTGTGATACGGGAATATTTGGGAATTTATAGGCCAAATAATAGGGTTAGGAGACCTGCAGGGGGCCCACAAGCCAGGAGGCGTGGCCACCCCCCTAGGGCGCGCCCTGCAGGCTTGTGGCCTCCCGGCAGATGCCCTGCCCCCTACTCCAAGTCTGTTGCATTTCTTATGGTCCAAGAAAAATATTTCTGGATATTTTATTCCGTTTGGACTCAGTTTAATATTCCTTATCCGTAATACTCAAAAACATGGAAAAAACAGAAACTGGCAGTAGGCTCTAGATTAATAGGTTAGTCCCAAAAATAATATAAAACACCAAATAAATGCATATAAAACATCCAAACAGATAATATAATAGTATGGAACAATCAAAAATTATAGATACGTTGGAGACGTATCAAGCATCCCCAAGCTTAATTCCTGCTCGTCCTCGAGTAGGTAAATGATAAAAACAGAATTTTTGATGTGGAATGCTACCTAACATATTCATCCATGTAATATTCTCTATTGTGGCATGAATATTCAGATCCATAAGATTCAAAACAAAAGTATAATATTGACATAAAAACAATAATACTTCAAGCATACTAATAAGGTAATTGCTTCCTTTCGAAATAACATGGTCTTAGAAAGTTATCCCTACAAAATCATATGATCTGGCTATGCTCCAACTTCACCACACAAAGTATCTAAATCATGCACAACCCCGATGAAAATCAAGCAATTGTTTCACACTTTTTATGTTCTCAAACCTTTTCAACTCTCACGCAATACATGAGCGTGAGCCATGGATTGTCTCACATCAACTAGGCATATCAACGGGCTATGGAGATGCCCATTAATAGATATTAATGTCAATGAGTAGGGATTGCCATGCAACAAATGCACTAGAGCTATAAGTGTATGAAAGCTCAAAAAGAAAACTAAGTGGTTGTTCAAAAGATGTAATTCCACTAGTTATATGAAAGTGACAAAATAGGAGACTCTCTATGAAGAACATGGTGCTACTTTGAAGCACAAGTGTGGAAAAAGATAGTAGCATTGTCCCTTCTCTCTTTCTCTCATTTTTTTGGATGGGCTTCTTTGGCCTCTTTTATTTTTTATAAAGTCCGGAGACTCATCCCAACTTGTGAGGAATCCATAGCTTCCATCATCCTTTTCTCACATGGGGCAATGCTCTAATAATGCAAATCATCACACTTTTATTTACTTACAACTCAAAAGATTACAACTCGATATCCAGAACAAAGTATGACTCTATAAGCAATATGGAAGTGATGGTGCATGTCATAAAAACGGGACGGTGGTGTTGCATGGCAATATATCTCGGAATGGCTATGCAAATGTCATAATAGGTAGGTATGGTGGCTGTTTTGAGGAAAATATATGGTGGCTGTTTTGAGGAAGGTGGGTTTAATGTACCGACGAAAGTTGCGTGGTACTAGAGAGGCTAGCAAAGGTGGAAGGGTGATAGTGCGTATAATCCATGAACTCAACATTAGTCATAAAGAACTCACATACTTATTGCAAAAGCCTATTAGTTATCGAAGCAAAGTATTAGACGCATGCTCCTAGGGGAAGGGTTGGTAGGAGCTAACCATCGCGCGATCCCGACCTCCACACAAAGGTTGACAATCATTAAACAAATCATGCTCCGACTTCATCACATAACGGTTCACCATACGTGCATGCTACGGGAATCACAAGATTTAACACAAGTATTTCTTCCAATTCACAATTACTTACTAGCATGACTCTCATATTACCATCTTCATATCTCAAAACTATATGCAAGGAATCAAACTTCTCATCATATTCAGTGCACTTAATATGAAAGTTTTTATTATATCCCTCTTGGATGCCTATTATATTAGGACTAAATTCATAACCTAAACCAATTACCATGTTGTTTAAAGAACTCTCAAAATAATATAAGTGAGGTACGAGAGTTTAATAATTTCTATAAAACACAATATCGCCGTGCTCTAAAAGATATAAGTGAAGTACTAGAGCAACATTGCCTAGCTCAAAAGATATAAGTGAAGCACAAAGTGTATTCTAATAAATTCACGATTCAGCGTGTGTCTCTCTCAAAAGATGTGTGCAGCAAGGATGATTGTGGCAAACTAAAAGGTAAAGACTCATATCATATAAGAGCTCCAAGCAAAACACATATCATATGGTGAATAAAAATATAGCCTCGAGTAAATTTACCGATGGATTGAAGACGAAAGAGGGGATGCCTTCCGGGGCATCCCCAAGCTTAGGCTCTTTGGTATCCTTGAATATGACTTGGGGTGCCTTGGGCATCCCCAAGCTTAGGCTCTTGCCACTCCTTATTCCATGCTCCATCAAATCTTTACCCAAAACTTAAAAACTTCACAACACAAAACTCATGAGATCCGTTAGTATAAGAAAAATAAACCACAACTTTAGGTATTGTTGTGAACTCATTCTTTATTTATATTTATGTAATATTTACTGTATTCTAACTTCTCCATGGTTCATACCTGAAAAGGATCGAGATGGACCTAGAGGGGGGTGAATAGGTACAAATCCAAATTTTAACAATTACTTAGCAATTTTAGGCTAAAGTGCGGAATATAAGTGTAAGCCTAATAATTGCTATGACAAAGAGTAAGCTATTAGGAGTGAAGCAAGGCAAGCGGTAAACAATAGGCAAATACAAGTATGTAATAAGGATTAACACAAGTAGAGAGTTAGGGTTAGGAATAACCGAAACTCCGAGAGAGACAAGGATGTATCCCGATGTTCACTTCCTTGGAGGGAAGCTACGTCACCGTTAGAGGGGCGGATGTTACCACGAAGGCACACCAACGCCACGAAGGCTCACCCTATTCTCCCTTTGAGATAACTCCACGAAGGCGTTTCTCAACCACTAGTGGTAAGCCTTGAGGTGGCTTCCAAACCTTCACAAACTTTCCGGGGGATATCACAATGGTTTGATTCCTCTCCGAAGACTCCTACCGCCTAGGAGTCTCCAACCTCCAAGAGTAACAAGATCACGGGGATTGCTCAAAACTTGCTCAAATCACAAATCACTTTGGTGGGAAGGAGGAGAGGGAGGCGATCTATCTTTTGATTGGAACAACACTCAAAAGGACTCACAAATGCTCTTGGGATCTAGGATTTGGTGTAGACAAGAGTGAGTGAGAGGAAAGGTGTTCTTGGATGTGTCTTAGCTGTGTTGAACACCCTTTCATGAGGTGGGAGAAGAGTATTTATAGTGTGGAGTGAAATCCAGCCATTGGAGGTGCAATAAGTCACACACGGTCCGGACATCCGACACTTGTCGGAAGTCCGGGCATCTGTGAGGGGCCGGACGTCCGACAGGGGTCGGACATTCGAGACCTGTAGGCATGCCTGGAACTCTTCTGAATTCATCAGTGGCCAGACGTCCGACAGGAGTCGGTCATCCGAGGCATGTAGATGTGCCTGAACGTATTTGAATTCATCAGCATACGGACGTCCGGAGTGGCCCGGAAGTCCGTGTTATACAGTACAATTTCTACTGGTGGTGGCTTCCGTATTTCCGATGGGTGTCGGACATCCGGCCCTCAGACGTCCGGAGGGAGCCGGATTTCCGAGATATAGTGCACACAAACTACTGGTGTTGACCTCCGGATTTCCGGAGCTTGGCCGGACGTCCGGACCTCGGACGTCCGGAGGGAGCCGGATTTCCGAGATATAAGCTAACAAACTACTGGTGTCTGGCTGCGGATTTCCGAAGTCAGCCAGACGTCCGGCCCTCGGACGTCCGGAGGGAGCCGTATGTCCAAGAAGATTGGACATATGTTGAATTGTAGAGAGTGGACAGTATGTGGTGTTTGATATGGTTGTAGAGATATGGTATGAGCAAGTTTGTCGCAAAGCCTGTGATCCCCTCTTAATAGTCTGGGATCCCTATACTCAATATCAGTAAACTCAAAAGACTATTCTACAGCATCTCTTCTTAATCCCGAGTCTTCTCGAAATATAACTCACCAATCTTTTCAGGCAACCTTTGGCACATAAATCTTAATCTACTAAAGTACTTGTCGTCCTGAGATACACTCAACAAATAGGATTAGTTTCCTATGTATGTGTTGTCATTAACACCAAAAGACAATTAGGGGCATATCATGCACTTTCAATCTCCCCCTTTTTGGTAGTTGATGACAACATATACATAGGTCTCAAAAATATTAACCATACATTATAGTCTAGGAGATATTTAGTACGGAGCTCCCCCTTAGGATATGCATGATAAAGAAATCGAAGCTCCAAATGGATCAACATGGAAGAATAATAGATCATCATGGAAATAAAGGAGCAAGACATAATAGTCTATGATGATATCATAGCAAATCACAACCGTTCATAAGTAGCCATACATGAGTTTTATCCATTACATTAACTCTCCAAAGACTAAAAATGACGAGAATAAAAAAATTTAACTACGATACATTACTCCCCCTTTGGCACCAAGTACCAAAAAGGGAGCCATCAATAACACCAACCAAACTCAAAGCTCATCACCATCATCATCAGCATCATCAGCCAAGCCACTGCCCCCAGCCTCGTCAAAGAACTCAGACCACTCAGGACCAGAAGGGAAGCCAAAATCAATGGAAGGAGCAGCAGGAGGGGCCTCATCATCGCTCACAGTAAGATCGCCCGAGGCTCTCAGACGAGCCTTGAGGGCATTCTGAGAGGAAACTAAGCGGGAAACCACATCATGGGTTTGACCACACTGAAAGGAGACAACCTTCATCAAAGCAGAGTGAGCTTTGCCAAGGAATTTGGCAATGCGACCGAGAGAAGCGGAGCTAGATGAAGGGCTGGCGGCCCGTGCAGCAGTGCGGCGAGAGGTAGTAGAGGAAGAAGGGGCATTCTTGGGAGCAAAGTCATCCGCCATGTGAGCGGGAATGGACCACTTGCGGTGGATGTGAGTGGTAGCCACAGAGAAATCAGCAACGTGGTTAATAAGTGCCTGAATGAAAGGAGCATGAGGAAAGGCTCGCTTGTACTGAAAGCTAGCAAGCCAAATCTCATGCCATAGGAAATGGGGCACATTGATTTTGCTCTTGGGGTTCTCGAACAAGTGGTACATGATGTCGATACAATAGCCACTGCAAGAACCCTTATCACCCATCTTGGGATAGATGGTGCGAATGACACACTGAAAGATAATGAAGTAAGGTAAGCACCAGATGGATACCCGGTTAAGGTCCTTCAGGCGCTCATCCGCATCAAGCTCACGTAGTGGTTTGATTAGGTGTCCACACACGTCAATAGTCTTAGGCGCATGGTTAGGATCATCCTTATGTATTTTATGACCGGAATGGCGAAAACCCAGAGCGGCAAAAAAAGTAGCATAAGTGGCTTTGAAACGAACGTCAGAGGTCATCCAGGTGACAGTGTTGTTGGAACCAAAGTGACATGTGGCATAGAATTGGTGGATGGCAGCAGCATTATAGTCGCAATGAAAAGCAAACGGGGCGGCAAGCCCCGAAGACTCAACAAGCTCAATGGCACCCGGATATTTCGCCGGGTGCTTGCGAATATGCTCAATATCAATGTAAAGATGATTAGATAAGCCCTTAGGAACTATGACCGTGGAAAAGACGTCCGCCTGGACGTTTGTGCGAAAACGTGAATCTATAGAATCACTGCCGACCTCGTATTGATTTACGTCGCGGCGAAAAGTAAGATAGGAAGCTGCCCCAAGCGTGGTAAAGTTTGTGATATTACGACCTAACGTGGCAGGAGGCTCTAAGGAGATGCGGCGAGCTTCACCTTCAGGCTGCGCAGGAGGCGGTTGTGGCATGTAGGATGCCCTGCTAGACCCGAGCTTGGACCTTCGAGCGACGGGTTGAGGAAGTTCCTCGGCCGCAAGCTCCTCCTCGAAGTCGGGGTCAACATCATCAGACGGTGATGGAGACGGCGACCGCCGGGGCGGAGAACGCCGGGCAGCCCGTTTGAAGGGGCGGTGTGGCTCATCCGATTCCGACCCCGTGTTCATAGGGATGCGAGAGGATGAGCCGGCCAAGGTATTCCGAGCGGTGTGCTTGGTCTTTCCCATGGAGCCCTACGCGGATTAAAAATCCCCAAATGAGGAACGAACAAGGAGAGACATGGGAGAAATCATATCCAACTCGAGAAAATACGGAGGAGCAACCTGAGATGGATCCCGTGAAGGGTACGGGCGGAGGAGTAGGGGATCCGTGGAGGAGATCGGTTCGATCTCGAGGAGGGTGGCGCTGGGAAGGAGCTCCTCGAGCTGCTCCCAGGGCTGGCGGCGGCGGCTGGTGGGAAATGGGGCGCAGGGGATTAGGGCAAAAGGCCCAGCCCCGCGCCCAGCTTTATATAGGGGCCCCGAGGCGTCGGACGTCCGAGAGGCGTCGGACGTCCTGAGGATGTTCTGGCGCCGGACGTCCGAGATGAGCCGGACGTCCGAGAGATAGAGGAGGGGAGTGTTTTGATGATGATGACTTGCATGATATATATATATATATAAGACAAACTATGAGCACTGTTTTCCTAGAAGCATTACATGCATGAAATGATCTGTGCGTACGTTGTAAGCTTAAAAACACATAGAATTACTACGCACTCCCCCTAAATATATGCGCATATCAAGACACAACCATAATGTGAGTGTATGTATGTGTGCAAGATTTCAAGATATATTGTCAAGCTCCAAGATACCAAGTTCACGCCTAAGTTGACAGAACCTAGCTACGCTAAGTGGCTTGATGAAAATGTCGGCTAACTGCATGTCGGTACCCACATGGGTAATATCAATGTCACCCTTTTGCACATGGTCTCTCAAGAAATGATACCTAATATCAATATGTTTTGTGCGATGGTGATCAATGGGGTTTACGGAGATCTTTATGGCACTTTCATTATCACAGAGAAGAGGAACGTGTCGATACATGATACCATAATCCTTCAGTGTTTGCCTCATCCATAGCAATTGAGTAGCACAGCTTGCGGCTGCAATATATTCGGCCTCGGCCGTGGAGAGAGAAACATAGTTCTGCTTCTTCGAGGACCAACTTACCAATGAGCGTCCAAGAAACTGACATGCACCGGAAGTGGATTTCCGTCCCACTTTATCACCGGCCCAATCCGCATCAGAATACCCAATAAGATCAAACTTTGCATCCTTAGGGTACCATAAGCCTAACTTTGGGGTGTGAACAAGGTATCTAAGAATGTCCTTAACCGCCGTGTGATGGCTTTCCATAGGGGAAGCTTGAAATCTAGCACATATTCCTACACTTAGCATGATGTCCGGTCTAGATGCGCAAAGGTAAAGCAGCGAACCAATCATGGAGCGATAAGTAGATGGGTCAAAAGGAATACCGTTTGAGTCTTCATTTAGAACTACATCGGTGGCCATGGGTGTCTTCATTGGTTTAGCATTTGTCATATCAAATTTCTCAAGAATGTCCTTGAGATACTTAGTTTGAGACAAGAAAATCCCTTCTTGAAATTGTTGTATTTAAAAACCAAGAAAGAACTTCAAGTCCGTGTTGAGTGACATCTCAAAGGTCTTGGTCATGGAGGCCGCAAACTTCTTGCACAAATGAATGTTAGGAGAACCAAAGATGATGTCATCTACATAGATTTGGCATAAGATCAAATCACCATTTTCCCTCTTAGTAAAAAGAGTGGGATCGATCACCCCCACCACAAAGCCATCATCGAGTAGGAACTTCTTAAGATGATCGTACCAAGCACGGGGTGCTTGTTTAAGACCATAAAGTTCCTTGTGAAGTTTATATACATGGTCTTTGTGATGAGGGTCAACAAACCCAGGTGGTTGTGATACATATACCTCTTCTTGTAGAGGACCGTTAAGAAAAGCACTTTTCACATCCATTTGATGCAAGGTAAAACCATTGAAAGCAGCATAGGCCAATAAAATGCGAATGGACTCAAGACGAGCAACAGGGGCGAAAGTTTCACCAAAGTCCAAACCTTCAACTTGGGAGTACCCCTGTGCTACTAACCTTGCCTTGTTGCGTAGAACAGTCCCGTTCTCATCTTCCTTGTTCTTGAAAATCCATTTAGTTCCAATAACATTGTGTTCCTCAGTTGGTCATTCTACCAGTGACCATACTTCGTTGCGTGTGAAACTGTTTAGCTCTTCTTGCATAGCAAGTAGCCAGTCATTGTCACATAGTGCATCCTGAACCCTGTGTGGCACGGTACTAGAGACAAACGAAAAGTGAGCATAAAAGTTTGTTAATTGTTTACGAGTCACTCTACCTTCCGATACGCCTGTGACGATTTGATCAATATCAACACGACCGGCCACACGTGGCATGATGGAGGTTAAGGTTTCACGAGGTTCAACTTTGTTTCCATCATCAATGTCCTCAACATATGGATCATTTATGTGCGGAGGAAGATATTCCTCTTCGCGTTGCACCTGTTGAGGTTCATCATCAAGCATATCCATACTTTGGTCTACCTCTTGAAGATCAACTTGTTCTTGAGTGTCATCTCCCACTTGATCCTCAAAAACTGGCATGATGGGTGTGCTAATATCTTGTGGAGGTACGGGTAGTGAACTATCTTGAGGATGCGAGATGTTCTCATCATCTTCATCATCATCATGGGGTCTTTGTTCCATAGGTAGAAGTGCACCTACACCCATGTTTAAGATATCTTGTGGAGAGTCTTCTTCACCTGCATCATTTAGATCAACTTGCTCCCCATGGGAGCGGTTAAATTCATCAAACGTCACGTCACAGGTTTCTATAACACATCCAGTGGATTTGTTGTAGACTCTGTAGGCGTGAGAGTTTGACCCATAGCCAACAAAAATCCCCTTAGTTGTTTTGGATTGAAATTTCCCTAACTGTTCCCGTTTGTTGAGGATGAAGCATTTGCATCCAAACACACGAAAGTACTTAACATTGGGCTTGTTCCCAGTTAGGAGCTCATATGGAGTTTTCTCCAATATTGATCGGAGGAAGAGTCGGTTTGATGCATGACATGCCGTGTTGACGGCCTCAGCCCAAAAGCTATGTGGTGACTTGTATTCATCTAACATGGACCTTGCCATTTCCACAAGTGTACGGTTCTTTCTCTCTGCCACACCATTTTGTTGGGGGGTGTAAGGTGCGGAGTACTGATATTTAATCCCCTCATCACTAAGAAATTCTTCCAGGGTGTAGTTCTTGAACTCGGAGCCATTATCACTTTTTACTGCCTTGATGTCCTTGTCAAACTTCCGCTGGGCTTGTTTGGCAAAGTCAATGAAAGTGACCTTCGTCTCGTCCTTGGACTTGAGAAAGAACACACATGTATATCTTGAGTAATCATCAACAATGACTAGGCCATACTTTTTCCCTCCAAGACTTGCCCAGGAAGGAGGCCCAAAAAGATCAACGTGAAGGAGCTCTAACGGCCTCGAAGTGGATACAACGTTCTTGGGTGGATGTCTTGATTGATGTTGCTTCCCAGCTATGCATGCACTGCACACACGATCTTTCTTAAAAGACACATTTGTTAGTCCAAGGATGTGATTACCGTTTAAGAGATTTTGAAGATTTTTCATGCCAACATGGGCAAGCCGGCGATGCCACAGCCATCCCATGTCGGCCTTGTCCATTAGACACGTTGTATGGAAAGTGCTCTCTTTCGAGAAATCAACCGTGTAAAGGTTGCCATCCAACTCTCCAAAAAAAGCCACTTCAAGAGTGTCTCTCTTAAAGACTTTCACATCCGTTAGTCCAAATAGTGTGTCATAACCGACGGAAGCCAATTGACGAACTGAAAGTAAATGATATTGAAGAGATTGGACAAGCATGACATTTGCAATAGACATGTCATTAGTGATTGCCACCTTGCCCAACCCAATTACGTGCCCTTTCGACCCTCCACCAAATACAATGCTCATGTATGGTCGAATGGCTTGCATGAAGTCATAGAGAAAGTTACTATCTCCGGTCATATAATTGGTGCATCCACTGTTGATCACCCATTTTGCTCCACCGGAGAAAACAGCCTGTAACGAATTAAGACTTGGTTTGAGGTACCCATTTTGTCATGGGGCCTTTCACATTAGTTACAAGAGTCTTAGGGACCCAAATGGCATAGAATCGAAATGCATTACGGGGACCAACAAATTTAGCATAAACTTCTCCTTCCTTTGATTTGCGTAGTACATAGGATGGAGGAATGAATTCGGTTGTCTTGTTGTGAGTAGACGGACCCCTAGTGGCCGATCCACTCACAACCTTACCTTTCTCCGTGTGTCCTCTGGTACAAATATTTCCTTAAGAGGAGTGGTACACTTCAGAGGAGATGCACTTTTCTTGGCAGTGCTTGGGTTGAACCCAAGCCCTTTCTTGGCGACACCTCCATTGTGTCGACTTAAGATCTCATTGAGAGTCTTTTGTCCTTGTGCACATGTCATGAGACCTCTGTCTAGCTGTGCCCTTAACGTACAGTTTTCCTCAAGGATAGATGTCAGTTCACTACTAGGGTTAGTAGTGTAGGTATCAACATTGATAATAGGTGAGGAGTAGGCCTTAGCTAGAGTGTCAAGATAAGTGACCTTAAGTGCCTCAAAGCTCTTTGTAAGAACAGTGAGTTTCTCTTCCTTGTCTTTGAGAGATAAGGATAGACGCTCACAGTCCTTAGAAAGAGAAGCATGGGAGTTCACAAGTCGGTCTTTATCATTTAGTAATTCTCTGCACACATTTTCAGCCTTTTTCAAGGAGGCAAGATCATTAGCATGTTTATCAAGGTTTTCACCTACTTTTGAACATAATGCATCATTTTGTGCTTCCTCATAAAGGACTTTCTGCTCAAGGAGTTCATTTCTCTCCTTCTCCTCAGTGACGAGGGTTTCGAGTTCCTTGATGGTATTGGTGTGCTTACTCACCATTCCCATAAGTATGTGAAACATAGTGAGCTTCTTTCCTTTAAGGGAGCACATAAATTTGTTCATTTTAGCAAACATGGGATGATCTAAATCATCACCCTCATAATGATCTTCCGCATCAAGATACTCATCAGAGTGGGTAGAAACTAGACTAAAAGAGTTTAACCGTGGGGTTACCTTAACCTTATCATGGGGGCTTTGGTCTTCCCCATCTCCCATGGCATACTTTGCCATCAAACACTTGTGAGCGTTGCCCTTGTAGTCCTTCATATAGTTGTAGTGAACAACATCACCACTTCTGTTGACTAGCCTCAAGGTACTCTGTGTATCTTGAGCTACTCCGGCAACTCCACCAACATCTTCTGGATCTGATTCTTCTTGTGCAACCATTGCTCTTCCATCTGTCCTCTTGGACTTGGAGTGCATAGGGTTTGGTAACTTCTTCTTTACAAAGGTCTTTGGAAACCTTGGTTTGTCTTCTCTCTTCTCGTAAGGGCAGTCGTTGGAGAAGTGGTTGGTTTCCTTACAGTTATAGCATTTCCTTACCTTCTTCTTTGGAAATCTTCCCTTGAACTTCCCTGCACTGAACTTCTTCACAAAGAGAGCAATGTCCTCAAACGATGGGCTTTCATCAGAGTCAACATCATCACCATCTTGACAGTCATCATCACCTTCTTCTTCTTCACTTTCTTCTTCGTCATACTCATGATTGGCTTTCAAAGCAAGATTGATCTTTGATGTTGAAGTGCCATGCATGGCTAGGTGCTTTGTTGCATTTGCCTTTGACTCTTCAAATAATTGGAAAGTGGATATGATGTCATCCGGAGTCATTTCTTTGAAAGCATGATGTTGTTTCATGTCCCATACCATTTGATGGTGATATGGAGCAAGAGCGTGAAGTAACTTGTCCACAAGGAATCTCTTGGTCAGATTGAAACCATCTTGCGTCTTGTCACAGTCACATGACTCAATGTCTGCGGCGAGAGTCATGAGCCATTCTAGTAGCTGCTTGGGAGATTCACCCTTTTCCATACAGAAATTCTGTAATTGCCCCTTGGCAATTTCATATTGGGCAAGCCGAAGAGTGGAGGTACCGGTCTTGGTCCTTATGATGCTGTCCCACAATTCCTTGGCACTTGTGATGTGAATGTAAGGTCTTCGTTGCTTGTCATTCATTCCTTTTCTTATGCACATGATCGCAGTGTCATTGAGATGCTTGTCATAAGTTTCTCTAGGCGTGAGGCATCTTGGATCAACAGGATTGTACCCATGCTCGAGGATGTCCAGCATCTCATCATTGGCGTACCTAAGATGATCCTGCATACCAACTCTCCACAAAGCAAAATCGGAATTGTCATCAAGCACGGGAGGTTTTCCTCCAGGATTGTACTTAGGTTTCTCAATTTGAGACTTAGCATAAAGCCATGGAACACTGGTTTGGTTCCTCTCCGGAGGAGGTTGGCCAAATGAAGTACCGTGCACGTGGGGCCCTGAGGCCCTCGGGGACGTGGTTGTCCCCGTGGTTAGTGTTGCTAGTCTCATTTGAATTATGGACTCAAGAGAAGCATCATGCTCCTCTTTTTGCTTGGCAAGGGCCCGTTCCAGGTCCTCGGAGGTGAAAGACTTGACTTTCGCGGAAGTCCCGTCCCTCTGCACTGGAGCTACTGCAGCTGGATCCACGTCCATCTTGCTCTAGGGCGGTTAAGCCACACAAATAGAGCACGAGGCTCTGATACCAATTGAAAAGGATCGAGATGGACCTAGAGGTGGGGGTGAATAGGTACAAATCCAAATTTTAACAATTACTTAGCAATTTTAGGCTAAAGTGCGGAATATAAGTGTAAGCCTAATAATGCTATGACAAAGAGTAAGCTATTATGAGTGAAGCAAGGCAAGCGGTAAACAATAGGCAAATACAAGTATGTAATAAGGATTAACACAAGTAGAGAGTTAGGGTTAGGAATAACCGAAACTCCGAGAGAGACAAGGATGTATCCCGATGTTCACTTCCTTGGAGGGAAGCTACGTCACCGTTAGAGGGGCGGACGTTACCACGAAGGCACACCAACGCCACGAAGGCTCACCCTATTCTCCCTTTGAGATAACTCCACGAAGGCGTTTCTCAACCACTAGTGGTAAGCCTTGAGGTGGCTTCCAAACCTTCACAAACTTTCCGGGGGATATCACAATGGTTTGATTCCTCTCCGAAGACTCCTACCGCCTAGTAGTCTCCAACCTCCAAGAGTAACAAGATCACGGGGATTGCTCAAATCACAAATCACTTTGGTGGGAAGGAGGAGAGGGAGACGATCTATCTTTTGATTGGAACAACACTCAAAAGGACTCACAAATGCTCTTGGGATCTAGGATTTGGTGTAGACAAGAGTGAGTGAGAGGAAAGGTGTTCTTGGATGTGTCTTAGCCGTGTTGAACACCCTTTCACGAGGTGGGAGAAGAGTATTTATAGTGTGGAGTGAAATCCAGCCGTTGGAGGTCCAATAAGTCACACAGGGTCCGGACGTCCGACACTTGTCGGAAGTCCGGGCGTCCGTGAGGGGCCGGACGTCCGACAGGGGTCGGACGTCCGAGACCTGTAGGCATGCCTGGAACTCTTCTGAATTCATCAGCGGCCGGACGTCCGACAGGAGTCGGTCGTCCGAGGCATGTAGATGTGCCTGAACGTATTTGAATTCATCAGCATACGGACATCCGGAGTGGCCCGGAAGTCCGTGTTATACAGTACAATTTCTACTGGTGGTGGCTTCCGGATTTCCGATGGGTGTCGCACATCCGGCCCTCGGACGTCCAGAGGGAGCCGGATTTCTGAGATATAGTGCACACAAACTACTGGTGTTGACCTCCGGATATCCGGAGCTTGGCCGGACGTCCGGAGGGAGCCGCATTTCCGAGATATAAGCTAACAAACTACTAGTGTCTGGCTGCGGATTTCCGAAGTCAACCGGACGTCCGGCCCTCGGACGTCCGGAGGGAGCCGGATGTCCAAAGAGATTGGACATATGTTGAATTGTAGAGAGTGGACAGTATGTGGTGTTTGATATGGTTGTAGAGATGTGGTATGAGCAAGTTTGTCGCAAAGCCTGTGATCCCCTCTTAATAGTGCGGGATCCCTATACTCAATATCAGTAAACTCAAAATACTATTCTACAGCATCTCTTCTTAATCCCGAGTCTTCTCGAAATATAACTCACCAATCTTTTTAGGCAACCTTTGGCACATAAATCTTAATCTACTAAAGTACTTGCCGTCCTGAGATACACTCAACAAATAGGATAAGTTTCCTATGTATGTGTTGTCATTAACACCAAAAGACAATTAGGGGCATAGCATGCACTTTCAATACCCCCCGATACAACCCATAGATTCATCAAAGTAAGCAAACAACATAAATAAAACATAATCTATCAAAAACAGAACTGTCTGTAGCAATCTGTTTACTTCGAATACTTCTGTAACTCCAAAAAATCTGAACAATTGGAAAAATCTGGGAAATTTGTAAACCAATCTTGTGTACAAAATTCAGATCAAAAGAACGTTCCAGTGAATTTATAAAATTCCTGGACTGAGAGCGGAAGTTTCTGTTTTTCAACAAAATCAACTAGCAAACGCCGTAGGCCATCCCAAAGGTATTACTTGGCTCAAACACCAATTAAAACAAGAAAACACAATTATTACAGAGGTAATAATGTTTGCATCATCAAAAATAGAAGCAAAAACAAAAGCAAAACAAATAAAATTGGGTTGCCTCCCAACAAGCGCTATTGTTTAACGCCCCTAGCTAGGCATAATGCAATAAATTTAGGTATTGTCATCTTTGGTATTGACAATTTTCCTGAGGGCCTTCTCCAATCCGGGAGGCTCTTTCCTCTTCCCCGGGTTTGTAGGTGAAGAAACCACCTTATTATCCAAAATGTCCAAACGCTTATTGCAAAGGGTAATCAAAGTGTTCAAACGGTTGAGGTTTTCACTAATATGTTTAAGGGGTTCATGATATTGTTGTAAATCGATTAAATGCTTATATAAGTCACTTAATTTGTCGAGAATTTGAACTCCCTCTTCTGAAATATTAAACCCCTTTTTTGTGGAGGAACTCCCAAAATCCCCTCCAAGACTTCATAAGCAACGTTTGTATTTAATTCAATAAAATTCCCTTTTGAGGAAAAATCTAAGAGTTCTCTATGATGTAAAGCCAATCCAATGTAAAAATTCTGAGCAAAACCTTTGCATCTCCTTTTAGGTTGGAGATATGATAAGATTCCATTAGCCTATACCAGGCATCTTTCAAAATTTCCCTTTGTTTTTATTTGAAGTATAAAACTTCAAAATTTGGTGACAAATGGGAAGTGGTAATGCTACTCATGGAGACGAATAAAAGATAACAGAGTGGTAATGCTAGAGTATTAAGTTCATGAAGAACAGAGTAACGCATTAAGTAAGATGACATGATGTAGAGGGATAAACTCAAGCAATATGATGAAAACCCCATCTTTTTATCCTCGATGGCAACAATACAATACGTGCCTCGCTACCCCTGCTATGTCACTGGGTGAGGACACTGCAAGATTGAACCCAAAACTAAGCACTTCTCCCATTGCAAGAATTACCAATCTATTTGGCCAAACCAAACCAATAATTCGAAGAGACTTGCAAAGATATGAAATCATGCATATAAAAATTCAGAAGAGACTCAAATAATATTCATAGATAATATGACCATAAACTCACAATTCATCGGATATCTACAAACACAATGCAAAAGAGTATTACATCGGATAGATCTCCATTAAGATCATAAAGAACATGGTATTGAAGATCAAAGAGAGAGAAGAAGTCATCTAGCTACTAGCTATGGACCCGTAGGTTTGTGGTGAACTACCCACACATCATCGGAGAGGCAATGGAGTTGATGTAGATGCCCCCGTGATCAATTCCCTCTCCGGCAGATTACTGGAAAAGACTCCCAGATTGGATCTCTCGGGAACAGAGGCTCCCAGCGGCGTAAAAGTATTTTCGTGGCTTGATACGTCTCCAACGTATATATAATTTTCGATGGTTCCATGCTATTATCTTGTCAACTTTGGATGTTTTATATGCAAAAATATGCTATTTTATATCTTTTTTGGGACTAACCTATTAACTCAGTGCCTAGTGCCAATTTCTGTTTTTTCCGAGTTTTTGACCTTTTTCAAAACGGAGTCCAAATGGAATAAAACTTTCGCGATGTTTTTTTTGGACCAAAAGAGACCCCAAAGCTTTGGAAGAAGGCCAGAAGAGCCACGAGGGAGTCACAAGCCCAGGAGCCCCCCCTAGGCCGTGCCTAGCAGGCTTGTGACCTCCTCATGGGCCCAACCGACGTAATTCCACCACCATAAATTCCTATAAATACAGAAACCCCCAAAAAGAAACCTAGATCGGGAGTTCCGCCACCGCAAGCCTTTGTAGCCACGAAAAACCAATCGGGAGCCCGTTCCGGCACCCTGCCAGAGGGGGAATCCATCTCCGGTGGCCATCTTCATCATCCCGGGGATCTCCATGACGAGGAGGGAGTAGTCCACCCTCGGGGCTGAGGGTATGTACCAGTAGCTATGTGTTTGATCTCTCTCTCTCTCTCTCGTGTTCTTGAGATGTCACGATCTCGATGTACCGCAGGCTTTGCTACTATAGTTGGATCCTATGATGTTCTTCCCCCTCTCCCTTCTTGTAATGAATTGAGTTTTCCCTTTGGAGTTATCTTATCGGATTGAGTCTTTAAGAACACTTGATGTATGTCTTGCACGTGTCTATCTGTGGTGACAATGGGATATTCATGTGAGTACTTTATGTATGTTTTGGTGATCAACTTGCGGGTTTCGTGACATCGGGAACCTATGCATATGGGTTGGCACACGTTTTGACTCTCCAGTAGAAACTTTGGGGCACTCTTTGAAGTTCTATGTGTTGGTTGAATAGATGATTCTGAGATTGTGTGATGCATATCGTATAATCATGCCCACGGATACTTGAGGTGACAATGGAGTATCTAGGTGACATTAGGGTCTTGGTTGATGTGTGTCTTAAGGTCTTATTCTAGTACGAACTCTATGATGGATCGAACGGAAAGAATAGCTTCGTGTTATTTTACTACGGTCTCTTGAATAGATCGATCAGAAAGAATAACTTTGTGGTGGTTTCGTACCCGACAATAATCTCTTCGTTTGTTCTCCGCTATTAGTGACTTTGGAGTGACTCTTTGTTGCATGTTGAGGGCTAGTTATATGATCCAATTATGTTATCATTCTTGAGAGAACTCCAGTAGTGAAAGTATGAACCATAGGCCTTGTTTCCACGCATTGCAAGACCGTTCGTGCTCACTTTTACTATTAGTTACCTTGCTGTTTTTATAATTTCAGATTATAAAAACCTATATCGACTATCCATTTTGCACTTGTATCACCATCTCTTCGCCGAACTAGTGCACCTATACAATTTACCATTGTATTGGGTGTGTTGGGGACACAAGAGACTCTTTGTTATTTGGTTGCGGGGTTGCTTGAGAGAGACCATCTTCATCCTACGCCTCCTGCGGATTGATAAACCTTAGGTCACCCACTTGAGGGAAAATTGCTACTAACCTACAAACCTCTGCACTTGGAGGCCCAACAACGTCTACAAGGAGAAGGTTGCGTAGTAGACATCATGGTTCTCTTTTGGGATACGGGAATATTTGGGAATTTTTAGGCCAAATAGTAGGGTTAGCAGACCTGCAGGGGGGCCACAAGCCAGGGGCGCGGCCACCCTCCTAGGGCGCGCCCTTCAGGCTTGTGGCCTCTCGGCAGATGCCCTGCCCCTTCTCCAAGTCCGATGTGTTTCTTCTAGTCCAAGAAAAATCTTTCCAGAGATTTTATTACATTTGGACTCCGTTTAATATTCCTTATCTCCAATACTCAAAAACGTGGAAAAACAGAAACTAGCACTAGGCTCTAGATTAATAGATTAGTCCCAAAAATAATATAAAATAGCATATAAATGCATGTAAAACATCCAAAACAGATAATATAATAGCATGGATCAATAAAAAATTATAGATACGTTGGAGACGTATCACCCCTTTGTCAAGCATTGTCCTGGCTCTGTCCATTGTGGATTTGTGACCTAGCGGTGTCGCGATGCACCAGGCCGGTGGAGAGGCACTTGGCCAGTTCCTCCTGACCCTCCGAGCCACGGGCAAGCGATAACCCACAAGTATAGGGGGTCGTTTGTAGCCTTTTTTTGATAAGTAAGAGTGTAGAACACAACCAGGAGCAAAAGGTAGAATTAATATTCTCTCAAGTTGTATCGACCACCGATTCAACTCTACGCATACTAACGCTTACTTTACCTACAATAAGAAAAAAACTACTTTGCGGGAATAACACTAGAATTAGTTTGTAGGTGTAATAGGATAGGTTAGGAAGATAATAAAGAACAAGTAAATAAAAGTTACGGGATATTTTAATAAAAAGACAATTGGTTTTTTTAACGAGTGTGGAAAAGTGGTGATAGGATTTGTGAGGTTGTCCTAGGTAATTGATAACAAGATCGGTAATCATTAAAGCAATTTTATATGAGGGAGAGGCATGAGCTCACATACTTTCCGTACTTGGATCATATGAACTTATAATTGGACCTCTAGCAAGAATCTGCAACTACTACTTCCTCTGTAAACTAATATAAGAACGTTTAGATTACTAAAATATCGTTCTAAATGCCAGTGACCCAGCATCTGCTGAAACGGTACATAAGTGGAGGCGTATTCGCAAAATACGCCTTCAGCATTGCCGCGCGTTGGATTTTCTAATTTATGGTATCTCTCTATTTTAATTTATTATGTTGATTGTACATTGACCAAGGATAACTCTAAAATCATAAGTCCAAATGACTTGATTCTTTTTTTCATTATTTTCCTTATATTATTCTCCTTTTGTGGGAATATTTTAGATTTATTTGACTTGTATAGATGCTGCTGGACAGAATTTGTATATTATCTTTATTTGAATTTTCTTTTCGAATTATTTACAAAAGGAAAAAATCCATGAGGTGAAGACTAGGAGTACTTTGATACTCCACTTGAGCAAGGCAAGCCGCCACCTCCATTTGGTTGATGGCATTGCAAGACCACGGGTTCAACTTGCATTTCTGGAATTTCTTTCAGCTTATTTTTCTTTACTTTGCTTGTGATAGAATTGCTGTGATAAAGTGGTTGGGTTAGCATAGCTGGCCACTAGAGAAAACACTATGGTTAAGTACTATTGGAATAGAGGTTGTAACATGACTCTTAACCGGTAATTATTCGACAACATGGACCATAAGCATTATAAGTGGCAACATTCATAGAACCTCTCAGGTAAATACTTTACTTAAGCTTATGATATCACGTTAATGTTTCCTCCAAGAACTTGAGTATGTCCTGGAGATGCAAGGTGTTCCCTTGAGTCATACATATCAAAGATCTCATTTGAATTAAATGAGTTTGATGCGAATGTTCATGGCTTTAAGCGCGCATCAATTTCCTCTTGAACCGAGGAGCGAACCTCTCTCAACATTGTTGTTTTGAGGCCCACAAACATTGAAATAACATTCCACGATGGTTGAATGGGCAAGTGGGTTAATGGGGGCTATAGGAGCATCAACTTGAGGTAACACGACCTCTGTCGCGGTGGGAAGAAGGTTTAGACCATCTCCCACAAATGGTGCAACACCTCCCACATTCTCATGATAGGACATATCCTCTCAGGTTAGAAAACCTTATATTAGAACAAGGGGCTCTGATACCAATTGAAAGGATCGACACAATCGACTAGAGGGGGTGAATAAGAGACTACAAAATTTAATCTTGTTTGCCAATTTGAGGGATATGCGTAATAAGTCCCACTAAATATGCAACTAGGTGAACACAATCTATATGAAAAATAGACATAGAGCTAAATATGCTAGTCAACAATCTATTTAGCAAGCCCACAAGCATACAAAGTAAAGCAAAGCAAAGAGCGGGAAAGGATTAACCACAAGTGATACAAGGACGCATATTTTATCCCGAAGTTCACTATTCATTAGGGAAGAGCTAATCTTCCTTGGAACAGTGCCAGAGCCAAAGCTTGTGGGATGGCACGGGAGGCTCATTGTATTCTCCTTCGAGTCACCCCCAACGGATGAGCCTCGAACCACTCGGGGGTTGATCTTGAAGGCGACCACCACACATTTACAAATGTCTCCGGAGCACACCAAGCAAGGAAGATTCCATAGGAACCTCTGATCACCTAGGAGCCCAAGCTCCAAGAGTAACAAGTCAATGGTGGACAAATATTGTGGGGAACACGAATTTGGTTGGGTCAAAGTGTAGATTTGGTCTTGCTCTCCGGATCCGCAAAGTTTCAACAAGTTCGGGTGGAGGGTTTGAGAGTATTGAGGAAAATGAGGTGTAGCAATGGTGGATCTCAATAAGACATTAGACTTAGGGGTTAGAGTTGGAAGAAGGGGCTATATATAGTGTTATTGGTTGGTGGGGGTTTTCTACCCGTTGGGCCCCGTGCGCATGGGCTAAGTCAGCCTCATGCACAAGGGGTGTCTAGAGACTTTACCACCACCCCTTGTGCACAAGGGTTCGGGACCCCATGCGCATAGGGTGTCCAGAGAGTTCTGTGGCACCCCGTGCGCATGGGGGTCAAAAGATCCCATGCGCACGAGGTGTCCGGAAACTTTTTGACGGGGTCCAAGACACCCATGCACATGGGGTGTCCACAGAGTTTCTGTTCATGCTCACTGGACACATCGGCAAAGCACGCCACACAAAGAATATAAATGGCAGGTGTAGGAGGGTTGGTGTATATGTTTTGGAAGCAGTCCCAGACGACACTCATCCACGACTACGCCTCTTGATAATGCGATTTTTTCTATGACTCAAATCGAACCAAAATGAAAATGTTCGAGTCGCTGATAAAGCATGCCTTAACCTTTTTGAATTGGGGGTCAGATAACTCCAACATAACCTTTGTGGAACCAATTTCTTGAGATAAACCATACCAATTGATAGTAGTTTCACCAACCACATTGTCATCACACCAAAATACAATGAAGTGCCAAATGCGCTTTCAAGTAACATTTATAGTTGCATGTCTAATCGAAGACATGCAACTGCTCTCCCGGCAAACACTTCCGCCTCCAAGTTGAAGTCGCATTGAAGACATGCAGTTGCGGGGTGGGAGCGGCATGTATAGTGGACATGCAACTAACCTCCGACAAACACTTTCGTCCCTCCCACACAAATTTGTGGTTGTTTTGATGTAGTTGCAGTCGGAGACGACCCTTATGGTTGTGTGTCTAGTAGGAGACATACAATTATCCTCTCATTAAACACTTATGCACCCTAAGGTGTGGTCACATTAGAGAGATACAACTATGTGGCAAGGGTGATACTTGTATTTGAGTGTTGGGCAGTGGGCATGCAACTGACACCCAACAAACACTTTCGTCCCTACGATAGTGTTGCAATTATGTTGAAGACATGTAGTTGCAGTCATCGGTGACGCTTGCAGTTGCATGTCTAGTAGGAGACATGCAACTGTCCTCTCGACAAAACATTGTTCACCCTATCATAAAGTTTTAGTGGTGTTCAATACATGCAGTTGCAATATACCTCCGTCCCCAAGTTGCACTAGTGTTGAACGCATGCAGTTACAGAACAAGGGTGACACTTGTAACTGTATGTTTGATGGTAGACATGCAACTATCATCGATAAAAAAATCATGAATTGAAGATGAATAAGTAGAAAATAAAATAAAAAGCACGAATGGAAATCTGAAAAAGCTGACAAAAAATCAGGAAAGAAAGAAAATCAAAAAAATGGTCGAAAGCTTCTAGAAGCAATGCAAAATGGGTCACAAGAGTCATACATGGGTTGTCCCGCTCACATTACGCTAAATAGAGGCGGGCGAGATGCACATGGGCTAGTGATAGTTGGCACGAATCTTGTAGCAAATTTGATCATGTCGTGAGAGATAAATGTGACACAGATATTTTTAATTTAGATCTAGATATGCTTTAGCAAATCATCTACTATGAATAGGGAGTACTGGAGATGCTCTTACACAAACCTAGTCATGCGGTCGTGCTGCATGGGTTGGCATGTGGGCACGGAATTTCGTCCCATCACATGCTTGACCCGACATGCGATTAAAAGGGTCGGGCCGGCCTTCGACCCGCCATGGAACAAGGCCGATCTGAAAGCCATGCCTTAAGGTCGGCACAGCATAGCCCTTTTAATTATGGGTCAGTATGACCCGACAGAGCATGTGCTTTGTCTTGCTTGTAACTAGTCTCTTTTCTATATGTTTTTTTGTATTTCTTAGCCTTTTGAAACTTTTTTCTATATTTTTTAAATTTTTTAGGTCACCCTGTAGTTTTTATTATTTTTTGCATTTTTGAACCTTTCTAAAAAAAATATGAAGGCTGGCCGCGCAGCCGGGCCGGGTCGATCCCTGTGGCCAGGCCTTTGGGCCGGCATGCCGGGTCCGCCTTTTATAAAAGGGACGACACGGGCCCTGCCATTCCAGTCCTTTCACAGCCAGGCCGGCCCACATGGCCAGGTTTGCTCTTATACCGCCCGGTTCATTTGCCTCGAAAAAATAAAAAACACCCGCTTTATTCGCTGAAAGAAAAAAAAAAAACCACCCGCTTCGCACGCCGTCACATGGACTTCCGCCCACAATCCCTAAAAAAAACTTCCGCCCACCAAATCACGCGTTCCCCACTCCGTTCCCCTTCCCCTCATGTCCAACGCCGGCGACCCCGCCGGCGCGGCGGCCGCGGCGGCGCCCAACCCGTCGGTGCGCGCCGCCAGGCTGCCCCGTTGGACGCGGCAGGAGATACTGGTGCTCATCGAGGGCAAGCGCATGGTTGAAGTCCGCGGTGGCGTGCGCGGCGGGAGGGGGCGCCTGGCGGCGGCGGCGGCGGCCGGGGCGACAGGGGAGCCGGCGGCAACGGCTCTGGAGCCCAAGTGGGCCGCGGTGGCGGAGTACTGCCGGCGGCATGGCGTGGAGAGGGGGGCCGTGCAGTGCCGGAAGCGGTGGAGCAACCTGGCCGGGGACTGGAAGAAGATAAAGGAGTGGGAGCGGGCGGCAGCAGGCGCGCGGGAGCCCTCGTTCTGGGCCATGCGCAACGACGCGAGGCGGGAGCGCCGGCTCCCCGGGTTCTTCGACCGCGAGGTGTACGGCATACTCGAAGGTCGAGGGCGGGGGGTCGTTGTCGGCGGCAGCTCCGGTGGTGACGCTGTGGAGGAAGTAGGGGTTGGGCGCATGGAGGAGGATGATGATGGGGAGGAGACGGGGGAGGAGGAGGAGGGGAGAGGGAAGGGAAAGGAGGTGGCAGTGGCAGTGGCAGTGGCAGTGGCAGTGCGGGAGACCGTGTTTGACAGTGGCCGGCCTGCCGGGGAGGAGGCCCTCTTCTCGGAGGACGAAGAGGAGGAAGATGCTGAGACGCCAGAGGCGACGCCGGCACCACCACCGGCTGTCATCGCCTTGCCGATTTCCGAGAATTCGGAAGCATCAAGGCAACAACAGAGCGCGCAGCAAGGCACAACGACAGACAGGCCAAAAGGGCAGCAAGGTAGCAACAAGACAGCAGGCTCACCGACATTGCAGCAGCAGAGCGGGCAGAAGAGACAGCGAACCGGCGACGGCAGTGAGCCCAGAGCAGAAGGCATGGCAGACAAGCTGCTGGAGATCCTGGAGCGGAACAGCCAGGCCCTAGCGGCGCAGCTGGAGGTGCAGAACGTGAACTCGGAGCGCGACCGGGAGCAGAGGAGGGAGCAGGCCAACAGCCTCGCCGTGGTGCTCGGCAGGCTCGCCGATGCCCTTGGCAGGATCGCCGATAAGCTCTAGCTACCTGGAGCTGCATGCCTGGACAGAAGAAGTTGGGTGTACAGATTGGTATAGGAGGATGATTGCTCTCCTGGCATTTGATTCCTTTTTCTCTTTGCGATGAACTGATTCCGGAATTCAGTCCGGAAGCCAGGGTGGAGGATTTATCATGTACTGTATGTAGAGTGATAAGGTTATATATACTGTCATTCAGGTGATCTGATTCTGAACTAGAGACATCTTGATTGTGTATGCGTCGTGGGCTGAAATGAAAATATGTATCCTTTACTGAGTAAAAGAAATGTTTCTAAGTTATAAAATCAATTCCTTCGAGCGGGAATTTTGCAGACTCGCTTGTGTGGCACTATGACAGAAAGGTGCTATATATTCTCAGTGAAATCTGCTTACAGGCTCTATATTGATATATATATCTTGATGGTAATACTGGGTGCCCCTCCTCTAGCTCTAGTGTTGCTGAAAAGCCTCCGCCTTGGCCATGTATCTGGAGGTTTACTGTGCCAAGCAAGATGAAGCACTTTGCTTGGAGGTTGGCACATAACACACTGGCCGGTAAGACCAACCTCGGTCGAAAGGGGATGGATATCAACCAAGCATGCTTCCTGTGCAACAGGGATTTCGAAGACTGGGCATCTGTTTTTCAAGTTCAAATTACTTATGGGGGGAAGGGCAAAACATTCAGTAGAAGGAGCACCTGAAACTGTTGATGGTGCTTCCTATGCAGATGCCGGTAACCAGGTCGGGGCGCGATCATTCAGGACAGGTGCTCCAGGAAAGTAATGCAATGGAGTTGAAGCAAGGGATGGAAGCTGAAAGCACTAATTTGTTGCCCCAGTGTGTGATTCTTTACGACAAGAAGACTTTTGCTAGACTTCATTTTCTGAATTTCAAACTCATGTACTGTCCCAGAACATGTAATGCTGCTCCTCATCCCCTACAGCAATGGGCAGCAAGAGGATGAACCAGCCCAGTTTCTTATATAATAGTTTTCCCCTGTGCATGATGTAATGTCTCTAGTAGTTAAATGCAAGGTTGTGTATTAAAGAAAAGATCAGCCAACCAATTTGGCCGATTGGAGCTACAAAGGCAAAGAAACCACTTGCAAGATGGTATCCATCAATCAACTACCCCACAGATGACCAATTTCCAGTTGGGTGAGCTGTTTGTGAACGCCAACTTGTGACATAGCTTACAAATAAAATAGCACCACAACATTACAAAGGCATATACCCTCAAGGCTTCAGGTACTGTTTACAGCAGCACTCAACACAGGATTACAAAGCGCATAGGTACAACTACTCCATCAGGTGAAGAAAAAATTGGTAACGAACAACACAAGTAAATCGAACATCTATCTACATGTTGCAAGGTGAGCCGAGCCTCGCAAGGTTGGCATCAATGCTAGCACCGACCAGAGGGCTCTGAAATAGACGACTGGAATGAGGCGGGACTTGTTCAGACATGAGGCGGCGCTCTGGATCAGTCAGGTGGTGGTGGTGGTGGTAGTGGTGGTGGTGGTGGTTGGTGTGGGCAGCTCCGGCCTGCTGTAGAACACCGTCGTGATGAACCCGGTGGCAGGGGAGCCCACGGATGACCGCACCCAACCGTTCGGTCCTTTGTCGAGATAGCATTCCATTATGTCATGTAGGGTGATTGCTGGGTCCACTTTCTTGCCAACGCACATCAACTCCACCTGCAAGCACACCATAGGTCGATACATATGAGAAATGTTGAAAGCTATCACTTGCTAGGTTGTGATGAACCGAGACAATGCTTCTCTCATTCTATACATGCTAAGCAGTGGCATTCACTCTGTTGCTGCATATGAATGATTACGCCGTGAAGAGTACGGCAAAAGGATGTCCGACACAAATTCGGACTGCAAGCTCGGAACAATAATTTGAGTTTTCCCTCAGGTCTAGCTTATCACTGACACTGTGAGAAGGAAAAACATACCTCAGCTTCACTTGAAAGATTGAGTTTCTGCACAAGGTACTTTTGTATGAAGGAAGCAGGCAATTCGACATCCCTAGGTCAATGTGATAAAGGCGCAAGTTAGCGCAAACTTAAAGATATTGTGTTTGTACATGAAACAGTAGCCTGGATAACTCACTTGATCCTCAAAAATTTTGTAGGTAGCTGTGGTAAAGGAGGTTGTCCCTTCCTGAAACAAATGAAAACACAAAATCACGATTTCTGTGTTTCCTTCAAAAAGTATAATAAACGTCGTAAGAGAAGTCTAGTGCTTCTTACTGGTCAAAAGCAGCCACTAGATAGAACCATAATGCTTGCAATCTTCTCTTTTTCCTAGGTTGTTTGGCCTTGAATATTTTCTTTTTCCCCTTCAGAGTGAACACTTTCTTGCTTCCAGTCTTCTTCACTAGATTCTCCTTTCTTGTCAGGTATTCTTTGGACTCCAAGAAGCGGTTCAAGAGGCTAGCCTTTGCTTCATTAGAAGGAGCACCATGCTCTGGATCACCAGACTTGATTCCAGTTCTATTGTCCTCTTCGGAACCTGATTTGAGAGATTTTTTATTTTTACCAACTCTAATATGAGAGGCCAAAGGTTTCCATCCTCCAACTTTCTTTGTTGCATCTTTACTGCCCTGCAAGGTAGAATACTGCATATAAATCATGTAGAGCACGAAAAGAATAACTAACCAGATATGATTTATATATTCAAAAAGAATGAAACCCAAACAAACATAGACTAATACATACATTGCAGGGTCTGAACGGTGTGGACAATACTTCCCTCACAAACAGTTATGGCATTTGATGCATGCACAAATGACATTAAGGTTCCAACACAATTTTAACGGCACTGTGCATCATATGTATAGAAAACTAATAAGTGTTCAAGACAAACACAAAGACCGTGAATCTAAGTAATAAGATTTCATATGTGTATAGAAAACTAATAAGAGTTCAAGACAAACACAAAGACCGTGTTGTGCATCTATCCTAATGTCAGCAGCGGATACATACATGTGTACACACCGTAAATCTCACCAAGGTTGATTGAAAAGAGTCAACTAAATCGATGTTTGTATGATCCCTTACACCAGTAGATGTTGATGCTACTCAATTACGACCTATTATGATTAAACAAGAAAAACTCAAATGCACATAAACACTTCAGGTACCAAACAAACAAAGGATCAAAGGGCCTCATGCTCTATTCATTTAGCATACCAGACATACTATGTATAAAGAAGTGCCCAGAACCAAGATGTGCCCAAGAGAATAAACTCAACCGATATGTTTTAGCCCCAAAGTAGTCACATAGTGCTGCTACGAAATTGCAGCCTTCCGATTAACACAGAACTACATACCAAAGACAAGCTGCGTAAGCACGAAGCTTTTGTTCTCCTCTTTGTAAGGCATTTCTGTATAGACACCCGAGGACCATGGACTGTCAGTGAAGATAGAGATCGTTCTTTCCTCTTGGCAGGTGATGCGAACGGTGATATGGCTTCTTGGTCCACAACCTTCCGTCTTTTAGAAGGAAATATCTTTGACCTCACATATTGTAGGCTGTGATCAACTCTGGACAGAAAATTGATTGACATGAACCATAAGCTTAAGTTGTTTTTAAAAAAAATGACAATAACGTCTGCTTGTGATATGTAGATTGAGACAAACCTGAGTTTCTCCTCTGGAGCACAGCCTAAATCAATGTTGCAAGTAGGGCAGTAGCAGATCTCCTTATCGATAAACTCCTTAGATATGCACTTTCTGCAAACTGATCAAAGGTATAAATCTCAATGGTTGAAGCCCAAAAATGGAAGAACCAATTAAGATTTTACAGATAATTTCTGAAGGGCTATTTTTCACAGTACCCTTAAAAGGCTCAAATACACAGAAATCTAAGAAGAATAACTGAAAATGCTCGCTCCTTTCCAAAGATAGATGGCAAACTGCTTTGCAATCTCCAATACTCAACTTTAACCATTATTTTTTAGGGAAATACAAGTAATATATTACAACGAAGTTATTATTATGAAACTAAGTTTCATGACAATCAAATGGTCTAGTGTACACCTAACCAGCCTAAATATTTTTTCCTGACAACTAATGAAGTTGAAGATGCCATAGTGGATCCACCAATAACAATTCCAGTTACTTCCTGTACAGTCAGCTGGTGACCTCAGTGTCTCCTGTTTTTATATTAACGATAATACTCACACGAACAATTTCCGTACGACACAGTACTTTAAAAGTCTAGGGAGACAAAAGTCTTCATCATCCACGCCATTGACCGCCACCAAAATGCTTCCATTTTGTCCTAATCACAATTAAAATGGTTTAAGAAAGCTATGCATACAGGTTTATTTAGTGAAATGTACCCACAACCTCGGTTTGTAGGCTGAAAAAATTAACCCTTTCCGGTGCCCTGGCAGGCTCATGACCTACGAACACAAAAATAACACCTAGGCGTCCTATCACCACAAATCCCTAACAACCATTCAAGTAACTATTAATTCTGAAACAAGTTGCCTACAGCCTCCTGGCAAACCATAATATTTCACTTGGATCACTGACCATGCTCAAAATCTCACTGTCATTCGAGCACCCAAATCACTCATGTCATTTCCTGAATGGGCGAAACCCTCACAAATAAAATATGGGCAACTAACCGAGACTTGCGCTCCCAGAAATCAGAAGCCAACCTCTCTGCAACAAGCTAACAGAGTATGTATGTACTGAAGCTACCACCTTTCGACACCAGACATTCAGAGTAGCATACCTCTTGCATATGACTTGTATAACCCATACAACGATGTGAATGACAACGAAAACGCCAATTCTCGGACGAGACCAACCAACGCATCCACCCTCCACACGCAGCACCCAAAACCGCACACAAATCGCAGCGCGTGGGAAAGTATCGACGCACGCCGCCACCTTTCCACGCATCGCCTCACACGCGCCGGGGCCATGGATCAGCGCGGCCGGCGCAGATTTGACGCACGGAACGGCCGAAGCAAGCAGCCGCCTTCCACGCCATAATTCGGCCACATCGCGCTACGGTCCATGGAGCCGGGAGGGAGGGAACGGGGGCGGTGGGGGGGAACTCACAGGTGTGGAGGCACTCGGTGATGGTGGCGGCGTCGCGGAGCAGCCGGCGGCAGAGCGGGCAGGTGAGGCGCTCCACCAGGGCCGCGCGCTTCACCATCACGACGCCCGGGCCCGCGCTGCCGACCTCGCCGTCTCCTCCTCCCGCACCTCCGTCGGAAGGCGCGGGGCACGCCAGCACGGCGTCCTGCATGCCGGCCGGCGAGGGCTTCTCCTCGCAGCTAGCTCCGCCCCTTCCCCCCCCCCGGACCGGACGCGAGCACGAACTGAACCTGGAACCCACCTCCTCTGCGACAGCGACAGTGACGGCCGCTGTGTCGATCGATACCAGCCTACCAGGCGACGTGTCGGCCGAGGTCTTAGGTCGCCGTGGACCGAGCCCACTCACTCCCACCGTGGACCGAGCCCACTGACCCATCCACCGCCCGCCACCGGCCCGGCCCATCAACCCGCAGCCCCCTGCGACCACAGCCTGGCTGTTTTACTCCGTCTGGGCTGGAGTACAAGGATACCGTGAAAGAGTTCCTTTGTGTATTGTCTTATTTCCTGAGAAATTATCTTTTGTACTTCTTTCGTTTCAAAATTTTTGTCTTACCTTTGTTTAGAAATTGATGTATCTAAATACTAAAACTTAACTAGATACTTCCTCCGTCACGGTTTAGAAGACGTGTTTGGAAATTTTCTGAAACCTAGGTGGTTATTGATTGGTTGTGAGATGGTTTAAAAATAACATTCACACTACGCATGCATATAGAAGTAGTACAATGAAGTACTAATTAGCTGCTAGGAGTAAATGCAATGCGTCTTAAACCTTGTCTATTGTAAAAATGCACGTAAATTTAACCGTGTCTTCTAAACCGTGACGGAGAAAATACATTCGTATCTAAATAAATCTAATACAAGAATTTTGGGATGGGGGGAGTATTCATTACTGCCGATTCACTTGTTCAAAAACTATTATCAAACTACCAACATTTTTCGACAGCACCCACTAACTGTAGCTAACATCGTAACACTCACATTTCTTAGGATCTTTGTTGAGTTAAGTAGGTCATGCTCAACATTGTCTTGCTACAATTTTGTACACCATGATATTCAATGATGAACAAGATGCCCATATAATACATTTCAAATAGCCAATGGTCCGCATTTCACATGAAAAAAGAAACATAAACGAAGGGAGGTGGTGTATTAGTACCGCAAAATAAAATTGTAGTGGACAAAAAACGATGAGTGTTGGGAGGGGGTGGACGATGATGCATTACTACAGAAGAAGAATAAGTGTAGCAATCGATTAAAGAGATGAATATTGTCAATACGCTATTGCAATTGGGTTGATGGATTATATCTTTGATTGCAAATTGGTCTATATCTCGAGCGTGGACTTCATCCACTAGAAGGGCCTCTTTTTGTGTTGAATGATTCTCATGGGGATTTTTGGAGGAAACACTTTGAAGATCTTAAACATCACGATGTCAAGACTCAACCACTAACACTTAGCTTATTAGTTTTTCAATTTTTAAAAATGCTACCAAAGTTTAAAAACATGAAACCTGGCATAGTGTCATGTGACTATGGTCAACGGTTTAGAAGATTTCAAAAGTTGCGATGTATGCTGCTTAGAAAATCGAACCACCTTTGAGGAAGAATTTGTAACGCCCAAGATGCGGCCCTATCCTTATTTTGGCGCGAGGGCCTCGACAGGGATAGAAACGCATCTCGTCGTTTCGCAAGAATGGATATCGTTCCAAGTACATGTACTGAAAATGTGAGTATAAGGAGTTGGCTTACACTCACCACAAGATACATCGGAGTCGCATTAATACAACAATAATCAATCATCATGAAGTGGAGCAGGGTACGACTACGGACAAAAACAAACGATAAAAGAACGACGTCCATCCTTGCTATCTCAGGCTGTCGGCCTGGAACCCATCCTAGATCGATGAAGAGGAAGAAGAAGAAACTCCAATTAGCACAATCTTCGCGCTCACGTCATAATATCACTTTACCTGTACCTGCAACTGGTGTTGTAGTAATCTGTGAGCCACAGGGGACTCGGCAATCTCATTTTCAAAGGTATCAAGACTAGCAAAGTTTAATGGGTGAGGTATGGTTAAGTGATGAGGCTGCAGCAAGCGATTAAGCATTTATTTGAGGTGGCTAGCTTACGAGTAGAAGAATAAAAGAGGGGGATGATCTACACACAACGGACGTGAACTACTGATGATCAAATGAATGGTCATGAACACCTACTTACATCAGACATAACCCCTCCGTGTCCTCGATCGAAGAAGGATCTCACGAAAGAGACAGTCACAGTTATGCGCTCAGTTGGCAAGTTTTAATTAAGTTAAATTCAAGTTATCTAGAACCGAATGTTAAACAAAGTTTCCACGTTGCCACATAACCGCGGGCATGGCTTTCCTAAATATTTCACCCTGTAGGGTGCTCCAACTAGTCCATCACAAACTACCACACGCTGCGACGGAATGACCTCGATCACGGGAACCCATGATCTCCTAGGAGTCCTATTGGAAAACCTCAACCTCGAGATAGCCCAAAGTATCCTCGGAATCCCTCGCACAAGACGTTCGAGAAGAGTAAAACAAGTCCAGCAAGGCCATCCGGTGAGCCAGGTCCGCATCTAGAGCCGCGCGCTCTCTCTCTACGGGTGTCAACCGTCTATGCAAAGTGGACGATAGCCTGAAAACGCCTCGAGTTACCCAGAGGTGGCACCGCCGACTGCTAGGTGGGTGGGCCAACACTCATGAGGAGCACTGGCTCGGGGGGGTTGATTAATATCCACGGGGTGATCAAACCCTATGCATACTTTAGTTTGTTACTCCCTCTGTAAACTAATATAAGAGCGTTTAGATCACTACTTTAGCGATCTAAACACTCTTATATTAGTTTACGGAGGGAGTATTAAGCAAATAGTACCAATGTTGGGCCTTGCCAGGCGAGCTTTATCCCAAAACGAAAATCTAAGGGATACCCATAACAACCCCAAGCATGTTAGAAGCTCTCATTTATGGAACATAACACATATGCAAGAACTAAAAAGAAAACTGCAAAGGCTCAGACTAGCTTGGACAAGAGATGAATAGATCTAACTTTTTGTGTGTGGCTTTTTCTTGGGCAATAGGTAAGAAAAATAAACCTATCTACTGATCTAGGGATAATTAGAAATTCTCATCGAGCAACCTGAAAACTGATACCACTTGATAGAGGCGACGGTCCCAAACTTTCGATGAGATGGTGGCTATCAATTTGGTGGAGACGACTTTGACGATCCGACTACAAACGTGCACCTCATTTGGAGTAAGTTGTTTTTTCTTGTAAGTGCATCTAGTGCCCCTTAGTGATTTTGGTGGTTTGAAGACTTATAGGTTAAGTATCTAATGTGTTTATAAGTGTACACAGGATCTATAAGTCATTGAGGAGTTTGAGATATTTGAAGAATATCGACCCCTAAAAATGTATATCTTCAGTTGAAGAAATTGGTCTGAAGCTGAAGAAATGAATCACGAGGAATCTGCGATGAAATTGATATTCCTCATGAAGACATTGATATTGAGAAGATCGGTGGTTCCTGAAGTAAATCATTCTGAAGAAATTGAAGCGTGAAGATTTAAGTTTTCTGTTTTACTTTCTTCGCATTTGATGAATAGGAACACCGTACTGTTAAAGGGGGTCAAAGTAACGCTATGGAATGAATTTCCTCATGATGCTCAACCCAAGCCAAATCCTACCAAAAGCCTCAAGTGAGGAATATGAGTGACATGAGGACTCTCACAGTTGAGGGTCCCGACCGTTTCGATAGACACGCCAAGTCACTGGTCTTATCCACTCCAACGGTCATATTATTTAAGGGCATTAATGTCAAATCATGTCGGGATGCTCCCAGGCTATAAATAGCCACCCCCCACAACCACTAGCTGGTTGGCTGCTCCGCTAGAAACTGGCACTTGTCATAAGAGCAACCCAAATTCCTCAGAGCCTACGAGAGTAAATCATCAGTGAGGAAATACACCAGCCACCGAAACCACAAACCAAACCTAGTGATTGAGCATCACTGAAGAAGTTGTTCCTGTGTGGGACTGAAGCCTTTTACCTTTGAGGACTGTGCATCCTCCAGACGGTTAGGCGTCATGGTCTAGAGCAATCCAGCAGTCAATTGTGGATCGCCGGGTGACCGAGTTTGTGAGGGTTTGGAAGTCTGCCCTGAAGACTTACCACGAGTGTTGGGCGAGGACTGTGTGTCCTTAGCTCAAGGAGAATACGGTAGGGACTGTGTGTCCCGGGACTGGGTGTCCTTTGGTTTCAATACCAAGCCACTCCAAACCAGATGTACAACTGTCACAGCAGTTGGAACTGGGTCATCAACAACAGTCTTCACCAAGAATCGGGTTCTAATTCCTCAACTCTTTACTTTCTCTGTATTATGTGTTGATGACTTTCACTGTGACTGTTTGAAGAATTTGTTGAAGACTTTCTCCGAATTTCCTCAACCCCAAATTCTTCATGATAGTTAATCATCATCTGTATTCTGCGTGCCTGCTTACTGTGCAATCAGTTCTCATAATCTTCACTCTGTAATACTGCTGTTGTGAACAATTGCACGACTGATCCTTAACTGTTTCCGCTGTAAGTTAGTCATCAGTGAGGAATTTCCTCAGTGATGAAATTCTAAAAATCTCCTATTCACCCCCCCCCCTCTAGTCGATATAACGCACTTTCAATTGGTATCAGAGCAAGGTACTCCCTTGTTCTGTGTGATTTTGGTTTAACCACCTGGAGCTTTAGTTATGTCGACTGCAGGCATGTTCAAGGTGACTGCAGCATGTCCTACCTACGAGGGAAAGAACTTTCCCTTCTGGAAGAACAAAATGCAAATGCATCTACAAGCTATAGACAATGATCTCTGGTATATTGTGGAAAATGGTGTCCCCATCATTTCTTCTAGTGTCAGTGCAGCTGATGTGAAGAAATTCAAGCAACTCGATTCTCAAGCGAAGAACATCATCTGTGGTCATCTGAGCCCTGGCTAGTTTGAAAGAGTAAGTGCCTTAGGCTCTGCAACACTGATCTGGGAGAGACTGTGCAAGGTAAATGAAGGAGTATCAACCCAACGTGACTCTCGTGTTGATATTCTTCGCAATCTCTTCAATCGCTTCAAGAGACATGACAATGAAAGCTGCCAAGACACCTTTGATCGCCTCACTGACATATCAAATGAACTGCAAGCACTGGGAGCTCGAGACATCACTGATCACGAAGTTGTGAAGAAACTGCTGAGATCTTTGGATTCTTCATTTGACACTTTAGTTCTGATGATTCAAGAAAGACCAGACTACAAGATGCTAGATCCTGCTGATATCCTCGAAAGGCTAAATACTCATGAATTCCAGCTAGAAGAAAAGAGAGATCTATATGGACAAAGCTATTCCAGACCACGTGCACTGAAGGCAAGAGCAATTTCCTCATCTGAAGAAGAAGACACAGATGACAGCAGTTGTGACCCTGAAGAATTTGGTCAGGCCAATGCTTTTGAGGAAATTCCAGAGATTTACATGACGAGGCCAGTTCGGTAAATCATCAAGAAGAGACATGAGGAAATCAGAATCTGCATCTGAGGACTACAAGAAACGGACCTGTCACAAGTGCAAGAAATCAGGTCATTACATTGCTGATTGTCCTCGCTGGGGAAAGGAATCAAAGAAGAAGAAATACAAGGATGACAGTTCAGATGACTCAAAGAAGAAGAAGAAATCTTCAAAATCCTCATCTTCAAAGTCCTCCTCACACAAGAAGACTAGCTTCAGAAAGGCTCGGGCACTTATTGGCAAGGAAATGGATTCCGAGGCAAAATCAGAGGAATATGATGAAGAAGAAGGCTCTGGAGAAGATTCAGAATCCGGACAGGCTAGTCTTGCACTAGCAACCAATTTCGTCAGCAAGTCAATCTTCAATCTTGAAGAAAATGATTGCACCGTCCATACTGATGAATATGCTGATGACTTCGCTCCAACCTATTGCTTCATGGCGAAAGATTCAAAGGTATCACATAATGCCTCCTCCCCTGATTCAAGTGACTGTGAACATGATGATTACAAAAAACCCAGTTACAGTAAACTTGCCATCATTGCCACTAAACAACAAACTTCTCTGGAAAAGCTTCAAAAACTGCTAGACAAAAGTGATGATCTGTTGAATGATGAAATGAATCTTAATCAAATCCTCGCTGATGACATGAAAAATCTTCAGTCTAGATTTGATATTCTTCAGGATCGTTATGATACACTCCTCACTGATCATGAGAAGCTTTCCTACGAATTTCTTCAAAGGAAGCTTGATCTTGAGAAGCTGAGGATGTCTCATGATGATCTTCGCACGGAAAATGATTCATTACTAGCTCAACAGATCAGCGCTAGTCAAGTTGAATTTATTCCTCCATGTCTTAAATGCATTGATCGTGAAACTGCTAATTCTTCACCAGAATCTTCAAATGCTACCATTGCTACAAATTCTTCAACTGCACCTGTTGTGTCTATTTCCTCACTTGAGGAAAACACAAATGTCACTGATGAAAATGCAGGGTTGAAGGAATTGTACGTGACAGGCATGCACAAAAGCCTCAAAGGACATCAAATCCTTTGTGATGTGCTCAAAAAGCAGATCTTGAACAGGAACCCGAGGAAAGAAGGAATTGCCTTTGAGAGGAAATTGAATGCTGATGGATCTTATTGGAAACCTGAGCAGTATCCCAAAACCTCATGGGTTGCTGCTACTGGGCCTCCTTTTGATCCATCTAATCTAACTGGCTTCTCATGTGAATTATCCTATTCCTCGGATGAGTCATTTGATTCCAACTATAAACTGTTCAAAAATCAATCTGGTGAAGTATTTGCTCGATATGTTGGAACTAACTGCAGGAATGGCCCTCCTCTGAGGAAAATCTGGGTTCCCAAAAGCTGTCTTGAAAATCTTCAAGTGAATGTCCTCATGACATCACCTCTGAAGAATCTGAACCCCAGATCAAATTCCTCAGGAGGACCAAAGTCTTCAAGAGGATCAAAATCCTCAACTGGTCAAAACTATGCTCGTACCCGTGCTTATGCGTCTAACATGCAGGGAAACTACAAGGAATATGATTATGAGCGCTACTCCTCAAATCATTATGTTCATAAATCATCAAACCAGTTCTCTGCATACTCATATGAGTACTCTAACCCCCCTACTGTTAAGAGAAGTGCATTAGCTTCAATGCCACCTTTCTCATATGGTGCTCGCAGGATGATGAACGCTTTGCCACCCCTTCAGATGTGGGTGGTGAAGAAATCAAACTAATCACTTCTGCAGGTCAGGTCTCCAGATGAAAATCATCATCTGAAGAATTTGCTGGAGAGCTGAGGAAATGCTTGACAGGACGCAAACTAATGATTAATGAAATAGAAATATTTCACACGTCCTTACATTTCTGTTATGATGAAATCACTGAACTGATGAAATTAGTATCATATTCTTCAAATCTGAAGCATATGAGATGGTAAGCTGTACTAATTCATCTGCAGGATGACAAACCCAAAAATACTGAGTGGGTTCTCGATAGTGGCTGCACACATCACATGACTGGTGATAAAAGCCTACTGATGAATATGCCACTAACTCCATCACCTCTGAAGCAAATCACATATGCTGATAAAGGTAAAAGCAAGGTATTGGGACTTGGCAAAGTAGCTATTTCCAAGGATAGGCATATGGACAAAGTGATGCTTGTTGAATCTCTTGGTTTTAACCTCATGTCAGTCTCGATGCTTTGTGATCTTGATATGATTGTTATCTTTGGTAGATATAGATGTGTAGTCATCATGGAATATGACAGATCCAAAGTCTTCGAAGGTGTAAGAAGAGGGGATTTGTACATTGTTGACTTCTCTACAGGTCCTCAACCAACCACTTGCTTACTAGCAAAAACCTCAGAAGGATGGCTGTGGCACTGAAGACTAAGTCATGCAGGCATGAGGAATTTGCACACACTTGCAAAGAAGAAGCATGTCATTGGCATCGAATTAGTCAAATTCCTCAAGGATCATCTCTGCGGTGCTTGTGAATCTGGGAAAATGACAAGATCCAAGCATCCCTCCAAAACCATCATGACCACTACACGTCCATTTGAATTGCTTCATATGGATTTATTTGGACCTACTCACTATGCAACACTAACCAATGCAGCATCTCTATATGGCTTTGTCATAGTTGATGATTATTCTAGATACACTTGGGTGCATATTATAGTGTATAAAACTGAAGTGCAGGAAATCTTCAAACGATTTTCTTCAAGGGCCTCGACGAACTTCGGCATCAAGATCAAACATATCAGGAGTGATAATGGAACTGAGTTCAAAAACACTGGTCTTGATGATTATCTTGATGAACTTGGTATTACTCATGAATTGTCTGCTCCTTATACTCCTCAGCAGAATGGTGTCGTCGAAAGAAAGAACAGGACTCTGGTTGAAATGGCAAGAACTATGCTTGAAGAATATCAAACTCCTCGTCGCTTCTGGCATGAAGCAATCAACATTGCATGTCATATCATCAACAGGGTATATCTTCACAAATTCCTCAAGAAAACCTCATATGAACTCCTCACTGACAAGAAACCCAATGTAAGTTATTTCAAAGTCTTCGGTGCAAAATGCTGGATTAGAGATCCTCATCATAGCTCAAAATTTGCACCTAAGGCACATGAAGGTTTTATGCTCGGTTATGGAAAGGACTCGCACACCTATAGAGTCTTCAACAACTATCACAACAAAGTTGTTGAGACTGTAGATGTGCGGTTCGATGAAACTAATGGCTCGCAAAGAGAGCAATTGCCTTCTGATCCAGATAAGCTGTCTCCTGAAGAAGCAATAAAGCTTAAGCCTACTGAAGACATTGTTCCCACTGAGGAAATTGGTTAAGAAACGATCCCCATCGCTGATGAAAGTCAAGAAGATGCTCCTGAGGAAATTGCAACAGCACCACTTCCTCAGCCCAGACAAAATCCTCAACCAGCTCATCCGAGGATTGCAAATGAAGTAGAACTTGACAAAATCCTCAACGACATCAACGCGCTAGGTCCTCTCACTCGCTCAAAAGCTTCACACTTAGTTAACTTTTGTGGGCATTTTTCTTTTGTATCCATCACAGAACCCTCAAAAGTAGCTGAGGCTTTTCTGGAATCGGAGTGGATCCAAGCCATGCAAGACGAACTTCTTCAATTCAAGCTGAATGACGTATGGGAGCTCGTCAAACGACCAGATCCTCGCAAGCATAACATCATCGGCACCAAGTGGATTTTCCGAAACAAGCAAGATGAGGACGGTCAAGTGGTGAGGAACAAGGCACGACTTGTAGCCCAAGGCTACACCCAGGTTGAAGGAATAGATTTCGATGAAACTTTTGCACCTGTTGCTAGACTTGAAGCTATTCGAATTCTACTTGCTTATGCTAATCATCATAACATCATCTTATATCAAATGGATGTGAAAAGTGCATTCCTCAATGGTAAGCTTGAGGAAGTAGTATATGTTGCTCAGCCCCCAGGTTTTGAGGATCCAAAGAATCCAGACAAAGTCTTCAGACTCAAAAAGGCTCTGTATGGCCTCAAGCAAGCCCATCGGGTATGGTATGATACATTGAAGGAATTCCTCATGAAGAAAGGCTTCAAACCTGGTTCACTCGATCCAACTCTTTTCACAAAATCTTATGATAATGAGCTGTTTGTATGTCAAATATATGTTGATGACATCATATTTGGTTGTACTGACAAAAGATACAGTGATGAATTTGCCTATATGATGAGTGAAGAATATCAGATGTCCATGATGGGGGAGCTGAAATTCTTCCTAGGTCTTCAAATTCGTCAACAAAACAATGGAATCTTCATATCACAAGAGAAATACCTCAAGGATGTTCTGAGGAAATTCGACATGCATGAATGCAAAGGTGCCAAGACTCCAATGCCTACCAACGGTCACCTCGGCACTGATGAAAATGGTAAAGATTTCGATCAGCAGGTATACCGTTCTATGATTGGCTCTTTATTGTATCTATGTGCATCTAGGCTAGATATAATGCTTAGTGTTTGCATGTGTGCACGTTTTCAAGCAAAACCGAAGGAATCACACCATAAGGCTGTGAAGCATATTCTTCGATACTTAGCTCACACACCAACACTAGGATTGTGGTATCCCAAGGGCTCCAATCTTCATCTGGTAGGGTATTCTGATTCAGACTATGCTGGTGACCGTGTGGATTGCAAGTCAACATCTGGCACATGCCATTTCCTCGGAAGATCACTAGTTTGCTGGTCCTCAAAGAAGCAGAATTGCGTATCACTCTCCACTGCCGAAGCTGAGTACATTGCTGCTGGTTCTTGCTGTGCTCAATTACTATGGATGAAGCAAACCCTCAAGGACTACGGCATCAACATGAAGAATGTGCCTCTCTACTGTGACAATGAGAGTTCTATCAAGATTGCATATAACCCAGTACATCACTCGAAGACCAAGCACATCCAGATTCGTCATCATTTTCTTCGGGACCATGTCATCAAGGGCAATATCCTCATCGACCATGTGAAGACTGATGATCAACTGGCTGATATCTTCACTAAGCCCTTGGATGAGAAAAGGTTTTGCAAGTTGCGGTGTGAGCTAAATATCTTAGAGTCTTCAAATGTTTTGTAAAAAAAAACATGCACACATCCTAACACTTATGCAAAGTTGATGACTTAGATGTGCAACACATGATGAAATGATTTTCTTCAACCAATGAAGAAAGTCACTCTGAATGTGAAGAAATTAACGAAGAAATTGATTCTCAGGGCCCTACGACAATTGTACGCGGCGTCTGTAATCAACATTCTTATATGGTGGGTAACGCCACCGCCCAATGTGAAATTCCTCAAGTTGATTTTCTTCAAATGATCAATTTCCTCACAATGCATTTTCTTCAAAACAGTTGTTCTTCATTGTGATGATCTATTGCAATATCTTCAAAAACACTTGATGACTTTCATTTGCCTAGGTAGACTGTGATTTCTAGTCCTCAACAACATTCACTTATTGCTATTTCTTCAAGTTGATGTTTCTGCTAAGTGAATGTGATCGGACCCTATTTTCCCTCTATACTATACTTATCCAGTCTATTCAATTCTTCATATGCGTTCTACTTGAAACTTTGTTCAAAATCCTCACTGCATCCTTGTCAGCTGATGATTTTGTAACAAAAATCCTCAAATCTTCAAAAATTGTTTTCTTCAAAGGAACAGTAACTGAACCCCCACTTCCCACGATCGGATAACCACGATCTCCACTATCTCCACCGCGTCGTACGGGAGCTACACGTGTCCTGCGGAGACGTAGAGGCAAGGGCTATTTGGTCCGAAACTTTCACGCCAAACAGTAACTTTCGGGCTATAAATATGTCCTTATCCCCCTCGGTATCATCTTCTTCGCCTCATCGCTCTCCTGCCACAGCACACCGAACCCTAGCGCCACCGCTGGTAGTCTTGTCGCCGGCAAGGAAGAGCTTCACTGCCTCAACCTTCTCGCCGCCAGGATCACGCTGGAGTCGGAACATCTACGTCCGCCGCCGCCGTAGACGTCCTCTGCTGCCAAGTTAGGGTGCATTGGACACTTAACCGAAGAGCCTCTCCAACACCACCTTTTGTGTTCTTCGTTCGCACCTTCCAGGGTAAATATATCCCATTTTTACAACAGATTAGATCTGAAATTTTACCTCTTCCAAGTGAAATCTGTTTTTCCTCAAGATACGATGCGCACATGATTCCTCAAACACTATTCATCATCACAATCATTGATGAACTAGCTAAGCATCTAAGATTTTCACGAGATTCCTCAATTGTGCGAATTTTCGGATCTGTACAACTCTGGAACCCAACAACAGTATGCTTAAGCAAATTCCTCAACCACTGGTTATATTCCTCAAACTGTCAAACTTTTTCATTTTCTTCAAATCTGAGAATGCATATGACCTCTCCAAATTCCTCGCAACTATACTCTATTCACAGGTACACGCATGTCAGCTGATGAATCTCTCGGTTCTCATCACATTAACTCATTTGCAGTGTTTCTGGAAGAAACTCTTCAAGGCTCATCAGAATCTTCAAGAGTTCAAAATCATCAGCAAATTCCTCGTCTGAAGAAAATGGAGGAAGAAAGGAAACATAAGGGAGGAAAGAAACTGGAGCAGAACACAGCTGTTGATATTCCTGATGACATATACATGGACTATTGCACGCCTGATGAAGAACCTGAGACAATGGCTAAAAGAAAGATTAGGCTGCAGAAAATTGAGCGCAGATGGGCAAAGGAGTGGAAGGAGTACAGATTTGTGACCCGAAAATATGCGAAGAAATTCGCTTTGAAGCCTCCTGGCAGAAGGGCTCCACTTGAGGATCATCAAGTAGCTCATCCCTCGAGTCTTATGACACTTGATGACTACCCAGATGAAAAAGAAAGGCATCTGGCCAAGCTCAAGAAGCAAGCCGAAACAGCAGTGAAGAAATTTCATGAATCCTCAGCTGCTGCCTCCGGTGCTGCTCATTCCTCAGCAGCGGAAACCTCAGGCTCAGAGATTCCTCAAAAGCAGTCTGCGCCATCAAAGCCAAAGGCTCCAAAGCCTCAAGAGAAGTCTGGACAGGCTTATGTCACAAAACCCTCAGCTCCAAAACCCTCGGTTCCAAAACCGTCAACACTAAAACCATCAGCGCCAAAACCCTCAGCACCCATCTCATCTACACCAAAGTCCTCAGCTCCACCTCCAAAGGTAGTACAGAAGAAAGTCGTGAAGACTACGACTGCCAGCTCCAGCTCCTCACTCCCAGTTGCAACTAGCTCGGAGACAAAGTCTTCAACACCCCTTGTGAAGACTTTGGCAACTACTGAACCTGCACCTCTGCCCAGCCCCAGCAAAATCATCGCAGCCCCGTCTGCATCAGAGGGAAGTGATGATTATGATGATGAATCCCTGGAAGCCATCATCAGGAACAAGCAAGAAAGGGTAGCACAAGCATCAGGCAGTGCTATTCCTCTGCCATGGACCTCAAGGTCCTCCTCGACTTCATCAATGTATGGTATGAAGACCCAAACACACCCATTGATGATTTGAAACTTCCTCCTGGCGTCAGCCACATGGTGGCCACCTTCATAAACGAAGCCAAGTGGAAGGAACAGAAGGCCAAGCAGGCAAAGATTGCAAAGGCCAGAAAGGAGAAATTCCTCAGGCAAAATCTCCTCAAGCTGACGCCTGAAGCATTGGTGTCAACCCAGGCAGAGCTGCAAGTCTTGACAGACAAGTGTGAGAAACTGTCAGACCGCAAAAGCATCAAACGCAATTTCATCAAGCTAGCCACTAGTGCTGTTGATGACTACAAAAAACGTCACCCACCACCAGCACCAACTCCTCAGCCCCTGGTTGAACAGCGAGAAGATGCATCTCCTGATGAGGAGGAAATTCCTCAAGCTGAGGAACACCACCAAGAACGCCGTGCTAATGAGCCGGCCATTGAAGAAATCATTACCGAGACCGCCACTAACGAAATTGCAACCCCTGATGCAACTGCTCCTGATCCAGCTGCTTCACCAAAGCAGGCTGATGACTCTCTTCCAGCTGGTTCCTCACTACCAGCTGAAGAATCTGTAGAGAAAACACCTTCACCAAAATCTTCAAAGGTGAAGAAGGTAATCCCGTCTGCATCAGACGTGAAAAAGACAATAGCTACTAATAAGGAAGTGAAGAAGAGAAAAGCTTCCTCAGCAGAAGAAAAGATTGAGGCAAAACGCCTCAAGGAAACTGAAGAATCTGCCCCTCTGGACCCGGTGCCTCTAAATGTTGCACCTTCATATGAAATGGTCGTCATTGGTGACCAAACTACAAGGGCAGATGAGGAAATGTAGGATGCTGCCTCTGAGGAGCATACTGATGAGGAAATCCAGATTGATGAAAGTCCTCAACCTCATGTTCCTCAGACACAGACTACTCAAGCTTCAGCTGCAGCAGCTGATGAATCTGCTTCTGCCACAAAGTCAGCTGATGAAAACCAAGCTGAAGAAAATGTCCAGTCTGAGCAGGTTCCTCCCACTGAACAGGCTGACCAAACTCCTCAAGCTGAGAAGGAAGAAGAAATTCCTCAGTCTGAAGCTCAGCCAGAGCAAGAAATACCAGCTGATGAAATTCCTCAACCTGAGGAAACTGCTGAAGAAAATGTTCCCGCCCCTGACAATGAATTCATTGTGCTCAACCCAGAGACTGCCATGGTTGTTTCCCCTCCTATTCCTCAGCACAATCTCAAGCCAGTTCAGCGCCTGCCATTCTCGAAGCGGCCAAAGTTTCAGAAAGAAAATTTCTTTGAGGAACGCATGTATTTCATCGGAGAGAATCCCTATGACAAGCCTCAAATGAGGCATCTGAAGTTTTGGACAAGGACTCAGATGAACTATTGTGCTTCTGTGCTCTGTGGACGCAACAAGATATTCCAGCACAGGCACATTCCTCATGATGAACTTGAAGAAATTCCCTGCATGGAACCAGTCCTCAGTGTACTTCATGATGCAGGTTTGCTCCCTATGTGCTCAGACATATGAGATTGGAATAGTGAGCTTATTCTTCAGTTCTATGCAACTCTGCACATCTCGGGCAATGCTGATGACATCAACACTTGGGTGTTCGACTGGATGACCCAAAACACTCACTACAAGGCTCCAGCGTCTGAACTCCTCAGAGAACCGCCCGTACCAATTCCTTTAGACGGGGCAGTGAAGCTTTATGGTGAGAGTGAGCTGCCAAATGGAATGATGGAAGTCCTCATGAAGCCTTTGGCTGCAGGAAAACCCTCAAGAACCACATTCCTCGTCCATGAGCTCAAGTACACACCCCGGTCTGTCTACCGCATTCTCTGCAGTGTGCTACCGCCAATCAAAGGCCATGACGATGAAGAAGATGTTGTCGGCCTCATGAAGAATATCCTCTTCAACATCATTCACGGTATCCCCATGAATATCCATGATTTCTTCTTGAGGACTTTGGCTGACAATGCAATGTGCCCCTATGATCACAAAATCTATGCACCGTGGATCATGAGATTCCTCAGGACTAGGACAGGCATCAACTTCCACGCAGATTTCCAGAACCATGTTGGTTATATGCCTCCTATCCGGGTCAACAAGAAGACTTTTGAGCCCATTGAGGGAAAAGGAAAGTCTGTGATTGATGAAGGCAACAGGCCCCTTGACGGCCAGTTCAAAGAACCAGATGCATATTCTTCATGGGACGATACTGAGACTCGTCCACCCAGCCCTGTTCCTCCTTGCGTGCTAAACACCAGAGAGCTTCTTCTCAGTCTTCTTCAGAAGGTAGATCACAACCACAAATGGGTCAAACGCCAGTTTGGTGCCATTGTGAAAACCCTCACTGAGACCCAGAACTTTGTGAAACTTAATCATCACTATCTGCATGAGGTTTTCGATCGCACCTGGGCCACTCTTGCACATCTGAAGACCCAGACTGAGCTTGAAGAAATGAACTTTGAGCAAGACTTTGAGTGGTCGTGGCCTCCCAAGAAGAAGTTCAGGCCCATTCCAGTGCCAGATCTTGAAGACAGCTCCTTCTCGTCATTCCGCACCGCCGAATCTGATGAGGAACAACTCGACACCGCAACAGGCCCAAGGAAGAAGACTACACCCAAGAAGCGCCAAGGGTCTTCATCAACCGCAAAGAAATGAAGTCTTCACGGGCGTTAGTCCTCAGTTTGTACCTTTTTGTCACTTGATGACAAAGGGGGAGAAACTTGAGAGTTAGTCTTCAAACGGGATTTATTTTTGGGGCTTATGAACTATATTTAAGTTACAAACTCTTGGCTCTTCTGAAGTTTTTATGTAATGAGTTGTAACTTAAGCCTGATGGTACTCTGACGCTTTTTGAATGTTTTTCTTCGCATGCTTATTCCTCAAGTTTTAATGCACACATGCTGGAATTCGTCAGATACCATTTGCCATCATGCATCTTCATTTTCTTCATATGATATGTTATATGTATGCATGATTTACAAGATTCAGGGGGAGATCTCCATGATATAAATCATCAATGTGCATATGCTATAAAAGCAAAATCCTCAAGGTATGCACATCTTCAGGGGGAGTCTCTGTGAATCTTGTCTTCAAATTCCTCAATTGAGTATTTACACTTCATATTTTTGATCCCTGTTGAAGACTTAACCTAATTGTCATCAACCACCAAAAAGGGGGAGATTGTAAGTGCATCTAGTGCCCCTTAGTGATTTTGGTGGTTTGAAGACTTATAGGTTAAGTATCTAATGTGTTTATAAGTGTACACAAGATCTATAAGTCATTGAGGAGTTTGAGATATTTGAAGAATATCGACCCCTAAAAATGTATATCTTCAGTTGAAGAAATTGGTCTGAAGCTGAAGAAATGAATCACGAGGAATCTGCGATGAAATTGATATTCCTCATGAAGACATTGATATTGAGAAGATCGGTGGTTCCTAAAGTAAATCATTCTGAAGAAATTGAAGCGTGAAGATTTAAGTTTTCTGTTTTACTTTCTTCGCATTTGATGAATAGGAACACCGTACTGTTAAAGGGGGTCAAAGTAACACTATGGAATGAATTTCCTCATGATGCTCAACCCAAGACAAATCCTACCAAAAGCCTCAAGTGAGGAATATGAGTGACATGAGGACTCTCACAGTTGAGGGTCCCGACCGTTTCGATAGGCACGCCAAGTCACTGGTCTTATCCACTCCAACGGTCATATTATTTAAGGGCATTAATGTCAAATCATGTCGGGATGCTCCCAGGCTATAAATAGCCACCCCCCACAACCACTAGCTGGTTGGCTGCTCCGCTAGAAACTGACACTTGTCATAAGAGCAACCCAAATTCCTCAGAGCCTACGAGAGTAAATCATCAGTGAGGAAATACACCACCCACCGAAACCACAAACCAAACCTAGTGATTGAGCATCACTGAAGAAGTTGTTCCTGTGTGGGACTGAAGCCTTTTACCTTTGAGGACTGTGCATCCTCCAGACGGTTAGGCGTCATGGTCTAGAGCAATCCAGCAGTCAATTGTGGATCGCCGGGTGACCGAGTTTGTGAGGGTTTGGAAGTATGCCCTGAAGACTTACCACGAGTCTTGGGCGAGGACTGTGTGTCCTTAGCTCAAGGAGAATACGGTAGGGACTGTGTGTCCCGGGACTGGGTGTCCTTTGGTTTCAATACCAAGCTGCTCCAAACCAGATGTACAACTGTCACAGCAGTTGGAACTGGGTCATCAACAACAGTCTTCACCAAGAATCGGGTTCTAATTCCTCAACTCTTTACTTTCTCTGTATTATGTGTTGATGACTTTCACTGTGACTGTTTGAAGAATTTGTTGAAGACTTTCTCCGAATTTCCTCAACCCCAAATTCTTCACGATAGTTAATCATCATCTGTATTATGCGTGCCTGCTTACTGTGCAATCAGTTCTCATAATCTTCACTCTGTAATACTGCTGTTGTGAACGATTGCACGACTGATCCTTAACTGTTTCCGCTGTAAGTTAGTCATCAGTGAGGAATTTCCTCAAAAAAAATTTCCTCAGTGATGAAATTCTAAAAATCTCCTATTCACCCCCTCTAGTCGATATAACGCACTTTCATTTCTCCCTTTTCTTGGTTTCCTCGTCCAGAATTCCAGTTTCCGGATATTTCCATCTCAGTGATATACTTTGCATATTCAGAGAGAAAGAACATAAGAATTGTATGATAATAAGGGATGATGGACAAGATTAACACAAATATTGATAGTAAATCATGATAAAATGGACGTATTAGGGAGCCATTGTTGGGTAACGTAGCATAAATTCAAAATTTTCCTACGCCATATTCAGATCTTCCTATGAAGAGACCAGCAACGAGAGAGGGGTAAGAGCATCTTCATACCTTTGAAGATCGCTAAGCGGAAGCGTTACTAGAACGCGGTTGATGGAGTCGTACTCGCAGCGATTTAGATCGCGGTGTGATTCCGATCTAGTGCCGAACTACGGCACCTCCGCGTTCAACACACGTGCAGCCCGGTGACGTCTCCCGCACCTTGATCCAGCAAGGAGGAGGGAGAGGTTGGGGAAGAACTGCAGCAGCACGATGGCGTGGTGTCGATGGAGAGACGAGGTCTCCTGGCAGGGCTTTGCCAAGCACCGGCAGAGAGGAGGAGGAGGAAGGGCATGGCTGCGTCGAGAGAGAGAGAAAACCGTGTGCAAAACAGCCCCGAAACCTCAACTATATATAGGGGGAGGGGGAGGGGGCGCAGCCCTTAGGGTTCCCACCCCCAAGGGGGTGCAGCAACCCCCATCTGCGCCAGGAGGTGGCAGCCAGGAGGGGAGGAGGGGTGTGGCGCACCCCTGGTGGGCCTTAGGCCCACCTGGCTTAGGGTTTGCCCCCCCCCTTCCTCTCCCCTGCGCATTGGGCTGAGTGGGGAGGCGCACCAGCCCACCTAGGGGCTGGTTCCCTCCCTCACTTGGCCCATCTTACCTCTCGGGGTCGTTGCCCCCCTTCAGTGGACCCCCGGGGCCACCTCCGGTGGTCCCGGTGGTCCCGGTACGTTATCGGTGATGCCCGAAACACTTCCGGTGTCCGAAACCATCCGTCCTATATATCAATCTATACCTCCGGACCATTTTGGAGCTCCTCGTGACGTCCGGGATCTCATCCGGGACTCCGAACAACTTTTGGTAACCTCGTATAACAATTCCCTATAACCCTAGCGTCATCGAACCTTAAGTGTGTAGACCCTACGGGTTCGGGAGACAGGCAGACATGACTGAGACACCTCTTTGGCCAATAACCATCAGCGGGGTCTGGATACCCATGGTGGCTCCCACTTGCTCCACGATGATCTCATCGGATGAACCACGATGTCAAGGATTCAATCAATCTCGTATACGATTCCCTTTGTCTGTCGGTATAGAACTTGCCCGAGATTCGATCATCGGTATACCAATACCTTGTTCAATCTCGTTACCGGTAAGTCTCTTTACTCGTTCCGTAGCACGTCATCGTGTGACTAACTCCTTAGTCACATTGAGCTCATGATGATGTTCTATCGAGTGGGCCCAGAGATACCTCTCCATCACACGGAGTGACAAATCCCGATCTCGATTCGTACCAACCCAACAGACACTTTCAGAGGTACACGTATTGCACCTTTATAGTCACCCAGTTATGTTGTGACGTTTGATACACCCAAAGCACTCCTACGGTATCCGGGAGTTGCACAATCTCACGGTCGAAGGAAAAGCCACTTGACATTAGAAAATCTTTAGCATACGAACAACACGATCTAGTGCTATGCTTAGGATTGGGTCGTGTCCATCACATCATTCCCCCAATGATGTGATCCCGTTATCAATGACATCTAATGCCCATGATCAGGAAACCATGATCATCTATTGACTAACGAGCTAGCCAACTAGAGGCTTGCTAGGGACACATTGTGATCTATTTATTCACACATGTATTAATGTTTCCTGTTAATACAATTATAGCATGAACAATAGACGATTATCATGAACAAGGAAATATGATAATAACCATTTTATTATTGCCTCTAGGGCATATTTCCAACAGTCTCCCACTTGCACTAGAGTCAATAATCTAGTTACATTGTGATGTATCGAACACCCATAGCATTATGGTGTTGATCATGTTTTGCTCGTGGAAGAGGTTTAGTCAACGGGTCTGCAATATTCAGATCCGTGTGTACTTTACAAATATCTATCACTCCACTCTGGACATGGTCCTGGATGGAGTTGTAGCGGCGTTTGACGTGCTTCCTCTTCCGGTGAAACCTGGGCTCCTTGGCTATGGCAATGGCCCTAGTGTTATCACAGAAGAGTGTCATTGGACCCGACGCGCTTGGAACCACTCCAAGGTCGGTAATGAGCTCCTTCATCCAAATTCCTTCATGAGCTGCTTCTGAAGCAGCTATGTACTCCGCTTCACATGTAGATGCTGCCACGACTTCTTGCTTGCTGCTGCACCAGCTCACTGCCCCACCATTCAACACATATACGTATCCGGCCTGTGACTTAGAGTCATCCGGATCTGTGTCGGAGCTAGCGTTGACGTAACCCTTTACGACGAGCTCTTCGTCGCCTCCATAAACGAGAAACATTTCCTTAGTCCTTTTCAGGTACTTAAGGATATTCTTGACCGTTGTCCAGTGTTCCATACGGGATCACTTTGGTACCTCCCTACCAAACTTATGGCAAGGTTTATATCAAGTCTGGTACACAGCATGGCATACATTAGAGAGCCCACGGCTGAAGCGTAGGGGACATAACTCATCTTCTCTCTATCTGCTGCCGACTGTCGTGGTCGGCGACTGCGTCTTACTCAATCTCATACCTTGCAAAACTGGCAAGAACCCTTTCTTTGAGTTTTCCATATTGAACTTCTTCAATATCTTGTCAAGGTATGTACTTTGCGAAAGACCTATGAGGCGTCTTGATCTATCTCTATAGATCTTGATGCCTAATATGTATGCAGCTTCTCCAAGGTCCTTCATTGAAAACTATTGTTCAAATAGGCCTTTATGCTCTCCAACATTTCTGTATTGTTCCCCATCAATAATATGTCATCCACATACAGTATGACGAAAGCTACAGAGCTCCCACTCAGTTTCTTGTACAGACAGGCTTCTCCGTAAACCTGTATGAACCCAAACGCTTTAATCACCTCATTAAAGCGAATGTTCCAACTCCGAGATGCTTGCACCAGCCCATAGATGGAGCGCTGGAGCTTGCACACTTTGTTAGCACCCTTAGGGTCGACAAAACCTTCTGGTTGCATCATATACAACTCTTCCTTAAGGTTCCCGTTAAGGAACGCTGTTTTGACGTCCATTTGCCAAATTTCATAATCATAAAAGGCGGCAATTGCTAACATGATTCGGACTGATTTCAGCTTCGCTACGGGAGAGAAAGTCTCTTCGTAGTCAACTCCTTGAATTTGTCGAAAACCCTTTGCGACAAGTCGAGCTTTGTAAACGGTTACATTACCGTTTGCATCAGTCTTCTTCTTGAAGATCCATTTATTTTCTATGGCTCGCCGGTCATCGGGAAAGTCTACCAAAGTCCATACTTTGTTCTCATACATGGATCCTATCTCGGATTTCATAGCCTCAAGCCATTTGTTGGAATTCGGGCCCGCCATCGCTTCTTCATAGTTCGAAGGTTCACCGTTGTCTAACAACATGATTTCCATCACAGGGTTGCCGTACCATTCTGGTGCGGAGCGTGCCCTTGTGGACCTTCGCGGTTCAGTAGTAACTTGATCCGAAGCTTCATGATCATCATCATTAACTTCCTCTTCAGTTGGTGTAGGCGCCACAGGAACAACTTCCCGCGCTGCGCTACTATCCTGTCCGAGAGGGGGTGTAATCACCTCATCAAGTTCTACCTTCCTCCCACTTACTTCTTTCGAGAGAAACTCTTTCTCTAGAAAGGATCCGTTCTTGGCAACAAAGGTTTTACCTTCGGATCTATGATAGAAGGTATACCCAATAGTTTCCTTAGGGTATCCTATGAATACGCATTTCTCCGCTTTGGGTTCGAGCTTTTTTGGTTGAAGTTTCTTCACATAAGCATCGCAGCCCCAAACTTTAAGAAACGACAACTTAGGTTTCTTGCCAAACCATAGTTCATACGGTGTCGTCTCAACGGATTTAGACGGTGCCCTATTCAAAGTGAATGTTGCAGTTTCTAATGCGTATCCCCAAAATGATAGCGGTAAGTCGGTTAGAGACATCATAGATCGTACCATATCTAATAAAGTGCGATTACAACATTCAGACACTCCGTTGCGTTGCGGTGTGCCAGGCGGCGTCAGTTGTGAAACGATTCCACACTTCCTTAGGTGTGTGCCAAACTCGTGACTCAAATATTCTCCTTCACGATCAGATCGTAGACATTTAATTTTTCTGTCACGTTGATTCTCAACCTCACTCTGAAATTCCTTGAACTTTTCAAATGTCTCAGATTTGTGCTTCATCAAGTAGATATACCCATACCTACTCAAATCATCGGTGAGAGTGAGAACATAACAATAGCCACCGCGAGCTTCAACGTTCATCGGACCACACACATCAGTATGTATTATTTCCAATAAGTCGGTTGCTCTCTCCATTAGTCCTGAGAATGGAGTCTTAGTCATCTTGCCCATGAGGCACGGTTCGCATGTGTCAAATGATTCAAAATCAAGAGACTCTAATAGTCCATCAGTATGGAGCTTCTTCATGTGCTTAACACCGATATGACCAAGGCGGCAATGCCACAAGTATGTGGGACTATCATTATCAACTTTACATCTTTTGGTACTCACACTATGAATATGCGTAACATCACGATCGAGATTCATCAAGAATAAACCATTCACCAGCGGAGCATGACCATAAAACATATCACTCATATAAATAGAACAACCATTATTCTCTGACTTAAATGAGTAGCTGTCTTGCATTAAGCAAGACCCTGATACAATGTTCATGCTTAAAGCTGGTACTAAATAACAATTATTAAGGTTTAAAACTAATCTCGACGGTAGATGTAGAGGTAGCGTGCCGACGGCGATCACATCGACCTTGGAACCATTCCCGATGCGCATCGTCACCTCGTCCTTGGCCAGTCTCCGCTTATTCCGTAGTTCCTGCTTTGAGTTGCAAATGTGAGCAACAGCACCGGTATCAAATACCCAGGAGCTACTACGAGCGCTGGTAAGGTACACATCAATAACATGTATATCACATATACCTTTAACGTTGTCGGCCTTCTTGTCCGCTAAGTATTTGGGGCAGTTCCGCTTCGAGTGACCTTTTCCCTTGCAATAGAAGCACTCTGTCTCAGGCTTGGGTCCATTATTTTTCTTCTTCCTGGCATCTGGCTTACCGGGCACGGCAACAACTTTGCCGTCTTTCTTGAAGTTCTTCTTACCCTTGCCCTTCTTGAAACTAGTGGTCTTGTTGACCATCAACACTTGATGCTCTTTCTTGATTTCTACTTCTGCAGACTTGTGCATCGAGTACAACTCGGGAATGGTCTTCTCCATCCCTTGCCTGTTGTAGTTAAGCACAAAGCCTTTGTAGCTTGGTGGGATAGACTGGAGGATTCTGTCAATTATAGCATCATCCGGAAGTTCGACTCCAAGTGAAGTCAGACGACCGTGTAACCCAGACATTTTGAGTATGTGCTCACTGACAGAACTGTTCTCTTCCATCTTACAGCTAAAGAACTTGTCGGAGACTTCATATCTCTCGACACGGGCATGAGCTTGAAAAACTAGCTTCAACTCCTGGAACATCTCATATGCTCCGTGTTGCTCAAAACACCTTTGGAGCCCCGTTTCTAAACTGTATAACATGCCACACCTAACCAGAGAGTAGTCATCACTCTGCGTTTGCCAGACGTTCAGAATGTCCTGGGCTGCTGCAGGAGCGGGAGGGTCACCTAGCGGCGCATCAAGGACATAAGCCTTTTTAGCTGTTTCAAGGATGAGCTTCAAGTTGCGAACCCAGTCCGCATAGTTGCTACCATCATCTTTCAGCTTGTTTTTCTCTAGGAATGCGTTGAAATTGAGGTTGACGTTGGCCATCTACAATATTTATAAAGACAACTTTTATACTAAGTTCATGACAATTAAGTTCATTTAATCAAATTAAGTATGAACTCCCACTTAAATCGACATCCCTCTAGTCATCTGAGTGATACATGATCCATGTTGACTAACCCGTGTCCGATCATCACGTGAGACGGACTAGTCACCATGGTGAGCAACTTCATGTTGATCGTATTCAACCATACGACTCATGTTCGACCTTTCGGTCTCTTGTATTCGAGGTCATGTCTGTACATGACAAGCTCGTCGAATCAACCTAGGTGTTTCACGTGTGTAAATCTGGCTTACACCTGTTGTATGCGAACGTTAGAATCTATCACACCCGATCATCACGTGGTGCTTCGAGACAACGATCCTTCGCAACGGTGCACACTTAGGGGAATACGTTCTTGAAATTTTAAGAGGGATCATCTTATTATGCTACCGTCGTTCTAAGCAATAAGATGAAAAACATGATAAACATCACAATGCAATCATATAGTGACATGATATGGCCATTATCATCTTTGCCCTTTGGATCTCCATCTTCAGGCATCGCATGATCATCATCGTCACCGGCGTGACACCATGATCTCCATCATCGTGCCTCCGTGAAGTCGTCACGCCAACTACTACTATCACTACTACTATAGCTAACCGTTAGCAATGAAGTAAAAGTAGTAAGCACATGGCGTTGCATCTCATACAATAAATTAAGACAACTCCTATGGCTCCTGCCGGTTGTCATACTCATCGACATGCAAGTCGTGAAACCTATTACAATAACATGATCATCTCATACATCATACATGCAACATCACAACTTTGGCCATATCACATCACATGTCAAACCCTGCAAAAACAAGTTAGACGTCCTCTAATTGTTGTTGCAAGTTTTACGTGGCTGATTTGGGTTTCTAGCAAGAACGCCCTCTTACCTACGTGACAGCCACAACGATGATATGCCAAAGCTATTTACCCTTCATAAGGACCCTTTTCATCAAATCCAATCCGACTAGAGTAGGAGAGACAGACACCCGCTAGCCACCTTTATGCACGGTGTGCATGTCTGTCGGTGGAACCAGTCTCACGTAAGCGTACATGTAAAGTCGGTCCGGGCCGCTTCCTCCCACAATACCGTCCGAAAAGAATAAGACTAGTAGCGGCAATAAAATTGACAAATCATCGCCCACAACTTTTGTGTTCTACTCATGCATAGAATCTATGCATAGAAAACCTGGCTCTGATGCCACTGTTGGGTAACGTAGCATAAATTCGAAATTTTCCTACGCCATATTCAGATCTTCCTATGGAGAGACCAGCAACGAGAGAGGGGTAAGAGCATCTTCATACCTTTGAAGATCGCTAAGCGGAAGCGTTACTAGAACGCGGTTGATGGAGCCGTACTCGCAGCGATTCAGATCGCGGTGTGATTCCGATCTAGTGCCGAACTACGGCACCTCCGCGTTCAACACACGTGCAGCCCGGTGACGTCTCCCGCACCTTGATCCAGCAAGGAGGAGGTAGAGGTTGGGGAAAAACTCTAGCAGCACGACGGCGTGGTGTCGATGGAGAGACGAGGTCTCCCGGCAGGGCTTCGCCAAGCACCGGCAGAGAGGAGGAGGAAGGGCAGGGCTGCGCCGAGAGAGAGAGAGAAAACCGTGTGCAAAACAGCCCCGAAACCTCAACTATATATAGGGGGAGGGGGAGGGGGCGCAGCCCTTAGGGTTCCCACCCCAAGGGGTGCGGCAGCCCCTATCTGCGCCAGGAGGTGGCAGCCAGGAGGGGAGGAGGGGTGTGCCGCACCCCTGGTGGGCCTTAGGCCCACCTGGCTTAGGGTTTGCCCCCCCTTTCCTCTCCCCTGCGCATTGGGTTGAGTGGGGAGGCGCACCAGCCCACCTAGGGGCTGGTTCCCTCCCTCACTTGGCCCATCTTACCTCCCGGGGTCGTTGCCCCCCTTTGGTGGATCCCCGGGGCCACCTCCGGTGGTCCCGGTACGTTACCAGTGATGCCCGAAACACATCCGGTGTCCGAAACCATCCGTCCTATATATCAATCTTTACCTCCGGACCATTTCGGAGCTCCTCGTGACGTCCGGGATCTCATCCGGGACTCCGAACAACTTCCGGTAACTTCGTATAACAATTCCCTATAACCCTAGCGTCATTGAACCTTAAGTGTGTAGACCCTACGGGTTCGGGAGACAGGCAGATATGACCGAGACACCTCTCTGGCCAATAACCATCAGCGGGGTCTGGATACCCATGGTGGCTACCACTTGCTCCATGATGATCTCATCGGATGAACCACGATGTCAAGGATTCAATCAATCCCGTATACGATTCCCTTTGTCTGTAGGTATAGAACTTGCCCGAGATTCGATCATCGGTATACCAATACCTTGTTCATTCTCGTTACCGGTAAGTCTCTTTACTCGTTCCGTAGCACGTCATCGTGTGACTAACTCCTTAGTCACATTGAGCTCATGATGATGTTCTACCGAGTGGGCCGAGAGATACCTCTCCGTCACACGGAGTGACAAATCCCGATCTCGATTCGTACCAACCCAACAGACACTTTCAGAGGTACCCGTAGTGCACCTTTATAGTCACCCAGTTACGTTGTGACGTTTGATACACCCAAAGCACTCCTACGGTATCGGGGAGTTGCACAATCTCACGGTCGAAGGAAAATACACTTGACATTAGAAAAGATTTAGCATACGAACAACACGATCTAGTGCTATGCTTAGGATTGGGTCTTGTCCATCACATCATTCTCCCAATGATGTGATCCCGTTATCAATGACATCTAATGTCCATGATCAGGAAACCATGATCATCTATTGACTAACGAGCTAGCCAACTAGAGGCTTGCTAGGGACACATTGTGATCTATTTATTCACACATGTATTATTGTTTCCTGTTAATACAATTATAGCATGAACAATAGACGATTATCATGAACAAGGAAATATGATAATAACCATTTTATTATTGCCTCTAGGGCATATTTCCAACAGCCATCTCCCGGCAACCACTCCCAGGTGTAGCCACCGCGTTGTCGTCGACCTTCAAGAAAGGACCAAGGTCTGGGAGAAGTCTCTCGGCCACCACTCCCATCCGAGCCACCGCCCCATCGTCCGTCTTGAAGTGATGACCCCGACAGAGGCGCCGTTTCCCATCAAATAATCCCGGCCCCAGCCACCGCGTCGTTTACCGACCACCTCGTGTTTCCCCGCACGAACCATTTCGTGCTCGCTGGCGAGCAAGCCCCTTCGTGTCGGGCTGGCAATCGGCACCAGTGCAACCACCGTTCACGCGATGCGGAAATGCCAGAGTGATTTGGGGAATGGTTCTAGGGTTAACGTCGTTTTTTGCTGTGTGTTATTTGTTGTGTTCTAGGGTTAGAAAAACTGCTACGTCCAAGAGATCGAGCGGCTGTGTCGTGGCGAGAGCAGTAGACATGCCCATATTTTGGTAGATTCGACAATAGACTATGAATACTGATATGATCGGATGGGCCAACTAAATAATTTGACGCGATAGCCCGTTAGGTTGCTGTTTACAGTTTAAACCGATGAAATTGGCTTAAATTACTATGTACATTTTTTATGAAATTATTACGTATAAATGGGATATTTATCAGCATTTCGTACCATTTTATTATCTTTTTTATCATTGAATTAATTCTATAAAATAATGTATTGATGTAATAAGAAAACAATATGATTCACTAATGAGAGTGCTTGAATTATTTAGTGTTTTTTTATGGTAGCTCCACTCTCTTCCTAATAAAGCTTCATGGAAAATTGGTTGTAGTTTGGATTGCGGTAACATAAGACGTCTGCATCGGTAACTATATGAAAATCAATCACCCAACACATTGTTTTTGAGTGAGTTTTATAGCGATATTAACTCAGATGATAGTAACTATATGAGCTCACATGATAGCATAAAGAAGAGTTAAAATTGTACCAAAAACTAAAACTTCGATTGGCTTGTTGCTATGCACACGAAGAATATCATCTGTAGAGATATCCTTACATCATGTGTGAGAAATTTGGCACTTATACTTCCAGCAACCATACCATCTTTTTTATTATGTATAAATTTGGAATATAATTATATAATTGTATAGTTTTTAAATTATGAGAGATTTATTTTGTGCACCTCCGTCATAGGAGCCATTTGTGTTTACCTTGCAGCTTGGTATCATGTGTTATTGAGAGAAATCAAACTTGTTGTGATATCAAATAATTCTGCAATGATTTTATCATTTCTTTTAAGAATTTAAATATATATTTTTACAATTACTAGGACATTGTTTGTGCGTTGACACAATACATTATTAGAACCCTGTCGTAACATTGTAACATGCTATTTTGTTTTTTATTTTATGTTCTCGTGAAATGGTAAAGACCTGGTGAAGCTTTTTTGGACGGTGAGTATTGTCCATTATACATGTTTTAGACCTTCCACGTGAGGTATTTGTTCTAACTGCATATATTACTTTTACGAGATGCGTATGAGTTGAGGAAACAGTTTTTATTATACTTGCCCAAACATTTTTAAATAAAGTTAAAGCAACTTTTCTCATATTGTGCGAGAATTTCTTAAACACATCAAGTAGATCTTAATATTTTTTAATAGTTTTCTAGTTGGATCATTACTTTATATGTATACATTGTCATTTTTTCATTTTGTTATCATTTTACATTACAAATGAAGTGGACTTCAATTATTCTGTAATTGTCATTGTGTTATATTATCGTTGTTATATTATCGTTATCTGTAAAATTTAACATGCATTATCTTTATATGACGTCAGCAAAATATTTCAAAACAATAACCCCTATACAAATGCCTTTTGGTCTCTATTTTTTAAATAAAAAAATATAAATAAAATAAACAGCCCCAATACGATATCCTCTATGTAGTCCAAACCAAATACAATACTAATAATTAAAAAAAAAAGGTTGTAATAGTAATATTAATAATGATACATGAAGGGCATACTCGCAAAAGGGCGGTGCCAATCGGATCGGCCCGACAGCACGCGAGCCCGACACGAGATGGGTCCGGCCCGACACACGGTAATCGTGCTCGTGCCCGGCACGTAGCACACCTCGCGTTGTGCCTGGGCCTAGAGGCTGGCCATGCGGGCCGGCACGACACGACCCCGTTTATTATATATATATTTATTTATTTAGATTTTTTTAAATATATATTTCCTTCGTTCCTAAATATAAGTCTTTTTAGAGGTTTTACTAAAATATTACATACGGATGTATGTAGAAGAGCCTAGATTCACTCATTTTGCTTCGTATGTAAAGTTTTTAATGAAATTTAAAAAACTTATATTTAGAAACGAATGGAGTATATTCAAAATATACAATCTAAGAGCATCTCCAACGGCGTCCGTAAAAAACGCGCGCGCGGTAAACACCACTTTTAGCACGCGGAGGACGAATTCGCACGTTCTAGCGGACGCGGCAAAAATGCGCGCGCTCGAGAAAGTGCGCGGCCGCGTGTTAGATTTGGCGCACCGCTTTCAGCGCGCTATAAAATGCCGCGCCTGCCACGCGGCCGCCCACGCAGCCACGCGCCTATCCCTCGTGCTCTCGACTCTTCCTCTGCCACTCCCTCACCGCTCCCTCTGTCGCCATGCCGCCGCGCCGCCGTTCATCGTCCGGCTACTGCGGCGTCCGAGAGCGCCCCTCCGGCACCTGCTACGCCAAGATCTGGTCCGGCGACGTCCGCCTCGGCCTCGGCATGTTCGAGACCGCGCACGAGGCCGCCCGCGCGTACGTGCGCCCGCGCGTACGACGCGGCGGAGTGGCGACTAGGGTGGCCTCGCGCGCAGATGAACTTCCACGACGTCTACATGCGCGAGCAGACGCAGGACCTCGCCCCTCCCCCTCGTCTGATCACGGAGCAAGACCGTGCAGAGCACCGTCAGCAGCAGCAGCGCCTGCTCGTCGCCGAGGAGGACGAGCGGCGCATGGCGGAGTGGCACCGGCGCCACCCGAAGGACGTCGCCACCGAGAACGCGTATTGGGCGGAGAGAACGGCAAGGCGTCACGCGGAGGGGCAGGACAGATGTGTGCGCAAGTTACTCGATGTATCGCAGTGCGGAGCCGTCGAAGCCGATTTGCCGTCCATCTTCACCTCCGATGATGAACGTTGGGAGGACGTGTTTCTATCTACCTCCGACACCATCCACAGTGACGACTCGTAGTAGTTTTTATATCTATATATGCTAGTTTTAATATCTATGTGTTGAACTAGGTTTATTATCTTTGTGTTGAACTAGTTTTATCTATATGTACTATATGTACTATATTATTTATGTTTTATTATCTATATGTAAAATATATTATCTATATTATCTATGTGTTTTTATCTATGTGTTGGAGCGTCGCACGCGCGCTAAATTTGCAGCGGCTGCTGGAGCGCCGCACGCGCACTAATATGTTGCGACCGCTAGAGCCGACGCTCGTCGGCGCCCTAAAAAAAGCTAACCGCATGTTGTATATAAGTTTTTTGGGCACCGGTCGAGACGCGCCTGTTGAAGATGCTCTTAGAGCATGTCTAGTAGAGCCCTTATGTAACGCTCAAGATACGATCCTATCCTTATTTTGGCACGAGGGCTTCGACAAGGATAGAAACACATCTCGTTGTTTCGCAAAAAATGGACATCGTTACAAATACATGTACTGAAGAGAAGAATATATGGAATTGGCTTACACTCTCCACAAGCTACATCTGAGTCACATCAGTACAATACATAAATATCATGAAGAAGATCAGGGTCCGACTACGGATGAAAGCAAATGAGAAAAGAACGACGTCCATCCCTGCTATCCCAGGCTGCCGGCCTGGAACCCATCCTAGATCGATGAAGAAGAAGAAGAAGAAACTCCAAATGAACAATCATCGCGCTCACATCTTAATATCCTTTACATGTACCTTGATCAAGAGGAAACAAGAAGAAGAAGAAACAAGATATTTTGATCAAGAGGACACGAGGAAGCAGGCATATCACCACAGACATTTGTCGAGGGATCTTTAGGTGAAATGCATGACCTATCAGCACAATAATTTACACTATGTGTGGTGCTAGATATGCTCGTGTCCATAGAGGCTATGACATTTTCATCAACATATATTTCTTCACTCACCATGTCATTACCTTGTGAGATTGAAGATGCTGAGGTGTGCAAGCAATCGGATATGGAAGTAGTGGTGGACTTTTTAAGATTGAAAAGAGTGAAGAGCTCATGCACCAACTTCTTCATCATAATACCGTCTTCATCAAGATTGGACCCACCATATATATCTTCAAGTTTAGTCCAAACTTCATGAGCTGGCTTGCAAGTCGAGATAGACTTAAACACTTCAGGACTTATGGTTCGATGAATGGCAAGAAAAGCCTCACAATCAAGATACATCTCATTAGTAGATGAAGATGCATCATCCTTTTTGTCGGCAATCCCTACAAGAACAATTTGTAAAGTATTTGGGCCCATGGCCCGAAAGTGATGAAGCATACGAATTCTCCATAGGGTATAATTTGTGCCATCAAAGTCAAAGATGCCATTGTGCACTAATCCAATAGTCGACATCGATACTCTCTAGGTCGTGAAACCTAATTAAAGAGAGACCTAGCTCTGATACCAATTGAAAAGACCTCGATGACGCCTAGAGGGGGGGTGAATAGGCTATTTAAAAACTTCTTCGGATTTGGCTTGAAACTAATGCGGAAATAAACTAAGAGGGTACTAGTCAAGCACAAATCCTAAATGCACTAGGCACTGCAACGTGTATCAACAACACGATCTACCAAGATGGACACAATACAGTTACTAACAAGCACAAGTAAGTTACACAAACTTACTTGAGCTATATCACACGACAAGTAGGTGAACAACACAAGATACTAGATCACACTATATCACACGATATATCAAAGGCTGCAAGTATGAACGTGTGGATATAGAGGGTATGCTTGAATGATTAATCTTGTACAAGAAATAGCCAACACAATATAATGAGCACAAACAATATGCAATGTATGTATGCTCAAGTAACACAAGTAAACCACAAGTAAGGAGTTAGGGTTAAGGATAACCAAGGTCACTGAGACGAAGATGTATCCCGATGTTCACTTCCTTGGAGGGAAGCTAGTCACCGTTAGAGAGGTGGATGTTACCACGAAGGCACACCAACGCCACGAAGGCTCACCCTATTCTCCCTTTGACATAACACCACGAAGGCGTTTCTCAACCACTAGTGGTAAGCCTTTGAGGTGGCTTACAAACCCTCACAAACTTTTCCGGGGGGTAATCACACGGATTGATTCCTCTCCGAAGAACTCCTACCGCCTAGGAGTCTCCAACCTCCAAGAGTAACAAGATCACGGGGAATGCTCAAAACTTGCTCAAATCTCAAATAGCTTGGGTTGAGAGGAGGAGAGGGAGACGATCTATCTTTTGATTGGAACAACTCTCAAAGGGGCTCACAAATGCTCTTGGGATCTAAGATTTGGTGTGAGCAAATGTGTGTGAGGTAGAAGTGTGTTCTTATGAGGATAAGGCTGTGTTGGGAAACCCTGTCACGAAGTGGGAGGGGAGTATTTATAGTGGGGAGAGAAAAACAGCCGTTGGGGACACTTTAAGTCACACACGGTCCGGACATCCGACAGTTTCCGGAAGTCCGGGCGTCCGCGAGGGGTCGGACGTCCGACAGGGGTCGGTCGTCCGAGGCCTGTAGATATCACTGAAAATACTGTGAATTGAACAGCGACCGGACGTCCGTAGAAGACCGGAAATCCGAGTTATTCGACTCAACTTCTTCTAGTGGGAGGTTCCGGATTTCCAAAAGGGGACGGACGTCCGGGCCTCGGACGTCCGGAGGGAGCCGGAAATCCGAGTTATAGAGCTTATGTTCTTCTGGTGCAGGGCTCCAGATTTCCGAAGCTGGTCGGACGTCCGGCGCTCGGATGTCCGGAGGGAGCCGGAAATCTGAGTTATAGAACTCAAGTTTCTCTGGTGCATAGTTCCGGATTTCCGAAGCTGGTCGGACGTCCGGGCCTCAGACGTCTGGAGGAGGCCGGATGTCCGGGCCTCGGACGTCCGGAGGAGTCCGGATGTCCGGGCCTCGGACGTCCGGAGGAGGCCGGATGTCCGAGGCACTGGTCCTGTTTTCTGATAATAGCAGAGTAGTGGAGATGTGGTAAGAGCAGACAGTGGATATCTAGTTTGAGCAAGTTCATCACAAAACCTGTGATCCCCTCTTAATAGTGCGGGATCCCTAAAGACTCAAGAATTATAAAAGGGGTACCGATGATCCATACTTGAGTGTATACTTTTATTCGCTGATCATCACTCCGCACCACTAACGTCAAAGGAACTGATACCTTTGAGTTAGCCCTTTCACTTGAGCTTGATGTTGTTGTTCCTTTTTGGCTCAAGTTGAAAGCAAGACATGATGAAGTCTTCAAGCAGCTCTCCCATACACAATGTGGAAAGCCTAGCTTATGTATTCATCTTCATTTGACCACCATGTGAACATCCACAAGAATCAAGCATGTAGTGCTCAAGAATGCTTATCTTGATCTTGTCCTGGTTAGCACATGAGCTTGTCCTTATCAACACATGATCATTAACAATAGTTTCAATGATATATTCGTGCTGATCCACTTGAAGTTGCACACCACAATCTTGATGACGATCACCACTTGACGTCATCCTTCATGAGTTGTATGAGATCTTCCTTTTGACGCAAGCCCATGGAAGCACACCTAACCCCCACATAGAAGTCTCACAAAGACCATGGGTTAGTACACAAACACGTAATGGACAATGCTTACCATACCATGGGATCACTTGATCCCTCTCGGTACATCTTATACGCTTTGTGTGTTGATCATCTTGATTTACTCTTTGTCTGAGATCTTGATCAACCTAGTGTCTCTATGACCATTCTTTGGATAATACCTTGAATACCATATTGGTCATCATATAAACTCCTTGAACCCAACAGATGGACTTCAAGAAGTGCCTATGGACAAATCCTATAAATATAACTTAAGGAAACCATTAGTCCATAGGAATTGTCATCAATTACCAAAACCACATATGGAGATATATGCTCTAACAATCTCCCCCATTTTGGTAATTGAAGACAACCACTTCAAGAGAGTTTATATAAGGAAATAAGCAAACCAAGCGCACACATACAAGGTAATAATGCATGTGTGCAAGATGTAAATGCTTACGCAATAAAAGCAAAATCCTCTAAACATATCCAAAGTAAACTCTCTAAACTTCTCCCCCATTGGCATCGATTGCCAAAATAGACGAAAAGTTTAGAAAGCCAATATAGTAGGTGGTCCTCCAAAAAATGTGTACTTCTCAGCAAATGAGTGCAGAAAAATACACAAATACAATGATAAGTAGTTGGAGGAAAACAAACTATAGTGAGGACCCAAAGATTGCAAATAAAAGGATCGTATGCCACAAGGACATACAAAGATAGAGGCAAGCAATCAAAAGACTCTAGATGGAACAAACAATCATATGGTCCTTCGGACCACATGAATAGAAGATATTATGATAAAGGCAACAGAGTGTTTTATCAAAAACTAGAGAAGCTCCCCATGATTTGTGCACTAATACGAGATTTTTGTATTTGATACAGGTGCACAAAATAGGATCGTTGCTCCCCCAAAATTAATAAAATCACACAACGAGTGCAAGAAGATAGATGAGACAATAAGCATATCAATTGCACAAAACACATGGTTGAGCAACATGTAAATGAAGTAACTTAAGAATAAGCTCAACCAAAGTAATGCGTGTGAGTCATGGCAAAGCACTTGAGAAGACTAAGATAAGGATGAGCATTATTCATCACATAGTCTTGATGAAATGAGATACAAAGTGCAAGACATATCATTCCCACACACACATACTAGAAAATGGGTTCACAAGCTTACTAATAAACAAAATAAGAACCAACGCTTGTGACAACCCATTGTGAAGATAGAAAGTAAGAACCTTGTTAAGAGGAGAGATACTAATTGAAATGGCAAAACCCTCATCAAGACAAGCATGAGGAAAAATAATCTTCAAGGCCAAAGAGTGCATCAAGATGTAGGAAAATAAGATACGCACTCAAAATAAAACTTTTCACGAAGCCACCAAAAGCTGAAAAAGGAAATGCAATGATGATCGTGAAAGAAAAGAGGATATTAATTAGAGATGTAACTTCTCTCATGTGTAAAAGATTCTAAGTAGAAGACAATCATGATGATATATATCCACAAAGAAGGATGTACACACGAAATGGTTACAAGAAGGAACAAACTAGATATCCAAAAGGAAGTCATAAATATATCAATGAGATCTTTGCTTGGAAGCATAGCACATGGCCTAATATTTTCTTATTGTACAATATGAACTTCCAACATACGAACATCAAAGACATCCCAACTAGTAGTAAGATATCATCGTTCAGATGCTTTGAGAAAGCAAACAAGTACTACGAGAACAAATCAAGAGATTCATGCCATGATGCAACCTGGAAAAGAAGAGACAGGTTGGGTCCTTTGCAAGAAAAGAATGCATGAAGTGGATACTTGTTACCGAGACAACATTGGATTGATGTAGTAGATAGTTGTTCTTTGATCATCCTAACTTGGCTCCAATAATCACATGGTCTCAACATCTTCCTTATAGGTGAGCCGAGCATCCAATGCATCTCCAGTTGTTCCTGGAACAACAAAACAAACAAAATGGTGCCCAAACTCATTGGGACCAAAGAGTTAGAAAACCAGCAATACATAGGACAAACTCCACATACATATGTGCATATAGATATGAATTTGAATTTCATGCACACTTTAGCCTATTTATGACAAGGTGGAGTGTCCCCTATATATTGGGTCAAAGAAGGAAAGCAAGCAAAAGAAGTTGTATATAGTAGCTAGATACGCATGCTCAAGGCTCTCAAGAATCAACTCAACACAAAGTTGATAAGTCATCAAAAGACCAGGTATCAAGTGATAATAAGATCCTAAAACAAAAGAACTATCACTTGAAGGGTATCAATTAAAAGATACCTCAAGGAATGAGATATCCATTGACACATGCCAAATAGAAGGCAACAAGAAACCAATTGAAGGAAAACAACCACGAGGTATCTGGTTTCCAAAAGAGAGCTAGGTTCCAACAAACCAAGCCCTCGACAAATTTTCATGATGGCACAAAGCATCATAAAGAGCAAGACTTGCCTCCCATCAACACACACTTGATGGGGATCAAAAGATTTTAAGATGGGTGAATAAAGAGAGTGTTCTAAAGAAAATAGGATAGCTCCCCCAAGGGACGTGCATTATATAGAATTTGCATTTGAATACAAAATGCACACGATGGGATCATCACTTTCTCTATATCTATAAAAACACTAGACATGTTAAAATAGATTCATAAGAGGCAAGGAAGACTAACGAAACACAAAATCCAATGTAAAGATGATTAGCAATTCCTATCACATGATGGGAATACCAATTGTCAAGGACAAGAAGTATTTTCGAAGTGATACTCATTGGTAGATCACAAATATATCCAAGATCATCTTTACCCATAAAACGCAAGCAAATGACACTTGTAGAGCTAACATGCCACCTATGAACAAGATAATTTACAATATCAACACTAAGTGGCAACACGTCAAATGTACACATTTTCGAGGTTTGTAATATGCACATAGCATATTACTCCCCCATAATGTGATAAACCAACAACATTAACAAGTGGAAAATTAAAACCAACAAGAGATACTTAATGGACCATATAGAATTTGAATTTCTCATGAGTAAGACATACCACATAGAAACTAGATAATCTTGAAGTATCAAAACTAAGTGGTATTCCCCATGTATACACATTTATAGGATTGTGAGGTGTGCAAAGCACATCACTCCCCCACAATGGGATAATCCATTAATCTCTCACAAGAGCCAACAACAACAAAATATAAACAAGATGCAAAAAGGCTCAATACAAGACTCACATGTACATGATATGCAAACCAACATACCCATACTCGATTACTCAAGATAGGCAAGTTGGAAGCACAACATATACAAACGCATGCAAGGTACAAAACCACAACATGCAAAGGGGCGAGCACCTAACAATGTAAACAGTTTAAGTATAAGTTACCGTAAGGAGGCACATTGGATATAAGATAGAAACTCGATAATCCAAATGACTTGGCTTGAGATAATATGAATGATGAAGACCCCTTAATTTTTCATTATGTATCCAAGTCTCTAATGTCCTACATAGTTACCTATTGATCAAGTTTGAGCTTGTTGGTCCCCAACTACGTTGGGTCCTAAGAGGTTAATCACAATAGGCTTGGCAACCCAAATGGTTCTTTTCTTGACACCATTTTGAGTACCAACAAACTTGGCAAACACATTGCCAACCTTATCCTTCCCAAGGGAATAGATATCATCAATAGTGATTGGGTTGGATAAGTTACCTCTCGTGCAAGACGAAGCGACGTGACCCTTCTCACGACATAAGTAGCAACATCTACCCTTTGTTTTCTTCCCAGTTGATTTCTCACCTTGGGGAGTGTTGGCTTGGGTCTTATTGGGAAGAGGCCTTCCTTCAACTTGTAGCTGAGTGTGTGATTGAGTTTGTGGCCGCTTCCCTTGTTGCTTGTGACTTTGAGACTTCGTCTTCAAAGGGCAAGATCTAACATGGTGCCCTTTAACTTTGCACTTGAAGCAAATGATTTTGGCCGAATTCTTAACTCGTTCTAGGCCACTCTTGTTCTTGTTTGAGTTTACTCCAACATCATTTTTGTCATTCGGAGATGTTTGCTCACACAGGACGTTGTTGAGTGTGGACATCCCTTCATGACACTGTTCCAAGTCTTTCTTCAAAGAAGTGACTTGGGCCTTGAGCTCTTCGATTTCCTCTGCACGGTTAGTATCAATGCAAGTACTAGAGGAAGTGTAAGCTTCAATGTTAGAGCAACAAGGTAAGGAAAGTAATTCATCACACGAGGTAGCAATATTATGAGTAGACGAATTACGAGGACTAGCACATGGAAATACAGTACTTTGACTAAAAGTAGTGCCATTGTCCACATGAGGCTCACTTGATGTTACCTTGGTGATGATAGCCTCATGAGCTAACCTTTGCACATTATAGGATGTTAGAAGATCGGCATGATAGATTGTGAGCATTACATGGTTTTCTTCCAACTTCCCATAATTGCTAGTTAGTAAATCAAGTTGAGCACGTAGCTCAATATTCTCCCTCAATGTTGATACTTCAAATGAGGTAGAGTTAGATGTACAAGTATCATCAACAATATGAGAGGAGTAAGTAGCAAATAGAGACTTCTCATGAGTAGATTGAAGCTCCTCATAGATCTTAGAGGTTTTGATGAGGTCTCCCTTGACATTGTTGCATTCAAGGAGAAGGACCTCAAAATCCTTTTTAAGTTTATCATGAGTAACTTCAATCTCTCCTTTTGAAGATCTTAAGTCTCTACATGCTTGATGACTCTTCTCAAGTTCATGTTCAAGTTGTTCACTTTTAGCTTGTTCATGATTAAGTGAATCATTACAATTTTCAAAGTAAGCAAGAACATCTTGGAATCTTTGAAGAGCGTTATTTTTAGCTTTATGAAGAATTTTACTGATCACATAGATATTTTCAGTCAAGTCATCATAATCATCCTCATTGCAAATATCATCGTTATTGCACAGGGAAGATGATACCTCATTATTACCTCTTGCCATGAGGCACATGTGAACTGGAGGAGTTGATGATGATTCTTTTGGTGAATCAGATTCTTCATTAGTCAAAAGTACTTCATATTTCTTGATTTCCCCTAAATGATTAGTCATAGAGCAACTAGGTAGAAACAAGATATTTTGATCAAGAGGACACGAGGAAGCAGGCATATCACCACAGACATTTGTCGAGGGATCTTTAGGTGAAATGCATGACCTATCAGCACAATAATTTACACTATGTGTGGTGCTAGATATGCTCGTGTCCATAGAGGCTATGACATTTTCATCAACATATATTTCTTCACTCACCATGTCATTACCTTGTGAGATTGAAGATGCTGAGGTGTGCAAGCAATCGGATATGGAAGTAGTGGTGGACTTTTTAAGATCTAAAAGAGTGAAGAGCTCATGCACCAACTCCTTCATCATAATACCGTCTTCATCAAGATTGGACCCACCATATATATCTTCAAGTTTAGTCCAAACTTCATGAGCTGGCTTGCAAGTCGAGATAGACTTAAACACTTCAGGACTTATGGTTCGATGAATGGCAAGAAAAGCCTCACAATCAAGATACATCTCATTAGTAGATGAAGATGCATCATCCTTTTTGCCGGCAATCCCTACAAGAACAATTTGTAAAGTATTTGGGCCCATGGCCCGAAAGTGATGAAGCATACGAATTCTCCATAGGGTATAATTTGTGCCATCAAAGTCAAAGATGCCATTGTGCACTAATCCAATAGTCGACATCGATACTCTCTAGGTCGTGAAACCTAATTAAAGAGAGACCTAGCTCTGATACCAATTGAAAAGACCTCGATGACGCCTAGAGGGGGGTGAATAGGCTATTTAAAAACATCTTCGGATTTGGCTTGAAACTAATGCGGAAATAAACTAAGAGGGTACTAGTCAAGCACAAATCCTAAATGCACTAGGCACTGCAACGTGTATCAACAACACGATCTACCAAGATGGACACAATACAGTTACTAACAAGCACAAGTAAGTTACACAAACTTACTTGAGCTATATCACACGACAAGTAGGTGAACAACACAAGATACTAGATCACACTATATCACACGATATATCAAAGGCTGCAAGTATGAACGTGTGGATATAGAGGGTATGCTTGAATGATTAATCTTGTACAAGAAGTAGCCAACACAATATAATGAGCACAAACAATATGCAATGTGTGTATGCTCAAGTAACACAAGTAAACCACAAGTAAGGAGTTAGGGTTAAGGATAACCAAGGTCACTGAGACGAAGATGTATCTCGATGTTCACTTCCTTGGAGGGAAGCTAGTCACCGTTAGAGAGGTGGATGTTACCACGAAGGCACACCAACGCCACGAAGGCTCACCCTATTCTCCCTTTGAGATAACACCACGAAGGCGTTTCTCAACCACTAGTGGTAAGCCTTTGAGGTGGCTTCCAAACCCTCACAAACTTTTCCGGGGGGTAATCACACGGATTGATTCCTCTCCGAAGAACTCCTACCGCCTAGGAGTCTCCAACCTCCAAGAGTAACAAGATCACGGGGAATGCTCAAAACTTGCTCAAATCTCAAATAGCTTGGGTTGAGAGGAGGAGAGGGAGACGATCTATCTTTTGATTGGAACAACTCTCAAAGGGGCTCACAAATGCTCTTGGATCTAAGATTTGGTGTGAGCAAATGTGTGTGAGGTAGAAGTGTGTTCTTATGAGGATAAGGCTGTGTTGGGCAACCCTCTCCCGAAGTGGGAGGGGCGTATTTATAGTGGGGAGAGAAAAACAGCCGTTGGGGACACTTTAAGTCACACACGGTCCGGACGTCCGACAGTTTCCGGAAGTCCGCGAGGGGTCGGACGTCCGACAGGGGTCGGTCGTCCGAGGCCTATAGATATCACTGAAAATACTGTGAATTGAACAGCGACCAGGCGTGCGGAGAAGACCGGAAATCCGAGTTATTCGACTCAACTTCTTCTGGTGGGAGGTTCCGGATTTCCGAAAGGGGACGGACGTCCGGGCCTCGGACGTCCGGAGGGAGCCGGAAATCCGAGTTATAGAGCTTATGTTCTTCTGGTGCAGGGCTCCAGATTTCCGAAGCTGGTCGGACGTCCGGCGCTCGGATGTCCGGAGGGAGCCGAAAATCTGAGTTATAGAACTCAAGTTTCTCTGGTGCATAGTTCCGGATTTCCGAAGCTGGTCGCACGTCCGGGCCTCGGACGTCCGAAGGAGTCCGGATGTCCGGGCCTCGGACGTCCGGAGGAGTCCGGATGTCCGGGACTCGGACGTCCGGAGGAGGCCGGATGTCCGAGGCACTGGTCCTGTTTTCTGATAATAGCAGAGCAGTGGAGATGTGGTAAGAGCAGAACAGTGGATATCTAGTTTGAGCAAGTTCATCTCAAAACCTGTGATCCCCTCTTAATAGTGCGGGATCCCTAAAGACTCAAGAATTGTAAAAGGGGTACCGATGATCCATACTTGAGTGTATACTTTTATTCGCTGATCATCACTCTGCACCACTAACGTCAAAGGAACTGATACCTTTGAGTTAGCCCTTTCACTTGAGCTTGATGTTGTTGTTCCTTCTTGGCTCAAGTTGAAAGCAAGACATGATGAAGTCCTCAAGCAGCTCTCCCATACACAACGTGGAAAGCCTAGCTTATGTATTCATCTTCATTTGACCACCATGTGAACATCCACAAGAATCAAGCATGTAGTGCTCAGGAATGCTTATCTTGATCTTGTCCTGGTTAGCACATGAGCTTGTCCTTATCAACACATGATCATTAACAATAGTTTCAATGATATATTCGTGCTGATCCACTTGAACTTGCACACCACAATCTTGATGACGATCACCACTTGACGTCATCCTTCATGAGTTGTATGAGATCTTCCTTTTGACGCAAGCCCATGGAAGCACATCTAACCCCCACATAGGAGTCTCACAAAGACCATGGGTTAGTACACAAACACGTAATGGACAATGCTTACCATACCATGGGATCACTTGATCCCTCTCGGTACATCTTATACGCTTTGTGTGTTGATCATCTTGATTTACTCTTTGTCTGAGATCTTGATCAACCTAGTGTCTCTATGACCATTCTTCGGATAATACCTTGAATACCATATTGGTCATCATATAAACTCCTTGAACCCAACAGATGGACTTCAAAATGTGCCTATGGACAAATCCTATAAATATAACTTAACGAAACCATTAGTCCATAGGAATTTTCATCAATTACCAAAACCACATATGGAGATATATGCTCTAACAGCTGCAGCAAGCGACTAAGCAATATATGAGGTGGCTAACTTACGAGTACAAGAATAAGAGGGCGACGATCTGCGCATAACGGACGTGAACTACTGATGATCAAAATAATGATCATGAACACCTACTTACATCAGACATAACCCCTCCGTGTCCTCGATCGGAGAAGGAACTCGCGAAAGAGATAATCACGGTTACGCACTCAGTTGGCATATTTTAATTAAGCTTACTTCAAGTTATCTAGAACCAGTGTTAAACAAAGTTTCCACGTTGCCACATAACCGTGAGCACGGCTTTCCGAAAAGATTTAACCCTGCAGGGGTGCTCCAACTAGTCTATCACAAATTACCACAATTCGCATAGAAATCTTCGATCACGAAACTCGCGATCTCGTCAGACTCCTTAGTGGAAAACCTCAACTCTGAGATTACCCAAAGCATCACCGGAATCCCGATGCACAAGATATTTCGTAAAAGGTAAAACTAATCCGGCAAGGCCGCCCGACGTGTCGACGAACCCGATAGGAGCCGCGTATCTCATTCTCAGGACACGACCGGATGGTACTAGCTACGAGAACCAAACCTCGAGTTTCCTCGTGGTGGCCTCGCAGGTAGACCATTTGGGACCAACACCATCAACAATGGTCCCCCCTGTATTATGTTGAATTACTCCTCGGATAGCGCTAACTCCCTATGCTTTTCAGTATTAACAGAATTATTATGTTGGGCGAATATAGTACCAATGTTGGGCCTTGCTAGACCAATTTTAATCTAAGACAAATTTTCAAGGGGGGGCCCATAACAACCCCGATCGTGTTAGGAGCGCTCAATTGTGAAACATAACACCGGTAGCCGAAACTAAGGCGGCAAGGGTGGAACAAAACTGTTGGAAATATGCCCTAGAGGCAATAATAATTAGTTATTATTATATTTCTTTGTTCATGATAATCGTTTATTATCCATGCTATAATTGTATTGATTGGAAACACAATACTTGTGTGGATACATAGACAAAACACTGTCCCTAGTAAGCCTCTAGTTGACTAGCTCGTTGATCAAAGATGGTCAAGGTTTCCTGGCCATAGGCAAGTGTTGTTACTTGATAACGGGATCACATCATTAGGAGAATTGTTTGATGGACTAGACCCAAACTAATAGATGTAGCATGTTGATCGTGTCATTTTGTTGCTACTGTTTTCTGCGTGTCAACTATTTGTTCCTATGACCATGAGATCATATAACTCACTGACACCGGAGGAATGCTTTGTGTGTATCAAACGTCGCAACGTAACTGGATGACTATAAAGATGCTCTACAGGTATCTCCGAAGGTGTTCATTGAGTTAGTATGGATCGAGACTGGGATTTGTCACTCCGTGTGACGGAGAGGTATCTCGGGGCCCACTCCGTAATACAACATCACACACAAGCCTTGCAAGCAATGTGACTTAGTGTAAGTTGCGGGATCTTGTATTACGGAACGAGTAAAGAGACTTGCCGGTAAACGAGATTGAAATAGGTATGCGGATACTGACGATCGAATCTCGGGCAAGTAACATATCGAAGGACAAAGGGAATGACATACGGGATTATATGAATCCTTGGCACTGAGGTTCAAACGATAAGATCTTCGTAGAGTATGTAGGATCCAATATGGGCATCCAGGTCCTGCTATTGGATATTGACCGAGGAGTCACTCGGGTCATGTCTACATAGTTCTCGAACCCGCAGGGTCTGCACACTTAAAGTTCGACGTTGTTTTATGCGTATTTGAGTTATATGGTTGGTTACCGAATGTTGTTCGGAGTCCCGGATGAGATCACGGACGTCACGAGGGTTTCCGGAATGGTCCGGAAACGAAGATTGATATATAGGATGACCTCATTTGATTACCGGAAGGTTTTCGGAGTTACCGGGAATGTACCGGGAATGACGAATGGGTTCCGGGTGTTCACCGGGGGGGCAACCCACCCCGGGGAAGCCCATAGGCCTTGGGGGTGGCGCGCCAGCCCTTTGTGGACTGGTGGGACAGCCCAAGAAGGCCCTATGCGCCATAAGAAGAAAATCAAAGAGAAAAGAAAAAAAAGGAGGTGGGAAAGGAGAGAAGGACTCCACCTTCCAATCCTAGTTGGACTAGGATTGGAGGAGGACTCCTCCTCCCTTGGTGGCGCAGCCCTTGGGGCTCCTTGAGCCTGAAGGCAAGCCTCCCCTCCCTCCTCCTATATATATGGAGCAATTAGGGCTGATTTGAGACAACTTTTTCAAGGCAGCCCGACCACATACCTCCACGGTTTTACCTCTAGATCGCGTTTCTGCGGAGCTCGGGCGGAGCCCTGCCGAGATTAGATCATCACCAACCTCCGGAGCGCCGTCATGCTGCCGGAGAACTCATCTACCTCTCCGTCTCTCTTGCTGGATCAAGAAGGCCGAGATCATCGTCGAGCTGTACGTGTGCTGAACGCAGAGGTGCCGTTCGTTCGGCACTAGATCGTGGGACGGATCGCCGGACGGTTCGTGGGACGGTTCGCGGGCCGGATCGAGGGACGTGAGGACGTTCCACTACATCAACCGCGTTCACTAACGCTTCTGCTGTGCGATCTACAAGGGTACGTAGATCAGAAATCCCCTCTTGTAGATGGACATCACCATGATAGGTCTTCGTTCGCATAGGAAATTTTTTGTCTCCCATGCGACGATTCCCAACAGTGGCATCATGAGCTAGGTTCATGCGTAGATGTAATCTCGAGTAGAACACAAAATTTTTTGTGGGCGGTGATGTGCGTCTTGCTGCCCTCCTTAGTCTTTTCTTGATTCCGCGGTATTGTTGGATTGAAGCGGCTTGGACCGACATTACTCGTACGCTTACGAGAGACTGGTTTCATCGCTACGAGTAACTCCGTTGCTCAAAGATGACTGGCAAGTGTCGGTTTCTCCAACTTTAGTTGAATCGGATTTGACCGAGGAGGTCCTTGGATGAGGTTAACTAGCAATTCGTACATCTCCGTTGTGGTGTTTGCGTAAGTAAGATGCGATCCTACTAGATACCCATGGTCACCACGTAAAACATGCAACAACAATTAGAGGACGTCTAACTTGTTTTTGCAGGGTATGCTTGTGATGTGATATGGCCAATGATGTGATGTGATATATTGGATGTATGAGATGATCATGTTGTAATAGTTAATATCGACTTGCACGTCGATGGTACGGCAACCGGCAAGAGCCATAGGGTTGTCTTTAAACTAACATTTGTGCTTGCAGATGCGTTTACTATATTGCTAGGACGTAGCTTTAGTAGTAATAGCATGAGTAGCACGACAACCCCGATGGCGACACGTTGATGGAGATCATGATGATGGAGATCATGGTGTGACGCCGGTGACAAGAAGATCGTGCCGGTGCTTTGGTGATGGAGATCAAGAAGCACATGATGATGGCCATATCATGTCACTTATGAATTGCATGTGATGTTAATCCTTTATGCACCTTATCTTGCTTAGAACGACGGTAGCATTATGAGGTGATCTCTCACTAAAATTTCAAGACGAAATTGTGTTCTCCCCGACTGTGCACCGTTGCGACAGTTCTTCGTTTCGAGACACCACGTGATGATCGGGTGTGATAGACTCAACGTTCACATACAACGGGTGCAAAACAGTTGCACACGCGGAACACTCGGGTTAAGCTTGACGAGCCTAGCATGTGCAGACATGGCCTCGGAACACATGAGACCGAAAAGTCGAGCATGAATCGTATAGTTGATATGATTAGCATAGAGATGCTTACCACTGAAACTATTCTCGACTCACGTGATGATCGGACTTGAGATAGTGGATTTGGATCATGTACCACTCAAATGACTAGAGAGATGTACTTTTTGAGTGGGAGTTCTTAAGTAATATGATTAATTGAACTAATTGTCATGAACATAGTCTAATGGTCTTTGCGAATTACGATGTAGCTTGCGCTATAGCTCTACTGTTTTTATATGTTCCTAGAGAAAATTTAGTTGAAAGTTGATAGTAGCAAACTTTGCAGAGGATTGTCCTCGTTGCTGCGCAGAAGGCTTATGTCCTTAATGCACCACTCGGTGTGCTGCACCTCGAGCATCGTCTGTGGATGCTGTGAACATCCGACATACACGTTTCTGATGACTACACGATAGTTCAGTGCAAAATACTTAATGTCTTAGAAGCAAGGCGCCGAATACGTTTTGAAACGTCACGGAACATAAGTGATGTTCTAAAGAGATGAAATTGTGATTTCATGCTTGTGCCCTTGTTAAGAGGTACGAGACCTCCGACAAGATTCTTTGTCCACAAAGTAAAGGAGAAAATCTCAATCATTGAGCGTGTGCTCAGATTGTCTGAGTACGACAATCACTTGAATCAAGTGGGAGTTGATCTTCCAGATGAGATAGTGATGGTTCTCCAAAGTCACTGCCACCAAGCTGTGAGAGCTTCGTGATGAACTATAACATGTCAAGGATAGATACAATGATCCTTGAGCGATTCACGATGTTTGACACTGCGAAAGTAGAAATCAAGAAGGAGCATCAATAGTTGATGGTTAGTAAAACCACTAAGTTTCAAGAAAGGCAAGGGCTAGAAGGGATACTTCGTGAAACGGCAAAGCAGTTGTTGCACTAATGAAGAGACCCCAGATTAAACCCAAACCCGGGACTAAGTGCTTCTGTTATGAGGGGAACGGTCACTAAGGCGGAGCAACTCTAGATACTTGGTAGATAAGAAGGTTGGCAAAAGTCGAAAGAAGTATATTTGATATACATGATTTGATGTGTACTTTACTAGTACTCCTAGTAGCACGAGGGTATTGGATACCGGTTCGGTTGCTAAGTGATTAGTAACACAAAATGAAAGCTACGGCATAAATGGAGACTAGCTAAAGGCGAGGTGACGATACGTGTTGGAAGTGTATCCAAGGTTGATATGATCAAACGTCGCACACTCCCTTTACCATCGGGATTGGTGTTAAACCTAAATAATTGTTATTTGGTGCTTGCGTTAAGCATGAACATGATTGGATCGTGTTTATTGCAATACGATTATTCATTTAAAGAGAATAATGGTTACTCTATTTGCTTGAATAATCACCTTGAATGGTTTATTGAATCTCGATCGTAGTGTTACACATGTTCATGATATTGGTGCCAAAAATTACGAGGTAATGATGATAGTACCACTTACTTGTGGCACTGCCGCTTGAGTCATGTTGGTATAAATTGCATGAAGAGGCTCCATGCTGATGGATCTTTATACTCACTTGATTTTGAATCACTAGTGACATGCAAATCACACCACATGAGCAAGGCCTTGTTTTCATTGAGATGAAACAAGATAGTACCTTGTTGGAAGTGATACATTTTGATGTATGCAGTCCAATGGGTGCTGAGGCACGCAGTGGATATCATTATGTTCTTACTTCAATGACGATTTGAGCAGATACAAGAGTATTTACTTAATGAATCACAAGTCTGAAATATTGAAAGGTTCAATTCTGTTTCAAGAGTGAAGTTCGTCGTAACAAGAGGATAAACTGTCTACGATATGACCATAGAAATGAATATCTGAGTTACGAGTTTTGGTACGCAGTTAAGACAATGTGGAAATTGTTTCGCAGTTCATGCCACCTGGAACATCATAGTGTGATGATGTGTCTGAACGTCATAGCCACGCACTATTTGGTATGGTGCATGCTATGATGTCTCTTATGAATTACCACTATCGTTTATGGGTTATGCATTAGAGACAACCACATTCACTTTAAATAGGGCACCGCGTATTTCCGTTGAGATGACACAGTACAGATTGAGGTTTAGAGAAATCTAAACTGTCATTTCTTGAAAGTTTGGGGCTTCGACACTTGTGTGAAAAGTTTCAGTCGAATAAGCTCAAACCCAAAGCGGATAAATGCATCTTCATAGGATATCCAAAACAGTTGGGTACATCTCCTATCTCAGATCCGAAAGCAAAGTGTTTGTTTCTAGAAACGGATCCTTTCTCGAGGAAAGGTTTCTCTCGAAAGAATTGAGTGGGAGGGTGGTAGAACTTAATGAGGTTATTGAACCATCACTTCAACCAGTGTGTAGCAGGGCGCAAGAAGTTATTCCTGTGGCGCCTACACCAATTGAAGTGAAAGCTGATGATGGTGATCATCGAGCATCGGATCAAGTTACTACAAACCTCGTAGGTTGACAAGGTCGCGTACTACTGCAGAGTGGTACGGTAACCCTGTCTTGGAGGTCATGTTGTTGAGCAACAGTGAACCTACGAGTTATGGAGAAAGCAATGGTGGGCCCGGATTCCGACAAATGGCTGGAAGCCATGAAATCCGAGAGAGGATCCATGTATTAAAACAAAGTGTAGACTTTGGAAGAACTACTTGATGGTCATAGGACTGTTGAGTAAAGATGGATCTTTAAAAGGAAGACAGACGATGATGGTGATAAGTCACTATTAAGAAAAGCTCGACTTGTCGCAAAGATGTTTCCGACAAGATCAAACAGTTGACTATGATGAGACTTTCTCACTCATAGCGATGCTAAAAGTCTGTTAGAATTATGTTAGTAGTTGTTGCATTATTTATGAAATATTGCACATAGGATGTCAAAACATTGTTTCCTCGACGGTTTCCTTGAGCAAACATTGTATGTGATACAACCAGGAGGTTTTGTCGATCCTAAAGATACTAGCAAGTATGCAAGCTCCAGCGATCCTTCAATGGACTGGTGCAAGCATCTCGGAGTTGGAATATACACTTTGATGAGATGATCAAAGATTTTGGGTTTGTACAAGGTTTATGAGAAACTTGTATTTCCAAAGAAGTGAGTGGGAGCACTATAGAATTTCTGATAAGTATATGTGGTTGCCATATTGTGGATCAGAAGTAATGTAGAATTTCTGTAAAGCATACAAGGTTGTTTGAAAGGAGTTTTCAAAGGAATACCTGGATTGCGCTACTTGAACGTTGAGCATCAAAGATCTATGAAGATAGATCGAAAGCGCTTAATAGAAGTTTCAACAAGATGCATGCCTTGACAAGTTTTTGAAGGAGTTCAAAATAGATCAGCAAAGAAGGAGTTCTTGGTTGCGTTGTGAGGTGTGAATTTGAGTAAGACTCAAAACCCGACCCCGGCAGAATAAAGAGAATAGACGAAGGTCGTATTCTATGCCTTGGCCGTAGAATCTGAAGTATGCCAGCTGGGTACCGCACCTGATGTGTGCCTTGACTCAAAGTCTGTTGAGAGGTACAGAGAGTGATCCATGATTGAATCACTAGCAGCGGTCAAAATTTATCCTTAGTAACTGATGGACTAAGGAATTTTTCTCGATTATGGAGGTGGTTAAAGAGTTCGTCATAAAGGGTTACGTCGATGCAAGCTTTGACACTAATCTGAATAACTATGAGTAGTGAAACGGATTCGTATAATAGAGTAGATATTTGGAGTCTTTCCGAATAGCACATAGTAGCAACATCTATAAAATGACATAAAGATTTGTAAAGAACACACGGATCTGAAAGTTTCAGAACCGTTGACTAAAACCTCTCTCACGAGTAAAACGTGATTAGACCCCATAACTATATGGGTGTTGGATTCGTTGGAATCACATGATGATGTGAACTAGATTATTGACTCTAGTGCAAGTGGGAGACTGTTGGAAATATGCCCTAGAGGCAATTAATTAGTTATTATTATATTTCTTTGTTCATGATAATCGTTTATTATCCATGCTATAATTGTATTGATTGGAAACACAATACTTGTGTGGATACATAGACAAAACACTGTCCCTAGTAAGCCTCTAGTTGACTAGCTCGTTGATCAAAGATGGTCAAGGTTTCCTGGCCATAGGCAAGTGTTGTTACTTGATAACGGGATCACATCATTAGGAGAATCGTGTGATGGACTAGACCCAAACTAATAGATGTAGCATGTTGGTCGTGTCATTTTGTTGCTACTGTTTTCTGCGTGTCAAGTATTTGTTCCTATGACCATGAGATCATATAACTCACTGACACCGGAGGAATGCTTTGTGTGTATCAAACGTCGCAACGTAATTGGGTGACTATAAAGATGCTCTACAGGTATCTCCGAAGGTGTTCGTTGAGTTAGTATGGATCGAGACTGGGATTTGTCACTCCGTGTGACGGAGAGGTATCCCGGGGCCCACTCGGTAATACAACATCACACACAAGCCTTGCAAGCAATGTGACTTAGTGTAAGTTGCGGGATCTTGTATTACGGAATAGGTAAAGAGACTTGCCGGTAAACGAGATTGAAATAGGTATGCGGATACTGACGATCGAATCCCGGGCAAGTAACATATCGAAGGACAAAGGGAATGACATACGGGATTATATGAATCCTTGGCACTGAGGTTCAAACGATAAGATCTTCGTAGAATATGTAGGATCCAATATGGGCATCCAGGTCCTGCTATTGGATATTGACCGAGGACTCACTCGGGTCATGTCTACATAGTTCTCGAACCCGCAGGGTCTGCACACTTAAAGTTTGACGTTGTTTTATGCGTATTTGAGTTATATGGTTGTTTACAGAATGTTGTTCGGAGTCCCGGATGAGATCACGGATGTCACGAGGGTTTCCGAAATGGTCCGGAAACGAAGATTGATATATAGGTTGACCTCATTTGATTATCGGAAGGTTTTCGGAGTTACCGGGAATGTACCGGGAATGACGAATGGGTTCCGGGTGTTCACCGGGGGGGGGAACCCAATCCGGGGAAGCCCATAGGCCTTGGGGTGGCGCACCAGCCCTTTGTGGGCTGGTGGGACAGCCCAAGAAGGCCCTATGCGCTATAGGAAGAAAATCAAAGAGAAAAGAAAAGAAAAAGGAGGTGGGAAAGGAGAGAAGGACTCCACCTTCCAATCCTAGTTGGACTAGGATTGGAGGAGGACTCCTCCTCCCTTGGTGGCGCAGCCCTTGGGGCTCCTTGAGCCTCAAGGAAAGCCTCCCCTCCCTCCTCCTATATATATGGAGCAATTAGGGCTGATTTGAGACAACTTTTTCAAGGCAGCCCGACCACATACCTCCACGGTTTTACCTCTAGATCGTGTTTCTGCGGAGCTCGGGCGGAGCCCTGCCGAGATTAGATCATCACCAACCTCCGGATCGCCGTCACGCTGCCGGAGAACTCATCTACCTCTCTGTCTCTCTTGCTGGATCAAGAAGGCCGAGATCATCGTCGAGCTGTACGTGTGCTGAACGCGGAGGTGTCGTCCGTTCGGCACTAGATCGTGGGATGGATCGCGGGACGGTTCGTGGGACGGTTCGCGGGGTGGATCGAGGGACGTGAGGATGTTCCACTACATCAACCGCGTTCACTAACGCTTCTGCTGTGCGATCTACAAGGGTACGTAGATCGGAAATCCCCTCTCGTAGATGGACATCACCATGATAGGTCTTCGTGCGCGTAGGAAATTTTTTGTTTCCCATGCGACGTTTCCCAACAAAAACAACAGGCTAGAAAGGTCAAGCCTTCCACCTTTTACCATGTATATAGGTGCATTAAATTAAGTAGCAATTGATAGGGTGATATAACAAGGAACCCATGTTATCACATGGAAGCAACTGCACCTGCAACTAGCAACGCTAACACATGGTTAAGCAAGCGGTAACATAGCCAATCAGTGGTTTGCTAGGTTGTGAACAGGTTGAAGATTTTCATGGCAATGTTGGGAGGCTGATATTTAACAGGTGGTAGGTAGCGAGACATAACGATAGAAACGATAAACTAGCATGGCAATGATAGTAATGGTATCTGGGGAAATGGTCATCTTGCCTGCAATCCCGCTTGAAAGAAGAGTGACTCCGTGAAGCAGACGAACCGATGTAATCGAACGGGTCCTCACTTTCCGACACGCTTGCGGAACTCTATCGGGACGAAGCAAACCGAAAACAAGAATCAACACCGATATTCACCACGGCACATGCACGACAAGATGTAATCCACATATGATGCATGATCATTTGAATATATGCAAGACATGGCATGTCAATTCACAACAATCAAACACTACACATTAAGTGAAGTTCAATATGCAACGAGTTGCATATTGACGAAACTCCACATACGAATTATTTAGTTCTATCCCGATTAGGTACACGACAGTATTAAATGTGGTTAAACATGGCAAGAGGTGAAGCGTAATTAAACTACCTATCTATGCATTTTAAATGAGGTCGGAAATGACATATAGCATCTCCGAACTGACCCCATACGTTAATTTATAATTCTGTCCAGATCTGAAACAACATATTTTAATATTTGTTAAACAACAAAATAAATAGGTTCACGTGATTCTGCGCATCGTTCCAATCAATTTACATATAGAGAACATCTCCAACGGAGCTACGGTTCAAAAGATATGCTCATCGCAAGATATGATGGCATGAATGCAATATGTGTGCGACGACAGTCACAAGCATTTCAAAACATACAACCAGCAAGATACTATGAAGCTACACAAGATTCTAAGCAAGTTTCATATAGGACACGATCAAAACAGAGTAACGGTTCAACAACTACAAGCCAAATAAGATATCCCTATAATCTGCCCAAAACAACAACATGACATTTTCTACACCCCACAACAACAAGCTACATAAATTTAAAATGCTCAAACAAGACATGAGAAAGTAGAGGGCAAGATGCACTTCAACACACTACTAATAATATCTAGCATGGAAGCATGGATCACTAGGAAAAGAACTAACAAAATGGCATCTCACACACAGTTTCAGACTTAGTGAAAATATCAGTTTTTGACAGTGCAGTTTTCGATCTGAAGGCATATTGACAGCAGAAAAGCTATATGCTACAGGGCACCAAATGGCATGAAAATTGACAACATGCTAGAGAATCTTAAGTACTACAACTAACTCCATTGCACCAACCTCAAAAGAGCTATAGATCACCAGATAAACTCATGGAAAGACAGCAACAAAATATAACAGATTTCAGACTTAGAAATATTTCAGCATCCTCAAATCAGCACTATTTCTAGCATGTTGACAACAAGCAAACAACGCCTAAACATGGATTTTTATTGCAACCAAAATTACAGGCTAGCCTACATATCCAAGGCCATATCTTTAGTTCAAAACTAATTCATATCATGCACGGAATAAATCCCACAAAATAGACAAGAGGGCAACATAGCAAAATATCACGCGCACTAACTTGCTCAAAAGCTGAAACTAAATGCACAGTTAAATTCTATGGAACTTTCCACCCCGAAAACATATATAACATGTGGGGTTGCAAAATAAAAAAAACGTCAGACGTATATGCGAGAATATGTCCTAAACATGACATAGCAAACTAGCGACAGAATCTACATGCAAAAATGCAAACAACTACTTTAAAATACATGGCAAAGGGTCCCGAACAACACGAACATTTCATCTATGGTATTTGAGCAATCCGGACACGCACGAAAATAGCTAGGGAATAATTAGCATATTAGGACAGCATGCATATCTAGGCATACGACGTGTCCAACCACTTCAAATATGCATGCAAGTTGTAAAATCATATTCTACGTGAAATTCTACACGATTTACATATATAATTCATCGCGATCCGATGCACGGTTTAGAAACTACGGGCATTTGAAATATAACATCTTTTTCTGAAAATGAATAATTCACGGAAATTAATAAAATCCTACGTCGGCCAAAACAGAGTGAGCGCAATTAACTATATGCCGCCTAGGGCGGTAAATAGGGTTGCGGGGGAGGTTCTCACCTTGCGGTCCACTTGGGCGGGCCTGGTCGGGGTTGCTGCTAGGCCTGGGGTGCTGGCGGTTGGAGCGGGCCGCGGCTGGCGGGCACTGGAGCTGGGCCTCAGAGGCACTCGGCCCAGGCGCACTGGGAGGCGGGTCGACGCGGCTGGCCTCGTTGCGCTGGCGCGGCCCATGCGGCGGTTGGGGCAGCCAAAGGCGGCGCAGTCAACTCTAGGGCGGTGATGGATCTAGCTGATCCAGATCCCGCATCGAGGGGAGGTGGCGCTCGGTGCAACGGGGATGCGGGGCGACGCGGAGCAACTGGCTGAGGCTCGAGGAGGCGGCGTTCTGATGAGGGACCGACCGGACCGAGGCAGCCAGCGATGGATCCGGCCTCGAGGCTGCCGGATCTGGCCGAGGGACGCTGCAGGCGACGGGGCTAGGGCGACGTGGCGACGCGGCTCCGGCGCAGGACGGGATCTAGCGGCGAGGCACGGGGTGGTAGACGCAGCAGGGCAAGAGGCTCCAGGCGGTGGCGAAGCCCCCGGGAGGAGCTCGGCTCGGGGCAGGACGAGAAATGAGGTGGAGAGGGTGGTTGTCCAAAATTAGAGAGGAGAGAATGATTAAATAGGAAAGAGGGCTAGGGCTATCCGAATCCGGTTCCGTTTTCGACCATGGGATCGCGATCGGACGACCACGGACGAGGGAATGGCTAGGTGGGGCTGTGTAGAGTGGCTAGGCGGAGGTGAGAGGGAAAACGAGCACCCGACAACGTATTTGCAAACACTGAATAACGTTCGACGATAACCGAATACGGTGCCGCTACGGTCGACCCTTCGGGTACCAGACGGACTTCGATTGCGATGAAAATTGGCACGCGGCCTACTGATACGTCTCAAACGTATCTATAATTTTTGATGGTTTCATGCTATTATCTTGTCAACTTTGGATGTTTTATATACTTTTTATATCTTTTTTGGGACTAACTTATTAATTCAGTGCCAAGTGCGAGTTCTTATTTTTTCTGTGTTTTTGACTCTTTTCAGATCTGATTTTGGAACGGAGTCCAAATGGAATAAAATCCCCAAAATAAATTTTTCCAGAACAGAAGAAGATCGGGGGACTTGAGGGCCAAGGCAGGAGGCCCACAGGGAGCCCACAAGCCCTGTGGCCGCGGCCAAGGGGGCCCGCGACCACCAGGCTTGTGGCCTCCCTGGCGCTCCCGTGCCCTAGCTCTTTGGCCTATATATTCCCTAAAATTCCAGAAAAAATCAGGGCATCCACGAAACCACTTTTCCGTCGCGAGATCTCATCTGGAGACCCTTCCCGGTGCCTTGCCGGAGGGGACTTTGGAGCTGGAGGGCTTCTACATCAACATCATTGCCTCTCCAATGACTCGTGAGTAGTCCACTTCAGACCTACGGGTCTGTAGTTAGTAGCTAGATGGCTTCTTCTCTCTCTTGGATCTTAAGTTCTCCATGATCTTCATGGAGATCTATCCGATGTAATCCTCTTAGCGGTGTGTTTGTCGAGATCCGATGAATTGTGGATTTGTGATCAGATTATCTATGAACTATATTTGAGTCTTTGCTTATTTCTTATTTGCATGATTTGATATCCTTGTAAGTCTCTCCGAGTCTTGGGTTTTGTTTGGCCAACTAGATCTATGATTCTTGCAATGGGAGAAGTTCTTGGTTTTGGGTTCATACCGTGCGGTGACCTTTCCCAGTGACAGAAGGGGCAGCAAGGCACGCATCGTGTTGTTTCCATCAAGGGTAACAAGATGGGCTTTCATCATAGATTTGAGATTGTCCATCTACATCATGTCATCTTGCTTAAGGCGTTACTCTGTTCTTATGAACTCAATACACTAGATGCATGCTGGATAGCGGCCGACGTGTGGAGTAATAGTAGTAGATGTAGAAAGTATCGGTCTACTTGTTTTGGACGTGATGCCTATAGATATGATCATTGCCATAGATAACGTCATGACTTTGCGCCGTTCTATCAATTGCTCGACAGCAATTCGTTTACCCACCATCTACTTGCTTTCATGAGAGAAGCCACTAGTGAACGCTACGGCCCCCGGGTCTATTCACAACTATCATCTCCGCTTTTACTTTTACTTTGCTTTGTTTACTTTTTTGCTTTCAGTTCTCACTTTGCAAACAATCTATAAGGGATTGACAACCCCTTCATAGCGTTGGGTGCAAGCTCTTTGTGTTTGTGCAGGTACTTGTGACTTGACGCGATCCTCCTACTGGATTGATACCTTGGTTCTCAAACTGAGGGAAATACCTACTGCCGCAGTGCTACATCATCCTTTCCTCTTCAAGGGAACACCAACGCAAGGCTCCAAGGCCGCGGAGGAATCCTTTGCATATTTGCCAAGGAAATCCCTGTAGGCGTAGCCAGCAGCAGAAGGATTCCTGGCGCCGTTGCCGAGGAAGGTCTTTTGTTGCCGTAGCAGAAGGATTTCTGGCGCCGTTGCCGGGGAGAGATCAAGTCAAGATCTATCCAAGTAAGTGTCACAAACTCATCTCTTGCATTTACCTTTTTTGTGAGTTGCCTCTCGTTTTCCTCTCCCCCACTTCACATTGCCGTTTTCATTTGCCTTTCTCCTTTGCCGTTTTCATTTGCCTTTTGCTGTTTTCCTTTGCCAGTTTTATTGCTTGCTTGTGTTCTTGTTTGTTTGTTGAAGTCATCATGGCTGAAAACACCAAACTTTGCGACTTATCGAATACTAATAATAATGATTTTTTAGTACTCTGATTGCTCCCGCCACTAGTGCGGAATCATATGAAATCAATGTTGCCTTGCTGAATCTTGTTATGAAAGAGCAATTTTCTGGCCTTCCTAGTGAAGATGCCGCATCCCATCTCAATACTTTCATTGAACTTTGCGATATGCAAAAGAAGAAAGATGTGGATAATGATGTTGTTAAATTGAAGTTTTTTCCGTTATCTTTGCGAGATCGTGCGAAAACTTGGTTTTCTTCTTTGCCTAAAAATAGTATCGATTCTTGGAATAAGTGCAAAGATGCTTACATATCCAAGTATTTTCCGCCAGCTAAGATTATCTCTCTCTAACGATATCATGAATTTCAAGCAACTTGATCATGAACACGTTGCACAATCTTGGGAGAGGATGAAGTTAATGATTAGAAATTGTCCCGCTCATGGCTTGAGTTTGTGGATGATTATACAAATCTTTTACGCTGGTTTGAATTTTGCTTCTCGCAATATCTTGGACTCCGCCTCAGGTGGAACGTTCATGGAAATCACGTTAGGAGAAGCTACAAAACTCCTAGACAATATCATGACCAACTACTCTCAGTGGCACACTGAAAGGTCACCTGCTAGCAAAAAGGTACATGCTATAGAAGAAATTAACTCGCTTAGTGCTAAGATGGACGAGTTGATGAATTTGGTTGCTAGTAGAAATGCTCCTTTAGATCCTAATGACATGCCACTATCTTCCTTGATTGAGAGTAGCAACGCTAGTTTGGACGTTAATTTTGTTGGTAGGAACAATTTTGGCAACAACAATGCTTTTAGAGGAAACTATGTTCCTAGGCCTTTTCCTAGTAACTCCCCTAACAATTATGGCAATTCCTACAACAACACTTATGGAAATCACAACAAATTACCCTCTGATTTAGAGAGTAATATCAAAGAGTTCATCAACTCTCAAAAGATTTTCAATGCGTCCATAGAGGAAAAACTACTCAAAATAGACGATTTGGCTAAGAGCGTTGATAGGATGTCTTGTGATATTGATGCTTTGAAACTTAGATGTGCTCCTCCCAAGGTTAACTTGGATGAAACTTTAAAAGCTATGCGTGTCTCCATGAATGAGAGCAAAGAAAGAACCGCCCAAATTCACGCTAAGCATGAATGGTTTAAAAGGGTACGTTCTAGTGATGCAAATCACGAAGATCTTAAAGTGCTTGGTATGACTCCTCTTGAATCTTTGTTTTCGCGTGTCAAACCTATTGATGAAGGGGTTGGATATGAATCCACTTTGGTTGAAAAAGGCCCCAATGATTCGGAGTCCACCTATCTTGATGATAAAGGTGTGGAGAGTGGAGTAGAAGAAATCAAAATATTGGGTAGTAATGAAACTCCCACTTTGGATTTCAAGGAATTCAATTATGATAGTTGCTCCTTGTTTGAATGCATTTCCTTGATGCAATCCATTGCAAACTCTCCACATGCTTATAGCCAAAGCAAAGCCTTTACCGCACATATCGTAGATGCTATGATGAAATCTCTTGAAGAGAAACTCGAATTAGAAGTCTCTATACCTAGAAAACTTCATGATGAGTGGGAACCTACTATCAAAATAAAAATCAAAAACTATGAACGCAATGCTTTGTGTGATTTGGGTGCTAGTGTTTCCGCGATTCCAAAGTCTTTATGTGATATTCTTGGTTTTCATGAGATTGAAGAGTGTTCTCTTAATTTGCATCTTGCGGATTCTACTGTCAAGAAACCCATGGGAAGGATCAATGATGTTCTTATTGTTGCAAATAAGAACTATGTACCCGTGGATTTCATTGTACTTGACATAGATTGCAATCCTTCATGTCCCATTATTCTTGGTAGACCTTTCCTAAGGACTATTGGTGCTATCATCGATATGAAGGAAGGGAATATTAGATTTCAATTTCCTCTAAAGAAGGGCACGGAGCATTTTCCTAGAAAGTAAATAAGATTTCCTTATGAATCTATGATGAGGGCTACTTATGGTTTGAGCACCAAAGATGACTATACGTGATTCCATCACCTTATGCCTAGCTAAAGGCGTTAAACAATAGCGATTGTTGGGAGGCAACCCAACGAATCTATCCTTTTTCTTTCTGTTTTGTGTTTTCACACTTTCATAATTCTGTTATGATTGTGTTTTTTGTGTTTCTTTTGCGTTTGTGCCAAGTGAAACCGTTATGATTAGTCTTGGGGATGATCGTTTGATCGTGCTGGAAAAGACAGAAACTTTCTCCTCGCGAAAATAATTTTCATTTTTTTCTGTGAGAGATTTTGAGTTGATTCTTTTTTCTGCTGATTGCTACGAAAATTCTTCAAACGGTCGTAATTTTTCAGAATTGTTGAAGTATCAGAAGTATACAAAGTATACAGATTGCTACAGACTGGTCTGCTGTTAATAGATTCTGTTTTTGTTGGGTTGGTTGCTTATTTTGATGAAACTATGGATAGTATCGGGGGGTATTAGCCATGGAAGATTTAAAATACAGTAACCCAACATCAAAATAAGTAGAATTTAAGTTTGCTACAGTACCTAAGGAAGTGGTGATTTGCTTTCTTATACTATTGATATCACGAGTTTCTATTTAAGTTTCGTGTTGTGAAGTTTTCAAGTTTTGGGTGAAGTTATTATGGACAAAGAGATAAAGAGTGGCAAGAGCTCAAGCTTGGGGATGCCCAAGCCATCCCAAGTTGATTCAAGGATACCGAAAAAGCCTAAGCTTGGGGATGCCCCGGGAAGGCATCCCCTCTTTCGTCTTCAATCCATCGGTAACGTTACTTGGGGCTATATTTTTATTCACCACATGTTATGTGTTTTGCTTGGAGCGTCCTGTATCGTAGGAGTCTTTTATTTTTGTTGTGTCACAATCTTCCTTGCTGCACACCTAGAGAGAGAGAGACATGCACTCACCGTGATTTTGTCGAGCTTCACTTATATCCTTTGATTAGGCAATTCATCTCACATGTGTTTCACTTATATCTTTTGAGCTAGTTGATTTTGCTCTGTGTGTTTCACTTATATCTTTTAGAGCACGGAAGCGCGTGGCGTGGTAGTTGATCTATGCTACGAAAGTAGTCTCAAAAGGGGTAGTTATCCAAAGGGATATGAAAACTTCCACCTTCATGTGCATTGAGTAGTTAGAGAAGTTTGATTCGTCTCAATTAGTTTTGAGTTGTGGTTGTGGTAATATTGAAGTTATATTAGTAAGGTGTTGTGGATCTAGAAATACTTGTGTTGAAGTTAGTGATTCCCGTAGCATGCACGTATGGTGAACCGCTATGTGATGAAGTCTGAGCATGATTAGTTTATTGATTGTCATCCTTTATGTGGCGGTCGGGATCGCGCGATGGTTTATACCTACCAACCCTTCCCCTAGGAGTATGCGTTGAATGCTTTGTTTCGATTACTACTAAAACTTTTGCAACAAGTATATGAGTTCTTCATGACTAATGTTGAACCCATGGTTTAGATGCACTTTCACCTTCCACCATCACTATCTTCTTTAGTGTCGTGCAACTTTCTTCGGTGCATAAAACCCACCATTAGCCTCCCTCAAAACAACCACCATACCTACCTACTATGGAATTTTCAAAGCCATTCCAAGATATATTGCCATGCAACTACCACCATGACATGTGCCACCACTTCTACATTGCCATTGCATGATCATAAGATAGCTAGCATGATGTTTCCATTGATGTCTATGCCATGCTAGATCATTGTCACGGTACACTACCGAAGTCTTTCCTTATAGAGTCATCATTGCTCTAAGTTTTGAGTTGTAAGTGTGATGATCATCATTGATGGAGCATTGTCCCATGTGAGGAAATAAAAGAGGCCAAAGATGCCCACAAAATATATATATATATATAAAGAAGGCCAAAGAGCCACCAAAAAAATGAGAGAAAAAGAGAGAAGGGACAGTGCTACTATCTTTCCACACTTGTGCTTATTAAGCACCATGATCTTCATGATTGAGAGTCTCTCGTTTTGTCACCACCATATAGCTAGTGGGAAATTTTCATTATATAACTTGGCTTGTATGTTCCAATGATAGGCTTCCTCAAAATTGCCTTAGGTCTTCGTGAGCAAGCAAGTTGGATGCACACCCACTAGTTTTCTTAAGAGCTTTCACATACTCTTAGCTCTAGTGCATCATTTGTATGGCAATCCCTACTCATTCACGTTGATATCTATTGATGAGCATCTCCATAGATCGTTGATATGCCTAGTCAATGTGACCATCTTCTCCTTGTTTGCCTTGCAACCTCCACCACACTCCATTCCACTTATAGTGCTAAAACCATGGCTCACGCTCATGTATTGCGTGAGAGTTGAAAAGTTTTGAGAAAGTAAAGGTGTGAAAACAATTACTTGGCCAATACCGAGGTTGTGCATGATTCAAATTCTTTGTGCAAGGATGATAGAGCATAGCCAGACTATATGATTTTGTAGGGATAACTTTCTTTTGGCCTTGTTATTTTGAAAGTTCATGATTACCTTGCTAGTTTGCTTGAAGTATTATTGTCTCCACGTCAATAGCAAACTATTGTTTTGAATCTAATGGATCTGAACATTCACGTCACATAAGAGGAGTTACAAAGGACATCTATGCTAGGTAGCATGAAAGCATCAAAAATTCATTCTTTATCACTTCCCTACTCGAGGACGAGCAGGAGTTAAGCTTGGGGATGCTTGATACGTCTCAAACGTATCTATAATTTTTGATGGTTTCATGTTGTTATCTTGTCAACTTTGGATGTTTTATATACCTTTTATATCTTTTTTGGGACTAACTTATTAATTCAGTGCCAAGTGTCAGTTCCTGTTTTTTCTGTGTTTTTGACTCTTTTCAGATCTGATTTTTGAACGGAGTCTAAACGAAATAAAATCCCCGAAATAAATTTTTCCAGAACAGAAGAAGATCGGGGGACTTGAGGGCCAAGGCAGGAGGCCCACAGGGAGCCCACAAGCCATGTGGTCGCCGCCAGGGGGGGCGCGGCCACCAGGCTTGTGGCCTCCCTGGCGCTCCCCTGCCCTAGCTCTTTGGCCTATATATTCTCTAAAGTCCCAGAAAAAATCAGGGCGTCCATGAAACCACTTTTCCGCCGCCGCAAGCTTCAGTTTCCACGAGATCTCATCTGGAGACCCTTCCCGGTGCCCTGCCGAAGGGGACTTTGGAGATGAAGGGCTTCTACATCAACATCATTTCCTCTCCAATGACTCGTGAGTAGTCCACTTCAGACCTACGGGTCCGTAGTTAGTAGCTAGATGGCTTCTTCTCTTTCTTGGATCTTCAATACAAAGTTCTCCATGATCTTCATGGAGATCTATCCGATGTATTCCTCTTGGCGGTGTGTTTGTCAAGATCCGATGAATTGTGGATTTGTGATCAGATTATCTATGAATTATGTTTGAGTCTTTGCTGATTTCTTATTTGCATGATTTGATATCCTTGTAAGTCTCTCCGAGTCTTGGGTTTTGTTTGGCCAACTAGATCTATGATTCTTGCAATGGGAGAAGTGCTTGGTTTTGGGTTCATACCGTGCGGTGACCTTTCCCAGTGACAGAAGGGGCAGCAAGGCACACATCGTGTTGTTGCCATTAAGGGTAACAAGATGGGCTTTCATCATAGATTTGAGATTGTCCATCTACATCATGTCATCTTGATTAAGGCGTTACTCTGTTCTTATGAACTCAATACACTAGATGCATGCTGGATAGCGGTCGACGTGTGGAGTAATAGTAGTAGATGCAGAAAGTATCGGTCTACTTGTTTTGGACGTGATGCCTATAGATATGATCATTTCCATAGATAACGTCATGACTTTGCGCGGTTCTATCAATTGCTCGACAGTAATTCGTTTACCCACCGTCTACTTGCTTTCATGAGAGAAGCCACTAGTGAACGCTACGGCCCCCGGGTCTATTCACAACTATCATCTCCGCTTTTACTTTTACTTTGCTTTGTTTACTTTTTTGCTTTCAGTTCTCACTATGCAAACAATCTATAAGGGATTGGCAACCCCTTCATAGCGTTGGGTGCAAGCTCTTTGTGTTTGTGCAGGTACTTGTGACTTGACGCGATCCTCCTACTGGATTGATACCTTGGTTCTCAAACCGAGGGAAATACTTACTGCCGCAGTGCTACATCATCCTTTCCTCTTCAAGGGAACACCAACGCAAGGCTCCAATGCCGCGGGGGAATCCTTTGCATATTTGCCAAGGAAATCCCTGTAGGCGTAGCCAGCAGCAGAAGGATTCCTGGCGCCGTTGCCGGGGAAGGTATTTTGTTGCCGTAGCACCTACCTACGACTAAATAAGACCGCACGCCAAGTTTCAACCCAATTAGAGGAAGTTTTATACATACTTTTAAAAACAAGGTTTTGACGATGTCGCGGGCGCGTGCACGTGTGGTCGGGCTCAAAACGGGCAACGACGAGAACGGAGAGAACCGGCAACTAATAACGGATGCAAGTTTTAAAAACTGGCGGCAACGGGATGTCGATGCAATGCAGATGATGCACATGATTTAATGATGAGTGCGACAGACAAATAAGCCACATGCCGAAAACGGAATAAAAGGGGAATCTTCTGAGGCGTCGGTGTCGGGCTGTAACACCTTAAACCCTAAAAAAACAGAAATAACCTTTTTTTACGGGTTGGACGAAAAAAACGCGTAGACTAGAAACCCTTAACCCTTAAAAAAATGTAAGGATCGGACCTGCAAAAGCTCTCCCAACGTGTAGAAGTGAGGATTGGGGGGCAAAATCTACCCCAACCCTCACTTCGATCCGGCCACGCGCGGGAGGGAAATTTCCTGTCCCCAACCTCCTCATGTGCCTCCCCCGAGCCGCCACCGGCCGCATCTTGGGCCGCCGCCGCCATCCCGCCCCCGGGCCGACCCGAGCCACCTCCGGCCGCATCTGGGCCGCCGCCGCCGTCCCGCCCCCGAGCTCCTCCACCGCCACCGGCCGCATCTCGGGCCAGCGCCTTCGTCCCGCCCCGAGCTCCTCCACCGCCGCCCCGAGCTCCTCCACCGCCCCGAGCTCGTCCACACCGCTGGCCTCCTCCACCGCGGGCCGTCCAAGGTGAGCTCCCCTGCTCCTCCTCCCTCTGTCTCCACACCGCCGGCCTCCTCCACAACTAGCTCCGGCCGGCCCTGTTTCCTGTATTTTTGTTACACAACAACACTACATTTTTTGTTTTGTGTTGTGTAGATGGATGCATTGTCCGATGATTCCGGTTGGTCGTCATCGGACGATTCAGACCTTGAGGACTTGCTTCAAGACGATGACGTCGAGATGATGGACCTCCTCCTCGACGTGCATGTCACGCCCAAGATGCGACCCTATCCTTAATTTGGCACGAAGGCCTCGTTAGGGATAGAAGCGCATCTCGTCGTGTCGCAAGAATGGATATCGTTACAAATACATGTACTGAAAAGAAGATATATATATAGAATTGGCTTACACTCGCCACAAGCTACATCAGAGTCACATCAGTACATTACATAATCATCAAGAGTAAGAGTAGGGCCCGACTACAGACGAAAACAAATGACAAAAGAAGAACGACGTCCATCCTTGCTATCCCAGGCTGCCGGCCTGGAACCCATCCTAGATCGATGATGATGAAGAAGAAGAAGAAGAAGAAGCAACTCCAAATGAACAATCAACGCGCTCGCGTCAAGTAACCTTTACCTGTACCTGCAACTGGTGTTGTAGTAATCTGTGAGCCACAGGGGACTCAACAATCTCATTTCCAAAGGTATCAAGACTAGCAAAGCTTAATGGGTGAGGCATGGTTAAGTGGTGAGGTTGCAACAGCGGCTAAGCATATATTTGGTGGCTAAACTTACGAGTACAAGAAATAAGAGGGGGAAGATCTACGCATAACGGACGTGTCTACTGATGATCAAATGAATGATCCTGAGCACCTACCTACGTCAGACATAACCCCACCGTGTCCTCGATCGGAGAAGGAACTCACGAAAGATACAGTCACGGTTACGCACACAGTTGGTATATTTTTAATTAAGTTAACTTCAAGTTATCTAGAACCAATGTTAAACAAAGTTTCCACGTTGCCACATAACTGCGGGCACGGCTTTCCGAAAAGATTTAACCCTGCAGGGGTGCTCCAACTAGTCCATCACAAATTATCACAAGCCGCATAGAAATCCTCAATCACGAAGCTCGCGATCTCGTCGGATTCCCTAGTGGAAAACCTCAACTCTGAGATTACCCAAAGCATCACCGGAATTCCGATGCACAAGATATCTCGTCAAAGATAAAACTAATCCAGCAAGGCCGCCCGGTGTGTCGACGATCCCGATAGGAGCCGCGTATCTCGTTCTCAGGACACGATGGATAAGCTACGCGTACGAGTGCCAAACCTCGAGTTTCCTCGCGGTGGCCCCGCACAGTGCTCTGTTTTGGACCAGCACCATCAGCACTGGCCCTCCCTGTATTATGTGAAATTACTCCTCGGGTTCATGACGCCCTATGCTTTCAGTATTAACAAAGTTATTATGTTGGGCAAATGTAGTACCAATGTTGGGCCTTGCCGGACCAGCTTTAATCTAAAACGAATTATCAAGGGGGTCCCCATAACAACCTCGATCGTGTTAGGAGCGCTCGTTTATGGAACATAACACCGGTAGCCGAAACTAAGGGGGCAAAGGTGGAACAAAACACCAGGCTAGAAAGGTCGAGCCTTCCACCTTTTACCAAGTATATAGGTGAATTAAATTGAATAGCATTTAAATATGGTGATATGACAAGGGACCCATGTTATCACATGGAAGCAACTGCACCTGCAACTAGCAATGCTAACAACATGGATAAGCAAGCAGTAACATAGCCAATCAGTGGTTTGCTAGGTCGAACAGGTTGAAGGTAATCATGGCATTGTTGAGAGGCTGATATTTAACAGGTGGTAGGCAACGAGACATAATCGAAAGCATCGAAATAACTAGCATGGCAATGATAGTAATGGTATCTGGGGAAATGGTCATCTTGCCTGAGATCTCGCTTGGAAGAAGAATGCCTTCGTGAAGCAGACGAACCGACGTAGTCAAACGAGTCCTCACCTCCGACACGCTTGCGGAGCTCTATCGAGACGGGGGAAACCGGTAACAAGCATCAACACACGATATTCACCACAAGATGCACAACGCAAAATGCAACCTACATATGATGCATGAGCAGCTGAATACATGCAAGTCACGGCATGACAATTCACGACAAACAAACACTACACATTAAGTGAAGTTCAATATGCAACGAGTTGCATATTGACGAAACTCCACGTTTATTTATTCAGTTCTATCCCGGTTAGATACACGACAATATTAAATTTTGTTAGCATGGCAAGGGGTGAAGCACAAATTAAACTACCTATCTAGGCATTTTAAATGAGGTCGGAAATGACATATAGCACCTCCGAGACGACCTCACATGTTAATTCTTAATTCTGTCTAGATTTGTCCTAATCATATTTTAGGTTTGTTAAACGGAAAAACAAAGTGGTTCACGTGATTCTACTCGTCGTTCTGCACCATTTACATATATGGCACATCTCCAACGGAGCTACGGACAAATAGTTACGATCTAAACCGTTCCAACACGTCGACACGCAAACCGATGCAAACAACACACTAAACAGTTCTAATTATGCATGAGAGTTGGAAAAATATTACGTTACGCAAAATTCTAGTCAAAACCCATATATAACTCACTCCGATCCGGTGTACGGTTAAGAAACTACGAGCGTTTGAAAAACAATGGTTTTTTTAAATTAAAGAAAAAATTACGCGTGCTAAATCAACCACTACTGGGCCGAATCTATGCAAAAGGCTGCAGCCAGCGGAAGCTTTCGGCCCATGTGCTTGGGTGTGTGGATGTGCAAAACAAATACAGAACATGGCAAAATATTGGTGCTTGACTGGGATTCGAACCAGGGACCTACTGGTTGCTAGAGCTGTGGGTTAACCAGATTGCCTACTGCATGTTTGTATGATGAAGGCAGCACAATAGCAATTGAACAAATGCAACAGGAGAGCCAACCAGCTGGACTAACTAGGCTTCGTGGTAAAACGTGGGTTCTACTCTATATGACATATACCTTGCGCGAATCTGACGAAGGATCGGCTTGGGGATGAGGTCTGGAGGCGCGGGAACGGCGGGGTTCGATAGATCCGACACCGGGGGTTCCATTCCCGACGACGAGGAGGCTTGGGGCGGCGCGGACGCGGAGATCGGGCGGCCAGCTCGGTTCCTGACACACAGAGAGGAAGCAGAGATGAAGGGGATATGAGAGGAAGAGAGAGGGAGGAGGAGAACGAGCGCAAGGCACAGGGGCTGGCTCACCTCACTAGCGATGAGAGGCCGGCGGTTGCCTCCTCGAGCTGGCGGTTATGGTGGTCTGCAGAGAAGAAAGAGAGGAGTTACGGTAGAGGAAGAGAGAGGAGGAAGAGGAAGGGAGAGGGGAGCAGGGTATGGGGATGACCTGCTGCTGCTCGGGTGCAGGGGAGACGCACAACGCTGTCGATGGAGTCCGGTGGCTCGCTGGTCAACAGAGGAGCTGGCTCCTGACGGGAACAACGAGGGGAGGAGGAGCTGGATTGGATCTAGGCCGATCCCGAGGAGGGAGATGGAACAAGGGGTGGCGGCGGCTGGGTGTTTGGATGGGACATACCTCCTAAAATCTAGGTTTGCTCTATATATAGCTGGTGGTTAGATATAGGGGCATCTGGACCCTCCGATTTAGATCAGATGGTCCAGATAATTAGGTTCGGGAGACCAATGGACAAACCGATGACGGTTTGCGGTAAAACGGGGTTGATCCGGATCCAACGGTCACGACCGTGTGCTTCGGGTATCGGGACGTTTTCGAACTAGGCCGCGCGTAGGGTCTGTGCACTGTGCAGAGGGGCTAGGCGGAGATGAGAGGGAAAAAGGGCACCCGGCAACATATTTTTAAAAACACCAACAACCGTCCGACGGTAGACCGAATACGGTGCCGCTACGGTCGACCGTTCGGGTACCAGACGGACTCCGATTGCGACGAAACTTGACAGGCGGCCTACCTATAATAAAATAACACCGCACGTCAAATCTCAACCCAACCGGAGAAAGTTTTTCGCACACTTTTAAAAACAAGATTTGACGATGCCGCGGGCGCGTGCTTGTGCGGTCGGGCTCAGAACGGACAACGACGAGAACCGGCAACTACTAACGGATGCAAGTTTTGAAAACTGGCGGCAACGGAGATGCTGATGCAATGCTGATGATGCGCATGAATGCAATGATGATGTGACAAAAGAAAATAGACACACGACGAAAACGGAAAGAAGGGGGAATCTTTTGGAACGTCGGTCTCGGGCTGTCACAGTGCAAGAGTTTGAAGACCGCGTGAAGCTGATGGATCAGAGGAGAGGGTCGAAGATGGGGCGAGTCACCATCTACCGGAATCGCTGTCTCGGATACGAACATTTGATGCGAGACTACTTCGCGGAGGTACCATTATAAGGGTTGGGTTTCAGGGTCGTAGTCTTTGTCTTTGTTTTCCAACCCTTAAAAGTGTTAAAAATGATAAATTCTCAATCCTTAAAACTATTTTTAGATTTAAGGGTTTGACGACACATGCTCTTCACAAATAATACGAGGCGGCCTCACAATCGGTGACAATCTTCACAAACAAACTACGTCTCATCCGGTACCTTCTGCGAAAGAGACGAGGAGGGTATGTAGGTACCTCCGCGAAGTAGTCTCGCATCAAATGCTCGTGTCCGAGAGCGCGGTTCCGGTAGATGGTGAGTCGCCCCATCTTCGACCCTCTCCTCTGATCCAAAAGCTTCACGCGGTCTTCAAACGCTTGCACGTCGACGAGGAGGCTCATCATCTCGACGTCGTCGTCTTGCAACAACTCGTCAATGTCCGAATCGTCGGATGACGACCAATCCGACAAATCCGACAATGAGTCCATCTACATACCAAGTGGCTACAATTAGTGCCAATGAAGCAAAAATTTAAAACTAAAAAAGTAAAAAAAAATCTCACCGGGGAGCGGAGGGGCGGCGGCCGGGGCGCGGTGGGCCGGTGGGGCGGCGGCCGGGGCGCGGAGGGGCGACAGGGCGGCGGCCGGAGCGCGGGGGCGGTGGGGTGACGGCCGGAGCCGAGGGGCGGCGGCCGGGGCGGAGGGGCAACGGCGGGGCGAGATGCGGACGGCGGCGGGCGCGGAGGAGCGGCGGCCGGAGCGAGGAGGGGCGAAAGGGCGGCGGCCGGAGCGTGGGGGCGGTGGGGCGACGGCCGGAGCGGAGGGGCAGCGGCGGGGCGCGGAGGGGCGGCGGCCGGGGCACGGAGGGGCGGAGGGGCGGCGGCGGGGCGAGATGCGGCGGGGCAGCGGGTCGACGGGTCGACGGGGCCGGGGGGCGGAGGGGCGGCGGCGGGTCGACGGCCGGGGGGCGGAGGGGCGGCGGCGGGGCGAGATGCGGCGGGGCAGCGGGTCGACGGGTCGACGGCCGGGGGGCGGAGGGGCGGCGGCGGGTCGACGGCCGGGGGGCGGAGGGGCGGCGGCGGGTCGACGGCCGGGGGGCGGAGGGGCGGCGGCGGGTCGACGGCCGGGGGGCGGAGGGGCGGCGGCGGGTCGACGGCCGGGGGGCAGAGGGGCGGCGGCGGCCGAGCGATTTCCTCCTGCGCGGGGGAACCAACTGCCTCCCGCGCGAGGTGGAAAAATGAGTGCGGGTTGGGGGCAGTCCCCCCCCCCAACCCTCACTTCTACAGGCTGGGAAGGGGTTTGAGGGTTGGACCTCTAAATTTTTTACGGGTTTAAGGGTTTAGTCTACGTCGTTTTTTCGATAAAAACTGTAAAAAGTGGTTAGTTTTAAGGGTTTGAGGCTCTTAATGCGGCCACCGGCCAGCATCTTCCTCCCGACTTCACTTCCTCTCCCCCATCCTCTCCTCGTAGTCTCCGCCGGCCGCCGACGCCTGCCCCTCCCTGCGGCGAAATCCCAGGCACGGCGGCGGCGGCAGTGCGACCTGATCAGATCCGATGGGGGCGACGGAGCCGCAGTGGGTGCTGATGGCCACGGGGCGGTCGCCGACCAACATCGCGGTGATCAAGTACTGGGGGAAGCGGGACGAGGCGCTCATCCTCCCCGTCAACGACAGCATCAGCGTCACCCTCGACCCCGACCACCTCTCCGCCACCACCACCGTCGCTGCCAGCCCCTCATTCCCATCCGACCGCATGTGGCTCAACGGCAAGGCGAGCTTCCCCTCCCCCCTGCCTCGACTGTTTTTTTTTCTTTCCTTTTGCCCCACGCTCGCTTGCCCCCCATTGCCGCCGCCGCCGCTACGGTTGTCGAGACGTTTGTTCTAGGGTGGGTCCGATTGAGTCGTCCGTTAAGTGTTCCCGTGGTGATCCGCTAGATTTCAAGCTCGAACGAATTTCTGTCGGCATAGCGTGCCGATTTGGGTGTTGTCAGTGTTCGTCTGATCAAATTAGCTACCCCTGCTTAGATCTGCATCGGGGCCTGTTTGAAAGCTCGCTGCATTTGCAAAGACAGTTGGCGGAGCTCTGCTCTGAAGTAGTACTATATTGTTGCCCTGCTCATGCTGCGATATTGGGCATTAACTCTAGGCAAGTGGCCGGTGCAAGATGATACTATAGCAATGCTTTAGCCGGAATAACGGAATTGCTGTCTATTCAGATGGTAGTGTGATTCTGATTCAATCATCCTTTTGATTTGGAATTGGGCAGGAGATCGCATTGTCGGGCGGGAGATTCCAGAGCTGCCTGAGGGAGATACGGAAGCGGGCTCGTGATGTCGTGGACGAGAAAAAGGGGATCAAGATCAAGAAAGAGGACTGGGAAAATTTGCATGTCCACATTGCGTCATACAACAACTTCCCAACCGCTGCGGGTTTGGCCTCTTCGGCTGCTGGCTTTGCTTGTCTTGGTAATTCTCCTAGTTCAGATGCCACTATTGTTTTTCAGGAACAGACATATAAATAAAATTGTGAAAATTTGGTGTCAAACTTTGATTTCATTTTGTTTCGGCTGGTCTGCACGCACTCGAGTTGTTTCTAGTAGCAGAGGGGCGTATTTCTTATTCTCTTGTGAAAGAATCCTCTTGCTGGTGCAATTTGCAAACACTAATTGCTGAGAAGGGGGTTGGGGTTAGATGTATTTCTAGTTAGAAGTGGGCTGTTATCCTATCAGTTAATAATAATAGGGCTATGTTATGGATATCCAACTGTCACCTAAAACTGTCCTAACCCTGCTGTTAAGGTTGTCGTACTTATCTGCAGTTTGTTCTTTATCTTGTTTTTATAGAGGCACCGAAACATAATAAGTACCCCGCAAAAAAAAACATAGCAAGTAGAAATATATATTTCTTGGTTCTGGTCTGCTGGTTAATCTTTGCCACATTTCTGCTAGACTTGAAGAAATGGCTGGTATTAACAAGATCCATGATAGTACTGCTAATATCTGGTCCCAAGTCTTGTTTTCCCTTATTGAATTAAGACTTCGGGATGCTCGTTTTTGTACAAATATCGCTTACTTTATTTTATGTCTTGAAGTTTGATAGCGCTATCCAACAGAAAATGACTGTTTTGATCATAAACATACTAAGCATAGTCTTGCTTTTATACCAACATCACAGCACATAATTACTCATTTCAATACTGTTTGCAGTTTTCACCCTCGGAAAGCTAATGAATGTGAATGAAGATTACGGAGAACTTTCTTCAATAGCAAGGTCTGTACTGATACACTATGAGCAACACCCTTTTTGTGCTCTATCCTGTTTACTTGATGGTATAACGTAACAACTATACTTCATTTTATAAATGATAAGCTAGTAGCTTCATCTTTTTAGGGGAGTTCTAGTTGATTTCACCTTATGGGTGTTGAGCTACTTTGTAAACCAAGCATCTCCTGCTACCCTTTTTATACTGTGTACCGAACTTTTAGCTTTGAATGGAACAGCTGCTGGGCCAAGGCAAGGGATTTATATGTTCTCTTTCCTTATATGCTTCTTGTGGCTGACAAATTTCAATGCAGGCAGGGGTCTGGAAGTGCATGCCGCAGTATATATGGTGGATTTGTGAAATGGTGTATGGGAAAAGTAAGTTATTTCTTGGTTATGGCAGAGAAATTGTATTGGTTAAATGCATGCTTTTGTGTTGAAAAACAATTGAGTTTGATTTACACTTGTAGAATGATGATGGAAGGGACAGTATGGCAGTACAGCTTGTTGACGAGACACATTGGGATGATCTTGTTATAATCATAGCAGTGGTATGTCAGTGTGATCTCTGTTATATAACATGATCTGTTTCTTATATTTTTTATTAGAAATTGCTCATCGAGTTACGGTTTCATTAACACCAAATCTCAACTAGCTAGTGACACCATTTTACCGTTTTTGTCCTAATTTTTTTTCTTATTATGTTGCTTTGTGGAATTAGGTCAGTTCAAAGCAGAAGGAAACCAGTAGCACCAGTGGGATGCGAGACACTGTCGAAACAAGCCCCCTCTTGCAATACAGGGCCCAGGTGAATGCATTTTCATCTTTAACTTGAAATGTTTTGAACAGCTCACATGCTGTACATTTTTTTATGAGAATCATTGAGAAAACACAATCATGAAGCTGCAATTTGAAATCTGAACTGTAATTTTATCCCTCCTATTCTGTGGACCATCAGGTTTTGTGGTTTTGGAAAAAAAAATTGAAGTGTTTTGGCAGTAATACTGGTCTTATCTCTTTAGGTGCACCTTACCGTTTCTTGCGCTCACTGTTCACTGCACTGTTTGCTGTATTACAGACTGTAGTGCCAAGTCGGATATTGAAAATGGAAGATGCTATCAAGAATCGTGATTTTGAATCCTTCGCCAGGTTAACTTGTGCAGATAGCAACCAGTTTCATGCTGTATGCTTGGACACGAGTCCTCCCATCTTCTACATGAACGATACATCACACAGGTAGTTTTTTTGCAGTCCTGATTTCGAGAATCTGTTCCTACCGAAATCCCAGAGTTAAAAATTGCTCTCTCAACCAACTGCAGGATAATTAGCCTTGTGGAAAAGTGGAATCACTCAGAAGGAACCCCACAGGTGTTTAACATGTGCTATCTTTTCAATTCTTCTGAATTGTGTCTGTGCTGCCTAGGGATCTAAAATACTGTCCTGCTATCCGTCAAGGCTGGTTAAACTTTAATTATGGCATGGCAGTACAAGCAGTTTTTACTACACTAGACCACATATGTATCAGTAGCATTGTTTGTTGGAGTAATTTATCCTAATTTAAAAGGTGTGAACCTTGGTAATATAATTGTATGTTTCTGAAAAATAGCGAAAATATAAGTTCATGCTTATGCTTTGAAGTTGAGCCCTTAATTTTTTAGGAAACTTATAGTTCATTTTTACGAGTCCCACCAGGATACATAAACTATTACCACTGGCAATAGTTCTGGGGCTGCAGATTTTTATAATACTTCTATACTTAGTTGTGATATCCTGGAAACAGCCTCTTGCAGAAATGTAGGGAAAGGCTGCGTACAATAGACCCAAAGTGGTCGGACCTTTCCCGGACCCTGCGCAAGTGGGAGCTACATGCACCGGGCTGCCCTTTTTTATATACTTAGTTGTGATATCTATTAAATAGCATCTAAAGTTCGAATTGTGAAAAGAATGCATAAGAAACATTTGTATTGCCTCCATCAAAAGATAAAACTTCATTGCGGTCTTGGCAGCATTACCTTTTCTTCTATGTATTTGTCTGTCTGGTATGCATTTGACCTGTGCTGTAACCAACTTTTGTGTGAAGACTTCTAACTTTGGCATTTGATCTCCTGTAATTGCAGGTTGCCTACACATTTGATGCTGGGCCTAACGCTGTCCTAATAGCACGAAACCGCAAAACTGCCACCCTTCTCCTTCAGAGGCTTTTATACACTTTCCCCCCACAGGAGAATGACTTGGACAGGTATGCTTGATATTATCAAGATTAAACCTAGTGTTTATTTGTTTCCACGTTACTACAAACATGTGCACATCTGACAAACATGATCATGGCAGCTATATGCTCGGCGATAAATCGATCCTAAGCGATGCCGGATTGCAGTCCATAGCCGATGTCGAGGCCCTTCCACCGCCTCCAGAGATGAAGACCCAAAACCAAAAATTCAAGGGTGATGTTAGCTACTTCATCTGCAGTAGGCCTGGGGCCGGCCCAAAAGTTCTTGTCGATGAGAGCCACTCCTTGATTGATTCAGCCACGGGGCTTGCGAAAGGAGTGTAATTTTGGACGACGATTACTTGTCTGATACTCTAGGTTTAACACTGTCTTTGGTGTTGAGATTAATGTAGAATTGTCACGTTGTTGTACACTCAGTACTTTTATCATTTTGATCTTGTACTGTACCTTTGATCTTGTACCATTCCCATCATTTTGTCCCTGACTGTTGTAGCCGCTTAAAGAACATGTGTATTTCTTCAATAAAAGTTGTCGAATGGGTTATCACTTTATCGATTCCTTTTCTGTATAGTCCAATGCATGGATGGAATTGTTCTTGTTACTTTGGCATTGGAAAATAATAGCAGTACATAAGAGCACGAGGACTTAAACAGATTAAAATATGTCTTAACTGTCTACTACAACAAGTTTATTTCGGCTCTAATGGGGGTGGCGTGATGATGTTCAGCTTGCTCCATTTCTTCTTCGATGCATTTTTTTAAACTTTTGTTGTTCTTTATACTGCCATGACAGATGGTCGAAAATTGTAACACAAAAAAGGGCCTAAAATATATTCCTTTTCCAGTATAAGTATTTGGTTGCAACATCTTGTGATTTTTTTTTAAATATGAAGCGAAATTATGTTTGTCAAACTCGTTCGGGGGCCAATCCTAGCGAACGCCTTCCTTGCTGTTGCATGGATCTTGGTGCAAGGCCGACACCACGTAGGTAAGCCAGAGTCATTAATTGTCCAAAAAATACAAGAACCAATGTGAGTGAGGAGGGTTCAAAACGGGGTTTTGTGAAATCTTGAGTTTAAGCTGTTATATGTATATTTGAAGCTATTTTGTGTTCTAAATTCAATTTCTCATTTGAAAATTTGGCAAAAATAATAACACAAAAATCCTGTTTTTTATTTCATATTTTTGAAAGATCAAAATCCTTCTTTTAGTCATTTGCCATTTTTTACAAGTCCATGGCAATATTCTAAAAAAACACTTTATCACGAGGAGCCGACAAAAACACTTTACAAATCCTTCTCATATCTTTTTGAAAACAAAACTATAGAATCTAATACGGGGCTTATCCAGATAAAAAATTATGTAGAGGATGGCAACTTCTTAAGTTTAGAATTGCAATTTTATTTTGTAGACCACACGACCTTTTTGTATCATGCTCATTGTAGATTTAAAAATGAGAGAAGTGTAAGTTTTTATAAAGTAGCATGGCATTTTTTTTCATAATTTAGAACATGAGAATTTGGGTTCTTTTTGTTGATGACATTTTTTCGCAAAAAATAGCAATCTAGGCCTCTGTGTCAGGCAGGTGTCATGTTAGAATTCAGAAATCGTTGGAAAGTACCCTCACCAGAGCGAACGTTTGAAATGTTCGCGGGAGGGTGCCTCGACAAGTGAACAAACCATGCGCAGAAGGGCACCCCCCCCCCCCCCCCCCAACCCCCAAGGTCCAACATGAAAGCATTTGCATATCTTATGGGCGAAGGAGAGGCAGTGTCAAGGGTGGCGAAAGGATCCCCCGCTTCCAAATCCGAACGAAATTTATGGCTTACTAGCACAAATGCCCGTATTGCATATTGGCTCACGACACCTGAATCGAGAAAATAAATCATATATGCATATGCGTACAGATCATATCTCTCTCTGAATATTGAGCTTTCTTAAAGCTTTGTTTTGCCTGTATATAAATTACAGAGATAATCATGAATTCTAGTTCTGGAAGAAAGTATGATTCTGGTGCCTTCAAACGCAAGAAGAAACAGAAAATAGAAGAAGATGCTCAATCTCAGTATGGCGCTCTTGATAAATATGTTGTGAAAGGACCCCAAACTAATTCTAAAAATCAAACTCCAGATGCTAATATTGATCATTGTGATAATGCAGAAGAGGTTGAGGTTACTGCTACAGAAATTGGTGAAGGTAATGTTGTCATGAATAATTCTGTTCAACCTGATATTTTGGATGACATGAATAATTCTATTCAACCTGATATTTTGGATGACATGAATAATTCTGTTCAACCTGATATATTTGATCCTAGAAATTGGGATGGACTTGATCCTAAAAAGATTGATATCTTGCTGCAAAAGGGTCCAAAAAGAGAAGATATTGAGTATGGTCCTTATGACAAGTTCTCTAGAAGGTTTTCTGCATTACCGTTTAGTAGAATTCTTACAAATGGAGAAAAGTTTGACAGAGAGTGGCTTGTATACAGCAGCGACCTTGATAAAGCATTTTGTTTTTGTTGCAAATTATTAAAAAGGGGAAATGTGAGAGGACAACTAGCAAATGAGGGTTTAAGTGATTGGATTCATCTTGGGGCTAGACTTAAAGAGCATGAATCAAGTAGAGAGCATAACACAAATATGACTGCATGGTATGACTTTCGTGTGAGGATGCAGAAGAATCAAACAATTGATAAAGTTGCCCAGCGAGAACTTGAAAAAGAAAAGGAGCATTGGCGAAAAGTTTTGCTTAGAATTTTGTTGATCGTAAAATTTCTTGCAGAACGTAATATAGCATTTCGTGGCAGCAATAGGAAGTTGTACCAAGAGAGCAATGGGAATTTCCTAGGACTGATTGAAATGTTGGCTGAATTTGACCCAGTTATTAAAGAGCATGTTGACCGCATCACCAATGATAAGATTCGTGATCACTACCTTGGCCCTTCTATCCAGAATGAGTTGATAAATATGCTCGCTACTGCCATCAGGTCTAGAATTATTGAAAAGGTAAATGAAGCAAAATATTTCTCAGTTATTTTGGATTGTACTCCGGATGCAAGCCACCAAGAACAAATGTCTTTAATAATTAGGTATGTTGATACATCTTCTGCTTCCGTTTGCATCGAAGAATCTTTCTTAGGCTTTTTGGAGGTGAATGATACCACTGGGCAAGGTCTGTTTAATGTTCTGGAAGAGGAGTTGAATAATCTTAGCCTTGATTTGGACAATGTAAGAGGTCAGGGTTATGATAATGGGTCAAATATGAAAGGAAGCAATAAGGGGGTACAAAAGAAATTTCTGGAAAAAAATCCAAGGGCATTTTATTCAGCTTGTGGTTGTCATAGTCTAAATCTTGCGCTATGTGATATGGCAAAGTCTTGCCGTAAAGCAACAGACTTTTTTGGAGTTGTACAACGCATATATACAATATTTGCTAATTCTACTAAACAATGGCAAATTCTCAAAGATAACTTAAAGAAGTTGACTGTCAAGTCATTGTCATCTACTCGTTGGGAGAGTCATATTGAGAGTGTTAAGGCTATATGTATTCAAATGCCAGAAATAAGGGAGGCTTTACTACAAGTGGCTGAAACTGATAAGGATCCATTGGCAAGTAGTGAAGCTCAATCATTGGCAGAAAATGAACTTGGTGGTTTTGAATTTGTAGTGTCTATAATTATCTGGTATGCTATATTATCCGCTGTTAATTTGATCAGCAAGCAGCTACAATCAAAGGACATGCTCATTGATATTGCAATTGAGTCTATACAAGGTCTGCTTTCTTTTTCAGTAAGTATAGAGAAAATGGCTGTTCAAAAGCATTGGAAGCTGCAAAAGAAATTGCACTTGAGATGGATATTCATCCAGAGTTCCGCACCAAGCGTAAAATCAAAAGAAAACGACAATTTGATGAGGGCAAATATGATGGATCTATTGTTTCACAATCTGCAGAGGAGTCATTTAGGGTCAATTATTTTCTGCAAGTGGTTGATCAAGCTATAGTTTCACTTACCAGGAGGTTTGAGCAATACCAGGGGTATGAAAAAACTTTTGATTTCTTATTTACTTCAGATAGGCTGCGATCTTTGGATGATAAGAGTTTGCTTGCTGCTTGTGTTAATCTTGAGGATGTACTTAAGAGTGGAGAACACAAAGACATTGATGGAGCTGAATTGTTTCACGAGTTAATTTTCATCCAGGATTTAGTTAAGAACTCCATGGGGCCTGTTGATATTCTTGAGATTCTGATGAAGCGTCCCTTCTATCCTAATGCTATTATTGCGTATAGGATTTTGTTAACCATTCCTGTAACTGTTGCAACTGCAGAAAGGAGCTTCTCTAAACTCAAGTTGTTGAAATCCTACTTGCGTTCTACTATGACACAAGAAAGGCTCAATGGTTTGGCGACAATAGCACTTGAAAATGATGTCTTGGAGAAGATGAACTATGAAGATATAATTGAAGATTTTATTTCAAGGAACACAAGACGGATGACACTTTTCAATAGAGCATGAGGTTAGTTTATTGGTTTAAGTATTCCATATTGATACTTGAGAATTTTCTACGTATTGTATGAAATAACATAAATTTTAATTACATAATTAGGTGATCATGCTAGTGTTATATTATGTTTTTTTTAAATGTTAGGGCCCCATTTTCCTTTTCGCACCGGGGCCTCGAATTTCTGGAGACGGCCCTGCTCTCTGTTTGGTTTTGCCCCATATCGTTGAGAGAGAAATAAGCATTTCTGGGTGGACTGATCCAAATTGGTTCATTCCCGCAAACTAGTTATTAGTTTTCGTTTGATAAGATTAGTCTTAATTTTGTTAACCTTTGTATGGTAGCTTCTCTCTCTTTGAATAGACCTGGATAAGGAATAAAGTAAGCAAGAAACACACATCACAGCGCACAGAGCTACAACCTTCACTCTTGGGATCATTACAGTTGACTACTATGACACCTCTCTTGGCTTGTGCGATGCTTGATGTTTCTATCTTAGAATATACTTGCCATATTTTTTATGTGAATTTTCCATCGAACAAAGCTCCCATATACTTGCATATTTTTTATTTGGGTGGTGGCTGAAGAAACATTATCGAGTGTGTAAAGAGAATAACTTTGAGGTTGGATATCTAAGGTTTTGATTATACCCTTATAAGCTTAAAATTGACGACTTCTTCTATTTCCAAGGATAAACAAATAAAATTTGAAGTCCCAATCTGTCCACTTTTGAAAACCTGGTCCTTGATGAGATATGTGGTAACCAAAATAGTTACTGGGCAGTTTATGATCACAAAACTGAATACTGGCCCAAGGTTAATTTTTAGTGCAAACTGAAAACTGAAAACTGGTACCCAATGTTGGAAAATATTCTTGTCTCATTCATTTTTTCAACCTCGTTTTCCAGGACATTGTGAAATAGTAGAGCTGCTGCTTTCAAGAGGAATCAATGTGGATTTAGATTCTGCACAAGGGACGCCATTGCATGCAGCTGCTATCCCTAAAGACCATGACATAATTAAGATTTTGTTGGAGCACCATGCCAATGTAAGAACCAGTTTCTTGGTTCTCTTTGCGGTGAAAATAAAACTCTGGAACGGAATATCTTGTGGCCAGTGGTACTCGTGATCCATCTCTATATTCTATATTTGGGAATGCACTGGAATGGAAAATCTTGTTGCCTTTGATACCTGTGCTCCATCTGAACAAAAGATTTGCATTGTATTTGAAGCAACAAAAATTCATCATGGACGGTACTTAATTATCCTAAAGTAAAACGTGCTCACTTTCCCAGAAGCCAAGTACATGTTATGTCTAATTTCTATGTAAATGTATTTCTTTCTGTTGCCTACAGAAATACCAATATATTTAACACACCACGAGTAGACTTTATTTCTCTATTGATGCATCTCATAATTAATTTCTCTACTGGCCCCTCTTTTTCTCTGACTAGCGTAAGCGATTAATTCTTCCACTTTTTATAGCCTAACAAGATTTACGGTCTTGGTTAAACACCATTGAGTTGGGCCTTCCGGGCCATCGGGCCCATGCCTAGAGAGCCATTGGAATGTGTCAAGCTACTTGTTAAGGTCAGTACTCTTTCTTGTATGGAGCTTTGTTAAAGTTCTGTAGGCAGCACAGCTTATTTTCTTTGTGTATATAACATATCAAGCACAAATAAATGATCAAATAATTATTCATTTGGACAGGCTGGTGCTGATCTGAACTTTATTGACTTTGATGGTGGTAGTTACATGATGTTGGCAGTGAAGTTTGACTTACCTGGCATCATGAAGTTCTTACTAGATGCTGATGCTAACCCCAATATTCCTGATGAAGTGAGATTTACTTGTTTTATTTTTCTGCTATTGTTACTTGTCATCATCTACTTTTCATGCACATGTTGTAAGTTAGCAGAACATTATTGTTCCATTTTTTCTCTACGAGGTCATGTTGGGCTGTAGACTCTTGACACTTTACAGATTAGGATAATCTTCTTACCCACACTTAGTCTGACGCCAGGAATAGGCTTGCATGAGAAAAAAAACACTACTTCCCTGGGCTACAAAAAGAAGGGATACACATTTTTCGAGATTTAACTTTGACCATCAATTAGAGAAATAATACACAAGTCATGCAACTTAAAAATTATACCATTGGAAAATTCTTTATATAGTACAAATTTCATGGTATAATATTTGTGACACATAACCCACATTTTATTAGTTAAGGTCAAGGCTTAAGGCATTTGTGACGACTATATATGCAGTATGAAATGCAGCAAACAGAAGAGAAAATGCTGCTTCTGTGCATAACCGAAGTCCGTTTTTCAGTTGCGAAGAAGAAAAATGCATGAGCCAAACCTATGTGGGATTTTAAACTGGAATAGTTAGGTTGTATTTATACATATGACATTTACTCCAGTCAATTCCTGATGACACATGGTCAGGGGAATTCAGTAACTTATTTCACTTCTTATTCTGTGAGGGCACCTTCTTGCATCTTGGTTTTGGTATTATACGTACTGTAAATATTAAAAACATAAGCAAATGGATGTAAAAATAGAGAACTTATGTTAGAGAAAAGTTGCCAGTTATTATACCATAGGCTATCAATTAATTGGAGATGCTGAGCTTATTTCAATATTCCTCAATCTCTTCAATCCATCTCACATTGTCACTTAGTCATGCTTGATATCGTCGATTCACTCCATGTAAAAGTGGATCTTCAAAAAGCCATCTGAATAATTTCACTCTCAGATCAACATGATAGATTATGGTGTTTCCCTACTTGAGCTTTTGGTCACAATCAGAAGTCAGAACGTAATAACTATCTCTCAATAGATCTGCAGATGCTCTATGTCCTGCTTTACGTCCTAACCGAACAGAAATATAAAGACTCCCGTCGAAACAAAATATCTATTATAAAGGATGCAAGTATGACGAAAATACGCGTCTCTGTTTACTTTCCTTGTATCATCAGAATTTATGGTATAAAAGTTTTTGTACCCCATGTCATATATAGCGTGATGTAGGGTGTACAAACTATAAGATCGATGTAGTTATGTATGGTCATTTTTCTCACCCATGCTTTTACAAAGATTACAGAAATCTAAAAAAAATTATGCAAAGAACATTAGTACTGATGCTTTACTTCTAGTTATTTATGATAAAAGTATAGCTTTTTAAATAAATGACATTTGCATTCAATTGATATATCGAGGTGATACAAGTGCACTGAGCCAATGCCCAGCCTCTGCATAGCATGATGCACACAGGACACAGCCAACACGTCCAGCACAAAAAGGACAGACCAGTGTTAGAAGCTCCTACAACCAGGTGGGGTCTGGAGAAGGATTATACAAGGCAAGCCTTAGCCCTGCACATTATAGTGCAGATCATTATAGTGCAGATAGGCCGCGTCGAACCCAGGACCTCTTGGCACAAATGAGGAGTATTTCACCACTGCGCCAGGCCTGTCCTTCCAACACGTCCAACACAACTAAAAAAAAATAGGATATAAGATAAAAAATATAGCTATATCAGTGAATGTAAATCGCAAACCTGAAATCATGGAAGCATTTGGCACTGAAATCCATCACTACCTAGAGGTTTCTGCTTGCACATCCCAATGCCTCGATGATTTGGTGTGGGATAATGCATCAGAAGCATAGAAGAGGATCGGACCATGTGTCCCACCAAGGACCCCTTCGCCTGAACTTTGACTCTGCGGCCAAGAGGCAATGGAGGCCGACACCAGTGCAGGAGGATTACATGTGGATTCCACGTAACCTTGCTCTGACAGGGCAGCGCGGTGGTGTAGAGAGGGAGGGAGGGAGACAGAGAGCTCTGTTTATAGTAGTAGAGATGATGTCGAAACATTGTAAAATTTGAATCTTCTGTGTTGTAAATTGCAGAGTATGTCATATATATATATATATGACAGCGCGGTGGTGTAGAGAGGGAGGGAGACAAGGAGATGTGTTTATAGTAGTAGAGATGATGTAGAAACATTGTAAAATTTGAATCTTCTGTGTCGTAAATTGCAGAGTATGTCATGTATATGTTTCTTGTCTACTGAACTAGGAATTGAAAAAAAAAATCCAGCTTCTTCATAATCTGGTCAAAGAAACATAAAATGTTACTTCTGCAAAGATTTCTTTTGCCCCTTCCATGTATATTTTGGTGTTCGTATCATCTTCATATTATTCTGTTTTGAGAAGTCTATGCAATACAACATATTAGTTGAAGCTTTCAGGTATTAATGTTAGTGTACTTGACGTAACCCTTGTCTTACAAATTTTGTAAGGAAGGATGAACGAGACTGTTCTATCATTTGTCCTTGCATAGTGATTCACTTGAAGTCCGTTCAGCCATTTCGTTGAGATCTTAGGCTGTGATTCCTAACTATTAATGTGGTAACCTTTCAATTACATGTTGTATTTATATTTAGTATTTACTCTTGCAGTGTGGTAGCACACCAATTGAAGTTGCCGCCTCTAAAGGCAGTAGGGATATGGTTGAAATGCTATTCCCTTTAACTTCTCCTATTTCAACGCTGCCGGGTTGGAGTATTTATGGAATCATTTCTCATGTGAAACTCTTTGGTTTGAAGCCGAGGGTATGTGTTTTATTCTGTGCTCACTTGCAGCTCCATATGTTATTTATCATCACCCTGTAGTTATGTTCTTAATTTAGCAGTTCTGCCCATCATTTAGAGTAGAAATAGTTTTAAGTCATGATTATTGTTAATTCCATGCACAAATTTTACTTTTCCTGCATTGCATCACTATTAGCAAACTTCTAGTCTTTGGATGTGACCATATGGTGAACTATTAATGTGCGAGACTTAATAAAGTTATCTTGGGTGATATTGTATATACGTTAATTAGGATACATCCTGATCCCCGGAGAAACCGTACAACCATGCATAGTTTTAAATAGAGGGCTATGCCTCTTAGTGGAGGTCCTCTCGAAATGCTGTAGCGCTATTTAAAACTTTACTTCATGTGTTAGGACCAAAATCTCTTAACACATGACATTTCTAAACGCTATAGCGGCGTTATAGCACACTATTTAAAACAGTGAGTACAACACTTTTTCTAGTCTTATACATTAATTAGGTGACATAAGCTGAGACTTACAAATTTGTACATTTTTCATGTTTTACATTACAGGATATTTCTACATATTTATCCTAACAGCAATCTTCTGTGATCAGGATAAACAAATGTGCACAAAGAGAAAAACTGAAGTGAAACGGAAAGCTTCTGAGGCTTTTAAGAGAGGGGGCTATTTTATGGCATCAGAGATGTATAGTTGTGTAAGTCAGTGAACTCAGTCCACACTATATTTTTGTTCACACCAAAATAGGGTGCGTGTACTGCCCACCTCTTTCTGGTAAAAACATGTGCTGTTAGATACTCAGTTCCACAGTACAAGGCGTACACAGTGTTAGCCAGCCGTCCTGTCCTCTTAGTAATTACCAGATAGTTGGACAGATTGTGTTGGAAGGGCTGAGGTAACACAGTACTGTTATACAGAAGTTCCTATTTTGAAATGTATCTGTCCAATACATTGCTGGTTTCATATGTACGGAGATCAGAATAACACTATCTGCGCCATCGGGCCTATATATTGTTTTGTAGTACTCTTTTTTTAGGTATTGCTAAGAGCTGCATGTGATTGATGTGTTGTAGACAAGGGCATTCGACCCTACTCCGGATGAGAATGCAACCATATTGGCAAATATGAGTCTCTGTGCGTTACGTGTTGGAAATGGAAAAGCTGCTCTCTCTGAAGCTACCTTGTGTAGAATGGCGCGACCTCTTTGGCCAAGCCTGTTACCGACAAGGGGCAGCTCTTATGTTATTGAAGGTAAAAAGAACACAGTAGTTTTCTTCAAGCATCCGTGATCATGATCGTATAACTGATCTTCTTATGGCGTGTACTTGTAGAAGTACGAGAGAGCATGTGAGGCGTTTGCGGATGGCTTGAAGCTTGACCCTACAAATGGTGATCTTGCAAATGCTTTAAGGTAACTTGTCCATGTTTTTGTGGTGTGTAGGGTTACGTGCAATCCCCTGCTTAGTAAGTTAAGTAAAAGAATAAATGATATCCTGATAGACAATTGTATGCATGGAAGATGGTCTCTGTCTCTAGAAGAATATTACGTGGATTCAGTCGTCAAGTCGTTTTAGTTTATTTTTTCTTGAGCTGAAGCGCTTTACTAATCGCGGAAAGAACACCTAGTGTTGATCTGTTTATTATCATGATATCCTGGCAATTCTCATGTTTAAAATATTTTGGTCGCAGTGAAGCCCAAGAAGCAGCAAAGAATGCTCGTCGCCGTGAAAAGTGACCGACGTGTGAAGTCTTACGTGCAGAATCGGAGGCTTTGTTTTGTTGCTGAGCACCTTTAGTCTAGCCTGAAAACTTGTGGTCATCATATCATGTGGTTCTTAAGAGTGTCAAGACTTCCGTCGCACCCATCGTTTGTAAATATGCACGACTGGATGAACTCGGTAGCTTGATTCCAGTTCAAGTGTCGACAAGCTTTATTGTCACAGAACGTTAAGCTTATTATATCTTTTGGTTGAAGTTGCGGAATTCAGTACTGAGGTTTCCTTTTGCATTGTGACTGGCAGCCATTCTGAGGTTGGTCTAGTCCCTTGCAGACAGGTATTGACCCTTGGGGGGTCCAATGGCACGAACCTGGTGTAACTCGTTCACTTTCCTTTTGCTTTTGCGGGAAATGGTAAATGATGAGTTTTGGACTCGAACCTGGTGTATTGGGCAAAAGATCCAGGGAAATGGTTACTGTTTAGGAAATGTAGGGTATGTAGGCGTTTGCTCAGGGACGTGGCCTCCTTCCTGGAGCACCTCTGCGCCGCCAGTTTGGTCCTGGTCCTCACCTACCTACCTCGCGCTCTTCTTCGTGTACCTCGTGTGCGAAGCAGGGATCGTCCGGTGCCTCGTGAAGAACGCCTGCAAGATGTCCGGGGCGGCGTGCTCCGGCTGCTGCCGCGCTATGCGGGGCGCGTCGTGCTTCTGCTGGCGCAAGCTGCGAGACACCCAGCGTAGGATGCCCATTTGGAAAAAAAAAATCCAGTTAAATACTCCTTCCGTGTCAAAATAAGTGTCGCAAATTTGGTATTAAGTTAGTATAAATTTTATATTAAAGCGACGACATTTATCTTGAAAGGGAGGAAGTATTTATTAGGTGCCCTACTTCATGTGGAAAATTTTCTAGGGAAGATTTGCAATCCTTGCTAGACAAGATCCTGAAAAGGATTGCGGGTTGGAGGTGTAAACTCCTTTCCTGTAAAGGGAGGCTGATCCTCATTAAAACTTGTTTGGCTACCATTCCTATTTACTTTTTTTAATCTTTCTTTAAATTCCGAAAAACACGAGGATTCAAAGCTTTCAAAAGGGATATTTTAGATGAATTTCCACTCAGTGGGTAATTATTGCCTCAAATGTACAACCGCAGGGTAAAAAATGGAATTCACTCATAAAATTGTAATGATCTTAATAATAAAATTTCCATGCTAGTAATAATAAAATAGCCATGTTATTAAAACTAAAATAGTCATGCTTTCAATAATAAAATCAGACATGTGAGCTAGTAGAAAACTAGTTCCACAATTGCGATGAACAAGTGATAAATTTTCCAAAGCTTCCCATGTTAGCATTACAAAAAGACCTAAAATTGCCATGTCACGACCAATCACATGCCACAAAGAAGGCAACAATACCATCCACCGTTATTGACAACACACGGACTACAAGAATGGATCTTCGAAAGCACCGTTATCAGAGAGGATACGGCGTACGAGCGCCGTCTTTGTCGGATCTAACCACTGAAGGTCATTTCTATATAAGAGCTCGACACAACTATTGAATGGCCGCATCAGCATATCTCTGACGTGGAAGAACTCCTTTTCATGCCCTTCTTTGCCACACACAAATTCCGCCTTGCTTGGATGCAAAATATTGGATTCGTGTGGGCAAAATGCACACCCGTTGCTAAGCTGGCACATCGGCTTTTCTGTTAAGAAGAATAGAGATAGATCAAGAGAGTATTAGTGATGAAGTTGCATTATACATGTATGAGGCTGAGAGAGTTGTAAATATAAATGTAGGTAGTACCTAAGATGATGCATGTTTGAACCGCTAGTTGGCGGGAGTGTCTACTAAAATATAGTTCAGCAAAGAAGTGTTGCTTCTCGGTGCTGCCATCCCTCGGGCGAGCTGAGAAGGAGAGGTGGTACCAGAAAGTTTCCCTGAAACCGACGCAGGCAGCCTTCATCTCTGTGGTCGACTGGTCAGGATACTCAAACTCAGCGCCCTGCATCATACCATTCGGTCTCAACCATAAGTATTAAGCACGGAGGCGAATGCATATATACATGCAATACAAGGAGAATAGAATGACTGTGTGTGCATCTCATTCTCGTACCTTGTTGTTGGAGTTGTAATGTTTGATTGCACGATGTACAAGCGTACAAATACGGGCGGCGACCATCTCTCTGTCACCAATCAAATAAACCAGAGCACACCAAATAAATAAAAAAGAATGGATGGCCCTTGTAGCTGACTTAAAGTTAAATATCCTCGTAAAATCTGGATATCCAAATCAGCAAAAACGTACGTGTAAGAAAGCATGCAGTAATCGAGTAGTACTAGGAGATTACATACTCTTGTGTGTATGGGCGAAGGCCACTGTTGGATCTATCGACGTATCGTTGAATGGCAGCCAGCGCCTCCTTTGACATGGGCCGGGCGATGTGTTCTTGTGATTCCGGGAGATCGTACTCGCCGCCGCCGTGCCCGTCGGCCGTAGAGAAGAAAGATCCCATCGATCCTGGTCTGTGTGTGTTGTGTGCGTCTAGCGGCCGGACGGCGCAACTTAAATCTAAATAGCCGCCCAGATTTCTCCGTATGGTAGCCGATCGGGATTCAAGACGGAGACGGATTTCTTTTTTTTTTAGCAACAGGCGCCGCTTAGTTTTTCTTTTTCTTTTCTTTTTTAGCATCAGGCGCCGCTTAATGGACTCAGCCCACCCGGACCTCCTATGTGACGCTCCCTGCGTCCAACAGCAGCGAACCGCACAGGGCGAACGAACCCAGTCCGGCCGTTAATCTGTGTGGTATTTTCCTTCTTCGTACCCATATAAGCAAACCCTGTAGTCTCCCCTAATAATAAAGCACCTGTGGCTCTTTTGCAGAAAAGTACCTGTCTTTTCAAGTAATTAACCCGCACTTCTTTTGTAAGGCATACCGAACCTTTTTTTGCGCATATTTACAAGCAACCCCTTATAGTTTCTTGAAATCAAACCGCTCCACTCTTAATGACGCAACACGATCGAGCGAGGAGGGGGCAGAGGAGCTACCATTGCAGCTCGCGGAGCTCGGAGAAGGAATGATCGCCTCCTTGCCAGGTGATGGAGCAGCAGGACCGGTGCACAGTGGCACTCAGTTGGTCGCTAGATCTGACGTTCATCAGCCAGTTGCAACGCGACTCGCTGCGTATGGGCTCCTGGGTGAAGGTCGGCCTGCGCGCGGGAGCGCCGGCCCGCCCAGGCTCCGCACGATGGCCGCGGTCGTGTCGGCCGACACCGGCATGGACGGGATCGTCGGGAACCGCCGCCTGACCGCCTCGTGGTCGAACCCAGTCCGGCCCGTTAATCTGTGTCGTATTTTCCTTCTTCGTGCCCATATAAGCAACCCTTGTAGAATGTCTCAAACAAAAAATCGAAACAAATTTTGAGAAACGAGAACGAAAAACTGAAATACTGAACGTAAAATATGGAACTCCATTTTTCTCTACAACCAGAACGAATTTCTAATTCTGGATATATTTTTGAAACAGGAACAAAATTTGAAACGCTAAACTTTTTTGAAACCCGAACACAATTAAAATTCCAACTTTTTACTTTAAATGAGAACAATTTTGGAAATGCTAACAAATTTTCCAACTCCAAACATTTCCGATCATGATTTTATTTGGAAATTCATAATAATTCCTCACATTGCGAACAAAAATTGAAAGTTTCGAACATATTTTTAGACCGTGAACAATATTCCAAAACTTCCAAACATTTTATGATTTTTTCTTCAAAATCTAAATATTTTCTGAAATTGCGAACGGTTTTTTTAAATCTGAACAAAATTTTGGAATTTTTGAACTTTTTTACGAATTGTTAATAAAAATGTGAAAACGGGAGCAGTTTTTGAAATTGTGAACAAAATTTGGACAACACAGACATTATTTGAAAAATCACGAACAACTTATAAAATGGGGAACAATTTTGAACTTCTAAACATTTTAAGTAATCTAGACAATAATTACAAAAATAAAACATTTTTTAAAACTTGTGAACTTTTTATGAAAATCATGAACATTTTATGAAATTATGAACAAAATTAAAAAAAAACATGAACATTTTTGAACATCTGAGCCATTTTTTAAACCGAAAACAAAAGAAGGAAAAGGTAAACATTTTCCCAAATAGGAAAGCAGTTTCTGGAAATCACGAACATTTCCTAAATTTCTAAACAAAGAACATTTCTTGAAAATGTGAAGAAAATATCTAAAATGCAAATATTATTTAAAAAATCACGAACATTTTTTTGAATTTGTGAACAAAATATGAAAAATGGGGAAAAAAGTTTCAACTTCTCAACATTTTTACAAACCCAGACAAAATTTAGAAAATGAAACATTTTTCCAAACGTGCGAATGTTTTATGAAAATCACAAACATTTTATGAGATTATGATGAAAAGTAAAAAAAAACATGAACATTTTACAAACATCTGAGCAATTTATGTAATCGAGAAAAAAATTGGAAAAGGAAAATATTTTATCTAATAGGCAAACAATTTGATAAAATGTCGAACATTTTTAAATTTGTAAACAAAAACTGAAAAACAAGCAAAAAGGTAGAAAATGAAGAAAATATTAATTTGAAAAAGTAGTAAAAACAGGAAAAAAGTAAAGGAAAAAAGAAAAAAAAAATAATTGAACACAACAAATACTAAATAAAACTGCTAAACCGTATAAAGTCAAAGAAATGGCTCAGGGAAACCTTTTGGTAGGTTTCCAAAACAGGCTGCCTCACTATGGGATGTATTTGATGCATCGGGATAATTGGTGAAACCAGTGCACTGGACCACCATTACACATTTTAAGATGTTTGAAAAATTCCGAGAAACAATTATTGCATCTACAAAATACCATCACATGTTGTCATAAAAAATTAAATCAAAATTCAAAACATTGCTGAAGATATAAAAATGACAAATTCGGCATCAATGTGCTAATGTGCCAAATCTGAAGCCCAACTTGAGTTATGTACTATTCGGTTATCGAATTTATTATTTTTGTGTCTGAAGCGATGTCTTGAATATTGATTTGAAATTTTGTGATAGTATACATTGATGTTCTGTCAATGCACTAAACTTTTGTTAAATTTTTTCGAATATTTTAAAATGTGTAATGGTGGTGTCGTGCACCGGTATCACCAATTGCCCATGTGCAGCGGATACACTCCCTGCATCACGATGGGGGAGTGGGCTGGCCCAATTATCAAGCTCGGGGAGATTGCTTGTGCGAAGTTGAGGGAATTTAACGCAAAGAGCGTCAAATCGAAAATTCCCCTCACGCCATCCACATCGATTTCCACTAATAAGAAAAGCAGGTATTCTTGACCCGTCAATTTATTTTGCATAAAACCCATAAGTTTCGAGTGATCAACCCGCAATACATATTAATTTATTTTTCAAAAATCCATATCTTTTTAACCCTAAACTCCAAATTTAACATGCCATCTATGTAATTTGATAAGAAAAATACAAAGAATCTGAATATGATATTATTTGACTCGTTAACCATTTAAAAATACTATTTATGATGAAACCTTAATCAACAGTGCGTGATCAGTCTTTCTTTCCTTCATACCGATGCCGATCTGAACCAAAATTGAAACCGAGAACAAAAGATGGAAAAGGTAAACATTTTTACAAATACGAATTTTTTTTGAAAATCACGAACAATTTTAAAAAGTTGTAAACGAAGAACATTTTTTGAAAATGTCAACAAAATTTTGACAATGCAAATATTATTGAAAATTACGAACATTTTTGGAATTTGTGAACAAAATTTGAAAAACGAAGAAAAAAATTCAACTTCTCAACATATTTTAAAACCCAGACGAAATGTACAAAAAATATTTTTCCAAAGGTGCGAAGTTTTATGAAAATCGTGAACATTTTTTGAAACTATGATCAAAATGGAAAAAACATGAACATTTTTTAAACTTTTGAGCAATTTTGGAAATCGAGAACAAAAGTTGCAAAAGGCAAATATTTTCTCTAATTGTCAAACAATTTGACAAAATAACTAAAAAGGTTAAATTTGTAAAAAAACAGACAAAAAAGTTTAAAAATTGAAAAAAATGAAAATCAAGAAAATGTTGACTTGAAAAAGAAACAAAAACATAAAAAAAGAAATGAAAAAACAAACCAAAAAATAAATGAAACAGAAAAACAAAAAAGTAAATTAAAAAAATCAAAATAAACAACTAAACCATATAAAACAAAAAACAGTTCAGGAAAACCTTTTGAAAGTTTCCCAAAACTGGCTGCCTCACTATGGGGGAGTGGGCTGGCCCAATTCTCGCGCTCGGGGAGATTGGTTGTACAAAGTTGATGGAAGGAGCGCAAATAGGAAATTACCCTCATGCCATGCACTAATCTATTCGTATTAATAAAAAAACTTGTATTCTTGATCCATCAATCTATTTTGTATAAACCCCCTAAAGTTTCGGGTGATCAACCTGCAACACATACTATTTGATTTTTTAAAAACCATGTCTCTTTAACCCTAACTTCAAATTTAACATGTTATATATGTAATTTAATTAGAAAAATATGTGAAATCTAAATATAATATTATATAACCCATTAATCATTTAAAAAATCTATTTACAATGAAACCTTAATGAATAGCACATGATCAGTCTTTCCTTCATACTGGTGCCGATCCGAATTAAAAATAAACACTTCGGCAAAATCAGGATTGAAAACAAAAATAATATCTATAACCACGCATGCCCGCCTCGTCAAAAACTCAATGAAAAATAGATTTATCATCCCATGCCGAGAGGGAGACATCTTAAGATTATCAACATTCAAACGTGTTGCGGTGGTGTGAACACTCAGGCCAGCTTCGACGGGAGTGGGACGAAGGATAAATAGAAACAGATATGAGATGCCATGTGCGGAAATAAAGGAGATGGACCTATGGGCTCATGGTTATTAGATTAGTGAGTGTTTTTTCACCCGTTACAAAGCACGAGCTCATTTGCTAGCAAAAGAAAAAAGAAAAGACACACCCCGTGTATTCATCTGATTGATCTGATTGCTACACACATAGCCTGCACCCAGATTCGCCTTCAAATAGGATCCCTGATCGATTCCGTGTTGATATTGGCCTCTCTCTCTCTCCCTCTTTCTTTCGACCTACATTGTTTTTGAAAAGGGATGCTTTATTACTTAAATGGTTTTAGTATTACACCGCATAATTAAGATGCACATAGTCAAACAAACTTCACTCTATCTATCTATGTATCTATCTATGAGAGAAGATCCCATCGGTTGGGCTATCAATCTCGAGAACGCGGCCGACGACGGAGACGAGAGTAAGGTGCTGACTAAAATAGATAATTTTTTGATTAAATTAATCCATGAGTAAATCACTTGCATGAATTAATAGACACAAGAGACATGCTCATATTTGATCACACAAGCACATACTATGCTAATAGGAGATACATCTACGTGTAACACTAGTAGTGCTAAAACGGAAACAAACATAAACGGGATAAACATGCTATACCCTCCAATAGGCTAGTTGGTCGTAGCCGCGGTACTGACGGCGACAGACTCCTATGCCACCCTTCTTGTCAACTTCGAGCTTCTTAGTAGCGAGATGATCGGTTTTGGATGGCTGACACATGACAACGAAGGTGACGAGGATGTAGTGGAAGGACATGAACGAAGGCGAGCAATCGCGTAGGGTTGCTCCCCAAAAACATTGTAGTGGAAGGGCATGGAATTCAGTACTGAGGTTTCTCGTTGAACTTGCATTGTGACTAGCAGCCATTTCTCGTTGAACTCTGGTCCCTGAGGACTGGGATTGGCCCTCGATCCGTGGTTGCAATGGCATCAAGGGTGTGGTGGTTCTTGCCAGATCGAAATAAGCATGAGAAAACACTTCATTTTAAAAGGTTTTATTACTTTATACGTAAAGGCGAGTGAATTGGGCAAAAGATCCCACCAACTGTTTACTGTCTACACTTTCCGTTTTAAAATAAGTATCTTAACTTTGTACTGGTTTTAGTATAAAATTGTAATAAGCTTAAGTAACTCAATTTTATGCTAATTTTAATATAAAATTATATTAAGCTTGATACACTTATTTTAGAGGAATTAAGAAAAAAACAAGATCAACCCAGGCTAGACTAGTCTGCTGCCATTTTTTATAGAAAAAAACTCCGTAAGCATCGAGTGTTAGAACCGAGGCTCGAACACCGGCGGACTGACTGCAAACTCCAGCGCCAAGCCAACTGAGCTAAGCTCGATTCTCAAAACGAGACCAACCCGGACTAGACTAGCTTGCTCACATTTTTTTATAGAAGAAAATTCCGTTAACATCGAATGTTAGAGCTAAGGCTTGAACACCGACGGACTAACTACAAACTCCAGTGCCAAGCCAACTGAGCTAAGCTTGATTTTCATAGAAGGAATTTAGAATGGAAGGAGGACTATTTTTTTGTGTCGACCTGAGGACGCGACACGCATGTTGCCAAAAGCAACTGCCGACGGTTGTGTACAAAATGGATAAACGATCCAAGAAAGCGCCATCGATCAACCGCAGAGAGATACCCAAAAAGAAAAACACGCAGAGAGGGAGTTACTTGACGAGAGATGGGCTCCGTGGTGGGCACGGCGGCGAGCGGCGTGGGCGCGCTGGTCGGCGACGCCGTGGCCGCGCCCTTCAGGGCCCTCCTCGGGGCGTCCTGCGAGGGCGTCTGCTCCGGGACGTGGGACATGGCCTGCTTCCTGGAGCACCTCTGCGTCGCCAGCCTCGCCAGGCTCTTCATGGTCATCGTCCTCACCTACGTCGTGCTCTTCTTCGCCTACCTCGTGTGCAAGGCAGGGATCGTCCGGTGCGTGGCCAAGAACGCCTGCAAGGTCGCCGGGGCGGCGTGCTCCGGCTGCTGCCGCGTGATGCGGGGCGCGTCGTGCTTCTGCTGGCGCAGGCTGCGGGACACCAGGCGCGTCTACCACGGCCGTCGCGGCCGCGGCCGGCGGTGGCCTCCGGACGTGGAGAGCGGGGCAGGAGAGTGGGGGTACGACGAGGAGAGCGACGGCGGTGGTGATCGCGGCCATGGTACGATGGGCGTGGGCGGTGCGAGGTGGGGCAGGGCGAGAGATGGGTCGTCGTCGTCGTCGGTGAGGGAGAGGAGGAAGGACAGGCTGCGCCGGTCGCTGCGCCTCCGGAGACTCACCTCCAACAAGGAGCAGTACGCCACGGCGAGGAGCCATGGGGGCGGAAGGCACCACCGCGGCAGGGGCGGGGTGCCGTCCACGTCGCTCCGTGCTGATGCCGGGAGCAAGTTTAAGCGTGTCCGTGCATAAAATAATAAAAGCTTGACATGGCCAGCAAACTTTATCTTTGATTAAGGTTCCTCGAAAGAAATTGTGGAAAATAGTGGGAGGAGAAATGTGTTTGATGTGATGCTAGACCTGTAAAGTAAGTTCGTCGCAGAAAAGTTAGAACAATAAAGGTCAGGATAAGAGTTTTTTTATCAAGCACGTGAGGTTTTAATCAGTATCTTGCGTAGTTTTAAATAGCTCGCTATAGCCTCGTTATAGCCTTTTCAGCAGGGTGCCGTTAAATGGTATCATGTATAAATTCGTTATAGCTGATTTAAAGGCTCGTCGCTATTTGCCGTAGCCCGTTATTTAAAACACTATCTTCTTCGCATATTGATCGGTGGGTAGCATCTATCCGTGCTCCATGCATGCTTGGCGAAAAAGGCATTAACAGATCGCCATGGTCATCAAGAGGCAGCCCATATCTCTGCGTGGTCATCAAGACATCAAGTGCATCACCCTTTGCCATCAAATTGGTGGATTGTCCTCTCACCTTATGCCCTTAATTATACCACCGCCATGACCGTCAAGAGGCCGTTCATGTCTCGGCATGGATATGCCTTCTTGTCACTTTACACTGGCACAAGTCACAATGTAGCATCCACCATATCATCAAAGTCGTCGCCCTCGTGCTAGATGCCGATGGGAAATAGGCCGGCCCGACGCTGCCGCTGGCGCCATGAACCCCTTCACCGTTTTGTAATAAGGTATATGCTCGTATGACCAAATACTGATGCAATTTATTTATTTATTTATTTGAGCTGAACTTTGAAGCAATTTATTACTACAAGGCAAAATCGGTTTCCTTTTGTAATATCTTCCAACGGTTTCGTATCTCCTTTGTTTAATTCAAATGAATTGTGTATGAAGTCGGCCAATATTTATTTATTTAAATGTTGACAGAATAGCCTCCAAACTCATTGATTATTAAAAAGTACTCCCACCGTCCCAAAATAAGTGACGCAAATTTTATATTAAATTAGTATAAATTTTATATTAAAACAACGACATTTTTTTTGAGACGGAGAGAGTATTACAGTACCACCTTCAAAAGATGAATGTACCGCATAAAGGCAAATGCCAAGAAAGAGGAAATGAAAAGGCTACTTAGTTTATTGAGAAAAACTGAAAACATATACTACGCCTAGCAAGCTTAAGCCTAAAACACCACAACACATACAAAGCGCCGAGAAGCCAACATCCCCACAACACATCCGATTGGGCGCCTACGATGACATATCCATGAACATTGATGGCATCGGAGAGGAATGATACATCGTGTGCCGCCAATTTTCATGTGGCATGTCTGCATTTGGATTGTAATCACGTGATGTTGACTGGGCGCATTTCACTTGTGCAATTGCCAAGACCGAGTTGATCATATTAGAGCATCTTCAGCCACGACTTGCAAATTTGGACCCTCAAACGCCTGTGGACGCGTACGATGAGTGTCCAGGCATGTCCTCTATTTGTCCATCCTGTAACCACTCTTATTTTCTTTCTCATATGTCCGATCACTTACACATGATTAGTGAAGAGAAAGAAAAAGAATGAATAAAGAAAAGAAAAAAGATGGTCCGGGATCAGGTCGCGTCTTATGTGACGAACTGACCGGACGCGCCCGCATATCCAAAATGAGGGATCCAGACATATAAGGAGTCATTTGCCGAACGCGACGAGTCATTTGAAGTGTCCGGCTATAGATGCTCTTAGTTACCTTGCCAAAAGCAACAAGTTGGCAAGAGGATTTGCCTGATGTTGAGAAAACATTAAGCAAGGCAAGTATTTTTCGGAAGATGGGAACCTAACGTTTAACACTATGTTGATCAAACAGTAATATATACAGTACATTAGTATTGGAACTACCAGGAAGGGCATTGTTTTTCAAACAACTTCAATATCTCGGGCAAATACTAAAGAAAGTGAAATAACCCAATTTGCCAGAAAAAACAAATTGATGAACGTTACAACCACAAAATTTGGTCTCCACAAACATGACGGGTAAATTTAGGAGAAGTGTGCAATAAAACTTGCAGAAAGATCAACAAATTATTCGCTTGATCTACGGAGCCTATCATGCAAAACGATAGCAATCTACACAACAGGCAACAGAAAATGAACAGAGGGCTATAGCATAAGCTTCTTGTGTGCTTTCACTCCTGGTCCAGGTCAAAGGCAACAATTTCTTCTGTGACATCCACCAACTCCTCCGCCTCAATCTCCTTGTACTCCGCCTCTTCCTCCTTGTCGCTCTCCTCCCCGCCTCTCAGCTCCATCCTGTATGATCGCTCCTCCTCGTGCAGCTGCTTCCACTTGGCCACCCATGCTAACCACTCCTCCTGAAGCTGTGTGCGCCTCTTGCGCTCCTGCTCGCCCACCTGGTTGGACACGTCCTGATCCTCCTGTTCGTACTTCTTGCTGTACCGCTTGAGGTTCTTTGAGATGTCCTCCTCCTTCTCAGGAGTAAGTAGTGATGGTGGCCTTGGGCGCCATTGGAACTGTATGTATGCAGCAAAGGGCAAAGCATTACTACAGCAAATGCATGGAGATTCAAAGAACAAAGGATGGACCGAAGCTCTACCTGATAGAAGTGATCCTTTGAAATCTTGTAAATTAGCTTCCCATTGAAGGACCAAATTTGAAAACCATTTTCCATCTCATGAACCGAGGTAACTGCAGTTGCGAGGAATCTGAACAAGCAAGTTTCAGAACCATCTTAGTTCATCAGTGGTGAATGGAACACATTTTATTTTCGTTCGACTAAATTACAAGGAAATCAGTCCATGTAAAATGAAACACACTATTGCTTTTTGTTACTACTTTCAACCAGTAAGTACATACAATTAAACAAAAATTCCATCTACTTCAGCTGAGCCTATATGTTTCGTAGTGTTCACGGTATTTATAATAATTCCTATAACCAATTCAGTAGATGTTTATGATTGCTTTAACACTTGATTTTGTAAACTTCACCAGATGGTTACATCAGAAAAATTCGCATTAAGTGATAAGCTCACCTTCCAGTAGGGTCCCACATGATGTCAGTTGCCATAAAATGTTCTCCTGTCGCCATGGTCTCAAGATCATCAACGTTGAAGAACTCCAGCTGGCCATTGAAGCCCTTCAGCCCTGCCAGAACAATGAAACGCCCAGCAGGAGACCAGAACAATGCATTGGCCTGCTTGCCCTTGAGTGTGGTGAGCTTGGACACACGACTAACGTTATTGTTGACTGCGCGCATGGTGTAGAAACTGATATCAGGCTTGGGCCCATCACCGTGAATAACAGCAAAGCGGTGGCCTTTGGGCTCCCATGCAAAGGCAATAATCTTGTCATTCTTGTTGTCCAATTCAAAGACCTCAATTGGGATGTCTCGTTCCTTGATTCTGAACAGCTCAAACCCAGTGTAAATGCTCTTCTTTGTTTTTGTGTACCTGTCTACCTGGACAGCCAGATATTCTCCATTGTTCTGCCAGTACATTTTGCAGTCGCTAACACTGAAAAGGTTTTTCTGCCGAATCTCCTCTTTGCCCGGAATTTGCACAAGACTCACCTTTCAACACAAAGCGCATATTTTATTATTCGCTGCTAACTGAATGAACATCTTAAAGGAGGTAACAGTAGCAATTTGTACTTACCCTGGCAGGCTGATTTCCACCACCCAATTCAGGCACAAAGAGTGATATGATAGGATCAGTGGGAGACCAACTGAAGTCAACCACATTTTCTACCTTCAGGGACTTCTTCTCGATAAGAGAGAACGTCTCAGTCTCATAGACAGATATAACATTCTTTCCAAGTCTAGCAAAATACTTATCATCTCTTCCACCACCCCACCTTAAGAAACACATAAAAACCATATTAAGCATCAATTCAGGGCCAACCTAATAAGTTGTGCATTCACTTCAGAGTACAAAACTAGTGTTTTCACCTGAAGATAGGCCATGAAACACCAGAGACACCCATATTTCCACCAGTAGTGAAATCATCAGCACTTCCCTTGAAGTCCCGCATCACTTTTCCAGTGCGTACATCGAAGATATTTAGTAGGACCCTCTACAAGCATAACAATGCAAGTCAGATAAGAGACAAGACATGACAGAAAATAAGTCTTGTCACATTCACTTACATGTGTGTCCCTAGGGTTGCTGGGCTCCTGGCTGCTGTAAGTGATCAAATATTTCTCACCGGGAGAGAAATCAATGAGTTTCACCTGTCACAGGTAGCTGTCAGCTAAAAGAACATTGTGTATTGCATAGATTTACTGTTGGCAGAAACCAGTACCTGTGGATGAGCAAAGCGCATTAGACGAACAAACTTATCATCACCACCCCACACCTGAGCGCCCTGCCTATGCACGGTAGCCAAGTGTGTTCCAAGAGGGGACCATTGGATATAACTATCTGTCCAGTACTGGCAAAGAAGGAAGGATACGAAAGTTAGTTCTCCTTGTAGAATAGGCATCCATGAACTTTATTTCCCATTTTGTAATAAACTAGAAGCAAAAGCTAAGTCCACAAAAAGTTAAGTACCTGCTTTTGGTACACAAGCTCAGGCATTGCCCGTCTGGCGTCGTTCCAGTAAACTTCAGTGAACGTCCCAGCACGGATCACAAACTGATCTCTGGCCTTATCATCAGTTAGCCACTTCAGAAGATTTTCCTGCAACACACACACACACATAGCTTAAAGTTACATGAAACCTGTCATAACGTAAAGAAACAACATTGTATGTGCATGGGAGGGTAGAATACATACTCCAGGAGTGTATGGCTTGATTTCAGCCGGCGCCCATTCATCAGGAACTTTCATGTACTTCTCAAAGTCATCAAACATATTAACAGCAAATATGTGAGATTTGTCCAGTTTGTAGCCATTTGTTTTTTCCCTGGCAAGCTCAGCTTCCTGGCACATTGTCAAACAATCATCTTTGAGGGACATGAATAATTTGACAGTCACAGAACAAAAGACAATTTATGAAAGCAAAGTGGAGTTCAATTTGTACGGACATTTAATTAAATGTGGTCATAACTGCAAAACATAATAGCAATAAGCCAATAATCCAGTAAAACTAGAACTACAAATACTCTTCTTCGAGCAATCGTCTTTCTACAGAAAAATCTTAACAATTAAGCAATTGAACAACTCTACCAAAACAAAGATGTTTTTCTTGCATGTTTCCTCTACTGATTATCTTCTTCAGATCCATGTTAAGTTGTTAACTAGTAAAAGCATGAACCAGGGTAGATAGTGCAAATGGAATACGGATGGCCTTTTTCATAGAAGGAATGCACATGACTTGCAAAAAGGCAACAGAATTAAGGAATTGCCTCATTCCATCATGCAGATAAGTAAATAAATGTAACTGACAAGAAGCAACATACCTGCGGAGTGTTATACTCAATGAAGCAGTAGCCGTAGGTCTTCTTGGTCTCTGGGTGTGTAGGCATCCAAAGCCCACCTTCTTTGATCACACCAATTTGACTGTATATCTTGCGTACAACGTTCTCCAGCTTCTCATACTTTTCTGGGGGAACAACCGGCAGATTGTCCACCACAATAATGTTTGAAAAGCCCATCTCAAGCTCTGGAATGTCTTCATTCTGAAGTAAATCCTCATCATCGCTGCAAATAAAATCACAACACAGATGACAAAGTCAATAAATACTCCAAGCCAGGAAAACTTCTATACATAAATAATGTGATGAAGATGCCCCGGAATTAGGTACACTCCTGGTTAAGCAGGATTGGCGTGTTATAGTTATTCTTCTTAAACATGTTTGATCTTTGATGATTAGTGGCATTTAACAATGTATCAGCAGCACGACGGTAGTGCACAACAAAAGCAGTAATAGACCAATTGCATTACGAAAACAGCAACGTTTTTTTACAGCTCTGCACAACTGAATAACGCCAGCAAGCCAACCAAGACAGAAAATAATTAGACCATGCAGTGGTCTACTTGGAACATACAGAGTGCCCTAGGGTCGGTCAGTATATACTACTACTGAAATGAACACAGAGCGGTAGAGTCACGCAGAGCCAGCAAGCATTCTGTTCAAAGCTACCCACCACTAGAATCTGCGGCAAAGGAAAAAGAAACATAATTTCACAGATCCTAACGATCCTGGAGCGGGAGCTTGCATTCCGTCAGGATGAAACAAGAATGCTCTTAGGCAAATAGGACAGGAGACGGCATCAACCAACCAACGTGACGGATCTGGAAGGAAGTGCGGGTGGATACCTGAGGATGTCGAAGTCCTCGCCGGGCGGGAGGGTGATGGAGTCGACGTCGACGGAGTCGAGATCGATCCCGAGCTCCCGCGCGCGCGCGTCTATGGCTTCCATCGAGATTGCGAGCGCCATCTTCGCCTACACGCGACGGCGGAGGCGGAGGCGGAGGCGCTGGTGGTCTAGCTAGGGTTCTGGATGCGGCTGAGTGATGGGCTCTGTCAGCGACCTTAAGCGCGACGGCCGGGCCATTCGTGGGCCTAGTCTCGAGTGTGCCGCTGGGGCAAATGGGCTGACAGAGCAGGCAAACGCACCTGCTGATCCGAGCGTAAAAATTTGCTCAAAATATAAAAAAATGTAACTCTGAGCTCTGCGGATTTGGGCCCCTTCGCCTCCTCCCCTATACTACCACTGACGTTGCCGTTTCTCCACCCGTATGCGTCGCCGGCTGAGAAGTTGAGCTGAGTATTAGGATGTGTTTGGAAGCAGTTCTGATCCTATGCTAGTTATTTTCATTTAAGACATGTTAAGTATAAACATGTAAATGCAACTGCAGTTGTTTGATATCAGTGTATGTATTGACGCATGTTGAACTGAGATTGTGTTTGGTAGGTTGCATCAAACGAGACATGTTATGTCAAGACTGTGTTTGGTAGCATGTATCTGAGCTAGGTTGCATGAATATATTTTTTGACGCCAAGACAAAATTGACACAACATATCAACATTTTAGGGAACAATTCCGACAAAAATATTACCATGACGAGAAAATCAACAATTGACATAACACATATAATAACATAATTTGTAATAGTACACGAGTAGATTCATATTACATAATAACCATAAATTGTAGCAGTGTACGAGTAGATTCATATTACATCAGACATAATAACCATAACCAAAAGGGATAGTTTCAACAAGCATCAACTAACATCAATTCAAAGAAGATCAGGATTTGCTTTCAAAATACGCTTGAACGATGCTTGACGGACTTCCTCATCCATCTTCATAAAGTTCAGGCCTTTTGCTTATGTTCTGTGGGGTAATCTAAAACAGCCAAGCGCTCATTTTGATCAAACATAGTAAGGTCCATGACGGCCTTGTACAAGCCAGGGTGTGTTTCAGCATGGCCAGTGTTGTTGATAGCACTTGCAATCTCACGCATAGCATCAGTCATGTTGCTACATTGGAGTGAGTCCTCCTCAGTCAAACCAGATGACCTCTTTCTCTTTTTATTTGAAGTGGGTGAAGGGTCCTGAGTGGCACTAGCATTAGGAAGTGCAAAGTTAGACCCAAAAAGATCTTGCAATACCTCATCAGTTGTTCCTTGCCCCTCCCTGACATTGGGTTTATCCTTGTCTTCCACCAAAATAGGCGTTTCCAGTGGCTCACAGGTTCCCATTGAATAAATTCCGGTGGCATGCTTATTAGCAAAGCACAGTTCCATATAATTGTAATACTCAAGTGAGGAATTGATCAATTCGGCATCAGTTGGATGATCCTGCAGCATCTTCAGCTATTAAAGAGCAGCATTTTCAGCCATATAACAACAACATTTTGAGTTGTAAACAACATCATATTCAGCTATTAAACAACAACATTTTCAGCTATTAAATAGCAACATTTTCACCCATAAACAACAGCATTTTGAGCTGTAAACAACACTATTTTCAGCTATTAAACAGCAGCATTTTCAGCTGTAATACATACCTGGCCCAAATAGTGTTGTTCTTCTAGCAATACCATCTTCTTCTCATCATCCCAAAGAGCCCCACTTAAACCCTTCAAATAAACAATCCTTGTCCACCTATTCGTCCATTTGCGAATATGATTGTGCACTTGGGTAATAGACACGTCATAACCAACTAGTGAAGATATGCACTTTGCAACTTTCAATTTTGCAGCCTCTTTGAAACCTTTGTCAGTCTTGGCACCTCTAGCCGCCACCTCTGAAAGGCCTTTCAACATCATCGCCGACATAGGCGGAGTCCAGTTCATGACCTTGGGGGCCTTCTTCGGAACAACACCGACATTTGGGATCTCCTGCACCTCATCATCCATCTACAACAAAAAAATTCAGAAGTTAGAACAACATATTTCAGAGTTCAGCACATAACAAGCATATTTCACCTGATAAAACACACATTTCAGCATATAACAAGCATATTTCAGCACTCATTTAGGACAGTAAAACTGCACCTAAAGCGAGCTCTCTCACGCTCCCAACACTAAGGACCGTCAGATTTTGCTTTAAATCAATTCTGGTCGTCAGATGGTCGTTTCAGCAGCTGGTTGCTTTAAATCAATTATGGTCGTCAGATGGTCGTTTCAGCAGCTGGTTACCGCTACTAGGGCCGCATGTCCTAAGGGCCTGCTGCTCTGGCGATTTTTTCGAAGGTCTGTGGTTGTTTGGGCTTTGGATGGGCTGTTATGTAGCGGGCTGGATTGATCCAACGAGGCAACGGCGCGGTAGTCAACATCTCGGTCTCGTTCGCGGCGCGGCCGGTAGGCAGTCGATTGGAGGCGTGGTCGGTGGCGGCGCGTGCGGTACGCACCGCTCGCGTTCGATCTCATCCAGAGGAGGCAAAGAGCGGTCGGTGGCGGCGCGGGCGGTAGGCAGCGCTCGCGGTCGATCTGATCCAAGGAGCGGTCGTTGGCAGCGCGGCACGGGCGGTAGGCAGCGCTCGCGGTCGATCTGATCCAAGGAGCGGTCGGTGGCGGCGCGGGCGGTACGCAGCGCTCGATTGAGGCAATGGCGCGGGCGTTCGATGGGATCTAGTCCAGAGCGGTCGGTGGCGGCGCGGGCGGTACGCAACGCTCGATTGAGGCAATGGGGCGGGCGTTCGTTGGGTTCCAGTCCAGAGGAGGAAACGCGCGCGGGCCCTGGACATGGATTCCGCCGAGACAACATGCAGGCCGAGGTAATGGCAGATTACTACGCTAATTGAAACTGCTTCTTCCTCCTTCAAGCACACAATGATGGCATTTTTTCCCACTAGAAACTGCTTTGTCCTCCTTCAAACTCATAATCATGGCTTCTAAAGTTGATGTGCTGGTACTATATAATCCTCCCTCCGTATGTATGCCCACCCTACTGCAGCAGCAACATCCTCTGTCCAGGTATGCTACCTGCAAATTGCAATGTCCTCATATCATCCAACAAGAAAGAAACTAATACCCCCTCCCAACAAAATATGTGCAGGTGATGCTGTAGTAGCTGCGTGTGGACGGTTCATTTTGGCAGATTCTGCGGCTTCTTACTGTCAAGTTTTCTGCTCAGCCGTTCATTCATCTCAAATGGCTTTTGGACACGTAATTATTTTGTCTTTTGCAATCAATTTTACTATATCGCACTGTTGATTAAGTAATAGTTCCTCTGGTATTCATATCATGGTGTTGTATGGAACAGGTGAATTAGAAAAATAGTATTACAATGTGCAAAAAAAGAAATCATGCCGTTCTACAGGGACCTGAAGCCTCAACTTCATCTGCCTGTCCTAATAAACGAACAAAGTCCAGTTCTGGGGATAATTTCTTCCCTAAGTACCCAACGTGGCATGCGAACGAAAATCGTTTGGCACGTATTACACTCAGAAAACAAAAGAAATTAGTAGAATCAGGTCCATTGCGAGATGCAACTGGCAACATAAAATTGCCACTTGCTGAAGAGTATGCAGAAGCCCTTAAAGGTAATATAGTTACCAGGAAAAAATCATTTCCTCTTCATTTACATAATAGGTAGACAAAAAAATGGATTTCTTATTGTTGCCCTTTTGCCTATTCAGCTACATATCGTCGTCGGTCACGTATAGGACCACCTTGTTATACATGCCACCATTGTGGTGCGTTCTTCTGGTGGGATGAACATGTAGATAAAGGGTCCAGTTGGAAGAAGAGGCACATCATATATAACCGTTGTTGTAGTGGTGGGCGTATAAATTTACCACAATTTATAGCACCCCCTCCAGAACTTGCAAACCTTATGTGCTTCAATGGCGGTCGTGAGAGTCGTGAATTCATGAACCATATTAGGCAATATAATTGCTTATTTAATTTTACTTCTTTTGGGGCAAACATAGACAAAAAGATCAACGACGGTAATGGTCCATACGTTTTCCGAATAAGCGGTCAGGTTTACCATAGAATTGGTACATTACTACCTACTGATGGTAACCCAAAATTTGCTCAATTGTACATATATGGAACAGAAAATGAAATCGAAAATAGAATAAAAGCATTGTGCAAAGAAGATGATTTAGATGGTGAGTTAGATCGAAAAATTGCTGCAACATTGATGCATATGTTAGATGACATAAACCCGCTTGTTAAAAAATTCAGGCAAGCTAGAGACAGAATTAAAGAATTTCCTAATGAACGTTTAGCAATAAGGATTTTGGCTCCACAAAATTGTAGTGATGTTCAATATAATTTACCCACATACGACGACATTGCTGTGTTAATAGTTGGTGATTTTACAATTGACAGCTATAAACGTGATATTATTGTGCATGATAAAAACAAAGGACTTCAATATATTTCAAACTTGCACTATTTACTTATGTCCCTACAATACCCACTACTATTTCCACATGGTGATCCTGGATTCCATTTGGGTATTCAGTACAATGATGCTGGTAAATTACAGAAAGATGAACGGAAAACATGGACAATGCTTGATTACTATGCATATTGTCTTCACTACAAGGCAGGTCAGTACAATCCATACACATGTTGTGGCCGAGCTACCTCACAGCTTCAGGTTGATAGCTATGCTTGCGTAGAAGAGAACCGTCTTTGGTTTATAAATCGTAAACAAGATGAACTTAGGTCTAAAAATTACCAAAGAATAAGTGACGCTGTATGAAAAGGCTGTATTGATGGCGAAAAAATAGGACGAAAGACTGTTTTGCCAGGCAGTTTTACAGGTGGTCAACGATACTACGTTCAACATTAGCAAGATGGAATGGCCATTTGCCGTGTCTATGGTGGGCCTGACATATTCATTACCTTCACGTGCAATACAAAATGGGTAGAAATTAGTGAAGCACTTCGTTATGAACCTGGACAGAACCCTTCTGACCGACCTGATATTGTTAATAGGGTGTATAAAATGAAACAAGATAGGCTAATAAAGAAAATTAAAAAGGGTAAAGTTTTTGGTCCAATATCAGCTCTACTACATAGCAATGAATTCCAAAAACGAGGACTTCCACATGTGCACTGTCTTGCATGGATCAAGAACAAAAATAAGAAAGATACACTTGGCAGTATAGACTCACTCATTAGTGCCGAAATACCTGACGTCAATACAGACCCTTTAGGATATGCGCTTGTTTCTGAATTCATGATGCATGGGCCATGCGGTGATATGAATAAAAAATGCACATGCATGAAAAATAATGCCTGTTCTAAGCACTACCCTAAATCTTTCCACAATGAAACTTCAATTGACTCAGAAGGTTTTGCGGTTTATAGGCGGCGTGACAATGGTCGTTACGTTATAAAAAATGGACACCGTCTTGACAATCGATATGTGGTGCCCTATAATATGTTCCTTCTTAAAAAATACCAGGCCCATATCAATGTTGAATGGTGCAACAAAACTAGAGTGGTTAAATACCTTTTCAAATATGTCACAAAGGGCAAAGATCGACCACGTATTGTTTTTGAAACTATTAAAGGGAGGAAATCAACATGTACTGGTGACAAAGGTAAAGGAAATGAACCTGGCAGTCAAAATATAAAAGAAATTGATGAGATAAAATAATACTTAGATTGTAGGCATTTAGTTCCACATGAAAGAAATTGGCGTTTATTTGAATTTCCTTTGCACTATAAAATGCCCTGTGTAGAACGCTTGGATATCCATTTACCTGGTATGAACAATGTCACTTGCAAATCAAAAACAAATCTGAAGAGCATCACGTCAAATGCATAAATGTTTACGAAAACTATGCTCACTGAATGGTTCGTAGCAAACCAGCAAGATATGGAAGCTCATGAACTTACTTATGTAGATTTCCCAAGTAGGTGGACATGGGATAGTAAAGATGCTATATGGAAGAAAAAGAAAAAAATGGTGATAAAATTGGTCGCATATACTATGTACATCCATCAAGTGGTGAGCGTTTCTACCTTAGGATGCTACTCATGATTGTAAAAGGTGCATGTAGTTTTGGGTATTTACGAACATACAATGGTATCACATATGATACATTTAAAGAGGCATGTTCAGCCCGGGGATTGTTAGGTGATGATACAGAGTGGTATGCCACATTTGAGGAGGCTTTAATATGGGCAACGTCATCCCATCTTAGGCATTTATTCGTTACCATGATTTTGTTTTGCAATATTGAAAATGAACGATTGTTTTACAACAAATTTGCTGCCCACTTGTCTGATGATATACAACACAAATTCTGTGTTATGCTAAATAACCCATCTTTTCAATTGCCTCCTGACCAGCTGCAAGATATGCTAATAGATGAATTAAATGAAGTGTTTTTCGCGAAATGGATCATCAATTGCAAATTTCAATTTGCCACAGCCTTGTGCAAATAATGATGGAAATAAAATAAATAGATTAATTCAGGACAAACGCTCATATGATTTAGCTCAACTTAAACAAACATCTGCTAGATTATCATCAAAACTAAATTTGGATCAAAGGAAAGCATATGATGAAATTATCGGATGTGTGATGAATGAAAGGCCCAGTTTTTTCTTTCTTTCTGGGCATGGTGGCACAGGAAAAACATTTGTATGGAAGTCGATAATATCATACTTGCGCTCTATGGGAAAAATAGTTCTAGCAGTTGCTTCTTCAGGTGTAGCTTCCCTTCTATTACAAGGTGGAAGAACAGCCCACTCGCGATTCAAAATTCCAATAGATATTGATGAGACCACCTTATGTGACATAAAAAGGGGGACAAACCTTGCCGACCTAATGAAAGAATGCTCTCTTATTATCTGGGATGAAGCTCCTATGACACATAGACATTGTTTTGAAAGACTAGATAGAACGTTACGAGATATTCTAACACCAACAAGTGAAATGGCAACAACAACTCCATTTGGTGGTATTCCGGTTGTCCTAGGAGGTGACTTTAGACAGATATTACCTGTTATAGAGGGTGGATCACGTTCTGAAATTGTATCTGCAACAATAACAAACTCACCTTTGTGGAAATATATTCGCATCTTAAAGTTGCATGTTAACATGAGGCTATCCAATCCTAATTTACTTCCTTCCCAGCAGAAAGAATTGGAAGAATTTAGTAAATGGGTTTTAGCTGTTGGGGATGGTACGACTTGTGAGAAAAAAAGTAATAGTAGTACAGGTGAAGACAAAATTAAGATACCTCATGACTTACTTATAAAGGGTGGTGATGACAAAATGTCTGCCATTATCAATGTTGTGTATGGAGGTATAGAAACAAAAATTTGTGATCAACAATATTTACAAAACCGCGCTATAGTTTGTCCAAACAATGAAACAGTTGACGACATAAATCTGCTTGTACTAGAGATGGTACCAACTGAACCTTTTGAATATTTAAGCTGTGATTCTATTTCAAAAGTAAATGACAAGCTAGGTGACTTTGATGAACTCTATAATATTGAATATCTGAATGCTATTAAAATAAGCAATTTCCCACACCATAGATTGGTCCTTAAGGTTGGATGTCCTGTCATGCTGCTTAGGAACATTGACCAGACCATTGGCCTATGTAACGGAACAAGACTAATCATTACACGATTGGCAACTTGAATAGTAGAAGCTACTATAATGACAGGATCTCATATTGGCCGAACAGTTTACATTCCTAGGATTACGTTGATGTCTAAGAAATCAAAATATCCTTTTGTTCTTGAGACACGACAGTATCCTCTACGCCTCTGCTACGCAATGACAATTAACAAAAGTCAAGGACAGACTCTTGAATCGGTTGGTATTTATTTGGAAAAACTAGTTTTCACACATGGACAATTGTATGTGGCAATTTCAAGAGTCACATCAAGAAAAGGTTTAAAATACTAATTAATAGCAATAATGATGTCTCAAATGATTTTACATCAAACGCTGTATATCATGAAGTACTTTCTGCTACACAATAACAATATTGTAAAAATTATCAATGTACACTATACATAAACTTTTTTTATATAAATACAGCAAATAAAATGTTCTTTCTACAAATATGTCTTCCTACTCAGTTATATTTCATACCAAATGAAGGTCATATCATATGTACATTACAAATAAATGTTAGCACCGCACTTGCTTCTGCTCAGGTTTGGTCTCACCTTCATAATTAATGTTGTTTAATCTTTGTGCTTGACCTAACTATACATTTGATCAAATTGAAGGTCCTCCTTTTGTCTGATTTGAACACAGCACTGAGGCGTGTAACTGTACGTGCACGCGTAGCTCGTGTATGGGAATTTCACAAGGACAATCAATTAGCGCATGTTGACATCGTCTTTGTCGATGAGCAGGTATAAAAATAAATAAATGGTGTCAATTATATTCTGCATTATATATTGTACCTATGATTTATACTGATTTTTGATACAGGGAAACCAGATGTATGGTGAAATATAGGCCATGCATGCAGAGATATTCAAAGAAAAACTAAAAGAGGGTAATGTTTGTCTCATTAAGGATTTCTTTGTTAACACAACAAAGAACAAGTACAAGGTTGTCGAAGGAAATTTCATGATTAAAATAACTCCATGGTCAAAAGTTGAAGTTCAACAAGATGTTCCTGAAGATTATCCTCGCTATGTGTATTCACTGACCGATTTTAAGCTTATTCCCTCTATGGTTGGCAAAACGGACTCCTTTATAGGTAAGGAAATTATACTATTGTAAATGCATACAAATTCCTTTACCTCTTATGGATTCCTGTGTTGCTATATTTTCAGAAATTACAATACTCTACTTTTTGATGTACAGATGTAATTGGAATACTTTCAGCAATCTCAGATCTATTAAAGGTTCGCCTACCTGGTCGAGTCCAAGATTCTCATAAGAGAAACCTCCAGATAACAGATATTGAGTAAGCCTTCTCACGTAACAAAACATGGTATATATTATTCAATAACTCTTACACATACTAATTAAAAGATAAATCATGCAGTGGCAATATTATGGATGTTGCACTATGGGGGGACCATGCAACTGCCTTTCAGGCCGACGATCTGTATGACCTTGGCCAGAGGAAGCCGATTATAATGCTTTTTGTTGGTACTCTCATGAAAAGCTACCTAGGCATGCTTCCCCAAGTATATGCTTCCACGACAATACTGTCTAAACAGCTCTCATTTACGTTACTATAAATTCTGACACCATAGAATTAATATAGGGCGTCCAACAATAAGTTGCAGCGATGCCGCAAACATTTATATCAATCTTGAAATACCTGAGAAGATGGAATATTGTGACCGGTAAACTTATTTCTAACATTTTTTTTCCACAAACGAAGAAATATACATGTATTTCTACTAATAAGTACTTTCTTCATTCCTTTATATGCAGGTCTTGGTGAACAAATGCCAGCTCTAAGACTTACGTCAGGGAACGATGATCAATACAATGCAGCGTACAAGAGGGATGATCCTTAAACTATAGATGTGGCGTTCTTGAATTTCAGTGATCCTAACGAATTCTTGGTCAGTTAACTTCTAACTTACTTACTAACTTCATGACAACTATCAAAGTATCAAAGACAAATACTAATTCATTATGGTGGCTGATATTATAGGGCAAAAATATGAAAAGCACTGTCACAATCATGAGGCTAGCTTCAGAACACTGGTGGTTCCTTTCTTGCCAATTATGCCATAAGAAAGCATTTCAAGCTACAAATGCATTTGTTTGCAGCAATAAGAGATGCAACTGTACTACAGCAACACCAAGGTATGCTATATTATATAATTGAAGCACACATTCCAATTTTACTTCAGCTATTTATTACCATTTTATCTTTGAAAGGTACAAGGTGCGTGTTATTGGCGCGGACAAGACAGGTGAAGTCGAGTTTGTATTCTTTGCAACAGTAGCTGAACAAATTATTGGGAAAAGGCTGGAAGTTGTTATGCGCAATGTTCGTCCATCGATTGTGCGAGCAGAAATATCAGCCCTCATATCACAAAAACTAACTTTCAACTACACTGTGAATGAGAGGGGCCTGCAGTATGGACAGCTATCTTTCCAAGTTAATAGTGTAACAGCAACCCACAAGAAGACAAATGTTTTTGAATTCAACAAACTTAGCTCTGGATCAAGTAGCACATCAACTCAAGAATCTGGAGAAAATAGCAAGGTATGCAGTAATTTATACATTTTTGGTGACCTTGCGCCTACATTCAATACAATCAGAAAATGCAATTTAATTGACTACCTTTTTTAATGCTCGATTAACAGGACAACAATGCTACCCACATAGATGGCAGTAAAGAGAATGACATAAATGAAATGCAAACAGCAGCAATAGTTACTGAATCCCCTAAACTGGATGCGATGGTATATCAAATTCTTGCAACAATACCATGCAAAATAATTACTTTGTATATCTAAAAACAACTAATTTTCTTACGTCCTATGACAGGGAAACAATAGCAATCAGGAGGATCATATTACCAGCGAAACTGAGGAAACAACTCTAACTGTCAGTAAAGAGACACCAAATGATCAAACTGGACATCTCACAAACACTACTACTAACACGACCAAGAAAAATACAAAAAGGTATGTGCCAACATTATAAATCTCTCTTGCAGGTTCGTTTCATCCAACATACATATTAACAGCTATCTTCACATCATTTACAGGACTACATCCGACACAGCGAAGATTACTACCTCAAGGAAGAAACTGCACCTTGACTGAAGAGACCACTCTTCATCAATTTTGAAGCTACTAAATAAAGGCAGGAGTTTTGCGTGCGTCCATCCTTTCTGAATGTATTATGTTTTGTTAATAATTATGTCGTCCGCGTGTGACATTTATTTCGAATTCCAACTTAGGTGATCATAATCTTTAATATGCAACTTCTGGTTTATCCTTTCTATACTCATCTTTGCAACTGAATCAATCCGAGTCCAGTGTTATTTTTTCTGAAACCTTGAAACAATCTTAGGACACATTCATACACAGTGCTTAATTTTCTGTGAATGATAATGTCCTCATGATATATATTGTTTTCATCGTTTCTTACATTCTGTCTTCCGAGTTAGATCTATAATGCACTTGAAGCCAATGATGATAAAAACCTATATCTTCCATTCTTCTGTACTTTTTGCATTGTTAATTTTGTTCATCTTAAAATCCGTGTAAAGATTCTCAGACCATAGGAAGTGTCGTATGACACTGTAAACCAATAGCTTCAGCTGCTTCTGACATTGTAAACTTTGTGGTTTGGTCTGTTCCAAAATCTCTATTTGCAGCCGGTTTGGTTCAGGTGTGTGCGTGATTTAAAACGGGTCTCTGAGATTCTCTTGAATTATGTTAGCATTGTACATATAGTTGGTTATTCTCATGATTTTTTTTCTATTAGCTAATCGGTTGTGATAAATATGATGTGATCAATTGGTTATGCATTTATGGCAATGATGATACGTTCATCTCTTTTTCCATGTAACATACGTTGTATTATAATACTTATAATGTTGTGACTATATAAACTTCTTACTGGGAGTGTTTTTTGAAAATTATCTGTCAAGTTGCTTCAGAAACAGAATATGTTTTACAAGCAGTCACATTCTGAGCAACACTTGACTTCTTCACCTTTAGCAACTATGTACGATACGACACAGCTAAACCTACTTTTATTGTTTTTTAACAACACACCTCCAACATGTTTGCTCTTCAGCTTCAATATGACCTGTAATTATACAGACTTGTTGTTAACTGATATTCATTTGTATATAATGTATACCTATTCATTAGAGCCTTGATATTTCCGTTACGAAAATAATGGGAAGGGGGGTAGCCTGGTTGGAAAATCTATTCACCAGAATTAGCCGAGTTATATAAATGCAAACCTTTTGTGTTCTGTTTTAAAAATGAAGCTCTGCAGGGAAATTGGCCTACCTCTCACCTATTGTTGACGTAGATTGATACCCGTCTCTTGTGCAAATCCCCTGATTCAGGAACAAAAGTTTGCATCTCAGGTCTCTTTATCATTTTTTTCCAATTTTAATTGAATGTTCCAAACAGATGAGTAGTTCTCACCTTTTCTGTGCTTTTTAACAGCTTGCCTTCCTTGCACCAAATATCAGGACTCCAGGACAAAGGTGCCTTCTCATAAGGAATGACGACGGCATTGTTCTCGTCTCTCGCTGGACCCTCTTCTTCAGCGCCGCAGCTCCTCTCAAAGCTTTGTACACAATATCATCAGGGGGCACACAATTCAGTCATCTTCCGCACACCAATGATGATAATAAAAATGCATGGGATTTCAATGTGATTGATGACAGGTACGGATTTCTCACCCTTCGCCGCTGCGGCTGTGAGTGTCATCACATCACCCTGACCCGTGACACTGACCGCAGACCAGACAGCAGAGGACACAGTTTCATGACCAGCCCCTGCAAGCTCGGCTGCCTGAGCGCAGTGCGAAGCCAGCAGCTTGGTGGCGGACGCCATGGTTGCAGCTATTTTGGAGTTCTGGTTGTCCTGGCTGGTGGCCCCAGTGATGGCGGCAACTACGGCGGACACCTCGGCCACGGAGACCATGGCGTGCGCCTAGCCCAGGTCGGCACACGCCTTCTACTTTCTGCCATTTTTGGTGGTCCCCTTGTGCTGGAAATACCATCTGGTTACCGAGTTGGAGTCGCGATGGCAGCTGATGGAGCTTCTCCCTCTTGCATCCAGCTGCAGATGAGAGATGGTCAATAACTCTTTTGCACCTCAATTTGTTCTTTCCAACTTGGGTGACACATAAATGCTGCAGATAACCAACTAAGAGCAATCGGGAAAGAAAAAAAGAAAATAAGCAACAGATGGTGTGCATTGATTGGTTACATACATGTTGTCGGTGCTCGATATGCTCAACGGAAGCGGCGGGAGCAGGCACAGTGACGAGCTCGTACGAGGTGTCGATCTCCATCTCTGTGCGTGGCGGAGGACGGCTGTCGACGACGGCGAAGAAGAAGCTTCGCTTGGTATCCCCTTTGAGCAGCAGGTCCTTGCATATCTCGTAGGCGGACACGCTCCACGACCTGGACAGGTACTCCATGGGCTCCATGGGTGTCTGCGGAGGAGGCACCGTCGATGACGCACTTTAAAAAACTTTTTCTATAACTGTATATCTGGCTTTAGAATAATTTTTTCCTCCCTCAGATGTTCAATTTTGTTCTGAACAAAATGATTTCAGGTAAGCATAGTTAGCCAGGAGCCTACACTCTTTAACTGCACCATTGAAGACAACATTGCTTATGGATTGGAGGGCAAAGCCAGCTACGCCGACGTTCAGAACGCGCCTATGAGTAACTGAATTTTGGAATTATTCTTACGCATATATCTCATGACTCAGGACTGCAGGACCTGAATAACTTGCTGGTCCAGAAAATGGCAAACGCGGTTGACTGCATACCTTTGGTAAACATGAAAACTGAAAGGTTCAACATTCAGTTCTCTTTTTGCGTTCAATTATTGACTAGGTTAAAATGAGCTAATGAAAGCCAGACATTGTTCTGCTTGTCTACCATCGTATTTTCTTTTTGACACTGAGGTTCATAACTGCTTTGCTTTTCATATCTGCCTCATCAAGGGTTATTGCTTGAATAATTTATCATTAAATAAGTAAAAAAAATTCCTTCCTCGGCACTTACAACTACGTAATAAATAATGGAAACTGAAACTCAATAAAACTTAATTATTTCACACCATTAAAAATGATGTAATGATCATTAATCTGCCTCTTGGCATAACCTACAAGGCTGCAACTATAAGTACACAACATATCAAACACACAATCTGGGAACGAGAACCAGAATTTTGTACGACAAGGTACATTGCCTTCATACCATGCCCTGTTCATATCTCTTCCATTCTTCTTTTATTCGTGATGAAATAATGATTATCTTTCGTGCAGATGAAATACTATTCCACAGACCCAATTTGCAAAACTCATTGCAAAGCCGGCCTTCAATCTGTTGACGAACTAAGCAGCGACAATGAGGTACCATCAGCTACATAACCCAACATCATTCTTTTTAAACTGCGTTTGTTACTAATATATATTTTATAATGAATTATTCCTGTAGGAAAAACCATCTGGAAGTAAACAACTAGGTACAACTCATAAAAGGATACTTCCATGTCCAATTACCTTCAAAATGCCTACAACATCTTCACAACGAAAGAGAAAGGAACCCACTCCTAATGAACCAGATGAAGATCCAAAACCAGAACATATACATTTACCTAATGTAAGTATTACTAATCATACTCAATTATCACATATAACTATTCAATATTAATTTTTATAAATTTCAATTCGTTATTTAGGTGCCTCCAGTATCTTCACAAGAAAAGAGAAAGGAACCCACTCCTAACGAACTATATGAAGATACAAAACCAGAACTTATACATGCAACTGTTGTAAGTACTTCTTACCATACTAAATTATCAGATATAACTATTCCATAATAATTTTTGAAACTATCAATTCAATATTTAGGTCTCAGCAAAGGCAAAGGTTTCTAGACATCTCCTTCTAACAGAGATAACACGCACACTTGGATTATCCATATACTCCAGTGGATGTATACATGAATCCCCGCTCCAGATAATAGGTTGGATAGAATTAGAGGTACCCCAACTGAACGAAATGGTTTTGCAAACAAGGAAAAATTCTACGGGGACACTGCACATACCATACATTATGCATTGGAAAATGCATGCCCCATCACACACTTAATGACCAAATGCAGGGTTCATGTTGATGATGCAAATTACACTGAAGTTTTGGATCTACGAAGAAAACTATTTGCAGCCACAACTTTTGAAAACTTATTCAATGAAAGTACCGATGTCAAAACCAGATATATGGCTGCTCTAAAACAATCCAACGAACACTTAGTGCACACCATCCGTCAGATTTGTATTGACAATGTTGACTACCTACCAATAAAGATAACAACAATAGATACGGACAACAACAACACCATCAATGAAGTACAATATACTGGACCTCTTCCAGCAGTGTCTCCAAAAGAAAAAATGGCTAATGCACTAGCTACCTTGGCATCAACAAAACTCGTGGTTGGTCTTCACTGTAAGTACTAAACTTACTATCAATTAGCTAACATTCCTACTCTTTTTTTAACATACATTCTTAACTTTGAATTCCTAATATTTTGCAGGAAAAAAAGACACGGTCTCCTACGCTTCCATCCAATAAAAGATTCAAGCTACTTCATGGATGTTTCAAAATTTTGCAAGAAAAACAAAGAGATGGTCTACTACGCGTGCATCGAATAAAACATTAGAGCTTCTTCACATATGTGGCACTTTTTCTTTATTATGAAGTCTGCACGTGACAATAATCACCGGGTTTTATGATAATAGATTTTACTTTCACAAGTTTCTGCTATCTGTTATTTCACAACTAATGCTCCAATCTCAATATAATAATACAATACTGTTCAATATCTACATTCATCATGTCGAGGTATATATTCTAAGATACATAGGCAAAAGCTACATGTACAGGAGTAAACGAAAAAAAATTAATCTGAACCATTTGCCACAAACATAAATTTATTAAATACTAACCATATAGTAGAGCGTCATAGCCCATACAGGTCTTGCGTTTACATCATTTCTCAACAAAACAGGTTGGGACTACATGAGTTTACATCACCAACTACGTGTCCCTGAATCGAACGTTTCTAATCATCTAAGTCGAAAATAAACACGAATTACAACAACACAGATTGATTGGATTTTAACATTTATAGAGATGACACATGTTACAGTCTGGACCTGACCGATAATACTCGCATGCTTGCAATTGGAGATGCACCTCCTGCATCCCATACTCTAAAACTCTTCTTTCAGTTCACACCGGACGATGGAACCCTCACTGGTCCACCCGTAAAGCATCCGCAAAATATTAACTGTGGCCTGCACGTAGGAGTCGCAACGTCTGCTATACGTTCTGTTCGACGAAACGTTCAAGTCCTTCCTATCATGAGCTGGTGTGATTCTACATAAACAAAAAAGGGATATAACATCACCGCTCCCTATTCTATTATCAATGCCAATTTAATCCCATATTAATACTTATATAGACATATATACTATGTTTACAAAATCACTGCTAATTTGCTTGGTCCCCCAAAATCGTTCATGTTTATAATACAGAAGACGTGATTTCTACGTCATTACGGATTTTCAAAACCCTCGTAATATGATGACAAATAACGTTGCTTTGCTGATATGGTACAACAGTACGATGATATTACTTTGTTCTCATATGCTGCAAAAAAAATCCCTGCCATTCTAAAAATATGCTCTATATATCAACAACCACAAACGGCTGGACCACAAAGTAAATAAATAATTTCTCTGCGTATTTAAGCACAACACAATATTGTTTTCTATTTGTCTCGCCAATATGTATGGAATAGCACATTCTTCACAGTTCTAAATATGCTCTATATATAAACAACCACAAACGGTTGGATCACAAAGTAAATAAATAATTTCTCTACGTATTTAAGCACATCGCAATATTGTTTTCTATTTGTCTCGCCAATATGTATGGAATAGCACATTCTTCACAGTTCTAACATTACATACAATCATGTAATGTTCTTTCTTTTAATACAGGAATTATTGATTTTACAGAGCTATGCATACCCTCTTCATATTTCTAAATGTGTGCACAAATATAAACATAAATTTCCAACTTTACTATGGTCAGTACGTACCCTACTGACCGTTTTCATGTCTCCATTCAACACTTACTACTACACCCGTCAAGCATTCACAATATGATCGCGTTGTCCTATGCGTACAAAGCGCCATGTCTCCTATATTTTAGGGTGGACAAGATGGGGACGGTGGTTTTGGAATAGATCGGAACCGTTCTACAATGCCTTTGACGAACTAAATAAATATATTCTTCACGAACTAAATATTTTCATGATATTCTCTCACGTCTGAATATTTATGTAACAAATGTAAAATTTGGGAGATTTATTATACATAGAGGAATTGAAGAATTTTTCACACAGCCTGGTAGTGAGGTGTTACGCATTGGAGAAACAACTCAGTAAACACGCCCACAAAATATGAAATATTACAAATCATATTTTACATAAATAAATCATAGGTATTAATCCAATCAATGAGCACATATATAAAGATCACAACCATCAGCTTTATTTCATATAAAATAAGATTCCTTACATTGACTCGACGACAAAAAACTTAAATGATATAAAGACTCAAACAACCTAACTGAAAATAGAACGACATTTATTCTAACAAACTGCACCATCCAAACTTCAAACTCACATGACACGAACAAAAACATTCGGGTGAAGCGGCATCAACCAAAAGTCACTCAAATTAACAGACACAAACGACATGTAAACTCCTTCGGAACTCCAAGCATGGTCCTTCAGGAACTCACCTTGTTCAAACCGGAAGAACTGCAAGAAGATTGCACCATCATGACTAGCAAATATACGGAACGTCTTGCGATCAAACAACGTCAGCAGAAAATGCCCGACAACCTCCGCCCTGTTCGGACGGCTCGTGAATAACAGCACGCGAATCAACTTTATACGCTGAACCACACGTACTTCCTTGCAACGAGCAAAAAGCTTTCCCATTGCGCTCAACAGCTTTCTCACCAAAAAGTACTAAAAAGCTACGGCAACTGGTTTCTACTATGCGTAGTGTTGTAATATGAAAAGAAGCAAAAGGCATACACACCTTTATATAGAGATAGGATGCTAATTGCCATCAAGAACCGGTCTGCCAGTAGTGAATACCCATTATTCCATACTAATTAGCCGTTTCAAATACAGTCTTAATTACAATTATGAGCATAAATTAAAAAAGTTCAGTTTCATCTCAATAAATTCACGTACTACTAAAAAAACTATACCTACAATCTCTATCAATAGTAGTCAGAAAATAATGCAAGATCCTTAAAAAAATATAGTCCGCGCGGCCGCATCTCGTCCCGCCGCTCGCTCGCTGGCTTCTCAGATACACATACTAGCGCTGCACACCACGTCCATCCCTCACAGAGCACAGGACCATAAGCTGCCCAGTTATCTCACGGAGCAAGTTCCATTACCGCTGCAATTAAAAAAAAGTTTATCTCTATCTTTTCCTCACGCGTCCCCATCATCACTCAGACCGACCGATCACCCTCCGGTGCCGGCGGATCCGTCCAGCTACACAATGCGTGTGTTTCACGTCCATCCTAAACGGCCAACACGCACATTATCCCATCTATTGGATGCAATGAAGCATGGGTCGCAATCCTTTTTCTAGACGACAGCGATGCAACTGGATCGTGACACGTCGACGTCGACCTACATAATGGATTCGCTTCGACATGTGCGATTGAACGGTGTTTTTGTTCGTAATTAGTTTCACTCCTCCCTTCCGTCCGTAACTTCTGTACGTAGCTATTGTGAGAATAAGACCGACGGTACATGCATCTCTAGCTCCATCGCCAATAGGTCTTCATGTATTTCTCCACGACTCACCATTCATGAAAAGTGCTGTATGAGCACAAATTATATAACTACACTTTCATCTAAATAAAAACAAGTACTAAAAATAAAATAATTTGCACAAATAATAAACGAACATTACACTTTATTCAACATAATCAATACTAATAACATTATTAAAATATTACAAAACACTTTTATTAACTTCAACAAACAAATGACTTTAAAACCGTTACTCGGCGTCATTGTTCGTATCCACAAAATAAGACCTACTCTCACATATTTTCCCCTCCAACCAATCATCCAAATAAGACGCTGAAGAAATGAATTCAATTTCGTAAACATAACGATTCACTTCAGGTAACACAGCAAGTGCACTTCCACATATATCTTTTACAGCTTCGTGAACATATTCCGTATCATCAATAACCATACCCCAGCCTTTCTTCAACAATTTCATACCATCAGCTTGTCTCTCTTCTAGATTATTAACCACAACCAATTCTTTCTCTAAATTATCTTTGCATAACTCATTCTTCACCTTTTCCCGAAAGTTAAAATCATCAATTTCAAATTTATATGTCACCTTCAACAGATCAATCAAAGCAACTGCTGCTGACTCCTCTGCATCAACTATATTGTTTGCTAACTGGTCAATAGCTTGCTCTAATTTACCAGATGTATTTTCTTCAGTTGTCCTGATAACAGTCCTTACATTGCATTCAAACATTCTTCCACGCAACAGAATGCTATAATCTGCTTTTCTACCAGCAAGATTTTTAATAACTTCGTCCAACAAAAGCTTCTGTGAAATGCGAATTACAAAACGATTATCTACATCATACAAAAAAATGTATATATCATATTTTACATACTTTATCTACAAAATATATTACACTACAGAAATGAAACATACATAATCAAACAAATAAATTAATATTACCTGTTTCAACACCATCCATTGATGCTAACTTTATTCAAATAAAAACCTACAATACACAATAAATTTCAACAAATTTAACATACAACTATTACTCATTATTCAAAAATATAAAGAATTAAATACAACAAAGTTTAAGAAATATAATCGTACCTTCAACCAATACAACTGAAAAAGAATTAAGTCCAGCTCACAAACTAACATCTGCATACACCAACATCTAAACAAACACAAAGGCTGGTGTATATATATATAGAGCAAGTAAGCTACTAACGTCCCTATACTTATAATTGTTGTTCATAAATACAAAGGTCAACAAAGTTACAAATGCTAATGCAAAACCTACAGCCATTCCTACCCTAGATAAATACCAAATTAATGCCTCACTAAAAACGTTTAACCTAAACATCAATACACAAAATATGTTGACTAAAAATTATTACTAGCTAAACAAACCCATATCAGCCCAATTACAATATTACACACAAATTACAAAATTACTATTATGTGGCCCATAACATCAAAAAATAAAACAAAAAACATTTTGCATCAAAATAAAGATCGCAAACCACAATAAAATAATTACTGAAATACAAATATATCTTAAGCGATTACGATCCTACATAAATATACAAAATTTAACACTCACTAAAAAAGTTCAACATACACATCAATACACAAATACTGCTCATGCAAAAGTATTAATACCTTTACAAGCCCCTATTAGCCTAATTTAAATATTACACACACATAAGAAATTTACTATTTTGTGGCCCATAACACCAATTTTTTTTTAAAAAAAATCCCAAACTACAAGAAAATATTTACTGTTATAAAAATATAACAATAATAATTTAATCATAAATTCATAATAAACGGGCGCAACACGCGTCTTTCATGATCTAGTATGAATTGTTTTACAACAGCAAGTCACACATGAATTGTTTTACAACAACACGAGTCATGATACATCAAATGTTTGCTAGCCCTCTATTTTCCCACATCTGATTTGCAAATTCATCTCTCTTTTGAGCCAAAGAATTATTGTCATGGATAATATCATTGTGATCTTCATCATTGGGTTCAGGATTCCATGTTTCCTCTGGTGGAAAATATTCATCCTCACCATATCGAAGTACCCAGTTGTGAAGAATTGCACAAGCTAGCACTACTTTTACTTGGGTCTTATAACCATGGAATGGCTTATTGTAGACAAACTTCCAACGGTTTTTGTACGCGACAAAAGCCCTTTCAACCATTGTCCTCAAAGAAGAGTGTCTTAAGTTGAACAACTCTTTAGCATTTTGAGGATGGTTTCCTCGTATGGTGGAAGAAAACCCGGCCTCACAGCATACCCCGCATCAACAAGGAAGAATTTTCATATGAAATGGTAACTATTAGCTATGGGTATAAATATTAATATATTTGGGTAGCATGCTCTAATTTAATACCCGTGGGAACTTTCAACCCATCTTCCCTCTCCAATGCATTTGCAAGTATAAGGGCATCATGAGCTGACCCCTCCCACCCAGCAAGTACATATGTAAACTTTAGATCAAAGTCTACCGCTGCCATGACATTTTGGATAGTCCCCTCCTTTCTACCCCTAAAGGCAGCTGAGATGTTTTTTGGGACTCTAGCAAGCACATGAGTCCCATCAATTACTCCAACACAATCCTAATTAATAGTGTATTTTACGATGGCAATGATTGGATGGAGGCCGAATCATCTCATCTCTCAACTCCCCAACAACATAAAGCACTGCCTTAAAATACTTACTAATGACTTCGATAGATCTTCTAAAGATCGGTTGTAGTGTTCTATACCTTTGGTTATGGCCAACTATTAGAAGAAACATGACAACTTGTTCCTCGATAGAAGTATGGATGCTATCCAACAACAACTTCCTCTGTCTAAATATAGCACACAAACGGAAAAAGGAGCCTTTCTCATTCTTAATTGATTTGAACAATTTATATCACTAGAATGATAAATGTATCTCAAACTAGACTCTCTAGATATGGCACGATCGGCCATGCTGCCCACGGTTATCCGCGATGTTTGTTGTCTAGCCCTTCTAAACATGACCATCATGTAAGCATAACACCCAATTACTAGACCGACTCCTCTCACAATTAGCTGCCTTCGTTTTCTTGCCATCTCATCCATCTATTATAATACAAACAAATTCAATCTTAGTAGCAAAATATGCAAAAAAAAACGAAACTGTGCTGGGGAGGGGTGGAGGCGCCAGCGGGCCGGCAAGCCGGCGGCCTCAGCCTGGCGGAGGGGGAGGGGGAGGGGTGGATGGTGGAGGCGACGGAAGGCCAGCGAGCCGGCGGCTTCGGCCTCGCGGAGGGGAGGGGGAAGAGGAGGGTGGCTACCTGTGCTGGGGAGGCGCCGGCGGGACGGCGGGACGGCGGGGAGGGGTCGGTGGCGCGCCCTTCTGGCGGCTAGGTCGGGAGGGGGAGGGGGGCGGCTCCCTTATGGCGGCTAGGTCGGGAGGAGGAGGAGGGGGCTAGGTCGGGAGGAGGAGGACGAGGGGAAGGGGAGCGCTGCGTGGGTCGGGGGCTCGAGGCAGTGGGTCGAACAGAGCTAAGCTCAGCCCAGCTCGCCTCTACGTGGGTGCTCTCCTCAGCCTCGTTCTGGACGTTTTTTTGCATCAAGTGGACTATGCTCACGAGAGCCCATACAACCTACCAAACATCTAAAAGTGGGTTGGGGAGGGAACTTTTTAGTCTCATGCACCCTTGTGCATGCTACCAAACACATCCTTAATTACGCGTGCTAGGTGGGATAGAAGTTGAGATCCTTGCAGTCAAAGTACTTAGGCCGCGCTTGGATGGTTGTATTTCAATAGAGAGATATCTAGTTTACATTTGTATTTTACTGGTCGCTGAACGATCCTTGGCTGAAAACAAAAACAATGGCCCGAGGTCTGTATCTTTTACACGCGTATTTGAAACGAAAACGACCATCCAAGCAAAGTCTTAACTTTTCTGGATCTTACATTCTTAAGAAATTGATCCCAATTCTTTTAACATGCAAAGTGTTCACCTCAATATTTTACTAGGCAATGCATTTAAGTCTTCTCCCACACTAAGCCATGCAAAATCTGCCGCATAAGCGATCTTAGCATACAAAGTATCCATCTCAACGTCCCACTAAGCAATGCATTAAAATCTTCTCCCATACTAAGCCAGGTGATGTCAAACTGCACAATGTAGAAATGTGAGAACCTTGATAAGGCTTATATGGTAGCAATATTAGTAATAGTTAATAAATAGATGTAAGTTTAATAGGCGTTCAACGACAATACCGTGATAGTCACATGCTAGACGAGACTAGATATGCGAGCCTAGAATACTACTAGGGCCACGACGTTACAAAACTAACATCGATAGATGATATGTAGCAATTCTTGATAAGAACATATAAGCTCCAAAACATGGTACACTGAAAGTTTTCTCTTCAATTTTCCACAGATTTTTTTACCATTTTTATTCTTTTCTCAAAAACTATATTGGCTTAAGCTTTGCAGCGCGACAAGAATTCACTCAATTCAGAATTCGTATGAAGCCTAAAAAATTAGGAACCACTCTGAAAACCATTGGCAAATGGTGTTAAAAAACTCAGAAGGCCAAAAAGTCCAATTTAGAGGTCGATTTCGAGGGTCCCTTTGTATGAGACCGGTCCTTGTAGTCTAGTCGGATCCGACTTTCTTTATGCTTATTGTTATGTTTTTATCTTTTTCTTGATTTAAATTAGACAATATCCATTTTTTAGAATAAACATGATCCGGTTTGGCAAAGATGCAAGCGAACTCAAGTAGGGAGGTGACAAGGACGTGGTGGAAATTGATGGATGCCGATGATTGTCGATGAAGGGAAAGATTGAGTAGTGGTGATGTGACTTCAACTTGAAACTCTAAAGAACTAGACTCCAAGACGAGCAACTCAACACGATAATGTAGACTCAAATTCAACGACGCAACTCACTACAAAGAACAAATGTGAAGGCTCATACTGTCTTATACATGATAATTTAGCCCTAATTTATTTAGCTTTTCCATGGAATGTAAGCATGAAAAAAAATGCAATCTGAAACTAGGAAAAATAAAAAAATCTTATAGAACAACTTGAAAATTTGGTACCACTTGATAGGCATAAGGTGGCCCTATTTTTTATGAGATATTATCTGTTGTGTTAGAGACTTAGAGGAGACTTTGGAGACCCGACTACACCAAACAACTGACGATGCACCTTAACAATCTCTAAACCGACTCTAACATGGTATTCGATGATGTTGGAAACATAGACAATCTGACCACAAAGATCAATCCCTACATGCAACTGAACGACAAGCAAAAAACTTAAGATATGCAATTTTAATTGCATAACAATATGAATTACTTGATCAACATAGTGGGTTTTCGATGATGTGTATTATAAGAGGTCTCGCCGACCATTGTGTTTCTGGCAAGAGTAGCAAACTATAAGACTCAATCAAACAAAACCAAAACCCTAAAACAATGACCTAGGGGGTATTTAATGAGAATGGGGGAGGGGTTTAGAATCCATCCTTTTTTGTGTGGAAGTAAAATCCGACCTTAAATATGTCTACTTTCTAAGAGCATCTCCAAGAGCAGTCATATTTTGATGCACGAAAAGTTGGTGAAGTAAAATATGTTGGACACAAGCAAGGGTCGTCTCCAACGGCAGCCCTAAAATAGGGCATCCGCATGAACCATAATTTGCATATACATATTGCACGCAAATAATAACAAGTGCATCTCCAATGAATTCCAAACAAACTACAAATTGTTGCATAGTTCACATAACATAGCTCAACAACAAAGTTTAGCAATATATTGTTCTTGTGCATCATCCCAATCATAGCAATATATTCTTCCTCAGTCAAGAAAAATTCTTCATCCAACGCAGAATCAACATAATATGGAGTCGCACAAACTCATCTACAACATGAAACTATCTATCAAGGTAAAATTCTACAAATGCATACAAAAAGCACAAATGATTTTTTTCCTCTGTACAAATTTCGTCGAGCACGTCTGACGGGTCGTCGGTGGCTTGCGGCTGCCGGGACGGGGGTAGAGAATGACCATCAGATGTGCTCCCTCGACGTGCGCATGCAACTGTTCATATGTAATTTGACGACGTTGCGGCGACGCCACCCCAATGTCGTCGGCCCTTCGCTCGTGCGAGGTGGTTGGGCGACCTTCTATGGAGCTCCGCCGGCCGCTAGGCCACGACGTAGGGACACAATCGAGCTGGCATGGCCACTACGGGCGGCGAATCGATGGGGGGTCATCAAAATCGACACGACGGACGTGTAGCGGGTAGAGGTAGAATTGATCCGACGACGGGTGTACGGAGAGAGGCGATGAGGTTGGTATGTAGCAGAGGCGGGTGACGGAGCGACGGTAATGGGCAAAAAGCAGTTCTGTGCGGACATTTTGTGACAGCCACGTGATTTTGCGGCAACCGCCCAAGTGCCACATATTTGCTGGATGAGAAGCCTCCATTTTGGGTTGTCCAAAAACTTTTTTACACTTCTTAAAATTGGTTGTTGTTTGACGTTGTTTTTTTTGTCCTGTCGTGCTCTCATGACACCGACCCCATGCCTAAAATAGAATGAGATGTTTTAAAAACATACTAAAAGAAACACATTTTGTTTTAAAATACACTAGCATACGAGCCAGTTCGTAATTGAATGGTTAGAAAGACAATAGTATCCCATCCCATCAGAGTTTAAATCTTAGAATTAACATTAGTGCTTGCATTTTTATGAATTTTCACGGTGATGTGCAACAATGATGCGTATGACAACTTTGTTAATCTTAAGTGATATGTGAGTTCAGTCTCTCATAAATGATCATAAGAGTAGCATGGGATGGTTCTTAGGCTGTTTGTAATGAAAAGTATCATATATTAGTCTCATGCATATGATATCAGTGTATGATACTAAATGTGTAATGCATAGTATCATAAGTTAGTATCATAGGATAGTTTTTCGGAAAATCAAAATTAGTACCATAGGATAGTTTATTTATTACCATATATGATACATAGTAGATCATCATTTAATATGTTATGGTATCATGATATAATACTTAATTATCTCTTTTCAATTTAATTCTATGTCACCTAATTAAAATTATCTAGTTGACATAAATGATACTACTCCCTCCGTTCCTAAATATAAGTCTTTGTAAGATTTCACTAGTGGACTACATACGGATGTATATAGACATGCTTTAGAATATAGATTCAATCATTTTGCTCTGTATGTAGACCCTTAATAAAATTGATTAAAAGACTTATACTCCCTCCGTTTCTAAATATAAGTCTTTTAAGCAATTTTACTATGTGTCTACATACGGAGCAAAATGATTGAATGTACAATCTAAAATATGTCTATATACACCCGTATGTAGTCCACTAGTGAAATCTCTACAAAGACTTATACTTAAGAATGGAGGAAGTATTTAGGAATGGAGAGAGTATGATACTACGGACAGCCTTAGCGATAGCCATAGGGATAAACATGTGTTTTTATATAAACGACTTCGATTGTACCGTTTTAAGAAAAACACACTTACCCAAAACTAATGCAGAGCAACTCTCTAAAAATCAGTCCTAGCGTCTCGTTTGGGTAGACTCAATCCACATGAACTGCGATCGTGAAAATATTTATTTAAACTGATCCAAGCTTCCCGAGAACAGCCACTAATTCAAGCCTAAGTTAAGCCCCATTTTCATAAACAGATGCATCACAATGTCGTCATCGGCATTGCTCATCCTGCTCGCCGCCCACCTCGCCGCCGGCGAGGCCACCTCCACCACGACCCTCACCGCCACCCCGGCGACGCTGACCAACCCAGACCACGCAGTGACCCTCCAATGGTCCAACCTCCCCGACCCGGGCCCGCTCGACTACGTGGCCGTCTACTCCCCGCCGACCTCCGGCGACCTCAACTACCTCGGCTTCCTCTTCCTCAACTCCTCCGCCTCATGGGCCACGGGCGCCGGCAGCGTCACCCTCCCGCGCCTGCCCGACCTGCGCGCCCCCTACCAGTTCCGCCTCTTCCGGGGGCCGCCGGGCCAGAACCCGCGCGTTGACCAGGACGGCGGCCCGCTCCCCGACGCCAGCCGCCGCGCCGCCGTCTCGGGCGACGTGGCCCACGAGGGATCCGGCGCCCGGCCCGCCCAGCTGCACCTGGCGTTCACCGACGAGGCGGACGAGATGCGGGTGCTGTTCGTGTGCGGCGACGGCGGGAGGAGGTCCGTCCGGTACTGGCCCGCCGCCGCCGGCCGGCGCGAGGAGTGGGAGGAGGTGCCGGCGGAGGCGAGCACGTACGAGCGGCGCCACATGTGCGGCCACCCGGCGAACCACAGCGTCGGGTGGCGCCACCCCGGGTTCGTCTTCGACGGCGTCATGAAGGCGCTGCGGCCTGGGACAAGGTACTCCTACAAGGTACAGTAGTCACATAGCTTCAGATTTTTTTGAAGTCCACATAACTTTAGATTTGAACTAATAATCCAAACATCCTAGATTCAATTTGGGGCCTCAAAAGAATCATATGGGATCGTCTGAATGTTGTGCAAAATTTCATTTTAGAACACTAGCCATTTTGATATGCAGTCTAGTTTATGATGCAAGAATTGTTTCTCATAGCTCATTGTTTCAAGTTCCAACCATAATGAGCATCCAACATCATCAGCATTTGGTATAATTATGCACTCCAATCTATGCCACATTTCACCTGATCTTTTGAACTTTGAAATGTTATTCATAGGTTGGCAATGATTTAGGTGGCTGGAGTGAGACACACAGCTTCATCTCACGCGACGCCGAGGCCAGCGAGACCATCGCATTCCTCTTCGGTGACCTGGGCACCCACGTTCCTTACAACACCTACTTCCGAACACCTCAAGAAAGTCTGTCAACCGTGAAATGGATCCTCCGCGATCTCCAGGCCCTCGGCGACAAACCGGCGGTCATCTCGCACATCGGTGACATCAGCTACGCCAAAGGTTATGCATGGTTATGGGATCATTTCTTCGAGCAGATCGAGCCCATCGCCGCCAGCACGCCATACCACGTCTGCATTGGTAACCATGAGTATGACTGGCCATCCCAGCCCTGGAAACCCACCTGGGCAGCAGACACATACAACGGAAAGGACGGCGGCGGCGAGTGCGGGGTGCCATACAGCATCAAGTTCAGAATGCCCGGGAACTCATCCCTCCCAACCGGCACCGTCGCCCCCGACACCCGGAACCTCTACTACTCCTTGGATGCAGGCGTCGTCCATTTCGTCTACATGTCCACCGAAACCGACTTCACCCATGGCAGCGATCAGTACAGCTACATAAAAGCCGACCTCGAGCGCGTGAACCGGAGCCGAACGCCGTTCGTGGTGTTCCAGGGCCACCGGCCGATGTACACCTCGAGCAACGAGACCAAGGACGCGGCTCACAGGGAGCAGATGATCCGGCACCTGGAGCCCCTCTTTGTGGAGCACGGCGTGACGCTCGCCCTGTGGGGGCACATTCACAGGTACGAGAGGTTCTGCCCCATGAAGAACTACCGGTGCCTCAACACGTCGTCCAGCTTCGTGTACCCTGGTGCTCCCGCTCATGTCGTGATCGGCATGGCCGGGCAGGACTTCCAGCCGAGCTGGGAGCCGAGGCCCGACCACCCCGACGTCCCCATATTCCCTCAGCCGCAGCGGTCCATGTACCGTGGCGGTGAGTTCGGGTACGCGAAGCTTGTGGCCACGAGGGAGAAGTTGACACTGATGTACATTGGGAACCATGATGGGCAAGTCCATGACATGGTCGAAATACTGTCGCCGCAAGTCGGCGCCGATGACGGCTCGCCTGGTAAGCTGGTCGGCGCGTTGCCGGGGAAGATGAGGTACCTGGGAATTGCCGGCGGCGTGGTGCTTGCGTTGCTGCTCGGTTTCATGGCTGGCTTTGCTGTTAGAAGGAAGAAGAAGGCGGAGTCTGCAGGATGGAGTCCTGTACAAGATGAGGAGTCCTAGTTACTCCACCCTGCTTACTCGTTTGTGCTGGTAATTGATCTTCCTTTTCCACTGTAACATATGTAAACACCAATTGAATGTGTAAAGACGACAGCAACTTAATACCGGAGTCTCTCAGATTCACTGTCACCAGTGTGCCTGAATGAAGTAATACGATCTTGACGTGCGGTTGATGTATTACTGATGAGTGGTTGGTTCCCAGCGCTTACTGATGACTTGCTGATGTACTAGATGGTTGATGTATTATTGATGAATGTATCCATGGAAGATCTGTTCATCTTGTTCATTGTGGTGTGTTGATTGTCCAGTCTAGTGCTCATGTAGACTACCCGGGTACAGTTATAATAAAAAAAAGTCTAGTGCTCATGTGTCTTGAGCTGAATGAAAGCCAGTAGGTTTCTGTACCTTTCATGTCCAAGTATGTGAGACGTTCATTTGAACATTTGATTACCATGTCGATATATTTACCGCTGCCCAAAGGCGCAAAGGCTGGAGATTTTCTCCGCATTCGGAGTAGATTATGACTATTGGATCAATCTCATAATAAAAATCGGTACTACTTGTACTTTGTAGTCTCCGAAAATAATAATAACAAGAAACTCATACCAAGAGCAGGAGTCGACAAAGTGGCTACAACTGCTACACTCCACACAGCACGGTGAACAATTTAACCAGATGCTTGTTCAGCTGTAGCATTCTGTGGCAATGTATGCATCGGCTGTGATTTGCACCAACATGTCCACTTGTGTTGTCGCATGTTGCTTGTTTCCGGTATCTCTGCTGCAGTGGTCGCATAGCGGGCACAAGAGCAGCGTATCATGCTGCGACGGTCAGCTGCTCTGGTACTCAGACGCACTCAGGTACTCGCCGTTCTCCTCGAAGTACTCAACCAGGCGTTTCAGGAACCTGTCGCTGCTTACGGTCTCGGCATCGCACACTACGCAGCACTGCCGCCTTGCTCGTGTTACGGCGACGTTCATCCGCCTATGGTCGCTCAAGAACCCAACCTGGAGAAACAAATGGATATAGGTTTTAGTTTTACCAACTAGACAACAGTTCAAGCATCCAAGCTGCCCACGTAGCGGATATGAATTTCAATCATAATTAAGAACAAACAGACTTTTTGTTCATTACACATACTAACTCAGGGCCGCAGGCACCCCAATATTTGCAGATCACTTACGTCATATCTAAAATGCTCGCTCAATTTTATTAGACATTAAATCGTATGTCTCCTTTTGTTTGGATCAACCATGCAATGCAAAATCAACACCAATGTCTCCGTGTACATCAAGACACTGAAACAGAGGATAATTCTTAACCTAGAAAGATCATGCAAGGAAGCTTACCTCTTTCTTTTGGTTGGATCTGACCATCGAAATGATTATGGCCTCTTTCTCCCTACCCTGAAACCCATCAACCGTTGATATCTCCAAGTCCTTCAATTTAGCATCTTTATTTCTCATCATTTTCAGGCAGGTTACCTGTTGCACCATCCAAGGTACCAAATATAAATTCCTAACTGATAAATGAATTGCAAGCCAAAAGCTATAATGATGAAATGTTACATAATGAGAAGAACAGAGTCTTTCAAACAACGCACGACCAACCAATATGTGTGGAGACTCGAGAGCAGAGCAGCAAAAAGAACTAAACATGATAGCACTGAATACATACATATGAAGAACGCATGGCTAATAATTATCTACTCCCTCCGTCCCATAATATAAGATATTATAACCAATATATTAGTAAATTGGTCGTAATAACATCTTATATTATACTCCTTCCTTTCCTAAATATAAGACCTTTTAGAGATTATACTATGGACTACATATGGAGCGAAATGAGTGAATCTATACTCTAAAATATTTTCGAGAAAACGCAAGAGATTTTGCGTTTCATTGTATTGAAAAGAGAGAGAGTTGTTACAATCCTCCTAGGAGGCTATTACAGGTTCCGGAACATAAAATTCAGTGAACATCCCATGTTTGGGGGATGATGGCTCTAAGCCCTAGAGCACTAGCGCGTGCCCAGTGAGCGGACTCGTCTTTAATCTTCGTGAGCATGGTGTCCACCGATGGTTGTCCTCTATTGAAAACGCAGTCGTTGTGCTGTTTCCACAGCATCCATGGGACAAGGAGGGTCATGGTGCCCAGGCCTTTGCGCATGGGCAATGGGACTGATTGCCTTGCAGATTGCCACCAGTCGAGTAGTGAGGGCTCGCTATCTGGTGGGGCGCAAGGAATCCGCAGCCAGTGCAGTGCTACATGCCAGATCTGTCTGGTGAAGGGGCAGGCGAGGATGAGGTGGTGCGTGGTCTCAGGTGCCTGGTCGCAGAGGGGGCATCGTGCAGGGTGTTGCAGCCCTCGGCGGGCAAGCCGGTCTGCGGTTCAACATCGGTCGAGGTGGGCAAGCCAGTGGAAGAAGCGGACGCGTGGAATCTCTAAAATATGTCTATATACATCCGTATGTAGTTTATAGTGGAATCTCTAAAAGGTCTTATATTTAGGACCAGAGGGAGTACTATCCATAAATTTTGATGAATACTGAGAGCATATAATAAAAAACCTGGGCAGAATATGGCGTAATAATGCCAATATCAGATGCACGGACACCACTCTCAACAAGCAACTTGGCATGAGCAATGGATACTGCAGCCTCGCCCTCATTCATGGTGCTCTCCTCTTCATCTTTCACCTCTTCCATGTCACACCTGAAAAGTACTTCAGACATGTCAGGAGTACTTTACATATCATTTTAAAAACATTCATGTTGTTCATCACTTGGAATATTAAATGTTTTTGGTATCAGCCAATGGATGGTCCACATTTGAAATAATGTTGAATCTGTCTAATTATTGTATTAGCATATGAAATATCTCTCTTCAGTCAAGCCACTACCCCTAGTTTTGCACAAGAGTATCTTGAGAACTACAACACGATGCAGAGAGTGAGAAAACAAAAGAATAGCCAAGGCTTCACTGCATGCACACAATTTGCCACGTACGAATACTCCAACAAGCCACTGAGGGGGAAAAGCACCAGAGAATACAGACCCTGTAGTGTCAACGAGTATAATAGTTGGCTCTGTTGAAGAAGATTTATTCACTCCTTCAAGATCATAGAGCATATGCCCAGCAACACTAGAATGCGCTTTGATCTGAGAATACAAAGGGGGAACAACATGAGGAAAATTGTGGCGTAAAGAGAAAGAGGGATTGAAAATTTGAAACCAAGTTCCTAACAAGTAGCACAATAAGGTAAGAGAAAGCAGACCTTGTTACTGTAAAGTTCTTTTGATGACCAGTTCATGATTAGCTCGTGCATCCTATACTGGACAGTGAGCATGGATGTGATTTCATCTCCATAACCTTCTGTAAGGCGTTCAAAGAGTGTCTTTCCCATACCCTTCTTCTCAGCCTCAACACTTTGGATCGTTGGAGGAAGCTGAAGATGGTCTCCAGCAAGTACACACCTTGCCCCCTGAACATCAAAAGAATATAAAATAAAGAAAAATAGAAGCTCCATAACACAAATGCTACATTAACAAGAACACAAGAGTAACGGTGTCATCCAAATCATATTGCATGCCAATGATGTCAAACACAGAAACAACTGCAATGGTGATGGCATTGTCAACTACTACCATTTGGAAATCTCAAAACTAATCAACCACCAGAAGCGGGATGCCAAAACTATAACCCTAGGATCTGTCTGCCCGTCACACATTAAATCCCTACAAAGTTATATCATATATTCATACTGATGTGCAACAATTTACACCAATATAAGAAACCTGCTTCAAACATATAGACCTATTTAACTGTGAACCATTTATCCTCTTTTGAAAGACATGTTGCTATCTCAACTTTTATCGTAACTGTAAGTTACAACTTACCTTCAGTAAGGCTATCCAACATGCCACCTCGAGTGCCTGAGCAGCCTCATCAATAATTACCAAATCAAATGAAATGCCAGCTATCTTTTTGGAAGATGCACCTGTCAAAGTCGACAGCACAACATCTGCATTTTTTATGACATCAGCGACTGCAAGCTGCTGCCGTTTTCGCTCCTCTTTGGCAAGGGTTTTAAGCTCTTTCCTGATATCTCTTTTTGTGTTTCTATCTTTAGCTTTCAGCAATTTGCTATTAAGCACCTGACAGAAAGAACAGATCATTTCAATGAATATCAAACTAGATCAAATGAAAATACAGGTATTGGTACTATCTAAATAACAGCTTCCACACTAGACTGCTCCTTAACAGTTGTGGATAGACATTCTGTCCTAGTCTCCTAGAATTACATAAATGTTAGGAATTTCGAAATGAATGGCTACCTTCATTTCCTTGCGAATGTCTCCAGCCAAGCTGCTATTATCTGCTCGGAGTACCTGGTCCCAGAAGATTAATCAGGCTAACTATCACAAGGTTACAGGGACACATTAAGGCATCACAGATAAAACATCTGCCAAATATAGCCCACCCATTTTAAATTGCTCACAAAATTACGAACTAATCAATTAAGTTGCTTTACTTAAGAACAAAAACAAAGTATAATTTCTTATGTTATTAGGAAATAAGAAGGCATAGCCTGCAGCAAATAGGAAAAACGGCCCAACCAAAACTTTAGTTGAATCATACTCCCTCCGTTCCTACATACATCCACTACGGACTATGGCCCAAACAAATACATGCATCCATATGTAGTCCGTAGTGGAATCTCTTCTATTTAGGAATGGAGGAAGTAGGTTGCATGCATGGTAGAGTGAAACAAAACATAACATGAATTCGATAAAATCTGATATATAAAGGCAAAGGTGGATACACTTAACCATGCACCGGATAATATTGAAGTTAAATGTGACCCAAAGCATAACTTACGAACTAATAAAAAAAGGAATGTATCTTTCATATAGTTCCCCAGTACAAAAGAAAATTGAACAGCCTTAAAGTAGGGTTCTACCTGTGCATCAAGAGCACTGTCCAACACTTGCGGTAGTAAACGGGCAGGATGCCCTAACCTCACCAATTTTGTTCTGCAGAAAGAAATAAGGATATTTAAGCAACTTAGGGTTCAGATGATTAGGTCATCAGAATACACTTTATGAAGGGCTACATATATGATCATAACATTTTTCCCAGAGAAACCATTTAAAAAATGATAAACGCAAAAATCGACATGTTTCACTATTTTTAGCAACCTGTACTGCGAGAGTCGCTCAACAATGTTATCCACAGCAATATTGGAAGCAGCACAAGCAAGAATTTTTGCTCCACGCTTGACCTCCTGCAATATTATCTCAATGATGGTTGTTGTCTTTCCAGTTCCAGGAGGTCCATGAAGCAAAAAAACATCCCTGGATCTGAGCGCCTTCGAGATAGCATCTTTCTACACAAGAAATATATGTTACATTTCTCTAAACAATCTGTGCTGGTTGAAAAGCATTTCAAAGAACTATTGCCTTACATGCCTACAATTCTAAGTTTACAACAGTTTGTTTTGTTTATAATACTTGCTGACACTGATACATGAAGGCAAGTGTACAAAAATTAAAGTCATGTCATAAAAGAAGAAACAACACCTTGTAATATCTCTGATTTATTGTTAAACAAACATCATAACTACAGCTCCAAATAAGGACGTTCAAAGAATACATTTTAAATACTGGAACTAGATTGATCCAGTGCTTCAGGAGCGCATGTAAACTGGAGTACTATAGATGAGTTATCCAGTTTGCTCGTCAGGAGGCATTAGGTACTTTAGTTCTGAATTATAGCAAATGATGTATTATAGCATTTCAATACAGTAACACACAACAATCTATTCACTAAAAGCTACTCCCTCAGTCCCAAAATAAGTGTCTCACCTTTAGTACAATTTTGTACTAAAGTTAGTACAAAGTTGAGACGCTTATCTGGGACGAAGGGAGTATTTCTCTCTGGCCCTCCTACAACACAGGTACCACAAAGCCTAACACTATTCTTTGTGGGTGTTATGGTGTGGACATTACAAAACCCACCCCAGAGTTTTCACTGGAAGATTGATTACACAAAAAACAGAGTCCCTTATTTATAACTATAAGGAACCAAATCAATGCCTCATACATGATTCACTTCATGTAATGCAATTAATAATTTGATAACTGTTCTAGACTTCTTGTGAACACCAGTATTTTTTTATCTACTCAAATTGGGTGGATCAGAACTGAAATGGAACATAAGCAGCAATACAAAAGAATAAAGTAAAAGAAAAAAAGACTAACCTGTGAGTCGTCCAAATTCTTGTTAAACGGACTGAACTTCACGGCGTCCTTGGAACGCATAGGCGAGTTCTCTCCAAATAACACAGGAACAAGGTTTGCAGAAGGTCCTGCTTGGATGCCCTTGCTAAGTTGAATTAGTGCATCTTTCATCCTGCGGTAAGTAACCTAAAAGAGAGATTAACAAATGGTATGATAATGCTGGCGTGCAAGTAAAAATTAATGGATTGTGGGTTAAAAACAAAGAGGTGCCAGGTGAAAAATATGCCGTAAGCTCGTGCAATTCTACACTGAAACAATGCAGATTTTTTTGGAGTACCTCATTCGCAAGCTTCTCAAGACGGAGAGGGCTATTTAATCCATCTTCAGGAATATCATCAAAAACAACGGTAATGGAAGAATCCTGTTTGTCCAAACACAACATCACAATCAATGTATGCGTACTCCTATGCAAAGACTTGAATAACCAACAACCCTTGGATGTGAGTAAGATACCTTCAAGCGATAAACTACACCTTGCCCAAGAGCAGGGGATCCAGCATCTGCTTTATTTGGCTTGAGGGCAACCACGTCGTGCGTCCCGAACTAGAGCAGCAGAGGGGGGAGACAAAGACAAGCAAGATCAGTGCTGCCAGCAAAAGAAACAAAGTGCCTAATCCCAAAAAAGTCCCGGGATGTGATTCATAATGAAATTGACAAATGCAAGTATTTGATTATACACTACTCAAGTGGCATAATACGGGCATATAAGGGACGATTTCCACAGCACACCAACGACGATAAGTGATCCAGACCACATTTTCAGAAATAATCCATAACCTGAGTGGCAGAAATCCTACCTAGCAGGCAGCCAACCTGAGAAGAGAAGAGGGGAAATTGCAAGCAAACCTCACCTTGTGAGGCGGAAGCACGTCGCCCTTGTTGGGCTGGAACTCGAGGAGCGTCTTCCCCATCAGCCCGGTCTACTCTACCCACCAAGGGCAACACACAGCAAGCTACAGATTAGCACCAACCAAACCTGCGCATCAATGGAGGAAACCAGCAACGTACCTGGGCGTCGGTGCACTTGAGGTTGGGCATGACGGACCCTCGCCTCTCCTTCCTCTTGGAGCTGGCCTCCGACTCCGCCGATATCTCCGCCGCCTGCGCACCAAGCCGCAGCAGCTCATCATCGCAGCCCATTCCAACATCGAAACAACTGGGAGGGGAGAGGAGGGGAGGGGGAAGGGCCGGTGAGCAAACCTTCTCCAGGTCGATGAGGGGCGCCATGGAGGAGACGAACTCCTGGAGCGACATCATCTTCCCCGCCGCCCCCTTGCCGGAGCCCCGCCCCCCTCCTCTCCGCTCCTCCATGGCCGCTCCCTGGATGACTTCGCCTGGCCTAGCCGCCTCCGGTCCCACAGCAGGAGGAAAAGAATGAGAAGCGAAGGGACGTGGGCTCGGCCCATGCAGACCGCTTCGGTCCATTAGAAAAACTTACGTCCACCCGGCCCATTTGGGGCCCAGGGGAGCGGCGCACGAGCCGAGCAACAACCCTAGCTAAAACCCCCTCGCCCCTCTCCGCCGCGCCTCCGCTTCGCTTTGCTCTCCGTAATCCCCATCCGTCTCCCTCTCCTCCCCCCTCGTCGAAACCCTAGGATCCGGCGCGCCATGGCAGACGGCGCGGACGGCCTGGCCGAGAGGCTCGCGGGGGCGGAGATCGCCGCGGACGGCGGCGGCGGCGAGGAGGAGCCGAAGCTCTCGAAGAAGTGCGCCTCCTTCCTCGCTTCTTCTTATCTTCTTCCGTCTCGCGCGCGTCGCCGTCTGCACTTGCTAGTCTGTTATGCTCCGGCTTGATCGTTGGCTGTTGTTGGCTTGCAGCGCCCAGAAGAAAGAGGAGAAGAGGAAGAAGCAGGAGGAGCAGCGCCGGCTCAAGGAGGAAGAGAAGAAGAACAAGGTGCGATGCTGACCATTTCTTCTGCTGTACCACTTTCCTGATGCAGATAATATTGATGCAGTTCTGCAGCTGGGGTCAGAGAGAGAGAGAGAGAGAGAGAGAGAGAGAGAGCTCCCTTCTCTCTATCTTGTTGCTGAAACACTAATATCTCCGTGTGTCTTTCAATTGTTGTAGGCGGCGGCTGCTGCGGCTTCGGCCGGTGGAGCGCCCCAGCAGGCGGCTGCGGCCGATGACGAGGACATGGATCCTACTGTATGTCATATTGCCACCGTGTTCTTGCTGATGTGTTGTTATTAGCTTATTTACGTTCTTTCCCTGTTAGGAAATTTCTAACCAATTTGTTTCTTGCTGCAGCAATATTACGAGAACAGGCTCAAGACCCTTGACACACTCAAGGCTGCTGGTGCTAACCCCTATCCGCATAAGTTCCTAGCTAGCATCTCCGTCCCTGGATACATTGAGAAATACAAGGGCCTTAATGAGGGGGAGAAGCTTGCTGATGTTACAGAGTGTCTAGCAGGTATATTTTTTTTCCATTTCCAGGAGAGTAATGTGTGATTCAAGATGCATACAGGTTTTTGATTTATCGCTTTATTTTCAAAGGGAGGATCATGAACAAGAGAACATCATCTTCTAAGCTCTTATTTTATGATCTTTATGGTGATGGCGTGAAGGTTCAAGTAATGGCTGATGCCAGGTAAACTTTCTAGACCAATATGGTCTCTGTTTGGAGGGCTTAGTCACTTTTCAGCTTGTCTATTATACTGGCAGTACTGCTCTCATGAAATGTATTGACTTACATTCTCACATTTTTATCTGTCAATAGGACCTCGGAATTGGAAGATGCTGAATTCTCTAGTTTCCATTCTGGTGTGAAGCGAGGTGATATTGTTGGTATATGTGGAATTCCAGGTATGTTAGCTTGTCTTCCAACTTAATTGTTGATTACAGCCACATCCAAATTCTATCTTTGAAAGCAACATACCAGTTCCTGGCTTTTGAGTTTTCATGGTTGCTACTTAATTAGCTACTTCAACACATTGTTGCATCTCCAGTTCAGTCAATTGTGTTGCATTCTGGTTTTTACTGGGTTGGACAAATCTTTTTCCAACAGTCGGAGTGGTTTTAATTTATTTTTCTGTATAAAATAGTAATAAGAGCTTATATTATTTATGGTTGATTTTGGGCCTGGTATTATAGTTTTTTTTGTTGTAAATCGTATATAGCTGGTTGTACCATTGTTGAACTTCTTCTGTAACAAAAGTATGCATGTAGGTTGTTTCTTTTTGCTGTTTAAGTGTGTCTGATGACTTTGAATTCTCACTTGTTAATCATCAGGAAAAAGCAATAGAGGGGAGCTAAGTGTATTCCCACGGAAATTTGTTGTGCTCTCTCCTTGTCTTCACATGATGCCCCGGCAGGTGCAAATTGTTAATTCAGCCCATGCATTACTTTTTCAGTCTGCAGTGTTTCCTCCGATTTCTTGAAGTCTTGGGCTGTTAGCTTAATTACATAAGTATATATATTTTACAGAAGAATGAAGCAAGTGCGGTACATACACCATGGATCCCAGGAATGTGTAGGAATATCGAGAAGTATGTTTTGAGGGACCAGGTTTGTTCTCATTCGAACTCTGTTACTTTTCTCTCACTAAATTCTTTCTGCAATGTGGAGTAGCGGTCAAGAAGTAGTAACTGTTAGGAATATTGTGTAGGGTAGTATTGGTTTATTTTCTTTATTATTATGTACATGTAGGGAACTTGGCTTTTTGGGCCATGGAATGGATTAAGATCCATTTCTAACTTGGTGGCTTTCGTCTCCCCACTCCAGACCCTGGGAAGCCCACAACCAATCTTCACCATAGATTAAGGCCCATTCCCCATAGTAACATTGTCTTCTGTAGCATTTTTTAGTATATTTAGTCTTCTTTGTTGGTTTACCTCCTTTGCACAGTCTGTAATCAATTTTAGCACATTTTTCCACTTCACTTTCACATGTAACATAATCTGAAGCAGTAAAATGGTTGCCATTGAGGACCTAAATATATAAAAATCACTAGACTGGCTTTGAAGATTTTATGAATACCCTCAGGCATGTCATATATGCTAAGGAATGGATCTGACGTCCGCTTTCTTTTTGATATATCTTGTCCATTTGTTCACATTGTTGTGGGTGTGGATGGATAGTACAATGCCAGTTTCTTTACCAAGTTAATTTTTTGAGTCGCTCCTGGTATTTCTAATTTGCATGACTGAGTCATCGTGTTAATGCATGCGACTTTCAGTTATCTCTGTTTCAACGGGCTGTGAATTCTGAATAATCCAGCATGCCACCTTTGGGCACATGTTCAAATGTTGATCATTACCACTAGCGGTGCTTTGATTCTTGACCTGCTTGTTTTGTTAAATCAGGAAACTCGTTATCGTCAACGATACCTTGATCTTATGGTAAACCATGAAGTGAGACATATCTTCAAGACCCGATCAAAAATTGTCTCGTTTATTCGAAGGTTTCTTGATGGCCTTGATTTCTTGGAGGTATGATTCTTCAAATATATTTTCTTGTACTTCTGTTAATCCCTCGGATATTGAACTATCTACATGTCTCTAGGTGGAGACTCCAATGATGAACATGATTGCTGGTGGAGCCGCTGCAAGGCCTTTTGTCACACACCATAATGATCTAAACATGAAGCTTTATATGCGTATTGCACCTGAGCTTTATCTGAAGGAATTGGTTGTTGGTGGATTGGACCGTGTCTATGAAATTGGGAAGCAGTTCAGGAATGAAGGGATTGATTTAACACACAATCCTGAATTCACAACAGTTGAGTTTTATATGGCTTATGCAGATTACAATGACTTGATGGAGCTTACTGAAGCCATGATATCTGGTGAGAAACTATTTCATCCATATTTCCTTTCTCCTTTGTAACTTGTTCCTTTTACTTTTTTATTTTACGACAATGTAACAATTTTTATTTTGATGTTCACAGGTATGGTTAAGGAGCTGACAGGTGGGTATAAGATCAAATATCATGCCAATGGAGTTGATAATCCACCGATAGAGATTGATTTCACACCTCCCTTTAGGTAATATAAGTAGCATTAGTTAAGGTGTATTTGGTTAGTACTGTCATTTAAATTGCTCCAGATGTGCTTTTTAACTGACCACCCAATTTATTGCTTTAATTGCAGAAGGATAGACATGATCGAAGGATTGGAAGCTATGGCCAAACTGGAGATACCGAAAGATATTTCCAGTGATGAAACAAACAAGTATCTGATAGATGCATGTGCTAAGTATGATGTTAAATGTCCACCTCCCCAGACAACAACACGGTTGCTTGACAAGGTTTACTTTTGCTTGTGGACACTCCATCTGATGCTGTGTCTTCATTTTGTTGTTGGGTAGTTTTGGCATGTTTTGGATTATACGACAAGTATTTGATGAAGAAAGTTGCATTCCCGTAGAACCTCTTATTTTGCATTATATTTAACGACGTGCTAGTATTATGGAAACTAAAGTCACAATCTCAGTGATATTATTTGTTTATAATGATCTAAATTACTGTTAGGTTTGTGCCTTTCTGCTCAAGTTTCTTGATAATTTGTTAGCTAATTTAGAAAGGCATGTTCTTTTAACAGCTAGTGGGCCATTTCTTGGAGGAGACATGTGTGAACCCAACATTTATTATCAACCACCCAGAGATAATGAGTCCATTGGCAAAGTGGCATAGGTCCCGACCTGGTTTGACAGAAAGGTTTGAGCTCTTTGTTAACAAACATGAGGTATGCACTATTCTTCATATAGGGCCTTCGATACCTGATCTCATTTATGGTTGTCTTACACGGTGAGCTACAAATGTCTTTAGGTGTGCAATGCCTACACAGAGTTGAACGATCCTGTCGTGCAAAGGCAACGGTTTGAGGAACAACTGAAGGTAACTTTTTTAATGCACCCAAGAAATAAATATAACCTTGTTAATTGTGATTCTTGCTGTAACCAGGCCACTCTGTATGTTTTGAACTTGGCAAACACCTAAGTACCTTGTATATTTTCATGTTGATAATTAGACTATGTATGTTTAGGAACTTGAATGTCGTGCATTGGAATTATGGGATACTATGGAGCCTGCATTACTCTAATTTCACTAGTTAAATAACTTCTTGTCTTTATTGTGTTCCAGGATCGTCAATCTGGTGATGATGAAGCTATGGCTTTGGATGAAACATTCTGCACTGCCCTCGAGTATGGACTGCCACCAACAGGTGGTTGGGGTTTGGGAATTGATCGCCTTACAATGATGCTGACAGATTCCCAGAACATCAAGGTTGGGCTCTTTCCATCATTTGTGTTCATGCATGCAGTGCAACACTTTTGACTTGCATCGCCCATCTTTGGATATGCGGAACTCATCTTTGTGATGCATTTTCAGGAAGTTCTCCTGTTCCCGGCCATGAAGCCCCAAGAGTAGCTGTTTGCAAAGATGAAACCCATCAGCTGGTATGTGAGCGCACTTCTTTATCTAGTAACTTCTGTGTGCAACATACAAATGCAAACCCTCTGGGCGTTGCACAAACCCTCTGTGGATAATGGGAAATTGAACTTTTGGTTTATCTCAGGTCTTGTATGACCGAGTCTTGTGGATCATTAGATGTCTTGGGTGTTAACAAAACTAGAGAGAAATAGTGCTCTGATCTCTTGTCGCGACTGAAAATGCAGTAGTACCAGTATACATTTTGGCCTGTTATTACTGTAGCAATGTATCAGTTTGTTGACCTAACTTGCTATGTCTATGCTACTTCTGCAGAAGGTACTTGACAATACAGGGAGTTTTAATTGCACTGGACAGAACATGTGTAGCAGCACTGGAGGTACAAGTCAGCTACTTGTGCGATCGAAGGGTTGTTGAAATTTTGAGCTCTGGATAGGACGAACAGTGAGGCATATGAAGGGAACATTCATCGGAGGAGCCCAAGTGTGCTGCATGTTTGTTTGTTTTTCTGTTTGAAAATTGAAAAAGCAAAATTAGGACTTGGTATTGTTATACACTTCCTCAGATCTCGTCGTAACAGTAACAGTTGCATTGCTTTCTTATTGTATGGAGATGGACAACACCAGATGTAGAGCTGCTGCCTCTTCCTCTTATGCTTGTAGCCAGGGTATTTGTTTTTGAAAATCGGGTTTGCATTTACAATACTGCTTAGAGGACCCTAACAAATAGTAAAATTACAAACATAGATTACAACAGAACGCTGCTGTGTGCAAGTCATCTCGTTGGAGATTCTGTGGGCATGGCTCCAAGCCACCAATAGACATACCGAAAGCAATTTTCTTTATTCTGTTTATTCAATCAAATCAAATCAGCCTATCAACATGTCCACTGCAGTCACATGTGTGGCTTCGTGTGTGAATTTACCAGGAAGCGAAGACCACATGCCTTCGCTATATATATAAAAGATGAGGCAAACTAGGAAGGAGATCCTCTAACATTCTAACAGAAGTCAGAGAGAGACCATGCACGCACGAACATCTTGTTATAGTGCTTGATTTACTCTCTGGCTTTCCTCCGCTGTTGTACACAGATAACCATTGTAGCTTTCCAGTCAGAGGAGCCGGCTCTGTGTAGGTAGAGGATGCTGCACGGTGATACCCTTTTTAAGGATGAGGCACCTCGGTCTTGTAAAATGTCCCTAAAGTGACTCCCGCACCGCTGCTCCCGATGCCTCGCGTTCCCTCATGTTCGTTCTCATCATTCTTTGGGTTTTCTTCTTTTGCCTTTTCCATGCTAGGCGTATGTGATGCTTCTCCAATGTGTATGTGATGCCAGCTCAAGTTTGATTGGCATATATCAGGGAGTGCCAGCCAAATCATTATTCGCACAGGTGAGGTTTGGTGGAGAATTCATCTCGGCATGAGATGAATGCATGCCGACTTGCCAAGAGTCACAGAGTAGTGGTGCTGGTACTTATGTTTGGGGAGCATTGCTACTCACTTGTTGTCCGGTCATATTTGATCTCTATAGTCGAAACATCCAAATTTTGTCCTCAAAATAACACACATCGCGTCTCTCGAACAGTGGCAATAGATTCCACAATTAGCAACCATCAGCACAAAAGATCAAGACAAACATAAACATGTCACATCTTTTTTCATGTAATTAAGGCTGTGACAGATGTGTCCAGCTTCCGTACTGTAAACAGACCCAGCTCCTTGTAAACTGGCTAGATGGTGCTAATCCACGCACATGACGACCAGCAAGGGTAGTCAGCATGAGCACACACAAGTTCATGGATAATGGGCCATCTTTGCTTGGTTTGGAGAATGGAGAGATCAAGAAAGTCAGCACGATGACATACCAGCCGATCAAAGAAAATATATATACAAAGTGTTCGATGGCACCATGGCATAGCTTCGTGGTAGATACTGGCGGAGTTACACCTAAAACTAAGATAGCTTAAGTGATGCCCTCTAGTGGTGACAGATCACATAAGATGAGGAATTGAAAAGGCTATAGCCTCAATTACCTTAGGCCCGTCTCCGTGGTGACAGAGCACACAAGATGCGGCCTCTTTCCATGCACGAATGATAAGCACATTAAGAAGTTTAGCAACTAAGACCCCTAAAACATAGATGCTTAATTTATCTAGCTAAGCTTCCTTAATTTAATCATTTAGCAATTAAATTCTTTCATGCATTGGTGATATTTTTTCATTTAAACATTTTGCCTAGCTTCATAAGTTTGACATTTTTTTCTTTTTGAAGACCATCAAACTCATCTATCTTCTCTTAATTATTTTGTCATATCAAATGTTTTTACCTACATCTTCCGCAAAAAAAGAAAATTGTTTTTACCTACATGACATCCTTAACATATATACACAATGGAGGGCAGGGTCTCACGGCTCCAAGGCCGTTGATCCGTATTCGTACACTTGACGTACACGTGCCAGCACAACACACTGTGCTAGCTCGTGCGGACCGCCAACCCCACTCACTGATGGGCTCTCGCAGTCGCTAGCTAGGATGAAGCGACTCAGTTCCGTCCCTTGTCTCTCAAGTGACTCACCGCGCCGCGTCGCCTCTCCCGATCCCTCACGTTCCCTCGTGTTCTCAGATTTTCTATTTGAATCTTTTCCGTGGTAATGCATATGTGGGTAAGCTGGTGCTCTTTTCCTCTCGTCTCTCGAAATGGTAAGCTGGCGCCCTAAAACATGCATGCTGAAGTCAAAGTACTCCTACCTTAGCCTAGCCGGAAGGGCATCATCCTTTTGTTCAGCAAAACATGGAGGACTTTGCGCTTTTAGCTTTTTGATCGGTTGTAGTACGTGACAAGAATTATGTGCAACGGTGCAAGAGGCTAACCTAAGGCCGCCACTGTGCTGAGAGACCAAGCGTTGTGAATGTGAAGGTCTCTTGCACCGCACAACTCTTGGATATATATGTGTAGCTAGGTTTCCTAGCTAGCGTTCTGTTACGTGCGGTAATATGGAAAGGATGGAACATGTTTAATGCATCTGTACCGTCTTATAGTTGTGGTGGTTTGTTTTAGGGTCGATTACTTGAGTGCGTTCGCTAGACACGATCTCTTACGACATATAGCAGATCGAGCACCGGTAGCTAGGTGTGGTCCGGCAGGGCAGTGAAGACGTACGTGGGCATGCACGCGCCCGAGATAGCCAGAGCTGTAGTACGTGCGCGCGACCGACGTGAACGTCTACGGTAGTACGTACTGTACATGTAACTGTATGTGAGCACGTACGTATGTACGCGCGGGACTGGCTCCGTGCGTGCCTGTACGCAGTGGCTTCGAGACCATGCCCATGCAATTCGTGGCGGTGTATACATCACCATCGCGGTACTACATGTTGATGGAATCAGTCTATATATTGAGAGGAGCTCGTGTAAAGGCACAAGCGAATTGTCTTGACGAATACTCCAACGCTTCTATCGTTGATCCAGCCTGGCCACGTATCATATTTTGTCCATTTATGTTGGTGTCACCAAGACAAACGTATTGTATCCGTCATAGCTCAAGTATGGGACTGTCTGACTTCTACGCTAAGAACGACACTCGTTCGGAAGCGTGTAGATGATGTATCTGTAGACACTAGTAAGTCGGGTTCTTTGGGATCAAAGGGCTCTGCTCTTTTGAAACCTGTGTGGTTCTAACAGAGGTTGTCGATGTCGGAGTATCCCTCTTAAAAGTGTACAAGTGTAAAATTTCACCTCTGTGATCCGGAAGTTTGAGGTCATGTGTGATACCAACAATTTTATGGTGCATTTTCGTTACTTTCAGTTATGTTGTTCCTTGAGCTATTTTTGACGAAATTGGCTCCATCTATTACCACGTTACTTATCCTGCTTCGGATACAGTTATCACGTTGTTGTTGTATTCATATTCTTACATTCTTCTCTTGTTTAGTACTCCCTCCGTAAATTAATATAAGAGCATTTAGAACACTACTTTAGTAATCTAAATGCTCTTATATTGCTTTACAGAGGGAGTAGTGAAGTATCTGCTTGCTGAGTATGATTTATCGTACTCATCCTTGCTTTCTCTGTTTTTTTTTTTCAAATGCAGTCGCTGATTATCGTAAGCATGTCCGGATTACATTGTCATCCAGGAATATTCCTGACCAGCGGGTGGGAAGTGAATAGAGAAGTATTTGTTCAGCTATTTGTAAATGTAAAGATTTGCAAAGTAAATATATATGCTTGTATGATCACTGCTGGTGTATGCCTGCGTAATCACATCTTACGTGACTATAAGCCTCCTAATCTATAGGTGCGCGGTGGCTGTCTCGCCAAGGCCCGATCTCGGGGCATGACAAGTATCATGTTATGTGCAATAATAGGATACATGGATAATATGTTTAACGTGTCTGTATCTTTAATTTGGTTTATTTTACGGTATATTACTTAAGCATTCCATGGCTGCATTCACTAGCTATTCTCGCTTGAGGAGCAGAGCACTGCTTTGCTGTTAGTATAATCGTTAAAAGCTAAAGTTCTGTAGCTTGAAGGAGAGTCTCATGTAACTAAGTCTAAATTTCATGTCATAAGAACTATGTCTGGTTTTAGGTGTCGTGTTTTACTGGAATCGAGGAACCGCCACAACATTTGATGCTTTTCGACGACGATTCCATAGATGAAGAAATATGCGACTTTTAAGTATTTTCGGTGTAATTTCTGTTAGTTTTGCCTGCCTGGATCTGTTTCAACAGGTGGGAAGAGAAGTCCGCCGCCGCCGCCGGCCTCTGCCGACGGCAGCGAAGGGGGAGGGGAAGGGAGGCGACCCGAGGTGAGCAGACGGGGTGGCGGGTCGCGACAGGAGCGGGGGGGGGGGGGGGGGGGGGTAGGCAAAAAATAGTTTGACAAATACTCGCCAGCTGCGAGACGTCTGGCTATCCATATCACATTTTGTGTTCAATTTGGTTTTTCTCTTGTCGATTCTAGTATCGAAGAATAACAAGTTGTCGGGTAAATTCACGGATTTCCTTCAAAATGACGCATCGTTAAGTTTTCTTGACCTTTCTCACAACATACTCTCGTAGTTTGCCAACATGAGTAGATGAGAAAATGTCAAGTCTAGAAGTATCCATACCTTTCAATTCAAACATTCGCGCGCGGTTTGACGAATCACGTTGGAGTTGGCCTTAATAGATGGAACGTTGGAGTAGCTCGCCCAAAAACGGTAAGAAAGCAAACGGCAACAAGATGATTTCCTTTTTACGTGAGCAACAAGATGAAATTGGACAGTAAATAACGTTTCAGGCGAGGCGTCGGTTCAAAAATAAATAAAATGGTTTCAGGCTAGGCGCGCAAGGCGAGTCGTCGGATCCCGTCGCGAGTTTCGATAGCAGCCGTTTGATAACTGAAGAAATGAATACCCTTGTCTGAACTCTGAAGAATGAGACACCCAGCGTAGCCGTCTTCTTCTCCCTGTTTTCCTCTTCTTCCTTTTTAAGACTTCTTCGCATGTTCAAATTTGGCAATCCTGGACTCGAAAGTAGATAAATTTAAAGTTTAGAAAAAAGTATATCAGTTCTAGCTTTCTTAGATCAAATATTTCAGTTGAAAGCTGCGTTCCCGATCGATTTTCATCCGAATCTGGTTGATAGCTGAGACTAATTCCTGTCCTTGGAGTAGCAGCTTCCTGTTTCGGAAGTGATGTGACACCATCTGTCGACGGAGGTCGCCGATATTGACCACTTGTGTGTCGAGTTCCGTCTGCAGACTGCAGACTGCAGAGTCGACATCACCAGAGACTCGTGGCTCCGCGAACGCATCTCGAGTCAGTTGAATTCCATAGCTCTATCTACCACTCCATCCGTTTACAGTAGAGAAGATGAAGATGAAGATGAAATGGCCTGTCAAGAAGACCGATACTATCCAGTTTCATCATATCCACAAAGTCACCGCAGCTGCCATGATCTTGCTCCTGCTCGCCTCCAAACTACCATCGGCCACCTCCGCCGATGCAAAGGGCCGATCAACCTGGGGTTGCGTTGCAGGAGAAAGGGAGGCGCTCCTTTCCTTCAAGGAAAGCCTCATGGACCCTGCTGGCCGTCTCTCCTCATGGCGAGGCCGAGACTGCTGCCGATGGGAGGGGGTCCGGTGCAACGGCAGTACCGGACATGTCGTCAAACTCGATCTCCGCAACACCGCCAAAGATCTTTGGAGTGCTGACTGGATGCTATCGGGCGGTGAGATGAGCTCCTCCATCACCGGGTTGCGATATTTAAGGTACCTTGATCTGAGCTACAATGACTTCAGTGCGACAGGCATACCGATGTTCATCGGTGCTCTCGACAACTTACGGTACCTCAACCTCTCTTGTGCAAATTTTCAGAGGAGAATACCTTCACACATCGGTAATCTCACCAAGTTGCGGTATCTGGATGTTAGTGATGATACTGGTACTCTTTCAACATCCGACCTTTCATGGTTGCGCCGGCTCTTGCTTTTGAGGCATCTCGATGTGAGCGGAGTGTTTGTCAGATCAGCTAGGAATTGGATCGGCCACGCGAACATGTTGCGTAATCTTAAGGTCCTTCGGTTGTCCAGCTGTGGGCTTGACAGCACCATCTCTACTCTATCCCCTTCCAACCTCACACATCTGGAGGTGCTTGATCTGTCAGGCAATGCATTTGGCACTTCGCTCCAACACAACTGGTTCTGGGGTCTCACTAGCCTCAGGGAGCTTCAGCTCTCAGGGTGTGACTGGCAAGCAGGCCCTATTCCTGATGCTCTGGGCAACATGTCCTCCCTTGAGATCATTGATTTAGCTGCCAACTATCAACTAGTCGGGTACATCCCAGCAAACCTGGAAAAGCTGTGCAATTTGCAGGTGCTGAATTTGGACTGGGTGAATATCAACGGGGACCTGACAAAACTCATGGACAGACTACCAAAGTGTTCATGGAGTGCGTTGCGTGAGTTGCACTTGTTACGAGCGAATTTGTCTGGGAAACTGCCAAATTGGATTGGAAATCTGACCAGTCTGAGCCATCTTGACCTATACCAGAACATGCTAGTTGGCCCCGTACCTGCCGGGATTGGAGCACTTGGCAATCTGGCTTCCCTGGACTTCGGCTTGAGCATGCTCAGTGGCGTGCTATCCACAGAACATTTTGCAAGCCTGGTGAGCTTAAAATATCTTGAACTTTCACACAACTCTCTGAAATTGGACCTAAACAGCAGCTGGGTTCCACCATTTAGATTGGATAGAGGATACTTCAGATCATGTGACTTGGGTCCTCAATTCCCGAAGTGGCTAAGATGGCAAGCTGGAATAACTGACCTTGATATTTCGAACACAAGCATAAGTGATGTCTTGCCTGAATGGTTCTGGACTGTTTCTTCTCATGCTTCAAGTTTGTACTTGTCAAGGAATCAACTGAGTGGGGCTTTTCCGGCAAAGCTGGATCTAGTATCAGTTGAAGTAATGGATCTCTCTAAAAATTCCCTGTCAGGGAAGCTCCCAGCAAATCTCACAGCTCCGGTACTCAGTAAGTTGTATCTTTCCAGCAATCATATTGAAGGTACCATCCCACCATATGTGTGTCAATTGAATGGTTTGTTGGAACTGGATCTGTCCAGCAATCAACTGACAGGAGATTTTCCAAGATGCCCAGAAAATATTACATGGAGATCCATTGGTCCCGATTTCACATATTGTGTTCAATTCGGTTGTTCCTTGTCGATTCTAGACTTGAAGAATAACAAGTTGTCGGGTAAATTCCCAGATTTCCTCCAAAATTCCGCAGGGTTAAATTTTCTTGACCTTTCGCGTAACTTATTCTCTGGTAGTTTGCCAACATGGCTAGATGGAAAAACGCCAAACCTAGAGGTGTTGGATCTGCGGTCAAACATGTTTTGTGGTCACCTTCCTAAGCACTTCACAAATCTGTCCAGACTTTATTACTTGGATGTGGCACATAACAACATATCAGGAAGGATACCTTCCTCTCTTGCGAGAATGAAAGCTATGACAGGTGAATCCGAAGGAAGCAAAAATAATTACAGCGACAACAGCATAATGACCGTCACGAAAGATCAGGAGCGTGAATACACGCTTGATTTCACAAACCCGATTGTGCTGATTGACCTGTCATGTAACATTTTAACTGGACATATTCCGGAGAAACTTTCTTTTCTTAAGGGACTTCAGACGCTGAATCTCTCTGGCAACCAGCTAGATGGAACAATCGTGGATGGTATCGGCGCCTTAAGGAAATTGGAATCTCTTGACCTGTCTTACAACAGTTTGGCCGGCGAAATCCCGTCAGGTTTATCTCACCTCACATTCCTGAGCTGGCTGAACTTGTCCTACAATGGTCTATCAGGAAGAATCCCCTCGGGGAAGCAGCTACAGACACTCAACTATCCGTATATATACGTCGGCAACCATGGGCTCTGTGGGCCTCCTCTACTCAACAATTGTTCAAATGGAGCAAACCCAAGTGCCCATGGAGAACACGAATATGCATCATCATTCAGTGATGCAACGTCTTTGTTCCTTGGCATAAGCATGGGGTATGTGGTGGGCCTGTGGACAGTGTTTTGCATCCTTCTGCTCAGCAGAACTTGGAGGGCTGCGTGGTTTCGGCTTTTTGATCAGTTGTGTGACAAGAGCTATTTGCAAGTGGTCGTTATGAAGGCCGCCATGGTAAGGAACTTCAGAGACGAGGCACTGTGAAGGTTTTTTGGCACTTCACAGCCCTTTGATATATGGTAATTTATGACTTCTGAAGTGTTATGTTGTGCGTAATGTGTCTGTATCTTCAATGTGTAATCCCTTCTTAAGTATTACTCCATGGAGTAATAATATGATGAGGATCATGATAAATGCCACACATATGGCATGAAGCAATTGCGTCTTGACTTATTTTTATGGCACGTTTAGTTATCCCTTCGGTTGTGAAGGTATGACAACTTTCTGTTTGGATGATAGTTTTCTTTTGAATTTGTTTTTTTGGGCAAATTTTAGCTTAAAATCGTCGGGACGGTGTTACTTTATGCCACACGTGTGACCCTTATCATTTGGGTCTGATAAAGAGAGACCATGTTTATTGTGTTTGTATCTTCAGTGTGGTTTGTTTAATGATGGTTTCATTTTGTGAAGAAGTATGCGACTTTTAGGTACTATATCAATGTAATTTCTATTAGTTTTGCCTAAATGAATCTGTTTTTTCATGTCCGGTTTTTGCTTAAAACAAATGAAGGAACAATCATTCATCAACTTTCCCCATATCTACAGTTCTGTACGTGGAAGGAGAGTCTCATGTAACTAAGTCTAAATTTCATGTCATAAGAACTATGTCTGGTTTTATATGTCGTGTTTTATTGGAAGCGAGGAACCACCACAGCAGTTGGTGCTTTTTGACGGCGGTTCCGTGTATGAAGAAGTATGCGACTTTTATGTACTTCTGGTGTAATTTCTATTAGTTTTGCCTGCGTGAATATGTTTTTTCATGTCTGATTTTTTGCTTAAAACAAATGAAGGAACAATCATTCACCAACTTTTCCCATATCTACAGTAAACTTGCTGTGTCTATATATCTGTTCTGTCCTAGTTCTCATGTAACTAAGTTTTCCCACCTGAATATATTACCACTCAAAGAAGGTACATGTGAAGAATTACACCAACGAGACATAGAGAGGGAATGCTAGCTGACAGAAAGCTTAGCCAATGCCTAGCATAATCTCTAAGCTCCAGATTTTTAAAACGAAATATCCAAAGGGAGAAATCAGCAACAATGTTCCTCAGGGTGATTCTAGCAGGAAGATCTTCAGACCTGAATACGGTGGCATTCCTGGAGTCCCAAATTTTCCACAAGATAGTCAACGCTACAGAGGGCCAGATATTGGGGTTCAGTCCTGTAGGAGAAGCAGCTTATTGGATATCCATCAAAGAGTTTGGTGGAACGAGGCTGATGAGCTGTCAGGCTTGAATAGCATGGGAGCAGAAGCAGGAGAGGTGTGCGGCATCCTCGCACGGATCCTGACATCGTGGGCAAGCCGCGGATGGAACAATAGTCTTGTGTGCTAGGTTTGCTTTGGTGTTTAACCTATCTCGAAACAGAAACATTAATGGGCACCGATGAGGACCAAATAAAGCTATGGTGCAGGTCAAAACAATCTTCAGCAGAGATAGTATTGTAAGCGTTTCTGGCTGAAAATGGCAGTCCATGTGTGAGCAATCTCTCATCCGGCCAATCTGAGGGGCGAAAATCCTACAACAACAACAATACACACTCCAGATCTCGAGATGCAGCATTAGTAAGGCGATCCCTTAGGTTAGATAATAAGCTGGTTTGGAAAATAGTCGCCACAGAAAGCTTGTCATTTATGGAGTGTGAGAACAGGTAGGGGAAGGCTACCTTTAATGGCAAGTTGAGTAACCATTTGTCAAGCCAGAAGAACGTAGCTTGACCATTATAAGTGATCACAAAGAAGTGACTGATAAGAGTGTATATGTTTTGGTTAACCACCTTCCAGAGAAAGGATGGTCTTGCAGTGTTTGCCAGAATGTTTTCGGAGTATCTTTGTTTGTAGCAGTGCGCCTAGGGAAAATCTGGGTCCTCAAGTAGTTTCTTGTCAATTCCAGTATCGAAGAATAACAAAGTCGTCAGTTAAGTTCCCAGATTTCCTCCAAAATGCCGCAGGGTTAAAAGTTTTCTTTACCTTTCTCGCAACAAACTCTGGTAGTTTGCCCACATGGGTAGATGAGAAAATGCCAAGTCTAAATGTCGGTTCTGCCATCAATCATGTTTTGATCACCTTCCCAAACAGTACACAAATCTTTGCAGACTCCATTACTTGGATGTTGCACATAACAACAATATCAGGAGGCATGCAAAGAATGGACGTTTGGCTCCCGGGCTCCATGGAGGCCTTTTTTTGAAAATAATTCAAAATTTAAATTTTTCGGTTTTAAAAAATCTAAAAAAAATTATGCAAGTAAACAAGGATGTTATGTGTATGTGTTTAAAATTTTAGGATGAAAAATATTGAAATGCAATCTATACAAAAAAAACAAATTCATGACCTGAAAGGATGAATAATATCATGTGTTAAAAACCTTCAAATTTGTCTTCTTTGCACAGCCCTCAGTTCAACGTATTTTGCTGTTGAAATTTACACACATGTGTATTACGCCCTAATTTCTTAAAATTTTCAGATTTTTTAAAAATATAAAAAATATGAATTTTCATAAAATTTGAATTTCAAATTTAAAGGCCTCCATGCAGGCCGAGCTCCAAAAGAAATTTCCGGAGGCATGCATACCTTCCTCTCTGGCACTGGCAAGACTGAAAGCTATGACAGGCGAATCTGTTGGGATCAAAAATGATTTCAGCGTAATAAGTCTTTTTGGTCAGTTGTGTGACGAAGGGCTATGTGCAAATGGCTGTTATTAAGGCTGCCATCGGTGAGAAACTTGAGAGGCCCTGCCGGTATTGTGAAGGTTTTCATGCACTGCACATCTTTATGGGTTTACTGAAGTGTTGTTGTGTTCAGTGTAACAATATGATTGGCAGAAGGCGTTTAGTGCCGCCGTATCTTCACTTGGTTTATTTCAGAGGACGGTGAATTACTTATGCATTCCATCCATGGCAGCTGTTAGCACCAACTGTTAAAAGAGAAGTCAAGTTGTGGCGTCGCGGCCGGTTATCGTCTGTCCTGTTCGGATTCAGCAGTCAGCATAAAGCGGACCATTTGACTGGATAGCTTAAGCTACCACCGTCACCGTGGCTTAATTCCATGATAGCGTAGCGTACCTACCACTGTGGCTCCATCTCCATCGCCCACCCACTCACTCACGCCCTGCCACATACGCCCTGCCACATACACCTTCTTATCGTCTTGTCGCCAAGCTTTGGCAAGAGGGTTCGTTCGTGGCCTGGCCGGGAGCACACGCACGTATCTGTTTTGGCGCCCCACGCCAGGCGCTCGAGCACGCCAGCGCAGCCGAGCACGGACGCAGCACCGGCAGACGGTTTACAAAAGGAAAATGTTTAATTTAAACCTTGAATTTGTATTGGGCGGGCGGAATGAAACCTGAAGCCGAAATTTCGGTCGATTGCACCCTGACTACACAATCCCGGTCTAAATCGAACCCTGACATCGTGTCAATTGGGATTCGTCTGGTGGGCCGCCCCGTTTCAAAATTTGTTCAGAATTTCATATATTAAAAAAATGTTCCTGCTGCCGAAAATTGTTCAGAAATTCAGAAAATGCCCGCAATTATAATTTTTTGTTCGGAATATCAGGAAATTTTCCATGTTTAAAATGTGTTTTCAAAAATTTGACAAATGTTGTCGGTTTCAAATTTGGTTCAGAATTTCATAATTCATACATATTTAAAAAAAAATTCATGTTGCAAAAAATTATTCAGAAATTGAGAAAATGTCCGCAGATATAATTTTTTGTTTGGAATATCAGGAAATGTTCCATTTTTTAAATGTGTTTTCAAAAATTTGACAAATGTTCTCGGTTTCAAATTTTGTTCAGAATTTCATAATTCGTACATATTTAAAAAAATATTCATGTTGCAGAAAATTGTTCAGAAATTGAGAAAATGTCCGCAGTTATAATTTTTTGTTCGGAATATCAGGAAATGTTCCATTTTTCGAATATGTTCTCAAAAATACAAAATATGTTCCCGATTTCAGTTTTTTTCTTCAGAATTTCAATATTTGCACACATATTAACAAAAATGTTCCTATCGCCGAAAATTGTTCACAAGTTCAGTTAAGTTTGCACAACCGGTCCATTTGTATTTTTTTATCTTTTAAAATATATATTTTTTGTTAAAGGAAATACCTATTGGAGGCAAAGAACATCGCACATACGGGAACTCCGGAGAGCTGGCAAAGCGACCATACTCGCAAGAACTGTTAAGATTTACAATTCCTTTTCTTTAACCAAGCCAACAAGAACGCATCTCTGGGTCGTAGGAGGCCATCACCTGGCTGAAGACATGAGGAGCTAAAAAAGAAGGAAGAACGCTGGAGGCGAGCCGATCGCTGGCCGTTCGTCTGCTCCAGACCACGAGTGCGAGCTGCCAATGCGTCTCAATATATTTGTACGTTTCTAAAAATTTAGGAAAACAATCAAATGCCTAATATTGTTCTGAAAACCAATTTTTTTTCGGAATTCCTGTTTGTTTTACTACACGCAAGAAATATTGAAATCCGAAACATTTTTTAACCTGTGAACATTTTTTGAAAACAGCAATGCTTTCCAAAATTCCAAAAAAATAAAATACAAACATAATCTGAAGTAATTATGCGCTCGCCACCGAGCTGTGCCAAGGGGGGTTTGCGTCGCGACGCGGGAGCACACGCACATGCCAGCGCGGCCAGGCGCGCGGACGAGACGACCGAGCGATAATTGCGAGGGGCGGCGTCGACGTCGACGTGCGCCCTTGCCCGTGGACGCCGTGCGTACGTGCGCCGCGAGGACGACCGATGGGTGGGTGGGCTCCGCGGCGCCGGCAGCGTGGCGGCCGCGCATTGACGCGCGCGTGTGGGCGTGCCGGTTCGGCGAGCGACCGCGGGCCGGCAGCGCAGTGAAGACCCGAACTACCCAGAGCTGCGTGCGGTCGACGTGAATGTCTGTCTGCCCACCTGCGCAGTACGTGTCAACGTATGTGACTCGTTCCGTGCGTGCGTGCGTGCGTCCGTGCCCGGCGGGAGGGCCACTCAGCACGTACGTGTACGCGGGCTTGGTGCCCGTGGCCAAGGAACTCGTCGCGGTCGACGCACAGCACGGCGCGCGCTACTGCGGCTGTATGCATCACCATCGTGGTGCATGGAGAACAGTTCTGGTGTGCCGTCCCGTCCCGTCCGTACGACCCAGGAATCGACATGTTTGTGCCTCGGCGCAACACAAGTGTGTCTCTGTGTGTGTGGATGGATGCTGCTTGTTTTCATGCTACGCTTTCTTAGACCAGTGCTGGCGGTCTCCACTTGCGATCAATTTCTTCGCCACGTTTCTTTAGCATGCCACCCTTCGCTAGAGCAGTAGAGCTAAGGTACTCACCAACTAACCACCCGGATGCAAAACGAGGCTAGTTTAGAAGGCTATAAGCTTTCTGTGGTTGAACGAGCCTATCAAAATTTAAGTTCTAAACTTAACAATGATGTTTACAATTTTTCTAGTTCCTTGGTAATATATACATGAGTTCCTTCAAGTTCTTCGCTGCTAGAAGGGCGCTTTGCCGCACTGCTTGGGTTGTACATGTTTTATTTTCACATGTTTTTTTTTTTAAGTTGTGAAAATTGATAACGTGTTCTTTAGTTTGGCGTGTGGAGAATACAATGAAGTGTGTTTTTATCACATATGCTATTTTTATCAACAGATTTTGCGGAATTATGGTTACGTATGCATGTATCAATTTATGGTCAGGGATTATGGAAGAGTGGACCAAAGGTGAAAATCGAAAAAGTGATTGGTGGAAGAATGTTTGGTATGACCAATCCGTAGCAAACTTTTCATGAGTGTCGTTCTTTTATTTGTGGTGCTTGGGTGAATTTTTTTGACCATACAATTGAAGAGTGTCTTTTAATTAATATAAATAAATGAGAAATTTACTTACGTTGTTGGACGCATGTATTATGCTGGTGCTAAATGTGTCATGGGAGACACTTCCTCTTGTCAACCAAGGCCACACCACCCATTCATCTAGAAATCCCACCACGAAGCCCGGATCAACAACCCAATCAATTGTGTATCCAATCCAAATTAAAGACCTTAGTTGAATGTAGGGGCTTTAAAATGAAGGAGCTTAACGAAGTTAGAGATTTCATTGTCACAACCAAAGATTGACCGAGTGAAAATCAAGGCATTAGAATTGTATACCTCAATTGAAGGGGAAAGCTCTAAAATTATGAAGCATAGCGTATTAAAAAATGCATGAGGAAGCTCCTTGTGAAATTGTTGACTCGGTCAAAATTGGATGACCCAATTGTAAATTAAAGATCTCAAATGGTAGTGAGGCCTTACAAATTGGGGAGCTTGGCGTTTTCGAGGATAATGAGGCTTTGATGATGTCGTAAGCAACACACTCGCTTGAATAGATGAACCTTGATGCATGCTTGTTTATTACAAGTTCTCTCTCACACATGGTGGTGCGCGCACGTACAAAGTAAAATGTACCCCGCCATGTTTTATTCTGCCATGAAATAGGGGCCAGGAGTACGGAAGTATCACACTAAGACAATGGACTTTGATCTTCTTTCGCTCCTAGCTTAGTGAGCACTGAGTATAATCAGACAATTATGTTGTTGCATTTGCGAGAACCTTATTTCCTTCACCACCCGTCGCCACAGCCTTATCTCCTCCTACACCGCGCTTCGTCAACCTCGGTTGTCTCCTAAGCTTTGCCCAACTCCCGTCCGTCATCGGGGTCTTCAATTCGTCTGAGTTGGACCAGAAGTAATGAAGCATGCGCGGTGGTGGGGAGCCCCATGGCCGGAACCCCCGGCACCGGTATGACGCATACATGGACAAATCGAGACAGGGAAGGGCTGGATTTGGAGTTGCGCATGTGGCTCATGACGGCGTACTCGTAGGATGGGAGTAGAGAGCTAAATCTTCCTGGCGCAAAGAAAAAAATAGTAGAGGGCTCTTCATATTTTGCTGTCCCTGTTCCCTTCAAGGCAAGTGGACGTTTTTAGAACGACCTTTACAAATTTTAGGATAGATGTCCAATTAGAGAATCTGTTAGGCCTCGTTTGGTAGAAGTGGATCGGAGAGGTTTGGGAAGGAGGGGATTTGGTGAATCCCTTTCTTCCACCCAATCCTCTCAAATTTCCGGGGTTTTGCTTCCACCAGTGTCTCGAGGAGGATCTTAAAACACATGGATAGGAAGGGATTGAAGGGGAACGGAGGGGATTCGGCTAAGCAAACCCCTCTTACCAAATGGGCGTCTGAGGTTCCGTGGGATTTCTGACCCTTCCGGGGATTTTCCTCTCGAAACCTCCTGAATCCCTCCGTGCCAAACGAGGCCTTAGAGTGGGTAAAAACTTTAAGCCGGTGGTTTCTAAAGGATGAAGGGGTTTTAAGAAATCTGTTAGAATTAATCTTACTGGTTCTATTTATCCGGGTCATGTTTTGACCGTTGATGAGACATATAAAGGACGTCAAGGATGCAGTTGTTCGAAACTTTGAGGAGTTCAGTTAATTTTATGCTCTATAGTTATTTCATGCTCCACAACAAAAGTATGGGTAAGAAGTGAGCATGGCTCACTTCGTTAGGGAAGTGGATATGCTACCTCCTTGCAAAATGGCTCACTTCGTTAGGGAAGTGGGTGTGCTCCATCCCTTCCAAAATATGTGTCCTGGTTTTAGTTGAGAAACCACGACAAATATTTTAGAACAGAGGTGTACAAACTAGCCGTTTGGGTTTAAAAAACTGGTTGAAAGTTTAAAACTGTGGTTGAAGGTTCACACAGAGCAATTGAAACACAATTGAATGAGGGGGAAAAATACTGAAAACCCAAGCGGACTCGTGGCCTGGCCTACGCGCGCGCGTCGCGACACAGGAGCACACGCACATGCCTTGGCGCCGCGTGCGCGCTCCACGCCAGGAGCCAGAGCGGACGGGACGACCGAGCGGTAACTGCGAGGGCCCCGACGGCGGCGGCCGCTGGTGTCGCGCGACGACGCCGGACGCGGCCGGAGACCATGCAAGCGTCGACCGTACGCGATGCGGATTGATGGCGCGGCGCTTGCGGGTGCTCCGGCAACGTCGCGGCCGCGCATTCACGCGGGCATGTGGGCGTGTCTGCTAGCTGTGACCCCGTGCGGCCGCGGCCCGCCCAGACAGCGGAGTGAAGGCGGCGAACGCACGCGCGCGGGCTGTACGTGCGACATGGGTGGATGGTGACCGTGGACGGGCGGATGGCTGCGTGCGCGCGTAGTAGTTTCGTGCGGGGCGGGCAAGAGGGGAGAGGACCACGCCCGTCTCGTCTGTATGCGTACGCTGGCTCCATCTCCCGTGCCCATGGGATTCGTCGCCATCGATGGTCGATGCCACGACTGGCGCTGCGGTGTCATCGTACCTGCAGGACACTGGGTGTCTTCTTGTAGTTGGTGCTAAAAAAAGTAGTTTTTTTTTTTTTGATTCACAAGGGATTGTTTAGGGCTTCTTCGGTTAAACCTCTCTTGAAAGGATTGAAAAGATTTGAAGAGGATTTAGGCAAATTTTTACTTATAAAGAATTTAATCCTCTCCAATCCCTTTCAAACTCCTTGCAACGGAATAAGCCCTTAGGGAGGAAGGGGGAAAGAGAAACCATAAATGTAACGATGCAAGTAGTTTATCGTAGATTATTTCTTTGAAACGGAGCCATAAGGTATGTCCCATCCATTAAATAAAAAGAGATTAGAGTTTTATAAATTACCCACAATTACAAAAAATTACTCAGGTAAGATAATATGCCTAGCTTCTTTGTGCCCACGGTAACTCGTAATTTGTCCTCCTCTAAGATGATACGTAGTTGGGTAGTTTTACTCCCCTCGTTTAATAATGTGGCGCACATAGATTTGAAAAAATAAAATCAAACATCACAAACTTTGACTGAAGAAAAATATTTACATCTAAAATATCAAACATATATCATTAGATTCATCTTAAGTTGTAGTTTTATATTTTATATATTTGATATTGTAGATATAAATAGTTTTTCCTATAAACTTGGTCTAAGTACGCAAAATTTGATTTGTAAAAAATCCATACGCACTAATGAAATTATCCACATTTACGGCATGACAACCACTCACGCAAGATAATATGCCCTGACTTCTTCGCACACGTGGTAACCCATAGTTTGGCCTTCGCTAAGATGATATGTAGTAGAGTAGGCGGTATCACGCTCTTGTCATGGAAGACCGTAGCATTCCTGTCGGTCCAGATTGTCTACAGAACAAGCATGATTAAGAAGGCCATAGCATGTCTATTTGGTTCTGGTAAATTATGAATGTTGGGTCAGAACACACTTCTACAAATGCCCTAACAAACTAACACACTTCTACAAGCGCCCTAACAAATTGAACTGAACATTCCCTTGCCGTCGGTTCAGGCGTTTAGATTACAACAAAATTAGGCAACACAACATAAGTATTAGTATTGCTATATCTATTTATCCTCTATAAGACCAAGCTTCCTAATTTTGAAGGGCTCATAATTTTTAAGACCTCACATTTAATAGAGGTGCATATAGTTTTTTAGGAAGCTTAGTGTTATAGAGGATAAATTTAGAGAGTCGAGCATCCTAAACTTTGACCAAGTTTGTAAAAAACATTTACATCTAGGATGCCAAATATATCTAGTTCGATTCGATATAAGATGTAGTTTCATATTTTACAATTTCAGTAGTGTAGATATAAATAATTTTTTGTATAAACTTGGTCAAATTTGCAAAGTTTAACTTTTCAAAAAATCTGTATGCACTAATTATGTAATGGAGGGAGTACTATACACTATACTTTCTAATTTAAAGGCCTTATAATTAATCGATGTCTTCAATTTAAAATTAAGTTTCTCAATTTTGACCGGGTCAACAATTTCTCAAGGATCACTCTCGTTTAATTATTCTAATTTACTGTGTTTCCAAATTTTGAAACTCTTCAATTCGATTGATGTATTTAATTTTGGATTTGGTTTATGATTTTGAACTAGCCAATGATATTACAAATTAATTTGCAGCAACCAGCCTACAAAAACATATCAATCATGCGCACCCTCATATCACCTAGAAGAAGAAGAAAAAACGCCATCATGTGATACTATAGCACCAATATAGTACATGCATCTATCGTGATAGAAATTTCCTCACATAAATATGGATTTGTTAACGGATAAACACAAAATCACACCCAGAAGCACCCACCCAATCATCTTATTATAAAGAAATAAAACACACTCATCATCTCATCGCCCCGCCAAACTAAATACTACATCAACTCCGAAATATAATGGGCATTAATTTTTTTGAAAGTCAAATTATTTTAACTTTGATTAAGTTCAGAGCCAAAAATATCAACATCGACAACATTAAATAAAAATGGAAATACATTTTATGATGAATCTAATTATACCAAATTAATATTATGGATTTCTATACATTTCGGTACAAATTTGATCAAACTTCAAAAGGTTTGACTTTTAAAAAGGTAACGCACATTATATTTTGAAACAAAGTGGGTAATTTTTTAAGAAACCCAACAACACTAACGGCCCAACAAAGCGCGCCCAACCCTTCCACTAAATACACTATGCTCCCTAACTTTAGAGCTCTCTCATTCAATTGAGGTGTTCAATTTCGGATTTGGTCCATGATTTTGACTGCTCAACAATTTTGAACGAGATTATTTTAAATTTGGTTCATTGTTCTTATCAAATTGAGGTGTTTTATTTTTGGCTTCACAATTTCACTTGGGTCAACGATTTTAATCGAGGTGTCCAATTTTGAATTTGGTACATAGTTTTGGTCAAGTCAATGGTTATATAGCAAATTTTGGTCAATAACCAGCCTATAGGAACACATTAGTCCCGCGCCCTATCATCATATCGCAAAAAAGAATCATCAACATGTGGCATTGTAGAACAAATATATTACATGTGGTCACAAGCCCAAAAACAATTCTCATATATACATGTGGGTTGAAATTTTCTCACATACATGTGGGTTGATTAGCATATAACATATAATGACATATCAAGAAGGGACCTAACAAAATATCGCAATATGATGAAAAAATGTACACCATCATCCCCGGTACCGATGGAGCTGTAGTGTGTGGTACGGACGCGAAGGTGGCGTCGACGAGTGTCAAATTTGGACAATCCAGCATTGGCCAAAATTCCCCTTCTCTTTGCATTACCATTTCCCACCGACTATACTACCCCCACACCTTGCATATCGCTCCTACAACCTCACATCCCCAGCAATACGCGAGAGATATGATGGTAAGTGTCTCGTTCCACCCGTCCGTTCCTTGATCGTTAAGCTCTTCTAATTCCCGTTCCGAATTATCTAATCTTGAGCATTACAAGTGTGTTAGGTTGTCAATTTTAATTTAATTTCTCATTTGGTCAATGGATTGCTCACTTAAAATTACATAGGTTTATGTCACTAGTTGTATCTCCCTTTAGTTAAGCTCCACCGCTCGTTTTATGAGTTGTGTTCGCCCTCGATTTTATCTATTTGTTTTTCGTATTTTGTCAATTTGTGTTACTGTTTTTGAAATTGCTACTCCTTGGTTGGTTGCCTGATGGCTTAAAATTATATAAGGTTTGTGCTATTAATTGCTTTGTCTTAAGCTCCACGTTCATGAGGTGGCACGATGTGTGTTGTTTATCGATCCTATAGTTGATGTTTCTAGTCACAATTTTTTGTTGATATTGCTCTCTCTATATCGTTAAAGTATATAGCATTCCGTGGTGATGTATCGATTTCATCTATTCATTTGGTTTTATATCCAAAAATTGAGATTTCTCCATTTAGACGCCCACCTGAATCTAGTTCTATTCTTTTTAGCCGAAATTTTTAGGCCACAACCTATTTCGGATTTTTTTATATATATTAGAGACTTAAAAACCCTCCGAATGGATCCTTTTTTAAGTATTTCTAAGTTATGCATAATACACATGAAAAACCCATACATCCCTCATGTTTAGGTCTCCTCATTTTTTCCCATATCATCTTCATAACCACGCACAAAAAATCTTAATAAGTTAAAACAACTTTTTACAAAGTGAAGTTCGAAATTTAAAAATTGCCATAGCGTTCAACGGAGGAGCTAAGATAACTAACCTGATCAAAATATAACAACAATTTTGGAAGGAGAACATTTAATATTTGCACTAAACTTTTATATTCATGTATTACTATTTTTGATAACTTGTTTATGGTAAATAATTAGGTGATAATGTTCCTAAATATTAATAGTAGCCATGCCATATTTGTAATATTATCATTAAAAATGTTATTGTGTTGTGCTAAATTTGGTGACATTTGTAATACAATTATGTTATATTTTCCCTTTTGTACATTGTATCTTAAAATATGCTTAAACTCACCCCCTCCCAAAATGTGAGAAAAATAAAAACACAACATGCTTTTGTGGGTTAATTTGTGATACCCCCCTTAATAAAGTTTATTATCTTAGTGTGTATCCCTAAATATCTTCGTAAATATCCGTAAAGTGTATGCTCTTGGGAAAATCTAATAGTGGTTTCTGGTTTATAACTAATTATACATAAATAATTAAATTTTGGGTATACAATATGTTTATAGTAGCTTGACACTGAATCATTAGCTATATTATCCCTTTTGGGGTCATATATGTCTCACATGTTACACATTCCTTGATATATGTTCATGGAATAGCCCATCTAATCCTACGTGGAATCCACATGTCTAGTCAACATAAATCAAACATAATAAGCAAAAGTCCAAGCAAATCACCACGTCAACAAATCAAAAGAAGAGAAGGCAATAAAAGGCAAAGTCAAAGATGGATACAAGGCTTCAATAATGCAATCGGGGGAGTCATCCCTCTTTCAAAAATAAATAGATACAAGAAGCAAACAAGCCCAAGTCTAGAAAAAGCTCAAATACCCCACGCACATTAAAGAATGCATGAGAAGGAGTGGCTCAACATATATATAGAGAGAGGGCAGAGGGAGGGGGGAGGGAGTGAAAGCACAACTTATCTTTAAGATGGTTTTGGTAATTAATAACAACATATGTGTTATTGATCTAATGATTCTATCTAGTATATTTTTGGAAAAGTTATTGATCTAATGATTCTATCTAGTATATTTTTGGAAAAGTTCAGTGATGCATTGGCTAAGGATTGTAAGGAGAACCCCTAGATGCAAGGAACATCTATTGGCAAGAAGCTTGAAGACTATGATGAAATCACATTTGAGTTCATAAGAAAGCCAATACTATTAAAAAGGATGAGGTGACTATGATGATCTGGTTGCTCAAGTGCTTAGATATTAGCCACCAAAAGTACTCATGAATTCCTCCCACATATATTCTGTTAAAATCATAAATGTCCAAATTCGGTGCCACCAACCATCCATTCGGCCCAACCGAGTTTTGCATCACACAGATCCCATGTCAAACCCTAGAGTCTCGGTACCATCAAGTGTCATTACGCTGCAACCGAAATTAGTGCCCCCGACTCTGTTAACCTGCTTCTTAAAATCGGAATTTCCTAGTTTTGAGAATCGGTCTCACTGAGTTGTGGAAATTGACTAGGACAACCAAAATTGGTACCACCGAGATTCATATATCGGTCTCGCTGAAAAGACAAAAGTTGCCACATTTCGCACTAGTCGGTGCCACCGAGTTTTACTTCGGTTTCACTGAGGTATGCAATGATGTTGTAATGGTTGGATTCTTGGAGATGCCTATATATACCCTCCACCACCTCTTATTTGCACAGGAAGCACTCAAAAGACCCAACACTTGCCATATCCATTTTTCTGAGGGAGAGTCACGTACTCATGTGTTGAGATCAAGATATTCTATTTCTACCATATGAATCTTGATTTCTAGCCTCCCCAAGTTGCTTTCTGATACGTCTCCAACGTATCTATAATTTTTTATGGTTCCATGCTATTATCTTGTCAACTTTGGATGTTTTATATGCATGCATATGCTATTTTATATCTTTTTTGGGACTAACCTATTAACTCAGTGCCAAGTGCCAGTTTCTGTTTTTTCCGTGTTTTTGGCCCATTTTCAGACGAAGTCCAAATGGAATGAAACTTTACGATGATTTTTTTGGACCAAAAGAGACCCCCGAAGCTTTGGAAAAAGGCCAGAAGAGCCACGAGGGAGTCACAAGCCCTCACGCCGCCGCCACCCCCCTAGGTGGCGCAGGGTAGGCTTGTGACCTCCTCGTGGGCCCAACCGACGTAATTCCACCGCCATAAATTCCTATAAATTCAGAAACCCCCAAAAAGAAACCTAGATCGGGAGTTCCGCCGCCGCAAGCCTCTGTAGCCACCAAAACCAATCTGGAGCCCGTTCCGGCACCCTACCGGAGGGGGAATCCATCTTAAGTGGCCATCTTCATCATCCCGGCGATCTCTATGACGAGGAGGGAGTAGTTCTCCCTCGAGGCTGAGGGTATGTACAAGTAGCTATGTGTTTGATCTCTCTCTCTCTCGTGTTCTTGAGATGTCTTGATCTCGATGTACCATGGGCTTTGCTACTATAGTTGGATCTTATGATGTTCTTCCCCCTCTCCCTCTTCTGCTCTGATCAACTTGCGGGTTTGTGACAATTGGGAACCTATGCATATGGGTTGGCACATGTGGATTCATGTGAGTACTTGATGTATGTTTTGGTGATCAACTTGCGGGTTCGTGACATTGGGAACCTATGCACAGGGGTTGGCACACGTTTTGACTCTCTGGTAGAAACTTTGGGGCAATCTTCGAAGTTCTATGTGTTGGTTGAATAGATGATTCTGAGATTGTTTGATGCATATCGTATAATCATGCCCACGGATACTTGAGGTGACAATGGAGTATCTAGGTGACATTAGGGTCTTGGTTGATATGTATCTTAAGGTGTTATTCTAGTACGAACTCTATGATGGATCGAACTGAAAGAATAGCTTCGTGTTATTTTACTACGGACTCTTGAATAGATCGATCAGAAAGAATAACTTTGTGGTGGTTTCGTACCAGACAATAATATCTTCGTTTGTTCCCGGCTATTAGTGACTTTGGAGTGACTCTTTGTTGCATGTTGAGGGCTAATTATATGATCCAATTATGTTATCATTGTTGAGAGAACTTCACTAGTGAAAGTATGAACCTTAGGCCTTGTTTCCACGCATTCCAATACCGTTCATGCTCACTTTTGTTACTAGTTACCTTGCTGTTTTGTAATTTCAGATTACAGAAACCTATATCTACCATCCATATTGCACTTGTTTCACCATCTCTTCGCCAAGCTAGTGCACCTATACAACTTACCATTGTATTGGGTGTGTTGGGGACACAAGAGACTTTTTGTTATTTGGTTGCAGTGTTGCTTGAGAGAGACCATATTCATCCTACGCCTCCCGCGGATTGATAAACCTTAGGTCACCCACTTGAGGGAAAATTGCTACTGTCCTACAACCCCCTGCACTTGGAGGCCCAACAACGTCTACAAGGAGAAGGTTGCGTAGTAGACATCAAGCTCTTTTCTCGCGCCGTTGCCGGTGAGGTTAGCGCTTGAAGGTTTATCTTTAGATCTTGCAATCGAATCTTTTTGTTTATTGTTCTTTCGCTAGAAAACTACAAAAAAATGGAATTGAGGATGCCTCATATGCTCCATCTTTTCAATGTCTTTCGTGAGCATGATGGGAAGGAAAATTGTGCTCAAGTGCTGAAAGAAGAATTACATAGAATGCTTGGCATAGAATATGTGAATGATGAGCCTGATTGCAATGTTCTTGGCATGAATTCTTTGAATACCCATGATGCTAATGATATGCAAAGCCACAAGCTTGGGGATGCTATATTTGATAATGATGATCTTTTTAGTTCTTCCACTTTGAATGATCAAAATCATTTTGATGAAAGCATGCCCCCTATCTATGATGATTATTGTGAGGATACCTATGCTTTAAAGAAGAGGAATGAAAAAACTTGTCATACTCTCGAAACCCCTTTGCTAAACCTTGCTTTTTCATTGTGAACACAATTTGTAGTGCTCAAGTCTTTTACGATACTCCCACTACTATTCTTGAGAATAGATTTTCTTATGTGGAGAGTAGTAAAATTCCTATGCTTGTAGATCATGAAAAGAAAGCCTTAGGTGCTGGTTATATTGTTGAATTCATTCATGATCCTACTGAAAATTACTATGAGAGAGGATCATATGCTTCTACTTATTGCAATAGTATCAAGCTTCCTCTCCATATGTTGAAATTTTTGAAGCTATGCTTGTTTTGCCTTCCTATGCTAGTTGATTCTTACTCCAATAAATTGTTTGATCACAAAATCCCTATGCATAGGAAGTGGGTTAGACTCAAATGTGCTAGCCATTTGCTCCATGATGCTCTCGTTGTGTTTCAATCCTTACCTTTTATGTGAGCATCATTGAAATCAATGCCTAGCTAAGGCGTTAAACGATAGCACTTGTTGGGAGGCAACCCAATGAATAAATTTTTCTTTGCTTTTTGCTTCCTGTTTTGTTTTCTCCACACCATCATATTTCTGTTATGATTGTGTTGTTTGTGTTTCTTTTTGTGTTTGTGCCAAGCAAAACCGTTATGATTAGTCTTGGGGGTGATCGTTTGGTCATGCTGGAAAAGACAGAAAATTTCTGCTCACGAAAAGAATTTTAATTTTTTTTCTGTAAGAGCTTTTGAGTTGATTCTTTTTGTTGCTGATTTCTATGCAATTTCTTCAGACTGTCGTAATATTTCAGAATTTTTGAAGTACCAGAGGTATACGAAATATACATATTGCTACAGACTGGTCTGCTGTTAACAGATTCTGTTTTTGTTGTGTTGGTTGCTTATTTTGATGAAACTATGGATAGTATCGGGGGGTATTAGTCATGGAAGATTGAAAATACAGTAACCCAACATCAGCATAAGTAGAATTTAAGTTTGCTACAGTACCTAAGGAAGTGGTGGTTTGCTTTCTCATACTAATGTTATCACGACTTTCTGTTTAAGTTTTGTGTTGTGAAGTTTTTAAGTTTTGGGTGAAGTTCTTATGGACAAAGAGATGAAGAGTGGCAAGAGCTCAAGCTTGGGGATGCCCAAGGCACCCCAAAAGATTCAAGGATGCCGTAAAAACCTAAGCTTGGGGATGCCCCGGGAACGCATCCCCTCTCTCGTCTTCAATTCATCGGTAACGTTACTTGGGGCTATATTTATATTCACCACATGTTAGGTGTTTTTGCTTGGAGCGTCTTGTATCGTAGGAGTCGTTTATGTTGGAGTCATATACACTTGTGCATGTACCATGCAATATTGTTGTATGTAGTCCTAGTCTTCAGGATCTCAACCACCTCTCCACGATGGCGTGCGTGCCTATCTACTCGGGAGACCAGGCGGGGGGTCGGCTCTATGTACCTGCCATGCACAATATACATCGGCAGTTCTACCCTCTCTCTCGTTTAGCTATTCTTGCACGCAAAAGAAGAAGAAGAAGAAGAAGAAGAAAAATCAGGGCGACAAGGTCGCATGCGATCGTTTTTTTTCTTCCAGAATCATGCAAGCAAGCCATGCAGGGAATCAGATCGGGGCTCGCCTGCTGCTTTGGAGTGTGGCTGGGCTAGCTGGCCTGGCCGTGGCCGGTTGGTTGGCCGCGGCCGTGAATGCGATCACGAGGGGACAGGCAACGACCCCGCGGCCCCAGCGGGAAAGGCGTGGCCGCCCCGGGTCGACGGCACGAGATGTGCGTGCATATGCGCTTGTTTCGTTTGTCTATTCCATTATCATCGGCGGTGCATGCATTATCGCACAACGCAGAAGCGGGCGGGCGAGGGTTGCATGGGCCTCCGCTTGCGTGCCTCGCCAGCTCGCCATCTTGTCTGGGTTCGTTGGGCAACCCCTGCGCGCACGAAAGCTGGCCGGTCATGTGCATGCATGCATGCATGCGTCCGCGTCTCTGCGTGTCTGCTGTATTTGCCTAGACCCTCGGATTTCAGGAGTAGATATGGCAGCTGCCTTGGCTAAAACCAGAAGTTTGGCTCCACGAAGCAAGCGGTCTCTCATCACTTTGGCGTGCCGGGTCAAGGAAAAAGGTGACCGCGGGTGGAAGCAGGTGAGGAAAAGCGCGGAAACGCGGGTGGAAGAAGTAGTGGATGTGTCGGTGTCATGAATGAGGAGCTAGCTAATGCTGTCTCTTCCAGAACTACTACTACTACAACTTGACCAGGCCAAGTAAAACCAAGGGATTAATGCGTTTTCACTGAACCATACGATACATGCGTGCGTGCGAGTGAGACCATAGTCATGGACGAATTTAGTTTATCAGTTTTTTTTAACACGATGCAATCATATCACATATGTATATAACTCTGTATACACGTATATACATTTATCTGGATGAACATATACACATAGATACTATGCGTATGAGTACCTTCGAGATACTGTACCGATATCAAATCTTGAGATTGACGAGATCACCCTCGTGGTCGACAGCCCTGATGGGTTGGTTCCACAAAAGGAAGGCGTTCCACAATATAATTTACCAATTGTAACATACATGCATGGCAGGCATGCATGCATCATCTGATTCAGAATCATGCGGGCACGCCCTCAAAAAATCACAGCGTGAGCACCAGTGCATGCATCACCAGTGTGTGACTCTGCGTTCCACACTGGAATAGTTATTCAGGCTTCGTACTACAGTAGGTAGTACGTAGAGCGTGACATTCATGACCTTGAAGGCCAGAGACTGGCCGACCCGCGCGCCGACACGTACGTGCGTTCGCCACGGTCCCACCGGCATCCACGCACGAAAGCTGGCCGTGATATATATAGATAGATGCATACGTGTGCGGCTGGTATAGTGCTATATACGCCTAGACCCTCGGGATTTAGGATTAGACCGTACCGTCACGCTGTCGATCGTTGCGTAACCTGGTTGATCACAAGTTGGGTCGAGCAAAAGCAAGTGGACTGTGGCGTCTTGGTCGTGCCAGGTGAAGAAAAGAGTGGGGCGGACGGACGGTGCAAGAGATGGCTACGTACGTACGTCGATCGGCATCTCGATCTTCAGCTAATTCATTCATGCATGTCGTCTCTGCTTCATGAACATGTTTGAACCAGGCAAAGTATAAAACTATAAGAGATCATCGTGTCTACTCTAACGCTGGACTGCACCATGCCACCATACATGCAGCGTGCACGTACGTCCTCACATGACATAATTACAGCATGCATAAGTAAGCAGGGTAGGAAAAAAAAAAGCGATCAGCTGACTAAAGTAAAACAAAGCACGCACGTGGTACCATCGACTTATTTAATTCACCTGGGTTTCCTAAAAAAAACGTATTCGTACGTAGAGCGCGGCATGCATGCATGCATGCATGAATGACCGGGGGGTGGCTGGCCGTGACCGTGGTGAAGACCAGACCAGACTGGGCGAGCCACCGCGCGCGACACGTACGTACGTGCGCCACACCGGCGGCAGGGCCCCGCCGCATGTGCCAGACAGGCCGGGGGCCCGCCACCAGGCAGCGCCGGGAATCTGCCCCGACCCGGTCCATCACCCCCGGGCCCGCCTGTCCGCCGGGGCCCAGACACAGCACCTCCCGCGCTGTCCCCCCGGCCCACCCGCCTCCCCTCCTCACCGCGCCATCACCATCCCTTTCCTCGCGAGCGACCGACCCAGCACGCAACCACCACCCGGCGCTATATATGGCGGGGGCGGGCAGGCGCGCAACCGAAGCGAAGCAACGCCCACACCTCCACCTCCACCACACGCCACGCTACCTGGCCCAGCTCCGCCTCCACCATCCGCCCGAGCAGGCTCACGCACTTCTCGTTTCCCGGCCGGCCGTCCATGGAGATCATCGACGCAGAGCTGCGGCTCGGCCCGCCCGGCAGCGGCGGCGGAGACGGGGGGTTCGGCGCGTCGTCGGCGGCGCAGAAGAAGCGGCCGTCGTCGACCGTGGCTGCGGCGGCCAGCGAGGCCTCCGGGACCGACGACCACGACGCCGCACCGGCTTCCAAGTAAGCTAGCGGCAAGGCTACGGCCGGCCTACGTGCATGGCATATGGACTGGTTGTGCGGGACAGGAGCTGATGGAGATTTTTGGTCTGTGCGCGCAGGGTTCAGGTTGTTGGGTGGCCGCCGGTGGGCGCGTACCGGAAGAGCACGTTCCAGTCGGCGGCGGCGAAGGAGAGCAAAGGCGCCGGCGAGGCGGGGAGCAAGAGGTCCGCCGGAGGAGGAGGGGGGCTGTACGTGAAGGTGAGCATGGACGGGGCGCCGTACCTTCGGAAGGTGGACCTGAGGACGTACGGCGGGTACCGGGAGCTGCGCGCGGCGCTGGACGCGCTCTTCGGCTGCTTCTCCTCCTGCTCCTCCCCGGACAACGCCCCCTTCGCCATGGCCTACGAGGACAAGGACGGCGACCTCATGCTCGCCGGCGACGTCCCCTGGGAGTAAGCACACCAACACGTACCCATCTTAATTAATTTGCATATACCAACTGACCAAAAATGAGTCTAACTAACGGGTGATTTCTTCGTTTGGTTTTGCAGCATGTTCATCTCGTCCTGCAAGAGGCTGAGGATAATGAAAAGCTCGGAAGCACGATGATGGCGACGAAAAGGACACGATCGTGCACACATACATAAATGAAGCGATCCGGAGACGATGGAAACTTGCCGTACGTGGCTCATGATCAGAGACGGACACACAGACGCATGCATGATCGGGCCGGCCATGGGTGAACGGCGACGGAGGCCGTGACCCGTGAGCTAGCCGGTTCACGCACGCGCGCTCTGTGAAGTGTACTGATCTGCATCCACCCGCTCGGTACGAACGCGAGGCTGGGTCCAGGGACTCACAGGCGCGCGAGCTCCGGCGGCCAGTCCGGCCGGATCGGCGCGCAGGTAGCATGCAGTAGCGGTAGCAGACTAGCAGTACTGTTTTGTCGGAGTAGTAGGTAGTAGAGTACATGCACGTACTGATGTTGTACAGCCAGAGGTTCAGGCAGCCATGTAAGAAAGGACCGGGACTTGGGTGTCCGTGTAGTAGATAAGTTCTCTGCTTAGTTTTACAAGTTTCCCTTTTGTATTATCATCGCCGAGGAACTGGGACACGGATCATCAAAGAGAGAGAGAGAGAGATGCAATTTTATGTGTGTCTGATGATGATGATGATGTACTACAAGTCATGTCGAACTGGTGGTGGTGGTGGTGGCGCATGAAGTGTCCATCCCATCCAATCCCATCCCAGGATACGTCGGATCAAGAAGCGATGTTTCATCATTCCTTGGCCCTGTGGCGCCAGCGCCATTGCCATTCCCCCACGCTTTTCCCTTCCCCTTCCATACCACCACTACGCTATTTCCCCGTTCTCTTTTCCTGTGGAGAACAGTACGTACACATCGAGCCAGATCCAGCTCAACGAAACCAAAACCTAAACATCGATGCCCGAGCCCCAGCCCCAGCAACAGTATCGGATGTTCGGATTTCAGCGATTTCTGCCCAAAAAAACAACAACTCAAAATTTCTTTTCTTCGGCAAAAAATGGGAACACGCACAAATCCCGAGGTCTCTGCTCCGTGCAGCGGCGCGGACGTAGAGGAATCGCTGCATACGAATGTAGAGGAGTCACTGCAGCGTACGTCACGCGCAGCATAACCGGGACCTCCCGCCCCCCAGACCTCCAGGGCCATATGGCTGCACAAGCAACCAAATCCTCGGCGAAACGCACGCAGGATAAGGGCATGTCCAACCCACCACCACAGATCTTTTTAACGCGCGAGAGTAAACGAATAAATGTCCGTTTTTTATCTGTTTTTGATTCATTCTCGTTTCAAGTTTGGATCGTGTTTGCCGCGTAATGAATAGCACGCGGACGGATGGAACGCATGCCTTTATCCCTCCGTGACCCATCAATCGGAGACATACCCCTCCCACTTTCCCTTCAATTCGTCCAAACCCTCCCGCGTGCTCCCTTCCCTCCCTCATTCATGGACGACGACCCGACGAACCTCGGCGATGCGGCCGCGGCCACGCGCCCTCGCGACGAAGAAGAAGGGTACAAGGGTCCCTGGAAGCCTCAGTTCGAGTGCACGCCGACGAAGATCGCCAAGCTCGATGCCGACGCGGCGAAAAGGAGGGCTCGGCGGGCAAAGACGACGGAGATGAAGGCGTCTACGAACTACACCGCCGAGGTCGGCGCGCGGCGTCAAGCAAAGCATCTTGCCGATGACGGGAAGATGGAATCCCTCGTATCCAAGACGCACGCCTTCCTCATACTAGGGCTGGCACGACCACCACCGGTCATCCTCTCGGTCGCTGCCATGGTAGTGACGAGCACGGGATCGTTGGCCGGTCGTCCTCCTCGGTACAGGTCGTTGTGCCCGTCTAGCACACCCGGTCCGCCGCCTTACGGCCATGGGCAGACACGTTCTCCACGTCGTCGAAGGGCAGCATGGTTGCTCCGGCCACGCCCACGGGTGTCATCGACCTCAACGTAACACCGAGGTATAGTGGCGCTAGACACACGTCTGACGGGACGCAAAGGAAGCAACCCCGATCGTTTTCGACGGCAAGTTTCGCCAACGCCCACAAGTTGTTCAATGGAATGGCACAGCTGACGGCCCTGATTGCTCGTCATTCATGAAGAGCGTCGGCTTTGAGGGTCGTGGCGAGGGCACCACGACCAAGGCCAGGCTTTCGATCCCGACAAGACCCAGAGCCAGGACGGTCACGATCACTATGAGGACACTGATTTCGACAACCATGATGAAGAGGAGGACGACCATGGCAACTCATGGCATGTAGATGATGACTTGTATTGTGAAGATGAGGAGGACGAGGTCGACATTTTGCAAGAGCCCTTGGTGTTTATCAATGAGCTCACCCAAACGTTCGAGGCACACAAGAGAAGGCAAAGCATTCACACGGGATCATACACCCAAGATGAGGATAAATTGATTTGTGAGAGTTGGATTAAGATAGAGGAAGATCCAATAAAAGGTGCCGAGCAAAAATGTTCCATCTTTTGAACAAGGGTTCACAAAACCTTCCATGAGCAAAGAAAGTTTTCTCCCTACCAATTTGCAAGTACTCGTATCATCAACTCAGTACAAACAAGATGGTGGTTTATTCAACAAGAGTGCAACAAGCATTACGCCGCACTTGAGAGTTGGATGGAAGATTGACATCGAGGAGGCCGCTCAACTCAAGAAGCTCGAGATCAAGACAACCATGACGGACACCAAAGCTAAAAAGGTGGCACTCACGTTCATGAGCATGGACAAGAACAACGTGTTGCCGGGAAGGAAGGCTTGGTTTGTGAATCGACAGAAGGAGATGATCACCCTCGACAGTCTGAACTAGTTGAGACCTTGGGTCGTGGCCGACGTCCGTTCATTTTGAAGGCGAAGGCTTGGTTTGTGAATCGACAGAAGGAGATGATCACCCTCGACAGTCTGAACTAGTTGAGACCTTGGGTCGTGGCCGACGTCCGTTCATTTTGAAGGCTGGTCGGTGCGTCGGCCGCTGGCTTTGTTGTCGGCACGGACAAAACGGAAGCTGCCGATACAGACAAATACTCGTAAGGTTGAACATTGTACTCGTCCTACCACACATGCCCGGTAAAAAACAATGGCGATTGATTGCGAGAGGGTAAGGTTGAACATTCTTCTTACAGGCGATGGCTAGCTACGGACAAGGGGCACTAGACCCACATGAACCAGAACCAAGCATGCATGATGATGATACAGATGCGGGATCAGACAGTGGGGAGACAACAGGGCAGCTGGTACCACGCGTTACCAGGTCATGGGATCCCACACACCCCAGCAGCAGTGGGCAGGCAGACAGGCCCACAACTCCACAGACCACAGCCTAGCAAACCATACTCGGCAAGGAGACGGTGAGAGCGTCCATTGGTTCATCATGTAAAAAGGGTGAAGACAATTACCCAGAGATGAGAACGAACAATGTCGGGTGTTTACGACGGTAAGTGTTCTGTTTTCTGTAAAAACAACTGGAGGAGAGTGGTTCATTTTACATCGAGGGCGAGGCGTGCAAAATCATCAACTGCTTGCTCGGGCGCACTTGCTGTTGTTTTTCCTCCTTTCTTTCGGAATCGACATGACCTGGAGTCACACTGCTGGATGACGGGAGGAAATCTTCGATTCTGAGCTTCAAGCAGATCGGAATATTCACTTCATGCCTGTTGAGATGGACAAGCAGCAAGCATCATGAGACTTTTGTATAATATTGAGTACAGGGCTACAGGGTGACATGGTATCGGTGATGTTGTACGCAGGCAGACAAATGGTACAAAGGTAACCAACTAAGATATTATTCCCAATGATATAGCTTCCCCCACTTGTGTAAAAAGTCCAAGCATAACCAACTTACAGTTATACACATACATACACACACACCCAGATACCATGTGGAAAGATTTCTCTTCATGTTTGTCAGATTTTTTTATCATGACTGTTCTTATGAATATCAGCTTACAATAAAAAACCATGCAACATCTGAGTCTGACTAAAAAAAACAGCCCGCCAACTTGTGTAAAATAGTCAAGCATAACCAACTTACAGTTATACACATACAGAAATACAAACACACACCATGTGGAAAGATTTCTCTTCATGTTCCTTGGACCCTATTATGAGTGTTCTTACGGACATCTACTTACCATAAATAACCATGCAACATCTGAGTCTCGCTAGAAAACCGTCCACCGACTTGTGTGAAGTAGTCAAGCATAACCAACTTACAGTTATACATGTACATGCACCACACCCACACGCCATGTGGAAAGATTTCTCTTCTTGTTTGACATATTTTATTATTCTAACTGTTCTTATGGATATCTACTTACGATAAATAACCACACAGCAACTGCATCTGGCTAGAAAACCGTCCACGGACTTGTGTAAAATAATCAAGCATAACCAACTTCCAGTTATACATGTACACGCTCCACACCCACACACACCATGTGTTATGACCGGTACAACGTATCAACGGAGGAGGCCCAATGGGCAGGGTTAATTACGGGCTTAGCCCAAGTTATCTTACCAATCTTAGAAGTCCAAGTTATATTAGAGTCCAAATTATCTAGGGTTTAGTGGAGGCTGTCCTCCTTTATAAACACATGTACCCCTTCGATATTAATCAGACAATAAACAGTATATTCTGTTGTCGTCTCCCTCGGAGACGAGAGCCCCAAACCCTAGCCGCCTCTCTCTCTCTCTCACGCCGCGACGGCGCCCAACTGCCGGCGCCGGCGTCCCCAACCTCGCAGCCCGCACTTTCACCCCTACAACCTACGTCCGAGACCTGGTAGAACCCTAGCCTCTACCAATTTGGTATCAGGTAGCTTGGGTTCGATGAGTTTGTCGGACCTTCCCACCACCACCGCCGCCGCCACCACCGCCTTCCCCGCCACCTCACAGCAGCCGCCGCCGCCACCACCGCCTTCCCCGCCACCTCACAGCAGCCGTCGCCGCCGCACCACTCACCGCCGCCGGCCACCTCAGGTCCGGCCGCCTCCGGTCCCGCGGCCCTGGCGGCCGAACCCGCCCCCGTCCTCTCCCCGGCGGAGATGTCCTCGACGATCCGCGACCTCAACCTGACGGTCTCAAACCTCCGGACTCTCCTCCAGGCTCCGTACGCAAACCCGCCACCACCGCCTCCGCCGGCGGCGCCCTTCGCGCCACCGCCCCCGGGGACTGTCGTGCCACAGGGCCTGCCGATCACCCAGGTCCGGTGGCCGCCGTCGCCGTCCCCGCTACCGACGTGGATGGACACGCCGACCTACACGACGGCGCCACTACAGCCGACGGTGTTGCAGCCACCCGCCCCCACCTTCGGGGGTTCGGCGGGTACACTGATCCGTACGCCGGGAGCTCCGTGGTGCCGCAACACTCTCCTTCCGCCGCGCTGGGCCGTCACGAGGGCACCTACACGGCCTCGCAACACGTGCAGCAGCCACCCCGCTTCACCAAGCTGGAGTTCGCCACCTACGACGGCACCGTCGACCCCCTGAACTGGCTCAATCAGTGCGACCAGTTTTTCAGGGGGCAGCGGACCATGGCGTCCGACCGCACGTGGATCGCCTCCTACCACCTCCGTGGCGCCGCCCAGACTTGGTACTACGCCCTCGAGCAGGACGAGGGCGGGATGCCTTCATGGGAGCGCTTTCGCGACGTGTGTCTCCTCCGGTTCGCCCCCCCCCCCCCCCATACGTGGGAGCCGCTTGGCCGAGCTCGGTCGCCTTCCCTTCACCACCTCGGTGCAGGACTTCGCCGACCGCTTCCAGACGTTCGCCTGCCATGCGCCTGACGTCACGGCTCGCCAACGCGCTGAGCTCTTCGTCGGCGGCCTTCCCGACCACATCCGCATCGACGTCGAGATGCGCGACCCCCAGGACCTGCAGACGGCCATGTATTACGCACGCGCGTACGAGCAGCGCGCCAACGCCCTGCACCAGGCGTTCCCGGGCCGCGGCACGCGTTCCCCGACCCGCCCCGCCCCGGCGGCCGCCACCCTGACACGCCCCGCCCTGCCGGCCGCTACGGCGGCTGCCCCCGCGCCGACACGCACCTTCCGGCGCTTGACGCCGGCCGAGCAGCTCGAGCGGCGCCGCAAGGGCCTGTGCTTCAACTGCGACGAGCCATATGCGCCGGGTCATACGTGCGCCCGCCTGTTCTACTTGGAGACCATCGACGACGCGGAGGTGGAGGCCCTCACCGCGGAGCTCGACGCCACCACACTCTCCGAGGCCGGCGTCACGACCTACGGGCCGGTCGACGCGACCGCCTTCGTCGTCTCCCTTCATGCCATGGCTGGCATCAAGACGGCAAAGACGATGCTGCTTCCGGTGACGATCAACGGGGAGCGTCTAACCGCGCTCGTGGACACGGGTTCGACGCACAACTTCCTGTCCGGGGACGCCATGCGCCGCCTCGCACTCCAACCGGCGGGCTCGGAGAAGTTCAGCGTCACCGTCGCCAACGGGGACCGCCTTGCTTGCCAGGGGGTGGCGCGGCAGGTTCCCGTCCTCATCGGCGACGAGCCGTTCTCCATCGACTGCGTCGGCATCGACCTGGACTGCTACGACTTCATCCTCGGCATCGACTTCCTGTCCACTCTCGGTCCCATCCTTTGGGACCTCGATGTGCTGTCCCTCATCTTCTGGCGCGAGGGCGGCCGTCGCGTTCAGTGGACAGGCATCGGCGGCTCCGGCGCCGTGACTCCACAGCTCCAGTTGATGGCGTCCAGTGCGGACGAGGCGCATCCCCTCCTGGCCGACCTCCTGCAGCAGCACAGCGACATCTTCGACGAGCCACAGGGCCTCCCTCCCGTGCGGCCCTGTGACCACCGCATCCACCTGCTGCCGGACACGGCACCTGTAGCCGTGCGTCCGTACCGGTACCCTCAGCTGCAGAAAGACGAGCTCGAGCGTCAGGTGGCGGTCATGCTCGCGCAGGGCATCATCCGGATTTCGACATCGCCGTTCTCCGCCCCGGTGCTCCTTGTGCGCAAGTCCGACAGCACATGGCGCTTCTGCATCGACTACCGCGCCCTCAACGCCCTGACGTCCAAGGACAAGTTCCCCATCCCCTCGTGGATGAGCTCTTGGACGAGCTACACGGAGCGCGCTTCTTCACCAAGCTCGACCTTCGCTCGGGCTACCATCAGGTGCGCATGCACCCTGACGACATCGAGAAGACGGCGTTCCGCACTCACCATGGCCACTTCAAGTTCCTGGTGATGCCGTTCGGCCTCTCCAACGCGTCGGCGACCTTCCAGGCCCTGATGAACGACGTGCTCAGCCCATACTTGCGCCGCTTTGTGCTTGTTTTCTTTGATGACATTCTCATCTACAGTGCATCTTGGGCGGAGCATCTACAACATGTGGCCATCATCTTCAACGAGCTTCGAGCGCATCGTCTTCACCTCAAGCGCTCGAAGTGCTCGTTCGGCACGACCTCCGTCGCGTACCTGGGGCACATCATCTCGGCGGACGGGGTAGCGATGGACGCGGACAAGGTCGCCGCCGTCACCGCGTGGCCGATCCCGCGGTCACCGCAGGCGCTCCGCGGCTTCTTGGGCCTCGTCGGCTACTACCGGAAGTACATCCGGGACTTCGGCCTCATCGCCGCGCCACTGACGCGTCTCCTTCGACGCAACGCCTTCTCCTGGGACGAGGAGGCGACTACGGCATTCGAGGCTCTCCAGCGGGCGCTCACGACGGGACCCATCCTCCAGATGCCGGACTTTGATATGCCGTTCATCGTGGACTGCGACGCCTCTGGCATCGGCTTCTTCAGCCGCCCCTTCACCGCTCGCCATCACAAGCTCGCGGCCTACGAGCGCGAGCTTATTGGGCTGGTTCAGGCGGTGCGCCACTGGCGGCCTTATCTTTGGGGTCGATCATTCCGTGTGCGCACGGACCACTACAGCCTCAAGTTCTTGCTGGACCAACGCCTCTCCACAGTTCCGCAACACCAGTGGATCAGCAAGCTCTTTGGCTTCGACTTCACCGTTGAGTACCGCCCCGGCCGTCTCAACACGGTCGCCGACGCCTTGTCCCGCCGCGACACTGAGGATGTCGCGGACGACGTCACCATGGCTGGCACTATCATGTGCATTCGCTCCGGGCCATCTTTCGCCTTCATCAACGACATTCGCCGGGCAACTTCGACGGACGTGGACGTCCAGGGCCTGCGCCAGCGCCTTGACGCCGGCGAGCTGGACGCGCCCTGTCGCTTGGACGAGGGGCTACTCCTACATGGCCGCCGCATCTTCGTGCCCGACCATGGCGACCTGCGCCACCAGGTCCTGACCTTGGCGCACTCTGCAGGACACGAGGGCGTGCAGAAGACTCTCCATCGTCTCCGTGCTGATTTTTACATCCCCGGTGATGGCGCGATGGTCCGCGACTGGGTGCGGTCGTGCGTGACGTGCCAGCGGAACAAGACGGAGACACTACGACCCGCGGGTCTACTGCAGCCGCTAGACGTACCCTCCCAGGTGTGGGCGGATATTTCCATGGACTTCATCGAGGGCCTTCCCAAGGTGGGCGGCAAGTCCGTCATCCTCACGATGGTTGACCGCTTCTCCAAGTATGCGCACTTCATCGCCCTGGGTCATCCATATACAGCCGCCTCCGTGGCGCGGGCCTTCTTCGACGGCATCGTCCGCCTCCACGGTTTTCCGTCGTCCATCGTCAGCGATCGTGATCCCGTGTTCACGGGACATGTCTGGCGGGATCTCTTTCGACTGGCGGGCGTGAAGCTCCGCATGAGCACGGCGTTCCACCCTCAAACAGACGGCCAATCCGAGGTGGTCAACAAGGTGATCGCCATGTACCTGCGCTGTGTTACTGGTGATCGTCCACGAGCTTGGGTGGACTGGTTGGCGTGGGCGAAGTACTGCTACAACACCTCCTATCACTCCGCCCTGCGCACCATGCCTTTCGAGGTGGTCTACGAGCGCCCACCTCCGGCGATGCTCCCTTACGAGCCTGTGACGGCTCGGTCCGAGACGGCGGGCGACTTACTCCGCACCCGCGACGACATTCTGGCTGAGGCACGCCAGCGTCTTCTCCAAGCACAGCAGCTGGCTCGGAAGTACTACGATGCTCATCATCGCGAGGCGGAGTTCGCGGTGGGCGATTGGGTGTGGCTGCGCCTCCTCCACAGGACCACGCAGCCTCTGGACCCGCGCTCCAAGCGCAAATTGGGACCTCGCTACGCCGGTCCCTTTCGTGTGCTGGAGCGTGTCGGCACACTCGCATACCGCTTGGAGCTGCCAGCTGGTTCTCGCCTCCATGACGTCTTCCATGTCGGCTTACTGAAGGCCTACCGCGGGGACCCTCCTGCATCGAGACCGGCCCTTCCTCCTACTTCGGATGGCTGCCTCCTTCCAGCTTTCGCACAGGTGGCGAAGGTGCTACAGGCGCAGCAGCGTCGCGGCGTCTGGCATGTCTTGGTACAATGGACCGGCCTGCCAGAGGAGGAAGCGACTTGGGAGAAGCTCGACGATTTCCGCCAGCAGTTTCCAGATGTTCAGCTCGAGGACGAGCTGTTTGAGAAGGCGGGGAGAGATGTTATGACCGGTACAACGTACCAACGGAGGAGGCCCAATGGGCAGGGTTAATTACGGGCTTAGCCCAAGTTATCTTACCTATCTTAGAAGTCCAAGTTATATTAGAGTCCAAGTTATCTAGGGTTTAGTGGAGGCCGTCCTCCTTTATAAACACATGTACCCCTTCGATATTAATCAGACAATAAACAGTATATTCTGTTGTCGTCTCCCTCAGGAGACGAGAGCCCCAAACCCTAGCCGCCTCTCTCTCTCTCACGCCGCGACGGCGCCCAACTGCCGGCGCCGGCGTCCCCAACCTCGCAGCCCGCACTTCCACCCCTACAACCTACGTCCGAGACCTGGTAGAACCCTAGCCTCTACCACCATGTGGGAAGATTTCTCTTCATGCTTGTCAGATTTTATTATTCCGACTGTTCTTATGGATATCTACTTATGATAAATAACCACATAACAACTGCATCTGGCTAGAAAACCGTCCACCAACTTGTGTAAAATAGTCAAGCATAACCAACTTACAGTTATACATGTACATGCACCACACCCACACACCATGTGGAAAGATTTATCTTCATGCTTGTCAGATTTTATTATTCTGACTGTTCTTATGGATATCTACTTACGATAAATAACCACACAACAACTGCGTCTGACTAGAAAACCGTTACTTCCAAACCATCAGAGCAATTTTCAGTCATATATTGATATCATGAAAAAATGTACAAAGGATAAAGCATGTATGCAAAGGTGTACCTGCTTCTTTTTCTTTGGCCTCCTTTTGCGGCGTGGTTTATGAGCATCAGAATTTGAACTCAGAGTGCTGTTTTGATCTCCAGAAAGATTTGATGCCCTCCTATTTTTGAATGAGTTGCCGCTTGTGCTAGTTGAAGCATTGCTAGAGCTGGACACCGCACGTTTATCCGCAGATCTCGCTCTATTAGGTGGTAATGAGCGAGGTGGTGGCATAAGCACTCGAGCATCTCTCTGCCGCTGCATTGCACAGTAGTGGGCTTAAATATAAGGAAGTAAAATTGTGACAGCTGATTGGTAAGACTGGAGACACACTGCAGAAAACAACCTGGTTCTTTTCATCACTCGACATACCAGACGCTACCCTGCCTGAAGCACCAGGTTCTCTGCAAAAAAAAAAAAAAAAAAAGCATTAGAATATCTTCCCCTGCTATGCAACATTTATGCTGTGATGAAGTCACTGAATATAAGAGGTTAAAGCAAAACAGATAACAAGGTTACGATCCAGGCTAAGAAAGTCCGCGGGGAATAATTTATTAGAAAATACGATGTTTTCTCACCACGAAATGAAATGATTCAAACCACATGAGCATCAACCAACTACTGAAATGATTATATACCCTGTTTTTCAGGAACCAACCTTGTCCATTGACTTCAAAACTAAGCTGACAATGACATTTGCCATGGGAAAATCCTTCGAAGACACAAAACAATGCTACGTTGCAGACCCATATAGGATATGTTGCAGGAGTAAAGCAACATTGCATGGATTCACTTACATATAATGATTATTCACAGATAGTTTTTGTATAGCCCAATTTCATTAACACACTGTACATGATAATCTAAGCCAAACTAAACATTAATTGATCACCCCGTGTAATGCTCTCAGAGTAACAAATTTATCGCATGATGTACCACTGGGAACCTAATAGCAAATACAATGCCCAAGAGTTGTGAATCATACTTTGTACTTTTATCTGTAAGCTCATCATCTGCCTCTTCATCACTTGAACTTCCAGACATAAAGAAGTCATCTTCACTCACATCCAAGGTGTCATCGTCACTGGCTGTCTCTGTTGGGTGATGCAAAACAAAATTTAGTGACAGTAGATATCTAGCCAACAGGTGGCACATATTTCAATGTAAAGATGAAGGCTGAAGATGCAATCATAATCTAGAAAATCAATAACTGAAAGCTAATCAAGAGGAACATGTACCTTCTAAGTCCTTTCCATTGGCTGCAGCAGCGATGAGATTCTCCTTGATCTGCTTACGCCATGCATTCCTTTTCTCCACAATATCTGGGGTATTGCCCCCGGTGAATAAAGGGAAATATTTTTCTTTCTTTGGGAAAAACTGCACGAGCAAAGATTAATAACCTTTAGCTGAAAATTAAAGCAGGTTCAATGGTTCTAGAACAAGTACCAGCCATGAATGAGACAGAGGATACCCGGCCTAAAGAAGTATACTAAATCTCATGCCAAAAAATGGTTCAGAAAGCAAGATAAAGAACGTCGGTGAGCTTACTCTAACATATTCGAGATCTTCTCGCAATGTTACCAGCTTGTTACTGGCCTCATCAGCATTTAAACGTTGTTGTTTATCAAGACGCCTTATCATCCTCTCAATCTTTCGCCTCTCTGTGAAGTTAGAATATCCACATCAAGAAAATGATAAGGTCATACAGGCAGACACAGTCACAAAAGACACTAGAAACGAATACAAACAAAGATAAGAGACCACTGACCAAAAAACTTTATCTTTCTATCCCTCAACTGTATTGTTCGTTGCATGGCCTCTTGAGTCTGTTTCTCTTGCTGTCTCTTCAGTTCTTCCAATTTCTTCTCTTGAGCCACCCTCATGTCATTAGGAAGATCCTGTAGATAAAATATGCAACATCTCAATACAGGGCTCGAATGTATGTAGGGGCTAAGACTAAGATGTGTTCTGCAAAATGGCACCAGATACATATGGAAGAGGCCCCAAGTCTGCCAGAACTTGTAATTTTGGAAAGGTTTGAGCATGGATTCTTTAATTTGGATTAGTGTGAATCAAAACATATGTATGTACATCAGACATTGCACATGCCAGGCCTGGAAACATGGACATGGCCAAAATCTATGTGTCAGGCCGGATACTCGGATATATTCAGATATGCACAAATATGTATCACATACGTATCAAAGGAATTTCTATTTTTGAAAAACAAACACCTGGGATACCTCTCCAGAATAAGTAAAAACCCTACACCACTCCATCCACATACAGAACACCCTGCTGCCCCCCATCCCCGCCTGAGAGACGCCGTACTGGCCCTACCTGATCACCACCACACCAGCAAGGAAGAAGAAGGCCGGCCTTCGGTGTTGCCTCCTAGCATCTGAGAACCGTCACTCCTTCCCCCATTCTGAGCGCCGCCACCCCTAATCCCTCCCCCTTGACCTAAGCGCCTCCATGCGAGGAAGGAGGCCGGCCCTCCAGTGCTCCCTCCACCCATCTGGAGTTGCACTGGAGAAAAAGTGCTAGAGACTGCTCCACCGAACAGATTTGACTGCCGCCTCCTTCTCCTTCATTTCCTCCCAGGCTCTGACCAGTGAGGCAACATTTTTCTTCGCCATGATCAGTTGAGACATTACCCTTTCTGTCCTTTGCTTGCTGAAGTTGGTCCTCCCATTGTCTAATGTTGTATATGCCTCACATTATTTTAGGATGTGTCGGCAAACATATATGCAACAGGCCTTTGTGGAATCACGTGGACATCTTAGAAGGAGGTGGAGGAATAGCGCGATTCAGAAGCAAATGTTGGACTCAGGACTACAAAGGAAGCTACAACAGAGTCAAGGTGCATTTGCTTGATATCGACTAAGGGGGTCAGATCATGCCCAAATTTGACATGCCCTACTTTTCGACAGCCTTCAAATTGAAGTTGCAGTGACTGAAGAGAACTAAGATCATATTTAAGGTGCATTTTCATGTTTCTATCACCTTATTAGTATTCCTATAAACTGTCCTATTTTCATATAACCATTAATTTCCAAATATTTTTAATATTTATTATATAAACAGAAACATATCACAGTATCTGCACTTCTGAAAGAAAGGTATCGGTATCAGTATCTGTATCCGTTCGCCATATCTGGGCAACCTAGTGCACAAGTAATGATTCCTTGAATAGATGTGAATTTCCACCATCACTGGTGAGTGGTGACCTTAATCCTACTTGTCTCTCAGATAATTAGGCCGACCTGCTGAGCTTGGATAAATAAAGAGCAATCACATGTTATTCCTGACATTTTTTCAGATGTATCTAGCTAAGGCTTCCTACATAGCATCAAGACATGCAGTTTTTCAAGCAACATTGCACACACCAGTACCAAAGCGAGCATCATCGATCCAGCTACAGGACTAACCCTCTTGAAACCGTTAGTGCGGGCACTAAACGCAGCCAACCGCGAGCCAAATGACAAATGAGGCACCAGCGGAACCATCAACGACTGCATTCCCAACAACGCTAGCAGGTGCAGTGGCAACCGATACTTTAACAGAGCGGACTTTGTAATCAACCGCTGCTCGACCCAGAACGAGCGTGAGCACTCCACGTCTAATCGTTTAGCCAGAGGCGGGCGAGGAGAGTAGGCTCCGGTACCTTGCGGAGGAGGCGCTCGGTGGAGCGGATCTGGTTCTTGAGCGTGACGGTCTTGAAGACGGCGGCGCGCTTCCGCTTCCGGTCAGCGGGTGCTGGCGCGGACGCCGAAGGCTTGGGGCGGCGTGCTGCCGGGGCGCGGCGGGGCTGGCCGCCATGCGCCATCGCCGGAACCCTAGGGCGGAGCAGGAGGAGGGGTCGTCGCTTGTGCGCGGCGTGCGGGGGTGACGTCTGAATGGCCGGGGTTCCTCGGTTGGGTTGGGCCGAGTTGGTCTTAACTCGAGCGTTTTGCTCCGGAGACATTTCCCGCCCATGTAGAATGCTCGGCCTGCCATGCGCAGATGCGTACGGACAGTTTTTACGAAAATTTACGGTAAGGATTAGATGAACTAAGATGATTGAAAGAAATACAAAAATGCTAGACCTACTAAATCTTACTTACTACGTTTACTAAACCTTTCAACTAATCTAAACATGTCCCCCCTGATTTTCAGGGGTGGGTGGGCCTCACCCTCATCTTAATCCAATCAATGATTGCCAAATCAGACTATCCCGTAAACGTACGTAAACATTTACGTAGATGTAGCATTGCTCGAAGAAATAAGGGCGAGGGGCCCACACCCCCTTAGAATCAGGGGGCGGTGGAGATCAGTTAAGGAAGGAGTCCGTAAACCCCCTGTACTACTCCGTACGTTTAGAATTTTCCCGTGTTACCAGTGACCGGACGGGCTGTCATTGTTTTTTTTTCCTTCAGAAATGGGTTTTCACCCGTTTTATATTATACTCCCTCCATGGCTTCATCCTAAAATTAGTATAAAGTTAAGTCATTTATTTTAGGACAGAGTAAGTACAAGAGAAAAGTCCGTGCGTTGCAAGAGGAGAAAAAGATACCACATGCCCAGTCATAAGTTCACGTTCTTTATTTAAACATCCCATCCCATCTATGTTGTCATTTGTTTCCCGTCCCATCCTCGCTATGATCTAGTGCCTACAGAACCACAACGTGTTTAAATATGGTCAATCATAAGTCTGTCTTTCTCTCGGCATAATATGAGAATATTTTTCTTTGCTTTATTTGCCACGGCATGCATGTGTGGCAATTGATGGTTTGTTTCATCTCCAATCATTTGTCGAGGTGTTCGTTTGCAATCAGGATCGACGCTCGTACGAAGAAAAAACAAATCACATGCTATTGATTAAGGTTTTACTTTAAATAGCATTTTAAAAATAGTTTATAGGTAAAATAACATCATATTTAAATTCTACACATTTTTCTAATCAATACGTAACATGTTAAAATTGAAGTTAGGGCATAAAACATATGGATATTTCAAAAAGCATGTTATGTAATTAAAAGTGAACTACGGGTTGATTATGAGAAATTCTAAGGGGTTTTTTGTAACAACAATTTTTGTTTTGTTTTGTCACTTAAAAATGAACTACGGGTCAATTACCCAAGATTGTATGGGGTTTTCTATAAAATAGAATATTTATTCGTTTTCTTCACTTAAAATGTATTGTTGGTTAATTCTTTAAAACGTAAGGAGGGTTTCAATAAAAATGTCGATGGTGAACGGAAAAAATCAATTCATACTTTATTACTCCATCTGTTTCTAAATATAAGTCATTCTAGAGAAGTTATTATGGATTACATGCAGATGTATATAGACATATTTTAAAGTGTAAATTTATTTATTTTTCTTCATATGTAGTCTTTAATAAAATCTCTATAAAAACTTATATTTAGAAACGGAGAAAGTAGTAAGTATAAATAAAGTAACCATCACCAATCGCATACCATCTACTCGGACGAATCAGCAAAACAAGCCTAAAAGAAAAGAAAATGAAAAAGGGAAATGAATGCCAACAACGGCAACACGATGAAACGCGGATTACCCACCATCGTTGCGCCCTCCGAAATTGTCCCACCACACTCCTAGACTCTCACACGCCACGTACCAGGCAACACGTCCAAGAAGGAAAGCAACGACGACGTTTGTTGCCTGGACATGCCTTAGGGTTTCCCCAACACGCGGAGGAGAGTGGTAAACGGGTACGTACTGTAGGAGAACGTAGTAAATTCAAAAAAATTCTATGTCATTCAAGGATCTGTCTATGGAGAGACCAGCAACGAGCAAGAGGGAAGAGCGTCTTCATACCTTTGGAGATCGATAAGCGGAAGCGTTACTATGAACGCGGTTGATGGAGTCGTACTCGCAGCGATTCACATCGCGGTGGATTCCGATCTATGTGCTGAATCACGGCACCTCCGCGTTCAACACACGTGCAACCCGGTGACGTCTCCAACACCTTGAACCAGCAAGGAGGAAAGAGAGGTTGAGGGTGAGAGCTCCGGCAACACGATGGCATGGTGGCGGTGGAGCTATGTGGGATTCCGACAGGGCTTCGCCAAGCACCGCGGAGGACGAGGAAGGAGAGGGGTAGGGCTGCGACGAGAAAGAGAGAGTTTGTGTCTCAAATCAGCCTCAATACCTCGGGTATATATAGGAGGAGAGGGAGGAGGGTGCGCCACCTCTAGGGTTCCCACCCTAGGGGTGGCGGCAGCCCCATCTGCGCAAGGAGGTGGCGGCCAGGGCAGGGAGAGGAGGGTGGCCCCCTCTGATGGGCCTAGGGCCCATCTGCGCTAGGGTTTGCCCCTTCCCTCTGTTGTTGCGCCTTGGGCCTAGGTGGGAGGCACACCAGCCCACTCTAGGCTGGTTCCCTTCCACCTTTTGGCCCATGCTAGCCTTTGGGGCTGGTGGCCCCTCCCGGTGGACCTCCGGAACCCTTCCGGTGGTCCCGGTACATTACCGGTGTCGCCCGAAACAATTTCGGTGACCAAATCCTCACTTCCTATATATAATTCTTTACCTACTGACCATTTCGGAACTCCTCGTGACGTCCGGGATCTCATCCAGGACTCCGAACAACCTTCGGTAACCACGTACACTAGTTCCCTATAACCCTGGCGTCATCGAACCTTAAGTGTGTAGACCCTACGGGTTCGGGAAGCATGCAGACATGACTGAGACACCTCTCCGGCCAATAACCAACAACGGGGTCTGGATATCCATGTTGGCTCCCACATGTTCCACGATGATCTCATCGGATGAACCACGATGTCAAGGATTTAATCAATCCCGTATGCAATTCCCTTTGTCTACCGGTATGATACTTGATCGAGATTCGATCGTCGGTATCCCTATACCTTGATCAATCTCGTTACCAGCAAGTCTCTTTACTCGTTCCGTAACACATCATCCCGTGGCTAACTCCTTAGTCACAATGAGCTTAGTATGATGATGGATTACTGAGTGGACCCAGAGATACCTCTCCGTCACATGGAGTGACAAATCTCGATCTCGATTCGTACAACTCAACATACACTTTCGGAGATACCCGTAGTGCACCTTTATAATCACTCAGTTACGTTGTGACGTTTGGTACACCCAAAGCACTACTACGGTATCCGGAAATGATACTATACATTAGAAAAGCTTTAGCAGACGAACAACATGCTTAGGATTGGGTCTTGTCCATCACATCATTCCCCAATGATGTGATCCCGTTATCAATGACATCCAATGTCCATGATCAAGAAAACATGATCATCTATTGATCAACGAACTAGCCAACTAGAGGCTTACTAGGGACACATTGTGATCTGTATATTCACACATGTATTGCGGTTTCTTGTTTAAAAAATTATAGCATGAATAATAGACAATTATCATGAACTAGGAAATATAATAATAACCAATTTATTATTGCCTCTCGGGCATATTTCCAACACGTACAACACCCTTCAGGAAGGAATGGCGCCACCCGTAGGTGTCACCACGTCGGTGCCAGACGAGTCAACATGGATTTCTCCCAAACCCTACACGCCACTACCGGCCGATCCGGAGCCTTCCACCCAGTTGGCCGCTCACTAGCATGCGCGCCACAATCTTGGCACCACCTTGTCATCTCACCGAGATCATCATTTGTGAGGCCTGAAGGATGGGAAGTGGGCGCACAAGGAATCAGGGGCGACAACATTGAGGCCGCGCGGGAGGGAACTACCTCCACCGTCATCGCATAGGGGTCACTACCTCTAGCACCATCGCGGTAGCCGGCCGGACGCGGCAACAAGGATACACCAGGCCCGTCGGGCCCACATCGGTCCCACAAAGCCTTTACCCCCACGTTGCACCAAGACGGCGACAACACCGCCATCACCCAGCATCCCTACATAGCACCTCCACCTCCAGGGGGCAACACCATCGACAGAAGAGCCGCTAGCCCGCCCAAGCCCAGATGGGCCCAGATATTAGCCGAGCGAGCACTGTCGGCCCGCGCATCCCCGCCACCAACGGTAGGGCTGTCGTGCTACAGATCCCCCACGCGAGCGGCAAGTCACCCCGCTGCTGCACCGGACCGCCGCCTCCTGAAAGCACCCCCAGAGTCGTGCCGCCCTGCGCTAGAACGCCTTTGAGAGGGGAAAAGCGAGGGGCCACCGACATCGCCCGAGCCTTGCAAATACAAGACGTATATCTCGAGGCTCAGACTGTTAGTGCAATTCTACCTCTCATTGAAGGTAGTTCAGATGCAAAATAGTAAGGTCACAATAACCTTGACCACCATAGTCCACATATCCCTCCCTGAGCTAGGGCACAAATTAAGTTCATACTCAACCACTCTGGGTAAATCTTCACAATAAGTATACAACTGATAGCCTTCACAAACTTCTTCTTGCATTGCAAGGTGCGAACTGTGAAGCGATCTCGTACTAGAAATGAGCATAACTTTACAACATTGAATGGTTAAATATATCTAACTGAGAGTCAAGATCCAATAAATATTTGGATTTCATGTTACCAACCGTCTCATCTCTTATTTAGCATGCTCGAACGTTCATTATGCCTGCAAGGGAACATGATATATTTCCATCAAATGAATTGTATCGGTAGAAGAAAGCTTCAATAGACTTCCTCGCATGTGGATGGCTTCCAAGCGACTCTAAGCACCAAGGAGGCACATCATTCGATAGTAACAAGACGTGCACACGTCACTAGAATAAACCATTGTAAAATATGATCAAGATTTCACTCAATACAACTATGGATTTGTCTCATGATTTCTACACAAAAGGAGGGGGGGGGGGGAAATGAGGGGCTAACCCTCTCAAGGGAGATGAGGGTTCCTTATATATAGGCGGGCCAAAAAAAACATTTGTTGGGGTGAAAAAGCAACGTCCTTAGAAGTTATGAACATGCGCCCCCAAGAGTTGTGAACACATTCAAAATTTGAATGGCCAGATGAGGCACCTATATTTTTTTAAGTAATTTTGAATCACAAGATGGGAAACCTTTTTTGGAAGTTTACAACAATGCCTGGACGTACCAAGCTGTCCAGAAACACGATTACGTGAGTATACCAAATAGGAACACACAAAGCTTCCAAACAACAAGTACATGTCGTCGTCCACATCGAAGATACACCACTCGGTAGTAACAAAACGCGCTTCACTTGCAAGGTCAGACCTAATAGAGCATCCATGAAAGGCAAAGGGACATAAAATGACTAAGCCTAGACAACTCTTCTCAAAAGTTTTCAAAGTATATTGGAACTGTCATGGTGGAGAAACCCAAACATTCTCGAAAGTACAACACCATCAACTCAGAGGCACCAGGCTTAACATAGCATTATTTGAAATAAGAATTGGAGTTTGGTGGTCCCGAAAACAAAGCTCGGTAGTTTCTAATCCACACTTATGATTTCGCACTAGCTCTCATGTCACATGGTTTTGATAAACAAGTCGACTAGTCCAATGGTTCAAGAGAAGTGTGAAAAGTGAAGGATGAGCATTTTCACTGGAATAGATTGAGTGCAAGTGTCGCTCTTAACATTACGTTTGTCCTTGAGACTCAATGTAGAGATTGCTCCACTAAAACCCTATGAAAGATATACAAGAAAATCTAGCCATTTCTTTAATCATTTTAAGAGGTAAGAAATGATAACAAGTGATATTTTCCAACTAGTATAGGGAGTAAGACTTGAAATAACTTGTACAATAATTTTTCGCTTGATTCCTTGTCATTAATCCGGCAAAACCACCACATTCCTATCGGTGGCCAAGTGAAAACAATGGAGGTGCATTGTGACAGAGGTCTAACATGCATCGGCGATCGTGCTCTCCGCATCTCAGCCTGGGCGTTCGGCTATTTTGGTTATTTCGGTTCGGGTAGTTCGGGTTATGGGTAATTCAGATACTTCAAAATGGAAACCGAAACTTTTTCTGCAAAAAAGTACCCAAGCCCAAATTCTTCAAAATTTCGGTTCGGGTAATTCGGGTATCCAAAAAGCCCAAAATATTCAGAGCACACATCAAAATTTGTATGAATAATTTGGATAGTATAGTTATTTTGGATAGTATGGCTATTTTAGTTAGTATGAGTAACATGTCAGTATAATAATAGCATGAATAATTTGGCTAGTATGAATAACTCGGATAGTATGGTATTTTGGGTTTTCTAGATGGAACCCGAACCCTAACCTGAAAATCGAACAACCAGAAAATGAGAAGCGAACCCTAACCTGATACCGGACAATTTGGGTAATTCGGTTCGGTTCGGATTCGGTTAGTGGGTTAGGGTACCCAAATGCCCAGGCTGATCCGCATCATCCTCATCAATTGTTAACACGGGTAGAGAAAGAGTATGGGACCTTAGTATTCCATTGGAAGTGAAGATCTTTTTATATGGAAGTTTCTCCATGGCACCCCTCCCCTCCAAACTGTTTTGGCCAATCATAATATCAAGGCTAGTGCTAAGTGTCCAATTTGTGAACGTGGGGCTAGGGATATTAAGCATTACCATTCTCCTATGTCCGAGGGAGAAGCAAGTTTGGAAATGTGATCGGATGAGATCATTGATAAGTTTTTTGAAGTGAATAGGGCAGGGCAAGGCTGTCTTGATTCTGGAGGATATTCTTTGCCAAAGTTCCTCTCGTTTTTGGACATGTTGGGTTGCGGCAAACAGTGGCAGTGGCAATGTTACATGTAGAGGAATAGAAGGCAAAACGTGCGTGGCGAGACGATGCAAGTTCTAGCGTGTTTTTGCGATGTTGATTGTTGCCCTTACCGCCAATTTCTGAAAAACTAAGTCCAAAGAAGGATCGATTAGAAACCATCGATGGGTAAAAAAAGCTCCTATGTAGGGATGAAAATGGAGTGAAAACTTTCTGCTTTTCCGGAGGAAAAATGGAAACGGAGAGGAAATATGAAAATGGAAATGGAAATATGCAAAACGGAAATGGAAATGGAATTTTTAATACGAAAACGGAAATAAAAACGGAAGAGTGTTTTCCGGTGGAACATAGGTGGAAATGGAACTTTCCGTTTCCGTGAATATGTAATTTCCCATTTTTACTATGGGCCTACGACTGATTTGTAGCGCAACCACCAAATAACACACAATGACACAATGAGCATAATGGATCACTTGAGGCCCAACTTATACTACCATATATGTACTCAGCTAGACCCTATGCACAATTGTCCTGTACTTATACAATACTAGGATATGTTGCTAACATGATAAAATTATTTTGTAGACATGTTAGCAATTCATTAATTTTTGTTGTTGTTTGTATTACTCTATGATTCCACGGGTTTTAAAGTTCCGGTCAACGCCCACTTCTATTTATGTATCCGCTTTGTATTCGCTCCGTGTTTGTTTCCGGTAGTATCTATTTCCGTATTCATTTCCGGGGTTTTTGTATTCGTTTTCACTTCTGCAAAACAATATGAAAACAAATGTGATAGCACTCAGTTCCGTCCGTTTTCGCTCTGTTTTCATCCCTACTCGTATGAATGTAATCAAGCTTAATATCGATGCACGTTTTTTTTCTTCAAACGGAGGCCAAATCCTTTTTGTGGCGCAACAGGAGCGATTCTAAGGAGCTGAAAGGAGGTTTTATGTTATCATAACATCAAATTAACAACATCACCAACTTGGTTTCCGATATCATAATGGATGAATCTTGTACTCAAGCATGATCTGAACCTTTTTTTTGGCCAAGTTTTGGGTTGCTGGCAACGTACTCCACGTGGTAAAGCATGGTCGTTGGCATTCATGGTGGGGTGCCCTCGTATTGTGCCGAACCCAGACAATACCGAGATGATTGTTATCATGAAGGCGGGCACAATAATAACTGGAATGGCGGCAGTATTGGATGTTATCACATATCCTATGAGATTGTGAAGATAAGAGTATTGTCCTTGTGAAGTCAGTGGTGTTTTCCACGAGTTAGGTAGTTGGTTCGCAGGCCTCCTCCGTGTGTTTGGAGCAGAAAAGAACAGAAACATCGATTCCTGGCAGGAACTGGGGTTAGCAAGCAGTTCAGATGCAGCACCCAAACCACTTATAGACAAATATACCATTTGTTCCTAAATCAAAGACATTTTGACAGTTTTAAGCCAAACCGTCTTATATTTAGGAACGGAGACAGATATATATTTTCGAGATACGTTTGTCAGGCTGCAAAGAAACGGCTTTAAACACCAACGGGAACCGAATCTGAAAAGGAGAATGAATGAAGAGAAAAGCACAGCCACGTTGGAATATATGTGATATATATACGCTAAGGCAAGAACAACATTGAGCATCTGGTACTGCAAAATGATCTATAGCATATTTTATGACAAAGTAAGACAAAACACGCGTCACGACGAATATGAGACTGACTACTGGAGACACGAACAACATCTAAACCTCATGACCAGATGAATATATTGTATAGTCAGCAACTGTATCGACGAAACTCGACACAAGTTTCGTTCTTTCTCCAGTACTCCGCACAAAGATATGAACACATTATGGGTTCAGGAGTCAGGACAAGGGACTACCGCATACCATCATAGAGATAATGTGATCAGGCCAACTGGACCACCAAAAGCACAAAGCTGGGAAACTGTTTTCTGAAACCCAGCTCAAACATGATCACACTACAAGCAAGTGGCACCAGAGCATACAACACTGCTACAGCTGCATGGAAATAACAATCTTTATTGATTGAAACCCAAAATTTCAGCCGGATAGAAATAGAAGCCCCAGTCCCTTTTTAGCAGAATGGGTTAGTTCCAGCTAAGCCGTTGCGCCAAACAATCAACTTTCTAAAAACAAAGATCCTGGGTAAATTCCTTCGACGAGAAACCCGACAACCAGGTCTCTCTAAAAGATCTTTGCTACCAGCATGAAAAAGGCAAACCCGACTTTTGTCCAGCAAAGTGAGAAAGAAGCTTGGCCAGATATTGATAAAAAGTCTGTGTATGGTCATCTCAGAACCTATGAACTAGTAACAGCACACGAGCACATATCAAGTCAGTGAGCTATTTACAGTGACGCGCAATGATGCAAACAAACAAGTCACACAAAAATCATTCGATCGTCCAGGCTGTAGATTCGCACAACCAGTCCACAATCTCAAGAAAACCTTGCGATTAGGGCAGTGAACAGTACAAACACAGCTGTTGCACAAGCACCAGTCGGCAAAGCAGATCTGGGGAAGTAGGCCATTACAGAAAATAGATGGTGGCTTTTGTGGATTGATCATTAATAGAAGAGAAAACTTTATATGGAAGTTTTTATCTATAGTATGGCTCGATCGACGGAGATAGAAAAATGGTAGTGCATACAGATATCAGACCCACTAACGCACGCTCAGCCTCAGTTGACCGGAGCCTCCGTCTCCACTTAGGAGAAAATGGTGATGAGAAGGAACATCACCATCAGACACCGCCTCCCGTTTCATCTCGTGTTCAAATTTTGTCAACCGTTTTGCGCGGGCTGCAGACACACGCATACATCAATCAATCCCTTTTTGATTAGCCCAAACACCCACTACCGAAAAAGCAGCCCCCACCACAAAGTGTATGGCTGGTGCACTACAGGCCCGAAAAGAAACAAAATGAGAGCATGCCAAGACTCTTTTGTAGCTCTCCCCATCACTCACACTCATAGGGGTATTGAAAGATGTAGGAGCATGATCAGGTTATTGCTTACCATATCCTTGAAAATTAAAGCACCTTTGAACAAAAGATGGAAAAGGGGTAATAGGTGACATCATATACCGTCGATACAACTTCCAGTGGAGAGGATCTTTTAGGTCTTTTCCTGCCTCCTTGTTGTTAGTGGATCAAAACCAGCAGTTTTCATCTTAACACTTTGATGGTAGGTTCATGCATGCCTACTAGCAGCTGCAGGGATGCGGGTTGCAGCTGCTGTTACTATACTAGGCAGTGTTGTTGGGTTCAGGCTTCACTGGTTGGCCGTCCTGTGAATGTTGTGTGTCATAGATAGCCATGGCAAGAGAGACTGGCATCATGCAGAGCGCCTTGGATTGGAGAAATTGCATTGCAGCACCGATGTCCTCGTCCATCAGCTTCGCAACCTGTTTCTCCGTGCCATCCGTTGACCACTTTTCCCATATCTGCTGTTTGCCCCCACTATCGCTTGCTTCCCCCTAACGAAATTAAAGCAAGATAAAGTTCAACAACCAAAAGATATGGTAATTTAGAGATGGAAAAAGACTCCGAGACAGATTTATTCTTCAAGTCAAGGTACAATTGATCAAGAACGAATGATGCACATTATGCTATAACTATCATGGAGCTCATGCTGGGATGTGTGAGGCTTTATAACGGGACTCTGTTAGCAATAAGTATAAATGATTTTTATTGAGAAGGACGAACAGAGTGTGACATAAAAAAAAGTCAAGAATGGAAATAAGGTGCTGAATGGATTCTGACTTCAGCACCACTGCCTAGAAAGAAGAAAGCAACAAGATTAAAATAAAAAAGATGTTGATAGCCAATTTCCCAAGGAGTGACAAAAGGGGAATGGTTATTGCAGGAGAAACCTAAACTGTATATTGTACTTTTTATAGCAATGCTCAGTATAATAAACCAAGACAAAAATGTACTTTGATTGGTATATTCATGGCACCACAGGTGATGCTTTCCCCATCAGCAGTACAGCCAGCAACTTCCACCATGGAAAAGAAAGAAACGAAAAAGAAAAGTAGGTGGAAGAAGCCAAGGAAAAATATTTCAAGAATTATATGCAACATGTAGATGCAAATAAAAGACCAATCAGTATTATTGTTTTATTTTAAGCCTACCTTAATTCAAACGCAGTAAAAATAGAAGAAGGCAATAGTGCACAATGCTATATTAGTCAGTTTGTGGCAAGTTTACCTTAACTGAAAGTGGAATGTCAGAAACAAGCTGTGCAACAGCACCAGCACCACCCAATCTGCTCATGCTTAAAACCTAACATCAAGGCATCAAGGTTACATCAAACTAAAACCACAATGGTTGTTGACAGTTGATATCCAATAGCATAGTGAACCTTACCTTTACTTGAAGCCTAAGGAATTTCACATAATCCAGGATCTCATCTAGCATAACTGCCCTATCAGTCTGCATGCAGTTCAGAAAGCGACTCAGAATTTCTTCTAGTTGTCAGATTTGAATGTTACATAGTAAATAAAACTCCATATGTGGCGATTGTGCGTGTATTCTTCTTCAACATACTTATATGATTACCAGGATACACGCTAGATTATCTCAAAAGGGAGAGAGGCATGCAAAGCTTAGGCAGCGTGATAGAAAATAATATCTTTTTGGAGCTGAAAAGTTATTGGTCAAAATAAAGAAGCACAAAGATAATATAATATTTTCAGCACATCATGACCCCAGACCACTTGCTGAAATTCTGTGAAGTGTCAATGGCAGGCATGTGAACAACGGAAGTCTTTACCCATATGATGACATATACAAGTATACTACCAAGCATGATTACCTTGTTCGTATTGGGGACCAATTCCTGTAGGGCCCTCATCCTTTCCGCTATCCTCTCTCTTCTTAGCTGCATTGGAACAAGTATGGTTCAAATACTGCTGAATAAACACCTAGCAGAATCGTAAAATAGGCTTAAAAATGCAGAGTGGGAGAATACGGCCTGACATACAAACACAATCATACAGCTGCTAGAGATGTGACACACATGATAATTAAGTTTAAAGAAGGCGTCCAACCTTAAAAGTTAGATACTTGATAATTAATCACATAACATTCACCGAGTAACAGGATTGCAAAATGACATATGAGCCGTCAAAGGTACTAGCATGCAGACATGTAGCGTACTACAACCACATGGCAATATGTGACTTAGCGAGCCTTAGAGAAAACGCCAGATGCATCTGCCGAATGGGTGCCCATCATTTGGCTAACGCCAAATCATTTTTAAAACCTGTGATGACTTGTACAGCAAGTGAATTGATGCAATTGAATACAGAAATCTAGTCGCTTCGGTGTCAAGCTAGAGCTGATTGCTTGGTCACAGACTGACACTGTGCGAGCCTGGACCCCCTTGATTTGGTAACAGCATGGAGGCACAGTAACGAGTAATGACCAGATTAACAGTAGAATGAATGAATGAATGAATGAATGGATTCCATTACCCTCTCTGCGATGCTGTGGGGATCGGTCGCCTGCCCGCGACGCGCCCGCACCTTGGGCCTCGGCGCCGGCGGCTGCGGCCCGCCGGCCGGCCCGCCCTGCTTCGGCGGCTGCGCGTGGAACATCTGAAACCCACGACAGGCCACCGGGCGTGACGCAGTTAGCACAAATTCTGAAAATTGAAAGCTGAAGCACGCACAATTTGTCTGCAGAAGCGTACCTGCGGGGGAGGGTGGTTGGGGCGAAGGTGCGGCGGCTGCAGGCCACCGCCGAACACCGGCGGGAAGAGGCCGGGGAGCTGCACGTTGTCCCGCTCCTGCAGAGGCGAAGGGTTCCAGTCGCGAGAGGCAGCGCAAAAAGGGCAGAGGAAAAGGGGGGGAAAGTGGAGGGGGGGCGCTCACCGCGGCGTTGCCGGCGTCGTCGCCGATGCCGCCCCTGCTGCCGGAGGCGTCGGAGGCGGCGTCGAGGCTGAGGGCGAGGGAGAAGGGCTGGTCGCCGGAGGGGCGGCCGGCGGCGGAGAGGGAGCTGGTGAGGGAGAAGAACTGGTCGAGGAAGTCGTCCTCCGGGCCCTGCGGCGGCTGCCCCGCCATGGCCGGCCGCCGGCGGGTGCCAAGCCGGTGCTCCCCTCGTCGTCGGCTGCCGGCTGGGAGGGCGTGCTCCGTTTCCTCGGCGAGCGTGGGCCTGTCAAGTGGTGGGGTTCGACGAGTGTTCGCTCGCCTCCCTTTATTCACTCTCGGACTCCTCCTAGTCCTAGCTCGTAGACCAGGCTAGGCTATGGGCCTCATGGGCTGACAGGCTGCGATTCGATGGGGCTTTTGAGCCCTCAGGGTGCGAGGTATTTTTGGCCCAAAGTAGACGCCCACATATATGCTAAAAAAGTGAGAGCAACTAGTTAGCTTGCACCGAGCCTCCCAGCGATCACTCTCGTGCGCCGTCACTTGACGCGTTCTCAGTCGCTGCCACATGTCGTGCTCTGAACGTTTCGTTTTTCTTTTGCACGTATTTTCGGCTTTGTAGAGTGTTTTTCCGATTGTTTTCATGTTCCGGTTTTTCACTGGTCTTTTGAATGAACCATTTTTAAAATTTTACGATTTTTTTATTAAACATTTATGAACCTTTTGGAATATCGAGGAATTTTCCTAAAATTTTGATGAATTTTTTTATAATTTGATGAATTTTTTAAATGGATGAACCTTTTTAAAAAACGATGAACATTTTAAAGATTTGTGAACTTTTTATCAGTTCACCGATTTTTTTAAATTTTTTTTCAAATTCATGAAATAATTTTCAAAGTCCTTGATTTTTTTTAAAAATGTGAACTTTTTTTAGATCACAATGATTTTTTTCGAATTTGTGAATTTTCTATTAAAACTTGTAAACCATTTTTAGCTTTTATGAACTTTTTGTGTTCATTCTGTTTTTGCTTTTTTGTTTTTTTATTTAGAAATTCAGCCCTGAAACTAGGCCGGCCCATTTTGCAGTGCGTTGGGCGCAGGTTCTCCTAATTGGTGCTTAAGGCGCCGACTAGGAGCTCCCCTATAACTTGCTCACGGTGTTTGTTTTTTTAGTAAAATAAATTGCCAAGGGCCAGTCTTGGCAGGTCTCTTTTTTTTGGCAAGAAAAATCTTTTTGCCACTCTAGATTTTGATATTTCGCTCATGCCGCTTTCCGCTTTTAACAATTATAACAATTGCCATTCTGTGGCAAAAGAAAAATAATTATATTTCATTTTTTCCACTCTAAATTTTTTGCTTTTGCCACGGAATGAAAATTATGATACAAAGAGTAAGAGTCGCAAAAATGAAATGTGAAAATCTAGGGGTAGCAAAAGAAAGATTGGCAAAATCCAGAGTGTCAAAAACAATTTTTTCTGTTTTTATGCACTATAATATGTAAAAAAATTGATTATGTAAAAGCTCACAGGTTTTTGCCTCTTTTTTTTGCATCGAAAGCTCACAGGTTGGAGCACATGCCAAGTTAGAAAAAGTGTATCTATACCATATTAAGAAATAATGTTGTATATTAAACAACTATGTATACACAATTATAACAGATAATTGTGTATATTACAATCTGTTAAAAAATATCTTGGAAAAATTAAGAAATTAATCTTACACCTCAGGAAAAATATATATGCATACAGAAAAAAAATGTTTGTGTTGTGTTTTAAAATGGTGCATATAAAAAATCTTCATATGTAATTTTTTTCATGTTTTTCGAATAGTGTTCATGTTCATGTATTTAGAGAAAATGTGCAGATTTTTAGAAAAAACTTTATTATTTTTAAAATACCATGCATGACTTGATTTATGTTTATGCACTTCTGAGAAAAATATCGCGTAGTTTTCAGAAAAAATAAAGGGGATTGCTGGGCATCCATCGGTGGATTTGTAGTAATCATCCGCCATCTGATTAGTCGTTCGATGTACGCGTGTGCACCATCCGAACACTAGCTCGGTCGCCTCTTTTCACCACATAAAATTTTGAAACAACGTTCCAGTTGTAGAAACAAGCACGCTGCTACGCTCTGGCTGTCGGGTTAAAAAGTGGCTGACGGGCCTTTTGCAACATAGGTTATGTTACAATTTTTTTTGCAACAAAGTGCATGTTGCGAAAACTTCCATAGAATTTTTTGCAACCGAATTTTTTATAGAATATTTCGTGCAACAAGGATCGTGTTGCATAAACACCTACATGTTTTTTTTTGTAACATAGGTTATATTGCGGAATGTTTCTTGCCAATTGGTTGCGTTGAAGGATATTTTTTGCAACGAAGTTCTTGTAACAAATTTTTTTGCAACATATATTTTATTGCAATTATTTTATGCAACACAGCTGATGTTGCAAGAACTTGTGTAAGTTGCCATCGTCGTTTGAAGAGCTTGACATGAAGGGCGGCGTTACATGAGCATGAGTTATGTCACTATCAGAGTTGCCGAGACGATGGAGGCACTGAGCGATTGGGGAAGAGATAAAATAAGAAAGGAGACACGCGTCAAGTATTTGAGGTGGTGGATGCCCTGTGCTGGATCTGCCAGTTGATGAGAAACGTTTCACAAAAAGAAAATTGCGAAAAGGGAACATTTCAAGAATAGTTGAAAACTAGCTGAAAAACCAAGAGAAAAATAAACAAAGATCAAGAAAAAACAGCCGAAAAACCAAAGTAGAAGAAAAACCTGATAGGATGGGCCAGCCCACATATCATGCGGGGTGCGTATTATAGTCAATTTGACACTATGAGCGTTAATTAGAAAATCCATAATTGATCTATTCTCGATCGTCGATCGTTTTGCTAACGACATAATTGCTGTTACCCACCCATGCTTACGCCAAGCCGCGCGCCACACGATCCCTAAGAACATGTACAATAATTAATAACATAGTCTTATCTTAAATCTTGCATATAATTTAGCGATGACAAAAAAAAAGTCTACAATGGGTCATCTCTTAGCCTTATCTTTTATGATTAGTTATTCCTAAAAATATGGTGAGACATATTTTGCTAAGAGATCACATCTTGTCTTCTCTTAAATAAGAGAAGGCAAAGCCTTTTTTCGAATTTTTTCACCTTCACCTCATCATTTATCCTATGTGGCACTCCTAAGATAACACCATTGTACATGTCCTAATCTGATCCAATGATCAGTAAGGAATATCATAGTTGTCAGTTTGGTAATAATACGAACCAATAGTTACTACTTTCATTATCCCGAAGACTATTCCCTCTTTTATGGTTTATAAGGGCACACACGTCCTCGATTTGACTTTCACTATGCAGTTAGACTAACAATATACTCCCTTTATACCATAATATTTGTTAGTCGGAAGAACTAACTCAGTTCTCCTCAACAACAAGTATTTAAAAACAGAGGGAGTATTAATCATCCGACTTAAAACCTACATTGTTGAACATAACTTTCGAATATGATTTTGTGGTACAATTTCTGTAACATTTAACCCACATTTCATTGTTCCTAACCTTTAATATTTTTACAGAAAATAAGGCCATGCCTTCCAAGGTCTTGCCTGTCATGTTGCTCGCAATTATACATTTGTGTCATGGATCTTCACCTTGGATATGAGATAAAATGAAAGGTTCCGTCCTGAGACCCCGACTCCCTGTCAAATTTGAATAATGTTCATTCCTAGTAAGGCTAACAAAATAAAATGAAAGAATGAAAAGAGAAGAACAAAATGAAAATAGGAGAAAAATATCCGCCTAGTATATTTCCCGTAGCAATAGGTCCTAAAGAATAGCACCAAGCAACATGTACCTTTGCCGAGTTACCGGTGAATAGCACCAGGCAAATCGTTTGTTTCACCATTATCATGTGTTTTCTTTCATGGTAATAGGTGTCTCATTTAGTATATCATACGAATCATAGTACAAGTCACGTATAAACCGACCTCGTAAAACTGAATATGTAGCAGAACGCTAGCCTTTGCACAAAAGAAACTCGATCCAAGAAGTAAAATTATAAACAAGACCGAAGAAACCTCTCAGCTTCACACCAACGGCCGCCACCTGCCTTTGGCACCACCACAATAGCAATCAACACCTCCACACCCCGAGCTCGACATGGCTTCATCGCTGATATGCAGCTTTACAAACCCCCAAGGTGGCTCGCCAAAGGCAAAACCATTACCGTTGAACGAATCAGACTGGGACAACACCCCGGACACGTCATCGAACTCCAGATTTGGCACCCCCACATGACTAAAATGCCGAAGGAGGAAACCATACCTGCCATCCACGTACCACGGACCAAGCACATGATCCACCATCTTCGAGGTCCCGTCAATGCAGATCACATTCCTCATCCACTCCTAGACTACCTCCCAAGCTTCGCGCCGACGCTGGAGGAAACGTCATCGCAACGGCGGAGTCCGAGAACACATGTCCACCACGAGAATGTTGTTGCAGCCGCACACTCCTTGCTTGAATAGACTGGATTCCAGATCCATCCTCAACCATAGGACCAATTACCTGGTCGAAGTAGGATCTGATGAAACTTTATTCAGCGTTGCCATCACCGTTGTGGAAGCCAAGACAATGAGCATCCTAAAAAACTAAGCTACTTTGGACTAAAATTGTCCATGCGTGTGGATGCGGCGACCCCCTCACCACCGCCGATCAAGGTCGTCGCTGGAGGAGAGCCACAGGAGGACGACGCTGGAAGGTTGGCCTCATCTGACGGCTAGGGTACCAGGCACGGTCGAGAGGAAAAATCCATTATCGTGTGTTTGCCGAGTATATTTCCCGTAGCACAAAGGCAACGACTGAGTATATTTTTTGAAGAAAGTACTCACCAAACGGCCCAACATTAGACAATATACTATAACACTAATCTTCCTAGAATTGCAGAGCCCACATTCAGTTGAGATCTTCAATTGAAATTGTGACACCCTATTTAGACATGGTCAACATTTCTCAAAGCTCTCCTATTTAATTATTTTATTTATACCTCTATAACACTATACTCCTAAGTTTTAAAGTCACACCCAATTAAGGTCTCCAAGACTCCAATTAAAATCAGTCTATCCGATTTTGACCGGGTCAATAGTTTCTCAAAACTCTCTCGTTCAATTCTTAGATAAATACACTATGCTTCTCAATGGGTTTGGATTATGATTTTGATCAAACCAACAGTTTTTCAAATCAATCGATAACAACCAACCTATAAAAACATAGCAATCATGCCCATGCAGCCGTCAACGTAGAAATTTTCTCACATATATAAAGTTTGTTAGCATAAAATATAGAATGATACCGCGAAAGGCCTATCAAATTACTGAATTATAAATAAAAATAAAACACACTATGTCATCTTCCCGCACATCAAACGAAATATTCCATTAGTTTCAAAATATAAGGAATATTAGTCATTTGGAAAGTCAAATTCTTTAACTTTGAGCAAGTTGAGAGCAAAATATCGTCATCCATAGTATTAAACAAAAAAAATGGAAATTCATTTAATGATGAATCTAATCATAACAATTTGATATTATGAATTTTAATATATTTATCTACAAATTTAATTAAATTTAAAAGGTTTGACGTTTAAAAATAATAATACATTTTAAAACAGAATGAGTATATTTTTTTATTTTAATCTAACGGCACAACAAAACGCGTCCGATCCTTCTAGTAGCGACTATTCCGGCATTGACATGACCGTGGTGTAGTTTCTTGAGATATATACGGGTAGAATTATGTATATTAATTACTCCAATTCTAGGAAGATTAAAGTAAATATATACGGCCTCGTCGACTTTATATACATAATTGGAAAATATATACGGCCTCGTCGACTTTAGGTAGTACTTCCTCCGTCCCAAAATAACTGTCTCAAGCTTAATACAATTTTATATTAGAGCTAGTACAAAGTTAAGACACTTATTTTGAAACAGAGGGAGTATGTTACTGCCACATTCTGTATTGACGCACCAACAGTGTTTTTCTCGACAGAAGAATACAATCCCTGCGTCAATACGACATTGGCTTCTGCAGCTTGTGCGGGTGGTGGCCGTGCCTTTTCAACACACTCTTCACGTAGCCTTGCGCCACGACAGCGCCATAATACTCTGAATATGGACGAGGGCTCCCTGCATCCCGCTTGTTCTTTCATGACCCGTTTGGAGGATCGCTCATGAAGTTTCCGAAACTAAGCAAGGATTTGCCTCAGCTCGCTTTCAGTAACACATGGATCCTACCCACTTATAAGGACTGCTCGTTGCATGGGAAATTTGGAAGGAGCGAAATAGAAGAGTCTTTCGACGTTAAGAAATGACGACCGACCAACTGATTAGCATTGTTAGGGAAGAGATTAACTAGTGAAACATGGCAGGCGCCAAAATCCCATTTAATCCGGGCTGAATGCATTTTCTCTCCTCTTTTTAGCGCCAGACCTTTCCTGGCGTTGCCCTCTTGTATTCCTTCCATGCTAATAATTGAATTTGGTAGATCTCCTACCAACATTATAAAGAAGACTCATGTGTATGTAGTATAATTTTTACTCGTTTTTCTCTTCAAACCAGCTTCGCCATGGTCCGTTGTCATGTTCAGATGTCTGAATAATGGGCTGGGACGACATGTTGGGGGCGGCGCTCAGATGATGGCGCACTACCAGAATTGCCTGCTATGCCGACGGCCAAAACCGTCGGCATAGGCCCAAAAACCGTAGGCGTAGGCCTATGTCGATGGCCATCGTCGGTGTAAGACCGCCGGTAATTCGTACGTCGGCGTAACACCGTTCATATAGATGAACCATATTGCCGTCGGCATACATACATCATCGGTAAAAATCTACACCTGACAGACGTTAACGACGCCGCCGCCGTCAAACCTGTGCCTGTCACTTGAGGACACATGTCAGAAAAAATGCCAGGTCTATGCTGACGGTGTAACCGTCGTTATAGATGCACACCAACAAGCCCATCTTCCGCCACGCGACAGCTCCTGACTGCATGAAACATCTATGCCGACGGTATAACTGTAGGCGTATATATATATAATATAATATATATTTGCTAGTTATTTGAGCAAAAAAAAGTTGGGTCTATACCGACGGTATAGATGCGCACCAACAATCCTAGCTTCCCGGCTTCAGTCCCATCTCAGCGGCGATGTCGAGAAGCTTTTGTGGGAGTGGTGTGGTTCTCGAGGATTAATTCTGGCTATGGGATCACCGGATCATCAAGGAGCTTCATTGACGGTTATTCCTTCTTCATCTCCGGGATGGATGTGGTCTTCTAGACCCGTTCAACGACTTTCCGTCCGCAACCAACAACATCAGGCTGGCTCAAGGTGGAGCGGCAGTGGCGGCGCATTGTCGACACAGTTTAGAGGTTGAAGACAAAGGGCATCTCAAGGATTTTGTTGTAATTTTTGTTTTCGTAGAGGTGCTTTGTAATGTTCGATGTTTCTTTTAATGCCAGGGTCCTATTCACAAAACAAAGAAACCTAATGTTTTTTTTTTTCCAAAAAATGAGGCCATGCCTTCCAATGTCTTTTTTGTCATATTGATCGCAATGATACCTGAATCTTTTGTCATGGAACTTCACCTTAGACATGAGATAAAATGAAAGGTTAACAAAATAAAATGAAAGGTTCCGCCCTGAGATCCCGACTCCATGCCAAATTTGAATAATGTTCATTACTAGAAAGGCTAACAAAATAAAATGAAAGGTTCCGCCCTGAGATCCCGACTCCATGTCAAATTTGAATAATGTTCATTACTAAAAAGGCTAACAAAATAAAATGAAAGAATGAAAAGACATGAAAAAAAAGAAAATAGGAGAAAAATATTTGCCTAGTATATTTCCCGTAGCACTAGGTCCCAAAGAATAGCACCAAGCAACATGTACCTTTGTCGAGTTCCCCGTGAATAGCACTATGCAACTCGTTTGTTTGGTCATTTTATCGTGCGTTTGCCGAGTATATTTCCTTGAAGAAAGTACTAGCAAAAGAGCCCGTGCGTTGCAACGGGAGCAAACCGTACAAACATGTCATAACCTAATAATCATGATTTAAGACCTTTATTTAAACTTACTGCATAAACATAATTTAAAAATTGTTAAATAAGTAAAATAACATCATATTTAGATTGTACGCATCACTATAGATTCAAATTACATTATAAATAGAAATTTAAAAATTAAATAGGTAAGAAACATTATATTTCGATTCAACACATTTTTTGAATGAAAGTGCATATGTAATAATTTAAAATTAGAGTTACAGTTTAAAAAATATAATTTTTTAAAGTATTTGTTAATTATAATTGAACTGCGGATTAATTAACAACATGGACCGGCCTCGTTATGAAAAAATGGATTATACGCTATTGATTAAAATTACAGCATAAATATAATTATAATTTTTTTAAATAGATAAAATAACATTATATTAATTGTGCGCATCACTATTGATTAAAATTATATTATAAACACAATTTTAAAAAATTAAATAGATAAACTAGCATTATATTCAGATTCTACATATTTTTCTAATAAAATTTCATATATAATAATGTAAAATTGGAGTTATCGTTTAAAAGATATGATTTTTTAAAGTATTTTGCACTTATAATTAAACTACAGATTAATTAATTAAAGACTGTAGGGGGTTTTCAAAAACATACGGAAAACAATTTTTTTTACTCAAGTATGTACTGCGGGTTTATTTTGTGAAAACTGAAGGAGTTTTTTACAAAAACTCCAAAAAAACAAAAACTCCAAAAAAAGTTTCGTTCTCTCAGCTAATTATGTACTGCGGGTTGATTTTGGGAACTCATAGGGGGTTATCTGTAAACAATACAAAAATGATTGGTTATTCATTTAAATCGGGACTGCTGGTTGATTTTGGAAAACTTCAGGGGGTTTTGTGCAAAACAACCACGACGGTCGACAGAAGCACACGGTGCTTTATTATTACTAGCAAAAGGGCCCGTGCGTTGCAACGGGAGAACGGATGAATTGATATTTCTTTCATGCTTTGCGTGAAGTAGTGTTGTGCAACAAAAATAAACTTTCAAGTTGGTATTTTTCCTAAAACAGGAATGCTAATCTATTTTAACACCCGTAATTTATGTGGTCTGCCCATTTCCTGAACCATCTGCAGTCCTACAGACACTGGTAGAAAGTTCTGTTGCCCTTGGGTCTATCTTATCGTCAGAGAGAGAAAGGAAATCGTTCCTATATACTCAGGTTTCCAAAGCTCTAAACAGCAGTGCTTCTGCTGATGAAGCATCAACATCCAGTGTTGTAATGCTCTCTGGATTCAGCGTACCAAAGTTTGTCTTGCAGATTGTTACTGTTGAAACTTTACTGAGACTCCATAAACCAAATGAGCTTGCGGCGGGAGAGGAGGGTGTTGGTGGTGGGGTGCCCGCTCCCCGACGGCGGGAGAGGAGGGCCGGGGTGGCGGGGACGGCGGGGTGCCTGCTCCCCGACGACGGGAGATGACTATGGTGCCAAGGGCTGGCGGTGGCGGGGACGGCGCGCCGCACGAGCGCGATGGCAGGGAGGCGAGGCGGGAAGGCACTCTGGCGCAGTGGCAGGGAGGCGGAGCAGGGAGGCATGCGGGGGCGGTGCGACATGGTGGTGGGGCGGTGCAGGGAGGCGCACGGGCGCGGTGGCAGGGAGGCGCGCGAGGGCGGTGCGACATGGTGTTGAGGCGGTGCGGTGCGACGGCGGGGTGGCGCGGCACGGTGGCGGGGAGGGGCTGACGGGAGCCGCGCCGCACAATGGCGGGGAGGGGAGGCGTGCGGGACGGGAAGACTGCGTCGGTGGGGTGAGCGACGGGAGGGGCGAGCGGGTGAGCAGGCGGGTGGCGGGTGGAAGAGGGGCTGAGCGGGCGGAGGGGGTGGGGCGGGCGTAGGCGACGGGCGGGGCGGGCGTAGGCGACGGGCGGCGCTGAGCGGGTGGGTCGAGCCGGAGGGTGCGGGGAGGGAAGGCGGGGTTGAGCGGTTTAGAGTTATCTAAAATTGTGAGGTCTTTCCTGCAAAATGACAGAAAAACGGTTCGTTACGACTTAAAACTGGACTGCGGGTTGATTACCTAAAACTGCGAGGGCTTTTCTGCAAAACGACCGACGACGAACGACAAAAGCGCTGCGTGCTTTATTATTAGGGGAGATTAGGGAGAGATAGGGAGAGAGGAGAGACTCGGTAAACGGCCCGACACTAGGCAATAGGGACGATTCCGGCAGTGACATGATGGTGTAATAGTTTCTCGAGATATATACGGGCAGAACTATGTATGTATACCAAAATAAAACTGTAAGTCAAAACATGGTAGTAAGTAAAGAGAATCATCCACCCGATAAAAAATCATCCCATATAAACATGGTCGGTGTAAGTCATAACATGGCAGTAAGTAAAGAGAACTACGGCATTGAGAACTCTGGCTTATGCGGGTGGTAGCCGTGGCTTGTCAGCACACTCTTCAGACAACTGTAGTCGCCATAATACTCCGGATAAGGAAGGGCGAGAGCTCTCTGCACCCCGTTTGGCCTTTCGCGGACCGTTTGGAGAGTCGCCGTGTTTCCGTTCAAGGCGAAGGTTGTTTTCATTGAAATTCACTATTATTGTTACTTATTAAGTTTATTTTAATAATTGTTTGTAATTCAAAAAAATTAAATCATGTGACATGACATCAAGACCCAAGTTGTTTAGGATTGATAGCTTACTATTGTCAGGAAAACAACAAGTGCAAACTTGGCAACTAGGTGCGATAGAACGAGAAAGTTAAGCGTGCTCGGGCTGAAGCAGTGAAAGGATGGGTGATGGGCCGGGAAGTTAGACGATTTGAAATGAGTGATCCACGCTAGAGTAGTGAGGATGGTGATTAGAGATTAAATTATCAAATAATTCAAAGATTAGAAAATTGGAATAAAAAAAATATTCAAAAATAAAATTTGAAAAAAATTAAAAAAAAATCTACCTTTTCGGGTCAAAAAAAAACAAAAAAAAAACAGACGGATCCTTTAGTCTCGGTTCGTAAGTAGAACCGACTAAAGGTACTCCCTTCGAGGCGGCCACGTGGAGCACCTTTGGTCCCGGCTTCAAACATGGCCGGGACTAAAGGTTAGGCCTTTAGTCCCGCCCCTTTAGTCCCGGTTGGTGAACCGGGACTAAAGGCCCTGTCCCCACTAGTGGGTGTTTGTTTTTTGTGGGACCAATAGCTGTGTGCAGTTAGTAAAGTTTTTGTTTGCTCCTTTATTATTAGTATAGATGTGGGATGTCTTAGTTGATCGATATTTTCAAAATAAATGTTCACTTCTGAAATTTTTATATACTTGAATTGCAGCTAGAAGATCTAGTGAACATGGTCGATCCTAGTGTCGGGACCCCGATCGTAAGTCATAGGAATCTAGCCTGTAACACATCGCATCTCTTTGCGGTCTCACGCACGGTTAACTCCACGGCTGCAGCCTTACCTTAGCCGGGACCGTTTGCGTCTTTTGACTCACGTATGCAATAGTGTCGCTAGCATTCCAATGTCAAAGAACCCGGATCGACAAGTCTAGTCACAAACCAAAGTGGCAGTACCGCACAAGGACATGCATACATGACCCAACAAAGCAGGTGTCGGTCACCAGCGAGTGTAGACGAGTTGTAGCAAGCTACAAGGACTCCATTACATCTCGTGACATTTCCCCAAAGGGGACAGACACAACAGCTAAGAAGGACACATGCCGGTCAACCAACGTGTCCGGAGCAGTAGCGAACTACCAAGGCTCGTTGGATCACAAAGGGGCATTTCCTTGTAAGGAGTGCTACTAAAGTTCACGACTAGGTAATCGAACCCCATACATATCAAGTACGACACACGTACGCATGGCAATACCGATATGTATAGATACATCGATGGCATCACAACATAACCATAAACATACAAACTTTATTTAAGAGGCTCGGAAGAGCCACACACATAATATTACACATTAAGGATCTCACGACCCGTAATAGCAGTCATTCAGTTACAAGCCAGCGGAAGAGTTTAAAACTGTCTGAGTACAGACAGGTGCAACTAAAAGGCACATGGCCTGACTATACTACAGACCCAACGTAGGGCCAGATCGTAGCTGGGACACCAGCTACTCGTCGTCGTCGATGTCTACGAAGAACCCTCCATTAGGGTCATTAGCAACCTCTGCAACATTTATTAAGCAAACATGAGTACGAAGGTACTCAGCAAGACTTTAGGATAACTATCTACTCATGCCATGTATCAAAAGGTATTGTGGGGTTTCATGCGGGACGTCAGCATTTGACTCGTGGCTAGACAACTTGCATTTTTAAATAATTTTGACAACTTGATTTCTCGCACACGAGTCCACTAACACCACAACAATACACTATCGTGGAATCATTCCGTCTCCATACGGAATTGCCGTCCACAACACTCACGCTTATCTTGACAATTTTATGAGTAGCCATTGAAGTTATCTATGAACAACATATGTCTCCAAGTAGTCCATATCTGCGGACGCGGCTATTCGAATAGATCATAACCCTCCAGGGGTCTACTTCGTCACACACGCTCTCGCCACTTATCGCCATGTGCACGTCATGCACCTCGGCAACCTTCAAGCGGAAGCCTAGCGAGGGAGTCGGCCACGACCGTTAACCACACTAGTACCTAGTCCAGGTTTATCGCCTATCTCAGAGTAACCCGTACGGAAGTCCGGCCGGGGTTTCTGCCACAGCCTCAAACGATGCGCATAGGGTTCCCAAGCCCACCATCCGGGTGCCACTTGGTACACCGTGCCACTGCCTACCGCATCACAGCCCACCTCTCAGGTCAGCACCATGCATGGCCTCCAGCATGACTATAAACACCAGAAACTACTTGCAACTCCTGGACCGAGTACTAAGCGATTAATAAGTCGAGAGGGTCAATTAAGTATCCCAACGTGTGGTAGTATCTAGTCTTGGATTACATACACGGAACTCAGTTCCTAAGGACGGTTCCAATGAAACAACCCGCCATGCACTCCTACACAGCCTTTCACCGGTACCTTTACCAAATCAGGTTCAACACACAACCTTTGCTTACCGAACACATTCTCACAATTCTGTTCATCTCCCAGATGACAGACCATACACAACTCTAAGCATAGCATGCATAGCAGGATAAGGCACATCATGGCTCAAGCAACTACCAGGAATGCTAGGTTGCAAGGTTCGGCTATTTACCGTGACAAGATTAGGTCATGCAAAGGAGGTGGTTTCGACTAACGTGGCAAAAGCAGTTGAAGCATTTGATCCTAATGCAATAAGTAAGTGCAGGAGCAAGAACACGGGATTTATCGGGATGATCAAAATGGTTGCTTGCCTTGTTGCTCAGAGGAGGGACAATATCCGTCAGACGGATATTCGGTGGAGTCCGGGGGAGCGGAGCCTACCGAAAGGAATGACAACAATCAATAACAATCATATGCAAACAAGATGATGCATGAGCATGGCATGAGAATGCAAGGTGATAAACTAATATAGCTAGCATGTATTAGGTTTGAAGTTGATTTGAATCAAATTCAAATATCACTTCAAACGAGGTATTCTCGGATACCGTTTTAATTGATTCGACCTGATGCTCAGATCAACTTGAGGTTAACATGCATGGGGTGACATGTTAAGTTGCTGGTTTGTAATTAGAACAGTGTTTGATCATGTCGTTCATAATGAAATTTAAATATCTTCCAAATTCTATTTATAAAGTATCTATAAGAATTGACTTATTCATTAATCTACATGTTTGGGTTCTGTAACATTTTCAAACATGTTTGAAAATGGCATATTCAGATTCCTTGAATTTTTATGATACTTTTTCATATATAAATTATTTTCATTGGAGTTACAGATTAATTTCTACGAATTTTTGAAGTTTTAAACATTTCTGGAATTATTTCTATACTGGAAAATCCTTTTACTGGATCAGCATGAAATCAGCAGGTCCAACTGGCCGTTCAAAGTCAAACCTGACCAGTGGGACCCACTGGTCAGTGTCTCTGGTCAATTTTAGATTAGGATTAATCTTATTTAGGTAATTAGACTCACTGGACCCACATGTGAGTGACTTATCAAATTAGTTGATTTATTTTTATTATTTCTAAACTATCCAGAGGCTGGCCCCACACGTTAGTGGCTCAGGCCAGCTGAGATCCACCGGCGGCGAGGTCGTCCTCGCTGGCGGGGAGCCTCCGGCGACCACCAGTACGGTGGAGGGCATCGGAAAATCGCCTCCGACGGCCAAACTCACGACAGAGACCACGGGAAGAACGACCACTCGACGCCGCGCATGATGGGACAAGCCCCAGGGGCTGGGGTGGCCGGAATCAACGCCGGCGACGAGCTTGGCGGCGACCAAGTTTGGCCATCGTCGAAGCCATCGAATACGGGGTCAAAACGCGCGGGGCTGGGCACCTAACGCATCTACATGATGTCCTGAGGCTGTTGGTGGCCTCAGACGAACCAACACTTCACCGGAGGGCTACCGGCGACGAGCTGCAGCGGCGGTTCTCGTCGGGCTCCGATGGAACTAAGCCTAGAGGAGGGGATCGATGAGAGAGCTTAGGGGAAAGACGCGCAAGCTCACGAGGAGTGCAGAGGAGGGCTCAGACGGCTCGGGGAGGCACTGAGGGCGACGAATCGAGCAGAGCTCGCCGGCGGCCGAAGGTTGAAGACGGTGATGCCGTGGGCGTTGAAGGGCTCGGGGAGGCTTCTGCAGGGAGGACCAGTTCGTCGAGGCGGAGCTAACGGCACACTCAGAATGAGGATCCTATGGCTAGGGGCACGGGCATCTCGAGCTCGAGCTCCTGTCAATGGCGGCAGAGAGGATCGGGGGAACCGAGAGGAGAGGGGGAAGAGTGAGCACAGGAATGGATAGCTACGGGCTCGGGGAGCTTATCCCCGTGCTTGCGAGCGCGAAGCGGCGGCCAGGCAGGCGCACAGGTGCGTGGAGGCGCGCGGCGACGCGGCGGCCACCTCCTGCTCCTACTGGCGAGGAGGAAGACGACATGGGAGCTGGGCTGGGCCAGGTAAGCGTCAGGTAAGGTTTTCTCATTTTCTTTCTGTTTTTCTATTTCAATAACTTGCTATTTATTTCAGCTCCCAAATAGTTTGTAAAAACTATTTTAAACACACCAGAATATTTGTTGGAATATTTCCAACCATTCCCAAAGTTTTCAATATTTTTGAAAGTTTAAAGTTTCTGATTTCAAATTTAAAACTTGAAACCAGTAGCTTTTTGCATTTATTTAAAATGCTTAAAGTGTCAAGAAAAAGGTTTTCTTCATTGCTTATATACTTTCATGATTTATCAGAAAGATTGAACTTTTCTTGAGGCCATTTTGGGTTCATTGATTTTAACTAGTTTGAATTTTCCCTCATTTTAAGAAGTGGCTAGGGTTTTAGGATTTTCCTTCACCACTTGATTTGTTCTTGTTGAGAATTTCCTAGATGCAATGCAAAGAAAACATGAGCACAAGCTAACTTGCTTAAGGGGTCAGGGATGTGACAACTCACCCCCACTCAAATGAATCTCGTCCCGAGATTTAGAAGTCGTCGGGAATAACGCAGGATACTCAAGTCGGAGACGATCCTCTCTTTCCCAAGTTGCCTCCTTTTCAGAATGATTTGACCATTGAACTTTAAGAAACTTGAGGTTTCGACGTCGAGTGGTACGCTCAGCTTGATCAAGAATACGCACGGGGTATTCTTGGTATGAAAGGTTATCTTGGAGATCAAGCGTTTCGTGGTCCACTTCACGGATAGGATCCGAAAAGCAACGCCTGAGTTGCGAGACGTGGAAGACATCATGAACCTTGGAAAGGTGCGGAGGAAGTTCCAACTGGTAGGCAACTTCTCCTCGTTTGGCAAGAATGCGAAAAGGACCAATGTAACGAGGAGCCAACTTGCCATTGATACCGAATCGATGGGTACCCTTCAAAGGTGTAACCCGAAGGTAAGCCTTCTCGTCAACTTCAAAGGTCACAGCCTTATGATGACGATCATATTGGCTCTTTTCACGAGACTGGGCTGTTTTCAACTTTTCACGAATAATGCGAACCTGCTCTTCTCCATCCTGGATCATGTCCGGGCCAAAGAGTTGCCTCTCTCTGGTTTCTGACCAATTAAGAGGTGTTTGACATCTTCGTCCATAGAGAACTTCAAAAGGGGCTTTTCCCAAGCTTGATTGATAACTATTGTTATAAGCGAATTCGGCGAATGGAAGGCACTTCTCCCAATTGATTCCGAACGATATAACACAAGCTCGGAGCATATCTTCTAGGATTTGATTCACTCTTTCTACTTGACCACTTGATTGGGGATGGAAAGCAGTGCTAAAAGATAAGTGAGTCCCCATGGCATTCTGAAAACTTTCCCAGAAGCGAGAAGTAAAGATACTCCCACGGTCCGAGTTAATCTCCAGGGGAACACCATGAAGAGACACTATCGGAGAGGTATATAACTCTGCTAGCTGGCTAGCTGTTATACTCTCACGAACGGGAAGAAAATGAGCCACTTTGGAAAGACGGTCAGTGACCACAAAGATAGCATTATTTCCTTTCTTGGTCTTGGGAAATCCGGTAATGAAATCCATGCTAACTTTATCCCATTTCCATTCAGGAATAGCTATAGGTTGAAGGGTGCCAGCAGGCCTTTGATGTTCTGCCTTAACTCGACGACAAACGTCGCAGTTAGCAACGAACTCAGCAATTTCTTTCTTCATCCTAGTCCACCAGAATCTCTGGCGTAGGTCCTGATACATCTTAGTACTACCGGGATGAATGGTGAGAGGAGAGTCATGAGCCTCCTTAAGGATCAATTGTTGGAATTATGCCCTAGAGGCAATAATAAATGTATAGTTATTATTATAATTCCTGTATCAAGATAATAGTTTATTATCCATGCTATAATTGTATTGAATGAAGACTCATTTACATGTGTGGATACATAGACAAAACACCGTCCCTAGCATGCCTCTAGTTGGCTAGCCAGTTGATCGATGATAATCAGTGTCTTCTGATTATGAACAAGGTGTTGTTGCTTGATAACTGGATCACGTCATTAGGAGAATCACGTGATGGACTAGACCCAAACTAATAGACGTAGCATGTTGATCATGTCATTTTGTTGCTACTGTTTTCTGCGTGTCAAGTATTTATTCCTATGACCATAAGATCATATAACTCACTGACACCGGAGGAATGCTTTGTGTGTATCAAACGTCGCAACGTAACTGGGTGACTATAAAGATGCTCTACAGGTATCTCGGAAGGTGTTAGTTGAGTTAGTATGGATCAAGACTGGGATTTGTCACTCCGTGTGACGGAGAGGTATCTCGGGGCCCACTCGGTAATACAACATCACACACAAGCCTTGCAAGCAATGTAACTTAGTGTAAGTTACGGGATCTTGTATTACGGAACGAGTAAAGAGACTTGCCGGTAAACGAGGTTGAAATAGGTATACGGATACTGACGATCGAATCTCGGGCAAGTAACATACCGAAGGACAAAGGGAATGACATACGGGATTATACGAATCCTTGGCACTGAGGTTCAAACGATAAAGATCTTCGTAGAATATGTAGGATCCAATATGGGCATCCAGGTCCCGCTGTTGGATATTGACCGAGGAGTCTCTCGGGTCATGTCTACATAGTTCTCGAACCCGCAGGGTCTGCACACTTAAGGTTCGACGTTGTTTTATGCGTATTTGAGTTATATGGTTGGTTACCGAATGTTGTTCGGAGTCCCGGATGAGATCACGGACGTCACGAGGGTTTCCAGAATGGTCCGGAAACGAAGATTGATATATAGGATGACCTCATTTGATTACCGGAAGGTTTTCGGAGTTACCGGGAATGTACCGGGAATGACGAATGGGTTCCGGGAGTTCACCGGAGGGGGGCAACCCACTCCGGGGAAGCCCATAGGTATTTGGGGGGGTCACACCAGCCCTTAGTGGGCTGGTGGGACAGCCCACCAATCCCCTATGCGCCAAGAGAGAAAAAATCAAAGGAAAGAAAAAAAAAAGGAGAGGTGGGAAAGGGGAAGGACTCCCTCCCACCAAACCAAGTAGGACTCGGTTTGGGGGGGGAGAGTCCTCCCCCCTGGCTCGGCCGACCCCTTGGGGATCCCTTGGACCCCAAGGCAAGGTCCCCCTCCCTCCTCCTATATATATGGGGCTTTTAGGGCAGATTTGAGACGACTTTCTCACGGCTGCCCGACCACATACCTCCATAGTTTTTCCTCTAGATCGTGTTTCTGCGGAGCTCGGGCGGAGCCCTGCTGAGACAAGATCATCACCAACCTCCGGAGCATCGTCACGCTGCCGGAGAACTCTTCTACCTCTCCGTCTCTCTTGCTGGATCAAGAAGGCCGAGATCATCGTCGAGCTGTACGTGTGCTGAACGCGGAGGTGCCGTCCGTTCGGTACTAGATCGTGGGACTGATCGCGGGATTGTTCGCGGGGCGGATCGAGGGACGTGAGGACGTTCCACTACATCAACCGCGTTCTCTAACGCTTCTGCTGTATGATCTACAAGGGTACGTAGATCACTCATCCCCTCTCGTAGATGGACATCACCATGATAGGTCTTCGTGCGCGTAGGAAAATTTTTGTTTCCCATGCGACATTCCCCAACAGTGGCATCATGAGCTAGGTTCATGCGTAGATGTCTTCTCGAGTAGAACACAAAAGGTTTTGTGGGCGGTGATGTGCGTTTTGCTGCCCTCCTTAGTCTTTTCTTGATTCCGCGGTATTGTTGGATCGAAGCGGCTTGGACCGACATTACTCGTACGCTTACGAGAGACTGGTTTCATCGTTACGAGTAACCCCCTTTGCTCAAAGATGACTGGCAAGTGACGGTTTCTCCAACTTTAGTTGAATCGGATTTGACCGAGGAGGTCCTTGGATGAGGTTAAATAGCAACTCATATATCTCCGTTGTGGTGTTTGCGTAAGTAAGATGCGATCCTACTAGATACCCTTGGTCACCACGTAAAACATGCAACAACAAAATTAGAGGACGTCTAACTTGTTTTTGCAGGGTATGATTGTGATGTGATATGGCCAATGATGTGATGTGATATATTGGATGTATGAGATGATCATGTTGTAATAGAAATATCGACTTGCACGTCGATGGTACGGCAACCGGCAGGAGCCATAGGGTTGTCTTTATACTAACATATTTGTGCTTGCAGATGCGTTTACTATTTTGCTAGGATGTAGCTTTAGTAGTAATAGCATAAGTAGCACGACAAACCCCGATGGCAACACGTTGATGGATGATCATGGTGTGGCGCCGGTGACAACAAGATCGTGCCGGTGCTTTGGTGATGGAGATCAAGAAGCACGTGATAATGGCCATATCATGTCACTTATGAATTGCATGTGATGTTAATCCTTTTATGCACCTTATTTTGCTTAGAACGACGGTAGCATTATGAGGTGATCTCTCACTAAAATTTCAAGACGAAATTGTGTTCTCCCCGACTGTGCACCGTTGCTACAGTTCGTCGTTTCGAGACACCACGTGATGATCGGGTGTGATAGACTCAACGTTCACATACAACGGGTGCAAAACAGTTGCGCATGCGGAACACTCGGGTTAAGCTTGACGAGCCTAGCATGTGCAGACATGGCCTCGGAACACATGAGACCGAAAGGTCGATCATGAATCATATAGCTGATATGATTAGCATAGGGATGCTTACCACTGAAACTACTCTCGACTCACGTGATGATCGGACTTGGGATAGTGTAAGTGGATCATGAACCACTCAAATGACTAGAGAGATGTACTTTTTGAGTGGAAGTTTAGCATATAATTTGATTAGGTTGAACTCTAATTATCTTGAACATAGTCTAAGTCCACTTTGAATATATTTGTGTTGTAGATCATGGCTCACGCAAGTGTCATCCTCAATTTTAATACGTTCCTAGAGAAAGCTAAGTTGAAAGATGATGGAAGCAACTTTGTAGACTGGGCTCGTAATCTTAAGCTAATCTTACAAGCTGGAAAGAAGGATTATGTCCTTAATGCTGTGCTAGGAGATGAACCACCCGCTACGGCTGATCAGGATGTTAAGAACGCTTGGTTAGCGCGTAAGGAGGACTACTCAATAGTTCAATGTGCAGTCTTGTATGGCTTAGAACCGGGACTTCAACGTCGCTTTGAGCGTCATGGAGCATTTGAGATGTTCCAAGAGTTGAAGTTTATCTTTCAGAAGAACGCCCGGATCGAGAGGTATGAGACCTCCGATAAATTCTATGCTTGCAAGATGGAGGAAAACTCGTCTGTCAGTGAACATGTGCTCAAAATGTCTGGGTACTCAAACCGTCTAGCTGAACTGGGGATTGAACTCCCGCAAGAAGCTATCACTGACAGAATCCTTCAATCACTGCCGCCAAGCTATAAAGGCTTTGTGTTGAACTACAACATGCAAGGGATGAACGAGTCTCCCGGCGAGTTGTTTGCGATGCTGAAAGTCGCAGAGTCTGAACTCCGTAAAGAGCATCAAGTGTTGATGGTGAGCAAGACCACTAGTTTCAAGAGAAACGGCAAAGGCAAGAAGGGCAATTCGAAGAAGAGCGGCAAGCCCGTTGCCAATCCGCCGAAGAAACCCAAGGCTGGACCTAAGCCTGAAACAGAGTGCTTCTATTGCAAGGGTATGGGTCACTGGAAGCGCAATTGCCCCAAGTATCTGGCAGATAAGAAGGCGGGCAAAGAAAAATCAGGTATATTTGATATACATGTTATTGATGTGTACTTAACCAGCTCTCGTAGTAGTGCCTGGGTATTCGATACCGGTTCTGTTGCTCACATTTGCAACTCGAAACAGGAACTGCGGAATAGACGAAGGCTGGCGAAAGACGAAGTGACGATGCGCGTAGGAAACGGTTCCAAGGTTGATGCAATCGCCGTCGGCACAGTGTCACTTCAACTACCATCGGGATAAGTGATGAACTTAAATCATTGTTATTTAGTGCCTGCGTTGAGCATGAACATTATATCTGGATCTTGTTTATTGCGAGATGGTTACTCTTTTAAGTCTGAGAATAATGGTTGTCCTATTTCTATGAGTAACATCTTTTATGGTCATGCACCGAATGTGAGAGGATTGTTCATATTGAATCTCGATAGCGATACGCATATACATAACATTGAGACCAAAAGAGTTAGAGTAAACAATGATAGCGCCATATTTCTGTGGCACTGCCGCTTGGGTCATATTGGTGTAAAGCGCATGAAGAAACTCCATGCTGATGGACTTTTGGAGTCACTTGACTTTGATTCACTTGACACGTGCGAACCATGCCTCATGGGCAAGATGTCTAAGACTCCATTCTCCGGAACAATGGAGCGTGCAAGTGACTTATTGGAAATCATACATACCGATGTGTGTGGTCCAATGAGCGTGGAGGCACGCGGCGGATATCGTTATTTTCTCACCTTCACTGACGATTTAAGTAGATATGGTTATGTCTACTTGATGAAGCACAAGTCTGAAACATTTGAAAAGTTCAAGCAATTTCAGAGTGAAGTGGAAAATCATCGTAACAAGAAGATCAAGTTCCTACGGTCTGATCGTGGGGGTGAATATCTGAGTTTCGAGTTTGGTACTCACTTAAGACAATGTGGAATTGTTTCGCAGTTAACACCGCCTGGAACACCACAGCGTAATGGTGTGTCCGAACGTCGTAATCGTACTTTGTTAGAAATGGTGCGATCTATGATGTCTCTTACTGATTTGCCGTTATCGTTTTGGGGTTATGCATTAGAAACAGCTGCATTCACTTTAAATAGGGCACCATCGAAATCCGTTGAGACGACACCATACGAACTGTGGTATGGCAAAAGGCCAAAGTTGTCGTTTCTTAAAGTTTGGGGATGTGATGCTTATGTCAAAAAGCTTCAGCCTGAAAAGCTGGAACCCAAAGCGGAAAAGTGTGTCTTCATAGGTTACCCAAAAGAGACAGTTGGGTACACCTTCTATCTCAAATCCGAGGGCAAAGTGTTTGTTGCTAAGAACGGAACTTTTCTCGAGAAGGAGTTTCTCTCGAGAGAATTGAGTGGGAGGAAGATAGAACTTGACGAGGTTGTCGAACCTCTCATCCCTCTGGATGGTGGCGCAGGGCAAGGGGAAACCTCTGTCATTGCGACGCCGGTTGAGGAGGAAGTTAATGATGATGATCATGAAACTCCAGTTCAAGTTTCTGTTGAACCACGCAGGTCGACGAGATCACGCGCCGCTCCAGAGTGGTACGGTAATCCCGTCTTATCAATCATGTTGTTAGACAACAATGAACCTGCAAATTATGAAGAAGCAATGGTGGGCCCAGATTCCAACAAATGGCTAGAAGCCATGAAATCCGAGATAGGATCCATGTATGAGAACAAAGTGTGGACTTTGGAGATGCTGCCTGAGGGCCGCAAGGCTATTCAGAACAAATGGATCTTTAAGAAGAAGACGGACGCTGACGGTAATGTGACCGTTTATAAAGCTCGACTTGTGGCAAAGGGTTTTTCACAAGTTCCAGGAATTGACTACGATGAGACTTTCTCTCCCGTAGCGATGCTTAAGTCCGTCAGAATCATGTTAGCAATAGCTGCATTTTTCGATTATGAAATCTGGCAGATGGATGTCAAAACGGCGTTCCTTAACGGTTTCCTTAAGGAAGAGTTGTATATGATGCAACCCGAAGGTTTTGTCGATCCTAAAAATGCTGACAAGGTGTGCAAGCTCCAGCGATCCATTTATGGACTGGTGCAAGCATCTCGGAGTTGGAACAAACGCTTTGATGAGGTGATCAAAGCATTTGGGTTTATACAAGTGGTTGGAGAATCTTGTATTTACAAGAAAGTGAGTGGGAGCTCTGTGGCGTTTCTAATATTATATGTGGATGACATATTACTGATTGGAAACAACGTAGAGCTTTTGGAGAGCATAAAAGGTTACTTGAATAAAAGTTTCTCTATGAAGGACCTAGGAGAAGCTGCTTACATTCTAGGCATTAAGATCTATAGGGATAGATCAAAACGCCTGATAGGACTTTCACAAAGCACATACCTTGATAAAGTTTTGAAGAGGTTCAAAATGGAACAGTCCAAGAAAGGGTTCTTGCCAGTGTTACAAGGTACGAGATTGAGTAAGACTCAGTGCCCAGCAACTGATGAAGATAGAGAGCATATGCGCTCCGTCCCCTATGCTTCAGCCATAGGCTCTATCATGTATGCAATGTTGTGCACTAGACCGGATGTTAGCCTGGCCATAAGTATGACAGGTAGGTTCCAGAGTAATCCAGGAGTGGATCACTAGACGGCGGTCAAGAATATCCTGAAGTACCTGAAAAGGACTAAGGAGATGTTTCTCGTGTATGGAGGTGACGAAGAGCTCGCCGTAAAAGGTTACGTCGATGCAAGCTTTGACACAGATCCGGACGACTCTAAGTCGCAAACCGGATACGTATTTATTCTTAATGGGGGTGCAGTAAGCTGGTGCAGTTCCAAGCAAAGCGTCGTAGCAGATTCTACATGTGAAGCGGAGTACATGGCTGCCTCGGAGGCAGCTAAGGAGGGTGTCTGGATGAAGCAGTTCATGACGGATCTTGGAGTGGTGCCAAGTGCACTGGATCCAATAACCTTGTTCTGTGACAACACTGGTACCATTGCCTTAGCAAAGGAACCAAGGTTTCACAAGAAGACCAGACACATCAAACGACGCTTCAACCTCATCCGCGACTACGTCGAGGAGGAGGACGTAAATATATGCAAAGTGCACACGGATCTGAATGTAGCAGACCCGCTGACTAAACCTCTTCCACGGCCAAAACATGATCGACACCAGAACTGTATGGGTGTTAGATTTATTACAATGTAATTCACATGGTGATGTGAGGGCTAGATTATTGACTCTAGTGCAAGTGGGAGACTGTTGGAATTATGCCCTAGAGGCAATAATAAATGTATAGTTATTATTATAATTCCTGTATCAAGATAATAGTTTATTATCCATGCTATAATTGTATTGAATGAAGACTCATTTACATGTGTGGATACATAGACAAAACACCGTCCCTAGCATGCCTCTAGTTGGCTAGCCAGTTGATCGATGATAATCAGTGTCTTCTGATTATGAACAAGGTGTTGTTGCTTGATAACTGGATCACGTCATTAGGAGAATCACGTGATGGACTAGACCCAAACTAATAGACGTAGCATGTTGATCGTGTCATTTTGTTGCTACTGTTTTCTGCGTGTCAAGTATTTATTCCTATGACCATGAGATCATATAACTCACTGACACCGGAGGAATGCTTTGTGTGTATCAAACGTCGCAACGTAACTGGGTGACTATAAAGATGCTCTACAGGTATCTCGGAAGGTGTTAGTTGAGTTAGTATGGATCAAGACTGGGATTTGTCACTCCGTGTGACGGAGAGGTATCTCGGGGCCCACTCGGTAATACAACATCACACACAAGCCTTGCAAGCAATGTAACTTAGTGTAAGTTACGGGATCTTGTATTACGGAACGAGTAAAGAGACTTGCCGGTAAACGAGGTTGAAATAGGTATACGGATACTGACGATCGAATCTCGGGCAAGTAACATACCGAAGGACAAAGGGAATGACATACGGGATTATACGAATCCTTGGCACTGAGGTTCAAACGATAAAGATCTTCGTAGAATATGTAGGATCCAATATGGGCATCCAGGTCCCGCTGTTGGATATTGACCGAGGAGTCTCTCGGGTCATGTCTACATAGTTCTCGAACCCGCAGGGTCTGCACACTTAAGGTTCGACGTTGTTTTATGCGTATTTGAGTTATATGGTTGGTTACCGAATGTTGTTCGGAGTCCCGGATGAGATCACGGACGTCACGAGGGTTTCCGGAATGGTCCGGAAACGAAGATTGATATATAGGATGACCTCATTTGATTACCGGAAGGTTTTCGGAGTTACCGGGAATGTACCGGGAATGACGAATGGGTTCCGGGAGTTCACCGGAGGGGGGCAACCCACTCCGGGGAAGCCCATAGGTATTTGGGGGGGTCACACCAGCCCTTAGTGGGCTGGTGGGACAGCCCACCAATCCCCTATGCGCCAAGAGAGAAAAAATCAAAGGAAAGAAAAAAAAAGGAGAGGTGGGAAAGGGGAAGGACTCCCTCCCACCAAACCAAGTAGGACTCGGTTTGGGGGGGGGAGAGTCCTCCCCCCTGGCTCGGCCGACCCCTTGGGGATCCCTTGGACCCCAAGGCAAGGTCCCCCTCCCTCCTCCTATATATATGGGGCTTTTAGGGCAGATTTGAGACGACTTTCTCACGGCTGCCCGACCACATACCTCCATAGTTTTTCCTCTAGATCGTGTTTCTGCGGAGCTCGGGCGGAGCCCTGCTGAGACAAGATCATCACCAACCTCCGGAGCATCGTCACGCTGCCGGAGAACTCTTCTACCTCTCCGTCTCTCTTGCTGGATCAAGAAGGCCGAGATCATCGTCGAGCTGTACGTGTGCTGAACGCGGAGGTGCCGTCCGTTCGGTACTAGATCGTGGGACTGATCGCGGGATTGTTCGCGGGGCGGATCGAGGGACGTGAGGACGTTCCACTACATCAACCGCGTTCTCTAACGCTTCTGCTGTACGATCTACAAGGGTACGTAGATCACTCATCCCCTCTCGTAGATGGACATCACCATGATAGGTCTTCGTGCGCGTAGGAAATTTTTTGTTTCCCATGCGACGTTCCCCAACATCAATTGCCGCAGACATTTGCTCTTAGGAACCACTAGACGGTTCTGAAAGAACACAACACCTTTCTCATTGATGGAGAAATCCCTAGCGTTACCGCTAGCAATATTCTCCTTGATCCGGGATATACCCTTATCATAAGCCTGCACGGCTATGATTTGATCCCTAAGAGTAGGCTTCGCCACCAGGGTAGAAAGGAATCCTTGAGGAACAATATGAAGATTCAACTCCCGAAATTCCTCATAGAGATGTGGTTGACCTTGTTGTAGCATCAAATTGTTATAATAAGATTTACGACTTAGTGCATCGGCCATAACATTGGCCTTCCCCGGGGTATAAGTTATCCCTAAGTCGTAATCCGAGATCAACTCAACCCACCGTCTTTGCCTGAGATTCAAATCCGGCTGGGTGAAGATATATTTCAGACTTTGGTGATCCGTGAATATTTCGCAACGATTTCTCAGAAGGTAATGTCGCCAGGTTTTTAGTGCATGGACCACAACTGCAAGCTCAAGGTCATGTGTGGGATAATTATCCTCATGTGGACGCAACTGTCGAGATGCGTATGCGATCACATGACGATCTTGCATGAGAATGCAACCTAATCCTTGTCGCGAGGCGTCACAATAGATAACAAAGTCCTTAGAAAAATCTTGTGGTAGCAACACAGGTGCGGAAGTCAGGCGTCTTTTCAGTTCCTGAAAACTATACTCACATTGTGGTGTCCACTCGAACTTTTTATCCTTCTTGAGGAGTTCAGTTAGAGGCTTTGCAACCTTGGAGAAATTCTCGACAAAGCGGCGACAATAGCTCGCTAGACCAAGAAAACTCCTAACTTGCTTAACCAATTCAGGTTGAGTCCAATCAAGGACAGCTTGAACTCTCTCAGGATTGACAGCAATACCCTTACCAGAGATTACGTGACCTAGATAGGTCACTTCTGGTAACCAAAATTCACATTTTGAAAACTTGGCATAAAGGCGATGCTCTCGAAGTTTCATCAATACCAGCCTTAGATGCTCGGCATGTTCTTGTTCGTTCTTCGAGTAGATGAGAATATCATCGAGGTATACCACGACGAATTTATCCAAATACTCCATGAAGATTGAATTCATCAGACGAGAGAAGGTGGCTGGGGCATTGGTTAACCCGAAGGACATGACGGTGTACTCGTATTGGCCATAACGAGTAACAAAAGCCGTTTTTGGAATGTCCCCGTTCTTGATCTTGATTTGATGGTATCCCAACCTCAAATCCATTTTGGAGAAGACTGAGGATCCAGCGAGCTGATTGTACAGGTCGTTGATCCTGGGGAGCGGATACTTGTTCTTTATGGTGATCAGATTAACTGGTCGGTAATCTACAACCATCCGATCCGTTCCGTCTTTCTTCTTGACGAAGAGGACGGGACAAGCCCAAGGAGAAGAGCTAGGATGAATGAAACCTTTATTCAAGGCCTCATCTAGTTGCTTCTTAAGTTCGGCTAGCTCCAGGGGTGCCATCTTATAAGGTCTTCTGGCTATTGGGACAGTTCCCGGAACAAGATCTATCACGAACTCTACATCTCTGTCAGGTGGAATTCCTGGCAGTTCCTCTGGAAAAACATCCGGGAAGTCACGGACTACCGGAATGTCTTCAAGTTCCGGAAGAGGATTGACATTTAAGGAATAGAGTTGGCATTTGGCAACCGAGTAGAGACATTTACTATCTCACCCGAGGGATGGGTAAGCTGGACATTTCTAGAATGAGTATCAATCTTGGCATAGTGAGCTGACATCCAGTCCATACCCAAGATGATATTAATATCCGAAGATTTCAAGGCTATCAATGAGGCTAGAAATGTTGGAATTATGCCCTAGAGGCAATAATAAATGTATAGTTATTATTATAATTCCTGTATCAAGATAATAGTTTATTATCCATGCTATAATTGTATTGAATGAAGACTCATTTACATGTGTGGATACATAGACAAAACACCGTCCCTAGCATGCCTCTAGTTGGCTATCCAGTTGATCAATGATAGTCAGTGTCTTCTGATTATGAACAAGGTGTTGTTGCTTGATAACTGGATCACGTCATTGGGAGAATCACGTGATGGACTAGACCCAAACTAATGGACGTAGCATGTTGATCGTGTCATTTTGTTGCTACTGTTTTCTGCGTGTCAAGTATTTATTCCTATGACCATGAGATCATATAACTCACTGACACCGGAGGAATGCTTTGTGTGTATCAAACGTCGCAACATAACTGGGTGACTATAAAGATGCTCTACAGGTATCTCCGAAGGTGTTAGTTGAGTTAGTATGGATCAAGACTGGGATTTGTCACTCCGTGTGACGGAGAGGTATCTCGGGGCCCACTCGGTAATACAACATCACACACAAGCCTTGCAAGCAATGTAACTTAACGTAAGTTGCGGGATCTTGTATTACAGAACGAGTAAAGAGACTTGCCGGTAAACGAGGTTGAAATAGGTATACGGATACTGACGATCGAATCTCGGGCAAGTAACATACCGAAGGACAAAGGGAATGACATACGGGATTATACGAATCCTTGGCACTGAGGTTCAAACGATAAGATCTTCGTAGAATATGTAGGATCCAATATGGGCATCCAGGTCCCGCTGTTGGATATTGACCGAGGAGTCTCTCGGGTCATGTCTACATAGTTCTCGAACCCGCAGGGTCTGCACACTTAAGGTTCGACGTTGTTTTATGCGTATTTGAGTTATATGGTTGGTTACCGAATGTTGTTCGGAGTCCCGGATGAGATCACGGACGTCACGAGGGTTTCCGGAATAGTCCGGAAACGAAGATTGATATATAGGATGACCTCATTTGATTACCGGAAGGTTTTCGGAGTTACCGGGAATGTACCGGGAATGACGAATGGGTTCCGGGAGTTCACCGGAAGGGGGCAACCCACTCCGGGGAAGCCCATAGGCATTTGGGGGGGTCACACCAGCCCTTAGTGGGCTGGTGGGACAGTCCACCAATCCCCTATGCGCCAAGAAAGAAAAAATCAAAGGAAAAAAAAAAAAGGAAGAAGTGGGAAGGGGGAAGGACTCCCTCCCACCAAACCAAGTAGGACTCGGTTTGGGGGGGGAGAGTCCTCCCCCCTGGCTCGGCCGACCCCTTGGGGATCCCTTGGACCCCAAGGCAAGGTCCCCCTCCCTCCTCCTATATATATGGGGCTTTTAGGGCAGATTTGAGACGACTTTCTCACGGCTGCCCGACCACATACCTCCATAGTTTTTCCTCTAGATCGTGTTTCTGCGGAGCTCGGGCGGAGCCCTGCTGAGACAAGATCATCACCAACCTCCGGAGCATCGTCACGCTGCCGGAGAACTCTTCTACCTCTCCGTCTCTCTTGCTGGATCAAGAAGGCCGAGATCATCGTCGAGCTGTACGTGTGCTGAACGCGGAGGTGCCGTCCGTTCGGTACTAGATCGTGGGACTGATCGCGGGATTGTTCGCGGGGCGGATCGAGGGACGTGAGGACGTTCCACTACATCAACCGCGTTCTCTAACACTTCTGCTGTGCGATCTACAAGGGTACGTAGATCACTCATCCCCTCTCGTAGATGGACATCACCATGATAGGTCTTCGTGCGCGTAGGAAAATTTTTGTTTCCCATGCGACGTTCCCCAACAAGAAAAACTAGCCTGTCTACTAGAATTTCATTGTCATAGGTTATCCTAGAGGTTTGCCATTTACTACCAGGAGTTTGGACAACCAACGGAATTGGCATATCACAAAAAGACATGTTATGCAATTGTGCATAACTTTTTGAAATGAAGGAATGAGAAGACCCAGTGTCAAAGAGAACAGACGCTGGGTGATGATTAACAAGAAGCGTACCCAGTATGACGTCGGGATCCTCTGCAGCTTCTTCTGCTGACACGTAGTTCACACGGCCACGTGCAGAAGTTGGCTTCACGTAGTAAGCTTTGCCCGACTTGCCTTGCCCGACGGTCTTTCCGGGTTGCTTGGCACCCACATTCTGAGGACACTCACGGGAATAGTGCCCTGGTTCTCCACACTTGTAGCATATCACTTGGTTGGCACATGGTGCAGCATTGCTAGCTGGACCACCATAAGCTTTTGCTGGAGGGTTGGTCTGATTCGTCTGAGGCGCCACGTAGGATGGCCTCGGAGTGTATCTTGGCGGCAGAGAACTGTTCGGAACCCACAACCTGCGTTTTGGAAACGCGGAACCAGAAGACGAGCCAAAGTCACGGGAGTGCTTCCTTGTGGCTTCAAAGTCAGTATGACCAGTCTCGGCACTGATCGCCTTGTTGACCAGGGCTTGAAAGCTTGCACACTCGTGGAGGCGCAGATCACGACGAAGCTCAGGGCTCTGACCCTTACGGAATCTTGCTTGCTTCTTGGCGTCAGCAGACACCTCCTCTATTGCATAGCGGGCGAGGTTACCGAACTCGCGGCTATAGGCATCCACGGTCAACTTGCCCTGAGTGAAGGCACATAACTCCTCTCTCTTTCTGTCCATCAGACCCTCTGGAATATGGTGCAGACGAAAGGCTGCACTGAAGTCTGCCCATGTGGCTGCTGGTTCAGCGGGACGCATAGCTTCAAAGTTCTCCCACCACAGATTGACAGGTCCTTCCAGGAAATATGCCGCAAAGGTCACCTTGTCGGCCTTAGACACATTCGCAGAGCGAATCTTGCGTGAGATGCTGCACAACCAGTCATCAGCGTCGAGGGGATCGACGGAATGATGAAACTTTGGAGGATTCAGCTTCACAAAGTCGTTGAGGGACACTGCAGCATTCCTAGGTTGACGAGCCGTATTCTGCTCAATACGCTCTAACAGTCGGTTGGTCTCCCTTTTGTTTCTCTCTGCCTCAAGCATCACTTCCGCCAGAGAGAGCGGGTGAGGCAGGTCTTCCTGCGACGCTTGACTACCCTCGTCTTGCTCATGACCAGGGGCACGGTTCAACCTGGTGAACACCATCCTGACAAACAAACTCACAGCTTAGACCAATATCATATCAATACTAGCTATGGATTAAGAATGTACTGAACACACGGAATGCGGAAATGAATATCCGAATAGCATGGTAACAAGCAACTGCTATATATACACCATGGTTCATACACACCCTTACATAGTTCAGTACAACTTACTCGAGGAGCAACTACTGAAATTATGAAACTACTCATCAGAGGCTTACAAGCTTCCTATACATTATTTATCTAGGCCTCCGGAATTCATTTCACATCACAGGCATACTTCACAAGTCACGCAGGACTGTGAACGTATGGCTACTACCATACTATCCTTCCGCTCACAGCTCAGGCATCCGCATAGAACATCTCATAGAGATTACCTCCATGACCTGGAAGCTCAACCTGCGGATCAGGAAACACTCTAGCCTGAGATCCCTGGGATCCATAAGGACACGGATGTGGCCTTGGTCCCCTGACTGGTGGTAAGAGGGGCCCCCGAAGAGGGGTGACTCCTCCTATAGCTGGCCAGTCAACGTGGGCTAGAAGATGGTTCCTAACAGGGTTCAGCATCTCCATATCTCCGTACCCTGTCTGGACTACCGGTGCCAGCTGCGTCAAAGCCGTCCACAGACGGGCACGGGTAGCATAAAGCTCCATGCGGAGAGCACGAGCATCCCTGTCTCTGTTCTCTAGCATCTCAACAGTGGACTGCAGTAGTGGGTCCTCCATAGAAGAATCAAAATAGACTCCACTGAGGTATCCCTCTTCACCAGGCTGAGAGGCCGGAACATAGCACAACTCTGAATTCTGCAGCAGTGCATGTCTCGCTCTCATAATGGTCAACATTGAGTAGGCAACATCTTGTACTGCCATGTCAACAGTGACTCCCAACCCATAGGACCAATGGATTGGCTCCTCAGCTCCAGGGTAGTCTGGAAATACCCTAACAGTGCAGATGTACTGGCTCTGGTTGAAGTCTAGGTACTGTTCTTCCACTGTGTACTCGGGGTACCAGCGGTAACCGCACAACGACATCACCATGACCAGCACGGCCGTATGACCCGGTACATCAATGCACCTGGTCAAACGTACCACCTGTCGAGAAGGACGACCAGACATCTGTAAATAGAGAGTAATGCAAAAGCATTAGAGCTCCGAATGAAAAATTGGGCAGCATAACGGCCGTAAATGCTCAAAAACAAATTTTGAGACAACCCAAAATGGATTAGCGTAACCACTCAACTATCAAGTTCAAATCTCTGATCATCAAACTTACTTCCTTTTTCCTAGGAATGGAGAAACCCAAATATCTCTTGACCCGTAGTCCTATAATCTATCGATCAGAAACACGAGCCCAGAAGAAGATGAGTAACCTAGTCCTTAATTCCCGTAGAAAAGACGAGGATGATCAGAATAGAATAACTTGAGAAGAGAACAAGAGTCTTACGTTCCCTTCCACAAACAATTCCCTTATATATAACTAAAGCAATTGTAGACTCAACTTCGACCAGTTTGGCTTAGTAATCCTACAGTCAGTCAGGCTCTGATACCAACGCTGTCGGGACCCCGATCCTAAGTCATAGGAATCCAGCCTGTAACACATCGCATCTCTTTGCGGTCTCACGCACGGTTAACTCCACGGCTGCAGCCTTACCTTAGCCGGGACCGTTTGCGTATTTTGACTAACGTATGCAATAGTGTCACTAGCATTCCAATGTCAAAGAACCCAGATCGACAAGTCTAGTCACAAACCAAAGTGGCAGTACCACACAAGGACATGCATACATGACCCAACAAAGCAGGTGTCGGTCACCAGCGAGTGTAGACGAGTCGTAGCAAGCTACAAGGACTCCATTACATCGCGTGACATTTCCCCAAAGGGGACAAGCACAACAGCTAAGAAGGACACATGCCGGTCAACCAATGTGTCCGGAGCAGTAGCGAACTACCAAGGCTCGTTGGATCACAAAGGGGCATTTCCTTGTAAGGAGTGCTACTAAAGTTCACGACTAGGTAATCGAACCCCATACATATCAAGTACGACACACGTACGCATGGCATACCGATATGTATAGATACATCGATGGCATCACAACATAACCATAAACATACAAACTTTATTTAAGAGGCTCGGAAGAGCCACACACATAATATTACACATTAAGAATCTCACGACCCATAATAGCAGTCATTCAGTTACAAGCCAGCGGAAGAGTTTAAAACTGTCTGAGTACAGACAGGTGCAACTAAAAGGCACATGGCCTGACTATACTACAGACCCAATGTAGGGCCAGATCGTAGCTGGGACACCAGCTACTCGTCGTCGTCGATGTCTACGAAGAACCCTCCATTAGGGTCATTAGCAACCTCTGCAACATTTATTAAGCAAACATGAGTACGAAGGTACTCAGCAAGACTTTAGGATAACTATCTACTCATGCCATGTATCAAAAGGTATTGTGGGGTTTCATGCGGGACGCCAGCATTTGACTCGTGGCTAGACAACTTGCATTTTTAAATAATTTTGACAACTTGATTTCTCGCACACGAGTCCACTAACACCACGACAATACACTATCGTGGAATCATTCCGTCTCCATACGGAATTTCCGTCCACGACACTCACGCTTATCTTGACAATTTTATGAGTAGCCATTGAAGTTATCTATGAACAACATATGTCTCCAAGTAGTCCATATCCGAGGACGCGGCTATTCGAATAGATCATAACCCTCCAGGGGTCTACTTCGTCACACACGCTCTCGCCACTTATCGCCATGTGCACGTCATGCACCTCGGCAACCTTCAAGCGGAAGCCTAGCGAGGGAGTCGGCCACGACCGTTAACCACACTAGTACCTAGTCCAGGTTTATCACCTATCTGAGAGTAACCCGTACGGAAGTCCGGCCGGGGTTTCCGCCACGGCCTCAAACGATGTGCGCAGGGTTCCCAAGCCCACCATCCAGGTGCCACTTGGTACACCGTGCCACTGCCTACCGCATCACATCCCACCTCTCAGGTCAGCACCATGCACGACCTCCAGCATGACTATAAACACCAGAAACTACTTGCAACTCCTGGACCGAGTACTAAGCGATTAATAAGTCGAGAGGATCAATTAAGTATCCCAACGTGTGGTAGTATCTAGTCTTGGATTACATACACGGAACTCAGTTCCTAAGGACGGTTCCAATGAAACAACCCGCCATGTACTCCTACACAGCCTTTCACCGGTACCTTTACCAAATCAGGTTCAACACACAACCTTTGCTTACCGAACAAATTCTCACAATTCTGTTCATCTCCCAGATGACAGACCATACACAACTCTAAGCATAGCATGCATAGCAGGATAAGGCACATCATGGCTCAAGCAACTACCAGGTATGCTAGGTTGCAAGGTTCGGCTATTTACTGTGACAAGATTAGGTCATGCAAAGGAGGTGGTTTCGACTAACGTGGCAAAAGCAGTTGAAGCATTTGATCCTAATGCAATAAGTAAGTGCAGGAGCAAGAACATGGGATTATCGGGATGATCAAAATGGTTGCTTGCCTTGTTGCTCAGAGGAGGGACAATATCCATCAGACGGATATTCGGTGGAGTTCGGGGGAGCGGAGCCTACCGAAAGGAATGACAACAATCAATAACAATCATATGCAAACAAGATGATGCATGAGCATGGCATGAGAATGCAAGGTGATAAACTAATATAGCTAGCATGTATTAGGTTTGAAGTTGATTTGAATCAAATTCAAATATCACTTCAAACAAGGTATTCTCGGATACCGTTTTAATTGATTCGACCTGATGCTCAGATCAACTTGAGGTTAACATGCATGGAATGACATGTTAAGTTGTTGGTTTGTAATTAGAACAGTGTTTGATCATGTCGTTCATAATGAAATTTAAATATTTTCCAAATTCTATTTATAAAGTATCTATAAGAATTGACTTATTCATTAATCTACATGTTTGGGTTCTGTAACATTTTCAAACATGTTTGAAAATGGCATATTCAGATTCCTTGAATTTTTCTGATACTTTTTCATATATAAATTATTTTCATTGGAGTTACAGATTAATTTCTATGAATTTTTGAAGTTTTAAACATTTCTGGAATTATTTCTATACTGGAAAATCCTTTTACTGCATCAGCATGACAACAGCAGGTCCAACTGGCCGTTGAAAGTCAAACCTGACCAGTGGGACCCACTGGTCAGTGTCTTTGGTCAATTTTAGATTAGGATTAATCTTAATTAGTTAATTAAGCTCACTGGACCCACATGTCAGTGACTTATCAATTTAATTGATTTATTTTTATTATTTCTAAACTATCCAGAGGCTGGCCCTACACATTAGTGGCTCAGGCCAACTGAAATCCACCGGCGGCGAGGTCGTCCTCGCCGGCGGGGAGCCTCCGGCGACCACCAGTACGGTGGAGGGCATCGGAAACTCGCCTCCGACGGCCAAACTCACGGCAGAGACCACGGGAAGAACGGCCACTCGACAGCGCGCACGATGGGACAAGCCCCAAGGCCTGGGGTGGCCGGAATCAACGCCGGCGACGAGCTTGGCGGCGACCAAGTTCGGCCACCGTCGAAGCCATCGAATACGGGGTCAAAACGCGCGGGGCTGGGCACCTAACGCATCTAGATGATGTCCTGAGGCTGTTGGTGGCCTCAGAGGGACCAACACTTCACCGGAGGGCTACCGGCGACGAGCTGCAACGGCGGTTCTCGTCGGGCTCCGATGGAACTAAGCCTAGAGGAGGGGATTGACGGGGAGAGCTTAGGGGAAAGACGCGGAAGCTCACGAGGAGTGCAGAGGAGGGCTCAGACGACTCGGGGAGGCACTAAGGGCGACGAATCGAGCAGAGCTCGCCGGCGGCCGAAGGTTGAAGACGGTGATGCCGTGGGCGTTGCAGGGCTCGGGGAGGCTTCGGCTTCTGCAGGGAGGACCAGTTCGTCGAGGCGGAGCTAACGGCACACTCAGAATGAGGAACCTATGGCTAGGGGCACGGGCAGCTCGAGCTCGAGCTCATGTCAATGGCGGCAGAGAGGATCGGGGGAACCGAGAGGAGAGGGGGAAGAGTGAGCACAGGAATGGATAGCTACGGTCTCGGGGAGCTTATCCCCGTGCTTGCCAGCGCGAAGCGGCGGCCAGGTAGGCGCACAGGTGCGTGGAGGCGCGCGGCGACGCGGCGGCCACCTCCTGCTCCTGCTGGCGAGGAGGAAGACGACAGGGGAGCTGGGCTGGGCCAGGTAAGCGTCAGGTAAGGTTTTCTCATTTTCTTTCTGTTTTTCTATTTCAATAACTTGCTATTTATTTCAGCTCCCAAATAGTTTGTAAAAACTATTTTAAACACACCAGAATATTTGTTGGAATATTTCCAACCATTCCCAAAGTTTTCAATATTTTTGAAAGTTTAAAGTTTCTGATTTCAAATTTAAAACTTGAAACCAGTAGCGTTTTGCATTTATTTAAAATGCTTAAAGTGTCAAGAAAAAGGTTTTCTTCATTGCTTATATACTTTCATGATTTATCAGAAAGATTGCACTTTTCTTGAGGCCATTTTGGGTTCATTGATTTTAACTAGTTTGAATTTTCCCTCATTTTAAGAAGTGGCTAGGGTTTTAGGATTTTCCTTCACCACTTGCTTTGTTCTTGTTGTGAATTTCCTAGATGCAATGCAAAGAAAACATGAGCACAAAGCTAACTTGCTTAAGGGGTCAGGGATGTGACACCTAGATACATTTGAACTAGTTTTGATTTTACTGTTTAATAATTTTTGAAATCAGTTCCATGTACTTTAGATCGTCTCAGATGAATTTGGACAAATATTTCACTTATGTCACTCATTTTTATTTAATATTGCACATATATTTTAGACATATTTCAATTGTTTCACATGCATTAGACACATATTGCAATTACTTCTGGGAAATTGTACACATACTTCAATTACTTAATTCGATTTCACAAAATATTACACATATTTATGCCTATTAATTTTACTTACTTTCACATATTTTTTAATTATACAAGAAAACATTTAGCACATCTTCCAATTACTTAACTTAATTTCAGAAAACTGGACAGATGGCCTATTTTACTAATTTTCACATATATTTTAATTATACTATAGAATACTCAACACATCTTCCAATTACTTGACCCAATTTCTCAAAATTGTACACATATATTTTTGGCATATTCTAATTTGTTTCACATATATTTCAATTATTTCATGAAACATTTAACACATCTTCCAATTATTTCACACAATTTCACAATATTGTACATATATATTTTTGGCATATTTTAATTTATTTCACAAATATTTAAATTATGTCATAAAACATTTAACACATCTTCCAATTATTTCACTCCATTTCTGAAATTATTTACCACATATTCATTGATTGGAATATGATTAGAACACTCAAAATGAAACACATATTATTTTTGCAAATAAACCAATTATTACTCTCAACTAAAAAACTTTAGCACGTATATTAGTTATTTCACTCAAACTAAGACTGAGTGAAATAACTTAAAATAATACTTGATTTCCAGGCCTTAGCACGTCGCCTTTCCGACTGTCTACTACTATAATGTTTTCCAGGCTCCAATGAGCGAGCTAGGGACGATGACGACGACACGCCTTCGGGTCGCCCCAGTGTTTGTAGTCATCGCTACATGATCTACAGACCTGGATGTAATTCTTACTTTTGATGTTTTTTGTACTACTTTTTTTCAAGGATCGTCTTTGTACTATCTTGATAGTTGATAAATAGATTAAAAGTTTTCTCGGAAGAAAAAAAAAGCTACTGCCGATTGCTTATGAAAATAGGAAAAGAAAGAGAAAAAAACAGCATAGATTTTTGGTGGGTGTATCTGTACTGTACACAGGAAGACTACCACCATGGCTTCGGTGGTTGTTTCTGTGCAGCTCCTTGTGAATCTGTTTCCGTGTTGTTCCACTCAGAGCAGATGCAGAGCACGCCTTCTAAAATATGGATAGTCTGCTGTGCACGGCGTGTTGCTTGCTTGCGCCGCAGACGGACGATTCTACTCTTCATCGCGATTATAAAATACTAGCAAAAGAGCCCGTGCGTTGCAACGGAAGCAAACCATACAACACGTTTTAACTTAATAATCATGACTTGAGATATTTATTTAAACTTACTGCATAAATAGAATTTAAAAATTGTTAAATAAGTAAAATAACATCATATTTAGATTATACGCATCACTATAGATTCAAATTACATTATAAATAGAAATTTAAAAAATTAAACAGGTAAGATACATTAGATTTCGATTCAACACATTTTTTGAATGAAAGTTCATACGTAATAATTTAAAATTAGAGTTACAGTTTAAAAGATATAATTTTTTCAAGTATTTGTTAATTATAATTGGACCGCGGATTAATTAACAACACGGATCGGCCTCGTTATGAAAAATGGATTGTACGCAAATGATTAAAATTAAAGCATAAATATTATTTAAAAATTATTAAATAAATAAAAAACATTATATTTAGATTGTGCGCATCATTATTGATTAAAATTACATTATAAACAGAATTTTAAAAAATTCAATAGATAAACTAACATTATATTCAGATTCTACATATTTTTCTAATAAAATTTCATATATAATAATGTAAAATTGGAGTTATCGTTTAAAAGATATAATTTTTTAAAGTATTTTGCATTTATAATTGAACTACAGATTAATTAATTAAAAATTGTAGGGGTGTTTTCGAAAACATACAGCAAATGATTGGTTTTTTTACTCAAGTATGTACTGCGGGTTTATTTTATGAAAACTGAAGGAGGTTTCTACAAAAAATCCAAAAAAGATTCGTTCTCTCACTTTATTATGTACTGCGGGTTGTTTTCGAGAAAACATAGGGGGTTTCCTGTAAAAACGAAAAAACGATTCGTTTCTTACTTAAATCCGGACTGCGGGTTGATTTCAGAAAAATCTAGGGTGTTTTTTTACAAAACGACGATGACGGACGGAAGAAGCACTGCGTGCTTTATTATTAGGGAGAGATGAGTTGATGAACCGCTCGCGCGTGCGTGCGTGCGTGCATGCTTGCGGCCATTGCTTAACGTGATTAGACCGATCGAGCACAATCGTCGTGTCCAATCTATACTCTAGCACAGACCGGTTAGACGCTTTTTAGCCGTTTTTTGTACCGTGAAGCCATGCATTCCAACGCTCTACGCTTTAACTAAACACGAATTGGTTACACCATCATCACCGGCCGCCAACACATAAATCTATGCAAGCCAAACATAAGATGGCGAGGCGGAGCAATGCTACACCTACGGGAGTTTTACGCGAGTTTTACAGGTTAAGCTGAGATGGAATGTATTGATTGGTGATTAAGATGAAACGGACCTCACTACGAAAATCAGGGGAAGAGATTAGTGAGGAGAAAGACCAATCCGTAAAACTCCTGCAAAAAGTTTCCGTAAGTGTAGCATTTTTGTGGCGAGGAGAGGAAGGCCTTTAGCTAGCTTTCGTCTTGTGCAATCTTCAATGTTACTCAAGAGCAGGCGAGCAGCCGCGCAGAGAGACAGAGCGTCGGTACGTTGCTTCTGGTTTGTGCGTGGTTGGTTGCTACTCTTCACCGTTACTCTTTAGATTGTGATGATACGATTCAATTGTGACGGCCGCCGCCAAAATTCCCCTTTAAATACCGCAGCCACCGCCGGAAAGAGCTGCATTGATCTCATCACCCATACTGCAGTGTGCAGACCACAACAGAAAGCTACTCTAGCTAGCTGGTGCTTGTTTCGCTCTTGACAACTCCCGGCCGGTCAATCGGCTCTCACTCCCACCACTCTCCTAAGATGGCAGGCACCCAGGTATGCATGTGTCTAGTAGTAGCAATAGTGCAGCTGCAGCACACGATCGATGAAGCAATAGTGCAATACAGACACGAGTCTAGCTAGCTCACTTGCATTCATGGTGCACATTTGTGCTTTGTTTCAGGACGCGAGCCTGATCACCCAGAACAGCACCCTGGAGGGCGGCAGCCTCGCCGGTTTTGCAGCCTTGGGCTCGCGCACGACGACGCTCTCCGTGCACGATGAGGAGGAGATGGTGGCCGTCACCGTGGGGCATGGCGGTGATGGCAACGAGCCCAGCGGCCGGTACATCCTCGTATCGGGGCGCGCCGATGAGAAGGATGGTCTGCGCCAGGTGATCACGGGCGGCGTCCTGAAGCCAGGGATCACTTACCGCGTGGCCGGGTGGATCAGCCTGGTGGTCGCAGGAGCGGCGTCACGGGGCACAAGCCACCCGGTGCGCGTCAACCTTGGTGTCGCTATGGACGACGATGAGAGTGAGAGCCTGCAGGTGGAGTGCGGCGCGGTCTGCGCCGAGGCCGGCGGGTGGACGGAGATCATGGGCGCCTTCCGGCTCATGACGGAGCAACGCAGCGCCGCGGTTTACGTCCATGGCGCTCCGGCTGGCGTCGACGTCAAGGTCATGGATCTCCGCGTCGTCTCAGTGGACCGGGAGGCGCGGTTCAGACAGCTCAAGGACAAGACTGACAAGGTGAGCATGCACTACGTACTCATGTTTCATTTTCCATGTGCTACCTAGCTGCATATACTATAATTCTTGATGTGGGCTGAGCTGGTGGCACGTAAATTCTAGACGTACGGACCCTTACACACAATTACGGACTCTTTCCTTAAATCTCTTCGCTCCTCCTCCTGATTTCAACCGGGATGGTCCCGCCTCACTCTTCTTGTTTCCAATCCTGTTAAGCCAACTCAGCCTGTAATTAGCCCTTTCCCGTAATTTCAAGCGGGACGTGGTCCTCAAGCTGGGCGCGGCGACGGGAGCGGCGTCCGTGCGCGTCGTGCAGATGGACAACAGTTTCCCCTTCGGGACATGCATCAACACGACGGTGATCCAGAACCCGGCCTTCGTCGACTTCGAGCATGGTTAATAGTATAGCCAACTGCTGGCTATAAGCAGTCTTATAGCTAACTTGTACAATAGTCAGCTATAAAAGAGTACTACTTTTGTCATATATGGTCCATCTTTCATTTTCACAAAGCATCTAGAGCACGTGCTAGAGCTGACTCTTCACGAAGAGCCCGTTTCCCTTCTCTCTTCTCTTCTCTCTCATCCATCTCAGCAAAAATATAGTATTTTAATCCTTACAGCACCTTATTGTACTTGCTCTTCTTCACCAACCACTTGGACTGGACCGTCTTCGAGAACGAGCTCAAGTGGTACCACACCGAGGTGCAGCAGGCGGCAGCTCAACTACGCCGACGCCGACGCGTTCCTCGCGCTCTGCGACCGCCTGGACAAGCGCGTCCGCGGCCACTGCGTCTTCTGGTCCGTGGAAGGCGACGTGCAGCAGTGGGTCAAGAGCCTGGACAAGGACCAGCTCAAGTCTGCCGTCCAGAGCCACCTCGAGGGCCTGGTGTCCCGCTACGCTGGCAACTTCTCGCATTACGACGTCAACAACGAGATGCTGCACAGCCAATTCTTCCGGGACCGTCTCGGAGACGAGGACGTCCCGGCGTTCATGTTCAAGGAGGTACGCCAACGACTTCAACGTGGAATGCGGCAACGATCCCAACGCCACGCCTGAGAAGTACGCCGAGCAGGTCGCATGGCTGCAAAGCTGTGGCGCAGTGGTACGCGGCATCGGGCTACAGGGCCACGTTACCAGCCCAGTTGGGGAGGTCATCTGCGCCGCGCTCCACAGGCTCGCCACCACCGGCGTGCCCGTCTGGTTCACCGAGCTGGACGTGTCGGAGCCCGACGTGAACCTCCGCGCCAAGGACCTGGAGGTGGTGCTCCGGGAGGCGTACGCGCACCCGGCGGTGGAGGGCATCGTGCTCTGGGGGTTCATGCAGGGCACGATGTGGCTGCAGGACGCTTGGCTGGTCGACGCCAACGGCACCGTCAACGAAGCCGGCCAGATGTTCCTGAACCTCCAGAGGGAATGGAAGACGGACGTGCGCGGGAACGCCGACGGCGATGGGAACTTCAACTTCAGGGTCTTCCACGGCAGATACTTCGTCGAGGTCACAACGGCGACGGGGTGTCGGATGCTCAAGACCTTCACCGTGGAGAAAGGGGACAACACACCTCTCCTCGTGGATTTGGGTGATGGCTAAGAGCATCTCTAACAGCTGCCCTATATAGGGCAGTGTTGCAAAAAACCTGTCATATAGGGCAAAAAACGCCTAAAAACGGTCTTCAACAGCTGCCCTATCTTGGTCATTTGGTCAAATTTTTTTAAGGCAATGCCCTATATTTTGCCCAAGTGTTGTGAATATGGGGCAGTTAGCCAACTGCCCCAAATTTTCTGGCCATGCGCGCGCGTCCAACTGCCACACGGAAGCTTCCCGCCCCGCCGCGCGCCAATAAAATCCTCACCTCGCCGCGCGCTGCCACACCAAATTCGCCGCCGCCCGTCCACCTCCCGCCGCGCCAACCATCCGCCGCCGTTCCCCTCCCCCCAATCGCCGCCCCTGCCCCCAATCGCCCCCCGTCACCGCCGTTCCCCCTCTTCCGCCATGGCACCGCGCCGTCGCCCGAGCTCCGGCTTCTTTGGCGTGCGGGAGCGCCCCTCCGGCCGATTCGCGACGGAGATCACCGTCGACGGAGTTCGGTGGTGGATAGGGACATTTGATTCCGCCGAGCTCGTCGCACGCGCGTACAACGCGGCGACGATACGATTCGGCCGGCCGCGGCGGGACCTCAACTTCCCCGACACCGACCGCGACTACGCGTTGTGGCTGGCGCCGCCGCTGTACTTTGTCGACGTGACGGACGGGCACGAGCAGCGCCGCCAGCAGCGCCGCGAGCGCGCGAACCTGCGGGCGGCGCAAATCGACAAGCTCCGCATGGAGACGCTCCGCCGCGACCACCCCGAGCTCGTGCAGGCGGAGCTCGACTTCTTTGCCGGGCGGAAGAAGAAGAAGGCCGCCGCCGCCCGAGCCGACGGTGCGGGGCCGTCCGCTCCACCGCCGCCGCCGCCGAACCGCATCGATGTCGGGTCCTCGTCGTCGGAGCTCGGCTCCTCGTTCTGGGACACCACTGACGACGACTCCGACTCCGCCGCCGCCGTCCTGGACTAGGCGTCGCCGCCGATTAGTCGTCGTTAGGTTAAAATTAGGTTTAATTTTATCGCCGTTCTACTGTTCGTCTGTCAAACTTGTTCTTCGGTATCTGCTATCTGTCGAAATATAGCCGTATGAGTTTAAATTTCGCGTTGGAGATGCATTTGGGGCAGATGTTGGAGCAACGTACTGCCCTATCTTGGGCTGCTGGTAAATCAACAGATGTTTCGCTGCCCTATACTGAGATTTTGGCTGTCCTATATGTTAGATAATGAAGCGTTCCTACTCCCTCGAGGGGAGCCGCATTGGGTTATATTGATAGGTTGCCTTGTTGTGCAAGGGATATATACACGAGTTTGAATACAATAGGAGATAGAGGAGAAAGAGGAGGAGGTTGAGATTACAACGATATCTCTATATTCTAACACCCTCCCTTAATCTCAACTACCTAAATTAAGATTACTCTTGAAGTCATCAAATGGTCGTGTTGGTAGCGCCTTGGTGAAACCATCCGCCACTTGATCTTTGGAGGGAATAAACCGTATCTCAAGCTTCTTTGCTGCAACCCTTTCTCGTACAAAGTGAAAATCAATCTCTATGTGCTTTGTCCTAGCATGAAATACTGGGTTTGCAGACAAGTATGTTGCACCCAAGTTATCACACCATAAGCATGAGATCGGATTATTTTTGACTCCCAATTCTGCAAGAAGTGACTCAACCCAAATAACTTCAGCAGTTGCATTAGCCAAGGATTTATACTCAGCTTCTGTGCTTGAACGTGATACAGTGGCTTGTTTCCTAGCACTCCAAGAAATAAGATTTGGTCCAAAGAATATGGCAAATCCTCCAGTTGATCTTCTGTCATCACTGCAGCCTGTCCAGTCAGCATCAGAAAATGCACTCACAAGAGTGGAGTTAGAACTTTTGAAGTGTAGTCCTATACCCATAGTATGCTTTACATATCTTACAATTCTCTTGACAGCTGCCCAATGTGCAGAAGTAGGTGCATGTAGATACTGACAAACTTTGTTAACAACAAATGAGATATCTGGACGTGTGAGAGTTAAATATTGCAATGCTCCCACAACACTCCTATACCTTGTACTGTCTTCCTCTTGAAGTGGATTTCCTTCATATGCCGAAAGTTTTTCTGAAGAGGACAAAGGTGTAGGTACTGGCTTGCAATCTTTCATCCCCATACGAGACAGAAGTTCAGTGATATATCTCTCCTGATTTAACATAATTCCATCTTGAGTTTTTCTGACTTCAATGCCTAGGAAGAAATGCAAATCACCTAGATCTTTTAAAGCAAATTCTGAGCTTAGATCATGAAGAAGAGCATTGGTGGCATTTTGTGAAGAACTTGCAACTATAATATCATCAACATATATAAGCAAGAAAATAACCAATCCTGCCTTGTTATAAATAAACAAGGATGTGTCAGCCTTTGAAGCAATAAAGCCAAGAAATTTCAGTTGCAAGCTCAGTCTAGAATACCATGCTCTAGGTGCTTGTTTCAAACCATAAAGTGCTTTATCAAGTTTGCAAAGAAAGTGTGGAAGTTTCTTACTCTCATACCCAGGTGGCTGTCTCATGAACACTTCCTCTTCCAGAACACCATGCAAAAACGTGTTCTGTACATCTAGCTGTCTTAGGCTCCATCCTCTGGACACAACAATGGCCAGCACAAGTCTGATAGTTGCAGCTTTCACAACAGGACTAAAAGTGTCCTCATAATCAATACCATAACGTTGTTTGAAACCTTTTGCAACCAAACGTGCCTTATACCTGTCAATGGAGCCATCTGCCTTCTTTTTAACTCTATATACCCATTTGCAATCAATTATATTTTTACCTTTCTGATTTGGTACAAGATGCCAGGTTTTATTTTTCATAAGCGCAGAGTATTCTTCATCCATTGCCTTCTTCCATTTGGGATCATCAAGTGCACTGCTAACACTTGTTGGCTCTCCTGAAATACATATCATGCCATATGGTATAGTCCCATCCGTTCGTATTTTTGGATTGCGTATACCTTTTTGTAGTCTGGTCATGACTTTTGGAGATGCCACAGATTGGACTGCAGGTGCACTCACCGCAGCTGATCCAGAAGAGACCTGTGTTGTTGCGGTTTGCACAGGGGATCCTGTGGCCATCGATGGGGCCGCCGATCCCGCAGGCGTACTGCGAGCAGTGGCGCGGAGCGGCACAGAGGATCCGCCCCCCGACCGCGACTGGATGCGCACGCGAGGCGAGGGAGATCATGTCCCGCTGCTGTCCCCACCTGCCAACGACGTGGGATCGCGGGGTTGGCTGGCCCGAGTGCTGGAACTGCCGCTGGTGGGAGCGTGATCCGAGGCGGATTCTCCCGCGCGATCCAGCGACGGCGCGCGTGCAGGTGTGCCAGGCGCCGCCGAATCGTCCTCGTGATCTGTGCCAGGCTCGTCTTCTTCTGCCGCATGAAATATAAGATCGTTTTGATCATTTTGAGCACCGTTTTTGCCAGGAACCTGCACAGGCATAAGAGTAGGACGAGTACCAGCAGGAATATCATCATATTGGTTAGTACAATCATCACCCCCATGATCAAAAGACCGAAGATGTGTAGGAAGGAGAAGGATTTCTTGGCGAAGAAGTTGACCAGCATTGGGATGAAGTGATGCAAAGGGAAAGACGGACTCATAAAAAACAACATCCCTAGATATGTAGACCCTACCAGTAGGAATATCAAGGCATTTAACCCCTTTATGCATAGGGCTATAGCCTAAGAAGGCACATTGTTTAGAGCGGAAGGCAAGTTTGCGTGTGTTGTATGGTCTGAGATTGGGCCAACATGCACACCCAAAGACACAAAGAGAAGGGTAGTTAGGTGTAACACCAAGGAGACGTGTGAGAGGTGTTTCAAATTTGATGACTTTTCTTGGAAGTAAGTTGATGAGATATGTGGAAATTAAAAAGGCTTCATCCCAAAATTTAAGTGGCGTGGATGCATTGGCTAATAGGGCAAGTCCCATGTCAACAATGTGACGATGTTTCCTCTCAGGAGAGCCATTCTGTTGGTGAGCATGAGGGCAGGATACATGATGTGACATGCCGAGTTTTTGAAAGAAGGCATTTAACTTTTCATACTCACCACCCCAGTCGGTTTGCATAGCAATGATCTTGGAGTCAAGTTTGCGTTCAACAAGCTTTTGAAAGTTGATAAAGACTTGGAATACATCAGATCTTTTTTTCAGCAAGTAAATCCAAGTAAATTTACTATAGTCATCAATGAAACTTACATAGTAGGAGAATCTTCCAACAGAAGTGGGGGCTGGTCCCCATACATCTGAGAAAATGAGTTGTAATGGAGAAGTAGATACACTAAGAGAAATATGATAAGGTAATTGATGACTTTTAGCTTGTTGACATGGATCACAAACTGACTCAACACTAGGCTCATAGGAGAGTTTATTTTTGCTAAGAACATATTTAACTATGACTGAAGATGGATGACCCAAACGACTGTGCCACCTTGATGAAGAGGGCTTGGTGACAATGTTTGGTTGTTTATCTGACCATGAAGATGAAGATGATATGAGTGGGTAGAGACCTCCTACGCACCGTCCTCTAAGAATGATTCTCCTTGTTGCCAAGTCCTTGACCAAGAAAAAATAGGGATAGAACTCTATGAGAACATTGTTATCAAGAGTGAAACGATGGACATAAATAAGATTTTTAGAAGTTTCTAGGACGTGCAAAACATCTTTCAGGTGCAAATTTTTCATGGGGTTTTTAACAATTGAACTACCAATATGAGAAATATTCATACCAGATCCATTTGCCGTGCGAATTTGGTCACCACCATTGTACTTTTCCTGCATGGTTAGCTTGTCAAGTTCACCTGTGATATGATTGGTTGCTGCACCGTCGGCATACCAATTTGTGTCAACACCATAGGAGACTGCATGCGCCTCCTTTTCTTCTTGATCATTCTCTTCATATCGCCACCAGCAGATACGTGCACCCCCTGGATGATGCTTGAGGCAGATCTGACACTCTGGGAAGTCGTGTTGGTGATCACGCACCTGCTGTTGTTGTTGCTGCCGAGGGCGTCCTCTAAAACCGCCATTGGAGGGAGAGGGCTGGCGATCACCGCGGTCATTGCTGCGGCCACGCCCCCTTCCTCCTCGCCCGCGATTGGATCTGCCACGGGACGAGCCACGGCCTCTGTAGACCGCATTGGCAGAAGTATGGAACCCTCCTGAGGGCGAGTCGCCCAACATCTCCATCCTTTGATCAAAGGCAGAGATCTGGGCAAATAGATCATCGGCGGTGATGTTGTTTTTGACAGCGCCGATTGCCGCTACCACGGAGTCGTAGTCGCGGTCCAGACTAGCAAGTATGTAGTCCACCATCTCTGGATCAGAAACGGGGCGACCAGCAACAGCTAGTTCGTCCCCGAGGCTCTTCATCTTTGCCATGTACGCTGAGCTAGACATGGTGCCTTTCTTGGTGTTGGTAATCGCAATTCTCAGGTTGGTGATCCGAGATTGCGATTGTGAAGCGAAGAGGTTGTTGATTGTTGTCCAGAGATCGAAGGTGGAGTCCCTCCCGACGACCTGTGCAAGGATCTCGGGAGACATGGAATTGAGTAGATATGACAGAACCTGTTGATCTTTGGCGATCCATGATCCATACAGAGGATTCGGCTCTTGGGCCGTGGTTTTGTCCGCCTTGGTGACTTCCACCGTTTTGGGTGGAGCGGCGTCGGAGTTGTCCAGGAGTCCAGTAACCTGCGCTCCTTGCAGGGCTGGGAGAACTTGCGTCTTCCAGAGGATGAAGTTCCCTCTCGCAAGCTTTTCTGATGGAGGTGAACCGAGGTTCAGGGCGACGCCGGCTGAGGAAGACATGACGCCGATTGTGGATGTGATCTGGGTTTGATTGTTTCTGGTTTGTGGCTAGATGTGTGGAAAAGAGGCTCTGATTACCATGTTAGATAATGAAGCGTTTCTACTCCCTCGAGGGGAGCCGCATTGGGTTATATTGATAGGTTGCCTTGTTGTGCAAGGGATAGATACAAGAGTTTGAAAACAATATGAGATAGAGGAGATAGAGGAGGAGGTTGAGATTACAACGATATCTCTATATTCTAACACTATAATCAAAAAATTACTGCCCTATCTTGGGCAGCTGTTAGAGATGCTCTTAAGTGCCTCACGATGGATCATACGCTGATGTGATTGACACATTACATGAACTGATACTGACCAATCTGATTACATGTATGTACATGGGTCATACGCTGATGCGATTGACACTTTAAATAAAAGGTGCTCTAAAGTTTCCACATTTCTAAGGTAGCGGATAGTGCAAGACAAGTGTTGGGGAATGCCATCCTCTCTGAACAATATATCCATTTGCTCTACAATGCAAGCAGCAAAAATGATACGATTGCACAAGACAAGTATTGCGGAATGCCGCCCCTACCTTCAGCCGGCCGTGCCGGTCACACCGACAGCGTCCAACCTTGTCGGCCGTGCCCCGTCACATGTTGGCCGCGCTCCGTCACCAGGCCGGTCGTGCCCGGCCACGCCTTTTTGCCCGTCGGTCATGCCCGTCGTCCGCCGGCACTATCTTGCTCAGTTGCCAGCCGTGCAGGCCGAGTCGTGCCCCATTACCGGCCGTGCCGGGTGGATTTCGGCAGCCATGCTGAGGTCATGGGAGGCCACGACGAGGTCGAGCTCGTCCAATTCAAACCGACGTCGATCGATTGCGGCGTCCAGCGGCCTTTTTTGGCTTGTTGTGATGAATTCCGATGAGTTTAGGACGGATTTTGGCAAACTTCGCGGCATCGTGTTTGCTCTGACGAGGTTTGACCGATATACGAGGCCCCCTCGGTTCGGCCTTCCAACCTTGAAATATAAGAGTTTCGGGTATGGCTTTTTTGGTGTCCCTTCAAAAATTTACGGGTTAAACCACTTTTATAGTTTTTGTTCTGGACACTTTTTCGACGAAAACCGTAAAAACCAAGAAAAGTACAGGTTTAATCACTTAAAACAAAAAAAATTACGGGTTTAATCACTAGTTGAATTTTAAGTGATAGGTTAGATTTGCTCTTTGGGACTAGAGAATCAACAACTTCTAAAATTCGGTGACACAAACGCACACATATTCTGATGTACGAGTACGATGGTTGACATCTGTTCAAGGTAGGAGTATAATAACTAATCTTCTGTTCCACATAATGTAACGAGCTAATGACAATACAAAATGTTGGCGACATGGCTTTGGCAGACTTAATAACCTGTTTAATAAACCAATCTTTAACAACCGTAACAAACAATTTAGGCCCTGTTTGGAACCACCTAGATTATATAATCCAGTTTTTATAATCTAGTTTTCAAACAGGACAACTTATAGTGTAGATTATAAAAACTAGATGGATAGATTATTAAAAACTCATAATCTACTCTATACCAGCTAAAATCAGATTATAGATTGCTAATGACCCATTACCCTTGTAAAGTTGGAGATAATAACATTTCTACCACCGCTATCCTCCTCTTTAAAAAAAAACAGATGGTAGATAGGTCATTATGCAATGTAAAACCTGGATTACAGTTTATATAATCTGGCCTCCAAACATGTTCATCTAGATTATTTTTATAAACCAGATTATATAATTTATCTTCATAATCCAGATTATCATAATCTATTATGGTTCCAAACAGGCCCTTAGACGATTGTTTCAGCCATATGTACCATTTCATCTACTAGCTCTTGAGCACTGCTAGCTGCATGCATCATCATCAAATATGGTACTCGCACATGTTGCTGGAGGTCCGCTTGCAGTAAATGCCGGCGACGGAGACCTCCTCGGTTTGCAGGTCGATCCTGTAGAGCATGCGATGGTAGAAGTGGAAGAGCAGGCTGCCGCTCTCCTCCGAGAAGCACTCGAGCGCCACCCTGTCTCCCTCCTCTCGCGACGGCAGCGGGCACTCTCGCCCCGGCATGATCTTCCACAAGTCCAACACCTTGTGGCGCGTCCACCTCGCCGGCGGCTTCTGTGCCTGCTGATCGCCGTCCAGCGTCCATAGTGATACGGTGATATTCGCGACCACGGCCAGGGCCAGCCGCCGCGTCCCGTTCACCGTCGTTGATGCTAGGAGGATGTCCTCGGTGTGGAAGCTGTCGCCGCGTCCTCGTGATTTTGCAACTCCGTCTGGGAACCTTATCGGCGCTGGTTGCTCCTGTCCGTCCAGAGGAAGCGCGAGGACGTGGTAGCCTAGGCTCTCCGACTCGGACTTGCAGAGCCAGTACGCGACGCCGTCGAGGACGAGCGGCGACGGCCGGAGGAACCTGCTCCGGGCTCCCAGGGGCAGGTGCGCGTACGTGCTCACGACGCCATCCCACTTGCCCTTGGCCGACGAGAAGGCCTGGATCTGGAGCATCCCAGCGTCCGCCAGCTCAAGATTCAGAATGAGCAGGCTGAAACTCGTGCCGCCGTGGGCTAGCAGCACGAAAGAGTCGTCCCAGATGGACGGGCGCGGCAGGGAGACGTGCTGCCCGTTGACAGGGTTGCACACGACGAGGTTCGAAGGCGGCGGCGAGACGACAAGGCCGGGCAAAGCAACGGCGGGCAGCGATGGACGGCGGCGGCGGCGTAGGGCGACGAAGCCGCCGTGCGACGCCACGGGCTCGTAGCCCCTGAGTTCCCTTTCGCGATCCTCGAGGAACGTGCGTGCGGCTTCGAAGGTGACGCGCGTATCGGCCGCGTGCGCCCGTGTCTTGAGCAGTTCAACGCCGCCGCTCGAAAATCCGTAAAGGACGCCGAGGATGTGTTTGGAAGAGACGCTCGATCCCTGTGCCATCGTGGCCGCGTCCGCCGTCCGTTATTCCCTGAGTTCGCACAGATACTCGCGATCACAAGGTCAATCACGATGCACAGGATGCCCTAATCGCAGGAGCCCTGCACCTTTGTATATATCCTCCGCGTGATCAGATCAGTAATCCAACTCGGCTGGCTTTCCGAATCCATATTGGTGTGGAAGACAGACCCAAATATTATTGAAGGATGTGTTTAAGTGCACACTTGTTCTTCAGTATAACCCCTGAACATAACGACGGCTCAGATTAAACGATACCTTTTCATAAAAGGGCAGAATGATCTTTTTCCCGTTCCGACATACACACGTCAGCCCCGCACGCGCCTGCGGACGAACGGGCGACGTACATGTACCGAGGGATACGCATCGTATTCGTGTCCACCGGCATGACGTGGCGTCTCCACGTCAGCCTGACCGCGGTCGCGCCGGTTCCGGATTGACCCGTCGGTTCCCCATGCCGCCGTCATTAATCGCGCGCTGCGTTGTAAGTTCGCCGCCTCCCGATGCGTCGTCATTAAGACCGAATGTGTCGCACCAGCACCTGACGCCGGCGCCTATGGCCCGTCGTTTCGCCGTCTCCCGGGACGACGCCATTAATGGCAACCGCGTCATCAGTGCCCCGTCGCGCCGGTCCCTGACGCTGCCACCAATGGACCGTCGGTTAGCCGCCTCCCGAGGCGACGCTGCCTATGGACCGCCGGTCCGCCGCATCCCCCGAGGCCACACATTTACTTCGAGGGAGTAACGCCGCCCAACCACCCCTCGCCTCCCCTTCCCCCCGGTGGGCTATATAAAGCCGGCGCCCCGCGGCACGTCGCCCACACTCGTCGCTCTCTTCTCGTCTCCTCTGCCCCCGTTGCCCCACTGCTCCTCTCGACCCTCCAGCCTCGACGATGGCCTACTCCGCCGGCGGCAGCAGTTCCGGCGCCGGTGGTGCCCCGGAGAGCAACTGGCCGCTGAGCCTCGACACGCCGGCGAAGGAGGAGGTCCACCGCTACGATCTCCTCATCTCGCCGGGGTGCCGGCTCGCGAAGCTGTGGAAGGTGAGCAAGGACGGCTACACAACGCTCGGGCCCGCCGCAATGTCGGTGGAGCTTCGGAACCATCACGGCGGCCGTTACAACGTCCGCGGTCGACACGATTTCTGGGACGACAAGAGCTACAACGACGTCATTGCCCAGCACAAGCGTGCGTCCGCGGCGACGGGCAACCCCGGCGGCATCCAGCGCCGCCCGAGGCATCGGGCGCTAATCCCCCACCCCCCGTCGGTGGCCCCGCCAGAGTTCGAACTCCCGCCGGAGCAGTTCGTCCTCCACAAGGACGGCGACCCCGACGATTCACCGGGGCTGCTCCTCGCGCTACGGGCCTCTCAGGCGACGGCGGCGGCGGCGAGGGAGGAGGCGGAAATCGCGGCGGCGATCCAGGCGACGGCAGCATTGGCGGCGAACCCGCAGCCCGTCGTCGGGGACAACAACGACGTTGACTGAGACAACCTCGGTAACAGTTCCGACTATGGCGACGGCGCGGACGGGGACGACGTGACGGAGGGGCCGGACGTCGTCTACCTCAACGAGTCCGATTAGACTAGTTCTTAGTTTTTAGTACTATTTAATTAAATTTCGTTTTTAGTTTTATTAAAGTCGTGATATGTTCGAATGTAGTCATGAATGAACTATGATTATCTACTGAAGTTTTATTATGTTATCTAAATTAAGTGTTGTTATTATTATTTGTTCAGAATATTTAAATTTGTTTATATATGTTAAAAAAAATATGAACAATTTATAAAAATGAAAAAAAATATGAGCAGTTTATAAAAATGAAAGAAAAAAATATGAACAATTTATAAAAATGAAAAAGAAAATCAAAGTACGTGATTTTAAAAAAGAACACACACATTGTTTTTAAGAACATTATTGGATTAACTTATTTCATCGGAGCATTATACAACGCGTGAAAATCTGTCAAAATGATACACTCATTAACGCAAATCTCTCGCACGTGCGACATATCGACGCCGATGAGTTACACATGATGTACATGCATGCATGCATAAAATTTATCCAACTTTTGCCGGCACTTGAGAATGCACAGCCAATGATGGCACGCAAAATTTCGACGAAATCGAAGACTATACGCACGTTGCGTCACGTCCTGCATATGCTTTTAACTGTTTTTGAATGGAAATTCGTAGAAAAAGCACGGAGTGTCAGAAAATTCAAAAATTTGACGTGCCTCTTTGTGAATATTATTAGGAAGCATGGAAAAAATTGGGTACGTTTGATGAAGGAGAGTAGCAATATCGCGTTGTAACACCTTTCTTCCCTTTTGATACTGAACCCACAATCTTTCACGTACTAGTTGTAGAACTGTACACCTCTCCTTCTGACCTGAATGTCTTGGTCATGAGTTCTCAATGCCTATCCAATGTCTCTTGCTGATATTCATCATAGCCGATGTCAAGGTCAAACTCAATATCGTCAACATGCTCATCGTTCCCATTAGGACCATAAACACCCCCTGCAAAATAAGACATATCACCATGTTTGTCAGTCTGTTGCTATGTTTTTAGTTTTCATGAATAATTTGAACACGTACTATAACTTACTTCGCTCGCATTTCCTTCATTAGATGCATTGTCATCATCCTCATCATTGTCATCATCCTCATCATTGTCATCATCATCATCATTGTCATCATTTAAAGTTCTCGGCTTAGTGTCACCATCGGTATTTCTCTGTGCAGATTCAAAAGTGTAAGTGATAATAGAATTTGTATGCTAATAATTATACAACATATTTGAAACGTACCTGGGTTCCACTTTCAGCATAAGATTGTTCATCTATATCGTAATTGTCATTGTCATCATCATTGGCATGCATCTATTTAAATTCAATAGCAATTGTAAGTGTCAATGTAATAACTTATATTCCATAATTTTTAGTCAACGTACACAACACTTACATTACCACTATATGATTCATCCTGACTCATATAGTTGTGTCCGGGTGATTTATTTGCATTAAATGACGATGATTCATCCTCACTACTAGAGTCATCGTGAGCATATTCGATGTTTTGGTGTAACAATAAATCTTTCAATAAGTGTTTTATCAATGTCACAATAACACACCATAAATCATATAATGAAATCATGAAAAATCGTATGGCTTTAATGAAAAAAACCTATTGTCCGTCGTCGAAGGGTTGATCGACATCGTTCGCCGTGTTCGACGTCGATGCAACGTCGTCGTTTGAAGGTGGACACGCCGCGTTGGTCACTGCAACCGCCAACGTCGAAGCATCGGCGGCAGAGGTTTGTTGCTGTCGGTGGTCACGTCCACCTCGACGAAGACGTGCGGGGGGGGGGGGGGGAGGGGTCACGTCGGCGGCTGAGACGGTGGTGGAGGCGTGCGGGGGAGGGGGATCACCTCAGCGACGGAGACATGCGGGGTGGCGTAGTGGCGGAGGTGTGTGATGTTTGATGTGTATCCCTTGCAACGGCGCCAGAAATAGTTGTGTCGACGGCACGAGGAATCCTTCAGCTGCGGCTACGCCTTAAGGGACTTCCTAGGCAAGTATGCAAAGGATTTCCCCCGTGGCCTTGGAGCCTTGCGTTGGTGTTCCCGCGAAGCGGAAAGGGTGATGTAGCACAACGACAGTAAGTATTTTCCTCAGTTTGAGAACCAAGGTATCAATCCGGCGGAGGAGTATCTCAAGATCATGCACAAAGACAAAAGCTTGCACCCAACGCTATGAAGGGGTTGTCAATCCCTTATAGATTGTTTGCCAAGTGAGAACTGAAAGCAACAAAGTAACAAAACAAAGTAAAAGTGGAGGTCTAAACGATGGATGTGAATAGACCCCGGGGCTGTAGTGTTTACTAGTGGCTTCTCTCATGAAAGCAAGTAGACGGTGGGTGAACAAATTACTGTCGAGCAATTGATAGAACCGCGCAAAGTCTTGACGATATCTATGCAATGATTATTTCTATAGGCATCACGTCCAAAACAAGTAGACTGATACTGTCTGCATCTAGTACTATTACTCCACACGTCGACCGCTATCCATCATGCATCTAGTGTATTAAGTACATAAGAATAGAGTAACACCTTAAGCAAGATGACATGATGTAGAGGGATAATCTCAAACCAATGATAAAACCCCATCTTTTTACCCTTGATGGCAACTACTTGATGTGTGCCTTGCTGCCCCTACTATCACTAGGAAAGGTCATCACATGGCACAACCCAAAACCAAGCACTTCTCCCATTGCAAGAATCATAGATCTAGTTGGCCAAACAAAACCCAAGACTCGGAGAGACTTACAAGGATATCAAATCATGCATATAAGAAATCAGCAAAAACTCAAATATATATCATAGATAATCTGATCACAAATCGACAATTCATCGGATCTCGACAAACACACCGCCAAAGAAGATTACATCGGATAGATCTCCATGAAGATCACGGAGAACTTTGTATTGAAAATCCAAGAGAAAGAAGAAGTCATCTAGCTACTAACTACGAACCCGTAGGTCTAAAGTGAACTACTCAGGAGTCATTGGAGGGGCGATGATGATGATGAAGAAGCCCTCCAACTCCAAAGTCCCCTCAGGCAGGGCGCCGAGAAGGGTCTCCAGATGATATCTCGCGGAAACGGAAGCTTGCGGCGACGGAAAAGTATTTTCGAGGCTCACCCGATTTTTTGCGGAATATTTGGGAATTTATAGGCCAAAGACCTAGGTCAGGGGGCGGCCAGGGAGGCCACAAGCCTGCCCACCGCCGCCTCCCCCTGGTGGCGGAGTGGGGCTTGTGGGCTTCCTGGAGCCCACCTGGCTTGGCCCAAAAGCCCCTGGTCTTCTTTCGTTTGGGAAAAAAATCATTTCGGGGTTTTTCTTCCGTTTGGACTCCGTTTCAAAATCAGATCTGAAAAGAGTCAAAAACACGGAAAAAACAGGAACTGGCACTTGGCAATGAATTAATAAGTTAGTCCCAAAAAAGATATAAAAGGTTGATGTTTGCTGTGTACCCCTGGCAATTGTGCGAGAAATACTCCTACTACGGCACGTTGGTATTCCCTCGAAGCGGAAAGGGTGATGTAGCACAGCGACGGTAAGTATTTCCCTCAGTTTGAGAACCAAGGTATCAATCCGGCGAAGAGTATCTCACCAACCTCCACAAACACAAAAGCTTGCACCCAACGCTATGAAGGGGTTGTCAGTCCCTTATAGATTGTTTTCCAAGTGAGAATTAAAGTAACAAAGTAACAAAGCAAAGTAAAAGCGGAGTTGTAAACAATGGATGTGAATACACCAGGGGGCCATAGTGTTTACTAGTGGCTTCTGTCATGAAAACAAGCAGACGGTGGGTGAACAAATTACTGCCGAGCAATTGATAGAACTGTGCAGAGTCGTGACGATATCTATGCAATGATTATTTCTATAGGCATCACGTCCGAAACAAGTAGACCGATACTTTCTGCATCTACTACTATTACTCCACACATTGACCACTATCCAGCATGCATCTAGTGTATTAAGTCCATAAGAACAGAGTAACGCCTTAAGCAAGATGACATGATGTAGAGGGATAATCTCAAACCAATGATAAAAACCCCATCTTTTTACCCTTGATGGCAACTGCTTGATGTGTGCCTTGCTGCCCCTACTGTCACTGGGAAAGGTCACCACATGGCAGAACCCAAAACCAAGCACTTCTCCCATTGCAAGAATCATAGATCTAGTTGGCCAAACAAAACCCAAGACTCGGAGAGACTTACAAGGATATCAAATCATGCATATAAGAAATCAACAAAGACTCAAATATATATCATAGATAATCTGGTCACAAGTCCACAATTCATCGGATCTCGACAAACACACCGCCAAAGAAGATTACATCGGATAGATCTCCATGAAGATCATGGAGAACTTTATATTGAAGATCCAAGAGAGAGAAGAAGCCATCTAGCTACTAACTACGGACCCGTAGGTCTGAAGTGAACTACTCACGAGTCATTGGAGGGGCGATGATGATGATGAAGAAGCCCTCCACCTCCAAAGTCCCCCTCCGGCAGGGCACCGGGAAGGGTCTCCAGATGAGATCTCGCGGAAACGGAAGCTTGTGATGGCGGAAAAGTATTTTCGAGGCTCCCCTGATTTTTTGCGGAATATTTGGGAATATATAGGCGCAAAACTTAGGTCAGGAGGCGGCCAGGGAAGCCACAAGCTTGCCCATCGCCGCCTCCCCCTGCTGGCGGAGTGGGCCCTTGTGGGCTCCCTGGGGCCCACCTGGCCTGGCCCAAAGTCACCCTGGACTTCTTCCGTTCGGGAAAAAATCATTTCGGGGGTTTTTCTTCCGTTTGGACTTTCTTCCAAAATCAGATATGAAAAGAGTCAAAAACACGGAAAAACAGGAACTGACACTTGGCACTGAATCAATAAGTTAGTCCCCAAAAAGATATAAAAAGGTACATAAAACATACAAAGAAGACAAGATAACAACGTGAAACCATCAAAAATTATAGATACGTTTGAGACGTATCAAGCATCTACAAGCTTAACTCCTGTTCATCCTCGAGTAGGGAAGTGATAAGAATGAATTTTTGATGCTTTCATGCTACCTAGCATAGGTGTCCTTTGTAATTCCTCTTATGTTACATGAATGTTCAGATCCATTAGATTCAAAACAATAGTTTGCTATTGACGTGGAAACAATAATAATTCCAGCAAACTAGCAAAGTAATCATGAACTTTCAAAATAGCAAGGCCAAAAGAAAGTTATCCCTACAAAAGCATATAATCTGGCTATGCTCTATCATCATTGCACAACGAATTTAAATCATGCACAACCCCGGTATTTGCCAAGTAATTGTTTCACACCTTTACTTTCTCAAACATTTTCAACTCTCACGCAATACATGAGCGTGAGCCATGGTTATAGCACTATATATGGTGTGGAGTATGGTGGAGGTTGCAAGACAAAAAGGAGAAGATAGTCACATTAACTAGGCATATCAATGAGTTGTGGAGATGCTCATCAATAGATATCAATGTGAGTGATTAGGGACTGCCATACAAATGATGCAATAGAGCTACAAGTAAGTGAAAGCTCTTAAAGAAAACTAGTGGGTGTGCATCCAACTTGCTTGCTCACGAAGACCTAAGGCAATTTTTGAGGAAGCCTATCATTTGAATATACAAGCCAAGTTATATAATGAGAATTTCCCACTAGCTATATGGTGGTGACAAAAGGAGAGACTCTCAATCATGAAGATCATGGTGCTCAAAATGCACAAGTGTGGAAAAAGTGGTAGCATTGTCCCTTCTCTCTTTTTCTCTCATTTTTTTTAATTTTGGTGGGTTCTTTGGCCTCTTTTTTATGGGCTTCTTTGGCCTCTTTTATTTCCTCACATGGGACAATGCTCCAATAATGATGATCATCACACTTTCAACTCAAAACTTAGAGCAATTATAACTCTATATGGAATGCCTCTGGTAGTGTACCATGGCAACGATCTAGCATGGCATAGTCATCAATGGAAACATCATGCTAGCTATCTTAAGATCATGCAAAGGCAAGTAGACGTGGTGGCACATGTTATGGTGGTAGTTGCATGGCAATATATCTCGGAATGACTTTGAAAAAGCCATAGTAGGTAGGTATGGTGGCTGTTTTGAGGGAGGCTAATGGTGGGTTTTGTGCACCGGCGAAAGTTGCACGACACTAAGAAGATAGTGATGGTGGAAGGTGAAAGTGCATCTAAACCATGGACTCAACATTAGTCATGAAGAACTCATATACTTGTTGCAATTTTTTTTATTAGTAATCGAAACAAAGCATTCAACGCATACTCCTAGGGGAAGGGTTGGTAGGTATAAACCATCGCGCGATCCCGACCGCCACACAAAGGATGACAATCAATATACTAATCATGCTCAGATTTCTTCACATAGCGGTTCACCATACGTGCATGCTACGGGAATCACTAACTTCAACACAAGTATTTCTAGATCCACAACACCTTACTAGCATGACTTCAATATTACCATGACCACAACTCAAAACTAATTGAGATGAATCAAACTTCTCTAACTATTCAATGCACATGAAGGAGTAAGTTTTCGTATCCCTTTGGATAACTACCCCTTTTGAGACTACTTTCAAAGCATAGATCAACTACCAAGCCACGCACCGCTGCGCTCCAAAAGATATAAATGAAGCACATAGAGCAAAAGTATCTAGCTCAAAAGAAATAAGTGAAGCACATGTGAGCTGAATTGTCTACCAAAAGATATAAGTGAAGCTCGACAAAATCACGGCGTGTGCATGTCTCTCTCTCTTGGTGTGCAGCAAGGATGATTGTGACACAACAAAAATAAAAGACTCCTACGATACAAGATGCTCCAAGCAAAAACACATAACATGTGGTGAATAAAAATATAGCCCCAAGTAACGTTACCGATGGATTGAAGACGAGAGAGGGGATGCCTTCCCGGGGCATCCCCAAGCTTAGTGTCGTGGGTATAAGTCTGACAGTAAATGTATGGGGTACGAAAGGATGGGCAGAGCCTTAGCTACGGCGAGGTTGTATGAGTTCAGGCCCCTCTACGGTGGAGGTAAAACCCTACGTCTCAGTGTTTTTGGGAGCTTGATGTCGAGTGGAATGTGGATTACAGTGAATTGCTAACCCCTGCACCAGTGGGGAAGGGCGACTTATACAGAGTGCGTTGCCCTTCACAACGGTTCGGTGCACAGGGGTGGAGTAGTGGTGATTAAATGTCTATGTTACAGGTAACGTATGCCTTAAATGCTAATAAAGGTACATGAAAGCGTATGACCGTTGCCCTCCAGGGGGGTTATGATGTACAGAGTGGAATCCAGTCGGTAAGTTTGATACGCTCCGAATGCTCATCTCCGACTGGATGATGGAGGAATCGTCACCGACTGGATGATGGGAAGTCCTTAATTCAGTCGGAACTGACTAAGGGCCTTGTCCCTTATGAAGGGTAGTCCTTGGGTAGGACCTGTAGGGCAGGCCTATGACCCTACCCTAGGACTATAACCCCATCATTAGTCCCCGAATGGATCGAGGTTGGAACGACGAAGCGACGCTTGGAGTACGGATCCGACTGGTACGGATGCGACCTTGGAGTTGTTTGCCTCGATCCATTTTATCCTCTTGACCAGTGATCCGAGTGGATATATTTGTGAAACGAACCGTCAGAGACCGAGTGTTTCCGTAGAATCTTTTGACGTGACCGGTCAACTGACATTGACGGATTTTCTGGGATCCTCAAATTTCGGTTGCCGCACGCTCAGCGGGGATAACGACATCGTCATCGAGTATTATCTGCCGCCTCGTTTTCCGCGCCTTCATCTCCTCCACTAATATCGCAGCAACCGGTCGGGGGATAAGATTTAGGGGCCACCAGCTAGTGACCCAGTTGGAACCTTATTTAAACCTCTCCAGCGAGGGTTTCTCGTTGCACTCGCCTGATAACTCGCACTCGCCCCGCTTCTCCCGTGACTTCCTGCGCATCCCAAGCTCCTTCCTTCCCCTCCTCCCCCGCGGATCTGCAGCCTCCACCATGACGAAGGGGCAGACGAGCAAGCTCGAGGCGCGGAAGAAGAAGAAAGCGGCGGCTCCTGCTCAGCGGCGGCAGCGAGCACTGCCGGCGGGTTGGATCCAGGGGGATTTCCTCCCCTCCACGGTGACGGCGGCGGACATGCTGGAGCTGGTGGAGCAAGGCCTGATCGCGAACAAGTCGTGGAGACTGCCGGCGGAGGGCGAGACGGAGCCGGCGCCTCGGGAGGATGAGCGCGTCTTGCTGCTCAGTCACGTGTACCGAGGCTTCTCTCTGCCTCCTCATCCCTTCTTCAGAGGTATAATGAACCACTTCGGGGCGCAGCTCCACCATTTTCCTCCCAACGCAATAGCTCATCTCTCTGCCTTCGTCGTGCGTTGCGAGTGTTTTATCGGTTGCCCTCCTCATTGGGGGCTCTTTAAGCACATCTTCTCCGCTAGATCCCAAACCATCAAAAGACTTAGCCAGTCGGATGACAAAACTCATCTCCTCCAGCTCTGCGGAGGCTTAGGCTTCCAAAAGAAAAGAAAAAGTAGCTATCCCGCTCTTCAGTTGTCTGAATCCGTTAGGAACTGGCAGCCGACTTGGTTCTACTGCCAGGATGTCGCTTGTCCGAATGATGCAAGGGGACTGCCCCCTTTTAGCTTAGACCGACCGGCTCCACCTAGGCAGCTTGCGCTCACAAAGATGGAAAAGATCCAGATCCAGCCTCTGGTCGATGCGTTGGTAGATGTCATCCGCAAGGGAGTCACCGGCATAGATTTGCTGGAGGTTTTTCTCGGTCGGTGTATCCAGCCTTTACAAGCTCGACACCACGCCATGTGGCACTACACGGGGCCTGAGGACTCCACTCAGACTCACCCCGAGTGCGTGACCGGGGAAGTTGTGACGGCGTGGGTCTGCGACATCACAGGCGCCTGCGATAACCCCAGAGGATCCCGACGAGTGAAGCCCTTCCGCGCGGACAACCCTCCTCCGAATGATGTGAGAATATCTTGCCGAGTGCTTACAATTCCCTTAGATTTGTCACTTTTTCTTGCATCACTGTCTGACGTCTGATGTTGTCGACTGTATCTTGTGCAGGCGTGGACCAACTGGTATTCTCCCGTCTCGAACGGGAATCCAGCTGAGGAAGAGGAAGGCAGCCAGGAAGACAGCATGGAGAGCGCCGAGTATGTCTCAGACAGCGGGGAGACAGAGGAGGAGTCTGAAGAAGAGGAGGGGGAATTGAGGAGCAGAGCTCGCCACCCCCACCGCCAGAGCCTCGAACTAAGCGTCGTCACGAACCCGTGACTTCGTCGGCTCCTCCAGCGGCCCCGAGTGCCCCGTCAGCTCCCGTGACTTCGTCGGCTCCTCCAGCGGCCCCGAGTGCCCTGTCAGCTCCCGTGACTCCGTCTGCTCCTCCAGCGGCCCCGAGTGCCCCGTCAGCTCCTCCCGTGGTTCCGAGCGCCTTGCCGGCTACTCCCGTGGCTCCGAGTGCTCGGAGCACAAAGAGGACCAGGGACGCTGCTGCTGAGCCTACGGGCCAACCTTCCAAAGTGGCCAAACCGAGTGGGTCCAAACATCGGAAGGCTTTGCCGTGGATGAGGATCACCGTTCCCGTTGCCTCAGCGTAAGTGTCTTGTTCTCTCATCTTCTTTCAGTATTTGATTGAACTCATGTTTATTGGTCGAGTGGATTTTACTCGACAGAGCTGCTACCTCCGCCACTTCTCCGCCACGCGAGGAAGACGATCCCATGGATACGGACAACGTTGCCACATCCCAGCAAGGTATGTCGTGACGACTCCGAGAGCCCAAATTATTGTTTCGCGAATTCTGTCTTTGATCTTGCCTTTTTTCTGTGGTCTCACGTCGTTCAGTCGGGCTTCCTTCAGAGGTGATTCACGTGGAGGAGGACGACCAGAAGAGGTCCGAGCAAGCTGCGGTGCCTGTCCTTGAGACTGTTCCATCTGCTACTACTCCCGCCATGGACGCGCCGCCAGCCGAGACGATGCCGTCGACTGAAACGGCGCTCATCGTTGCTGAGCCGACTGGAGCAGGACTTGGGATGCCCAAGGAGTCTCTTGTGGTGCTAGGTCCGTCGACCGTCCAGTACGACGCCCAACGCCTCCCGGAAGATCAGGTGGGAGCTGCCAAGGGGGCCATGGTGCAGGCGGAGTTGATGGCAGGTGATGCCAAGAGAGCGTATGACTCCATCGCGTCTGTGTACAAGCGAAGCTTGGAACTCCGGGAAGATATCCGAGTAAGTGGGCTAGTAAGTATTTACTTTCCTCTTGTAACCCAGTGGGTGTTTAAGCAATATACTCGGATGCAGTATGATTATTTTCCAGTGGGTTCACTCTTAGTGAACCCAGTGGGTGTAGTCCCCGAGACTTCTGTCGAGTGTTTGCACCGGCAGTTGTCTTTATATACATTTTCTTTAACTTGATCAGATCAAAACTAATCTGTTCGAATGTTACCGGTGGGGGCACTCCGAGTGCACTTACTGGAAATAGTCCCCGAGAGTAATTTTACTCAGGTCGGGTAGTAGTAGCCTCATAGGCTTGTTTTTGTTATTTAACTCAATAGGGCGGACCTGTTTGAGCTTCATGGCAGTGGGGTCACTCTTAGTGAACCCACTGGGTGTAGTCCCCGAGGCCGCTGTCGACTGCTTGTGTCGGCAGGGGTCTGAATAACTTCGAGCTTTTATTGTTTTTCTTGTTGAATGTGTCTGATCTTCTCTTGGCTCTGATTTGCAGAAGACTTGCGAGATGGGATCAGTGTACAACGCTCTGAAGGCTGAAAAGATTCAGCTTGCTGCGGAACTGGAGGCAGCTGTTCATGACTTGGCTGGTGTGAAGGGCGCTTTGGCTGAACGAGAGAAGTCCTTGGAGGAGTCCCGTGAGGCAAACAAGGCATTGGTGGCCGAAATGGAGAAAATGGGGAAACAAAGAACCGAGCTGATGGGACAGATGAAGGTGATAAACAAGCGGTGCATATCACAGGGGAAGTACGTCAGTGACTGGGCAAGGAAGATGATTGCGCTTCTCGGTGGTAAGTTCTGTTTTTCCGAGTGCTTGTTGACTGTTTATTTCATTCTGCGCTTACTTTCTGCTCGTCTTGTCTTTGCAGATTTTTGTATGGACGCTGAGGCTGAAGCAGCTGACGTTGAGCGGTCAGTTATTCTGAACGTTCCACTGAGCGAGGACGCCAATCGAGACATGCTCCGAGCGCACATTCGCCTGGGCAAAGTGGGACCTTTCATCGGTCGACTGAGAGAGGTCGTCGGGCGAATCGACAAGGAGCTATGGCCCGAAGACGAGTCCCGACAAGAGATGGAAGGGTTGATGACTCGGCTGGAGGACGTCCCGAACCGAGTGCAGGCGTGGAAGAAATCTGCTGCTCGTTGTGGTGCGGACGTGGCGCTGTCGCTGGTCCGAGTGCACTGCAAGGAGGCTCGCGAAGAGAAGCTGAAGGCGCTGCAAGTCGCCAACACCAAGAAGCTTCGATTTGAAGATTTCATGGAGACCTTCCTTGAGAGCGCCACTCGCATCGCAGACGGGATCGACCTCGACACCTTCGCGGAGCCTGCCAGTCCCAGTGCGAGTCCTGACAACGCTTGAGAAAAACTTTTACCTCGGTATGCCGAGTGTTACTTGTATCAAGCTTTGGCCACTGCTGTTGGCCGTCACATTCGTGGTTCGGTGTGGATAAGCTTGATCTACACTGAACCGACTATCTTTAAACCAACTTTGAATTGGAACCGAATATTTTGCTCTTCCTTTGCCAAAGAATTGTTGACACGATTTTGGCTCGTGGTTTTTGTTTGGCATTTATTGGTGAAGCCAATGGCAAACATGCGAAGCATGTAATTGTCAGTTATCTTGACATCTGCATGAGCCTCAATGAGGGTCTGCTAAGCCTCCGAGTGGATCTCTAGGATACACTCGAAGGGAGTTCTTTACTTAGTCGATTCGTTATCGCAGCTAAGTCTTAAAGCGCGACCGTAAGGTTGCACTCGGAGCGAGTTGCTACTCATGTAATTGTCAGTTGTCTTGACATCTACATGAGCCTCAATGAGGGTCTGATACTCATGTAATTGTCAGTTGTCTTGACATCTACATGAGCCTCAATGAGGGTCTGCTAAGCCTCCGAGTGGATCTCTAAGATACACTCGAAGGAAGCTTTTTTACTTAGGCAATTCTTGATCGCAAACAAGTCTCCGAGTGCGACGTTTAAAGCACACTCGGAGAAAGTTGTTGCGTAGGCGATACTGGATCGCAGGTAAGTCACCGAGTGTGACGTTTTAGTGCACACTCGGTAAAAATTTGTGCTTAGGCGATTCTTGATCGCAGCTAAGTCCCGGAGTGTGACGTTTAGTGCACACTCAGAGAAAATTAGTACTTAGGCGATCCTTGATCGCAGCTAAGTCCCCGAGTGCAACGTTTAGTGCACACTCGGAGAAAGTTTGTACTTAGGCGATTCTTGATCGCAGCTAAGTCCCCGAGTGCGACGTTTAGTGCACACTCGGAGAAAGTTAGTACTTAGGAGATTCTTGATCGCAGCTAAGTCCCCGAGTGCGACGTTTAGTGCACACTCGGAGAAAGATTGTGCTTAGGTGATTCTTGATCGCAGCTAAGTCCCCGAGTGCGACGTTTAGTGCACACTCGGAGAAAGATTGTACTTAGGCGATTCTGGAACGCGGCTAAGTTTTTTTTTGAGACCGGAGTCTGCGAACGCGGAAGAATTTTGAATCTGCAAAAACTCAATCTGCTTTGTATTACTCCAACGATACTTGTTCTTTACATTGCTTCAGTCGACGGTCACGTGTAGAAGCGCTTCAGGAGATCTCCGTTCCATGCTCGTGGCTCGTCCGTTTCCCTGTCGAGGTTGTAGAGTCGATATGCTCCGTTGTTCAGCACCTTGGAGATGATGAAGGGTCCTTCCCAGGCGGGAGCTAACTTGTGAGGTCTCTACTGATCCACTCGGAGTACCAGGTCGCCTGCTTGGAATGTACGACTCCTGACGTGTCGCGCGTGAAAACGCCGCAGATCTTGTTGATAAATGGTTGAACGAGTCAGTGCCATCTCGCGCTCCTCCTCTAGAAGATCCACTCCGTCTTGCCTTGCTTGCTCTGCTTCAGCTTCGGAGAAGAGTTCAACTCATGGAGCGTTGTGAAGCAAATCACTCGGAAGGACTGCCTCTGCTCCGTAAACGAGGAAGAACGGGGATCGCCCTGTAGATCTATTTGGGGTTGTGCGGAGACCCCACAGCACCGAAGGCAGTTCGGTGACCCATGCGCCGGCAGCATGTCCCACTTCCCACAGGAGTCGAGGCTTCAAACCTTGCAGAATAAGTCCATTCGCCCGCTCTGCTTGCCCGTTTGTTTGGGGATGCGCCACAGATGCGAAATCCACTCGAATACCTTGGTCTGTACAGAAACCTTTGAATCTGTCTGAGTCAAAGTTTGTGCCGTTGTCAGTGATTATGCTGTGCGGCACCCCGAATCTGGAGATGATGTCCCTGACAAACTTGATGTCTGTAAGGGCGTCGAGCTTCTTGATGGGCTTGGCTTCAATCCACTTTGTGAACTTGTCGACTGCCACCAACAGATGTGTGAATCCCCCTTGGCCTGTCCTGAATGGACCGAGTGTATCTAATCCCCACACTGCAAACGGCCAAACAAGAGGGATTGTCTTCAATGCGGACGTTGGCTTGTGGGATTTGTTCGAGTAGAACTGACAGCCTTCACATCTGTCGACCATATCCTTCGCCATTTCATTTGCCTGCAACGAGAAGAAGCCAGCTCTGAATGCTTTGGCGACGATTGCCCTTGAGGAGGCGTGATGACCGCAGGTTCCCGGGTGAATTTCTTCCAGGATTAACTGTCCCTCCTCAGGGGAGATGCATCGTTGAAGGACGCCTGAAAAACTTTCCTTGTACAACTGGCCATCAATGACAGTGAACGACTTTGACCTGCGGACGATCTGTCTGGCTTGGACTTCGTCTTCTGGTAATTCTTGCCTCAGGATGTATGCAATGAACGGCACAGTCCAATCGGGGGTGATGGCAAGAATCTCCATGATCAAATCAACCACAGCAGGGACTTCGACTTCAGTCGGATCTGTCGAGCTCTTTGGTTGTACTGGTTCTTCTGTGAAAGGATCCTCTTTAACTGAGGGAAGGTGAAGGTGCTCGAGGCAGACATCACTTGGGACTGGTCTCCGAGTGGATCCAAGTTTCGCCAATTCATCAGCTGCTTGTTTTTTCAGTCGTGGAACATGGTGGAGTTCCAGACCTTAAAACTTTTTCTCGAGCTTCCTCACTTCATTGCAATATGTGGTCATGGTGGGGTTCCTTACGTCCCACTCCTTCATCACTTGATTGACTACCAAATCTGAATCGCCGTGGACCATCAGGCGACGGACGCCGAGTGTGATGGCCATGCGCAATCCATAAAGGAGAGCCTCATACTCTGCCTCATTGTTGGAGGAATCGAAGTGTATCTGCAACACATACTTGAGTTTGTCACCCTTTGGCGATATGATCACAACGCCAGCGCCGGAGCCATTCAGCATCTTGGACCCATCGAAGAACAGTGTCCAATGAGCCGAGTAGATGTGGGTCGGTTGCTGTTGTTCTACCCATTCTGCTATGAAGTCAGCCAGAGCTTGAGACTTTATAGCTTTCTTGGCCTCGAACTTGATATCGCAGTATAACATCTCCATCGCCCACTTTGCCACTCGGCCCGACGCGTCCCGATTGTGGAGGATTTCCAACAACGGAGCATCAGAAACGACAGACACCGAGTGGTCTTGGAAATAATGAGCCACCTTCTTCGCAGTCATGTAAATCCCGTAGATAAGTTTTTGATAGTGGGGATACCTCTGCTTGGAAGGAGTCAGGACTTCGGAGACATAATACACTGGCCGTTGAACCTTGTATGCTTTGCCTTCTTCTTTGCGTTCGACTGTGAGAACAGTGCTGACGACTTGATTTGTAGCCGCGATGTACAGAAGAAGGGGTTCTTTACTGAGTGGAGCAGTAAGAACCAACTGGGTGGAAAGTAGGACTTTGAGGTCGTCGAATGCGATTTGGGCTTCATCTGTCCACTCGAAAGTATCTCACTTCTTCATGAGTCGGTACAGAGGAAGTGCCTTCTCGCCGAGTCGACTGATAAACCTGCTCAAAGCCGCTAAGCAACCTGTGAGCCTTTGAACATCGTGTATTCTGACCGGCCGCTCCATTCGGACGTTGGTCCCGATCTTTTCGGGGTTGACGTCGATCCCTCGTTCGGAAACGAAGAAACCGAGTAACTTTCCGCTGGGAACACCGAATGAACACTTGGCTGGGTTGAGCTTGATATCGTACCTATGAAGGTTGGCGAATGTTTCTTCCAAGTCAGTCAGCAGGTCGGAACCTTTGCGTGACTTGACTACGATATCATCCATATATGCCTCCACATTTCGATCGATCTGGTCAAGGAGACATTTTTGGATCATGCGCATAAAGGTTGCTCCTGCATTCTTCAAAACGAATGGCATAGTGATGTAGCAGAAGCACCCGAATGGGGTGATGAAGGCTGTTTTTAATTCATCTAGGCCATACAGACGAATCTGATGATAGCCCGAGTAGGCATCAAGGAATGACAAACGCTCGCAGCCCGTAGTCGAATCGACAATTTGATCGATGCGGGGGGAACGGGAAATGCTCTTTCGGGCAGACCTTATTGAGATGCTTGAAGTCGATGCACATTCGGAGGGACTTGTCCTTCTTGGGCACCATGACAACATTGGCGAGCCACTCGGAGTGGTGTACCTCGCGGATGAAGTTGGCTGCCAAAAGCTTAGCCACCTCTTCTCCGATTGCCTTCCTCTTGTGCGCGGCGGACCGGCGCAGGCGTTCTCGGACAGGCCGAGCAGCAGGATCCACATGGAGTCGGTGCTCAGCCAATTCCCTGGGTACACCTGGCATGTCAGCGGGCTTCCATGCAAAAATGTCCCAGTTCTCACGGAGGAATTGGATGAGCTCGGCTTCCTATTTAGGATCGAGGGTGGTGGAGATGTTCGTCGGAGCAGCGGTGTCGTCCGTCGGGTGGATGCTGACCTTCTTCGTCTCTCCCGCCGACTGGAATGCGGATTCCGAAGCTGGCTTCTTCGAACGCATCAAGTCAGCGGGGTCGACTGTCTTCTTGTACTCGTCGAGCTCGAGGACAGCCATCTGTTGATCGACGATCCTCGATCCCTGCTGCAGACACTCCTCGGCCCGCTGCCGATTGCCTGTGATAGTGATCACACCTTTTGGGCCTGGCATCTTCAGCTTCAGGTACACGTAACATGGATGGGCCATGAAACGCGCATACGCCGGGCGGCCCAGAATCGCGTGGTACGCACTCTGGAAATCCACCACCTCGAACGTCAGCTTTTCCTTGCGGAAGTTCTTGTCGGAGCCGAAGTTGACGTCCAACGCAATCTGGCCGAGTGACTTGGCCTTTCGTCCAGGTATGACTCCATGGAACTGCATGCTGCTCTCGCTAAGTTTGGACATCGGAATGCCCATCCCCTTGAGAGTGTCAGCATACATGATGTTCAGGCCGCTGCCGCCGTCCATGAGGACTTTGCGCAGTCGGACTCCTTCCACCACCGGGTCGACGACCAGGGCCTGCCTCCCTGGGGTGGGTACACGTGCTGGATGATCCGACTGGTCAAAGGTGATCGCAGTCTGAGACCATTTGAGGAACATGGGGTTGGTCGGGGTGGCCATGTTCACCTCCCTGTTCACCAGCTTCAGTCGACTCTTGCTTTCAACGTCAAAAAAAATCATCAGTGTTGCATGGATTTGGGGGAACGGATCCTCCTTGTCCTCCTCATCCTGTTCATTGTCCTTTTCACTCGGCTGCCCTTCGCCGAACCCCTGGATCAGGAGGCGACATTGCCGAGTGGTATGCTTCGGAAATATGGCATTGCCCTCTTCATCCATCTTCGTGTGGATTGGACATGGCTGGTCCAGGATGTGGTTCCCGAACTGCTTCTTCTTGGGGGTGAACTGAGCCTTCCTCTTGCCTTTGAACTTGGCATTGGTAACGGTTGCGGCCTCTGCCTGCGGAGTGGACGGAGCTTTCTGCTTCTGCTTCCGAGTGCTGTTCCCATCTCCATCGGCGACTGCTTCGTGCTTGCCGCTACGAATGTGGTCCTCTTCTTCGCCATTTGCATAGCATGCTGCTATCTCCATCATCTTGCTCATGGAGATGTCGCCCGTTCGACCGAACTTCAGGTACAGATCTCTGTACCGCACACCTGCCTTGAAGGCGCAGACTGCTTGGTGCTCTGTGACGTTCTCCACCGTGTGGTAGAGGGTTGTCCAACGCTGGATGAAATCGCGCAGGGGCTCATTCTGCTTCTGGACACAGTGCTGGAGCTCCACGAGACCGGTAGGGCGTTTGCACGTCCCCTCGAAGGTCCTGATGAAGACTCGGGCCAGATCTGCCCAACTGTAGATGCTTGAAGGAGCCAACTGGTTCAGCCACGCTTGTGCCGAGCCATCGAGCATCAGGGGGAGATGTTTCATGGCGACTTGGTCGTCTCCACCGCCGATCTGGACTGCCACTCAGTAGTCGTCCAGCCACGTTTCTAGCTTGGATTCTCCTGTAAACTTGCTGATTCCCGTCGCCAATCGGAAGTTGGGAGGGATGTCAGCCAAACGGATGGCTCGACTAAAACACTCGGGGCCAGAGACAATGGTCCTGCTTCCACTCGGACGGTCTATATCGTGACCATCGCGGTGGGCCCGACCCCTGTCGACCCTCCTCTGGGCGATATATCCTCTTGCGTCAGGTCTTGGATCATAAGTGTCACCGATCGAACGCCGATCATCATGATGTCAGGGCCCGCAGGGCCCACCCCACGGAGGGGTGCGTGAACGGCAACGATCTTCGGGATTCATGGAACGGCTGCCTCCCCTGTGTCGCTGATGAGAACCGGGGCTGTGAAATGATCGATGCGTGTTTGCGCGAACAGAACTATTGTGGATCCCGTTGTGCGACTAGGAGACCGCCGAATTTTGCTGCTGCGCCGTGTGCAGCAGGGCACGGATCTGGTCGATCCCTCTGCGAGCCTCTGAATCAGTCGGCTGGAGGGAATCGGCTATCTTGGCGGCGGCAGCCAGGTTGAGGACGGGTGTGCGGAACACCTCCATGTTGCTCTGACGAGTGCGCCGACTAGCAGAACGGCGGGGCTGACGGCGAGCGCCGGAGGTTTCGCCGACCTCGTGCTCGTTCCGGCCGGTTTGGCAGGGACTTTCATGGGAGTTGGCCATGTGCACTTCGGCTGCAAGCCCGCGACCCACGTACTCGGATGGAAACTCAGTCGGAACTGAGTCCGAGCGCTGGGACGGCGGCGCTACTACAACCGACTCGAGGACCGCCACTTGTGAAGACGTGCTCTGGCGCGCCTGGGCGTGTTGCACCCAACGCTGGAGCCACGGATGGCGGGACCGCTTGTTGCGGCGCGCGACGGGGGCGAAGGTCGACACCGGAGCCGACTGCTGGAGAAGAAGGACGCCGCGGGCGCCGGCACGGAAGTGTGTAGCCCCGCGACTAGGGAGCGCCTCGACGTCGATAGGAGCATCCCGAAGCCATGCCGAATCGTCAACGATGAAGGAGAGAGCACCGAAGAGGATCTCATGACCCATGCACAAATCTCCACCGGACGACATGATGAAAAGATGTAGTCGCAAACTCGCCGAAAGTCGCTTAGACGCCCGCCCCACGGTGGGCGCCAACTGTCGTGGGTATAAGTCTGAGAGTAAATGTATGGGGTACGAAAGGATGGGCAGAGCCTTAGCTACGGCGAGGTTGTATGAGTTCATGCCCCTCTACGGTGGAGGTAAAAGCCCTACGTCTCAGTGTTCTTGGGAGCTTGATGTCGAGTGGAATGTGGATTACAGTGAATTGCTAACCCCTGCACCAGTGGGGAAGGGCGACTTATACAGAGTGCGTTGCCCTTCACAACGGTTCGGTGCACAGGGGTGGAGTAGTGGTGATTAAATGTCTACGTTACAGGTAACGTATGCCTTAAATGCTAATAAAGGTACATGAAAGCGTATGACCGTTGCCCTCCAGGGGGGTTATGATGTACAGAGTGGAATCCAGTCGATAAGTTTGATACGCTCGGAATGCTCATCTCCGACTGGATGTGGAGGAATCGTCACCGACTGGATGATGGGAAGTCCTTAATTCAGTCGGAACTGACTAAGGGCCTTGTCCCTTATGAAGGGTAGTCCTTGGGTAGGACCTGTAGGGCAGGCCTATGACCCTACCCTAGGACTATAACCCCATCACTTAGGCTTTTATGGCATCCTTGAATCTCTTGGGGTGCCTTGGGCTTCCCCAAGCTTGAGCTCTTGCCACTCTTTATCTCTTTGTCCATAAGAACTTCACCCAAAACTTGAAAACTTCACAACACGAAACTTAAACAGAAACTCGTGATAACGTTAGTACAAGAAAGCAAACCACCACTTCCTTAGGTACTATAGCAAACTCAAATTCTACTTGTGCTGATGTTGGGTTACTGTACTTTCAATCTTTCATGGCTAATACCCCCCGATACTATCCATAGTTTCATCAAAATAAGCAACCAACACAACAAAAAACAGAATCTGTTAACAGCAGACTAGTCTGTAGCAATCTGTATGTTTCGTATACCTCTGGTACTTCAACAATTCTGAAATATTACGACAGTCTGAAGAATTTGCGTAGCAATCAGCAGCAAAAAGAATCAACTCAAAAGCTCTTACAAAAAAAAATGAAAATTCTTTTCTTGAGCAGAAAGTTTCTGTCTTTCCCAACATGACCAAACGATCATCCTCAAGACTAATCATAACGGTTTTGCTTGGCACAAACGCAAAAAGAAACACAAAAAACACAATCATAACAGAATTATGAAAGTGTGAAAAACACAAAACAGAAAGAAAAAGGATAGATTCGTTGGGTTGCCTCCCAACAAGCGCTTTTGTTTAACGCCCTTAGCTAGGCGAAAGTGATGGAATCACGTATAGTCATATTTGGTGCTCAAACCATAAGTAGCGTGATCATTTATCATCTTAAGATTTTCATCTTTATTAGATGACTCACCACTAGCTTTAGGAACAAAAACAGGCTTGACAATCTTTTTGAGAGTAAGATTTGGAGTATTTTGCACAGCGGCAAAAGCGGAACCCAAGTTGGTTATGACATCTTCTAATTTGCCAATTCTGGAAGAATCATTAACTATAAGTTCCTTCTCCTTTTAAATTTTCAAAAAGTTTCTCACTTTGGATCCGTACTGAGTAATTTGATTGTGGATCTTTCTATCCAAACCCTCAATAAGTTCAACTGTGGCAATTTTGTTTTCAATAGCGTCAAGCCTTTGCATCACGTGCTCCAAGGTCAAGATAGTTCCATTAACCATGAGCGGGGGTGAGCCTACCAAATTAATGATAGCTCTGTAGGAGTCAACAGTATGGCTCCCCAAAAAGTTCCCGCCTACAATGGTATCAAGGATATACCTATTCCAAGGAGAAATTCCAACATAGAAACTGCGAAGGAGGACGGTAGTGGATTGCTTACGAGTAGATCTACTTTGAGCATTGCAAATCCTGTACCAAGTGTCCTTCAAATTTTCTTCCTCCTTCTGCTTGAAATTGAGAACTCCATTCTCAGGGGTGTCGTTTGGAGTGGTGGGACTAGCCATTGATGGACTATGTCACACACAAACGAGCAGGAAGAGAGGGTGAAACGGACAAAAGAAAATGACGAAGGAGAAAGGCGAAGAAAACGGCGAAGGAGAAAGGCGAAAGGCGAATGAAAATGGAAAATGTGAAGTGGGGGAGAGGAAAACGAGAGGCAACTGGCAACAAAAGTAAATGCAAGAGAATAGTTTGTGAGACCTACTTGGATAGATCTTGCTTTCTCCTCCCCGGCAACGGCGCCGGAAATAGGCGTGTTGTCGGGAGAATATCCTTCACGATCCTCCTCGGCAAGCGATCCTCTTCCCCGGCAACGGCGCCAGAAATACTTGTGATGTTTGCTGTGTACCCCTCGCAATTGTGCCAGAAATACTCCTACTACGGCACGTTGGTATCCCCTCGAAACGGAAAGGGTGATGTAGCACAGCGACGGTAAGTATTTCCCTTAGTTTGAGAACCAAGGTATCAATCCGGCGGAAGAGTATCTCACCAACCTCCACAAACACAAAAGCTTGCACCCAACGCTATGAAGGGGTTGTCAATCCCTTATAGATTGTTTGCCAAGTGAGAACTGAAAGTAACAAAGTAACAAAGCAAAGTAAAAGTGGAGTTGTAAACGATGGATGTGAATAGACCCGGGGGTTGTAGTGTTTACTAGTGGCTTCTCTCATGAAAGCAAGTAGACGGTGGGTGAACAAATTACTGCCGAGTAATTGATAAAATTGTGCAGAGTCGTGACGATATCTATGCAATGATTATTTCTATAGGCATCACGTCCGAAACAAGTAGACCGATACTTTCTGCATCTACTACTATTACTCCACACATCGACCGCTATCCAACATGCATCTAGTGTATTAAGTCCATAAGAACAGAGTAACGCCTTAAGCAAGATGATATGATGTAGAGGGATAATCTCAAACCAATGATAAAAACCCCATCTTTTTACCCTTGATGGCAACTGCTTGATGTGTGCCTTGCTGCCCCTACTGTCACTGGGAAAGGTCACCACATGGCAGAACCCAAAACCAAGCACTTCTCCCATTGCAAGAATCATAGATCTAGTTGGCCAAACAAAACCCAAGACTCGGAGAGACTTACAAGGATATCAAATCATGCATATAAGAAATCAACAAAGACTCAAATATATATCATAGATAATCTAGTCACAAGTCCACAATTCATCGGATCTCGACAAACACACCGCCAAAGAAGATTACATCGGATAGATCTCCATGAAGATCATGGAGAACTTTATATTGAAGATCCAAGAGAGAGAAGAAGCCATCTAGCTACTAACTACGGACCCGTAGGTCTGAAGTGAACTACTCACGAGTCATTGGAGGGGCGATGATGATGATGAAGAAGCCCTCCACCTCCAAAGTCCCCCTCCGGCAGGGCACCGGGAAGGGTCTCCAGATGAGATCTCGCGGAAACGGAAGCTTGTGATGGCGGAAAAGTATTTTCGAGGCTCCCCTGATTTTTTGCGGAATATTTGGGAATATATAGGCACAAAACCTAGGTTAGGAGGCGGCCAGGGAAGCCACAAGTTTGCACACCGCCGCCTCCCCTGGTGGCGGAGTGGGCCCTTGTGGGCTCCCTGGGGCCCACCTGGCCTGACCCAAAGTGACCCTGGACTTTTTCCGTTCGGGAAAAAATCATTTCGGGATTTTTATTCCGTTTGGACTCCGTTCCAAAATCAGATATGAAAAGAGTCAAAAACACGGAAAAACAGGAACTGGCACTTGGCACTGAATCAATAAGTTAGTCCCTAAAAAGATATAAAAAGGTACATAAAACATAGAAAGAAGACAAGATAACAACGTGAAACTATAAAAAAATTATAGATACGTTTGAGACGTATCAAAGGTACATAAAACAACCAAAGAAGACAAGATAACAGCGTGAAACCATAAAAAATTATAGATATGTTTGAGACGTATCGGCGTGCAGGTTGGCGTACGACGGCTGCGGAGAACGCACGGGGTGGCGTAACGTTGGCGTCGGAGACGGCGCGTGGTGGAGTAGCGGCAGCGGCCGTGACGTATGGGGTGGGGTCACGCCGGCGACGGAGAGAGAAGATAGGGTTTTCCTTTTTTTCCCAAACCAACCGTCGAAGCGTGGGCTGACGTGGCGTACGTACGACGGATGGAGGGACGTACGACGGGCGGGCGGACGGGACGACGGATACTGTATACGCTGTGTAAAGACCATACTGCCCTTATAGATTTAGAGAGTTGTACCGAAGTCTTCTCTTAAGTGAAACGATCAGCCCAACTACAAAAAGTAAACTTATGATACATAGCCCAACCAACATCAACAGCTACGGCCTAGCACGTACCTAGTTTCCAAGATGACTACTTGGATGTTTCTTAAAAAAATCACTCAAACGAACTAATTTTTCAAGATTTTTGGTCTTACCATATCATCTCTTGGCATGTGGCCTTTGGATTTTTCTCCTCGGCCTTCTAATTAACCTTCTTCGATCATCTCTTTCTACAACTTTCAGCAAAATTTATTAAATCATTAGTTAAGGCATACACCTTTCAACGATTACTCCCATCTCGATAGGTTGCGACAAGTGACGCACTGCATGGGTGTCACTTGTAGCAATCTGAGAGTTTTCCCTTTTTTCATAGATCCGTATTTTTAAAATATTTTATATCCTAAACCGTGCGTCCAAATCTCGAACCGTTTCCACCGTTAGTTTTCTCGCGTCGAGATCTTTAAAACTAGATACCATTGGTAAGTCCATTTTGCATCATGCTTTCATGTTGATATTTATCGCTTTATGGAGTGTTATTATACTTTGTGGTACCATACATATGTCTTTTCTCTCTTATGTTGCAAGGTTTATTTGAAGAGGGAGAATACCGACAGCTGGAATTCTGGACTGGAAAAGGAGCAAGTCCGAGTCCTCTATTCTGCGCAACTCCAAATGCCCTGAAAATCAACGTGGAATTTTTTGGAAATATATAAAAAATACTGGGCGAAAGAAGTGTCAGAGGGGAGCTGCCAGGGGTCCACAAGCCTGGTTGCCACGACCTACCCCCCTGGCCGTGCAACAGGGCTTGTGGGCACCCTGGTGGCCCACTGGCCCCCCTCTTTTGCTATATGAAGGGTTTCGTCCGCGAAAAAAATTTAGTGTGGAGCTTTTTCGTGGATTCGCCGCCGCCACGAGGCGGAACTTGAGCAGAACCAATCTAGAGCTCCGGCAAGACGATCCTGTCTGGGAAACTTCCCTCCCGGAGGGGGAAATCGTCGCCTTCATCATCACCAACACTCCTCTCGTCGGAGGGGAGTCATCTCCATCAACATCTTCATCAGCACCATCTCCTCTCCAAACACTAGTTCATCTCTTGTAACCAATCTCCGTCTCGCGACTCCGATTGGTACTTGTAAGGTTGCTAGTAGTGTTGATTACTCTTTGTAGTTGATGCTAGCTGGATTACTTGGTGGAAGAGTTTATGTTCAGATCCTTGATGCTACTCATTACACCTCTGATCATGATTATGATTATGCTTTGTGAGTAGTTACTTTTTTCCCGAGGACATGGGATAAGTCATGCTAATAATAGTCATGTGAATTTGGTATCCGTTCAGTATTTTGATATGTTGTATGTTGTTTTTCTCTAGTGGTGTTATGTGAACCTCGACTACATAACACTTCACCATATTTGAGCCTAGAGGAAGGCATTGGGGAGTAGTAAGTAGATGATGGGTTTCTAGAGTGACAGAAGCTTAAACCACAGTCTATGTGTTGCTTCGTAAGGGGCTGATTTGGATCCACTAGTTTAATGCTATGGTTAGACGTTGTCTTAATTCTTCTTTCGTAGTTGCGGATGCTTGCGAGAGGGGTTAATCATAAGTGGGACGCGTGTCCAAGTAAGGTCAGTACCCAAGCGCCGGTCCACCCACATTTCAAACTATCAAAGTAACGAACGCGAATCATATGAACATGATGAAACTAGCATGACAGAAATTCCCGTGTGTCCTCGGGAGCGTTTTTCATCTTATAAGACTTTGCTCAGGCTTGTCCCTTGCTACAAAAGGGATTGGGACACTTTGCTGCACCATTGCTACTACTTGTCACTTGTTACTTTTCGCTTGCTACGTTTCACCTTACTACACCATCACTTGTTACCGCTACTTTCAGTGCTTGCAGTTATTACCTTGCTGAAAACCGTTTATCAGATACTTCTTCTCCTCATTGGGTTCGACACCCTTACTTATAGAAAGGACTACGATTGATCCCCTATACTTGTGGGTCATCAAAACTCTTTTCTGGCGCCGCTGCCGGGGAGGAAAGCGCCTTTGGTAAGTGGAATTTGGTAAGGAAACATTTATATACTGTGCTGAAATTTATTGTCGCTTGTCACTATGGAAACTGTTCCTTTGAGGAATTTGTTCGGGGTATCTTCACCACGAACAGAAGCACGAGGGGTTGCTCCTCAACCTGAAGTACCTACTGAAAATAACTTCTATGAAATTCCTTCGGGTATGCTTGAGAAACTGCTAGCTAATCCTTTTACAGGAGATGGATCTTCACATCCAGACTTGCATCTAATCTATGTAGATGAAGTTTGTGGTTTATTTAAGCTTGCAGGTTTGCCCGAGGATGAGGTAAAGAAGAAAGTCTTTTCCTTTATCTTTGAAGGATAAGGCGTTGACATGGTATAGGCTATGTGATGATACTGGATCATGGGACTACAATCGGTTGAAATTGGAATTTCATCAAAAGTTTTATCCTATGCATTTAGTACATCGTGATCGGAATTATATTTATAACTTTTGGCCTCGTGACAGGGATAGCATAGCTCAAGCTTGGGGGAGGCTTAAATCAATGCTATATTCATTCCCCAATCATGAGCTCTCTAGAGAAATTATCACTCAAAACTTTTATGCTCGGCTTTCTCATGAAGATTGTACCATGCTTGACACTTCTTGTACTAGTTCTTTTATGAAGAAGGATATTGACCACAAGTGGAATTTATTGGAAAGAATCAAACGTAACTCTGAAGATTGGGAGCTTGAAGAAGGTAAGGAGTCAGGTATGAATTTCCAGTTTGATTGCGTTAAATCTTTTGTTGAAACAAACACTTCTAGAGATTTTAGCGCTAAGTATGGACTTGACTCTGAGATAGTAGCTTCTCTATGTGAATCTTTTGTTGCTCATGTTGATCTTCCCAAAGAGAAGTAGTTTAAGTATCATCCGCCTGTAGAAGTCAACATAGTTAAAATCAATCTAGTTGAAGAGAAAGTCATCGCCTTTAATGATCCTATTGTTCCTTGTGCCTACACTGAGAAACCACCTTACCCTGCTAGGAAAAAGGATTATTCTAAAGCTCCAACTGTGATACGTAGGGGTTACATTAGACCACTTGCACCCCCTGAGGAAATTAGAGTTTAACCTAGTGTTGCTGTTATCAAAGATGTCTTAGCCGAAGACATAGACGGGCATGTTATCAAATTCTGAGGACTTCGCTAGAATTGCTAAACCTCACGCGAAAGACAAATACGGACCTGTAGTTGGCCTGCCCGTTGTTTCTGTCAAGATAGGAGATCACTGTTATCATGGTTTATGTGATATGGGTGCTAGTGTTAGTGTGATACCCCGGTCCCTATATGATGAAATCAGAGATGAGATTGCACCTGCTGAGTTAGAACCCATTGATGTCACTATTACGCTAGCTAATAGAGACACTATCTGCCCTGTGGGAATTGTGAGAGACATAGAAGTCCTGTGTGGTAAGACGAAGTATCCTACTGATTTCCTCGTCCTTGCTACTACAGAAGATAGCTTTTGTCCCATCATATTTGGTAGACCTTTTCTCAACACTATCAATGCTCACATTGATTGCATTAAACAGACTGTCACTGTTAGTTTCGAGGGTGTGTCTCATGAATTTAACTTCTCCAAGTTTGGAAGACAACCCATGAAAAAGATTCGTCTGGTAGGGATGAAATCATTGCTCTTGCCTCTATTGCCGTACCTCCTATGGATCCTTTAGAGCAATATCTACTTGAGCATGAAAATGATATGCATATGGATGAAAGAGATGAGATAGATAAAATTGTTTTAGAACAATATTCTATTCTCAAGAATAATCTGCCTGTTGAACTGCTTGGGGATCCTCCCACACCAAAGGGTGATCCTGTGTTCGAGCTAAAACAATTACCACATACTCTTAAGTATGCCTATCTTGATGAGAAGGAGATATATCCGGTTATTATTAGTGCTCACCTCTCGAATCACGAAGAGAAGAAGTTATTAAAAAGTTTGAGGAAGCACCGTGCTGCTATTGGATATACTCTTGATGATCTTAAGGGTATTAGTCCCACTCTATGTCAACACAAGATTAAAACCGATCCTGATTCTAAGCCAGTTGCTGATCATCAACGGAGATTAAATCCGAGGATGAAAGAGGTCGTGAGAAAAGAAATATTAAAGCTTCTGGAAGCAAGAATCATTTATCCTGTTGCTCATAGTGATTGGGTAAGTCCAGTACATTGCGTACCTAAGAAGGGAGGTATCACCGTCGTTCCTAATGATAAGAATGAAGTAATCCCACAGAGGATTATTACTGGCTATAGGATGGTGATAGACTTCCGGAAACTGAACAAGGCAACCAGGAAAGACCATTATCCTTTGCAGTTTATCGACCAAATGCTAGAAAGGCTATCTAAACACACACACTTCTGCTTTCCAAACGGCTATTCAGGTTTCTCGCAAATACCTGTTGCACAATCTGATCAGGAGAAAACCACTTTCACCTGCCGCTTCGGTACCTTTGCTTATAGACGTATGCATTTTGGCTTATGCAATGCACGTGCCACCTTTCAAAGATGTATGATGGCAATATTCTCTGACTTTTGTGAAAAGATTGTTGAGGTTTTCATGGATGATTTCTCCGTTTATGGTTCTTCCTTTGACGATTGCCTCGGAAACCTTGATCGAGTCTTACAGAGATGCAAATATACCAACCTCGTCTTGAACTGGGAGAAGTGCCACTTCATGGTTAATGAAGGCATCATTTTAGGACACAAAATCTCTGAGAAAGGCATTGAAGTTGATAAGGCTAAGGTTGATGCAATTGATAAAATGCCTTGCCCCACAGATATCAGAGGTATACGAAGTTTCCTAGGTCATGCTGGTTTCTATAGAAGGTTCATTAAAGACTTCTCTAAGATTTCTAGGCCTCTTACCAACCTCTTGCAGAAGGATGTTCATTTTGTTTTCGATGATGATTGTGAGGAAGCTTTCGAAATACTTAAGAAGGCCTTGATAACCGCACCTATTGTTCAACCACCTGATTGGAACTTGCCCTTTGAAATCATGTGTGATGCTAGTGATTATGCTGTTGGTGCTGTTCTAGGACAAAGAGTTGACAAGAAGTTGAATGTCATTCACTACACTAGTAAAACTCTAGACAGTGCCCAAAGAAACCATGCCACTACGGAGAAGGAGTTTTTAGCAGTCGTGTTTGCATGTGAAAAGTTCAGATCTTATATAGTTGACTCCAAAGTCACTATTCACTCTGATCATGCTGCTATTAAGTACCTTATGGAGAAGAAGGACGCTGAGTCTAGGCTAATCAGATGGGTTCTCCCGCTACAGGAATTTGATTTGCACGTTGTTGACCGAAAGGGTGCTGATAACCGTGTAGCAGATAACTTGTCTAGGCTAGAGAATGTCCTTGGTGACCCACGACCTATTGATGACAGCTTTCCTGATGAGCAATTGAATGTCATCCGCACTTCACATAGTGCACCGTGGTATGCTGATTACGCAAACTATATCGTAGCCAAATACATACCACCCAGTTTCACCTACCAGCAAAAGAAGAAATTCTTCTTTGATTTGAGACACTACTTTTGGGATGATCCTCACCTTTATAATGAAGGAGTAGATGGTGTTATTAGATGTTGTGTGCCTGAAAATGATCAGGGACAGATCCTGCAGAAGTGTCATTCCGAAGCCTACGGAGGACACCATGCTGGAGATAGAACTGCTCATAAGGTATTGAAATCAAGTTTCTATTGGCCCACTCTCTTCAAGGATGCCCGTAAGTTTGTCTTGTCTTGTGACGAATGCAAAAGAATAGGGAACATCAGTAAGCGTCACGAAATGCCTATGAACTATTCACTTGTCATTAAACCATTTGATGTCTGGGGCTTTGATTATATGGGACCTTTCTCGAGTTCCAATGGGTATACTCACATCTTAGTTGCTGTGGATTGTTGGGGAACGTCGCATGGGAAACAAAAATTTTCCTACGCGCACGAAGACCTAACATGGTGATGTCCATCTGCGAGAGGGGATTTCCGATCTACGTACCCTTGTAGATCACACAGCAGAAGCGTTAAGAAACGGGGTTGATGTAGTGGCACGTCCTCACGTCCCTCGATCCGCCCCGCGAACCGTCCCACGAACCGTCCCACGATCCGCTCTGATCTAGTGCCGAACGGACGGCACCTCCGCGTTCAGCACACGTACAGCTCGACGATGATCTCGGCCTTCTTGATCCAGCAAGAGAGACGGAGAGGTAGATGAGCTCTCCGGCAGCGTGACGGCGCTCCGGAGGTTGGTGGTGATCTAATCTCAGCACGGCTCCGCCCGAGCTCCGCAGAAACGCGATCTAGAGGTAAAACCGTGGAGGTATGTGGTCGGGCTGCCGTGGCAAAAGTTGTCTCAAATCAGCCCTAAAACCCCACTATATATAGGAGGGAGGGAGGGGAGGAGGCAGCCTCAAAACCTAAAGGTTTGGCCGAAATTGGAGGTGGAGGAGTCCTACTCCAATCCTACTTGGAGTAGGATTCCACCTTCCCACTTGGAAACTCTTTCCACCTTGTGTTTTTTCCTTCTCAAACCTTATGGGCCTTAGTGGGAACTTATTCCAGCCCACTAGGGGCTGGTTTATCTCTTCCCATAGCCCATGAGACCCCTTGGGGCGTGACACCCCTCCTGATGGTCCCCGGCACCCCTCCCGGCACTCCCAGTACACTACCGATGAGCCCGAAACTTTTCCGGTAATGCACGAAAACCTTCCGGTAACCAAATAAGGTCATCCTATATATCAATCTTCGTTTCCGGACCATTCTGGAAACCCTCGTGACGTCCGTGATCTCATCCGGGACTCCGAACAACATTCAGTAACCAACCATATAACTCAAATACGCATAAAACAACGTCGAAGCTTAAGTGTGCAGACCCTGCGGGTTCGAGAACTATGTAGACATGACCCGAGAGACTCCTCGGTCAATATCCAATAGCGGGACCTGGATGCCCATATTGGATCCTACATATTCTACGAAGATCTTATCGTTTGAACCTCAGTACCAAGGATTCATATAATCCCATATGTCATTCCCTTTGTCCTTCGGTATGTTACTTGCCTGAGATTCGATTGTCAGTATCTGCATACCTATTTCAATCTCGTTTACCGGCAAGTCTCTTTACTCATTCCGTAATACAAGATCCCGCAACTTACACTAAGTCACATTGCTTGCAAGGCTTGTGTGTGATGTTGTATTACCGAGTGGGCCCCGAGATACCTCTCCGTCATACGGAGTGACAAATCCCAGTCTTGATCCATACTAACTCAACGAACACCTTCGGAGATACCTGTAGAGCATCTTTATAGTCACCCAGTTACGTTGCGACGTTTGATACACACAAAGCATTCTTCCGGTGTCAGTGAGTTATATGATCTCATGGTCATAGGAAAAAAATACTTGACACGCAGAAAACAGTAGCAACAAAATGACACGATCAACATGCTACGTCTATTAGTTTGGGTCTAGTCCATCACATGATTCTCCTAATGATGTGATCCCGTTATCAAGTGACAACACTTGCCTATGGTCAGGAAACCTTGACCATCTTTGATCAACGAGCTAGTCAACTAGAGGCTTACTAGGGACAGTGTTTTGTCTATGTATCCACACATGCACTGTGTTTCCAATCAATACAATTATAGCATGGATAATAAACGATTATCATGAACAAAGAAATATAATAATAACTAATTTATTATTGCCTCTAGGGCATATTTCCAACACTCTCCCACTTGCACTAGAGTCAATAATCTAGTTCACATCACCATGTGATTCCAATGAATCCAACACCCATATAGTTATGGGGTCTGATCACGTCTTGCTCGTCAGAGAGGTTTTAGTCAATGGTTCTGAAACTTTCAGATCCGTGTGTTCTTTACAAATCTTTATGTCATCTTATAGATGCTGCTACTATGTGCTATTCGGAAATACTCCAAATATCTACTCTACTATACGAATCCGTTTCACTACTCATAGTTATTCGGATTAGTGTCAAAGCTTGCATCGACGTAACCCTTTACGACGAACTTTTTAACCACCTCCATAATCGAGAAAAATTCCTTAGTCCATCAGTTACTAAGGATAAATTTTGACCGCTGCTAGTGATTCAATCATGGATCACTCTCTGTACCTCTCAACAGACTTTGAGTCAAGGCACACATCAGGTGCGGTACCCAGCATGGCATACATGAGATTCTACGGCCAAGGCATAGAAGACGACCTTTGTCTATTCTCTTTATTCCGCCGGGGTCGGGTGTTGAGTCTTACTCAAATTCACACCTTACAACGCAACCAAGAACTCCTTCTTTGCTGATCTATTTTGAACTCCTTCAAAAACTTGTCAAGGCATGCATCTTGTTAAAACTTCTATCAAGCGCTTTCGATCTATCTCCATAGATCTTTGATGCTCAACGTTCAAGTAGCGCAATGCAGGTATTCCTTTGAAAACTCCTTTCAAACAACCTTGTATGCTTTACAGAAATTCTACATTACTTCTGATCCACAATATGTCAACCGCATATACTTATCAGAAATTCTATAGTGCTCCCACTCACTTCTTTGGAAATACAAGTTTCTCATAAACCTTGTACAAACCCAAAATCTTTGATCATCTCATCAAAGTGTATATTCCAACTCTGAGATGCTTGCACCAGTCCATTGAAGGATCGCTGGAGCTTGCATACTTGTTAGTATCTTTAGGATCGACAAAACCTCCTGGTTGTATCACATACGATGTTTTCTCAAGGAAACCGTCGAGGAAACAATGTTTTGACATCCTATGTGCAACATTTCATAAATAATGCATCAACTACTAACATAATTCTAACAGACTTTTAGCATCGCTACGAGTGAGAAAGTCTCATCATAGTCAACTGTTTGATCTTGTCGGAAACATCTTTGCGACAAGTCGAGCTTTTCTTAATAGTGACTTATCACCATCATCGTCTGTCTTCCTTTTAAAGATCCATCTTTACTCAATAGTCCTATGACCATCAAGTAGTTCTTCCAAAGTCTACACTTTGTTTTCATACATGGATCCTCTCTCGGATTTCATGGCTTCCAGCCATTTGTCGGAATCCGCGCCCACCATTGCTTTCTCCATAACTCGTAGGTTCACTCTTGCTCAACAACATGACCTCCAAGACAGGGTTACCGTACCACTCTGCAGTAGTACGCGACCTTGTCAACCTATGAGGCTTGTAGTAACTTGATCCGATGCTCGATGATCACCATCATCAGCTTTCATTTCAATTGGTGTAGGCGCCACAGGAACAACTTCTTGCGCCCTGCTACACACTGGTTGAAGTGATGGTTCAATAACCTCATCAAGTTCTACCACCCTCCCACTCAATTCTTTCGAGAGAAACCTTTCCTCGAGAAAGGATCCGTTTCTAGAAACAAACACTTTTCTTTCGGAGCTGAGATAGGAGATGTACCCAACTGTTTTGGATATCCTATGAAGATGCATTTATCCGCTTTGGGTTCGAGCTTATCAGACTGAAACTTTTTCACATAAGTGTTGAAGCCCCGAACTTTCAAGAAACGAGAGTTTAGATTTCTCTAAACCTCAGTCTATACTGTGTCATCTCAACAGAAATACGCGGTGCCCTATTTAAAGTGAATGCGGTTGTCTCTAATGCCTAACCCATAAACGATAGTGGTAATTCAATAAGAGACATCATAGCATGCACCATACCAAATAGTGCGTGGCTATGACGTTCACACACATCATCACACTATGATGTTCCAGGTGGCATGAACTGCGAAACAATTTCCACATTGTCTTAACTGCATACCAAAACTCGTAACTCAGATATTCATTTCTATGATCATATCGTAGACAGTTTATCCTCTTGTTACAACGAACTTCACTCCTGAAACAGAATTGAACCTTTCAATATTTCAGACTTGTGATTCATTAAGTAAATACTCTTGTATCTGCTCAAATCGTCATTGAAGTAAGAACATAATGATATCCACTGCATGCCTCAACACCTATTGGACTGCATACATCAAAATGTATCACTTCCAACAAGTTACTATCTTGTTTCATCTCAATGAAAACAAGGCCTTGCTCATGTGGTATGATTTGCATGTCACTAGTGATTCAAAATCAAGTGAGTATAAAGATCCATCAGCATGGAGCCTCTTCATGCAATTTATACCAACATGACTCAAGCGACAGTGCCACAAGTAAGTGGTACTATCATCATTACCTCGTATCTTTTGGCACCAATATCATGAACATGTGTAACACTACGATCGAGATTCAATAAACCATTGAAGGCGACTATTCAAGCAAATAGAGTAACCATTATTCTCTTTAAATGAATAATCATATTGCAATAAACATGATCCAATCATGTTCATGCTTAACGCAAGCACCAAATAACAATTATTCAGGTTTAACACCAATCCCGATGGTAGAGGGAGTGTGCGACGTTTGATCATATCAACCTTGGAAAGACTTCCAACACGTATCGTCACCTTGCCTTTAGCTAGTCTCCGTTTATGTCGTAGCTTTCATTTCGTGTTACTAATCACTTAGCAACTGAACCGGTATCCAATACCCTCGTGCTACTAGGAGTACTAGTAAAGTACACATCAACATCATGTATATCAAATATACCTCCTTCGACTTTTGCCAGCCTTCTTATCTACCAAGTATCTAGAGTTGCTTCGCCTCAGTGACCGTTCCCCTCATAGCAGAAGCACTTAGTCCCGGGCTTGGGTTTAATCTGGGGTCTCTTCATTAGTGCAGCAACTGCTTTGCCGTTTCACGAAGTATCCCTTCTAGCCCTTGCCTTTCTCAAAACTTAGTGGTTTTACTAACCATCAACTATTGATGCTCCTTCTTGATTTCTACTTTCGCAGTGTCAAACATCGCGAATCGCTCAAGGATCATTGTATCTATCCTTGATATGTTATGGTTCATCACGAAGCTCTCACAGCTTGGTGGCAGTGACTTTGGAGAACCATCACTATCTTATCTGGAAGATCAACTCCCACTTGATTCAAGCGATTGTCGTACTCAGACAATCTGAGCACACGCTCAATGATTGAGCTTTTCTCCTCTACTTCGTGGACAAAGAATCTTGTCGGAGGTCTCATACCTCTTAACAAGGGCACAAGCATGAAATCACAATTTCATCTCTTTAGAACATCTCTTATGTTCCGTGACATTTGAAAACGTCTTCGGCGCCTTGCTTCTAAGCCATTAAGTATTTTGTACTGAACTATTGTGTAGTCATCAGAAACGTGTATGTCGGATGTTCACAACATCTACAGACGACGCTCGAGGTGCAGCACACCGAGTGGTGCATTAAGGACATAAGCCTTCTGCGCAGCAACGAGGACAATCCTCGGTTTTACAGACTCAGTCTGCAAAGTTTGCTACTATCAACTTTCAACTAAATTTTCTCTAGGAACATATAAAAACAGTAGAGCTATAGCGCAAGCTACATCGTAATTCGCAAAGACCATTAGACTATGTTCATGACAATTAGTTCAATTAATCATATTACTTAAGAACTCCCACTCAAAAAGTACATCTCTCTAGTCATTTGAGTGGTACATGATCCAAATCCACTATCTCAAGTCCGATCATCACGTGAGTCGAGAATAGTTTCAGTGGTAAGCATCTCTATGCTAATCATATCAACTATACGATTCATGCTCGACCTTTCGGTCTCATGTGTCCCGAGGCCATGTCTACACATGCTAGGCTCGTCAAGCTTAACCCGAGTGTTCCGCGGGTGCAACTGTTTTGCACCCGTTGTATGTGAACGTTCAGTCTATCACACCCGATCATCACGTGGTGTCTCGAAACGAAGAACTGTCGCAACGGTGCACAGTCGGGGAGAACACAATTTCGTCTTGAAATTTTAGTGAGAGATCACCTCATAATGCTATCGTCGTTCTAAGCAAGATAAGGTGCATAAAGGATTAACATCACATGCAATTCGTAAGTGACATGATATGGCCATCATCATGTGCTTCTTGATCTCCATCACCAAAGCACCGGCATGATCTTCTTGTCACCGGCGTCACACCATGATCTCCATCAACGTGTCGCCATCGGGGTTGTCGTGCTACTCATGCTATTACTACTAAAGCTACATCCTAGCAATATAGTAAACACATCTGCAAGCACAAACGTTAGTTTAAAGACAACCCTATGGCTCCTGTCGGTTGCCGTACCATCGACGTGCAAGTCGATATTAACTATTACAACATGATCATCTCATACATCCAATATATCACATCACATCGTTGGCCATATCACATCACAAGCATACCCTGCAAAAACAAGTTAGACGTCCTCTAATTGTTGTTGCATGTTTTATGTGGTGACCATGGGTATCTAGTAGGATCGCATCTTAGTTACGCAAACACCACAACGGATATATATGAATTGCTATTTAACCTCATCCAAGGACCTCCTCGGTCAAATCCGATTCAACTAAAGTTGGAGAAACCGACACTCACCGGTCATCTTTGAGCAACGGAGTTACTTGTAGCGATGAAACCAGTCTCTCGTAAGCGTACGAGTAATGTCGGTCCGAGCCGCTTCGATCCAACAATACCGCGGAATCAATAAAAGACTAAGGAGGGCAGCAAAACGCACATCACCGCCCACAAAAACTTTTGTGTTCTAATCGAGATTACATCTACGCATGAACCTAGCTCATGATGCCACTGTTGGGGAATGTCGCATGGGAAACAAAAATTTTCCTACGCGCACGAAGACCTATCATGGTGATGTCCATCTATGAGAGGGGATTTCCGATCTACGTACCCTTGTAGATCGCACAGCAGAAGCGTTAAGAAACGCGGTTGATGTAGTGGAACGTCCTCACGTCCCTCGATCCGCCCCGCGAACCGTCCCATGATCCGCTCTGATCTAGTGCCGAACGGACGACACCTCCGCGTTCAGCACACGAACAGCTCGACGATGATCTCGGCCTTCTTGATCCAGCAAGAGAGACTGAGAGGTAGATGAGTTCTCCGGTAGCGTGACAGCGCTCCGGAGGTTGGTGGTGATCTAATCTCAGCACGGCTCCGCCCGAGCTCCGCAGAAACGCGATCTAGAGGTAAAACCGTGGAGGTATGTGGTCGGGCTGCCGTGGCAAAAGTTGTCTCAAATCAGCCCTAAAACCCCACTATATATAGGAGGGAGGGAGGGGAGGAGGCAGCCTCAAAACCTAAAGGTTTGGCCGAAATTGGAGGTGGAGGAGGCCTACTCCAATCCTACTTGGAGTAGGATTCCACCTTCCCACTTGGAAACTCTTTCCACCTTGTGTTTTTTCCTTCTCAAACCTTATGGGCCTTAGTGGGAACTTATTCCAGCCCACTAGGGGCGGGTTTATCTCTTCCCATAGCCCATGAGACCCCTTGGGGCGTGACACCCCTCCTGATGGTCCCCGGCACCCCTCCCGGCACTCCCAGTACACTACCGATGAGCTCGAAACTTTTCCGGTAATGCACGAAAACCTTCCGGTAACCAAATGAGGTCATCCTATATATCAATCTTCGTTTCCGGACCATTCCGTAAACCCTCGTGACGTCCGTGATCTCATACAGGACTCCGAACAACATTCGGTAACCAACCATATAACTCAAATACGCATAAAACAACGTCGAAGCTTAAGTGTGCAGACCCTGCGGGTTCGAGAACTATGTAGACATGACCCGAGAGACTCCTCGGTCAATATCCAATAGCGGGACCTGGATGCCCATATTGGATCCTACATATTCTACGAAGATCTTATCGTTTGAACCTCAGTGCCAAGGATTCATATAATCCCGTATGTCATTCCCTTTGTCCTTCGGTATGTTACTTGCCTGAGATTCGATCGTCAGTATCCGCATACCTATTTCAATCTCGTTTACCGGCAAGTCTCTTTACTCGTTCCGTAATAAAATATCCCGCAACTTACACTAAGTCACATTGCTTGCAAGGCTTGTGTGTGATTTTTTATTACCGAGTGGGCCCCGAGATACCTCTCCGTCATACGGAGTGACAAATCCCAGTCTTGATCCATACTAACTCAACGAACACCTTCGGAGATACCTGTAGAGCATCTTTATAGTCACCCAGTTACGTTGCGACGTTTGATACACACAAAGCATTCCTTCGGTGTCAGTGAGTTATATGATCTCATGGTCATAGGAACAAATACTTGACACGCAGAAAACAGTAGCAACAAAATGACACGATCAACATGCTATGTCTATTAGTTTGGGTCTAGTCCATCACATGATTCTCCTAATGATGTGATCCCATTATCAAGTGACAACACTTGCCTATGGTCAGGAAACCTTGACCATCTTTGATCAACGAGCTAGTCAACTAGAGGCTTACTAGGGACAGTGTTTTGTCTATCTATCCACACATGCACTGTGTTCCCAACCAATACAATTATAGCATGGATAATAAACGATTATCATGAACAAAGAAATATAATAATAACTAATTTATTATTGCCTCTAGGGCATATTTCCAACGTGGATTACGTCACTAAGTGGGTAGAAGCTATCCCCACTAGAAATGCTGATCACCACACCTCTATTAGAATGCTTAAAGAAGTCATTTTCCCAAGATTTGGAGTCCCTAGATATTTGATGACTGATGGCGGTTCACACTTCATTCATGGTGTTTTCCACAAGATGCTCGCTAAGTATGCTGTCAACCATAGAGTTGCATCTCCTTATCATCCTCAGTCTAGTGGTCAAGTGGAGTTGAGTAATAGGGACATCAAATTGATCTTACAAAAGACCGTCAATAGATCTCGAAAGAATTGGTCTAGCAAACTTGACGATGCACTATGGGCTTATAGGACTGCTTATAAGAATCCCATGGGCATGTCGCCGTATAAAATGGTTTACAGTAAGGCCTGTCATTTACCTCTTGAGCTGGAACAAAGCTTATTGGGCAATCAAAGAGCTCAACTTCGATTTCAAACTTGCCGGCGAGAAGCGGTTGTTTGATATCAGCTCATTAGATGAATGGAGGGCCCAGGCATATGAGAATGCCAAGTTGTTCAAGGAAAAGGTTAAGAGATGGCACGATAAAAGAATACAAAAAACGAGAGTTCAATGTAGGTGATTATGTCCTGCTATACAATTCTCGTTTAAGATTCTTCGCAGGCAAGCTTCTCTCTAAATGGGAAGGTCCCTATGTTGTCGAGGAAGTATATCGTTCCGGTGCCATCAAAATCAATAACACGGAAGTTAATTTTCCTAGAGTGGTAAATGGGCAAAGAATCAAGCATTATATCTCTGGTACTCCCATAAATGTTGAGACAAATATCATAAATATCATAACTCCAGAGGAGTACATAAGGGATGTTTATCAGCCTGTTTCAGACCGTGAAAACGAAGAGTATGTGTTTCGGTAAGTAATTGGACTCTGAAACTTTTCCAATAGGAAATTTTCTCCGTTTTGGAATTTATGGAAAATTAGAAAAATAAAAAGTAGTCCGGAGAGTGCACGAGGCGGCCACAAGCTTGGTTGCCGCGACCTCCCCCCTGGCCGCGGCAACAGGGTTTGTGGGCACCTCGTGTGCCTCCCAGACTCCGTTTTCTTGCGGAGCACTCCTTCTGGTCCAGAAAAAATCATTATATATACGCCCGAGGGTTTTGATCTCTGTATCGCGCACTTTTCCTCTGTTTTCGTTTCGAGCCTGTTTTCTGCCGCAGATCTAGGTCAAGATGTCATTCAGAGGGGGAGAGCTATGTGGCTGATTACCTTGCTAACCCCAAGGTCTATGGGGACTTGGAACCATATGGTTGGACCACTGACGAGGAAGAGGACTATGATCCCAAAGGGAAGGAACAAACGAGTTCCGATGAAGCGGAAGCTCCTCCACCTCAACCAGGATGCACTCATGTGGAGTTCAAGAAGTCAAGCCTCCCTCACCAAAGGAAGAAGCCTAAAACCTTGGTTATCCCTTCTCATTTCTTGCAGGAGAGTAAGCAGGAACTTTGCCATAGAGTGTTGAAGCTTGAGGAGGAAAATGACGATCTAAGGGAGCAGAACTTTATGCTCAAGTGGAAATTAGATATGCTCAAGACCAACTCCACCACCATCACCACCAAAGGAAGACAACTAAGCATTGGTATGGGCAACTCCCTTGGCTTATGCCAAGCTTGGGGGAGTTGCCCTGGTATCGTATCACCTTTATATATTTTGCTTTTACCTTTGTTTTAGTTCTTTCCTTTTCAGTTTTTATTTCTTCTCTTAGTGGAATAAGTCTTTAGTGTTTAGTTTGAGTCTTTTGCCTTGTGTCTCCCCCGATGTATTCGAGCTTGCGAGCTATATAATAAAGAGTATCTCAGTCAAGGGCTTTGTTTTGTGCCGTGATCAAAAGTATGAAAAGAACGATAGCATGAAAGATCTTGAGATGATCTTATGGAAAGTGATAGCTTCACATATAACAAGTATGATGATTGAAACTTGTTGAGAGTAGACCAACATTCTGACAGCCCGATGCCGGAGTTCCAGAAGATTCCCCTTCTTTCCGTTTTCGTTGTGTGTCTATTTTTCTTTTGTCGCATCATCATCGCATTATGCGCATCATCAGCATTGCATCGGCATCTCCGTTGCCACCAGTTTTCAAAACTTGCATCCGTTAGTAGTTGCCGGTTCTCGACGTTGTCCGTTCTGAGTCCGACCGCACTCGCACGCGCCCGCGGCATCGTCGAAACCCTGTTTTAAAAGTGCGTTTAAAACTTTCTCTGGTCGAGGTGAAACTTGGCATGCGGTCGTGATTAGATTTAGCTAGGCCGCGTGTCGAATTTCGTCGCGATCGGAGTCCGTCTGGTACCCGAACGGACGACCGTAGTGGCACCATATTAGGTCTACCGTCGGACGTGTCGGTGTTTTAAAAATCGTTGCCGCGTCGCCCGTTTCCCCTCTCGTCTCTGGATATCTACACTACGCGGCCGCGTACCCGTTCCCACGTGCGGAATCGTTCGAATCCGACCCCGCGGTTGGAACCAGTCGAAATTTCGCTAAACCTAGCCCCCCATTTGTCTATATATAGTTCCTCGTGCATTTTAGACAGCCTCTCCCTAATCCCTCCTCGTTTTCCACGCCACCCCACCAAACCCTAGCCTCCCTGTCTCCCTCCTCCAGCCGTCGGCCCGCCCAGGCCCGAACCAAGCCCGTCGAAGCCAATCTGTGCCCGACCCCGAGTTCCCTGGCCGCACCTCCCATGGCAGCCTCGAGCTCGCCCCGGCTCTCCCCCGCGCCTTCCCTACCGGCGGCCGCTGTGCCCCTGCTGGCGCCGCCCTCCACCTGCGCTGCGCCGCGCCGCCTCGTCCTCTACTCCTGTCGCCGTGCGCTGCAGCAAGCCGCCGCCCTAGAACCTTGCCCGCCGCCACCGCTCGCTGTGCCTAGCCGCTGGTGTGACCACGTCGCCGGAAATGGAGTCGTCAGGGCCGGATCCGGCGACCCCTTCCTCGGATCTAGAGGTCTCGTGCCCCGACGGCTCGCTTGGGGACCTCCTGCCCGCCATGGCCGCCTCGTGCCTTTGCTCGTGCGGGAGGAAGGAGATGCCGACGCAACGCCTGGTGCCTCCTGGCCGCGTGGGCCTCGGCCCAGCTCGCCCCCCTTGGCCCGGCTTCCCCCCAAGGCCAGCTTCGGCCTCCCCAGGCCAGGGCGCCCCTCCAGCGGCCCATCTCCAGCAGAGCCTTTCGGCCCAGGTGAGAGCACCCCCCCGAGCCTCTCTATCCCGTGCCCCAGGCGCCTCCTAGTATTTTACGCACATGGATTTCGGCCCAGTAGATATTTAGGATTTAATCCGAATTTAATTCTTTTTCAGAGATAGACTAGATTTTCTAACCCCCGTAACTTTTAAACCGTAAGTCGGTTCGAGGCGTGTAGCATATGGTTTTCGTGTAGTTTCACGCGTAGAATACATTGACGTAACTTGCATAATTGTTTGACATCGTTTAGCGTGCCGGATGCCTAGAATAACGTGCTGTTTTAATAGGATACGTCCCGTATCTAATTTTCGCGCAAGTCCGGATTGCTGGAGTGCCTTAGGTAAAATGCCCATGTTTTAGGGACCATTCTTCTATGCATTTTAGAGCGGTTATTTTTATTTTTGCGTGTAGGGAATTGCCTCTAGATTATTTTCCCGTATATAGGTTATTTTCCCGCATTAATGTGTGGCTTTATTTTGTGTTGCAACCCCACGTATTTTATATGTTTCCGGAGTAGAAAAATCCCATGGATTTTTCTGTGTAATTAGTTTTAGCTTTTGAGGAAGTTAGTTCGCGAGATATTTTGCCATGTTGCCCTCTTGTTTATTTCGTAGGATTTATTCCGTGCCCCGTTTGCTTAAGTTGTCAACTAGGAATTGTTCTTGGGTGTTTAGACTAGCCTCTGGTATTTTTAGTTGCAATAAAAATGCATGTTTAGGTGTGATTTGCTCGCTCTCAAGTTGCTAGAAATAGTGCTGATTTGGATGAGTTTAAATATTTCTAAGTCTGGAATCTGTTATATTTTGTTGTTGTTTTGTTTTGCTTCTATCTTTAGATCTGTAGCTCTTCTGAGGTTGGTCCAATGGAGTTAGTTGTACCCCTTGTGTTTCTCTAGCTTGCTGTGAAGTTTCATGCCATTTGGAGTCCTGTAGCTATAGGTTTTGCTGCTGTCAATATTGCTTCAGATCGAAAACTGCACTTTCATGAGGTGTAATTTCACTAAGTTTGAAATAGTGTGTGGGAAGCCATTTTGTGACTTCTTTCCCTAGTGTTCCTTGCTGCCATGCTACTTGTTGTTAGTTGTTTGTAGTAGTGCGTCTTGCCCTCTTTCGTGCCCTGCCTTGCTTGAGTTTATCGGAGTTGTGTAGCTCGTAGTTGTGGGGCGTAGAATATGCTATGTGGCTGATTTTGGCAGATTGTAGTCATTTCTTGTTTTGCTCGTAGTTTTTGAATCGTTGCTTCGATTTGATCGTGTCCTACATGAAACTTGCTTAGAATCTCGTGTAGTTTCATTTTCTTCTGCTGGTTGCATGTTTGAAGTGCTCGTAGCCGCCGTTGCACACATTTTGCATTCATGCCATCATATCTTGCAGTGCTTGTATCTTTTGAACCGTAGCTCCGTTGGAGATGATCTCCATGTGTAGGTTGCTTGAAATGACGCGTAGAATCACGTGAACCTATTCGTTTTGCTGTTTAACAACCAATTAAATGCATTAGTTCAGATCTGGACAGAATTGTAAATTAACTTGTGAGGTCGTTACGGAGGTGCTATATGACATTTCCGACCTCATTTAAAATGTCTAGATAGGTAGTTTAATTTCCGCTTCACCTCTTGCATGTTTGACAACATTAATATTGTCGTGTAAATAACCGGGAGTGAACTAAATAATTAAACGTGGAGTTTCGTTAATATGCAACTCGCTGCATATTGAACTTCACTTAATGTGTAGTGTTTGATTGTGTGAATTGTCATGCCGTGACTTGCATGTCTCCAGCTTCTCATGCATCATTTGTGTTCTGCATCGTGTGGTGAATTCCGTGTGATAATTCGTGTTTCCGGTTTGCTTCGTCTCGATAGAGCTCCGCACGCTTGCCGGATTGTGAGGACCCGTTCGACTACGTCGGTTCGTCTGCTTCACGGAGGCATTCTTCTTCCAAGCGAGATCTCAGGCAAGATGATCATTTCCCCAGATACCATTACTATCATTTCCATGCTAGTTTTATCGCTTCTATCGATTATGTCTCGTTGCCTACCACCTGTTAAATATCAGCCTCTCAACAATGCCATGAAACCTTCAACCTGATCAACCTAGCAAACCACTGATTGGCTATGTTACTGCTTGCTTAACCCTGTTGTTAGCGTTGCTAGTTGCAGGTGCAGTTGCTTCCATGTGATAACATGGGTTCCTTGTTATATCATCATATTAAATGCTATTTAATTTAATGCACCTATATACTTGGTAAAAGGTGGAAGGCTCGGCCTTTCTAGCCTGGTGTTTTGTTCCACCTTTGCCCCCTTAGTTTTCGGCTACCGGTGTTATGTTCCATAATTGAGCGCTCCTAACACGATCGGGGTTGTTATGGGGACCCCCTTGATAATTCGTTTTAGATTAAAGCTGGTCTGGCAAGGCCCAACTTTGGTACTACATTTGCCTAATAACCTAATAATAATGCATAGGGACCCGCCGGCACCCACGGACTATTTTAATCAACCCCCGGGCCAGTGCTCCTCATGAGTGTTGGTCCCACCTGAGCGATGTCCGGCGCCCCTCTGGTCACCCGGAGGTTTAGCGATCCCGACGTCTAGCTCATCTGTCGTGTCCTGATAACGAGGTACGCGACTCCTATCGGGATCGTCGACACGTCGGGCGGCCTTGCTGGATTAGTTTTACCTTTGACGAAATATCTTGTGCATCGGGATTCCGGTGATGCTTTGGGTAATCTCAGAGTTGAGGTTTTCCACTAGGGAATCCGACGAGATCACGAGCTTCGTGATTGAGGATTTCTATGCGGCTTGTGGTAATTTGTGATGGACTAGTTGGAGCACCCCTGCAGGGTTAAACCTTTCGGAAAGCCGTGCCCGCGGTTATGTGGCAACGTGGAAGCTTTGTTTAACACTGGTTCTAGATAACTTAAAGTTAACTTAATTAAAACATGCCCACTGTGTGCGTAACCGTGACTGTCTCTTTCGTGAGTTCTTTCTCCGATCGAGTACACGGTGGGGTTATGCCTGACGTTGGTAGGTGTTCAGGATCGTTCATTTGATCATCAGTAGTCACGTCCGTTTTGCGTAGATCATCCCCCCTCTTATTTCTTGTACTCGTAAGTTAGCCACCAAATATATGCTTAGCCGCCGCTGCAACCTCACCACTTAACCATACCTTACCCATTAAGCTTTGCTAGTCTTGATACCTTTGGAAATGAGATTGCTGAGTCCCCTGTGGCTCACAGTTTACTACAACACCAGTTGCAGGTACAGGTAAAGGTAACTTGACGCGAGCGCGTTGATTGTACATTTGGTGTTGCTTCTTCTTCTTCTTCTTCTTCATCGATCTAGGATTGGGTTCCAGGCCGGCAACCTGGGATAGCAAGGATGGACGTCGTTCTTATTTTTCTCGTTTGTTTTCGTCCGTAGTGGGACCCTGCTCTTACTCTTGATGATTATGTAATGTACTGATGTGACTCTGATGTAGCTTGTGGCGAGTGTAAGCCAACTCTGTATATATATCTCTTCTTTTCAGTACATGTACTTGTAACGATATCCATTCTTGCGACACGACGAGATACGCTTCTATCCCTGACGAGGCCTTCGTGCCAAATTGAGGATAGGGTCGCACCTTGGGCGTGACAAACATAGACCTCAGTCATTGTTGCAATTAATAAGAAGTAATAAGGAAAGAGAGGTTCACATATAAATATATCATCTTAGACACTTTCTGTAATTGTGAGCACTCACCAAACTATTACATGCTTAGAAGTAGATTTTGGACAAGGAAGACAACATAATGAATTGTGTTTGCTTGGTTCCAAACAATGTTATATGATTAGAGATCCCTTAGCATGTGACGATTGCTTCCACCTCATATTAGCCAAAACTCCCGCACCAAGTAGAGATACTACTTGTGCATCCATAAACCTTCAACCCAGTTTTGCCATGAGTGTCCACCATACCTACCTATGGATTGAATAAGATCCCTCAAGTAAGTTGTCATCGATGCAAGCAATAAAAATTGCTCTCTAATATGTATGATCTATTAGTGTGTGGAAAATAAGCTTTGTACGAACCTGTGATGAGGAAGACATAAAAGCGACAGACTGCATAATAAAGTTCTTTATCACAGAAGGCAATATAAAGTGACGTTCCTCCGCACTAAGAGGACACGCATCCAAACCTCAAAAGCGTATGACAACCTCTGCTTCCCTCTACGAAGGGCCTATCTTATACCTTTACTTTTTTCCCTTGTAAGAGTCATGGTGATCTTCACCAATTCCTTATTTAGCCTTTTTCTTGGTGTACGTCATATGCTTGGGAAAAATCTATATTCATATATCAACTTGGAGATGAGTACTTATGCTTTATTATTGTTGACTTTACCCTTGAGGTAAATGGTTGGGAGGCAAAACTATAAGCCCCTATCTTTCTCCGTGTCCAACTAAAACTTTGATACCATGAGTACCGCGTGAGTAGTAACAATTATGGAAAACAAAAGAGATGATTGAGTATGTGGATTTGCTTTACAAGCTCTTATTTGACTCTTTCTGATGATATGATAAATTGCAATTGCTTCAATGACTATGGATTGTTGTTGGCTACTTCTCGGTAAGGTTTTTATTTCATACTTTACTTTGTGAAGGAATTGTTACTTTTCCATAAGAATCTCTATGATGTATTGTTGTTCTATGTGTGATCATGATGCCCTCATGTCCGTATTATGTTTTATCGACACCTTCATCACTAAACATGTGGACATGCTTATGGATCTTGGTTTTCGCCTGAGGACAAGCAAGGTCTAAGCTTGGGGAGTTGATACGTTCATTTTGCATCATGCTTTCATGTTGATATTTATCGCTTTATGGAATGCTATTATACTTTGTGGTACCATACTTATGCCTTTTCTCTCTTATTTTACAAGGTTTATTTGAAGAGGGAGAATACAGGCAGCTGGAATTCTAGACTGGAAAAGGAGCAAGTCTGAGTCCTTTATTCTGCGCAACTCGAAATGCCCTGAAAATCAACGTGGAATTTTTTGGGAATATACAAATAATACTCGGCGAAAGAAGTGTCACAGGGGAGCTGTCAGGGGCCCACAAGCCTGGTTGCCGCGGCCTACCCCCCTAGCCGCGGCAACAGGGCTTGTGGGCACCCTGGTGGCCCACTGGCCCCCCTCTTTTGCTATATGAAGGGTTTCGTTCGAGAAAAAATCAGTGTGGAGCTTTTTCGTGGATTCGCCGCCGCCACGAGGCGGAACTTGAGCAGAACCAATCTAGAGCTCCGGCACGACGATCCTGCCGGGGAAACTTCCCTCCCGGAGGGGGAAATCATCGCCTTCGTCATCACCAACACTCCTCTCGTCGGAGGGGAGTCATCTCCATCAACATCTTCATCAGCACCATCTCCTCTCCAAACCCTAGTTCATCTCTTGTAACCAATCTCCGTCTCACGACCCCGATTGGTATTTCTAAGGTTGCTAGTAGTGTTGATTACTCTTTGTAATTGATGCTAGCTGGATTACCTGGTGGAAGAGTTTATGTTCAGATCCTTGATGCTACTCATTACACCTCTGATCATGATTATGATTATGCTTTTTGAGTAGTTACTTTTGTTACTGAGGACATGGGATAAGTCATGATAATAATAGTCATGTGAATTTGGTATTCGTTCGGTATTTTGATATGTTGTGTGTTGTTTTTCCTCTAGTGGTGTTATGTGAACGTCGACTACATAACACTTCACCATATTTGGGCCTAGAGGAAGGCATTGGGGAGTAGTAAGTAGATGATGGGTTGCTAGAGTGACAGAAGCTTAAACCCCAGTCTATGTGTTGCTTCGTAAGTGGCTGATTTGGATCCACTAGTTTAATGCTATGGTTAGACGTTGTCTTAATTCTTCTTTCGTAGTTGCGGATGCTTGCGAGAGGGGTTAATCATAAGTGGGATGCTTGTCCAAGTAAGGGCAGTACCCAAGCGCCGGTCCACCCACATATCAAACTATCAAAGTAATGAACGCGAATTATATGAACATGATGAAACTAGCATAACAGAAATTCTCGTGTGTCCTCGGGAGCGTTTTTCCTCTTATAAGACTTTGCTCAGGCTTGTCCCTTGCTACAAAAGGGATTGGGCCACTTTGCTGCACCGTTGCTACTACTTGTCACTTGTTACTTTTCGCTTGCTACATTTCACCTTACTACACCATCACTTGTTACCGCTACTTTCAGTACTTGCAGTTATTACCTTGCTGAAAACCGTTTATCAGAGTCTTCTTCTCCTCGTTGGGTTCGACGCTCTTACTTATCGAAAGGATTACGATTGATCCCCTATACTTGTGGGTCATCAACCATGTTGATAGGTTTTGGCGAACTTAAAAAAAAAACGGATGAAAAAACCGTGCCTCACGTGATAGAAAAAAAACAGAAAACAAGTTTTTTTCTCTTTCCGAAAAGCACGAGTCATGCCTCTCACGAAGGCAAAGCCGTGCCTCTCGTGAAAGCAAAACCGTGCCTCTCGCAGGAAAAAGAGAGAGCAGAAAACACATTTTTTTCTTTCGGGAGAGGCACGTGCGTGCCTCTTGCGAAGGCAAAACCGTGTCTTTCGCGGAAGTAAAACCGTGCCTCGTGAAAAAATAACAAAAAACACATTTTTTTTCCCTTTAGGAGAGGCTCGCGAAGGCAAAACCGTGCCTTTCATGGAAGCAAAACCGTGTCACTCGCAAAAAAACCCAGAAAACGTGTTTTTCCTAAAAAAAACTGAAAATGCGATTTTTTTTGTTTCCGTCCAAGAGTTACGGAAGACCGATGAAAAAACGGAACACCACAAAAATCTAGAAAAAAAACCACTCTAAAAAAACACATGCGAAAAAATAAAAAAAGTACTTCCTCCGTCACAGTTTATAAGGCGTGCACGTATACCTAGGTCGTCAATTTAACTTATATAAAATATATTGTTTAACATAAAAATTATATCATTAGAAAATAGAATATCTAAAGTTTTTAGTGATATATTTTTTGTAATATATGCCTCTCATTAAGTTGGTCAAATTGACAACCTAGATATACATACATGCCTTATAAATTGTGATGGAGGAAGTACGAAAAAACATTTAGAACAAGACACGTGACGGCGACTGAAACGCATTAAATGACGACACACGGGAGTAATAACTCGGAGGCTCCTGAAGAATTGCTCGTTAACTAATTGCTTTCCAAAATCAACCCTCACCAAGCCAGCGGTGTAAAGCTAGAAAAACGGCGGGGGCAAGAAGAGGCCTAGATTCTTTTCACTCCGAAGCATTCATGACCGTTCATTCATGCATTCATTTTCTTTATGCATGTAGTGCAGGGATCAAGATATTGGTTTGGATATAAAGTATAGTCATGTTAAATCTCAGTCGACTATCGATGTTATATTCGTGAGATGTTATATTATGCTCCGTGCAAAATTTTATTTTCAACTTTTTTTGTTTTTTTTACATCTTATGTCACTTTACTAAACATAATTAAATCTCAACTAATTGAGACCTAACCATACGCTATAAAGTATTCAAGCATATCCTAGCCGCCGCCCACAAAAACTAGGGTTCCATCGCCTCCCACCAGTGCTGTCGCTGGTCGCCCCGTCGCTGGTGGCCTTACGACAATGGAGGCGGAGTGGATCTCGCTTGTCGGTGGAAGGGCTCCGTTTTTAGATCTTTCATATAGTTTTGTTAGGGTTTGTGTTCTGTTCAGGAAGGCGAGACGATGATGGCTCCCTGAAGATGAAATCAAGGTTTCCCCGCCTAGCCCCGTTCCGGTGATGCGTCTAGCATCGTCGGTAGGCGTCTGGAGGTGTGTCTTCGGTGGATCTGTTTTTGGTGGATTTGCTCGGATCCGTTCATCGTCCGTCTTTGTTCGTGAGTTTTCAGGTTGGATAACTCCGATCTGCACTCTTCATCCGCGGTGGTTGTTGTTGATGTGTTGGTCGTATGGCGCCTTAGCACGACGACTTCCCAATTGTCTACTACAACAATATTTGCCCGGCTCCAACGAAGAAGGGGCGATGACAGCGGCGCGTCTTCGGCTCCCTTCAGTGCTTGTAGTCGCCGATAGGTGGTCTTCGAATCTGAATGTAATTCTTATTATTTTTAGTTTTTATTGTACTACCATGGTTGAAGATGAATAAATCGGAAAAAAATTCGCAAAAAAAAAGTATTCAAGCATATCCAGACATTATAGTGCAGGTAAACATTGAAATTGCCAAATCTAAAATTAACAATATCTCTGCTATTAAAGAGGAGTATGTACGTCGTTCGTTTCGTCTTCCAGATTCCATCAATCACACAATTTCCTCACCATCGGTTTTTTCACAAACATTCACCCCTCTGATTTAGGAAAAAGATTATCTTCCACCGGCCGATCGTCCGCGGCCGTCCGTCAGCTTCGTGGCCGTTTGATTTGATCAGACAGTCGCGCCTCGTCATGCGTGTGTTAAAGCCGCTTTCGTTTCCTGCAACTGACCTGCTGTTTCAGAACGTGTATTCTTGATACTGGATAACAGTAGGAATGTTTCGGGGCTCGTCTGGCTGGGAGGATGAATAGCTGGATTTGTGTTTTTTCTTGTAACATCCTCCGTGTTGCAAAAAAAAATCTGCAACATTAGTTACGTTGCGGAACATTTTTCCATAACACCAATGTAAAGTTAAAAAAATCTGCAACATTAGTTTTGTTGCAGAAAAATTCTACAACAATATCTATGTTGCAAAAGTTCCGCAACACGGCCCATATCGCAAACATCCGAACGCAACATTATGCTTGTTGCAGAAGTTGTAACCTAATCAGTCGGTCATCCCGTATTAAATCTTTATGACAGAAAAAAAATATAGTCGTTTATAGTTCTGTCGGGACTGAAACAAAGAGGTTGTTTCCGTAACTGGTTTGTTGTTTCAAGAATTAATGTGTTGAGGAGACGACCAAGCCGCATGCCATGAATTAGATCGGATGGTTACGGACGACTGTGCGCGTGAACATCCGACGATTGTCGTAGTGGTGGATATTTATTAGGCATCTACCGGTGGATGCGTAGCACTTCCCCTGATTTAACTATGTTTTTTGTCCTTTTCTCCTCACATAAACAACCTTCAAGACCACCTCTGCCTCACCCTCATCCTGTTTATCCACATCTTTCCGCAGTCGCCACGATACTGGTCCCTCACCCTCGCCGGTGACTTAGGGAGTCAAATCCCGCATAACTTGGGTAGGGGTCCCGAGATAATAGCCTTGACAGGATGGTAACAAGGATTCATGTTCGGCTTCTCTCTAAGAGATAATACCCTTAATCTTGCTTGTGTTTATTTTATTGTATTGTGCATTCACATGTGTCTACCACGAGATTGTTGTGTAGGTTTCTCATTATCTATTGACTACTCCAGACTCGGCTTATATAACGTACTAGAGGCTGGAATAACATGAGTCCTAGTCGGCTACGTTGGTGAAAAGAAGTCTTTGTATTGTATGTCAAGTCTTGTAAAATTTGCCATGTATGTGGCATGGACTACCCGAAATGGCCATGGATTGAAACCAACAAAGGTGGTCCTCGGCCATCCCAAGTACCCCTGGTCTAGGTCATCAACAATAGCCCTTGAACCGGTCTTCAAATCGGGGACGCTCTTTGATTCTTCTAAACTGCTCCTTGCCTTTGGTCGTTAGTCTTGGAAGTTTGTTCAACAAATCTTTCTACTTTCGTCCATGTGGACCGTCTAAGTACGTCCAAGGAGTCCGAGGAGTAAATATGTTGGACATTCGAGGAGCCTTTTTAAGTTATTGACCTTTATCTAATAGTACCTTGTTATTAATTTTCACGCCACGCCTATGGGTTTGAAGTTTTGTCCCACGCAATGGTGCCTCTCATAGCCGGTCTCCAGCGTTGGACTGCATCTGAGGTAATGTAGACCACCTCGGCCTTCAAAAAGTTGAAGGATTTAGCCGAGCTTCAGGCCGGAAATGTCTCATGAGCAGCCAACCGCTCGCAGTTGGCCTCTATGTCGGACTACTTCAGAAGTAGATGACCGGCCTCCGTGCACCACCTCGGTCTTTGAGTTGTTGATGTAAATGGCCGGACTCCGTGGGAAAAAAAGTTTTCCACCAAGCCGATTTTTGAGTCATGATTTTTGCGGAATATTATTGATTGATGCAACTCATTCTCTGTCGAGATATATAGACACGGGCCCTTAAGATGAGTACCTGCCTAAAATTAGGGGAGCACCTTAAGTATAACATGAAATTGCTAACGGTTTTGCTAAAACTCATTCAGATGAGAAATCTTTTGGTCTCATTCACTTTCCACAGTAGGATACAGTCACGCTACGATTCATGTTTTGTCTTTTTTTTAGATGAGGTTTTCTTTTTCTTTTAGATTTGGCGGGAAGCTTCACAGCGATAAAGGTGTGTCCCATTGCTCAGCTCGTGGGCCCTTTTTTTTTGCCGCGCTTTTTTTTATCTCGTGATGGGTTTTTGTTCGCTGGGCTTGTGATGTTGGGTCCATTCTTTTTTCTCTCTGTCCTAGGCTACTTGGCTGCAAGCGAGATAATAAGGGAACAAGTGACATTTTTCTTTTCTGCACTTTGTTTTTCTTTGCTGCTTTATTTTCATTCATTATTCCTATTTAAATTTCTATCTAAGCTTCAATTTTCTAAAGAAAATCACTTTTTTGTTTTCATTTTTGGTTGGGAGAGAACATGTAAATGTATATTTACTAATTTACACTCACAAGACATTTGATTAATTTTCTAAATGTAATACTAGATGATAATTTTTTATATTTTTTTTGTGTTCCCGGATTTTTTTCTCTTATTTGGTTTTTTTATGCTTATCACTATTCATATTTTTGACTCACAAAGAAGATGACGGCCGGACCAGTTGCATGTCAAACACTAGACATGCAACTGCAAACAATGTAACTCGGTTGGAATTGCATTGGGTCAGGAAAGGGGTTGCCAGGTCAGTTGCATGTTCAACACTAGACATGCGACTGCAAAACATTATAACTCGACTGCAATTGCGGTGGGCGAAAAGAGACTGCAACTGAATGGGGAGGGAGCTGTGGGGACCCAGTTGCATGTCCAACACTAGACATGCAACTGCATGCACTGTAACCCGACTGCAACTGCATGTGCATAAAATGACTGCAACTAGGGGCGAGAGGGGGGTTGTCATGTTTGTTGCACGCCCATCACTAGACATGCAACTGCAAATGTCGTAACCCGATTGCAACTCGAGGTGCATAAAACGATTGCAACTCAAGTCACAAGGGGGTTGTCGGGCTAGTTGCATGCCCATCACTGGACATGCAACTACAAGTATTGTAATCCAACATGAACATAATGCATCGTATATCCTAGTTGACATCAATGGCGTAGCAAGGGGGTGGACAGGCACCATAGCCAATATATAGGATAGAAAAAAAATTATAATGCATAAAATTACAGGAAATTTTTATTGTTAAACTACCCTGACTCACCTAGCTAGCTACACCACTGGTTGACATGCGCAGAAGATTTGTGTGTAAGTATTGCCTTCTTTTTCTCAAATACTTCAGCTAGCCATGCAAATGTAGAAGAAAAAAACAAGACACAAAGGAGTATATAGTTACGTAGTAAAAACAAGCCCAGCCCAACCAACATAACACAAGAAAAGCAGCACAAGGGAGAAACAATAACATACCACAGGAAAAAAGTGAATGAGACCAAATTATATCTCATCTAGATGAGTTCTAGCCACTTTCAATTGCTAATCCTAGTAGAACCAGAGTCTTAGGTCTATTTCCAAAAAATCGTCTGAGGATCGAGTCCTTGCCCATGACATACTTTAGGAACAAAAATATGGTGTGTAATAACCCAAGTATCAGGTCGGGTGCATGTGACCGACCTGAGGATCACAGTCTCCTAGAAAATGGCGTCGCACCTTAAATTTTCTGCAATGAGAATCGTCCTGGATACCAATACCTTTCATATATTTAAATTCAGAGTGGGAAGATCTCCAGAACAATATCAGTCCTAGATACACTTGAACTATTTTGGATTTTAATGTTTTGATAATACTTGAAATCACTTTTTGTAAACATTAAATTGTATAAAAGTGAAAACTAACACATATCTCCATTGAGTCACCCAAATTCTCAAGATGTTGTGCATACGTTTTAGGCATATTTTAATTATGTAACACACACTAAATTTTAGACACATATTACAATTATTACATAAAAAGGAACGCTATTGTAATTGCGTAACTCAAGTTTAGAAAATACTTTTCCGTTTCAAAATATAAGACCTTTTAGAGATTTTAATATGAACTATATGCGAATGTATATAGACATATTTTAGCGTGTACATTCATTCATTTTGTTCCGTATGTAGTATATATTGAAATCTTTAAAAGGCCTGATATTTAGGAACGGAGGGAGTACTACACATGTAATTTAAGCAGATGATGTTTATTTCATATATATTTCGACTATTTCATAATTATTTTGCAATACAAAAATGATAAAATGGTGATTTATAAATAGTGAACAATGCATGCATTGTTTATCTTTCCAAAATCATTATTTCGTCATTTCCAAAATCAAAATTTGCACGTGCGTAATATACATCCATATAAACTTATTGATTTTTGTAAGAATATTTTGAAACTCAAAAAATACTATTTTGTCACTTCAAAATATAGTGCTCACTGGAGGTCTGGAGTTCTTCCTTCAAGGTGAGTTTTTGATTGGACACCCTCATATTTAGTGTCACACTTTGACTATGACAATTTACGGTGAGGATTCTCTTTCAAATACAAACTCAATATTTCTCAAAAAATATTTATGTAGCATATAAACTACAATTCATTTTTGTATAGATGATCAAGGCTTAACGCAAAACACGAGGGCTCCTAATGCACCCGGAAAAAGGAATTACACGGATTGTTATACCCTTCTCATTGTTATATGCCGTACGTAGGGTCATTTAAAATGTACAGTCTTCTTCATGCACGGTGTGTTGCTTGCTTGCCCCGCAACGAACGATTGCACGTACTCCTAAATCTGATGAATCTGATGAACATGTTTATGCGATTGCTTAACGTGATTAGACAGATCGAGCTACTCTAGTCCCTAGGAGGCAAGAGCAAGATTCGGGAACTATCGTGGTGTCCATCCATACTGGACGTGTGGAGCCGTTTTCTGTAACTTGAAGCCATGCATTGCAAGGGCACGCTCGAATTTAGCATGCAGGAATTAGTTACATCGTCGTCACCACAAGTGAGGGCGGCTGCAAGGTCATGCAGGAATTAGTTACATCGCCGTCGAGGAATTAAATGGTACGTGCGTGCTCTACTACCACGTCTCGTTTGGGAAATCGTAGCACTCGCCAGGAAGGTCTCAGCCTTTGTGTGTTGTGCAATCTTCACTGTTACTCAAGAGCAGCAAGCATGCGAGAGAGAGTTCGTTGCTTCCGGTTTGTGCCTCGTTCGTTATTGCTCTTCACCGTTACTCTTTCCATCCTGTGATAACGACTCGACTATATCCATCTCGAATTCCCGATCGACTCAACGTCGCCAGCCGCCGCCAAATTTCGCCCCTTTAAATACGGTGGCCACCGTGATCCATCATCCCTCACTACTCACACAGCAGAGATCATCAATCCGACGAACATCTTCGCAACCTCCAGGCCAGTCTGCTCTCACTAGCTAGTCACTCTCCCACTCGCGTAAGATGGCAAGCACAACTCAGGTATGTAACTTGCATGCAGCTAGCACACCATGAGTCCAGCTATAGCTCATTTGCATGGTGCACTTGTGTGCTGCTTGTTTCAGGACGTGAACATGGACGGCAACCTCGCCGGCTGCGTACCGTTCGGCACGGGCACGACGACGCTCTCCGTGCACATCGAGGAAGAGATGGCCATGCTTCCCGTCACTGTGGCCGTGGGTGGCAACAAGCCCAGCGGCCGGTACGTCCTCGTGGCTGGCCGCGCCGACGAGGAGGACGGCCTGCGCCTGCCGATCCCGGTAGACACCCTGAAGCCTCGTCTCACTTACCGCGTGGCCGGGTGGATCAGCCTGGGAGCAGCACGGGGCACCAGCCACCCCGTGCGCATCGACCTTGGCGTGGAAGACAATGGCAACGAGACCCTGGTGGAGTGCGGCGCGGTGTGCGCCAAGGAGGGCGGGTGGTCGGAGATCATGGGCGCCTTCCGGCTCAGGACGGAGCCGCGCAGCGCCGCGGTTTACGTCCACGGCGCCCCCGCCGGCGTCGACGTCAAGGTCATGGATCTCCGCGTCTACCCGGTGGACCACAAGGCGCGCTTCAGGCAGCTCAAGGACAAGACTGACAAGGTGAGAGAGCATGCATCCACGTAATAACCACCTGCATGCACACTCGCTTGATGTGGCACGTAACGTGATCATACGAGCTCCATTGATGCAGGCGCGCAAGAGGGACGTGATTCTCAAGCTGGGCACGCCGGCGGGAGCGGGAGCGGGCGCGGCGGCGTCCGTGCGCGTGGTGCAGTTGGACAACGCCTTCCCCTTCGGGACATGCATCAACACGTCCGTCATCCAGAAGCCGGCCTTCCTCGACTTCTTCACCAACCACTTGGACTGGGCCGTCTTCGAGAACGAGCTCAAGTGGTACCACACGGAGGTGCAGCAGGGCCAGCTCAACTACGCCGACGCCGACGCGCTGCTCGCGTTCTGCGACCGCCTGGGCAAGACCGTCCGCGGCCACTGCGTCTTCTGGTCCGTGGACGGCGACGTGCAGCAGTGGGTTAAGAACCTCAACAAGGACCAGCTCAGGTCCGCCATGCAGAGCCGCCTCGAGGGCCTCGTCTCCCGCTACGCCGGCAGGTTCAAGCACTACGACGTCAACAACGAGATGCTGCACGGCCGCTTCTTCCGGGACCGCCTCGGCGACGAGGACGTCCCGGCGTACATGTTCAAGGAGGTGGCGCGGCTGGACCCGGAGCCCGCGCTCTTCGTCAACGACTACAACGTGGAGTGCGGCAACGACCCCAACGCGACGCCGGAGAAGTACGCCGAGCAGGTCGCATGGCTGCAGAGCTGCGGCGCGGTAGTGCGCGGCATCGGGCTGCAGGGCCACGTGCAAAACCCGGTCGGGGAGGTCATCTGCGCCGCGCTCGACAGGCTCGCCAAGACGGGCGTGCCCATCTGGTTCACCGAGCTCGACGTGCCGGAGTACGACGTGGGCCTCCGCGCCAAGGACCTGGAGGTGGTGCTCCGGGAGGCGTACGCGCACCCGGCGGTGGAGGGCATCGTGTTCTGGGGCTTCATGCAGGGAACAATGTGGCGCCAGAACGCTTGGCTCGTCGACGCCGACGGCACCGTCAACGAGGCGGGGCAGATGTTCCTGAATCTGCAGAAGGAGTGGAAGACGGACGCGCGGGGGAACTTCGACGGCGACGGGAACTTCAAGTTCAGGGGCTTCTACGGCAGATACGTCGTGGAGGTTACGACGGCGAAGGGGAAGCAGATCCTCAAGACCTTCAGGGTGGAGAAAGGGGACAGCACACCTCTCGTCGTGGATTTGGCCGACGCCTGACGGTGAATCTATCTAAGAAACTATTTATTTATACCTATCTAATTACATGCAACACGTCAAGTGATAATTGGTTGTATAATTTTCACATTTCTAAGGTAACGGGTATTGTATTTTGTAAGAGAAGTCTAAGGTATTTGTACTCCTAAATCTGATGAACATGATTGAAGCAAAAGGCCTATTGGTGTTGCTAGCAAATAATTATGACTCAATATCGTGACATATGAACATCTTCTATTTTAACACTGTGGCTCATCATGTTGCCATTTATTTTTCTTTCCACCCTCGTTGATGATGGTGTGATGTTCACATGATCATAATGCATTCGACATGATAAATCCCAAGGCTATGAGCTTTTCACTGCACGCTACACTTTCCATTATATTGTGCAAGGAATTGTTTAAAACTTTTTAAAAAATCTCAACGACCACGAACTACTTCCAATGCCTAGACATATAAAGACTTTCAAAAAACTAATCAAATCCTAGACATAGTTCTTTTGAATCGGTGAACGGTTTTTCGAACCGACAAACATTGTTTTCAAATTTTGTATTTTTCAAAAAAAAATCATGAACAGTTTGAAATGCATGATCAGTTTTCGAATTCATGAATATTTTCTTACTCATCAACGTTTTTGAATTGATCAACTTTTTTCAAACAAATTCTGAATAAATTTTAAAAACATGTGTTTTTTAATTTATGTCAATATTTTCTAAAATTTCATGGCCATTTGTTTTCAGATTCCTTAATACATTTTGAATACACTATCATTTTTTCAAAAGCATGAACACGGTTTTGTTTCTTGACCATTTTTTCCAAATCACGAATATTTTTTATAATTGGTGAACAATATTGCAAAACTATCAACATTTTTTAATCCACAAAAATTATGATTTCCTTAAAATGTTTTGAATTCACATACACTTTATGATTTCTCGAACATCTTTTTGAAAACCCACAACTTTTGAAATTTTAAAATCGAATTTGTGGAAAGAAGGAAAAGAAAACAGAATGAGAAAAGAAAAGACAGAAAAATTAAATAGCGCAGTCGAGCCTTGCACATGGGCCGGTCCATTAACGCTTATGCGGGGATGATTTGCTGAAGGAAAGGAAGAGAAAAGAGATGGAGACTGGGATTCAATCCTTTGTCTCAAAGGTAATAACGCTAGACGCTAACCACTCCACTACTTGGGCGTTTGTGCTTTGCGTCAGTATTGTTTTTATAAAACAACGTAACACGACGCAACTTTGCAACAACGGACGACAGAAGCACTTTGTGCTTTAGTATTAGGGATAGATTTTATAGAATATATATACCCATGATGTTTATGGATTTTTTTTGTCTAAAATGACCACCTACTCAACCAAATTGCTAAAAAAACCACTTTTGGATAAAATTGATAGACAAGACCCCTGATCGTGGCGGCAGGTGCACCGGCCGAGATGTCGCACCTGCTGCCACGGACGGAGGCGGCAACCCTGTTCACATGACTGTTTATGCGAGGGACTGTTTACTAAAGATGAACAATATTTAAAAAAAATCAAAAAATAGCAGAGAAATTAAAAAAAAACTGAATTTTTTTGGCAAGAAAGATGATCGATTGTTCTAGCTGGGTTTGAAATTTCAATCTTTTATGTTTTTTCTTTTTATATTTTTTTTTCAAAAATACTGTTTATTTTGGGTGAACAATAATGTCGCTGCGTCGGAGTGAACAGTGCTGCCGTCTCTAGGCGTGGCGGCAGGTGCCACCTGTCAGCTGGCGCGCCTGTTTCCATGGCCGAGGAGGCCTTTTTTGTTAATTTCATCTAGATGGGGTCTTTTTTAGCAATTCGATTGTGCATGTGGTCTAAAAACTCGGTGTTTATGTGTTGACATTACTCTCACTAGTCTAAAAAATATTATTGAATGGACTTGGCAAAAAATGACGGTTACTCTATTATAAGAAACTGATTGAAAAAAGATCGAATTCCCACAAAGCATTATGAGGAAAACAAATATTCCTCGGAGAGTTAAGATATTTAAGTGGTTAGTTCTTAGAAATGATATCTTAACAAAAGAAAATTTAGTTAGAAGGGGATCACTTGGTAGGCTTGCCCCTTCTATGGTTTGGATGAATATCTATTGATGGAAAAATCTAATTGGCAGCGTGCGCACGGCTGCATTGCCATGCGGCGCGCACACCGACCTGTAAGAGTTTTGCATGCTACACACAACATCGATTTCTTTTGATGTTTGAAATTCAAAAAGTTTTATCTACAAAACTTTTAATTCAATCGATGATCCGTTTTCATCATTAGCTTTCTCGCGACGAGTTCTTCAAAACTAGATCCCATGTCGATATGTTTTATCAACTATTTTTTTCGTTCATACTTGCCACATTTTTTGACCCACTTGCCATTTATTAACCACTTACTTGCCTTTAAAAAATAACTTGATTGTCACTTTTTAATGTTGTTTCGTATAAAAGCCTTGTAACAGATTTCATTATACATGATATAAAAGCATGTCATTGGTTGTGTTTGTCAATTTAAAATATACCAACTTGTCATATTTACATACAACTTTGCCAAAAAAATATTCCGTGTGCTTGTTAGTTTAACTATGCTGAGTTGTCATATTTACAAACATGACCACAAAGTATTTTTTGTGGTCATCGGTTTTAAATATGTTGAGTTGTCATATTTTTGCGCGTAATGTAATCGCCTAAAAAAGTTGTTTGTGCTCGCTAGTTTGATTATGTTGAGATGTCATATTTATTCATAATTTCTAAAAATATGTTGATTAAGTTATTTTTTTATTAGACAAGTAAGTACTTACTAATATGACAAGCAAGTACAACAAATGTGGTAAGTACAAGAAAAAAAAGTTGTCGAAACATGTCGACATGGGATCTAGTTTTAAAGATTTCATCGAAACAAAGTCAACGGCGAAAACGGATCATCGGTCGAATTAACGGTCAAAACATAAGAGGGCTTAAAGTCACCTGGTGTGTTGGGTAGGGGTATTGCCCTTCATGGCATTACCACCCTAAGCTTGGTCCTTTTTTCTTCTCATGAATACCCTCCCCAGATTTAACAAAGGTTTCCATAAGCTCGGGAGGTTGCTTGGTCTTCTTCTTCTCGCTCTTCTTGGATTTGGGTGCAAACCCAACTCCTTCCTTTGCAACCACTTCCTTTTGACTGCTCAAAAGGTTATTAAGATTCTTTTCACCTTGGATGCATGTCACAAGGCCTTTCTCAAGATGCTCTTTTAATTTGGAGTTCTCCTCCACAAGATGAGTGTGCTCACAATAGGGGTTAGTAGCATGGACATTATCAACTAAAACAAAATGGAGAGCAAATGGCTATTTCCTTAGTGAGTTTTACTTGGAGTTGAGCATGGGATTCTTTTAAAGAGACATGAGCACCCTTCAAGGCCTTGTGAGCCTTGTCAAGTGTTGCAAGCTCTTTCTTGAGCCATACATTATCAAAACCAAGTGCACTCTTTTCGGATTGAAGCACACGGGTAAGAGCAAGAGCATGATCAAGATCTTTCTTTAACTTAGCAAGGTCATCATTATGTGACTGCTCAAGAGTCAAATGAAGTCCTTGCTCTTTTTCAAGAGCAATAGAAAGATCTGCAATCTCATCGGCATAGTCACTACTATGACCTTGTAATGTAGAGATAGTCTCTTCATGAGATTCAATATGGCTGCATACATCATTCGGAGGGGGTGATCCCCCTTTTCAAAAAAGTGTGTGTCCTCTATAATACCTTTGACAGGACCGTTTCGAAATCATGTGCCTCTCTTGATCATACCTGGTGATAGATCATATATGAAAGTGATTCAAACCCATGGAATGGAGGGGTGTGCTGATGAAAGGGTTATCAAAGAGAGTGTGAGTGGAGTCCAAGTCAAGTAGCTGAAGCAACTTAATCTTGTCATCGATGAAGAATGCCCTCCACTAATCGAAGACTGTCAGTGATCATAGCCTTGAGAAGTCGATGGTATTGTACACCTTCCAGCTGTCCTTGTCCCATCTTTTATGACAAGGTGAGGCCCTCTCATTTTAGTGCGTAGATCCTACTCGCCACCAAGTTCAAATAAAGGTTGTCCTCCATCTGCATAGAGATGATGCAATCTTTAACCAAAGTATTCACATTGTAAGAACCCGCCTTTTATGTTGTTAATGCTGGAATATATCGAGTGAACGAGCTTGGAGAACAACAACTTTGCACTCTCAATATATTTTCCCACACTTTTCTCGGAGTAGCCCTCCGCGATCCACCGCCTTACTAGTCGGGTTTGCCAAATGGAGGAATAAATAGTATAAAGCCACCATAATGCGGGCTAGGGTTGTGGAAAAATACCGCTTTTTCAAAATTTCCTAAATACTACTACAACTATGATCATTTTGTGCTATTTACTCATAGCTGGGGTGAAAAGGATCGAGATGGACCTAGAGGGGGGGGGGGTGAATAGGTACAGTTCCAAATTATAATAATTACTTAGCAATTTTAGACAAAAGTATGGAATATGAGTGTAGGCCTAATAATTGCTACGACAAGGAGTAAGCTATTTAGAGTAAAGTACAGCAAGCGGTAAACAATAAACAAATACAAGTACGTAATAAGGATTAACACAAGTAGAGAGTTAGGGTTAGGAATAACCGAAACTCCAAGAGAGACAAGGATGTATCCCGATGTTCACTTCCTTGGAGGGAAACTACGTCACCGTTAGAGGGGCGGATGTTACCACGAAGGCACACCAACGCCACAAAGGCTCACAACAACCTACACGGATGGAAACCCCAAATGAGGAGCGAACATGGTCAAACCTTACGGACGAACACGTGGACTTGGGAGAGAGGGGAACCAAACGCAAGGGGAACGGAGGAGATACCTGTAGACGGATCCCGCGGAGGAAGAAGAGGAAGAAGAGAAGGATCCGCGGAGGAGATCAGGCAGATCTCGGGAGTGGTGGCGCGGGCGAGCGCTCCTGGAGCTGGCGGCGACGGCTGCACGGAAAAAAGGGGGCGCGTGAGGGCTAGGGCAAAGCCCAGCCTCGCGCCCAGCTATTTATAGGCCCCGATGCGTCGGACGTCCGACAGGCGTCGGAGTCCGGAGTGGATTTTGCTGTCGGACGACCGACACTGGTCGGACGTCCGGAATGAGGTAAGCCGCCGGAAGTCCGAGACACGTCGGACGACTGAGAGAGAGGAGGAGGCAGAGGCTGATTCTGGAATTTTTGATGATGAGATGATGATTTTTCATGGTTTCTCACAAAGAGCACGAACATAGTTGCCTACAAGCATTACATATACTACTTGTGGACAGAAGTGGATTTATGCATACTTTGTAAGCTCAAAACACAAAATTATGACCCACTCCCCCTAAATGCATGCCCACATCAAGACTCAAACATAATGTGAGTGTGTGTATGTGTGCAAGGTTTCAAGTTATGTTATCAAGCTCCAAGATACCAAGTTCACGCCTAAGTTGACAGAACCTAGCTACACTAAGTGGCTTGGTGAAAATGTCGGCGAGCTGCATGTCGGTACCCACATGGGTAATATCAATGTCACCCTTTTGCACATGGTCTCTCAAGAAATGATACCTAATATCAATATGTTTTGTGCGAGGGTGATCAATGGGGTTCTCAGAGATCTTTATGGCACTTCCATTATCACAAAGAAGAGGAACGTGTCGATATGTGATACCATAATCCTTTAGGGTTTGCCTCATCCATAGCAGTTGGGTTGCACAGCTTGCGGCTGCAATATATTCGGCCTCGGCCGTGGAGAGAGAAACACAGTTCTGCTTTTTCGAGGACCAACTTACCAAGGAGCGTCCAAGAAACTGACATGCACCGGAAGTGGATTTCCGTCCCACTTTGTCACCGGCCCAATCCGCATCGGAGTACCCAATAAGATCAAACTTTGCATCCTTAGGGTACCATAAGCCTAACTTTGGGGTGTGAACAAGGTATCTAAGAATATGCTTAACCGTCGTATGATGGCTTTCCCTAGGGGAAGCTTGAAATCTAGCACATATGCCTACACTTAACATGATGTCCGGTCTAGATGCGCAAAGATAAAGTAGCGAACCAACCATGGAGCGGTAAGTAGATGGGTCAAAAGGAATACCGTTGGTGTCTTCATTTAGAACTACATCTGTGGCCATGGGTGTCTTCATTGGTTTAGCATTTGTCATATCAAATTTTTCAAGAATGTCCTTGAGGTACTTAGTTTGAGACAAGAAAATCCCTTCTTGAAATTGTTGTATTTGAAACCCAAGAAAGAACTTCAAGTCCGTGTTGAGTGACATCTCAAAGGTTTTGGTCATGGAGGCTGCAAACTTCTTGCACAAATGGATGTTAGGAGAACCAAAAATGATGTCATCTACATATATTTGGCATAAGATCAAGTCACCATTTTCCCTCTTAGTAAAAAGAGTGGGATCGATCACCCCCACCACAAAGCCATCATCGAGTAGGAACTTCTTAAGATGATCGTACCAAGCACGGGGTGCTTGTTTGAGGCCATACAGAGCCTTGTGAAGTTTGTATACATGGTCTTTGTGGTGAGGGTCAACAAACCCAGGTGGTTGTGATACATATACCTCTTCTTGTAGAGGACCGTTAAGAAAAGCACTTTTCACATCCATTTGATGCAAAGTAAAACCATTGAAAGCAGCATAGGCCAATAAAATGCGAATGGATTCAAGACGAGCAACAGGGGTGAAAGTTTCACCAAAGTCCAAACCTTCAACTTGGGAGTACCCGTGTGCTACTAACCTTGCCTTGTTGCGTAGGACAGTCCCATTCTCATCTTCCTTGTTCTTGAAAATCCATTTAGTTCCAATGACATTATGTTCCTCAGTTGGTCGTTCTACCAATGACCATACTTCGTTGCGTGTAAAACTGTTTAAATCCTCTTGCATAGCAAGGAGCCAGTCATTGTCACACAATGCATCCTGAACCCTGTGTGGCACGGTACTAGAGACAAACGAAAAGTGAGCACAAAAGTTTGTTAATTGTTTACGAGTCACTCTACCTTCCGACACGCCGGTGAGGATTTGATCAATATCAACACGACCGGCCACACGTGGCATGATGGAGGTCAGGGTTTCATGAGGTTCGACTTCGTTTCCATCATCAACGTCCTCAACATATGGATCATTTATGTGCGGAGGAAGATATTCCTCTTCGCGTTGCACCTGTTGAGGTTCATCATCAAACATACCCATACTTTGGTCTAGCTCTTGAAGATCAACTTGTTCTTGAGTGTGATCAGAGTGAGAGACATGTTCTCCCACTTGATCCTCAACAACTGGCATGATATGTGTGCTAGTATCTTGTGGAGGTACGGGCAGTGAACTGTCTTGAGGATGAGAAATACTCTCATCATCTTCATCATCATCATGGGGTCTTTGTTCCATGGGAAGAAGTGCACCTACACCCATGTTTAAAATATCTTGTGAGGAGTCTTCTTCACCTGCATCATTTAGATCAACTTGCTCCCCATGGGAGCGGTTAAATTCATCAAACGTCACGTCACAGGTTTCTATAACACATCCAGTGGATTTGTTGTAGACTTTGTAGGCGTGAGAGTTTGATCCATAGCCAACAAAAATCCCTTCAGTTGTTTTGGATTGAAATTTTCCTAACCGTTCCCGTTTGTTGAGGATGAAACACTTGCATCCAAACACACGAAAGTACTTAACATTGGGCTTGTTCCCAGTTAGGAGCTCATATGGAGTCTCCTCCAATATTGATCGAAGGAAGAGCCGGTTTGATGCATGACATGCTGTGTTGACGGCCTCAGCCCAAAAACTATGTGGTGACTTGTATTCGTCTAACATGGACCTTGCCATTTCCACAAGTGTCCGGTTCTTCCTCTCTGCCACACCATTTTGCTGAGGGGTGTAAGGTGCGGAGTACTGATGTTCAATTCCCTCTTCACTAAGAAATTCTTCTAGGGTGTAGTTCTTGAACTCAGAGCCATTGTCACTTCTTATTGCCTTGATGTCCTTGTCAAACTTCCGCTGAGCTTGTTTGGCAAAATCAATGAAGGTGATCTTCGTCTCGTCCTTGGACTTGAGAAAGAACATCCATGTATATCTTGAGTAATCATCAACAATGACTAGGCCATACTTTTTCCCTCCAAGACTTGCCCATGAAGGAGGCCCAAACAGATCCACATGAAGGAGCTCTAACGGCCTCGAAGTGGATACAATGTTCTTGGCTGGATGTTTTCATTGATGTTGTTTCCCAGCTATGCATGCACTGCACACACGATCTTTCTTAAAAGATACATTTGTTAGTCCAAGGATGTGATTGCCGTTTAAGAGATTTTGAAGATTTCTCATGCCGAAGTGGGCGAGCCGGCGATGCCACAACCATCCCATGTCGGCCTTGGCCATTACACAAGTTGTATGGAAGGTGCTCTCTTTCGAGAAATCAACCGTGTAAAGGTTACCATCCAACTCTCCAACAAAGGCCACTTCGAGAGTGTCTCTCTTAAAGACTTTCACATCTTTTAGTCCGAATAATGTGTCATAACCAACGGAAGCCAATTGGCGAACTGAAAATAAATGATATTGAAGAGATTGGACAAGCATGACATTTGCAATAGACATGTCATTAGTGATTGCCACCTTGCCCAACCCAATTGCCTGTCCTTTCGACCCTCCACCAAATACAATGCTCATGTATGGTCAAATGGCTTGCATGAAGTCATAGAGCAAGTTACTATCTCCGGTCATATGATTGGTGCATCCACTGTCGATCACCCATTTGGCTCCTCCGGAGAAAACAACATGTAATGAATTAAGACTTGGTTTGAGGTACCCATTTCGTCATGGGGACTTTCACATTAGTTACAAGAGTCTTAGGGACCCAAATAGCATAAAATCGGAATGCATTACGGGGACCAACGAATTTAGCATAAACCTCTCCTTCCTTTGATTTGCGTAGTACATAGGACGGAGGCATGAATTCAGTTGTCTTGTTGTGAGTAGGCGAACCCCTAGTGGCCGACCCACTCACAACCTTACCTTTCTCCTTGTGTCCCTCTCGTACAAATATTTCTTTAAGCGGAGTGGTACACTTGAGAGGAGATGCACTTTTCTTGGCGGTGCTTGGGTTGAACCCAAGCCCTTCCTTGGCAAGGCCTCCATTGTGTCGACTTAAGATATCATTGAGAGTCTTTTGTCCTTGTGCACATGTCATGAGACCTCTGTCTAGCTGTGCCTTTAGCGAACAGTTTTCCTCAAGGATAGATGTCAGTTCACTACTAGAGTTAGTAGTGCAGGTATCAACATTAATAATAGGTGAGGAGTAAGCCTTAGCTAAAGTGTCAAGATAAGAAATCTTGAGTGCCTCAAAGCTCTTTGTAAGAACAGTGAGTTTCTCTTCCTTGTCTTTGAGAGACAAGGATATACGCTCACAGTCCTTAGAAAGGGAAGCATGAGAGTTCACTAGTCGGTTTTTATCATTTAGTAACTATTTGCACACAGATTCAGCCTTTTTCAAGGAGGCAAGATCATTAGCATGTTTATCAAGGTTTTCACCTACTTTTGAGCATAATGCATCATTTTGTGCTTCCTCATACAGGACTTTCTGCTCAAGGATTTCATTTCTTTCCTTCTCCTCAGTGACGAGGGTTTTGAGTTCCTTGATGGTATTGGTGTGCTTACTCACCATTTCCATAAGTATGCGAAACATAGTGAGCTTCTTTCCTTTAAGAGAGCACATAATTTTTTTTATTTTAGCAAACATGGGATGATCTAAGTCATTATCCTCATAGTGATCTTCCCCATAAAGATACTCATCAGATGGGGTAGAAGCTAGACTGAAAGAGTTTAACCGTGGAGTTACCTTAACCTTATCATGGGAGCTTTGGTCTTCCTCATCTCCCATGGCAGTCTTTGCCATCAAACACTTGTGAGCGTTGCCCTTGTAGTCTTTCATATAGTTGTAGTGAACAACATCACCACTTTTGTTGACTAGCCTCAAGGTGTTTTGTGTATCCTGAGCTACTCCGGCAACCCCACCAACGTCTTCTGGATCTGATTCTTCTTGTGCAACCATTGCTCTTCCATCTGCCCTCTTGAGCTTGGAGTTCATAGGGTTTGGCAACTTCTTCTTTACAAAGGTCTTTGGAAACCTTGGTTTGTCTTCTCTCTTCTCATAAGGGCAGTCATTGGAGAAGTGGTTGGTTTCCTCACAGTTGTAGCATTTCCTTACCTTCTTCTTTGGGAATCTTTCCTTGAATTTTCCTGCACTGAACTTCTTTACAAAGAGAGCAATGTCCTCATAAGATGGGCTTTCATCAGAGTCAACATCATCACCATCTTCGCAGTCATCATCACCCTCTTCTTCTTCACTTTCTTCTTCGTCACATTCATGCTTGGCTTTCAAAGCAAGATTGATCTTTGATGTTGAAGTGCCATGCATGGCAAGGTGCTTTGTTGCATTTGCCTTTGACTCTTCAAATAATTGGAAAGTGGATATGATGTCATCTGGAGTCATTTCTTTGAAACCATGGTGCTGCCTCATGTCCCATACCATTTGATGGTGATACGGAGCAAGAGCATGAAGTAACTTGTCCACGAGAAATCTCTTGGTCAGATTGAAGCCATCTTGCGTCTTGTCACAATCACATGACTCAATGTCTGCGGCGAGAGTCATGAGCCGTTCTAGCAGTTGCTTGGGAGATTCACCCTTTTCCATACAAAAATCCTGTAATTGCCCCTTGGCAATTTCATATTGAGCAAGCCGAAGAGTGGAGGTACCGGTCTTGGTCCTTATAATGCTATCCCACAGTTCCTTGGCACTTGTGATGTGAATGTAAGGTCTCCGTTGCTTGTCATTCATTCCTTTTCTTATGCACATGATCGCAGTGTCATTGAGATGCTTGTCATAAGTTTCTCTGGGAGTGAGGCACCTTGGATCTACAGGATTGTACCCATGCTCGAGGATGTCCAACATCTCATCATTGGCGTACCTAAGATGATCCTGCATACCAACTCTCCACAAAGCAAAATCTGAATTGTCATCAAGCAAGGGAGGTTTTCCTCCAGGATTGTACTTAGGTTTCTCAATTTGAGATCTAGCATAAAGCCATGGGACACTGGTTTGGTTCCTTTCCGGAGGTTGTTGCCCAAATGAAGAACCGTGCACATGTGGCCCTGAGGCCCTCGGGGACGTGGCTGTCCCCGTGGTTAATGATGCTAGTCTTATTTGGACCAAGGCCTCAAGAGAACCATCATGCTCCTCTTTTTGCTTGGCAAGGGCCCGTTCCAGGTCCTCAGAGGTGAAAGACTTGACTTCCGTGGAAGTCCCGTCCCTCTCCACTGGAGCTACCGTAGCTGGAATCCCGTCCATCTCGCTCTAGGGCGGTTAAGCCACAAGAATAGAGCACGAGGCTCTGATACCAATTGAAAAGGATCGAGATGGACCTAGAGGGGGGGTGAATAGGTACAGTTCCAAATTTTAATAATTACTTAGCAATTTTAGGCAAAAGTGCGGAATATGAGTGTAGGCCTAATAATTGCTACGACAAGGAGTAAGCTATTTAGAGTGAAGTACGGCAAGCGGTAAACAATAATCAAATACAAGTACGTAATAAGGATCAACACAAGTAGAGAGTTAGGGTTAGGAATAACCGAAACTCCAAGAGAGACAAGGATGTATCCCGATGTTCACTTCCTTGGAGGGAAGCTACGTCACCGTTAGAGGGGCGGATGTTACCACAAAGGCACACCAACGCCACGAATGCTCACCCTATTCTCCCTTTGAGATAACTCCACGAAGGCGTTTCTCAACCACTAGTGGTAAGCCTTGAGGTGGCTTCCAAACCTTCACAAACTTTCCGGGGGAAATCACAATGGTTTGATTCCTCTCCGAAGACTCCTACCGCCTAGGAGTCTCCAACCTCCAAGAGTAACAAGATCACGGGGATTGCTCAAAACTTGCTCAAATCACAAATCACTTTGGTGGGAAGGAGGAGAAGGAGACGATCTATCTTTTGATTGGAACAACACTCAAAGGGACTCACAAATGCTCTTGGGATCTAAGATTTGGTGTAGACAAGAGTGAGTGAGAAGAAGGGTGTTCTTGGATGTGTTCTAGCTGTGTTGGACACCCTCTCACGAAGTGGGAGGGGGGGGTATATATAGTGGGGAGTATAAAACAGCCGTTGAGGACACTTTAAGTCACACAGGGCTCGAACGTCCGGCAGTTTACGGAAGTCCGGGCGTCCGCAAGGGGTCGGACGTCCGACAGGGGTCGGTCGTCTCAGAGCTGTAGATATGTCTGGAAACACTGTGAGTTGAACAGGGACCGGAGGTCCGGAGCAGGCCGGAAATCCGAGTTATTCGACTCAACTTCTTCTGGTGCAAGGTTCCGGATTTTCGAAGGGGGTCGGACGTCCGGCCCTCGGACGTCCGGAGAGAGTCGGAAATCCGAGTTATAGAGCTCACGTTCTTCTGGTGCAGGGCTCCGGATTTCCGAAGCTTGTCGGTCGACCGACCCTCGGATGTTCGGAGGGAGCCGGAAATCCGAGTTACAGGGCTCAAGTTCTTCTGGTGCAGAGCTCCGGATTTCCGAAGCGTGTCGGTCGTCCGACCCTTGACCGGCCCTCGGACGTCCGGAGGGAGCCGGAAGTCCGAGGCATTAGACCTGTTTTGAGATAGGAGCAGAGTAGAGAATATGTGGTATTGAGCAGAATAGTGAAGATGTGGTATGAGCAAGTTCATCGCAAAACCTGTGATCCCCTCTTAATAGTGCGGGATCCCTATACTCAAGAATAGTAAACTCAAAAGGATAGTCTACATCATATTTTCTCCATCCCGAGCCTTCTTGACATATAAATCCCGATCTTCTCAGACCACCTTTGGCACATAATTCTCAATCTACTAAAGTATTTGTCATCCTGAGATACACTCAACAAATAGGATTAGTTTCGTATGTATGTGTTGTCATTAACACCAAAAATCGATTAGGGGCATAGCATGCACTTTCATGGGGCAGGCAGAGCTCAAAGTTGTGCCTCCTCGAACAGACGATGGCCTGCATGGAGTGTCATAGTCATTGTGTGGGCATGCCATAGGAGCGCCACGAGAACCTCAAAGCTCCAAGAGCATGAAGGTGTACACAACGGAGCCACGCGGTAGGAAGGTGATGTGGCTTCGTGCCGCCTGCTGGATCATGCTCTACAGGTATGTCCCGTTACGGCTCCGGTGCCGTTTGTGTTGCTGCCACTCGGCACACGGTATATAGGAGGAGGTGATGCAGGCATGTTACAAATGCTCGATGAAATGACTATAAGATATGGGTCCTGCTATGCGTCGACCTATGGATCTTTTAAAAATATTTGCCGCCTAGCAAGCCGTAAGATCTGACAATTCTATCGTGCAACTCATGTCTTGTTGCAAAAATATTTGCAACAAAGATTATGTTGTGATTTTTTTTGCAACATGAGTCGTGTTACCGGATCTGTTTTTGCAACATTGATCGCGTTGCAGAACTTTTTTGCAATATCGATCGTGCTGTGGATTTTTTTCTACATGGACCGTGTTGTCGGATTTCTTTTTGCAACATGAATCGTGTTGTATATTTTTTTGTAACAATGATCATGTTGCGGAATTCTTTTTTACAACATGGGATTTGTTTTGCAACATAGGTTATGTTGCGGGATCTAGCCCTTGATCCGTTTGCATCAAGGAACTAGTTGTAGAACCTCTTTCTAAAACAATGAACCAGTTGCATAACGTGAACACTGACTATCTGACGAAGCTCATCCAATGGACACGAAGATGATGGACGTTCCCGTAAGATCGATCGGTTGAAGGGAATCGTATTCCATAAGATATAGGATGAGAAAGGAGAGGGGAGAGAGAAAGAAATATTTTTATTTTGAGAAATATCGCCACATGGGCCAAGACTAATTAAAAAACACGCTGAGTAAGCACTAAAACCGTGCCATCTAAATGGAGGGACACAATTAGTCTGTTTTGAAAAGGTGAAGGGTGCAACTTGTCTGATTTGAAAATCTTTTCTTGCAATTAGTTGAATGATGAAAGATATACGTACATTTATTTTCAAAATACGGAGCTATTGGAGATACTCTTAAACATCACGTGCAACTTCAAATAGACTTGATAAGATTGCAAATGGTGAGTTGCCACCGGTACAGTTTATAGCAAATGGCCGTACGTACAACTATGACTATTATATAGCGGATGTCATCTATCCAAAGTGGCAAACCTTCGTGAAGCCGTTGAAAAAGCCAGAAGGTAAGAAAAATCTTGATTTCCACAATGCTCAGGTGGCTGCTAGAAAAGATATGGAGAGAGCGTTTGGGATTTTACAAGCCCAATTTGCTATTGTGAGAGAACCGGCTAGATTTTGGGATCGAAAAATGCTTTGATACATCATGCACGCTTGTGTGATCATGCACAACATGATCATCGAGAATGAGCGTGTCCAAGATTTAGACTACTCACATTATGAGCTCTTGGGACATCCCGTGCGAGTGCGACGAAGGGCTGAAAGGGTAGCCCGTTTTGTTGCCTCCTATCATGCCATTCGGCGTCCCGCAACGCACAATGAACTTCAGAAGGATCTGATTGAAGAGTGGTGGGCATGGCATGGACAAGAAAGAGCATGATTTCTGCATTCGACATTGTATTGTTCATGAACTATTGGTTGTGTTCATTGCATTATTTGTTGTACTGAACGATAAACTATTTGTTTGAGTTGTAATGACTATTTATTATTGATTAATTTTGTTTGTTTGATCATTTTTGCTCCTATTTTTTGAAATGTATATGTGGTTTGTGCGTGTTGAGCGTGCTGTATTTTTGGGCGCTGCTGGAGCGGCACGCGCGCTGCATTATAGCGCGGCCGTTGAAGCCAGCGCTTATCCCCGCGCTAAACCAGCCGAAGCGCGCGACAAACATATTTTTTAAACACGGCGCGAAACGCGGCTGTTGGAGATGCTCTAAGAAAACTGACAGAGGCGGTCAAGTTAAATACGTATAAACCAGACTGTCGCCATCTATTCCATCTCCCACGAGACCTAACCAACCAGCACACGACCAAGATGAACTCCAACGACTGGCGGCCCACCCAAGGGTCCAACCCTAGGGCCGGCGTTGATCCGCCCCCCACCGGAGGACCAGGCGATTGGCGCGCCCAGCTCCTCCCCGACGAGCGCAGCAGGAACGTCGATTGGATGTATGCATCTATCTGTGTAGAGACTCACTCTAATTGATTTTGTTTGATTTGATTTCACCTTCGCTTTTTGGATTTCCCACATACAAAAAGTCAGAAGGGAATCCCGTCAGGTTTCACATCCATCCATCTGAATATCTGATATGCATATAGCTTTGATCTAGCCATATAGGAGTATAATCCATAGCGGCACCAACAGATTACTCCGCTTTGATCTAACAGTTTCTGCGCCTCTTTATAACTCCTTCCTAGTCAAAATCATCCCCCCTGCTTTCAATCCAGCTTCATTACTTCATTAATCTGAAAAAATTAGCACAACAAGAGGTGCACAGAATATCACAGCGATTGTTTGATCACTTAGGCTAAACTATTCTACTAGTTCCACTTTGCATCTCAGGTCAGATGCATCATGATTTATTGCTCACAGCAAGTGAAAAACAATGCATCCCCCCGACACCAAAGTTATTCACTGTTTGCATTATGCATGTAGACTCGAGACTCTGCAGAGGCATCTGCCGGTATCTCATCCAGATGGACTGAACGAACTTCAAAAAATCGCTGTCCGAATCGAACAGAGGATCTGTGATGCAGCAACCAACCAGGTAATTTAACCTATATATCTTCGGTGCAGGGCACACATTAGTGGTTATGGGGTTTTCTTTTAGTCCAACAGGGTTTATACATGGGCTAATAATAGAGCACCAGTTGTTGTATAAGATTTTTCAAATCAAGTTTTAGTACCTTGAGCAGTTTCCCCCTTTTATTTTGTGAAACCTTGGGTGACTTTTTTGCTCCTTAGATGCCAAAGTTTTCCTCACCTATTCTTGGGAATGTATACTGATTTTTCTCATCCTTGGGAACAAACGCAGTTTTTCCGTCCTGCCGGGACTTGAACTAGGGCCATATGTGTGCCAATCGTCCACACTCGAAACTATTTTCAGCACATCCTGGTTATTTTAGCATTTTTAACGCTTACTCTCCCTCCCTCCGGGTTTACTCCCCCCGCCCCCTCCGGTATTTTGGGCCAATGATTGACCATCTATAAGACTAGAAATATATAAAATATATTGTTGAGTTTTGCACTTGAAAGAGGTTTTCTATGATATATTTTGATGTCACATAGTTTATATTTAGTTAGTAAAATCTATAGGTCAAACTTTGACTTAAAATAAGAGGGGGCCTAATAAACCCGAACAGAGGGACTGGTATACATACAAAATCTAAGTTAATAAGCTCAGTGCATGTACCATGAGTGTCTCAAAGTTAGTTACTCTTCCAATTCTTGTTTCTATGTCATGTGGCTATGCATCCGAATTTGTTATAGATGAAATGGAACTATCTTATATTAAACGGTAATACTACCCAACTCCACGGAATGGATGCAATCATTTATCTTGGACCAAAAATGAAATAATAACTTACTCCCTCCTTCCATCTGTCTGAACAGGCTTTATCTTGATTGCACCTACTGCAGTATGGTAAAAAAGTTTCAAATATATTTATTTGGGGCAACCCTAGGAGCAGGCTACAACACTTCTTCATACTGCTTAACTCAGTTATGGTGAATATTTGTTTATTTGATAAAGTTGGGGCACGCCGGCGCTATTGTGATTTAGATTTCTGTTCATATGGTTTATTTGAAGTACTGTGTTTTGCTGCTTAGATGCCATATTTTCAATTCAAATGTTAAAAGCTGAAACACCTTCTCAACCGTGATAAACTGCTAATCAGACAAGAATTGTTGGTTGCAAGCCAATATTAGTAATTTGGTATAGAATTTTACATCATTTTTTTTGTATTACAGTCTGATTATTGTTGGGACATTTCACTGAAAATTCTCTCTATGATGATGCCAACACAACAAGCTCTTGGAAACACTAAAGTGATTCCAAATCAATATAACCTCGGTAAGGTACCATATGCAGTAAAATGAGTGTTCCACACTTTATCATCTTTGCTTTGATGCCAATAATTTTTTTATTGCATCAACTGTAGAGATTATGTGCTTTATTGCATTAATCACCCCCAACAAATTGTGTAAGAATTTTTCATCTAGCTTGTATCATGTGTACGTAGTTATCAAACCCCAGAGCAATGAGGTGGGTGCCTCCGTTCAACCTGTTGGTTTAATAAAATACTATTGCATGGTTTTCTCTTTTGGTATTGTAGAAACAGTGCTCGTAGGAAGGTGACACATGAACAACCCAGTTAGTTATTGAACTGGGGTACGTAGTTCTCTTTCTACTTTAAAGACAATCCGTTTCTTGGCACTTACAGAATATTTTATTGAACCCTGGTACATTGCCAAATTGGGTTGTTTGGCCCTAAATATTACTCCTTCAGTCCCAAAATAACCGTCTTAACTTTGTACTAACTTTAATACAAAGTTGTACTAAGCTTAAGACATTTATTTTAAGACAGAGGGAGTACTTAGTTTTATGTCGGAGTTAATGCTGCAATGCTGCCACCATTAAGTTACAGTAACAATGGACCATCTTCAACTCTTTGCAGAATTATGTTTGTTCTCTCCTTGCTACTACGCAAATGTGATTTGCTTCTCAACTTGTGCCAAAGAAACTAACGGTTAAATGTTAAATCAGTATGTCAACACTAAAACTGTATTTCCGTTGACTCTCATCTTAATGAAAAGATATGCAAATACTTGTTTGCATGCTCTCTAAAACAAATTAGGTTTCCCTCCCTTTAATTACTTTTTGTACATTTATTTTTCTCATTGAAAATGCAGAAGATCTTAATTTTATCTCTTTCAGCACTTTGTGTGGCTGTTACAGTTCCACGGGAAGTATTTGTTCACAAGATGCTTACTTAACACACATATGGTACCTTTTCTGAAACAGCTCCTGCTCTCTCTACACAAGGCAGTAATCAAGCACATACATCAGCAATTCCCTTGATGTCTCGGCAACAGGCCTGGCAACCAAATACTTCTACATTTGTACAAGCTTCTTCACTCACTAGTATCGGACAGAACTTGGCAGGTGTCAACCAAATATCAACCGCGCATAATATGTCTGTCATGCCGCATAGGACAATAAATAATGGCTTGGCGCAAGGCACTTCACAGGATATTTATCCTGCACAAAGGCAAATGGCTGGAAGGCAGCAACAACAAGAGTCTCAGCAATTCACTTATCACCAGCATCAACAGCCTTTTCCGCAGAGTCAGCAGCCCAATATTTATTTACAACAGCACAAACAACAGTTGATGGGACAGAAACCAAATTTACAACAAAATCAGGTAATTGGTCAATGGGATTATGCTGCGGAGATGCATCAACAACAAAGGCTACCAGTTCAGTCATATAATTTTGTGAATGTGCAGCAAACAAAACAGATGTTGAACCACCAGTATATGCCTTTGCATCAGTCACAACAACGGGGCTCTCAGGCAAATATGTCGAGTCTACAGCAGCATCAACAAAATCAAAAACACCAACAACTTCTTGGAACTGCGCCTAATGTTTTAAACATGCAGTGGATGCATATGCCACAAATAAAAGCTCAGCAACCACAGGAACAACAGCATGCTCAGCAGCAACCAATGGGTCTGATGCAACCTCAGTCTCAACACAACCATCTTCAACAGTCGCCACAGCATCTTATGTCTCAGTGTGTGGCTCAGCCTAACCAACTACAAGAGCACTTAGGGATGCAACCACAATCCTCCGTGCAGCAAAAGTTTCAAACTTCAGGAGGCATGCTCTTGCAACAAAATAACATGCATCAGATTCAGGCACAGATGGGCCTTCAAGAAATTTCCTCTAGTAGTGAGTTTTCTAATATACTTTCTTTGTAGGATCCGTCTTATGCTCTTTGTTCTCGTCTTGTTTTTCTCCATGTTCTTATATCTATCTTCCTGTTGTGTCCTTACATTCCTTGTGCAATTTAAACCAGCTTATCGATCTGGCGTCTCATTATTTCGGTCTTACTTAGGGGGAAACGTGTCCATCAGGACCCCCACACCCTTACAGTTACGTTGGACCATAGTACAACTTGAATTCTTGGATCCCAACTCTTCTTGAACACTTGGGGCACTAGATCCCGGTGCATTGTATCTTCGTTGTATCATATGCAGTTAATATGTGTTTTGATATAACTCTTCCATGGCTAATATCATAATGTTATAAGTAATGGATCTGCCATTTTATATATTCTATGGGATAAAAGTAATAATTATCTTGGGTTATCTTATAGCTCTCTTTTCCTCACTATCTAGTCTTTTTTTCGAGAAAACGCAAAGAGCCTTGCGTTTCTTTGTATTGAAAAGAAGGGGAGTTACAACCTCCTAAGAGGCGATTACAGCAAGGTTATAAGGGGTTTAGTGGACATCCCAGGATGGGGGCAAGACTACCCTAAGCCCTTTGTCCCTGGCTCTAGCCCAACACCTCATCTCATCTTTGATCCTATCCGAGAGCTCGGCGAGCGACGGAGTAATATGATCGAATACACACGCATTCCTATGTTTTCGGATCATCCAGGGCACCAGTAGCGTGGCGAACCGTAGCGCCTTGCGGAGTGATGTGGTGTGGCATCCCTCGCCCTCATCCACCAGTCCTGGATGGAGGCATCATGCTCCGGCGTAGGGGCCGGTAGGCGCAGCCAGGAAAGGGCTTCGTGCCAGGCCTGCCGCGCGAAGGGGCAGGTGAGTAGCAGGTGTCGGATGGTCTCCGGCTCTTTGCCGCATAGCAGGCAGCGAGTGTGATGGGGGAGGCCTCGGCGAGCGAGTCTGTCCGCGGTCCAGCATCGGTCCAGGTTTGCAAGCCAGTGAAAGAACTTGACCTTCGGCGGGGCCCATCCCTTCCAGATGAGCTGCCAAGAATGGCATGTCAAAGATCCGTGGAAGGTTGCCCGATAGCAGGACCTCGCCGAGTAGACACCGTTGGCCGTCCATTTCCAGACGAGCTTGTTCGGCTCAGCGGACAGAATAGTGTGCGCCACAAGCTGCCATGTCGTGAGGTATTGGCCGATCTCTTGCAGCCCCACTATGCCGCGAATGTCTCGTGCCCAGGCATTGCCGGCGATGCCTTCCGCCACCGTCCGCGCTCTTCTCCTGTTCTTGGGAATGCAAAGGTAAAGCAGGGGTGCTAGCTCGCGAATAGACTGCCCGTGCAGCCATCGGTCTTCCCAGAACAGCGTCGTGTGACCATCGCCTACCACCATGAAGGTGGAGGCGTAGAAAAGGCCGAGCTCCTTGTGGGAGAACTGCAGGTCAAGGCCTTGCCAAGCTCGGTCGGCGTCCGTCCTCGATAGCCAGAGCCACCGCAGTTTGAGCGCGAGCCCCGTGCGCTCTAGATCTCGGATGCCCAGCCCGCCATATGCGAGCGGCCGGCTGACCGCGCGCCAGTTCACGTGGCAGTGTCCTGCGAGCGCAGCCGCGCGACCAGCCCAGAGGAAGCCACGCTGGATCTTCTCTAGTTTCTTCAGAGTCTTCTTCGGGGGTGCTAAGGCAAGCATCTGGTGGGTTGGAATCGCGCTGAGGACCGACTTAACCAGTGCCAGCCGCCCGGCCTTGTTCATGAGCCATGCTTTCCATGTCGGGAGGCAGCCAGCCACAGCGCCGACCAGCGGCTGCATCTGCGCCGCAGAGGGTCGACGGGTGGTGAGCGGGATGCCCAGGTAGGTGATGGGCAGGTCCGTCGGCTGGTAGCCCAGCGCATCCAGCAAGGCGGCGCTATCCTCGTCGCCATGTAGGGTCGTGGCCGAGCTCTTGCCGTAGTTGACCTGCAGGCCCGATGCGGTCTCGAAGATGCCCAGAATGCTCTTTACAGCGAGCACATCATCCATCTCAGCATGGCAAAACAACATCACGTCGTCGGCATATAGAGAAATGGCCGGGACGTTGCGGCGGGGGTGCAGGCATCGAAGGATGCCGGTCTGGAGCGCCCGGTGCATGAGGCGGGCAAGCACGTCGACTGCCAGGACAAATAACTGTGGCGATGTGGAGTCCCCTTGGCGCAGCCCGCGGCTGTGCCAGATCGGGGGGCCAGGCACTCCATTGAGTATGACTCGTGTGCTGGCCGTAGATAAGAGAATGGCCAGCCATTCCCTGAACCTGTCCCCGAACCCATATTGGCGTAGAACCTCGAAGAGGAACGGCCAGGATATGGAGTCGAAAGCTCGCGTGAGGTCGAGCTTGAGCATAATGCACGGCGCGCCCAGGTGATGGAGCATCCGGAGCGACTGCCCGACGAGCATGAAGTTGTCGTGGAGCGAGCGTCCGGCGATGAAGGTATTCTGGTTGCGGCTGACCAGGCTATCCAGCTTAGGGACGATGCGCAACGACAGAACCTTCGCTAATATCTTGGCCACAATGTGAATCAGGCAAATCGGCCGGTAGTCGCCCAGCTTGTGGGCATCCGTGCGCTTCGACAGCAGGGTGAGCAGGGCTTGGTTGAGCTTACCAAACCCTCTCCCACGCAGCATGTATAGCTGCTCAAAGACATCCAGGATGTCTTGCCTGATTATGCCCCAGCAGGCACGTAGGAATTCGGCGGTGAACCCGTCTGGCCCTGGTGCCTTGTGCGCCGGCATGCGTCGCACCGCAACCCAGATCTCCTCAGGTGTGAATGGCGCCTCCAGGCTGCCAAGGTCACCGGGCGCGATGAGCTGCTCGAGGTCAAGCGTGTGCGCCCGGTCCACGGTACTGCCCAGCAGCACGTCGAAGTGCGCGAATGCCGCGTGGGCCATCTCCTCGTGATCGCAGAGCACATGCCCATCGACTAAGAGGCTGTGCACGCGATTCTTCTGACGCCGGAACGTGCACTGTCTGTGGAAGAAGCTCGTATTTGCATCGCCCTCTGCGAGGAAGGAGATGCGGGCGCGCTGCCACGCGATGGTGTGCTCAAGGGAGGCCAACCCAAGGTAGGCCATTCTTCCGACGGAGTGAGCGGGCGGCTCTCCATCGCGTGGTCGAAGCGGGCGATCAGCTCGTGAGCAATGGCCAGCTTGTCCCGGACATTGCCCGTGGACCTGGCACTCCAGCTCGATCTAGTCTTCCCCGACGGTATTTGGATTTCTGCGTAGGTGTCATATTTTAGATACAACAGACATCATTGCAGTGGGTTTGCCCTAAGTACGACTCAAACAATTTATGTTACATGAACTAGTTTTTTTTTTTAGATTCACTATTGCAATTATATGCTTTTTGCCTGAAATTATAAAGTTAGTCCTAAAGCTTCAAAACTGCATTTCACTCTTATTTTCCCTGAACTATAGAGTGGATATAAGGACAGGTTGAAGATGGAATTATATATATTCCGATGTTTAGTGATCACCATGTTGACTAAACTGACCCTACTCGTCTTCTCTGACTTTTGTTCACCACATTGGGCTTTCTAATTTGTTGGAAATTTTCTGGAATGATGCTACTACACCCTCCGTCCTAAATTATTTGATGCATATTTGTCTAGATATGGATGTATCTACACAGCTTGTATTTACATCCATATCTAGACAAATACGCATCAGCTAATTCGGGACAGAAGGAGTATATATGAGATAATCATGATGACTAGGCTGACAATATCGATCTTATGTGATTGTTTGATTTGATCCACAAGTTTGCTAGTTCCCCCTGCATTTCATCATACAATGTATTGGTAGCTTGTTAGTTTTTTGGCTTTTTCATTGCATCCTGATACTCTTTGACAACCTTGCTTTGTATGCAGCATCTGCGGACTCTACTGCTCAAACAGGCCGTGAAGGTGCAGATGATTATTGGCAAGAGGAGATATATCAAATGGTAAGACATGATACTGATGTCATCCTTTTTGGCCCTCCCATCCTAAAGTTGATTTTAGTACTTCCTAAAATTCATATACAGTGCCCCCTAGAACAACAAGGTTGAGATTGCCCTGATCTAGGTTGTTAGAAGAAACAAGATTTCCCTTTTACTTTTGCACTTCATGTTGCCTATCTCTTTTTCTTTTTGGTCTGTGTTCCAACAAATTTCTTTTCTTTAATTGAAACGGTAATTTCAAACAACAAGTGTGTAGAACTGTAGATACACTACATTCTGGCAGTCTTCTTACAAGATATTTATATATGTACATGGAAATCTGTATGAATGCGGATTATGGAGCAAACAACCATACAGAGTACCTAGATGTAGTAAAGCCTCAAGGAAGTTGGGCAATCTTTATTAAAGATATTTTATTTAATCGATCTCATAGTTTCTAAAAGCTACTTGAAATATCTCACCAATGCCATATCTCGCCAATGCCATATTTGCTGACTTAATGACAAACCATGATCTGTTAGCTGTTCTGTTGTTCGTCTCTACTCCCTCCGTCCCAAAATAACTGTCTTAAGCTTAATACAATTTTGTATTAGAGCTAGTACAAAGTCAAGACAGTTATTTTGGGACGGAGGGAGTATATAGCTAGCTTCTGCGCCAAATTTATGTGTATGTGTTCTTTCTTCTCGACAGGTTAAGGTCCTTAAGGACCAATACTTTGCAGAAATCGGTGAATTGTACAATAAGATATCTTTGAAGATACAGTATGTTGACAATATTATACCATCCCAAATGCCATCTGAGAAGTACGATAGGATCAAGAGCTTTAAAATAATATTGAACCGTATATTGCAAATGCTGCAAATTAGCAAGAGTGCTATCCAACCCTCCATGAGGGACAGAGTTCCCCAATACGAGAAACAGATTATCGCCATCTTGAATTCACAAAGGAAGACACTGCATCCACAAATACAGCGTTAGTTTGAGCCACCTGCAGGTCAAGCTCCTAATTCTAGCATTTCGCAGCAGCAACAGCCTTCCAAAAAATTGTTGCAGCAACATGGCAGCCAACATGCTATGTTTGTAATTGTTGGCTACCTTACATTTCCATTGGCATTTGGTTCATGTTTGCGCAGATAAATAAATCATGCATCCACTCTTGGAGGAGACCCAGTAAACAAGGAGCTCAGACACAGAGCTCCATGTATGCAATGATGATGCTGATTTCTTCTTGTTGGAAGGAATGTGCGAGAGTCCAATTGTGGCGTTGAGGTTGCTTGTTTCTGCTGGCTACCCTAAATGCTCCCGGCGGGATATCATTGTGTCTTGGTTCTTTAGGTGTACAAATTGAAAAAACTGTGCTGCAATTAATGATCCGGCATCAGGAACTCGGATGACGTCTCTAGCAAAGCAGGGTCCTTTTTCGTAAAAAAAAAAACTTTTTCGTAAGCAAAGCAGGGTCAAAGCATGGCATATTGTTGTGTGGTCTTGCTGAGTCCATGTAAGTGTGAGAAATTGCAAGGACATGGGACGCAAAGTCACAAGACTGGTTTGAGGAAGTTTCAGTTGGAACTCAATAATTGTTGCTGGGAAAAGTTGTGTACGTACGTGCTTGATCAGTTTCTTATATTTTTGTGCTTGCGTAGCTGAATGTGCAGTTGCGATCCCCTGGTGCTTATAATACCTTCATTTAACAATGGTTGATATACATCAAGTGCTTCTATAAATACAACACACTTACTTTCTCCGTCATAGTTTAGAAGACATCGTTAAATTGACGTGTAATTTCATAATAGACATGGTTTAAGGCGCATTGCATTTACTCCTACCAGCTAATTAGTACTTTGTTGTAATACTTCTTAGTATGAATGCTATTTTTCAACTCATCTCACAGCCAACAATAACCACCTAGATGGTTCCAGACAATTTCCATGCACGCCTTCTAAACCGTGACAGAGGAAGTACCATTTTTCAGGACCCCAATATTAGGGTACATGTAGTTCATACCCTGAAAAAAAGCATAGGCAAAGTTCAAGTCTTATCTGACATCGAGTACTACATAATTGCACCTAACAGGGGTTAAATTGCACACACTAAATTTTGTCCAAATATACTCATGCGGATCTAGTTTCGAAGAACACGTCTCGCGGGTTTCAACGGTGAGAGCTGACCTTAATTGACTCAAAAGTTATGATTTAAAAAAATATGAAAACCCGAATAAAATGTGTTCACATCTGTTCACATGAGTGAAAATTGCACATCCACAAGTAGGAAAAAAGTTGCACACTGTCATGTAGTTGCATATTGACTCCTACGACAGTTGCATCAAACGGGGATTAAGTTATACAAAAATACAATATGTGCAAACACACCCATGCGAGATCTTATTTCGAAGAGCACGTCGCAAAAATTTCAAGAGTGAAAATGAATCTTAATTCCTCCTTGTGGTTTAAAAGTTATGACTTTAAAAAGAAATTGAAATCCATATCAAACTTGTAAACATATGTTTTGCACATATTTTCTGTTTATATGTTACTTTTTCTCTCTAACATGAATTATGATTTTCCTTATACTATGATTAAGGAGACAGATGATTTTCTTTTATGGATTAGAGACCAAAAATTTCCTATTTGGGCTGGCCGCTCCGGAGGGTTACAGAGCAGCCGACTGCTCCTTAGACGCGTCCTAATATTATTACGTTACTCAATTGACAAATATTTTACTCCCCCTGTCCCAAAATACTTGTTGTTGTAGAGAACTATATTAGTTTTCTCCAACAAAAAGTATTGTGGTATAGAGGGAGTATATATTTTTCTGAACTGTCAGGATTTCCATATTCATTTAAAAAAATTGCTCAGTTAATTAGAAAAAACCGGACGAAAACCAGATTACGAAGTTATATATGAAAACCGGACAAAACCATCATAACAATTGAAAACCAGATTACAAAGTTATATATGAAAACCGGACGAAACCATCATAATATAACAACTGAGCGACCCACACAGATTTAGCATTACAACACCTTAATTTCTCTCACAAAATACAATACCTTTACCTTAGAAATGTGAAAATTATACAACCTTATTCCTTGACGTGTCGTCCCTTCAATCACCATGGATGTAATTAGATTGGTAAGAAGTACTCCTACCTTAGATAGATTCACCGTCAGACATCCGCCAAATCCACCAGGAGAGGAGTGTTATCCCCTTTCTCCACGGTGAAGGTCTTGAGCATCTCCTTCCCCGTCGCCGTCGTCGTAACCTCCACGACGTATCTGCCATGGAAGCCCCTGAACTTGAAGTTCCCATCGTTGTCGACGTTCCCGCGCGCGTCCGTCTTCCACTCCTTGTGGAGATTCATGAGCATCTGGCCTGCCTCGTTCACGGTGCCGTCGGCGTCGACAAGCCAGGCGTCCTTGCGCCACATTTTGCCCTGCATGATGCCCCAGAACACGATGCCCTCCACCGCCGGGTGCGCGTACGCCTCCCGGAGCACCACCTCCAGGTCCTGGGCGCGGAGGCCAACGTCGGCCTCGCACACGTCCAGCTCGGTGAACCAGACGGGCACGCCCGTGGCGGCGAGCCTGTCTAGGGCGCCGCAGATGACCTCCCCGACGGGGTTGCTGATGTGGCCCTGCAGCCCGATGCCGCGCACCACCGCGCCGCAGCTCTGCAGCCATGCGACCTGGTCGGCGTACTTCTCCGGCGTCGCGTTGGGGTCGTTGCCGCACTCCACGTTGTAGTCGTTGACGAAGAGCGCGGCCTCCGGGTCCAGCCGCGCCACCTCCTTGAACATGTACGCCGGGACGTCCTCGTCGCCGAGGCGGTCCCGGAAGAAGCGGCCGTGCAGCATCTCGTTGTTGACGTCGTAGTGCGGGAATCTGCCGGCGTAGCGGGACACCAGGCCCTGGATGCGGCTTTGGACGGCGGACCTGAGCTGGTCGCGGTCGAGGTTCTTGACCCACTTCTGCACAACGCCGTCCGTGGACCAGAAGACGCAGTGGCCGCGGGCGCGCTTGCCCAGGCGGTCGCAGAAGTCGAGGAGCGCGTCGGCGTCGGCGTAGTTGAGCTGCCCTTGCTGCGCCTCCGTGTGGTACCACTTGAGCTCGTTCTCGAAGACGGCCCAGTCGAAGTGGTTGGTGAAGAAGTCGACGAAGGCTGGGTTCTGGATGACCGTCGTGTTGATGCATGTCCCGAAAGGGAAACTGTTGTCCAACTGCACGACGCGCACGCGCGCCGCTCCCGTCGCCGCGCCCAGCTTGAGAACCACGTCCCTCTTGCGCGCCTGCATTCATCAAGTATGCATTACGTGCCGCATCAAGTGTGCATGCAGCCATGCAGCCATGCAGGTGGCAGATGAAGACATGGTTACGTGGATTGCATGCTCACCTTGTCAGTCTTGTCCTTGAGTTGCGTGAAGCGCGCCTTGCGGTCCGCGTGGAAGACACGAAGATCCATGACCTTGACGTCGACGCCGGCGGGGGCGCCCTGGACGTAAACCGCGGTGCTGCGCGGCTCCGTGCTGAGTCGGAAGGCGCCCATGATCTCTGTCCACCCGTCTGACCCAGCGCACACCGCGCCGCACTCCACCAGGCTCTCGTCGCCATTGCCGTCGTCGTCCGACACACCGAGGTTGACGCGCACCGTGGCCCCCCGCGCTGCGCGTGCGCCGAGGCTGATCCACCCGGCCACGCGGTACGTGACCCGAGGCTTGAGGGCGGCCGTGGTGATCGCTTGGCACAGGCCGTCCTTCTCGTCGGCGCGGCCCGACACGAGGATGTACCGGCCGCTGGGCTTGTTGCCACCTACGGCCACAGTGATGGGGAGCATGGCCGTCTCCTCCTCATTGTGAACGGACAGCGTCGTCGTGCTCGAGCCGAACGGTGCGCAGCCGGCGAGGCCGCCGTCCATGTGCACGTCCTGAAACAAGCAGCATACAAGTTCGCCATGCAAATGAGCTATAGCTGGACCCATGACTTACACTGTACTCGATCAACCGTAAGCTGCACTTGTACGTAGATACCTGGGCGTTTGCCATCTTACGGGAGTGGGAGTGAGCAGAGCGACACAAGCACAGCTAGCTCTCTCTCTCTGTGTTGTGGTGTGCACTGCAGTGTGGTTTGGGTGAGGTGACGGGTCGCAGAGGCTGGTGTATTTGAAGGAAGATTTGGCGGCGGCCGTCAATGTCAGTCGAGATAGATATTGTTTACTAGTCGTTACTCTCTATATATATCACAATACAAGGAGTAACCGTGAAGGCTAATAACGAACGAGGCACAAAACGGAAGCAACGTACTCTGTCTGCAAGCCGCTCTTGATTGGCAGAGTATTCACTTGCATGTTGCTGGGCTTGTCCTCGACGGCCAAAAGAAAGGCGTGCATGTCAGCCAACTTGCAGCCGCCTCACTTTGCATGTTGGTGGTGAGATAATGTAACCATTCCGTTTAATTAAGCGTAGAGCGTTGCAATGCATGGCTTGAAGATACAAAAAGGGGCCAAAAGTGTTGTGATTACCCCCGGCCGGGCCACTCACAGTCACAGACCCAGTATATATCCAGTGGTCACTTATCTATCATGACACCCTAAAAAAAACGTAACTATCATGAATGCTTTGGAGTCAAAAGAGCCGAGGCCTCATTCTTGCACGCAGCTTGCCTCAGCCGTTTTTTCTAGCTTTACGCTGTTGGCTTGCGGCTTCGTTCCGTTTCGTCCGCGCGCGTGAAACAAACCCACCATGCACGCTTGTAATTGGACGACGGCTGCAAGTTGTACTTGTAGAGAGAGAGATAGATACCACGGAAGAGGCAGGTTCTTTTTCCCCCTTATTACAGTGTAGTTGGTGAGGGGTAATTAGAGTCGGGAAATGAGGATTAAAGAGGTACGTGACTTCAAGTCTATTGTTAGGTTAGGGGATTAGAAATTTATAAAGGAATACATGTGAGACTCCAACTCTCATCGTTTTATTAACAGGAGAAGAGGCGAGAGTTGGAAGGGAATTGTTTTAGTGACTCCGTCAGCGCCGTCCTCTCCCTCCCCCCCAACCCCCTTGCCGCCGCCGGCAGGGACGGACCCACGTTCATGGGAGTGGGGGCCTAGGACCCCACTCAAAATCTGGAACTCCGGTTATATTTCTTTGAAATTTCAGAATTTTTTGTCAAAACTATGTAAATTCGTATAAAGTGTGCCCCTACTCCTATTGCTTGCCCCCACTTAAATTAGTTTCTAGGTCCGCCCCTGGCCGCCGGAGGATGCGGCCAGGCTAACCCCGCGCCGCGGACGGCGGGGGCGGGGCGCTTGATGCGCTGCGGCTTCATTCCCTCAGTGGTGGGAGGCTCTCGCCCTCTGGCTGGCGGCCCAGCCGCGGCGAATCCCGGGTGCGGCGGTGCTGGATCTTGTGGGCGGCGGCGTGGCGGTCCTCCTAGACCTGCTCCTGGGAGGCGGCATGACCCCTTCTGCAACGCAGCCGGCGGCGGCTTACATCGGCGGGATCTCGCGATGGGGAGGGTCTCGCCCCCTTGTGGTTCGCAGCTTCCTACGGGTGGCGGCCGCGGTGGCGCAGCCGGTAGTGTGCGGGGCTGCGGTCCGGCGGCTCCTGCTCGGCGTGTGTACCGGTTCTTTTATGAAGAAGGATATTGATCACAAGTGGAATTTATTGGAGAGAATCAAACGCAACTCTGAAGATTGGGAGCTGGAGGAAGGTAAGGAGTCAGGTATGAATTTCCAGTTTGACTGCGTTAAATCTTTTGTTGAGACAAACACTTCTAGAGATTTTAGCGCTAAGTATGGACTTGACTCTGAGATAGTAGCTTCTCTATGTGAATCTTTTGCTGCTCATGTTGATCTTCCCAAAGAAAAGTGGTTTAAATATCATCCTCCTGTAGAAAGCAACATAGCCAAAACCAATCTAGTTGAGGAGAAAGTCATTGCTTTTAGTGATCCTGTTGTTCCTTGTGCTTACACTGAGAAACCACCATACCCTGCTATGATAAAGGATTATTCTAAAGCTCCAACTGTGATACGTAGGGGTTACATTAGACCACTTGCAGCCCCTGAGGAGATTAGAGTTGAACCTAGTGTTGCTATTATCAAAGATCTCTTAGCCGAAGACATATATGGGCATGTTATCAAATTCTGTGAGGACTCCGCTAGAATTGCTAAACCTCACGCGAAAGACAAACACAGACCTGTAGTTGTCCTGCCCGTTGTTTCTGTCAAGATAGGAGATCATTGTTACCATGGTTTCCTCGTCCTTGGTACCTGTAGTTGTCCTGCCCGTTGTTTCTGTGTGGTAAGATGAAATATCCTACTGATTTCCTCGTCGTTGGTACTACACAAGATAGCTTTTGTCCCATCATATTCGGTAGACCCTTTCTCAACACTGTCAATGCTCACATTGATTGCATTAGGCAGACCGCCACTGTTAGTTTCGAGGGTGTGTCTCATGAATTTAACCTCTCCAAGTTTGGAAGACAACCCCATGAAAGAGAGTCGTCTGGTAGGGATGAAATCATTGCTCTTGCCTCTATTGTCGTACCTCCTACGGATCCTTTAGAGCAATATCTTCTTGAGCATGAAAATGATATGCATATGGAGGAGAGAGATGAGATAGATAAAATTGTCTTAGAACAATACCCTATTCTCAAGAATAATCTGCCTGTTGAAATGCTTGGGGATCCTCCCCCACCAAAGGGTGATCCTGTGTTCGAGCTTAAACAGTTGCCTCATACTCTTAAGTATGCCTATCTTGATGACAAGGAGATATATCATGTCATTATTAGTGCTCTCCTCTCGAATCACGAAGATAAGAAGTTGTTAAAAACTCTGAGGAAGCACCGCGCTGCTATTGGATATACTCTTGATGATCTTAAGGGTATTAGTCCTACTCTATGTCAGCACAAGATTAAACCGATCCTGACTTTAAACCAGTTGCTGATCATAAAAGGAGATTAAACCCTAAGATGAAAGAGGTCGTTAGAAAAGAAATATTAAAGCTTGTGGAGGCAGGAATCATTTATCCTGTTGCTCATAGTGATTGGGTAAGTCCAGTACATTGCGTACCTAAGAAGGGAGGTATCACCGTCGTTCCTAATGATAAAGATGAACTAATCCCACAAAGGATTATTACCGGCTATAGGATGGTGATAGACTTCCGGAAACTGAACAAGGCAACCAGGAAAGATCATTATCATTTGCCGTTCATCGACCAAATGCTAGAAAGGCTATCAAAGCACACACACTTCTGCTTTCTAGACGGTTATTCAGGTTTCTCGCAGATACCTGTTGCACAATCTGATCAAGAGAAAACCACTTTCACCTGCCCTTTCGGTACCTTTTCCTATAGACGTATGCCTTTTGGCTTATGTAATGCACCAGCCACCTTCCAAAGATGTATGATGGCTATATTCTCTGACTTTTGTGAAAAGATCGTCGAGGTTTTCATGGATCACTTCTCCGTTTACGGGTCTTCCTTTGATGATTGCCTCAGCAACCTTGATCGAGTCTTACAGAGATGCGAAGAAACTAACCTCGTTTTGAATTGGGAGAAGTGCCACTTTATGGTTAATGAAGGTATCGTCTTAGGACACAAAATTTCTGAAAGAGGCATTGAAGTTGATAAGGCTAAGGTTGATGCAATTGAGAAAATGCCTTGCCCCACAGATATCAGAGGTATACGAAGTTTCCTAGGTCATGCTAGTTTCTATAGAAGGTTCATTAAAGACTTCTCTAAGATTTCTAGGCCTCTTACCAACCTCTTGCAGAAGGATGTTCCTTTTGTTTTTGATGAGGATTGTGAGGAAGCCTTCGAAATACTTAAGAAGGCTTTGATAACCTGACCTATTTTTCAACCACCTGACTAGAACTTGCCCTTTGAAATCATGTGCGACGCTAGTGATTATGCTGTTGGTGCTGTTCTAGGACAAAGAGTTGACAAGAAGTTGAATGTCATTCACTACGCTAGTAAAAACTCTAGACAATGCCCAAAGAAACTATGCCACTACGGAGAAGGAATTTTTAGCAGTCGTGTTTGCATGTGAAAAATTCAGATCTTATATAGTTGACTCCAAAGTCACTATTCACTCTGATCATGCTGCTATTAAGTACCTTATGGAGAAGAAGGACGCTAAGCCTAGGCTGATCAGATGGGTTCTCGTGCTACAGGAATTTGATTTGCACGTCGTTGACCGAAAGGGTGCTGATAACCCTGTAGCAGATAACTTGTCTAGGCTAGAGAATGTCCTTGATGACCCACTACCTATTGATGACATCTTTCCTGATGAGCAATTAAATGTCATCGCACTTCACATAGTGCACCGTGGTATGCCGATTATGCATACTATATCGTAGCCAAATACATACCACCCAGTTTCACCTATGAGCAAAAGAAGAAATTCTTCTTTGATTTGAGACACTACTTTTGGGATGATCCTCTCCTTTATAAGGAAGGAGTAGATAGTGTTATTAGACGTTGTGTGCTTGAACATGAACAAGGACAGATCCTGCAGAAGTGTCACTCCGAAGCCTACGGAGGACACCATGCTGGAGATAGAACTGCCCACAAGGTATTGCAATCCGGTTTCTATTGGCCCACTCTCTTCAAGGATGCCCGTAAGTTTGTCTTGTCTTGTGACGAATGCCAAAGAATAGGGAACATCAGTAAGCGTCAGGAAATGCCTATGAACCATTCACTTGTCATTGAACCATTTGATGTCTGGGGCTTTGATTATATGGGACCATTCCCGAGTTCCAATGGGTACACTCACATCTTAGTTGCTGTGGATTACGTTACTAAGTGGGTAGAAGCTATCCCCACTAAAAATGCTGATCACCACACCTTTATTAAGATGCTTAAAGAAGTCATATTCCCAAGATTTGGAGTCCCTAGATACTTGATGCCTGATGGCGCTTCACACTTCATTCATGGTGTTTTCCACAAGATGCTAGCTAAGTATGATGTCAACCATAGAGTTGCATCTCCTTATCATCCTCAGTCTAGTGGTCAAGTGGAGTTGAGTAATAGGGAGATCAAGTTGATCCTACAAAAGACCGTCAATAGATCTCGAAAGAACTGGTCTAGCAAACTTTACGATGCACTATGGGCTTATAGGACTGCTTATAAGAATCCCATGGGCATGTCACCGTATAAAATGGTTTACGGTAAGGCCTGTCATTTAGCTCTTGAGCTGGAACACAAAGCTTATTGGGCAATCAAAGAGCTCAACTTTGATTTCAAACTTGTCGGTGAGAAGCGGTTGTTTGATATCAGCTCGTTAGATGAATGGAGAGCCCAGGCATATGAGAATGCCAGGTTGTTCAAGGAAAAGGTTAAGAGATGGCACGACAAACGAATACAGAAGCGAGAGTTCAATGTAGGTGATTATGTCCTGCTATACAATTCTCGTTTGAGATTCTTTGCACGCAAGCTTCTCTCTAAATGGGAAGGTCCCTATGTTATCGAGGAAGTATATCGTTCCGGTGCCATCAAAATCAATAACACGGAATGAAATTTTCCTAGAGTGGTAAATGGGCAAATAATCAAGCGTTACATCTCTGGTACTCCCATAAATGTTGAGACCAATATCATCAATGTCATAACTCCAGAGGAGTACATAAGGGATGTTTATCAGCCTGTTTCAGACCCTGAAAATGAAGATGTATCTGTTTCGGTAAGAAATTGGACTCCGATGCTTTTCCACTAGGAAATTTCTTCCGTTTTGGAATTTTTGGAAAATTAGAAAAATAAAAAGCAGTCCGGAGAGCGAACGAGGCGGCCACAAGCCCTGCCACCGCCCCCTACCCCTCTGGTGGCGGAGGGCAAGCTTTTGGGCACCTCGTGTGCCTCCCGGATTCCTTTTTCTTGCGGACGACTCCTTCTGGCCTAGAAAAAATTAATATATAGTCGCCCGAAGGTTTTGATCTCCGTATCGCGCAGTTTTCCTCTGTTTTCGTTTCGAGCTTGTTTCTGCCGCAGATCTAGGTCAAGATGTCTTCCCAGGATTCAGAGGGGGAGAGCTATGTGGCTGACTACCTTGCTAATCCCAAGGTCTATGGGGACTTGGAACCATATGGCTGGCCCACTGATGAGAAGAGGACTATGAGCCCAAAGGGAAGGAGCAAACGAGTTCCGATGAAGAGGAGGCTCCTCTACCTCAACCCGCAAACACCCATGTGGAGTTCAAGAAGTCAAGCCTCCCTGACCATAGGAAGAAGCCTAAGCCCTTGTTTATCCCTTCTCGTTTCTTGCAGGAGAGTAAGCAGGAACTTTGCCATAGAGTGTTGAAACTTGAGGAAGAAAATGACGATCTAAGGGAGCAGAACTTTTTGCTCAAGTGGAAATTAGACAAGCTCAAGACTGCTTCCACAACTCCACCACCATCACCACCGAAGGAAGGCAACTAAGCATTGGTATGGGCAATCCCCTTGGCTTCTGCCAAGCTTGGGGGAGTTGCCATGGTATCGTATCACCTTTATATCTTTTGTTTTTACCTTTGTCTTAGTTCTTTCCTTTTCAGTTTTTATTTCTTCTTTTAGAGGAATAAGTCTTTAGTTTTTAGTTTGAGTCTTTTGCTTTTGTCTCTCCCCCGATGTATTCGAGCCTACGAGCTATATAATAAAGAGTGTATTAGTTAAGGGCTTTGCTTTGTGCCATGATCAAAAAGTATGAAAAGAATGATAGCATGAAAGATCATGAGACGATCTTATGGAAAGTGATAACTTCACTTATGACACGTATGATGATTGAAACTTGTTGAGAATAAATCAACACGGACCTCAGTCATTGTTGCAATTAATAAGAAGTAATAAGGAAAGAGAGGTTCACATATAAATATATCATCTTAGACACTTTTTGCAATTGTGAGCACTCACCAAACTATTACATGCCTAGGAGTAGATGTTGGACAAGGAAGACAACATAATGAATTGTGTTTGCTTGGTTCCAAATAATGTTATATGATTAGAGATCCCTTAGCATGTGACGATTGCTTCCACCTCATATTAGCCAAAACTCCCGCACCAAGTAGAGATACTACTTGTGCATCCATAAACCTCCAACCAGTTTTGCCATGAGAGTCCACCATACCTACCTATGGATGGAATAAGATCCTTCAAGTAAGTTGTCATCGGTGCAAAGCAATAAAAATTTCTCTCTAATATGTATGATCTATTAGTGTGTGGAAAATAAACTTTGTACGAACCTGTGATGAGGAAGACATAAAAGCGACATACTGCATAATAAAGTTCTTTATCACAGGAGGCAATATAAAGTGATGTTCCTCCGCACTAAGAGGACACACATTCAAACCTCAAAAGCGCATGACAACCTCTGCTTCCCTCTGCGAAGGGCCTATCTTGTACCTTTACTTTTTACCCTTGTAAGAGTCATGGTGATCTTCACCAATTCCCCTTTTGCCTTTGTCTTGGCTACCGTCACATGTTTGGGAAAGATCTATATTCATATATCAACTTGGAGTTGAGTACTTATGCTTTATTGTTGTTGACTTTACCCTTGAGGTAAATGGTTGGGAGGCAAAACTATAAGCCCCTATCTTCCTCTGTGTCCAGCTGAAACTTTGACACCATGAGTACCACGTGAGTTGTAACAATTGTGGAAAACAAAAGAGATGATTGAGTATGTGGGTTTGCCTTACAAGCTCTTATTTGACTCTTTCTGATGTTGTGATAAATTGCAATTGCTTCAATGACCATGGTTTAGTGTTGGTTACTTCTCGGTAAGGTTTTTGCTTCATGCTTTGCTTTGTGAAGGAATTGTTACTTTCCCATAAGAATATTTATGATGTATTGTTGTTCTATGTGTGATGATGATGCCCTCATGTCCGTATTATGTTTTATAGACACCTTCGTCCCTCAACATGTGGACATGTTTATGGAACTTGGTTTTCGCTTGAGGACAAGCGAGGTCTAAGCTTGGGGGAGTTGATACGTCCATTTTGCATCATGCTTTCATGTTGATATTTATTGCTTTTTGGGCTGTTATATTACTTGTGGTACAATATTTATGCCTTTTCTCTCTTATTTTGCAAGGTTTATCTGAAAAGGGAGAATTCAGGCAGCTGGAATTCTGGACTGGAAAAGGAGCAAATCCTAGTCCACTATTCTGCACATCTCCAAATACCGTGAAAAGTTACGTGGATTTTTTTGGGATTATATAAAAAATACTAGGCGAAAGAACTACCGGAGGGGGGCTGCCAGGGCGCTACAAGCCCTGACACTGCCACCCCCTGGTGGCGGAGTGGGGGCTTGTGGGCTCCCTGACGGCCCACTAGCCCCCCTCTTTCTCTATATGAAGGGTCCTGGTCCAGAAAAAATAAGAAGGGAGCTTTTTTGTGGTTTCGCCGTCGCCACGAGGCGGAACTTGATCAGATCCAATCTAGAGCTCCGGTAGGACGATCCTGCCGGGGAAACTTCCCTCCCGGAGGGGGAAATTGTCGCCATCGTCATCACCAACACTCCTCTCGTCGGAGGGGAGGCATCTTCATCAACATCTTCATCAGCACCATCTCCTCTCCAATCTCTAGTTCATCTCTTGTAACCAATCTTCGTCTCGCAACGCCGATTGGTACTTGTAAGGTTGCTAGTAGTGTTGATTACTCTTTGTAGTTGATGCTAGTTGGATTACTTGGTGGAAGAGTTTATGTTCAGATCCTTGATGCTATTCATTACACCTCTGATCATGATTATGATTATGTTTTGTGAGTAGTTACTTTTGTTCCTGAGGACATGGGATAAGTCATGTTAATAATAGTCATGTGAATTTGATATTCGTTCGGTATTTTGATTTGTTGTATGTTGTCTTTTCCTCTAGTGATGTTATGTGAACGTCGACTACATAACACTTCACCATAGGTGGGCCTAGAGGAAGGCATTGGGAAGTAGTAAGTAGATGATGGGTTGCTGGAGTGACAGAAGCTTAAACCCCAGTCTATGTGTTGCTTCGTGAGGGGCTGATTTGGATCCACTAGTTTAATGCTGTGGTTAGACTTTGTCTTAGTTCTTCTTTTGTAGTTGCGGATGCTTGCGAGAGAGGTTAATCATAAGTGGGATGTTTGTCCAAGTAAGGGCAGTACCCAAGCGTCGGTCCACCCACATATCAAACAATCAAAGTAACGAACACGAATCATATGAACATGATGAAACTAGCATGACAGAAATTCCCGTGTGTCCTCGGGAGCGTTTTTCCTCCTGTAAGACTTTGTTCAGGCTTGTACCTTGCTACAAAAGGGATTGGGCCACTTGCTGCACCGTTGCTACTACTTGTTACTTGTTACTTTTTGCTCGCTACGTTTCACCTGCTACACAATCACTTGTTACCGCTACTTTCAGTGCTTGCAGTTATTACCTTGCTGAAATCCGTTTATCAGAGCCTTCTGCTCCTCGTTGGGTTTGACACTCTTACTTATTGAAAGGACTACGATTGATCCCCTATACTTGTGGGTCATCAGTTTGCAGGTGTTCGTCTGGCAATGCGGATGTTTGCGCTGCTTCTTGTTTGTGGCAATGATGGCGGTTTCGAGCGGAGTCAGGTTTGTTGATGGTTCTTGGTAGCCAGTTTCTTTTGGCGTGTTCGAGGATTCGTCGTGCCTTGCTTTGTCTTCCTGAAGTCGGAGGTGCTGAGGAGGGGCCCTTGCAGTGACGATGACAAAAGACGGGTAGTTGGCTCTGGCGCAGGCTCGGCGCAAGCCCAACGCTTTTCCCCTACAATGCTCGTCGACAGAATCGGAGTTGCCTCATGGTCGATGTGTGTGGCTTACTGTTTGGCATCATCCGACGCAAGCCTCGACGCTTGTTTGTGGTGAGGGTTTCTTCGGTGGTGATCGATGGTGAAGTTGGAGTCGACCTCGCGGAGGTGTGATGATGATGATGTCGGGTTGCAACCTCGACGACGCTTTTTCTCTTCGACGACGTGTGTGCGTTCTTGTGTGGGTTGCCAAGTCGTCCTACCTTGTTATTGCGGGCCTATTTTGAAGGTTTTAGCCCGGTTTTTCGTTAGTTAACCTGGCTATTCTTTTCGATCTTTTTTAATGAATCAGGATCCTAAGGGACCGCGTTCAAAATAATATATCTTAAACCTTCATCATAACTTACATTCATTTCTTTTATCTAGTCCCCCGTCAATTTCTATATACCAAACAAGGAAATATAGATTATTCTTAAATTCTCACACATAATTTATATCATGCGCCAAACAGGGGATTGGGAATAGAATGACTCATCCCATGTCTAATCTCAATATAACTCCCTACACTAAATTTCCATTCCCCTTTCCAAATATTGTCAACTGCGGTGTATAGTGGCGTAGCCAGGATTTTATGCCAGGGTGATCCGGTTGACATTAAAAAAATTACACCACAAATTTAACAAACCAACATGTGCAAATGGAGGATCAACCCTATTCTTTGTTGCGTGTTTCATAAAAAGAGATGCAATGTCTCCGGTCCTCTTCATTCTGTAATACAATAAAAATAAGATCGATCTGTTAGGTTTGATTGGATACATAATAATCATTGATCATATGCAATCAAGGCTGTTCCAATATGCAGTCAGGACTAAAGTTGTTTAAATTGTGAAATCAAATTATACATTGAATAGAAAGAGGATGCATATCATACTTTAAAATCGGAGGAGATGAGAAAAAAGATGCAGATCATACTGGGAATAGAAAAAGGATGCAGATCAATGAGCTCCTGCGGTCCTACACTCCTACTCCATGATGCACTGATGCAGATCGAACTACTTCACCGTGTACATGATGCAGATCAAACTCCTGCACTCCTGCAGATCAATCCGTGTGTACGTGTTGGCAGCCGGCTGTGCGTCATCGACGGCGCCTCGGCATGTCGGCAGTCGCTAGGGTTTGCTCGCCGAGTCGATCGCTAGCGACTTCATGTCGGTTCGAGTCGTTATTTTTTCAGAGTTTGGGAGCGTATTGCCTACAAAATACGAAGCAAACAAAATGCTATCGATTGCAGTCCTTGTATGTTGGGTTTGGGTCTTGACTGATGCAGACTTGTTATTTTTTTCTCTCGCTAATTTACATATATAGTGAGGTAATGGGCCAAATTACATGGACCACCCTGTCCATCATGTGGCTACGCCATTGGCGCTGTAAGGGTTTGAGCCCTCCACCATACCCCAAGACCGAGGAAAAGGAAGTGGGAGACACCTTTGATGGCCAGCTGCTTTCTCATCTGGTTGTCGCGCTAACGAAACCGAGGTCGGATGATGTGGGATCAGGGTCCACTCTATGCGACCTAACATTGTCTTCCCACAAGTTCAAGTCTCATTCCTCATTAAAAAACGCCTAAGGAGGCGAAACTTTCTCCATCCTAAGCTTCTTATGAGATATGTTATGGATAGGAGAGTTTCGGCATGAGAGAAGTGTTTTGGATGGGACTTGGCTAAGCATAAAAACATCGCTGATTGTGTGAGTGAACAAAGATGTTATTGGTGCTTTCACTGCTAACATTGCATGTCATAAGTATGAAGCTATATATACTCCTGAATAAAAAACTTTACTTTAGAGTAATCGGTACTTAAGAATAGAAAATAGCAGGACTTCTCCACATTTTGTTAACCACACTAGTTTCGTACATATAGTTGTCACGGGTCCTCTCGTTGCAAAAATTGTAGGACTTCAGTTATCGGGCCGAATTAAGCACTCTTCTTCGACCTATCCAGGAGTTTAAGTGCATAATTTTGATGGGTTGATGCTTTCTTACCGGGTTGGCGTGGTAACGAAAGTGGAATTGGACGATGCTGGATCTGGGTCCATTCTATCCAACCTAACAATTTCTTTCCACAAGTCTAAGCCTCATTCCTCAAAAAGAAGCAAAAACCGCCCAAGATGTTGAAACTTTCTACATCTATCCTAAGTTTCCCCATTCATGACATGTTTTCAAATAGGAGAGGTGCCACTGCCTTGGGTAAGCATAAACACATTGCCCAATTTGTGGGTGAACATGGGTTGGATTTTTTTGCAATCACCGAAGGGGGTAGACATGATTTTCGTGTGCATGTCATCGACCACATTTTAGGGCAGTTTGACTTTACCTGCCATTGTCAACAGCCATGAGGAAGATCTATATATCTTGCTTGGAGTTCTGACTTCAAAGATGAATCTTTTAGTCCTTTAGCTTGGAGAGTTTCATATATAATTACATCTTTGAAACATAGCTGACAAAGTTATGTGGAGTCAAATGGCAGTATGGAGCTTCGTAAGACGAGTATAAACCCGCTTTTCTTCATGAACTAGTTAATCTTGCGAAGGATAACCCATACCCCATGGCCATTGTTGCTGATTTTAACTTCCTACAATACCGACAAGAGAAGAAAAAACAATCAGGTGGACATACTTTGTTCAATGTTGTTATTGATAGTTTGGACATGTGAGCGGCTAAGTTTCCTTGTCATCAGTTTACTTGGGCCATTAATCGCCTAATGCCAACATATGAGGAACTTGAATGCCTTCTCATGGACACCGAGTGGGAAGAAAAATTCATTATGGTAACCATGCACACCGTTGAGTGTACTAAGATATCTTCGTACAACACCTCAATAATTCTTGACTCAAATTCTGCAAATGATGTCCCTGCATCCCGCCCATTCAAGTTTGAATTAGGAAGGTACAACGTGATGGCTTTGCGGAACTTGTCAAGAACGTCTGAGAAAGGCGTGTTGCGGGTGAAACTCCCATCCAAAGATGCAACTCTAAGATTCTCTCTACGCTACAATTCCTAACAGGATTGGCGAAATACACCAACATGATGCCCTATCACTACATTTTTTAAATACCACCTCTCTACTATGACTAGTGACCTGAAAAACATACCTGAAGCGTGTATTGTTTTCGCTAATGAGACTGAGCTTAAGAGCCAATCCAAAGAGTAGTTAGTGTGTCTCATATGAGATGAAGAAGTTAAATGGTACCAACGATCCAAGGCTCCGTTCATTCTTGAAGGGGGCACTAGTCTAGAAATCCTTATAGGTGTAGGTAATAGTGATGCATGGGTAAAAATAAATGCCATTAGTATTTCAGGAAAATATCAATGTCATGTGGATCACTAGTGGAGATATGGCTAGACACAACTTATGTTGGTGGCTTATAAATTTAAAGCGACACCAACATTATTTTTTTTCAAATAGCGCTCGCGTTGGACAAATTGGTACGCTAGCTTTATACAGGTAGTGCTGGCATGGACGTAAATTGGAATGCCGCTAACATGTGAGCCCTACTCTGCTGATCAGTCGGAAGATATTGATGGAGTCGGATATCCTGACACGTCACAGCTATAGGATGTAATGCTGACATTCAATGTTCATGATCGCTAGCACTAAGTTTTGCATATATATAGAAGAAGTGTTGGTAGCCCCCCTTTGTTCCTCAAATACATTCACTCCCAATTCTCCACAAAATTCTTCTCCCAGCGTCAGTGATCTGGACGGCGATGTTAACACACGCAAGAGCACCTTTGGCACCCTGTTCCTGGTTGGAGGTGGGGCGGTAACTTGGCAGTCGCAGAAGCAGAAGATCATGGCGCTCTCCAGCTACGAATCAGAGTACGTCGCAGCAACAACAACGGACTGTCAGGAGATCTGGATTTCGCGTCTGCTCATAGAGTTCATAGAAGCTGAAGCAGGGGCAGTAAGGCTCAAGGTCGACAACAAATCCGCGATCTCCTTGGCAAATAATCTCGTGATGCATGACAGGTCAAAGCACGTCGAGCTCAGGTACCACTTCATCAGAGATTCAAGTATGTGGCGACAGAATTTCAGCTTGCTGACATGCTCACCAAGCCGCTCGGTCGTGTTCGCCTGTAGTAGCTACGCACAAGCATTGGCATGATCGAGGTGAAGCCCTGAACGATCAGTTTAGGGGACGATTGTTAGCTTAAACTTTAGTTCACGTTTACCTTCTAGGTGTCGAAAAGTTCAGTTTCGACAGTTTCCTCAGTCTTAGGGGTTCAGTTTCATCAGAATAAACCCGAGCCGCATCTCGATTCAGTTGGCGTTTTCTACGGCGCCTTGACCCAATCATAGGATGGCACGAGTGCACGGTCAAGGCGCCATGAAGGGCGACGCGCGGGGGGCATTGGGATGGCGACATCCACTACTCGATCGTGGCATGTTTTTTCGTTGCATTCAATTACAAAGTTCGAATAAGAAAGCAAAGAGCAAAAAAGTTGTAGCAGTTCGCAGCGCAAAACTTCTCTGGTCTCACTCGTTTTTCCTCTTCTCTTTCCCTCCGGCAATCGTCGGAATTAGTTGTGAGCGGGGCCGTCTGACAGTCATAAGTCCACGTATGATAAGAAAGTAGCAAGGAGAAGCATCAGTTATCCATTACCATCAAGATCTAAAAGCGAGCTGGCACCATGCCACGTTCCTCCCTCATATCCTAACCCTACTCCACCTCCCTCCCTCTCCCACAAACACACATCAAAGTGATACCTCCACGCCTACACTATCGGAATAATGCATTATGACGATGGCACTTTCTATGCCGACGGTTTTTTATGGTGGCCAACGGCATACCTGGACATAAGTCGACGGTCTTGAAAAAGCTTTTGGCTTACAATAGCCATTGGTAAACCTTGACATATACCGACAACCGCCATCGGTATAGATCGGTTGTGGGCGTACATTTTGCCACGTGGCACTGGCGACCCATTCATTGATGGACGGCTTATGCCGTTACATCTAATCGAACGGTTGTCGTTAGCATAAATTTTATCTCTATTATATTTATTTTTTAATCATTTGTTAAGAAAAAATGATTAATTTATATCTGACTTATCTAAACTTAAAGCATATACAAATTATATATCCACTTTCTTCCTATTTTTGAATATGTTAAAAATGTGAGCTGATGTGCTTTTGCAAATAGGTCCTTATACTTTGTTAAAATCACAAGTAATTGATAATTGCATTGAATTTGACAAATTTTATATGTTTTAATCACAGGCATGAAAGGATTATGTTGGTATACTATGTTTTCAAATTTGAACAGACTAAAGTTAAGGTTGCTTCGAATTTACAGAAAACACTGCTTGTTTTGACTTTTTGTACATATCATTATTTTTTATTCCTTGGACATATGAGATAAATTTTATATTTATTTGCATCAGGTAGTTTCTAGGATTGTGGGATGTTTAAACACCTATCACACAGCTCCACAGCGTAACTCCCTTCAAGGACGACACTATCGCCAACACTTTGGGCAAAAATCTTCCACAGATGGTAGCTTGGAGGGAATCTTTTGATAACCTGGGTTCAAAATATGTTCTAAAATATCTCATTGTGCTAATGTAGGACAACCAACTACTCCCTCCTTCCATCTATATAAGGCCTAACCTTAAATTTTATTTTTCCATCTATATAAGGCTAAACGAGGTAACCGATGTGTCTTCCATTTAATTCCCTCTTATAGCTTGCGCGCTCCACTTTTGTTGGCCAATGCATGAAGTCCTAGAGGAGTTATTGTTGGGCTGCATGCAGAAAAAGGGGAGAGGAGGTTGATGCGAGGGATTAATCTCGGCACCCAAAAAAACTTGCATGCGATTTGGTTAGCCAAGTACTATTCCCAACATTTCCTCCTCTTTTTATTCAACAACCTTGGTACGAGAGATTCAAAACTTAGGCCCTATATAGATGAAAGGAGGGAGTATAAAAGTCCATTGGTTAAAGGCCGAAAGTCAAAGGGGGTAGCTTTCCTAGTCAAACTGCTTAGGGTTAAGCCCCTTGGGGGTATTGAGAGGATAGATATGCCACCAATAATTGCATTGTGTCCGCATACATGTCTGAAAGTCTGGTGGGAGGTTCAAACACCCATCTAACAGCTCTGAAGTGTTACCCCTTTCACGGATGGCAACACCGCCACGCTTAGGGCGGGAAACTGCCACAAAGGATAGCTCAGAGGAAATTTTGTGATAACCTGGGCTCAAACTTTAATTTTCATATTCTTATTGGCTAACCTAGCACAACCAAGTGATTAAGTCCATTGGTCCAACACCATTCTTCAAAAGTCAAAGGGCTATATTTTCCGGTCAAATTGGCAAGCGGTCGGGGGTGTTCGAAGGTATAGCTGGCCAACGGGCCGTGCTAAACAGGCCGACCTGCGAGCCCGCCGGCACGGCACGCCATGGGCCGGGCACGACACGACTTAAACGGGCCCGTGCCAGGCACGCAACCCGCCTCGGACCGTGCATGGGCCTGAAGACTGGGCACGCGGGGCGACACGGCACGACCCGTTTACATTTTTTATTTTTTATTTACATTTATATATATAACATAAAAATAGCCTAATGTGCTAAAATCAGCACAAAAACTACCTAAAAAAGGCCTAAAATCGTGCTTAGCGTGCCGACGGGCTGGACCGTTTAGCTTCCGTGTTGTGCCTGGGCCAGGAGGCTGCGCACATGGGCTGGCACGGCACTGCCCAGCTAATATTCGTGCCTGGACGGGCCATGCCGTGCCATTTACGGCCGGGCCGGCCTGTTTGGCCAGGTATGTTTCAAGGGTAGCAAGCCCACCAAAACATCGCATTGTAATTATTTTATTCCCTCGATAATAACACTCCTGATTAAACACAACAAAGAAACAAAAGAAAATGCAAACACTAACTATAAAAGTAAACACTAGTCTCTTTTTGCCACACAAAATTGACAAATACCTTCTACCTTCTACCGGTTTAAATTTTGACCATCATGATGGCTCGCCACGCTAAATAATTAACTATTTTAATTGCATATCATGGGAGTGCATTCTTCAAACTTCTGGCATATACATCGAGCCTCTTTAGTCCTTCTCTTGGAGAATTTGCTTCACCCAACTGTTTCACCATTGCACTTCCAATGATCACTCCATCTGCACCCCACTCGGCAATCTGTGTCCATTCATAAGTTAAGATGAGAAATACAATTAACTTATTGGGATGTTTCCATCAAGATTACAAATTGTTGGTGAATCATGTAGTGTGTTATCTACCTGGTTAACATGTTCCGATGTCGATATGCCAAAGCCGACCGCCACTGCCTTGTCTGTGACCTGCTGACAATGACAAAAGAAATGTGACCGATGATATTTTGGACATAACAAGGGGGAAATTGCCACTATTTTTTCCTGGTTAAGAGAGAAGATTTGATGGTTTTAAAAATCTTTTTACAAACCTGCCTAATCTCCTGAAGAAGATTCTTCACACATGGATTTATGGTCGCCCTGGCTCCTGTAACACCAACGACACTTACCTGCATAATTAATGCAATTAAGTAGGGGACTGAAATGTTAGTCATGATATCTTGACCACAAAGCCAGAATTGGATTTAGAAGCTACTAGGATTTTATGCATGTGTTTCTACAACTTACAAGGTAAACAAACCCTTCCGAAGCTCTTGTGATTTCTTTCATCCTCTCTGATGGCGTAGCTGGTGTTGTAAGGAGGATCTACAATCATTTATTGAAAAAATATAGCTTGTTTATTTACTGCCTTAATCCTGACTTCTATTACCATTGCATTATATATTGTATATTGTATAATAGGGGCATGGACCGATATGCACGCGTACCAGCTCTAGTTTGTTCTTGATGGCTTCTTTCCTGAAAGCATGCATCTCGTCGTATGGAAGGTCGGGTATGATAATGCCTGGAGTACACGTAACAAGTGCGAATCAAAAACTCCATTGTACGTACTAATTGTCAACGTGGGTTAAAATATTTAGATTGCTAATGACCGAGTTAATTACCTTTCACACCGGCTTCTTTGGCAGCCGCGGCGAAACTCCCCGTCCCACGGCGCACGATAGGGTTGAAGTAAGAGAAGATGACCACGGGGCAGGAGAGCTCCGGCGTCACCTCCTTCAGCATCGACAGCACGGCGTCCGTGGTCGCGCCGGCCGCCAACGCACGCGCAGCTGATGCCTGGATCACCGGCCCGTCGGCGGAGGGGTTAGAGCAGGGCAAGCCGAGCTCGATGACGTTGGCGCCGAGGCTGTCGAGGAGCCTGAGCGCCTCCGCCGTGGTCGCCAGGTCGGGGTCGCCGGCGGTGATGTACGGGATGAACGCTGTCTGCGCGCGCGCAACAGGAAACCCTTGGTCGATTAGCATCGATCTTTTACGTCCATGCATGCATGCTGCGAAATGAACTGGGCTTAGAACGTTCGGCGCACGATACCTTGCCATTCGCCCTGACACCAGACATGGCCTCTGCCACCGACAGGCCGCGCTTGCCGGCCGCGGGCCTGGCAGCAAGCGCGGGCGCGGGCACAGTCACCGCCGGTTCCAGCGACATCACCGCCGCCGCGGCGATTGTTCTGACTACGGGCCTGCCCGGCGCAGGCACCGCCACCGCGGCCACCGTGCCGCGACGCATGGGGTGGCTCAACGACGGAGCCGGGGAAGACGCCTTGAGCGCGAAACACATGCAGATAGCGCGACCGACGGCGGGTACGAATTCAACCGACGTCACTGTGTGGGGGAGGTGGGTGGGTTGGGTAAGATATACTAGTACTACACACGAGCAGCAGAGAGAACACTTCGACTTTTCCGGACGCGGCGAGTGAAGTGCTGGTGCGCGTCCGTTTATATAGCAGCAACCGCGGCCGGCGGCCGGCGGCAGAGAGGAAAACACAGACGCGGCTACGAGTAAACTAATGGTGGGGTTGATTCCATCTCCACCATGAGCCCTAACCGTACGCGGCCACATAAATGTGCCGTCTGAAGTCCGACCACGTCTTACATCTTCTTTTACTACAGTTTTGCTAAGTATCAGTGGACTGAGATTTCGTTACGTCTCAATCGATCCTATAATCCGTTGATCTTACATGATGATTCATGCATACAATTTCTTTTTAGTTTTCTTTTGAGTTAATTACTCCTACGATACAACAACTTGTTCGAAATCAACAAAGTCATACATAAACTTGAAAACCCCACAAAACTCATACATAAACTCGATTGTTATAACAGTTGACTACAAAACAGTCCCGCATGTGACATGTTGGTTGTCAATTCAGAAAGGATCCGCATCCGAATTATTGCACAAACCATCCTTGTCTTATGCATTGGTAAGAGAGGACCCCCTAACATATTAAGGTTCAAAAGTGGCATGAAGTGTCTTCTGTTCTATATACTGTCATAGCATACATAATATGCTTACATATTACTAAAAAACTTTTTTGTGGTAAAGAGAGAGGAGAGCATACAAATTAAATCCAGTGCGTAACATAGCAGAACATAACATCAAAAGGCATACTAAACAGGTCTACATTGACACTGTGTGCAATTAACAGATTCAAAGCATCAAAAGAGCATAAAAGTTTAGTGCACCACGACTTGTTCAACTCTAAATTTGTGCAACACTAACTAATACCGATGCATGGTTCGATGCGCAGTGCCATTCAAAGATCAGTCAACCAGTATATGGCATCCCTGTAGCAACGCTTAACTCAAAATTTAGTACTACAAACTACAGTTTCATGTATATGTTCTGTGACATAAAAATCAGGCTGGTGCATACAAAATTCCAGATAGCCATTGTCAAATTTTAGTAAATGTCATTAATAAATTAGTGGAAGTTTAGAGTTTTCTTCAAAAATAAATACTTTTCAAATAGCAATATTAAATCCACACCTGTTTTTATGATAGTCAAGATGACACTATCCATCATACCAACTTCGCCTTCCCATACAATTAGGTGTTCATCATACTGCCCTCAATTCCCCACTGAAATCTGGACAATCAGGCATTCATGTGCTGGTCAAGATCACCAATCGACGAATTCATGCGCAAAAAAGTCCCCAATCATCGAATCCGTGCACAAAAAAGGATGATCGTCCCTGCCCTCGAAACCTAATGAAATAGGGGAAAGAAGCGACACCGCAAGGGCGTGGGGAAGGGAGGGAATCGACACATACCATACGCCGAATAGTTAATATGGGTCCGGGTTAGATGGCAACACTAGTGCAGAATCAGGCAATAGTCCCGGTTCATAAGGACCTTTAGTGCTGGTTCTGCAACCGGCACTAAAGGATGGGGACTCAAGCCCCCCCTCCCCTTTAGTGCCGGTTTGTCACAAACCGGGACCGAAAGCCCACCACGTGGCATGAGCCCGTGCCGGGGGTTGGGGGCCTTACACCAACCGGGACTAAAAGGTTTAGAGGTTTCTGGTTTATTTTTCCTTTTATATTTGTGTTTTCCATTTAATTCTTTTTCATTTCAAACATATTTTATGCTACTATATATTGTACACGTTATGCATATATAAAAATAGAATTTTTTGTAGAGCTGATTATATATATATATATATATATATAGAATTTCTTGCACCACCGTTCACACATACACATGTATATATACAATTTCTCCTACAATTTGCACATCATTACATGGAGGCATTACAACTTGTAATGGTATTCTCTTTTGGGATCTATGGTCGAGCAAAAATCCTGCTATTTCCTCTTGAATTGCTCGTACGCGATCCGTTGGTAGGAGTCGATCCCGCATGCCTTTCATCTTTATTAAAAAAGAAGATCAATATGAATATATTAGTTGTGTGTATATATATTAGATCATGATAGAGAGAATTATGAATACTGTTCTCGCAAACGTACCAAAAGTTGTCTATCACTTTTGGATCTTTCGGGTGTCATCATGCGAATGTTCTCGCAAACGTAGTATGCACATAAATTATTCCCGACACCTGCCTCATGCACTTTAATTACGAGAATATAATCCAATCAGGTAATAATTAATCAAGCATAATAAGGTATTGAAACTAGAATATATAATCTAGAATGCATCACTTAATTAATGCATCATCGAATAATATCTAACTGATCAACCAACAAAGAGTTGTCGATGTACCGAGGCGCGGGCGGTAGACACCCAAAGAGCAGGAACCATCACCGGATCATAGCTCGAGTGAGATCCCTGAAGAACCTGCCAGGTATTGGAGAACCTGGCGTCCAACGCCTTCATATAGCGGGGGACGTGCTCGTCCTCCTCCCTGACACGGCGACGTACCTCCTCCTTAGGGGCCGGCAGCCTCGGCACCGAAAGTGGCCCATGTGACCGCCACCAAAGAAGCTCCTGATCGACGACGAAAGCCGGTTCCTCACCAAGCTGCGCGCCCCAGAAGGTAGCTCCTCCTAGTGCCAGCCCGGCGGAGCCCAGTCTCGGACATGCTTGCGCCTCTCAAGGAGGTGGTCGCCACCAAGTCCACGACGAGGATGCGGGCCAGGCATCGTCGATGTCGAGAACCAATTCTACAACCATTTAAATTCCTACTATTTAATGAACTTTTACAACTATTTAAGTGCAATAATTGTAGTGTGAAATCGGTACCATACATGCCATAAGAGTGAAATTATTATGAACAAATCCGAAGTGTAGGAAAATGTCATTAGCTCAAAGTGATAGGATTTGGCGAGGGTTAATATTACTCAATTCTAAACTAGGATGGTAATGCAAGTTCCGTTGGCAATCCATGACTAAAGTGAACATGAAGATCTTATTTTTTTTCTATTTTTTCATGTTGGTATATTCCCATCTCCTTTTACTTTTAGATTTTACACTAGTTTTAAATTTAAGGTGCACCTACAATTTCTTCAGGAGCACCAAGCACAACTCAAGTACATAATAGGTATTATTTTTAAGCTATTGTAAACCTCAAGTTCTGACAACATATTCTTCAAGAGCACCAAGCACAACTCAAGTACATAATAGGTATTATTTATAAATGTTGCTCTCAATATAATAAAAAATAAAAGCAAGTATCTGACAACATATTCTGTAGGCAAGATACAACCTAATGACATATACAATTCCATTGCATCACGGTTCCTTTGAAACATCAGAATCGATTCATGAGTAAACCTTCACTGCTAAAAGTTACTAAATGAATCATAATCTATGGATCGAGGAAGGAGGCGGCCGCGCTCGAGCAGGCTGGCGGCCATGGCGCCGCCGCGCTCGGGCAATCCGACGAGACGCGGCCGGAGCTATATAGGGGAGGAGAGGGAGGAGCGGCCGAGCTCACCGTGGGAGCAGAGGAGGGCCGGAGCGCAGTAGCTGCTCGTGGGCAAGCAGAGGGAGGAGGCACAAGCGGATGGCTTTGGTGGCGGCTGATACGTCTCAAACGTATCTATAATTTTTGATGGTTTAATGCTGTTATCTTGTCATCTTTGGATGTTTTATGTACCTTTTATATCTTTTTTGGTACTAACTTATTAATTCAGTGTCAAGTGTGAGTTCCTGTTTTTTATGTGTTTTGGCTCTTTTCAGATCTGATTTTGGAACGGAGTTCAAACGGAATAAAATCCCCGAAATAAATTTTTCCCGAACGGAAGAAGATCAGGGGGCTTGAGGGCCAAGCCAGGAGAGCTACATGGGGCCCACAAGCCCTGTAGCCGCCGCCAGGGGCGGCGGCTAGCAGGCTTGTGGCCTCCCTCGCGCCCCCCTGACCTAGCTCCTTCGCCTATATATTCCCTAAAATACAGAAAAAAATCATAGAATCCACGAAAACACTTTTCCGCCGACGCAAGCTTCCGTTTCCGCGAGATCTCATATGGAGACCCTTCCCGGTGCCCTGCCGGAGGGGACTTTGGAGTTGGAGGGCTTCTACATCAACATGATCGCCTCTCCAATGACTCGTGAGTAGTTCACTTCAGACCTACGGGTCCGTAGTTAGTAGCTAGATGGCTTCTTCTCTCTCTTGGATCTTCAATACAAAGTTCTCCATGATCTTCATGGAGATCTATCCGATGTAATCCTCTTTGGCGGTGTGTTTGTCGAGATCTGATGAATTGTGGATTTGTGATCAGATTATCTATGATATATATTTGAGTCTTTGTTGATTTCTTATATGCATGATTTGATATCCTTGTAAGTCTATCCGAGTCTTGGGTTTTGTTTGGCCAACTAGATCTATGATTCTTGCAATGGGAGAAGTGCTTGGTTTTGGGTTCTTACCGTGTGGTGACCTTTTCCAGTGACAGTAGGGGCAGCAAGGCACACATCGTGTAGTTGCCATCAAGGGTAACAAGGTGGGCTTTGTCGTAGATATGAGTTGTCCATCTACATCATGTCATCTTGCTTAAGGCGTTACTTTGTTCTTTTGAACTTAATACACTAGATGCATGCTAGATAGCGATCGACGTGTGGAGTAATAGTAGTAGATGCAGAAAGTATCGGTCTACTTGTTTTGGACGTGATGCCTATAGATATAATCATTGACATAGATGACGTCACGACTTTGCGCGGTTCTATCAATTTCTCGACAGTAATTTGTTCACCCACCATCCACTTGCCTTCATGTGAGAAGCCACTAGTAAACACTACGGCCCCCGGGTCTATTCACACCTATCGTTTCCACTTTCGCTTTTACTTTGCTTTGTTACTTTGTTGCTTTCAGTTCTCACTTGGCAAACAATCTATAAGGGATTGACAACCACTTCATAGCGTTGGGAGCAAGCTTTTTGTGTTTGTGCAGGTACTTGTGATACTCCTTCACTGGATCGATACCTTGGTTCTCAAAACTGAGGGAAATACTTACCACCGCTGCGCTACATCACCCTTTCCGCTTCGAGGGAACACCAACGCAAGGCTCCAAGGACACAGGGAAATCCTTTGCATATTTGCCTAGGAAGTCCCTAAAGGTGTAGCCGTAGCAGAAGGATTCCTGGTGCCGTTGCTGAGGAGTACCAAGACAAGAACAGTCTCCCGTCAGCATTGTTTCTGGCGCCGTTGGAAGGTCTTTTGTTGCAGTAGCAGAAGTATTTCTGGCGCCGTTGCCGGGGAAGGAGAGATCTATCCAAGTAGGTCTCATAAACTCATCTCTTGCATTTACTTTTTTGCCAGTTGCCTCTCGTTTTCCTCTCCCCCACTTCACATTTGCCGTTTTCATTTGCCTTTCTCTTTTGCCTTTTTATTTTGCCTTTTTGCCGTTTTCCTTCGTCGGTTTTCTTGCTTGCTTGTGTGCTTGTTTGTTTGTTGAAGTCATCATGGCTGAAAACACCAAACTTTGCGACTTCTCGAGTACCAATAATAATGATTTTATTAGTACTCCGATTGCTCCCGCCACTAGTGCGGAATCGTATGAAATCAAGCAGCTTTGCTGAATCTTGTTATGAAAGAGCAATTCTCTGGCCTTCCTAGTGAAGATGTCGCATCCCATCTCAATACCTTCATTGAGCTTTGTGATATGCAAAAGAAAAGAGATGTGGATAATGACGTGATTAAGTTGAAGCTTTTTCCTTTCTCGTTGCGAGATCGCGCAAAAACTTGGTTTTCTTCTTTGCCTAAAAATAGTATCGATTCTTGGGATAAGTGCAAAGATGCTTACATATCCAAGTATTTTCCGCCGGCTAGGATCATCTCCTTACGTAACGATATCATGAATTTCAAGCAACTTGATCATGAACACGTTGCACAATCTTGGGAGAGGATGAAGCTTATGATTAGAAATTGTCCCGCTCATGGCTTGAGTTTGTGGATGATTATACAAATCTTTTACGTTGGCTTGAATTTCGCTTCTCGCAATATCTTGGACTCCGCCTCAGGTGGAACGCTCATGGAAATCACGTTAGGAGATGCTACAAAACTCCTATACAATATCATGACCAACTACTCTCAATGGCACACTGAAAGGTCACCTGCTAGCAAAAAGGTACACGCTATAGAAGAAATTAACTCGCTTAGCGCTAAGATGGACGAGTTGATGAATTTGGTTGCTAGTAGAAACGCTCCTTTAGATCGTAATGACATGCCACTATCTTCCTTGATTGAGAGTAGCAACGCTAGTTTGGACATGAATTTTGTTGGTACGAACAATTTTGGCAACAACAATGCTTTTAGAGGAAACTATGTTCCTAGGCCTTTTCCTAGTAACTCCTCTAACAATTATGGCAATTCCTACAACAACATTTATGGAAATCACAACAAATTACCCTCTGATTTAGAGAGTAATATCAAAGAGTTCATCAACTCTCAAAAGATTTTCAATGCGTCCATAGAGGAAAAACTACTCAAAATAGACGATTTGGCTAAGAGCGTTGATAGGATGTCTTGTGATATTGATGCTTTGAAAGTTAGATGCGCTCCTCCCAAGGTTAACTTGGATGAAACTTTGAAAGCTATGCGTGTCTCCATGAATGAGAGCAAAGAAAGAACCACCCAAATTCGCGCTAGGCATGAATGGTTTAAAAGGGTGCGTTCTAGTGATGCAAATCACGAAGATCTTAAAGTGATTGGTGTGACTCCTCTTGAATCTTTGTTTTCGCGTGTCAAACCTATTGATGAAGGGGCTGGATATGAATCCACTTTGGTTGAAAAACGCCCCAATGATTTGGAGTCCACCCATCTTGATGATAAAGGTGTGGAGAGTGGAGTAGAAGAAATCAAAATTTTGGGTAGTAATGAAACCCCCACTTTGGATTTCAAGGAATTCAATTATGATAATTGCTCCTTGTTTGAATGCATTTCTGATGCAATCCATTGCAAACTCTCCACATGCTTATAGCCAAAGCAAAGCCTTTACCGCGCATATCGTAGATGCTATGATGAAATATGTTGAAGAGAAGCTCGAACTAGAAGTCTCTATACCTAGAAAACTTCATGATGAGTGGGAACCTACTATCAAAATCAAGATAAAAAACTATGAGTGCAATGCTTTGTGTGATTTGGGTGCTAGTGTTTTCGCGATTCCAAAGTCTTTATGTGATATTCTTGGTTTTCATGAGATTGAAGAGTGTTCTCTTAATTTGCATCTTGCAAATTCTACTATCAAGAAACCCATGGGAAGGATCGATGATGTTCTTATTGTTGCAAATAAGAACTATGTACCCGTGGATTTCATTGTACTTGACATAGATTGCAATCCTTCATGTCCCATTATTCTTGGTAGACCTTTCCTAAGGACTATTGGTGCTATCATCGATATGAAGGAAGGGAATATTAGATTTCAATTTCCTTTAAAGAAGGGCATGGAGCACTTTCCTAGAAAGAAAATAAGATTGCCTTATGAATCTATGATGAGGGCTACTTATGGTTTGAGCACCAAAGATGACTATACGTGATTCCATCACCTTTTGCCTAGCTATGGGCGTTAAACAAAAGCGCTTGTTGGGAGGCAACCCAACGAATCTATCATTTTTCTTTCTGTTTTGTGTTTTCCACACTTTCATAATTCTGTTATGATTGTGTTTTTTGTGTGTTTCTTTTTGCGTTTGTGCCAAGCAAAACCGTTATGATTAGTCTTGGGGGTGATCGTTTGGTCATGCTGGAAAAGACAGAAACTTTCTGCTCACGAAAAGAATTTTCATTTTGTTTCTGTAAGAGGTTTTGAGTTGATTATTTTTGCTGCTGATTGCTACGCAAATTCTTCAGCCTGTCGTAATTGTTCAGAATTGTTAAAGTAACAGAAGTATAGGAAGTATACAGATTGCTACAGACTGGTCTGCTGTTAACAGATTCTGTTTTTGTTGTGTTGGTTGCTTATTTTGATGAAAGTATGGATAGTATCGGGGGGTATTAGCCATGGAAGATTGAAAATACAGTAACCAAACATCAGCATAAGTACAATTTAAGTTTGCTACAGTACCTAAGGAAGTGGTGGTTTGCTTTCTTATACTAATGTTATCACGAGTTTCTGTTTAAGTTTCGTGTTGTGAAGTTTTCAAGTTTTGGGTGAAGTTCTTATGGACAAAAAGATAAAGAGTGGCAAGAGCTCAAGCTTGGGGATGCCCAAGGCACCCCAAGAGATTCAAGGATGCCGCAAAAGCCTAAACTTGGGGATGCCCCGGGAAGGCATCCCCTCTTTCGTCTTCAATCCATCGGTAACGTTACTTGGGACTATATTTTTATTCATCACATGTTATGTGTTTTGCTTGGAGCGTATTGTATCGTAGGAGTATTTTATTTTTGTTGTGTCACAATCATCCTTGCTGCACACCTAGAGAGAGAGACATGCACTCACCGTGATTTTGTCGAGCTTCACTTATATCCTTTGGTAGACAATTCAGCTCAGATGTGCTTCACTTATATCTTTTGAACTAGATGATTTTGCTATATGTGCTTCACTTATATCTTTTAGAGCACGGCGGTGAGTGGCTTGGTAGTTGATCTATGCTATGAAAGTAGTCTCAAAAGGGGTAGTTATCCAAAGGGATACGAAAAATTCCACCTTCCTGTGCATTGAATAGTTAGAGAAGTTTGATTCATCTCAATTAGTTTTGAGTTGTGGTTGTGGTAATATTGAAGTTATGCTAGTAAGGTGTTGTGGATCTAGAAATACTTGTGTTGAAGTTAGTGATTCCCGTAGCATGCACGTATGGTGAACCGCTATGTGATGAAATCTGAGCATGATTAGTCTATTGATTGTCATCCTTTGCGTGGCGGTCGGGATCGCGCGATGGTTTATACCTACCAACCCTTCCCCTAGGAGTATGCATTGAATGCTTTGTTTCGATTACTAATAAAACTTTTGCAACAAGTATATGAGTTCTTCATGACTAATGTTGAGTCCATGGTTTAGATGCACTTTCACCTTCCACCATCACTATCTTCTTAGTGCCGTGCAACTTTCATCGGTGCACAAAACCCACCATTAGCCTCCCTCAAAACAGCCATCATACCTACCTATTATGGCTTTTTCAAAGTCATTCTGAGATATATTGCCATGCAACTACCACCATGACATGTGCCACCACTTCCACATTGCCATTGCATGATCGTAAAGATAGCTAGCATGATGTTTCCATTATTGTCTATGCCATGCTAGATCATTGTCACGGTACACTACCGAAGGCATTCCATATAGAGTCATCGTTGCTCTAAGTTTTGAGTTGTAAGTGTGATGATCATCATTGATGGAGCATTGTCCCATGTGAGGAAATGGAAGAGGCCAGCGAAGCCCATATACAAAAGGAGGCCAAAGATGCCCACCAAAAAAAAGAGGCCAAAGAGCCCACCAAAAAAATGAGAGAAAAAGAGACAAGGGACAATGCTACTATCCTTCCACACTTGTGCTTATTAAGCACCATGATCTTCATGATTGAGAGTCTCTCGTTTTGTCACCACCGTATAGCTAGTGGGAAATTTTCATTATATAACTTGGCTTGTATATTTCAATGATAGGCTTTCTCAAATTTGCCTTAGGTCTTCGTGAGCAAGCAAGTTGGATGCACACCCACTAGTTTTCTTTAAGAGCTTTCACATACTCTTATCTCTAGTGCATCATTTGTATGGCAATCCCTACTCATTCATATTGATATCTATTGATGAGCATCTCCACAGCTCATTAATATGCCTTGTTAATGTGATCATCTTCTCTTTGTTTGTCTTGCAACCTCCACCACACTCCACACCACTTATAGTGCTAAAACCATGGCTCACGCTCATGTATTGCGTAAGAGTTGAAAAGGTTTGAGAAAGTAAAGGTGTGAAAACAATTACTTGGTCAATACCGGGGTTGTGCATGATTTAAATTCGTTGTGCAATGATGATAGAGCATAGCCAGACTATATGCTTTTGTAGGGATAACTTTCTTTTGGCCTTGTTATTTTAAAAGTTCATGATTACCTTGCTAGTCTGCTTGAATTATTATTGTTTCGACGTCAATAGCAAACTATTGTTTTGAATCTAATGGATCTGAACATTCACGTCACATAAGAGGAGTTACAAAGGACATCTATGCTAGGTAGCATGAAAGCATCAAAAATTCATTCTTTATCACTTCCCTACTCGAGGACGAGGAGGAGTTAAGCTTGTGGATGCTTGATACGTCTCAACGTATCTATAATTTTTGATGGTTTCATGCTGTTATCTTGTCATCATTTGATGTTTTATGTACCTTTTATATCTTTTTTGGGACTAACTTATTAATTCAGTGCCAAGTGTCACTTCCTGTTTTTTCTGTGTTTTTGGCTCTTTTCAGATCTGATTTTGGAACGGAGTCCAAACGTAATAAAATCCCTGAAATAATTTTTTCCCGAACGGAAGAAGATCATGGGGCTTGAGGGCCAAGCCAGGAGAGCTACACGGGGCTCACAAGCCGTGTAGCCTCCACCAGGGGCGACGGCTAGCAGGCTTGTGACCTCCCTGGCGCCCCCCTGACCTAGCTCCTTTGCCTATATATTCCCTAAAATACAGAAAAAAAATCAGGGAGTCCACGAAAACACTTTTCCGCCGTTGCAAGCTTCCGTTTCCGCGAGATCTCATATGGAGACCCTTCCCGGTGCCCTGCCGGAGGGGACTTTGGAGTTGAAGGGCTTCTACATCAACATCATCGCCCCTCCAATGACTCGTGAGTAGTTCACTTCAGACCTACGGGTCCGTAGTTAGTAGCTAGATGGCTTCTTCTCTCTCTTGGATCTTCAATACAAAGTTCTCCATGATCTTAATGGAGATCTATCCGATGTAATCCTCTTTGGCGATGTGTTTGTTGAGATCCGATGAATTGTGGATTTGTGATCAGATTATCTATGATATATATTTGAGTCTTTGCTGATTTCTTATATGCATGGTTTGATATCCTTGTAAGTCTCTCCGAGTCTTGGGTTTTGTTTGGCCAACTAGATCTATGATTCTTGCAATGGGAGAAGCGCTTGGTTCTGGGTTCTTACCGTGTGGTGACCTTTCCCATTGACAGTAGGGGCGGCAAGGCACACATCGTGTAGTTGCCATCAAGGGTAACAAGGTGGGCTTTGTCGTAGATATGAGATTGTCCATCTACATCATGTCATCTTGCTTAAGGCGTTACTCTGTTCTTTTGGACTTAATACACTAGATGCATGCTAGATAGCGATCGACGTGTGGAGTAATAGTAGTAGATGTAGAAAGCATCGGTCTAATTGTTTTGGATCGTGATGCCTATAGATATAATCATTGTCATAAATGACGTCACGAATTTGCGCGGTTCAATCAATTGCTCGACAGTAATTTGTTCACCCACCGTCTACTTGCTTTCATGAGAGAAGCCACTAGTAAACACTACGGCCCCCGGGTCTATTCACACCTATCATTTCCACTTTCGCTTTTACTTCGCTTTGTTACTTTGTTGCTTTCAGTTCTCACTTGGCAAACAATCTATAAGGGATTGACAACCCCTTCATAGTGTTGGGAGCAAGTTTTTTGTGTTTGTGCAGGTACTTGTGATATTCCTTCACTGGATCGATACCTTGGTTCTCAAAACTGAGGGAAATACTTACCACCGCTGCACTACATCACCCTTTCCGCTTCGAGGGAACACCAACGCAAGGCTGCAAGGGCACGGGGAAATCCTGTGCATATTTGCCTAGGAAGTCCCTAAAGGCGTAGCCGTAGCAGAAGGATTCCTGGTGCCGTTGCTGAGGAGTAACAAGACAAGAACAGTCTCCCGTCAGCACGTGTTTCTGACGCCGTTGGAAGGTCTTTTGTTGCAGTAGCAGCGGCAACGACGAGGACGGCTTCAGGGGTGGCGGCGACTCCGGCAGCCTGGCGGCGTCGGGGGCAGGGGCCTCGTCGTCAGGGGATCGAATGGAGAGAGGGAGATCGAAATTTCAGAAGTCCTACTTATATACCCCAACCTTTAGTCACGGTTAAAGCCACAAACCGGGATTAAAGGTAAATTTGGCGAGCTCAAAGGGAGCGAAACCGCCAGCCCCCGCCACCCTTTTAGTCCCGATTGAGATACCAACCGGGATTAAAGGTAAATTTGACGAGCCCAAAGGGCGCGAAACCGCCAGCCCCCACCACCCCTTTAGTCCGAGTTGGTGGCTCCAACCGGTACTAAAGGGGTGGGGCTTGCGAGGGGCGCGGGGGATGTTTAGTCCCACCTCGCTAGTTGAGGCGAACCTGCACCTGTTTATAAGCCATGACGCCAGCAATGCATTGTGCTCCTCTCTAATGCACGCCTTCTCGGCTTACCTCACTTCTGCTACCTGGTGGGCCCACTGGGCCTAGCGGGCATGCATCCTGACCCAACTAGAGGTTGGGTTTCTAGTTGTACGCAGGCCGTGGTGGCCTAGTAGGAAGGCTTTTTTTTAATTTATTTTTCATTTTTTCTGCTTTATTTATTCTCTTTTGTTTCTGAGTTATTTTTTTTGCTTTATTTAGAGTTTCTTTGTGAATCTTTTTGCTTTAGGTAAAACAATTTATAAACTTTCTGTTAGTGCCAGTAGTTTTCAAATTTGAATTATTTGAAATTTGTGTGAATCACTAGTTTGTGAATAATTTTTTTTTGTTTTCTTCTTTATTTATTTTCAGTGATTCTTTTTTCTTCTCTTTAACTTGTTTCAACTCTAGACCTTTTATGCATTCAATGTGCACCATTCCAAGCCACACCCTCAAATTTCAACAATTTCTAACTTCAATTGCTATTTTTCATGTGTTTAATGATTTTTTTAGGTAAATGACCCTGAAATTAAAAAACACTACAAATGAACTCTAAAAAGGTTGAAACTTGGCATGGTATCATCATTTCACATACATAGCATGTGCTGAAAAGTTGAGAGGATTACGACAAAAACTAAATGCACTTCGTGTACAATCATGGCCATCTACTTCAGAATATGAGGGTTTCGGACGAAAAATCATATGTTACACGAGCATTTCATTTTTGTTAACTTGTTTCAACTCCAGAATTTGTGTGCATTCAATATGCACAATTTCAAGCCACATCCTCAAATTTAAACGGTTTCTAACTTCATTTGCTATTTTTCATGCATTTAATGATTTTTTTAGATAAATGACCCTGAAATTAAAAAGCACTACATACGAACTCAAAAAAGGTTGAAACTTGGCATGATATCATCAATTTACACACATAACATGTGCTAAAAAGTTGAGATGATTACGACAAAAACTGAATACACTTCGTGTACAAACTTGTCCATCTACTTCACAACATGAGGGTTTCGGACGAAAACTCATAGTTACACGGGCATTTCGTTTTTGTTAACTTGTTTCAACTCCAGACTTTTTGTGCATTCAATATGCACCATTCCAAGCCACATCCTTAAATTTCAACAGTTTCTAACTTCAGTTGCTATTTTTCAAGCATTTAATGATTTTTTTAGGTAGATGACCCTGAAATTCAAAAGCACTATGGATGAACTCTAAAAAGGTTGAAAGTTGGCATGGTATCATCATTTCACACACATAGCATGTGCTAAAAAGTTGAGAGGTTTACGACAAAAACTGAAAACACCTCGTGTACAAACTTGGCCATCTACTTTAGAGTATGAGGGTTTCGGACGAAAACTTATATGTTACACGGGCGTTTCATTTTTGTTAACTTGTTTCATCTACAGACTTTTTGTGCATTCAATATGCACAATTCCAAGCCACATGCTCAAATTTCAACAAGTTCTAACTTTAGGTGTTTTTTTTCATGCATTTAATGATTTTTGTAGGTAAATGACCCTGAAATTAAAAAAGCACTACAAATGAACTTTAGAAAGGTTGAAACTTGGCATGGTATCAATATTTTACACACATAGCATGTGCTATAAAGTTGAGAGGATTACGATAGAAACTGAATGCACTTCGTGTACAAACTTGGCCATCTACTTTAGAGCATGAGGGTTTCAGACGAAAACTCATACGTTACATGGGCGTTTCATTTTTGTTAACTTGTTTCATCTTCAGACTTTTTGTGCATTCAATATGCACAATTCCAAGTCATGTCCTCAAATTTCAACAGTTTCTAACTTCAGTTGCTATTTTTCATGCATTTAATGATTTTTTTAGGTAAATGACCCTGAAATTAAAAAGCACTATAAATTAACTCTAAAAAGGTTGAAACTTAGCATGGTATCATACATCACAATGCTCCAGAAATCTTGCTCACATCATACTTAAACAGGGATATAAAAAAAATACTCGTGTGAGCTAGAGATCCCCTATGCATGATGGTAGCTACACACCCTTTGGTATAAGTGCCTTTTTTATATACGGTGTGTCGGTTTCAATGGCATTGGCACAAGTGCATTTTTGTTGTATATGAATGACTTTTTTCTCATTTTTATTTGCCCTTTTTACCTTTTGACACAAATGTCTTTTCATTGGGTAGAAAGGACTTTTCTCACTTCTCTAGGTCTTTTTTCCTTGCCTTTTTGGCATAGTTGCATGTTTGCTTCCGTGGCGGGTCCAAAACTATGACATTTTCGCCATAGAGTTATTTTTTATATTTTAAAATAATTTGATATATTAATTAGAGATAAAAATTAAGACCATGTGTAGCTACCATCATGGGTAGCAAATTATTTCTGATAGCTAAAAATAAAAATGTTCACCGTTGCGAACACTACTCGTGTGAGTCAGAATATCCCCATTTACATGCTACATAACATAATTTCATGGATTGAAGTACCATGCATGCTAGTTAGCATGACGCGATGACAATCTCTCCTTAGGGTACTGTGCGATCTAATATGGTGTGTCGGCCATGAACGTCATTAAAATAGGTCACGTTGTGCAGTGACGGAGGTAGAGGATGGATAGGGTGGTCCATGGCCCACCTTAAGATTAGAAAATGACATTTATACTACAGTAAAAAAATCTAAAATTTTAAAAGAAAAACTAAAATTAGATATACAATTACACTGTTGGTCCATCCTGACCCATGACGCTAGGTCCGCCATTGTGTGTGTGTGGTGGGGGGATGGGATTCTTTAAGAAAGATGTAAAATTTATCCATTTTCACGTGTTAGAGATGGCCCTTACGATCGAAAAATTGATGGTCAAAGAGATGCCCATATCTGCTAGTCCTGACGCGCGAACTAGCCTACTCTATCTTTAAATACAGAGAGAATATACACAGCATTATGGGTAGGAGGGAGTTCCTCTTTATTTAAACTAAAAAGACATCCCACATTTGTTTACGAAGGGAGTACATTCCATAATATAATCAGTCTCTTCGCGTCAGTTATCCCACGTGGTGTACCCCTCGTGTTAAATACGTTTGCATGAACATCACCCAACGGATGTACTCCACCACCGACACAAAATGAAACAGATCAAATAACCCACGACCGATCTTTCTCAGCCGATTCCGCCACGTCTGGCTGAGGCGAGCAGCAAGCGGGGAGAGTATTTTGAAGTGGTTCGCTCCGGACTTTGTCTTCCTCTGGGGCGGAACGGAGGCGACGAGTTTTTAACGCGGCGGAGGCGTGGAGCACGAGGCGAGTGACGGGTGATTAGTTTACAAAAGTCGGTTGTAAGGGCATCTCCAATAGTCGTATGATCATCGTTGGTAAAATTACCACATAAACGATTTAGATGACATGGCACGTAATAAAAAAAAAGAGAATGAAACCGTATAAACTTGAAGCAGCGGTTCACGCACAAGCTCCGAGGCAAGCATGCCCATTTCTTCAACATTTAATGGACCCGTTTAGTTATTTTACATAGGGTTAACGTGTAATTCATTGAAGAGCTTGTATGATGTGTTGTTGGTTGCCGACGTGGACATTTATATCAACGATTGAACATACAGACTGTTGGAGATGCTCTAATCACCATCCGAGGACGCGTACGCTAGCCTAGCCTCAGCCGGTCGTAATCACCATCGGAGCACTCGTACGCTAGCCTAGCCTGAGCCGGTCAGCCCTTCTCTCGCGCATCTGCCGCAACCAATAGTTTCTGCTCCTCCGTCTCATGTTCCTGCTCACCAGCGTAACTGCGTACGAAATATTACCAATAAAAAGCAGGGTTTACCCTAGCACATACACTTCCCACGCCCCCGCGCAGCCCTCCTCTGGTGACTCAGGGGGAGAAGTCCCAGATGATCCGCCGTCCAGCCTCCCCCTTCCTCCCTCTCCTCGCCGTCGCCTGAGGGGCTCTCCGGCGAAGCCCGGCCCGCTTCGGGGATGGCAGCGGCGGGGCATTTCTTCTGGCCTGCGGCGGCTCCAAGAAGCAAATCCTCGACCGTCGGGCGACGATCGGGTCTCGGGCTGGTTCTGCTGCGAGCGGCGGCGAAGGTGGTCATCGATGGACCGTGGAGGTTGAGGACGCGACTTGTTTCGTGGGCGCGGGCGTGTGACGGTGGTCGCGTGCGGGAGTGCCAGATTTGACCCGTTCTGGGCCGATGGCGGGCTCTGGTGGCTCCAACGGGGGCTCCTCGTCGGGCCAGCCGTATGGGGCATATCCCAGGCGGGAGCATTGCCTGGCCTCGGGTGGGGACGCAGCGACGGCTGCGAGCAGGTGTTCGGGCCATATCTGGCCTCGTCCTGGCTGCTTGGGTGCATCGGTCGCCTTTGGGGCGGCCTGAGGTGACCATGCACGATGTGCTGGAGTGGAGCGGCGTGTGGCGGTGTGTGTTCTGATGGTGATGGTGCGGCGTCGGGTGCAGATCCTCCGGACGAAAGTCATGCTCGATGCAGGTGATGGCAACATCGGTGGATATTGTTTTCCTTCTTGAAGGCATCACCAAGGAGATTTGTCACCCTTTTGCCATTTGGGATCCATTCACCGGGTGAAAACCTAAATCCGCCTCGTCGGATTGGCAATGGGGCGGCCTTGGCAGCCTTACTTTGTTGGAAGCATTGTTTTAGAGAGGTTCTTGGTCGATGCACCCGGTTCGTGATGGTGGTGGAGTATGCGGTGCTGCGTCCTCTCATGACTTGCCGTTGCACGGTGGTGGTGGAAGCAGAAGCTCGATGGCTTGCGGGGATCGTCGGAGAAGTCGTGTTTGTCCTCCTTTCGGGGTCGGAGCGGCACATCTCCGCCTCTCTTCGGAATGTCTTCTCTCTTCAATGTCGGTGAGGTTGATGAACACGCTTGTGGCGAACATGTTCGATGAAGGCGCTCTCTGTTTTGTTTCAGCGAAGTCGAAGTCGTCGGGTCGTGTGTGCGATGGATGATATACGATGACTCTATAATGGGGCGGCGATGTGCCGTCCCGTTCCCATGCACGTCCATTGCCCATGCCGATCTCGTTGCCTGCACCACCGTGATGAGCCTCTTGTTCTTAATTATCTTCTTTTAGAGAAAAAATCCAACTCGTATAATTTATATAGTTACTTATATAATTTTCTTACTTTATAGTTAAATATATTTTCTGCTCCTCCTCATGTTCCTGCTCAGCAGCGTAACTACATACTAAATACAAGAGCTACAATTAAAAATAGAACACCCAGGTGATGCGATGAAATTATCACAATGACGTTAAATATGAGGATCAGAGGCTCACAGCCATATATATATACACACAAAATTGTGGCAGCAATGTAGATTCGGCATTTTCTTCTCAAATATGGTCATACTCTTCCTTTTTGTGCGGGGAGGGGTTATATATTAATTAACCTGGATCACAGCAATTCAGTTCGTACAAGTTTACAGCCCGCTCCCATTCCCCCGCCGCCAATTCCTTCTCGTCGTCCTCGACGTCCGTCCATCGAAAGGGGGCTGGGCGCGGTCTCCGGGTCGGCCCCGACGCGGGTGAGGCAACCTCTAGGTGCCCGCATTTCCCGGCCAGGAGCTCTGACCGCTCCGGTGTCCATATTGCCGGTGGGAGCACCGGAGTATAGGAGGACAATTTAAAATAGCCACGCGAGTCGTCCGCTTTCCGCTCCGCTCTACCAAGTCCCTTACCGCCCTTGCTACAAGGACGTGATCTCCATTCAATCATATGGAAACTTCTCAAAATCACAAGAGCATTCTAGAAAATAGATTACTACAATTTTGTAACTACATGAATATTTCATGTGTCAGTATTTTTGAAATTAGACAGCTATTTGTGTTTAAAGTGTAATCATTTTTTAAAGCTGTAGTAACATTTTTGGAAGTACATGATCCCATTCACTAATGAAATGAATAATTTAAAATATGATCATTTTTTAACTACTCGATCTAAGTTTTCAAAACACATGAATAATTTCATCAAAATGTAATAATATTCTTTAAAATGGTATGCATATTATTGTATCTCATATATGCAATTATTGTTTAAACACGTGAATGTTTCACTTTTTGCGATAGTATTCACTTCTTTTATCATTAAACTGGTCATAATTATTTATACACATAATGTTAACGCAATTTCTGAGAAAGAAAGAAAGAAAATGTCCTATTTTAGCGAGCCGAATCAAGAAAGCACTTTGAGCGATGCTAGGCTATCTCGCTGGCAATAAGCGGCCTATAGTTCCTTTTTTCTATATAATATTCTACAGAGTATATAATATAAGCGTCGTATAGGTTAGTTTCTAGTGGCGACTGTTACAACTCATCCGGCTGAAATCAGCCGGGTCAAGCAGCCCCTCGCATACGTTGAATTTGGTGAATGCGTTGGACATGTCCTGCTCTCATCGCAGCCGCAACAAAAGCAATGATCGTGTCCCGGTGAGGAAAGTAGCGCCGCCTGGGTCGTAGCAGGAGCCCCGCCTACCCCTGGTCGTCAGTCCCTCGCCTGACAGTGCCATGTCGCTTGTTCGCCGGAGTGCATACCCTAGGTTGCAACAGCCCAAACCATCATAGCCCATAGGCAGCGCCCAAACCATCATAGCCCATAGGCAGCACCCTGAGGTCCCGGTGATGCCCCAGTACAACACCCTTGATGCTCCAATACAACACCGATGACCCGTCGATGAACCGTTGATGCTCCAATACAACACCGATGACCCGTCGATGAACTGTTGATGCTCCAATACAACACCGATGACCCGTCGATGTTTCATTACAGGGCCAGCGTCCCCCGATGATGCTCCATTACAACACTGTCGTCTCTGGATGCTTCATCCTAGCACCAATGGCTCCGATGACGCTCCATAGCAACACTGGAGGCCTCGGGCGACACTCCATGGCAACACCGATGGCTATGAAAATTCTCCATTGCAGCATCTACCGACGGTCTGATGATGCTTCGACGCAAGACCGATCATCCGTGGTGATACTCCTCACAACACCGGCGACCCTCGCATGATGTTCCATTGCAGCAGGTTGATGGATGCACATCGATGGCAGGTGGGTGGGCAGCCTTGCAGCATCGATGGTGCAGCCTGACTTGCAGCGCCGCCTTCGTCTCCCCTTTGCAACAGCAGTGCCCCGCGGCACTTGGGTGCCAGGATTTGCAACGCCGCCTTTGTCTCCCCTTTGCAACAACAGTGCCCCACGGCGCTTGGGTGCCAGGATTTGCATTCAGGATGCTCTGATTGTGGAGGTGGCAACATACTTTTGGAGATGGGAGAGAAGGTGAGATGGATGGTTGTTGGAGCCCGCAACATGGCCTGGACGGGATTGAGGGGTGAGGGAGGAGAGATGGGGATGAAGAGGAGCCATCTAGGCAAGACAAGCTTCTTCGCCTAATAGATAAAGTGGAGGACGCGTGTATGTGTGGGTCTATGGGGCACGTGGCATGCTGTGGAGGAGGTTTACGAGGGAGAGAGATCATCCATGGAGCTCCTAGTCAACGCTTTGGGGTCTGGCTAGCGCTCTTGGTGCTCGCACACGGTTCGTAGCGGGCCAGCCCAATCAACTTGCACAGAAAAACAAACGTGAAAGAAAATTTTGTCGTTAGTTCGAGAGAATTAGAAATCGAAGACTGCACACGTCCAAGTAGACAACTTCGTGACATGACCACTAGAGCAAGCTCAGTTTGTTGATAACTACTAAGAAATAAATCTATTTGACCCATCTCTACTACAACAACAACAACAACCAAGCCTTTCAGTCCCAAACAAGTTGGGGTAGGCTAGAGTTGAAACCCATAAGATCTCGAAGCCAAGTCATGGCTGTGGAACGTGGATAGCTAACTTTCACGCACCCCTGTCCATGGCTAAGTCTTTGTCGATATTTCAAACCTTCAGGTCTCTCTTAACGGACTCCTCCCATGTCAAGTTTGGTCTACCACGACCCCTCTTAACATTCTGAGCACGCTTTATCCGTCCGCTATGCACCGACGCTTCCGGTGGCCTCCGTTGAATATGTCCAGACCATCTGAGACGATGCTGGACCAGCTTCTCTTCAATCGGTGCTACCACAAGTCTCTCTCGTATATCGTCATTCCGTACCCGATCCTTCCTTGTGTGGCCACATATCCATCTCAACATGCGCATCTCTGCTACACCTAACTATTGGATATGTTGTCTCTTGGTTGGCCAACACTCCGCGCCATACAACATCGCAGGTCGGATAGTTGTCCTATAAAACCTGCCTTTTAGCTTTTGTGGCACTCTCTTGTCACAGAGTACGCCAAAAGCTTGGCGCCACTTCATCCACCCACCCTTGATTCGGTGGCCCACGTCTTCATCGATATCGCCATCCTTCTGCAACATGGACCCCAAATATCGAAACGTGTCTCTCTCCGGTACCACCTGCCCACCAAGGCTAACCTCTCCATCCTCGTGCCTAGTAGCACTAAAACTGCACCTCATGTATTCAGTTTTAGTTCTACTAAGCATAAAACCTTTCGATTCTAGAGTCCGCCTTCATAACTCTAACTTTCTGTTAACCCCCGTTCGGTTATCATCGACTAGCACCACAAGTATAAAAAATTATCATATAATAGTACTATATACCCTAGATAAATTATTTGAATAAAGAAACGGTAAATTTAAAAATGAATACATGAATTAAAAAATGTTCATCAATTTGAAAAAAAGTTAGTCGAAGTTGGAAAAAGTTCATCGAATTTGACAAAAGTTCGTCGTTTGGAAAAAGTTCATTGAATTTGAAAAAATATCATTGATTTCTAAAAACAGTTAATTGAATTTGAAAAAAGTTCATCGATTTTGGAAAAAACACATTGAATCTGACAAAAAGTACATCAAATTTGCAAAAAAGTTCATCGATTTTGTAGAAAATTATGTAAAATTTATTTCATTTTAAAAAAAGTTCATTGATTTTGGAAAACTTCACAAAACTGAAAAAAGTTCATCAATTTTGGAAAAGATGAGAAATCTGAAAAACAAATCATCAATTTTAGAAAGAAGTTCACATAATTTTAAAAATAAGTTCATCCAATTTGAAACAAGTTCATTTTATTTGGAAAAAATCATCAATTTGGAGAAAATTTCTTCAATATCTGAAGCAAAATCATGAATTAGAAAAAACAATCATCGAATTAGAAACAAAAATTATCAACTTTTAAAAACAATTGACCAATATAAAAAAATGGTTCATTGATTTTGGAAAAAAAATCATCAAATTCGGAAAAAAACATCATCAATTTGGAAAAACTTCACGCATTTAGGAAAAGTAAAAAAAATGAAAATCGATGAAGGAATAAACCAGGAAGAAGAAGAAAAAAAGGAAAGAACAGAAAAATAAAATGGAATAATGGAAAACAAAAAAAAAGAAAAGAAGACGAACGAAGGAATAAAAGAAGGAAAAAAAATGTAATTCAGCAGATCCCGCTCCTTGGCGTGTTGGTTTTAGGAAGGAACCTTGACGGCGCTAAATACAAACCGGCGCCTGCAGTGGTTGATTCCAAACAATTTCCTAGTTTCTATGTATATACGGGCCATGGGACGAAAACCAATATATAACACGGTCTTGTAAGCCGACGCCGGTAAGCCGCCTCCTGTCGACTTTGTCGTCTCCATGGAGCAGCGATCAAGGCTTTCGGCCAGATCCTCGACGACTAGGTTTCTCCCTCGCTCCCTTGCTATATCTCCCTCTCATACACACACATACAACAAAATATTGTCCTGTTTTAACCCTAACCCTAGCTTTTGTCAAGTTCTCCAATATCATGATCCATCATCAAATTCTTGTTCCAATCTGATTCGGAGGGTGTGTGTGTGTGTGTGTGTGTGTGTGTGTGTGTGTGTTGGCCTCGCCACGTTCATTTGATTTGTACCATAAGTTGTCTCTGAAGTTCATGCTCTCCTCCCATGACGTTCTTTTCTGACCGATACTAGCCGCGCCATGAGGCAAATCATAATAACTATTTCAAGTTGCTTTCTGAAAGGTTCCTTTTATGATTGTGTTCACAGTGTCCAACCAAACACCAGCATCTCACCGGCGATGAGCAAGCTGCAGATGAGCGGGAGGCTGTATGTGGATGACATGGCCCCAGGCACCGGCGATGCGGACCTCCTCCACCACTTCGGACGCTACGGGGACGTGGCTGACATCTTCGTTCCCACTGACCGCCTCACCGGTGCCCCACGCTGCTGCGCCTTTGTGCAGTTCTCTAGCCCTCATGATGCCCGCCGTGCCCTCGCCGACCCAAGCCATGTCATCAAGGGCCGGGAGGTACCTATATATGTTCGCAGTTTCTTCCTTCTTCCTTTTTTGAAAGTTCGCAGTTTCTTCCTTTCCCCCGCATAATGAATGACTGAATCTTTGTGTTGACTCTGATTTCGATCAAATTCACTAGACACTGAAATATTTACTTGTTGGCCAAGATATTTCAGCAATTTCGATAGTAGTCAAATATTTCAGAAACTTGGTTTAATCCAAGTGAAGCTGGAAGTGAAAACCATGATGCTGACACATATTACTAGTGAGAATGCAGATTCAGTTTTTCAAGAAAAAGTGGACTGAGATTTAATTTCCTTTTGTACAAAATTTGCCTTTCCATCCATGCCTATTTGGGAATCTTAAATCCCATCCGAGACAGGTTCTTCTAAACCCGGGTGCATTGCACCCATGATGAACAATAAAATCAAAACAAGTAACAAACAAAAAAAACATCTAAATTTTGTTGCTTTGATCATGACCGAACATAGGTGCTTGCAAACTTTGGTGTCAAAATAACATCCGAGAAGTTACATAAAAAAAAATTAGTGCTCAAGGTTTTGTGCACTTTTAAGCAGTTTTTTTTGGAACTCATTGGATGTCATTTGGGTATGAAAATTTGCAAGCACCTAATATATTTTATCATTTGAAACCACAAGTTTTGATTTTTTTTTTTTAATTTTGCTTGCTATTTAGAAAACTTTACTGTCTGCTCTAGGTGCAATACACCTGGGTTTAGCCACAGCCTTTCCAATCCCATATATAGGCTGATAGTTCCAAATTCCTTTTCATGTGCAGGTATACATTGCAAGGGCACGACCAAGACATGTTAAAAAATCGAGTGTGTCCAGGTACCAGCTCTCTCTCTCCCCCTCCCTTCCCCTCCCTCCCTCCCTCTCTCTCTCTCTTTCTCTCTCTCGCACACACACAACAAAAACCATAGCTTAGTTGTCTTTGAAGTTCATGCTTCCTCGCAAAATAAAAATAAAAAATCATGCTCGGTTCCGACCAATAGTAGCCATAAGGCAAATCATAACTATTTCCATGTTGCTTTTTGAATGGTGCCTTATGCGATTGTGTTTACAGTGTAAAACCAAAAACCAGCATGTCACCAGCGATGAGCAGGCTGCATATAAATGGGGGGCTGTACTTAGATAACATGGCCCCAGGTACCAGTGATGCGGACCTCCGCCACCACTTCGGTCGCTACGGGGAGGTGACTGACATCTTCATTCCCACGTACCGCCTCACTGGCCAGCCCCGCTGCTGCGCCTTTGTCCAGTTCTCTAATCTGGGTGACGCCGATCGCGCCCTCGCTGAGCAGCACCAGATCCGTGTCATCAATGGGCGGCAGGTACCTATGTCAACCTCCTTCACAGTTTCTTTTCATGCATATTGAATGACTGGATGGTACCATTGTTGCTGCATAATTTTTGTTTTTGCTGGGACGGTACTGCTACATATTACTAGTGCGAATGCAGAGTTGATTTTTCGAGAGATTACCAATGAGTGGGACACTTTTTATGAGGATTTGCCCGTGCATCAGAACTGATTCTTTTATATTGGGTTCGTTTCAACTTTTGCTTTCTCTATCTGCCGATATGGGATATCCATAAGAGGGTAATTATTAAGCTTTTGTTTGAGTGGCAACCCAATTCAAGCCAGACAATATAAGTCATACCTTTTACCTGCTAGGACGAGGATTTGACCAACTGTTACTGTGCTACTAGTAAGCGTGCACGTGCAACGCACGTATTGACTAATATTACAATCACATGTGAAAATCCACTTGTATATGTTAGAGTATTCAACGTGCATCAGTGAATTAGTCCTATGAAATGAGCAAGTAGACATTAAGATTTACAAATCAATCTAACAGACACACACTGCTCCCTCCAGTTTTTGAAGTTCCTCCCCAATTTAATCATGCAAGTTCTTTTGTGTGCAATAGTATAGACGATAAATGATTAGGATAAAAAATAAATACATGATTGTAATAAATCTTAAATATTACCTTGTTGAAATTAGTAGAAGCTCCAAGAGAAGCTGACAGAGAATCCTTGATTTCTTTCATACATTCATTCACTTTGTTAATTCCACCCATAGTATTTTCAATGCATGAAATATTCCAATAATATTCATGTATCAATTAAAACCTCTAATTTGCAAGGCTGAAAAGCTAGACATGATGCATCTGCAAGACCAGGAAAAGAGTAATAATATACATGCGAATGAAATTGGAGATTACACTGACAACGCATAAAATAAAGTAAGTTCTGCGTAAGAGAAACACACCCCGCCTACAGTGAGATGACTCATACATCCATAAGAATACATGGTGTCGATTTGGCTTTTTCCTATCCAAAAAGCCCAAGTCCACAGTGCCATCCTAAAAACAGTGAATATATCATATATATCAAGATGTATGTAGAGTATACAAACTTACTTGCGAAATATCTTCTTTAAGCTCGGTATGCCCAAAACATCATAAACTTTAAGTAATAAGAAAAGGCGGGTGGATTTCCTCATATGATCAATAAAGAATGGAAACAACACCTAATGATAATTTTAGTATCCATGGTAACTTCCAAACACTAAATAACAACTACGACACCTAATGACCAAGTATTTGCAAGAAACATCCATAATTATTTCACCATACAGTAAAATAGCAATGGAGACAACACCTAATGAGTAATGGCCAAGGGTGTTTTCAAAACATATTGCATCCAAAGAACATTTGTTTGTATCAAACAGTATTAGAGATATGAGAGATAAAAACTGACTTCACAACTTATTCACTATATCTTGTAAAAAAACTTATTCACTATATACATTGTGGTTTATCAAATTGTTCTCAAAGACAGTATGTCATAGAGTCAACGAACATTAGCACGTGGGAACAGTCCCAAAGCTGCTATCATTTTATACAGAAATATTCATAAAAGAAAATTCAACATCATAAGAACTTACAACATATAGGTCTCTCCTAGTGAGAACATCTCCAACAGTTGAAGCAAATAATTAAAGGAGATGTTTTGGAGGGCCTGCCAAAGATTAATAGGATGTCCCTCGTTCACAATTAAAATATGCCGAATGCATTATCCAGCTTTTTTGGCTTAAATTTGCAGAGTGCATCGTCTTCAGATATAATAGCAATGGGTTTTAGGGAGCGTTGCAAATTTAACAAGAACGAAGTCATGACAAGTAACACAGATAAAGAGTAAATCAACAAAATGGAATGATTATCATGCTGAACTTACCTGGATTCCATAAAAAATGTTCTCAAGGATACCCAGGATCTAACTCAACTGAAGGGGCTGCATGTGCATATATAGTATTATGTGTTAGAAGAGCAAACCGTGGATCCGAACGAAAGAATAAAAATTGTAAAAGCCGGAACAGGAAAATTCATATTAATATTTTTGATAGGTCACCACCACATAATTATTTGTTATATTCACACCATGTATTCTATATTCACTATCAACTAAGGTAAATCTGACCAAAGGTATTGATCTGCTAGGAAAAAAGAGCCTGATCTGCAATGCTACATAGCTAACAAGATTAAGCTTAGAATTATGACTGTACAATACAAATAACATGATAGAACTGTGCAAATCGACATCCTACTTATAAAATTTGTAGCAATGGTCTTCCTTCTAGCAACTAAAATCAACCATTTCATGCCTATTTATTCAACCACGATAAAATTTCAGTCCTAAACAACACTATCCATGCTGAATCTGAATCACCAATAGTCATCAACAGTGCATGCAGAAATTGACAGCACAACTCGAGTTCTCTTCCTCTTCTGAATTTGACAGTACCTGAACAAAGCAAGACGCACGCACGCACCTCATACATGCTGGCCAGCTGCACACGCCTCTGCCGGCCAACACTAATGCACAACACGCCGACATCATCACGCACGCAGTATGCCTGGCTCCGGCCTGCACGCCCTGGTTGGCCCCGCCGTTTAGCACCCTAGTTGTGACGCCGTGCACAGAGCACACGAACGTCATCTTCTCCGACACCATCCGTAAGACGCCGTCGTCGATTCATCGTGCTCCTGCCTTCTCCGGTCCTGCCGACAACATGAACCTCCTCGTGGTTATCCCTGCCTCCTTTCCCCTCTCTCTTAGTGCTCATTCTCAACCTGTAGGCTGTAGCCGCCGCCCAGCAAGCTCCGACTCTGTTTGTCTCCATGGCAGACGAAGACGATCATGTCAAGCCTCCCATGCCCCTTGCTGTAGGCCGACGTGTTCCTAGGGCTAGGTAGACACCGCCTAGCCAGCTAGCTACTCCATGAGATCGTTCGCGACTTGTATCGATCTCTCCTCCGTCCGCCCCATGTCTGACAGGCAGAGATATCAGGCGAGACCGTAGAGGAGCGGCAGACGATGTCCCGCGATACACGGCCGACGACTAGAGGTGTGTGGCGAAGTCGTGTAGGAGGAGCGGCGGGGCAGTGGGGATGGCATGGGTAGGGCGGGACGGCGGCGGCGGCGGCGGTGTCCGCGAGAGGTGCGGGCGACGGGCGCGTCCAGGGAGTAGCCGGCCGCGAGCCTGCGGAGGTCCGACGGCGCGACGCGGCCCGGGGTGAGCGTGACGGCCGCGGGCTTGGACGTCGGCAGGAAGCGCATGGAGCGGCCGAACGCGTGGCCGGCGCTTTTCCCGGACGACCTGCCGATCTTCCTCTCCTCGGCGTCGGCGTCGGCGTCGGCGAAGCGCGGGAGCTCGGTGCAGCTGCGCTGGCGGGAGAGCGACTGCAGCGACGGCGGCGCCACGGAAACGGCGTCCGCGCTGTCCGTGGCGTCGTTGGTCAGGTGGTCGGCGAGGGTGGGTACCGAGGACGGCGCGGGGGTCAAGGGCGACGGCGATGGCGATGGATTCTTGATCTTGCCGTCGGAGGCGGAAGGCCACATGCTGCGAGCGGGGGCGGGTGCTCCTGGCCCGGCCGTGTCGGAGCGGGAGACGGAGCGGCGTGCGCTGTGGCGCAAGGGCGAGAGCGCGGCGACAGGGATGACAGAGCGGTCGGAGTAGAACAACGCCGCTGAAGAAGGCCGAGCCCGCTGCGTCTCGCGCTGCCGCTGCCGCTGCTTGAGGGAGGAGAGGGACTCAGGCGGCGTCTTGTGGTGGCGGCGAGGAGGAGAGAGGAGGGAGGGATGGGAGTGGGGAACGATGGAGGCAGGGCAGGACGAAGCGTGGGCTCTTTTTTTTTAACGGGAGATGTGGGCTTTCCTTTTCGTGAGGATTCGGGGGATGACAGAGTTTTCGTCCGCCTTTAAAAAGTGCTAAACGTACTTTCGATAAGGTTAGTTGCTATGTTAACGGTTAGATTTAAATGAATAGATCTAATCATAAGGCTCTAATTGCTTTGAGTTGTTGTGTGTACATTAGGTGGGGTGTCTTTAAAGAAGAAAATGTTCGCTTGTTTATTAGTAGTATAGATAATATGTTACTTATGTTATACTACTACAACATCGATCATAATCATAGGCGAGTACTTCTGCATACAATACGAATCCAATAACATTAGTTCTCTGCCACAAAAATTATATACTAGCAAACAGAGTAATTATCTGTCCAAGGAAACAAAATATACCCAGTCTATATATTAAGACTGATGTAATACACAGCGGGATAGTTTATTCTCCTTCTGTACAAAATTTGGCTTTCCATTCATGCCTACTTGGAAATTTTAAATCACGTATATATGGTTTGGTGTGGTCATAGGCGATAGACTGAAAATATCTTTTCCTGTCCAGGTGTATATTGCACAGGCACAGCCAAGACATTTAGAAGAATCAAGTGTGTACCAGTACAAGCCTCTGTGCGAGCGGCAAGTCCGGAATGGTCCATGGCGTGGATATCGGGTTGGTGATATCGGAAAGACATCTAGAGGTTCACTCGTGTGTGACTCCATCATAGCATATATCTCGGAGGATGGTGTTTATTCATGGGCCAGACCGATAAGAATGCACACTGAGAGCAAGTCTACCGGGTACGGGCCAAGGCAACATTGATATGAGCTCTCTGAAAGACCGTAGTCATTGTTCACCAAGGGGCGAGCCTTCTGCAAACTTTGCAAAATAGTATTTGGTACTGATCTGTGCTACTGTGAGTCACATGCTACGTCGGCGTTGGGCGAAGCTTTGTTGGATATACACCTAATGCTGAATTTACACACTTAGCCTGGGGCTGCTCCGGCCCTCTATACTTGTAGGATTTTGCTAGCAGCCTTTTAGCTTTGTTATTTCATGTTCTGAGCTGTTGCTCTCATGAGTAGCCTGGTAAAAAAATGGTTATTGGTATCCCTAGTTCCCCGTTGGATACATATCAAATATTTGGGTTAATCAACCTGCAATACATATCAAATATTTTGTAATACCATATCTTTTGAACACTAACTCTAAATTTAACATGTCGATATAAAATGATTAGAAATATGTGCATAATTTGATCATAATCTTATTTTACATGTTAATCATTTAAAATGCAATTTAGTGTGTGAACTTAATCAATAATGCATGCTCCATCTTTCTTTCATATCGGTGTCGATTCAGATTGGAAATGGTCACCACAAGAAAACTAGGATAGGAGACGAAAGAAAGCATCTATAGCCACACATGCACACCTCACCAAAACATCACAAGAAAAAAAAAAGCAAAATTTCATCTTATGCTGGGAGAGACGCCTTAGGATTGACAACATTTAAAAGTGTTGTGATTGTGTGAGCATTGAAGCCATGGTCTGTGAGGGTGGAAAAGGACGATAAGTGACAACACAAATGGCAAGTCATGTGTTCAAATATACATGGACCTACCGAGGTCTTGACTCTTGAGATATGGTTACTGGGTTAAAGGAGTGTGATATTTATTTTTTCTTGCAACATACGGGCTTTTTTGCTACTAGTTACCTATATAGAGAGAAGTATTGCCTTATATTTTTCCTTAGTGTATGCGTATATGTACACACGTGTGTGTTCCTCCTGGGTGGGCCGGTGTGTTTGGTAAGGTGCATGAAGGATGCATGAGTTCAAAAAAGTTTCCTTCTCGACCCACTTTTGGGTGTTTGATAGGGTGTATATGGCGTGTATGTCTATGGGCGTGCATATGTATAGAGCGCACTTGTGCATTCATGAGAGAGATTGGGGGTGACTATATGAGATGCAATTCATTTTTGACATTTGGTAGACAATTAATCTTCAACATTACTCTCTTTTCTCATTTATTACATGACACATCATTAAAAATTCTATGTGTCAGAATCTATCAACAATATGCTTCTGCTTGCATATTGTGAAACCGTTCGAGTTATGTCTAATATGTGTGCAATATTTCGTCATCATTTGATTTAAGTTTTTTCATTTTAGGATAATCACTACTCTTAATTCATTTTATTTTTAATAACATCTTTCTGGTTTTTCTGTAGTTTATGATCATTTTAGTATACGCTTTGTTTACTGGTAAGAATAAAGTAACTGGCACAAAATTTCATTTCTTTTTGTGCCATTGTTTAAGGCTTATTTTTATTATTGTTTGCTTTGTTGATTTTTCTTGTTGGATTTTCTCCAAGATTTTTTGCACTGGTAGTGGATTGATGATTCAATCAAGTGACACTACTTAACTGATTTTAATAACATGATTTTCTAATTAATTTATTAACTTAATATAATTATTAAAGTTGCACCAGTTTATCACATTGCGAAAGAGTATTTTTTTTTGTATCTTGCATTTTTAAGTGGATATTCTTTTCATTGTTAAAATGCCTGCCATATTCTAATTTCATGCAATGCTTTAGCATGCAATAAATTTAGTTTATGTGCCGGAACCCTTTACACAGTTTACCATCTCAGTTTAATCTAAAAGGATGGCTACTCAACTACTCCCTCTGTCACATAATATAAGAGCATTTTTGACACTACACTAGTGTTAAAAACGCTTTTATATTATGGGACGGGGAAGTAGTAGCTTACAAGTACTAGGGCATTCACGTTGTACAAGACAAAAATGCGACTTAAATGTAATATGTTTTCAGGCAATTGATAAATGGAGAGGAAACCAGCCGTTAGGCGAAAATCTTCCTGATAGAAAAAAGTGACTGGCGCATAAACAAAAATCAAGCACCCGATGCATAGGTGCTCCAAAGAAAAATAAACTGTGTGTTCCTTATGCTGAAACATGTGCATTCAGGAATGAAGTCATCATGAACAACCTAGACCTTGTATGTGCTCTGCCTCTTCAACAACATATATTTCTGAAACAGAGCAGAGTTTTTAGTTCCAGCCATAAACAGTTTTCTGTTTGAATCATTGTTTTCAGGTGCTGCTTACGACACCAGCTACACCTGCAGAGAGGACGAAGAAAGCTTCAGAAGGATTTATTTACCTTGTAAGTGCCAATTGGATGGGTACATATGGCAGTAGAGAAAAACAAAACACAATAACGTACCATGATCACACCATGCTCAAACCATAAAGTATCATATCTTGGTAAAATTTTCAGATGGATGTGATCATATGTTATGTAAAGCTTCAGAGAGGTATGCCGGTATGAAACCAACATGACTAATTGATCTAACAGCGAAGCTCACTGCGATATACCATATGAACCACACACATCCCTACAAAGAGTTACATCCATAAAAGATATAGGCATCGAAGTGATCATAAGCATCCAAAATTTCAGCAGTGCTAGTCGATGGGCTACCCGCCACCATCAGGACGTCAAGTGCTTTCTTGGCTTAATTTTCTGGAGTGGGAAATGCTATATCAGATTTCATTCTCTTCCCTGCTACATTATCAAGGGAGGCCCAGTCAGGATATGGGCACTCGTAGCACCAATCAGGACCAGTATACCGCACACAATGCAGCCATAATCCCTCCTCGTCGCCATCATAACTGCGAAAAAGAACAAAAGATTATGAACAGCGCCCAAAGAATTCAGAAGCGCCCAGCCTACTAGACTGAAAGTTCTCCTGAACATTTGTTAGTTATAGCCCACCCTTTATTATCGAGTGAATTTGTAGGTACTCACCCGACGGGAGCAAGGTTTGGACAGTTTGTGCACATTGGATCAATACCAAAGTCCAAATCGGCTTCAGCGCTGTTGTCAGGATCTGGTGATGGCAATGAGCACACTAATGAGGTTGCCCTATGGATACTCGTTCCCTTTGATGAACGTGGGCAAAAATTCCCCGAAACATAGAGCTCATCATTAGCTATTGGGTAACCAAGGTGTTTTAGATGCACCCGTATCTGCATTTTTCACAGTTTTAGGCCAACAGAAGAAGATATCAGCAATACACATAACACCACAAACAGTAACAGAAATATAGATATAGGCAGCACAATTAAGATTATTTCTTTCAAAAGTAATGTATCCAGTATGAAGCTTCTTGTTAAACAAGAAAACATTGATTGTTCATCAGCTCGTCTAACAGGTGGTCAAGACATAGTATAATGCACACAGTACAATGATACAACAGGTTCCAGCAACCATTAGGAGGACTCCAGTGTAGCGGCAACTGGCACAACACATTGGCTGCAGCCATCTTACAAAGACTAGGTTCTGGCAGTTCCAGGCCCCTTCATTGTACACACAAGCATTGCACAGCCTCCAAATCTTTCACAGCGTCAAGATGATTAACGAGCTAGGCTTTTAATTTTTATTACCAGGATGTTTCACGTGTGTGAACGTAAGTAGACACATGTGCATTCATAAAGGGTAAAACAGGATTAGGTACCTGGTGAGTTCGGCCAGTGACAGGTTTGCACAAGACAATGCTGTGGTTCCCATCAGTGCAAATCCTCTGAAACTTGGTGCATGCTTGTTTTCCACTTGGGATGGCTTTACCAGGACCATTAGAAACCTGTAGTTGAAAAACCAAATTTAGCATATGTACTTTTGGACAAAAACAATTCACAATTCTTTACAGACCTCGACAGTGCTCCTTCCTTCCCGTGCATTGAAGTTTACATTAGCATCAACAGTTTGCTGCAAGAAATCCGTTTAAATAAAAAAAGCATGACACAAAAATTTAAAAAGGAAACAAATAAATCTGAAAGGTTTCTTCTGTTTTAAAGAATTTGCCACTGAGACATTCCTGGCCTGGTGGCTATAGCTTTTATTTTATAAAAAAATACTCACTAAAAATATTTGCTAAAGACTAGGAAGTTCCACTCCAAGTGAATGGACTTGGTTTTGCATTCAGGAAGTCTGAACTCTCTACTGCCATACCAACATTTCGGATTTAGTGTTCAGCTATAAAGCTAATGGCTCCACAAAGTGGTGGAGTTTTCTTTTGCTGAAATGTTTCTATATTTTAATTGCTAAGTTACGCAATTTGGTCAAAAGAGATCTCAAAATATTCTCAAAGCTTTTGCACAGTAAGAAATAGTATCCAAGGAACCGCAACATGTGAAATAACACAAACCTTGGGATGACAATGCAAGAAACCATAAAAAATTATTCAACTTATTTTACAAAAGAAACAACTTCTGTTCATGGATCCAAAGAGACACCATAAAACTGTCGCAGTAAAAAAAACATACCTCGCCTTCAGGAAATACACCAACAACTTTGGCTACATACTCTTTCTGCAGCAAATTAGCTTCTATCTGTGGTAACGGTAATTCAGATGAACAAATTGGGTAATAAGATAAAATATCTCAATGGACAAAATATAAGGTAAGTGCAGACACACATAATAAACACAATGATATGCTGACTGCAGACGCTCAATGAACAGGTGTGGAGTGATAAAATAAGGTGAGGGCTAGCACCTGCTGCCTGAAACGTTCTGCTCGTTCAGCACTTTTAGCGAATATAAGGAGACCTGAAACTAACCGGTCTAACCGATGCACAGCTGAAACAATAATAGAGGTGGTCAAGGAATTTCAGTACATCCATAAATAGCAATAAATGTACAAAGATAGGGTAAAAGGAATAAACAAAAGAAGAAAGTCCATTTTGTCATGCTCACTTTACCCCGTAAACTAAATTTTGCACAGACAACCCCACTGATTTATAACTTTGCATTGACTTTACCCTCTAGTCAGGGATTGATGCTGGCGTGGCCAAGTTTGGGTGACCAAAGGCCACTTAAGAAGGGATAGCCGGATAGGTGCTGGTGTGGCTTCAGGTTGGATCCGCCTCCTTAGCTGAGACATCGTACAGAGCTTCAGGTCCAGCTACGGCCGTGAATTAATCTTGTTGCTCCAGATATGCCTTCATGATGGATCCTTGAGCAGGTGCTTGTGGTGGAGCAGTTGCGCAGGCACATGGCACTAAGTCTGATGCAGTGAGAGGCGACCTTGCACAACCGGTGAAATCGAGCCATCCCATCCCCACTCTGAATTCCTAGACACATACGGCAATAAGGAAAGGACCTCGATAAATTGAGAAATTAAAGCACTGCAGCAGCAGCAGCAGAAATTTAAGCAAGCCCAACGATGTTGCTTCCATGTTATTTCCAAAATATGCCTCCGTGGGTGATTTCTAATCCAATCTTCTGTCCTTTTCTCTCTTCCTAACTCACTCCTATTACAATCCATGCTGAAGAAGAATCAGTCCTCTGTCAATTCATAACAGAGAAGAGTAAGTGGGAGCTCACGAAACGTCACAACAACGCTCATGACTCATGAGCAGGATCACAGACGGGGCATGTGGAGTCTAAGACCACACAGAGCTTGGCGGGGTCCATAGAGGCGCTCGAACAGCCAGCAGGCAGGCATGGCGGCAGAGCTTGCATGGTAGAGATCTGAGGTGCAGGCATGGAAGGTCTCGTGAAGCGGGCAGGCATGCGGGCAGGAACCGAGCTCACATAGCATGGAAGTCACGTCTTTGGTACCATGCTATGAGAGGGAGAGGTGCCATGGACTCTCTCTGTTTTCCTGTCACGCCCGAAGGCAGGCGAGTACACGACCAAGAGGAGGGGATAAGACAGTGATGAATGATCCTCTGCATAAGTTCTCTACATGGCGTTCGAGCATTACGAACTATCTGTTTGCATGGCAACCGCAGAGGAATGGGGGTCTAGACATTCAGTGATCCCAAATTTAGTTTACGGCATCAAAGTGAGCACAATAAATAGTTTGAGGGAGTAAAAAGGACTTTCTCCTAAAGAATAGTATGAGGGAGTATAATGGAAGCCATTGATGGCATAACTGAGGCAAAGGATACGAAATAGAGGTGTCAATCCATGCTCTGCCTCCATAATTCCTACTACGGTGTTTTTACGGTATTGTCCACAGGGATGAACCTACACAAGAAAAACACTTTCCTTTTGTAAGTAGCAATAAGTGACTGAAGCTACATATAGCTGAACAGACATAATGGCATTCTAGTTCTCAAATACAGTGCTCATCTTGAACGGACAGAAATCTCATCAACTAAAAATGTTACGGCTAACTCACCATGAATTCATTTATCCAAACATGACTAACCTAAAATACTATCATATCATAGAAGGGTCCTAATGATTAGTTTTCATTGCTTTTGAATCATGGTTCTAGTGATTAGTAGCTACAACGTTGTACCATTCAACAATAACTACAAAATATGTCCTTGTAATTCCACAGAAGACCTTTGGAAAAAAAATCCAATAAAGTAAACTTTAAGGGCAGTGCTTGTATAACTTGCAGACCGGGTAGAACCTAATTGTCTGTAATTCATCTACTCATGTAACGTATTCTGATCAACAAGTTCCAAGAACTATAATAGTATTATGTTATACATGCAATTTTCATGAAAATTGTTAAAAGAAGAAAGCTGCATAGCTTTTTTTATATGCATCACAAAGTATAACATCTTTCCCGAACATTGCAATTATAGACTTACTGGAACAGATGCCGGCTTGCAAACAGTTACAACATCAACTTCATTCTGAAGGATTACAATATTACCACCCAAGACTGGTGGCTCATGCCTGAAAGAGTAACCACCTTCAGGAATATGCCAACTCAAAAAATTTAATGAGAAATATGCATGAGTATTAACGCTAAAGCAAGAATAAATAGCTACAGTTGTTAAAAGCCAAAGGAAGCATGTACGGGTAATAGTTACATCAAAGATGGGGAAAAGGAGCCCATGAAGAAGCTGGGTGTGACTCAGGACCTATATAAAGGCAGGCATGTTCAAACTGGCAATCAGTATTGTCTTAAAAGCCAGCGTATCAATAATATATGTCATTTGCACTATCTAGAGAACTATTTTGTAGTTTAGTTTAGCTTAAAATCCCATGAATAAAAAAATGTGTCATTGACCAATATATCCATTAGTTGCTAAACTGTTTTGTTTGGATTTTTTGTGGTTCATATATGAGGATATAGTGTGCAGTAATAACTTATGCTGCACCCAATTTCGGACCAATTTTCAGCTACGTTACTGCTCTGTTTGTTCAAGAATATATGCAGTTTAGGATGCCGCCAGGATATCTTTTGACCACTACTTTGCATACAAGCTGAATGCAAATGCATTGTTATAGTAACTTATATAATAAGTAAATGTAAATCCACTAACTGGCATATATCTCCATACAAATCCAATGGTCGCAACAGCTGGCTTAGACTAACAAATTATGCACTTGTCATACTACAAATAGATTTTAATATAGAATTTCTATGTTAGTGGTTAGAGCTAGAGAAGTTTAACTATGTGTATTTTCGAAAAACATGTATATACTGAACCGAGAGAGTAATCAAGCAATAATCTAAATGTGCCTTAGAAACCTTGACACACCTGTGCAAGAAATGGCTTATCTTTTGTGATGATTTCACAATATAGTCTGCCTGAACCATTTGCTCATCCACCTGAAGCCTCCCGCACTTCACTGCATGAACCTAGCAGTTTCATCATTTATTTCAGATACAGAAATGACGATATTGCCAAAGAGCAAATAAAGCTGCCCAGAATTCAATGTACAAGCACTAAATCATTAAAGGATACCACACAGTTCAAGATAGTGGGATGCCACACGAAATGTATTCAGAAGCAGAGTTCTGGTAAATGCATTTCTACAAGTAAAATGCAATGATCTCACGCTTGAGCATGTGAGCAAGGAACGGTGTGATGCGGATAGCATTAAAAGAGAGTATTGCACGCCTACATAGTATTCACGGGGGCGCCCCTTGAATTCATCCGTGAAGAGATCTACAATGGTCTTCCCAGCCCATCTGTTCTTCGCCTGCAAACCAAATTCAGAATTTGGTCCAAACAATATTGGTAAGACCAACTGTAGCAAGCAAATCCCTAATGTTATTCTATGACTGGAACAAGATAGAAAATAAGGCTAAAGCATTCAGAGTTATGAATGACTGATTATTTTGAGTGGAACAGAAAAATCCACGACTGCTGCACATATGCCCTAAGCAATTGAAACTGGACGCCGACAGTGGTACAGTATAAATTAACAAGTAAAACGAAATAGGTGGGCGAAGAGAAGGTCTGGTTACATGGGAGATGAACTCGAAGTAATAGGGCCTCACGTAGCGCCGCCCTGCGAGGAGAAGGGAACCGTTCTTCAATGGTCAGTTCGGGGAGCGTCTAGGGCTAGAAACTCAGAGGGGGTGGGACGGAGCGAGGCTGCGCCGCAGCGGTTACCGTTGCGGAAGATGTAGTCCTGCGCCTCGGGCGGGTTGGCCGGCGTCTGCCACACGATCCCAGCTCCTGCCAGCGCCCCCGCCATCTGAGGCGGCTGAGCCCCGGAGTCACACTCCTCCGTCTCAGCAGCTCACGGCCGGAAGCCTACGGCGGCGGCGGCGGCGGCGCAGTACCTGAGGGCGCGGGGAGGATTTGGGGAGAGTTGGTGATGAAGCCGTGTGGCGGTACGGGTGGGGTTATGACCGTTGGATCGATCAAATCCGGTGCAAATCAGTATTTTTAGTTGTTCCACTAGCTAAAGCGTCCGTGCGTCATAATCTTCAATGACGGTGATCATATTTTGCTGCATCATGAAGATACACTATCATTCTTAATTTTGTATAAACATGAACAATTTTTTAAACTCGTGCACATATTTGAAAACATGAGTATTTTTCAAATTCATGAACAATTTTATAGAATTTTGAGCATTTTATAAAATCAAGAACATTCTTTGAATTCATGAACATTTTATGCTATTTGCAAACATTTATTAATATAAAATTCCTGAATTGGCAAATATTTCTAGAATCGACGAACATTTTTGAAAATTGGTGGAACAATTTATGAAATTCAAGAACATTTTTTTCATTTGGCAATCATTTTTTTGATCTAACAAACATTTTTAGAAATGCATGATCATTTGTTGAATTGGAAAATATTTTATGAATGAAAAAACTATTATGTAAGTTATGAATAGTTTTTGAATTTTTAGGATATTCTTTCATTCATGAACACAAGTTGTTTTTTCAAAAGTAAGACATCATTGTGGTTGTCCTTCCGCACATAGACAATAATATATTTCATCTATTTAATATTCTATATGTTGCAAGAGAATAAGAAATCTAGTTACGATTGAGAAAAGCCTTGCAGTATGCTTAGTACATGGAGACGCAATCCTACAGTTGGTCTTGAATATATATTATGGTGTAAGGAAATCATAACTGAAATATGAGGAAAAGAACACATACTTCTTAGATGAGGTTGCAAACCAAATGCTTATGTAAAGCTGCGAACAGCACATACATTGACAATGTATTATGAAAATCATGACACTCCATCACATGTTGACGATACTTAGAACACACCAGAGTGGTTACTAAAATGAAAAGCAGGCACCTCAAGTAAACATATCAATGGCATTGAACCAATATTGTGAAGTAAAATATTAACACCAAAAGATCAAATGGGGATTTTCACAATCAAAGGAGTTCAGCTCTCTTCCTCGTGATTACTACCAGTTTGCACTAAAAAGCAAGTTGATCTGGAGCAGCATTATGCCACAGCCTCCGGTCACTAACTTCGCACACAGAAATTAGCCTCTAAGAATAAAAGACACCGTACAAAAAAGGCTTGGCACGACTCCTCAATTTCATACAGGAGGCCCATAATATCCGATATGTCATGTTTTCTTTAGTTCCACATCTCCACCAGGACCTGCCAATCATATTGAAAGGTAACATAAGGCCATTGTTCCTCCTTCATAGGTATACCATATCCTGGAGAGCAAGTGTTTCAGCAAATAGAGAGTTGGAAATATTTGCAATAAAATAGAGTTACTTAAAATGTAGAACCCACTGAAGAATATTGTTCCAAATTACAGTCTCATAAAAGCACTAAAACAGAGTTAAAAAGAGTTTTCTCCACTTGGCATGGAACATGCACAGAGGAGTGTGGTATGTAACAATAAAATCATTTATCTAGTGAACATTACCTAGGAAGTTTTATTCCAAGTACCGCAGACCAATCGAGATATCCAACAACCCCTTGATGAACATCGTCAATACATTTGCTCATTCAAGTCCAGTTTTGGCAATCAAAGCCTATTTATCAAAAGAATGTTAACAGTAATAACATAAGAGCTGCAAATGTGGCTAAATCAGTAGATTGTATATTTCTATAGTGGGCAACAAATGAAGTTGTCCAAATTCCAAAAAACACAGACATAAGTTAACCATTTTTAATATTCAATTTCAGATACGATGCGGGTTGTTGGATATAGATTGCCCGTAGCATCTCTAGCAATTACAGTTTGGCATGTCACTGTGAAATACAAACAAAGAGAGGTGAGGAGGGAAAATATACCAGGTGAAGTAGGTGGCGAATTAGGTGGTGAGTAGATGTTAAGGAGGATGCAGGCAACAACAACATATTGGTTCTTTATTTTAGCTTCAAAGATAAGATGCCTTGTGATATGCAAAAGAGTTTTTTTTTCTGCTAGTCGTAGAGCATCATCGACACTATGTACTGTAAATAAAAACACATCAGAGGTTCTAAAATGACCCAAAGAATAAAAGAATGAGGAAATTGGGATTCACGCATACATATGTCAAGTTGACATGCTAAAACCTATCACTTGGATCACAAAATAATCTTCACTCAGCTTGAACCTAAAATAAAGAACCACGATGTTGTTATAATCCATGAAACATGCACATCATACCTCGTTATTTTTGAAATCTGCCATTTGTATAGAATATCACGGCTTAGACCTAAACTTTACCTAGAGAATGGGGAGGACAATGTCAGCACGAGCAGCAAAAAAGATGATTTTGGCATTGGGGAACACTTAGACAAGTTCACACAACCATTTTATAACAAGAATTTCACCCAATAGAAACAAAATTTCAAAATAGCCTAGTATCTTCCCATCTGGTATATTCTTCAACTCAAACATAGCAAGCGAGTAAGCTATGTAAATTAGCACCAAGGATAGCCAGTGGATCTAACAAAATATTCTAGACCGAACAACACTATGTTCTAAAAGGCCCAACGTTGTAAATTTTATAAGAGAAGAATATCTTACCATCCAATCCAAACACACTGAAATGGGAAAGAACAAAAAAAATTGGATCTGAGCGAAGGAACTGGCAACGACTGTGTTGAAGGAAAAAACTATAGGATGGAGTCGAAATGTATTAACTGACTCACTCGTTTTATTACTTGACTCACTCATTTGTACAGTCGCACAACGCCTAGAACGAAGCACGAGTAGCCGTCCTACACCTCACCCAGGACGAGGTCATAAGCCTACACAAGATCACAATGACATAATTCTTAATTCAGACTTTGTATGCAAGGATTCATGGTATCATGGGTATCAATATATCATATAATAGTAGAAAATTCCTTCAAAAATAAACATAGCAGAAGTCCGAACAAGAGAAGAAAATACCACTATGCCCCCTTGATTCAGTTGAACCACTCCACTTCAATCTTCAGTATCATCTTGCATGTCACCTTGGCCATTTCATGGTACTTGGTGGCCACTTCATAGTGAGTCAACAAAGAAGGTGGGGATATTCCGATGATATCACAGAAAAGGAAGTAACATGGCCTCTCATGGCGATTGAAGTGCATCCTTGCGCACATAACTAGTACGCTTCCCATATAAATCACCATTTGCACTAAAGTTGCATTGTGTATGAATATTTAGATGAAGTCATCTCATTGGATATGTAGAAGGAAGAGGGATGCTCTCTACTTACCTCTTCCAGGGTCTGCACCGTCGTCATGCTCCTCCCTCCCTCTCTCTATATCTCTCTCTTGGTCGTACACCAAGTAAGCTTGCACATGTAACACACGTCTCAACCAATACTCTTTTTAGTGGTACATCTACCACAAATCATACTCATTTAAAGGTCTGATGCAAAACTCATGGAGCTTAAATATAATAGCCACCACCATATACAACTCGTTATGATATTGTCAGTTGGGTAACAATGAAAAGTTGTTCCCCACGATTAGATCCATGGAGGGCATATCGCTCTATTGCTCATAGAATAGACTATGGGTAGAGAATAAATGTTAGCCGAATGAATTAAAATTGTACACGAAATAGAACCACACATAAAGGGAGTATAGTTATGAAGAAAATGGAACATAATGTTCTGGAGAACAATGCCCAGCCATGTTATGATTTTTTTAGACTAACTTCAAACTTGATTGTGAGATATCATATATCCCAAGTAAATAATGCGCAAAAATACATTGGAAAGACAATATAAAAAACTACGCAATAAAGTTTTCTATTTCTCTACAAAAGAAGAAGAAAAATCAATTGTACAACACTACCTTGCCTACATAGAAATATCTTCACCGAGATTATGTTCTCTCCTTCCTCTTCATCCAGATCCATCACTGAAAAGGCATTTAAATTGCTCAATTGTCGACACTCAACATAGGAGATCAATAATATTTTTGCAGTAAATCACTGAAGCGGAAAGACGTGTAAGAAAAGGACAACAACAAAAAATAACCAAGATGATACCATACTTTCCAAGGTAATTTCATTAGCTAATGAGCTGAAACTATAGATACTCTTTCAAATAAGATGTGCGTAATACATCAACCCTAATTCTGGCCAACATCAATTTTCATGTGTAATGCGGTCCTTTCCGATCTGGGGGTCGGGGCCCCCGAATAGGAAAGAAGCGCATCTAAGCGTTTCGCAAGCAAGTAACATAGCACAAATTAAAAATACAAGTAGACAATTCGGGATTCAACTGTCTTCTTATTAATAACTCAGAGTACAACACAGATACAAACAAGGTAGTTCCGGTACGGACTACAAACATGGAAAATGCTATGCTACCCTGCTGCATGCCCACGATCACGACCACGGCTCAGTCCTCTGGATAGTTCACGTAAAGGCGGTCTGTCTCCTCGTCGTACTGCCACACCAGCTGGGTGCCGTCGGGATCCTCTGCCTCTGGGGTACCTGTACCTGCTGGGAGTTTCGGAGGAATCCGTGAGCCACGGGGACTCAGCAATCTAAGACCTTGGTGCCAGAACTAGTCATGTTATTGGGTGAGGTAGGGATGAAGTGTATCAGGCTGCTGCATCCTATGATTGAATAAGTGGCTAACTTACGCAAAAGAGAAGTGAAGGTAGTCTACGCTAACGGTCGGGATTACTTGATCAGTAAGTGATCCTGAACACCTACCTACGGCATTCATAACCCCACCGTGTTCCCGATCGAAGAGAGATCTTCGAAGGGACAGTCACGGTTACGCACACAGTTGGCAGTTTTATTAGTTTATGTTTAAGTTCTCTAATACCGGATGTTAGCAAAATATTCCAAGTTGCCACATAACCGCGGGCACGGCTTTCCGAAAGATTAAACCCTGCAGGGGTGCTCCAACTAGTCCATCACAAACGAACACAGGCCGCAAAGGCATCCTCTATCACGAATCTCGTGATCTCGTCGGATTCCTTAGAGGAAAACCTCAACTCTGGGGGAAACAAAAGCTTCACTGGGATTCCTATACGCAAGATATACCGCCAAGGTAAGGCAAGGCTAGCAGGACCTCCCGACGTGTCGACGACCCTGATAAGAGCCGCGTATCTCAGTCTCAGGACACGCCGGATGAGCGATGGTTACCACGACAAAAAACCGAGTTGCCCCGGGGAGCGTAATAAGCTGCTCTGGATTGGACCAACACTCATGAGGAGCACTGGCCCGGGTTGTTGATTAAGAAACCTCGGGGTAGCTACTCCCTATGAGATTATTATTAAGTTATTAGCAAATTAACACCAATGTTGTGTTGGGGAACGTCGCATGGGAAACAAAAATTTTCCTACGCGCACAAAGACCTATCATGGTGATGTCCATCTACGAGAGGGGATGAGTGATCTACGTACCCTTGTAGATCGTACAGCAGAAGCGATTAGAGATCGCGGTTGATGTAGTGGAACGTCCTCACGTCCCTCGATCCGTCCCGCGAACAATCCCGCGATCAGTCCCATGATCTAGTACCGAACGGACGGCACCTCCGCGTTCAACACACGTACAACTCGACGATGATCTCGGCCTTCTTGATCCAGCAAGAGAGACGGAGAGGTAGAAGAGTTCTCCGGCAGCGTGACGGCGCTCCGGAGGTTGGTGATGATCTTGTCTCAGCAGGGCTCCGCCCGAGCTCCGCAGAAACACGATCTAGAGGAAAAACTATGGAGGTATGTGGTCGGGCAGCCGTGAGAAAGTCGTCTCAAATCTGCCCTAAAAGCCCCATATATATAGGAGGAGGGAGGGGGACCTTGCCTTGGGGTCCAAGGGAACCCCAAGGGGTCGGCCGAGCCAGGGGGGAGGACTCTCCCCCCCCAAACCGAGTCCTACTTGGTTTGGTGGGAGGGAGTCCTTCCCCCTTCCCACCTTTCCCTTTTTTTTTTTCCTTTCCTTTGATATTTTCTTTCTTGGCGCATAGGGGATTGGTGGGCTGTCCCACCAGCCCACTAAGGGCTGGTGTGACCCCCCCAAATACCTATGGGCTTCCCCGGAGTGGGTTGCCCCCTTCCGGTGAACTCCCGGAACCCATTCGTTATTCCCGGTACATTCCCGGTAACTCCGAAAACCTTCCGGTAATCAAATGAGGTCATCCTATATATCAATCTTCGTTTCCGGACCATTCCGGAAACCCTCGTGACGTCCGTGATCTCATCCGGGACTCCGAACAACATTCGGTAACCAACCATATAACTCAAATACGCATAAAACAACGTCGAACCTTAAGTGTGCAGACCCTGCGGGTTCGAGAACTATGTAGACATGACCCGAGAGACTCCTCGGTCAATATCCAACAGCGGGACCTGGATGCCCATATTGGATCCTACATATTCTACGAAGATCTTTTATCGTTTGAACCTCAGTGCCAAGGATTCGTATAATCCCGTATGTCATTCCCTTTGTCCTTCGGTATGTTACTTGCCCGAGATTCGATCGTCAGTATCCGCATACCTATTTCAATCTCGTTTACCGGCAAGTCTATTTACTCGTTCCGTAATACAAGATCCCGCAACTTACACTAAGTTACATTGCTTGCAAGGCTTGTGTGTGATGTTGTATTACCGAGTGGGCCCCGAGATACCTCTCCGTCACACGGAGTGACAAATCCCAGTCTTGATCCATACTAACTCAACTAACACCTTCGGAGATACCTGTAGAGCATCTTTATAGTCACCCAGTTACGTTGCGACGTTTGATACACACAAAGCATTCCTCCGGTGTCAGTGAGTTATATGATCTCATGGTCATAGGAATAAATACTTGACACGCAGAAAACAGTAGCAACAAAATGACACGATCAACATGCTACGTCTATTAGTTTGGGTCTAGTCCATCACGTGATTCTCCCAATGACGTGATCCAGTTATCAAGCAACAACACCTTGTTCATAATCAGAAGACACTGACTATCATTGATCAACTGGCTAGCCAACTAGAGGCATGCTAGGGACGGTGTTTTGTCTATGTATCCACACATGTAAATGAGTCTTCATTCAATACAATTATAGCATGGATAATAAACTATTATCTTGATACAGGAATTATAATAATAACTCTACATTTATTATTGCCTCTAGGGCATAATTCCAACAGTCTCCCACTTGCACTAGAGTCAATAATCTAGCCCTCACATCACCATGTGAATTACATTGTAATAAATCTAACACCCATACAGTTCTGGTGTCGATCATGTTTTGGCCGTGGAAGAGGTTTAGTCAGCGGGTCTGCTACATTCAGATCCATGTGCACTTTGCATATATTTACGTCCTCCTCCTCGACGTAGTCGCGGATGAGGTTGAAGCGTCGTTTGATGTGTCTGGTCTTCTTGTGAAACCTTGGTTCCTTTGCTAAGGCAATGGCACCAGTGTTGTCACAGAACAAGGTTATTGGATCCAGTGCACTTGGCACCACTCCAAGATCCGTCATGAACTGCTTCATCCAGACACCCTCCTTAGCCGCCTCCGAGGCAGCCATGTACTCCGCTTCACATGTAGAATCTGCTACGACGCTTTGCTTGGAACTGCACCAGCTTACTGCACCCCCATTAAGAATAAATACGTATCCGGTTTGCGACTTAGAGTCGTCCGGATCTGTGTCAAAGCTTGCGTCGACGTAACCTTTTACGGCGAGCTCTTCGTCACCTCCATACACGAGAAACATCTCCTTAGTCCTTTTCAGGTACTTCAGGATATTCTTGACCGCTGTCCAGTGATCCACTCCTGGATTACTCTGGAACCTGCCTGCCATACTTATGGCCAGGCTAACATCCGGTCTAGTGCACAGCATCGCATACATGATAGAGCCTATGGCTGAAGCATAGGGGACGGAGCATATGCTCTCTATCTTCATCAGTTGCTGGGCACTGAGTCTTACTCAATCTCGTACCTTGCAACACTGGCAAGAACCCTTTCTTGGACTGTTCCATTTTGAACCTCTTCAAAACTTTATCAAGGTATGTGCTTTGTGAAAGTCCTATCAGGCGTTTTGATCTATCCCTATAGATCTTAATGCCTAGAATGTAAGCAGCTTCTCCTAGGTCCTTCATAGAGAAACTTTTATTCAAGTAACCTTTTATGCTCTCCAAAAGCTCTACGTTGTTTCCAATCAGTAATATGTCATCCACATATAATACTAGAAATGCCACAGAGCTCCCACTCACTTTCTTGTAAATACAAGATTCTCCAACCACTTGTATAAACCCAAATGCTTTGATCACCTTATCAAAGCGTTTGTTCCAACTCCGAGATGCTTGCACCAGTCCATAAATGGATCGCTGGAGCTTGCACACCTTGTCAGCATTTTCAGGATCGACAAAACCTTCGGGTTGCATCATATACAACTCTTCCTTAAGGAAACCGTTAAGGAACGCCGTTTTGACATCCATCTGCCAAATTTCATAATCGAAAAATGCAGCTATTGCTAACATGATTCTGACGGATTTAAGCATCGCTACGGGAGAGAAAGTCTCATCGTAGTCAACTCCTGGAACTTGTGAAAAACCCTTTGCCACAAGTCGAGCTTTATAAACGGTCACATTACCGTCAGCGTCCGTCTTCTTCTTAAAAATCCATTTGTTCTGAATAGCCTTGCGGCCCTCAGGTAGTATCTCCAAAGTCCATACTTTGTTCTCATACATGGATCCTATCTCGGATTTCATGGCTTCTAGCCATTTGTTGGAATCTGGGCCCACCATTGCTTCTTCATAATTTGCAGGTTCATTGTTGTCTAACAACATGATCGTCAAGACGGGATTACCGTACCACTCTGGAGCAGCGCGTGATCTCGTCGACCTGCGTGGTTCAACAGAAACTTGAACTGGAGTTTCATGATCATCATCATTAACTTCCTCCTCAACCGGCGTCGCAATCACAGGGGTTTCCCCTTGCCCTGCGCCACCATCCAGAGGGATGAGAGGTTCGACAACCTCGTCAAGTTCTATCTTCCTCCCACTCAATTCTCTCGAGAGAAACTCCTTCTCGAGAAAAGTTCCGTTCTTAGCAACAAACACTTTGCCCTCGGATTTGAGATAGAAGGTGTACCCAACTGTCTCTTTTGGGTAGCCTATGAAGACGCACTTTTCCTCTTTGGGTTCCAGCTTTTCAGGCTGAAGCTTTTTGACATAAGCATCACATCCCCAAACTTTAAGAAACGACAACTTTGGCCTTTTGCCATACCACAGTTCGTATGGTGTCGTCTCAACGGATTTTGATGGTGCCCTATTTAAAGTGAATGCAGCTGTTTCTAATGCATAACCCCAAAACGATAACGGCAAATCAGTAAGAGACATCATAGATCGCACCATTTCTAATAAAGTACGATTACGACGTTCGGACACACCATTACGCTGTGGTGTTCCAGGCGGTGTTAATTGCGAAACAATTCCACATTGTCTTAAGTGAGTACCAAACTCGAAACTCAGATACTCACCCCCACGATCAGACCGTAGGAACTTGATCTTCTTGTTACGATGATTTTCCACTTCACTCTGAAATTGCTTGTACTTTTCAAATGTTTCAGATTTGTGCTTCATCAAATAGACATAACAATATCTACTTAAATCGTTAGTGAAGGTGAGAAAATAACGATATCCGCCGCGTGCCTCCACGTTCATTGGACCACACACATCGGTATGTATGATTTCCAACAAGTCACTTGCACGCTCCATTGTTCCGGAGAACGGAGTTTTAGTCATCTTGCCCATGAGGCATGGTTCGCACGTGTCAAGTGAATCAAAGTCAAGTGACTCCAAAAGTCCATCAGCATGGAGTTTCTTCATGCGCTTTACACCAATATGACCCAAGCGGCAGTGCCACAAAAATATGGCGCTATCATTGTTTACTCTAACTCTTTTGGTCTCAATGTTATGTATATGCGTATCGCTATCGAGATTCAATATGAACAATCCTCTCACATTCGGTGCATGACCATAAAAGATGTCACTCATAGAAATAGAACAACCATTATTCTCAGACTTAAAAGAGTAACCGTCTCGCAATAAACAAGATCCAGATATAATGTTCATGCTCAACACAGGCACTAAATAACAATGATTTAAGTTCATCACTAATCCCGACGGTAGTTGAAGTGACACGGTGCCGACGGCGATTGCATCAACCTTGGAACCGTTTCCTACGCGCATCGTCACTTCGTCTTTCGCCAGCCTCCGTCTATTCCGCAGTTCCTGCTTCGAGTTGCAAATGTGAGCAACAGAACCGGTATCGAATACCCAGGCACTACTACGAGAGCTGGTTAAGTACACATCAATAACATGTATATCAAATATACCTGATTTTTCTTTGCCCGCCTTCTTATCTGCCAGATACTTGGGGCAATTGCGCTTCCAGTGACCCATACCCTTGCAATAGAAGCACTCTGTTTCAGGCTTAGGTCCAGCCTTGGGTTTCTTCGGCGGATTGGCAACGGGCTTGCCGCTCTTCTTCGAATTGCCCTTCTTGCCTTTGCCGTTTCTCTTGAAACTAGTGGTCTTGCTCACCATCAACACTTGATGTTCTTTACGGAGTTCAGACTCTGCGACTTTCAGCATCGCAAACAACTCGCCGGGAGACTTGTTCATCCCTTGCATGTTGTAGTTCAACACAAAGCTTTTATAGCTTGGCGGCAGTGATTGGAGGATTCTGTCAGTGATAGCTTCTTGCGGGAGTTCAATCCCCAGTTCAGCTAGACGGTTTGAGTACCCAGACATTTTGAGCACATGTTCACTGACAGACGAGTTTTCCTCCATCTTGCAAGCATAGAATTTATCGGAGGTCTCATACCTCTCGATCCGGGCGTTCTTCTGAAAGATGAACTTCAACTCTTGGAACATCTCAAATGCTCCATGACGCTCAAAGCGACGTTGAAGTCCCGGTTCTAAGCCATACAGGACTGCACATTGAACTATTGAGTAGTCCTCCTTACGCGCTAACCAAGCGTTCTTAACATCCTGATCAGCCGTAGCGGGTGGTTCATCTCCTAGCGCAGCATTAAGGACATAATCCTTCTTTCCAGCTTGTAAGATTAGCTTAAGATTACGAGCCCAGTCTACAAAGTTGCTTCCATCATCTTTCAACTTAGCTTTCTCTAGGAACGTATTAAAATTGAGGATGACACTTGCGTGAGCCATGATCTACAACACAAATATATTCAAAGTGGACTTAGACTATGTTCAAGATAATTAGAGTTCAACTTAATCAAATTACATGCTAAACTCCCACACAAAAAGTACATCTCTCTAGTCATTTGAGTGGTTCATGATCCACCTACACTATCCCAAGTCCGATCATCACGTGAGTCGGGAGTAGTTTCAGTGGTAAGCATCCCTATGCTAATCATATCATCTATATGATTCATGATCGACCTTTCGGTCTCATGTGTTCCGAGGCCATGTCTGCACATGCTAGGCTCGTCAAGCTTAACCCGAGTGTTCCGCGTGCGCAACTGTTTTGCACCCGTTGTATGTGAACGTTGAGTCTATCACACCCGATCATCACGTGGTGTCTCGAAACGACGAACTGTAGCAACGGTGCACAGTCGGGGAGAACACAATTTCGTCTTGAAATTTTAGCGAGAGATCACCTCATAATGCTACCGTCGTTCCAAGCAAAATAAGGTGCATAAAAGGATTAACATCACATGCAATTCATAAGTGACATGATATGGCCATCATCACGTGCTTCTTGATCTCCATCACCAAAGCATTGGCACGATCTTCTTGTCACCGGCGCCACACCATGATCTCCATCAACGTGTCACCATCGGGGTTGTCGTGCTACTTATGCTATCACTACTAAAGCTACATCCTAGCAAAATAGTAAACGCATCTGCAAGCACATATGTTAGTATAAAGACAACCCTATGGCTCCTGCCGGTTGCCGTACCATCGACGTGCAAGTCGATATTTCTATTACAACATGATCATCTCATACATCCAATATATCACATCACATCATTGGCCATATCACATCACATCCATACCCTGCAAAAACAAGTTAGACGTCCTCTAATTTTGTTCTTGCATGTTTTACGTGGTGACCAAGGGTATCTAGTAGGATCGCATCTTACTTACGCAAACACCACAACGGAGATATATGAGTTGCTATTTAACCTCATCCAAGGACCTCCTCGGTCAAATCCGATTCAACTAAAGTTGGAGAAACCGTCACTTGCCAGTCATCTTTGAGCAAAGGGGGTTACTCGTAACGATGAAACCAGTCTCTCGTAAGCGTACGAGTAATGTCGGTCCAAGCCGCTTCAATCCAACAATACCGCGGAATCAAGAAAAGACTAAGGAGGGCAGCAAAACGCACATCACCGCCCACAAAACCTTTTGTGTTCTACTCGAGAAGACATCTACGCATGAACCTAGCTCATGATGCCACTGTTGGGGAACGTCGCATGGGAAACAAAAATTTTCCTACGCGCACGAAGACCTATCATGGTGATGTCCATCTAGGAGAGGGGATGAGTGATCTACGTACCCTTGTAGATCGTACAGCAGAAGCGATTAGAGATCGCGGTTGATGTAGTGGAACGTCCTCACGTCCCTCGATCCGCCCCGCGAACAATCCCGCGATCAGTCCCATGATCTAGTACCGAACGGACGGCACCTCCGCGTTCAGCACACGTACAGCTCGACGATGATCTCGGCCTTCTTGATCCAGCAAGAGAGACGGAGAGGTAGAAGAGTTCTCCGGCAGCGTGATGGCGCTCCGGAGGTTGGTGATGATCTTGTCTCAGCAGGGCTCCGCCCGAGCTCCGCAGAAACACGATCTAGAGGAAAAACTATGGAGGTATGTGGTCGGGCAGCCGTGAGAAAGTCGTCTCAAATCTGCCCTAAAAGCCCCATATATATAGGAGGAGGGAGGGGGACCTTGCCTTGGGGTCCAAGGGAACCCCAAGGGGTCGGCCGAGCCAGGGGGGAGGATTCTCCCCCCCCAAACCGAGTCCTACTTGGTTTGGTGGGAGGGAGTCCTTCCCCCTTCCCACCTTTCCCTTTTTTTTTCCTTTCCTTTGATATTTTCTTTCTTGGCGCATAGGGGATTGGTGGGCTGTCCCACCAGCCCACTAAGGGCTGGTGTGACCCCCCCAAATACCTATGGGCTTCCCCGGAGTGGGTTGCCCCCTTCCGGTGAACTACCGGAACCCATTCGTTATTCCCGGTACATTCCCGGTAACTCCGAAAACCTTCCGGTAATCAAATGAGGTCATCCTATATATCAATCTTCGTTTCCGGACCATTCCGGAAACCCTCCTGACGTCCGTGATCTCATCCGGGACTCCAAACAACATTCGGTAACCAACCATATAACTCAAATACGCATAAAACAACGTCGAACCTTAAGTGTGCAGACCCTGCGGGTTCGAGAACTATGTAGACATGACCCGAGAGACTCCTCGGTCAATATCCAACAGCGGGACCTGGATGCCCATATTGGATCCTACATATTCTACGAAGATCTTTTATCGTTTGAACCTCAGTGCCAAGGATTCGTATAATCCCGTATGTCATTCCCTTTGTCCTTCGGTATGTTACTTGCCCGAGATTCGATCGTCAGTATCCGCATACCTATTTCAATCTCGTTTACCGGCAAGTCTCTTTACTCGTTCCCTAATACAAGATCCCGCAACTTACACTAAGTTACATTGCTTGCAAGGCTTGTGTGTGATGTTGTATTACCGAGTGGGCCCCGAGATACCTCTCCGTCACACGGAGTGACAAATCCCAGTCTTGATCCATACTAACTCAACTAACACCTTCGGAGATACCTGTAGAGCATCTTTATAGTCACCCAGTTACGTTGCGACGTTTGATACACACAAAGCATTCCTCCGGTGTCAGTGAGTTATATGATCTCATGGTCATAGGAATAAATACTTGACACGCAGAAAACAGTAGCAACAAAATGACACGATCAACATGCTACGTCTATTAGTTTGGGTCTAGTCCATCACGTGATTCTCCCAATGACGTGATCCAGTTATCAAGCAACAACACCTTGTTCATAATCAGAAGACACTGACTATCATTGATCAACTGGCTAGCCAACTAGAGGCATGCTAGGGACGGTGTTTTGTCTATGTATCCACACATGTAAATGAGTCTTCATTCAATACAATTATAGCATGGATAATAAACTATTATCTTGATACAGGAATTATAATAATAACTCTACATTTATTATTGCCTCTAGGGCATAATTCCAACAGTCTCCCACTTGCACTAGAGTCAATAATCTAGCCCTCACATCACCATGTGAATTACATTGTAATAAATCTAACACCCATACAGTTCTGGTGTCGATCATGTTTTGGCCGTGGAAGAGGTTTAGTCAGCGGGTCTGCTACATTCAGATCCGTGTGCACTTTGCATATATTTACGTCCTCCTCCTCGACGTAGTCGCGGATGAGGTTGAAGCGTCGTTTGATGTGTCTGGTCTTCTTGTGAAACCTTGGTTCCTTTGCTAAGGCAATGGCACCAGTGTTGTCACAGAACAAGGTTATTGGATCCAGTGCACTTGGCACCACTCCAAGATCCGTCATGAACTGCTTCATCCAGACACCCTCCTTAGCCGCCTCCGAGGCAGCCATGTACTCCGCTTCACATGTAGAATCTGCTACGACGCTTTGCTTGGAACTGCACCAGCTTACTGCACCCCCATTAAGAATAAATACGTATCCGGTTTGCGACTTAGAGTCGTCCGGATCTGTGTCAAAGCTTGCGTCGACGTAACCTTTTACGGCGAGCTCTTCGTCACCTCCATACACGAGAAACATCTCCTTAGTCCTTTTCAGGTACTTCAGGATATTCTTGACCGCTGTCCAGTGATCCACTCCTGGATTACTCTGGAACCTGCCTGCCATACTTATGGCCAGGCTAACATCCGGTCTAGTGCACAGCATCGCATACATGATAGAGCCTATGGCTGAAGCATAGGGGACGGAGCATATGCTCTCTATCTTCATCAGTTGCTGGGCACTGAGTCTTACTCAATCTCGTACCTTGCAACACTGGCAAGAACCCTTTCTTGGACTGTTCCATTTTGAACCTCTTCAAAACTTTATCAAGGTATGTGCTTTGTGAAAGTCCTATCAGGCGTTTTGATCTATCCCTATAGATCTTAATGCCTAGAATGTAAGCAGCTTCTCCTAGGTCCTTCATAGAGAAACTTTTATTCAAGTAACCTTTTATGCTCTCCAAAAGCTCTACGTTGTTTCCAATCAGTAATATGTCATCCACATATAATACTAGAAACGCCACAGAGCTCCCACTCACTTTCTTGTAAATACAAGATTCTCCAACCACTTGTATAAACCCAAATGCTTTGATCACCTTATCAAAGCGTTTGTTCCAACTCCGAGATGCTTGCACCAGTCCATAAATGGATCGCTGGAGCTTGCACACCTTGTCAGCATTTTCAGGATCGACAAAACCTTCGGGTTGCATCATATACAACTCTTCCTTAAGGAAACCGTTAAGGAACGCCGTTTTGACATCCATCTGCCAAATTTCATAATCGAAAAATGCAGCTATTGCTAACATGATTCTGACGGATTTAAGCATCGCTACGGGAGAGAAAGTCTCATCATAGTCAACTCCTGGAACTTGTGAAAAACCCTTTGCCACAAGTCGAGCTTTATAAACGGTCACATTACCGTCAGCGTCCGTCTTCTTCTTAAAAATCCATTTGTTCTGAATAGCCTTGCGGCCCTCAGGTAGTATCTCCAAAGTCCATACTTTGTTCTCATACATGGATCCTATCTCGGATTTCATGGCTTCTAGCCATTTGTTGGAATCTGGGCCCACCATTGCTTCTTCATAATTTGCAGGTTCATTGTTGTCTAACAACATGATCGTCAAGACGGGATTACCGTACCACTCTGGAGCAGCGCGTGATCTCGTCGACCTGCGTGGTTCAACAGAAACTTGAACTGGAGTTTCATGATCATCATCATTAACTTCCTCCTCAACCGGCGTCGCAATCACAGGGGTTTCCCCTTGCCCTGCGCCACCATCCAGAGGGATGAGAGGTTCGACAACCTCGTCAAGTTCTATCTTCCTCCCACTCAATTCTCTCGAGAGAAACTCCTTCTCGAGAAAAGTTCCGTTCTTAGCAACAAACACTTTGCCCTCGGATTTGAGATAGAAGGTGTACCCAACTGTCTCTTTTGGGTAGCCTATGAAGACGCACTTTTCCTCTTTGGGTTCCAGCTTTTCAGGCTGAAGCTTTTTGACATAAGCATCACATCCCCAAACTTTAAGAAACGACAACTTTGGCCTTTTGCCATACCACAGTTCGTATGGTGTCGTCTCAACGGATTTTGATGGTGCCCTATTTAAAGTGAATGCAGCTGTTTCTAATGCATAACCCCAAAACGATAACGGCAAATCAGTAAGAGACATCATAGATCGCACCATTTCTAATAAAGTACGATTACGACGTTCGGACACACCATTACGCTGTGGTGTTCCAGGCGGTGTTAATTGCGAAACAATTCCACATTGTCTTAAGTGAGTACCAAACTCGAAACTCAGATACTCACCCCCACGATCAGACCGTAGGAACTTGATCTTCTTGTTACGATGATTTTCCACTTCACTCTGAAATTGCTTGTACTTTTCAAATGTTTCAGATTTGTGCTTCATCAAATAGACATAACAATATCTACTTAAATCGTCAGTGAAGGTGAGAAAATAACGATATCCGCCGCGTGCCTCCACGTTCATTGGACCACACACATCGGTATGTATGATTTCCAACAAGTCACTTGCACGCTCCATTGTTCCGGAGAACGGAGTTTTAGTCATCTTGCCCATGAGGCATGGTTCGCACGTGTCAAGTGAATCAAAGTCAAGTGACTCCAAAAGTCCATCAGCATGGAGTTTCTTCATGCGCTTTACACCAATATGACCCAAGCGGCAGTGCCACAAAAATATGGCGCTATCATTGTTTACTCTAACTCTTTTGGTCTCAATGTTATGTATATGCGTATCGCTATCGAGATTCAATATGAACAATCCTCTCACATTCGGTGCATGACCATAAAAGATGTCACTCATAGAAATAGAACAACCATTATTCTCAGACTTAAAAGAGTAACCGTCTCGCAATAAACAAGATCCAGATATAATGTTCATGCTCAACACAGGCACTAAATAACAATGATTTAAGTTCATCACTAATCCCGACGGTAGTTGAAGTGACACGGTGCCGACGGCGATTGCATCAACCTTGGAACCGTTTCCTACGCGCATCGTCACTTCGTCTTTCGCCAGCCTCCGTCTATTCCGCAGTTCCTGCTTCGAGTTGCAAATGTGAGCAACAGAACCGGTATCGAATACCCAGGCACTACTACGAGAGCTGGTTAAGTACACATCAATAACATGTATATCAAATATACCTGATTTTTCTTTGCCCGCCTTCTTATCTGCCAGATACTTGGGGCAATTGCGCTTCCAGTGACCCATACCCTTGCAATAGAAGCACTCTGTTTCAGGCTTAGGTCCAGCCTTGGGTTTCTTCGGCGGATTGGCAACGGGCTTGCCGCTCTTCTTCGAATTGCCCTTCTTGCCTTTGCCGTTTCTCTTGAAACTAGTGGTCTTGCTCACCATCAACACTTGATGTTCTTTACGGAGTTCAGACTCTGCGACTTTCAGCATCGCAAACAACTCGCCGGGAGACTTGTTCATCCCTTGCATGTTGTAGTTCAACACAAAGCTTTTATAGCTTGGCGGCAGTGATTGGAGGATTCTGTCAGTGATAGCTTCTTGCGGGAGTTCAATCCCCAGTTCAGCTAGACGGTTTGAGTACCCAGACATTTTGAGCACATGTTCACTGACAGACGAGTTTTCCTCCATCTTGCAAGCATAGAATTTATCGGAGGTCTCATACCTCTCGATCCGGGCGTTCTTCTGAAAGATGAACTTCAACTCTTGGAACATCTCAAATGCTCCATGACGCTCAAAGCGACGTTGAAGTCCCGGTTCTAAGCCATACAGGACTGCACATTGAACTATTGAGTAGTCCTCCTTACGCGCTAACCAAGCGTTCTTAACATCCTGATCAGCCGTAGCGGGTGGTTCATCTCCTAGCGCAGCATTAAGGACATAATCCTTCTTTCCAGCTTGTAAGATTAGCTTAAGATTACGAGCCCAGTCTACAAAGTTGCTTCCATCATCTTTCAACTTAGCTTTCTCTAGGAACGTATTAAAATTGAGGATGACACTTGCGTGAGCCATGATCTACAACACAAATATATTCAAAGTGGACTTAGACTATGTTCAAGATAATTAGAGTTCAACTTAATCAAATTACATGCTAAACTCCCACACAAAAAGTACATCTCTCTAGTCATTTGAGTGGTTCATGATCCACCTACACTATCCCAAGTCCGATCATCACGTGAGTCGGGAGTAGTTTCAGTGGTAAGCATCCCTATGCTAATCATATCATCTATATGATTCATGATCGACCTTTCGGTCTCATGTGTTCCGAGGCCATGTCTGCACATGCTAGGCTCGTCAAGCTTAACCCGAGTGTTCCGCGTGCGCAACTGTTTTGCACCCGTTGTATGTGAACGTTGAGTCTATCACACCCGATCATCACGTGGTGTCTCGAAACGACGAACTGTAGCAACGGTGCACAGTCGGGGAGAACACAATTTCGTCTTGAAATTTTAGCGAGAGATCACCTCATAATGCTACCGTCGTTCCAAGCAAAATAAGGTGCATAAAAGGATTAACATCACATGCAATTCATAAGTGACATGATATGGCCATCATCACGTGCTTCTTGATCTCCATCACCAAAGCATTGGCACGATCTTCTTGTCACCGGCGCCACACCATGATCTCCATCAACGTGTCGCCATCGGGGTTGTCATGCTACTTATGCTATCACTACTAAAGCTACATCCTAGCAAAATAGTAAACGCATCTGCAAGCACATATGTTAGTATAAAGACAACCCTATGGCTCCTGCCGGTTGCCGTACCATCGACGTGCAAGTCGATATTTCTATTACAACATGATCATCTCATACATCCAATATATCACATCACATCATTGGCCATATCACATCACATCCATACCCTGCAAAAACAAGTTAGACGTCCTCTAATTTTGTTCTTGCATGTTTTACGTGGTGACCAAGGGTATCTAGTAGGATCGCATCTTACTTACGCAAACACCACAACGGAGATATATGAGTTGCTATTTAACCTCATCCAAGGACCTCCTCGGTCAAATCCGATTCAACTAAAGTTGGAGAAACCGTCACTTGCCAGTCATCTTTGAGCAAAGGGGGTTACTCGTAACGATGAAACCAGTCTCTCGTAAGCGTACGAGTAATGTCGGTCCAAGCCGCTTCAATCCAACAATACCGCGGAATCAAGAAAAGACTAAGGAGGGCAGCAAAACTCACATCACCGCCCACAAAACCTTTTGTGTTCTACTCGAGAAGACATCTACGCATGAACCTAGCTCATGATGCCACTGTTGGGGAACGTCGCATGGGAAACAAAATTTTTCCTACGCGCACGAAGACCTATCATGGTGATGTCCATCTACGAGAGGGGATGAGTGATCTACGTACCCTTGTAGATCGTACAGCAGAAGCGATTAGAGATCGCGGTTGATGTAGTGGAACGTCCTCACGTCCCTCGATCCGCCCCACGAACAATCCCGCGATCAGTCCCATGATCTAGTACCGAACGGACGGCACCTCCGCGTTCAGCACACGTACAGCTCGACGATGATCTCGGCCTTCTTGATCCAGCAAGAGAGACGGAGAGGTAGAAGAGTTCTCCGGCAGCATGACGGCGCTCCGGAGGTTGGTGATGATCTTGTCTCAGCAGGGCTCCGCCCGAGCTCCGCAGAAACACGATCTAGAGGAAAAACTATGGAGGTATGTGGTCGGGCAGCCGTGAGAAAGTCATCTCAAATCTGCCCTAAAAGCCCCATATATATAGGAGGAGGGAGGGGGACCTTGCCTTGGGGTCCAAGGGAACCCCAAGGGGTCGGCCGAGCCAGGGGGGAGGACTCTCCCCCCCCAAACCGAGTCCTACTTGGTTTGGTGGGAGGGAGTCCTTCCCCCTTCCCACCTTTCCCTTTTTTTTTCCTTTCCTTTGATATTTTCTTTCTTGGCGCATAGGGGATTGGTGGGCTGTCCCACCAGCCCACTAAGGGCTGGTGTGACCCCCCCAAATACCTATGGGCTTCCCCGGAGTGGGTTGCCCCCTTCCGGTGAACTACCGGAACCCATTCGTTATTCCCGGTACATTCCCGGTAACTCCGAAAACCTTCCGGTAATCAAATGAGGTCATCCTATATATCAATCTTCGTTTCCGGACCATTCCGGAAACCCTCGTGACGTCCGTGATCTCATCCGGGACTCCAAACAACATTCGGTAACCAACCATATAACTCAAATACGCATAAAACAACGTCGAACCTTAAGTGTGCAGACCCTGCGGGTTCGAGAACTATGTAGACATGACCCGAGAGACTCCTCGGTCAATATCCAACAGCGGGACCTGGATGCCCATATTGGATCCTACATATTCTACGAAGATCTTTTATCGTTTGAACCTCAGTGCCAAGGATTCGTATAATCCCGTATGTCATTCCCTTTGTCCTTCGGTATGTTACTTGCCCGAGATTCGATCGTCAGTATCCGCATACCTATTTCAATCTCGTTTACCGGCAAGTCTCTTTACTCGTTCCGTAATACAAGATCCCGCAACTTACACTAAGTTACATTGCTTGCAAGGCTTGTGTGTGATGTTGTATTACCGAGTGGGCCCCGAGATACCTCTCCGTCACACGGAGTGACAAATCCCAGTCTTGATCCATACTAACTCAACTAACACCTTCGGAGATACCTGTAGAGCATCTTTATAGTCACCCAGTTACGTTGCGACGTTTGATACACACAAAGCATTCCTTCGGTGTCAGTGAGTTATATGATCTCATGGTCATAGGAATAAATACTTGACACGCAGAAAACAGTAGCAACAAAATGACACGATCAACATGCTACGTCTATTAGTTTGGGTCTAGTCCATCAGGTGATTCTCCCAATGACGTGATCCAGTTATCAAGCAACAACACCTTGTTCATAATCAGAAGACACTGACTATCATTGATCAACTGGCTAGCCAACTAGAGGCATGCTAGGGACGGTGTTTTGTCTATGTATCCACACATGTAAATGAGTCTTCATTCAATACAATTATAGCATGGATAATAAACTATTATCTTGATACAGGAATTATAATAATAACTCTACATTTATTATTGCCTCTAGGGCATAATTCCAACATGTTGGGTCCTGCCGGACAAGCCTTATCACTACGCGATTTATCAAGGGGGTCCCCATAACAACCCCAAACGTGTTAGGAGCGATCATTATGGAATCAAACAACGGTAACCGGTAACTAAGGCGGCAATAACGGAACAAAGCACCCGGCAAAAGGCTAGGCCTCCCGTCATTTACCAAGTATATAGGTGCATTAATTAAATAACAGAATTTAATATAATGATATCAAGCTCATGTCATCACATGAGTTTAAAACACATGCAACTAACAATGCTAACATTAGTAGCTGAGCAAGCCTACTTAGCCACACAAGTTTGCTAGGAAGGGGAACTGTGTTTGGGCTCATGGCATATGAAGAGGCAATTTAATTTCAGTGGTAGGCAGCGAGCAATATGACATGGAAACGAAACTATCATAACAAGTCTAGAGATGGAATCAAGGTCATATCATGTTGCCTGTGATATCCTCAGCTTGGAATGGTTCTGGATCGTCCTGCACGTACTCTCCTGACTCCATGTATTCGTTCTCCGATCCCGGTGCTACCCAACATAAGAATAACAGCCAATGAACAGCAGCACCACAAGATGCAACAATCACATGATGCATGAGATGAAAGTTGAGCATGCACCACTATTTCTATCACTAGCACAAGCAAAATAAACTACAACAAGTTTCTGGACAGAACTTTGCACTAAGCTATTTTGACATGCATGGGAATGACATGAACAGACGCGGCTCGTGAAAACGGTGCAAAACCATATAAAGAACATTGCAAACGGAGCTACGGATCAACGGGAATCAACGAAACAAGATATGCAGCTCTACGTGAAAGATTCAACACCACACACACAATTGGCACAAATCTGGTATTCCCAGGTTGCCAAAACATGTAATAACTCAACATGAATGAAATGGAGCAAGGTAGAACACCACAACATCAATTAAGCACATACTTTGATCAAAATGGCAAAACTACAAATACTGCCATAATTTGCATCTTAGCTCTTTGGGAGCTGCATGCAACATAGCTACAGGTCTCCAAACATGACAAATAATATATGTGGCTGTTGCCAACCAAGAACACTACAAGCACCAGCAATAATCACAGCAAAAGAGATTAAACTCTAGAAGATACAAGGCCACAAACTTTCCCAAAACCATCAGATCTCAGGGACTTAGTGAAAATTCCTGCACCTGAGTTTCTGTTTCTGTTCTGAAGCTTTTTTACAGCAATCAAAACACAAGCTACTGGACTCCAAATGATTTGAAAATTGACAGAAAGCTTCACAAACATATCAGGTTCAAAATCCTAGCACTGAACTAAGGATAGTTCTCAACAGAATGACCAGAACATCCTCATCTATAGGGGAAGAAAATGTTTCCAGAATCCCAGACTTAGTGAAATTTTCAGAGTTCAATAATCTGGAATTTTCCAGCCACATGCCCACTTTGTCTAGGCATAGTTTGCACACACATAACACCAAGAGGTAATTGACACCACTATGGTGTAAAGCAAAAACCCCTACTATTAACACACAAAAACCCATGCCCTTGGGCTCCACCTATACCATGGAATCAAGGACCAAACTTTCAACAAAACTGTAAATGCAACTCCATAAGGTATTCTTCTAAGATGACAACTACATAGGGTTAGTTTCATGTGCACAATGACAAAGTGACATGGGGGTTTGAACCCCATGTTTGTGTCATGCACATCAACAACACCAACACATATACCACACTATCACTAGCATCAAGCACAACATAATATAACTCCTATGCTAACAAGAGAGTATGCACACCCTCACATATGGGCATGTGATGGTACACAGTCTCACATGCACCACAAGGAACACCCTTGGAGTCATGTCACCCTCAAGGTGCAACCCCCACAAGAATCTACCCATGCTTAACTAGTAAACTCCACCTACACATGCTTATCACAGCTAGCAACCTAGAGCATCACATACACACCAAATACATGTGGTGAGGGGGAGGCATCCACACCCATAATCACACTCCACTAAATCTAAACATGCAAATAAAACTACAAGCACAACATAGACCACCTAAAGCTCATAAGATGGGGCTACACATGCTTAACTAGTGCAATCTCTCACACCTTAAGGCACACCACTTACAAGTAACCACAACAAAATGCACAATATCCTACCAAGTGTAACTTCAAACCACAAGATGCAATCATCATAGGTTCACAAGGCTAGTAAAACATCATCTATCACTTCACTAGTGTGCAAAACACACACACAAAGAAATCTGCACCCAACTACACTAGCAGGAAAAAGAACTAAAATGCCACTTTGTCTAAGAGTTAGCAAAACAGAAAATAGGCAGTAAAAGTAAAGACAACAAAAATGAAACAGGGGCTCCTGGGAATCGAACCCAGAGCCTCTGGTGACCAGAAACAACACCAATCCACCACACTGCTGTCACTTAGTCGACAGGGTAGAGGAGGTAACAGGTTATGCTGCTCCTGTGGTCACTGTGCAGATAAATCAGCAAAACAAAAGAGGGCCGAGGGGGATCGAACCCGCGCCCTCTCATCAGGCACAACCACGCGCTACCACTGCACTACGAATCGACGTCTGAACTTCTATACGCTGCAAAACAGAAGAGGACACCCCCTGCTCATCTGCTACCGGCGACTCAGCGGAACAGGGGAGGTGTCTCGCCGGCGCTGCGAGCCGAATTCAACTCCGGCTCGTGGAGGGGAGGAAGCCCACACCCACATGAACCCATTCCTAAACCTATCTACTTCCGAGGGGCGCTACATCGGCGGGTTGCATATCGATGAAACTCCACGTCTAATTATTTAATTCACTCTCGTTAATTATCACGGCAATATTACATTGTGGTTATCATGGCAAGGGTGAAGCGATGATCCTACAAATCATCCTAGTCGGTTACCATGCGAAACACAGATCGGAGCTACGGCACATGAGACATGCAACACAATATCATATGCCATGAATGCGTCATGCATGAGAGTTCAACACATCACGACAAGGAGGGAAATAAGCATGGTGTCGCCATGGCGAGCGAGAGGAAACCATGGCGGCAAATCGGAAACGATGCCACGGCAACGTTCCGGTCCCGATAACTCGAGGAGAAACCGGTGCCAACGTATACGAACGCGTGCGGGAGCGGTAAATAAAGATGGGGTGATCCCGTAACTCGGGTTCCCATGTGTCGAGGGCACGACGAAAAGGAAGACAACGTGCACGGGCAAACAACGGTGCATACCTACGGTGCATACATGCATTCAACTCAAACAACTCATACATTCGTACATCACTAGCACACGGTACACGACATGTCCCATCGGAATACCTTCGACGCGTGCGAATCGGAGGGGTTCGGTCGAAGCGGACGTCGTGGTTGTCGTGGAAGTCGTGGTGCACGCGCCGGTAGTTGAAGTAGTGGTACACGGTCTCGTCGATGGTAGTCGTTCTCTCGGTGTCGTGGTTCTCAGGTCTTCGGCGTCGGTAGTCGTTCACGAATCCATGGATGTCCGGGGATCGTCGGGGCGTCGTGGTACTCGGCGATCTTGTCGGTTCCACGGGGAGGGGAACGGCGCACGCGGCGACGCATGCGGCACCACAGCGAATGCATCGGCGCCAGCAGACAACGGCAAGAAGCACGGCAACCAAGCCTAGCATCTAATAGCAAAAGCAACATCAAGAATAGCAGCTACGGCCACGACAAACTTCAGGCCAGCAAGCAACTTGCAGCGGGAAAGCAATAGCGCGGCATAGCACGGCACAACAACGGTACAGTCAACAGCAACCAGCAACGGGCAGCACCGGCACAAGCTAGCAGCAGCAGAGCAAGCTACAGCAGCATGCACAAGCAACAGCAAACGCACGCACAGCAACTACCTAGCGGCGGAAGGCACACCTAGCAGCAGCTAAGCTAGCTAGCTGCGCACAAGCAGCAGGACAACGGCACGCATCGGCTAGCCAGCACGCCGGCAACAACAGCAACAGCTCAGGCAGGCAAATAAAATGCAGCAACAGCAACTGGCACTAGCAACTGCACACGGCAGCAGGCAGCAGCGCAGCACACCATGCAGCATCATCGGCACATCTGGCAAGCGCGCACGGGGACGGCGAGGAACAGCAGCGCGGCGCCTCGGGACAGAGCAGCCGGCGGGGAACGGCTCGGGAGGCCAGGGGCGAACGCCATGGCGGCAAGCTCGGGAACTTGGCGGCGGCGGCGCAGAGACTCGGGGAGGCGACAGCGGGATGCGGGCGGGGCGGCCAGAGAGGCCATGGCGAGCGGGGCCGACAGGGCGCGGCGACCGGCGCGGGCGCAGGGGACGGCCAAGGCGGCGAAACGGCGAGCTCGAGGGAGGAGCACGGGGCGGCTCGAGGGGAAGGAGGCGGCCATGGCGACGGGGAGGCGCGGCTCGGGAGGAGGGCACGCGGCGGCGGGCATGGCGCGGCCAGAGGCGCGGCGAGGCCGAGGGAAGGAGCGGCGACGGCAGCTCGGGCAGGATGGCGCGGCGACGGCCACGGCGGCGGCGCGGGCAGGCGGTCCGAGGGGGCGGCGCGCGCAGCTCGGGAAGACGCAAGCGAGCCGGCGAGCGGCGCAGGAGCTAGCGAGGCGGCGCGGCGGAAGGCAAGGGCGGCGCGCGGGACGGGCGGCACGGTGGCGGCGCAGCGCGCGGGAGGAGGAGGCGGCGGCAGGAGGGGCGCTGGGGTTGTCGCCAGGAGGACGAGAGAGGCACGGGACGGCATAGGAGAAGGGATCGGGCACGGGGAGCAACGGGCTAGGTCACGGGGGAGGGAAGCTGGTCCTTGGGCCGGCTGGCCTGGGCTGGCTCCTCCCCCACTTGGTTTTTTAAAAAAAAAACCTTTAAAACAGAAATCTGTAAATAAGAAAGGTTTTTTTAACAAAATAAAATAAACTAAAATAAATGCCTTTTACCCCTTTAAAACAAACCCCAACTATAAATAGATTGGGCATTTTTAAAGAAATAAAAATGAAACCTTTTTTAAAGAACAAAAATAAAACCCTTTTGAAGAATTAAAATAAAACTCTTTTAACAAAAGAATAAAAATCGAACCCCTTTTTAAGAATTAAATAAAACCTCTTTATTTAAAGAATAAATAAAAGCCTTTTAAAAGAGAAAATAAAATGGGAGGGTTTTAAAATAAAACAAGCGGAGAAATAAAACAAAACCCTAAGGGTTGCCCCTACATTTAATAAAAGGGCTTTTATTGAAAAGAAAAAGACGCACCCTTTTGAATAGGGGTTTAAACGAAGACTTTAGCAAAACCACAAAAACGAAATGAGAGAGGAGAGAAGGGGAGAAGGTTTAGGTCGGCGGTGCAACAGGGTTTGAAGTGGCTCTGTTGCACCCACTCTCATCACGCCAACAACAAAGCCACACTCACAAAGCACTCCCAAGCAACACCGACAAATAACACAGTTGACATGATGCCATGCATGATGCGATGATGCAAACTAAATGACGATGCAACGAATAAAACTAAACACACGCCGGAAACGGAATAAAGGGGGGAATCTTCTGGAACGTCGGCATCGGGCTGTCACAACTCTCCTACACTACAAGAAGATCTCGTCCCGAGATCCAAGAATGAAAGGGGGGAGAGGATGAGAAAGAACAAGAGGTAAAAACTTAGTCGCTTCTTTGACAAACGAGTGAAACCAACGATCCTTGAAGGTTGCAAGGAGATGAGGAATGACATGAGAAAGAAGCCAGAATTCACGGAAAATTTCGGCAGCACTTCGGTAGGAAAATGGGACAAAAAAATCGAAAAGGTGGGAGAATTAGAAAATATTCACAACAAACAAGTAAATAGAACAAGGGAACACCACGATCTTGATAGAACAACAAGATTGACCCAAATGAGCAACATCACAAAGCCTCCGGAACAATAGAATAGGAACTAGCTCATACGGAAGAAGAGAATGACAACTACTAACTCCAATGAACTAGGCAAGCATCCTTGCAAGAAGAATTGGACGAAGTTGTTGGAAGAACAACAACAAAAAGAACAAAATAGTAGTGGGCTTATGAAAATCATCTCACATTTATGAGGTGACAACCAACCACTAAAAGAAACAAGGATTGATTGGGAGAAACAAGATATGAACAAATTCTTACACCAAGAGGATACATTGAGAACTTGGATAAATGATAAACACCATGATAGCAACAATCCATAGGAAAAGCTTTAGGTGAAATCCAGACCAAGATAGCTCAATGAAGGAATCATGGGTTGAAAATAACTCAACACCATAGAATCGGTGGGTTTAATTATCTCATTCCTGAAATAAAATCTCTTCGAGGCTCCTACACTAACAAGAATGCTATAATACCACCTCAAAGAATAAAGGAAGAACAAACGCACTGGAAATGCAAGAGAAAGAATACTTGAGGTACTCCAACAAGAATCTTGAAGAACACTTTGAGAAAATCATATCCTTGATGAACCACGAAGAAGGACCTCCGTATACAATTGAACGATGCAAAGATATGAAGGTAGAAAAGAATATGATTATGACCTTCCAAGATTTTGATGGAGCCTCACGGAGAGAAACTTGATAGATCTTACAACTCCGGAAAAGAAAAGATAAGAACACTTGAGAAACGAATTGATATCATGCCACTCCGGAAGAAGAATTTAAATCTCTTGGAAGAAGGAAAAACAAGAATAAGAATTATGTTATGCTTATCCTTCAACAAGTTTAATTGATGACAAGCAACGAATTTAGCATACAACTTATTGTACTTGAAAGAACCTTGAAGAAATAGAGAGATAAGCACCACTTGAAGCATAATTGAAGGAAGCACCGGTAAGAGTTGGATTAAATGGGGATAACAAGAATTAATGGAGATACATGAGAATGAAGAGATCATGATCCACCTGAAATAAAACTAGAACAAGGCACCGGATAAACGAGAGACGAACGAAGAGACAACAATAGAGAAGAATTAGAGAACGAAAGCTGAGAACGAAGAAGTCTTCTCAAATGATGTCCTTCAGAGGATCGAGAATGAAAACAACTTAGAAATGCACCGGAGAGCCAGAAATGACTCACTCATGATTGGAACAAATGAGAGGATACACGAAGCTGAGGTGATAGTCTTCACAAAAATGAAACAAGACTTGAGAGAAACACTCCTTCGAATTGCAAGCTGAGAATGATGACGAGAGCAACACCAAGAATAACTGAGGCACTCCGGAATAAAGAATAATGAAAGGTTGAGCCAAATATGAGAACTAATTTCTGCTAGATCTTGGAGAAGTAATATGACTGATGACATTCATACTTACGTCATAGTTGAAAAGAATTAAAGATCTCCGGAAAGAGATTAAAAGAGCCAGGAAAGATCCTGGGAAAGAACCTATGGGTTATGGGCCCACTCAAAGAAACCACCGTTGAAGAGATTACTAGAACGGGAGATATTGCACTGGTAAAAAGAAAACTAGATGAGGTTGAGCACCTCGAAAGAACTAAAAGAATTGAAAACACGAAACTTCCGAGATATCTTCAACACTCCGGATGAAAAGAGAGGAATGAATAACCAAGATAGCCTGAAAGAATCTCCAACATGAAAAAGAATTACAAGGATAATTAGGATATGATGAACACGGATAGCCGAATTAAATTCACTGGTAAGGATGACAAGAATGAACAAAGATGAACACGAAGCTCCTGAGAATCTTCACAACGAATCACCGGATAAGAGAGAAAAGAACACATAGCGGAAGCACAATGAAAAGAAACTCTTGGATGGAAATTGAATCACTGAGAAAAGGGCGGGAGGGTGGGGAAAAACAAAGACAACTTGGGCTAGATGAGATGAACTCCGGAATAAACGAGAGAAAGATCTTGCAAATTGGAGAGGGTTGAATCCACTTGGAGAGAAACACATCGTCTGAAAAGACTTGATACGATGACTCCGGTTGAAAGGAATTGATAAGACAATTAATAGAGCAAAAGAATTTGCATTCACATAAAAAAATTATGAGAACACCTCTTAGGAAAGATCTGAAATCACCGTTTGACATCGAAGCAACTTGAATTACCATATTCAACAAAACAAAGGATGAGGCTCATGAAACAAGCGAGAATAAACTCATGAGAAAGATTTCCGTTCGATATTTTCATGGACAGGATCGCATGGGCTCGATTTTACAGTAGTCATCAAGTGCAAGGCAGTGCACCCGACATACGAAGCGTCCCCGAGTCGTAGAAAGCTACAAGGACTCTTTAAGACACAACGTGTACCGCTGTAAGTCGATCGTGAACAAACGAATCCACTAGATGTCGAACCCCAACCTAACATCATGCATTTGTTGGAAGATTGTCCTATAAGCAACTACTTGAATTCCCACCTATGAATTCCCGAAATATCTGGTCATGCAATCTGGTACACGGATACAAGGAGTAATAATCACACAACTCCTATACTAACCCGTCACTTGTATCACATCCGTCAACACACGACCAGAATCTCGGACCTTCATCTACAACAGACCCTCGTGATCACAACGATACAAAGTATGGCAGTACTCCCGAACAATCTGCACCAGTACTGGGGACATCGGGGTTATCTCGCCACTACTAGTATTGAAGCAATTACGAACATCCTTTGTTCTGAGATACTAAGAAATCTGAATGATAACGATGTGCTCAAGAATCCCCTGGAGCTCAACTCCCCGGAAGAAGATCAAGTCAGACAGGAGGCACCAAGACAGAACTCCGTCACATCGGCATCAAATAGATCCCAAGAATATCCGCGTGATCCTAAATTTTTTTTTGAGTGAGAAGAGGAGTAGAATAAATTATTACGTCAGGATTCCTCACCAGAGCATAGAAGAGGAGAAAAAATAATCCTACTCTCCGATATATAACTAAACTCAAATAGTTTTTCACTAGACTCGACTCGGCCAAGTTCGATCAATCAAGGGGGCTCCTAGGTCAGTCCTTGCTCTGATACCAACTTGTCACGCCCAAGATGCGACCCTATCCTCAATTTGGCACGAGGGCCTCGTCAGGGATAGAAGCGCATCTCGTCGTGTCGCAAGAATGGATATCGTTACAAGTACATGTACTGAAAAGAAAAGATATATAGAATTGGCTTACACTCGCCACAAGCTACATCAGAGTCACATCAGAACATTACATAATCATCAAGAGTAAGAGCAGGGTCCGACTACGGACGAAAAAAAACGAGAAAAATAAGAACGCCGTCCATCCTTGCTATCCCAGGCTGCCGGCCTGGAACCCATCCTAGATCGATGAAGAAGAAGAAGAAGAAGCAACTCCAAATGAACAATCAACGCGCTCGCGTCGGGTAACCTTTACCTGTACCTGCAACTGGTGTTGTAGTAATCTGTGAGCCACAGGGGACTCAGCAATCTCATTTCCAAAGGTATCAAGACTAGCAAAGCTTGTTAGGTGAGGCATGGTTAAGTGGTGAGGTTGCAGCAGCGACTAAGCATATATTTGGTGGCTAACTTACGAGTACAAGGATTAGAGGGGGAAGATCTACGCATAACGGACGTGTCTACTGATGATCAAATGAATGATCCTGAACACCCACCTACGTCAGACATAACCCCACCGTGTCCTCGATCGGAGAAGGAACTCACGAAAGAGACGGTCACGGTTACGCACACAGTTGGCATATTTTAATTAAGTTAACTTCAAGTTATCTAGAACCAGTGTTAAACAAAGTTTCCACGTTGCCACATAACCGCGGGCACGGCTTTCCGAAAAGATTTAACCCTGCAGGGGTGCTCCAACTAGTCCATCACAAATTACCACAAGCCGCATAGAAATCCTCAATCACAAAGCTCGCGATCTCGTCGGATTCCCTAGTGGGAAACCTCAACTCTGAGATTACCCAAAGCATCACCGGAATCCCGATGCACAAGATATTTCGTCAAAGGTAAAACTAATCCAGCAAGGCCGCCCGACGTGTCGACGATCCCGATAGGAGCCGCGTACCTCGTTCTCAGGACACGATGGATGAGCGATGGTTACCACGCCAAACGCTGAGTTGCCCCGGGTAGCGTTAATAAGCTGCTCTGTTTTGGACCAACACTCATGAGGAGCACTGGCCCGGGGGTTGATTAAATTTCCTCGGGTTAATTACTCCCTATGCAGTTCATTAGTTTTTAGGCAAATGTAGTACCAAAGTTGGGCCTTGCCAGACCAGCTTTAATCTAAAACGAATTACCAAGGGGGTCCCCATAACAACCCTGATCGTGTTAGGAGCGCTCGTTTATGGAACATAATACCGGTAGCCGAAAACTAAGGGGGCAAAGGTGGAACAAAACACCAGGCTAGAAAGGCCAAGCCTTCCACCTTTTACCAAGTATATAGGTGCATTAAATTAAATAGCATTATATATGGTGATATAACAAGGAACCCATGTCTTCACATGGAAGCAACTGCACCTGCAACTAGCAACGCTAACAACAGGGTTAAGCAAGCAGTAACATAGGCAATCAGTGGTTTGCTAGGTCGAACAGGTTGAAGGTTTAACATGGCATTGTTGAGAGGCTGATATTTAACAAGTGGTAGGCAGCGAGACATAATCGATAGCATCGAAATAACTAGCATGACAATGATAGTAATGGTATCTGAGGAAATGATCATCTTGCCTGAGATCCTGCTTGGAAGAAGAACAACTCGGAGAAGTCGGCGAACCAACGTAGTCGAACGGGTCCTCACATTCCGACACGCCTGCGGAACTCTATCGAGACGGAGGAAACCGGAAACAAACATCAACACAGATATTCACCACGGCAAATGCAAGACATGATGCACACCTTAATATGATGCATGATCAGTTCAAAGATGCAAGGCATGGCATGACAATTCACCTCACGCAAACACTACACATTAAGTGAAGCTCAATATGCAACGGGTTGCATATCGATGAAACTCCACGTCTAATTATTTAATTCACTCCCGTTAATTATCACGGCAATATTACATTGTGGTTATCATGGCAAGGGTGAAGCGATGATCCTACAAATCGTCCTAGTCGGTTACCACGCGAAACATAGATCAGAGCTACAACACATGAGACATGCAACACAATATCATATGCCATGAATGCGTCATGCATGAGAGTTCAACACATCACGACAAGGAGGGAAATAAGCATGGTGTCGCCATGGCGAGCGAGAGGAAACCATGGCGGCAAATCGGAAACGATGCCACGGCAACGTTCCGGTCCCGATAACTCGAGGAGAAACCGGTGCCAACGTATACGAACGCGTGCGGGAACGGTAAATAAACATGGGGTGATCCCGTAACTCGGGTTCCCATGTGTCGAGGGCACGACGAAAAGGAAGACAACGTGCACGGGCAAACAACGGTGCATACCTACGGTGCATACATGCATTCAACTCAAACGGCTCATACATTCGTACATCACTAGCACACGGTACACGACATGTCCCATCGGAATACCTTCGACGCGTGCGAATCGGAGGGGTTCGGTCGCAGCGGACGTCGTGGTCGTCGTGGAAGTCGTGGTGCACGCGCCGGTAGTTGAAGTAGTGGTACATGGTCTCGTCGACGATAGTCGTTCGCTCGGTGTCATGGTTCTCAGGTCTTCGGCGTCGGTAGTCGTTCAAGAATCCGTGGATGTCCGGGGATCGTCGGGGCGTCGTGGTACTCCGCGATCTTGTCGGTTCCACGGGGAGGGGAACGGCGCACGCGGCGACGCATGCGGCACCACAACAAATGCATCGGCGCCGACAGACAACGGCAAGAAGCACGGCAACCAAGCCTAGCATCTAATAGCAAAAGCAACAGCAAGCATAGCAGCTACGGCCACGGCAAACTTCAGGCCAGCAAGCAACTTGCAGCGGGAAAGCAATAGCGCGGCATAGCACGGCACAACAACGGTACAGTCAACAGCAACCAGCAACGGGCAGCACCGGCACAAGCTAGCAGCAGCAGAGCAAGCTACATCAGCATGCACAAGCAACAGCAAACGCACGCATAGCAACTACCTAGCGGCGGAAGGCACACCTAGCAGCAGCTAAGCTAGCTAGCTGCGCACAAGCAGCAGGACAACGGCACGCATCGGCTAGCCAGCACGCCGGCAACAACAGCAACAGCTCAGGCAGGCAAATAAAATGCAGCAACAGCAACTGGCACTAGCAACTGCACACGGCAGCAGGCAGCGGAGCAGCACATCACGCAGCAGCATCGGCACATCTGGCAAGCGCGCACGGGGACGGCGAGGAACAGCAGCGCGGCGCCTCGGGACAGAGCAACCGGCGGGGAACAACTCGGGAGGCCAGGGGCGAACGCCATGGCGGCGAGCTCGGGAACTTGGCGGCGGCGGCGCAGAGAGGCCATGGCGAGCGGGGCCGGCAGGGCGCCGCGACCGGCGCGGGCGCAGGGGACGGCCAAGGCGGCGAAACGGCGAGCTCGAGGGAGGAGCACGGGGCGGCTCGAGGGGAAGGAGGCGGCCATGGCGACGGGGAGGCGCGGCTTGGGAGGAGGGCGCGCGGCGGCGGGCATGGCGCGGCCAGAGGCGCGGCGAGGCCGAGGGAAGGAGCGGCGACGGCAGCTCGGGCAGGACGGCGCGGCGACGGCCACGGCGGCGGCGCGGGCAGGCGGTCCGAGGGGGCGGCGCGCGCAGCTCGGGAAGACGCAAGCGAGCCGGCGAGCGGTGCAGGAGCTAGCGAGGCGGCGCGGCGGAAGGCGAGGGCGGCGTGCGGGACGGGCGGCACGGTGGCGGCGCAGCGCGCGGGAGGAGGAGGCGGCGGCAGGAGGGGCGCTGGGGTTGTCGCCAGGAGGACGAGAGAGGCACGGGACGACATAGGAGAAGGGATCAGGCATGGGGAGCAACGGGCTAGGTCACGGGGGAGGGAAGCTGGTCCTTGGGCCGGCTGGCCTGGGCTGGCTCCTCCCCCACTTGGTTTTTTTAAAAAAAACCTTTAAAACAGAAATCTGTAAATAAGAAAGGTTTTTTTTAACAAAATAAAATAAACTAAAATAAATGCCTTTTACCCCTTTAAAACAAACCCCAACTATAAATAGATTGGGCATTTTTAAAGAAATAAAAATGAAACCTTTTTTAAAGAACAAAAATAAAACCCTTTTGAAGAATTAAAATAAAACTCTTTTAACAAAAGAATAAAAATCGAACCCCTTTTTAAGAATTAAATAAAACCTCTTCATTTAAAGAATAAATAAAAGCCTTTTAAAAGAGAAAATAAAACGGGAGGGTTTTAAAATAAAACAAGCGGAGAAATAAAACAAAACCCTAAGGGTTGCCCCTACATTTAATAAAAGGGCTTTTATTGAAAAGAAAAAGACGCACCCTTTTGAATAGGGGTTTAAACGAAGACTTTAGCAAAACCACAAAAACGAAATTAGAGAGGAGAGAAGGGGAGAAGGTTTAGGTCGGCGGTGGCAACAGGGTTTGAAGTGGCTCTGTTGCACCCACTCTCATCACGCCAACAACAACGCCACACTCACAAAGCACTCCCAAGCAACACCAACAAATAACACAGTTGACATGATCCCATGCATGATGCGATGATGCAAACTAAATGACGATGCAACGAATAAAACTAAATACACGCCGGGGAGAACGGTATAAAGGGGGGAATCTTCTGGAACGTCGGCATCGGGCTGTCACATACATCAACCCTAATTCTGGCCAACATCAATTTTCATGTGTAAAGTTCCAATTCTAAAGAAAAAAAAATGCATATGGACATAACAGAATAATGGGTGTGTGATAGTTGGTTAAATAAGTGAACTATTTTCCAGTATCATAAATAATAAGCTAACACATGGGAGACGATAATTGATGACCGACAAGTGTAGGGGATCTATCGTAGTCCTTTCGATAAGTAAGAGTGTCGAACCCAATGAGGAGCAGAAGGATCTGACAAGTGGTTTTCAGCAAGGTATTCTCTACAAGTACTGAAATTATCGGTAACAGATAGTTGTGTGGTAAGATGATTCGTAGCAAGTAGCAAGTAATAATAGTAACAAAGGTGCAGCAAAGTGGCCCAATCCCTTTTGCAGCAAGGGACAAGCCTGGACAAACTCTTATAGGAGGTAAAGTGCTCCCGAGGACCCATGGGAATTTCTGTCAAGCTAGTTTTCATCATGCTCATATGATTCGCGTTCGCTACTTTGATAGTTTGATATGTGGGTGGACCAGTGCTTGGGTGCTGCCCTTACTTGGACAAACCTGCCACTTATGATTAACCCTCTCGCAATAATCCGAAACTACGAAAGAAGAATTAAGACACAGTCTAACCATAGCATTAAACTAGTGGATCCAAATCAGCCCCTTACGAAGCAACGCATAAACTAGGGTTTAAGCTTCTATCACTCTAGCAACCCATCGTCTACTTATTACTTCCCAATGCCTTCTTCTAGTCCCAAATAATGGTGAAGTGTTGTGTAGTCGACGTTCACATAACACCACTAGAGGAAAAACAACATACAACGCATCAAAATATCGAACGAATACCAAATTCACATGACTACTTATAGCATGACTTATCCCATGTCCTCAGGAACAAAAGTGACTACTCACAAAGCATAATAATATTCATGACCAGGGAGATATTGAATAGCATCAAGGATCTGAACATAGAATCTTCCACCGAGTAATCCAACTAGCATCAACTACAAAGAGTAATTAACACTACTAGCAACCTTACAAGTACCAATCGGAGACGCGAGACGGAGATTGGTTAAAAGAGATGAACTAGGGTTTGGAGATGAGATGGTGCTGGTGAAGATGTTGATGGTGATGAGTCCTCTCCGACGAGAGGAGTGTTGGTGATGACGATGGCGACGATTTCCCCCTCGGGGAGGGAAGTTTCCCCGGCAGGACGACCCTGCCGGAGCTCTAGATTGGTTCTGCTCAAGTTCCGCCTTGTGGCGGCAGCGATTCCTCCCGAAAGCCTCCTCTTGATTTTTTCTGGAACGAAACCCTTCTTATAGCAAAAGAGGGGAGCCAGAGGGCCAGCAGGGAGCCTACAAGCCCCCTAGGCGCGGCCAGGGGGTAGGCCGCGCCTAGCAGGCTTGTGGACTCCTGGTGGCTCCCCTCTGGTACTTATTCGGTCCAGTATTTTTTCTAAATTCCAAAATAATTCCTCGTTGATTTTCATGGCTTTTGCAGTTGCGCAGAATAGGTATCTCAAACTTGCTCCTTTTCAGGCCAGAATTCCAGCTGCCGGCATTCTCCCTCTTCATGTAAACCTTGCAAATTAGAGAGAAAAGGCATAAGTATTGTACCTTGAAGTGTAATAACATCCCATAAAGCGATAAATATCAACATGAAAGCATGATGCAAAATGGACATATCAACTCCCCCAAGCTTAGACTTCGCTTGTTCTCAAGCGGAAACCGAGATCAATATATATGCCCACATGTTTAGAGAGAGAGAGAGGTGTCAACAAAACAAAATACGGACATGCAGGCATCATGATCATAGTTAGAACAACAATATCATCATATCATCTCTCATGCAAAAGTGATAATTCCTTCACAAAGTAAAGTAAGGATCAAGAACCTTATTGAGAATTAACAACCAATAGCCTTTAGTCATTGAAGCAATTGCAATTTATCATAACATCGGAAAGAGTCAAATAAGAGCTTGTAAAGCAAATCCACATACTCAATCATCCTTTCGTCTTCTACAATTGCTAAAACTCACGTGGTACTCATGAGATCAAAGTTTCAGTTTGACACAGAGAAAGATAGGGGCTTATAGTTTCGCCTCCCAACTACTTACCTCAAGAGTAATGTCATCAATAATAATTTATGGGTACTTACTTCCAAGTTGACATATGAATATAGATCTTTCCCTAGCATATGACGTTAGCCAAGATAAAGGCAAAATAAGGAATTGGTGTAGATCACCATGACTCTTTCAAGGCCAAAAAGTAAAGATACAAGATAGGCCTTTTGTAGAGGGAAGCAAAGGTTGTCATGCGCTTTTGAGGTTTGGATGTGCGACCTCTTAGTGTGAAGGAACGTCACTTTATATTGCCTCCTGTGATAAAGAACTTTATTATGCAGTCTGTCGCTTTTATGTCTTCCTCATCACAGGTTCGTACAAAGCTTATTTTCCACACACTAATAGATCATACATATTTAGGGAGCAATTTTTATTGCTTGCACCTATGAAAACTTACTCGAGGGATCTTATTCAATCCATAGGTGGGTATGGTGGACTCTCATGGCAAAACTGGGGTTGAAGGTTTGTGAATGCACAAGTAGTATCTCTACTTAGTGCGGAAGTTTTGGCTGATATGAGGTGGAAGCAATCGTCACATGCTCAGGGATCTCTAGTCATATAATCATTGTTCGGAACCAAGCAAACATAATTCATTATGTTGTCTTCCTTGTCCAACATCTACTTCTAAGCATGTAATAGTTTAGTGAGTGTTCACAATCATAGATGGTGTCAAAGATGATATATTTATATGTGAACCTCTCCTTCTTTATTACTTCCTATTAATTGCAGCAATGACCAAGGTCTACGTTTGTCCACCCACAACAAGTTTCAATCAACATTCTTTCATATATGTGAAGTCATCACTTCCCATAACATCATTACATGATCTTTCATGCTTTTGTTCTTTTATCATTCTTTTCTTTCAGATCATGGCATGAAGCAAGGCCCTTAACTAAAACTCTCTTTATTATATGACTCACGAACTCGAATACATCGGGGTGACACAAATCAAAACTCAAGCCTAAAACACTAAGAACTTTCTTATACTAGAGGAAGATAAAAAGAAAAAGGATCGAACTAAGAAAAGGTAAAGGCAAAAGATGTGATGGTGATACGATACCGGGGCAACTCCCCCAAGCTTGACACAAGCCAAGGGGATTGCCCATACCCATGCTTAGTTGTATTCCTTCGAAGGTGGTGGTGGTGGAGTTGTTGCAACCTGGTGATCCTCCGTCTTCCAAGGCATAGGTGCTCCATCATGGAAAGATGACCGAGTCTCTGGAATCCTCAAATCTACAGCCAATAGTATTGATTTAAATCTATACTCATACTCACAGTTTTGGTTCTGCAGGTCATAGATCTGGGCTTGGAGGTGATCAATTCTGTTATAGAGCCTGGAGAGGTGCTTCCCAATGTCATTGGCATCGATCTTGTGCTTGTTGGTGAACTCCGTGATCATCATGTGGTTGCATTGAGTCCGCGTTCCACCATCCCTTGGCACTTGAAGACTTGCTGCTCCATTGCCTCGAGCCTTGCCTCCATGCTTCCGGTCTTCTTGGGCCCCTCAAGATCACGGATGTGCAGCACCCCCTCACGCATCTTGATAGATTGAGGGTGTTGCAGCACTCCCGCGAGGTAGGGATTGATGACCTTCTCAAAGAACTTGTCCTTCAAAGCTTTTGGGGATGCCATAGCGATCTAGATCTGCAGCAGAAACAGGCTCAAAACGAAAACAGAGGATAATTGCTTGACACGAGGGTCAAACCTTTCGGGAGAATATATAATGATTTTTTTCCGACCAGAAGGAGTACTCCGCAAGAAAACGGAGTCCAGGAGGCACACGAGGTGGTCACAAGCCCCCTAGGCGCGGCCAGGGGGGTGGCCCGCGCCTGGCAGCCTTGTCGCCTCCTCGTGTGCTTTCCGGACTGCTTTAAATTTTTCTATTTTTCTAAAAATTCCAAAACGGAGAAAAATTCCTACTGGAAAAGTTTTGGAGTCGGTTTACTTACCGAATCACATAGCTCTTCATTTTCGGAGTCTGAAACGGGCTGATAAATATCCCTTATGTACTCCTCCGGAGTTATGGTATTGATAATATTGCTTTCAACATTTATGGTAGTACCTGAGATATAATGCTTGATTCATTGCCCATTTACCACTCTCGGAAAATTACCTTCCGTGTTGTTGATCTTGATGGCACCGGAATGATATACTTCCTCAACAATGTAGGGACCTTCCCATTTAGAGACAAGCTTGCGTGCAAAAAATCTTAAACGAGAATTTTATAGCAAGACATAATCACCTACATTGAACTCACGCTTTTGTACCCTTTTATCATGCCACCTCTTGACCTTTTCTTTAAACAACTTGGCATTTTCATATGCCTCAGCTCTCCATTCATCAAGTGAGCTAATATCAAATAACCTCTTCTCACGAGCAAGTTTGAAATCAAAGTTGAGCTCTTTGATTGCCCAATAAGCCTTATGTTCTAGCTCAAGAGGTAAATGACATGCTTTGCCGTAAACCATTTTGTACGGAGACGTGCCCATGGGATTCTTATAAGCAGTTCTATAAGCCCACAGTGCATCATCGAGCTTCTTAGACCAATTCTTTCTAGACTATTAACAGTCTTTTGCAGAATTAGTTTAATCTCTCTATTACTTAGCTCTACTTGACCAGTGGACTGGGGGTGATAGGGAGATGCAATTCTATGATTGACATCATACTTAGCAAGCGTTTTACGGAAATCACCATGAATGAAATGTGAACCACCATCAGTCAATAGATATGTGGGGACTCCAAGTCTGGGAAAAACAACTTCTTTAAGCATCCAAATAGAGGTGTTGTGATCAGCACTACTAGTTGGGATAGCTTCTACCCACTTAGTGACCTAATCAACAGCAACTAGGATATGAGTATACCCGTTGGATTTTGGAAAAGGTCCCATATAATCAAAGCCCCAAACATCAAATGGTTCAATGACAAGTGAATAATTCATAGGCATTTCCTGACGTTTACTGATATTACCTATTCTTTGACATTCGTGACAAGACAAGACAAACTTACGGGCATCCTTGAAGAGAGTGGGCCAATAGAAACCTGATTGCAATACCTTGTGTGCAGTTCTATCTCCCGCATGGTGTCCTCCGTAAGCCTCGGAGTGACACTTCTGTAGGATATGTCCCTGTTCATGTTCAGGTACACAACGTCTAATAACACCATCTACTCCTTCCTTATAAAGGCGAGGATCATCCCAAAAGTAATGTCTCAAATCAAAGCAGAATTTCTTCTTTTGCTGGTATGTGAAACTAGGTGGTATATATTTAGCAACGATATCGTTTGCATAATAAGCATACCATGGTGTAGTACGTGAAGCATCGATGACATTCAGTTGCTCATCATGAAAGCTATCATCAATAGGTTGTGGGTCATCAAGAACATTCTCCAACCTAGACAAGTTATCTGCTACAGGGTTCTCAGCACCCTTCCTATCAACAACATGCAAATCAAATTCTTGTAGCAAGAGAACCCATCTGATAAGTCTACGTTTAGCATCTTTCTATTCCATGAGGTACTTAATAGCAGCATGATCAGTGTGAATAGTGACTTTGGAATCAACTATGTAAGATCTGAACTTTTCACATGCAAACACGACTGCTAAAAATTCATTTTCCGTAGTAGCATAGTTTCTTTGGGCACTGTCTAGAGTTTTCTTAACATAGTGAATAACATTCAACTTCTTATCAACTCTTTGTCCAAGGACAGCACCAACAGCATAATCACTAGCATCACACATGATTTCAAAAGGTAATTTCCAATTAGGTGGTTGAACAATAGGCGTAGTTGTCAAAGCCTTCTTAAGTATTTCGAAGGCTTCCTCACAATCTTCGTCAAAAAGAGGAATATCCTTTTGCAAGAGATTGGTAAGAGGCCTAGAAATCTTAGAGAAGTCTTTAATGAACCTTCTATTGAAACCAGCATGACCAAGGAAACTTCTTATACCTTTGACATATGTGGGGCATGGCATTTTCTTGATCACATCAACTTTAGCCTTATCGACTTCAATACCTCTTTCAGAAATTTTAATGTCCTAAGACAATGCCTTCATTAACCATAAAGTGGCATTTCTCCCAATTCAAGACAAGATTGGTATCTTTACATCTCTGCAAGACTCGATCAAGGTTGTTGAGGCAATCATCAAAAGAAGACCCGTAAACGGAGAAGTCATCCATAAAAACCTCAACAATCTTTTCACAAAAGTCAGAGAATATAGCCATCATACACATTTGAAAGGTAGCAGGTGCATTACATAAGCCAAAAGGCATACGTCTATAGGCAAAGGTACCGAAAGGGCAGGTGAAAGTGGTTTTCTCCTGATCAGATTGTGCTACAGGTATTTGCGAGAAACCAGAATAACCATCTAGAAAGCAGAAGTGTGTGTGTTTAGACAATCTTTCTAGCATTTGGTCAATAAAAAGGCAAAGGGTAATGATCTTTCCTAGTGGCCTTATTCAATTTCCTAAAATCAATCACCATCATATAGCCAGTAATAATCCTCTGTGGGATCAATTCATCCTTATCATTAGGGACAACGGTAATACCTCCCTTCTTAGGGATGCAATGTACCGGACTTACCCAATCACTATGAGCAACATGATAGATAATACCTGCTTCCAGGAGCTTTAGTATTTATTTTATTACTACCTCTTTCATCTTAGGACTTAATCTCCGTTGATGATCGGCAACTTGTTTGGAATCAGGACCGGTTTTAATTTGTGCTGGCATAGAGTGGGACTAATGCCCTTAAGATCGTCAAGAGTATATCCAATAGCAGCACGGTGCTTCCTCAAAGTTTCCAATAATTTCTTTTCTTCATGCTCTGAGAGGCTAGCACTAATAATAACAGGATATATCTCTTTTTCATCAAGATAAGCATACTTAAGAGTATTTGGCAACTGTTTAAACTCGAACACATGATCACCCTTTGGTGGGGGTGGATCTCCAAGCAGTTCAACAGGCAAATTATTCTTAAGGATAGGATGTTGTTCAAAGATAACTCTATCTATCTCATTCCTTTCATCGATATGCATATCATTTTCATGCTCAAGCAAGTATTGCTCTAAAGGATCAGTAGGAGGCACAGCAATAGAAGCTAGAGCAATAATTTCATCCTTACTAGACAACTCTTTTCATGAGGTTGTCTACCAAACTTGGAGAAATTGAACTCATCTGACACTCCTTCAAAGCCAACATTGACAGTTTGCTTCTCACAGTCAATATGAGCATTGACAGTATTGAGAAAATATCTGCCAAATATGATGGGACAAAAGCTATCTTGTGTGGTAACAAGAACGAGAAAATCAACAGGATACTTCGTTTTACCACACAAGACTTCAACATCTCTAACAATTCCCAAAGGGCAGATAGTATCTCTATTGGTAAGCTGAATAGTGACATCAATAGGTTCCATCTCAACACGTGCAATCTCGTCTTTAATTTCATCATATAAAGATTGAGGTATTGCACTAACACTAGCACCCACGTCACGTAGACCATGATAATAATGATCTCCTATCTTAACTGAAACAACAGGCGTGCCAACAACAGGCCTATGTTTGTCTCTAGCATGAGGTTTAGCAATTCTAGCAGCATCTTCACAGAAGTGAATATCATAGCCATCAACATTGTCGGACAGGAGATCTTTGATAATAGCAATGCTAGGTTCAACTCTAATTTGCTCAGGGGGTGTAGGTGTTCTAATGTAGCCCCTACGTATCACAGTTGAAACTTTAGAATGATACTTTATCCTAACAGGGAAAGGTGGTTTCTCAATGTAAGCATTGGGAACAATAGGATTATTATAGTCAATGACTTTCTCTTCAACTGGATTGGGTTTAACTACATTGACTTCTAAGGGAGGATGATATTTAAACCACTTCTCTTTAGGGAGATCAATATGAGCAGCAAATGATTCACACAATGAAGCTACCATCTCAGAGTCAAGTCCATACTTAGCGCTAAAATCACAAAAAGTATTTGTTTCGACAAAGGATTTAACGCAATCAAACTTGAGATTCATACCTGACTCCTTACCTTCTTTAAACTCCCAATCTTCAGAGTTGCGTTTAATTCTTTCCAATAAATTCCATTTGAATTCAATATCTCTCTTCATAAAATAACCAATACAAGAAGTGTCAAGCATGGTGTGATTATCATGAGAAAGCCGAGCATAAAAGTTCTGAATGATAATTTATCTCGAGAGCTCATGGTTGGGGCATGAATATAACATTGATTTAAGCCTCCCCAAGCTTGAGCGATACTTTCTCTATCACGAGACAAAAATTATAAATATAATCCCGATCATGATGTACCAGATGCATAGGATAAAACTTTTGATGAAATTCCAATTTCAATCGGTTGTAGTTCCATGATCCAGTATCATCACATAGCCTATACCATGTCAATGATTTATCCCTCAAAGATAAGGGAAAGACCTTCTTCTTGACCTCATCCTCGGGCAAACCTGCATGCTTAAATAAACCACAAACTTCATCTACATAGATTAGATGCAAGTTTGGATGTGATGTTTGATGACCCACATGTATAGGGGATCAATTGTAGTCCTTTCGATAAGTAAGAGTGTCGAACCCAACGAGGCGCAGAAGGATCTAACAAGTGGTTTTCAGCAAGGAAAAATCTGCAAGCACTGAAATTGTCGGTAACAAGTGATTGTGTGGTGAGATGATTCATAGCAAGCAACAAGTAACAAAGGTAGCAACGATGCAGCAAAGTGGCCCAATCCCTTTTGTAGCAAGGGACAAGCCTGGACAAAGTCTTATAGGAGGAAAAACGCTCCCGAGGACACACGGGAATTTCTGTCATGCTAGTTTTCATCATGTTCATATGATTCGCGTTCGTTACTTTGATAGTTTGATATGTGGGTGGACCGGCGCTTGGGTACTTCCCTTACTTGGAAAAGCATCCCACTTATGATTAACTACTCTCGCAAGCATCTGCAACTACGAAAGAAGAATTAAGACAAAGTCTAACCATAGCATTAAACTAGTGGATCCAAATCAGCCCCTTACGAAGTAACGCATAAACTAGGGTTTAAGTTTCTGTCACTCTAGCAACCCATCATCTACTTACTACTTTCCAATGCCTTCCTCTAGGCTCAAATAATGGTGAAGTGTTATGTAGTCGACGTTCACATAACACCACTAGAGGAAAAACAACATACAACATATCAAAATACCGAACGAATACCAAATTCAAATGACTATTATTAGCATGACTTATCCCATGTCCTCGGGAACAAAAGTAACTACTCACAAAGCATAATCATAATCACGATCAGAGAGGTAATGAGTAGCATCAAGGATCTGAACATAAACTCTTCCACCAAATAATCCAACTAGCATCAACTACAAAGAGTAATCAACACTACTAGCAACCTTACAAGTACCAATCGGAGTCGCGAGATGGAGATTGGTTACAAGAGATGAACTAGGGTTTGGAGATGAGATGGTGCTTATGAAGATGTTGATGGTGACGAGTCCCCTCCGATGAGAGGAGTGTTGGTGATCACGATGGCGACGATTTCCCCCTCCGGGAGGGAAGTTTCCCCGGCAGGATCGTCCTGCCGGAGCTTGATACGTCTCAAACGTATCTATAATTTTTGATTCTTTCATGCTGTTATCTTGTCATCTTTGGATGTTTTATGTACCTTTTACATCTTTTTTGGGACTAACTTATTAATTCAGTGCCAAGTGTCAGTCCCTGTTTTTTCTGTGTTTTTGGCTCTTTTCAGATCTGATTTTGGAACAGAGTCCAAACGGAATAAAATCCCCGAAATAAAATTTTCCCGAACGGAAGAAGATCAGGGGGCTTGTGGGCCAAGCCAGGAGGGATACAGGGAGCCCACAAGCCCCCAACCGCCACCAGGGGCGGCGGTGGGCAGGCTTGTGGCCTCCCTGGCACCCCCTGACCTAGATCCTTCGCCTATATATTCCCTAAAATACAGAAAAAATCAAGGGACCCACGAAAATACTTTTCCGCCGCCGCAAGCTTCCGTTTCCGCGAGATCTCATCTGGAGACCCTTCCCAATGCCCTGCCGGAGGGGACTTTGGAGTTGGAGGGCTTCTACATCAACATCATCGCCCCTCCAATGACTCGTGAGTAGTTCACTTCAGACCTACGTGTCCGTAGTTAGTAGCTAGATGGCTTCTTCTCTCTCTTGGATCTTCAATACAAAGTTCTCCATGATCTTCATGGAGATCTATCCGACGTAATCCTCTTTGGCGGTGTGTTTGTCAAGATCCGATGAATTGTGGATTTGTGATCAGATTATCTATGATATATATTTGAGTCTTCGCTGATTTCTTTTATGCATGATTTGATATCCTTGTAAGTCTCTCCGAGTCTTGGGTTTTGTTTGGCCAACTAGATCTATGATTCTTGCAATGGGAGAAGTGCTTGGTTTTGGGTTCATACCGTGTGGTGACCTTTCCCAGTGACAGTAGGGGCAGCAAGGCACACATTGTGTAGTTTCCATAAAGGGTAACAAGGTGGGCTTTGTCGTAGATATGAGATTGTCCATCTACATCATGTCATCTTGCTTAAGGCGTTACTCTATTCTTTTGGACTTAATACACTAGATGCATGCTGGATAGCGGTCGACGTGTGGAGTAATAGTAGTAGATGCAGAAGTATCGGTCTACTTGTTTTGGACGTGATGCCTATTGATATAATCATTGCCATAGATGACGTCACGACTTTGCGCGGTTCTATCAATTGCTCGATAGTAATTTGTTCACCCACCGTCTACTTGCTTTCATGAGAGAAGCCACTAGTAAACACTACGGCCCCCGGGTCTATTCACACCTATTGTTTCCACTTTTGCTTTTACTTTGCTTTGTTACTTTCTTGATTTCAGTTCTCACTTGGCGAAGAATCTATAAGGGATTGACAACCCCTTCATAGCGTTGGGAGCAAGCCTTTTGTGTTTGTGCAGGCACTTGAGATACTCCTTCACTTGATCGATACCTTGGTTCTCAAACTGTGGGAAGTACATACCACCGCTGCGCTACATCACCCTTTCCGCTTCGAGGGAACACCAACGCAAGGCTCCAAGGCCACGGGGGAAATCCTTTTCATATTTTCCTAGGAAGTCCCTTAAGGAATAGCCGTAGCAAAAGGATTCCTGGTGTCGTTGCTGACGAGTATCAAGACAAGATCTCCCGTCAACACTCCTATTTCTGGCGCCGTTGGAAGATCTTTTGTTGCAGTAGCAGAAGTATTTCTGGCGCCATTGCCGGGGAAGGAGAGATCTATCCAAGTAGGTCTCACAAACTCATCTCTTGCATTTACTTTTTTGCCAGTTGCCTCTCGTTTTCCTCTCCCCCACTTCACATTTGCCGTTTTCATTCGCCTTTTTGTTCGCCCTTTTCTCTCGCTTGCATTTCCTTTGCTTGTGTGCTATGTGCCTTCAATGTGCTTGCATCTTCTCTTGGTGAAAATCTAGTGATATGGATCCTCATCCACTTGCTAATCTCTCTAAGAGACCCACTTATGTGGAACGAATTGCTAGTGAGTTGAGTGCACTTGACTATCTTTATGGAGTTTTGCTTGAGTTTCGTGAATCTGAAAATCGTGATGAAGAAACTTATGAAGTGATTCACGACGGTTCCTTGGATGAAAAGCATGATTGCAATGGTTTCACTATAAATTCTATTAGTGACAATCATGCTAAAAATATGCAAAACCCTAAGATTGGGGATGCTAGTTTTGTTATGTCCACTACTTGTTGCAATAATCATGATTGGGGTGATGATCTTTCTTATGATCTTGAAAATTTGTTCAAACCTCATGATGAATATGATATTTGCAATAATATTGAAAGTGGGTTTGGAGAAGTCATGACTTTAGTTGATGATAATCCCACTATTTTTGAAGAGCGTCAACTTTGCATGCATGTGGATCATGAAAATAATATCCTATGTGATAGTTACATTGTTGAATTCGAATATGATCCCACATGTAATTGCTTTGAGAGAGGAAACTATTTTGGTAGAAACTTTCATGTTACCAAATTACCTCTCGTTATGAGGAGTTTGCTTTTGTCTCTTTCTTCTTTCTTGCATATGGCAACTATTGGTTGTCTTGACAATCTGTTTTCCTATAAAATGCCTATGCATAGGAAGTATGTTAGACTTAGATGTGATTTTCACATGCTTTATGATGCTCTCGTTGTACTTCAATTCTTGTCTTTGGTGTGAGCATCATTGAATTATCAATGCCTAGCTAAGGGTGTTAAACAAAAGCGCTTGTTGGGAGGCAACACAACGAATCTATCATTTTTCTTTATGTTTTGTGTTTTCACACTTTCATAATTCTGTTATGATTGTGTTTTTTGTGTTTCTTTTTGCGTTTGTGCCAAGCAAAACCGTTATGATTAGACTTGGGGATGATCGTTTGGTCATGCTGGAAAAGACAGAAACTTTCTGCTAACGAAAAGAATTTTCATTTTGTTTCTGTAAGAGATTTTGAGTTGATTCTTTTTGCTGCTGATTTCTACGCAAATTCTTCAGACTGTCGTAATTTCTCAGAATTTTTGAAGTACCAGAAGTATACGAAATATACAGATTGCTACAGACTGGTCTGCTGTTAACAGATTCTGTTTTTTGTTGTGTTGGTTGCTTATTTTGATGAAACTATGGATATTATCGGGGGGTATTAGCCATGGAATATTGAAAATACAGTAACCCAATATCAGCGTAAGTAGAATTTAAGTTTTCTACAGTACCTAAAGAAGTGGTGGTTTGCTTTCTCATACTAATGTTATCACGAGTTCCTGTTTAAGTTTCATGTTGTGAAGTTTTCAAGTTTTGGGTGAAGTTCTTATGGACAAAGAGATAAAGAGTGGCAAGAGCTCAAGCTTGGGGATGCCCAAGGCACCCCAAGAGATTCAAGGATGCCGTAAAAGCCTAAGCTTGGGGATGCCCCGGGAAGGCATCCCCTCTCTCGTCTTCAATCCATCAGTAACGTTACTTGGGGCTATATTTTTATTCACCACATGTTATGTGTTTTTTCTTGGAGCGTCTTGTATCGTAGGAGTCTATTATTTTTGTTGTGTCACAATCATCCTTGCTGCACACCTAGAGAGAGAGACATGCACTCACCGTGATTTTGTCGAGCTTCACTTATATCTTTTGGTAGACAATTCAGCTCACATGTGCTTCACTTATATCTTTTGAGCTAGATACTTTTGCTCTATGTGCTTCACTTATATCTTTTAGAGCACAGCGTTGCGTGGCTTGGTAGTTGATCTATGCTTTGAAAGTAGTCTCAAAAGGGGTATTTATCCAAAGGGATACGAAAACTTCCACCTTCATGTGCATTGAATAGTTAGAGAAGTTTGATTCATCTCAATTAGTTTTGAGTTGTGGTTTTGGTAATATTGAAGTCATGCTAGTAAGGTGTTGTGGATCTAGAAATACTTGTGTTGAAGTTAGTGATTCCCGTAGCATGCACGTATGGTGAACCGCTATGTGATGATATCTGAGCATGATTAGTCTATTGATTGTCATCCTTTGCGTGGCGGTCGGGATCGTGCGATGGTTTATACCTACCAACCCTTCCCCTAGGAGTATGCGTTGAATGCTTTGTTTCGATTACTAATAAAACTTTTGCAACAAGTATATGAGTTCTTCATGACTAATGTTGAGTCCATGGTGTAGATGCACTTTCACCTTCCACCATCACTATCTTCTTAGTGCCGTGCAACTTTCGCCGGTGCACAAAACCCACCATTAGCCTCCCTCAAAACAGCCACCATACCTACCTACTATGGCGTTTTCAAAGTCATTCCGAGATATATTGCCATGCAACTACCGCCATGACATGTGCCACCACGTCTACATTGCCATTGCATGATCGTAAGATAGCTAGCATGATGTTTCCATTAATGTCTATGCCATGCTAGATCATTGTCACGGTACACTACCAAAGGTATTCCATATAGAGTCATCGTTGCTCTAAGTTTTGACTTGAAAGTGTGATGATCATCATTGATGGAGCATTGTCCCATGTGAGGAAATAAAAGAGGCCAAAGATGCCCACCAAAAAAAAAAGAGGCCAAAGAGCCCACCAAAAAATAAAAAAAATGAGAGAAAAAGAGAGAAGGGACAATGCTACCACTTTTCCACACTTGTGCATATTAAGCACCATGATCTTCATGATTGAGAGTCTCTCGTTTTGTCACCACCATATAGCTAGTGGGAAATTTTCATTATATAACTTGGCTTGTATATTCCAATGATAGGCTTCCTCAAAATTGCCTTAGGTCTTCGTGAGCAAGCAAGTTGGATGCACACCCACTAGTTTTCTTTAAGAGCTTTCACATACTTTTAGCTCGAGTGCATCATTTGTATGGCAATCCCTACTCATTCACATTGATATCTATTGATGAGCATCTCCACAGCTCATTGATATGCCTAGTTAATGTGATCATCTTCTCCTTATTTTGTCTTGCAACCTCCACCACACTCCACACCACTTATAGTGTTAAAACCATGGCTCATGCTCATGTATTGCGTGAGAGTTGAAAAGGTTTGAGAAAGTAAAGGTGTGAAACAATTACTTGGCCAATACCGGGGTTGTGCATGATTTAAATTCGTTGTGCAATGATAATAGAGCATAGCTAGACTATATGCTTTTGTAGGGATAACTTTCTTTTGGCCTTGTTATTTTGAAAGTTCATGATTACCTTGCTAGTTTGCTCGAATTATTATTGTTTCCACGTCAATAGCAAACTATTGTTTTGAATCTAATGGATCTGAACGTTCACGTCACATAAGAGGAGTTACAAAGGACATCTATGCTAGGTAGCATGAAAGCATCAAAAATTCATTCTTTATCACTTCCCTACTCGAGGACGAGCAGGAGTTAAGCTTGGGGATGCTTGATACGTCTCAAACGTATCTATAATTTTTGATGGTTTCATGATTTTATCTTGTCATCTTGGGATGTTTTATGTACCTTTTATATCTTTTTTGGGACTAACTTATTAATTCAGTGCCAAGTGCCAGTTCCTGTTTTTCTGTGTTTTTGGCTCTTTTCAGATCTGATTTTGGAACGGAGTCCAAACGGAACGAAATCCCCAAAATAAATTTTTCCCAAACGGAAGAAGATCAGGGGGCTTGTGGGCCAAGCCAGGAGGGCTACACGGATCCCACAAGCCCCCATCCGCCACCAGGGGGCGGAGGTGGGCAGGCTTGTGGCCTCCCTGGCGCCCCCTGACCTAGATCCTTCGCCTATATATTCCCTAAAATACAGAAAAAATCAAGGGATCCACGAAAATACTTTTCCGCCGCCGCAAGCTTCCGTTTCCGCGAGATCTCATCTGGAGACCCTTCCCGGTGCCCTGCCGGAGGGGACTTTGGAGTTGGAGGGCTTCTACATCAACATCATCGCCCCTCCAATGACTCGTGAGTAATTCACTTCAGACCTACGGGTCCGTAGTTAGTATCTAGATGGCTTCTTCTCTCTCTTGGATCTTCAATACAAAGTTCTCCATGATCTTCATGGAGATCTATCCGATGTAATCCTCTTTGGCGGTGTGTTTATTGAGATCCGATGAATTGTGGATTTTTGATCAGATTATCTATGATATATATTTGAGTCTTTGCTGATTTCTTTTATGCATGATTTTATATCCTTGTAAGTCTCTCCGAATCTTGGGTTTTGTTTGGCCAACTAGATCTATGATTCTTGCAATGGGAGAAGTGCTTGGTTTTGGGTTCATACCGTGTGGTGACCTTTCCCAGTGACAGTAGGGGCAGCAAGGCACACATTGTGTAGTTTCCATCAAGGGTAACAAGGTGGGATTTGTCGTAGATATGAGATTGTCCATCTACATCATGTCATCTTGCTTAAGGTGTTACTCTGTTATTTTGGACTTAATACACTAGATGCATGATGGATAGCGGTCGACATGTGGAGTAATAGTAGTAGATGCAGAAAGTATCGGTCTACTTGTTTTGGACGTGATGCCTATAGATATAATCATTGCCATAGATGACGTCACGACTTTGCGCGGTTCTATCAATTGCTCGACAGTAATTTGTTCACCCACCATCTACTTGCTTTCGTGAGAGAAGCCACTAGTAAACACTACGACCCCCGGGTCTATTCACACCTATCGTTTCCACTTTTGCTTTTACTTTGCTTTGTTACTTTGTTGCTTTCAGTTCTTACTTGGCGAACAATCTATAAGGGATTGACAACCCCCTTCATAGCGTTGGGAGCTAGCTTTTTGTGTTTGTGCAGGCACTTGAGATACTCCTTCACTGGATTGATACATTGGTTCTCAAACTGAGGGAAATACTTACCACCGCTGCGCTACATCACCCTTTCCGCTTCGAGGGAACACCAACGCAAGGATCCAAGGCCACGGGGGAAATCCTTTGCATATTTGCCTAGGAAGTCCCTTAAGGCGTAGCCGTAGCAGAAGGATTCCTCGTCCTGTTGCTGAGGAGTATCAAGACAAGATCTCCCATCAACACTCCTATTTCTGGCGCCGTTGGAAGGTCTTTTGTTGCAGTAGCAGAGCTCTAGGTTGGTTTTTCTCAAGTCCCACCTCGTGGCGGCGGCGAAACCACGAAACAGATCATGTGTGATTTTTTCCTGGACGAAACCCTCCATATAGCAAAAGAGGGGGGCAGTGGGCCAGTGGGCTGCCCACAAGCCCCCATGGCGCGGCCTGGGGGGGTGGCTGATACGTCTCCAACATATCTACTTTTCCAAACTCTTTTGCCCTTGTTTTGGACTATAATTTGCATGATTTGAATGGAACTAACCTGGACTGACGCTGTTTTCAGCAGAATTGCCTTGGTGTTATTTTTGTGCAGAAATCAAAGTTCTCCAAACGTCCTGAAAATTTACGGGGAGCAGTTTTGGAAAATATCAAAAATATCTGCGCCAAGTTCGACCTCAGGGGGTGGGCCAGTGGACCTCAAGCCCCTCCTCCGCCACCACCCCCTGGTGGCAGTGGGCAGGCTTGTGGGGCCCAGAGGCACCTGCCGCCCCCAACTCCAGCTCTATAAGTTGCCTTTTGTCCCAGAAAAAATAAAAAGAGAAGTTTTTGTCGCGTTTTCGATACGGAGGCGCCGCCACCACCTGTTCTTCATCTGGAGGGCAGATCTGGAGTCCGTCTTGGGCTCCGGAGAGGGGAAATCGTCGCCATCGTCATCATCAACCTTCTTCCCTCTCCAATTCCATGAAGCTCTTCGTCGTTCGTGAGTAATCTATTCGTAGGCTCGCTGGGCGGTGATGAGTAGGATGAGATCTATCATGTAATCGAATTAGTTTTGATGGGATTGATCCCTAGTATCCACTATGTTCTGAGATTGATGTTGCTACTACTTTGCCATGCTTAATGCTTGTCACTAGGGCCCTGAGTGCCATGATTTCAGATCTGAAATTATTATGTTGTCACCAATATATGTGTGTTTTAGATCCGATCTTGCAAGTTGTAGTTACCTACTATGTGTTATGATCCGGCAACCCCGGAGTGACAATAACCGGAACCACTCCCGGTGATGACCATAGTTTGAGGAGTTCATGTGTTCACCAAGTGCTAATGCGTTGGTCCGGTTCTTTATTAAAAGGAGAACCTTAATATCCCGTAGTTTCCTTTTGGACCCCGCTGCCACGGGAGGGATGGACAATAGATGTCATGCAAGTTCTTTTCCCTAAGCACGTATGACGACACACGGAATGCATGCCTACATCACATTTATGAACGAGAGCTAGCCACTTATCTCTCCGTGTTATAGCTATTGCATGATGAATATCATCCAAACAAATCACCGACCCATTGCCTACGAGTTTGTCCTACTGCTGTTGTTACTTGTCTTGCTCTGCTGCTACTACTGTTGCTCCTGCTGTTACTTGCCTTGCTCTGCTGCTACTGTTGCTACTACTTTCACTTGCTACTGTTGCTACTTGCTACTGCTATCACTACTGCTGTTCCTTGCCACTGTTATTGCTCGTTACACTGCTGCTAGCTGCTACACTGTTGATTCGCCGGACCGTTGACGGGAACTGACAACTTCCTTCAACGCGGCAACGGAAGCGCCATTGATACAATCGTTAGAAATAGTCTGCCGTGTCAACAGATGGTTTCTGACACCGCTGTTATCATACTACTTTGTTGTTACTACTTTGCTTGCAGATACTAATCTTTCAGGTGTGGTTGAATCCGACAAATTCAGCTGCTAATACTTGAGAGTATACTCTCACCTCCTGACGGGCTTATCAACAAATTGGGTCGAATACTCTACCCTCGAAAACTGCTGCGAACCCGCGCACTGGTGGGTGATGACCCACAAGTATAGGGGATCAATCGTAGTCCTTTCGATAAGTAAGAGTGTCGAACCCAACGAGGAGCAGAAGGCTTTGATAAACGGATTTCAGCAAGGTAATAACTGCAAGCACTGAAAGTAGCGGTAACAAGTGATTGTGTAGCGAGGTGAAACGTAGCGAGCAAAAAGTAACAAGTAACAAGTAGTAGCAACGGTGCAGCAAGTGGCCCAATCCCTTTTGTAGCAAGGGACAAGCCTGAACAAAGTCTTATAGGAGGAAAAACGCTCTCGAGGACACATGGGAATTTCTGTCATTCTAGTTTCATCATGTTCATATGATTCACATTCGTTACTTTGATAGTTTGATATGTGGGTGGACCGGCGCTTGGGTACTGCCCTTACTTGGACAAGCATCCCACTTATGATTAACCTCTCTTGCAAGCATACGCAACTACAAAAGAAGAATTAAGACAAAGTCTAACCATAGCATTAAACTAGTGGATCCAAATCAGCCCCTCACGAAGCAACGCATAGACTGGGGTTTAAGCTTCTGTCAGTCCAGCAACCCATCATCTACTTAATACTTCCCAATGCCTTCCTCTAGGCCTAAATATGGTGAAGTGTTATGTAGTCGACGTTCACATAACACCACTAGAGGAAAACACAACATATAGCATATCAAAATACCGAACGAATATCAAATTCACATGACTATTATTAACATGACGTATCCCATGTCCTCAGGAACAAAAGTAACTACTCACAAGACATAACCACGAAAAAGCTCCCGTATGATTTTTTCCAGGTCAGGACGCATCATATAGCAAAAGAGGGGGGCTAGTGGGCCAGTGGGCTGCCCACAAGCTTGCCCACCGCCACCAGAGTGGTGGTGGCGGAGTGGGGACTTGTGGGGCCCTGGTGGCCCCCTCCGGTAGTTCTTTCGCTCAGTATTTTTAATATATTCCAGAAAAAATCCACGTAAATTTTCAGGGCATTTGGAGATGTGCAGAATAGTAGACTAGGATTTGCTCCTTTTCCAGTCCAGAATTCCAGCTGCCTGAATTCTCCCTCTTCAAATAATCCTTGCAAAATAAGAGAGAAAAGGCATAAATATGGTACCACAAGTAATATAACAGCCCAAAAAGCAATAAATATCAACATGAAAGCATGATGCAAAATGGACGTATCAACTCCCCCAAGCTTAGACCTCGCTTGTCCTCAAGCGAAAACCAAGTTCCATAAACATGTCCACATATTTGGGGACGAAGGTGTCGATAAAACATAATACAGACATGAGGGCATCATGATCACACATAGAACAGGAATATATCATAAAGATTCTTATGGGAAAGTAACAATTCCTTCACAAAGCAAAGCATGAAGCAAAAACCTTACCAAGAAGTAACCAACAATAGGCCATAGTCATTCAAGCAATTGCAATTTATCACAACATCAGAAAGAGTCAAATAAGAGCTTGTAAGGCAAACCCACATACTCAATCATCTCTTTTGTTTTCCACCATTGTTACAACTCACGTGGTACTCATGGTGTCAATGTTTCAGCTGGACATAGAGGAAGATAGGGGCTTATAGTTTTGTCTCCCAACAGTTTACCTCAAGGATAAAGTCAACAACAATAAAGCATAAGTACTCAACTCCAAGTTGATATATGAATATAGATCTTTCCCAAGCATGTGACGGCAGCCAAGACAAAGGCAAAAAGGGAATTGGTGATGATCACCATGACTCTTTCAGGGACAAAAAGTAAAGGTACAAGATAGGCCCTTCGTAGAGGGAAGCAGAGGTTGTCATGCGCTTTTGAGGTTTGGATGCGTGTCCTCTTAGTGCAGAGGAACGTCACTTTATATTGCCTCCTGTGATAAAGAACTTTATTATGTAGTCTGTCGCTTTTATGTCTTCCTCATCACAGGTTTGTATAAAGCTTATTTTCCACACACTAATAGATCATACATATTAGAGAGCAATTTTTATTGCTTGCACCAATGACAACTTACTTGAGGGATCTTATTCAATCCATAGATAGGTATGGTGGACACTCAAGGCAAAACTAGTTTGAAGGTTTATGGATGCACAAGTAGTATCTCTACTTGGTGCGGGAGTTTTGGCTATTGTGAGGTGGAAGCAATCGTCACATGCTAAGGGATCTCTAGTCATATAACATTTTTGAGAGCCAAGCAAACACAATTCATTACGTTGTCTTCCTTGTCCAACATCTACTTCTAGGCATGCAATAGTTTAGTGAGTGTTCACAATCATAGATGGTGTCAGAGATGATATATTTATATGTGAACCTCTCCTTGTTTATCACTTCCTATTAATTGCAACAATGACCAAGGTCTACGTTTGCCTACCCTCAACAAGTTTCAATCCTCATTTTTATATATGTGAAGCCATCACTTCCCATAAGATCATTACATGATCTTTCATGCTTTTGTTCTATTCTCACTCTTTCGATCATGGCAAGAGGCAAAGCCCTTCAACTAAGACACTCTTTATTATATGGCTCACAAGCAAGAATACATCGGGGGTGACACAAAGCAAAACTCAAGACTAAAACACTAAGACTTTTACTCTACTAAAAAAAAGAGAAAACTGAAAAGGAAAACTGAACAAAGGTAAACGCAAAAGATGGATGGTGATACGATACCGGGGCAACTCCCCAAGCTTGGCAAAAGCCAAGGGGATTTCCCATACCAATGCTCAGTTGTCTTCCATTGGTGGCGATGGTGGAGTTGTTGCAACATGAGTTTGATCCTCCGTCTTCCAAGGCATAGGTGCTCCATCATGGAAAGATGAACGAGTCTCCGGAATCCTCAAATATGCAGCCAACCTTATTGATTTAAATCTATACTCATACTCACAGTTTTGGTTTTGCAGGTCATAGATCTGGCCCTGGAGTTGACCAACCCTGTCATAGAGCCTGGAGAGGTGCTTCCCAATGTCATTGGCATCAATCCTGTGCTTGTTGGTTAACTCCGTGATCATCATGTGGTTGGCGTTGAGTCCACGCTCCACCATCCCTTGGCACTTGAAGACTTGCTGCTCCATTGCTTCGAGCCTTGTCTCCATGCTTCCGGTCTTCTTAGGCCCCTCAACATCACGGATGTGCAACATCCCCTCACGCATCTCGATAGATTGAGGGTGTTGCAGCACTCCCGCGAGGTAGGGATTGATGACCTTCTCGAAGATCTTGTCCTTAGGAGCTTTTGGGGAAGTCATGGCGATCTAGATCTGCAACAGAAACAGGCTCGAAACATAAAACAGAGGAAATTTGCGTGATGTAGGGGTCAGACCAAACGGGAGTATATATAATGATTTTTTACAGACCGGAAGGAGTCCCCTGCACGTAAACGGAGTCCGGGAGGCGCACGAGGTGGCCACAAGCCCTCACGGTGTGACCAGGGGGTGGGCCCGCGTCGTGCAGGCTTGTCGCCTCCTCTCGCACTTTCCGGACTACTTCCAATTTTTGGAAAAAAAATTCAAATATTCCACACCGGAGAAAATTTCCTACTGGAAAAGTTTTGGACTCAGTTTTCTTACCGAATCACATACCTCTTCGTTTTCGGAGTCTGAAATAGGGTGATAAATGTCCCTTAGGTATTCTTCCAGAGTTATGGTATTGATGATATTGCTTTCAACATTTATGGGAGTACCTGAGATATAATGCTTGATTCTCTGTCCATTTACAACTAAGGACAATTACCTTCCGTGTTGTTGATCTTGATAGCACCGGAACGATATACTTCCTCAACAACATAGGGACCTTCCCATTTAGAGAGAAGCTTGCCTGCAAAGAATCTTAAACGAGAGTTATATAGCAAGACATAATCACCTACATTGAACTCACGCTTTTGTATCCTCTTGTCATGCCACCTCTTAACCTTCTCTTTGAACAACTTGGCATTCTCATATGCTTGAGTTCTCCATTTATCAAGCGAGCTAATGTCAAATAACCTCTTATCACCGGCAAGTTTGAAATCAAAGTTGAGCTCTTTGATTGCCCAATAAGCTTTATGATCTAACTCAAGAGGTAAGTGACATGCTTTCCCACACACCATTTCGTACGGAGACATGCCCATGGGATTCTTATAGGCAGTCCTATAAGCCCACAGTGCATCATCGAGCTTCTTAGACCAATTCTTTCTAGACCTGTTGACGGTCTTTTGTAGAATTAGTTTAATCTCTCTATTACTTAGCTCTACTTGACCACTGGACTGAGGGTGATAGGGAGACGCAATTCTATGGTTGACATCGTAGTTAGCAAGCGTTTTACGGAAAGCACCATGAATGAAGTGTGAACCACCGTCGGTCATTAGATATCTAGGGACTCCAAATCTAGGGAAGATAACTTCTTTCAACATCTTGATAGAAGTGTTGTGATCAGCACTACTAGTGGGGATAGCTTCCACCCACTTAGTGACGTAATCAACATCAACTAAGATATGCGTATACCCATTGGATTTTGGAAAAGGTCCCATATAATCAAAGCCCCAGACATCAAATGGTTCAATGACAAGTGAATAGTTCATAGGGATTTCCTTACGTTTGCTAATATTACCTATTCTTTGACATTCGTCACAAGACAAGACAAACTTACGGGCATCCTTGAAGAGAGTGGGCCAATAGAAACCTGATTGCAATACCTTGTGTGCAGTTCTATCTCCCGCATGGTGTCCTCCGTAGGCCTCGGAGTGACACTTCTGTAGGTTCTGTCCCTGTTCATGTTTAGGTACACAACGTCTAATGACACCATCTACTCCTTCCTTATAAAGGTGAGGATCATCCCAAACGTAGTGTCTCAAGTGAAAGAAGAACTTCTTCTTTTGCTGGTACGTGAAACTAGGTGGTATGTATTTGGCAACGATATAGTTTGCATAATCAGCATACCACGGTGCACTACGTGAAGCATTAATGACATTTAATTGCTCATCGGGAAAGCTATCATCAATAGGTTGTGGGTCATCAAGAACGTTCTCCAACCTAGACAAGTTATCTGCTACTGGGTTATCAGCACCCTTTATGTTAACAACGTGCAAATCAAATTCTTGTAGCAAGAGAACACATCTGATAAGTCTAGGTTTAGCGTCCTTCTTCTCCATGAGGTACTTAATAGCAGCATGATCAGTGTGAATAGTGACTTTGGAATCAACTATGTAAGACCTGAACTTTTCACATGCAAACACGACTGCTAAAAATTCCTTCTCCGTAGTAGCATAGTTTCTTTGGGCACTGTCTAGGGTTTTACTAGTGTAGTGAATAACATTCAACTTCTTATCGACTCTTTGCCCTAGAACAACACCAACAGCATAATCACTAGCATCACACATGATTCCAAAAGGTAAGTTCCAATCAGGTGGTTGAACAATAGGTGCAATTATCAAAGCCCTCTTAAGTATTTCGAAGGCTTCCTCACAATCATCGTCAAAAACAAAAGGAATATCCTTTTGCAAGAGATTGGTAAGAAGCCTAGAAATCTTAGAGAAGTCTTTAATGAACCTTCTATTGAAACCAGCATGACCAAGGAAACTTCTTATACCTTTGATATCTGTGGGGTATGGCATTTTCTTGATTGCATCAACCTTAGCCTTATAAACTTCAATACCTCTTTCAGAAATTTTATGTCCTAAGACGATTCCTTCATTAACCATAAAGTGGCACTTCTCCCAATTCAAGACAAGATTGGTGTCTTTACATCTCTGTAAGACTCGATCAAGGTTGCTGAGGCAATCATCAAAGGAAGACCAGTAAACGGAGAAGTCATCCATGAAAACCTCGACAATCTTTTCACAAAAGTCAGAGAATATAGCCATCATACATCTTTGAAAAGCGGCAGGTGCATTGCATAAGCCAAAAGGCATACGTCTATAAGCAAAGGTACTGAAAGGGCAGGTGAAAGTGCTTTTCTCCTGATCAGATTGTGCAACTCGTATTTGGGAGAAACCAGAATAACCGTCTAGAAAGCAGAAGTGTGTGTGTTTGGACATCCTTTCTAGCATTTGGTCGATAAACGACAAAGGGTAATGATCTTTCCTAGTGGCTTTATTCAATTTCCTAAAATCGATCACCATCCTATAACCAGTAATAATCCTCTGTGGGATCAATTCATCCTTATCATTAGGGACAACGGTAATGCCTCCCTTCTTAGGGACGCAATGAACCGGACTACCCAATCGCTATGAGCAACAGGATAGATAATACCCGCTTCCAGGAGCTTTAGTATTTCTTTTCTTACTACTTCTTTCATCTTAGGATTCAATCTCCTTTGATGATCAGCAACTGGTTTGAAGTCAGGATCAGTTTTAATCTTGTGCTGGCATAGGGTAGGACTAATGCCCTTAAGATCATCAAGAGTATATCCAATAGCAGCACGGTGCTTCCTCAGAGTTTTTAGTAACTTATTTTCTTCTTGCTCCGAGAGGCTAGCGCTAATAATAACAGGATATATCTCCTTTTCATCAAGATAGGCATACTTGAGAGTATCAAGCAACTGTTTAAGCTCGAACACAGGATCACCCTTTGGTGGGGGTGGATCCCCAAGCAGTTCAACAGGCAAGTTATTCTTAAGAATAGGATATTGTTCTAAGACAAGTCTATCTATTTCATCCCTTTCATCCATATGCATATGATTTTCATGCTCAAGCAAATATTGCTCTAATGGATCAGTAGGGGGCACGAAAATAGAGGCTAAGGCAATAGTTTCATCTTCAAAGGTATGGAACTCATGTGACACACCTTCAAAGCCACATGAGGCTGTCTACCAAATTTGGAGAAATATTTGGAGGTATTTCAATACTAGGCAACTCCTTTTCATGAGGTTGTCTACCAAATTTGGAGAAATTGAACTCATGTGACACACCTTCAAAGCCAACAGTGATAGTTTGCTTCTCACAATCAATATGAGCATTGACGGTATTGAGGAAGGGTCTGCCAAATATGATGGGAGAAATGTTGGGGAACGTCGCATGGGAAACAAAAATTTTCCTACGCGCACGAAGACCTATCATGGTGATGTCCATCTACGAGAGGGGATGAGTGATCTACGTACCCTTGTAGATCGTACAGCAGAAGCGATTAGAGATCACGGTTGATGTAGTGGAACGTCCTCACGTCCCTCGATCCGCCCCGCGAACAATCCCGCGATCAGTCCCACGATCTAGTACCGAACGGACGGCACCTCCGCGTTCAGCACACGTACAGCTCGACGATGATCTCGGCCTTCTTGATCGAGCAAGAGAGACAGAGAGGTAGAAGAGTTCTCCGGCAGCGTGACGGCGCTCCGGAGGTTGGTGATGATCTTGTCTCAGCAGGGCTCCGCCCGAGCTCCGCAGAAACGCGATCTAGAGGAAAAACTATGGAGGTATGTGGTCGGGCAGCCGTGAGAAAGTCGTCTCAAATCTGCCCTAAAAGCCCCATATATATAGGAGGAGGGAGGGGGACCTTGCCTTGGGGTCCAAGGGAACCCCAAGGGGTCGGCCGAGCCAGGGGGAGGACTCTCCCCCCCCAAACCGAGTCCTACTTGGTTTGGTGGGAGGGAGTCCTTCCCCTTTCCCACCTTTCCCTTTTTTTTTCTTTCCTTTGATATTTTCTTTCTTGGTGCATAGGGGATTGGTGGGCTGTCCCACCAGCCCACTAAGGGCTGGTGTGACCCCCCCAAATACCTATGGGCTTCCCCGGAATGGGTTGCCCCCCTCCGGTGAACTCCCGGAACCCATTCGTCATTCCCGGTACATTCCCGGTAACTCCGAAAACCTTCCGGTAATCAAATGAGGTCATCCTATATATCAATCTTCATTTCCGGACCATTCCGGAAACCCTCGTGACGTCCGTGATCTCATCCGGGACTCCGAACAACATTCGGTAACCAACCATATAACTCAAATACGCATAAAACAACGTCGAACCTTAAGTGTGCAGACCCTGCGGGTTCGAGAACTATGTAGACATGACCCGAGAGACTCCTCGGTCAATATCCAACAGCGGGACCTGGATGCCCATATTGGATCCTACATATTCTACGAAGATCTTTTATCGTTTGAACCTTAGTGCCAAGGATTCGTATAATCCCGTATGTCATTCCCTTTGTCCTTCGGTATGTTACTTGCCCGAGATTCGATCGTCAGTATCCTTATACCTATTTCAATCTCGTTTACCGGCAAGTCTCTTTACTCGTTCCGTAATACAAGATCCCGCAACTTACACTAAGTCACATTGCTTGCAAGGCTTGTGTGTGATGTTGTATTACCGAGTGGGCCCCGAGATACCTCTCCGTCACACGGAGTGACAAATCCCAGTCTCGATCCATACTAAATCAACGAACACCTTCGGAGATACCTGTAGAGCATCTTTATAGTCACCCAGTTACGTTGCGACGTTTGATACACACAAAGCATTCCTCCGGTGTCAGTAAGTTATATGATCTCATGGTCATAGGAATAAATACTTGACACGCGGAAAACAGTAGCAACAAAATGACACGATCAACATGCTACGTCTATTAGTTTGGGTCTAGTCCATCACGTGATTCTCCCAATGACGTGATCCAGTTATCAAGCAACAACACCTTGTTCATAATCAGAAGACACTGACTATCATTGATCAACTGGCTAGCCAACTAGAGGCATGCTAGGGACGGTGTTTTGTCTATGTATCCACACATGTAAATGAGTCTTCATTCAATACAATTATAGCATGGATAATAAACTATTATCTTGATACAGGAATTATAATAATAACTATACATTTATTATTGCCTCTAGGGCATAATTCCAACAAGAAAAGCTATCTTGTGAAGTAGCAAGAACGAGGAAATCAGCAGGATACTTCGTTTTACCACACAAGACTTCAACATCCCTAACAATTCCCACAGGGCAGATAGTGTCTCTATTGGCAAGCTGAATAGTGACATCAATAGGCTCTATCTCATCAGGTGCAATCTCATCTTTGATTTCACCATATAAGGATTGAGGTATTGCACTAACACTAGCACCCACGTCACATAAACCATGATAACAATGATCTCCGATCTTAACAGAAACCACAAGCATGCCAACAACAGGCCTATGTTTGTCTCTAACATGAGGTTTCGCAATTCTAGCGGCATCTTCACAGAAGTGAATATTATGTCCCTCAACTTCTTCAGACAGAAGATCTTTGATAATACTCAGGGGGCATAGGTGTTCTAATATAGCCTCTATGTATCACAGTTGAAGCTTTAGAATGATCCTTTATCCTAACAGGGAAAGGTGGTTTCTCAATGTAAGCACTCGGAACCACGGGATCATTATAGGTAATGACTCTCTCTTCAACTGGAGTGGGTTTAACTACCTTGACTTCTAACGGAGGATGATGTTTAAACCACTTCTCTTTGGGGAGATCAATATGAGCAGAAAAAGATTCACATAATGAAGCTACTATCTCAGAGTCAAGTCCATACTTAGCGCTAAAGTCACAAAAAGTACTTGTCTCAACAAAGGATTTAACGCAATCAAAAGTGAAATTCATACCTGACTCCTTACCTTCTTCAAGCTCCCAATCTTCAGAGTTGCGTTTAATTCTCTCCAATAAATTCCACTTGAAGTCAATATCTCTCTTCATAAAAGAACCGGTACAAGAAGTGTCAAGCATGGTGCGATCATCATGAGAAAGCCGAGCATAGAAGTTCTGAATGATAATTTCTCTCGAGAGCTCATGATTGGGGCATGAATATATCATGGATTTAAGCCTCCCCCAAGCTTGACCGATGCTTTCTCTATCACTAGGACAAAAATTATAAATATAATTCCGATCACGATGAACTAAATGCATAGGATAAAACTTTTGATGAAATTCCAATTTCAACTGATTGTAGTCCCATGATCCAGTATCATCACATAGCCTATACCATGTCAACGCCTTATCCTTCAAAGATAAAGGAAAGACCTTCTTCTTGACCTCATCCTCGGGCACACCTGCAAGCTTAAATAAACCACTAACCTCATCTACATAGATCAGATGCAAGTCTGGATGTGATGTTCCATCTCCTGTAAAAGGATTAGCCAGCAGTTTCTCAAGCATACCCGAAGGAAATTCAAAGCAAATATTTTCAGTAGGTGCAGCAGGTTGAGGAGCAACTCTTTGTGCTTCCATTCGAGGTGAATATACCCCGAACAAGCCCCTCAAAGGATTAGTATCTATAGTGACCAGTGACAATAAATTTCAGCACACTATATGAATATTTCCTTACCAAGTTCCACTTACCAAAGGCGCTTCACTCCGCGACAACGGTGCCAGAAAAGAGTCTTGACGACCCACAAGTATAGGGGATCAATCGTAGTCCTTTCGATAAGTAAGAGTGTCGAACCCAACGAGGAGCAGAAGGATCTGACAAGTGGTTTTCAGCAAGAAAAAATCTGCAAGCACTGAAATTGTCGGTAACAAGTGATTGTGTGGCGAGACGATTCGTAGCAAGCAACAAGTAACAAAAGTAGCAACGATGCAGCAAAGTGGCCCAATCCCTTTTGTAGCAAGGGACAAGCCTGGACAAAGTCTTATAGGAGGAAAAACGCTCCCGAGGACACACGGGAATTTCTGTCATGCTAGTTTTCATCATGTTCACATGATTCACGTTCGTTACTTTGATAGTTTGATATGTGGGTGGACCGGCGCTTGGGTACTGCCCTTACTTGGAAAAGCATCCCACTGATGGTTAACCCCCCTCGCAAGCATCCGCAACTATGAAAGAAGAATTAAGACAAAGTCTAACCATAGCATTAAACTAGTGGATCCAAATCAGCCCCTTACGAAGTAACGCATAAACTAGGGTTTAAGCTTCTGTCACTCTAGCAACCCATCATCTACTTACTACTTCCCAATGCCTTCCTCTAGGCCCAAATAATGGTGAAGTGTTATGTAGTCGACGTACACATAACACCACTAGAGGAAAAACGACATACAACATATCAAAATACCGAACGAATACCAAATTCACATGACTATTATTAGCATGACTTATTCCATGTCCTCAGGAACAAAAGTAACTACTCACAAAGCATAATCACAATCATGATCAGAGAGGTAATGAGTAGCATCAAGGATCTGAACATAAACTCTTCCACCAAATAATCCAACTAGCATCAACTACAAAGAGTAATCAACACTACTAGCAACCTTACAAGTACCAATCGGAGTCGCGAGACGGAGATTGGTTACAAGAGATGAACTAGGGTTTGGAGATGAGATGGTGCTGATGAAGATGTTGATGGTGACGAGTCCCCTCCGATGAGAGGAGTGTTGGTGATGACGATGGCGATGATTTCCCCCTCCGGGAGGGAAGTTTCCCCGGCAGGATCGTCCTGCCGGAGCTCTAGATTGGTTCTGCTCAAGTTCCGCCTCGTGGCGGCGGCGAAACCACGAAAAAGCTAATCTATGATTTTTTTCCTAGACGAAACCCTCCATATAGCAAAAGAGGGGGGCCAGTGGGCCAGTAGGCTGCCCACAAGCCCCCATGGCACGGCCTGGGGGGGTGGCCGCGCCGTGCAGGCTTGTGGGCACCCCCTGGTGCCCCTCTGGCACTTCTTCGGCCCAGTATTTTTGATAAATTGCGAAAAAAATCCCCGTAGATTTTCACGGCGTTTGGAGTTGCGCAGAATAGGTATCTCAACTTTGCTCCACTTTGAGGCCAGAATTCCAGTTGCCGGTATTCTCCCTCTTCATGTAAACCTTGCAAAATAAGAGAGAAAAGGCATACAAATAGTATCGTGAAGTGAAATAACAGCCAAAGAAGCGATAAATATCAACATGAAAACATGATGCAAAATGGACGTATCAATGTTCCATCCCGTGTAAAAGGATTAGCCAGTAGTTTCTCAAGCATACTGATGACCCACAAGTATAGGGGATCAATCATAGTCCTTTCGATAAGTAAGAGTGTCAAACCCAACGAGGAGCAGAAGGCTCTGATAAGCGGTTTTCAGCAAGGTAATAACTGCAAGCACTGAAAGTAGCGGTAACAAGTGATGGTGTAGTGAGGTGAAACGTAGAAAGCGAAAAGTAACAAGTAATAAGTAGTAGCAATGGTGCAGCAAGTGGCCCAATCCCTTTTGCAGCAAGGGACAAGCCTGAACAAAGTCTTATAGGAGGAAAAACGCTCCCGAGGACACACGGGAATTTCTGTCATGCTAGTTTCATCATGTTCATATGATTCACGTTCGTTATTTTGATAGTTTGATATGTGGGTGGACCGGCGCTTGGGTACTGCCCTTACTTGGACAAGCATCCCACTTATGATTAACCTCTCTCGCAAGAATCCGCAACTACGAAAGAAAAATTAAGACAACGTCTAACCATAGCATTAAACTAGTGGATCCAAATCAGCCCCTTACGAAGCAACACATAGACTGGGGTTTAAGCTTCTGTCACTCCAGCAACCCATCATCTACTTACTACTCCCCAATGCCTTCCTCTAGGCCCAAATATGGTGAAGTGTTATGTAGTCGACGTTCACATAACACCACTAGAGGAAAAGACAACACACAACATATCAAAATACCGAACGGATATCAAACTCACATGACTATTATTAACATGACTTATCCCATGTCCTGAGGAACAAAAGTAACTAGTCACAAAGCATAATCATAATCATGATCAGAGGTGTAATGAATATCATCAAGGATATGAACATAAACTCTTCCACCAAGTAATCCAACTAGCATCAACTACAAAGAGTAATCAACACTAGTAGCAACCTTACAAGTACCAATTGGAGTTGTGAGACGGAGATTGGTTACAAGAGATGAACTAGGGATTGGAGAGGAGATTGTGCTGATGAAGATGCCTCCCCTCCGACGAGAGGAGTGTTGGTGATGACGATGGCGATGATATCCCCCTCCGGGAGGGAAGTTTCCCTGGCATGATCGTCCTGCCGGAGCTCTAGATTGGTTCTGCTCAAGTTCCGCCTTGTGGCAGCGGCGATTCCTCCCGAAAGCCTCCTCTTGATTTTTTCTGGAACGAAACCCTTCTTATAGCAAAAGAGGGGAGCCAGAGGGCCATTAGGGAGCCCACAAGCCCCCTAGGCACGGCCAGGGGGGTAGGCTGCGCCTAGCAGGCTTGTGGCCTCCTGGTGGCTCCCCCTTGGTACTTCTTCGGCCCAATATTTTTTTATAAATTCCAAAATAATTTCTCGTTGATTTTCACGGCTTCTGGAGTTGCGCAGAATAGGTATCTCAAACTTGCTCCTTTTTCAGGCCAGAATTCCAGCTACCGGCATTCTCCCTCTTCATGTAAACCTTGCAAAATAAGAGAGAAAAGGCATAAGTATTGTACCGTGAAGTGTAATAACAGCCCATAAAGCGATAACTATCAACATGAAAGCATGATGCAAAATGGACGTATCAATAATCTAATAAGATACATCAATGCATTATCAAATTCATTTTTTGTTCCTCAGTTTCAACAATAGAGTCTAATAGTAGAGGGTAACACATAGAAGAATGTTTCAACTATACTTCTAAGATCATCCTGCTGAAAAAGAAACACCAAGTTCAGCGAGCCAAAAGCTATAAATTTGTAAGTTGTGTCTCAAAAGACAACTGGGTCAAAACTTTATTGCACTCACGTATTTTATTGGACATCCTATATCGCTTGGTCCAAAAGTCCAGCAATGAGTTTGCAGTATCCAGTACAGTGCAAATCTACATCAAGTAGTTCATGTCTTGCTATCTTATAATTTGCATCTATTAAGTAGGATTAGTTTTCAATTTTGCGTACTACAACAACATACATCTTGTTATCTAAAATTGTTGCATTTATTCTGATGTATTACGAAAATCACTAAGATTAGTTGATGTATCGTTCTTCAATTACTTCTCACTCTCACTGTAACTGGGAATGCAAATAGCTCCTTCTCAAAAATTCGATGAACAGAAAATTGTTGATTAAAACGAGGAAGAGTCAATAGATTATTGTGGATCTATGATGAAACAGCCTGTTAGTCCCATTGCTCGAGTTCTGAATGGCACCTACTTTTGCTCGAGTTCTAAAAGGCAACTACTTCAAAGAATACAAAGAATATGAACAGAATGTTGTGTCACATTACATGCTTCTATTTCCTTCTTTCTCATAATCATAATTGGCCCTATTTTTGAGATTTTCAAAAGCCAGCGCTCAAGAGCTATGAAAGATATGACAAAGGATAAAATATGGTCTCATGTGCATTCATTTATGTGGCAATATAGAACGGCAAATGATAATTCATACTATGAATAAACATTCACGTGCTCCTAATTTTTGTGGAGGTAATGTGCACTCCTAATTATACACAACTGAATTTATGGTGAATATTTTTTCCTTTTCCTTTGAAAAAATAAAAAAAACAAGTATACATAAATGTCAGGGCACATCGTCTCGTTCTTGACACACTCCTCCCATTCATGCACTTTGTCTGACCACGACCCTGCAATTACTGAATCAGTTAGCAACAATTACTACAATATCAGAAATTAACAAAGCGTATCACCACGTGACGAACCAACTACTGTATATACCGATAGTACAAAAAAGATCTTGAGAACAATTACACATTGTTATGTTCTTGTTCATCACGACAAATCAACCCTTGACACCCTTGTCGTCTTTGCAAGCCCGTGAGACGACATTGTTGGAAATATGCCCTAGAGGCAATAATAAAATGGTTATTATTATATTTCCTTGTTCATGATAATTGTCTACTGTTCATGCTATAATTGTATTAACCGGAAACCGTAATACATGTGTGAATACATAGACCACAACATGTCCCTAGTGAGCCTCTAGTTGACTAGCTTGTTGATCAATATATGGTCATGGTTTCCTGACCATGGACATTGGATGTCGTTGATAACGAGATCACATCATTAGGAGAATGATGTGATGGACAAGACCCAATCCTAAGCATAGCACAAGATTGTGTAGTTCGTCTGCTAGAGCTTTTATAATGTCAAGTATCATTTCCTTAGATCATGAGATTGTGCAACTCCTGGATACTGTAGGAATGCTTTGGGTGTATCAAACGTCACAACGTAACTAGGTGATTATAAAGGTGCACTACAGGTATCTCCGAAAGTGTTTGTTGGGTTGGTACAAATCGACACTGGGATTTGTCACTCCATGTGACGGGAAGGTATCTCTGGGCCCACTCTGTAATACATAATCATAATGAGCTCAACGTGACTAAGGAGTTAGCCAGAGGATCATGTGTTATGGAACGAGTAAAGAGACTTGCCGGTAACGAGATTGAACAAGGTATAGGGATACCGACGATCGAATCACGGGCAAGTATCATACCGATAGACAAAGGGAATTGCATACGGGATTGAGTGAATTCTTGACATCGTGGTTCATCGAATGAGATCATCGTGGAACATGTGGGAGCCAATATGGGTATCCAGATCCCGCTATTGGTTATTGGCCGGAGAGGTGTCTCGGTCATGTCTGCATGGTTCCCGAACCCGTTGGGTCTACATACTTAAGGTTCGATGACGCTAGAGTTGTAATGGGAATTGTATATGTGGTTACCGAAAGTTGTTCGGAGTCTCGGATGAGATCCCGGACATCACGAGGAGTTCCAGAATAGTCTGTAGGTGAAGATTGATGTATGGGAAGTCCAGTTTCGGTCACCGGAAAGGTTTTGGGGTTTATCGGTATTGTACCGGGACCACCGAAAGGGTACCGGGGTCCACCAGTCCCGGAGGGACACATGGGCCGAAAGTGGGAGGGAACTAGCTCCCTGGTGGGCTGGTGCGAGCCACCAAAGAGGCCCAAGGCGCATAGGGCAAAAACCCTAGGGCGTGGGGCTGCCTCCCTCCAACTTGGGAGGCAAGCCACCCCTAGGGCTGCCGCCGCCCCCTCATAGGGTTTCCTAGGGTGGTCGCCCCCTCTCCCCTTCCTTCTATAAATAGAGGAGTGTTGGGAGGGATGCGCACACCCCTGAACCCCTCCCCTTGGCGCATCCCTACCTCTCCACTTCTCCTCCTCCGCGGCGCTTGGCGAAGCCTTGCCGGAGAACCACAAGCTCCACCGCCACCACACCGTCGTGCTGCCGGAGCTCTCCCTCAACTTATCCTTCACCCTTGCTGGATCAAGAAGGAGGAGACGTCACCAGGATGTATGTGTGTTGAACACGGAGGCACCGTTCTTTCGGTGCTTGGATGAGATGGCCGCGAGTACGACTCCATCGACCGCGTTCATAGTAATGCTTCCGCTTAGCGATCTTCAACGATATGAAGATGCTCTCCCTCTCTCTCTCTCATCTCCTAGATTGATCTCGATGACATATAGGATTTTTTTTTGGATTATTACTACGTTCCCCAATAGACATACAGACTGGTGCAAAGATCAGGATGGTTGCGATCAGATTCAAAGGAGTAACAATGATGATAATTTATGACATTGTGAGACAAAGAGGAAGGTACCAATAAGACAGACTATAACAAAATTTAGCGGTCTAGGCCTGAAGATAGGTCTAGTTACCTGCTTCTCTTTCTTTCTCTTTCCATCACCATCAATGTCCATTCATGGTTTCCAAGAACAAATTAGAGTAGGTAGGCTACAGCTATGCATGAACACAGGTGGTAGGTGAAATCACATAGGAACTCGAAACTCAGATATTCACCCCCGCGATCAGACCATAGGAACTTGATCTTCTTGTTACGATGATTTTCGACTTCACTCTGAAATTGTTTGAACTTTTCAAACGTCTCAGACTTGTGCTTCGTCAAGTAGACATAACCATATCTACTCAAATCGTCAGTGAAGGTGAGAAAATAACGATATCCGTCGCGTGCCACCACACTCATCAGACCACACACATCGGTATGTATGATTTCCAACAAGTCACTTGCACGCTCCATTGTTCCGGAGAATGGAGTTTTAGTCCATCTTGCCCATGAGGCATGGTTCGCACGTGTCAAGTGAATCAAAGTGAAGTGACTCCAAAAGTCCATCGGTATGGAGTTTCTTCATGCGCTTTACACCAATATGACCTAAGCGGCAGTGCCATAAAAACATGGCGCTATCATTGTTAACTCTAACTCTTTTGGTCTCAATGTTATGTATATGTGTATTATCACTATCAAGATTCAATATGAACAATCCTCTCACATTGGGTGCATGACCATAAAAGATATTACTCACAGAAATAGAACAACCATTATTCTCTGACTTAAACGAGTAACCGTCTCGCAATAAACAAGATCCAGATATAATGTTCATGCTTAACGCGGGCACTAAATAACATTTATTTAAGTTCATAACTAATCCTGATGGTAACTGAAGTGAAACTGTGCTCACGACGATTGCATCAACCTTGGAAGCATTTCCCACGTGCATCGTCACTTCATCCTTCGCCAGCCTTCGCTTATTCCGTAGTTCTTGTTTCGAGTTGCAAATATGAGCAACAAGACCGGTATCGAATACCCAGGCACTACTACGAGAGCTGGTTAAGTACACATCAATAACATGTATATCGAATATACCTAATTTTTCCTTGGCCGCCTTCTTATCAGCAAGATACTTGGGGCAGTTGCGCTTCTAGTGACCCATACCCTTGCAATAATAGCACTCCATTTCAAGCTTAGGTCCAGCTTTGGGTTTCTTCGTCGGATTGGCAAGAGGCTTGCCGCTCTTCTTTGAATTACGCTTCTTTCCTTTGCCATTTCTCTTGAAACTAGTGGTCTTATTCACCATCAACACTTGATGCTCTTTACAGAGTTCTGACTCTGCGACTTTCGGCATCGCGGATAACTCGCCGGGTGACTTCTTCATCCCTTGCATGTTATAGTTCAACACAAAGCTCTTATAGCTTGGTGGCAGTGATTGAAGAATTCTGTCGGTGATAGCCTCTTGCAGGAGTTCAATCCCCAGCTCAGCTAGACGGTTTGAGTACCCAGACATTTTGAGCACATGTTCGTCGACGGACTAATTCTCCTCCATCTTGCAAGCATAGAATTTATCGGAGGTCTCATACCTCTCGATCCGGGCGTTCTTCTGAAAGATAAACTTCAACTCTTGGAACATCTCATTTGCTCCATGACGCTCAAATCGACGTTGAGGTCCCGGCTCTAAGCCATACAAGCCTGCACGTTGAACTACTGAGTAGTCCTCTTTGCGTGCTAACCAAGCGTTCTTAGCATCTTGGTCAGCCGCGGCGGGTGGTTCATCTCCTAGCGCAGCATTAAGGACATAATCCTTCTTCCCAGCTTGCAGGAGCAACTTAAGATTATGAGCCCGGTCTACAAAGTTGCTTCCATCATCTTTCAACTTAGCTTTCTCTAAGAACGTATTAAAATTCAGGGTGACTGTCGCGTGAGCCATTGATCTACAACACAAATATTTTCAAAGTGGACTTAGACTATGTTCAAGATAATTAGAGTTTAACTAATCAAATTACTTGCTAAACTCCCACTCAAAAAGTACATATCTCTAGTCATTTGAGTGGTACATGATCCAATTCCACTAGCTCAAGTCCGATCATTGCTACTTCTCAAACAACATCGCCAGAAATTGACACGTTGACGGAGACTGGGCTTGCGTTGGTTTTTTCCCTTGAAGAGGAAAGGGTGATGCAGCATAGGAGCAGTAAGTATTTCCCTCAGTTTGAGAACCAAGGTATCGATCCAGAAGGATGGTCTCGTCAAGTCCAGAGTACCCGCGCAAACACAAACAAGCTTGCACCCAACGCTTCAAAGGGGTTGTCAATCCCTTCAAGATTGTTTGCAAAGTGAGATCTGAAGGCGGAAAGTGCAACGAAGTAAAAAGTGTAAGGCTGAAAATATGGTGTGGAGTAGACCCGGGGTCATAGAGTTCACTAGAGGCTTCTCTCAAAATAGCAAATATCACGGTGGGTAAAAAAATTACTGTGGAGCAATTGATAGAATCGCGCAAAGTCATGACGATATCTAAGGCAATGATCATACATATAGGCACCACGTCCGAGACAAGTAGACCGATACTTTCTGCATCTCCTACTATTACTCTACACACCGACCGCTATCCAACATGCATCTAGTGTATTGAGTTCATGACGAACAGAGTAATGCCTTAAGCAAGATGGCATGATGTAAAGGGATAATCTCAAACCAATGATGAAAACCCCATCTTTTTACCCTACCCCTTGTGTCACTTGGTGAGGTCACCACACGGTATGAAGCCAAAACCAAGCACTTCTCCCATTGCAAGAATCATAGATCTAGTTGGCCAAACAAAACCCACAACTCGAAGAGAATTACAACGATATGAAATCATGCATAAGAGAGATCAGAAGAAACTCAAATAAGATTCATAGATAATCTGATCATAAATCCACAATTCATCGGATCTCGACAAACACACCGCAAAAGAAGATTACATCGGATAGATCTCCATGAAGATCATGGAGAAGTTTGTATTGAAGATCCAAGAGAGAGAAGAAGCCATCTAGATACTAACTATGGACCCGTAGGTCTACGGTGAACTACTCACGCATCATCGGAGAGGTCGTGGTGTAGATGAAGAAGCCCTCCGTATCCGAATCCCCCCTCCGGCAGGGCACCAGAACGTGCCCCAGATGGGATCTTGCGGAGACAGAAGCTTGCGGCGGCGGAAAGGTGATTTCGATGAACTCCTGATTTTTTTGGGATTTTTAGGGAATATATAGGCGCAACCCCTAGGGAAGAGGGCGCCTACAAGCCTGTGAGCCGCGGCCTACCCCCTGGCCGCGGGGTGGGGGCTTGTGAGGCCCCTGAGGCTCCCCTGCCTTGGCTCCCAAGCTTCCCGATCCACTTCCGTTACGAAAAAAATCTTTTCGGGGATTTTCTTCCATTTGGACTCCGTTTCAAAATCTCCTCTGGAAGGGGTCAAAAACATGGAAAAAACAGGAACTGGCACTTGGCACTGAGTCAATAAGTTAGTCCCAAAAAATATATATAAGGTATGCAAAACATCCAAAGTTTGAAAATATAATAGCATGAAACCATCAAAAATTATAGATACGTTGGAGACGTATCAAGCATCCCCAAGCTTAACTCCTGCTCATCCTCGAGTAGGGAAGTGATAAAGACTGAATTTTTGATGTGGAATGCTACCTAGCATAGTTGTCCTTTGCAACTTCTTTCACGTGACATGAATGTTCAGATCCGTAAGATTCAACACAATAGTTTGCTATTGACATGAAAACAATAATACTTCAAGCAAACTAGCAAGGTAATCATGAACTTTCAAAATAACAAGGCCAAGGAAAGTTATCCCTACAAAATCATATAGTCTGGCTATGCTCCATCATCCTCACACAACTAATGTAAATCATGCACAACCCCGGTATTGGCCAAGTAATTGTTTTCGCACTCTTACTTTCTCAAACTTTTTATAACTATCACGCAATACGTGAGAGCGAGCTATGGATATAGCACTATAAGTGGAATAGAGTGTGGTGGTGGTTGTGAGACAAAAAGGAGGAGATGGTCACATTGACTCGGCATATCAAAAGGCTATGGAGTTGCCCATTAATAGATATCAATGTGAATGAGTATGAATTGTCATACAAGAGATGCACTAGAGCTATAAGTATGTGAAAGCTCAAAAGGAAAAACTAGTGGGTGTGCATCCAACTTGCTTGCTCACGAAGACCTAGGGCAATTTTGAGGAAGCCCGTCATTGGAATATACAAGCCAAGTTTTATAATGAAGATTCCCACTAGCATATGGTAGTGACAGAGCAAGAAGCTCTCAATCATGAAGAACATGGTGCTATTATGAAGCACAAGTGTGGAAAAAGATAGTAGCATTGTCCCTTATCTCTTTTTCTCTCTTTTTTCATTTGGGCTCTTATGCCTCTTTTTTCTTTTCTCTTTTTTTTGTTTTTGGGCTCCTTGGCCTCTTTTTTTATTTCCTCACATGGGACAATGCTCTAATAATGATGATCATCACACTTTTATTTACTCACAGCTCAAATCTCACAATGATGATGACTCCATAGGAAATGCCTCCGGAAGTGTACCGGGATGTGCAACGATCTAGCATGGCGTATGACGTTGAAACATCTCGCTAGCTATCTTACGATCATGCAATGGCAATATGAGAGTGATGGCACAAGTCATGAGACGGAACGGTGGGAGTTGGATGGCAATATATCTAGGAATGGCTATGAAAATAGCTTAGTAGGTAGGTATGGTGGCTGTTTTGAGGAAGGCATATGGTGGGTTTGTGTACCGGCGAGAATTGCGCGGCACTAGAGAGGCTAGCAATGGTGGAAGGTGAAAGTGCATCTATACCATGGACTCACATTAGTCATGAAGAACTCACATACTTGTTGCGAAAGTTTTTATTAGTAATCGAAACAAAGTGCTAAACGCATACTCCGACGGGAAGGGTTGGTAGGTGTAAACCATCGCGCGATCCCGACCTCAACCCAAAGGATGACAATCAATAGATCAATTATGCTCAGACTTCCTAACATAGCGGTTCACCATACGTGCATGCTACGGGAATCACTAACTTCAACACAAGTATTTCTAGATTCACAACACCCTACTAACGTAGCTCTTAATATTACCAAATCCACGTCTCAAAACTAATTGAGAGGAATCAAAACTTCTCTTTCTACTCAATGCACATGAAGATGGAGGTTTTTGCATCCTCCTTGGGTACCTATCATATTTGGGACTACTTTCATAGCATAAGACAACTACCAAGTCACGCATCGCCGTGCTCTAAAAGATATAAGTGAAGCACTAGAGCAAAAGTATCTAGCTCAAAAGATATAAGTGAAGCACTATGAGCATTCTAGCAAAATCACGATGAGTGCATGTCTCTCTCTCTCAAAAAGGTGGGCAGCAAGGATGATTGTTACACAACAAAAATAAAAGACTCCTAAGATACAAGACGCTCCAAGAAAAACACATATCATGTGGTGAATAAAAATATAGCTCCAAGTAATGTTACCGATGGATTGAAGACGAAAGAGGGGATGCCTTACCGGGGCATCCCCAAGCTTAGGCTTTTTGGTGTCCTTGAATTTGGATTGGGATGCCTTGGGCATCCCCAAGCTTGAGCTCTTTCCACTGCTTATCTCATCGTCCATGAGAACATCACCCAAAACTTGAAAACTTCACAACACAAAACTTAAACAGAAACTCGTGATAACATTAGTACAAGAAAACAAACTACCACTTCTTTTGGTACTGTAGCAAACTTGAATTCTATCTATATTGGTGTTGGGCTACTGTATTCTCACTTTTCCATGGCTAGTACCCCCCGATACTAACCATAGTTTCATCAAAACAAGCAACCAACTCAACAAAAACAGAATCTGTCAAAAACAGACCAATCTATAGCAATCTATATACTTCGTATAATTCAGGTACCTCAACAAATCTGAAAAATTACGAAGGACTGGGTAAAAAGCGTATCAACCAGCATAAAAAAGAATCAACTCAAAAGCTCTTTCTTAATAAAAATGAAAAATCATCTCGTGAGCGAAAAGTTTCTGTCTTTTTCCAGCAGGATCAAACAACCATTACCAAGACTAGTCATAAAGGTTTTGCTTGGCTCAAATACAAAAAGAAACACAAAAAACACAATCAAAACAGAATTATGATGGTGTGGACGCAACAAAACAGAAAAAAAGATAATTTCATTGGGTTGCCTCCCAACAAGCGCTATTGTTTAACGCCCTTAGCTAGGCATAAAAGCGATAGAATCACGTATCGTCGTCTTTGGTGCTCAAACCACAAGTGGCCCTCATCATGGATTCATAAGGCAATCTTATTTTCTTTCTCGAAAAGTGTTCCATGCCCTTCCTTAAAGGAAATTGAAATCTAATATTCCCTTCCTTCATATCGATGATAGCACCGATAGTCCTTAGTAAAGGTCTACCAAGAATAATAGGGCAAGTAGGATTGCAATCAATGTCAAGCACAATGAAATACACGGGTACATAGTTCCTATTTGCAATAATAAGAACATCATTTATCCTTCCCATGGGTTTCTTGACAGTAGAATCAGCAAGATGCAAATTAAGAGAACACTCTTCAATCTCATTAAAACCCAGAACATCGCATAAAGACTTTGGAATCGCAGAAACACAAGCACCCAAATCACAAAAAGCATTGCACTCATAGTTTTTGATTTTGATTTTGATGGTAGGTTCCCACTCATCATGAATCTTTCTAGGGATAGATACTTCCAATTCAAGTTTCTCTTCAAGAGATTTTATCATAGCTTCGACGATATGATCGGTTAAGGCCTTGTTTTGGCTATAAGTGTGTGGAGAGTTTAACATGGATTGCATCAAAGAAATGCATTCAATCAAGGAGCAACTATCATAATTGAATCACTTTAAATCCACGGTAGTAATTTCATTACTACTCAAAATTTAACATCTTCTACTCCACTTTCAATGCTTTTTTGCATCAAGATAGATGGACTCCGAATCATTGGGGCACTTTTCAACCAAAGTGGATTCATATCCAGCCCCATAATCAATAGGTTTGACACAAGAAAACAAAGATTCAATGGGAGTCACACCAAGCACTTTAAGATCTTCGTGATTCTTATCACGAGAACACGCCTTTTAAGCCATTCATGTCTAGCACGAATTTTGGCGGTTCTTTCTTGGCTCTCAATCATGGAAACACGCATAGCTTTCAAAGTTTCATCCATGTTGATCTTGTGAGGAGCACATCTAACTTTCAAAGCATCAACATCACTAGACATCCTATCAACGCTCTTAGCCAAATCGTCAATTTTGAGTAGTTTTTCCTCTATGGACGCATTGAAAATCTTTTGAGAGTTGATGAACTCTTTGATATTACTCTCTAGATCAGAGGGTAATGTATTGCAATTTCCATGAGTATTGTTGTAGGAGTTGCCAAAATTATTAGAGGAGTTACTAGGAAAAGGCCTAGGAACATAGTTTCCTCTAAAAGCATTGTTGTTGCCAAAGTTATTCCTACCAACAAAATTAACGTCCAATCTAGCGTTGCTACTCTCAATCAAAGAAGACAAGGGCATATCATTAGGATCCAAAGGAGCACTTCTACTAGCAACCAAATTCATTAACTCGTCCATCTTAGCACTCAATGAGTTAATTTCCTCTATAGCGTGTACCTTCTTACTACTAGGTGACCTTTCAGTGTGCCACTGAGAGTAGTTCGTCATGATGTTGTATAAGAGCTTTGTGGCTTCTCCTAACGTGATTTCCATGAACGTTCCACCTGAGGCGGAGTCCAAGATATTTCTAGAAGCGAAATTCAAGCCAGCGTAAAAGATTTGTATAATCATCCAAACACTCAAGCCATGAGCGGGACAATTTCTAATCATTAATTTCATTCTCTCCCAAGATTGTGCAACATGTTCATGATAAATTTGCTTGAAATTCATGATATCATTACGGAGAGAGATGATCTTAGCCGGCGGAAAATACTTGGATATATAAGCATCTTTGCACTTATCCCAAGAATCGATACTATTTTTGGGCAAAGAAGAAAACCAAGTTTTTGTGCGATCTCTCAACGAGAAAGGAAAAGGCTTCAATTTAATCACGTCATTATCCACATCTTTCTTCTTTTGCATATCACAAAGCTCAATGAAGGTATTGAGATGGGATGCGGCATCTTCACTAGGAAGGCTAGAGAATTGCTCTTTCATAACAAGATTCAGCAAAGCGGCATTGATTTCGTATGACTTCGCACTAGTGGCATAAAATTTTGTGTTTTTGTTCATGGTGACTTCAGCAAGCAAGTAGGCACACAAGCAAACAAAGAGCAAGCGAGAAAAAGGGCGAACGAAAAGGCAAACGAAAAAGGCAAATTGGTGAAGTGGGGGAGAGGAAAATGAGAGGCAACTGGCAAACAAAGTAAATGCAAGAGATGAGTTTGCGACACCTACTTGGATGAGTTCTTGACTTGACCTTCCTCCCCGGCAATGGCGCCAGAAATCCTTCTGCTACTTCTCAAACAACAGCGCCAGAAATTGACACGTTGACGGAGACTCGGTTTGCGTTGGTTTTTTCCCTTGAAGAGGAAAGGGTGATGCAGCACTGGAGCAGTAAGTATTTCCCTCAGTTTGAGAACCAAGGTATCGATCCAGAAGGAGGGTCTCGTCAAGTCCAGAGTACCTACCCAAACACAAACAAGCTTGCACCCAACGCTTCAAAGGGGTTGTCAATCCCTTCAAGATTGTTTGCAAAGTGAGATCTCAAGGCGGAAAGTGCAACAAAGTAAAAAGTGTAAGGCTGAAAATATGGTGTGGAGTAGACCCGAGGGCCATAGTGTTCACTAGAGGCTTCTCTCAAAATATAAAATATCACGGTGGGTAAACAAATTACTATCGAGCAATTGATAGAACCGCTCAAAGTCATGACGATATCTAAGGCAATGATCATACATATAGGCATCACGTGCGAGACAAGTAGACCGATACTTTCTGCATCTACTACTATTACTCCACACACCGACCGCTATCCAGCATGCATCTAGTGTATTGAGTTCATGACGAACAGAGTAACGCCTTAAGCAAGATGACATGATGTAGAGGGATAATCTCAAACCAATGATGAAAACCCCATCTTTTTACCCTTGATGGAAACAACACGATGTGTGCCTCGATACCCCTTCTGTCACTGGGTGAGGTCACCACACGGTATGAACCCAAAACTAAGCACTTCTACCATTGCAAGAATCATAGATCTAGTTGGCCAAACAAAACCCACAACTCGAAGAGAATTACAAGGATATGAAATCATGCATAAAAGAGATCAGAAGAAACTCAAATAAGATTCATAGATAATCTGATCATAAATCCACAATTCATCAGATCTCGACAAACACACCGCAAAAGAAGATTACATCGGATAGATCTCCATGAAGATCATGGAGAAGTTTGTATTGAAGATCCAAGAGAGAGAAGAAGCCATCTAGATACTAACTATGGACCCGTAGGTCTATGGTGAACTACTCACCAATCATCGGAGAGGTCATGGTGTTGATGAAGAAGCCCTCCGTATCCGAATCCCCCCTCCGGCAGGGCACCAGAACGTGCCCCAGATGGGATCTTGCGGAGACAGAAGCTTGCGGTGGCGGAAAAGTGATTTCGATGATCTCCTGATTTTTTTCGGATTTTTAGGGAATATATAGGCGCAACCCCTAGGGCAGAGGGCGCCCAGGGGGCCCACAAGCCTATGGGCCGCGACCTACCCCCCTGGTCGAGGGGTGGGGGCTTGTGGGGCCCCTGAGGCTCCCCTGCCTTGGCTCTCAAGCTTCCCGATCTTCTTCCGTTACGGAAAAAATCTTTTTGGGGATTTTCTTCCGTTTGGACTCCGTTTCAAAATCTCCTCTGAAAGGGGTCAAAAACATGGAAAAAACAGGAACAGGCACTTGGCACTGAGTCAATAAGTTAGTCCCAAAAAATATATAAAACGTATGCAAAACATCCAAAGTTTGACAAGATAATAGCATGAAACCATCAAAAATTATAGATACATTGGAGACGTATCAATCATCACGTGAGTTGAGGATAGTTTCAGTGGTAAGCATCCCTATGCTAATCATATCAACTATATGATTCATGATCGACCTTTCGGTCTCATGTGTTCCGAGGCCATGTCTGCGCATGCTAGGCTCGTCAAGCTTAACCCGAGTGTTCCGCGTGTGCAACTGTTTTGCACCCATTGTATGTGAACATTGAGTCAATCACACCCGATCATCACGTGGTGTCTCGAAACGACGAACTGTAGCAATGGTGCACAGTCGGGGAGAACACAATTTCGTCTTGAAATTTTAGTGAGAGATCACCTCATAATGCTACCGTCGTTCTAAGCAAAATAAGGTGCATAAAAGGATTAACATCACATGCAATTCATAAGTGACATGATATGGCCATCATCATGTGCTTCTTGATCTCCATCACCAAAGCACCGGCACGACCTTCTTGTCACCGGCGCCACACCATGATCTCCATCAACGTGTCGCCATCGGGGTTGTCATGCTACTCATGCCATTACTACTAAAGCTACGTCCTAGTAATATAGTAAACGCATCTGCAAGCATAAACATTAGTTTAAAGACAACCCTATGGCTCCTGCCGGTTCCGTACCATCGACGTGCAAGTCGATATTTAACTATTACAACATGATCATCTCATACATCCAATATATCATATCACGTCATTGGCCATATCATATCACAAGCATACCTTGCAAAAACAAGTTAGACGTCCTCTATTTGTCGTTGCATGTTTTACGTGGTTCCAATGAGTATCTAGTAGATCGCATCATACTTACGCGAAAACCACAACGGAGATGTGCAAATTGCTATTTAACTTCTCCAAGGACTGCCTCGGCCAAAACCAATTCAACTAAAGTTGAAGAAACCGACACCCGCCAGTCATATTTATGCAACGAGGTTGCATGTCAAGCGATGAAACCAGTCTTTCATAAGCGTACGAATAATGTCGGTCCGGGCCGCTTCAATCCAACAATACCGTCGAATTGAGAAAAGACTAAGGAGGGCATCAAATCGAATATCACCGTCCAAAAAACCCTTTGTGTTCTACTCGAGATTACATCTACGCATGAACCTAGCTCATGATGCCACTATTAGGGAACGTCGCATGGGAAACAAAAAAAATTCCTACGCGCACGAAGACCTATCATGGTGATGTCCATCTACGAGAGGAGATTTGGATCTACGTACCTTTGTAGATCGCACAGCAGGAAGCGTTAAGAAACGCGGTTGATGTAGTGGAACGTCCTCACGTCCCTCGATCCACCCCGCAAACCATCCCATGAACCGTCCCGCGATCCGTCCCACGATCCGCTCCGATCTAGTGCCGAACGGACGGCACCTCCGCGTTCAGCACACGTACAGCTCGACGATGATCTCGACCTTCTTGATCCAGCAAGCAAGACGGAGAAGTAGATGAGTTCTCCGGCAGAATGACGGCGCTCCAGTGGTGGTGAAGGATCTACTCCTGCAGGGCTCCGCCCGAGCTTCGCAGAAATACGATCTAGAGGAAAAACCGTGGTGTTTGTGGTCGGGTTGCCGTGGCAAAAGTTGTCTCAAATCAGCCCTAAAACTCCACTATATATAGGAGGAGGGGAGGGGAGGCTTGCCTTGGGGTCCAAGACCCCAAGGGTGCACCGGCCAAGGAGGTGGAGGAGTCCACCTCCAATCCTAGTCCAACTAGGATTGGAAGGTGGAGTCCTTCCCTTCCTTCCCACCTCTTTTTCTCTTTTCTCTTTGATTTTCTTATCCCTTGAGCATAGGCCTTATTAGGCTGTCCCACCAGCCCAACAAGGGTTGGTGTGCCACCCATAGGGCCTATGGGCTTCCCCGGGTCGGTTGGCCCCCTCCCGGTGAACATTCGGAACCCATTCGTCACTCCTGGTACATTCCCGGTAATGTCCGAAAACCTTCCGGCAATCAAATGAGGTCATCCTATATATCAATCTTCGTCTCCGGACCATCCCGGAAACCCTCGTGACGTTCGTGATCTCATCCGGGACTCTGAACAACATTCGGTAACCACACATATAACTCAACTATACTAAAACATCGCCGAACCTTAAGTGTGCAGACCTTGCGGGTTCGAGAACTATGCAGACATGCCCCGAGGTACTCCTCGGTCAATATCCAATAGCGAGACCTGGATGCCCATATTTGGTCCTACATATTCTCCGAAGATCTTATCGGTTGCACCTTAGTGCGAAGGATTCATATAATCCCGTATGTCATTCCCTTTGTCCTTCGGTATGTTACTTGCCCGAGATTCGATCGTCGGTATCCGCATACCTATTTCAATCTCGTTACCGCAAGTCTCTTTTCTCGTTTCATAATACATGATCCCGTGACTTACACTTAGTCACATTGCTTGCAAGGCTTGGGTGTGATGTTGTATTACCGAGTGGGCCCCGAGATACCTCTCCGTCACACGGAGTGATAAATCCCAGTCTTGATCCATACTAACCCAACGGACACCTTCGGAGATACATGTAGAGCACCTTTATAGTCACCCAGTTACGTTGTGATGTTTGATACACACAAGGTATCCCTCCGGTTCTAGTGGGTTATATGATCTCATGGTTATAGGAACAAATACTTGACAAGCAGAAAACAATAGCAATAAAATGACACGATTAATATGCTACGTTCATAGTTTGGGTCTAGTCCATCACATGATTCTCCTAATGATGTGATCCAGTTATCAAGCAACAACACTTTGCACATAGTCAGAAAACCTTGACTATCCTTGATGAACTGGCTAGCCAACTAGAGGCTTGCTAGGGACATTGTTGTGTCTATTTATCCACACATGTATCTATGTTTTCATTCAATACAATTATAGCATGGATAATAAACGATTATCTTTAAACAAGAAATATAATAATAACTATTTATCATTGCCTCTATGGCATATTTCCAACAGTGCAAAAGTCCGACGACACGGTAGTACCGGACGGTACTACCGCTAGAGAGCGGTAGTAAAAAACTACTACCGCTGGCACCTGCGGTACTACCACTGGCACCTACCGGAAATATTAAGAACATGCAGTTGTGAAAATGCCAATGATATAGAGATGTGATACCTCTATGAATGAAGAACCGGCAAAAACTTCCAACATCAAAAACATCATAGAAGATGCATATGGACTCCATTTTCGATGAACTCGAGCTTGTCATGAAGATGAGCATAAGCTCTAAAACTCACAAAGAGAAACACCAAACAAGAACCAAGAAATATGATGCAAGGATGCATATGGTTTGAGCTCTCAACAAACGACATGATCAAGCTACTCACCTGGGAGCCCCCTTGACAGTATGGCAATATATCCTAAAATAGAGAAACATATCAAGGGCAGACCCATACCTTGCACCTAGTCCTCTTGAGCTAGATGACGATGATCTTGGCTTCCTCAAGATGGACCACCTTTCTTGATTGCGTTGGTTTGATGAAGACTAGTTGATTGCTCCCCCATACTCACTATGGGAGATCCACTCTTCAGCACATCTTCACACGTCCATTGCCACCACAATGGACGACAAGCTTCAAGCATGATATCTTCGTGATGCTCCACTTGAACTTGCACACCGCAACCTTGATGACGATCACCATTTGATTTCATCCTTCATAGGTTGAATGAGATGTCCCTCTTGACGCAAACCCATGGAAACACACCTAACCCCACATAGAACTCTCACAAAGACTATGGGTTAGTACACAAAAGCGTTATGGACAATGCTTACCATACCATGGGATCACTTGATCCCTCTTGGTACATCTTGTACACTTTGTGTGTTGATCATCTTGTTTTTCTCTTTGTCTTAGTCTTGATCAACCTTGTGTCTTTATAACCATTCTTTGGATAATACCTTGAATACCACCTTGGTCATCATATAAACTCCTTGAAACCAACAGATGGACTTCAAGAAGTGCCTATGGACAAATCCTTCGAATATAACTTAATTAAGGCAACCATTAGTCCATAGGGATTGTCATCAATTACCAAAACCACATACGGAGAAATATGCTCTAACACCCGAGAAGGCTAATTGTTGATCACAGTCATTCTCATGAGGGTAATAAGAAGAGGGGCGTCTTCATGGAGTAGGAGCCGAGCGTATTTAGTAGCATCACCGATGTCATCAAGGAGGTGGCATCCACCATCAGGAAGAGCGAGCATGTCGACGTCCACCCTTCCCTCTACAACGCTCTCATGGATCATATTGGCCTCGGTTAGGAGATTCTGATGGTGGCTCTTAGCCACCTCTTGGACAAACAAGGCATAGGGTCCTGGGTTTGCTGGGACGGAAGCGCAACATAGGACTTTGTGGCCAAGGACCTGGTTGGGAAAGCACTACTACTAGTGCAAAGGTCTCTGGAGGTGATGGCATACATCATGATGATGATGTATATTTTCTGCTAGCTAGGGCTTAGAAAATTGATGGCATGTATTTCCATGGGACCAAACTTATCATTAGTTGACTAATTTAATAACACTATGCATATTGTTGCTTTCCTCCCTGTTTGTTGCAGAAGTGTCACATGGAGGGTATAAGAAGCAAGTACCAACAACTTTGCAAAATTCTATAGTTAATGAGGTCGTACCAGCCCTGATCGTAGAAGTCATTTTTCCAGAGCACAACCTGGGTTGTAGTATGACCACATGAGGTCATACTAGCATCTATTTGTGATGTCATAGGAATAGCCAAGTCTAGCCATTGGTCCCATGGGGCCCTACATGACCAATTTATCAACATGAGGACAAGTCAACAAAAGTCCAACCAAATCACAATGGTCAATGTGTAAAGGGGAAATAATCGTCCTGTTTTACAATATAAAATGTTATTACAGCTAATATGTGAGTATATCGGTTATAATATCACTTTATATTATGAGACAGGGAGAGAGAGTAGGAAATAGCCAAAATCCCATTATATGGAACAACACGAAATAAAAGGAGCTCAAGCTAAGAATTGGCCCAAATAGCCAAAACCCACCATGGTGTAGTGGTGAGAGGGGTGGGATAAACATTTTGTTTGTATGCCAGATTACTTGTTTTTATGTGTTTCTTACAGGGGTATGTAACCTTGTACGATGATGTTCACGGTGTGGTGCCAAATTGTACAACAGAATGTGCAGCCCCCTGTTTTGTTCAACCCAGGACCTCCACTTCGAGTTTGGGTAAAATCTGTTAGGTTGATCTCTCGTTCAATGGGCCCAACGGCCCATTGGAACCTTGACCCACGCCCTGATCGGGGGAGTCCAGCCCAAGAAAGGCTGGTGGGCCCCTATCGCGCAGTGCTATAAAGAAGAAGTGGGGACCATGGCACAAGATACGAGGTTCGCCGCCGCCACTGGTTCCCCACTCTCAACCCTAATCCGATCCAGAGGGTAGCACTGAAGCGATGGGAAGTCCATCACCGCCGCTACCGCATCTCTCTCTCCTTCCCCACCGTCATCACCACCTCACGACGGTAGCCTTCTACTATCACCGAACACATCTAGCCTTGACGATCCACAGGATCTATCAATGGTGTCAGAGCCACGAGGCTTTAGATGTGTTTCCGGTGGAAAGACACAAAGCAAAGGAACCCCCCCTCCCCAAAAGCACCCTAGATGGGCAAAGACACCGAAGATGGCCACGGGCCTCGTCGGCAAAGAAGCGCCGCCGCAAGGCCGCGCTTGTTCCTCTCGATCCCTACACGCATCAGCAAGCCGAGGTGTGGGTAAGAAGAACCTACCTCCTCGGAGGCAAAGTACGGATCAAGATCCAACAAGAAAACGAAAATAAGAAAATCGGATCGAATCCGAAAAAAAGAAAGAAAAGGGGAGAGGAACATGCAAAGAAAAACAAAGTTTCCCACGGGGGCATAGGACTTCATCACCAAATCCCTCGACGGCGGCGCGCCCACCGCAAGGCGTACGCGCCACCGGCGAGGGGGATGGAAACAAAGATGCTTTTCGCCCCGATCATGCCGTCACTCTCTCTCTCTCTCTCTCTTGAGACAAGAAAAGAAAAACGAAGAGGCCGCAACCGATCGCTCGACGGCGGCGCACCCACCGCAAGGTGTGTCCGCAGTCGGCGAGGGGAAGGTCACGACCTCGGCAAGGGGCCGAAGGCCAGTGCGCGAAGGCAACCGCCAGAGGCCTCGGCAACCACGGAAACAAGGCCCCTCTCTCGCGCAACAAGCAATGGAGAGAGGCCCGGCCACCGAAGGCCCTGGTCTTGTGCGCATGAAGTGCGTCGGCGGGGCATGGAAGCTTCCTCGAGGGAGGACTCGACCATCACGCGCAGCTAAGGGAAGGCGCCAGAAGGGGAGAAGGCGCGTTAGGCCACCCCAGCACCCTCCAACGGGGCAGCGAGCCACCGCACAGAGAGCACAGAGGTGCTCGTCGCGAGGGAAAGGAGGGGCATGGGCGACTGCTAAGGGAGGGGCATGTGCTCGTCGCGATAGGCCACCCTAGTACCCTCGAGAGACAGGAGAGGAGAGCGGCGCTGTGAGGGAGGGAATGACGCTAGGGTTCCCTCTCCTCTCATCGGCTCGTTTTTTACACGACCTATAGATGCGCCTGGCCGTCGGATTAGATCCGACGGTCCACGACAATGACCTAAAGTGGGGCAGGCCTCCTGGGCCGAGAAATGAGGCCGACCATGCCGAAAGGAGGCGCCGGCGCCAGGATGGCTACCCAGGCCGAGGGACTTTCCCTGTCGGGCCGAGGCAAGGTCTCAGGCCGGCGGGAGGAACCCCAGGCCGGCCCAAGCCGACTCCTTTTATTATTATACAAGCCTTTTGTTCTCTGTCCTTTTTTTGGCAGATTCAAAAGTTTTTTTTCTAGACATTTTTTTTATGAAAATATGTTTAGAAAATAGCAAACAAAAATGTTCAAAGTTTCTCTCAATTTAGACAGAATTGTTGTTTTATTTTTCTGAAAAGAAAAGTAAATAGATTTCTGAGAACAAAATAGTTTTCTCACAAAAGGAAAAGTTCATGATCTTTATAAAAGCATTAATAATGTTCATGAATTTTTTAATTATGACAGAATATTTTTTTGTAATAGTAACATAATTTTTCTGCAAAGAAAAATAAAAGGTTCTGAAAATAAAAGAAAGATTTTTAGAAAAAGAAAAGTTCATGAATTTTATAAAAGGGATTATAAAGTTCATGAATTTTTTAATTAAGACAGAATATTTTTCTGTAATATTAACATGATTTTTCTGCAAAGAAAAATAAAAGGTTCTGAAAATAAAAGAAAGATTTTCAGAAAGAGAAAAGTTCATGGATTTTATAAAAGGAAATTAAAGTTCATGAATTTTTATTTTTAACAGAATATTTTTCTGTAAAGGTGCATGAATTTTCATATTCACGTTTTTCCGCTACAAAGTAAAAAGGTTTAATCCTGCAATTAAATTGGAACCAACGGGAAAATTTAATTGGAAGAACTGTTATTAGCAAAGTTTTTCCTTTGTGGGTGAAATAAGATTCAAGAAGTTTCCGCTATGACAATAGAATGATGTTTGTTTTAAAGTTAGATATGGTATTGTTATTTTCTGACCAACGTTGATGATAACAATACTAGAGAAGTATGAGTCATCTTATGTTTAAAGCTTAAATCTCTGATAAATTTTCTATCAAAGTGATCAATTTTCGGAGCACACATAGAGAAATGCATATTTCTATTTCTGTTGCAATATGGTTAATGATGATGATTATTTCTTAGCAAAGTTGTTCAATAAGAATACTATCATCACATTGTTTATGAGTCATATGCATTATTTCCATTTGTACCCAACGGTGATATGGAATTAATGTAGAAGGATGATGTTTTATTCTAATTCTGCCACCACGGTGATTTAAAATATTCCAGAAAGTTTTAAAAGGTTTAATGTGCATGATTTTAATCAGACCAACGTAGGGTTATTTTATGCTCATTACCGTTGTTTATTGGCTAAGTTTTCTTAGACTAAAAGTTATTCAAGCTTTCACTCATGAAAGCGAATGTTTTGGGTACTAGTGACCCGAAAGATGGAAAAGAAAGGTCATAACTTGAGGGAATAAATTCTCTCTAAAGAATGGCTTCACAAGAAAAGAACTCTTGGATATTAATTCAAGAAAAGAAAAGAGATAGATCATTGAGAGACTTGGTTGACGAATGTCTTTCATGTACTCTCTATGATGAAGTCTCCTTTTTTCAGTCAACATGATTGAAATGAAACAAGCAACATGCACGTTTAATTTGACCAACGTCGGATCAAACATGTGTGTCAAAGATAATTCAGATTTATTTCTGAATTTGATGCAGTCAAAAGAGCCAATTATGGCATTTATGCCCCTTACAGGGAATTACCAGCATGGCGGGAAAAGTCTGGGAAGAATGCCTGCGTAACTGGGTAAAGTTGACATTGTATTATGTCAAAAATCCGTGTATGGCGGGAGAAATTTTGGCAAAGGCCTTATCCTGTATGAAAGGAGAACGTTATGATGACTCATGTGCGGTTAATGTCCCACTATGGGAGAAAAGTATGGAGTAGCTATTAAGCTTTCCTAGTATCGACCGTACACCTTATGTGTAACGGTCATTATGCAATCACTAAATCCAGAAAGGATAAAGGTAACAGACGAACCTAAAGACAAGAATGATATGCAAGTGTGACGTGCAAAAGTGACAACTATAAAGAACTCTGTTGAGTTTCTGAAATGAAATGAGGAAAAAGTGTTCCCATACTAGTTAACTTATAACTTCATTTTACATGAAGTGATAAGATGAATATGCTAGATAATCAAAGTTTCCTCATTTCACAAGAACTATGAATGGGTTTCGAAATTGTGGGAGAAAAGTTCTTGCCACATTTCGAGGGGGAGATAGAGACATGAAATACATTGTAGTGTATTTCATGACTCCTCTGTACTTTAGATGATGTGATGCACATTACTCCTCTGTACTTTAGATGATGTGATGCACATTATGCATCTAAAGTGATCCGTTAATGAAGAATGTGATTGTCAAGGGGAGTACGACAGTCATCTGAATACCGTCATTATGATACCCCTAAAGAAAAGAAACAGTTGTATTTCCGGATCTTTTATAGTTCCGAAAGCAGACTAAGGAATACAACAGTGGTGCTTAAAGTGCCATAAAGAAGAAAGTTTAAAGATACGCCATTTCTTCAGTGAAGATGGAGTAATCTAGGGGAGCATGTTGTATGACCTATACAACACATGTTGTTAGCTCTACAAGGGACCTTGTGATACAGGTCCCTGTAAAACCTATTGCATTTTGGAAATGGGTGATTATAGAATTAATTTACCTCTTGGCAATGACAGAGCAACGACAACCCCATATGAAAGAAGTGCCAGTACCTGAGATTTTGATGGTCTCTAGGAATGTCAAAATCAGATACTTGTGACTACTATAAAGTCTATATTAGTCAAATTCCATCATTTGAATTTCACTAACATAAACTTTATGAAGGGTCTACAGGGCAAATGTGACTCCAAAGGAAATATGTAAAGGTGTAAAACATGATTTAAATCGAAAGATTTTGTGCAAAGAAAATAAGAGGACAATTGCATTCATGCAAAGTTATAGAATGGGAAATTCGTTTCCCAATTCCTGTGCATGTGGATGACGTCCTACTTGCAAGTGGTTATGTAAATTCTAGTGCAGGAGGAGAGAAGAAGTTCTTGTCCTCAGAGTTCAAAAGAATAAAAGGGGGTATTAGGAATGTTGAATGGACATGCTAAGAAAGATCGCTAAAGTATGCATACGAGAAAAACCTACGCCTGTTCTTATAGTCTAGGGTAATGGAACTGGAAACTATGGTGTTCCAATAGTTGATAAGTAAAGATTGTAAACGAATATGGTACCATATGCTTTAGTTGTTGGAAGCTCAAGATGTTCCCCTGACACAGTGCACGTATATATCCGGGTTGTTTTGGCAATGTTCAGTCCATAGAATGGAGTCAAAGATATCGGCCTCATGCTGAAAGAAATAAGTGCTCTCAAAAGATTGTGAGTACAAAGGCAGCACTTGTGAAATGTATAGCGAAATCCACAATTGTCGCTAACTTTCATACACGGAGTTTTGTGTGGAAAATCTCCAAATGAGTGAAACAATTGTCATGCATCAATGTGATGCAATGATATGTTATAGCTTGATATGAGGCTGAGGGACAGGCAAAATGGTTAAGGCTACCTGTACCCGGAGTTGATAATGGTTGACAACAATGATAACCATTTTAAGTTCTTTCGCTCCTGTCACAACGAGTCAAGTATTGATGCCAAACACACTGACAAAGAGTTACGTGTTGTGAAGGAGAAAGTCCGGAATTATGGAAAAATGCTTGAAGCGTAAAAGCAACAGACAAGTGTTTGCAGATCTGCTTATCAAAGGCTTACCGCCCAGTGTGTTCGAAGAACACACAGTCGACATGGGTTTTATGGTATAGTCTAAAATTTCCGGACAATAAAGGGCCCAAGGTTAAAGAATCTGTCTCAAAATAGAGAGGTACATTGTGGCTGTCTGATTCCATCGGCAATTGAGTTGTGACGATGAAACATGTCCTATGTATTGATCTGTTGCGAAACGAGTAAAGTTAAAAGCATATGATGAGATCAAGGGGGAGAATGTTAGGTTGATCTCTCGTTCAATGGGCCCAACGGCCCATTGAAACCTTGACCCACGCCCTGATCGGGGGCGTCCGGCCCAAGCAAGGCTGGTGGGCCCCTGTCGTGCAGTGCTATAAATAAGAGGTGGGGACCATGGCACAAGATACAAGGTTCGCCGCCGCCGCTGGTTCCCCACTCTCAACCCTAATCCGATCCAGAGGGTAGCACGGAAGCGATGGGAAGTCCATCACCGCCGCTACCGCATCTCTCTCTCCTTCCCCACCGTCGTCACCACCTCACGACGATAGCCGGAGGGAGCTCATCGAGCACGCTACAAGGTATTAATCTACTACTATCACCGAACACATCTAGCCTTGATGATCCACATGATCTATCAAAATTTTCTAATGTGTTGCTTGCTTCAATAATTTCAATGTAGTTGGATACTCCTGCATTGAGCGGGAAATCTTTATTTTGACTTCAAACAACTCTTGAGCACCTTAGGTACAAGCACTCCAATTGAAACTAGAGAATGATACCCTTTTAGACATATTTGTCTGACTTACGTGTGATGCTTAGGTTGACAAATGATCTTTCGTGAGACACTTGTGAAAAAAAAAGATACAAAAATATTTATTTTTGTTATAGTTTGTCTTGAAAGATCAAAACCGGAAAACAAAAAAACATTGAAGAAAAGGTCATCACCTATAGGAAAGGAGTTTATTTTAACAATAATGTTAACAAGTGGTTTCCACTCTTTCTTAATTCAAGCTTGGGGAGACACTCCCGCACTCTCTTTTAATAATTTTGGTTTCTTTTTTTTTCATTTCTCTAGACTCAGGCCAGTAAAAGTCCTAAGCTTAAGGAGGTTATCTTAAATTTTAGTCGTGTTTTGTGTAAAACATGTCTTCGTGCATGTGTCCCTAAAGACCAGCGCCCTATAGCCGCAGTCTTCGTCGTTGAACCCTTGAATAGATCTGAAACATCTGACACCAAATCTCGTCACACGACGAGAAATTCTAACTTTATCGCCCCAAGAAGACGACAGGAATATATGTTGGAGCTCCGTCGACTATGTCCAGATGGACGAACTCCAGGAGGATCGAAGCCCAGAACATAAACTCGTAGAAAAAGCACCGCTATCCAACCAAACGCCGCACTTGCGTGGACTAAAAAACCCTAACCTAAACTACTAACTAAAGCGGAGGCACATGATCCCCCTCCCTGCCACCGGCCGCCGGAGCGGCGGACAGATGGGAGGCGAATCCACGGACTTGCCGGCGAAGTCTGTTGGGAAGAGTTTGCCTTAGCCGCCAAAAAATGGAGGAGCGAAAGTGAAACCCTAAAAAGGGTCGCCTTCAGTAATATCTCATTTTGTATCCTTAATCACAAATGTTAAATAGTCACTACAGCACAACGTGTATCTAACTCTTACCGGCTAGATATATTTGTTGTTTACTGCAATGTTTTATTGGCGTGCCTGTTGTCTTTTAAAAATTCAAATTTGAACTACCTGAATAGTGTATTGAATATACAGTTAAAATCTTGTGGGATGATTGATACATTTGTCTCTTCATAGACAATTGCCTCAAAATTTTATTAAAACTTTGTAGTGTTGCTATCACCAGTACGACGTTACCATCTAGAAGGGTCGTAGCGCTAGATTTTTGCTCACCCCCTTTATTGCATGGCCTGAAAGTAACTGCGGAAATGACAAACTCTACGTCCCTACCCTACTTGATGTACCATCTCTGTCATCCGTAGAAATATCTTCACACCAACTAGACCAGCCATTACTTTTTTTTTTGGAAATATTTGAGCCATTACTTACCCATGTCAAAGGACAGTGAATGAAACATATAGTTCCACGCATGTTTAGCATGGCTCGACAGAATGGCAACAACACGACAAATAGTCACACCGTCATCTTGACATCGTCTTCAAGAAATATCTCCAAATATCTTCACCATTAAATATTAATACTGGGAAGAACCGTCAACAAAACAGTGACGGAGCTAGCTAGGAATAACTGAGGAGGCAAATGGAGAAATATAATTTTCTGAAAGGGCAAAGTACTTCATTTATCTTAATTTGTGCCATCCAAAACAGTATTTCGTCGCAAAATATCCATCTGCTGAAGCACAACACATAGCTCCACCACTGCAACAAAACATCATATCCAACCAGTGGCGAATCTTGGAAGAAAGTAAAGGGAGGGCTCAAAGTTAAATATGTGTATAAAAAGTTAAAAACTTTAAATTCTGTGGTTTAAATAAGGTAAAATTTTCTATAGAATAGTACTAATTTTTCTTTTCTAATTTTTGGAGGGGGGCTTCACCTGCTAGATTCGCCACTGTGTCCAACGTCTATAGCCCTTTTCACTTTCTCTCTTCTAAAACCAAAAATAGATTCTGTGGCATCTCTTGAGGTTTGCGAATATATGGATGCCTTTTTGTCCTTGCTGGAATTCTATTTAGCACAAGCAGATTCCTTCTCGAAACGATACTTAATCACGGGGCACACGTTCTCCACACAATGCTAGTCTGTCTAAAAAAGTTTAAACAATTAATTGTGGATGGAAGGAAGATCGAAAGTAATCGATGGAATAGTTTAATTAAGGAGAGAGTGTGTACAGGCCCTAATGAGATGGTGGTCTCACGTCACTGTGTCGGGGATCAAAAATCAAAGCGATTTTGGCCCACATGGAGGGACGGGCAAGAACGAGGTGCTTCCCAGTTGCTCATGCCCTAAGGCTCTTTCTTAACACAGATGCCCTAAGGCTGATCACAATAAAAATATCATAGATAGTATCACGTATATCAACTAGACATTTTTATTAAGGTTGATTGTAATACGTATTATCATAGATAATACATCCATAATGCATAGTATCATATGTTAGTATTATAAAATAAATTATTTATTATCATGCATGACACGTAGTAGCACAACATTTAGTATGATACGGTATCATAATATGATATTCAACCTTTTCTTTCTTCATTTAATTCAGTGCCACCTCATCAAAATTACATAGTTGTCATGCATGATAGTACCTATGATACTCTCATTACGACCAACCTAAGATGATGTACAATTAATTAAAGAAAGAAAATAAATAAATACCATAATATGATGTCAGATTATATTAAATGATGTGCTAGCATATGTCATACATGACAATAATTAAAATGAATATGATAAAAAATATAATACCTCATCATACTATACATTATAAAAGCAGTATTACCAATTACCAATTTAGGCCCTGTTTGGAACCATAATAGATTATAATAATTTAGATTATGAAGATAGATTATATAATCTGGTTTATAAAAATAACCTAGATGTCGGGCGTTGCAACACGGCGGTGCGCTGGTGGTCTCCCACGAGGTGAGGTGGTGCGGGACTGCTCCCCGAGCCGGAGTGCGGTGTTGATGTCGGGCGTTGCAACACGGCGGCGTGCTTGAGTTGCGGTGGTGCGCTGGTACGACGGCATTTCAGACAGAAAGGTGGTGGGGCGCTCCTGCGCTACGATGGTCAGATCTGGTCGGTAGGAGGCGTGGACTGCGATGATGCGGGTCGGTGGCCGTCTTCCTCCTTATGGCGGCGACGACTAATGGTGGTGGAGATCCTTGGCCTGGAGGCATCTCTCTGGTGTTGCAGCGGGAGGGGACGGTGGTGCGGTGTGGTGTTGGTTGTAGCGATGTGGTGGCCGCGGCCCGACTGGCAGCGCGGGGCAGTGGTGCGGCAGCCTCTCTTCTGTTGGGACTGGTCAGGCGACGCGCGAGGCTGAATGCCAGCGAGGCGTGTCGTGGCGGCGGCTCGGTCCTAGAGTTTGTGCCTCGGCAGGCCGGATCTCGGCCCGAGGCAGATTGGGATTCGTTCCCCGGGTCGGCGAGGTTGGTCTTGGCCTGGAATGCGCCCGTGTATGGTGTCGTCCCGGGTGCGGTGCACGGTGGTGGTGTTCCTAACTTTGCTCCTTATATTTTATCTCAATGCCGATGACCACGGATTTGGTGTCGTGCAAGCCCCTAGGCCCAGCAGGTGGGGGTTGGGCGGCCATCGACAGTCTTCGGGTCGTGTCCCCTCGGTCCACAAGGACTAGATGGGGATACATACATTTGCGCCTCCTACTGTGAAGGTGTTGACCCAGATCCGGGGACTAATGCCGGGCTAGGAGTGGAAGGAGTGACCTATACTCTTCATGTTTGGGGTTGGTGTGTCGTGAGATGCATGGGTGAAGGGGACACGAGGCAGGGGTGAAGGGGTCTCGGGGCAAGGATGCCGGGGCAGCGGTCCACATGGTGACTTTTCGGCAGGCTCCATGGCGCTAGTGGTAGTTACACATCTTGGTCGTCTAGACGGCGAGGGGTGTAATGGTGGGTAGCTCGGGCATCCTTTATGTTCCTGGCACTGGCGTTGCCCAAATTCGGATCTGGAGGCCGGGTCTCGTGGTGACTGATCTGGGGCCTCATGCTGACACGATTGAGTTGCCGAGCGAAAGCTCCGTGCTCTGGGGACGACATCCCTGGGTCTCATTATCTTTTTGAAAACGTCGTTGTGGTTCTCCTCTTCGTGGAGAGTCTCCGGGTGAAAACCCTTGGACTTTGGGCCCGGCAGCAGCGGTGCTTGCGTTCCCCTCTTGAGGGCGTTGTCGTGGAGGCTAGGTGTCTTAGGTCGTGTCGTCGCATTGCAATCCGGTCGTCTTGTGCTTAGGTGTTTGGCCACATAGTCATGTGTAGTTATGTTGGCCAGTCATTTCGGGATCTGTTATATTAGAGGACTATCTCATCATATTGTATCGTTTTACTGTATAACTTAAGGTTATTACTTTATATATAATGTGAGGTGAAAGCATATTTCAAGAGAACATCTTTTCAAGATATATCTCTTAAAATATCTTCGTTGTTAATAGCATTGTAACGACCCCAAGGAATCGCCAAGAAAACATTCAAATTCGGTTTCATGCGACGATTTGTTCTCAGAATAGCATATGCATGCAAATTCCTTCTCGATATACGAGCCAACCTGTGGTTGGATGGTTAGAAGGACACTGGTATTTTCAGCCCATCGGGTTTTAAATCCTGATGCTCATATTGTTTTTAAATTTATTTTAAAATTTTTGACAATACGCATTTAGTGGAAGACATGGTATACCGGCTCAGTGTTTCGAAGGTGCTCGTAAGGATAGAGTATGAATACACACGTTTATATGGATGAATGTATGCGTGTTTATATGAATGTTTGTGTTTGTACTATGTTAAAAAAAAGTTTTTTCCAAGAAGGATGCGTGTTTATTCACGCGACGCACGTTCTCCACGCACTGCTAAGGAAAAGTCTACGTACCATTTTGCCTTGTTACTGTAGCAAAACTAGTAGAGCTATACATGCCTTTCGCGCTCAACACAACGATAAGGGATATGCCCGGCTGGAGACCAAGCAAGGAGCGGGTGGAAGCGCGAGAACGTTGGGCTTTCATGTGTTACCTTTTTGTGTTTGGACCTATCAGTTTCCCTGTCTAGACTAGTCAGCCGTGCACTAGCTTGCTAACTGTCACGGTCCCAAAAACGATCTGCCTCGTGACATGACAAAAACGGACCGTTCCAACTAAGGACACGCATCTTCTTTTTCTATGGGAAACTCAAGACATATATCTTTCCCATTAAATATCTTGTATGCACGTTTTCAGAAAGACCCTGTACATGCGATCTAAGGAAAAAACAAATGTGTGGCTGATGCTCTACCAAATGATACATGGATAAAGGACCTAAGACAACAAGCAAATACCGAGCTGACTCAGAACTTCCTGATTCTATGACCCCAATCTGCACACAACCCCAATCTGCACACAAGATCAGACGCTCAGGGCAGCAAATGTGACTCTACAACCCCAATCTGCACACAAGATCACATGGCGTTTACACAACTCACGAGAATACAGTGCAAGCTATGCTTATAATGCCCAATTCGACGATGTGGCATGGACTGATTACAAGCTATTGACATGGTAAAATTGGGCCCCCGGTAAGATAAAAATTTTCATCTGGCTCCTGCTACAGAACCGGCTCTGGTGCAATGATAGGCTACAACGTCGCGGCTGGGAAAATGGATATTTCTGTCCACTCTGACAAGCTCGCTCTCCTAACTGACGACAGCACACTAGCAGGGACGGGGCCTTTAGCCCCGGCCGTAAGGGGCTTTAGTTCCGGTTCACCAACCGGGACTAAAGGGGCGGGACTAAAGGCCTAACCTTTAGTCCCGTCCTGTTACAAGCCGGGACTAAAGGTGCTCCACGTGGGGGTCTCGTAGCGCCTCAGGGGCAGGCCCTTTAGTCCCGGTTCGTTACACGGACCGGGACTAAAGAGTTTCAGATTTTGCTTATTTTTGGGGTTTTTTTGAATGAAATTATTTTTGGATTTTAGGGTTTTAGGGTTTAGGTGTTCGGGAGATTAACGTGATGCCTCGTTTGGTGTTCGGGAATTAGTTTTCGTACAATTTAAATAAAAATAATTATACATATATATATAAGATTAACTTATCTTACAAGCGAGCATATATATACAATTATATGGATATCTGAATTATCGGGACTAGAGCCCGTCTATTCGATTACATGGACGAACATCAGTAATGGCCCCTAGCTACACTAAATCGTCCTTTGTCATCTATAGCTTCCGTCCTCAGAAAGGTCGCAAGCTCCTCTGCAACAGCAATCGCGTGTTGCTCTGGTAAGACATTCGTCCTCATGGCCGTGTACTATATAAGAAGAGGAGATGAATATGAATATCAATCATGATAACAAAGAATGACGGGTAAAAATAGAGGTGTGAATGTTCATTGCTTACGTCGAATCTGTGATCCTTGTGCTCAGAGGTAAACGTACGAATGGTCTCGCAAACATAGTATCCGCATAGATGCGTCTCCCGTGGCTGCTGGTCGCACTTTACGAGAATTGAATATATATAATTAAAATAATAATCTAGCATCATAAATGTATTGAAAATAGAAGTATATCATACTACTACTTACCTGAGCCGCTCTAAAGGTCAGCTTCTCAGGCTCGATACCGGGAGTCACACACTTGAACCGCTTCCAAACCCTGCCCGACAAGGATAATGATTTGCTAAGTTTTTCATTAATTGATATATCAGAAAATCATCGAAAGAGACCGATAGAGCGCAAGGATGATTGAAATTACCCTTGGAGCATGTCCTGCAGGCTTTGGAACTGTTTCAAGGGTCTCGATAATGGGTCGAAGGCATCAACTCTTCCCTTATCAATTTGAATGTCCAACAGAATCCAATATATATATATATATATATGTGTGTGTGTGTGTGTGTGTGTGTGTGTGTGTGTGTCAGTAACTTATCAATTACACTTATAAGTGAATGGACACAACAGAGTAAAGACCCTCACCTGAAGTTGTATGGAAACAGTATGTGGTCACAGAAATTTTGATCTATTAGAAACCTTAGAAGGTTTTCCTCCGTCTCCTTGAATTTATCAGTTAGCGTCGCTATATGTATTTTATCTGGGTCAATAAACCCAATATTTAGGATGTTCTTACTTTTACAATCCAGAATCTTCATTCTGCATAATAGAGTACAAGTTATATATAGACAATGAATTGAAATAACTAAACAAGTTATATGTAGACAACGAATTGAAAAACTTACAGACGATAGCAACTCATAAGCGATTTGTCGAGTGCGTCGCCATTGTACATCTGGAAGAGTTCATCAAAGTCGATATGGATTTCTTTGGGGCGGCCGTAGTACTCCCGTGGGACACTCACCACGATCATCGTTCTCCCATTCTTTGATTCACTTAAGTACCATGTATGCAAGTAACGCATATTTGTTGGAAGATCATCTTTGCTGACCAAAGGCTCTCTCATGACAAACTGTGGCTTAGGGGCTACCACAGCCTTGGGTAACCTATCGTCTTGGGAAGCCAGAACATCTTCAACCGAGACACCCCATTCAGCCGCCCACTTCTTTGCTAATTCAAAATCTTGCCCCTGCACCGGAGGGGGAACATTCTCGGTTAACACCTTGAGGGGTGGGATCGACTGTTTGGCCTGTTGTCCAAGCTGAGGAACGTCTGATTTTTTCTTGCATGTAGTTGAACTTGATTTGCTCCCACTTGCACTTGCGCGTGATCTGCTCTTTTTCACTTCCTTCTGCAATGTGCATGTATAGTCATCAGGCTTATGGTGTAAGTCATACTGTGATGGAAGGGTCGTGAAGTATTTTGCAAATGCTATTTGCTTCTCGGTGTATTCCGGGCGGGGCTCGGGTTCCTTATTTTTCATCTGCGCATCATGATGTTCCTTTGCTATCCTGGCGTTTTCCTCGGGGGTACGATCATAAGGTCTGATAGGAAGATTAGCATGAGGTACCTTTGGGAGGGGTGACCGTTTGCGCTTTAGGGGGCTCCGGCGCTTAGAAATCGTCGGCGGAGCGTTCTTGGTGGCACGCTTCCGCTTAGTATCATGTGCGGGCGGCGACGGAGACGGACGACCCAAGTCCGGCGGCGGTGATCGAGATGGACTCGTGTTGTGCTGGCCGACGTCATGTGGAGGGCTTGGAGGTAATGGAGGTGTAGGTGACCTGCGACGACTCGGAGGCGGTGTTGTCCTTGGGGCCGAGCCTGGAAGCTTGATGTAGTTCTTGTCCCATAGGATGACTCCACCCAGTACTTCTCCGAGTGTCCTCTCATCTTCGGGTCCAGCTATGTCGAGCTCCATATCATGAAACCCCGCCATGATTTCATCCACCCCGACTTTAGCAAAGCCAGCTGGAATCTCACGGCCATGCCAGCGTGCATCAGGGCCAGAAGGTAAAGCTTGTCCGACGGCCACCTTCATGGATATGTTCTTGAATTTCTGATGGATTTCACATGATGTTGACTCCTTGATTCCATCCACGGGGTAGCCGGGACCGCCCTCTATCATTCTTCGTGCATCGTCGGGCGGGGCCTCAGATTCTGCCACGCTGCTTTTCCGCTTAGATGGGGCACCGGTAATATCAAGTGCAGGATCTTCCTGGCGCGCTACTCCTCTAAGCTCATCAATCTGCTTCTGTTGCTCGCTAATCCTGGCAAGCAACTGGTTAAACTTGTCATTCTCCTCATCCTGCTGCCACTTCTTTACTCTCTCTCGGCTTCTGTAAGTGTCTTGGTCTCTGGCAAACCCAAGCCACCATGGGTAAGAAGGACCGAAGCCTTGCGTTCGTCCTCCATGTTCGTCATTGCCGAGGACCAGTGTGAGCAAATATTTCTCTCTATCTGCAGTGAACTTTCTTTTTCCCTCCTTAATTTCTTTCACTATCCTTTTCCAATTCTCCCTGGGTATCCTAAGACCGTCACTGCAGATGAGGTATACCAACGGTTGCCACCACTACGGCAGGCCACGTGTTAGGCCTTTAGTCCCGGGTTGAGCCACCAACCGGGACTAAAGGGGGATACGAACGGTTGCCACCACCACTGCCCACCGCGTAGCCCTTTAGTCCCGGTTTGGGACACGAACCGGGACTAAAGGCTCCTTACGGGTCGGGACTAAAGCCTTGAGGGAGGCATTGAGAATTGGGGCGACGTGGCCGGGCCTTTAGTCCCGGCCCAGAGGCAGGCCGGGACTAAAGGGTCCCGGCCAAAGGCCCGTTTTCCACTAGTGGCAGCTCCACCTCGGAGCAACAAGTTCGCAATCTGCTCCAACAAGCAAGACCAAATCTCAGAGCCAAGCTGAAAACAATGATCTTCCTGATTACATGGCACATCTAGAAGGAGAGAAACAATCGTGTTTTCAAACACACAAGCAACCGGTTATGCAACATCGTTTCTGCAATCAGCTGTGACATGGACTCTTGGAAACTAGCTGGAGCGAAATGCCTTGCGGCGCCGTTGGGAGATCCAGGCTAGTTTTTAGATAGGGTTTTGGTATTAGGGTGAATCTGACTTCCGTTGGAGATATGCCCTAGAGGCAATCATGTATGATGATATTTTCTATGTATTTATGAATACAGATAGTCCTTGGACATTATCAATGATGTGTAATTAACAAGTACGTGACTTGTTTGTGAGACTATGCATTGTATGATGACTGTCCTAAAGAGTCCCTAGTCGAAAGGGTTGTGTGGACGCGCAACGAGTTAGACTAGCATATGACACGATGGATGGTACGGTCTCACTGGCCATGTAGAATTGGATGCTAGCCGCATGATATGACTCATAAAGATCTGGCTCGATTCGACGTAGTCGAATCCAAGCCAAGATAAGGTCTGAGTTGGACAGACCCAACTATGAGATGCAACGATAGGTCATCTATGAGTCTCTAGTACAACGTACGTTCTATGTTCTAAGACCTGAGTTGTCGCATGTACTCGGGATGGTGACAGACTTGCTCTGAGCCGACCAAACACTACTCCGTGACTAGGTAGTTACAAAGGTAGGTTTCGGGCTTGTCCAGACCCATGCTGCAAGACATGGTCGAGTAAGATGGGATTTGCCCCTCCGATCAGGAGAGATATACTCTGGGCCCCTCGGGTGATCCGACCTGGATAAGCATGGTCATGCGATGAGGATTATGAGATAATCCGAATGCTGGCCGGATTCACCAGAACGAGAAGAAGGTCGTGTGGCAACAAGGATGGCCATATCGCCTTGAGCACGACAACGTATATCGTGTGGCAAAGGGAACAGAAGTATGAAGTACAGGTTCGCCTAACCAGCTTCATCGGACACTTGAAGTCGGCACGTCTTGCTAGAGACCGCTACCCACTAGCCGAGTCGCACGTGGTCTGGCTCGCGACCAACTGAACGAGAACCTAAAGGGTCGCGTGCTTAAGGGAAGGAACACGTGGGCTTTAGGGTCCGTGCGAGGCCCAAGAGTTGATCCTACGCGGTACGCCTATATATAGTGGAGGTGCGGTACACCTATTAAGTGATTGCTTCGGGGTCGTCATTAGGGTTCTGCATGAGTTGCGAATAGACACCTCCACCCGCGGCCGACTGTGTGATCGGACCTAGCAGTCTGCCGCACGGTATGTTCCTCCTAGAAGTCAAGCCTGTATGCAGGATCCAGCGACCGGTTGTTTGAGGGAGATCGGCCCGGCTGCTCGAGTGAGAACGTACAAGGAGGAGACGAACCACGCGGACGCGCTTCCCAACTCTACTTCCGTTGCACGGCACTGCGCGTTTAGTGGTGACGATCTATGATCCATCTCCATAGCATGTTCTTGGATATTCTGCGTGTAGGAATTTTAATTAGCATGCAATGCACCTACGGTAGATCCCAACATCTTCACCATCTCTTGTAAGCCACCATGATCACTTGATCATGAACGCTTTTATCATCTTCACCCTACTTAATATATGAACGCCGACGGATGCTCGTCCTTTCATGAAGGCAAATTAGCATAGAATCTCTCAATGAGATCCGTTTTTCTTCTGAAATACTTTCTTTGTCTCAAGATAAATATAGTTAATCTAATATAAAATCTTTACCTATTAATAAAGTAAATAGTGTTTCCGTCGTCCGTCATAAAATTGCCCTTAAAGTTGGTTTAAATTACCCACCATGCCACCGGTAAGTTAAAAAAACGATTCACTTTATTTTCTTAAGTTGTGGTCTACTGTAGGTTATTAAAAGCTGGCCCAAGTACTTTTGTATCATGAACCGAACTAGCACGGTGGTCAAGGCCTATCCTCGCCGCACCACAGACCCGAGTTCGAGTCATGTTGTCGCTTTTTTCTGCTTCTCCTCTTTTTCAGCTTTCTTTCTTTAAATTTTCATTTGCGTGAAATAAGAATGACTCGCCCAGGCGTCATTGATTTGATATGCTATACAATATTGCAGTGTCAGCCCAGTTACTTTAAATTGACTCGTCTTCGAATTATTTTTGATCTTTCTTTTGCTTTTGACAGATTCAAATGCTTAAAAAATCACATCGTATAAATCATAACGCTAATTTAGACATATTATATGTGAAAACATTCAAGAAATGTATAGATTTAAAATATGCTATAATCCCGCATTTTTAATGATTTCTAAATTACATTTATGATGCATCTTTGAATAATATATTTTTATATGATGTATTTTAAAAATACCTATTATATCCATCCATTTAAATTGACTAGATAGAATAGTTTGACACTCTCATAAAATCTATTATTGACATGATAAGGAATGTATATGCTAAAGGTTGTAACAAACACATAATAATCCTCTTTATTTCACTCAATGCAAAATAACCAATTCATATACAATGATGTACACTAAACTACTGATATGAACTTTATGTAAATCAATGGCTCAATGATGATTCTTATATCATTCGAAATTGTGCTGATAACGATTTATTTAAGAGTATCAATGCTATATGCACCTTGAATATTCGTTATGCATGTCCTTCTGAGTTGATTATTTTCGATGAAGAAACCTAATATGTGATCTTATGCGCATGATATCATTGATTACTAAATTTTATTTTGCTACTTGTGGCCTACTACCCTATTTATTGCGCATCATTGAGGAGGAACGCCAACAAACAATTGAGCTGATATAGGAACCTAGGTATATGTTTTTGACTAATAAACTATTCGAACACACTTTAATACACTTAAAAAATGATTCTATGTTTATGTGTTTGCGTAACACCACTTATCATGTCCTATTTAGCGGTGTGATCAAGTGTGTATAAGGATTACTTTTTTTTATCCGTTGCAACGCACGGACACATTTGCTAGTTTATACTAATTTAGTATTAAATTTACGACACTTATTTTGTAATGAAGGAAGTACCAAACATTCTGAATAACTCTCAAAATGTTTACACACGTCATATGAAGAATATGAACTTACAACATCTACAACCGTACTCCTCAAACCCTCCTAAACGTATGGGAAGGCCATCCGGTCACTGGCGGTCACAAAAAATCGACCTAAACGGGCCTCAAGCGCTCGGGCTAATCAGCACCCCCATTTCCAGTGCAAATATGGGGCGGACACGGGAGAGCCCGGGTGTGCCCGGGCACGCTCGCCATGTCGGACTGACGTCTTGGCCCCACGCGGACTCACCAGGAAACCTGACGGTCCGATGTGCCTTGACAATCGGTGCGGTGTGAACGTTGTGTGGCAACGCTCCGGCTCCCCGCCCGAGGTCGGGGCGACTATTTAAGCCGATCGGCGCCCCCCAACCCTAGCACATCCGCCTCCTCCTTCTCTCCGCTGCCACCCGAGCCCGTCCACCTCGTCTCGCAGTTCCCTCTCCTTCAGGATGGTCCGGCGGCTCATCACCACCTACGCGCAGCTCACTCCGGAGCGGCGCCTTCAAATCAAGGCGGAGATCCTAGCTTGCCGCGTCGCCCGCATTGTTACGGGTCTACCCTCCGGACTCGTCGGAGACGGAGGAGGAGGAGGAGGACCGCAGTGATGCAGGCGACGCGGTGAGCCTATATCTCCGCCATGATTTGAAGGCACCACTTCGGAGTGAGTTGCGCGTAGGTGGTGATGAACCGCCGACCATCCTGGCGGAGAGGCAACTATGAGATGAGGCGAACGGGCTCGGGTGGCGGCGGAGAGAAGAAGGAGTCGGATGTGCTAGGGTTGGGGGTGCGGGACAATTTAATAGCCAGCCCCGACCTCGGGCGGGGAGCCGGAGCGGTGCCACGCGGTGTTCACACCGCGCCGACGGTCGAGCCGCCTGTCGGACCGTCGGGTTTTCCACGAGTCCGCATGGGGGCAAGCCGTCAGTTCGACGTGGCGGGCGCGCTCGGGCTCCCCCATATCCGCCTCATATTTAGGCTAGAAATGGGGGGTGTCGGTCAGCCCGGGCGTTTGAGGCCGGTTTGGGAGGCTTGTCTGGGTCGATTTTTGGTGACCATGCATTTAGTGACCGGACGGCCTGCCCGGGCGTTTGAGGAGGGTTTGAGGGGTGCGGTTGCAGATGCTTTAAGAGCATCTACAACCAGATATTGCAAATATGACCCCCTAAACATCCACGGATATGTCCGGTCATTGACCGGGCGTGTCCCCTATTTAACCGTTCGCGCAGCCACACTCTTATTTTTTTCCTCATATGTCCGATTACTTGAACGTGATCGGTGGAGAGGAAGAGAGAGGAAGAAAAGAATGAATAAAGAAAACAAAAAGGTGGTCCGGAGTGGGGTCGTGTCCAATGTGGTGAATTGTCCGGACGCGTCGAGCTCGTCCGCAAACCCTCATATCCTCCCCATATTTGAGATGGATATGAGGGTTCGCGGACAGCCCGAACATATAGGGACTATATGAGGGGCTTGGTTGGATCACTTTTTTCTTCTTTCTCCTGTCCGGTCACTTACCGGGAGCGTCCGCGGGTGTATGAGGGGTCATTTGAGGGGTCCGGTTGTAGATGCGCTAACACCAGGTTGCCCATGCCGTCAAAGGCCTTCCTCTCAATGAGAGCATCTACAACCGGACCCCTCAAACCCTCTCAAACGCCCGGGCAGGCCGTCCGCCACTGCCCAATCACAAAAATTCAACCCAGAAGGGTCTCTCAAACCGGCCTCAAACGCCCGGGCAGGCCGTCCGCCATTGCCCAGTCACAAAAGTTCAACCCAGAAGGGTCTCTCAAACCGGCCTCAAACGCCGGGCTGACAGGCACCCCTCATGTACAGCCCAAATAAGAGGCGGGTATGAGGGAGCCCGGGCGCGCCCACTGTTGTAAATATGCCCTACAGACAATAATAAATTAGTTATTATCATATTTCCTTGTTCATGATAATTGTTTATTATCCATGCTATAATTGTATTGATTGGAAACTCAAGTACATGTGTGGATACATAGACAACATTGTATCCCTAGTGAGCCTCTACCGGACTAGCTCGTTTTTCGAAGATGACTAAGGTTTCCTAGCCATAGACACGAGTTGTCATTTGATAATGGGATCACATCATTAGAAGAATGTTGATGGACAAGACCCAAACCTTACGCATAGTGTTTGATCGTATCGAGTTTACTCCTATTGCTTTCTACATGTCAATGTATCTGTTCCTATGATCATGAGATCATGCAACTCAATAATACATGAGGAATGTCTTGTGTGTATGAAACATCACAACGTAATTGGGTGACTATAAAAATACTTCGAAAAGGATTGTTCAGTTTGTACACGAAGTGCATCCTGTTTTTGTCGTAACCCTCTCAATTTTTTAGCACATGCCATGTGGTTGAAATGATGATATCATGCCAAGTTTGAGCCTTTTCAGAGTTCATTTGTACCCCTTTTTTCAATTTCAAAGCCATTTAGCTAAAAAAAATGCATGGATGAAATGATGATATCATGCCAAGTTTCAGCCTTTTCAGAGTTTATTTGTAGCCCTTTTTTCAATTTCAAAGCCATTTAGCTAAAAAATAATTAAATACATGAAAAATAACAGATCATGTAAGAATCTTTAGTCCCAATTTGTATTACTAACCGGAATTAATGACCCTCGCATAAACCGCAGCGTGTGACATAACCTTGCCACCACCCTTTTAGTCCCGGTTGGTAACACCAACCGGGACTAGAGGTTACTAATAAATTGGGACTAATAATTCAAACGTAAAATTTGTTTTAATGGATGTACTGACGTCTGCATGATCTCCCGATAAAACTGTTGCATGTCTGCGCGCCAAAATGTTTCGTAAGATCAATCATACAGTTTTGCCCGTAGATAGCACTATTTCCACGATAAAAGCCAGCGCGGGCACTTTGGTTCTGTATGATCAATCAGTCTGTGCTACGGAAAAGGTGATCGACTACTTTCTTCCTCAACAGTTACTGTCTTGGTTCGCTTTCTTCGTGTAAACTTTTTTACTTATTATTCAGCACATTTAACCTGAAGACTTGGAGTAAACTGGTACTCCTTTTGTCTCAAAATAAATATTGCAAATTTAATATTAAATTAGTACAAAATAATATTAAAATAGCGACATTTATTTTAAAACGAGGGACTTTAATTTTCTATCACTCCAGTACTCTCTCCGTCTCGGTGCATTACACATCTTATAAAAATCAAATAATCTCAAAATACTAGTAAAACGTATTACAGTAGTATTAGTTACATGCATATCAATTAGATTCCATCTATTAATTGGTGGGCCAATGCATGTACTCCATCCGTCACAGTTTAGAAGTCACGGTTAAATTTACGTGCATTTCCATAATAGACAAGGTTTAAGGTGCTTCGAATTTACTCCTAGCAGCTAATTAGTATTCAATTACTTCTATATGCATGCGTACTGTGAATGATATTTTTCAACACATTTCACAGTCAATCAATAATCACCTGGATTATAGAGAATATCCAAACACATCTTCTAAACCATGACGGAGGAAGTAATTTATACGACAAACCTTTTGAGTTGAAAAAGGCTGCGATTTAATTTTTTTACCTAGGTCTGCACCTCCTAATGCGTCTAACGAAGAAGGTACCAAGTCTTCTCCGTCCCCACCCATGCTTTCTCTCACCCTCACTTGGACCAACCAGCTGCACTCAGATTCCGTAGATCTAGCACTATTTTCGCGACAAATGCCAGCGTGAGCACTTTGGCTCTGTATAATCAATCAGTCTCTGCTACGGAAAAGGTGATTCACTATTTTCTTCCACAAGTGTTACTGTCTTGGTTCACTTTCTTCGTGTACACATCTTATTATTCAGCACATTTAACCTGAAGACTTGGAGTAAACTGATACTCCTTCTGCCTCAAAATAAATATTGCAAATTTAATATTAAATCAGTATAAATTTAATATTAAAACAGCGATATTTATTTTAAAACTGAGGGACTTTAATTTTTTATCACTTCAGTACCCCCTCCGTCTCGGTGCATTAGATATCTTACGAAAATTAAATAAACCCAAAATAATAAAACGTACTCCCTCCGTTCCTAAATATAAGTCTTTGTAGAGATTTCACTATAGTGGACTATATACGGATGTATATAGACATACTTTACAGTGTACATTCAATCATTTTGCTCCGTATGTAGACATCTAGTGAAATCGTTTAAAAGACTTATATTTAGGAACGGAGGGAGTATTACAGTAGTACTAGTTACATGTATATTTATTAGACTTCATTTGTTAATTGAAGGACCAATGCATATAATTTATACGACGCATTTTTTGAATTTAAAGAGGTCTCCTAATTAATAACACCTTTTGAGTTGAGAAAGGAATAATGTGATTGATTTCCTCTGCAACTTAATTTTTTTCTCCTATCCCAATCTTTGTGTGTTTAGGTTTGCACTTCCTAAGATGCCTAATGCACCAAGACTAAGGGAGTACCAAGTCTTCTCCGTCCTCACTTGGACCAACCAGCTGCATGCAGATTCCTCTTTGAAAATGATCGATGTCCTTGGTTAAATTCTACTAGGACATACCGCATGATGTCGTGCACCGTTCACGTCCTCTGCATATAGATCAAGATTTTGGTCGACGATCTCACCATGTTAAATAACCCATGCATCCATGTAACTAAACTAAACCATTCTGCTTTTTTAAACCGGACTAAACCCCTTATCATCATGGAAATACTGTTACAAAGTTTAAGATGAAGAGTCGGGAAAGAAGAAAAGCGAGTTCAAGCAAATATCAAAGAACCCGCAATGAGCGAATTAAGCATAGCTCGGATGATTAAGTTTGTTTTGGTGAAACCAGCCTATCATAGGGTTTAACTACTAGACTTGGTATTCATGGTCGCATTTTCCTGTCATTGTTTTAAGCCTTGGGATGATGTGTGCTGAGTGAGAGGGGATGATTCGTTGATTACAAAGACGTCTGTAATGAATTTATCAATCCACAATGATGTGCTGGTTCATTTCTCGGAAGTGTTCATGGGGATAAAATGTGTAAGAACCCATAGAGGTAAGTGTAATTGTGCAATGGCGAATCTAGGATGAAAATAAAGGGTGGGCTGAAAACTTAGACACTAATCTAAATTAAGAAATTTCTTGTACAAGTATAGGTTAATTGACTTTACATTTCATATCTTACATAAGATATATTTAGCATAAGTAGTGTGTGTTCACGGTGGCGGCATCCTATTGAGGAACCTGTGAGGTTTGAGTCTCTGCTTGGTTAGAAAGGTTTCGCTCGTATTACTTTCACCCACCGCTCGCGTCGTTTGTATCATGCCGTGTGAGACTGGACGGTGTGAGAGAAAGGATTGAGGCCAGCTAGCTAGTTGGGTCACATGCGCTAAGCCCAACTAGCTACAGCATGTATCATGTTTGCTTCATGCTGTAGTTTCCTGTACCTGGTCTTGTAGTCGACTGTTCACACAGTGTATACTCCAATTTTTCAGCAGACTTGTCTTCCGTATAGCAAACTTGGCTACTTTAGCTACGAATCACAACGCACTGATTGACGAGCGAGATACCAGACACATATAGTGCCACGGACCAAACGTCCGCCATATAATCACATGCAGACCAGCTACTCATTCTCGTCATCGCCTCCATCCGCTATATAATCACATGCAGACCAGCTACTCATTCTCGTCATCGATCGATCCCACTAGCTCCCAGCTAGCAGCATCATATCGACCTTACACTTGGATCTCATCAAGTCCAAGCGTGCCCAGGTGTTCTCTAGGTGTTCTTTCTTGCAGCATCGTCCGTAGCTACGTACGTAGTACACATGGCTTTCGCGCTCAAGCCATGCCTCTCGCCGTCTTCCTCGCCTCCGTCGAGCCTCGCCGCGGCCACACTGCCCATGAAGCCTGTATTCGTCGGAGCGCTCGCCGTCGACCCGGCGATGGCCACGCCCGCCGCGCCGGGGAGGCATGCGGTCAGGGCGCGAGCGGCGGCGACCACGCTGGCCCCGACACCGGCGCCCGTGCCCGCCGGTAACGGCGGCCTGTCTGTGGCGAAGGCCATGTCCCGGGCCAGAGACAACGGCATGGTACATGTAGCCCAGCAAGTTCATTTTGCGCCACGATATGTAACGCATGGACCGACCGATCGATGCTTAAGTTTTTCTTTCTTTGCGGGAAGATGCTTAAGTTTTTTTACGACTGCACACAGACGGCGTTCATCCCGTACATCACCGCCGGCGACCCCGACCTGGCGACCACGGCGGAGGCTCTCAGGCTCCTTGACAGACTCGGCGCCGACGTCATCGAGCTCGGCTTGCCCTTCTCTAACCCCTCCGCCGACGGACCGGTGATCCAGGCGTCCACGGCGCGGGCGCTCTCGGCCGGCGCCACGTCCGACACCGTGATGGCGATGCTGAAGGAGGTGACGCCGGAGCTATCCTGCCCGGTGGTCATCTTGTCCTACTTCAACCCCATCGAGCGGCGGGGAACGGGGAGCTTCATCGCCGCAGCCAGAGAGGCCGGCGTACGAGGTAACCACCAGCTGCCTTCTTCCTCTCATTGTTGCTAATAATTATCCCTCCGTTTCTAAATATAAGTCTTTTAAAAGATTTCACTAATGGTCTACATACCTATTAAAATGAATGAATCTATATTTTAAAATATATCTATATACATCCATATGTAGTTCACTAGTGAAATCTCTAGAAAGACTTATATTTAGAAACGGAGGAAGTAGTAACTATCATAGTTATAGCCGGCTTGCTATAGCCTCTTTAGCAGGTGTCGTTAAATGATATCATGCACAAATAAACCGTTATAGTCCGTTGTAGCTGATTTAGAGGTCAGTCGTTATTTGTCATAACTCATTATTTAAAACATTGATAACTGCACATGCCTTTCAGTAGCTACCTAATCACACTGATTAATTCTTGATTAGTATTATTAATAAAGTTTTTTACCCGCAAAAAAAGCTGCTTAACTTTTGATGTGAGTAGAAATGTATTTATAATTGTACTAACATGTATTGCAGGTCTTATAGTACGTGATCACATGTGTTAATTAATTCGCCCTTGTCACATGTGTTACAGGTCTTATAGTACCTGATCTTCCTTATACTGAGGCAGGTGTTCTCAGCACTGAAGCCAAGAAGAACGACATCGAGCTGGTAGGGTCTTCATGCGTTTTCATTAACTCAAAATAGAGCATCAGTCAGATACGCACGATGAGGAATATTCAATCTTTATATAGTTAAAATGCACACAACAATCATCAACAGTTTTATAAAAGAAAGGATAAAAACTGACATATCGGTCAGAAGAAAGTTAGAAAAGTCCATTTTCCATCCCTCAATTCTTTGGTCTGGCCGCTTTTGGTTCCTCACCTTTAAAACCAGACAGATTGCCCGCAAAAAAAAAAAAAAAACAGACAGATTGCATAACAAACTTTTGAAACTGGTCATCTTTCGTCCCTATGAGGTTTTGCTGCAGAGTTAACCCGTTTTGACCACGGCACGAACATTACTCTGATGAACAGTAAATTTAAAAAATAGAAATACAAGATTAAAAAATCTGAAATTTTCTGACATCAAAGATAGTCAGGTATGCAAGGTTTGTGTAAAATTTTGTCATGTTTGGACGTTCGATGAGCTCGCAGCAAAAAAGCAAAAATAAATCTGATCTGTGATGAACAATAAATTCAAAAAATTGTTAAAAAATAAATTCTTTTTTGGCATCAAAGATGCTCCGGTGTGCAAGGTGCATGCAAATTTTCGTGGTCAAATGATAGCCGAGGATTTGAAAACCACCCTTAGCCGCACACACACGTACGCTATTTTGTTTTTTTGCCACAAGCTCCTCGGATGTCATTTGACCACGAAAATTTGCATGCACCTTACGTACCCGAGCGTCTTCGATAGCAAAACATTTCAGATTCTTTTGCTTGTTTTTTCTTTTCTTTTTTTGAATTTATTGTTCATCGCAGAGCATATTTTTCCCCCTATGAGCTCATCGAACGCCCAAACATGACTAAAATTTGCACGGACTTTGCGGACCTGACTATCTTCGATGTCATAAAATTTCAGAATTTTTTTTATTTTTTCACTTTTTTTTTTTTGAATTTTTAGTCATTGGTGTACCGTTTATGTCGTAGTCAAAATCGGGTTGACTCTATAGTGAAACCCCACAGGGACGAAAAATGACCAGTTTCAAGAGTTCGTGGTGCAATCTGTCCGGTTTTAGAGTTGAGCGAAAAAATTGAAAGACGAAAAATAAACTTTTTCTCAAAGTCATATAAGGACAACACAATACCTATATCGAAGAAGATGATGGATCAATCCAAAGATTATGTTGCCATCAATATTGAATAAAAACCTTCTTTGCCATCCGCTCCAACGACATATAAACTGTCCTGAACAACTAGATAGAAGTACATCTTAAGTCATTAAGTACTTCCCTCGTACAAAAAGAAAGAAAGAAAAGAAATAGTCTAGTTGTACTCGAGCTAGGCTGATGAAGGGATGGATGCAGGTGCTGCTTACAACACCATCTACAAAGCCAGAAAGGATGAATGAGATCACAGCGGCTTCCGAAGGGTTTCTGTACCTTGTAAGTGTCGGTTAGATGCATAATTAAAATCCAAACTGCTTTGTTGCAAGTTTAGCGTTTATATGTAGTGATCATGCATGTGGTAATTAACACTTTAATCACATCGCACAGGTAAGTATCAACGGATTAACAGGGGCCCGCCCAGATGTGAATCCACGTGTTAAGGATCTACTCAGAGAGATTAAGCAGGTCTGTAAAGAAAAACTATAAATTACTCTTTCCGTCCCAAAATGTTAGATCATTTTTGACACTATGAGGAAGTAGTTGTTCGTATTTGCCAAGGAATGGTAGCATATTTTTCTCTCTGGTCTAGTTACGCATGTAGTGTTTTTGTAGTAACCATCAGAAGCTCTATCTATTCATTTCCGAGTAACCAACAGGAGCTACATTATGATTGGCCTTCAGAGAGCTTATGGAGCTATGTTTCTGTATGCAGGTCACTGACAAAGCAGTTGCTGTTGGATTTGGCATATCGACCCCTGACCATGTTAGACAGGTAATAAACACAAGTTTTGATATGAGAAGAGCCGTATGGTCTTCTAAATCTTAATATGCATGTATATATGATAATGATTACTCCCTTCGCTACATAATTCTTGTCGTGGTTTCAGTTCAAATTTGAACTAAAACTAGTTTGAACTAAAACCACGAAAAGCCTTATGGAATGGGGGTAATATTATTTTGCGGGGAAAGATAATTTTTACTTCCTTCGTCCCAATTTTTTTTGTCTTAACGTGAGTAGATACATTCATATCTAAATAAATTTAAGACAAGAATTTTTAAACGAATGTAATATTGGTTAACAATCTGTTACTGGATGCATGCAGGTTGCACAATGGGGTGCAGACGGTGTGATAATCGGTAGTGCGATGGTGAAGCAGCTGGGTGAAGCAGATTCTCCGAGAAAAGGGTTAAAGAGGCTAGAAGTATACGCCAGGAGTCTTAAGGATGCACTGCACGCCGTGATATGTACAATATAGGATATGTTTACAAAATATCAATGAACCGGAATTGCGATGGCAAGTTGGCTTGGTGTTCCTAGTAAGACCAGTGTGGTGGTAGAAGCAATAAGCTATTTCTTATGACTCGTTCGGTAATTCATCAGCTCCTTAAAACGTAAGAATCTACAGAGCATCTGTGCAGCCACTTCAGGAATTTTAACTACAGCTCCGGGAGTAAAGCCGTGGAGCTTAGGGACTCCTAATGGGGCCTTAGTTTTTTCTTGTATGGCATGTAAGTGATGGTAGTTAGAGTACCCGATGCTATTTTTGTCCACCAAATTTTGATGAGCAAATTTATTATGATGAAATCATGTCTCCTATCCGTGATGATTATTATGATGACATTTATGCTATAAAGAATAAGGATAATCATGAAACTTATCATCATGATTTGAATTTTTATGTAGTCCTTTATTTCTAGTCAATTAATTAAGTTAGAAAAAATATTGTATCTGTTCCTTGTTCGTTTCTCTCTAATTCCCTATAATCACAGATGCTTTTTGTGTAAGCTTGCACGTATGACCGAGTATCGACTTTATTGGCAGTGGAGCTAAAAATAAAACCATTGACATGTAGCTTGTAGCACATGTTCACGCGTTGGTCCCTCGAAGATGCAACGGCGATGGAAAATCACGTGCAAGTTCTTCAGACGAAACACGAGAGAGCTGCATTTTTTTTCCTTTTCTTTCTTTGAACGAGTTCATTTTGTTTTTTGAGGTTTGGAATGGAGAGCTGCTTGTGTTTTCAGGGTTTTTTTTTTTAGAATTTGGAGAGCTGTTTGTTTTTTGTTTTTTTAGGGGGGTGAGGTGCTCTGTGGAACGGGCCTGTGGGGCGGCGCTTGGACCGGCCTGCTAATGCAAACGAGGCCCGCCATATCTCTATTTTCTTTTCTACTCCACTTCCTTCGGCTTCGTTTACGACGCGGCCCGCCCCGCAGTCCAGTCCAAGAAAAAGTCGACGCCACCTCACCACGGGGGACGCGCGGTCGCCCGTCGCCGCCGGCCGCCGGCCGCGACCATGGCCCACGGCAAGCGCAGCGTCGCGGAGACCTTCTCCAGCCTCCGGGAGCGCGGCAAGGTGCCCCCCCCCCCCCCCCCCCCCCCGCACACACACACCCCCCACCCACCCACAACTTTCGACCCCCGCGTTACATTCCTGATTGTGCCAACTGGTTCTGGCTGCTGATTTTTGTTTTGGGTTGGGAGTTGGGGCCTTGGGGGTGGGGAGCTACTCAGCGATACCAACATGAAATTTGCTGTGTTGGCCTGCTAATTCAGGTGTACAACCCTGCGACAGCCTGAATCTATATCCCTCTTATCGATGTACCTTCACAGTGGTAGCCCTTTCTCCATGTTTCTTACAAGAGGCCAATGCAAATGTGTGGGATTACGTTACATCTACTCGATGAATTTTCCTCATGGCAAACAGTACTAGCAGTAGCACACAACAGGATGTCAGCTTTGCACATATTTTGTGTCTGTTGGGGACTTGGGGACGGGGTGGAGGGGGGTGGTCATTTTAGGCTCTTTGGCTAACATTGAAAAATTTCAGACGGCATTCATCCCATTCATCACCGCCGGTGACCCTGATTTGGCGACCACGTCGAAGGCGCTTAGGATCCTCGACTCCTGCGGCTCGGACGTGATCGAGCTTGGCGTGCCCTACTCGGATCCGTTAGCTGATGGTCCAGTCATTCAGGTACATGTTCTGATTTTTCTTCAGGCTTATCAGCTTTAGTAGTACTTGTGATGGGCTGCAAGTGTTTTTGGCTTCATAACCATTTCATTTTCAGGCTGCAGCATCCCGCGCGCTTAAGAAAGGCACCACGCTCGGTTCTGTCTTGGGGATGCTCACGGAGGTTATACCGGAGCTGTCTTGTCCAATAGTTCTCTTCACATACTACAACCCGATTCTAAGGAGTGGGGTGCGGAACTTCATGGCTAAGATTAAGCAAGCTGGTGTACATGGTATCTTTTCTTACTACTAATGTGCTGATTGTGATGTGTCTATTTTGCATTTATGCTCTTGTTAGTGGTTGCTGTTGTTGATCTGCTTTTTCTTTCTGAGGAATTTGATTTGCTTGTTATGCTGCAGGTCTTGTCGTGCCTGATCTTCCTTTGGAGGAGACAACATTGTTGAGGAGTGAGGCAACTATGCATAACATAGAGCTGGTGAGTCCTGGCTCTCATCTTGTCATGTAATGTTCGTGTGAAAATCTTCTTGTATTTGTGTCATTGACGCCCTACACTGATCATCTTTAGGTCTTAAAATAGATTCTCACTAGAGATTAGACATATGCATTTTCAGCCAGTGCTATGTCGATGGTTACGTAGAATTATCTAGAACCTGAGCAAGGCTGGTCCATGGAGTGAGAAGTAAGACCAGATCAAAAGACCCTCCTGGTGAGGCGATTTTGACCAGGCCACATTCAGAAATTCAGCGAAACCTGGTTTCAGATCCTTCTAATTAGAATATGGTATCCCTGATTGATGTGGATTTGGCCTGCTGCAGCCTAAAATTTGGGGTAAACCAGGTCAAGTGACCAGTTCAGCCCTGGGCAGGTTGATCAGGCTGTGCTAGGTGGCCAATAGGTGCTCAGGTTACTTGATATCACCTGGATGCACTTTTATCTTTTATGTTGAACTGTATGGTCATGAAATATCCGTGCATTGAAATGTTAAACATGACTGACCTGTTACCTACACTACCTAGTTAGAATGGTGTCGCAGCAGAAAAGTTTTGTCTATATATCATGGATTTATAGCTGAAAGAGTTTCCTTGAGTTTATTCATTTATCGATTTATATTTTCACTTGGCTGCAGGTGCTACTTACAACACCAACCACACCAACAGAGAGGATGAAGGAAATCACAAAAGCTTCAGAAGGATTCGTTTATCTTGTGAGTGTCAAGAAGACACCTACTATTTGCTCAAAGTTTGTCACTAGATTCAAACAATATTTCTTGCTTTTATCCCTTAGTAATAGTTCAAGTAGTGTGGAATATTTATTAACTAGTCTATGTGTTTGCATATTAATAACACACCATATAATTTCTCATCTTGGGTATATAACTTCCCTGGGATTTGAGCGGAAAAGTATTAAAGGAAGGCAACTGTAAATTTGTAAACTGCAAGCAACATGAAGGGTCACTTTATCTGTTATGTTCACCTCATGTTGTACATGAACCCTGATGTTTTTCAAACACTCGATTTGGTATACGTTATGCAGGTGAGTGCTGTCGGAGTTACAGGTGCACGCTCAAATGTAAACCTACGCGTTGAGCATCTTCTTCAGGAGATCAAGCAGGTTTGTGAAACTATAACCCTCTTCTCATTGGTAATAGTAAACTGGAGCAAGCATATAGTTTTGTGTATAGAAATTTGCTCTAAAGAATGCTTAAAATTTATATAACAGCTTCTTGCCCTGAGTTTTCAGGTTACAGACAAACCTGTGGCTGTTGGCTTTGGCATATCAACTCCAGAGCATGCGAAGCAGGTGAATATAGGCTCGCACAACTTCCTTGTCAAGTGTTTGGTCTATCTTTTGTTGCATGTTTCGACAGCTTTGCTGTTTGTAATACAGATCGCAAGCTGGGGAGCGGATGGTGTGATTATTGGCAGTGCAATCGTTAGACAGTTGGGCGAAGCCGCTTCTCCTGAAGAGGGACTGAGAAGAATAGAAGAGTACGCCAAGAGCATCAAGGCTGCTATTCCATGAGATGGGCAGTTCCATCATGAACAAGCCAATTAGTAGATCGTAAGCATGTTGTTTATCATCTGGTAGTCTGCTCGGTGGACCTGGAATCTGTAATTCGTCCAGCATATTTGATTCCAGTGCTCAAAACAATTATATCTTTGTGTGTTAGAATCACAATATGAATTAACAAGGTAATTGTTTCTCATTTCCCTTTTGAGGAAAAAAATTGTGAGATGTGTGTTCTTATGTGGAAATATGGAATGTTAGAATTTGGAAGGACTTATCCTGAGAGGAGCAACACGATAAGTCCATGGTGCATTTATATGGCTCGCTTGAATTTTGCCATCTGAGTGCATCATTCTTCTCATTTTCTATGCACTGAAAATGACACTGCCCTCAGATTCTTCTTCTTGCCTCTTCAGGAGGGATGCAGGGTCTATCAGGCAAGGCTACAGTCTGAGCCCCGCTGCACGGTGTGCCGATAACTTCTTGTTTCAAGATCATATTTATTGGGTACTCTTCCTTTTGAAACATGTGTTGTTTTAGTAAACGACACAGTCAAACATTTTATGCACCATTAGATTTTTCAGGATAAATGCTTTGATACAACATATTTACGGTGTTTTTACTGTATCCGAGCTGCATATTGGTGATGTATACTTATCATGCAGTTGTAGAAATAAAAGGTTGAGTTTCTATCTGGCTTGGATCCCTGGACATGGTCAGCATGGAAGAACCAGTCCCTGGTTTATATGTATGATGTCATTGATTATTATAATGTCTAACTGTACCCACTTGTCAGCATTTCATATAAGATTATTTGGAGGATGAATGTAGCAACGACAGAAACATCATTGACTTTTCAGACCTTTCCCTTTCCTGAACTGTACAGATACATTTTTTTTTCTATGAACCATGACATTAGAAAATATCCAGCTGTTGGATGATCATCTGTTGGTGTAGGTTCTCCAACCAAGGAATATCTACATGCATCCAAGCTTCCAAAAGAATAGTGTGGTCCAGTGTACTCTTGGGCTATAGTAGTAGTGTTGAAAGTTGACTTTTCTTCTCCCGTCTCCCCACACCAACTGAGCGCAATCATCTTTCTTCTCTCAACTCTGGCTGGAAGACAAGATCACATCCATCTGCAGCCATCTGCTCATTCACCATTTATCTTGCCTCAGGTTCTTAACTTCTCTTTCTTCACATTTTTTTCCATTTCTACATAATTTCTTTCTCGTTAATTTCTTTTCTTCTCTGAAATTGAATATCTTGCGATTTGCAGGAATAATATCTACTCTCAGAATGGGTGCTGAACTAACTGTTACAGGATGGTTCTTGTCGCCAATCATACGGGAGATGCAGGACACCGCTTTGGCCTACATAAAGGGGCAATTCAGTTGGAAGAAAGATCAGGAGAAGGACCTTGAACGCCTTGACATCACCCTGACAGAGATACTGACCATTGTGGATGTCATCGAGAAGAGGGAGATTAAGGATGGGAACCAGAGGAGGCTGCTAAGCATACTTAAAGACGCAATTTACGACGCTGTTGACGTGCTGGACGGCTTCCAGTACATGGTCCTGAAGTCCAAGGTTGACAGCCAGTCTGCGGTGAGTCGTGTCACCTCAACCTGTATTTACTTGGGTAAACGTTTGATCGGCGCCGACGAATTCCGGGGGAAGCTGGCAGATATTTTGGAGAAATTAGGCGTTGTCAAGACGACAGCAGATACCCTATTGAAGGTAGTTAATTTTGACAATGCTACTGCAAAGTTATTGCCAGTAACACGGCTGCGTGTAACTTCCCCTTTGAAGGAAAATCACCATATATATGGTCGAAGAGATGAGCTTCATAAGCTGAGAGATATGTTGTTTGAGATAAGCGACAGTAATGCACCCGGACCCAGTAATGCACCTGTACCCAGTGACTCAAGCATTGATGTTATATTCATTATAGGTGTTGGTGGGGTTGGGAAGACTAGCCTTGCACGGTTGGCGTTCGGAGATGAACAAATACGCATGAACTTCTGTCTCAGGATGTGGGTTTCTGTATCTGATACTTATGATGAGATTAGATTAACAAGGGACATTTTGGAGTCCTTAACTGATGCAAATTATCACACTGTTGCTAAATTTGATGAATTGCAGAATGCTCTTCGTGGAAAGATAGCTGGAAAGAAATTTCTCCTCATACTAGACGATGTTTGGTATGACGAGGACAAAACAGAATGGGAGAATGAATTAGTATGGAGCAGAGTCTTCTCTTCTTTAAATACTGGACTGGAAGGGTCGAAGATTTTGGTGACAGCTCGAGCTGACAAAGCTTGCAGTATCCTACATGCTAGGACACCCCCTTTACGTTTGGGAGGACTGGACAAAGATGATTACTGGTTGCTATTCAGAAACCATGCTTTTGGTGAGAAATATCCAGGACAATTTCCAGAACTCAAGGAAGTAGGAATACAAATTTGTCGCAGATTGAATGGTTTGCCTCTAGCAGCAAAGATAATTGGTCGCCTATTGAATGCTGATTTGGATGTCAGCCACTGGACGAAAGTTTTGGAGAGTGATATATCTGATGATGTTATGAAGGTTCTCAGGTTGAGTTACCAGCACCTACCTGTCCAATTGAAGCTATGCTTTAGCTTCTGCAGCCTTTTCCCGAAGGACTGGCGTTTTGAACCTCAAAGGCTCACTGAAATGTGGATTTCACAGGGTTTTGTGCAGAAGGAGGATTCATATGACACCGATTCAAATATTGAGGATGTGGCAAAGGGCTACTTCAATGAACTTGTGCAAAGATCATTCTTTGAGCGGTCATTGTTGGACCTCCCAACAGAGTATGTCATGCATGATTTGATCAATGACTTGGCTCGGAATGTCTCGAAGGATGAGTATTTCAGGGTTGAAAATGATAAACAAAAGGAGATCCCATCAAACATTCGTCATCTATCAATATCAGCAAATTTGTTAGGCAGCATGAAGAAAACAGAGTTGAGAAATTTGCGCACCTTGATTGTTTGGAAGAAAACATGGTCTTGCTTAAAATTGTCCCTTCCAGATGATGTATTCAAGAAGTCCAAAAGCATCCGTGTGCTGGACTTGAGCGGTTGTTGCATGGATAGGCTGCCGACATCAGTGGAAGGTCTTAAACATCTGCGTTATTTCGCTTTTCGGGTTCCTGAGAGGCCATGGCAAACATCATTGATTCGGCTTTTCCACCTGGAGGTCTTGGTCACAAGAGGGCACTCCTGCCGGGAAAGTGAATGTGCTAACCTTCCTGCAAACATGAAGAGGAACCTGCTCAAATTAAGAAAAGCTTTCCTTCTCAATGTTGGCGGCGCCACAATATCTGGTTTCGGAGGACAAACTCTTCTCCGTGGCCACGGGGAGTTCCATGTCAGGAAGGAGAGTGGCTACAGACTAGGTGAGTTGAAGGAGATGAAAAATATTAGTGGACAGTTAAAAATTAGATCTCTCGATAATGTTGAACATCAGCAAGAGGCGGTTAATGCCTGCCTAGATTGCAAAGAGCATATCAAATATTTGGAACTCGAGTGGAGCATCCATGCAAGGGCTTTAACTTCTGATATTGATAATGATGTGCTCAATGCCCTTAGACCTCACCCTGATCTTGATCGGTTGAAGATCACTGGATATGGAGGAACGAGGTCGCCCAGTTGGTTTGAGACAAATTGGCTGATTGCATTGAGTTCTTTAGCTCTTGAGAACTGCATGGGCTGGGTAGAGTTGCCCCCTTTTGGTCAGCTTCCTCTGCTCAAGTATCTTGAACTAAGAGGCATGCATGCTGTCAAGCAGATAGGTCAAGAATTCTATGGGAATGGTGACATAAAGGGCTTCCCAATTTTGGAAGACATGATATTTGATGGCATGCTCAACTGGGAAGGCTGGTCTGCAATCCAAGATGGTTCTTTGTTTCCTTGTCTTGAAAGACTACTCGTATCACGGTGTCCAAAGCTTCAAGAAATACCAACCTTTAGTGCAACACCAAGAGTCGAAGTCGAAATATCACCTGATTCCCCGGCAGCTTCTTGTTTAATCGAGTCACTGATTGCAACCGCATCACGGTTGATCTTTCTAGTTAGCTCCTACAGCTTCTTGAGTGACCTAACCACTGAGCAACTAAACCATGTTTCTGAGTTGAACCTGCAGAACTGTACAGATCCAATGCCAGGTGGTGGATTTCACAGACTTAGCTCCCTTCAGGTGTTCAGGATCAGCAACTGTTCAACGTTACTGTCATCAGTTAGTACAGAAGCAGTTGACACATATTTACTTCCTCCATCTCTTTGCCATATTGAAATAGCTCAAAGCAATGTTCATTGCAGCTTATTACCAAGGTATTTGCAAGGCCTGACTTGCCTCTCGACGTTGGTGCTCAATAGCTGCCATTTGATGACATCATTGTCATTTGCTTCTGAATCCCCTCACCTCGTTGCTCTGGAAAGTATAACGATCAAAGATTGCAATGAGCTGGCTTCATTGGATGGATTTAGAAATCTTAGTGCTCTACGGAAGTTAGTTGTTGCAGATTGTTACAACTTCTGCTCCTTGCCAGCTGACTTGAATATTGTGGGATCGCTTGAGAAATTAGTCATATGTGGGTGCCCAATGATGAGGTTTCTCCCTGAAGATGGCCTGCCAGCTTCTATGCAGATTATTTTGTTATCGAAGTGCCATCCAGAGCTCGATACCCGGCTTCAAAGGAAGGAAGGAGCTGAATGGAACAAGATTATTCATATCCCCGAGAAGAAATTAGAGGTATATACTGCTCGCGTTCAGTTATGTAGGATTCTGATGCAGTGTCTCGTTCATCTTATTACAATTTCCGCGCCCTCTTTTATTTGCACACTCTACTTGTACTTTGGTGGAGCGTGTTCCAATAATTGACAAAGTTTAACCACTTCTCTCGTATTGCTAGTTTGCAACAAAGTTCAATTATTAGTATAATGATATGTCCTTTTACTTATATTATGTCATCTCGTCAGATAGAGCTGGTCGACTTATTGACTATATTTCCGGCCAATTCTTCCTGAAGATGTTACTATGACTAACAGGTATGTCTCCCTAAGCCACCATGATGCCTTTGGGTTTTGTCAAACCAGGTATCCCTTCTAGTGTTCAACACATGTAAACTTTTTGCTCTGTTGCAGGATTGCTTCGCAGGCGAATATAGGCTCGCAGGACTTTTTGTCAAGTGTTAAGTCTATCTTTTGTTGCATGCTGTTTGTAATACAGATCGCAGTGTGGGGAGCCGATGGTGTGATCACCGTCAGCCCAATTGTTGGACAGTTGGGCGACTGAAGAAGGGCTGAGAAGAATTAAAAGAGTACGTCAAGAGCATCAAGGCAGCGGTTCCTCGATACGAGCTGTTCCATCATGGGTAGTTGTTTTTTGCTTTCTCTTTTGAGGAAAAATATTGAAATGCCATGTTTCTTGTGCTGACTGAAACATGGAATATTGCAATTCAGAGGGAATTATCCTGAGAGGAGGTACAGGATAAGGCGGTGGTGCATTTATATGGCTGGCTTGAATTTTATCATTTCGCCTTGTTTTCTACGGCACTGAAAATGACATCGCCGTCAGATATTTCTTCAGGAAGGGATGCGTGGTCTGTCAGGCTGAGCTATAGTGTGGTCCCCACTGTAGCATATGCCGATAACTTCCCTTGTTTCAATCTCATGTTTACTTTGTAGCCTTCTTTTGAAATATGTGACGTTTTAGAGAACGTACGATCAAACTTACGCACCATCAGATTTTTCGGGGAGAAAACGTTCTTTTATCAAATAAATCTTGGTGTTTTAGCCGCATACTGGGGCCAAATATATATCATGCGGCTGAAGAAATAAAGTTGAGTTTGTTTCTGGCTTGGTTGTGTGGTCAACATGGAAGAGAGGAACCCATCTGGTTTAGAGGGAGACAGTGTTACAATTGTACAAGGCAGCGAGGCAGCAACTAATAGTAGATTTGGATGGCCTGTAATTAAATAACCAAACTAGATAACCACAGCAAAAGTCAATCGCCATCTTCACCTCCTAGCGATTCAACTAAGTATCCAGGATAACCAAAGTAGATAACCCGATTCCTGATAGCTTTTGCATCCAGGATAAGGAGGTAGAGCAGCGTCCCGCTCCCGCCAAGGCCCTCCACTAAAGTGACAGGCTAGAATAAGTTAAACAAACCTGTGAAACTCAAGCTAGAACTAATTTCTCGGAGCTGACTACGAATAACCAGGAGTGAGCATATCTCATTCTGATCACAGCATCGTCAGCGGGTAATAGTGCGTGCATCTCTCTCCATTGATTTGCTTCCCCTGAAAACAGAAGCAGATTTCCAAACCGACCATCAAAACAGTGCATGGCAGGATTAATGGGAACGAACATCAGAATATGGTGTAAATCATAGATAATTCAGAGTCATGGCTAACTCAGACTAAGGAGGATGTCTAGAAATCAAAACTTCAAAGGACACTTCCAAGCTACTAGAAATGCAACAATGTATGGCACGATTAATGCACAGAGAAATATACAAGGATTAAAAGACTAGCCACATTGCTGTGATAAAGATCAATGTTGATGCTTACACCTGAATTTATAATCTATCCATTCCATGAAGAGACAGTTTGTCCATGTGTTGGATTCTTCACGTTCAGCATATAGGGAAGTTTTACAATGAATGAAGAGATAAAAGCAAGACACACACACACACAGACTACCATCACTCCAGAGGATCCCGTATATGCAGCTTTGTGTCACTTGAGGTCAAAGGAACATGCGTACCATATATATGCATAGTGAGTGTTACTTCCGCTTTGAAGAAATAAGCTTGGCAATGAACTCGTTCAGAACAGAGGGATAGGTCATCATTATATGCTCCCAGCCACTAGTCGCCATTACTCTCTTCAAACGCGAGGGAGACTGGACTTGAATAAACTCCAAGCACGCCTCTTTCAATCCACGACAACGGTGCTTCTCTGCTAGAGCAAGAGAGGACGCCACCGAGCTCACACCTATGCGCTCAGATATCCGCTTTTCACAGATGAACTTGAGCCGCTGGAGATCATATCGGTCTGCCGCTACCAACAAGTCGTGCAGCCACTGCAGCTCCATTTCACGCGTTTCTGACATTTCATCATCTACAGCTTCATCTGCTTGTTCTTGTTCCTCAGAAACTATCATGCGATTCTCCTCCATGATGTCCTTGTACATCTCAGGGAATGAGTCTGTGTAAACGAAGCTAAGCAAAGCCCTGAACACTTCTGCTTCCATGTCTTTGATCTGTATGATGCTGGACGTGGCAGTGCCCTCCTTCATGGGGCCAAAGAGTTGTGCCCTGAACACGGTGGAACGGGCTTTTTTTTTAAAAGGAGGCTTAGCCCCGGCCTCTGCATCAATAGATGCATGCAGCCATAGGTGGAACGGGCTGCAAGCACGCACCGGTGTGCGGCGAACGTCTCACCGCCGACCTCAAATGTGACATCAGCACCCAACTTATTATCAAGAAGATTGCTAAAATGCTGGTGTATGTCAGGCAGGGTGCCACCGGCATCATCCTTAGTTTTGGGGTCCTCGCAAACCATGATGTCGCACCGGATGGTAAAACAATCACATGCCATATCCATGGACTGCTCAAGGACATCTCTTCTCACAAACTTGCTGATGCCCCACATTGGAGCACTGCTGGAGAAGCTGTAAGTCTTAGTTCCACGAATGTACACTGGCATCTGCTTCTCAACCTGGTTGATGAGACTGAAACTGAACTTGGCCTCCACGGGCTCCTCTCGGTCGACATCGGCATCATAGAGAAGGGTTAGATAGACAGAAATGTAGTCAGCGCAGCTCGGGTTCTCGCCATTAGGGTAATAGTCGAGCACCCACTCATGGCCTCCTATTACAAAAGGACCACAGGTGATGTTCTGGCCGGTGGGCACCAACCCATTGATACGCGAGCAGGCCTTGATGATGAGCAGGTGGTACCCGGTGTCCACATCGGTGCTGGCGTGGACGCCCGACATTTCGCAATGGCACCGGTTGTTTCCGTCGAGGACAGTTACGCCGGCGAACGACGACATGACGAACCTGCGACCTCACCGAAATCTATCTACTCAGTCACCAGTCACATTCCTAATAAGTTTCAGAGCTGAGAGTTGGGATCAATGGGCTCAGGGGCGAACCTGGGATTGGACCGGCGGCCGCTCCACTCGCTGCGCCGGTGTCGCCGACGCCGTTTCTCCCCGGAAAGAGGGTTTGCGGCGAGCTGAGAGGCAAACCTGGTCACGGCCGGCGGCCGCACGCACAGCACGAAGTCGCCGCCGCAAGAAACGAGCCCCCCGCCCGCCGCGCCGCCGCTTCACTTAACGGAAACAGTGTTTGCGGCGGCGGCGATGGCTCGTCTGCGTGCGACTGGGCCTGCCTAGAGCTAAGCTAGGGTTAACAACAACTCACCGCGTTATTGGGCTTGAAGGCCCCCAGTCTACGAACTGCAAAGCCCAAGGCTCAAGGCATATTATTTTATTCAGTGTAAATGGGTCTGAATTTTGTGGGATGCAGGAATATAATCCAGTCAAAAGATGTGCACATTAGAGTTTGTATTTATGGAATGCCAAGCAGTACTTGACTGATTTTCTCTTCTCACAAAAAGTGCTTTTTTATTGAGATTGAAACTTTCTACATCTGTATTTACATAATTCAAGGTTGTTCTTCCCATCAAATAAACTAATAAATAAAATTCAGGGTTGTTCTTTATGTTATTTTTTTTTCAACACGTTAAGAGCCACTCATGTGGGAGGAGGTCTCTGTGCACTTGTCCGGTATGATTTTGAGGCATCAACGATGGGACTTATTTTTTTATTTTAAATAATTTAAAACTTTAAACAATCTTTAAAATTTTAATAAACTGAAAATTATAAACCAACATATTTAAAAAATTAAAATGTTTGTGACTTCAAAAACTGCTCGGAGTTTTGTAAAAAATGCTCGCATATACAATAAAATGTTTGCAATTTTAGAAAAATGTTTGTACAATAAGAAAAGTCCATGATCTCAAATACAATTTCATGTATTAAAAATTATTAAAGGCATTTAACAAAATGCTTTCTAATTCAAAATATGTTAATGCATTTAAAAAATGTCCTAAAATTTTAAAAGTAGCTAATGCCTGTTTTGATAGTTTCTTTTTTTTTATTTAAATTTTTCCGTTCCGTTTTTGTTTATTTATAATTTAAATATTTTAGAATTACAAAAACTTTTGCATATTAAAAAATAGGAATTTTGAATTAAAATGCTGACAAATTTTTATTTTGAATTAAAAATAGGATTCAAAAAAACGCCGGTTTTTTTTTTTGCAAATTCCAAAACAATGTCCATGAATTTAATAAATATATTAATTTATAAAAATGTTTGTTTATTTAGAAAAACTTCATGCGTTTCAAAAAATGTTTGTGCATTTAAAATAACATCCTCCAACATAAAAAATGTAAAGATTGCTTCAACTTGTGAATAAATTTAAAAGAATAAACATTTTTTTGTATTTGTGCATAAAATTTCTAAATCAAGCGATGATATGTGAACATAATGTGGTCACCATCATTGGAGATTATGTTTTTTTCTTCCGTGGCAACGCACGGGCCATTTTGCTAGTAAACTAATAAATAAAATTCAGGGTTGTTCTTTATGTTTTTTTTTTCGACACGTTAAGAGCCACTCATGTGGGAGGAGGTCTCTGTGCACTTGTCCGATATGATTTTGAGGCATCAACGATGGGACTTATTCTTGCTGTATAGATTTGTGTTTCACTGCAATGACACGCTAGATGCAGAAATACATGCACTAATGCAAGGCATGCCGTTGACCTTGCAACACACTGAGCTTTCAGTTATCATACAGTCGGCTTCATCCTTGGTCCTATATATTCAAAGATGATTCAATTGGTTGGTCTCAGTATGGTCATGTAGTGTCGTTTATTCCACAAAAACTTCATTGCAGTCGCAGATTTTTTGGCAAGATATAGTCGTACTGAACGCACAACTGTAATGTGGCTTCATAGGACCCACTGGTATTAAGGAATTCTTGCCTCTTGGTTGTAATTCTATAATTCTAGAATAAAACTCTCTTCACCCTTGCAAAAAAAAAAAGATGCGATTTTACTACTGCAACACTAACCACTCCAACATAGAGGATAGAGGAAATCCCAAAAGCTTCAGAAGGATTTGTTTACGATGCGAGCGTCAAGAAGACACTTGTCCCAAGATTTGAACAACATTAATTTCTTGCTTTCATCCCTTAGTTACTATCCCATCCGTTTCAAAAAAAGTGTTGTTGACCTATTATAAAATTTATATTAGTTTAGTACTAATTTTGCGATACTTATTTTGGGACGAATGGGGTACTTAGTAACAATTCATTTTGAGTAACATGAAATATTTATGAAGTACTCCCTTCATCCCATATTAATTGACGCTCAAAGCGTCAATTAACTACTCCTACAGTTGTGGTCATTTTATAGGACAAGGAACGCCAAGGAAACATGGATGCATGCATGATTGCTTTCACACTGAAGAGAGAGAATGAATGACATGCATGCAGTTTGCTTTCACACCTACAGTTTCACACAGAAGGAGGTGGACCGACGGGGGACTAGAAGACAGAAGGAGCATCATGCATCCTGGTGGAAACGGAAGAAAGGAAAGGAGGTGGGCTGTACGAGGCTGTTGAGATAAATGAGGGTATTCAATTGGATTACGCCTAACATTTTTTTAATTTTTTAATTCTCAAAGTCGCTCTATGCACTTGGATGGAGGGAGTACATAAAGACGCTCAAACGGATGTAATCCTGACTATTTTGTAGACACTTGATTTGGTAACTAGCGCAACTTTCTTGTCAAGTGTTTGGTCTATCTTTTTGTTGCAAAGCCTTGCCAGCTTTACTGTTTGTAATACTGATCGCGGCTGGGGAGCTTCTATCCGATGGAAATTGGTTAAAAACGGAGCTTTCACAATAAAATTTATGTATCTTCATCTCATAAATTTGGTGCCGATTCCAATATCCAAGAACATTTGAAAGATTAAAGTGCCGTTGAGAATAAAGATCTTCATGTGGTTTGTCCATAAAGAAGTTATTCTTACTACAGACAATTTAGCTAAATGTAACTGGAAAGGCAACCAAAGATGCAACTTCTGTGAGGACAAAGAAACTATTAAGCACCTCTTTCTCGATTGTCCTATGGCTCAACTTCTATGGCGTTCGATTCACATTACATTCAAAATCAGCCCTCCTAACAGTATTAACACGTTATTTGGGACGTGGGTAGAGGGTGCTGATTTTCATATGGCAAAGCTTATTCGTGTGGGAACCTGTGCATTGTTGTGGGCTTTATGGAACTGCAGGAATGATTTAATATTTAACAGATGCAACTCGATTAATTTTTTGCAGGTTATCTTTAGGGCTACTGTCTTGATCCGCACGTGGTTATTACTCACTCCTGCGGAAGTCAGGGAGCCTTTGGTTACTGGGTGTGCCCGTTGGGAGATGGTAGCTCAGGTATCCTTAACCGGTTTGGATGACGACACAATAATAGGATAGGTGGATAGTCATCTAGGTCTATTATCTTTACCGGTTGGGTGTGGAAGGCGCTTTGTATCTTTTATTTGTTTTCTCAGATTGATGTATTTGTTGAGGATTCATTTATCAATTTAAAGGCTGCATGCATCACTCGATGCAGAGGTTGGGGCGATGTCTCCTTTTTCTAAAAAAAAAACGGCAGTGTGAAGCCGCTTCCCCTGAAGAAGGGCTGAGAGCCTGAGAAGAATACAGGAGTACGCCAAGAGCATCAAGGCCGTTGTTCCATGAGACGAGGAGTTGGTTCCATCATTAGTAGTCGTTGTTTTTTGCTTTCTCTTTCGAGGAAAAAGGTCTCTGAAATGCGTCGTGCTCTTGTGCAGACTGAAACATGTCATATTACAATTCAGAAGGACTTATCCCTCTTTCGAGGAGCTACGGGATAAGTCCGCGGTGCATTTATATGGCTGGCTTTAATTTTGCCATCTGAATCCATCATCCATCTCATTTTCTGTGGACGAAAATGACGCTTACCACGGATCACTGCTCTTGCCCTCTTGAGGAAGGGATGCTGGCAAAGCATTGAACAGCTACGGGTAGATTTGGATGTGCTGTGATTAAATAAATAACCGAAGTAGATAGCCACGGCAAAAGTCAATTGCCTGCGCAAACACGCATCGTCCACGAGCTCTGCCGTCTTCATCTCCTTGCCCTCGCCGCGTTCAACTGAGATAGCAGAATGAAAGAGGAAGAGAAGAATGGTTTTAGCACGCACCTGATCAGTTTGACTATTTTCAACTGGATCGCTACAAACATAAACATAGCATTTCGTGTGAAATTAACACACGTGGTGAAAAAACTTTCACGGGCGTGTATAATTCAATCCCGGGACGAGATACGGGTAAAAGCACCACAGGCAAAAGGTGAAGGGCAAGAGAGACAATGAACGAATCCTTTATCTTCTTTGCCGGTGAATTTGAGTATATATATATACACGTGAATGAAAGTGCACGATGGCTTAAACAATGAGCCACACATTTCTTAGTTAACAAGCAAGTGAATCCTTAAGTAATTTAATTAACAAGCAACTAATAATGCCATTAACAGAGAGGCGTTGCTCTGGAAGACACAGGGAGAAGGCGGAGCGGCTTCGTCTTGAACGGAGATTCGATGGAGACATCAAGTCATGTCTGGACCACACATGCTACGTGATGTCATGCCTGTTCAACAGGTGCTACGTACAACAGATCTTCACGAGTCTTCGCATCGGAATGGACGAGCGCAGTGTTGAGTAAATAGACAATTTTCCGAGTAGATTAATCCACAAAATAATAACTAGCATGACATTGACTAGACTAATGACATACTGATCTTGAGCTAACCTAGCACATACTACGCATATAGTGGATACATCTATGCAAACAAGTAGTACTGCTAGAATAAATACGAACAAGAGGATAAACGAGTCATACCCTCCAATCGGCCAGTTGGCCGTAGCAGCAGCAGCGGCGGCAGAGGCAGTATCCTCTGCCGTCTTCTTCTCGGCTTCCTCGCGGAGACGATCAGCTTCGCTTGGTGAAGACATGGCGATGACGAGGGCGACGCAGACGTAGACGAAGCAGACGGACGGAGGCGAGCAGTCGCGTGATCGCTCCCCAAAAACCTAATCGCCCCTCTCCCGTACAGGAACCGGAGAGGCGAGGTTTCGGAGGCCTGCTCTCCCGTCGACCGTGTACGCGGTAAACGGGACGGAGTCGCCGGCGGCAGCAGCAGTTCAAGGAACGAACGCGTGAGCCAGATGTGATCTGATTTCGTGACGGCTAGGGTAGGCGATCGCGTGCTTATAAAGGCGGCTGGGTGGAGAGTCCGAGTCGGTAACGATCACGATCCGACGTCTCGGATCGTTTCCTTGTCCGTTACGTATTCTCCGTTCCTGACCGGCAAAAATAAGCGCGTAGGTATGAGCTCGGCTCGGCTCATTCCCGCGGCGCGGCGCGGCGCGTCGCGTCGCGTCGTGACGAGGCGTGGCGTGGCGTGGCGTGGCGAGGCGGGCGGCGGAGGAGGAGTGCGCGAGGGCACCTTCTCTTCTCACTCTCCAATAGCATGTGGAAGAGAGACCCTTATAAAGGGGTCCAAACTCTCCTCCACTAGCGGGGTGGGACTAAACTCCCACCACCTTGCCATGCCACCACCTACATGGGCCCTTGTAGATTTTCTGAAATTCTCTAATGGGCCTAAGGCCCACCTCCAAATTTCAACAATCCCCCACCAGATCTCAAGGGCACATCATGTTCCCTCGTTCCAATCACTGTTTTAATATACCAGCATTTCAGTGAAGACCTGTTAAGGTTGAGCTTCACCTAGAACAAGTAGCTACACCCCTTCACAACTGAACAATGGACTATGCCTTGAATTGTCAGTTTGGCGTAAAGGAGCTTCACCACAAGTCTTACTAGTACTAGGCTGCCGAAGGTGACCCCTCGGGTGGAGCATATTAGTCACACTCCTGGCCTATTCATGAGTTTACTAGAGATCACCCAAATCTCATAGACTGTGACCAGCAGTCAAGCTCATATAGGTGTGTTCCTCCAAAGATCGCTCTGTAGGACAGCATCTTGCTTACATATAAGCTTTAGAACACATTAAGACAGTAGTCATCCTACCATACAGTATCCGAGAGTATTGCATCTCCAACGGAGTGAGTTAGTAAAGTTACTCTCCTCAGTTCACCACTGGCTTGTTTTCCCAGGTCCTACTTCACGGGATCTCCGATCATATAGGTTAGGTTACTACCATGGCAACTCATGTGGGTCTCATACCCATCTCCCTCGATGCACTATCTATCACAACACGTGATAGCCCTTTAGTAAAGGGATCTGCCAGATTCTTAGCCGTTTGGATATAATCCAACGCTATCACTCCGGAGTTTCTCAAACGTCTGACAGACTTCAATCTCATTCTTATATGTTTGTTGGACTTCATATTGTCCTTTGAACTCTTCACTTTAACAATAACCGTCTGATTATCGCAGTTCATAAGGATAGCCGGAACCGGCTTCTCAACCACAGGTAAGTCCATCAAAAGATCTCGAAGAAATTCTGCTTCGACACCAGATGTGTCTAATGCTGTTAATTCTGCTTCCATTGTCGATCTTGTTAAGATCGTTTGCTTGCAAGACTTCCAGGAAACAGCACCACCCCCAAGAGTAAACATATACCCAGTAGTGGCCTTCATCTCTTCAGCATCAGAGATCCAATTCGCGTCACTATACCCTTCAAGTACCGATGGGAATCCCGTATAGTGAAGCCCGTGGTTGACAGTACCTTTCAAGTAGCGCATAATTCTTTCAACAGCACGCCAATGAACATCGCCCGGGTTTGCAACAAACCGGCTAAGTTTGCTCACAGCAAACGCGATGTCAGGCCTCGTTGCGCTAGCTAGGTACATAAGTGAACCGATAATTTGAGAGAATCTCAATTGATCTATAGCTGTGCCTTTAAACTTTCGAATAAGCACACTAGGATCATATGGTGTTTGACAAATCTTGCAGTCTGAATATCCAAAGCGACTCAAAATCTTGTCAACATAGTGGGATTGCAGAAGTGTAATCCCACCCTCATCATCTCTCAACAGCTTGATGTTCAAGATAACATCAGCCACCCCAAGGTCCTTCATCTCAAAGTTTTGAGACAGAAAAGACTTAACCTCCTTAATTACTTTGAGGTTGGTTCCAAATATCAGTATGTCATCAACATACAAGCACAATATAACTCCTTCGCCCCCACCATGGCGATAGTATACACATTTGTCAGCTTCATTAACAACGAAGCCAACAGATGTCAGAGTTGTATTAAACTTCTCATGCCATTGCTTAGGTGCTTGTCTCAGACCATATAAAGATTTCAGCAACTTACACACCTTTCCTTCCTGACCTTCTATCACAAAGCCATCTGGCTGTTGCATATAGATTTCCTCATTTAGCTCTCCATTCAGGAAAGCCGTCTTAACGTCCATTTGATGAACGAGAAGACCATGAGAGGCCGCCAATGAGAGAAGTACTCTAATGGTGGTCAGTCTAGCCACAGGTGAATAAGTATCGAAGAAATCTTCCTCTTCTTTCTGGGCATAGCCCTTGGCCACAAGCCTAGCCTTGTACTTTTCAATTGTACCGTCGGGCCTAAGCTTCTTTTTGAACACCCACTTGCATCCCAATGGTTTGCAACCATAGGGACGATCAGTGATTTCCCATGTCCCGTTAGCCATGATGGAGTCCATCTCGCTACGGACAGCAGCTTTCCAGTAATCAGCATCTGGAGAAGCATACGCTTCTGAAATAGAAGTGGGATTATCATCCACGAGGTATACGAAGAAATCATCACCAAAGGTCTTTGCAGTCCTTTGTCTCTTGCCCCTACCACGGGCTTCCTCGTCATCCTCCTCAGGATTTTCATCATGTGTTTGTTCATAATATTCCATAGGAATGGCAGGCTCAGGAGTTATCTCAGATTCCTGTCTAGAAGTGCTTTGCATATCTCTCATGGGAAATATATCCTCAAAGAATGTAGCATCCCTCGACTCCATTATTGTACCGACCTTCACGTCAGGTACCTCAGATTTCACTACTAGAAATCTATAGCCTACGCTATTCTTAGCGTATCCCAAATTAACGCAATCCACAGTCTTTGGTCCAAGCTTGCGCTTCTTGGGGATCGGTACATTGACTTTCGCCAAGCAGCCCCAAGTACGTAAGTACGAGAGTGTCGTCCTTCTCTTCGACCACTCCTCGTAGGGAGTGACCTCATTATCTTTTGTAGGAACTTTATTCAGGACATGACACGCGGTCAATATAGCCTCCCCCCACCATGCCTTGGATAAACCCGATGTATCTAACATGGCGTTAACCAAATCAGTTAGAGTACGGTTTTTCCGCTCGGCAACCCCGTTTGACTGGGGTGAATAGGGAGGCGTCCTCTCATGAATAATGCCGTGTTCCGCACAAAATGAATCAAATTCGTTTGAGAAGTACTCTCCACCACGATCAGACCGGACTCGTTTAATTTTCTTTTCAAGTTGTTTCTCAACTTCTGCCTTATAGATTTTAAAGTAGTGTAGAGCCTCATCTTTAGTATTTAACAGATACACATAGCAAAATCTAGTGGAATCATCTATCAATGTCATGAAGTATTTCTTTCCACCTTTAGTCAACACACCATTCATCTCACAAAGATCAGAATGTATGAGTTCTAATGGTGCCAAGTGTCTCTCTTCTGCAGCCTTGTGAGGCTTGCGAGGTTGCTTAGCTTGCACACACGAGTGGCACTTAGAACCTTTGGCTAAAGTGAAAGTTGGGATTAAATTCAGTTTTGCTAGCCGCGACATAACACCGAAACTTATGTGACAAAGACGTGAATGCCAAACTTCAGATTCATTAACACTCGAATGAATATTGTTCACGACTTTATTACAAAAATCTGCTAGAGAAAGGCGGAACAGACCTCCGCATTCATAACCTTTTCCAACGAAAAGTCCATATTTCGTAATTACTACTTTATTAGACTCGAACACCAACTTAAACCCTTCTCTACACAGAAGGGAGCCACTAACGAGATTCTTCTTGATGGCGGGGACATGCTGCACGTTCTTCAGCTGCACGATCCTTCCCGAAGTAAACTTCAGATCGACCGTGCCAACACCAAGAACAGAAGCACTCGCGCCATTCCCCATCAATACGGACCCGCGACCGGTGGCCTGATAAGAAGAGAACAATGACAAGTCAGCACACACATGAATATTTGCACCCGTGTCCACCCACCAATCGGTGGACTGACAAACTGCAAATACAGTAAGTAAATTACCGTACCCAGATGCACCACTTTCATTGTTGCCCACAATCATGTTTGCAGACTTGGAGTCCTGCGCCGGCTTCTTGTACTTGTTTGGACATTTGTTCGCCCAATGTTCCTCTGAACCACAAGTATAGCAGCCATCTCCCTTCTTATTCTTCTTGAAGGGCTTCTTCCCCTTCTTCTTGAAGTCGGTATTCTGTTGGACAGAGTTCTTTCCCTTGGGCTTGTGAGAATTGAAGTTCCTCTGATGTACCATATTGGCAGCAGAAGAGCTTTCCACCGCTTTTCCATTGGAGTCCTTTGCTCTCGAGTTCTGCTCAACACTCAGATGGCCGATGATGTCCTCTACTGAGAACTCACGCCTCTGATGTTTCAGAGTAGTAGCAAAGTTCCTCCAGGAATTAGGGAGCTTAGCAATTATACAGCCCGCGACAAACTTGCCCGGCAAATTGCACTTAAGAACCTCAAGTTCCTTAGCTATGCATATTATCTCATGAGCTTGTTCCAATACAGAACGGTTGTCAACCATCTTGTAATCGTGGAACTGCTCCATAACATACATCTCACTCCCAGCATCGGTGGCCCCGAATTTAGATTCGAGCGCCTCCCACAAGTCCTTGGCAACATGCATATGTAAATATGCATCAACCAGCTTATCTCCGATCACGCTAATGACTGCTCCAAGGAATAGGACGGTGGCCTCCTTAAACATCTTCTCCTGTTCAGGAGTGATAGTTTCCGTAGGAGTGACACCGGCTACCCAGAACACGTTCATAGCCGTGAGCCATAAGGTGGTTCTCGTTTGCCAACGCTTGAAAAAAGTACCGGTAAACTTATCCGGTTTCAGTGCAGCAGCAAAACCATTACTCGAAAAATTCCTACAGACACTAGGTTTTTGGATTGTTGAGTAAATAGACAATTTTCCGAGTAGATTAATCCACAAAATAATAACTAGCATGGCATTGACTAGACTAATGACATACTGATCTTGAGCTAACCTAGCACATACTACGCATATAGTGGATACATCTATGCAAACAAGTAGTACTGCTAGAATAAATACGAACAAGAGGATAAACGAGTCATACCCTCCAATCGGCCAGTTGGCCGTAGCAGCAGCAGCGGCGGCAGAGGCAGTATCCTCTGCCGTCTTCTTCTCGGCTTCCTCGCGGAGACGATCAGCTTCGCTTGGTGAAGACATGGCGATGACGAGGGCGACGCAGACGTAGACGAAGCAGACGGACGGAGGCGAGCAGTCGCGTGATCGCTCCCCAAAAACCTAATCGCCCCTCTCCCGTACAGGAACCGGAGAGGCGAGGTTTCGGAGGCCTGCTCTCCCGTCGACCGTGTACGCGGTAAACGGGACGGAGTCGCCGGCGGCAGCAGCAGTTCAAGGAACGAACGCGTGAGCCAGATGTGATCTGATTTCGTGACGGCTAGGGTAGGCGATCGCGTGCTTATAAAGGCGGCTGGGTGGAGAGTCCGAGTCGGTAACGATCACGATCCGACGTCTCGGATCGTTTCCTTGTCCGTTACGTATTCTCCGTTCCTGACCGGCAAAAATAAGCGCGTAGGTATGAGCTCGGCTCGTTCCCGCAACCCGCGGCGCGGCGCGTCGTGACGAGGCGAGGCGTGGCGTGGCGAGGCGGGCGGCGGAGGAGGAGTGCGCGAGGGCACCTTCTCTTCTCACTCTCCAATAGCATGTGGAAGAGAGACCCTTATAAAGGGGTCCAAACTCTCCTCCACTAGCGGGGTGGGACTAAACTCCCACCACCTTGCCATGCCACCACCTACATGGGCCCTTGTAGATTTTCTGAAATTCTCTAATGGGCCTAAGGCCCACCTCCAAATTTCAACACGCAGGACGGTGACGCCATTGGATGCCGTGGTGGCGTCGACAGATGGCCGGACTGGCAGGGATGGTGCGGATCTCTCTTCTAAAGATAGAACGGCGGTTCAATGATGATGACGGTTTCTAAAACATGTGCAAGTGATATACGCTTTAGGTCTGCTTCACCAGTTGTTGGCTCCTATCTTTACCTACTAATAAAGCACGGATAACTTTTGTCCGTACATCATCGAAATTGCCCCTGAAGTTGGTCAAAATTACCCACCAATGCCACTCGTAAGTCAAAAAACGATTCAGTTTTTCTTTCACCGGCCCGCACGTATTATCTAAACCTATGCCGTCATATTACGTCCATAGTGAAGGACTAACAGGATGGAGAGAGCCTTGCTCTTCTTAGCTGAAAACCCAGGTTCGATTCCCTCTGCACTCTGTTTTTGCTTTTTCTTTTTTAGTTTTCCTGCCCCTTCCCCCAACTCCTACTCCCCTCGCCGGGGATAGCGCACGTCACTTGAACAGAAGGCAGCACTGCAGGGTACGGCCGTCGACTGGAGCCCTGGTCGCCACCTTGCCATATGCTGCATATGACTTTTGGTGAAGAAGCCAACGGCTGGAGCGACGAGTGGAGCAGATCCACAGTCCATAGAAGGTTGGACAGCACGGCGAGCACTGGACGTCGTCTGACTTCCATACAGCTACGCGGAAGATGCAGATTTCCAAATCAGATGACCTAATGCGGACAAGCACGGAATGAATTAGATCGGATTCATTTCAAATCGCAACTAGGCCGGGATGAGAACGACACCCCTCCGTTTCATGGCCGAATCCGGCGGCAGCTTGAGGTCCGTCGAGCTGGAGCTCATGGGGCGCGGCCATGGCTCCATGGGGCAAATCCTGAGGAAAAGAGAAAGAGAGATGGGGCGGTGAGGAGGAGGAGAGGGAGAGAGAGAAACGGAAGGAGAGGGAGAGGCCAGCGGGGCACCGGCCTGCTGGAGGTCGCCAGCACCGGCCAGAGCTCCTGGAGGCGGCGGGGTCGCCAGCAGCGGCCGGAGCTCCTGCAGGCAAGGCCATGGCTGAGATGGGGAATATCTACCTGATCTAGGAAGAGAGGTGAGCACACACGTCCACTACCTGGGTCCAACGCCAACGCACCGCTACCACATCAATTTTTCTGGTTCAGTTTTCTCTTTGGGATCCCCTTCTCTTTCTATCGATCCCATACATTGAAATGGCCCGCAAGTTGCATTATAGTTTTTTTTACAACAAAATCCTCATATTTTACTAAAAGGACTCTTAATATTAAAGTGGGTAAAGCCATCTGGTCCTACATCTGTACATCACCAGCTTTAGGGTATCTCCAAGGCTAATCCCGGGCCAAGCCCAAAATTCATAAAATGTTAAATAAATAAAATTATTATAAAAAGGTTCCTTGTCAAACAAAAGCAGAAAATTCATAAAAACAATACTTTTTAAAAGTATTAAAAATATTATGCATATGTAAATTTTGTAAAATAATTTAACATTTAACCTTATCGTCGAAAATTATTAAAATCCATATAAAAAATGATGCACAATGACACATGAAGCAAGTTGTGCAAAAAACAAAAAAACAAATTGTCAAAAAATATTTATGGAAAATATGTACTACACACAAATGCCATTTCCCATCAAAAACAAAACTTTATTACCACACAATAAAAAGATCATTTTCAACATGATGTTTAAAAATTTATCTTTTACAAGAAATTTTAAAATTTAATAATATATATATATATTATTGACAATATCATACAATTTTTATGTAAGCAGTACATAATATTTTAAAAGAAAACATTTACATTATTATACACATTTATTACAATTAATGCTGCATAATGGCACTACAAGAAGGTTTGGTACTTTTTTTCTTGCCCGGTGCAACGTACGGGCATTTGTACTAGTACGTTAAAAGGATGGAACGGCAACGACATCGATTTTAGATATGAAAAATGGAAGCACTTTGCATTATCAAATTTATAGATGTGAGTGATGATTTTGAATGGTTTGATGTATATTCCTGTTTGACATTCATGAAATAATTAATAAATATTATTATATGCATTTATCGATGTAGAGGCTAGGGTTAAATTTCTTTTCAAAAGAAAAAAGAACAGAGAGGTCCATTCACCTCTTTGGGAGCGTCTTTATCAACTGAAAGAAATGAATGGCCTTTGCCTTTTTGGTTTGGATGAGAGCGGGAACAAAGGATATCCAATGAACAGCAAAAGGGGGCATTCAAGAGCGAATCTGTGCTCACCATCATGCAACTTGTCACATCCATGGTGATGCAGAACGGGGATAAGCATGGATCACGTTGCAGTCCACCGTGTCATATCACCGAGCCACAGGTTGTCGCAATTCGCATACAGGAGCATATGCTGAAAATTAAAATAGAGGCCCAGATTTCATCCTGTTTCAGGGCACTAGAAAACAGTTTTGTTAAAAGAAAAAGCTTACCATCCTCCAGCGGATAGGAGCGGCTGCGTCCGCCACCTTCTCTATGTGACACGTATTTAAATAAAAACCACATCTTCGTCAAACACGCTAATGCAATCAGGGTTGTGTTTCTGAAACATATGCGGTGTTGCATTGATTTACGACCGGTTTATGTTTTACAACAAAATCTATGTTTTAAAAAAATTCTGGAACAAGACCCTAGTTGCAAAAAAAAATGCAACAAAACCCTAATGGCAAATATTTTTTTTAACAGACCAACTGTTACAAAAATCTGCAACAAGATATGTGTTGCAATGATGAAAGCACGCTTAGCCTTTCGATGTAGGCAGATCCGATGGCTTGCGATCCGGCTGATCTTTTCAAAAAATCAACCGGCGGACGCATAGCATGTCCCTTAAAAGCTTTGTTAAATCTCAGTCTTGATTAAATCTCAGCCGATGTTATATCCTTTCGATCTTATAATGAGATCCCTATACAATTTTTTTATTCTCTTGCATGTTATGTTATTTGATTAAGACTTAATTAAATTTCAATCGACCGAGATCTAACCATACCTTCTTGAAAATACTTTTCTCTTTTTTTAATAACGTTTATGTGACGGGTGGGCCTACATCAATGTACCTGTCCCGGTCTCTTCAAAAATTTGCAGTACGTTTTCTCGTTTGCCTTTTCAAAGAGTGGTGCAAATAGGGTAAAAAAAAGAGTGGTGCAAATTTTCTTGTTTTTATTCTGATATACCGCAAGAGACAGACAAGCATAAGTTTACACACATGGCCCAGAAAGACGGCGCAAATTATGACGGCTGTTGGTTCTAAAAATACAAATTATTCATAAAAGATATTGTAAAAATACTCAAAAATTGTAGTAGGTCACGTATTTGTATAATTTGGGCCATCACAAAGTCATGTAGCAGTGAATCCTGGATGTGGCATAGAATCATGGAGAAGAAGTGCCGTTCCCCTCGGCATCTCCTCCTTATGTATCCTCGTCGTGGCACATAATTGGCATGAGGCGTGGAACGACATCATTAAATCTCTGCGACGTGATAGTGATCCCTTCAGTTTTCCATCAAGGATGATCGTAATGGGAGTATCATAATTAATACTCCCTCCGTCCCAAAATAAGTGTCTTAAGCTTAGTATAACTTTATATTAGAGCTAGTATAAAGTTGAGACGGTTATTTTGGGACAGATGGAGTATTATGCATGCTAACTACACAATTTTAATGGAATGATATAGAATTAAATGAATGCAAAGATGGTTAGGTATCATATCATGATACCGTAACAATAAATATTATGTTACTACTCTATGTATCATTTATAACAAATAAATAAAATCATAAATAACACTATGCATTAGGAATGTAGTATCATACATTATTAACATTTGCATGATACTATTCATTACAGTCTAACACCCTTAAAGACGCGTGAAAATTACAAAGATGTTGTTAATGGGAGCCGCATGCCTGACCGACTTGATAAGACGTAGCATAGGTGGCGCCTCGGCCCACTGAGGCATGTCCGAGCCGTTGTTGGATACTACCTGCCATCATCTATCCAAGAAGCTTAAGTTTGCTCATTTTGGATCCCGTATGCAAAAGTTACGACATTTGAATCGCACAGCAGTTTTTTTGTGCCCACGCGACCGATCGGTACCATGGTAGTACCGCTTAGGCGGTATTTCCGTGATGGACTCCACTACTACTACCGCTTGGGAAATCTTTTTTGTGCTAGTTATGTTGCGTGTTTTCTTTAGCAGTAGCAGCGCTTAGGCGGTACTTCCAAATTCCAGTGCTGCTCTTATTTCCGCTTGGTTTCTAGCTTTTGTAAGTCTGTGTTTGTAAGCGGTAGTGTAACAATTGTAGAGAGGTAGTACCGCTCGCCCGAGCGGTACTACCGCTTTACTACGGGTTGGGGCATAACGGTTGAATTTTTTCCCATCTATAAAAGGGTTCTTCTTTCCCAATGGTTTTTTTCCTTTGAGCATGTATCCCATCCATTGTTAATCTTCTTAGATCTTGCTAAATCTCAATTCCTTTAATGATTTTTGCTCCTTTTGAGGGAAAGAGAGACGAGATATAGATCCACATTTCCATCAATCATTTTGTCCTCTATGTGAGAGGAACCCCTTAGATCTAGATATTGAAGTTCTTTGTGTTCTCCTTGTTCTTTCTCTCACATTCCTTCATAGCTTTTCTTGTGGTGGTGGGATCTAGGAGTGAGGGACTTGACCACTTTGTGTGTTTTTTATATTGCATTAGTTGCATCGATTTGAGTTGTCCACGGTGATATGTGGAAGTGTAAAGTTAAGAAGCTTATTACTCTCAGGTGTTTAGGAACCCTAGATCTTGTGCCTCTTGGGTGCTTGGGCGCCCTAGACGGTTGGTGGTGCCATGGAGCTCAATCATTATGGTGTAAAGCTCCGCGCAAGCGTCGGGGTCTCCAATTAACTTGTGGAGGTTGCCCCAAGCAGTTTGGATGGGTTCCGGTGACCGCCCACAAGGGTTGTCATTTATTCGGATTCGGTGACTGCGCACAAGGCTCCCTTAGTGGAATCAATACATCTTGAATTGTGAGAGGTCGTGAGAAGATTACGGTGGTCCTAGTGGCTTTTTGGGAAGCATTGTGCCTTCATGATACGTCTCCGACGTATCTATATTTTTTTCTATTGTTCCATGATATAATATTAACATCTTAGGATACTTTTTGGGTGTTTATATACCAACTAATATTATTTTTAAGCACCAACCTATTAACGCAATGCCTAGTTTCAGTTGCTCTTTTCTGCATGTTTTCGTCTTTTCAGGTTTACAATACCAAACAAAGTCCTATTGCACCGAAACTTTTTTATAAATATTTTTGGACCAAAAGAAGACATGGAAGCTTCGGAAAGAGGCCGGAGGCCACACGACGGGGCCACCACACATCAGGGCAAGCCGAGGGGGTGGCCATGCCCTGTTGTCTGGTGGGTCCGTGGCTCCTCGCTGATTGCGTTGGTTTCCCTCCAAGATTAAAGGGTGATGTAGCACATCGAGGATAAGTATGTCCCCCAGTTATGAAACCAAGGTATCAATCGAGTAGAAAGATCCATAAGACTATGTAAGCGGTACCTGCACACAAATAGCAAATCCTCGCAAACCCAACACGTGTAGGGGTTGTCAATCCCTCGTGGGTAAAATAAAACGGTAAACGGATAAATTGATAGATGCAAATAAAGTGGTGGTAAATAAAATGCAGCAAGCTATTTTTGGGTTTTTGATAATATCGATCTGAAAATAAAAGAGCAAACAAAATGGAAACTCGAATAGCAAAACAGAGATTGCAAATAGATGATGTAAAATAGACCCGAGGGTCATAGGTTTCACTAATGGCTTCTCTTGAGAAAATAGCAAATGGTTGGTAGACAAATTACTGTTGAGAAATTGATAGAAGAGTGAATAAGTATGACGAATATCCGGGATAATGGTCATGTATATAGGCCTCACGTTCAAGACAAGTAAACCGACTTGTGTTTGCATCTACTTCTATTACTCCACACATAGACCGCTATCTAGCATGCATCTAGTGTATTAAGTTCATGGAGAAACGGAGTAATACTTTAAGAACGATGACATGATGTAGACATGATCTGTTCATGTAGGAGTAGACCCCATCGTATTATCCTAAATAGCAACGATACATGCATGTCATGTCTCTTTCTATCATTGAGATTGGTCACCACAAGATCGAACCCATCATAAAGCACATCTTTCCATTGCAAGATACAAGATCAAGTTGGCTAGACAAAACCCAAATATTGCATAAGAAATACGAGGCTATAATAATCAAGAATTGATATAGTTTCATAGACCTGGTCATAAACTCACAAGTCATCGGATTCCATCAAACACACCGCAAAAGATGGAGTTACATCAAAAAGATCTCCAAGGGACCATTGTATTGAGAAGAAAAATGAGAGAGAAAGCCATCTAGCTACTGCCTACGGACCTGTATGTCTGATATGAACTACTCACGCATCATCAGAGGAGCACCAATGAGGATGATCAATCTCTCCGCGACCGTGTTCCTCTACGTAGCGGGCTCTAGATTGGATTTTGTTGCTTCTGGAACTTGCGGCGGCTGAAATGTTTTTTCGTCTTCTCTTCTACGGTTTCTGGAATATGGTGGTATTTGTAGAGCTCACAGGCACTGGAGGAGGTGCCCGAGGATCCCACTACCCACCAGGGCACGCCAGGGGACCAAGGCGCACCCTGGTTCCTAGTGGGCCGACTGGGCCTCCCCTGGTGAGCATCCTTGGTCCTCAAGTTTCCTTGTGGTCCAAAATAATCTCCAACAAGTTTCGTGGCATTTCGACTTCATCTGATATTGGTTTTCTACGAAGGAAAAAACAAGCAAAAGACAACAACCGACACTGGGCACTATGTCAATAGGTTGGTCCCAAAAAATGATATAAAGTTGCTATAGAATGATTATAAAACATCCAAGAATGATAATATAACAGCAATGGAACAATAAAAAATTATAGGTACGTTGGAGATGTATCAGCACCCCCAAGCTTAATTCATGCTCGTTCTCAAGTAGGTAAATGATAAAAACAAAATTTTGATGTGGAATGCAGCCTAACATGTTCATCATATTCTTTTCTTTTTAGCATGGGCATATGGACTTGCAGATGATTCAAAGTAATAGTCTATAATTTAAAATGAAAACTTCAATACTCAAGCATATCAACAAGCAACCAAGTCTTTCAAAATATCAATGCTAAAGAACGCTATCCCTAGCCCATCAAGCCCCATCATTGATCCATTCATGCAACACACCCAAATATTAGCTACATCCAATGCTCAAGTAAGATAACAGTGTTCCTCGGTTGGTGTTGTATAAGAGAAGATGGAGACTCAAATTCAAAAATAAAAAAATTGCATAAAGTAAATAGATAGGCCCTTCGGAGAGGGAAGCAGAGATTTGTAGTGGCGCGAGAGCTCAAAGTGAAAAATTTAGAGATAAAATATTTTGGGTGGTATGCTTTTTCTGTCAACGAAAACGACTAAGAGTTCCCAATATCTTCCATGCTAAACAAATCATAAGCGGTTCCCAAACTAAAAATAAAGTTTATTCATTTTTCCACCATTCTTTCACACTCCACGGCTAGCCACATCCACAGGTACCGTCCATACCAACACTTTCCAAGGAATTTATTATTTGACAACATGAAATAAGTTTTATTTGCATTTCGGTACTCGACATCCCTATTACCGCAATACTCTCATGCAATGACAAGTGAATAAACACTCATCTTGAGAATAACCTCCTTGACATGGAAAATACCGGCCACCCCTCACTGCTTCATGAGCGGTACAGACACACAAAACATAAATTTATTTTGAACATTAGAGCTGGCTCTTGCAAATTTACTTAGAACGGCGTTGAAATACCGCATATAAGTAGGTATGATGGACTAATTTGGCACAACTTTGGTTTTAGCATTTGGATGCACAAGCAGTATTCCCGCTTAGTAAAAGTGAAGGCTAGCAAATAGATTGAGTAGCACCCAACCAAGGAGAAAAACCATCATAAGCAAACATTAAACATAACTAACACCGAATAATGCAAGACAAGTAGGATGTAATTTCATAGCATAATTATTGACTTCATGTGCATTCATAGGGAATCACAAACCTTAACATCAATATTCTTACTAAAGCATAATTACTCATCAACATAACTCACATATCATTATCTTCATATCGCAAAACTATTGCAAAGAATCAAGTTTAACATCGAGTGATCTTCATGAAAGTTTTTATTATATCTCCCCTGGATATCTATCACTTTGGGACTAATTTCATTTAAAGAAAATTGCCATTGCAAATAACAAGCTCTCAAACAAATATAAGTGAAGAACGAGAGCACAAGTTTCTTTAAAAAAAATTCAAAATAATATAAGTGAAGCAAGAGAGGATTTCTTTAAAATTTCTACTAACTCTCAAAATAATCTAAGTGAAGCATGAAAGCAAATTTCTTCAAAATAACAGCACCGCCGTGCTAAAAAATATATAAGTGAAGCACTAGAGAATTCCATGGCTCTAAAAAATAAAGTGGAGCATAAAGAGCGATTCTAACGAATCATATCATAATTTGGCTTTCTTAAATGGATGTGTACAACAAGGTTTATTATGAGAAACTAACCAGCAAAGCAATCAAAGACTCGTATAATACAAGACGTTCCAAGCAAAATTCATGATATGTGATAAATAAAAATATAACTTCAAATAAACTTACCGATGGCTGTTAGAAGAAAGAGGGGATGCCTTTCGAAAGATACCAAAATTATTTTTTTGATACTCTTTAAATATTACCTTGAAGTGTCACGGGGCTAAAGAAATGGACGACCTTTGCCTTTTTGGGATGAGACTAGAACAAAACAAAGAGGAAACGCTGAAGGGGGCATTCAAGAGCGAATCTGTGCTCGCCATCATGCAAAGTTGTCACATCCATGGTGCAACACAGGGATAAGCATGGATCACGTTGCAATCCACCGTGTCATGTATCCAGGCCACAGGTTGTCGCTGTTCACCTACAGGAGCGTAGGCTGAATTGAAAGTTCGAAACGAGAGGCGGAGATTTCATCCTGTTCCAGGCTGCTAGAAAATGCCCATCTATTTTTCGTGGTGTAGGTGTGACAAGTGGGTCTACGTCAGTGGCCCGATCCGACCTCTAATAAACTTTGTGCATTCTTTGGTTCACCTCTTTTTTAATGAGTGGTGCAAGTTTTCCTTTTGGTAGAGAAGAGTGGTGCAAGATGCCAAGCTAGCTGTGTCCTGAATAAAATATACGAAGAGCGAGAATAAGTTTGTATTCTGTGATACAAGATAAACATGAGTAAGTTTACATACATAGTCCAGGATGCTTACCTTTTTTCTAATATTTATATTTTGAAAAAGAACGGCGCAAGTTGCTAGATACTCACAAAAATAATTTGCAAAAGAAGCTCAGAAAACATAAAAGGGGTGTATTGTAAAATATAGAGAAGCTCGGAATTGTCATGTGAACAATATTTTCGCGTGAATTGAGCTTAGCTCAGATGGTTAGGTTCATTGGATGGAACAAGCCCGTTAGGGTTCAAGTCCTAGACTTGACACTGATAACACATTTTTCTATAATTATTCGAGGTTTTTCAGCGATGTTTGTTCGGTGGGAGGAAACATTCCTGCACACTACGAAGCGTCTGCCAGACGCGGTGCCCTTCATGGACGGATTCGGCGTAGTCCTGGGTGGACAAGGGCGTAGTCCAAGGGTGGACAAGGGCAAGGGCGTAGTCCAAGGCAGCCATGCGCATGGGTGGGTGCTGCAGACATCCGAGGATGCTTGGGCGACGGCCGGAGAGGTCCGGCGCCATCATAGGGCGAGGAGAGTGCGGGTGCAAAGTAAGGGGAAGCAAAGATAGAGTGGGAGAAAAGTGGACCGAGAGGGTGACTTGAGTGGGCCGGAGGTATCGGGGGTCCTACGTGACGGCGTTCCACACTCCCACGAAGCACCCTCGCTTTGCCTCATGTTCGCGGGAATTTAGACAACAAGACTGTTCCACGAACAAACGGGGTACCATTGGATGACAAATTGCATTTGGATTGCTCAGTCCGGACGGTTGCAGTATTTTGAGGGTCCGCATTTAATATTCCATAAAGTTTTCTCTATCACTGCCTCCTTAGAGCATCTGCGACCAGACTTGTCAAATCCGCCCCCCTAAACAACAGCAGATGCGTCCGGGCAGGACCCTGGACAACATCAGACGTCCCCTCATTTTTTTGCGGGGCATTCATGCTCCTCATATCTGAACCCTCAAATCCATGCGCGTGATCATATCGACCATATATCTCAAATTCATCACAATTCAATGATGCAACAAAACAAAATAAATCATAATTCAATAATCTAAACATGCCAAAAAATGAAATTAGACGACTCGATCACGGCTAGCCAACATGATGAATCATTCATCAGACACTATATGTGCCACGTGCTCTACCTCGGTTGCCATATGTGTCACGTCCGCTGCTTCGGTCGCTGCTCTTGCCGCCTCATAGTCCCTATGCAAGTTAATCTCCTTCTTCTTCCCCTAAAACCACTTCTTGCCTTCTGCATCCAAGAAATTTTCATCCGACAAGATCCTCGAATCCTCGGTGTCTCGAACAAGTTGCAACCTCTCCTTCTCAATCACTATTGATCCAAAAGTCTAGGGCTTCTTGAGCTCCCATTCGATACACATCCATTTCTTCTCCAACTCTATACCCCCCTCCCAATTTGTAAGTTGTGGTTAGCCCTCTCGCGGTCCCAATTCATCATCTCCTTGTGTGCATCCGACATGAGCTTGTATCTCTCCCCATTCTTCTCCTGCCATGTGGAGAAAACGCCCATCCATGTGGCAGAAATTTTTGTCGCCAAAACGTCAGGGGCGGCCCTCCTCTTCTCCCACTTTTTTCTATTAGTTGCCATTTATTCATTAGCACGGTGGCTTGGCCATTCTCCCCAACAAATACTTCCTCTTCCTCATCCAATGTAATGGATTGGTTGGAGCTTGAGCCATCATTCCTTCAACCTCTTGTTGTCAGTTTTGAGCTCTTCCAAAAGAAGTATCCACTTTGGGTTGCCATTCAATTTCATCCAACAACGTCTAAAATTGAATGGCTTCTTCTCGGTTTGTTGGTACAAAGTGTTCACCAACACCATCTATCAAGCAATATAGTAATCATGAGAATGCGATAGAAATAACTAGCAATGCAAATTACGAAAAAATGAATTAATTCAACTTACCTGACTTGCGACTCCATTCGCACTTTGATTTCGTCTTAGCACGGAAGCATAGTGGGCGACAACTTATTCATGTTGTCTTGGATGGTCATGGTGTACCATCTATGTTGGAGAAAGGCAACATTACGGGTGGTATTGTTAGCATGCGACTCCACATATTCCTCGTTTTCATGATAGTGCTTGTAGATATTCTCCAATAATTGTTGCTATTTTGCTCTCTGCCACATATATGGTCCATGCTTGTGTCAAACCAAAAATGCACCACCAATACATCCTTAGATGTTGTGAATGTCGGACCTCTCGCTTTGGGTATCTTTGGCCCTCTCTTCTTGCTAGTGCGTGATGTTCCCCCAACATCTAACGTAGGACAATTTGGATCCCACAAGTCATATTCCGTAGGGTTCATAGGTTGCTAACCCTCAATGATCATGTATGACATGATATTGTCCTAAAATAACGGTTCCAAATGAACTGACGACATAGACATATGCAACTAATCAATCCAGTGACATATGCAACTAATTTAACCAATAGCATAGCGAATAACGAACGAAGAGATATAAAATGGAGCAAAAATGTATCATGTCCTATTGCGACATTCCATCGAACAAGACATGTGCAGATCAGGCGTCAGCGCTGCCCGTTCTTGTCCGTGCCCGTTGGATTTGTGACAAGTCGCACACCGTCCCGACCACATATGCCTTCATAAATTTGTCCGGACATCGGATTGTCTTTGAGCATGGGTTGTGCGGCTAGCGGCTTCCTCATCGGCGGTAGGGGAACGGGATCGTGGAGATCGGGCGTAGCAAAGGGAACACATCCTACTTGATGTCCCCAGCCTCCTTGGCCGAAACTTCCTTCCTTGTCGCTTCCCACTCGCGTTGTTTCCTTTGCTGCTCCCTCCGAGCGACGTTCTCCACCTTGCAGCTCACCTTGACGCGTGGGATCCCCACAGACCAAGGCATCATCCATGCCGGCGGTGGGGGATGGGGTACCCGACAATGACATCTAGGCTGGCGGTGCGGATGGAAGGGACAAAAGGATGAAGGACGGCCGCGTGGATGGGGAGCAAAAGGCTGGAGGACGGCGATGGCTCAGTCTCGCAAAATGAAGGAAGAACGTGTGAAGAGGACGGTGAATTTGGCGGAGTTGGTAAATTTTATGAAATTTGAGGTGGGTCTCGTCGGTCTTGTCCAATGTAATGGTCGACGCACTCAGGAGCGTCCGGACCACTCTATATCCGCTTTAGATATGGGCTGAATATGAGGGACACCGACCAGCCTTGACGTATATCACTGATTAGAGGAGCCCCGATTAGATTGCGATTTTGTGACCGGTCATTAGTTGGGTCTTCAGTCCGAATGTACAAGGAACATTTGAGGAGCCCGACTCTACATACTGTTAGAGAAACTCCAACCGGCTAACTCATTTCATTTGCATGTGTCTGTTTGGCTCGACGTGGACATAAAATTCAGAGCAACGCGCCGACACAAACGGGCACACGTCCGCTTTTTCTTCGTTGCGCTCTCCATTTGTAGCGCAAATTTGGGCCTAAAATCCGTCGACGCGGAGACACGCCTCGCCTGCCTACTCCTTCCCCTGGCCCGCACGTCACGGACACAAAACCCCCTTTCTCTATACCCTTCCCCCGTCCGCCGCCGCCCATTTTTTTCTGGCCACAGCGGTCTCCAACCCCCTCCTCTCCTCCAAGCACAGCCACCGTCTTGGTGCCTCCCTCGGCCCGGTGCAAGAGGCCAAGCGGTAGATCTGCGACGGTGGGATTTGGCGTATCTTGCTGGCCGAATTTGCTGAATCCGGCTGTCAGCGATTGCCACAGATTGGTCGGGTGTCGGTCCACCCAGCCCCAACAATGCCTCGGTGCCGCCTGCAGGTGTTCAGTGCGCCTCTAGCCGCTTGGATCTATTCCATCGTCGGTTCGCCAGCAAAGCCATAGCGAGCAGTCGCCCTGGCTCGTCGTTGGCCCAGAGGGTTGTCGGCTCACCATTGCCACTCATAAAGTGTGATGACTGCATGCGTCCTATCGTGCGCCGCGTTTCTATGACGTCGAACATGCCGAATGGATGTTCATCATGTGCAAAAATGACGGGGTATGTTGTTCTCTTGATTCGGTTTTGCTCTGGGATTCGACAATTTTGGTAACTTTATTTGCTCAAATTTGTGTGTAGGCTGGATGCAAATTTTAGTATATGGAAGAAGAATACATCAATGTTATGACTGCACGGAATTTTCTAGATGTTCGTGCACTCCTCGCTAGAATGAAAGCTAGAGATGAGATTAAAAGAAGACATAGAGGTAAAGCGACGTCTAGTTTTTTAGAATCAAAGAAGAAAGTGTCAAGCTCAACTCTCCACGGATCAACAACGAAGACGTACTACCTCCTTTCCGGTTTATAAGGCTTGCGCGTATCCCTAGGTTGACAAATAGGCCATCGTAATACAAGTTATATACCACAAAAAATATGTCATTAAAAGCTTCAAACCGTCTACTTTCTAATGGTATAATTTTTAGACTATACAACTCATTTTAACTTGATTAAATTATAAATCTAGGGATACGTTCAAGCCTTATAATCTGAGAAGGAGGTAGTAGAAAAGATATAGTCGAACTAATGGGAGCAATTATTAAAGTTGGATATCTTTTACAATGTCTAATTATGATTTTTGTTTTTTTATCCTTGTCCTCATAACGAAGAAGTGGTAAATATTGTTAGATGTAATCCCGTAGGATTCATATGACTGGATCTTATGCCTAGTAATTAGACCACCTAAACAATATAAGAGAGAGAGAGATTGGTTCTTACCACCAATGGTTGAGGCCATTGGTGTAGCCGATGCGTTGTCCCATGCCTGCTCGATGCACGCGTGATGCAGGCTCGGGGTAGAGGATCGTGGCGGGAAGCGGCGTCCCTCCGGGCGCCACCGGCACTGCCCTGGAACAGGGGCAGAGCTTGGTGATGGTCTTTCCGTCGTGCAGCGCTCCCTCAGATCGGTTAGGGTTTTAGGGATGTAGGGGGCAGCAGTAGTCCGTACGCGAATAGGATCTCACACACAGGTGTCGGCTGCCCCCAACCCTTTTATGTGCGCTGGCGACAGGGGACCAAAACCACGTTGGTTAGGGTGCCCCCGATCAGGGCGCTTCTGTTGTGACGAGGGCACGTTCGTTGGATCATGGCCCTCTCTTTCTCGTTTCTTTCATGTTTATCCTTTGGCCTTTTTTTTTCTTTCTTTCTTTTCTCTACAGCCCGTTGGGCCTTAGATCAAATACCAACATTCTCCCCCTTGATCGTTAGGCTCATTAACATTTGTCCATTCTCCATAGGAATGATGTACCAGAGTAAGGTGTTACAACGACAAAATGTCATGCCATTGAACCGCCATACTCATAGCACTCATCCTATCTCGAAACGGAATACATATTACTTAATGGGGAGTGGTTATATTAGTGGTCCCATTATTCCAGAATCAAGAGGCTTCCAATAATCCCATGTCGGCTACATGCTCACGAAATATATTGGGTGGTAAGCCTTTAGTGAGCGGATCCGCAAGCATACGTGTCGTACTGATATGCTTAACATTAATGGTTTGATCCTGGATTCTATGTTGAACAACACGATACTTTAGGTCAATGTGCCTGGCAGCAACACTTGACTTGTTGTTATTGGCATAGAAAACTGCGGGTTCATTATCGCAGTACAATGTGAGTGGTTTGGAAATGTTGTCAACCACCTTAAGTCTGGGAAGAAAATTCTTTAGCCATACAGCCTGCCGAGTGGCCTCAAAACATGCTATAAACTCTGCCTGCATCGTAGATGAGGCAACTATCGTTTGCTTGGAGCTTTTCCACGATATGGCTCCACCGGCGAGTGTGAATATATAACCTGACGTGGATTTCTTGCTATCCACACACCCGGCAAGATCAGAGTCTGAGTAACCAATAACTTCCAGGTTATCGGACTTCTTATATGTAGGCATGAAATCTTTAGTGCCTTGCATATAACGCAAGACTTTCTTTGCGGCCTTCCAGTGGTCCGGTCCTGGATTAGATTGAAATCTGCCAAGCATCCCGGTTACAAAAGCTAAGTCAGGGCGTGTACACACTTGAGCATACATGATGCTTCCAACAGCCGAAGCATAGGGAACCGACTTCATCTGATCAGCTTCATTTTGGTTCCTTGGACATTGGAATGTCCCAAACTTATCACCCTTGACTATGGGGGCAGGTGTAGAAGAGCACTTATGCATATTGTATTTCTTTAGTACTTTCTCAAGGTATGCCTTCTGTGATAGTCCTATTGTTCCGTTGGACCTATCTCGATGAATCTCAATGCCAAGGACATACGAGGCTTCACCGAGATCCTTCATGTCAAAATTCGAGGACAAAAATCTCTTGGTCTCTTGCAGCATATCTTTATCACTGCAAGCCAACAGAATGTCATCCACATATAGGACTAAAATTGTGAACCTACTGCCTTTGAACTTAACGTATATGCAGTTGCCCACTTCATTTTCTTTAAAACCAAAAGTTCTAATAACCTTGTCGAACTTTAGGTACCACTGTCTTGAAGCCTGCTTCAAGCCATATATGGATTTCTTTAAACGACATGCCATATGTTCTTTTCCTTCCATGACAAAACCTTCAGGTTGAGTCATGTAGACTTCTTCTTTCAAGTCGCCATTCAGAAATGTCGTCTTGACATCCATTTGATGCAACTCTAAATCATAATGAGCTACAAGTGCCATGACTATTCTGAAGGAGGCCTTTGCCGAGACAGGTGAGAAGGTTTCGTTATAGTCGATCCCTTCTCTCTGTGTAAAACCCTTTGCTACAAGTCTCGCTTTGAACCTTTCAACGTTCCCTTTGGAGTCATATTTGGTTTTGTAGACCCATTTGCAGCCTACCCTTTTGGCTCCATCGGGAACTTCTGTTAAGTCCCAAACATCATTCGAGCTCATAGATTTCAATTCATCTTCCATGGCAACCATCCATTTGGACGCGTCTTCACTTTTAGTGGCTTCTTTATATGAGGTCGGATCTTGTGCCTTCCCGATGTCATTTTCATCCTCACACATGAAAGTGACATAATCATTTGGGATGGCCTTTTTCTTATCTCGTTGCGATCTTCTCACGGGCTCATTAGTATGCGTGTTTCTTCTTGCCCGAGAAGGTTGAGGATCAACATTAGGTTGAGGATCATCATTTGGTTGGGAGTCCTCGTCCTGAGGAGGATCTTCATTGTGTTGAGGCTCCTCGTCAGATTGAGAATCCACTTCAGGTTCGGGATCACCAGCCGGTGTCTCGTGCGTGATAGTCATAGGGATAAAGCTCTCTCGGATAGTCGGGGATGGGACATACACCCGCTTCTCCTCAAGATCAATTGTCCTAACCTCAGTGACTTCATTATCCTCAAAAAATACCGCTTGCCTGGTTTCCACAAACTTGGTGGTGTGACCTGGGCAATAAAAACGGTATCCTTTTCCTCTATGAGGGTACCCAATGAAAAAACAACTAATTGTCTTTGGGTCCAACTTCTTAATTTGTGGATTGAATACTTTAGCTTCAGCTGGGCAGCCCCACACACGCAAGTAATTCATGCTCGGTTTCTTTCCCGTCCACATCTCATAAGGTGTGCTCGGTGCTGACTTAGTTGGAGCAAGATTCAGGATGTGTGCAGCTGTTTTCAATGCCTCCATCCAAAGGTTTACTGGTAAGCTTGCATGACTAAGCATGCTTCGTACCATATCCATCAAGGTGCGGTTGCGACGCTCAGCTACACCATTTTGCTGAGGTTCACCGGGCATTGAATATTGGGCAATAATTCCATTTTCAGCAAGATGTTTAGCAAACGGTCCTGGAATTTGCCCATAAGGAGCATGCCTGCCATAATATTCTCCCCCGCGATCAGATCGTACTACCTTGATCTTTAGATCGAGTTGGTTTTCAACCTCTGCTTTATAAATCTTAAATTTGTCCAAAGCTCCGGACCGATCACGTATGGGGTAAATATAGCCATAGCGAGAGAAATCATCCGTGAAGGTAATGAAAGAATCAAAACCATCCACAGATTTTACGTTAAAAGGTCCACATATATCAGTATGAATAAGTTCAAGGACCCTTGTGGCTCTTACTGCTCCTTTCTTAATTGTTTTTACATACTTTCCCTTAATGCAGTCAATGCAATTGCCCGCGTCAGAGAAATCTAGTGGAGGAAGTATTTCTACTTTAATCAATCGTTCCATTCTCCCCCTCAAAATGTGGCCTAAGCGACGATGCCACAATTTCGAAGAAGGATTGGTACTTCTCCCATTTTTTTCATGATTGCATACATTCATATTCAGCTCACAGAGATTCACACATATAGGATATTCGAAAAGATTCAACATATAAAGTTTGCCTCGTCGAACGGCAAGACCAACATCCTTATTACAATATTTTAAGAAACACTGTTTCTTCCCGAAAGAACAATGAAAACCATAATCATTTAAACATGAAACTGAAATCAAATTCCTACTTAATGTAGGTACATAAAGTACGTCCTGGAGCTGAAGTAGGAAACCAGTGTGCAACTTCAAGGTGAGGGAGCCCACAGCTTCAACTTCAGCCTCCTTTCCATTTGCGACATTAAGTCTTCTTGAACCCCTTCTTAGGGTATGGCTTGTATGGAATCCCTGCAAGGAATTAGCGACATGCACAGTCGCTCCTGAGTCAATCCACCATGTAGATTCAGAAAAATCAACATATAGAGATTCATCTACGAGAGTGATCTCATCTTTACCTTTTTTATTCAGCCACTTGAGGAAACCAGGACAGTCTGCCTTGACATGACCAGGCTCTTTGCAAAAGTTGCAAATCATTTCTCCAGCGGCATTTTTGAGATTGAGTGGAGCAGCCGCTGGAGGAGCGAGACGTGAACAGCTTGCCTCATTGCATTGCTTAGGTTTTGGAGGAGTCTTTTTGAAAAACTGCTTTTTGTTGGGCACATTATTGCCAGGAGCATTGTTCTCCTGCTTCCTTTTTCCAGAGTTAACATGGAAAACTTGATCCTTTTGTTCACTTTTCATTCTCTCTTCCTCCTGAACACAATGTGCAATGAGCTCAGGTAGTTTCCATTTAGTTTCAAGAGAGTTGTAATTTATCTTAAATGGATTGAACTGTGAGGGTAGTGACCTAAAAACAAGGAGCACAAGAAGCTCTTCATTCAAGTCACACTTCATGGTTTTAAGCTTTGCCGCGGCATTGCTCATACTTAATATGTGTTCCCTCACACTTCCTTGCCCATCATATTTTGCAAGCAGCTTGTGTAAAATCTCATCAGCATATACTTTCTCTGAGCCCTTAAATTGTTCTTCCACCGATTTCAAATATTCGGCGGCATTTTCTTTAGTGGGAATAGCCCCTTTAATCTCAGTTGAGATGGAGAAGTTCATAATTAGGAGTGCCATTCTGTTCGACCTCTCCCACTGCTCAACTTTAGTGTCATAGGCTTTCTTAAGCTCAGCATACCCAGTGGCACCCTTTGGAGGTTCCTCTGGTTTACTTTCTCTAAGCGCGAGGTCAACCTCATGCCAACCTAAGTGCAATAGCAACGAGTCCTTCCATGTTTGGAAGTTGTTTCCTGTTAGTGGCTCGATGTTTTCGAAACCACGAGGACCGGAAGCTGTCATAATTTCAAAATATCATAAGTAAGGGAAAGAACATCATAACTAAATTAAATTGCAGAAAAATTAACCTACGTTGGTTGATCAATTTTCATGCAAAAATTTAATTCCAAAATATATCACCGTTGGGCAGAAAATAATAAGGAATTAACATAAAATAAAATATATACGAATCAGAATTGTAAAACAACGTTGGTTGTATTACAAAAAAGAAAACATCACATTAATATGCCATAAATGACATAGACATTATTTTCATAAAAAAATTCCAAATAAAATTTCTCGTTGGTTCCATTTTATTCAGAAAACTTAAACATAATTTGTCAACATTATTCTTCTGTTAATTTTCTATTTATAACAGTGCAAAAACATTTTTAGAACAACTTTAGAAAATGCACTGAGTAAAACAGAAAATGCGCAGAATCTTATTGTGGCCCATTATAACTTCTAGCCCAGCAGACAAAACGTAAAATAAAAACAAACAGAAAGAAAAAAAAACTTTTATTTGTCTGTGGCCTAAAACAACTCGGGCTGAAGCCCATGCGCGCAACCGGCCCGTTAGGCGGCCGAAGCCCAGTCTGGGCGCCGCTTCGGCTGGTCCGTGCGATCGAGCCAGCGGCTCGGATCGCTCCCAGCAGAGGGAAAACCGGGACAGGGGGAAACCCTAGCCCCCAAATCCATTTCCCCCCTCGCGCATCTCGCGCCGTGACGGCGGGTCGAGCCCCTGTTCCCCATTTCCTCGGTCCGCCTCACTCCCCGAGCAGAGCTCGTCCGCGACGGCGACAGCGAACCGCGGCCACGGGGGGCGCCGGCAAGGAGTACCCGCACGGCGGCGGCGGCAATCACGCCGGAGAAGGCGACGCGGCAGCTGCGCTCGCCGGGGCAGCATGCAGGGGATTTCGTCCCGCGTGCTCCTCCGTCGAGCGTGGCTCCGGTGACGCATGTTCGCCGGCGGCTGCCGGTGCTTTCTTGCACCATGAAGACGACGACGGGTGCTGCTTGCGGGGCGGAGGCAGCCCTGCCAACCCGCGCGTCCATGGGCGCGGCTCTTTCCGCGCGTCGTCCGGAGAGACGACGGCGTCGCCGACGGTGGAATCCGTAAGGGGAAGCACCGGAGCGGCGTCATTTTGGTGAGACCCAAAACATTTTACCCCAAATTCCAATTCTTTTGCCTCTGATTTCGAATTTTGACATGAACAAAAATGGGGAAAAAACTAGGGTTTCAGAAAATGGGGAAATAACTTGATTTCTTTGACACATTTGACTCCCCTCCTTCTACTTTCTTAATCATGATTCGGAAACAGTGCCTAAAGTGCAAAACTTAAAGCGGAAGCGTGGCATAAACACATTAATCAGACGTGATTTAACCATTTTTGAGATAATTAGCACTGTCCCGTGGCATTAAAACGCCAATAATCATGAACCAGATCAATCTTAGGGATCTAATCTAGGCTTAACGGCTCAAGATACCATTGTTAGATGTAATCCCGTAGGATTCATATGACTGGATCTTATGCCTAGTAATTAGACAACCTAAACAATATAAGAGAGAGAGATTGGTTCTTACCACCAATGGTTGAGGCCATTGGTGTAGCCGATGCGATGTCCCGTGCCTGCTCGATGCAGGCGTGATGCAGGCTCGGGGTAGAGGATCGTGGCGGGAAGCGGCGTCCCTCCGGGCGCCACCGGCACTGTCCTGGAACAGGGGCAGAGCTTGGTGATGGTCTTCCCGTCGTGCAGCGCTCCCCCAGATCGGTTAGGGTTTTAGGGATGTAAGGGGCAACAGTAGTCCGTACGCGAATAGGATCTCACACACAGGTGCCGGCTGCCCCCAACCCTTTTATGTGCGCTGGCGACAGGGGACCAAAACCACGTTGGTTAGGGTGGCCCCGATCAGGACGCTTCTGTTGTGACGAGGGCACGTTCGTTGGATCGTGGCCCTCTCTTTTTCGTTTCTTTCATGTTTATCCTTTGGCCTTTTTTTTTCTTTCTTTCTTTCTTTTCTCTACAGCCCGTTGGGCCTTAGATCAAATACCAACAAATATATGTATCAAAATGTCTTTGATGAATAAAAATAATGTTTCAATTCCAATCAAAAATATACGTACGCAATAGAAAATGGACGCGGGCCGGCTGCAAGGACGAAAATGCGTCCTCATGTTAAATGCACGCACGATCCAAACACAAAAATAGGTGGATGAGTTTATCCAAATAGATAAAAAACAGATAAATCATATATCCGTTTGAATCAGCCGGTTGAAGTTGCTTTTAGAAACCGAAGTTGCTCTTAGAAATCGCATGTTGATATGTTCCTTCTAAAACGTGCATCGCAACATTTCCAATTTCTATTTGCTTAAATTAAGTAAAAGGGGCTCTAAAGTATCGACGGACATACTTCAATATCTCGTCGTTGGCCATCTTCGAAAATATTCAAACACTCCAGCTTCTAAATATATTCTAGGACTCCAGCTTCTCAAAAAAATAGCAGTCACAACATTCATTTACGTGAAAAAATACCATGTGAGAAAAGGTCTCGTAAGAGCACCTTCACCGCAGTCTTTCAAACAATCTATATACGTCTTCATAGTGTGGTTCAGACCACATAAGCCATTCAACACGGACCATATCGATTGAGATGTATATGAAGTCCGGACGCACTTTTTTCCGCTGAAAACCCTCCTACCTCGCCTGTGAGTGTTTCCGTACATAGCCACCCACCCACATTCAAGCCGTTTTAGAGCGGTCGCTACATATTGACATCGATCTAAAACGGACGCGATCTATCACTGGCGTGCCGGCCGAGAGAGCACCATTCCTTGCATGCTTGTTCACTGCATTCAAACGGACACAGTTTGTCCGCCTTCATCCACTAAATCCACGTGTGTGTGCCCAGAAATATATTCCGGCCACACGTATGTTTGCTAGTTGGCTAGCATTAAACACAACGATGGTTGGATCCTAGCCTTTACCCGCTATTTAAGCGACGCCAGGTCAAATAATCACACCACACCACCGCTTCACTTCTCCTCCTTGTATCATTTTCTTTACACTCTTTGTGACATCCGACAAGCAAAAAGAGGAATTCTCTGACATAAAAGTCGAGTGGGTGGCCCGTCGAGCTCGCCGGATACGAGCCATGCATCTCTTTGCTCCATCTCCCTCGCCGCTCCAGGCTGTTGCATGCTAGCTTGAGGAGGAGGCCGCTCCAAGAAGGCGCGTGGTTTAGCAACTTGCCGCTCCAAGCCAGCTTGTTGTGGGGTGGCGAGTTGCTCCAGGTCGGCATGTGGGGGAGCACGGCGACACGGGCATCGTGGCTACCATGGACGAGGCCGTGTCATACCGCTCCTCTCGTGCCTGTGACCGCACCATCCGCCACCAATGTTGATGGAATCGTGCTCTCCGACGGAGAAAGAAGCTGGCTTCACGGAGATCAACGACGCGGCGACAAACACGTCCTCGCATGCCGCCATCAATGAGGAAAAGTAGAAAATAGAAGGTTGTCGTCCTTGGGTCCCAGGAAGCCATCGTCGTCGCGACGTCGACGTGCACTTAGTCCGTGACTTGCCCGCTCTCGCAGGCCACCATTGTCCCCCCACCCCCAAAACCAACACAACATCTTTGCTTCACGGAAGCGGGGCACTCTTCCCCTCCGGCAGACACGTATTGCTTTGGTGCCATTCCAATGAGCGCAGTTGCCAAAAAGTCGTCCTTTCGTTGAAGCATATACATCCCAGGCTCATTCTAATCCGTTGAGTGGACTGTCGGGCATGAGCAAGGGAGACCCGTAGAGGCCGGTCGTAGACTAGTCAAGGGTATCCGTGTCGTGGAATGGATATTCGTCGGCGTCGGACATCGACTACCTTATTCTAGTGTAATTTTTAGTTGAAAAATGTTCAAAATGTAATGAATTTCGTTGGATTATATAAAATCACTGTGTTTGCACGAATTTCATCTCGTTAATACAAACAATGGTCAAAATATATACGAACATCATTGGATGACCGGCTCCCGCATCCTAGTCCATGGACAGACGGACTCGCATGCGGGAGCAAATATGCGGGCCAGCGTTGAAGATGGGTGAAGAGCACATCTTTAATTATGTAAAACATCATTATTAAAAAAAACATGACACAGATGTTGCACAACGAAAATGTCACCACAATTCAAGACACGGTCTTATTCTGAAAAGCACGTTTAAGAGGACGACTGCCCTCAATGAAAAGAAATGGAGAGTCTTTATCGACGGAGAGAAATAAATGGCCTTTACCATTACCATTTTGGATTGGATGGGAAGAACAACAAGGATATCCTTTAAACAGCCAAAGGAGCGATCAGAAAAGAACCAATGCTCATCATTCTTGTCACGTCGATGGTGCAGAAGGTAGATAAGAATGGACCAAGTTGCAGTCGAGCGTGTCATGTCACTGGTCGCCGTTAACGTACAGGAGCTCCGTAGCGCATATGCTGAATTCAAATTAGAGGAGGTGCACCTGCCATCTCCATTACCTTTCCCCCAAATCAGTGGGGAAATGGAAATGAAAAGAGAAAAAACATTTATGTGGTGGTAGGTGAGCCAGTAGGTCGCTGTGCCACTCTTATCTCTAGTAATGGATTAACATGGTTCACATTTGTATGCTTCAAAATTGAGAGAAAATGCTGAATTGAGACTAGCACAGAAGGTCTTTTTTAATGGAACCAACGCATTCGGATTCAAGCAATAGACTTTGACATTGATGCTTGCATTTTTTTGAAATTATTTCAGGATTTTCAAATATGCTCGTTTAGCGAGGGAAGACAAGTGATTGGCAAAAAAATAACCACTTCAGGTGTATGCATCCCACAGAACTATCACTTTTAAAAAACTGACCGAAAACTACTAAAATTTCTTAATTTTATGACTAAAAACTACCAAATTCAGATAATGGTCAGTTAAACGATTTAAACACGTTTATGACATGCAGGACCCACTTTGTCATGATGATGTGGTGGCAAAGTCAACTATGTTTATTTTAATCGTTAGGTTAACCGTTATTACAGATGGATCTCACACATGATTCTTCTTCCTCCTCTCTCTATCTTTCTTTGGTATTTTCACAAACGGCTCGTGTGCATCATTGCCGGCTACCTCTCCCCATCGTAGCCACCCCCACTGTCGCCCTATGCTGCTTCCACCCCCTCATGCTCCGGTGGCCTTTGTGGTCATGTGCTCCGATGGCCTTCCATGTCGGAGGGTGCCGGAGGAGAAGCCTCTGTTATGCGTGCGTATAGCCGGAGAATTGTTTTGAGGCCATCCTACCTTTTCTTCCTAATAAAGTCCACTAAGCAAAAAACTTAAGGAAAACTCGTCTAAGCACTTGTACAATGGTGTTTGGAGGGACATTCGAAAAAAGTAAACCGATTTTTATTTGAGCGTCGATACATCTTCATCGTTTTGTTTCAAAAAAAAATAGACATGCTATTCTTTTCCATGCCTCACGTTGGCGTCGGTGTTGGTCTGCCTCGTTTCTTGTGTCACTAGGGCTAGGGAGGTGTGATGAGTCCCGGGCCTTGTTAGTAGGAGGGTTTCAATTCTATGCAATATAGAAAGTTGGTGCACATATCAAAAATATGTTCAAATAAATAAATAAATACAAAAGGTAAGATAAGATAGGATAAGCAAGGCTGCCCGCCCCACCGGCCTTCCAGGAAGCCTCCATTTCAGACTAAATCAATAAAAGTGCAATCTATTTTCAAAAAGGAAAGGCAAGAAGAAAAAGCAAAAACTCATATCCCTAAGACCTTGTTCGATGCGAAGGGTTTGAGGAGGTTTGTAGGGGACTGACAAAAAAACAACCACTTCAGGTGTATGCGTCCCACAGAACTATCACTTTTACAAAAGTGACCGAAAACTACTAAAATTTCTTAATTTTATGACTAAAAACTACCAAATTCAGATAATGGTCAGTTAAACGATTTAAACACGTTTATGACATGCATGACCCACTTGTCATGATGATGTGGTGCCAAAGTCAACTATGTATTTTAACCGTTAAGTTAACGGTTATTACAGGTGAATCTCACACGTGATTCTTCTTCCTCCTCTCTCTATCTTTCTTTGGCATTTTCACAAACGGCTCATGTGCATCATTGCCAGCTACCTCTTCCCGTCGTACCCACCCCGGTGCCGCCCTATGTTGCTTCCGCCCCCTCATGTTCCAGTAGCCTTTGTTGTCATGTGCTCCGGTGGCCTTCCATGCTGGAGGGTGCCGAAGGAGAAGCCTCCGTTATGCGTGCGTATAGCCGGAGAATTGTTTTGAGGCCATCTTACCTTTTCTTTCTAATAAAGTCCACTAAGCAAAACCTTAAGGAAAAGTCCTCTAAGCACTTGTACAATGGTGGTTGGAGGGACATTCGAAAAAATAAACTGATTTTTATTTAAGCGTTGATACATGTTCATCATTTTGTTTAAAAAAGAAAAACAGGCATGCTATTTCTTTTTCATGCCTCACGTTGGCGACGGTGTTGGTCTGCCTCGTTTCTTGTGTCACTAGGGCTAGGGAGGTATCCTTGTTAGTAGTAGGGTTTCATATTTATGCAATATTGAAAGTTGGTGAACATATCAAAAATCTGTTGAAATAAATAAGTAAATACAAAGGGTAAGATAAGATAGAATAAGCAAGGCTGCCCGCCCCACCAGCCTTCGAGGAAGCATCCATTTTCAGACTAAATAAATAAAAGTGCAATCTGTTTACAAAAAGGAAAGCCAAGAAGAAAAAGCAAAAGCTCATATCCTTAAAAGAAGAAGAATATAAAAGAATAAGGAAGAGAAATGAACCAACTTATAATTGGATGATTAGATGAACAATGGTATCTTCAACCCATCAAAATTCAAGTGCTAATACTCATATTATTTACAGATTCATTTCAAAAGAAATGTCGATGTGTATTTAATAAAACAAGACGTTTTCATCCACAACGACACGTCTGCAAAGGTAAGTATATGTACGTTTATACGAGTGTTTACGTCGTTTCTGTGTGATGCCGTGATTGCCTTAAAAAAAAAAAGTAGGGAGAGAATAAATTCACGTTCCAAAATGCGGAAAAGGGAAGGAGAAATCCCGCGTGCGCCGGCGCGGAGCCGTGGACTCGTGATCGCCTGCTGACTCACCTCACCATTTTCCCTTTTACCATCCAATCCCTGCTCTTCCTCCTCCCCAAGCGAAACCCAACACCAACACCACACCGACCAGAGGGAGGAAAATTCCCGATCAAACCCTCGAATCCTCCGCGAAATCCCACCCACCGGATCGGGACATCCGACGCCCCGGCCGCCGGACTCCTCTCTCTCTCGCACGCTCGCATGGAGCGCGTCTTCTCGGTCGAGGAGATCCCCGACCCGTTCTGGGGCCAGCCGTCGCCGCGGCCGGCGGCGGGGGCGCCGGCCGCCGGAGGGGCCGGCGCCATGAACCGGTGCCCGTCCGAGTGGTACTTCCAGAAGTTCCTCGAGGAGGCCGTGCTCGACAGCCCCGCCGCCGACCCTAGCCCGATGTCCGGTGCTAGCGGAGCGGAGGTCAAGCGGCCTGCCGCTTCCGCGGTGGCGGTGGCGGGGACGGCGACGGGCGCGGCGGTGGACCCGGTGGAGTACAACGCCATGCTCAAGCAGAAGCTCGAGAAGGACCTCGCCGCCGTCGCCATGTGGAGGGTACGGCCGTCGGCTCTTTATACCATCTTGTTAGGCGTTTCGGATGCTACGGCCTGCTCCGAAGTGTTTAGCCGTTTTTAGATCGGTCATCGTGCTTCGCTTATGCTACCAGTAATGTCTTCTCACGGCGTCTGTGATCTGCAGAGCCCTGCATTGCCTGCTCGGTTCTAGCAATCTGTAGATGATGTACAATACGACTGGTTCAGTCCCCGCCTTGCCTATGATATTCTAGCATCTGCCGCCTTGGCTATGATATTCTAGCATCTGCGATCTGGATGGTTTCGGGCAAAATCTGTCTTCATAGTGCATCATTTGTCCCCAAAAAAAATAAAAAAACAAAAAACAAAATGGTTTATCCTTATGTGTGGGCATTGGCTAGAATAGAGATCACAGAGTGTGCTGCGAGTTTGATGATTCTGTGAATTTCTGAGTATTTGGGTGTCCAATGCGGCTACCATTTTACCACTTTTTGGTGAGCGTTTGGGGGCTCAATTTGAGTCCCTGTCATAAAGCGGGTGTGCTTGTGCTTTAGCTGGCTGATGATGTCACCTTTATATTTGTCTTCTGTCTGTTTCCAGTTTTAAGACCAATGAAATTAGCTTGTCTTGTACTCCCTCCATCCCATAATATAAGATCTTGTTACATCCAATATGTGAGTAAACTGGATGTAATAAGATCTTATATTATGGGACGGAGGGAGTATATTCTAGGAAATCATATGAGCTTTTGATTTTTTACTCCAGCACATCAATAATTTGTTTTGTTCGTTAATCAGAACTTCTCTCCTTGAGTTTCCCCACTAAAGATGTGTTGTTAAGTTGTTTGTCTTTTCCTCTTACTGTTATGATATTGCAACTGTAGCCTTTTCAAAGAACTAACCCTAAAACACTCAATCGGGGGGAGGGGGGAGACAGCCCCCTGGGGGGAAATTTAGAAGGTAAGGGAACTGCATCAAACACGCTCATGTGGGGAGCTGGCACTACAGGTGCCAGTGAGGGGGTTTTGTATGTGAGACCCAGGCATTGAACCCGGGTTGGCCGACCCTCTATAGGAGGCGTTACCTGGAGCTGGATAGTGTGTTCGCTTCTAAGAACTAACCCTATATTTAAAAGGACAAATTCATGTGCATTTTTATTTTATTTTTAATGCATTTCTGTTATTCTGCTCATTTGTCATACTAGCTCGTGTCATTTTCGTCCGCATTTTCATTTTATAATGCATTTCTGTTATTCTGCTCATTTGTAATACTAGCTCATGTCATTTTCGTCCGCAGGCCTCTGGTGCCATGCCTCCAGAACGTTTTGCAGCTAGTCCGTCATTGCCAAATGCAGATGTTCAGCATATAGGCACTATTAATCCCATAGGAGGTACTTATCTTCTGGTAACATCTTTGAACTAGTTAGGAACCTGCGGTAGGGAATGAACTACCGTGCATACCATATTTTCTTAATAATTCTTAAATCTTTGATTTGTTACATCTTTTCCCTGATTCTCATAAATCTGGCAATATTCTTTTTGAAGTGAACGGTATTAAATTACATTTCTTGGAATCTTGTTAAAACATTTCTTTGCTTGCCTGCTGGCAAGCGTGTTTATGGCTATCCTTTTTTCGCAGCCTAGGGGGGCACACTCAGTATCCTGTTTTGAGTTCTCAGAAGAAATCATCCTGTTTTTTCCTTGAGCAGATAGACTTCACAGTTTAACTGAGTAGTGTAAACCATAGTTCCCTGGAATCGTGTTATATGCCATGTTGTGAAACATAAACAGAAAAGCATATTCTGTGATGCTGACATGACATGCCTGGCTTTTGGACACATATCAGGTAATGTGGTTCCACTTCAAAACAAGCTAGCTGGTGGCGCAAGCGGGGTGTCGGGTCCACATCTGGTACAAAATGCTGATGCCCTTGTAAAGCAAGCCGCTAGCTCTTCTTCGCGGGAGCAGTCAGAAGATGATGATATGGAAGGAGAAGATGAGATCACTGGGAATGGGGTCCCTACTGATCAAAGACTGCGGAGGAGGTAATCATTTGTACCTTCTTGTGATTATATGCACCATCATGTTGTCTCATCATGCATGAATGCCCCTTTTCCTCAAGTTAGCCCTTCCTTTAGAATCCCCCCTCATTCATCCCTTTGCCATGTTACACAGAGTAATTCGTATGGGTGTTCTTATCTTGGCTATAGGCATAGCTCGTTGCTTATATGATTTATGATTGTTCAATGGACAAGTTAATGGTTAAAAAAAGTATCCATATCATATTTGTTAGATGACTTGTCTGATACTGACGGAGTGATGGTATCAAGTAGAATAAAAAAGATCAGAATGGCCTGCTTAGTACATGACTGAAAATGATACCACGGTTAGATACAAGTATGCACAGCGCACAAGGCATATAGGTTGCACAATGGCATTTGGGTCTTTAGTAATGTCAAATTATTGAAGTGTACATCATGGTATGCTGGTTTGCGCTTTGGTACTCCCTCCGTCCCAAAAAGCTTGTTTTAGATTTAGTGTTAGTCTGTTAGATACATCCGTATCTAGATAAATCTAAGGCAAGCTTTTTGGGATGGAGGTAATATATTTTTATCCTGAATAGTGTAACTCCTGATGTTGTGCCGGGGTCTCTCTCTATGACGCTATTGAGCGTCCACTTCTTGGATATTATGCTAGCTTCTTGACTGGTTCCAGGAAGCAATCCAATCGGGAATCGGCCAGGCGTTCAAGAAGCAGAAAGGCAGCTCACCTGAATGAACTCGAAGCACAGGTTTGACAATTTACATTGTTGTTTCTTGACTGGCAGTGGATTCTGAAAAAGGCGCCTAATGAGTTTTTGTTGTGGATGGCTCGTTACAGGTATCACAGTTAAGAGTTGAAAACTCCTCGCTGTTAAGGCGGCTTGCTGATGTTAATCAGAAATACAATGGTGCTGCTGTTGACAATAGGGTGTTAAAGGCGGATGTTGAAACCTTAAGAGCAAAGGTACGCTCCTTTATTATATGCCTTATCTGCTATGCATCTGCGTCTATTGGATTGGCCACCTAGTCTTGTTCCAAATGGCATGCCCACCTCAGACCGCACAATACCTAGTTTTTAGAGAAAGAATACGCTGCCAGTGTATCCTATAGTCTCTATGTTGGCCATTCATTGTCTGCTCTGAACATACTTCCACACCAAATTTTGCAGGTGAAGATGGCCGAGGACTCGGTGAAGCGGGTGACAGGCATGAGCGCTCTGTTCCCTGCAGGGTCCGACATGTCATCTCTCAGCATGCCCTTCACTGGCTCTCCATCAGAAGCCACCTCCGACGCTGCCGTCCCGGACGACCTGAGCGCTTACTTCTCCACAAGCGAGGCTGGTGGTAACAACGGATACATGCCCGAGATGGCTTCCTCGGCTCAAGAGGATGACAACTTCCTCAACGAGACCATGGATACCAGCAAGATGGGCAGACCCGACTCGCTGCATCGTGTGGCGAGCCTGGAGCACCTCCAGAAGAGGATGTGCGGCGGGCCAGCTTCGTCCGGATCGACCTCGTAGGAGCGGCCACCTCCTCGGGGCCATGAAGTCCAAGAAACTATTGTTGGGCAGACGTATCTTGGTGGTGGATGTTGATAATCCTATGCTATTTGTTCATTGGCTGTGACCTCTAGTGTCCTCGTCGCTATGTTTCTGGAACACAGCAGATTTAGTAAAACTGTGCGTTGTCATTGCTGCCGGGTGAATACTTTGGATGGATGTGGTTTCTGGCACCTGCTTTCCTGTTTATCTATTTTCGACGAACATTAATAGTCAAAAGAAACTTAACAAACGGGATCCTAGCTGAAAAGAAGCATCAGGTGAAGACTATCATCTCAATGACGATGCCCTTGGAACTTCATCATTTGGATCTCTATGAACCTTCATCCTGATAGCCTGGGAGGGAGGAGGTTTTGACTCGTCATTATCGATGATTATACTTACAAGATGTGTTTGGGTGTTCTTTCTTTCTCTAAGACAAAAGATGAAACACGTCAAGGAATCTCAACGTCCACATAAACGATGAGATATTGGCAAAGTGAAAAAGGCACCGAGTTCAAGAGTAAAGACACCTTATGAACCAAGATCTTCATCTGTAGAAACTGCATGAGACTGGATCAACTCCAACAAATCTTTATACATGGCATTAGAAATTCGCTTACCATAGGATACAAAGGAACTTGGCAAACGTGGCTGAAAATTTCTACAAGAATCCTATCCAACAGAATTCCTATGAAATTCCTCCAAACCAAAGAAGGTCCGAATATATGGCAAGCTAGCAACAATACACCCACGGATCGGCAAACCTTTGATATTCACCTGAATACCAAAGAATACCCCTGGCACGGCACCAGAAAGCATCCAGAGCAGTTCAGCAAAACAGGTGCAAGGTTGATTGCAAATGACGCTGTGAATGATGACAGTATAGAAGCACACTTTGGAGAAATGCCCAAACCAAGGGATTCCATTGCCCATTACGGCAAAAATGTAAGGTCCATCACAGTCTGTTCAGAAAATCGTGCGCACTACGGCTTAAGAAAACAGATCCATATATGAGGTTTGTTCGCAAGCGAACAACAACCAATGAATGAGGCCACACCTCGTAAGAACATCCTAGCATCTACAAAAGTACATAAATATATCCATGTTACAACAAACGCTAAGCGCAAGCGCCAGACGCCAGAATGCCCGTCCCATCATCAGCCAAAATGAGTCCAAGGCGCAGCACATGTGCCATGGCGACCGTCATCAAAAGAAAGCCCATCCAACCACATGGATGAAAGACCCAAAACTATCCTCTTGTTTTTCTATCTTTTTTTGGTGGTGATGTTTTGTATCTCCACTGCAGAAACAAAGCCATGTGATCAGTCTGATCTTGGGCGATTGGAGTTCTTGTGAGAGTTCTTGTGCAGTGGCAGCAGCGAGCGGCTGCCACGTTTCCTTCTAGCAAAGCAACGCCAGTAAAAAAGCCAAAACAATAGCAATAGCGATATGGGGATCGCCCATCTGCAGACACAAAGGGTAGCTTATTAGAAAAGAAGGCGGACTGGATAATATATGGTGCTACTTATATATTTACATAACATGGGGATAAAAGTCTACCTGTCCAGATCGAGAAGTGGACTGTACACGATGGTTTCCCAGGAAGAAACGATGATGTGCCAGGCTGGATTATAGTACAACGATTCCGCTGACCAGAACATTCTCGTATAAGTTTCTAGGAAGATGAACATCACCCAAGCAGCAATTTCAAGTAAAAAGAACTTGATGACAAAGCGCCCAAGCACGACCATGACCAGAGCGAAGGTCACCAACCAATTGAAGAGTTTGTTATTGTACTCCTTGATGAAAAGAGCACGAGATTTGAGGAGCATCTGGATACAATACCAAATTGGAGTTCAGTTAGATATTAATCATATTTTTCAAAGAACTGAAGTACATTGATGAGGAAAGCCAGATAAATAACAATTTACAGAATCTATGATCTGATTTTGAAGCATGGCATATCAACATGCCATGCCAGGGTTTAAATGACAGATGCAAAGAGCTGAAGCATGAGTTTTATTTTGGGATGTTTCTCAAGGCTTAATGCCATGTTCATTAGTCTGCATGGTTCTTTTGCTATTCAAGGAAACAGTAGCGCTGTGCTATAAGGTCGCAAATATTAGCCTTACCCATGGGAGAAAATGTTGCCGATATGGGAATGCATGAATCTCTAGCACAATAGCTACATGAGATGAAATTTGATACCGGGCAATGAATGAATAACAGAAAGGTTTCATAGTTTTAAATAGCCGGTTATAGCCCCGCTATAATCTCGCTATAGCCTTTTCAGCAGGGTGCCGCTAAATGGTTTCAGGTACAAATGGCATGCTATAGCCCGCTATAGCTTATTTGGAGGTCCGCCGCTATTTGGCATAGCCCGCTATTTAGAACACTACTTTCAACAATTGTCTATAAATCTGCATAAGTGCTGCTGTATCCGCTTGTCATGCAATTGCAAAGTATGTTCGGAATAAAAGACAGACCTTTGACATCCTATGCTCGTATCTTTCCCTTGCAGGCCCCACGCATTCTGTTACAAACGTCCGATTGCAGTAAAAAAAACCTGCATTGAACTTTGCCATGGAAGGAAGTTTCAAGACTTGAAGGTGATCCATTTGATCTTCACATTCCGAGAAACGTGCTTCGCAAAGCTTGGATGATTGATACTCATTAGCTAGAAGGAAGCTTTTGTACACCTACAAGGTACACCCTGTAAGTATGTAAATATATTATATTGAGTGGAAGTTTATTACAAGGCATGTAAGAAATGGCACAAAAAGCAACAAAAAAATAACAAAAAGGATTTGAGAATCCAGAATCCACATGAAGATCTGTATCACCATATTACATATATTATGTTCATACCACAAGTCCATATCAAAGGAGCATTTTGTAATTCAGTCTAAAGTGCAGCAAAACATTGATACCGTTTGAAAACTACGTGCATTTAAATACCCATTACATCGGAACAACATAGAACTATTAACGAACCTTTTTAATCTCATCTTCAAGCTTGAGGACTGACTGTACAGCATGATGCTTACCAAAGTGCTGTTTATCAAAGAGCATTTTGGCTTCATCATTTGCCACCTCATGAATTTGCTGCAGTTTCTCCACCGGTACAGGTAGACCTAAGCCCTCCAGTTTTTCCTTATACACCTTCAGACAGCGTTCAAGAATAGCCTTGTTGAAAATTTCAACAAGAGATCCTGTTGATGGAATCTCTCCTTTATTCAAAGCTTCAAGTATCTGAAACATAAGAGGAACCGTTACTCTAAGAAACTAATTTTATCCTATTTATGTCAATAGCAACCACATCAAGTATCTTACCTGCTGCAGAAAGGACACAAATTCCTTTCCATTCAGAGTTTTTCCCTGCACAAATTTAGGTTTAATTATGGATCCAACAACCTGCTTCAATTGCTCTCGCCTTGTTACGTATAACGGCTCAAGCTCTTTGTCCTCCATGTCACATAGCTTTGTTCTTTGTAGATGAGGCTGTAAATAACAATAAGCTGCATGATGTCAAAAAAAGGATATTGAAAGCAAATTTTAGAGAGAGTTTCTAATATCAAGTTTTCAATGTAGGTTTTCAAAAGTTGTACCAAAAGCTTAAAAATGAATTTTCCCAAGCAAGCTTTGCCGAAACCCTCTTGGAAATGGTTTTGCTTTTGAAAAAAGGTTCAAAAAGAAGATTTTTCTATCGTTGGAGAGTGTTGATGCGTTTCACTTCCAATAAGTGTTTCAGACCTAAGCTTCTGAAAAGACCTTTTACAGGAAATATTTCAACATAGATGCTCAAAATAAAAATTGAAAACAAGCTTGTAGAAATACGCATTAAAAGAAGTTCTGAAATAATTTATGAGATTGTCACTCCAGTTCGGGAATATGGTTTTAGCTAGTTTTTGCAATTACATTTCGGAAGAGAAACTTTGAAAGTAATCGTCCAAAGACTTTGTGCTCTCAATTGTATTTCCCGAGGGAGGTTTTATAATGAAAATAAGCTTCATAAACAAGATTACAAGATCTTTAAGTAAGTTAACGGCTATCTTAACTAAAGTTTGAACCTAGATCCAATTTAGCATAAATGCACCTGGGGCAAGCTAAAAGCAGTGCTGTTGTTGCCCATAACCGCCAACGAATCTCTGATTTGATTGACCTAAAAACACATTAGGAAAAAAACTGTATCAGAGTTTGGATTTCAATATCTCTTTGTAAGAAACTGTAGACTCATAGATAACCGTACCTCATCAATATATTTGTTCCCTGAAGAAATAGACACAACAAAAAAGCATGTCAGTTGAACTGTACATAAGACTTTCTCAGCTAAAATATCGTTAATTGAACTAACCATTAGCATTAGGCACCCGTTGGAGGGCTTCATTGACCATTTGTTGAACTGATTTTCCTTCTGTTAAAAAAAAATGAAGTACTCTCAGAAGACATTTCTATGTATTAGCACGAGTGGATACAAAAGTAGTAAGCAAAATATCAGATACTTGAGACAGATGATAAGAGAAGTGCATAACTCAAGTGCATCATTTCGCCCAACACTAGCACAACATCATCTAATACACAGCAAAATCTGAATACTTAACAGCTTAAATACAAAAAAAATTGACACCACGGCAGTGGTAAATGACCCCAATAACATAGGTCAAGTAAAACATATTGTATGCAAATAAACCTTCATCATCTCATAAAGAGGTGAGCTGCTAGGAACAGGAATGAAATGAATGATACTCCCTCCGTCCGAAAATATTTGTCATGAGAATGGATGTATCTAGATATATTTTCGTTCTAGATACATTCATTTTTATACATTTGTGCGACAAGTCATTCCAGACGGAGGGAGTATGTGATTACTCATGGTGCAATAACAGATGGTGCACTAATTACAGTCCATGGTTTGATGTGCTATCAATTCTGCCTATTAAACTGGCATAAGCTATGCTTGGTGAACCCCCTATAAACACGTTGCCACCCAGACAAATTGGTCATATACTTGTCTGTGGTTTATCACATGCAGTACATAATAATGGCCATTAGTCATATATTTGTTAAGTTCAGACGCTAATTCGATTTTTTTTATTCATGCTCAGAGCAACAACTATTTAAGAAGTAACTTACGCAGGAAGTCCCTCTGGATAAGCCAGAGAAGCTTTGCTGGCTCAAAAGCAATCTCTTCCCCCTGATGCAATTCAGAACAAGAAGCTCTGTTAATAGTTAAACATATTCCTGTTACGCCGATATCAATTAAAGAAAATAGAATATTACCTTCACTCTGCTCGCCACAAGTAGCAAACAAATTTTGAGGGAAAATGTCAGCGTTAGAAAATATTAAATTGCAAATAAGAACAGAAAGAGAAATCAAACCTTCCATAGAACTCTTCAGCTATTTCAACAGCAAATGAGAGCCTCGATATATCAGCTTCACGCACCTGCAATGTGCAAAGTCACGATAAATAAAATTTTATGCTCATACACACACACATAGGGAGGGAGGGAGGGAGGGAGGAAAGGAGAGAGCACCGTCTCAGGAAGGTTATAGATAAGCACAGAACTTAAGACTGTCGCCAAAGCAAATATCCTGCCCAAAGAAAAATATTCCAACACAGTATGATTTTCAGTCCTAGAAAAAGTAAATCAGAAAAAGGCAAGCAGCACACATCGGAGCACAAACCTATCGTCGTATACATTGGACTTCCCAACACTCTCAAATCCTTCTGTGTCAAGATAAAGGACAGATACTTTGGTGCCATCAACATCCATCTCAACAGGTTTACCCCAAATCCATATACCTGCAACAAGAGAATAGGTATGATCATAAGTTTATAAACTTCCCTCAGCAAGTAGACAATACAGGTACAAGAACATGAATTCACACAAAAAATCACCTTTAGTTTTAGTATCCCGCATATGACCAACTCCAAAACCTGCATCATCAAGTTTATTAATTTCTCATTAGTCCTGGAATGCATTTCATCGAATCCATGGCTACTACTAGGAGGAGACAAGCACCATCTACCTTTATCACATGATAAGGAGAGAAGTTGGTTCAAAAGAAACGACTTTCCAGATCGATATGGACCGATGACCTGCGTTGGGCAAACAATTGGCAGACATTAAGATGGTGCTTTGGCGTTATTCAAAAAATGAAAAATGAGAAAGAGTATAATCTCTTCCAACTAATAACCCAAACTTACACCAACAATAGCGATAGGATTTTCGATCCTTCGAATGGCCTCAAGACCTTGTTCTGACAGACGGAGTTTAGTGTGGCCATAATCTGGCTCCACGATCGGAAACCTGCACAGGCATAACTGGTTAATACGCAACAGGTAGCCAATTCGATAAAAGTCTAGCACATAATGAGCACAGCTATGTCTTTCATTATTTTCAACAGAATGCTGGTAAGCGTATCCGTAAACGAAGTTGTGTGCTTCAGGGTTTAATTCCTAAAAAGGTAGCCAATCCAGTGCTGCTGTGAATGAATCCTTCGGTGTGGTTTCTCACTGTACACACTGTGAGTGTCCAGTGTATCATCATCTAAGAACAACCGCCATTCGCATAAAAGGAAAAAATGATGACCTTCTTGCTAATATAGCAATGTTCTACGGAAACTACAGGACATCGGGGCCTAATGCATTGCATCACTAAATTGAAAGAAGAAAAGTAAACAAAACAAGCAGCAACCGTCATCAATCAACTCTAAAGCAAGCATAATTCATCAAATTAGTTACTGTACAATTGAAGCTCGGTTGCGGCGGTTGGCAATGGCTCATGGGTATACAGTAACAAAATGACCTTGTTCATGTCCAGGTCGTAATGTAACAACCATGTACTCCCTCCGTTCCTAAATATAAGTCTTTTAAGCGATTTCACTAGATGTCTACATACGGAGCAAAATGATTGAATGTACACTCTAAAGTATGTCTATATACATCCGTATGTAGTCCACTAGTGAAATCTCTACAAAGACTTATATTTAGGAACGGAGGAAGTATTAGCATGGCCTCGTCCATGTACTAAGCCACGATGTATGAGTACCAACCACAGTATTATTCCTCGACATCTCACCAAACTTGTTTTGTATGTAATGAATGAATACATCTTTCTTTTCGAAAAGGGGAATGAGTGAAGACATGAGAAGCACATGGCATGAAACGAGGTGGGACTGAGGAAGGAAGAGACGGCAAACAGGATTAGCATTGCAGGAACCGCGGAACGCTTTCCCATTCTTACTACTCTAGGACAGCGTATCACCCCGTCGCGTGTATCAGCAAAAGCATTCACGGTTCCGGCAATGGCCGCACGTGCATGGGAGGAGAGCTAGAGGGCCGGCGGCAGACGGAACGCCACATTGTGCAATTTCTCCAAAGCAATAAAAATGAATACAGTACGTGCTACTAAATCCGTTTGGACGCCGCTGAGCGGCACGGCACGGCACGGCACAGGCAACCGCAATCGACAGCACCGACGGGGCATGTAAGCAAGGAGAGACAGGGGTCGAGGAGCGGGACTCACGCGCGGTCGAGCTCGTCGGGATCGGGATCTCCCGCGGCGGCGGCGGCGGCGAGGCAGAGCAGCGCCACCGCGCAGATCCCCGGGCCCCACCGGCGGCCCATCCCCGCGTCCCGTCCCGGCGCCCCCTCCCCGCCTCAGATCTCCGCCCGCGCGCCCCCCAATGCGGGGCGGCAATGGCCGGCGGGAGGCGAGGGCACCACCCGTCAAGACGTCGCCGCGAGGGGGCAAGAGGGATCCGGAAATGGGGAGGGGGGGAGCTTGGCGAGCGATCGGTGGGGATCTGATCTGGGGCTCTGGCGGACGGGGGGGACGCGACGCGACGCGACCTCGGGGTTGCTTCGGCGAGGGGGAACGGGGTTGGTGGTGGTGGTGGTGGCGCCGACGACGAGGTCGCTGGCTCGATCGAGAGGGGAGGGGAGGTGGAAGATTTTCGGGGAGAGGGAAGGAAATCAAATGATTTTAATGTCGTCGTCGTTATTAATCCCATTTGTTTAAGGCGCGCTCGCTGTGATGGCATTTTTGTGCGAGTGGGTGACGTTTTCTTTTTCACTCGCAAACAAAAAAAGGTGACGTTTTCTTTTTCCGGGGCCCGGTAGTCAGGGGAGCTGAGCCTGAGCGGGAGCACGGCTCCGACGACCTCGCTCGCGGCACGTGGAGCCGGGCGGGCCCGCGCGGCAGTGGCCTTCCGATGATGCGGGCACGGCCGGTTGACTTGCCTGCCTCATGCTCCGTCGAGTACTCCCTCCGTACAAATAAAGATGCTGATCGCATAAAAAAAACAAAAAGAAAAGAAAAATGCTACGTTCCGGGTTCCCTCAACGAGCAAAACGTGCTCTTAGCCGGACGCCTCAACTGACACCTCGTTCAGTGACCGAAGAGAAAAGAAAAAAAAATGACTTAACTGTACCCCTCATATATCATTCTTATACGTTCGGACTGTCCGCGAACTCTAATATCCATCTCAAATATAGGGAGGATATGAGGGCTCGCGGACGCGGGCCAGTCCGTCACATAAGACACGACCCCATGCGAGATCACCTTTTTCTTTTCTTTATTCATTCTTTTCTTTTTCTCTTTCTCTCCACCAATCACGTGTAGGTGATCAAACATATAAAGAAGAAAATGAGGAATGTGGTTGCGCGGACACACAAGTAGGTAACATTTTTGGTCATTGACTAGGCGCATCCACGGGCGTTTAGTGGGTCATATTTGTTATGTCCGGTTGTAGATGGCATGGGCCCGCAACTTGTAAAATCCGACCCCTCAAACGACCGCGGATGGGCGCGTCCGCGGACACTCATCGGTCACGCCTCAAATATCCTCGTCCACATTCAACTCTCTCATATTTCATCACCTAGATCCATACAAAAGCATGCAAAATAAATAGCCTACGTACTACATGCTATGCTACTATTCGTCGTCGTCGGAGACGGCCTGAGCCGGCTGCGCCGCCTCCTGCACAACCCGCGTCGCCTCCATTCGCTACCGACAGAGACGACTCGCCTCCACAGCCGACTCCGAGTGGATGGAGTTCGGGATGGCCAGCTATTCCGACCACAGATCCACACCCCTCCATCGCCGACGCCTCCTCCTCTCTCATCGAGTGGAGACGCCTCCTCCGCCGTCTCCTGCTGGTCCTCCCCCACAACTAGTGGCGGTGCCTCCTTCGTCGACTCCTGCTCCTCATCCACTTCCATCCTTGACTCCTCCTTCTCTTCCTCCTTCACTTCCTCGTTCTCCTCGAAATCCTCCTCCAGATCCAGAGGTAGCCCCGTGGCCTTCGGACCCGGACCTGCTCAAGGAGCCAGAGACGTTGCTGGATCGTGTAGTGGTGGCTGTGTGTGTGGGCATGGCTGATGGGCTCAGGTGGCGGTGGCGGAAGGGAGGAGGTGGATGTGCTAGGGCTAGGGGTGAAAGCACATATTCTCCCTTTGTGGTTTTGATAAAATCATGAAAACATACATTGTCTCCTGGACTAACACTTTTACCTGGTATATTTCAGGTATAGTCCACAAAGAGCTTTGGGCAAAGGATTGTGAGGAGAAGTCCCTTGATGCAAGGAAAGGAATAGGATTGGCTCAAGCTTCAAGCAAAAGGAGTCTTCATTTTACATTTGTGAGAAATCACTTTTGTGTCCATAGGAAAGCCAATACTATTAAAATGGGGGTGATGCATTATGATGAATTGGTTGCTCAAGTGCTTGCAGATAGCCACCAAAAATATTCACTCACTTCTCCCACAAGTATCTCTGTCCCAAGCCAAACCAGCAAAATCGGTGCCACCAGCCTTTTCCACCCGGCCCTACCGATTTTCCGAGAGACAGATCCTTTTCCAAACCCTAGTCTCTCGGTACCACCAAGTTTCCAATCGATGCCACCGAAAGCATGTGACCAACTTTCTATTGAGAAAATCCTAAGATTTGGAATTCGAGATTGGAATCGGTCTCACCGAGATTTGAAAACTGCTCTAGGTCATCGTATCGGTACCACCAAGATTTATATATCGGTCTAACCGAGAATTCAAAAGTTGCCACATTTAGTGCAACTTGGTACCACCGAGATTCATTTCGGTGTCATCGAGTTGGGCAATAATGTTGTAACGGTTGGATTTTGGGGGATGCCTATATATACCCCTCCACCTCCTCTCATTCGCAGAGAAGCACTCAGAACATACTTACACTTGCCATATCCATTTTTCTGAGAGAGAGCCACCTACTCATGTGTTGAGATCAAGAGACTTCAATCCAACCATTTGAAACTTTGTCTCTAGCCCCCCAAGTTGCTTTCCACCAAATCAATCTCTCCTACCCATGCCAAATTTGTGAGAGAGTGATTGAGTGTTGAGGAGACTACCTTTTTAAGCACAAGAGCAAGGAGTTCATCATTCTACCGCATCTATTACCTTTTGGAGGGTGGTGCCTCCTAGATTGGTTAGGTGTCGCTTGGGAGACTCCTACTTCGTGTTGTGGAGTTGAACCAAGAGGAGCTTTTTCGTGGTTTCGCCGCCGCCATGAGGCAGAACTTGAGGAGAACCAATCTAGAGCTCCGACAGGACGATCCTGTCGAGGAAACTTCCCTCCCAGAGGGGGAAATCGTCGCCATCGTCATCACCAACACTCCTCTCATCGGAGGGGACTCATCTCCATCAACATCTTCATCAGCACCATCTCATCTCCAAACCCTAGTTCATCACTTGTAACCAATTTCTGTCTCACGACTCCGATTGGTACTTGTAAGGTTGCTAGTAGTGTTAATTACTCTTTATAGTTGATGCTAGTTGGATTATTTGGTGGAAGAGTTTATGTTCAGATCCTTGATGCTACTCATTACCTCTCTGATCGTGATTATGATTATGCTTTGTGAGTAGTTACTTTTGTTCGTGAGGACATGGGATAAGTCAGGCTAATAATAGTCATGTGAATTTGGTATTCGTTCGGTATTTTGATATGTTGTATGTTGTTTTTTCTCTAGTGGTGTTATGTGAACGTCGACTACATAACACTTCACCATTATTTGGGCCTAGAGGAAGACATTGGGAAGTAGTAAGTAGATGATGGGTTGCTAGAGTGACAGAATCTTAAACCCTATTTTATGCGTTGCTTTGTAAGTGGCTGATTTGGACTCACTAGTTTAATGTTATGGTTAGACTTTGTCTTAATTCTTCTTTCGTAGTTGCGGATGCTTGCGAGAGGGGTTAATCATAAATGGAATGCTTGTCCAAGTAAGGGCAGTACCGAAGCGCCGGTCCACCCACATATCAAACTATCAAAATAACGAACGCGAATCATATGAACATGATGAAACTAGCATGACAGAAATTCTCGTGTGTCCTCGGGAGCGTTTTTCCTCCTATAAGACTTTGTCCAGGCTTGTCCCTTGCTACAAAAGGGATTGGGCCACTTTGCTGCACCATTACTACTTTTACTACTTGTTGCTTGCTACGAATCATCTCACCACACAATCACTTGTCACCGATAATTTCAGTGCCTGCAGATATGTCCTTGCTGAAAACCACTTGTCAGATCCTTGTGCTCCTCGTTGGGTTCGACACTCTTACTTATCGAAAGGACTACGATTGATCCCCTATACTTGTGGGTCATCAGCCTGTCGTCCCGCTCCTCGTGACGCCTTGTCGTCCTCTCCGCCCAGAAGGCGTTCTCGGTGGTGACGTCCTCCGGGTGGCGCCGGCGCCACTCCGCCATGGCTCGCTCGTCCTCCTCGACGACGAGGAGCCGGCGCTGCCGCCGACGGTGCTCCTCACGGTCCTGGTCTGTTATCAGACGAGGCGAAGGGACAAGGTCCTGCGCTTGCTCGTGTTGGAATTATACCCTAGAGGCAATAATAAATATAGTTATTATTATAATTCCTGTATCAAGATAATCGTTTATTATCCATGCTATAATTGTATTGAATGAAGACTCATTTACATGTGTGGATACATAGGCAAAACACTATCCCTAGCAAGCCTCTAGTTGGCTAGCCAGTTGATCAAAGATAGTCAGTGTCTTCTGATTATAAACAAGGTGTTGTTGCTTGATAACTGGATCACGTCATTAGGAGAATCACGTGATGGACTAGACCCAAACTAATAGACGTAGCATGTTGATCGTGTCATTTTGTTGCTACTGTTTTCTGCGTGTCAAGTATTTGTTCCTATGACCATGAGATCATATAACTCACTAACACCGGAGGAATACTTTGTGTGTATCAAACATCGCAACGTAACTGGGTGACTATAAAGATGCTCTACAGGTATCTCCGAAGGTGTTAGTTGAGTTAGTATGGATCAAGACTGGGATTTGTCACTCCGTGTGACGGAGAGGTATCTCGGGGCCCACTCGGTAATACAACATCACACACAAGCCTTGCAAGCAATGTAACTTAGTGTAAGTTGCGGGATCTTGTATTACGGAACGAGTAAAGAGACTTGCCGGTAAACGAGATTGAAATAGGTATACGGATACTGACGATCGAATCTCGGGCAAGTAACATACCGAAGGACAAAGGGAATGACATACGGGATTATATGAATCCTTGGCACTGAGGTTCAAACGATAAGATCTTCGTAGAATATGTAGGATCCAATATGGGCATCCAGGTCCCGCTATTGGATATTGACCGAGGAGTCTCTCGGGTCATGTCTACATAGTTCTCGAACCCGCACGGTCTGCACACTTAAGGTTCGACGTTGTTTTATGCGTATTTGAGTTATATGGTTGGTTACCGAATGTTGTTCGGAGTCCCGGATGAGATCACGGACGTCACGAGGGTTTCCGGAATAGTCCGGAAACGAAGATTGATATATAGGATGACCTCATTTGATTACCGGAAGGTTTTCGGAGTTACCGGGAATGTACCGGGAATGACGAATGGGTTCCGGGAGTTCATCGGGAGGGGGGGGGGGCAACCCACCCCGGGGAAGCCCATATTTTGCTAGGATGTAGCTTTAGTAGTAATAGCATGAGTAGCACGACAACCCCGATGGCGACACGTTGATGGAGATCATGGTGTGGCGCCGGTGACAAGAAGATCGTGCCGGTGCTTTGGTGATGGAGATCAAGAAGCACGTGATGATGGCCATATCATGTCACTTATGAATTGCATGTGATGTTAATCCATTTATGCACCTTATTTTGCTTAGAACGACGGTAGCATTATGAGGTGATCTCTCACTAAAATTTCAAGACGAAATTGTGTTCTCCCCGACTGTGCACCGTTGCTACAGTTCGTCGTTTCGAGACACCACGTGATGATCGGGTGTGATAGGCTCAATGTTCACATACAACGGGTGCAAAACAGTTGCGCACGCGGAACATTCGGGTTAAGCTTGACGAGCCTAGCATGTGCAGACATGGCCTCGGAACACATGAGACCGAAAGGTCGATCATGAATCATATAGATGATATGATTAGCATAGGGATGCTTACCACTGAAACTATACTCAACTCACGTGATGATCGGACTTGAGCTAGTGTAAGTGGATCATGAACCAATCAAATGACTAGAGAGATGTACTTTTTGAGTGGGAGTTTAGCGAATAATTTGATTAAGTTAAACTCTAATTATCTTGAACATAGTCTAAGTCCACTTTGAATATGTTTGTGTTGTAGATCATGGCTCACGCAACAGTCACCCTGAATTTTAATACGTTCCTAGAGAAAGCTAAGTTGAAAGATGATGGAAGAAACTTTGTAGACTGGGCTCGTAATCTTAAGCTAATCTTACAAGCTGGGAAGAAGGATTATGTCCTTAATGCTGCGCTAGGAGATGAACCACCCGCTACGGCTGATCAGGATGTTAAGAACGCTTGGTTAGCACGTAAGGAGGACTACTCAGTAGTTCAATGTGCAGTCTTGTATGGCTTAGAACCGGGACTTCAACGTCGCTTTGAGCGTCATGGAGCATTTGAGATGTTCCAGGAGTTGAAGTTTATCTTTCAGAAGAACGCCCGGATCGAGAGGTATGAGACCTTCGATAAATTCTATGCTTGCAAGATGGAGGAGAACTCGTATGTCAGTGAACATGTGCTCAAAATGTCTGGGTACTCAAACCGTCTAGCTGAGCTGGGGATTGAACTCCCGCAAGAGGCTATCACTGACAGAATCCTTCAATCACTGCCGCCAAGCTATAAAGGCTTTGTGTTGAACTACAACATGCAAGGGATGAACAAGTCTCCCGACGAGTTGTTTGCGATGCTGAAAGTCGCAGAGTCTGAACTCCGTAAAGAGCATCAAGTGTTGATGGTGAATAAGACCACTAGTTTTAAGAGAAACGGCAAAGGCAAGAAGGGTAATTCAAAGAAGAGCGGCAAGCCTGTTGCCAATCCGACAAAGAAACCCAAAGCTGGACCTAAGCCTGAAACAGAGTGTTACTATTGCAAGGGTATGGGTCACTGGAAGCGCAATTGCCCCAAGTATCTCGCAGATAAGAAGGCGGCCAAAGAAAAATCAGGTATATTTGATATACATGTTATTGATGTGTACTTAACCGGCTCTCGTAGTAGTGCCTGGGTATTCGATACCGGTTCTGTTGCTCATATTTGCAACTCGAAACAGGAACTGCGGAATAGACGAAGGCTGGCGAAAGATGAAGTGACGATGCGCGTAGGAAATGGTTCCAAGGTTGATGCAATCGCCGTCGGCACAGTTTCACTTGAGTTACCATCAGGATTAGTTATGAACTTGAATCATTGTTATTTAGTGCCTGCGTTGAGCATGAACCTTATATCTGGATCTTGTTTGTTGCGAGACGGTTACTCTTTTAAGTCAGAGAATAATGGTTGTTCTATTTCTATGAGTAACATCTTTTATGGTCATGCACCCAATGTGAGAGGATTGTTCATATTGAATCTTGATAGCGATACACACATACATAACATTGAGATTAAAAGAGTTAGAGTTAACAATGATAGCGCCATATTTTTGTGGCACTGCCGCTTAGGTCATATTGGTGTAAAGCGCATGAAGAAACTCCATGCCGATGGACTTTTGGAGTCACTTGACTTTGATTCACTTGACACGTGCGAACCATGCCTCATGGGCAAGATGACTAAAACTCCGTTCTCTGGAACAATGGAGCGTGCAAGTGACTTGTTGGAAATCATACATACTGATGTGTGTGGTCCGATGAGCGTAGAGGCACGCGGCGGATATCGTTATTTTCTCACCTTCACTGACGATTTGAGTAGATATGGTTATGTCTACTTAATGAAGCACAAGTCTGAAACATTTGAAAAGTTCAAGCAATTTCAGAGTGAAGTTGAAAATCATCGTAACAAGAAGATCAAGTTCCTACGGTCTGATCGTGGGGGTGAATATCTGAGTTTTGAGTTTGGTGCTCACTTAAGACAATGTGGAATTGTTTCACAGTTGACACTGCCTGGAACACCACAGCGTAATGGTGTGTCCGAACGTCGTAATCGTACTTTATTAGAGATGGTGCGATCTATGATGTCTCTTACCGATTTGCCGTTATCGTTTTGGGGTTATGCATTAGAAACAGATGCATTCACTTTAAATAGGGCACCATCAAAATCCGTTTGAGACGACACCATACAAACTGTGGTATGGCAAAAGGCCAAAGTTGTCGTTTCTTAAAGTTTGGGGATGTGATGCTTATGTCAAAAAGCTTCAGCCTGAAAAGCTGGAACCCAAAGCGGAAAAGTGCATCTTCATAGGTTACCCAAAAGAGACGGTTGGGTACACCTTCTATCTCAAATCCGAGGGCAAAATGTTTGTTGCTAAAAACGGAGCTTTTCTCGAGAAGGAGTTTCTCTCGAGAGAATTGAGTGGGAGGAAGATAGAACTTGACGAGGTTGTCGAACCTCTCATCCCTCTGGATGGTGGCGCAGGGCAAGGGGAAACCTCTGTCGTTGCGACGCCGGTTGAGGAGGAAGTTAATGATGATGATCATGAAACTCCGGTTCAAGTTTCTGTCGAACCACGCAGGTCGACGAGACCACGTGCTGCTCCAGAGTGGTACGGTAATCCCGTCTTGTCAATCATGTTGTTGGACAACAATGAACCTGCAAATTATGAAGAAGCAATGGTGGGCCCATATTCCAACAAATGGCTGGAAGCCGTGAAGTCCGAGATAGGATCCATGTATGAGAACAAAGTGTGGCTTTGGAGGTACTGCCTGAGGGCCACAAGGCTATTCAGAACAAATGGATCTTTAAGAGGAAGACGGACGCTGACGGCAATGTGACCGTTTATAAAGCTCGACTTGTGGCAAAGGGTTTTTCACAAGTTCAAGGAGTTGACTACGATGAGACATTCTCACCCGTAGCGATGCTTAAGTCCGTCAGAATCATGTTAGCAATAGCTGCATTTTTCGATTATGAAATTTGGCAGATGGATGTCAAAACGGCGTTCCTTAACGGTTTCCTTAAGGAAGAATTGTATATGATGCAACCCGAAGGTTTTGTCGATCCTAAGAATGCTAACAAGGTGTGCAAGCTCCAGCGATCCATTTATGGACCGGTGCAAGCATCTCGGAGTTGGAACAAACGTTTTGATGAGGTGATCAAAGCATTTGGGTTTATACAAGTGGTTGGAGAATCTTGTATTTACAAGAAAGTGAGTGGGAGCTCTGTGGCGTTTCTAATATTATATGTGGATGACATATTGCTGATTGGAAACAACGTAGAGTTTTTGGAGAGCATAAAGGATTACTTAAATAAAAGTTTCTCTATGAAGGACCTAGGAGAAGCTGCTTACATTCTAGGCATTAAGATCTATAGGGATAGATCAAAACGCGTGATAGGACTTTCACAAAGCACATACCTTGATAAAGTTTTAAAGAGGTTCAAAATGGAACAGTCCAAGAAGGGGTTCTTGCCAGTTTTACAAGGTACGAGATTGAGTAAGACTCAGTGCCCATCAACTGATGAGGATAGAGAGCATATGCGCTCCGTCCCCTATGCTTCAGCCATAGGATCTATCATGTATGCAATGCTGTGCACTAGACCGGACGTTAGCCTGGCCATAAGTATGGCAGGTAGGTTCCAGAGTAATCCAGGAGTGGATCACTGGACGGCGGTCAAGAATATCCTGAAGTACCTGAAAAGGACTAAGGAGATGTTTCTCGTGTATGGAGGTGACGAAGAGCTCGCCGTAAAAGGTTACGTCGATGCAAGCTTTGACACAGATCCGGACGACTCTAAGTCGCAAACCGGATACGTATTTATTCTTAATGGGGATGCGGTAAGCTGGTGCAGTTCCAAGCAAAGCGTCATAGCAGATTCTACATGTGAAGCGGAGTACATGGCTGCCTCGGAGCCGGCTAAGGAGGGTGTCTGGATGAAGCAGTTCATGACGGATCTTGGAGTGGTGCCAAGCGCACTGAATCCAATAACCTTGTTCTGTGACAACACGGGTGCCATTGACTTAGCAAAGGAACCACGGTTTCACAAGAAGTCCAGACACATCAAAGGACGCTTCAACCTCATCCGCGACTACGTCGAAGGGGAGGACGTAAATATATGCAAAGTGCACATGGATCTGAATGTAGCAGACCTGCTGACTAAACCTCTTCCACGGCCAAAGCATGATCAACACCAGAACTGTATGGGTGTTAGATTTATTACAATGTAATTGGCATGATGATGTGAGGGCTAGATTATTGACTCTAGTGCAAGTGGGAGACTGTTGGAATTATGCCCTAGAGGCAATAATAAATATAGTTATTATTATAATTCCTGTATCAAGATAATCGTTTATTATCCATGCTATAATTGTATTGAATGAAGACTCATTTACATGTGTGGATACATAGGCAAAACACTGTCCCTAGCAAGCCTCTAGTTGGCTAGCCAGTTGATCAAAGATAGTCAGTGTCTTCTGATTATAAACAAGGTGTTGTTGCTTGATAACTGGATCACGTCATTAGGAGAATCACGTGATGGACTAGACCCAAACTAATAGACGTAGCATGTTGATCGTGTCATTTTGTTGCTACTGTTTTCTGCGTGTCAAGTATTTGTTCCTATGACCATGAGATCATATAACTCACTAACACCGGAGGAATACTTTGTGTGTATCAAACGTCGCAACGTAACTGGGTGACTATAAAGATGCTCTACAGGTATATCCGAAGGTGTTCGTTGAGTTAGTATGGATCAAGACTGGGATTTGTCACTCCATGTGACGGAGAGGTATCTCGGGGCCCACTCGGTAATACAACATCACACACAAGCCTTGCAAGCAATGTAACTTAGTGTAAGTTGCGGGATCTTGTATTACGGAACGAGTAAAGAGACTTGCCGGTAAACGAGATTGAAATAGGTATGCGGATACTGACGATCGAATCTCGGGCAAGTAACATACCGAAGGACAAAGGGAATGACATACGGGATTATATGAATCCTTGGCACTGAGGTTCAAACGATAAGATCTTCGTAGAATATGTAGGATCCAATATGGGCATCCAGGTCCCGCTATTGGATATTGACCGAGGAGTCTCTCGGGTCATGTCTACATAGTTCTCGAACCCGCAGGGTCTGCACACTTAAGGTTCGACGTTGTTTTATGCGTATTTGAGTTGTATGGTTGGTTACCGAATGTTGTTCGGAGTCCCGGATGAGATTACGGACGTCACGAGGGTTTCCGAAATGGTCCAGAAACGAAGATTGATATATAGGATGACCTCATTTGATTACCGGAAGGTTTTCGGAGTTACCGGGAATGTACCGGGAATGACGAACGGGTTCCGGGAGTTCACCGGAGGGGACAACCCACCCCGGGGAAGCCCATAGGCCTTGAGGGTGGCGCACCAGCCCTTAGTGGGCTGGTGGGACAGCCCAAAAGGGCCCTATGCGCATTGGAAGAAAAATCAAAGAGAAAAAAAAGAGGAGGTGGGAAAGGAAAGAAGGACTCCACCCACCAAACCAAGTAGTACTCGGTTTGGGGGGGGGAGTCCCCCCCCCCTTTGGCTCGGCCGACTCCCTTGGGGCTCCTTGAGCCCCAAGGCAAGGTCCCCTCTCTCCCACCTATATATACGGAGGTTTTAGGGCTGATTTGAGACGACTTTTCCATGGCAGCCCGACCACATACCTCCACGGTTTTTCCTCTAGATTGCGTTTCTGCGGAGCTCGGGCGGAGCCGTGCTGAGACAAGGTCATCACCAACCTCCGGAGCGCCGTCACGCTGCCGGAGAACTCTTCTACCTCTCCGTCTCTCTTGCTGGATCAAGAAGGCCGAGATCATCGTCGAGTTGTACGTGTGCTGAACGCGGAGGTGCCGTCCGTTCGGTACTAGATCGTGGGACTGATCACGGGATTGTTCGCGGGGCGGATCGAGGGACGTGGGGACGTTCCATTACATCAACCGCGTTCACTAACGCTTTTGTTGTACGGTCTATAAGGGTACGTAGATCACTCATCCCCTCTCGTAGATGGACATCACCATGATAGGTCTGCGTGCGCGTAGGAAATTTTTTGTTTCCCATGCGACGTTCTCCATCAGCTCATGCGTGTGGACATCCTGAAAGTTCATCTGCGCACGAGGCCTTCCCTAGGCGCCACGCCGCCGCGTCGTACGCGCTGGTGGCCTCGTGCGAGGTTCCTTATGTGCCGAGGCCGAGGCGGACGTCGCCGGACCTGATCTCGACGTAGTAGACGCCGGGGCGGCGCTCGCGGACGCCGCGGTAGCCCGAGGATCCACGACGGCACAACGACATGGTGGCAGAGGGAGCGGCGAGGGAGCGGATCGGAAGCGGCAGAGACAGCGGCAAGGAAGCGGCATAGGGCGCGTGGCTATGGGCTGCCGAGTGGCGAGCATCCCATTTTATAAGCGCGCTGAAAGCGATGCGTCAAATCTAATGCGCGGCCGTGCGCTTTCCCCCCGCGTGCAATAGTTTACCGTGCGCGTTATTTTCCCGCGTTCGCTGGAACGCGCGTTTTCATCCCCCACGCTAAACGTTTAGTTTACCGCGTGCGCGTTTTTTGACGTCACTGTTGAACATGCTTTTATAGTCCCATTCATAATCCAGAGCCATCCTATCGAGTGACGAATTTAGTAAGGAGGGGGCTTTAACATGTTTAAGCCCCCTCCAGCACTGCCAAATTAATTTGGTAAATGTTTTACGTCAGCAGGCCGGCGAAATGTTGGGCCGATCGACTCACCACTCGAGAGACTCGTCCTCACGTGTTCCGGGTTTGTGCATGTTGCTTTCTCTCTCTAGATTTCTTATCTTTTTTACATGAGGAGCTTCTGTCCACTCGTTTTCTTCATGGTCTGATGCAATCCCTTCTTTTTCTCTCTCCTTTTCTTCTCCATTCATGCATCACACACGCGTCATGGTTAGTGTCGACGGAAGCTGCAACCACGGCCCCCATTGGGCTCAACATAGGTCCGCCGCTGCCTATGAAGACGCTGGTGCTCTACAATCGGTGTTTAAATTTGCTATATTTATTCACTACAAATCTGTATATACGTTTGGTTGCAACGTCAGTTCGTCGAATTTTTTGTTACAACCGGTGTTTTTTTGTTTTGCTACAACCGTGTTAATTTTTTATACAACCGGTATCATTTTTTGCTACAAACGTTCACTAAAAAAGTTGCATACATGTTCGTCGGAGTTGCAATCCGAGTTCACCAGATTGTTTTGCTACAACCCTTATTTTGTTTTGCTGCCACGCATCAGCAGCTTCGTTTTTTGTTACAACCACGTTGATATTTTTTTTGCCACAACTATATTTTTGTTGCAACCGTGAATGAAAATTACTGCATCGTCAACGAAATTTGTTACATCAAGAAATTTTGCTGCATGAAGATATAACGGTGCGGTCCCCGTGCAGCTCACGGGCCGGCGCGACGGCAATGAGCACTGCCTAATTAATTTCTATTACTACTATTCTCAAAGTCCGATCTAACCATTTGTTAGCCCAGCTTAACACATATCTGCACTACACAGTCAGCTGAGCCCTTCCTCCATTTTCTTTTCTAGTAGATTCGCCGCTGATCCTACCCGCTGTAGACGCTCAGAACGCGCCTGTGTTTCATACAGTAAAGTTTGATGTCATCAATGGGATAAATTGCATGTTAGAAGAATGCGTACTGGGCGGGTTTCTTCTTATCCAGTTGATCCTTTATTTTGGGAGGAAAGACTATTCCTAGCCATGAATGGATTCCGCTCTGATCGGACCCCAACGCAACACAGTAAATTAGCTCTTATCCATGCATCAAGTCAAGGTTGGTTGATATCCCCATCTTAAATCCCCGAGATATTTGCTAGCGTATAAAGCTGCATGCGGCTGGTCAGTCCAGCCCGGCCCTAGTCACTCGCGATGCAAATCACTCCAGCAGCTCCTGGAAGACGTACAAGCCATTTCCAGTAGTAGTTCTGAATCTCGGAGGGGCATCAGCCATGGGAATGGGAGAGGAGGAGCAGGGGAAGCAGAATGGCGCCGATGCGGGTGGGAGGACGAACAAGTACGCGGTGGCCTGCTCCGTCATCGGCTCCATCATCTCCATCCTCATGGGCTACGGTACGTACGTGATCAGAACGAAACACCATGCATGCATGTCCATGAGTCCATCATTCTCTGTCACATTCTGCGAGTTAACGACGGCCGACCGGGTGGATGATGTTGTGGACGCAGACACCGGCGTGATGAGCGGCGCGATGCTGTTCATCAAGGAGGACCTGGGGACCAACGACACGCAGGTGCAGATCCTCGCCGGCATCCTCAACGTCTGCGCGCTCGCCGGCTCCCTCACCGCCGGCCGCGTCTCCGACTGGGTGGGCCGCCGCCGCACCATCTCGCTCGCCGCATGCATCTTCCTCGCGGGGTCCGTACTCATGGGCCTCTCGCCCAACTTCGCCACGCTCCTGGCGGGCCGCTGCGTCGCCGGCGTCGGCGTCGGCTACGCGCTCATGATCGCGCCCGTCTACGCCGCCGAGATCGCGTCCGCGGACATCCGCGGCTCGCTCACCTCGCTCCCCGAGATCTGCATCAGCTTCGGCATCCTCATTGGCTACGTGGCCAACTACTTCCTCGCCAAGCTGCCGCTGGTCTACGGCTGGCGCACAATGCTGGGGCTCGGCGCCCTCCCCAGCGCCGCGCTCGCCCTCGGCGTCCTGGCCATGCCGGAGTCGCCCCGGTGGCTCGTCATGCAGGGCCGCCCCGACGAGGCGCTCGCGGTTCTCCGGAAAGTGTGCAACACGGCGGGAGAGGCCGACGTGCGGCTCGCGGACATCAAGAGCGCAGCCGGATTCGTCGACGGAGACTCCGCGTACGCGCCCGCGCCCGCGCCTGGCAGCGGCGGCAAGGGCGTGTTGAAGGAGATGTTCCTGCACCCGACGCCGAAAGTCCGTCGCGTCCTCGTGTCCGGCCTGGGCATCCACTTCTTCCAGCACCTGAGCGGGATCGAGGCCGTGGTGCTCTACAGCCCGCGGATCTTCAAGGCGGCCGGCATCGCCAGCCGCAGCGAGATCCTGGCGGCGACCATCGGCGTGGGCGTGACCAAGACGGTGTTCATCATGACGGCGATCCTGCTCGTCGACCGCGTCGGCCGGCGGCCGCTCTACCTGTCTAGCCTGGCCGGCATCGTGGTCTCGCTATCCTGCCTCGGCCTAGGCCTCACCGTGATCGAGCGGTCGCCTCACGGCCACGGCGCGCCCTGGGCGGTCGCGCTGGCCATCGCCACGGTGTTCACCTTCGTCGCCTCCTTCTCCGTCGGCGTGGGGCCCATCACGTGGGCCTACAGCTCGGAGGTCTGGCCGCTCCGGCTGCGCGCGCAGGGCGTCAGCATCGGCGTGGCCATAAACCGCATAATGAACGCCGGCGTGTCCATGACTTTCGTCACTCTGTACGAGGCGATCACCATAGGCGGCGCCTTCTTCCTCTTCGCCGGGTTGGCGGTGGTGGCTGCCACCTTCTTCTACTTCATGTGCCCGGAGACGCAGGGCAGGGCCCTGGAGGAAATCGAGGAGGTGTTCAGCCAGGGTTGGCGCGCCCGGCGGAGGCAGCAGTCGTCGTCGTTGGCGGTGGCCGACGGCAAGGCATAGTGTTTCACGGTGACGGTACAAACCATGTACCAGGACGTGTCTAGACTTCGCATGGCCGTAGTGTTTTCTCATACGATTTTATAGCTTTTAGTCTTTTACAGTAGTGTGGAAGGTGAGTAACCTATCAGTACTGTGTTGCAGTTGCTGTCGCGAGTATTGACAAGAAATTTCCAAAACGATCTTTTTAAAAGGCCACTACTCTCGCCCTGTGTGGATACTCTAACTCGGTTAGAGGTTAGAGTTAGATTCTAACCCTAGACTAGTCCTCAACTAACTCTAACCAAATAGGTATTTGGATGAAAGGGTTAGATTATCAATAAATGCATCTTTTCCAATTATTTGGCTCATTTATCAAGGATTTGGTGTGGTGGAGGTAGAGAGAAAAGTAACTTTTTGTGGGCCCAACCTAACTCTAACCCAAATAAGCACCTCTTGGGTGGGTTAGATGCATCTAACCAACTCTAACCCTCATGTTTGGATGTTTTGGGGTTAGATGGGTCCAATCTAACCAATTCTAACTCTAACTCATGGATCCAAACAGGGCCTCTGTCCCGGACGACCGGCCGAGTAGCTCTGCCTGTCCACTTGCCTCCGTTGGATTCGTTCAACCCTGAAACCTTGGATCTAGCTCCTTTTAAACGTAAGGTCATGCAATACTGAGAACGCTCAATCGCAGGGCAGGGCCCTGGAGGAGATCGAGGAGGTGTTCAGTCAGGGTTGGCACGCACGGCGGAGGCAGCAGCCGTCGTCGCCGGTGCCTGACAACAAGGCGTAGTATTTCACGACGATGGTACAACTGTATGTACCGGTCGGGAGGGACCTGTCTGTGCCCGGATTTTCACATGGTCCTATATGACACGGTCGTAGTGTTTACTCATAGGATTTTCATACAACTTTTATTTATAGTGCTACACTATGGAAGGGTTTAAAGGTTTATATTCAGCTGGATGATTTATCCATCGCGTAAACCTCTCTTGTCCGCATGACACGTGCTAGTCCACATAATTTTCCTAGCAGATTCTTCTTCCTCCCTTTACTCTGCTCGTTCTCTCTGTTAGAGTAAAACGAGATTGAATGAAAGTGAATGGACGATCAGTCCTGTTTCTATTGATTCTCAAGTATATATACATCTGGAAGAGGTGCGAAGAAGAGGTGTCTGTTCGGAGGCATCCCTCCAGTACTTCCTTTAAAAACCCTGGTAGGGAAAATATAAAGTATGACATATGATCTTTGAGAAGATATTGCCTCACTAAAAACCATTATGAGAAACTTGAGAGAAAACTCATAAGGGAAAAAGTGCAATCCTACATGCCATTGAAAACTCCTTTAAAACCCAGTGGGAAAAATATAAGGAGAAAATGATATGGCATATATAGATACTTGTGTTTATATTATCTCATTAAAAACCTTTTATGAGAAACCGTTAGGGAAAACTCATCAAGGGAAAAAGAGTACAATATATGCAATCTGATGATTGTTAATAGGTTATAGTTTGGGATATTACTCACCCTGAACTTTGCAAATATGGAGGATGTCTCATACCATTACCATTGACATGAACATGAGATTGTGTATAATCCGTTGGATTATAACAATATTCTATTTGCAAATTGTTTCCTCAACTTTCTATAATCCATGAGGATAAGTAATTTCTGAGCAATGTGGTTTATGATTTTGCTCTTCATATAACCTGTAGGTATTGAGTAACACAAGTGGAAGTATCTTGATAAATCAAGTTATGTGATTCTGATGAATCTCAACCACATGATTTTGAGTGTGGTTAATCATTCTGCCAATCCATACATATTTTTACAATGCCTTTAGATAAAGCAATTATGTTAGAATGATAATTGGAAATAACCATTAAAATCTATTTATATGACTTCCATGTGAAGGCTATTCTAGAAAATCCAGTCATTGATATGGCGTCATTGGGATCAAATAAAAAGCCAATATCATTACATCATATCATGGTCATATCTTCTATTTCCTGATGAAAATATCCAAGATTTACTGTAATCTTCAGATATAAGATGATAGTACTTATATCAACCATATACCTTTTGATGGGAGTTGCAATCCGAATAAAGATAGCAAATATAGTGTCAGGCCTGACGTAGTTTGCAAGTATACGAGTGCTTTGACATTAGTGAAATATAGAACTTCAGTTCCTAGTATCACTTCATTATCACCCCTAGGTATGAATGGATTTGTACCTTATCAAAGATAGTATGACCATACATGTCTTTTGTTGTTATGATATATCCACACTGAACTTCTCGTATATGTTTTGGATATATGTAGACTAATACGTATTCTTGATAGAATGCTCAAGTTGTAAACTTAAGCTAAATTTGGTTGAATCCAAATTTTCCGTCTTGAGATGATTTTATGTATGTTTAGGTCTTGTAGAGACATTGACGATGAAATCATCGATATATAGTGAGGTGATATAAGGAATTCAAATTTGGTATTCCTTTTTAACACATAAACAATCATCATTGAGTAATCTTTCGGAAGAAGAAAATCATTTAGTCGGTAGTACCATATGATTTCCGACTATTTTAAGCCATAGAGTGACTTCTGAAATTTTACACAAATATGTTGCGATTTATTTTGGATTTCGAACTGTAAGCCCATCAGGGACTTCGTTATAAATTTTCAAAACGAGTAACTCATATGAGTATGTAGTTACTGCATCCATTAACTGCATGGATAATATTATTTGTACTACCAACGATATTTATTATCGAAACTTAATTCCACTCATACCAGGAGTGTATGTTACATCATAATTTGATGTCGGGTCTCTACGTGAACCCTTTTGCTACAAGCCTCGCTTTTTCACCACCTCATTGACTTTGTCTATGAATGAGAAGTTTTTCGTATTTCATATGGAAGATACTTATGAAGAGTAGGTATTACTGTGGTAAATACCACTCTTTGATGAGCGAGAGTTATTCTTCATTACTTGCTTCCTTTTATGTGAACCAATATGAGTACAAGAGGCAGTCTACCATGGATTTTGGTTCAGGGCCCAAAAGGTTTTAGCAATTTTCAGAAGAACTATATGTCGACAAATGTAGACTTATGTTATATGATTCTGGAGGAATCAATGAAATTTGTGGAAATGTATTTATTCCTTTTAACTCCTTGTGATTTCCTACAACAATGGAGTCAAGGTGTTTCGATGTCCCGACACAAAACCATTTGTGCACATTTATGTCGGGCTTTGGATGATGAGCATCCAGTGAGGTGTTCTTTCAACTTGATGTTGAATTACATTTACTGGTTGAGGATTTGATTTCCTCTATTTCCGTGGAAGCATATACGCGATTATATCTCGTGTGGTCAGATTTCTCCCCCTCTTGCTCTCATTTCGGGAGAAGAGTGGTTTATCAGGTACCTCCACTCTTTCTGACACTTTACTGCAAGAATATAAAATTGAATGACACCTTTATGATCAGTAAATGTATGTGGCAGATTTGCAATGTGTTGCAAATATGTGATTCTAAACTTCTTGTTCAGATTCTTTGAGTATGTGGATATAAGGACTGAACGTGAATAACTTTTTAAATTTATTTCTTGGCATTCTTTGTGGTACTTATCTCCCGCTAATGCCAGAAATGTCCTTATTGCGGATGCAATCAGTATACGGGTTATGAATAATTTTGATTGACGAATAAATTGTTATTCCTCACACAGATCCCTAATTTTCTATGAGAGCCCATTGATGTATGCTGGAGTGGTGATATTGGTATGTAACCGAATTATCGCAGATAGGAAATACTTTGTTGATTTCCACGTAATTCCTACAAGGGGAAAGTAGTATGCTATGCAGTTGGTATGATTTGTATCATACTTATGGTGTGTAATGGCGTATTTGTCTAGCATGAGGCTAGTAAATTATGATTCTATAAGTTTGGTCATATTATTAATTTCATTATCTTTGATAAGATATTGAACTAAACCATTATGTGTATTACATAATCTGTTATGCATAATCAGACATTGCTTGTGAAATGAGTTCAACAAAGTTGTCCATTCGAATGGATTTATCCCTTGTTTAGGATAACTTGCTCTTACTTTGAGAATTTGAGCAATTAATTTAGTTATATCATTCATGGTTTGTGTGACAAGAGACACACTGGAAATCATTTTATAAATGTTTCCATGAATACCATGAAGTATTTGTATAATACCACATAATGGTTGAGTAATCCACATATCTTCTGAACGTGTTCAAGGAAGAATGAGTGGCTCATTTAGAATTGTAAGGTGAGAGTGCCTTAAATTAATTTCCCCTATCACACATGTGGTGCATATAAATCTGATGATTTGGAAAATTTTGCAACTTGTTAAGTTGTGACCAATAGAATTGTCCATAATTTTCCAATCAACCCCAAACCAGGATTGTAAGGCTTATAACCAAATATTTTGTAAGATTTAGAAAATTATTTTGTACGCAACAAAACTAAGTATGAATTGATTCATACATTCAAAATGTATCAAATATAATGTCCACGAAATAGGATATTGGACATTATACTACATGTAGTAGTACAACTATAGGCAAACAATATTTTGGGTATAATCGGGATATTAGATGAGGTCTACCATATTACTAAAAAATGAATTATGCAAACATATCATAGGCGCAAACGAATTGATCATTCTTTTATTGCACTATATTTTTGGTTCTCCTTCTGATGAAGATTTGAGAACATCATTTACCAGAATAGTTTCTGGTCGTATGTTTCCAAATTTTCAAATACCCCAATGAACTTATTTGACTTTTAATAAACTCATGGTGTGGTTTGACCATATGTTTGAGGGTTTGATAATCATATGTACGATATTTATGTAACCACACATTTGACAAACTTAAGAGTTGTCTTTGTGATCATTTGGAAATGATCAATTCCCAATTAAAAGGTAATTTTGTCATTGGTTGTCTTTAGCCTCCACTTTACTTTGAATTCCTCATGGTTCTATTTTGTGAACACTGACTTGCATAGTATTCTCAATGCTAGCAAATATTTGAAGCACCCGTTGGGTGAATATGATGATTTTAAGAAATAATATGTTTCTTTACCATGAAAATGGTAAAATCATCATTAGGAGATGTAAAGTGTATCAAGGGCTTTTCAACCCGATCTGCATATGAAAATGTCAAATCATGAGATCTCAACTTCAAGTTGATTTTATAATTACCAAAATTGTAAGTTGCTATAGGCTTGAGGTCTTGAAAAATTATTGGGTGATCATTCCAAATGTGCTCATGGCAACATGTTTCTCTTAAGGGAAATATTCAAGGTGAATAAATATTCATCCATTATGTACTCAGTTTGATAACTAAGTGAAGTTGATGATTTATAAAATGCATATGCACATATTAGCTATTAAGATAATAGCCATGTCACATTTTCCTAAGATGGAGTTATAGTGGCAACAATGCCACATGTGGATATAACGACTGATGTCATGAATTATCTTAAAATAAATACTCCCACCAAATCATGCATTTGGTGTATTTGGAAATGTCAGCCATGTGTTACTTGAAAATGCTAATGCATTTATTTAATTTACTACTAGGAGTAAGTGGCATCAATGAATAAATGATTTGTTTGGGAACAATCATGGCCAAGGTGAACCTTGGTGAACCTGGGTGTATCCTTTAATACAACACATATGATGAAATTATTACTAATGTTTTGGAATTCATTCTTGAGGAAGTGTGTGACTTGATAGTCACTGCCAAAACGTATAGACTTTGTGTATTTCACATTGGTTAGTCGCTTTGAAAGTATAATGACAATGTGATGTGGACCTTGCAAAAGTGTTGTGACACTTAATCATTGCCATAAATTATGCGACCCATCTTGATGGATGGACGACACTATAATTAGAAATAGTGTCGTAGGCTTCATTGCCATGTATTTTACCAATGTAATAGAAGGTAATGAGACATATATGCTAATATTTTCATAGTTTCCTATGATATATTCAAGAAAGCATGCAAGTATAATATTTACTATGAGAGTAAAATATTTTAGTGACCAACAACAATGAATGCTTTGGAGAAGCTAATTCTGGTACAGCTGATGCCTTATAGCCATATGTGTAGACCTCAATTTATATAGGATAACACTTTGAAGATAATCACCAATATGGTGTAGATCTTCGAGTAATAGAAAACATAATCCGACTTTCGTTAGTAGATGTTCATATCTCTATTACCTTATGTTATGCTATATTTAAGAAAATCACTATGAAGGTAGTCGTCTGTCAGAATGACATGATGTAGACCTTGCAGTAATAATGGATAGTGCGCAAAACTTTAAAGTAGAAGCCAATATTACCTTATGATATCTTGAGGTAGTTACATCTAATATTAATATTTGAAAGAGCACTTTGAAGGTAATCATCTTGTAAATTGACAAGAAGTAGACCTCACAGTAATGATGAATAATCTACAATGATGCAGTAGATGTCACCAATACCTTGTGATTCACAAATAAAAAAATAGGCTATATACATATTAATATTTTGAAGATAATCATCTTGTCAAAATGACAAAAACGTAGACCTCACAGTAGTGATGGATAATGTATGAAATATGCAATAGATGCCATCAAATACCTTATGATTCACAAATATAATTTATGGTAGTCATTTTGAGTATGACACTCCATAATCCTTGTTTCTAATTTGCGTCCAGACTTAATGCATAGTTGTTCCAAAATTTCTATTCTATAATAAATGGTGAGACAAACATATAGAATATAGCACAATGTCACCGCTGATGTATAATGGTCTGACTACTCAAACAGTAGTACTACGATGGTAATAAACGCAAAGTGCATGTTTCAGAACATTATGTATAATGTTATAGTGAGCCACGGGTGCTTGCACTATGTAGTTTAAGGCCGATGGCCTTATTTGGCACTAAGACAAAGTAGAAGTGCTAAATTGTGAAATGGCTCAAGAGATAAGGTTCTTCGTCATACTCTGTACAACCATCAATCGATTCATTCGGTTGTCGCTGTCTCCGCCGGCCGTCGCGCGCCATGAATGGGCATGGCCGTTGGCCACCACTTCCGCTGGCCGCCGCTACCGATTTTGTGTAGAGGAGACATGGGGGGTTGCCACGAAACATAGGGCCACGCCGAGCCGATGACTGCTAGCGTGCTTGGCGACCCGACTTGAGGCCGATGGCTGCGGGAGCGCCAAAGGGGATGGCTGCGCCGTCCGTGCCTGCCGTGCTGCCGGACGGGAGAGCAAGGCCCCACTGTCGTGCTAAGTGGTCTAGGGCGCCACACGCTCGATTGCGTCCTTGTGATGCGCGTTGGATGCTGCGGGATGGCTGCGGCTGCCGGTGTACGTCGCTGCCGTGAACCGTGACACAACCATCTCGTCGGGAGGAACCAACTGACCACCGGGAGTCGCCACGCGCCTATGGTTGTTGCGGGAGGCCACCTTCACGTCGGATAACGCCGAGAATCACACGAGCCGTCAAGGAGGTCTGCGCGTGCACGCCTCGTTGATGCTCCCGAGCGCCGCCGTTTGTTTCTCTGCCTAATCGCTCTGTTAGGGCAAGGTGCTGATAACGTGTTAGAATAAAACGAGATTGAATGAAAGGGAATTGACGATCAGTCCTGTTTCTATTGATTCTCAAGTATATATACATCTGGAAGAGGTGCGAAGAAGAGGTGTCTGTTTGGAGGCATCCCTCCAGAACAACAGGTGCCTGTTGGCAATAGAGAGAGAGAGGAGACACGACTGTTCGGGGTTGGACACATCCCTTGAATTAATCTATTAATTAATTTCTAACACTCTCCATCTGCGCTCGCAGTACCACACCAGTACACCACCACCTCCATTCAATCTGTCTCCCACCACCCACTGCAAGGATTTGCTGCCGCTATTCCCCCTATTGCACAACCCACTTCGGCATCAGCACCATTACTGCAACACATGAGGGACCGCGCACGCTGCTGCATCCATCTTCCTCGTCGTCTTTGGCCATAGATGCTTTAAAGCAACCTCATCGACGACGCCTGCTCTAACGCAACTTAGGCGAGGGTTCTTGTGGTGAAGCAGCACAGTGGCCGTCGGAGCTGTAGTGAAGCGTGGCGGCACATGCGATGTGGACGTGTGGTGATGTGCTAGCTGACGGCGTGTGGTGCATCAGCCGGTGAAGCATGGAAGACTGGCCGGAGTTGCGATGAAGCATCAGCGGGGACGTCGGAGTTGTATTGAAGTGTGCGTGATTGTACTAAAGCGCCGCCAAAGCTACAACGAAGCGCGACGGAAGTTGCATTGAAGCGCCACCGGAGTTGCAACAAAGCGCCACAGGAGGCGTTGAAGTTTCATCGGCGCTGCAATGGAGCCCGATGGTGCACTCTCGACAGTGCTACCATGGAGTTGCAGCATGGGGCTGCCATGGGAGCTGCTCCAAATCACTAGTGGTGTTGCAATGTGGCATGTCGGTCGCGGTCGCCGGAGTTGAGGGAGATGCTCCGGCTCGCGCCTCGACGAGTACACATGCAGCAGCAGCATAGCCTCCGTGCCGCAGCGGAGGACATCGCCATGTTTAGAAAGATGAGATGGTATCGAGTTGAACGGGTTCAGTAAAGAGAAGATGTGAGCTCCCTTGGTGAGATCGAATGGCCACAAGCGCTAGATCGTATAGCTGGTTAGGCGGATGATTTTTCTAGAAAATCATACGGCTGATTTGTAGCAGCTGCTTTATATTAAACAAAAAGATCACCTATCAGCACTGCATTGTACTAGTAGCTATCTTGAGCATTGGCAAGACTTTTCCAAAATGATATTTTGTTCCCGTGAATACGCAAAGATTGCGTATTTTTTCATCAATGTATATGAGGGAACAGTAAAAAATGAAAACATTACAAAGAGAGGAGGAGGAGAGGGTATACCACATTTATGTATTTTTTTGCATCGATATATGGGAGTGAACAGTACAAAAAGGAGAACACACTAGTAAAAAACAGGGCTTTCGTTCTAGCCAATAGTACCAGTCGCGTTAAGAACCGAGACTAATGTGAGCATTAGCCCCAATTCGAGCACCTAGGACGTCGGACGGGGCTCGACAGGCATCAGTCCCGGTTCGAATGTGACATTTACTCCCGGTTGGTGTCAACCAACTAGGACTAAAGGGTTTGTGGAAGGGACGATAGCCTTTAGTCCCGGTTGATGTCTCCAACTAGGACAAAAGACCAGTTTTGGACACCAACCAAGACTAAAAAGTTGTATATATGTACCCTGCCCCCCTCTTCTCTGTTTTTTCTTGAGAGAAGGTGGGAGGTGTGTGCTAGTTTCTTTTCCTTTCCTGTGCACAAGAGGTGTTTGATAAAATGCTTGAGAGCATGATGCCATTGATATGAGGTGTCTGAGCCACACTTAAGCTTTCTCCTCTTTCTTCTCCTCTGTTCTTCCTCCAAGCTCTCGTCCCCGTCGTCACCGTCATCGATCACTCGCGCCGATCTCGTCGCCGGTCCACCGTGGTGAGCCTCTTGTTGTTATCTCTTTTCTAAAAAATATATTCTTACTTGTATGAGAACTATGTATAAACTTTATGTATTTATTTTTACAGTAATAACATTTGATCACTAGAGAACTTTGGTTTTAATGTGATGAACTTGTATTAATTTGGTCATTTCTCTATTCATGATGATGTTCTGTAATGGTTTTTGATATGTTTAATTACATACTTAGATAGGTAGATACATATATGGATAAAACAAAAATAGAACAATGTGATGAATTTTGTTTTTGATGCTTTAGTGGTCACTTCATCGTGATGATAGCATTTGAAGTATCATGATGATCTTGTTATAATTTTTTTAATATATGTGTAAATAGTAAGGAATTTGACCGGGACTAAAGATTATGTGGGCAAGCCTCGGTCGCCGCTTCTGTGGCCCTCTGAGCGGACACCACCATCTTTCCAGGTCGTCGGCGTTGAGCTTCGGCAATGCCGACGATCATCATTAGGCGCTAATTGCTGCCTAATTAGTTTTGTTGCTTGAATATACCGTGGAACATATCGAATTTAATAATGGGGACTCCTCGACAAACGTCAGATTCGTCCTCGATGACCGCCAGAGGAGTCGTCCCCGACGATCGCCGAAGGAGTTGTCGTCCCCGACGACCGCCCGAGGAGGCTCCGACGATCATCGAAGGAGTCGTCCTCGACGATCTCCTGTGAGGAGAGTCCCCGACAATCGCCGGAGGAGTCCTCGACGATCGTCGGTGAGGAGTCCCCGATGATTGATACGTCCCAAACGTATCTATAGTTTCTGCTTGTTCCATGATCTTTTGGGTTACATTGTTATATGTTTTGCTACACTTTTATATCTTTGTACACATATTTGGACTAACCTACTAACTCAGTGCACCCATTGCCAGTTTCTGTTTGCTGATGTCTGTTTTGCAGGGACTTTTATCCAAATTTACAGAGCCCAAAAAATCCCGAGAAAAATTTATAAAAATCAGCGTGACAGAAGTTTCATGAAGCACGAAGATGGGCCAGAGGGGAGCGAGGGCCTGCTGATACGTCCATTTTGCATCATGCTTTCATGTTGATATTTATTGCTTTTTGGGTTGTTATATTACTTGTGGTACCATATTTATGCCTTTTCTCTCTTATTTTGCAAGGTTTATTTGAAGAGGGAGAATTCAGGCAGCTGGAATTCTGGACTGGAAAAGGAGTAAATCTTAGTTCACTATTCTGCACTCCAAATGCCCTGAAAAGTTACGTGGATTTTTTTGGGATTATATAAAAAATACTGGGCGAAAGAACTATCGGAGGGGGGCTGCCAGGGCGCCACAAGCCCTGACACCGCCACCCCCTGGTGGCGGAGTGGGGGCTTGTCGGCTCCCTGACGGCACACTAGCCCCCCTCTTTTGCTATATGAAGCGTCTTGGTCCAGAAAAATAAAATCAGAGGGGAGCTTTTTCGTGGTTTCGCCACCGCCACGAGGCGGAACTTGAGCAGATCCAATCTAGAGCTCCGGCAGGACGATCCTGCCGGGGAAACTTCCCTCCCGGAGGGGGAAATCATCGCCATCGTCATCACCAACACTCCTCTCGTCGGAGGGGAGGCATCTTCATCAACATTTTCATCAGCACCATCTCCTCTCCAATCCCTAGTTCATCTCTTGTAACCAATCTTCGTCTCACGACTCCGATTGGTACTTGTAAGGTTACTAGTAGTGTTGATTACTCTTTGTAGTTGATGCTAGTTGGATTACTTGGTGGAAGAGTTTATGTTCAGATCCTTGATGCTATTCATTACACCCCTGATCATGATTATGATTATGTTTTGTGAGTAGTTACTTTTGTTCCTGAGGACATGGGATAAGTCATGTTAATAATAGTCATGTGAATTTCATATTCGTTCGGTATTTTGATATGCTGTATGTTGTATTTTCCTCTAGTGGTGTTATGTGAACGTCGACTACATAACACTTCACCATATTTGGGCCTAGAGGAAGGCATTGGGAAGTAGTAAGTAGATGATGGGTTGCTGGAGTGACAGAAGCTTAAACCCCAGTCTATGCGTTGCTTCGTGAGGGGCTGATTTGGATCCACTAGTTTAATGCTATGGTTAGACTTTGTCTTAATTCTTCTTTTGTAGTTGCGGATGCTTGCGAGAGAGGTTAATCATAAGTGGGATGCTTGTCCAAGTAAGGGCAGTACCCAAGCGTTGGTCCACCCACATATCAAACTATCAAAGTAACGAACGCGAATCATATGAACATGATGAAACTAGCATGACAGAAATTCCCGTGTGTCCTCGGGAGCGTTTTTTCCTCCTATAAGACTTTTTTCAGGCTTGTCCCTTGCTACAAAAGGGATTGGGACACTTGCTGCACCATTGCTACTACTTGTTACTTTTTTCTGGCTACGTTTCACCTCGCTACACAATCACTTGTTACCGCTACTTTCAGTGCTTGCAGTTATTACCTTGCTGAAATCCGTTTATCAGAGGCTTCTGCTCCTCATTGGGTTCGACACTCTTACTTATGGAAAGGACTACGATTGATCCCCTATACTTGTGGGTCATCAAGACTCTTTTCTGGCGCCGTTGCAGGGGAGTGAAGCGCCTTTGGTAAGTGGAAATTGGTAAAGAAACATTTATATACTGTGCTGAAATTTATTGTCACTTGTCACTATGGAAACTGTTCCTTTGAGGAGTTTGTTCGGGGTATCTTCACCACGAACGGAAGCACGAGGAGTTGTTCCTCAACCTGAGGTACCTACTGAAAATATATTTTATGAAATTCCTTCGGGTATGCTTGAGAAATTACTGACTAATCCTTTCACAGGAGATGGATCTTCACATCCAGACTTGCATATGATCTATGTAGATGAAGTTTGTGGTTTATTTAAGCTTGCAGGTTTGCCCGAGGATGAGATAAAGAAGAAAGTATTTCCTTTATCTTTGAAGGATAAGGCGTTGACATGGTATAGGCTATGTGATGATACTGGATCATGGGGCTACAATCGGTTGAAATTGGAATTTCATCAAAAGTTCTATCCTATGCATTTAGTACATCATGATCGGAACTTTATTTATAACTTTTGGCCTCGTGACAGGAAAAGCATAGCTCAAGCTTGGGGGAGGCTTAAATCAATGTTATATTCATGCCCCAATCATGAGCTCTCGAGAGAAATCATCACTCAAAATTTTATGCTCGGCTTTCTCATGAAGATCGTACCATGCTTGACACTTCCTGTACCGGTTCTTTTATGAAGAAGGATATTGATCACAAGTGGAATTTATTGGAGAGAATCAAACACAACTCTGAAGATTGGGAGCTGGAGGAAGGTAAGGAGTCAGGTATGAATTTCAAGTTTGATTGCGTTAAATCTTTTGTTGAGACAAACATTTCTAGATATTTTAGCGCTAAGTATGGACTTGACTCTGAGATAGTAGCTTCTCTATGTGAATCTTTTGCTGCTCATGTTGATCTTCCCAAAGAGAAGTGGTTTAAATATCATCCTCCTGTAGAAAGCAACATAGCCAAAACCAATCTAGTTGAGGAGAAAGTCATTGCTTTTAGTGATCCTGTTGTTCCTTGTGCTTACACTGAGAAACCACTATACCCTGCTAGGATAAAGGATTATTCTAAAGCTCAAATTGTGATACGTAGGGGTTACATTAGACCACTTGCACCCCCTGAAGAGATTAGAGTTGAACCTAGTGTTGCTATTATCAACGATCTCTTAGACGAAGACATAGATGGGCATGTTAACAAATTCTGTGAGGACTCCGCTAGAATTGCTAAACCTCACACGAAAGACAAACACGGACCTGTAGTTGGCCTGCCCGTTGTTTCTGTCAAGATAGGAGATCACTGTTACCATGGTTTATGTGATATGGGAGCTAGTGTTAGTGCAATACCCCATTTTCTATATGATGAAATCAAAGATGAGATTGCACCTGCTGAGTTAGAACCCATTGATGTCACTATTACACTAGCTAATAGAGACACTATCTGCCCTCTGGGAATTGTGAGAGACGTAGAAGTCCTGTGTGGTAAGATGAAGTATCATACTGATTTCCTCGTCCTTGGTACTGCACAAGATAGCTTTTGTCCCACCATATTCAGTAGACCCTTTCTCAACACTGTCAATGCTCACATTGATTGCATTAAGCAGACTGTCATAGTAAGTTTCGAGGGTGTGTCTCATGAATTTAACTTCTCCAAGTTTGGAAGACAACCTCATGAAAGAGAGTCGTCTGGTAGAGATGAAATTATTGCTCTTGCCTCTATTCCCGTACCTCCTACGGATCCTTTAGAGCAATATCTGCTTGAGCATGAAAATGATATGCATATGGAGGAGAGATATGAGATAGATAAAATTGTCTTAGAACAATATGCTATTCTCAAGAATAATCTGCCTGTTGAACTGCTTGGGGATCCTCCCCCACCAAAGGGTGATCCTGTTTTCGAGCTTAAACAGTTGCCTGATACTCTTAAGTATGCCTATCTTGATGAGAAGGAGATATATCTTGTCATTATTAGTGCTCTCCTCTCAGAGCACGAAGAGAAGAAGTTACTAAGGACTCTGAGGAAGCACCGCGCTGCTATTGGATATACTCTTGATGATCTTAAGGGTATTAGTCCTACTCTATGTCAACACAAGATTAAAACCGATCCTGACTTTAAACCAGTTGCTGATCATCAAAGGAGATTAAATCCTAAGATGAAAGAGGTCGTTAGAAAAGAAATATTAAAGCTTCTGGTAGTAGGAATCATTTATCCTGTTGCTCATAGTGATTGGGTAAGTCCAGTACACTACGTACCTAAGAAGGGAGGTATCACCGTCGTCCCTAATGATAAGGATGAACTAGTCCCACAAAGGATTATTACCGGCTATAGGATGGTGATAGACTTTCAGAAACTGAACAAGGCAACCAGGAAAGATCATTATCCTTTGCCGTTTATCGACCAAATGCTAGAAAGGCTATCAAAACACACACACTTCTACTTTCTAGACGGCTATTCAGGTTTCTCACAAATACGTGTTGCACAATCTGATCAAGATAAAACCACTTTCACCTGCCCTTTCGGTACCTTTGCCTACAGACGTATGCCTTTTGGCTTATGCAATGCACCTGCCACCTTCCAAAGATGTATGATGGCTATATTCTCTGACTTTTGTGAAAAGATTGTCGAGGTTTTCATGGATGACTTCTCCGTTTACGGGTCTTCCTTTGATGATTGCCTCAGCAACCTTGATCGAGTCTTACAGAGATGCGAAGAAACCAACCTCATCTTGAATTGGGAGAAGTGCCACTTTATGGTTAATGAAGGTATCTTAGGACACAAAATCTCTGAAAGAGGCATTGAAGTTGATAAGGCTAAGGATGATGCAATTGAGAAAATGCCTTGTCCCACAGATATCAGAGGTATATGAAGTTTCCTAGGTCATGTTGGTTTCTATAGAAGGTTCATTAAAGACTTCTCTAAGATTTCTAGGCCTCTTACCAACCTCTTGTAGAAGGATGTTCCTTTTGTTTTTGATGAGGATTGTGAGGAAGCCTTCGAAATACTTAAGAAGGCTTTGATAACCGCACCTATTGTTCAACCACCTCACTGGAACTTGCCCTTTGAAATCATGTGCGACGCTAGTGATTATGCTATTGGTGCAGTTCTAGGACAAAGAGTTGACAAGAAGTTGAATGTCATTCACTACGCTAGTAAAACTCTAGACAGTGCTCAAAGAAACTATGCCACTACGGAGAAGGAATTTTTAGTAGTCGTGTTTGCGTGTGAAAAGTTCAGATCTTACACAGTTGACTCCAAAGTCACTATTCACTCTGATTATGCTGCTATTAAGTACCTCATGGAGAAGAAGGACGCTAAGCCTAGGCTTATCAGATGGGTTCTCCTGCTACAGGAATTTGATTTGCACGTCGTTAACCGAAAGGGTGCTGATAACCCTGTAGCAGATAACTTGTCTAGGCTAGAGAATGTCCTTGATGACCCACTACCTATTGATGATAGCTTTCCTGATGAGCAATTGAATGTCATCTGCACTTCGCATAGTGCACCGTGGTATGCTGATTATGCAAACTATATCGTAGCCAAATACATACCACCCAATTTCACCTATCAACAAAAGAAGAAATTCTTCTTTGATTTGAGACACTACTTTTGGGATGATCCTCACCTTTATAAGGAAGGAGTAGATGGTGTTATTAGACGTTGTGTGCCTGAACATGAACAGGGACAGATCTTGCAGAAGTGTCATTCCGAAGCCTACGGAGGACACCACGCTGGAGATAGAACTGCCCATAAGGTATTGCAATCAGGTTTCTATTGGCCCACTCTCTTCAAGGATGCCCGTAAGTTTGTCTTGTCTTGTGACGAATGCCAAAGAATAGGGAACATCAGTAAGCGTTAGGAGATGCCTATGAACTATTCACTTGTCATTGAACCATTTGATGTGTGGGGCTTTGATTATATGGGACCCTTCCCGAGTTCCAATGGGTACACTCACATCTTAGTTGCTGTGGATTATGTTACTAAGTGGGTAGAGGCTATCCCCACTAAAAATGCTGATCACCACGCCTCTATTAAGATGCTTAAAGAAGTCATATTCCCAAGATTTGGAGTCCCTAGATACTTGATGACTGATGGCGGTTCACACTTCATTCATGGTGTTTTCCGCAAGATGCTAGCTAAGTAATATGTCAACCATAGAGTTGCGTCTCCTTATCATCCTCAGTCTAGTGGTCAAGTTGAGTTGAGTAATAGGGAGATCAAGTTGATCCTACAAAAGACCGTCAATAGATCTCGAAAGAACTGGTCTAGCAAACTTGACGATGCACTATGGGCTTATAGGACTACTTATAAGAATCCCATGGGCATGTCACCGTATAAAATGGTTTACGGTAAAGCCTGTCATTTACCTCTTGAGCTGGAACACAAAGCTTATTGGGCAATCAAAGAGCTCAACTTTGATTTCAAACTTGCCGGTGAGAAGCGGTTGTTTGATATCACCTCGTTAGATGAATGGAGAACCCAGGCATACGCGAATGCCAAGTTGTTCAAGGAAAAGGTTAAGAGATGGCACGACAAACGAATACAGAAGGGAGAGTTCAATGTAGGTGATTATGTCTTGCTATATGATCGCGCAATCTCTGGCGTTAACTAGATGAATGCTTATAACAACAAACCTTCTCCTGCAACGGCACCAGAAGAATGCTGATAGCACTCCCCGACAATGAAATTGGAAGAATGTTGTTGATGGCCCACTAGCGCGTGGGTTCGCAACAGTTTTCGAGGGTAGAGTATTCGACCCAAATTTGTAGATCGCCTGAAGGAGGTGAGAGAATACTCTCGAGCATTAGCAGCTGAATTTGTCGGATTCAACCACACCTCAAAGATTAGTATCTGCAAGCACAGTAGTAACACCAAAGTAGTATGATAAAAACGGTGTTAGAAACGATATGTTGACGGCAGACTATTCCTAACAATTGTATCAATGGCGCCTTCGTTGCCACGTCGACGGAAGTTGTCAATTCCCGTCAACGGTAGGTGAACCAACAGTGTAGCAGGTAGCAGCAGTGTAACGAGCAATAGCAGTGGCAAGGAACAACAGTAGTGATAGCAGTAGCAAGTAGCAACAGTGGTAGCAGCATAAGAGCAAGACAAGTAACAACAGTAGCAACAGTAGTAGCAGCAGAGCAAGACAAGTAACATCAGTAGCAACACTAGTAGCAGCAGAGCAAGACAAGTAACATCAGTAGTAGGACAAACTCGTAGGCAATGGGTCGGTGATTTGTTTGGATGATATTCATCATGCAACAAATATAACACGGAGAGATATGTGGCTAGCTCCCGTTCGTCAATGTGATGTAGGCATGCATTCCGTGTGTCGTCATACGTGCTTAGGGAAAAGAACTTGCATGACATCTATTGTCCATCCCTCCCGTGGCAGTGGGGTCCAAAAGGAAACTACGGGATATTAAGGTTCTCCTTTTAATAAAGAACCGGACCAACGCATTAGCACTTGGTGAACACATGAACTCCTCAAACTATGGTCATCACCGGGAGTTGTTCCGGTTATTGTCACTCCGGGGTTGCCGGATCATAACACATAGTAGGTAACTACAACTTGCAAGATCGGATCTAAAACACACATATATTGGTGACAACATAATAATTTCAGATCTGAAATCATGGCACTCGGGCCCTAGTGACAAGCATTAAGCATGGCAAAGTAGTAGCAACATCAAATCTCATAACATAGTGGATACTAGGGATCTTTCCCCATCAAAACTAACTCGATTACATGATAGATCTCATCCTACTCATCACCGCCCAGCGAGCCTACGAATAGATTACTCACGAATAACGAAGAGCTTCATGGAATTGGAGAGGGAAGAAGGTTGATGATGATGATGGCGACGATTTCCCCTCTCCGGAGCCCAAGACGGACTCCAGATCTGCCCTCCAGATGAAGAACAGGTGGTGACGGCGCCTCCATATCGAAAACGCGACGAAAACTTCTCTTTTTATTTTTTCTGGGACGAAAGACAACTTATAGAGCTGGAGTTGGGGGCGGCAGGTGCCTGTGGGCCCCACAAGCCTGCCCACCGCCACCAGGGGGTGGTGGCGGAGCAGGGGCTTGTGGCCCACTGGACCACCCCCTGAGGTGGAACTTGGCGCAGATATTTTTGATATTTTCCAAAACTGCTCCCCGTAATTTTCAGGACGTTTGGAGAACTTTGATTTCTGCACAAAAATAACACCAAGGCAATTCTGCTGAAAACAGCGTCAGTCCAGGTTAGTTCCATTCAAATCATGCAAATTATAGTCCAAAACAAGGGCAAAAGAGTTTGGAAAAGTAGATACTATGGAGACGTATCAACTCCCCCAAGCTTAAAACCTTGCTTGTCCTCAAGCAACTCAGTTGACAAACTAAGAGAGAAACAAAAACTTTGACAAACTCTGTTTGATCTTGTTGTTGCAACTATGTCTAACTCATAACCAGAATTTCAGCAAGATCACAAGTTAACCACATAAGCAAATGACACAAAGGTCTCACGGTAAACTAATATCAATGGCATAATCAGCTAACGAGCAAATAATAATGAGTTTCAAATACCAACACTTCAATCAAAACAAGCATGAAGCAATATGAATAGGTGGTATCTCGCTAGCTCTTTCTCAGACCGCAAAACATAAATGCAGAGCACTTTCAAAGATCAAGGGCTGACTAAACATTGCAATTCATAGTAACGAAGATCCAGTCATAGTCATACTCAATATCAATCAAAAGCAAAGCATAAAAATGACAGAGGTGCTCTCTAATTGGTGCTTGTAAAAGACGAGGATGACTCGACAAGAAAATAAATAGATAGGCCCTTCGCAGAGGGAAGCATTGATTTGCGGAGGTGCCAGAGCTCAAGCTTTGAAAACAGAGATAATAATTTTGGGTGGCATGCTTTCATTGTCAACGCAATGACCAAGAGTTCTCAATATCTTCCATGCTATTCATGCTATAGGCGGTTCCCAAACAGAAAAGTAAAGTTTTAACTCCCCCACCACCAATCAATCACACTCCACGGCTAGCCAAATCCTCGGGTACCGTCCATACTAACATCAATCCGGGGGGAGTCTTGTTTTATAGTTATGTTTTTGATTTAAGCATGGAACTGGGCATCCCAAATACCGACCCTTTTCTCGTGAATGACTATTAATAAACACATGTCGAGGATAACACTCCTAGCATGGAAGATACCAATAGCCCTCCGTCACCACATCAGCGGTTCGGGCATGCAAAACAGATTTATTTCTTGAAGGTTTAGAGAGTGGCACATGCAAATTTACTTGGAACGGCAGGTAGATACCACAAATAGGTAGGTATGGTGGACTCTCATGGAAAAACTTTTGGGTTTATGGAAGTGGATGCACAAGCAATATTCCCGCTTAGTACAAGTGAAGGCTAGCAAAAGACTGGGAAGCAACCAACTAGAGAGCGACAACAGTCATAAAGATGCAATGAGTTTGACTAACATTAAATGCAAGCATGAACATGATATAAATCACCATGAACACGAACATCATAGTGGCTATGTTGATTTTGTTTCAACTACATGCATGAACATGCGCCAAGTCAAGCCACTTGAAACATTCAAATGAGAATACCATCCTATCATACTACATCATAGTCATCTCAAAATCTATGTTGGCAATCAAGACAAAACATTATAAGCTCTCAGCTAAATAAGCATGCATCAGAAACTATGATCTCTAAGTTGTCATTGCAAACATGGTTCTCTCACAACAAAGCCAAATATGGGTCGACAAGCTAGCCATATTTACAAAAACAAAATAGATAGAGGTCATACCAGCTTTTCAGTCTCAGTCACTTCATCATATATCATCATTGTTGCGTTTCATTTGCACGATCGAATGATGAAAACGATAATAAGTGCATTGGTCTAAGCTGAATCTGCAGGCAAACACAAAGGAGAAGACAAAATAATATGGCTCTTTGAAAGTTAAACAAGTAATCATGCAAGAACCAATAAACATTGTAACCAATATCTTCTACCTTGACACAAAGAAAAAGAAAACTATTTACACAGGAAAGCTCCCAACAAGCAAAAGAAGAAAGAAAAATCTTTTTGGTTTTCTCAAAAGGACACAAAACAAGAAAACAAGAAAACAAAGAGAAACTAGCATTGATAATACAGCGGCAAAGTGTAAACACCGGCTAACAAAGTGAAAGCATAAGCATGAATGTAAAGTCGGTGAGAACACGTACTCCCCCAAGCTTAGGCTTTTGGCCTAGCTTGGTCTACTCCCAAGGTGGGAAATAACCAGCTCCAGGATACTCTGGAGCAGACTGTGGATGCCACGGCTATGTGAGCTCCTCTGGCTCCCACTGATAAACTGGCGTCTTGTACTCGACTGGCGGCTCGGGCACGGGCGCCTGTGGTTGGGCCAAGCCCCAATATGTGTAGATGTCCGCTGGCATAATAGTGTACCTGCCTGCATGAAGATCGAACAAAGAAGGAGCAGGCAAAGTAATAGTCTCTCGAGTACCCTGACTAAACACCAGGTTATAAATCATCCGTCTACTAGCATCTCTATCCAGAAAATCATGGCGAACCATGCTGTCATAATCCATATATCTCTCAGGGAGAAGCATCTCTCCTTCCTTTCCCAGTCTAATGGGTATCTCAAAGTGTCTGGCAAGACGGGTAGCATAGATACCTCCATAGACGAGTCCTTTAGAATGGTTCAGGTTCAACCGTTGAGCGACTATAGCGCCCAAGCTATAAGTCTTATCGTTATAAAGGCCTTCGCGCAAAACCGCAAGGTCTGGAGAACTAAGTGATCCAGCCTCCCCACGGCCGATCAAACATTTTCCGACAAATAGTGAGAAGTACCGAAGCACAAGAAAATGTATGCTAGCAATTCTAGCGCGAGACACTCCTCTCTCCTCTCCAACAGCAATGGAACCAATGAAATCCTCCAAGTCCCGTGGACGAGGTTCACGGATATCCCCAACATAAGGTAATTTGCATACATTGCAAAAGTCCTGCAGCGTCATGCACTGCAGGATATCGTAAATCATGAACTCAACCATGGGACGATTCTTCCTCGGATAAAATTTGAAGCTTTGAACGAAAATATTGGTGAGGAGGAGATATTGTGGGCACTTATCTTCAACAAACGCAGTAAGACCTGAATTCTCCACCAAGTAATAAAATTCTTCATAAAGTCCGGCGGCGCGCAAAAATTCATCACTTGGCCACTCGCACGCTCGAACTTCTGTGACTCGAGGGACTACGTACTTGGGGTGGTTCTTCTCATCCTCCTTGTGGTTATGGCTTGAAGAGCCTCTCAAGAACCTCCTCATCTCTTCCTTTTTCTAGCTCTAAAAAATTCTGAAATTTCTAGAGACTTCGAAAGAAAAATGAGTAAGGATTAACCCAACTTGTAGCAACTACTCCTACTAGTGCCTAGAGACTGTATCACGCGCTAAAACTACTTGGGACCAGCTAAAATCAACATTTATAGCTCAAGAACAGGGTCACCAAGGTAGCAAGAATTTGCGAAGGATAAAGCACTAGAGCAAAAACTAATTGGACCAATGGAGGAGTCACTTACCAAGGAGCAATTTCCCCAAAACAGTTCGGAGAATGGTGCTTTGAGCAAGGAGATCGAAAATCACAGCCAAATGAGCAAGAACACGGGTTTGAGCTGCGAAACAATTTTTTCTGGAGGTGGAAGAAGAGGCTGGGAGCTGGAATGAGTGGAGGGGGTGCCTGTGGGCCCCACAAGCTTGCACCCCGCCACCAAGGGGGTAGGTGGCGATGGGGGGGGGGCTTGTGGCCCACTGGTCAGGCCCATAAATTTTCAAAAATTCCAGAAAAAATCATACTAAATTTTCAGGACCATCGGAGAACTTTTATTTCCGAGGTATTTTTCTCCGGGACGCTAAAACAGAAAACAGGAAAAACTAAACTAATTCCATCATTTTTCTTCTAAGCAACAGAAAAGGAAAGCTCAAAACAGAGGTATGTGACTCTTAGATTCATCCGTTTCATGGTCATCGGAAGAAATCCGTCAATGGGGTTGATCAAGTCCTGATGACAAAACCTTCTCGAATCGCAAGAGAGAATGGAGAATATTCAAATAGCCACTAAGTCACCTCAATGGGGATATGTATCTCCCCAACAAGCAAATCATACTTCATCTTGACACAAGGAATAGGGCATTCAAAGCTCCCAATAAGAATCGATGAAGTCTTTTCGATAGCATTGATGCAATGTACTTGATATCGTTTCTTCGGAAAGTGCACGGTGTGCTCATTACCGTTGACATGGAAAGTGACATTGCCTTTGTTGCAATCTATAACATCCCCTGCAGTGTTTAAAAAGGGTCTTCCGAGGATGATAGCCATGGCATCGTCCTTGGGGATATCCAAGATAACAAAGTCTATTAAGATAGTGGTATTAGCAACCACAACAGGCACATCCTCGCAAATGCCGATAGGGAAAGCAGTTGATTTGTCGGCCATTTGCAGAGAAATTTCAGTGGGTGTCAACTTATCCAACTCAAGTCTACGATAAAGAGAGAGCGGCATAACACTAACACCGGCTCCAAGGTCACATAAGGCAGTTCTTACGTAGTTTCCTTTAATGGAGCAAGGTATAGTGGGCACTCCGGGATCACCAAGTTTCTTAGGAGTTCCACCTTTGAAAGTGTAATTGGCAAGCATGGTGGAGATCTCAAGATTTGGTATCTTCCGTTTATTAGTCACGATATCTTTCATGTACTTGGCATACGGAGACATCTTGAGCATATCAGTTAACCGCATCTGCAGAAAGACGGGTCTTATCATCTCAGCGAAGCGCTCAAAATCCTCATCATCCTTTTTCTTGGATGGCTTAGGAGGAAAGGGCATAGGTCTCTGAACCCATGACTCTCTTTCTTTACCATGTTTCCTAGCATTGAAGTCATCCTTGTCGTATCTCTTAGGTTGTGGATTATCAGGATTAACCGTAGGTTCACTCTCCACATCCTCATCATGGCTAGGTTGAGCATTATTATGAACATCACTGTCCGTATTGTCACCAGGTTCATGTTCATCACCAGATTGTGTTTCCGCATCAGACGCAGAAATATCATTAGGTTCTTCAGGTGTGACAGTATTTGGTGAACTGGCATGCATGTTTCTACCATCCTTCTTCTTCTCCTTAGTATGACTGGGTGTATCAGCATCGATTCCTTGAGAATCTTGATCAATTCTCTAAGGATGACCTTCAGGATACAAAGGTTCCTGAGTCATTTTGCCTCCTCTAGTAATGACTCTGACAGAGTTGTCATTTAATTCATTGAGCAGGTTATTCTGAGCTTTAAGTACTTGTTCTACCTGAGTAGTAATCATAGAGGCATGTTTACTCAGAAGCTTTAGAGCATTGACATTTCTGTCTACACAAGCACTTAAATGGCTAAGCATACGAGTACTTTGTTCCAAATGTCTGCTAACATAATCATTGAAACTCTGTTGTTTGGCAACAAAGTTGTCAAATTCATCAAAGCATAGGCTAGCAGGTTTATCAAAAGGAATATCACTCTCATCAAACCTACGCAGAGAATTCACTTCTACTACCTGTACCGGGTTATCGAGACCGTGGATCTCTTCGATAGGTGGTAGATTTTTGACATCTTCAGCTCTAATGCCTTTCTCTTGCATAGATTTCTTAGCTTCTTGCATATCTTCCGGATTGAGGAATAGAATACCTATTTTCTTAGGAGTTGGCTTAGGAGGTGGTTCGGGGATAGTCCAAGCATTATCGTTGATCAAGAGGTTATTCAGTAGAGTCTTAGCTTGTTCTACAGTTCGTTCCCTAAAAACACAACCAACACAACTATCTAGGTAGTCTCTAGAGGCATCGGTAAGTCTGTTATAGAGGATATCAAGTATCTCGTTGTTCTTAAGGGGGTGATCAGGCAAAGCATTCTGTAGCTGGACGAGCCTCCCCCAAGCTTGTGGAAGACTCTATTCTTGGAGTTGAGCAAAGTTGTATATTTCCTGCAAGGCAGCTTGCTTCTTATGGGCAGGGAAATATTTCTCATAGAAGTAATAGACCATCTCCTGGGGACTACGCACACATCGAGGAGCAAGAGAGGTGAACCAGACTTTAGCGTCATCCTTTAGAGAGAAAGGAAACAGCTTAAGGATATAGTAGTGGCGGATCTTCTCCTCATTAGTGAAAAGGTTGGCTACTTCGGATAGTTTGGCAAGATGGGCTATGACCGTCTCAGACTCATAACCGTGAAAAGGATCAGATTCGACTAGAGAGATTATCTCAGGGTCGACAGAGAATTCATAATCCTTATCGGTGACAAAGATAGGCGAAGTGGCAAAATTCGGGTCATTTTTCATCCGAGCTTCACGAGATTTTTCCTTCCACTTGAGAATTAATTTCTCAGTGTCATAGGCATCCTTAGACGCAAGAAAATCCTTATCGGTGACAAAGATATTCTCTGAGTTACTTCGCCTATCCTTTCTTGCGTGTAAGGATGCCTATGATGCTTCAAGGATGAGTTTGATGCACTTGTCCGCAATGCCGGGTTAGAAGAATTCCTCTCAGATAAATGTGAACAGTATGCTATGCTCAGTGCCTCTTTCGTGCGTAGATTTAAATTTTTAGTTGGCCGTGAATCATCCATACTGTTTGATCTGTACGATAAATCCTATACCGTGGGTGTGGAGGATTTCAATAGGATTTGCAAGATACCCGATGGAGGTAGTGTTAATGATCCTCCTAAGTCTTCGATCAGAGACTTTGTCTCTAGTATAATTGTTGGAGAAACCAGAGATATCACGCAAACCACCATAGGAAGCATCCATTTCCGTGCCTTGCACTACCTTGCCCTCTTCATAGGTAGGTGCGTTAACGGCAAGGGTGCACATTGTCACCTATGCGCTTCCGACCTTAGTATCCTTAAGAGCGCAGTAACAGGTGACATGAGCTTCAATATGGGAGCTATTATAGCAAGGAGGCTGAATAAAAATGCCAGTGAGGGAGATTTCTTTGGTGGAGTTTATGCTACACGCTTAGCAAATTTTCTTGGAGTAACCATCCGTCCAGAAGACCGTCCTCTCCGTACAACCTACCTTGATCGTGTTGCTCTAACACGCTACCAGTTCCTTGAGAGAGATCATGGATCCCTCCTATTCCGCTTCATATTTAACCGGCAGCGTGTTTTCCATATTACCCTTCCTGCTCCTCCTTTCTTTGACTTTCAGGTTAAACCATGAGATTCCACCATACCTACCTATTTGCGGTATCTACCTGCCGTTCCAAGTAAATTTGCATGTGCCATTCTCTAAACCTTCAAGAAATAATCTGTTTTGCATGCCCGAACCGCTCATGTGGTGACAGAGGGCTATTGGTATCTTCCATGCTAGGAGTGTTATCCTCGACATGTGTTTATTCACAGTCATTCACGAGAAAGGGGCCGGTATTTGGGATGCCCAGTTCCATGCTTATATCGAAAACATAACTGTAAAACAAGACTCCCCCCGGATTCATGTTAGTATGGACGGTACCCGAGGATTCAGCTAGCCGTGGAGTGTGATTGATTGGTGGTGGCGGAGTTAAAACTTTACTTTTCTGTTCGGGAACCGCCTATAGCATGAGTAGCATGGAAGATATTGAGAACTCTTGGTCATTGCGTTGACAATGAAAGCATGCCACCCAAAATTATTATCTCTGTTTTCAAAGCTTGAGCTCTGGCACCTGTGCAAATCAATGCTTCCCTCTCCGAAGGGCCTGTCTATTTATTCTCTTGTCGAGTCATCCTCCTCTTAAATAAGCACCAATTAGAGAGCACCTCTTTCATTTTTATGCTTTGCTTTTGATTGATATTGAGTATGACTATGACTGGATCTTCGTTGCTATGAATTACAATGTTTGGTCAGCCCTTGATCTTTGAAAGTGCTCTGCATTTATGTTTTGCGGTCTCACAAAGAGATAGTGAGATACCACCTATTCATATTGCTTCATGCTTGTTTTGATTGAAGTGTTGGTATTTGAAACTCATTATTATTTGCTCGTTAGCTGATTATGCCATTGATATTAGTTTACCATGAGACCTTTGTGTCATTTGCTTATGTGGTTAACTTGTGATCTTGCTGAAATTCTGGTTATGAGTTAGACATAGTTGCAACAACAAGATCAAACAGAGTTTGTCAAAGTTTTTGTTTCTCTCTTAGTTTGTCAACTGAGTTGCTTGAGGACAAGCAAGGTTTTAAGCTTGGGGGAGTTGATACGTCTCCATAGTATCTACTTTTCCAAACTCTTTTGCCCTTGTTTTGGACTATAATTTGCATGATTTGAATGGAACTAACCTGGACTGACGCTGTTTTCAGCAGAATTGCCTTGGTGTTATTTTTGTGCAGAAATCAAAGTTCTCCAAACGTCCTGAAAATTACGGGGAGCAGTTTTGGAAAATATCAAAAATATCTGCGCCAAGTTCCACCTCAGGGGGTGGTCCAGTGGGCCACAAGCCCCTGCTCCGCCACCACCCCCTGGTGGCGGTGGGCAGGCTTGTGGGGCCCACAGGCACCTGCCGCCCCCAACTCCAGCTCTATAAGTTGTCTTTCGTCCCAGAAAAAATAAAAAGAGAAGTTATCGTCGCGTTTTCGATATGGAGGCGCCGTCACCACCTGTTCTTCATTTGGAGGGCAGATCTGGAGTCCGTCTTGGGCTCCGGAGAGGGGAAATCGTCGCCATCATCATCATCAACCTTCTTCCCTCTCCAATTCCATGAAGCTCTTCGTTATTCGTGAGTAATCTATTCGTAGGCTCGCTGGGCGGTGATGAGTAGGATGAGATCTATCATGTAATCGAGTTAGTTTTGATGGGGAAAGATCCCTAGTATCCACTATGTTATGAGATTTGATGTTGCTACTACTTTGCCATGCTTAATGCTTGTCACTAGGGCCCGAGTGCCATGATTTCAGATCTGAAATTATTATGTTGTCACCAATATATGTGTGTTTTAGATCCGATCTTGCAAGTTGTAGTTACCTACTATGTGTTATGATCCGGCAACCCCGGAGTGACATAACCGGAACCACTCCCGGTGATGACCATAGTTTGAGGAGTTCATGTGTTCACCAAGTGCTAATGCATTGGTCCAGTTCTTTATTAAAAGGAGAACCTTAATATCCCGTAGTTTCCTTTTGGACCCCGCTGCCACGGGAGGGATGGACAATAGATGTCATGCAAGTTCTTTTCCCTAAGCACGTATGACGACACACGGAATGCATGCCTACATCACATTGACGAACGGGAGCTAGCCACATATCTCTTCGTGTTATAGCTGTTGCATGATGAATATCATCCAAACAAATCACCGACCCATTGCCTACGAGTTTGTCCTACTACTGATGTTACTTGTCTTGCTCTGCTGCTACTACTGTTGCTACTACTGTTACTTGTCTTGCTCTGCTGCTACTACTGTTGCTACTGCTATTACTTGTCTTGCTCTGCTGCTGCTACTACTGTTGCTACTTGCTACTGCTGTCACTACTGCTGTTCCTTGCCACTACTATTGCTTGTTACACTGCTGCTACCTGCTACACTGTTGGTTCACCTACCGTTGACGGGAATTGACAACTTCCGTCAACACGGCAACGAAGGCGCCATTGATACAATCGTTAGGAATAGTCTACCGTCAACAGATCGTTTCTGACACTGTTGTTATCATACTACTTTGCTGTTACTAAGTGCTTGCAGATACTAATCTTTCAGGTGTGGTTGAATCCGACAAATTCAGCTGCTAATACTCGAGAGTATTCTCTCACCTCCTTCAGGCGATCTACCAATTTGGGTCGAATACTCTACCCTCGAAAACTGCTGCGAACCCACGCGCTGGTGGGCCATCAACAACATTCTTCCAGTTTCATTGCCGGGGAGTGCTATCAGCATTCTTCTGGTGCCATTGCAGGAGAAGGTTTGTTGTTATAAGTATTCGTCTAGTTAACGCCAGAGATTGCGCGATCAATGAGGAGTTCATCTTTTTATGCTATTTTACCTACAATGATGAGGAGTTCCTTCACTGCTATTAGTAGCTAGCGTCGAGTTGAATAGAAAACATAAAATGAAAATGAAAACTCTAAATGAAACAAAATTGAATGGTAAACACAGAAAGAAAAGGGAAACATAAAATGAAACCCCTAAACCCTCCAAAACCCCTCCTCCCAAAAGAAAAAAAACCCTAAACCCCAACGCTCCTTTTAGTCTCGGTTGGTGTTACCAACCGGGACTAAAGGTTCCCTGGCCTAAGCGCTACAGAATGGCCACGTGGAGCCCGTTTAGTCCCGGTTCATAACACGACCGGAACTAAAAAGTGGGGCTTTAGTCCCGATTGTTTTGTCCCGGTTGCACAACCCAGACTAAAGACCCTTACGAACCGAGACTAAAGCCATGGTTTCTACTAGTGACATTACATAGAGAGGAGGAGAGGGTACACCACACCAAGTGTGGGTAAAAGGTCAACAAGGGAAATAACATAACCTCAAACTTTCCATGTAGACCATGTCACGACGAACGTGAGGCACCGCCATCACGTGGCTACGAGTGCAGAAGCGACCAAACCAACGTATCCCCCACCTTAAGCATCTAGAAGTTTCAGCAAGCACGTTGCGGGACACGACATAGTTGGGGGGAAGGAGCCATGAAGAAAGCGTCGACAATGTCGTGCAGTGCACCCTTGATGGCCATGCCCTAAGAAGAAGCCCACACCATGACACCAAACACGACATCAACATCTCGAATACAACTACCAAGGATGCCACGAGCAACATATACATCGTCTTCATAAAGGGGCGACACCATGCCACCGTTGGATCCCTCGCCCCTTGATGAATAAAGAGGAGCACAAAAAAGGCCATGCGAGCGCCTCCAAGAAAGGGACAACTCCAGTAGATGTCATCACTGCCAGCATCGACAAGCCAAGGTGGGATTTCTCCCTCGCTAACTGAACAATCCTAAATGTGCCAAATCAGGATCTGGAGATGTGGAAACCAAATAGATGGCCGGAATCGCTACTACAGGAAGGAGGGTTGCTCCCAAGCAAACCCGTGCAGCTGACCATAATGGTTGTGACTAGGCCCCTGCTGGCGTGCCCCTCCCTCCGTCCCGGAAGAAAGGATTGCGGCCTCACATGGTTGACGTGCAGGTTCAAGTACATTACCTTCTCAATGGAGGATGCCATGAAGTGTGAAATCTAAGCCTCGAAGTGGAGGAGATCCATCCACACGTCGTCAAGAATAATCTTACAAAATCGCTAAACTATAGGGTTAACGAGCGTGAAACTTCCTAATATGCTCAAAGGAACATCTCTCTCGATGAGATAGTTAGTGTCGATCAATCCAAGGAAACGTTTTGGAAGAGGATTGAGGAATACTATGCACAAAATGTCCCCACTACTTCCAATTGTTAGAGTGTAACCGAAGATTGTTGTAACCAATGGTAGGCATGGGTCAGGAAAATATCAGGTGCTACGGGAACACCTAAGTTCAGGTAGTCCACTGTGAGTTCGGACAATGCATCTGTGATCCAATGGTCACTAGAGAAGCTCATGTAAATTTATGTAAAACCCCATTACGAGTCAAGTAGTTGTGTGTAAATCCATAAAACTCATCCCATAACCATTAATCACGGATCCAACAGTCCATAGGAGCTTCCGTCACAGGAGCACCTAATATGTGCTGAAATCACTAGTTAGCGAGTTCACCTTCCAACGATTACTCCCACCTTCACAGGTTGCGATAAGTGGCGCACTGCATGCGTGCCACTTGTCGCAACCTGGAAGTTTTCCCTTTTTTCGTAGATCCATATTTTCAAAACATTTTATCTTCTAAAGTGTGCGTCCAAATCTCGAATCGTTTTCATCTTGGCTTTCTCACGTCAAGATCTTCAAAACTAGATCCCATGTTGATAGATTATGACGAACTTTCTTTTTCACGAAAAACACGGGATGAAAAAACCGTGCCTCAGAGATAGAGAAAAACCCAGAAAATTGGGTTTTTTCCTTTCCGAGAGGCACGGGTCGTGCCTCTCGCGAAGGCAAAACCGTGCCTTTCGCGGAAGCAAAACCATGTCTCTCACAGAAAAAAGAGAGCAGAAAACGCGTTTTCTTCCTTTCAGGAGAGGCATATGCGTGCCTCCCGCGAAGGAAAAACTGTGCCTCTCGCAAAAAAGAAACAGAAAACGTGTTTTCCCCTTTCCGAGAGGCACGGACGTGCCTCTCGCGAAGGCAAAACCTTGCCTTTCGCGGAAGCAAAACCGTGACTCTCGCAAAAATAAAAACAGAAAACACGTTTTCCCCTTTCCGAGAGGCACGGGCGTGCCTCTCGCGAAGGCATGATACGTCCATTTTGCATCATGTTTTCATGTTGTTATTTATCGCTTCTTTGGCTGTTATTTCACTTCACGGTACAATTCTTATGCCTTTTCTCTCTTATTTTGCAAGGTTTACATGAAGAGGGAGAATACCGGCAACTTGAATTCTGGCCTGAAAGTGGAGCAAAGTTGAGATACCTATTCTACGCAACTCCAAACACCGTGAAAATCAATAGGATTTTCCCCCCCAATTTATCAAAAATACTGGGCCGAAGAAGTGCCAGAGGGGCACCAGGAGGTGCCCACAAGCCTGCACGGCGCGGCCACCCCCCAGGCCGCGCCATGGGGGCTTGTGGGCAGCCCACTAGCCCACTGGCCCCCTCTTTTGCTATATGGAGGGTTTCGTCCAGAAAAAATTCAAGGAGGAGCGTTATCGTGGTTTCGCCGCCACCACGAGGCGGAACTTGAGAAGAACCAATCTAGAGCTCCGGCAGGACAATCCTGCCGGGGAAACTTCCCTCCCGGAGGGGGAAATCGTCGCCATCGTCATCACCAACACTCCTCTCTTCGGAGGGGACTCATCTCCATCAACATCTTCATCAGCACCATCTCATCTCCAAACCCTAGTTCATCACTTGTAACCAATCTCCGTCTCGCGACTTCGATTGGTACTTGTAAGGTTGCTAGTAGTGTTGATTACTCTTTATAGTTGATGCTAGTTGGATTATTCGGTGGAAGAGTTTATGTTCAGATCCTTGATGCTACTCATTATCTCTCTGATCATGATTATGATTATGCTTTGCGAGTAGTTACTTTTGTTCCTAAGGACACGGGATAAGTCATGCTAATAGTAGTCATGTGAATTTGGTATTCGTTCGGTATTTTGATGTGTTGTATGTTGTTTTTCCTCTAATGGTGTTATGTGAACATTGACTAATTAAAACTTCACCATTATTTGGGCCTAGAGGAAGGCATTGGGAAGTAGTAACAAGATGATGGGTTGCTAGAGTGACAGAAGCTTAAACCCTAGTTTATGCGTTGCTTCGTAAGGGGCTGATTTGGATCCATTAGTTTAATGCTATGGTTAGACTTTGTCTTAATTCTTCTTTCGTAGTTGTGGATGCTTGCGAGAGGGGTTAATCATAAGTGGGATGCTTGTCCAAGTAAGGGCAGTACCCAAGCGTTGGTCCACCCACATATCAAACTATCAAAGTAACGAACGCGAATCATATGAACATGATGAAACTAGCATCACAGAAATTCCCGTGTGTCTTCGGGAGTGTTTTTCCTCCTATAAGACTTTGTCCAGGCTTGTCCCTTGCTACAAAAGGGATTGGTCCACTTTGCTGCACCGTTGCTACTTTTGTTACTTGTTGCTTGCTACGAATCATCTCACCACACAACCACTTGTTACCCACAATTTCAGTGGTTGAATATATTTCCTTGCTGAAAACCACTTGTCAGATCCTTCTGCTCCTTGTTGGGTTCAACACTCTTACTTATCGAAAGGACTATGATTGATCCCTTATACTTGTGGGTCATCAAGACTCTTTTCTGGCGCCATTGCCGGGGAGTGAAGCGCCTTTGGTAAGTGGAACTTGGTAAGAAAACATTCATATAGTGTGCTGAAATTTATTGTCACTTGTCGCTATGGATAGTAATCCTTTGAGGGGCTTGTTTGGGGTATCTTCACATCCGACGGAAGCACAAATATTTGCTCCTCAACCTGCTGCACCTACTGAAAATATTTGCTTTGAATTTCCTTCGCGTATGCTTGAGAAACTGCTGACTAATCCTTTTACAGGAGATGGAACATCACATCCATACTTGCATTTGTTCTTTGTGGATGAAGCTTGCAGGTGTGCCCGAGGATAAGGTCAAGAAGAAGGTCTTTCCTTTATCTTTGAAGGATAAGACGTTGACATGATATAGGCTATGTGATGATACTGGATCATGGGACTACAATCGGTTGAAATTGGAATTTCATCAAAAGTTTTATCCTATGCATTTAGTACATCGTGATCGGAATTATATTTATAACTTTTGGCCTATTGACAGAGAAAGCATTGCTCAAGCTTGGGGGATGCTTAAATCAATGCTATATTCATGCCCCAATCATGAGCTCTCGAGAGAAATTATCATTCAGAACTTCTATGCTCGGCTTTCTCATGATGATCGCACCATGCTTGACACTTCTTGTACTGGTTCTTTTATGAAGAGAGATATTGACTTCAAATGGAATTTATTGGAGAGAATCAAACGCAACTCTGAAGATTGGGAGCTTGAAGAAGGTAAGGAGCCAGGTATGAATTTCACGTTTGATTGCGTTAAATCCTTTGTTGAGACAAATACCTTTAGTGACTTTAGCGCTAAGTATGGACTTGACTCTGAGATAGTAGCTTCATTGTGTGAATCCTTTGCTGCTCATATTGATCTCCCCAAAGAGAAGTGGTTCAAATATCATCCTCCGTTAGAAGTCAATGTAGTTAAACCCACTCCAGTTGAAGAGAAAGTTATTGCCTATAATGATCCTGTCGTTCCGAGTGCTTACATTGAGAAACCACCTTTCCCTGTTAGGATAAAGGATCATTCTAAAGCTTCAACTATGATACGTAGAGGCTATATTAGAACACCTACACCGCCTGAGCAAATTAGAGTTGAACCTAGCATTGCTATTATCAAAGATCTTCTGTCTGAAGAAGTTGAGGGACATAATATTCACTTTTGTGAAGATGGTGCTAGAATTGCTTAACCTCACGTTAGAGACAAACATAGGCGTGTTGTTGGCATGCCTGTGGTTTCTGTTAAGATAGCAGATCATTGTTATCATGGTTTATATGACGTGGGTGCTAGTGTTAGTGCAATACCTCAATCCTTATACGATGAAATCAAAGATGAGATTGCACTTGTTGAGATAGAGCCTATTGATGTCACTATTCAGCTTGCCAATAGAGATACTATATGCCTTGTGGGAATTGTTAGGGATGTCGAAGTCTTGTGTGGTAAAACGAAGTATCCTGTTGATTTCCTCGTTCTTGCTACCGCACAAGATAGCTTTTGTCCCATCATATTTGGTAGACCTTTTCTCTGTTGGAAATATGCCCTAGAGGCAATAATAAATTAGTTATTATTATATTTCTTAGTTCATGATAATCGTTTATTATCCATGCTATAATTGTATTGATTGGAAACACAATACTTGTGTGGATACATAGACAAAACACTGTCCCTAGTAAGCCTCTAGTTGACTAGCTCGTTGATCAAAGATGGTCAAGGTTTCCTGGCCATAGGCAAGTGTTGTCACTTGATAACGGGATCACATCATTAGGAGAATCATGTGATGGACTAGACCCAAACTAATAGACGTAGCATGTTGATCGTGTCATTTTGTTGTTACTGTTTTATGCATGTCAAGTATTTGTTCCTATGACCATGAGATCATATAACTCACGGACACCGGTGGAATGCTTTGTGTGTATCAAACGTCGCAATGTAACTGGGTGACTATAAAGATGCTCTACAGGTATCTCCGAAGGTGTTCGTTGAGTTAGTATGGATCAAGACTGGGATTTGTCACTCCGTATGACGGAGAGGTATCTCGGGGCCCACTCGGTAATACAACATCACACACAAGCCTTGCAAGCAATGTGACTTAGTGTAAGTTGCGGGATCTTGTATTACGAAACGAGTAAAGAGACTTGCCGGTAAACGAGATTGAAATAGGTATGCGGATACTGACGATCGAATCTCGGGCAAGTAACATACCGAAGGACAAAGGGAATGACATACGTGATTATATGAATCCTTGATACTGAGGTTCAAACGATAAGTTCTTCGTAGAATATGTAGGATCCAATATGGGCATCCAGGTCCCGCTATTGGATATTGACCGAGGAGTCTCTCGGGTCATGTCTACATAGTTCTCGAACCCGCAGGGTCTGCACACTTAAGGTTCGACGTTGTTTTATGCGTATTTGAGTTATATGGTTGGTTACCAAATGTTGTTCGGAGTCCTGGATGAGATCACGGACGTCACGAGGGTTTCCGGAATGGTCCGGAAACGAAGATTGATATATAGGATGACCTCATTTGATTACCGGAAGGTTTTCGGAGTTACCGGGAATGTACCGGGAATGACGAATGGGTTCCGGGAGTTCACCGGGGGGGGGACCCACCCCGGGGAAGCCCATAGGCCTTGAGGGTGGTGCAACAGCCCTTAGTGGGCTGGTGGGACAGCCCAAAGGGTCCTATGTGCATTAGAAAGAAAAATCAAAGAGAAAGAAAAAAAAGAGGAGGTGGGAAGGGAAGGAAGGACTCCCACCCACCAAACCAAGTCCAACTCGGTTTGGGGGGGGGGGAGACCTTCCCCCCTTGGCTCGGCCGACCCCCTTGGGGATCCTTGAGCCCCAAGGCAAGGTCCCCTCACTCCCACCTATATATACGAAGGTTTTAGGGCTGATTTGAGACGACTTTTCCACGGCAGCCCGACCACATACCTCCACGGTTTTTCCTCTAGATCGCGTTTCTGCGGAGCTCGGGCGGAGCCCTGCTGAGATTAGATCACCACCAACCTCCGGAGCGCCGTCACGCTGACGGAGAACTCATCTACCTCTCCGTCTCTCTTGCTGGATCAAGAAGGCCGAGATCATCGTCGAGCTGTACGTGTGCTGAACGCGGAGGTGCCGTCCGTTCGGCACTAGATCGGAGCGGATCGTGGGACGGATTGCGGGATGGTTCGTGGGACAGTTCGCGGGGCGGATCGAGGGACGTGAGTACATTCCACTACATCAACCGCGTTCACTAATGCTTCTGCTGTGCGATCTACGAGGGTACGTAGATCGGAAATCCCCTTTCGTAGATGGACATCACCATGATAGGTCTTTGTGCGCATAGGAAAAGTTTTGTTTCCCATGCGACATTCCCCAACAGTGGCATCATGAGCTAGGTTCATGCGTAGATGTCTTCTCGAGTAGAACACAAAAGCTTTTGTGGGCGGTGATGTGCGTTTTTCTGCCCTCCTTAGTCTTTTCTTGATTCCGCGGTATTGTTGGATTGAAGCGGCTTGGACCGACATTACTCGTACGCTTACGAGAGACTGGCTTCATCGCTACGAGTAACCCCGTTGCTCAAAGATGACTGGCTAGTGTCAGTTTCTCCAACTTTAGTTGAATCGGATTTGACCGAGGAGGTCCTTGGATGAGGTTAAATAGCAACTCATATATCTCCGTTGTGGTGTTTGCGTAAGTAAGATGCGATCCTACTAGATACCCATGGTCACCACGTAAAACATGCAACAACAAAATTAGAGGACGTCTAACTTGTTTTTGCAGGGTATGCTTGTGATGTGATATGACCAACGATGTGATGTGATATATTGGATATATGAGATGAGCATGTTGTAATAGATAATACCGACTTGCACGTCGATGGTACGGCAACCAGCAGGAGCCATAGGGTTGTCTTTATACTAATGTTTGTGCTTGCAGATGCGTTTACTATTTTGCTAGGATGTAGCTTTAGTAGTAATAGCATGAGTAGCACGACAACCCCGATGGCGACACGTTGATGGAGATCATGGTGTGGCGCCGGTGACAAGAAGATCGTGCCGGTGCTTTGGTGATGGAGATCAAGGAGCACATGATGATGGCCATATCATGTCACTTATGAATTGCATGTGATGTTAATCCTTTTATGCACCTTATCTTGCTTAGAACGACGGTAGCATTATGAGGTGATCTCTCACTAAAATTTCACGACAAAATTGTGTTCTCCCCGACTGTGCACCGTTGCGACAGTTCTTCGTTTCGAGACACCACGTGATGATCGGGTGTGATAGACTCAACGTTCACATACAACGGGTGCAAAACAGTTGCACACGCGGAACACTCGGGTTAAGCTTGACGAGCCTAGCATGTGCAGACATGGCCTCGGAACACATGAGACCGAAAGGTCGAGCATGAATCATATAGTTGATATGATTAGCATAGAGATGCTTACCACTGAAACTATTCTCGACTCACGTGATGATCGGACTTGAGATAGTGGATTTGGATCATGTACCACTCAAATGACTAGAGAGATGTACTTTTTGAGTGGGAGTTCTTAAGTAATATGATTAATTGAACTAATTGTCATGAACATAGTGTAATGGTCTTTGCGAATTACGATGTAGCTTGCGCTATAGCTCTACTGTTTTTATATGTTCCTAGAGAAAATTTAGTTGAAAATTGATAGTAGCAAACTTTGCAGACTGAGTCTGTAAAATCGAGGATTGTCCTCGTTGCTACGCAGAAGGATTATGTCCTTAATGCACCACTCGGTGTGCTGCACCTCGAGCATCGTCTGTGGATGCTGTGAACATCCGACATACACGTTTCTGATGACTACACGATAGTTCAGTGCAAAATACTTAATGGCTTAGAAGCAAGGCGCCGAAGACGTTTTGAAACGTCACGGAACATAAGTGATGTTCTAAAGAGATGAAATTGTGATTTCATGCTTGTGCCCTTGTTAAGAGGTACGAGACCTCCGACAAGATTCTTTGTCCACAAAGTAAAGGAGAAAAGCTCAATCGTTGAGCGTGTGCTCAGATTGTCTGAGTACGACAATCGCTTGAATCAAGTGGGAGTTAATCTTCCAGATGAGATAGTGATGGTTCTCCAAAGTCACTGCCACCAAGCTGTGAGAGCTTCGTGATGAACTATAACATATCAAGGATAGATACAATGATCCTTGAGCGATTCGCGATGTTTGACACTGCGAAAGTAGAAATCAAGAAAGAGCATCAATAGTTGATGGTTTGTAAAACCACTAAGTTTCAATTAAACCCAAACCCGAGACTAAGTGCTTCTGTAATGAGGGGAACAGTCACTGAGGCGGAGCAACTCTAGATACTTGGTAGATAAGAAGGCTGGCAAAAGTAGAAAGAAGTATATTTGATATACATGATGTTGATGTGTACTTTACTAGTACTCCTAGTAGCATGAGGGTATTGGATACCGGTTCGGTTGCTAAGTGATTAGTAACACGAAATGAAAGCTACGACATAAACGGAGACTAGCTAAAGGCGAGGTGACGATACGTGTTGGAAGTGTTTCCAAGGTTGATATGATCAAACGTCGCACGCTCCCTCTACCATCGGGATTGGTGTTAAACCTAAATAATTGTTATTTGGTGCTTGCGTTAAGCATGAACATGATTGGATCGTGTTTATTGCAATACGATTATTCATTTAAAATGGTTACTCTATTTTCTTGAATAATCACCTTCAATGGTTTATTGAATCTCGATCGTAGTGTTACACATGTTCATGATATTGGTGCCAAAAGATACGAGGTAATGATGATAGTACCACTTAATTGTGGCACTGCCGCTTGAGTCATGTTGGTATAAATTGCATGAAGAGGCTCCATGCTGATGGATCTTTATACTCACTTGATTTTGAATCACTAGTGACATGCAAATCATACCACATCAGCAAGGCCTTGTTTTCATTGAGATGAAATAAGATAGTAACTTGTTGGAAGTGATACATTTTGATGTATGCAGTCCAATGGGTGCTGAGGCACGCAGTGGATATCATTGTGTTCTTACTTCAATGACGATTTGAGTAGATACTAGAGTATTTGCTTAATGAATCACAAGTCTGAAATATTGAAAAGTTCAATTGTGTTTCGGAGTGAAGTTCGTCGTAACAAGAGGATAAACTGTCTACGATATGATCATAGAAATGAATATCTGAGTTACGAGTTTTGGTACACAGTTAAGACAATGTGGAAATTGTTTCGCAGTTCATGCCACCTAGAACATCATAGTGTGATGATCTGTTTGAACGTCATAGCCACACACTATTTGGTATGGTGCATGCTATGATGTCTCTTATCGAATTACCACTATCGTTTATGGGTTAAGCATTAGAGACAACCGCATTCACTTTAAATAGGGCACCACGTATTTCCGTTGAGATGACACAGTATAGACTGAGGTTTAGAGAAATCTAAACTGTCGTTTCTTGAAAGTTTGGGGTTTCGACACTTATGTGAAAAAGTTTCAGTCTGATAAGCTCGAACCCAAAGCAGATAAATACATCTTCATAGGATATCCAAAACAGTTGGGTACATCTCCTATCTCAGATCCGAAAGCAAAGTGTTTGTTTCTAGAAACGGATCCTTTCTCGAGGAAAGGTTTCTCTCGAAAGAATTGAGTGGGAAGGTAGTAGCACTTGATGAGGTTACTGAACCATCACTTCAACCAGTGTGTAGCAGGGCGCAGGAAGTTGTTCCTGTGGCGCCTACACCAATTGAAGTGGAAGCTGATGATGGTGATCATCGAGCATCTGATCAAGTTACTATAAACCTCGTAGGTTGACAAGGTCGCGTACTACTGCAGAGTGGTACAGTAACCCTGTCTTGGAGGTCATGTTGTTGAGCAACAGTGAACCTACGAGTTATGGAGAAAGCAATGGTGGGCCTGGATTCCGACAAATGGCTGGAAGCCATGAAATCCGAGAGAGGATCCATGTATGAAATAAAGTGTAGACTTTGGAATAACTACTTGACGGTCATAGGACTATTGAGTAAAGATGGATCTTTAAAAGGAAGACAGACGATGATGGTGATAAGTCACTATTAAGAAAAGCTCTACTTGTCGCAAAGATGTTTCCGACAAGATCAAACAGTTGACTATGATGAGACTTTCTCACTCGTAGCGATGCTAAAAGTCTGTTAGAATTATGTTAGTAGTTGCTGCATTATTTATGAAATATTGCACATAGGATGTCAAAACATTGTCTCCTCGATGGTTTCCTTGAGCAAACATTGTATGTGATACAACCAGGAGGTTTTGTCGATCCTAAAGATACTAGCAAGTATGCAAGCTCCAGCGATCCTTCAATGGACTGGTGCAAGCATCTCGGAGTTGGAATATACACTTTGATGAGATGATCAAAGATTTTGGGTTTGTACAAGGTTTATGAGAAACTTGTATTTCCAAAGAAGTGAGTGGGAGCACTATAGAATTTCTGATGAGTATATGTGGTTGACATATTGTGGATCAGAAGTAATGTAGAATTTCTGTAAAGCATACAAGGTTGTTTGAAGGAGTTTTCAAAGGAGTACCTGGATTGCGCTACTTGAACGTTGAGCATCAAAGATATATGGAGATAGATCGAAAGCGCTTAATGGAAGTTTCAACAAGATGCATGCCTTGACAATTTTTTGAAGGAGTTCAAAATAGATCAGCAAAGAAGGAGTTCTTGGTTGTGTTGTAAGGTGTGGATTTGAGTAAGACTGAAAACCCGACCACGGCAGAATGAAGAGAATAGACGAAGGTCGTCTTCTATGCCTTGGCCGTAGAATCTGAAGTATGCCATGCTGGGTACCGCACCTGATGTGTGCCTTGACTCAAAGTCTGTTGAGAGGTACAGAGAGTGATCCATGATTGAATCACTAGCAGCGGTCAAAATTTATCCTTAGTAACTGATGGACTAAGGAATTTTTCTCGATTATGGAGGTGGTTAAAGAGTTCGTCGTAAAGGGTTACGTCGATGCAAGCTTTGACACTAATCCGAATAACTATGAGTAGTGAAACGGATTCATATAGTAGGGTAGATATTTGGAGCATTTCCGAATAGCACGTAGTAGCAGCATTTATAAGATGACATAAAGATTTTTAAAGAATGGACAGATCTGAAAGTTTCAGAACCGTTGACTAAAACCTCTCTCATGAGCAAGACGTGAGCAGACCCCATAACTATATGGGTGTTGGATTCGTTGGAATCACATGGTGATGTGAACTAGATTATTGACTCTAGTGCAAGTGGGAGACTGTTGGAAATATGCCCTAGAGGCAATAATAAAATAGTTATTATTATATTTCTTAGTTCATGATAATCGTTTATTATCCATGCTATAATTGTATTGATTGGAAACACAATACTTGTGTGGATACATAGACAAAACACTGTCCCTAGTAAGCCTCTAGTTGACTAGCTCGTTGATCAAAGATGGTCAAGGTTTCCTGGCCATAGGCAAGTGTTGTCACTTGATAACGGGATCACATAATTAGGAGAATCATGTGATGGACTAGACCCAAACTAACAGACGTAGCATGTTGATCGTGTCATCTTGTTGTTACTGTTTTCTGCGTGTCAAGTATTTGTTCCTATGACCATGAGATCATATAACTCACGGACACCGGAGGAATGCTTTGTGTGTATCAAACGTCGCAACGTAACTGGGTGACCATAAAGATGCTCTACAGGTATCTCTGAAGGTGTTCGTTGAGTTAGTATAGATCAAGACTGGGATTTGTCACTCCGTATGACGGAGAGGTATCTCGGGGCCCACTCGGTAATACAACATCACACACAAGCCTTGCAAGCAATGTTACTTAGTGTAAGTTGCGGGATCTTGTATTACGGAACGAGTAAAGAGACTTGCCGGTAAACGAGATTGAAATAGGTATGCGGATACTGACGATCGAATCTCGGGCAAGTAACATACCGAAGGACAAAGGGAATGACATACGGGATTATATGAATCCTTGACACTGAGGTTCAAACGATAAGTTCTTCGTAGAATATGTAGGATCCAATATGGGCATCCAGGTCCCGCTATTGGATATTGACCGAGGAGTCTCTCGGGTCATGTCTACATAGTTCTCGAACCCGCAGGGTCTGCACACTTAAGGTTCGACGTTGTTTTATGCGTATTTGAGTTATATGGTTGGTTACCGAATGTTGTTCGGAGTCCCGGATGAGATCACGGACGTCACGAGGGTTTCTGGAATGGTCCGGAAACGAAGATTGATATATAGGATGACCTCATTTGATTACCGGAAGGTTTTCGGAGTTACCGGGAATGTACCGGGAATGACGAATGGGTTCCGGGAGTTCACCGGGGGGGGGGGGGGACCCACCCCGGGGAAGCCCATAGGCCTTGAGGGTGGCGCACCAGCCCTTAGTGGGCTTGTGGGACAGCCCAAAAGGGCCCTATGCGCATTAGAAAGAAAAATCAAACAGAAAAAAAAGAGGAGGTGGGAAGGGAAGGAAGGACTCCCACCCACCAAACCAAGTCCAACTCGGCTTGGGGGGGGGGGAGAGACCTTCCCCCCTTGGCTCGGCCGACCCCCTTGGGGATCCTTGAGCCCCAAGGCAAGGTCCCCTCTCTCCCACCTATATAGACGGAGGTTTTAGGGCTGATTTGAGATGACTTTTCCACGGCAGCCCGACCACATACCTCCACGGTTTTTCCTCTAGATCGCGTTTCTGCGGAGCTCGGGCGGAGCCCTGCTGAGATTAGATCACCAGCAACCTCCGGAGCGCCGTCACGCTGCCGGAGAACTCATGTACCTCTCCGTCTCTCTTGCTGGATCAAGAAGGCCGAGATCATTGTCGAGCTGTACGTGTGCTGAACGCGGAGGTGCCGTCCGTTCGGCACTAGATCGGAGCGGATCGTGGGACGGATTGCGGGATGGTTCGTGGGACTGTTCGCGGGGCGGATCGAGGGACGTGAAGACGTTCCACTACATCAACCGTGTTCACTAACGCTTCTGCTGTGCGATCTACGAGGGTAGGTAGATCGGAAATCCCCTCGCGTAGATGGACATCACCATGATAGGTCTTTGTGCGCGTAGGAAAAGTTTTGTTTCCCATGCGACGTTCCCCAACATTCTCAACACTATCAATGCTCATATTGATTGTGAGAAGCAATCTGTCACTGTTGGCTTTGAAGGTGTGTCACATGAGTTTGATTTCTCTAAGTTTGGTAGACAACCTCATGAAAAGGAGTTTCCTAGTAGGGATGAAACTATTGCCTTAGCCTCTATTGCCGTGCCTCTTACTGATCCCTTAGAGCAATACTTGCTTGAGCATGAAAATGATATGCGTATGGATGAAAGGGATGTAATAGATAGAGTTGTCTTAGAACAATACCCTATCCTTAAGAATAACTTGCATGTTGAACTGCTTGGGGATGCACCCCCACCAAAGGGTGATCCTGTGTTCGACCTTAAACAGTTGCCTGATACTCTTAAGTATGCCTATCTTGATGAAAAGGAGATATATCCTGTTATTATTAGTGCTAGCCTCTCAGAGCATGAAGAAAAGAAGTTGCTAAAAACTCTGAGGAAGCACCGTGCTGCTATTGGATATAATCTTGATGATCTTAAGGGCATTAGTCCCACTCGATGCCAGCACAAGATTAAAACCGATCCTGCTTTCAAACCAGTTGCTGATCATCAAAGGAGATTGAATCCTAAGATGAAAGAAGTAGTAAGAAAAGAAATACTAAAGCTCCTGGAAGCGGGTATTATCTATCCTGTTGCTCATAGCGATTGGGTGAGTCCGGTGCATTGCGTTCCTAAGAAGGGAGGCATTACCGTTGTCCCTAATGATAAGGATGAATTGATCCCACAGAGGATTATTACTGGCTTTAGGATGGTGATCAATTTGAGGAAATTGAATAAAGCCACTAGGAAAGATCATTACCCTCTGCCTTTTACCGACCAAATGCTAGAAAGGCTGTCCAAACACACACACTTCTGCTTTCTAGACGGTTATTATCGTTTCTCCCAAATACCAGTTGCACAATCTGATCAGGAGAAAACCACTTTCACCTGCCCTTTCGGTACCTTTGCTTATAGAGGTATGCCTTTTGGCTTGTGTAATGCACCTGCCACCTTTCAAAGATGTATGATGGCTATATTCTCTGACTTTTGTGAAAAGATTGTCGAGGTTTTCATGTATGACTTCTCCATTTACGGGTCTTCCTTTGATGATTGCCTCAGCAACCTTGATCGAGTCTTGCACAGATGTAAAGACAGCAATCTTGTCTTGAATTGGGAGAAGTGCCACTTTATGGTTAATGAAGGCATCGTCCTAGGACATAAAATTTATGAAAGAGGTATTGAAGTCGATAAGGCTAAGGTTGATGCAATCGTGAAAATGCCATACCCCACATATATCAAAGGTATTAGAAGTTTCCTTAGTCATGCGGGTTTCTATAGAAGGTTCATTAAAGACTTCTCTAAGATTTCTAGGCCTCTTACCGATCTCTTGCAAAAGGATATTCGTTTTGGCTTTGACAATGATTGTGAGGAAGCCTTCGAAATACTTAAGTGGGCTTTGATAACTGCACCTATTGTTCAACAAAATGATTGGAACTTACCTTTTGAGATCATGTGTGACGCTAGTGATTATGCTGTTGGTGTTGTTCTAGGGCAAAGAGTCGATAAGAAATTGAATGTTATTCACTACGCTAGTAAAACTCTAGACAGTGCCCAGAGAAACTATGCCACTACGTAAAGGAATTTTTAGCAGTCGTGTTTGCATGTGAAAAGTTCAGGTCTTACATAGTTGATTCCAAAGTCACTATTCACACTAATCATGCTGCTATTAAGTACCTCATGGAGAAGAAGGACGCTAAACCTAGACTTATCAGATGGGTTCTCTTGCTACAAGAATTTGATTTGCACGTCGTCGACAGAAAGGGTGCTGATAACCCCGTAGCAGATAACTTGTCTAGGTTGGAGAACGTTCTTGATGACCCATAACCTATTGATGATAGCTTTCCCGATGAGCAATTGAATGTCATCAATGCTTCACGTGGTGCACCGTGGTATGCTGATTATGCAAACTATATCGTTGCCAAATACATACCACCTAGTTTCACGTACCAGCAAAAGAAGAAATTCTTCTTTGACTTGAGACATTACTTTTGGGATGATCCTCACCTTTATAAGGAAGGAGTAGATGGTGTTATTAGACGTTGTGTACCTTAACATGAATAGGGACAGATCCTACAGAAGTGTAACTCCGAGGCCTACGGAGGACACCATGCGGGAGATAGAACTGCACACAAGGTATTGCAATCAGGTTTCTATTGGCCCACTCTCTTCAATGATGCCCGTAAGTTTGTCTTGTCTTGTGACAAATGTCAAAGAATAGGTAATATTAGCAAACGTTAGGAAATGCCTATGAACTATTCACTTGTCATTGAACCATTTGATGTTTGGGGCTTTGATTATATGGGACCTTTTCCAAAATCCAATGGGTATACTCACATCTTAGTTGTTGTTGATTATGTCACTAAGTGGGTAGAAGCTATCCCCACTAGTAGTGCTGATCACAACACCTCTATCAAGATGCTGAAAGAAGTCATCTTCCCTAGATTTGGAGTCCCTAGATATCTAATGACCGACGGTGGTTCACACTTCATTCACGGTGCTTTCCGTAAAACACTTGCTAAGTACGATGTCAACCTTAGAATTGCGTCTCCCTATCACCCTCAGTCCAGTGGTCAAGTAGAGCTAAGCAATAGAGAGATTAAACTAATTCTGCAAAAGACTATCAATAGGTCTAGAAAGAATTGGTCTAAGAAGCTCGATTATGCACTGTGGGCTTATAGGACTGCCTATAAGAATCCCATGGGCATGTCTCCGTACAAAATGGTGTATGGGAAAGCATGTCACTTACCTCTTGAGCTAGAGCATAAAGCTTATTGGGCAATCAAAGAGCTCAACTTTGATTTCAAACTTGCCGGTGAGAAGAGGTTATTTGACATTAGCTCGCTTGATGAGTGGAGAACTCAGGCATATCAGAATGCCAAGCTTTTCAAAGAGAATGTTAAGAGGTGGCATGATAAGAGGATACAAAAGCGTGAGTTCAATGTAGGTGATTATGTCTTGCTATATAACTCTCATTTAAGATTCTTTGCAGGAAAGCTTCTCTCTAAATGGGAAGGTCCCTATGTTGTTGAGTAAGTATATCTTTCCGGTGCTGTCAAGATCAACAACACGGAAGGTAATTGTCCGAGAGTGGTAAATGGGCAGAGAATCAAGCACTATATCTCAGGTACTGCCATAAATGTTGAAAGCAATATCATCAATACCATAACTTCGGAAGTATACCTAAGGGACATTTACCAGCCTGTTTCAGACTCCGAAAACGAAGAGGTATGTGATTCGGTAAGAAAACAGAGTCCAAAACTTTTCGAGTAGGAATTTTTCTCCGTTTTGGAATATTTGAAAAAATACAAAAATTGGAAGTAGTCTGGAAAGTGCGCGAGGAGGCGACAAGCCTGCACGGCGCGGGCCCACCCCCTGGCCGCGCCGTGAGGGATTGTGGCCACCTCGTGCGCCTCCCGGACTCCGTTTTCGTGCAGGGGACTCCTTCTGGTCTGGAAAAAATCATTATATATACTTCCGTTTGGTCTGACCCCTGCATCATGCAGATTTCCTCTGTTTTTTGTTTCGAGCCTGTTTCTGTTGCAGATCTAGATCGCCATGACTTCCCCAAAAGCTCCTAAGGACAAGATCTTCGAGAAGGTCATCAATCCCTACCTCACGGGAGTGCTGCAACACCATCAATCTATCGAGATGCGTGATGGGATGTTGTACATCCGTGATATTGAGGGGCCTAAGAAGACCGGAAGCGTGGAGACGAGGCTCGAAGCAATGGAGCAACAAGCCTTCTAGTGCCAAGGGATGGTGGAGCGTGGACTCAACGCCAACCACATGATGATCACGAAGTTCACCAACAAGCACAGGATTGATGCCAATGACATTGGGAAGCATCTCTCGAGGCTCTATGATAGGATTGATCAACTCCAGGGCCAAATCTATGACCTGCAGAACCAAAAATGTGAGTATGAGTATAGATTTAAATCAATACGGTTGGCTACAGATTTGAGGATTCCGGAGACTCGTTCATCTTTCCATGATGGAGCACCTACACCTTGGAAGACGGAGGATCAAACTCATGTTGCAACAACTCCACCATCACCGCCAAAGGAAGACAACTGAGCATTGGTATGGGTAATCCCCTTGGCTTGTGCCAAGCTTGGGGGAGTTTCCCTGGTATCGTATCACCATCACATCTTTTGCCTTTACCTTTGTTTTAGTTTTCCTTTTCACTTTTTCTTTTTTTTCTAGTAGTTTAAAAGTCTTAGCGTTTTAGTCTTGAGTTTTGCTTTGTGTAACCCCCGATGTATTCTTGCTCGTGAGCCATATAATAAAGAGTGTCTTAGTTGAAGGGCTTTGCCTCTTGCCATGATCAAAAGAGTGAGAATAGACCAAAATCATGAAAGATCATGTAATGATCTTATGGGAAGTGATGGCTTCACATATAAAAAGAATGAGGATTGAAACTTGTTGAGGGTAGGCAAACATAGACCTTGGTCATTGTTGCAATTAATAGGAAGTGATAAGGAATGAGAGGTTCACATATAAATATATCATCTCTGACACCATCTATGATTGTGAACACTCACTAAACTATTGCATGCCTAGAAGTAGATGTTGGACAAGGAAGACAACATAATGAATTGTGTTTGCTTGGTTCCGAACAATGTTATATGATTAGAGATCCCTTAGCATGTGACGATTGCTTCCACCTCATATTAGCCAAAACTCCCGCACCAAGTAGAGATACTACTTGTGCATCCATAAACCTTCAAACCAATTTTGCCATGAGTGTCCACCATACCTACCTATGGATTGAATAAGATCCCTCAAGTAAGTTTTCATCGGTGCAAACAATAAAAATTGCTCTCTAATATGTATGATCTATTAGTGTGTGGAAAATAAGCTTTATACGAACCTATGATGAGGAAGACATAAAAGCGACAGACTGCATAATAAAGTTCTTTATCACAGGAGGCAATATAAAGTGATGTTCCTCTGCACTAAGAGGACACGCATCCAAACCTCAAAAGCGCATGACAACCTCTGCTTCCCTCTGCGAAGGGCCTATCTTGTACCTTTACCTTTTGCCCTTGAAAGAGTCATGGTGATCTTCACCCATTCCTTATTTTGCCTTTGACTTGGCTACCGTCACATGCTTGGGAAAGATCTATATTCATATGTCAACTTGGAGGTAAGCATTCATGAATTATTATTGTTGACATTACCCTTGAGGTAAGCAGTTGGGAGGCAATACTGTAAGCCCCTATATTTCTCTGTGTCCAGCTGAAACTTTGATCTCATGAGTACCACGTGAGTTCTAGCAATTGTAGAGAACGAAAGAATGATTGAGTATGTGGATTTGCTTTACAAGCTCTTATTTGACTCTTTCTGATGTTGTGATAAATTGCAATTGCTTCAGTGACTAAAGGCTATCGGTTGTTACTTCTTGGTAAGGTTCTTGATCCATGCTTTACTTTGTGAAGGAATTATCACTTTAGCATGATAGATTATATGTTGGTATTGCTGTTCTGATCTTGATCATCATGCATGCATGTTCGTATCTTGTTTTGTCGACACCTCTCTCCCTAAGCATGTGGACATATTTATTGAGCTAGGCTTTCGCAAGAGGACAAGCGAGGTCTAAGCTTGGGGGAGTTGATACGTCCATTTTGCATCATGTTTTCATGTTGTTATTTATCGCTTCTTTGGCTGTTATTTCACTTCATGGTACAATTCTTATGCCTTTTCTCTATTATTTTGCAAGGTTTACATGAAGAGGGTGAATACCGGAAACTGGAATTCTGGCTTGAAAGTGGAGCAAAGTTGAGATACCTATTCTTCGCAACTCCAAACGCCGTGAAAATCAACGGGGATTTTCCCCCAATTTATCAAAAATACTGGACCGAAGAAGTGCCAGAGGGGCACCAGGGGGTTCCCACAAGCCTGCACGGCGTGGCCACCCCCCAGGCCGCGCCATGGGGGCTTGTGGGCAGCCCATTGGCCCACTGGGCCCCTCTTTTGCTATATGGAGGTTTTAGTCCAGAAAAAAAATCAAGGAGGAGCTTTTTCACGGTTTCTTCGCCGCCGTGAGGCGGAACTTAAGCGGAACCAATCTAGAACTCCGGCATGACGACCCTGCCGGGGAAACTTCCCTCCCGGAGGGTGAAATCGTCACCATCGTTATCACCAACACTCCTCTCATCGGAGGGGACTCATCTCCATCAACATCTTCATCAGCACCATCTCATCTCCAAACCCTAGTTCATCACTTGTAACCAATCTCCGTCTCGCGACTCCGATTGGTACTTGTAAGGTTGCTAGTAGTGTTGATTACTCTTTGTAGTTGATGCTAGTTGGATTATTTGGTGGAAGAGTTTATGTTTAGATCCTTGATGCTACTCATTACCTCTCTGATCATGATTATGATTATGCTTTGTGAGTAGTTACTTTTGTTCCTGAGGACATGTGATAAGTCATGCTAATAGTAGTCTTGTGAATTTGGTATTCGTTCGGTATTTTGATGTGTTGTATGTTGTTTTTCCTCTAGTGGTGTTATGTGAACGTCGACTACATAACACTTCACCATTATTTGGGCCTAGAGGAAGGCATTGAGAAGTAGTAAGTAGATGATGGGTTGCTAGAGTGACAGAAGCTTAAACCCTAGTTTATGTGTTGCTTCGTAAGGGGCTGATTTGGATCCACTAGTTTAATGCTATGGTTAGACTTTGTCTTAATTCTTCTTTCGTAGTTGCGGATGCTTGCGAGAGGGGTTAATCATAAGTGGGATGCTTGTCCAAGTAAGGGCAGTACCCAAGCACTGGTCCACCCACATATCAAACTATCAAAGTAACGAACGCGAATCATATGATCATGATGAAACTAGCATGACAGAAATTCCCATGTGTCCTCGGGAGCGTTTTTCCTCCTATAAGACTTTGTCCAGGTTTGTCCCTTGCTACAAAAGGGATTGGGCCACTTTGCTGCACCGTTGCTACTTTTGTTACTTGTTGCTCGCTACGAATCATCTCACCACACAATCACTTGTTACCGACAATTTTTGTGCTTGCACATATTTCCTTGCTGAAAACCACTTGTCAGATCCTTCTGCTCCTCGTTGGGTTCAACACTCTTACTTATCGAAAGGACTATGATTGATCCCCTATACTTGTGGGTCATCAAGGCACAACCGTGCCTTTCGTGGAAGCAAAACCGTGCCTCTCGCAAAAAACAAACAAACATGAAACACATTTTTTTCCTTTCCGAGAGGCACGGCCGTGCCTCTTGCGAAGGCAAAACAGTGCGTCTCACAAAAAAAACAGAAAACGTGTTCTTTTGCGTAAAAAACAGAAAACACGGTTTTTCGTGAAAAATAAATTTTTGAATATTTTTTTGTCCAAAAGTTACGAAAGACCGGTGAAAAACAGGAACACCAAAAAAATCCGGAAAAAACCCACTCAAAAAGGCGAAAACAGGTGCAAAAAAATAAAATAAAAACAAAATCCAAAGGGAACGCTCAGAGCGCGATACATGGCGGCGACTGGGAACGCGCCAAGTAGCGAGGCATTTAAGTGATTGCTGGAATGCTTGTGAGGGAGTACTCGCTAACTAGTTGCTCTCGATATGTGATCTGGTTATTGTTGGGGATATTGACCTCGCATAAGCCTGCTAACCTAGGCCGGCTCACTTGAAGTGGGCATGGGCATAAGTCTGTTGTAAATATGCCCTTGAGGCAATAATAAAATGGTTCTTATTATATTTCCTTGTTCATGATAATTGTATATCATTCATGCTATAATTGTATTAACCGGAAACCGTAATATATGAGTGAATTCATAGACCAAACCAAGGCCCTAGTGAGCCTCTAGTTGGCTATCTTGTTGATCAATTGATGATCATGGTATCCTCATCATGGACATTTGATGTCATTGATAACGGGATCACATCATTAGGATAATGACGTGATGGACAAGACCCAATCCTAAGCATAGCACTAGATCTTGTTGTTCGTCTACTAAAGCTTTTCAAATGTCAAGTATCATTTTCTTAGACCATGAGATTGTGCAACTCCCGGATACCGTAGGAATGCGTTGGGTGCATCAAACGTCACAACAACTGGGTGGCTATAAAGGTGTACTACGGGTATCTACGAAAGTGTCTATTGGGTTGGCACGAATCGCGACTGGGATTTATCACTCCAAATGAAGGAAAGGTATCTCAGGGCCCACTCGGTAGAACATCATCAAAATGAGCTGAATGTGACTAAGGAGTTAGTCACGAGATGATATGCTATGGAACAAGTAAAGATACTTGCCTGTAACGAGATTGAACAAGGTATGGGGATACCGACGATCGAATCTCGGGCAAGTTATATACCGGTAGATAAAGGGGATTGTATACGGGATTAAGTGAATCCTTAACATGGTGGTTCATCCGATGAGATCATTGTTGGGGAACGTCGCATGGGAAACAGAAATTTTCCTACGCGCACGAAGACCTATCATGGTGATGTCCATCTACGAGAGGGGATTTCCGATCTACGTACCCTTGTAGATCGCACAGCAGAAGCGTTAATAAACGCGGTTGATGTAGTGGAACGTCCTCACGTCCCTCGATCCACCCCGCGAACCGTCCCACGAACCGTCCCGCGATCCGTCCCACGATCCGCTCCGATCTAGTGTCGAACGGACGACACCTCCGCGTTCAGCACACGTACAACTCGACGATGACCTCGGCCTTCTTGATCCAGCAAGAGAGACGGAGAGGTATATGAGTTCTCCGGCAGCGTGACGGTGCTCCGGAGGTTGGTGGTGATCTTATCTCAGCAGGGCTCCGCCCGAGCTCCGCAGAAACGCGATCTAGAGGAAAAACCGTGGAGGTATGTGGTTGGGCTGCCGTGGCAAAGTTGTCTCAAATCAGCCCTAATACCTCAGTATATATAGGAGGGAGGGGAGGGGCCTTGCCTTGAGGCTCAAGGAACCCCAAGGGGGTCGGCCGAAGGGGGGGAGGAGGAATCCTCCTCCAATCCTAGTCCAGCTAGGATTGGAAGGTGGAGTCCTTCCCTTCCTTCCCACTTCCCCTTTTTTTCTCATTGATTTTCTTTTATCTTGCGCAGGGGCCTTCTTGGGCTTGCCCACTGATACCTCTCAAACGTATCTATAATTTTTGATGGTTTCACGCTGTTATCTTGTCAACTTTGGATGTTTTGTTTTCCTTTTATATCTTTTTTGGGACTAACTTATTAACTCAGTGCCAAGTGCGAGTTCCTGTTTTTTTTTCTGTGTTTTTGACTCTTTTCAGATCTGATTTTGGAATGGAGTCCAAACGGAATAAAATCCCCGAAATGAATTTTTCCAGAACGGAAGAAGATCGGGAGGCATGAGGGCCAAGCAAGTGGGCCCACAGGGGGCCCACAAGCCCTGTTGCCACGACCAGGGGGAGGCCGCGGCAACCAAGCTTGTGCCCCCCCTAGCGCTCCCGCGCCCTAGGTCTTTGGCCTATAAATTCCCTAAAAATCGAGAAAAATCATGGCGTCCACGAAAACACTTTTCCGCCGCCGCAAGCTTCCATTTCCACGAGATCTCATCTGGAGACCCTTCCCGGTGCCCTGCCGGAGGGGACTTTGGAGTTGGAGGGCTTCTTCATCAACATCATCGCCCCTCCAATGACTCGTGAGTAGTTCACTTCAGACCTACGGGTCCGTAGTTAGTAGCTAGATGGCTTCTTCTCACTCTTGGATCTGCAATACAAAGTTCTCCATGATCTTCATGGAGATCTATCAGATGTAATCCTCTTTGGCGGTGTGTTTGTCGAGATCCGATGAATTGTGGATTTGTGGTCAAATTATATATGATATATATTTGAGTCTTTGCTGATTTCTTATATGCATGATTTGATATCCTTGTAAGTCTCTCCGAGTCTTGGGTTTTGTTTGGCCAACTAGATCTATGATTCTTGCAATGGGAGAAGTGCTTGGTTTTGGGTTCATACCGCGTGGTGACCTTTCCAAGTGACAGAAGGGGAAGCAAGGCACGCATCGTGTTGTTGCCATCAAGGGTAACAAGATGGGATTTTATCATAGATATGAGATTGTCCATCTACATCATGTCATCTTGCTTAAGGCGTTACTCTGTTCTCATGAACTTAATACACTAGATGCATGCTGGATAGCGGTCGACGTGTGGAGTAATAGTAGTAGATGGAGAAAGTATCGGTCTACTTGTTTTGGACGTGATGCCTATAGATATAATCATTGCCATAGATAACGTCACGACTTTGCGTGGTTCTATCAATTGCTCGACAGTAATTCGTTCACCCACCGTCTACTTGCTTTCATGAGAGAAGCCACTAGTGAACACTACGGCCCCCGGGTCTATTCACACCTATCGTTTCCACTTTCGCTTTTTTACTTTGCTTTGTTTCTTTGTTGCTTTCAGTTCTCACTTGGCAAACAATATATAAGGGATTGACAACCCCTTCATAGCGTTGGGTGCAAGCTCTTTGTGTTTGTGCAGGTACTTGTGATATTCCTTCACTGGATCGATACCTTGGTTCTCAAAACTGAGGGAAATACTTACCGCCGCTGTGCTACATCACCCTTTCCGCTTCGAGGGAACACCAACGCAAGGCTCCAAGGCCACGGGGGAATCCTTTGCATATTTGCCAAGGAAGTCCCTAAAGGCGTATCCGTAGGAGAAGGATTCCTGGTGCCGTTGCTGAGGAGTATCAAGACAATAATAGTCTCCCGTCAGCACGCTTGTTTCTAGCGCCTTTGGAAGGTCTTCTGTTGTAGTAGCACCCACCAGCCCACTAAGGGCTGGTGCGGCACCCCTAAGGCCTATGGGCTTCCCCGGGGTGGGCTGCCCCCCGGTGAACATCCGGAACCCATTCGTCACTCCCGGTACATTCCCGGTAATGCCGAAAACTTTCCGGTAATCGAATGAGGTCATCCTATATATCAATCTTCGTCTCCGGACCATTCCGGAAACCCTCGTGACATCCGTGATCTCACCCAGGACCCCGAACAACATTCGGTAACCAACCATATAACTCAAATACGCATAAAACAATGCCGAACCTTAAGTGTGCAGACCCTGCGGGTTCGAGAACTATGTAGACATGACCCGAGGGACCCCTCGGTCAATATCCAATAGCGGGACCTGGATGCCCATATTGGATCCTACATATTCTACGAAGATCTTATCGTTTGAATCTCAGTGCCAAGGATTCATGTAATCCCGTATGTCATTCCCTTCGTCCTTCGGTATGTTACTTGCCCGAGATTCGATCGTCAGTATCTGCATACCTATTTCAATTTCGTTTACCCGCAAGTCTCTTTACTCGTTCCGTAATACAAGATCCCGTGACTTACAATAAGTCACATTACTTTCAGGGCTTGTGTGTGATGTTGTATTACCGAGTGGGCCCCGAGATACCTCTCCGTCACACGGAGTGACAAATCCCGGCCTTGATCCACACTAACTCAACGGACACCTTTGGAGATACCTGTAGAGCATCTTTATAGTCACCCAGTTACGTTGTGACGTTTGATACACACAAAGCATTCCTCCGGTTTCAGTGAGTTATATGATCTCATGGTCATAGGAATAAATACTTGACACGCAGAAAATAGTAGCAACAAAATGACACGATCAACATGCTACGTCTATTAGTTTGGGTCTAGTCCATCACATGATTCACCCAATGATGTGATCCAGTTATCAAGCAACAACACCTTGTACATAGTCAGAAGACCTTGACTATCCTTGATCAACTGGCTAGCCAACTAGAGGCTTGCTAGGGACAGTGTTTTGTCTATGTATCCACACATGCATCTAAGTCTTCATTCAATACAATTATAACATGGATAATAAACGATTATCTTGATACATGAATTATAATAATAACTTATTTATCATTGCCTCTAGGGCATAATTCCAACAATCATAGTGGAACATATGGGAGCCAACATGGATATCTAGACCCCGCTGTTGGTTATTGACCGGAGAGGTGTCTCGGTCATGTCTGCATGCTTCTCGAACCCGTAGGGTCTACACACTTAAGGTTCGATGACGCTAGGGTTGTATGGGAATAGTGTACGTGGTTACCGAAGGTTGTTTGGAGTCCCGGATGAGATCCCGGACGTCACGAGGAGCTCCGGAATGGTTCAGAGGTAAAGATTGATATATAGGAAGTCCTGTTTTGGTCATGGAAAAAGTTTCGGGCTCATCAGTAGTGTACCGAGAGTGCCGGGAGGGTGCCGGAGGACCCCTGGGAAGGGTGTGACGACCAAAGGACTTCATGGGCTGTTAGAGGAGGTGGACCAGCCCTTATTTGGCTGGCCAAGGCCTTCCCTAAATGCCCATGCGGCTAGGGATAAAGGGATAAGGTAAAAGGGGGATTTAAATGGATGGGATCCACCTCCCTTGTGGGAGGTGGGCTCCTCCCTAGCTCGGCCGAACCTCTCCTCCTTGGAGGAGGGAACAAGACAGCCCTCCCTCTCCCTCCTCCTATATATACTTGAGGTTTTGGCTCTTTTGATATAGACAATTGATCTCTCCACGGTGCAGCCATACTCCTCCTCCTCCTCGTCCTTGATGACGAGTTGATGGATATACTTCTCGCCCCTCATTGGTTACCCCAAGTGGAAGGTGGAGATGTAGCCAGCAGAAGATTTTCCTTACACGGGGATTGTAAGGTTTATCGAACCAGGAGGACTCCGAGGATCAACAAGTAGGTTTCCGCTGCTCTGGCGCTAGCAGAAGACATTGACCTGCACACACACAACAAATAACTTTGCTCCCAACGAGTACAGAGAGGTTGTCAATCTCTTCGACCTTGTAGTTTGCAAAGGATCAAAACACAAGCGGGAATGGTGATAGTGATTGCAATGGAAAAGTAAATAAAACAGTAAATGGTGGAGGTGTAAGCAATGGTGGTAATATGGACCGGAGTCACATGATGTTCACTAGTGATGTCTCTCTCCCAAAAGACGATAAACAACTATGCATGAGTAAACAAATTACAGCTCGACAATTGACAGAATTATAAACGCATCGCAATGCTAATCATGCTACTAGAAAGTTAGAGGCTCAAAAGTAATGGGCAGTACGCCAAGACAAGTAGACCTTTAATTCATCAGCATCTACTTACTAATCATCCACCTTGAGATATCTATTTAGAACATCTCGCTGGTATTAAGTTGCGAGCCCCACCCAAAGTATAAACTCAAAGCAACGGACAACTGCATTAACAAACTTTGCGTAAGGTAAACAATACTTGCAACCGCGGTCACAAGCACCATTGTTTTCTCCCTGGTGGCAACAACACATCCCCTAGTCTCATGTTTCTATCACTCAAGCTAGACATCAGGGGGCATGAACCCACAATCATGCATAACGCTCCCTCTTGGAGTTACAATCTACTACTCGGCCAAAGCAATAAAAAGCAACGGAGAACATGCATGAATCACTAAAGAACATAATATAAAAGAATAATAAAATATATAACTCATCACAATCTGAAAATAATCTCTTAATCCATCGGATCCGAGCAAACCAAGCATAGCAATAGCAGGAAAATTACATAGATGCCTTGATCATGTAGGGCAGCTCACAAGGGCTAAACATTGAAGCACAAAATTGGAGAGAAGACATCACATAGCTACTGGTCATGGACTCATGGTCCAAGGAGGACTACTCACGACACGTCCGGGAAGCGTCCATGGTGGTGGAGAAGCTCCCGGAGTTCAATCCTCCCTCCGGCACGGTGCCGGGAAGAGGTCTTCTGGCGCTCCCGATCTCGGAAGTGCTCCGGCAGCGGAACGATGGAGAAATTCGCGATTCTGGATATCCTCCAAGGGTTTCCTCTTGGAGAGGTAAATATAGGCCGAAGGAGGGCACTAGAGGAGGTGGGACCCACCCAGGCGGCCTGGTGGCGCAGCCAGGGGGTGGGCCGCGCAGGGTGGCCGACTAGGCGACGCCTGGCTCCCCTCTGACCCACTTGATGCCTCTCGAAGCTTCCATCACTCTGATTTTTATATATTTTTCTCGGGATTTTTGGGACTCTGTAAATTGGGGTAAAAGTCCCTGCAAAAAAGACATCAGCAGACAGAAACTGGCACTGGGTGCACTGAGTTAGTAGGTTAGTCCAAATATGTGTAAAAAGATATATAAGTGTAGCAAAACATATAACAACGTCACCCAAAAGATCATGGAACAAGCAGAAATTATAGATACGTTTGGGAAGTATCAGTCCTTCGTAGTACTTAGCGAAGCTCTCTCGGAATACCACGTAGCTCCACTGTCACCACGCCGTCGTGCTGCCGGAGCTCTCCCTCAATCTCTCGTCCATCCTTGCTGGTTCTAGGCGTTGGAGACGTCACCGGGCTGCACGTGTGTTGAACGCGGAGGTGCCGTTGTTCGGCACATATATCGGAATCCACCGCGATCTGAATCGTTGCGAGTATGACTCCATGAACCGCGTTCATAGTAACGCTTCCGCTTAGCGATTTTCAAAGGTATGAAGATGCTCTACCCCATCACATGTTGCTGGTTTCTCCATAGATAGATCCTTGTATGGCGTATGATTTTTTTTGAAATTACTACATTCCCAACAGTGGTTTCCGAGCCAAGGTTCTATTCGTAGATTCTATGCACGAGTAGAACACAAAAGTTGTGGGCGATGATTTTTTCAATTGCTTGTCGTTACTAGTCTTATCCTTTTTCGGCGGCATTGTGGGATGAAGCGGACCAGACCGACTTTACACGTACACTTACGTGAGATTGGTTCCACCGCCTCACATGCACTTGGTGCATAAGGTGGCTAGCGGGTGTTTGTCTCTCCCACTTTAGTCGAATTGGATTCGATGAAAAGGGTCCTTATGAAAGGTAAATAGCATTGGCATATCAACGTTGTGGCTGTCACGTAGGTAAGAAGCGTTCTTGCTAGAACCCATACCAGCCATGTAAAACTTGCAACAACAAATAGAGGACGTTTAACTTGTTTTTGCAGGGTATGCCATGTGATGTGATATGGCCAAAAGGATGTGATAATACATGTGTGATGTATGAGATTGATCATGTTCTTGTAATAGGATTCACGACTTGCATGTCGATGAGTACAACAACCGGCACGAGCCATAGGAGTTGTATTAATTTATTGTATGAGATGCAACGCCATGTGGTTACTTTACTTATTGCTAACAGTTAGCTATAGCAGTTGAAGTAATAGTTGGCGAGACGACTTCACGGAGACACAATGATGGAGATCATGATGATGGAGATCATGGTGTAATGTCGGTGACAATGATGATCATGCGATGCCCCGAAGATGGAGATCAAAGGAGCAAAGATGACAATGGCCATATCATGTCACTATGTGATTGCATGTGATGTTTATCATGTTTTTCATCTTATTGCTTAGAACGACGGTAGCAAAGATAAGACGACATCACCATCTCATCTCCAAACCCTAGTTCATCACTTGTAACCAATCTCCGTCTCGCGACTCGGATTGGTACTTGTAAGGTTTCTAGTAGTGTTGATTACTCTTTGTAGTTGATGCTAGTTGGATTATTTGGTGGAAGAGTTTATATTCATATCCTTGATGCTACTCATTACCTCTCTGATCATGATTATGATTATGCTTTGTGAGTAGTTACTTTTGTTCCTGAGGACATGGGATAAGCCATGCTAATAGTAGTCATGTGAATTTGGTATTCGTTCGGTATTTTGATGTGTTGTATGTTGTTTTTCCTCTAGTGGTGTTATGTGAACGTCGACTACATAACACTTCACCATTATTTGGGCCTAGAGGAAGGCATTGGTAAGTAGTAAGTAGATGATGGGTTGCTAGAGTGACAGAAGCTTAAACCCTAGTTTATGCGTTGCTTCGTAAGGGGCTGATTTGGATCCACTAGTTTAATGCTATGGTTAGACTTTATCTTAATTCTTCTTTCGTAGTTGCGGATGCTTGCGAGAGGGGTTAATCATAAGTGGGATGCTTATCCAAGTAAGGGCAGTACCCAAGCGCTGGTCCACCCACATATCAAACTATCAAAGTAACAAACGCGAATCATATGATCATGACGAAACTAGCATGACAGAAATTCCCATGTGTCCTCGGGAGCGTTTTTCCTCCTATAAGACTTTGTCCAGGCTTGTCCCTTGCTACAAAAGGGATTGGGCCACTTTGCTGCACTGTTTCTACTTTTGTTACTTGTTTCTCGCTACGAATCATCTCACCACACAATCACTTGTTACCGACAATTTCTGTGCTTGCACATATTTCCTTGCTGAAAACCACTTGTTAGATCCTTCTGCTCCTCGTTGGGTTCAACACTCTTACTTATCGAAAGGACTACGATTGATCCCCTATACTTGTGGGTCATCAAGACTCTTTTCTGGCGCCGTTGCCGGGGAGTGAAGCGTCTTTGGTAAGTGGAACTTGGTAAGGAAACATTCATATAGTGTGCTGAAATTTATTGTCACTTGTCACTATGGATACTAATCCTTTGAGGGGCTTGTTCGGGGTATCTTCACCTCGAACGTAAGCAAAAATAGTTGCTCCTCAACCTGCTGCACCTACTGAAAATATTTGTTTTGAATTTCCTTCGGGTGTGCTTGAGAAGCTGCTGGCTAATCCTTTTACACGAGATGGAACATCACATCTAGACTTGCATCTGATCTATGTAGATAAAGCTTGTGGTTTATTTAAGCTTGCAGGAGTGCCCGAGGATAAGATCAAGAAGTAGGTCTTTCCTTTATCTTTGAAGGATAAGGCGTTGACATGGTATAGGCTATGTGATGATACTAGATCATGGGACTACAATCGGTTGAAATTGGAATTTCATCAAAAGTTTTATCCTATGCATTTAGTACATCGTGATCGGAATTATATTTACAATTTTTGGCCTCGTGACAAAGAAAGCATCGCTCAAGCTTGGGGGAGGCTTAAATCAATGCTATAATCATGCCCCAATCATGAGCTCTCGAGAGAAATTATCATTCAGAACTTCTATGCTCGGCTTTCTCATCATGATCGCACCATGCTTGACACTTCTTGTACCGGTTCTTTTATGAAGAGAGATATTGACTTCAAATGGAATTTATTGGAGAGAATTAAACCCAACTCTCAAGATTGGGAACTTGAAGAAGGTAAGGAGTCAGATATGAATTTCACTTTTGATTGCGTTAAATCCTTTGTTGAGACAAATACTTTTTGTGACTTTAGCGCTAAGTATGGACTTGACTCTGAGATAGTAGCTTCATTGTGTGAATCATTTGCTGCTCATATTGATCTCCCCAAAGAGAAGTGGTTTAAATATCATCCTCCTTTAGAAGTCAATGTAGTTAAACCTACTCTAGTTGAAGAGAAAGTCATTGCCTATAATGATCCTGTGGTTCCCAATGCTTACATTGAGAAACCACCTTTCCTTGTTAGGATAAAGGATCATTCTAAAGCTTTAGCTGTCATACGTAGAGGCTACATTAGAACACCTATACCCCCAAGCAAAGTTGAACCTAGCATTGCTATTATCAAAGATCTTATGCCTGAAGAAGTTGAGGGGCATAATATTCACTTTTGTAAGATGCTGCTAGAATTGCTAAACCTCACGTTAGAGACAAACATAGGCCTGTTGTTGGCATGCCTGTGGTTTCTGTTAAGATAGGAGATCATTGTTATCATGGTTTATGTGACGTGGGTACTAGTGTTAGTGCAATACCTCAATCCTTATACGATGAAATCAAAGATGAGATTGCACCTGTTGAGATAGAGCCTATTGATGTCACTATTCAGCTTGCCAATAGATATACTATGTGCCGTGTGGGAATTGTTAGGGATGTTGAAGTCTTGTGTGGTAAAACGAAGTATCCTGCTGATTTCCTCGTTCTTGCTACCGCACAAGATAGCTTTTGTCCCATCATATTTGGTAGACCTTTTCTCAATACTGTCAATGCTCATATTGATTGTGAGAAGCAAGCTGTCACTGTTGGCTTTGAAGGTGTGTTACATCAGTTCAATTTCTCTAAGTTTGGTAGACAACCTCATGAAAAGGAGTTGCCTAGTAGGGATGAAACTATTGCCTTAGCTTCTATTGCCGTACCTCCTACTGATCCCTTAGAGCAATACTGGCTTGAGCATGAAAATGATATGCATATGGATGAAAGGGATGAGATAGATAGAGTTGTCTTAGAACAATATCCTATTCTTAAGAATAACTTGCCTGTTGAACTGCTTGGGGATCCACCTCCATCAAAGGGTGATCCTGTGTTCGAGCTTAAACAGTTGCATGAAACTCTTAAGTATGCCTATCTTTATGAAAATGAGATATATCCTATTATAATTAGTGCTAGCCTCTCGGAGCATGAAGAAAAGAAGTTACTAAGAACTCTAAGGAAGCACCGTGCTGCTATAGGATATACTCTTGATGATCTTAAGGGCATTAGTCCTACCCTATGCCAGCACAAGATCAAAACTGATCCTGACTTCAAACCAGTTGCTGATCATCAAAGGAGATTAAATCCTAAGATGAAAGAAGTGCTGAGAAAAGAAATACTAAAGCTTCTAGAAGCAGGTATCATTTATCCTGTTGCTCATAGCGATTGGGTGAGTCCGGTGCATTGCGTCCCTAAGAAGGGAGGCATTAACGTTGTCCCTAATGATAAGGATGAATTGATCCCACAGAGGATTATTACTCGCTATAGGATGGTGATTGATTTTAGGAAGTTGAATAAGGCCACTAGGAAAGATCATTACCCTCTGCCTTTTATCGACTAAATACTAGAAAGGCTGTCCAAACACACACACTTCTGCTTCCTAGACGGTTATTCTGGTTTCTCCCAAATACCAGTTGCACAATCTGATGAGGAGAAAACCACTTTCACGTGTCCTTTCGGTACCTCAACAACCTTGATCGAGTCTTACAGAGATGTAAAGACACCAATCTTTTCTTGAATTGGGAGAAGTGCAACTTTATGGTAAATGAAGGCATCGTCTTAGGACATAAAAATTCTAAAAGAGGTATTGAAGTCGATAAGGCTAAGGTTGATGCAATCGAGAAAATGCCATACCCCACAGATATCAAGGGTATAAGAAGTTTCCTTGGTCATGCTGGTTTCTATAGAATGTTCATTAAAGACTTCTCTAAGATTTCTAGGCCTCTTACTAATCTCTTGCAAAAGGATATTCCTTTTGTCTTTGATGATGATTGTGAGGAAGCCTTCGAAATACTTAAGAGGGCTTTGATAACTGCACCTATTGTTCAACCACCTGATTGGAACTTACCTTTTGAGATCATGTGTGATGCTAGTGATTATGTTGTTGGTGCTGTTCTAGGGCAAAGAGTCGATAAGAAGTTGAATGTTATTCACTACGCTAGTAAAACTCTAGATAGTGCCCAAAGAAACTAAGCCACTACAGAGAAGGAATTTTTAACGGTCGTGTTTGCATGTGAAAAGTTCAGGTCTTACATAGTTGATTCCAAAGTCACTATTCACACTGATCACGCTGCTATTAAGTACCTCATGGAGAAGAAGGACGCTAAACCTAGAATTATCAGATGGGTTCTCTTGCTACAGGAATTTGATTTGCACGTTGTCGACAGAAAGGGTGCTGATAACCCAGTAGCAGATAACTTGTCTAGGTTGGAGAACGTTCTTGATGACCCACGACCTATTGATGAGAGCTTTCCCGATGAGCAATTGAATGTCATCAATGCTTCACGTAGTGCACCGTGGTATGCTGATTATGCGAACTATATCGTTGCCAAATACATACCACCTAGTTTCACGTACCAACAAAAGAAGAAATTCTTCTTTGACTTGAGACATTACTTTTGGGATGATCCTCACCTTTATAAGGATGGAGTAGATGGTGTTATTAGAGGTTGTGTACCTGAACATGAACAGGGACAGATCCTACAGAAGTGTCACTCCGAGGCCTACGGAGGACACCATGCGGGAGATAGAACTACACACAAGGTATTGCAATCAGGTTTCTATTGGCCCACTCTCTTCAAGGATGCCCATAAGTTTGTCTTGTCTTGTGACGAATGTCAAAGAATAGGTAATATTAGCAAACGTCAGGAAATGCCTATGAACTATTCACTTGTCATTGAACCATTTGATGTTTGGGGCTTTGATTATATGGGACCTTTTCCAAAATCCAATGGCTATACTCACATCTTAGTTGCTGTTGATTACGTCATTAAGTGGGTAGAAGCTATCCCCACTAGTAGTGCTGATCACAACACCTCTATCAAGATGCTGAAAGAAGTTATCTTCCCTAGATTTGGAGTCCCTAGATATGTAATGACCGACGGTGGTTCACACTTCATTCATGGTGCTTTCCATAAAAGGGTTGCTAAGTACGATGTCAACCATAGAATTGCGTCTCCCTATCACCCTCAGTCCAGTGGTCAAGTAGAGCTAAGCAATAGAGAGATTAAACTGATTCTGCAAAAGACTTCAACAGGTCTAGAAAGAATTGGTCTAAGAAGCTCGATGATGCACTGTGGGCTTATAGATCTGCCTATAAGAATGCCATGGGCATGTCCCTGTACAAAATGGTGTACGGTAAAGCCTGCCATTTACCTCTTGAGCTAGAGCATAAAGCTTATTGGGCAATCAAAGAGCTCAACTTTGATTTCGAACTCGCCGGTGAGAAGAGGTTATTTGATATTAGCTCGCTTGATGAGTGGAGAACTCAGGCATATGAGAATGCCAAGCTTTTCAAAGAGAAGGTTAAGAGGTGGCATGATAAGAGGATACAAAAGCGTGAGTTCAATGTAGGTGATTATGTCTTGCTATATAACTCTCGTTTAAGATTCTTTGCAGGCAAGCTTCTCTCTAAATGGGAAGGTCCCTATGTTGTTGAGGAAGTATATCGTTCCGGTGCTATCAAGATCAACAACACGGAAGGTAATTGTCCGAGAGTGGTAAATGGGCAGAGAATCAAGCATTATATCTCAGGTACTCCCATGAATGTTGAAAGCAATATCATCAATACCATAACTCTGGAAGAATACCTCAGGGACATTTATCAGCCTGTTTCAGACCCCGGAAACGAGGAGTTATGTGATTCGGTAAGAAAACAGAGTAAAAAACTTTTCGAGTAGGAAATTTTCTCCGTTTTGGAATATTTGAAAAAATACAAAAATTGGAAGTAGTCCGGAAAGTGCGCAAGGAGGCGACAAGCCTGCACGGCGCGGGCCCACCCCCTCGCCACGCCGTGAGGGCTTGTGGCCACCTCGTGCGCCTCCCAGACTCCGTTTTCATGCAGGGGACTCCTTCTGGTCTGAAAAAAATCATTATATATACTTCCGTTTGGTCTAACCCCTGCATCACGCATATTTCCCCTGTTTTTCGTTTCGAGCGTGTTTTCTGCCGCAGATCTAGGTCAAGATGTCGTCCCAAGAATCTGTGGGGGAGAACAACCTCCGGAAAATCTATGGAGAAGTTCATGCTGATCTGAAATGGATGGAGGTCATGGAGGCTAAGGAAAGACTACCTAAAGAAACCAAGGGCAAAGCTAAGGATAAGGATCACACATGGGACGAAGTGCAATCTGTGCTCAACAAGGAAGAAGTTGAAGAAGTGGATTTCCTCCAACCCTACCTCCACCTACTGTCTCCATCTTTGATTGAACTCTTGAGGTTTTGTGAAACAACTCGTGCTCGCAATACTTGTCTCACTCATGAAGTTGTTTTGCTGGAGAAACATATCACTAATCTCCAAAGTATAAATCGAAGACTGATGGCCCTCTTCGAATCAAAGGTTGCAACAACTTCATCACCATCACCGCCAAAGGAAGACAATTGAGCATTGGTATGGGCAATCCCCTTGGTTTGTGCCAAGCTTGGGGGAGTTGCCCCCGTATCGTATCACCATCACATCTTTTGCCTTTACCTTTGTTTTAGTTTTCCTTTTCAGTTTTATTTTTCTCTAGTAGTTTAAAAGTATTAGTGTTTTAGTCTTGAGTTTTGCTTTGTGTCACTGATGTCAGCTGTTCTTCCTCTTGCAACGGCACTAGAAGAATGCTGCTAGCACTCTCCGGCAATCGAAACTAGAAGAATGTTGTTGACGGCCCACCAGCGTGTGGGATCGTAGCAGTTTTCGAGGGTAGAGTATTTGACCCAAATTTGTTGATCGCCAAAACAGGAGGTGAGAGAATACTCTCGAGTATTAGCAGTTGAATTTGTCAGATTCAACCACACCTGAAAGAGTAGTATCTGCAAGCAAAGTAGTAACAGCAAAGTAGTATGATAACAACGGTGTCAGAAATGATCTGTTGACACGGCACACTATTTCTAACGATTGTATCAATGGCGCCAAGTTGCCTCGTTGACAAAAATTGTCAGTTCCCGTCAACAACCAGCGAACCAAAATTGTAGCAGGTAGCAGCAGTGTAACGAGCAATAGCAGCGGCAAGGAAAAGCAGTAGTGACAGCAGTAGCAAGTAGCAACAGTAGCAACCGACAGTAGTAGCAACAGTAGCAGCTGAGCAAGACAAGTAACAACATTAGCAGCAGTAGCAACATCAACAGAGCAAAACAAGTAACAGTATGAGAGCAAAACAAGTAACAGCAGCAACAACAGTAGGACAAACTCGTAAGCAATGGGTCGGTGATTTGTTTGGATGATACTCATCATGCAACAGTTATAACACGGAGAGATATGTGGCTAGCTCCCGTTCGTCAATGTGATGTAGGCATGACTTCCGTGTGTCGTCATACGTGCTTAGGGAAAAGAACTTGCATGACATCTATTGTCCATCCCTCCCGTGGCAGCGGGGTCCAAAAGGAAACTACGGGATATTAAGGTTCTCCTTTTAATAAAGAACCGGACCAACGCATTAGCACTTGGTGAACACATTGTTGGAAATATGCCCTAGAGGCAATAATAAATTAGTTATTATTATATTTCTTAGTTCATGATAATCGTTTATTATCCATGCTATAATTGTATTGATTGGAAACACAATACTTGTGTGGATACATAGACAAAACACTGTCCCTAGTAAGCCTCTAGTTGACTAGCTCGTTGATCAAAGATGGTCAAGGTTTCCTGGCCATAGGCAAGTGTTGTCACTTGATAACGGGATCACATCATTAGGAGAATCATGTGATGGACTAGACCCAAACTAATAGACGTAGCATGTTGATCGTGTCATTTTGTTGCTACTGTTTTCTGCATGTCAAGTATTTATTCCTATGACCATGAGATCATATAACTCACTGACACCGGAGGAATGCTTTGTGTGTATCAAACGTCGCAACGTAACTGGGTGACTATAAAGATGCTCTACAGGTATCTCCGAAGGTGTTAGTTGAGTTAGTATGGATCAAGACTGGGATTTGTCACTCCGTGTGAACGGAGAGGTATCTCGGGGCCCACTCGGTAATACAACATCACACACAAGCCTTGCAAGCAATGTAACTTAGTGTAAGTTGCGGGATCTTGTATTACGGAACGAGTAAAGAGACTTGCCAGTAAACGAGATTGAAATAGGTATACGGATACTGACGATCGAATCTCGGGCAAGTAACATACCGAAGGACAAAGGGAATGACATACGGGATTATATGAATCCTTGGCACTGAGGTTCAAACGATAAGATCTTCGTAGAATATGTAGGATCCAATATGGGCATCCAGGTCCCGCTATTGGATATTGACCGAGGAGTCTCTCGGGTCATGTCCACATAGTTCTCGAACCCGCAGGGTCTGCACACTTAAGGTTCGACGTTGTTTTATGCGTATTTGAGTTATATGGTTGGTTACCGAATGTTGTTCGGAGTCTCGGATGAGATCAAGGACGTCACGAGGGTTTCCGGAATGGTCCGGAAACGAAGATTGATATATAGGATGACCTCATTTGGTTACCGGAAGGTTTTCGTGCATTACCGGAAAGGTTTCGGGCTCATCGGTAGTGTACCGGGAGTGCCGGGAGGGGTGCCGGGGACCATCGGGAGGGGTGTCACGCCCCAAGGGGTCTCATGGGCTATGGGAAGAGATAAACCAGCCCCTAGTGGGCTGGAATAAGTTCCCACTAAGGCCCATAAGGTTTGAGAAGGAAAAAACACAAGGTGGAAAGAGTTTCCAAGTGGGAAGGTGGAATCCTACTCCAAGTAGGATTGGAGTAGGACTCCTCCACCTCCAATTTCGGCCAAACCTTTAGGTTTTGAGGCTGCCTCCTCCCCTCCCTCCCACCTATATATACGGAGGTTTTAGGGCTGATTTGAGACGACTTTCTCACGGCTGCCCGACCACATACCTCCATAGTTTTTCCTCTAGATCGCGTTTCTGCGGAGCTCGGGCGGAGCCCTGCTGAGACAAGATCATCACCAACCTCCGGAGCGCCGTCACGCTGCCGGAGAACTCTTCTACCTCTCCGTCTCTCTTGCTGGATCAAGAAGGCCGAGATCATCGTCGAGTTGTACGTGTGCTGAACGCAGAGGTGCCGTCCGTTCGGTACTAGATCGTGGGACTGATCGCGGGATTGTTCGCGGGGCGGATCGAGGGACGTGAGGACGTTCCACTACATCAACCGCGTTCACTAACGCTTCTGCTATACGATCTACAAGGGTACGTAGATCACTCATCCCCTCTCGTAGATGGACATCACCATGATAGGTCTTCGTGCGCGTAGGAAATTTTTTGTTTCCCTTGCGACGTTCTCCAACAGTGGCATCATGAGCTAGGTTCATGCGTAGATGTCTTCTCGAGTAGAACACAAAAGTTTTTGTGGGCGGTGATGTGCGTTTTGCTGCCCTCCTTAGTCTTTTCTTGATTCCGCGGTATTGTTGGATTGAAGCGGCTTGGACCGACATTACTCGTACGCTTACGAGAGACTGGTTTCATCGCTACGAGTAACCCCGTTGCTCAAAGATGACTGGCAAGTGACGGTTTCTCCAACTTTAGTTGAATCAGATTTGACCGAGGAGGTCCTTGGGTGAGGTTAAATAGCAATTCATATATCTCCGTTGTGGTGTTTGCGTAAGTAAGATGCGATCCTACTAGATACCCTTGGTCACCACGTAAAACATGCAACAACAAAATTAGAGGACGTCTAACTTGTTTTTGCAGGGTATGATTGTGATGTGATATGGCCAATGATGTGATGTGATATATTGGATGTATGAGATGATCATGTTGTAATAGAATATCGACTTGCACGTCGATGGTACGGCAACCGGCAGGAGCCATAGGGTTGTCTTTATACTAACATATGTGCTTGCAGATGCGTTTACTATTTTGCTAGGATGTAGCTTTAGTAGTAATAGCATAAGTAGCACGACAACCCCGGTGGCAACACGTTGATGGATGATCATGGTGTGGCGCCGGTGACAAGAAGATCGTGCCGGTGCTTTGGTGATGGAGATCAAGAAGCACGTGATGATGGCCATATCATGTCACTTATGAATTGCATGTGATGTTAATCCTTTTATGCACCTTATTTTGCTTAGAACGACGGTAGCATTATGAGGTGATCTCTCACTAAAATTTCAAGACGAAATTGTGTTCTCCCCGACTGTGCACCGTTGCGACAGTTCTTCGTTTCGAGACACCACGTGATGATCGGGTGTGATAGACTCAACGTTCACATACAACGGGTGCAAAACAGTTGCACACGCGGAACACTCGGGTTAAGCTTGACGAGCCTAGCATGTGCAGACATGGCCTCGGAACACATGAGACCGAAAGGTCGAGCATGAATCGTATAGTTGATATGATTAGCATAGGGATGCTTACCACTGAAACTATTCTCGACTCACGTGATGATCGGACTTGAGATAGCGGATTTGGATCATGTACCACTCAAATGACTAGAGAGATGTACTTTTTGAGTGAGTGTTCTTAAGTAATATGATTAATTGAACTAATTGTCATGAACATAGTCTAATGGTCTTTGCAAATTACGATGTAGCTTGCGCTATAGCTCTACTGTTTTTATATGTTCCTAGAGAAAATTTAGTTGAAAATTGATAGTAGCAACCTTTGCAGACTGAGTCTGTAAAACCGAGGATTGTCCTCGTTGCTACGCAGAAGGCTTATGTCCTTAATGCACCACTCGGTGCGCTGCACCTCGAGCGTCGTCTGTGGATGCTATGAACATCCGACATACACGTTACTGATGACTACACGATAGTTCAGTGCAAGATACTTGATGGCTTAGAAGCAAGGCGCCGAAAACGTTGTAGAACGTCACGGAACATAAGTGATGTTCCGAAGAGATGAAATTGTGATTTCATGATTGTGCCCTTGTTAAGAGGTTCGAGACCTCCAAACAAGATTCTTTGTCCACAAAGTAAAGGAGAAAAGCTCAATCGTTGAGCGTGTGCTCAGATTGTCTGAGTACGACAATCGCTTGAATCAAGTGGGAGTTAATCTTCCAGATGAGATAGTGATGGTTCTCCAAAGTCACTGCCACCAAGCTATGAGAGCTTCGTGATGAACTATAACATATCAAGGATAGATACTATGATCTTTTGAGTGATTCGCGATGTTTGACACTGCGAAAGTAGAAATAAAGAAGGAGCATCAATAGTTGATGGTTAGTAAAACCACTAAGTTTCAAGAAAGGCAAGGGCTAGAAGGGATACTTCGTGAAACGGCAAAACAGTTGCTGCACTAATGAAGAGACCCAAGATTAAACCCAAACCCGAGACTAAGTGCTTCTGTAATAAGGGGAACAGTCACTGAGGCGGAGCAACTCTAGATACTTGGTGGATAAGAAGGCTGGCAAAAGTCGAGAGAAGTATATATGTGATATACATAATGTTGATGTGTACTTTACTAGTACTCCTAGTAGCACGAGGGTATTGGATACCGGTTCGGTTGCTAAGTGATTAGTAACGCGAAATGAAAGCTACAGCATAAACGGAGACTAGCTAAAGGCGAGGTGACGATATGTGTTGGAAGTGTTTCCAAGGTTGATATAATCAAACGTCACACGCTCCCTCTACCATCGGGATTGGTGTTGAACCTAAATAATTGTTATTTGGTGTTTGCGTTAAGCGTGAACATGATTGGATCGTGTTTATTGCAATACGATTATTCATTCAAAGAGAATAATGGTTACTCTATTTGCTTGAATAATCACCTTCAATGGTTTATTGAATCTCGATTGTAGTGTTACACATTGGTGCCAAAAGATACGAGTTAATAATGATAGTACCACTTACTTGTGGCACTGCCGCTTGAGTCATGTTAGTATAAATTGCATGAAGAGGCTCCATGCTGATGGATCTTTGTACTCACCTGATTTCGAATCACTAGTGACATGCAAATCATACCACATGAGCAAGGCCTTGTTTTCGTTGAGATGAAACAAGATAGTAACTTGTTGGAAAGTGATACATTTTGATGTATGCAGTCCAGTGAGTGCTGAGGCACGCAGTGGATATCATTATGTTCTTACTTCACTGACGACTTGAGTAGATACAGAAGTATTTACTTAATGAATCACAAATCTGAAATATTGAAAAGTTCAATTCTGTTTCAGAGTGAAGTTCGTCGTAACAAGAAGATGAACTGTCTACGATGTGATCATAGAAATGAATATCTGAGTTACGAGTTGTTGGTACACAGTTAAGACAATGTGGAAATTGTTTCACAGTTCATGCCACCTGGAACATCATAGTGTGATGATGTGTCTGAACGTCATAGCCACGCACTATTTAGTATGGTGCATGCTGTGATGTCTCTTATCGAATTACCACTATCGTTTATGGGTTATGCATTAAAGACAAACCGCATTCACTTTAAATAGGGCACCGCGTATTTCCGTTGAGATGACACAGTATAGACTGAGGTTTAGAGAAATCTAAACTGTCGTTTCTTGAAAGTTTGGGGCTTCGACACTTATGTGAAAAAGTTTCTGTCTGATAAGCTCGAACCCAAAGCGGATAAATGCATCTTCATAGGATATCCAAAACAGTTGGGTACATCTCCTATCTCAGATCCGAAAGCAAAGTGTTTGTTTCTAGAAACGGATCCTTTCTCGAGAAAAGGTTTCTCTCGAAAGAATTGAGTGGAGGGTAGTAGAACTTGATGAGGTTATTGAACCATCACTTCAACCAGTGTGTAGCAGGGCGTAGGAAGTTGTTCCTGTGGCGCCTACACCAATTGAAGTGGAAGCTGATGATGGTGATCATTAAGCTTCGAATCAAGTTACTACAAACCTCGTAGGTCGACAAGGTCGCGTACTGCTGCAGAGTAGTACGGTAACCCTGTCTTGGAGGTCATGTTGTTGAGCAACAGTGAACCTACGAGTTATGGAGAAAGCGATGGTGGGCCCAGATTCCGACAAATGGCTGGAAGCCATAAAATCCGAGAGAGGATCCATGTGTGAAAACAAAGTGTAGACTTTGGTAGAACTACTTGATGGTCATGGGACTATTGGGTAAAATGGATCTTTAAAAGAAGACAGACGATGATGGTGATAAGTCACTATTAAGAAAAGCTCGACTTGTCGCAAAGATGTTTTCGACAAGATCAAACAGTTGACTATGATGAGTCTTTCTCACTCGTAGCGATGCTAAAGGTCTGTTAGAATTATGTTAGTAGTTGCTGCATTATTTATGAAATATTGCACGTAGGATGTCAAAACATTGTTTCCTCGACGGTTTCCTTGAGCAAACATTGTATGTGATACAACCAGAAGGTTTTGTCGATCCTAAAGATACTAGCAAGTATGCAAGCTCCAATGATCCTTCAATGGACTGGTGCAAGCATCTCGGAGTTGGAATAAGCACTTTGATGAGATGATCAAAGATTTTGGGTGTGTACAAGGTTTATGAGAAACTTGTATTTCCAAAGAAGTGAGTGGGAGCACTATAGAATTTCTGATAGGTATATGTGGTTGACATATTGTGGATCAGAAGTAATGTAGAATTTCTGTAAAGCATACAAGGTTGTTTGAAAGAAGTTTTCAAAGGAGTACCTGGATTAAGCTACTTGAAGGTTGAGCATCAAAGATCTATGGAGATAGATCGAAAGCGCTTAATAGAAGTTTCAACAAGATGCATGCCTTGACAAGTTTTTGAAAGAGTTCAAAATAGACCAGCAAAGAAGGAGTTCTTGGTTGCGTTGTGAGGTGTGAATTTGAGTAAGACTCAAAACCCGACCACGGCAGAATAAAGAGAATAGATGAAGGTCGTCTTCTATGCCTTAGCTGTAGAATCTAAAGTATGCCATGCTGTGTACCGCACCTGAAGTGTGCCTTGACTCAAAGTATGTTGAGAGGTACAGAGAGTGATCCATGTTTGAATCACTAGCAGCGGTCAAAATTTATCCTTAGTAACAAATGGACTAAGGAATTTTTCTCGATTATGGAGGTGGTTAAAGAGTTCGTCGTAAAGGGTAACGTCGATGCAAGCTTTGACACTAATCTGAATAACTATGAGTAGTGAAACGGATTCATATAGTAGAGTGGATATTTGGAGCTTTTCTGAATAGCACGTAGTAGCAGCATCTATAAGATGACATAAAGATTTGTAAAGAACGCACGGATCTGAAAGTTTCAGAACCGTTGACTAAAACCTCTCTCACAAGCAAGACATGATCAGACCCCATAACTATATGGGTGTTGGATTCGTTGGAATCACATGGTGATGTGAACTAGATTATTGACTCTAGTGCAAGTGGGAGACTGTTGGAAATATGCCCTAGAGGCAATAATAAATTAGTTATTATTATATTTCTTAGTTCATGATAATCGTTTATTATCCATGCTATAATTGTATTGATTGGAAACACAATACTTGTGTGGATACATAGACAAAACACTGTCCCTAGTAAGCCTCTAGTTGACTAGCTCGTTGATCAAAGATGGTCAAGGTTTCCTGGCCATAGGCAAGTGTTGTCACTTGATAACGGGATCACATCATTAGGAGAATCATGTGATGGACTAGACCCAAACTAATAGACGTAGCATGTTGATCGTGTCATTTTGTTGCTACTGTTTTCTGCATGTCAAGTATTTATTCCTATGACCATGAGATCATATAACTCACTGACACCGGAGGAATGCTTTGTGTGTATCAAACGTCGCAACGTAACTGGGTGACTATAAAGATGCTCTACAGGTATCTCCGAAGGTGTTAGTTGAGTTAGTATGGATCAAGACTGGGATTTGTCACTCCGTGTGAACGGAGAGGTATCTCGGGGCCCACTCGGTAATACAACATCACACACAAGCCTTGCAAGCAATGTAACTTAGTGTAAGTTGCGGGATCTTGTATTACGGAACGAGTAAAGAGACTTGCCAGTAAACGAGATTGAAATAGGTATACGGATACTGACGATCGAATCTCGGGCAAGTAACATACCGAAGGACAAAGGGAATGACATACGGGATTATATGAATCCTTGGCACTGAGGTTCAAACGATAAGATCTTCGTAGAATATGTAGGATCCAATATGGGCATCCAGGTCCCGCTATTGGATATTGACCGAGGAGTCTCTCGGGTCATGTCCACATAGTTCTCGAACCCGCAGGGTCTGCACACTTAAGGTTCGACGTTGTTTTATGCGTATTTGAGTTATATGGTTGGTTACCGAATGTTGTTCGGAGTCTCGGATGAGATCAAGGACGTCACGAGGGTTTCCGGAATGGTCCGGAAACGAAGATTGATATATAGGATGACCTCATTTGGTTACCGGAAGGTTTTCGTGCATTACCGGAAAGGTTTCGGGCTCATCGGTAGTGTACCGGGAGTGCCGGGAGGGGTGCCGGGGACCATCGGGAGGGGTGTCACGCCCCAAGGGGTCTCATGGTCTATGGGAAGAGATAAACCAGCCCCTAGTGGGCTGGAATAAGTTCCCACTAAGGCCCATAAGGTTTGAGAAGGAAAAAACACAAGGTGGAAAGAGTTTCCAAGTGGGAAGGTGGAATCCTACTCCAAGTAGGATTGGAGTAGGACTCCTCCACCTCCAATTTCGGCCAAACCTTTAGGTTTTGAGGCTGCCTCCTCCCCTCCCTCCCACCTATATATACGGAGGTTTTAGGGCTGATTTGAGACGACTTTCTCACGGCTGCCCGACCACATACCTCCATAGTTTTTCCTCTAGATCGCGTTTCTGCGGAGCTCGGGCGGAGCCCTGCTGAGACAAGATCATCACCAACCTCCGGAGCGCCGTCACGCTGCCGGAGAACTCTTCTACCTCTCCGTCTCTCTTGCTGGATCAAGAAGGCCGAGATCATCGTCGAGTTGTACGTGTGCTGAACGCGGAGGTGCCGTCCGTTCGGTACTAGATCGTGGGACTGATCGCGGGATTGTTCGCGGGGCGGATCGAGGGACGTGAGGACGTTCCACTACATCAACCGCGTTCACTAACGCTTCTGCTGTACGATCTACAAGGGTACGTACATCACTCATCCCCTCTCGTAGATGGACATCACCATGATAGGTCTTCGTGCGCGTAGGAAAATTTTTGTTTCCCTTGCGACGTTCCCCAACACACATGAACTCCTCAAACTATGGTCCTCACCAGGAGTGGTTCCGGTTATTGTCACTCCAGGGTTGCCGGATCATAACACATAGTAGGTAACTACAACTTGCAAGATCGGATCTAAAACACACATATATTGGTGACAACATAATAATTTCAGATCTGAAATCATGGCACTTGGGCCCTAGTGACAAGCATTAAGCATGGCAAAGTAGTAGCAACATCAATCTCCGAACATAGTGGATACTAGGGATCAATCCCCATCAAAACTAACTCGATTACATGATAGATCTCATCCTACTCATCACCGCCCAGCGAGCCTACGAATAGATTACTCACGAACGACGAAGAGCTTCATGGAATTGGAGAGGGAAGAAGGTTGATGATGACGATGGCGACGATTTCCCCTCTCCGGAGCCCAAGACGGACTCCAGATCTGCCCTCCAGATGAAGAACAGGTGGTGGCGGCGGCTCCGTATCGCAAACGCGACGAAAACTTCTCTATTTATTTTTTCTGGGACAAAAGTGAACTTATAGAGGTGGAATTGGGGGCGGCAGAGCCGTGTGGGCCCCACAAGCCTGCCCACTGCCACCAGGGGTTGGCGGAGCGAGGGCTTGTGGCCCACTGGCCCACCCCCTCAGGTGAAACTTGGCGCAGATATTTTTCATATTTTCCATAAATGATCTCCGTAAATTTTCAGGACGTTTGGAGAACTTTGATTCCTGCACAAAAATAACACCAAGGCAATTCTGCTGAAAACAACGTCAGTCCAGGTTAGTTCCATTCAAATCATGCAAATTAGAGTCCAAAACAAGGGCAAAAGAGTTTGGAAAAGTAGATACGATGGAGACGTATCAACTCCCCATGCTTAAAACCTTGCTTGTCCTCAAGCAACTCAGTTGATAAACTGAGAGAGAAAGAAAAACTTTGACAAACTCTGTTTGATCTTGTTGTTGCAACTATGTCTAACTCATAACCAGAATTTCAGCAAGATCACAAGTTAACCACATAAGCAAATGACACAAGGGTCTCACGGTAAGCTAATATCAATGGCATAATCAGCTAACGAGCAGATAATAATGAGTTTCAAATACCAACACTTCAATCAAAACAAGCATGAAGCAATATGAATAGGTGGTATCTCGCTAGCTCTTTCAGAGACCGCAAAACATAAATGCAGAGCGCTTTCAAAGATCAAGGGCTGACTAAACATTGTAATTCATAGCAACGAAGATCCAGTCATAATCATACTCAATATCAATCAAAAGCAAAGCATAAAAATGATAGAGGTGCTCCCTAATTGGTTCTTATATAAGAGGAGGATGACTAAACAGGAAAATAAATAGACACGCCTTTCGCAGAGGGAGGCATTGATTTGTGGAGGTGCCAGAGCTCAATCTTGAAAAACAGAGATAATAATTTTGGGTGTCATGCTTTCATTGTCAACGCGATGACCAAGAGTTCTCAATATCTTCCATGCTACTCATGCTATAGGCGGTTCCCAAACAGAAAAGTAAAGTTTTAACTCCCCCCCCACCAATCAATCACACTCCACGGCTAGCCGAATCCTCCGGTACCGTCCATACTAACATCAATCCAGGGGGAGTCTTGTTTTACAGTTATGTTTTCAATTTAAGCGTGGAACTGGGCATTCCAATTACCGGCCCCTTTCTCGTGAATGACAGTGAATAAACACATGTCGTGGATAACACTCGTAGCATGGAGGATACCAATAGCCCCCTGTCACCACATGAGCGGTTCGGGCATGCAAAACATATTATTTCTTGAAGGTTTAGAGAATGGCACATGCAAATTTACTTGTAACAGCAGGTAGATACCGCAAATAGGTAGGTATGGTGGACTCATGGAAAAACTTTTGGGTTTATGGAAGTGGATGCACAAGCAGTATTCCGCTTAGTACAAGTGAAGGCTAGCAAAAGACTGGGAAGCGACCAACTAGAGAGCGACACCAGTCATTTAGATGCAATGAGTTTGACTAACATTAAATGCAAGCATGAACAGGATATAAATCACCATGAACACGAACATCATAGAGGCTATGTTGATTTTGTTTCAACTACATGCATGAACATGCGCCAAGTCAAGCCACTTGAAACATTCAAAGGAGAATACCATCATATCATACTACATCATAGTCATCTTAAAATCTATGTTGGCAATCAAGGCAAACCATTATAAGCTCTCAGCTAAATAAGCATGGCATCAGAAACTATGATATCTAAGTTGTCATTGCAAACATGGTTCTCTCACAACAAAGCTGAATCTGGGTCGACAAGCTAGTCATATTTACAAAAACAAAATAGATAGAGTTCATACGAGATTTTCAGTCTCAATCACTTCATCATATATCATCATTGTTGCCTTTCATTTGCACGATCGAACGATGTGAACGATAATAAGAGCATTGGACTAAGCTGAATCTGCAGGCAAACACAAAGGAGAAGACAAAGTAATATGGCTCTTTTGAAAGCTAAACAGGTAAGCATGTAAGAACCACTAAGCATTGTAACCAATATCTTCTACCTTGACCCAAAGAAAAAGAAAACTATTTACACGGGAAAGCTCCCAACAAGAAAAAGAAGAAAGGAAAATCTTTTTGGGTTTTCTCAAAAGGACACAAAACAAGAAATCTAGAAAAGAAAAATAAACTAGCATGGATAGTACAATGGCAAAGTGTGAACTCCGGCTAACAAAGTGAAAGCATAAGCATAATTGTAAAGTCGGTGAGAACACGTACTCCCCCAAGCTTAGGCTTTTGGCCTAGCTTGGTCTACTCCCATGGATGGTCCTGGCGAAACCCAAAGTCATAATGGGTGTTATACGGGAGTGCTGCAGCCACTGCCTGAATAGCTGCCTCACGAAGTCGAGCAGCAGTCGCCTCCCTCTCATACTGCTCTGCCTCTCCTATGGTTATGTAGTATTTTCGTTTTACCTGAAAGTCAAAGAAAGCAGGAGCAGGAAGGGTAATATGGAAAACACGTTGCCGGTTAAATATCAAGCGGTATAGGAGGGATCCATGATCTCTCTCAAGGAACTGGTAGCGTGTTAGAGCGACACGATCAAGGTAGGCTGTACGGAGAGGAGGGTCTTCTGGACAGATGGATACTCCAAGAAAATTTGCTAAGCGTGTAGCATAAACTCCTCCAAAGAAATCCCTCTCACTGGCATTTTTATTCAGCCTCCTTGCTATTATAGCTCCCATATTGAAGCTCCTGTCACCTGTTACTGCGCTCTTAAGGATACTATTTAAGGTCGGAAGCGCATATGTGACAATGTGCACCCTTGCCGTTAATGCACCTACCTATGAAGAGGGCAAGGTAGTGCAAGGCAGGGAAATGGATACTTCCTATGGTGGCTTGCGTGATATCTCTGGTTTCTCCAACAATTATATTGGAGACAAAGTCTCTGACCGAAGACTTAGAAGGATCATTAAAACTACCCCCATCGGGTATTTTGCAAATCCTATTGAAATCCTCCAAATCCACGGTATATGATTTATCGTACAGATCAAACAGTATGGATGAGTCACGGCCAACTGAAAATTTAAATCTACGCACGAAAGAGGCAGTGAGCATAGCATACTATTCACATTTATCTGAGAGGAATACTTCTAACCCGGCATTGCGGACAAGTGTATCAAATTCATCCTTGAAACCTGCTTCGATCATGAACTCATCGGAAGGTCATTCACATGGTTGTACCGGTGCGTCCCTTAGTTGAAAAGGTTCGGGCTCCCGAAAAGAGAGACGAGGACCCTTCTTACTTGAGGAACCACCATGAAACTTCCTCCTGAACATAATTTCCTTTTGCTGAAATTTTTGAAGTTCAAGAGAAAAATGAATGACGACCCACCACACCTTGTAGCAACTACTCCTACTAATGCCTAGAGACCGTATCACGCGCTAAAACTACTTGGGACCAGCTAAAATCAACATTTCTAGCTCAAGAACAGGGTCACCAAGGTAGCAAGAATTCGCAGAGGATAAAGCACTAGAGCAAAAACTAATTGGACCAATGGAGGAGTCACTTACCAAGGATTAATTTCCCCAAAACAGTTCGGAGAATGGTGCTTTGAGCAAGGAGATCGAAAATCACAGCCAAATGAGCAAGAACACGGGTTTGAGTTGCGAAACAATTTTTTCTGGAGGTGGAAGAAGAGGCTGGGAGCTGGAATGAGTGGAGGGGGGGTCCCTGTGGGCCCCACAAGCTTGCACTCTGCCACCAAGGGGGTGGCGGTGGCAGGGCTTGTGGCCCACTGGTCTAGTCCCCAGGCCAGCTCTCAGGCCTAGTAATTTTCAAAAATTCCAGAAAAAATCATACTAAATTTTCAGGACCATCGAGAACTTTTATTTTCGAGGTATTTTTCTCCGGGACACTAAAACAGAAAACAGGAAAAACTAAACTAATTCTATCATTTTTTTAAGCAACAGAAAATGAAAGCTCAAAACAGAGGTATGTGACTCTTTGATTCATCTGTTTCATGGTCATCGAAAGAAATCCGTCAGTGGGGTTGATCAAGTCCTCAAGACAAAACCTTCTCGAATCGCAAGAGAGAACGAAGAATTTTCGAATAGCCACTAAGTCACCTCAATGGGGATATGTATCTCCCCAACAAGCAAATCATACTTCATCTTGACACGAGGAATAGGGCATTCAAAGATGCCAATGAGAATCGATGAAGTCTTTTCGATAGCATTGATGCAATGTACTTGATATCGTTTCTTCGGAAAGTGCACTGTGTGCTCATTACCGTTGACATGGAAAGTGACATTGCCTTTGTTGCAATCTATAACAGCCCCTGAAGTGTTTAAAAAGGGTCTTCTGAGGATGACATCCATGGCATCGTCCTCGGGAATATCCAAGATAACAAAGTCTGTTAATATAGTGGTGTTAGCAACCACAACAGGCACATCCTCGCAAATGTCGATAGGGAAAGCAGTTGATTTGTCGGCCATTTGCAGAGAAATTTCAGTGGGTGTCAACTTATCCAACTCAAGCCTAGTATAAAGAGAGAGCGACATAACACTAACACCAGCTCCAAGGTCACATAAGGCAGTTCTTACGTAGTAGTGGGCACTCTGGGATCGCCAAGTTTCTTAGGAGTTCCACCTTTAAAAGTGTAATTCGCAAGCATGGTGGAGATCTCAAGATCTGGTATCTTCCGTTTATTAGTCACGATATCTTTAATGTACTTGGCATACAGAGACATCTTGAGCATATCAGTTAACCGCATCTGCAGAAAGATGGGTCTTATCATCTCAACGAAGCGCTCAAAATCCTCATCATCCTTTTTCTTGGATGGCTTAGGAGGAAAGGGCATAGGTCTCTGAACCCATGGCTCCCTTTCTTTACCATGCTTCCTAGTAGTGAAGTCATTCTTATCGTATTTCTTAGGTTGCGGGTTATCGGGATTAACCAAAGGTTCAATCTCCACATCCTCATCATTGCTAGGTCGATTATTATTATGAACATCACTGTCCATATTGTCACCAGGTTCATGTTCATCACCAGATTGTGTTTCTGCATCAGACGCAAAAATATCATTAGGTTCTTCAGGTGTGACAGTATTTGGTGAACTGGCATGCATGATTCTATCATCCTTCTTCTTCTCCTTAGGACGACTAGCTGTATCAGCATTGATTCCTTGAGAATCTTGATCAATTCTCTTAGGACGACCTTCAGGATACAAAGGTTCCTGAGTCATTTTGCCTCCTCTAGTAATGACTCTGACAAAGTTGTCATTTAATTCATTGAGAAGGTCATTCTGAGCTTAAAGTACTTGTTCTACCTGAGTAGTAATCATAGAGGCATGTTTACTCAGAAGCTTTAGATCATTGACATTTCTGTCTACACAAGCACTTAAATGGCTAAGCATACGAGTACTTTGTTCCAAATGTCTGCTAACATAATCATTGAAACTCTGTTGTTTGGTAACAAAGTTGTCAAATTCATCAAAGCATAGGCTAGCAGGTTTATCAAATGGAATATCACTCTCATCAAACCTACGCAGAGAATTCACTTCTACTACCTGTATCGGGTTATCGAGACCATGGATCTCTTCGATAGGTGGTAGATTTTTGACATCTTCAGATCTAATGGCTTTCTCTTGCATAGATTTCTTGGCTTCTTTCATATCTTCAGGACTGAGGAATAGAATACCTCTTTTCTTCGGAGTTGGCTTAGGAGGTGGTTCGGGAATAGTCCAAGCATTATCATTGATCAAGATGTTATTCAGTAGAGTCTCAGCTTGTTCTACAGTTTGTTCCCTAAAAACACAACCGACACAACTATCTAGGTGGTCTCTAGAGGCATCGGTAATCCCGTTATAGAGGATATCAAGTATCTCGTTCTTCTTAAGAGGGTGATCGGGCAAAGCATTCTGTAGCTGGACGAGCCTCCCCCAAGCTTGTGGAAGACTCTCTTCTTGGAGTTGAGCAAAGTTGTATATTTCCTGCAAGGCAGCTTGCTTCTTATGGGCAGGGAAATATTTCTCACAGAAGTAATAGACCATCTCCTGGGGACTACTCACACATCTAGGAGCAAGAGAGGTGAACCGGGCTTTAGCGTCATCCTTTAGAGAGAAAGGAAACAACTTAAGGATATAGTAGTGGCGGATCTTCTCCTCATTAGTGAAAAGGGTGGCTATATTGTGTAGTTTGGCAAGATGGGCTACGACCGTCTCAAACTCATAACCGTGAAAAGGATCATATTCGACTAGAGAGATTATCTCAGGATCGACAGGGTATTCATAATCCTTATCGGTGATAAAGATAGGTGAAGTGGCAAACTTCGGGTCGTATTTCATCTTAGCTTTCACAGATTTTTCCTTCCACTTGAGAAGTAATTTCTCAGCGTCATAGGCATCCTTACACGCAAGAAAATCCTCAGCTATCTCTCCCTCCATAACGTAACCCTCAGGTATATCAGGCAATTCATATCTAGGAGAGCTCGATCTAACAGGAGCAAAAGCATGTTCTATCTCAATAGTATCGGTAGTTTCAGAAGCATCACGAGAATTGGCAGTAAGTCTAGCAATATGAGCATCAAGGAATACTCCTAGTGGAAGATCAGGCAAAGTAGTATCTCTAGCAGTATCAAGCATAGCATCATCAGGCAAAATAGCATCTCTAGCATCATCAGGCAAAGCAGTATCAAGCATAGCATCTTTAGCAGTATCAAGCATAGTATCATCAGGCATAGCATCTCTAGTAGTATCAAGCATAGGATCATCAGGCATAGTATCAAGCATAGCATCTCTAGCAGTATCATCATAAGCATCACCAAGCACAGGCGACATATCAAGATTTCTAGCAGGAGGTGATGTCGCAAACTTACTCATAACTGAAGGTGAATCAAGTCAGAGCTAGATGGCACTTCCTTACCTCCCCTCGTAGTTGAGGGCAAGACTTTGGTCTTCGGATCCTTCAGATTCTTCATAGTGATCAGCAGATATAAATCCCAAGTGACTCAGAGAATATAGCAATACCTCCCCGGCAGCGGCGGCAGAAAAATGTTTGATGTCAACTGTTCTTCCCCTTGCAACGGCACCAGAAGAATGCTTCTAGCACTCTCCGGCAATCGAAACTAGAAGAATGTTGTTGACGGCCCACCACCGCGTGGGATCATAGCAGTTTTCGAGGGTAGAGTATTCGACCCAAATTTGTTGATCGCCAAAACAGGAGGTGATAGAATACTCTCGAGTATTAGCAGTTGAATTTGTCAGATTCAACCACACCTGAAAGATTAGTATCAGCAAGCAAAGTAGTAACAGCAAGGTAGTATGATAACAACGGTATCGGAGACGATCTGTTGACACGGCAGACTATTTCTAACGATTGTATCAATGGCGCCAAGTTGCCTCGTTGACGGAAATTATCAGTTCCCGTCAACGACCAGCGAACCAAAATTGTAGCAGGTAGCAGCAGTGTAACGAGCAATAGCAGCGGCAAGGAAAAGCAGTAGTGACAGCAGTAGCAAGTAGCAACAGTAGCAAGCGACAGTAGTAGCAACAGTAGCAGCAGAGCAAGACAAGTAACAACATTAGCAGCAGTAGCAACAGCAGCAGAGCAAAACAAGTAACAGTATGAGAGCAAAACAAGTAACAGCAGCAACAACAGTAGGACAAACTCGTACGCAATGGGTCGGTGATTTGTTTGGATGATATTCATCATGCAACAGTTATAACACGGAGAGATATGTGGCTAGCTCCCGTTCGTCAATGTGATGTAGGCATGACTTCCGTGTGTCGTCATACGTGCTTAGGGAAAAGAACTTGCATGACATCTATTGTCCATCCCTCCCGTGGCAGCGGGGTCCAAAAGGAAACTACGGGATATTAAGGTTCTCCTTTTAATAAAGAACCGGACCAACGCATTAGCACTTGGTGAACACATGAACTCCTCAAACTATGGTCATCACCGGGAGTGGTTCCGGTTATTGTCACTCTGGGGTTGCCGGATCATAACACATAGTAGGTAACTACAACTTGCAAGATCGAATCTAAAACACACATATATTGGTGATAACATAATAATTTCAGATCTGAAATCATGGCACTAGGACACTAGTGACAAGCATTAAGCATGGCAAAGTAGTAGCAACATCAATCTCAGAACATAGTGGATACTAGGGATCAATCCCTATCAAAACTAACTCGATTACATGATAGATCTCATCCTACTCATCACCGCCCAGCGAGCCTACGAATAGATTACTCACGAACGACGAAGAGCTTCATGGAATTGGAGAGGGAAGAAGGTTGATGATGACGATGGCGACGATTTCCCCTCTCAGGAGCCCAAGACGGACTCCAGATCTGCCCTCCAGATGAAGAACAGGTGGTGGTGGTGGCTCCGTATTGCAAACGCGACGAAAACTTCTCTTTTTATTTTTTCTAGGACGAAAGTGAACTTATAGAGGTGGAATTGGGGGCGGCAGAGCCGCGTGGGCCCCACAAGCCTACCCACCGCCACCAGGGGGGTGGCGGAGCCAGGGCTTGTGGCCCACTCGCCCACCCCCTCAGGTGGAACTTGGCGCAGATACTTTTCATATTTTCCATAAATGATCTCCATAAATTTTCAGGACGTTTGGAGAACTTTGATTTCTGCACAAAAAGAACACCAAGGCAATTCTGCTGAAAACAACATCAGTCCAGGTTAGTTCCATTCAAATCATGCAAATTAGAGTCCAAAACAAGGGCAAAAGAGTTTGGAAAAGTAGATACGATGGAGACGTATCAGTCACCCCTGATGTATTCTTGCTCATGAGCCATATAATAAAGAGTGTCTTAGTTGAAGGGCTTTGCCTCTTGCCATGATCAAAAGAGTGAGAATAGAACAAAAGGATGAAAGATCATGTAATGATCTTATGGGAAGTGGTGTCTTAACATATAAAAAGAATGAGGATTTAAACTTGTTGAGGGTAGGCAAACGTAGACCTTGGTCATTGTTGCAATTAATAGGAAGTGCTAAAGAAGGAGAGGTTCACATATAAATATATCATCTCTGACACCATCTATGATTGTGAACACTCACTAAACTATTGCATGCCTAGAAGTAGATGTTGGACAAGGAAGACAACATAATGAATTGTGTTTGCTTGGTTCCGAACAATGTTATATGATTAGAGATCCCTTAGCATGTGACGATTGCTTCCACCTCATATTAGCCAAAACTCCCGCACCAAGTAGAGATACTACTTGTGCATACATAAACCTTCAAACCAATTTTGCCATGAGTGTCCACCATACCTACCTATGGATTGAATAAGATCCCTCAACTAAGTTGTCATCGGTGCAAGCAATAAAAATTGCTCTCTAATATGTATGATCTATTAGTGTGTGGAAAATAAGCTTTATACGAACCTACGATGAGGAAGACATAAAAGCGACAGACTGCATAATAAAGTTCTTTATCACAGGAGGCAATATAAAGTGACGTTCCTCCGCACTAAGAGGACACACATTCAAACCTCAAAAGCGCATGACAACCTGTGCTTCCCTTTGTGAAGGGCCTATATTGTACCTTTACTTTTTGCCCCTGAAAGAGTCATGGTGATCTTCACCAATTCGTTGGTTTGCCTTTGTCTTGGCTACCATCACATGCTTGGGAAAGATCTATATTCATATGTCAACTTGGAGGTAAGCATTCATGAATTATTATTGTTGACATTACCCTTGAGGTAAGCAGTTGGGAGGCAAAACTATAAGCCCTTATCTTTCTCAGTGTCTAGCTGAAACTTTGATCTCATGAGTACCATGTGAGTTGTAGCAATTGTAGAGAACGAAAGAATGATTGAGTATGTGGATTTGCTTTACAAGCTCTTATTTGACTCTTTCTAATGTCGTTATAAATTGCAATTGCTTCAATGACTAAAGGCTATCGGTTGTTACTTCTTGGTAAGGTTCTTGATCCATGCTTTACTTTGTGAAGGAATTATCACTTTAGCATGAGAGATTATATGTTGGTACTGCTGTTCTGATCTTGATCATGATGCATGCATGTTCGTATCTTGTTTTGTCGACACCTCTCTCCCTAAACATGTGGACTTATTTATTGAGCTCGGCTTTCGCTTGAGGACTGATGACCCACAAGTATAGGGGATCAATTGTAGTCCTTTCGATAAGTAAGAGTGTCGAACCCAACGAGGAGCAAAAGACTCTGATAAACGGATTTCAGCAAGGTAATAACTGCAAGCACTCAAAGTAGCCGTAACAAGTGATTGTGTAGCGAGGTGAAATGTAGCAAGCAAAGAGTAACAGGTAACAAGTAGTAGCAACGATGCAGCAAGTGGCCCAATCCCTTTTGTAGCAAGGGACAAGCCTGAACAAAGTCTTATAGGAGGAAAAACGCTCCCGAGGACACACGGGAATTTCTGTCATGCTAGTTTCATCATGTTCATATGATTCGCGTTCGTTACTTTGATAGTTTGATATGTGGGTGGACCGGCGCTTGGGTACTGCCCTTACTTGGACAAGCATCCCACTTATGATTAACGTCTCTCGCAAGCATCCGCAACTACAAAAGAAGAATTAAGACAAAGTCTAACCATAGCATTAAACTAGTGGATCCAAATCAGCCCCTCACGAAGCAACGCATAGACTGGGGTTTAAGCTTCTGTCACTCCAGCAACCCATCATCTACTTACTACTTCCCAATGCCTTACTCTAGGCCCAAATATGGTGAAGTGTTATGTAGTCGACGTTCACATAACACCACTAGAGGAAAAGACAACATACATCATATCAAAATACCGAACGAATATCAAATTCACATGACTATTATTAACATGACTTATCCCATGTCCTCAGGAACAAAAGTAACTACTCATAAAGCATAATCATAATCATGATCGGAGGTGTAATGAATAGCATCAAGGATGTGAACATAAACTCTTCCACCAAGTAATCCAACTAGCATCAACTACAAAGAGTAATCAACACTACTAGCAATCTTACAAGTACCAATCGAAGTCGCGAGACGAAGATTGGTTACAAGAGATGAACTAGGGATTGGAGACGAGATGGTGCTGGTGAAGATGTTGATGAAAATGCCTCCCCTCCGACGAGAGGAGTGTTGGTGATCACGATGGCGACGATTCCCCCCTCCGGGAGGGAAATTGCCCTGGCAGGATCGTCCTGCCGGAGCTCTAGATTGGATCTGCTCAAGTTCCGCCTCGTGGCAGCGGCGAAACCACGAAAAAGCTCCCGATTGATTTTTTCCAGACCAAAACCCTTCATATAGCAAAAGAGGGGTGCTAGTGGGCCGCCAGGAAGCCCACAAGCTTGCCCTGCGCCACCAGGGGGGTGGTGGCGGTGGGCAAGCTTGTGGAGCACTGGTGCCCCCCTCCGGTAGTTCTTTCGCCCAGTATTTTTAATATATTCCAGAAAAAATCCACGTAAATTTTCAGGGCATTTGGAGATGTGCAGAATAGTGGACTAGGATTTGCTCCTTTTCTAGTCTAGAATTCCAGCTGCCTGAATTCTCCCTCTTCAAATAATCCTTGCAAAATAAGAGAGAAAAGGCATAAATATGGTACCACAAGTAATATAACAGCCCAAAAAGCAATAAATATCAACATGAAAGCATGAAGCAAAATGGACGTATCAAGGACAAGCGAGGTCTAAGCTTGGGGTAGTTGATACGTCCATTTTGCATCATGTTTTCATGTTCATATTTATCGCTTCTTTGGTTGTTATTTCACTTCACGGTACAATTCTTATGACTTTTCTCTCTTATTTTGCAAGGTTTACATGAAGAGGGAGAATATCGGCAACTGGAATTCTGGCCTGAAAGCGGAGCAAAGTTTAGATACCTATTCTGCGCAACTCCAAATGCCGTGAAAATCAACAGGGACTTTTTCCCAATTTATCAAAAATACTAGGCCGAAGAAGTGCCAGAGGGGCACCAGGGGGTGCCCACAAGCCTGCACGGCGCGACCACCCCCCCAGGCCGTGCCATGGGGGCTTGTGGGCAGCCCACTGGCCCACTGGCCCCCTCTTTTGCTATATGGAGGGTTTTGTCCAGGAAAAAATCAGGGAGGAGCTTTTTCGTGGTTTCATCGCCGCCGCGAGGCGGAACTTGAGCATAACCAATCTAGAGCTCCGGCAGGACGATCCTGCCAGGGAAACTTCCCTCCCGGAGGGGGAAATCGTCGCCATCGTCATCACCAACACTCCTCTCATATGAGGAGACTCATCTGCATCAACATATTCATCAGCACCATCTCATCTCCAAACCCTAGTTCATCACTTGTAACCAATCTCCGTCTCGCGACTCCGATTGGTACTTGTTAGGTTGCTAGTAGTGTTGATTACTCTTTGTAGTTGATGCTAGTTGGATTATATGGTGGAACAGTTTATGTTCAGATCCTTGATGCTACTCATTACCTCTCTGGTCATGAGTATGATTATGCTTTGTGAGTAGTTACTTTTGTTCCTGAAGACATGGGATAAGTCATGCTAATAGTAGTCATGAGAATTTGGTATTCGTTCGGTAATTTGATGTGTTGTATGTTGTTTTTCCTCTAGTGGTGTTATGTAAACGTCGACTACATAACACTTCACCATTATTTGGGCCTAGAGGAAGGCATTGGGAAGTAGTAAGTAGATGATGGGTTGCTAGAGCGAGAGAAGCTTAAACCCTAGTTTATGCGTTACTTCGTAAGGGGCTGATTTGGATCCACTAGTTTAATTCTATGGTTAGACTTTGTCTTAATTCTTCTTTCGTAGTTGCGGATGCTTGCGAGAGGGGTTAATCATAAGTGGGATGCTTGTCCAAGTAAGGGCAGTACCCAAGCGCTGGTCCACCCACATATCAAACTATCAAAGTAACGAACGCGAATCATATGAACATGATGAAACTAGCATGACAGAAATTCCTGTGTGTCCTCGGGAGCGTTTTTCCTCCTATAAGACTTTGTCCAGGCTTGTCCCTTGCTACAAAAGGGATTGGGCCACTTTGCTGCACCGTTGTTACTTTTGTTACTTGTTGCTCGCTGCGAATCATGTCACCACACAATCACTTGTTACTGACAATTTCAGTGCTTGCAGATATTTCCTTGATGAAAACCACTTGTCAGATCCTTCTGCTCCTCGTTGGGTTCGACACTCTTACATATCGAAAGGACTACGATTGATCCCCTATACTTGTGGGTCATCAAAGCACCACGTGATGATCGGGTGTGATAGATTCTAACGTTTGCATACAACGGGTGTAAGCCAGATTTAAACACGCAAAACACTTAGGTTGACTCGACGAGCCTAGCATGTACAGACATGGCCTCGAATACGGGAGACCGAAAGGTCGAACATGAGTCGTATGGTTGATACAATCAGCATGGAGATGCTCACCATCAATGACTAGTCCGTCTCACATGATGATCGGACACGGGCTAGTCGACGTGGATCATGTTACACTTGGATGAGTGGAGGGATGTCGATCTAGGTGGGAGTTCATTATATAATTTGATTAAGATAAACTTGTTATCATGAACATAGTCTAAGTTGTCTTTACAATAGCATGTTGTAGATCACTAGCTCGCGCTGTAGCCCCCTGTTTTAATATGTTCCTAGAGAAACTAAGTTGAAAGATGATGGTAGAAATTATGCAATCTAGGTCCGTATAGTGAGGATTGTCCTCATTGCTGCACAGAAGGCTTATGTATTTGATGCACCGCTCGGTGTGCTACCCCAAGCATCGATTATGGATGTTGCGAACATCTAACAGACACATTTTTGATAACTACATGATAGTTCAGTGAGTCATACTTCACGGCTTAGAATAGAGGCTCACAACGTTTTTTTGTAATGCCACAGAACATGTGAGATGTTCCAAGAGCTGAAATTGGGTTTTCAGGCTTGTGCCCGCGTTGAAAGGTATGAGACCTTTGACAAGTTCTTTACCTATAAGATGAACGAGAATAGCTCAATCGTTGAGCATGTATTGAGATTGTCTGGGTACTACAGTCGCTTGAATCGAGTGGGAGTTAATCTTCCAGATGAGATAGTGATGGTTCTCCAAAGTCACTGCCACCAAGCGACTGGAGCTTCGTGATGAACTATAGCATATCAGGGATAAATATGATGATCCCTGAGTTGTTCGCGATGTTTGACACCGCGAAAGTAGAAATCAAGTAGGAGCATCAATTGTTGATGGTTAGTAAAACCACTGGTTTCGAGAAGGGCAAAGGGTGAGAAGGGATACTTCATGAATATCAAATTAGTTGCTACTCTAGTGAAGAAACCCAAGGTTGAACCCAAACCCGAGACTAAGTGCTTCTATTATGACGGGGTCGGTCAATGAAGCGGAACTACCCTAGATACTTGGTAGATAAGAAGGCTGGCAATGCCGATAGTAATATATTTGATATACGTGTTATTGATGTGTACATTACTAGTAATCCTAGTAGCACTTGGGTATTAGATACCGGTTCTTTTGCTAAGTATTAGTAACTCGGAATAAAAGCTACGGAATGGACGGATACTAGCTAATGGCGAGGTGACGATGTGTGTTGGAAGTGATTCCAAGGTTGATGTGATCAACTTCGCACGCTCCCTCTACCATCGTGATTAGTGTTGAACCAGAATAAAAGCTATTTGGTGTGTGCGTTGAGAGTAAGCATGATTAGATCATGTTTGTTGCAAAACGGTTATTCATTTAAGTCAAAGAATAAAGGTTATTTTATTTACATGAATAATACCTTCAATGTCATGCACCCAATGTGAATGGTTCATTGAATCTCGATCGTAGTGATACATATATTTATAATATTGATGTCAAAGGTTGCAAAGTTAATAATGATAGTACCACATACTCGTGGCACTGCCGCCAGGGACGGAGCCAGCATTCATGCATAGAGGGGGCAAGTTTGTTCATGGAGGGGGCAAAGTTCATATAAAGTGAAATTTTTTTACTACAATAACCACAATCATAGTAGAAGAACCAATTTGTTAGGGGGGGTCTAGCCCCCCTCGCCCCCCCCCTAAATTCGTCCCTGACTGTCGCTAAAAGGTCATAGTGGTGTAAAGAGCATGAAGAAGTTCCATGTTGATGGATTTTTGGAATCACTTGATTTTGAATCACATGATACACGCGGACCATGCCTATTGGTGTGTAAAACACATGAAGAAACTCCATACTGATCGATCTTTGGACTCACTTGATTTCGAATCACGTGAGACATGTGAACCATGCCTCACGGGCAAGATGACTGAAAGCCTCGTTTCTTCAGTAAGATGGAACGGGCAAGTGACTTATTGGAAATAATACATGTTGATGTATGCAGTCCAATAAGTGTTGTAGCACGCGGTGGATATCGTTATTTTCTAAACTTTCACTAATGATTTGAGTAAATATGAGGATGTTTACGTAATGAATTACTAGTCTAAAAAACGTTTGAAAAGTTCAAAGAAAATTTCAGAGTGAAGTTGATAGTCGTCATAACAAGAATATAAAGTTTCTACGATGTGATCGTGGGAGTGTATGTCTGAGTTATGAGTTTGACACTCATTTAAGACATTATGGAAACTGTTTCACAACTCATGCCACCTGGAACACCATAGTCTGATGGTGTGTTTGTACGTCATAGTCGTGCCCTATTGGATATGATGCGTACTCTGATGTCTCTTATCGATTTGCCATTATAGTTTTGGGGTTATGCATTAGAGACAACCACATTCACTTTAAATAGGGCACCATCATTTTCCGTTGAGATGACAACGTATGAGCTATGGTTTCGCAAGAAACCTAAGCTGTTGTTTCTTAAAGTTTGGGGCTGCAATGCTTGTGTGAAAAAGGTTTCAACCTGATAAGCTCGAACCCAAAGCGGATAAAATGCATCTTCATAGGATACCCAAAGGAGACAGTTGGGTGTTCCTCCTATCTCAGATCCAAAGGCAAAGTGTTTGTTCCAAGGAACGGGTGGTTTCTCAAGAAAAGGTTTCTCTTGAAACAATTGAGTGGGAGGATGGTGGAACTTGATGTGGTTATTGAACCATCACTTCAATTAGTGTGTGGCAAGGTGCAAGAAGTTGTTCCTGTGGCGCCTACACCAATTGAAGTAGAAGCTGATGATGGTGATCATAATGCTTCAGATCAAGTTACTACAAACCTCGTAGGACGACATGATTATGTACTGCTACAGAGTGGTACAGTAACCCTGTCTTGAAGGTCATATTGTTGGACAACGATGAACCTACGAGCTATGAAAAAGTAATTGTGGGCCCGGATTCCGGCAAATGGGTGGAGGCCATGAAATCCGAGAAAGGATCCATGTATGAGAACAAAGTGTGGACTTTGGAAGAACCACTTGATGGTCATAAGACTGTTCAGTACAGATGGATTTTTAAAGAAGGACGGACGATGATGGTAAATGTCACCATTAAGATAGCTCGGCTTGTCACAAAGATGTTTCCGACAAAGTACAAAGAGTTGACTACGATAAGACTTTCTCACCCCTAGCGATGCTAAAGTCTGTTGGAATTATGTTAGCAGCTATTGCATTTTTCAATTATGAAATCTTGCAGATGGATGTCAAAACATTGTTTCCTCGACGGTTTCCTTGAGGAAAGGTTGTATGTGATACAACCAGAAGGTTTTGTCGATCCTAAGGATGCTAACAAGTATGCAAACTCCAACAATCCTTCTTAAGAACTGGAGCAATCATCTCGGAGTTGGAATAGGTACTTTGACGAATGATCAAAGCTCTTGGGTTTATACAAAGTTTATGAGAAACTTATATTTCCAGGAAAGTGAGTGGGAGCACTATAGAATTTCTGATAAGTATATGTGGTTGACATATTTCTGATCGAAACTGATATAGAATTTCTGGAAAGCATAAGGGTTGGTTTGAAAGGAGTTTTTCAAAGGAAAACCTGGATTGAGCTACTTGAAAATTAAGCATCAAGATCTATAGAGATAGATCAAGACACTTGATAGAACTTTCAAATGAATACATACCTTGACAAGATTTTGAAAGAGTTCAAAATGGAATAGTCAAAGAAGGAGTTCTTGACTGTATTGTGAAGGTGTGAAATTGTATAAGACTCAAAGTCCGACCACGGCAAAAGAAATAGAAAGGACGAAGGTCGTCCCTTATGCAGTAGCCGTAGGCTCTATAGTACGCCATGTTGTGTACCGCACCTGATGTGTGTCTTGTCATGAATCAGTCAAGGGGTACAAAAGTGATCCAGGAATAGATAACTGGACAACGGTCAAATTTATCCTTAGAAACCAGTGGAATAAGGAACATTTCTCGATTATGGAGGTGATAAAAGGGTTCGTCGTAAAGAGTTACGTCGATGCAAGCTTTGACACTAATCCGGATGACTATGAGTAGTAAGCCGGATTCGTATAGTGGGGCGGCCAGTTAGAATTGTTCTAAGTGGAGCATAGGAGCAACATATTCAGTATGACATAGAGATTTGTAAACTGCACACGGATCTGAATATTTCACACCCGTTAACTAAAACCTCTCCCACAAGTGAGATATGATCAAACTGTTGGAAATATGCCCTAGAGGCAATGATAAAAGAGTTATTATTATATTTCCTGTTTCAAGATAATCGTTTATTATCCATTCTATAATTGTATTGAATGAAAACATAGATACTTGTGTGGATACATAGACAAAACAATGTCCCTAGCAAGCCTCTAGTTGGCTAGCCAGTTGATCAAGGATAGTCAAGGTTTTCTGACTATATGCAAGTGTTGTCACTTGATAACTGGATCACATCATTAGGAGAATCATGTGATGGACTAGACCCAAACTATGAACATAGCATGTGATCGTGTCATTTTGTTGCTATTGTTTTTTGCGTGTCAAGTATTTATTCCTATGACCATGAGATCATATAACTCACTAGCACCGGAGGAATACCTTGTGTGTATCAAACGTCGCAACGTAAATGGGTGAGTATAAAGGTGCTCTACAGGTATCTCCGAAGGTGTCCGTTGACTTAGTATGGATCAAGATGGGATTTGTCACTCCGTGTGACGGAGAGGTATCTCGGGGCCCACTCGTTAATACAACATAAAAAAAGCCTTGCAAGCAATGTGACTAAGTGTAAGTCACGGGATCTTGTATTACGAAATGAGTAAAGAGACTTGCCGGTAACGAGATTGAAATAGGTATGTGGATACCGACAATCGAATCTCGGGCAAGTAACATACCGAAGGACAAAGGGAATGACATATGGGATTATATGAATCCTTGGCACTGAGGTTCAACCGATAAGATATTCGGAGAATATGCAGGATCCAATATGGGCAACCACGTCCCGCTATTGGATATTGACCGAGGATTGTCTCGGGTCATGTCTACATAGTTCTCGAACCCGCAGGGTCTGCACACTTAAGGTTCGATAATGTTTTAGTATAGTTGAGTTATATGTGTGGTTACCGAATGTTGTTTGGAGTCCCGGATGAGATCACAGACGTCATGAGGGTTTCCGAAATGGTACGTAAACAAAGATTGATATATAGGATGGTTTCATTTGGTCACCGGAAAGTTTCGGGCATTTCCGGCAGTGTATCGGGAGTGACGAATGGGATCCGGGTGTTCACCGGGAGGGGACCACCCACCCGGGAGTGAGCACAGTAGCCTTAGGGTGGCGCACCAGCCCTTAGTGGGCTGGTGGAGCCAGCCCAAGAAGGCTATGGTGCCACAAGTGAAAAAACCAAAGGAAAGAAAAAAAAAGGAAAGAGGGAGGTGGGAAGGAAGAGGAGGACTCCTCCTTCCCAAACCGAATTGGAGGAGGAGTCCTCCTCCCCCTTCGGCCGGCGCACCCTTGGGGCCCTTGTGCCCCAAGGCTAGCCCCTCCCCTCCTCCTATATATACTGGTGGTTTTAGGGTTTTTGAGACACAACTTTGCCACGTGCAACTCAAACCTATTCCACTTAGTTTTGCCTCTAGATCGGATTTCTGCGAAGCTCGGGTGGAGCCCTGCAGGAGCAGATCATCACCACCACTGGAGAGCCGTCACGCTGCCGGAGAACTCATCTACTTCTCTGTCTCTCTTTCTGGATCAAGAAGGCCGAGATCGTCATCGAGCTGTACGTGTGCTGAACGCGGAGGTGCCGTCCGTTCGGCGCAGGTCGGAACGGATCGTGGGACGACGGTGATTTGAATCACGAAGCTGTAGCCACTACATCAACCGCGTTTCTCAACGCTTCCCGCTTAGAGATCTACAACACAAGGGTACGTAGATCTAATCTCCTCTCATAGATGGACATCTCCATGATAGGTCTTTGTGTGCGTAGGAAATTTTTTGTTTCCCTTACAACGTTCCCCAAGAGTGGCATCATGATCTAGGTTCATGCGTAGATGTTATCTCGAGTATAACACAAAAGGTTTTGTGGACGTTGATGTTCAATTTGCTGCCCACCTTAGTCTTTTCTCGATTCGGCGGTATTGTTGGATTGAAGCGGCCCGGACCGTCATTACTCGTACGCATACGAGAGACTGGTTTCATCGACTAACATGCAACTCGTTGCATAAAGATGACTGGCGGGTGCCTATTTCTTCAACTTTAGTTGAATTGGTTTTGACCGAGGCGGTCCTTGGAGAGAGGTTAAATAACAATTTGCACATCTCCGTTGTGGTTTTTGCGTAAGTAAGATGCGATCATACTAGATACCCATAGCAGCCACGTAAAACATGCAACAACAAATTAGAGGACGTCTAACTTGTTTTTGCAGGGTATGCTTATAATATGATATGGCCAATGACGTGATGTGATATATTGGATGTATGAGATGATCATGTTGTAATAGTTAATATCGACTTGCACGTCGATGCTACGGCAACCGGCAGGAGCCATATGGTTGTCTTTAAACTAACGTTTGTGTTTGCAGATGCGTTTACTATATTGCTAGGTCGTAGCTTTAGTAGTAATAGCATAGATAGCAGGACAACCTCGATGGCGGCACGTTGATGGATATCATGATGATGGAGATCATGGTGTGGCGCCGATGACAAGAAGATCATGCCGGTGCTTGGTGATGGAGATCAAGAAGCACAAGATGATGGCCATATCATGTCACTTATGAATTGCATGTGATGTTAATCCTTTTATGCACCTCATTTTGCTTAGCACGACAGTAGCATTATAAGGTGATCTCTCACTAAAATTTCAAGATGAAATTGTGTTCTCCCCGACTGTGCACCGTTGCGACAGTTTGTCGTTTCGAGACACCACGTGATGATCGGGTGTGATAGACTCAACGTTCACATATAACGGGTGCAAAACAGTTGCACGTGCGGAACACTCGGGTTAAACTTGAAGAGCCTAGCATGTGCAGACATTGCCTTGAAACACATGAGACCGAAAGTTCGAGCATGAATCGTATAGTTTATATGATTAGCATAGAGATGCTTGACACTGAATCTATTGTCAACTCACGTGATGATCAGACTTGAGTTAGTGAATTTGGATAATGTACCACTCAAATGACTAGAGAGATGTACTTTTTGAGTGGGAGTTTATCAGTAATTTGATTAATTAAACTCAAATTATCTTAAACATAGTCTAAGTCCACTTTGCGAAATTTGTGTTGTAGATCAATGGCTCACGCAGTAGTCATCCTGAATTTTAATACGTTCCTAGAGAAAGCTAAGTTGAAAGATGATGGAAGCAACTTTGTAGACTGGGCTCGTAATCTAAAGCTGCTCCTGCAAGTTGGGCAGAAGGATTATGACCTTAATGCTGCGCTAGGAGATGAACCACCTGCTACGTCTAGCCAAGATGTTTTGAACGCCTGGTTAACACGTAAGGAGGACTACTCAGTAGTTCAATGTGTAGTCTTGTATGGCTTAGAGCCGGGACCTCAACGTCGCTTTGATCGTCATGGAGCATATGAGATGTTCTAGGAGTTGAAGTTTATCTTTCTGAAAAACGCCCTGATCGAGAGGTATGAGACCTTCGATAAATTCTATGCTTGCAAGATGGAGGAGAATTCGTCTGTCATTGAACATGTGCTCAAAATGTCTGGGGTACTCAAACCGCCTAGCCGAGCTGGGGATTGAACTCCCGCAAGAGGCTATCACTGACAGAATTCTTCAATCACTGCCACCTAGCTATAAGAGCTTTGTGTTGAACTATAACATGCAAGGGATGAACAAGTCACCCCTCGAGTCATTCACGATGCTGAAAGTCGTAGAGTCAGAACTCCGGAAAGAGCATCAAGTGTTGATGGTCAATAAGACCACTAGTTCCAAGAAAACGGCAAAGGCAAGAAGGGTAACTCCAAGAAGAGCGGCAAGCCAGTTGCCAATCCGACAAAGAAACCCAAGGCTGGACGTAAGCCTGAAACAGAGTGTTATTATTGCAAGGGACTGGGTCATTGGAAGCGCAACTGCCCCAAGTATTTGGCTGATAAGAAGGCGTCCAAGGAAAAATCAGGTATATTTGATGTACATGTTATTGATGTGTACTTAACCAACTCTCGTAGTAGTGCCTGGGTATTCGATACCGGTTCTGTTGCTCATATTTGCAACTCGAAGCAGGAACTGCGGAATAAACGAAGGTTGGCGAAGGATGAAGTGACGATGCGCGTGGGAAATGGTTCCAAGGTTGATGCAATCGCTGTCGGCACAGTCTCACTTCAGTTACCATCAGGATTAGTTATGAACTTAAATAATTGTTATTTAGTGTCTGCGTTAAGCATGAACATTATATCTGGATCTTGTTTCTTGCGAGACGGTTACTCGCTTAAGTGAGAAAATAATGGTTGTTCTATTTCTATGAGTAATATCTTTTATGGTCATGCACCCAATGTGAGAGGATTGTTCATATTGAATCTTGATAGCGATGATACACATATACATAACATTGAGACCAAAAGATGTAGAGTTAACAATGATAGCACCATGTTTTTGTGGCACTGCCACTTAGGTCATATTGGTGTAAAGCGCACGAAGAAACTCCATTCCGATGGGCTTTTGGAGTCACTTGATTTTGAATCACTTGACATGTGCGAACCATGCCTCATGGGCAAGATGACTAATACTCCGTTCTTCGGACAATGGAGCGTGCAAGTGACTTGTTGCAAATCATACATACCGATGTGTGCGGGCCAATGAGTGTGGAGGCGCACAGCAGATATCGTTATTTTCACACCTTCACTGACGATTTGAGTAGGTATGGATATATCTACTTGATGAAGCACAAGTCTGAAACGTTTGAGAAGATCAAGCAATTTCAGAGTGAAGTTGAAAAGCATCGTAACAAGAAGATCAAGTTCCTACGTTCTGATCGTGGGGGTGAATATCTAAGTTTCGAGTTTGGTGCTCACTTAAGAAAATGTGGAATTGTTTCACAGTTGACACTGCCTGGAACACCACATCGTAATGGTGTGTCTGAACATCGTAATCGTACTTTGTTAGAAATGGTGCGATCTATGATGTCTCTTACCGATTTGTCGTTATCGTTTTGGGGTTATGCATTAGAGACAACTGCATTCACTTTAAATAGGGCACCATCAAAATCCATTGAGACCACACCATACGAGCTGTGGTGTGGCAAAAGACCAAAGTTGTCGTTTCTTAAAGTTTCGGATGTGATGCTTATGTCAAAAAGCTTCAACCTGAAAAGCTGGAACCCAAAGCAGAAAAGTGCGTCTTCATAGGTTACCCAAAGGAGACAGTTGGGTACACCTTCTATCTCAAATCGAAGGGAAAAGTGTTTGTTGCTAAGAAACAGAGCTTTTCTTTAGAAGGAGTTTCTCTCGAAAGAATTGAGGGGGAGGAAGATAGAACTTGATGAGGTTGTCGAACCTCTAATCCCTCTAGATTGTGGCGCAGGGCAGGGGGAAACCTCTGTCGAAGCGACGCCGATTGAGGAGGAAGTTAATGACAATGATCATGAAACTTTGGATCAAGTTCCTATTGGACCTCGCAGGTCGACAAGATCACATACTGCTCCCAAGTGGTGCGGTAATCCTGTCTTATCAATCATGTTTTGAGACAACAATGAACCTGCGTATTATGAAGAAGCAATGGTGGGCCCGGATTCCAACAAATGGCTGGAGGCCATGAAGTTCGAGATAGGATCTATGTATGAAAACAAAGTGTGGACTTTGGAAGTATTACCTGAAATCCGCAAGGTTATTTAGAACAAATGGATCTTTAAGAAGAAGACGGACGCGGACGGTAATGTGACCGTTTATAAAGATCGACTTGTGGTAAAGGGTTTTTCACAAGTTCAAGGAGTTGACTACGATGAGACGTTCTCACCGGTAGCGATGCTTAAGTCCGTCCGAATCATGTTAGCAATAGCTGCATTTTTCGATTATGAAATCTGGCAGATGGATGTCAAAACGGCGTTCCTTAACGGTTTTCTTAAGGAAGAGTTGTATATGATGCAACCTGGAGGTTTTGTTGATCCAAAGAATGCTAACAGAGTATGCAAGATCCAACAATCCATTTATGGACTGGTGCAAGCATCTCGAAGTTGGAATAAGCACTTTGATGAGGTGACCAAAGCATTTGAGTTTATACAAGTGGTTGGAGAATCTTGTATTTACAAGAAAGTGAGTGGGAGCTCTGTGGTGTTTCTAATATTATATGTGAATGACATATTGCTGATTGGAAACAACATGGAGTTTTTGGAGAGCTAAAGGATTACTTGAATAAAAGTTTCTCTATGAAGGACCTAGGAGAAGCTGCTTACATTCTAGGCATTAAGATCTATAGCGATAGATCTAGACGCCTGATAGGACTTTCACAAAGCACATACCTTGATAAAGTTTTGAAGAAGTTCAAAATGGAACAGTCGAAGAAGGGGTTCTTGCCAGTGTTACAAGGTATAAAATTGGGTAAGACTCAGTGCCCGCCAACTGCTGAAGATAGAGAGCAAATGAGTTCCGTCCCCTATGCTTGAGCCATAGGTTCTATCATGTATGCAATGTTGTGCACTAGACCAGACGTCATCTTGGCCATAAGTATGGCAGGCAGGTTTCAAAGTAACCCAGCAGTGGATCACTGGACGACGGTCGAGAATACTCTGAAGTACCTGAAAAGGACTAAGGAAATATTTCTCATTTATGGAGGTGACGAAGAGCTCGTCATAAAGGGTTACGTCGATGCAAGCTTTGACACTCATCCGGATGACTCTAAGTCTCAAACCGGATACGTATTTATTCTTAATGGGGGTGCGGTAAGCTGGTGCAGTTCCAAGCAAAGTGTCGTAGCAGATTCTACATGTGAAGCGGAGTAGATGGCTGCCTCAGAGGCAGCTAAGGAGGGTGTCTGGATGAAGTAGTTCATGACGGATCTTGGAGTTGTGCCAAGCGCACTAAATCCAATAACTATGTTCTGTGACAACATTGGTGCCATTGCTTTAGCAAAGGAACCTAGGTTTCACAAGAAGACCAGGCACATGAAACGACGCTTCAACCTCATTCGCGACTACGTCGAAGGAGAGGACGTAAATATTTGCAAAGTGGACACGGATCTGAATGTAGCAGATCCGCTGACTAAACCTCTTCCACGGGCAAAACATGATCAACACCAGAACTGTATGGGTGATAGATTTATTACAATGTAAATCACATGGCGATGTGAGGACAAGATTATTGACTCTAGTGCAAGTGGGAGACTCTTAGAAATATGCCCTAGAGGCAACGAAAAAATAGTTATTATTATATTTCCTCTTTCAAGATAATCGTTTATTATCCATGCTATAATTGTATTGAATGAAAACATATATACATGTGTGGATACATGGACAAAACAATGTCCCTAGCAAGGCTCTAGTTTGCTAGCCAGTTGATCAAGGATAGTCAAGGTTTTCTGACTATATGCGAGTGTTGTCACTTGATAACTGGATCACATCATTAGGAGAATCATGTGATGGACTAGACCCAAACTATGAACGTAGCATGTGATCGCGTCATTTTGTTGCTATTGTTTTCTGCGTGTCAAGTATTTATTCCTATGACCATGAGATCATATAACTCACTTGCACTGGAGGAATACCTTGTCTGTATCAAACGTCGCAACATAACTCGGTGACTATAAAGGTGCTCTACAGGTATCTCCGAAGGTGTCCGTTGAGTTAGTATGGATTAAGACTGGGATTTGTCACTCCGTGTGACGGAGAGGTATCTCGGGGCCCACTCGGTAATACAACATCACAAACAATCCTTGCAAGCAATGTGACTAAGTGTAAGTCACGCGATCTTGTATCACGAAATGAGTAAAGAGACTTGGCGGTAACGACATTGAAATAGGTATGTGGATACCGACGATCGAATCTCGGGCAAGTAACATACCGAAGGACAAAGGGAATGACATACGAGATTATATGAATCCTTGGCACTGAGGTTCAACCGATAGGATCGTCGGAGAATATGTAGGATCCAATATGAGCATCCAGGTCCCGCTATTGGACATTGACCGAGGAGTGTCTCGGGTCATGTCTACATAGGTCTCGAATCCGCAGGGTCTGCACACTTAAGGTTCGATGATGTTTTAGTATAGTTGAGTTATATGTGTGGTTACCGAATTTTTGTTCGGAGTCCCGGATGAGATCACGGACGTCATGGGAGTTTCCGGAATGGTCCAAAAACGAAGATTGATATATAGGATGGTTTCATTTGGTTACGAAAAGTTTCGAGCATTTCCAGCAGTGTATCGGGAGTGACGAATGGGTTCTGGGTGTTCACCGGGAGGGGCCCACCCACCCGGCAGTGAGCCCGGTAGCCTTTGGGTGGTGCACCAGCCCTTAGTGGGATGGTGGAGCCAGCCCAAGTAGGATGTGGCGCCACAAGTGAAAAAACCAAAGGAAATAAAAAAAAAAGGAAAGAGGGAGGTGGGAAGGAAGAGGAGGACTCCTCCTGCCCAAACCGAATTGGAGGAGGAGTCCTCCTCCCCCTTCGGCCGAAGAACCGTTGGGTCCCTTGTGCCCCAAGGCTAGCCCCTCCCCTCCTCCTATATATACTCGTGGTTTTAGGGTTTTTGAGACACAACTTTGCCACGTGCAACTCAAACCTATTCCACATAGTTTTGCCTCTAGATTGGATTTCTTCGGAGCTCGGGCGGAGCCTTCCACGAGTAGATCATTACCACCACCGGAGAATCGTCACGCTGCCGGAGAGCGCATCTACTTCTCCATCTCTCTTTCTGGATCAAGAAGGCCGAGATCGTCATCGAGCTGTACGTGTGTTGAACGCGGAGGTGCCGTCCATTCGGCGCTAGTGATTTGAATCACGAAGTTCTACCACTACATCAACCGCATTTCTGAATGATTCCCGCTTAGCGATCTACAAGGGTACGTAGATCTAATCTCCTCTCGTAGATGGACATCTCCATTATAGGTATTTGTGTGCGTAGGAAAATTTTGTTTCCCATGCAACGTTCCCCAACACAAACCCCATAACTATATGGGTATTAGATTTATTGCAATCACATAGTGATGTGAACTAGATTATTGACTCTAGTGCAAGTAAGAGACTGATGGAAATATGCCCTAGAGGCAATAATAAAATGGTTACTATTATATTTCCTTGTTCATGATAATTGTCTATCATTCATGCTATAATGATATTATCCGGAAACCGTAATACATGTGTGAATGCATAGACCAAACCAAGTCCCTAGTGAGCCTCTAGTTGGCTATCTCGTTGATCAATTGATGATCATGGTTTCCTAATCATGGACATTGGATGTCATTGATAACGGGATCACATCATTAGGAGAATGGTGTGATGGACAAGACCCAATCCTAAGCATAGCACTAGATCGTATTTATCGTCTGCTAAAACTTTTCTAATGTGAAGTATCATTTCCTTAGACCATGAGATTGTTCAACTACCGGATACCGTAGGAATTCTTTGGGTGCATCAAACGTCACAATGTAACTGGGTGGATATAAAGGTGTACTACGGGTATCTCCGAAAGTGTTTGTTGGGTTGGCACGAATCAAGACTAGGATTTCTCACTCCGTATGATGGAAATGTATCTCAGGTCCCACTCGGTAGAACATCATCAAAATAAGCTCTATGTGACTAAGGAGTTGGTCACGGGATGATGTGCTATGGGATGAGTAAAAAGACTTGTCGATAACGAGTTTGAACAAGGTATGGGGATACCGACGATCGAATCTCGGGCAAGTTATATACTGGTAGACAATGGGAATTGTATACGGGATTATGTGAATCCTTGACATCGTGGTTCATCCGATGAGATCATCATGGAACATATGGGAGCCAACATGGATATCCAGACCCCGCTGTTGATTATTGACCGGAGAGGTGTCTCGGTCATGTATGCATGCTTCCCGAACCCGTAGGGTCTACACACTTAAGGTTCGATGACGCTAGGGTTGTATGGGAATAGTGTACGTGGTTACCGAAGGTTGTTCGGAGTCCCGGATGAGATCCCGGACATTACAGGAGCTCCGGAATGGTCCGGAGGTAAAGATTGATACATAGGAAGTCCTGTTTTGGTCACCGGAAAAGTGTCGGGCTCATCAGTAGTGTACCAAGAGTGCCGGGAGGGTGCCGGAGGACCCTCGGGAGGGGTGTGACGACCAAAGGACTTCATGGGTTGTTAGAGGAGGTGGACCGGCCCTTATTGGGCTGGCCAAGGCCTTGCCTAAAGTCCCATGCGGCTAGGGATAAAGGGATAAGGTAAAAAGGGGATTTAAAAGGAAGGGATCCACCTCCCTTGTGGGAGGTGGACTCCTCGGACGAACCTCTCCTCCTTGGAGGAGGGGCCAAGGCAGCCCTCCCTCTCCCTCCTCCTATATATACTTGCGGTTTTGGCCCTTTTGAGACAGACAATTGATCTCTCCACGGTGCAGCCATACTCCTCCTCGTCCTCGTCCTCCGTAGTTCTTAGCGAAGCTCTGCCGGAGTACCTCGTAGCTCCACCGTCACCATGTCGTCATGTTGCCGGAGCTCTCCCTCAACCTCTCCTCCATCCTTGTTGGTTCAAGGCGTTGGAGACGTCATCGTGTTGCACGCGTGTTGAACGTGGAGGTGCCGCTGTTCGGCACATAGATCAGAATCCACCGCCATGTGAAGCGCCGCGAGTACGACTCCGTCATCTGCTTTCATAGTAACACTTCCGCTTAGCGATCTTCAAAGGTATGAAGATGCTCTACCCCATCACTTGTTGCTGGTTTCTCCATAGATAGATCCTTGTATGGCATATAATTTTTTTGAAATTACTACGTTCCCAACAAAATCGGCCAATGAGGAACAAGACCCCACGGCTGAACTAAGGGCTCCGCGGTAAGCTAGGCCTTTTGGGCCGGCTTACAGATAAGCCAACTCAGGAGACCTGGCTCTCCGATCACGAGTAGGGGGACGGGCATAGTCCGGATTCATTATAATCTCGGAGGCTTGGCTCACTATATAAGGGCTAGCCCTGGGTCCTCCAAGGTGATAGATTGAAGTTACAACCCTCGATAGCCAGGTAGCAAAAGCAATCCTTGTAATCGAGATCTTGATATCAATAAGAAAACACAGAGCAGGAGTAGGCTTTTACCTCACCAGAGGGGTCGAACCTGGGTAAATCGTCTCTCTCGTTTTGATCAACCCCATCCAAGCACTAGTAGAAAACCGAGTTTTGGTTCGGGCCTGGCCATCCCATTAGTCCCGGTGCTTCACGAACCGGGACCCATGAGGGCATTAGTCCCAGTTCATGACCCCAGGGGGCCGGCCGGGGCCTTGTGGGGACTGGTCCCGGTTCGTCTAGACCCATTTGTCCCGGTTCTAGGCACGAAACGGGACCAATGGGTCGCGCTCCTCGCCCACATCCATTGGTACCGGTTCGTGCCTTGAACCGGTTTAGAAGGCCTGAGTTTATGCCACGAAAATAATCAGCAAATGCTTTTCAAATGCTTTTCAATTTCATGGTCTTATAGCTCAAAATAATCAGTAAATGCATGAAAAATAACAAATGAAGTCATAAAGGGTTGTAAATTGATGATGTGGCTTTGAATGGTGCATTTTAAACACAGAAAAACTATGGAGTTCAAATAAGTTCAAAAAATGAAATCCCTTCGTAACAGACGAGTTTCCGTATCAAACCTTGATACTTCGAAAGAGATTGTCTGTTTTGTACACGAAGTGCATCCAGTTTTTGCCGTAACCCTCTCAACTTTCTCGCACATGCTATGTGGGTGAAATGATGATACCATGCCAACTTGGAACCTTTTCAGAGTTCATTTCAAATGCTTTTCAATTTCATGGTCTTATAGCTCAAAATAATCAGTAAATGCATGAAAAATAACAAATGAAGTCATAAAGGGTTGTAAATTGATAGCAAAAAGAATTATCATAAAATAAAATAAATAAGTAACTAGAAACAAAAAAGAAAGAAAAAACTGGATTTTTAAAAAAAAAGTGCCACCTACAAGGCCACCACGGCCTACATATGACTAGAAACCCATTACTAGGGCCAGGATGCAGGCCCGCAGTAGGCCCAATAGGCCCACAAGCACACAGATTGATTTTAAGCCCGTAAGCCTGCAGTAGAGACAAAAAGTACATAAGTAATTAGAAACAAAAAAGAAAGCAAAAAGAACCTGTACCAAATAAAATGCCTTTGTAACAGCCTTAGAACTGGTAATAAAGGAATCAACTAAAAAGCTTTTATAAAACCTCTAGTACTATTGAAACTAAAATTATATAGAATTTATGCAACTAAAATTATCAAAGTATTTTCTGTTTAAAATATTAAAAGCAAAAGGAATTATCATAAAAGAAAATAAATAAGTAATTAGAATTTTGTTACAAACTTTAATAGCAAAAAGAATTATCATAAAAGAAAATAAATAAGTAATTAGAAACAAAAAAGAAAGCAAAAAACTGGAAAAAAATATAAAAAAGTGCCACCTACACGGCCACCACGGCCTGCATATGACTAGAAACCCATTACTAGGGCCAGGATGCAGGCGCAGTAGGCCCAATAGGCCCACAAGCACACACATTGATTTTAGGCCCGTAAGCCTGCAGTAGAGAGGAGCTCGAAGTGGTTGGTTCGGCAGGGCTTATAAACCACTCCGAGCCCCTCTCGGCTAGCGAGGTGGGACTAAACATAGCATCGCACCGCGCAAAGGCCTTTGGTCCCGGTTGGTGGCACCAACCGGGACTAAAGGGTGGCATTGGTACCGGTTGGTGCCACCAACCTGGACCAAAGGCCTCTGCTTCCCGCCCTTCGGGCTGCTGAAAAGAGACCTTTAGTCCCGGGTGGTGGCACCAACCGGGACCAATGCCACCATTAGTCCCGGTTGGTGCCACCACCCGGGACCAAAGGCCTGTGCTTCCCGCCCTTTGGGCTGTTGAAAAGAGACCTTTGGTCCCGGTTATTGACACAAACCGGGACTAAAGGTGTGGCTATATAAGCGGCAGTTTAGAAATTTTGATCTCTCCCCCTCTCTCCATTCGATCCAGACGTCGACGCCGCCCCTGCCGCCCCGACGCTGCCCCTACCCCGTCGACGCCGTCGTCCCTGTGCCCTGTCGACGTCGTCCTTGTCGTCGCCGCCACCTACGTCGTCCGCCTACGCCTCCTCCATCTGCGGCCGCCGACGAGCAGCGCCCGACCCTCCTCCCACGGTGAGATCTGCCGCCGCCACTCCTCCCTCTCTTCCTCTAGATCCGGTGCCAGCCGGCTGATGCATACGTGTGTGCCATCTTTGATTTTCAAATCAGTGATGAGATAAATCATGTGTACCGGTGCTTGCAGCTAGCGAAATGCGACTGGTGTTTTTCATTTGTATGTAGGTAGCTTCCTCAATGTGTGGTTGTTGTGTTCAATATATCACATGAAGTTGGTGATGGAGACACAATGAAGTCGTATCAGACTATATTATGTCTAGCATGTATTGTACGACATGTATGGCAGTGCCATTGTCAAATAAGGCCGATGGGAGGATTTGTCAATCTATTTCATAGTCTTGTTATAGGTTGGAGTTAGGTTATGTAAACATTTTGCACAACATCTGCTGTCCAGAAGAAGTTTTTTCTGTGTTGGCTTGTTGTCCCATTTTTTAGGCAACATTAGCACAAGTATCTTACTTTCGTATGTGGTTCCAATTGTTCTTTCATTGTTCCCAGTTCTCCTTTTGCTAGGATGGAAGTTCATGTAATCTTCAATAGCAATATTATGAATGGGAGTTCACGATGTGCAATGGCAGTGGTGTCACTTCTTTTCGTTTGAAAAGTAGATATTGTAATGATATAGAATCAAGTATCATATTATAGTTATCTGTGGCTATATTTTTAATTTTGAAAAGTATATTTGGAGGAAAATTATTCATTGGGATTTAGATCCATACAAAGCAGGGGGTGGGAAGAAAGGGAGGAGGTTATGATGCCTTAACTTCTTGTGTTATAAGGCCCAAGAGATATAATATTTAAAACAATAGTTTGGGGGCCAATAAATCAAGGGTAAATACATATTCTATGTTCTAGAATAAAATGATTATTATTTACTCCCTCCGTCCGGAAATACTTGTCATAAGAATAGATGTATCTAGATGTATTTTAGTTCTAGATACATCCTTTTTATACATTTTTCCGACAAGTAATTCTGGACGAAGGGAGTATTTGTTTAGTATGCAATCAAGGTGCTCACCATAGTAGTAGCGGTGGATGTGAAAAGAAGTTCGACAATATCAGTTGATGTGTATAATGATTCACAAGGACATATAGATGTTAAACCACTATAATATTTATGTCTCCGTAGCAATGCACATGATTTAATTTGGGTAATGAGGCATGCATAATCAAGTGCACAATCCTGAAACTAAAATCAATTTTCGTAGAGAGTAAGCAACTCACTTCTATGACACACCAACAATAAACCAACACTGCATTTTGTGGTCTATCACTGGGCTGTGGCGACAACCCAAAGTTACCATGGAATCATGCTCTAAATACCATCATGCTGGTATGTACAGTCTAGAACATGTACATGGACTTGCAATGAGGATGCAAAAAGGAGTAAAATCAGTCATTGTACCTCAAGGTATCTATATATATCTAATTAAAATTCATATTTATTTTTTTGCCAGTGAATTAATATATCCTTTAAGTGTGTAAAACTGAACCAAAATGCCATCAGTACACTACACCGAGCCCACAACCAAGATTCCATCTCTCCCAAGCCCCCGACTCCCGTTCCATCGCCGCCGCCTCGACCCCATACTCCTCAGCTGCACACCACCTCCTAGCCCATGTCTCAAACTGCCATCGTTCCCCTCTTGTTTGCTTCGTGGTCGTGGTGGCCATAGACCTGGTCGTCGGCACCCCGTTCGCCGCCCCGCTGGCATCTCGACTGCTACCATCGTAGCTTGAGGGATTAGTACTCCCATGACGTGTCACGCTAGGAGTATCATCACGAGCGCCGACATGGTCGCTACTCTCGCACATATCTCCTCGTACCTCGCTGCCAGTAGGAAATTTTAGCTTTGTGAGTTTCTTCAGCGATGTGAGACACATGGTTAAACATGTGGTTTTGGTTCTGGCTAGCTTGATCATCATCCGTCATGTGTGACGATGAGCAACACCAAATGGAGTGGCTCTACTTGCCCGTGCATTGACACAATTTACTCGCGCGAGTAAATTGGATGTATGACATGTTCTTTGTGGAAGCGATAGTAAGTGCTTAGTAGTTGAACTAGTTGATTTAATAAAACTACGTTATTAAATTTTACTATATATAGAAGTAGTTTATTTTTAGTAAGAACTACTTTATTTTATTTATTTATAGTAAGGCTTAGTAGTTGAACTAGTTGATTTAATAAAACTACTTTATTTTACTATATATAGAAGTAGTTCATTTTTAGCAAGAAAATTAATAGAACTAGTTTATTTTTTAGTTCATTTTATGATGCCTATCCCGCATCCTCGTCGTCGACTCGGCGGAGGACACCTGCTTGATCAGAGGGGCCCTGTCTGAGACTGGGCTCCAAGGCTCCACCCGGCTAGTATTGGGAGGTGCTACCTTCCGAGGGCGTAGGTTGGTGAGGACCCAGCCTGTTGTTGACCCGATCCTTGTTTGGTGGCGGTCGTGTGGGCCAGTGACGGTGCCGAGGCTTCCGGACACCGCGGAGGTGATACGTCACCGTGTCAGCGAGGAGGACGAGCACGTCCGTCGCTACATGGTTGCGTTGGAGGGCAGGTTCTACAATACCTGGCAGGTTCTTCAGGGATCTCACTGGAGCTATGATCCTGTGATGGTTCCTTCTCTTTGGGTGTCCACCGGCCGCGACGATACCCGTCGGGCGCTACGGTTCTAGCTGTATTAGTGATGCTATATGTATGATAGTATTCGATGAGTATTAGTGATAGTATTTGACGATGTACGGACACAAGAGATGATGTAGTTTTGCTTATAATTGAATGCATGCTAATTTGAATACTACTTTATTTTACGATTTGGTTTTGCTTATTGGTCCTACCTAATACTGATGATCATGTGCTAAGAACAATTAAGTAGGGTTGGTTCGATGACTATGAGGATGATGATCGTATGACTTGTTATTAATAACGAGTAGAAGTTGTGTGATGATGATTAATTAGTAGGATTTGTTATTATATATGATGATGCATTATGCGAGCATGAAGAGTTATTATATATAGATGTTCAATTCTTTCGATATATATAGTGTGTCATGATTATATTGTTGTTTACACACATTTACCACATTAAAACAGGAAATGTCTGACGATGGATATTGTGAGTGTGAATATTGCGGCGACTCTCGGGGTATGTGTGACATGCCTCACCTGCGAGACGATAGGTTCTTCAGCATGAAGCTTGACGAGAACAGCGATATGTGCCTCCCTTGTCATGCAAGAAGATATGTGTTGGAGAGGCTCGGTTTTGAAGACCACGAGAGAATTGAGACGAGGAGCGCTAAGATGAGGACTATACATGATGACACATTTGTTATCCAAGTATTTAATTCAGTTTTTCAAACAGAATTTGGATGCCCAAAGTGGGAAGATCTTTGCAAGGCATATGGATTTCAGAATGGAATGGAAATCACCTTCGATCTTCGTCCTAAATATAGTATGCCAGACAACATCGACATTGGGTGGTTGTCGATGATATGCTTCCTGTTTTACCTCCATGTGAGTTTCTCAACCATATTTGTCAAGTAATTTGCATTTATATTTAGAAATAGTTGGTGTAGTCAACCTGTTTTCCTCTCGTAATTTACATGTCATGTGGTGTTCATCGTCTATTAAAACTTTGGCCACACGTTGCTAGTTCCTAGTTATTGGGCCATAGTTATAATTGTCTCATGTTACATGTTGTACAAACAACAACAACAACCCAAATTGTCCTTTGAATGATCGTAGCACATGTGGTCGTTTTGAATGGTTTATATAATGCCCACATTGTGTGGAACTATTTAGATCTCAAGGTGTACTATTACAAAATTGGATTTGATGTTTTAACAAGTTATACTCATATCTTGTGGACAATTACAAAATTTCTAAGTATTTTTGAAACATTAAATTATTACAAAATTTGGGTGGTTGTCGATGATATGCTTCCCGTTTTACCTCCATGTGAAGTAATTTGCATTTATATTTAGAAATAGTTGGTGTTCATCTATATACTAAGTTTGTTAAATTATAATTTACAGCTTATTTCGTTGCTTCGACTGAATTACGGAAATTAATTGACACGACACACTACACGTATGGATCACATCTAACTTGGAAGGAGAAGGATCATCTTCTCCACTTTCTTGTTGCTAGTGTTCTGGCTTCTGGGGATACCTTCCCGTATCATTTTGGAATTGACCAAAATTATTCATTTTACATGCCACTAGTGCATAGGTTGAGTCCAGATGACATTCGCCGAAATGTCTTGGTAAGAGTTTCCTAATTAAGTACGCTCCACTATTGCATAAATGGTGTTGATTACATTGCTAACTTGGTTATTATTATGTTCTTCAACAGCAACTGCCACATGATGTAGTACCTCCGTTAATGGACCCAGAAGGTCAAATGAGAATTAGAAGCCCGCTGAGGGCTGAGTTCTATGCTCCATACTTGATTAACTTCAAATCAAGATCAAAAAGACTCCAAATTGAAGCATGGAGAGAAATAAAAAAGGTTCGCAAGCCACAAGCTGGAGACCGTTGGATCTCTGTGATTCATCATGGAGCCATAGATCTTATTCTGTTTTATGACATTATATCTAAGAGCGAGGACTAGGTCTTATGAGAGACAAGTTATTCTAATTTATATTATTACTTGACATGATCGATTAATTAGGATGCATGATGCATATGATGACTATATATATATATTATGATGTTTCTCTGTCTTATTTTATGTGTATCATATGATAACTTGGTATATGATTATGTTGATGATGAGTTGTTAGATGATCGATTAGAATACTATTGCCATTCGACGGAAATGATATGAAATGATATAGTGTAAAAAAGATGCATATATGTGCATGTAACTCGTGTCTACATTTTGTAAATATGTTTGACAAAGCACGACGGATGACCAAGCACGGAGATATATAAGAGAAAACACTTTTCTCTATTAGCTAGCTAATAACAACCTAAATTAACCCATAAACCTGCCCCTTTCAAAAAAAAAACCTCAGCTCCAGCCAGGTGCTGACGCGTGGATGCCTTTTGGTCCCGGTTGGTGTCACCAACCGGGACTAAAGGCCCCCCTGCCTGGCCTGGCCGCAGCGGCCACGTGAAGGCCCATCTGTCCCGGTTCGTGTAAGAACCGGGACTAAAGGCAAAGGGCATTAGTAACAACCTTTTTGTCCCGGTTCCAAAATCGGGACAGAAGGCCCTTACGAACCGGGACAAAAGACCCTTTTTCTACTAGTGAAGGCTTCCCCCGGCCATTATGGCCTCGCAACTAAGTTCTCCTATGAGGACACTTGTCGTGACATCTCCAAGACAGTTGGCGCCCACCTTAAGACCCGTGTGGAAGGGAGTTGTCATCTTGGAGGGAGCTCTTCCAGGGACGGAGTGACTCGTCATCAGCCGACTAAGGAAGAACCGGCTCGGGAAGTTTACTTCGTCGACGACAATGGCTGGCGTCCACAAGCCGACTCCCTTGAGTCGAGCTGTGGGGTTCCTTTTGGCAAGGTCAACATTTTTGTTGGCTTCGTGGCTGGATCTAAGCAAGAGCTGGATCTGAGCAGTGACTCCATGATGGGAGGCGCCATGATCGTCCTATATGACAGGGAATCATCAGTCGGTGACAACAACTACACTAACACTGAATCCATCCTTGCTCCCTTCGAGGATAGGCATGGGCCCTGTTTGGATACCAGGGTTAGAGTTAGATTGGGTTAGAGTTGAGCTATCTAACCCTCAAAAATCCAAACAGGTAGGGTTAGATTGGGTTAGATGCATCTAACCCACCCAAAAACTCTAACCCACCCAAGAGGTGCTTTTTTGGGTTAGAGTTAGGTGGGGACAAAAAAAAAGAAAAAAAAAATCACTTCTTACCCACATGCATCCGCACCGGATCCTCCCGTCGCCCTCGCTCCTCAACGTCCCAGCCGCCGGCCGCCGCGCCCTGCCGCGGCCCGCCCCGCCGCCGGCCCGCCCCGCCGCGCCCTGCCGCCGGCCGCCCCAGCCTCTGCCGCACGCCCAGCCCCGCCCCGCCGCGCCCTGCCGCACGCCCAGCCCCGCCTCGCCCTTCCTGCCGCCGGCCCGCCCCACCCCGCCCCGCCGCCGAACTGCCCCGCCCCGTCCCGCCGCGCCCTGCCGCCGGCCCGCCCCGCCCCGCCCCGCCGCCGACCTGCCCCGCCCAGCCCCGCCCCGCCGCGCCCTGCCGCCGGCCGCCCCGCCCCGCCCTTCCTGCCGACGGCCCGCCCCGCCCTGCCCCGCCGCCGACCTGCCCCGCCCCGCCCCGCCCCAAATCCGGCGGGGATCGGCCACACCAAATCATTTTTATACTTCATTTGTGAGCGAGAGTAGGCCACACAACGTTCGGCCACATCAAATCCGGGAATGAATATGGACAAAAGTAACCAAATGATTGAGAAAGCCAATCTAACCCTCTCATCCAAACACCTTTTGGGTTAGAGTTAGTTTAGGGTTAGTTGAGGGTTAGAATCTAACTCTAACCTCTAACCCGGTTAAAGTATCAAACAGGGCCATGGAGGATGCTCTAAGGAGGAAGTTTACCCGTTTTCCGATGGTCGCCACGTTACGTCGGCACGTCACGTTGTACATGGCAGGGAACCGACAGAATCCAATAGCTCGAGGACCCAATCTGACTACAGGCGGCTCAAGCGCACAAGGGGCCAACCGAGATACTCGTGACACTAGACAAGCTCATTGCAGAGCCGGTCACCACGAAGAACGCGGCGATGCGCACCGTGGAAATCAAGAAGTGCAGAGAATAGCTCGTGAAGGTCCAGCAGGATCTGACAGCCGACGCTTCATGTCTTGCCGAAATTCAGAAATCCGTGCTGGACGAGAGCCGACGTTTGGAAGAGCAACAAGTTCATCCAATCTTCCGTCAACAGGAGATCACCACCGTTCAACCGAGGAGTTAGTAATACTTTCCTCACGTCCCGGGTGCAGTAATCGAGCATCGTAATCTCTGTCAGACACTGCCACCTTTCCAGCCTGATGCAGACACCAACATCGGAGCCGTCTTAGGTGATGCAGGGACCGGCATCCCTCCGGGTCCACGGGTCATGACCCATTAGCAGATACCTCAAGAGCAACAGCCGATGCATTTCCACACGCTGCCTGGTCACTTGTCCTACCTATTTCATGAAGATTTTTATCGGTCGAACCACGATGTCAAAGATTCAGTCAATCTCGTATGCAGTACCTTTGTCGAGTGGTATGTTACTTGTTCGAGATTTGATCGTCGATATCTTCATACCTAGTTCAATCTCGTTACCGGCAACTCTCTTCACTCGTTCCGTAATACAAAATCTCGTGATTAACCCCTTAGTCACATTCCTTGCAAGCTTCTTGTGATGTTGTATTATCGAGAGGGACAGAGATACCACTCTGTCATACGGAGTGGCAAATAGTCAAATACCAGTCTCGATTCACTCCAACCCAATAGACACTCTCGGAGATACTGTAGAGCACCTTTATGATCACCGAGTTATAAAGTGACGTTTGATAGAACACAAGGTATTCCTCTAGTGTCAGCAAGTTCATGATCTCATGGTCTTAGGAACATATACTTGACATGAAGAAAGCAGTAACAACAAACTAAGTGATACGATCAAATGCCATGCTTACAGTTGGATCTCGTCCATCACATATTTAATGATGTGATCATGTTACCAAATGACAACTCATGTTTATGGTTATGAAACCTCAACCATCTTTGATTAACGAGCTAGTCTAGTAGAGGCTCATTAGGGACACCATATTGTTTATGTATCCACGAATGTATGTAAGTTTCCGATCAATACAAATCTAGCATGGATAATAAATGTTTATCATAAATAGGTAAATATGATAATAACCTATTTATTGTTGTCTCTAGGGCATATTTCCAACAGTCAGGCGCCTAATCCTCCCCTTACGTGACATCCATGCGGCACGGGGGCACCTAGCTTGTGAGGGTGCAACTCATGGCGATACTGATCTCTATCGTCCAACAGTTGGGTAGCAGTGCATGTTTGCGGTGGTGGTGTGCGGTCGTGAAGGAAAAGCGCGGATGGGTGGCCATGGCTCTTCTACATGTAGTGCTCGTGGTCCGATTCCCTAACCCTAGCTACCATGCATGCCACTGATCAAAGGGATGGTGCCCCTGTGTCCTTGCTTTAGGTGTTTCCCCTGCCCGCTCTTGCGCAAGACGGTGGGATATGAACTTCCCGTCCTAGCCCCTGAGGGGCTGGTCACGACCTCCTGGATCTAGCATCTGGCCCTGTGGTGGCACCAACTGAGGTCCGGGATCCATGGTTGTGAGTCGTGGTCGACGGGAGCAGTGCATGGTGTATACCTCTGGTCGGGAGGAGCGGCGTCGATTTGGCGGTTGTGCGCGTCTAATATAGGGTTGGCCCCGCTTCGCATGGGCACATGTTGGCAATGTTGATATGTCTTTCATTCTATAGTTCAGTCCATGTTGGCCCTTGGGCTGACGGGACTAGACATGGCTCTCTCCGTCGGCCATGGTGTGCTTTACTCCAGCTTGCAGCAGCGGCCTCGCTATGGGTAATGGTGGACATCTAAAAAGCACCGACACGGCGACACGGACACGGCGACACGCATACGGGGACACGGGATACGGCTTTTGTCAAAAACAGCCCATCGGGGACACGACAAGTATATATAAAAAATAAATATAAATGTACATGTAATATACACTTAAAGACAGAAAAAGAGAAAGAAATATTGCCCCATTTGTTGTTTGTTGTCTCCTATTTCAATTCAAGTGCTTGATTGACCATCCAAACCAAATCCATGTCATTGCATCTTGCAAAACACAACAAACAACAGTCTATTAGAGAGATAAATCATAATAATCTGAAGTGGTACTTGACAAACAGCAAAGAAGTTTGCTTACCCAATCTGCAATGCTAGCTCCCAATACCATTTAGGAGCATAATAGTATAATACAAACCAAACAACCAAACCATGACAAATAGTCCACTAAAAGCATAACGGATAGGAGCTTACAAGGCTCAGGTGGCCACATAACAGATAGTTCAAATGGCCTTAGTCTAAAAATTTAAGAGTGCATTACATAAATGGTAGGAACATAAATTAAATAAGCTCACAGGCAGCTAGGATGATGGTGGAGCTTGATGGATAAAGAGACTCAAGTGAGGGAATCTATTATCTCCTCCTCCAAATCTGGTTCATCAAGTGAAAGATCTGCACCTTCAAGCATGCCCACACCACCAAAACTCTCTACTCCATCTCCCCAATGTCCCACATTCTGCTTGGCCCAGTTAGATATGCTTGAGAATTCCTTGAAAGCAAGCGGTGGTTGTTGTGTGTGAACACCAAATCAGCAGCTCGAGCAGGAGTAAGCTTGTTTCTTGCAGCGCTATGGATGAAGTCGTACGTACTCCAGTTCCTCTCACAACAAGAGGAAGATGCTGGCTTCCCAAGAACCTTCAAGGCTAATTTTTTTTAACAGCCTTGTGCTTACTCCATGAGTGCCCCACCATTGCTTAGGTTCAAAGTCAGCTCTATCTTCAATAGAATCTGGATTTTCAAAGGCATTCATGAAAAGATGAAAATCAGCAAATTCTTTCTTGATAGTCTTGAAATCTTCTTGATCTGGATAGAACTTTCGAAAGAATTTGTTCCTCATTTCAGTAACTTCACTATCATCATTGGGGCTGATACGGCTAGGGACTTCGTTAATCCAACTTGCAATATAGTACCTAAATAAAATCAGCAAGCACTTGAACATTAAGAACCTGAAATGATAAACAACATGTGCAACTTCAGTTCAGATTTTACCTTGGATTGAGTGAGCGAGCCAAACAATGCAGGGGGTATTGCTTTTGGTCCAAATGGGCAACAAGGATATCTTTAATGATGTCATACAAGATACACTCTTCATGGGGCTCCTTCCCCTCAAACCGATAGATAGGTATTTTGACCTATGAACAAGATAACGAATAAAATCAGCATGTTACACATGTCAACAATGATCAAATCAGCATGTATTCATGTATATATTATATACCTTCTCTATCATGGAATCCCACATTTCATAGATCAAGTGGAGGCATGGCTTGTCCGTGTCGGCCAACCTTATCATTGCATAAATAGGGTCGGTAAAAGAAACAATGTATTCAATTTTATCCCACCACAGATCATTTAAAACAAGATCCTTCAACTTTTGAGCTTTAGCTATATCATCATCCCTATAAGAAGACCAATTTGGATGAACAACTATTTGAACAAGTGCATCCTTGATTAAAAGAAGCCTCTTGAGCATGATCACAACACTTGCGAATCTAGTTTCTGCAATCTGGAGGAACTTGAGCTTGCTGAACTCGTTGAACATAGAGAGCCTCATGCTATGGTTCATGATAAAATTCTTGATGAAAGAGGCATCATTAGCTACCTCTTTGATAAACCAAAGATAGAAATTGTTCCCTTCATTGTTCTTTGGATCACAGATATTCTTTAGTGCAAGATTCAGAGTGTGAACAATGCAAGGAGTCCAAAAGATATTATTGTATTTTGCTGGAATCATCAAACCAGCAGCTTTGCAATTTGCAGCATTATCGGTGACCACTTGAACCACATTCTCCACTCCAACATCCTCAATCACTTCCTTTATCTTCTCAAAGATATATTCTTTGCTTTTTATCTACAAACGAAGGGCAACAAATCAGCAAGCAACATGTGCAGCAAAAAGAACCAAAAGAAAGACAAATCAACAAGCAAGTACCTCTCCCTCGGTGGCAATTGCCTTTAGGAACATCGGGCCACCTTCCGTCACAGCCATGAAGTTTAAAATGGGTCGCCTTTGAGGATCAGACCACCCATCGGTTGCAATAGTGACTCCTTTGTAAGGCCATGTAGTTTTGATGGGTTCTAGGCTCCTTTGAATGTGCTTCTTCTCTTGGTCAAGAAGAGTTGTCCTCAAGGAATTGTATCCAGGAGGCACATACCCACCCAAGCTATTGTTCGCAATAAAACTGATGGCTGCCCGGAAGTTAGGGTTCCTTGCAAGGTTGAATGGAAGTCCTACAATATGGTGCAACAAACAAAGTAAGCAAAATTTACCATGCTTGAATAAAAAGAATAGATGCAGAACTACACACCTGTAGTGAAAAACATCCTAGCAATATGAGCATCCGCTTGCTGTCGGACCTCAGCATTAAAACTATCTCCAATGGTTGTTCCTGTTTGCTTTCTCTTTCTTGATGGACCAGATTCCACACAGGGAGGCAATGGAAGTGTATGCCTACCTATACCATGTTCAATGAGTTCATTGGCTGCCCTATCCTGCTTGCAAAGCTGTTCAAATGCAGGGTGTGAAAATTTGTCACAAGTTGCTATATCCTTTTTTTGATCTGAAGCAGATGAGCCTTCACTCTTGAATAGGTGCCTGGATAAGTTTTGAGGCAGAAATTGCACTTGAATTTGATGTTTCCTCCACGGCTACTGGACGAAGCAGTACCGGTTTCATTGACAACTCTCTGAACATAAGCCCAGAGAGGATATTTTGGATCCACCCCACCAGGTCCATGCTGCCCTGAGTGCCCTCCCTCACTCTCACCCACTGATGATTGGCTCCCAGATGCAGTTCCACGGCTCCGAGATGCAATGTTCCCTAGCATCCAAGCAAGTGAATCAGTCAATCAGTAGCAGCAACACATGAACATCAATCAGCAGCAGCAGGCAGCAGCACATGAACATCAATCAGCAGTAGCAGGCAACAACACATGAACAACATAAGCAATCAGCAGAGGCAGAGCACAACAGCAGCAACACTTGACGAGCAGCAACAGGCCAGCAACTCAACAATAAATCGAAGCAGAAGAGATGAAAGAGGTCTAGGTTACCTTGGTCGCCGTCGGGAGGAGAAGCTGCTACAGTTGGGGGACAGCGGCGTTGAGATCCAAGCGCTGGCGGCGACTCCATACATGGCGACAGTGATGGCTGGTCGGCGGCGATTCCAGGAGGTGGTGGCGGCGACTGCTGGAGCTGGTGGTGTTGGGGAACGTGGCATGGGAAACAAAAATTTTCCTACGCGCACGAAGACCTATCATGGTGATGTCCATCTACGAGAGGGTATGAGTGATCTACGTACCCTTGTAGACCGTACAGCAGAAGCGTTAGAGAACGCGGTTGATGTAGTGGAACGTCCTCACGTCCCTCGATCCGCCCCGCGAACAATCCCGCGATCAGTCCCACGATCTAGTACCGAACGGACGGCACCTCCGCGTTCAGCACACGTACAGCTCGACGATGATCTCGGCCTTCTTGATCCAGCAAGAGAGACAGAGAGGTAGAAGAGTTCTCCGGCAGCGTGACGGCGCTCCGGAGGTTGGTGATGACCTTGTCTCAGCAGGGCTCCGCCCGAGCTCCGCAGAAACGCGATCTAGAGGAAAAACCGTGGAGGTATGTGGTCGGGCTGCCGTGGAAAAGTCATCTCAAATCAGCCCTAAAACCTCCGTATATATAGGTGGGAGGGAGGGGGCCTTGCCTTGGGGTCCAAGGACCCTCCAGGGGGTCGGCCGAGCCAAGGGGGAGGACTCTCCCCCCCCCCAAACCGAGTTGGACTAGGTTTGGTGGGAGGGAGTCCCCCTTCCTTCCCACCTCCTCCTTTTTTTTTCTTTCTCTCTTGATTTTCTTCTCCTTGGCGCATAGGGCACTTGTGGGCTGTCCCACCAGCCCACTAAGGGCTGGTGTGTCTCCCCCAAGGCCTATGGGCTTCCCCGGGGTGGGTTGCCCCCCCCCCCCCCCGGTGAACTCCCGGAACCCATTCGTCATTCCCGGTACATTCCCGGTAACTCCGAAAACCTTCCGGTAATCAAATGAGGTCATCCTATATATCAATCTTCGTTTCGGGACCATTCCGGAAACCCTCGTTACGTCCGTGATCTCATCCGGGACTCCGAACAACATTCGGTAACCAACCATATAACTCAAATACGCATAAAACAACGTCGAACCTTAAGTGTGCAGACCCTGCGGGTTCGAGAACTATGTAGACATGACCCGAGAGACTCCTCGGTCAATATCCAATAGCGGGACCTGGATGCCCATATTGGATCCTACATATTCTACGAAGATCTTATCATTTGAACCTCAGTGCCAAGGATTCGTATAATCCCGTATGTCATTCCCTTTGTCCTTCGGTATGTTACTTGCCCGAGATTCGATCGTCAGTATCCGCATACCTATTTCAATCTCGTTTACCGGCAAGTCTCTTTACTCGTTCCGTAATACAAGATCCCGCAACTTACACTAAGTTACATTGCTTGCAAGGCTTGTGTGTGATGTTGTATTACCGAGTGGGCCCCGAGATACCTCTCCGTCACAAGGAGTGACAAATCCCAGTCTTGATCCATACTAACTCAACTAACACCTTCGGAGATACGTGTAGAGCATCTTTATAGTCACCCAGTTACGTTGTGACGTTTGATACACACAAAGCATTCCTCCGGTGTCAGTGAGTTATATGATCTCATGGTCATAGGAATAAATACTTGACACGCAGAAAACAGTAGCAACAAAATGACACGATCAACATGCTACGTCTATTAGTTTGGGTCTAGTCCATCACGTGATTCTCCCAATGACGTGATCCAGTTATCAAGCAACAACACCTTGTTCATAATCAGAAGACACTGACTATCATTGACCGACTGTCTAGCCAACTAGAGGCATGCTAGGGACGGTGTTTTGTCTATGTATCCACACATGTAAATGAGTCTTCATTCAATACAATTATAGCATGGATAATAAACTATTATCTTGATACAGGAATTATAATAATAACTATATTTATTATTGCCTCTAGGGCATAATTCCAACAGTCTCCCACTTGCACTAGAGTCAATAATCCAGCCCTCACATCACCATGTGAATTACATTGTAATAAATCTAACACCCATACAGTTCTGGTGTCGATCATGTTTTGGCCGTGGAAGAGGTTTAGTCAGCGGGTCTTCTACATTCAGATCCAAGTGCACTTTGCATATGTTTACGTCCTCTTCCTCGACGTAATCGCAGATGAGGTTGAAGCGTCGTTTGATGTGTCTGGTCTTCTTGTGAAACCGTGGTTCCTTTGCTAAGGCAATGGCACCAGTGTTGTAACAGAAGCAAGGTTATTGGATTCAGTGCGCTTGGCACCACTCCAAGATCCGTCATGAACTGCTTCATCCAGACACCCTCCTTAGCCGCCTCCGAGGCAGCCATGTACTCCGCTTCACATGTAGAATCTGCTACGACGCTTTGCTTGGAACTGCACCAGCTTACTGCACCCCCATTAAGAATAAATACGTATCCGGTTTGCGACTTAGAGTCGTCCGGATCTGTGTCAAAGCTTGCATCGACGTAACCTTTTACGGCGAGCTCTTCGTCACCTCCATACACGAGAAACATCTCCTTAGTCCTTTTCAGGTACTTCAGGATATTCTTGACCGCTGTCCAGTGATCCACTCCTGGATTACTCTGGAACCTACCTGCCATACTTATGGCCAGGCTAACATCCGGTCTAGTGCACAGCATCGCATACATGATAGAACCTATGGCTGAAGCATAGGGGATGGAGCGCATATGCTCTCTATCTTCATCAGTTGCTGGGCACTGAGTCTTACTCAATCTCGTACCTTGTAAAACTGGCAAGAACCCTTTCTTGGACTGTTCCATTTTGAACCTCTTCAAAACTTTATCAAGGTATGTGCTTTGTGAAAGTCCTATCAGGCGTTTTGATCTATCCCTATAGATCTTAATGCCTAGAATGTAAGCAGCTTCTCCTAGGTCCTTCATAGAGAAACTTTTATTCAAGTAACCTTTTATGTTCTCCAAAAAACTCTACGTTGTTTCCAATCAGTAATATGTCATCCACATATAATATTAGAAACGCCACAGAGCTCCCACTCACTTTCTTGTAAATACAAGATTCTCCAACCACTTGTATAAACCCAAATGCCTTGATCACCTCATCAAAGCGTTTGTTCCAACTCCGAGATGCTTGCACCAGTCCATAAATGGATCGCTGGAGCTTGCACACCTTGTTAGCATTATTAGGATCGACAAAACCTTCGGGTTGCATCATATACAACTCTTCCTTAAGAAAACCGTTAAGGAACGCCGTTTTGACATCCATCTGCCAGATTTCATAATCGAAAAATGCAGCTATTGCTAACATGATTCTGACGGACTTAAGCATCGCTACGGGTGAGAAAGTCTCATCGTAGTCAATTCCTGGAACTTGTGAAAAACCCTTTGCCACAAGTCGAGCTTTATAAACGGTCACATTACCGTCAGCGTCCGTCTTCTTCTTAAAGATCCATTTGTTCTGAATAGCCTTGCGGCCCTCAGGTAGTATCTCCAAAGTCCACACTTTGTTCTCATACATGGATCCTATCTCGGATTTCATGGCTTCTAGCCATTTGTTGGAATCTGGGCCCACCATTGCTTCTTCATAACTTGCAGATTCATTGTTGTCTAACAACATGATTGATAAGACGGGATTACCCTACCACTCTGGAGCAGCACGTGATCTCGTCGACCTGCGTGGTTCAACAGAAACTTGAACTGGAGTTTCATGATCATCATCATTAACTTCCTCCTCAACCGGCGTCGCAATGACAGAGGTTTCCCCTTGCCCTGCGCCACCATCCAGAGGGATGAGAGGTTCGACAACCTCGTCAAGTTCTATCTTCCTCCCACTCAATTCTCTCGAGAGAAACTCCTTCTCGAGAAAAGTTCCGTTCTTAGCAACAAACACTTTGCCCTCAGATTTGAGATAGAAGGTGTACCCAACTGTCTCTTTTGGGTAACCTATGAAGATGCATTTTTCCGCTTTGGGTTCCAGCTTTTGAGGCTGAAGCTTTTTGACATAAGCATCACATCCCCAAACTTTAAGAAACGACAACTTTGGCCTCTTGCCATACCACAGTTCGTATGGTGTCGTCTCAATGGATTTTGATGGTGCCCTATTTAAAGTGAATGCAGCTGTTTCTAATGCATAACCCCAAAATGATAACGGCAAATCAGTAAGAGACATCATAGATCGCACCATCTCTAACAAAGTACGATTACGACGTTCGGACACACCATTACGCTGTGGTGTTCCAGGCGGTGTCAACTGTGAAACAATTCCACATTGTCTCAAGTGAGCACCAAACTCGAAACTCAGATATTCACCCCCACGATCAGACCGTAGGAACTTGATCTTCTTGTTACGATGATTTTCCACTTCACTCTGAAATTGTTTAAAATTTTCAAATGTTTCAGACTTGTGCTTCATCAAGTAGACATAACCATATCTACTTAAATCGTCAGTGAAGGTGAGAAAATAACGATATCCGCCGCGTGCCTCCACGCTCATTGGACCACACACATCGGTATGTATGATTTCCAATAAGTCACTTGCATGCTCCATTGTTCCGGAGAACGGAGTCTTAGTCATCTTGCCCATGAGGCATGGTTCGCACGTGTCAAGTGAATCAAAGTCAAGTGACTCCAAAAGTCCATCAGCATGGAATTTCTTCATGCGCTTTACACCAATATGACCCAAGCGGCAGTGCCACAAAAATATGGCGCTATCATCGTTTACTCTAACTCTTTTGGTCTCAATGTTATGTATATGCGTATCGCTATCAAGATTCAATATGAACAATCCTCTCACATTCGGTGCATGACCATAAAAGATGTTACTCATAGAAATAGAACAACCATTATTCTCAGACTTAAAAGAGTAACCTTCTCGCAATAAACAAGATCCAGATATAATGTTCATGCTCAACGCAGGCACTAAATAACAATGATTTAAGTTCATCACTAATCCCGATGGTAGCTGAAGTGACACTGTGCCGACGGCGATTGCATCAACCTTGGAACCATTTCCTACGCGCATCGTCACTTCGTCTTTCGCCAGCCTTCGTCTATTCCGCAGTTCCTGCTTCGAGTTGCAAATATGAGCAACAGAACCGGTATCGAATACCCAGGCACTACTACGAGAGCCGGTTAAGTACACATCAATAACATGTATATCAAATATACCTGATTTTTCTTTGCCCGCCTTCTTATCTGCCAGATACTTGGGGCAATTGCGCTTCCAGTGACCCATACCCTTGCAATAGAAACACTCCTTTTCAGGCTTAGGTCCAGCTTTGGGTTTCTTCGGCGGATTGGCAACAGGCTTGCCGCTCTTCTTCGAATTGCCCTTCTTGCCTTTGTCGTTTCTCTTGAAACTAGTGGTCTTATTCACCATCAACACTTGATGCTCTTTACGGAGTTCAGACTCTGCGACTTTCAACATCGCAAACAACTCGCCGGGAGACTTGTTCATCCCTTGCATGTTGTAGTTCAACACAAAGCCTTTGTAGCTTGGCGGCAGTGATTGAAGGATTCTGTCAGTGATAGCTTCTTGTGGGAGTTCAATCCCCAGTTCAGCTAGACGGTTTGAGTACCCAGACATTTTGAGCACATGTTCACTGACAGACGAGTTTTCCTCCATCTTGCAAGCATAGAATTTATCGGAGGTCTCATACCTCTCGATCCGGGCGTTCTTCTGAAAGATAAACTCCAACTCCTGGAACATCTCAAATGCTCCATGACGCTCAAAGCGACGTTGAAGTCCCGGTTCTAAGCCATACAAGACTGCACATTGAACTATTGAGTAGTCCTCCTTACGTGCTAACCAAGCGTTCTTAACATCCCTATGCTAATCATATCAACTATATGATTCATGATCGACCTTTCGGTCTCATGTGTTCTGAGGCCATGTCTGCACATGCTAGGCTCGTCAAGCTTAACCCGAGTGTTCCGCGTGCGCAACTGTTTTGCACCCGTTGTATGTGAACGTTGAGTCTATCACACCCGATCATCACGTGGTGTCTCGAAACGACAAACTCTAGCAACGGTGCACAGTCGGGGAGAACACAATTTCGTCTTGAAATTTTAGTGAGAGATCACCTCATAATGCTACCGTCGTTCTAAGCAAAATAAGGTGCATAAAAGGATTAACATCACATGCAATTCATAAGTGACATGATATGGCCATCATCACGTGCTTCTTGATCTCCATCACCAAAGCACCGGCACGATCTTCTTGTCACCGGCGCCACACCATGATCATCCATCAACGTGTTGCCATCGGGGTTGTCGTGCTACTTATGCTATTACTACTAAAGCTACTTCCTAGCAAAATAGTAAACGCATCTGCAAGCACAAACGTTAGTATAAAGACAACCCTATGGCTCCTGCCGGTTGCCGTACCATCGACGTGCAAGTCGATATTTCTATTACAACATGATCATCTCATACATCCAATATATCACATCACATCGTTGGCCATATCACATCACAATCATACCCTGCAAAAACAAGTTAGACGTCCTCTAATTTTGTTGTTGCATGTTTTACGTGGTGACCAAGGGTATCTAGTAGGATCGCATCTTACTTACGCAAACACCACAACGGAGATATATGAGTTGCTATTTAACCTCATCCAAGGACCTCCTCGGTCAAATCCGATTCAACTAAAGTTGGAGAAACCGACACTTGCCAGTCATCTTTGAGCAAAGGGGGTTACTCGTAACGATGAAACCAGTCTCTCGTAAGCGTACGAGTAATGTCGGTCCAAGCCGCTTCAATCCAACAATACCGCGGAATCAAGAAAAGACTAAGGAGGGCAGCAAAACGCACATCACCGCCCACAAAAACTTTTGTATTCTACTCGAGAAGACATCTACGCATGAACCTAGCTCATGATGCCACTGTTGGGGAACGTCGCATGGGAAACAAAAATTTTCCTACGCGCACGAAGACCTATCATGGTGATGTCCATCTACGAGAGGGGATGAGTGATCTACGTACCCTTGTAGACCGTACAGCAGAAGCGTTAGAGAACGCGGTTGATGTAGTGGAACGTCCTCACGTCCCTCGATCCGCCCCGCGAACAATCCCGCGATCAGTCCCACGATCTAGTACCGAACGGACGGCACCTCCGCGTTCAGCACACGTACAGCTCGACGATGATCTCGGCCTTCTTGATCCAGCAAGAGAGACGGAGAGGTAGAAGAGTTCTCCGGCAGCGTGACGGCGCTCCGGAGGTTGGTGATGACCTTGTCTCAGCAGGGCTCCGCCCGAGCTCCGCAGAAACGCGATCTAGAGGAAAAACCGTGGAGGTATGTGGTCGGGCTGCCGTGGAAAAGTCGTCTCAAATCAGCCCTAAAACCTCCGTATATATAGGTGGGAGGGAGGGGGGCCTTGCCTTGGGGTCCAAGGACCCTCAAGGGGGTCGGCCGAGCCAAGGGGGAGGACTCTCCCCCCCCCCAAACCGAGTTGGACTAGGTTTGGTGGGAGGGAGTCCCCCTTCCTTCCCACCTCCTCCTTTTTTTTCTTTCTCTCTTGATTTTCTTCTCCTTGGCGCATAGGGCACTTGTGGGCTGTCCCACCAGCCCACTAAGGGCTGGTGTGTCTCCCCCAAGGCCTATGGGCTTCCCCGGGGTGGGTTGCCCCCCCCCCCCCCCCCCCGTGAACTCCCGGAACCCATTCGTCATTCCCGGTACATTCCCGGTAACTCCGAAAACCTTCCGGTAATCAAATGAGGTCATCCTATATATCAATCTTCGTTTCAAGACCATTCCGGAAACCCTCGTGACGTCCGTGATCTCATCCGGGACTCCGAACAACATTCGGTAACCAACCATATAACTCAAATACGCATAAAACAACGTTGAACCTTAAGTGTGCAGACCCTGCGGGTTCGAGAACTATGCAGACATGACCCGAGAGACTCCTCGGTCAATATCCAATAGCGTGACCTGGATGCCCATATTGGATCTTACATATTCTACGAAGATCTTATCGTTTGAACCTCAGTGCCAAGGATTCGTATAATCCCGTATGTCATTCCCTTTGTCCTTCGGTATGTTACTTGCCCGAGATTCGATCGTCAGTATCCGCATACCTATTTCAATCTCGTTTACCGGCAAGTCTCTTTACTCGTTCCGTAATACAAGATCCCGCAACTTACACTAAGTTACATTGCTTGCAAGGCTTGTGTGTGATGTTGTATTACCGAGTGGGCCCCGAGATACCTCTCCGTCACACGGAGTGACAAATCCCAGTCTTGATCCATACTAACTCAACTAACACCTTCGGAGATACCTGTAGAGCATCTTTATAGTCACCCAGTTACGTTGTGACGTTTGATACACACAAAGCATTCCTCCGGTGTCAGTGAGTTATATGATCTCATGGTCATAGGAATAAATACTTGACACGCAGAAAACAGTAGCAACAAAATGACACGATCAACATGCTACGTCTATTAGTTTGGGTCTAGTCCATCACGTGATTCTCCCAATGACGTGATCCAGTTATCAAGCAACAACACCTTGTTCATAATCAGAAGACACTGACTATCATTGACCGACTGGCTAGCCAACTAGAGGCATGCTAGGGACGGTGTTTTGTCTATGTATCCACACATGTAAATGAGTCTTCATTCAATACAATTATAGCATGGATAATAAACTATTATCTTGATACAGGAATTATAATAATAACTATATTTATTATTGCCTCTAGGGCATAATTCCAACAGGTGGCGGCGGCTGCGACGGGAAGGGAAACCCTACTTCTGTTGTCAAAGTTGGTCGCGAGAGGATGGTCTTTCATGCGCTCATGGATGGGACCTGAAAAAAAGGCTGGGCCGAGCCAACTTGGGCCACCCGACGTGTCCCCAACGAGTCCCCAACGTGTCGGGCCGTTTTTCCCTCTTTTTTAAATCGCAAATCGTGAAATACGGGGGGGATACGCGAATTTGGCCGTGTCCAGCCGTGTCACCGTATCCAGTCGTGTCAGCACGGGGATTCGGCGAGGCTGGCCGTGTTGGTGCTTTTTAGGTGGACATCAAAAGGTCTTCCTGAGGTTTCTCTCTCTAGATCTTGTGGTTGACTTTGGTGGTGAGACGCAAACTATGGATGACGGCTTGACGCAAAGGGATGATTTGCAGTGATGGCGTTCAGACATCGCATGTAGTTGCTGGATCACGAAAAAGTGATGGTGACAACGCATATAAGTGGCATTGATGGTGGTGCTACTGGAGCACCCGGTCTTGAGCTGTGGGATGAAACTCTAGGTTTGAACCAAGTTGGTTATACCTGTCAATGATGATGTTTTTATATCGTTACCTTCTTGAAGGCATCCTTTGGATATGCTTGGACCCATTCTTAACCTAGGATCTGACCTTAAGTGGTTCAATTCAGTGACAGTGAGACTTGAACATTGTTTCCTTTCTGAAGATGTTGTGAAAGAATATCGTCGTTCATGTGGTGTCATGAGTTGGTTGGTACGAATATGGGCATTGTTGTAGTTTGCCGATTGCGGTTTTTATTGTATTTTTATTTTCTTTTCCTCTCGCCTACTCATAGCTTTGGTCTTATATGATTTTGCTCGCGTGTTCTATGTCCGTGTGTGTTGGTGTTAACTGTGTGCATTCTAACTATGCAAAGGTCAAGTATGTGCTCGTTATGTTTGTATCCTCTTGATGCTTCACTTTGAGCTAGTAAAATACATCATGTGGCAAATAAAATGTACAATCATAATTATACTTATAATGTATCTACAAGTAAAAAGTAGAATCAAAGACATGGATTGAAACCCCTCAGAAATTCAAACATGTCTTATATATTTTAGAGGTGGGGATTATATGGGCTCTGAAGAAATAGAAATGAAAACAATACGAATGACGGTTTGAGTGGGTTCTGTCTTGGCCGGAGTCAATATTACACGATCGATATAAGTAATCGTGAACGGTCACACATATCAGTTCACTCAGGCAATCACACACATATTATTGAAAAGAATAGGTTGTGTAGAAGATGGCGAATTGAGGGAAGAATACACGATACCATGATCATGCATCTCCTCCGTCTGTGTCGGGTCCCGGCGGTGCCGCGGGAGCCCTGTCCAGCGGGACGTTAAGAAAATCGAGCTGGAACAGCCCTCCAGCCACGAGCCGCCCTTCCCCTGCTATCTCACCGGTACCAGCATCACGGATGAAGCATCGAGTTTTGCCGAAATCGATGCAGTAATCGAGCTGCGTCAGCATGGACACTGACACTATGTTCTTGGTGAGGCCTCGGACACAGCGGACGTTGTTGAGGTTGAAATTCTTGGAGATCACGGCCCCGGTGCCGATTATCTGCAGACGATACCCACTGGCCAGGACAACCCCGCACCCTCTCTGGCAGATGAAGTTGGAGAGGAGTCTCAGGTCACCCGTAGCGTGGCAGGAGGCGCCGGAGTCGAGCAAGAAACCCAAGTTTCCGTGGTCTGCTGCGGTGGTCACTGTTGCGGGCGCGGCGGTGCTTGCGCCTTCACCGTCCATCATTAGCACCGTCTCGCCCGGACGGATGTTGCCATCTCTTGCAGCTAGCATCACGACAGTTCCCCTGCTCAATTGTGGCACCAAGTTAAGTCAATCTCCTAAAAGCGCGCGGTACTACAAGGTGAGCGACCCAAGCAGGAGCAGGAGTAGGAGTAGTAAATTTTACACTATTTTAGCAATATGGGTCGCTCACCACGTATGCTTTATTTAGCAGTGGTAGCACTCACAAGAACAGATGAGCAAAATCATGAATACTTGAATAGGCAGGGCATAACCAAATGAAAAACTAGCGGTGCCGGTTTCTACCGGGTCATGCATCCTCGTCATGTGTGCAGGTGTACACAATGCATGCAAGTACTCTACTGAATTCAATTGTTGTATATTGTTTTCGTGGGACCATTCATTGTATAGGAACAAAGCATTTGTTGCACTCAAACTATTTTACTCTTTCATCCCACACGGTCCATTCACACATACTTTTAGATTGATTCTAAAATGTGTAACACTTTTAACTTTTAAACCAATGATCTGATTTAGAATATGTTTGCAGATTAGTGTTCGTGGCATTTAAATCTATAAAACAATATCAAACTTGAACATGTTCTGAACAAGTCCAAATTCAAATTTCATACCATAATGAAACTCATGTGAAATGTGAGGCGATACGACAATGCATGGGTAATAGAAACATGCAAAAGATAATGTAATAAATCATAATAAAAATTATATCAAATCCGAGATGGAACATAGATGAATTGTGGAATGAAAGAACAACGGAAACATGCAAAGACAAATGTACGAATAAATACTGAAAACATATAAAATTGCGATGATATGGAAATGATATCATAAAGAAAATATGTGAAGAGAACACCTTTAGTGTCCAGCCCAACCATGAAACATATTTTGAAAGAATGATATAAAACTTATTTGAAAGCTCCAAAAATAGAAATGAAACATGAATAAAATAGTACTGAAATCCGGGATGGAAAAGTATTGAACCATGTAATGAAAAATAATAATGAAACATGTAAAAATACAATGAAACACACATGCAATAGTTTCAATATGATTTCATTATTTTTATTTGTTTTTTAAGTTTTCAGAATTAATCCTGTTTTGAAGATTAAAATAGCATGAATACTAATATTTAAACAGTTTATCAGTCGGATATTTGGTTCAAAAGATATAATCAGTACAAACTATATAATCAAACTGAAAAGTATGGATGGGTGAGATTAACTCTGTTGTGGGTTGGTTCAAAAGATGGTATACTACCTTTTGACTGCAAAACGTATCCACTAGCCATTTTGGAGTGGGGTCTCCTCGCTAGCTGTCGCACATATCACATAGAGAAGGTAATATGATGTACATGGGTACATCAATACATAATATGCATCTCATATGTGTACGTGCATGCATGACCCTGATAGAAACCGACATCACTAGCAGAAAAACCACTCTTGCAGAGCAACATTATACCGACAATACTGTTGTCGGCCAACAAAGTCAAACTTCCAAACAACCTAAGAGCATGGTTAATAGTATAGCCAACTGCTGGCTATAAGCAGTCTTATAGACCACCTTATAGCTAGCTTGTACAATAGTTATAGCTATAAAAGAGTACTACTTTTATCATATATGGCCCATGTTTCATTCTCACAAAGAACCTAGGAGCACGTGCTAGAGCTGGCTCTTCACGAAGAGCCCGCTTCCCTTCTCTCTCCTCTTCTTTCTCATCCAACTCAACAAACATATAGTATTTTAATCCTTACAGCCTGCTGACTGTACCTTATTGTATTTGCTCTAAGAAAACTACCGTGCCTAATCACCCAGAGTTCATGCCCCTTCGGTTCAAAAGAAAAGTGAACAAAATGCATAGGAATATATTTTTTTTCTATGATGAGACTATTCAGTCCTTTGTTTCAAAGTAATGTAGCAAAGGAAAAATGGAGGGATTTTTTCTTTGTTTCAGTTTTAGAGAACAAATGCAAGAATTTTACAATTCACATGGACCTCCTTTTCAAAATATGCATTGTTCATAAATTAGGAATAAAATCAATGGTGTTTGGGAGGGCCAGGCCCCTGCTGCCCCTCCCTCTGACACTGCATACCGATGCTCGTTTGGCAACTGCAGTTCATTTTTCTAGCCAAAGTAGAGTAAATAGCATAAAACTACTATTTTATAGGCCAGGGTTTTAAAAAACTGTCGGTTTTTAATTTTTTTAAGATAACTATCAAGTGGGTGGTCGGCTGTTTCAAAAAACAAAATCGTTGAGTTCTTTACGATTAATTGTGATTATGATAGTTGGGGCCCGCATGTAAGGTTTGACCGTTTATTTGACCCACATGTCAATGTCTCCGTACAATTAAAAAAAGCAATCAGGTCCACACAAACTTAAAAAAGCCATCAGGTCCCTTCTGTGCTAAAGACCGAGAGGAGCGCGCCCGCCGCCGTGCTCGCCGGCCAGCAGCCGCCGTGAAGAGCGTGCCAGCCAGCTGCCATGGCTCCGCGGTGGATCTCCCTTCCCTCGCCTGGGTCGTCGTCCATGGAGCCGCGGAGCTCCCTTCCAGCGCCGCTGCGAAGCTCCCTTCCAGAGTCGCCGTCGAGCTCCCTTCTAGCGTCGTCGCGGGGCTCCCTCCTGCCGCCCGTCGCTCGCCCAGTCCGCGCCACCGCGAAGCTCCCTTACAGCGTGTGTGTCGGCCGCCGCTTCCTTCTCCCGACGAGATGCTCCTGGGCGTGGCGGCCCGAGTCCCTGCCCCTGGGCGCGGCTGCCCGAGATCCCCCTGGCCATGGCGCGCGGTTCGCGGAGGCCCGACTCCCCTTCCCGCGGTCGGCCCGAGTCCCCTTCCCGTGGTCGGCCCTGGCTTGGCGTGCTGCGAGTGGTGGTGGTGTGGTGGTGGAGCTCGGATCCAGGAGGAGAAGGGGGAGAAAAAATATAAGAGGAAGAAGAGGGAACTTACATGTGGGTCCTACATGTAAGTTAACGGTCAAACAAAACAATCAAACACACGGAATGTTTAGGAGTGGGTCCAACCTGTCAGAAAACGGTTTAGATCGGTAACAAGGAGCATTTTGGGTTTTTTGAAACAGCCGATTATCCATTTGGTAGTTATCTGAGAAAAATTAAAAAATTGTAGTTTTTTGAAACCCTAGCCTGTAAAGTAGTAGTTTTATTCTATTTACTTAGAATAGAACCCTTAAATCCTTAAAACCGTAAAAAAATTTAGAGGTCGAACCCTCAAACCCCTTCCCATCTGTAGAAGTGAGGGTTGGGGGGAGGGGGGGACTGCCCCCAACCCGCACTCCTCTTCCCAAATCACGCGGGAGGCAAAACTGTCTCGCCTTCCCAGCTTGCCCCGTGCCGTCGCCGCCATGGAGGGTTCAGCCCTGGCCGCCGCCGCCGCGCCTGGCCCCGTCATGGCGCCGCACGGTGGCCGTCCAGGCCGCGCTCTGCCTCGCGCTCTACGCGGCCTTCAACCTCGGCGAGCCGCAGCTCCGGCCACGGGGCAGGGACGCGCTGGGCGTCAGCGGTGGGCGGCGCGGCGGCGGAGGCGTCTCCTTCCTCAGCGTCGCGAGCGTGCGCCTCTGTATGGATACTTGTCCAGGATCGGCACCTACAGGTGCGTGCGTGCGCCTCTGTATCGACAGTGGCCTGTATTTGCTGACAGTTAGTGCTATATTTGCCATCGAGAGTGGCTTGTATTTGCTGACAATTTATGTTTATTAGATTATCGTCAAGGTCAAATGCTGACAGTTAGTGTTGTTAGGCAGAGCTATAAAGACATTTGTTTTCATGTTCATTGTGTGATTTGTGCTAGGGGTCGAAGTGATATGATGATTGTGTGATGTAAACTATTAAACCATGCATCAATAATCTTCTTTTTCGTGTTTGTTTGAAGGTTTATTGTGTTTTTCTAGTGAAAATTGTGATATGTCAAATGACAGTTTTAAGGGTTGGGGTTAGGGCAAAGACTAGAACCCTCAAACCCAACCCTTATAACGGAATATTCTGTTATAAGGGTTGAGTTTGAGGGTTCTAGTCTTTGCCTCTGTTTTTCAACCCTTAAAAGTGTCAAAAATGGCCAATTCTTAACCCTTAAAACTGGTTTTAGATTTAAGGATTTGAGGGTTCTACTAGAGATGCTCTTAGCCAAAGTACACCAACTCATGAGCAATTAGAATCTCAACCAAAATTTTGGCTAGACCAAATTTTGGCAAGGCCAAGTTAGGCACAAATCAAACACACCCTCCATGTGTGCCTCCCTGATGAGGTGTTGTGAATTGGGATGGATCCCTCAAAATGAACAATGTAGGCAAATTTGGAATATCCCCCGCAAAAAAAAAGAGAGAGACAAATTTGGAATAGCGCTGGCCCATTTACCTTCCATCGCCAGCAATGTTTAGAAATATATGTTCAACATTTCTTTGACGGCGTGCCAGTAGGAAGTGATAAAGGGCGTATAACATGGTTTCCGAAGCTGAGGGCCTCTTTGATTCGCAGGATTGTAAAAACACACAAACAAGGAAAAAAGACGGGACTGAAATGTCAGGCTCATAGGCATCCTATAGAACTGTTATTTTACTGCAACGATGTGCTCGAACAGACATACATGCAATCCTCGGAGGAATGCCCCTATCTCTCCAATAGTCGAGCCTTCTAGTTACTGCACAGTCGGATTCCCCATGACCACCTGATCAACGAAATCAAGTTGCTCATGATCATGACTGAGCAGGGTTTCACACTGTCTAGCTAATTATGCCCATACGGCTTGCAACACCTATTGTAACTCTTAATCTGTGGAATAAGAACTCTTTTTTACCTTGGATTTTTTTTTTGACCGCATCACAGAAAAACAAAGGATTTTTTCCAAGAGGTTTGAGTCGATGTTAAATTTGCTATGAAATGTAGTACAAATGATTCCTAGGAAAACAATCTGTAGGATTCAATCCTAGGAATAAAATAATCAACATAGGGAAAGTTCCTAAAGATTATAAACCTCCCAAAATCCTCTTTGAATCAAACAGGCCCTGACGACCCCCCCAGATGAAGGTTTTTTTTACTGGCCTGAGACTCCCAAGTATAAAGGTAGAATGGAAAGGTCCATTCCGGTTAAAAGAAGAAATACACTCTAGGCAGCAGAAACGATTTTTCTTGAATAGCCTTTGCTTAATCCTATAGCTCTTTCAACTGGGAAGACATGCAATCAACCCATACTAGTCCTACTCGTTTCGAATGTAGTACCTAACATAAGAGCCACATTATATCTACATAATTCAGATAATTTAAAGCATACATGACCATAAATCGACACAACCTCTCTATGCAGCCCATGAATGACATGGCCGTAAGCACTTAGCATCATGGCTAGGTGCATGGACGGGGGATCGATTTAGGAATTAGGATGGCCAGCAACAAGGTATACAGAATCGTTCGCACTTATGGAGCCACAAAATTAGTGGTGAGAGGAGGGTTATGGGGAGCGTACTTGAACTTATTGGCGCAGTCGACGCAGCGGCGAGCCATCGGCGGCGAGCCATACTTGAACTTGTCACATTGATTGCTCGGTGCAACCTGGTTATGGATCGTCGTATTTAGCTCAGTGGACATGGAGGTCCCCATTTTTGATACACGATTTGGGGGAGGATTGGGAAGGAATCAATGGAGAGTTGACCCAGGGACGGCCTACCAGCTATCAGAACGAGCAAGGCAGCAATAGAGGAGTAACCGAGTAAGGGGAAGGAATCCACCCTCTCCCCTCTGATTAACTAATTTGTTATTTATAACCAATGGACGGCCAAGTCTAGTCAACGGTGTTGCCATTATCCCTTTCCCCGTCTTCTTCCTTGCGTCCTCTCTCACCCTTGCGCTTCCCCTCCCGTGAGAACGAAGCCATGGATGAATCAGACGGTATCCCATTATTCACAGACGGCATGCTGTTCGCCTCCGCGACCAACTCATCTGACTTCGTGTTTTCTCAGCTCCACAGATCATCATATGAATCGTCTGGCCGTTCATTTCCATGGTATGTTCATATTCTTTCCATATTTGTCCCCAAATTTACAGGCGAAACAAACATCATTGTCCCTATTTTTCTTGTAAATCTGGCTTTGTTCAGCGTGAATTCCTGGTGAGCACCATTCGTTTCTGTTCTCTGTAAAAAAAAAAGAGATTGTTATTATATCAGCCAATGTTGTGTTTCTCCCTTTCACCAGATGAATCTAAATGCTTTTGCCATAGGTACATCTTGTACATGGAATTATGGATCATATCTTTCGTTTTGTTTATTGGCTCCGTGGGTGTGATTGTACATGCTAAACGTCATCGTACCATAATCACTTCACTCGCGGAAGGCGATGTGACCATTACTCCTGCTGCGAAGTGTTCCATGACAACACCAAATGGAGGCATTGAACTCATGCCAAATATTGCCAGGTACACATTAATCACTCTCTCTTCTTAATTGTTACTCCTACCATCCCATTTGTTCCTCACCCAATAAATTGGGTCAGTCTTCATTGAACTTGCATAGTACTTCCTCCGTCCCATAATATAAGATGTTATTATAACCGATATATGAAAGAGCAGTATGCTGTGGACGTAGATGATGGAAGTAAATACCCTCAATCAGAGTTACTCAATTCAGAGTCTCATAGGAGGAGCGGAGGTAGGATTGGGAGGTGCAGAGGTAGCACAACACGGATGGGGCCAGGAGGAAGAAGGGGATTTGGGAATTAGGTTACAGTTCACATATAACGCACACCAACTCGCTTGCTCTAGATGGCTTTAACTAATCGTACCTAGTTGGCCTGACATCTCTAATAGTAGTCCCCAAATTTAGACTTTGGCATCTCATATATGGCTTTGCAGAGCAAGAATTTTCTGGCAAGCACCATTCGTATCTCTGTTATTTTTCTTTGAAAAGACCATATGCCATATATTAAGTAGGACAAACTCTTTCCAAAATGCACTTACATAAATTAAAAATACATCGAAATCTTCGGCGACGTGCATTCACCGGCGACGTGCCCTAAGCAAAGCTTGTTGTCGCCTCTGGGTCTCCATCTTCGTGGAGAAAACTTTCCTCCTGCATTCATCGGCGACGTGCCCTAAGTCTTTCCTCCTGCATTCATCGGTGACGTGCCCTAAGCAAAGCTCGTTGTCGCCTCTGGGTCTCCATCTTCGTGGAGAAAACTTTCCTCCTGCATTCATCGGCGACGTGCCCTAAGTCTTTCCTCCTGCATTCATCGGTGACGTGCCCTAAGCAAAGCTCGTTGTCGCCTCTGGGTCTCCATCTTCGTGGAGAAAACTTTCCTCCTGCATTCATCGGCGACGTGCCCTAAGTCTTTCCTCCTGCATTCATCGATGACGTGCCCTAAGCAAAGCTCGTTGTCGCCTCTGGGTCTCCATCTTCGTGGAGAAAACTTGTTTAAGACCAGGAGCTTATAGAACTACATCAACATATTTATGTATAACAATGTCAAAAAGGTGCTTTTTTATTTATGCAGTGTCACATTTATACCTTCAACCAGAAAATTCTAAATGCTTCCGCCATAGGTACATCTTGGACGTGTGGATCTCATCTTCCCAGTTACTTGTTTTGTGCGCGAGCTTGTTGGTTACACTTATCATAAATATTACCTATGGAGGAGGATCATCATATGGATTGGTTGGTCATTCATATCCATGGTATGTTCATATCCTCCCTATAGTTGTCCCCAAATTTATTTTAAAAGGCATACATTATTTTCGCTAATTTGTGGTGGTCTGGTTTTGTTGAGCATGAATTCCTGGCGAGCATCATTCATATTTCTGGTATTCTGTCCAAAAGATGCTTTCACCAATCAAATATAAATGCTTTCGTCGTAGGTACATCTTGGACCTGGATAAACGACTATGGATCCCGTCTTTCGTTTTATTTGTTTATTCCGTGGGCGTGCTTGTACTCCTCGAACGCATTTCCATAAATACTTCACCTGAGGAAGCTGTTATTAGTGCTGCGAAGTTTTCCATGAGAACATCAAAGGAGGGCACTGAAATCGTGTTGGGTTCTTGTACATTATGTGTGCCAAAATCTTCCAGGTACACATTGCTCACTCCATCTTAATTATTAGTCGTCCCATTTGTTTCTCAGCCAGCAAATTGATTTTAGTCTTGTTTGAACATACATAGCTGTATACTATGGATGCAGAGGATAGAAGTAAATGATATCTTCCTTTTCAAAAGCAAAATAGTAGTAGTACTTCCTCTGTAAACTAGTATAAAAGCGTTTAGATTATTAAAGTAGTGTTCTAAATGCTTTTATATTAGGTTTCGGAGGGAGTACTATGGAGTATTTTTGCTTGCACGGACTGAGAAATATGTTGTTGATTACCAGTGCACACAACCCAGTTCTTCAGATGGTGCGTTTTGCTCAGTACATGTGCGGTGTGGCATATCTTTATCTGTACCCCATGGTGCCGAAATATATCCTTCAGTCACGTCGGTCTACCTCGCGACATGCGTGCGAGGCTCGTCTGGTTTCTGCAACGCACAAATTGCAGCCATCTAATGCTGCAATATCTGAAGCCGTCCCAACGGAAATCAGTGACCGCATTAAACCGGAACATCGCAGGTGCTTCTCTTATCATTTTTCTTATCTTGAATCGACCTATTCCTCATGTTTCTTCAAAAAAAAAAAAACATTCCTCATGTCAAAGTGATAATATGACAGCTATACGCAGATGCTTGTAATTAGGTACTGCCTCCGCCCCACGCTCTTATATTGTGGGACGGAGGGAGTACCAAATTGCCGGGGTGAAAAGAGGGGATCATGTATCTATGGCTAACATGTTGTCTTCTCTAACCTGACAAATATGTATGTGACTGCTACTGTAACAGTGTTCCTACTGATTCCTGTAACACCACTGAAAAACATTGTGACACCGTGAAGGTAGAGGCTATGGTTGCCGCTAGTTCGTTGGCCGCATCTGCTGTTCCAAACAGCGGGACATGGAACCGTAGCCTCCTCTCTGGCTTCACACCTCGATATGACATGAAGATAATAGCGATGATGATCATCAAGATGTATGTTGCTTCTATGAAGAACAAGGTGTTGGCTATTGAAAATAAGTACTTGTCTCGGACAATCACTTGTTCAGAACACAAGGATGAACATTTGGGGGTGCTGAGTGACCTCCAGACAGGACAAGAAAATACGTTCGTGGTTACGAAAGCCATTCCTGACACTAAACCAGAACAACCCAGGTACTTGTTTATCCCTTTGAGTAATCTGACATCAGATTTCTTTCACACTGAAGTTTGAGAGTCTAATCCAGTACCTTATTTGTTTTTCTCTCTTTGACTGATCGAATGCATGTCTTTGTCGCAATGCATGGCCAGTGGTCCTGACACCATCAAGGCAGAGGAGCGCAAAGTGGCAGCTACTTGGTTGATTGCCACTGCCGCTTCGCACCACGCAACAGGAGACCATAGCCTCCTCTCTGGCTTCACACCGGAAGATGGCCTCTTTGTCAAGGCCGGCGATGGGTCGCCCATGCAGGTTCTCGGCCGCGGCTCCGTGGTAACCGGCGCGGTGGTCCTCCCGGACGTGTGGTTTGTCCCGGGGCTCACGGCGAACCTGGTCTCGGTGAGCAAACTCACCGAGCTCGACTACAGCGTCGGGTTCGCCCGTGCCGCGTGTTACATCAGGTGCGCTGCCGACGGCACAGTCATCGGCAAGGCGCATGCCGGAGAAGATGGGATGTTCGAGCTGGACTTCCTCAGAGTCCCCCCTGCCTCCTAGCATTTTGCCACTTCGTGTGTAAGTAGTGGAATGCCTCGAAACTGGTCGATGGTCTTGTAATTTGAAATAAGCTTGCCTAGTTGCACCACCGAATGCAGCTTCGTGCATGGCTTTTTATCGCCCTGATGATACAGGATATCGTGCTTTAATTATCAGTTTGCTATCTGATATGTGCATCGTACTCCAATGAATTGTACTCTTGATTTGTTTGCTGTATCGAGCGCGATCATCACAATGTTGTCTTGCAGGGTGCTTCACTTCTGAGTTAATCGTGTCTTACAGTTCGTCAGGGTTGTGTTTCACATGTTGATACCTTGTACTCGTTTTCGTTCAGACACTATATATATAACTCCACCATATATAACTGCGATCTCAAACTTGCCCGTAAAATACGCACTCTCTCCGGTATTTTGGGACGGAGGGAGTAGTTCCACACCTGAAAATGCAATCCTGGGTTGGGTCAGCTTTTTTATTGTTTTGGCCCGAACCATCGACACCTTGGAACACAACGTAAATGAGGTGTCCATCTTGCCTTCTTTGGAGCTCAAAAATAAATAAAAAATCAATCTTCTTTGGAGCTCAAAAATAAATAAAAACTTAATCTTCTTTGGACCTCAAACATGAACCAGAACCTGAATATATACTACTATACTTAATTGAACAGCAAAAATTTACACAGGGAATACTATTTTCAACTCCGGAGCAAAGCCCGATCAACGCATTGTCACAACAAAAGGATCAGTAATCGTGCAAGGAAATCCGTGCAGCCCAAGAGGGTGGTTGTAAGCAGTTGACTTTCGTGGAGAAGACTTGACGAGCCTAGCATTTGCAGCCGATCTAGCCAGCAAAAAGGAGGCCGGGAGACGGGAGTCGATCGATTTGGGAAGGAAGTAGAAGCTAGCACGGTATTGGTTCGGCTCTACCTTGTCTCGATCGAACACTTCATTTTTCCTGTATTAGTATAATTACTGGACAAGACTTGGTAGCAGTACGTTTTCCCATTTTTAGGAGTGCTTGTCAGGATGGACATCGCGGTGGGCAGCGTGCGCCAGATCACCCAGGTGGCGATGGCGATCAAGGTCGCGGCAGACACGGTCCAGAAGAACAAATCAGACTGCCGCAAGATTGCCGCGCGCATCAACAGGCTCACCGCGGTCCTGTCGTGGCTCGAGAGCACGGGCATGGCGCGGCACCCGGCGATGAGTGCCATGCTCGAGGAGCTCGAAGGCACCATGGACCAAGCACTCACGCTAGTCAAGGCCTGCCAGGAAAAGAACGGCATCGCCCATCTCTTCAGTGCCAAGAGCCTGTCCAAAGATCTACGCCAAGTAAACCAGGATATCTCGGAAAGGATGATGGACGCAATGTTTGCCACCAGCGCCCAGGTCACCATCACACTGGTTACACAAATTCAAGAGGGCGCATTGGTCCCTGCGTGCTTACAGACACAGGTAACATTACCTAGTACTACCACTTTACCATTCCTGAGCTTATATCTAACTAAACAAGGTTTCAGACATAATGCCAGTGCCATATATAAGTGCACTTTCACCGTCATAGTTCGATAAAAACATTGTTTCTACTAGTACTAATAATATGGAATCGAAATCCAATTCTTGAATGTAAGTCCAACCATTGGGATCCAAACTAGCTGTAAGAAAATTTTCATTTTCTATCTCAGGATGCTGGAATTTTCGAGAGATCAACTGCCATTGGCCCATCGGAATGCATAAACTATTGTGTGGAAATAGTTTTTGAAGAAGGAAGCGAGGATGTTAATGTACCATCATGTAATATGCGCTGGTTGGGGGTAATCTGTTTAAGCTATCAATGTTTTTTTCTTTTTCCGAAAATAATCTCGCCTGTGTGTATCTGTTCGTTTGTGTGTTTTCCTTACAGATCTGACAAAGTTCAGCTTCTCTGAGATTGAGGTCGCTACAAATAACTTCTCAGAACAAAACTTGATTGGAGAAGGTAGCCTTTTTACCATCTACAAGGTATTCAATATGCTCGGTTTGCTAATCATATATTACATTAGCAATTTAAAAACTACTCCCTCCGTCCCATAATATAAGAACGTTTTTGACAGTAGTGTAGTGTCAAAAACGTTCTTATATTATGGGACGGAGGGAGTATAAAACAATCTTCTCAATCTCCTAATTAAGAGGAAAGTGTGATTTAAGTTGTGCGCGCTTCTCAGGGTGTATTACCCGACGGATGTGAGGTTGTCATCAAGAGACCTCGTGCTGGATGTGATATTGGTTTCCCAGTGCAGCTTCAGCACGAAAATGTGGTTGCAACTTTGGGATATTGCCTTGATGGCCTGGGGGAGATGGTGGTTGAAGAGTATATGCCCAATGGAACCTTGTCCGAGATAATCAAGGGTATGTTTCCAATGAAAATTATCAATTATGGTTAACCTATATAGGACCATGGCCTACTGGTGGAAGCGAGAATGTCCTCTGTCCAGCCGAGTCTGATCCCTGGAATCTGGCATGTTCTAATGAATGACTGGTTGATTCACACTTTGCAGGATCGCCGCGGCGGCTAGATTGGCCCTCTACATTCCATATAATTCGAGGGATTGCACATGGCTTAGCTTATCTCCAAACCATGTGTGTCGTCCATTCGGATTTGAAACTAGACAACATCTTCATTGATTCTCGTATGAATCCTAAGATTTTTAGTTCTGAAAGGTTTAAAATACTACTGGAACAAGGTGTCACCGAAATTGTGACTGAAGAGTCAGTAAGCACAATGTATGATTGACAGTGTTCTGTATACAAACCATCTTTCTCTTCTTCACTTTGGTTCTGAGGTTTCCTATTTTGTTTTCACACTCAGGGGCAATGCACCACCTGAGTATATCACTGATGGTATCATCTCAATGAAGAGCGATGTATTCAGCTTTGGCGTTCTTCTCCTACGTACTTTATTCGGAATGGGAAGGCTTGAACTTGACCAACACCCAATTGTGTGGGTAAGTAATGTTTATTGAAACATCAACTTGATCTTCTATACGCGATGCAATTTTTTGATAATAGCAAAATTGAGTTGGTAGTTTGTAGTTACATATAAAATGTGGCATTACTGGGCATTACATGGTGATGTATCAGAAGATGGTAAAAATGACAAGATGATAGTTCCGCTGTTTTTTAGTAGCGCATCTTAAAATTATGCCGACTGCAGCAAGTAAACTTCAATTATGATGGTGTTTTCTCAGGCTTGGGAGGTAAAAGAAGCTCAACGGATAAAGGACTTATTTAACTCTTCATCTTGTGACGAGTCTGAGATAACAGAGATAGTAAGAGGCACTGATATCGCACTTTTGTGCACCCAAATGGAGCCCAGTGACCGGCCATCTATAACCGATGTTCTCAAGATGCTAAACGGCAAGGAAAAGTTACCAGTCCCAAAAAGACCAAGGTTCACTGAGAATAAGCGCAGAGAAGCCGCGGCAGAGGAGGAGAAGCAGGAGGAACATGCAGTCTTACGGTAGAGGCTAGTCACTGCTGGAGAAGATGTACTCAGGTGCATCTTCGCATGACATTCATATCAGGTATCACATGGTCTGCAAAGTATGTAAGGTTGTGACTGCGAATTACGCTGATGTGGTCTGAACTGAGAATAACACAGAACAAGTAAAACTTATTGTCATCTTTGCAAACAAGCACATACCAGTCAAACAAATCTAAGCTGACTTCCTTTGTGTTTCGATAAAAACTGCTTCAGTAATCAGTTAATAATCACCTATCTATGGTTTTTTCCTTTGGACAAAGTACTTCATTTACCACGATGTGGTCCTTGGGGCATTACTTATTTTAACAAATAAATATTTTGTTTGCCTCGTGGGTCGTACCTGAGCCTTGAGTTGTGCAGCTTGCTCCATCCTTTTGGGAGGAAACAGCAACCACCAACCCCGCTGCAGCATTTCCGCAAACACCATGAGTGCTCGCTGCGGCATGGGAACATGGCGCCTCCGCCGATCCGCTGCCTACTGCCGCGCTTGCAATGCCCCAACGGCCCAGACCGAGAAGGTCGGAATCGAATGCGTCAGTGTGATCACAGGGAGCAGGTTAACGGCGAATGGTCACTTGACGCCACGCCGGCGGCGACAAATGACGTTGGGCGGTGGCCAAGCCGCCGGACTGGCCCAGCCCTACCACATACAGTTGCGGTTCGGTCCGGGCGCAGCCTGGTTTCGGCTACTGCATACCTTGCCAAACGGGCCGGCCCGGCCTGTCAGAACCGTGCCTGGCACGGCATGGCCCGTCGGGGCATGATTAGTAAACGAACCGTGCCGTGCCGGTCCACGTGCCCGGGTATCAGGCCCAAGCACGGCACGGGGGTTATATTAGCCGGCCCGTCGGCACATCAGGCCCGCTGGCCTGTTAGGATTTTAGTATTTTAGGCAGTTATTTGAGACAATTTCGACATGTTTGGTTATTATTTAGGCCGATTTTAACATACTGCGCTATTTTTGGGTTGATTTTGATCTATTGTGCTTTTTAAACTTATATATATAAAAATATAAAAATAAAAAATAAAAATGGTAAACGGGACGTGTCATGCCGACCCGCGTGTCCAGCCTCCAGACCCAGGCACGGCCCGAGGCTTGCTTCATGCCGGACCGGGCACGATTAGCCCGTGTCGTGCCAGGCACGCGGGCAGTCGGGCCGGCCCATTTACCCAGCCCGTTTGGCCAGATCTGGGCTACTGTTGCAACACATTTTTTTCTGCATTCATTTTATAAAAGAATAGGAAAAGCTTAATTTCGAAGGTGCTTATTTCCCAAAAACTGCTAAAAATTGACAATATATATATTATAAAAATTGGGACCTTTTTTAAAAACCATGTTTTATTCAAAATATTGAGATTTTTTTTGTACAAATAAGGTCACTTTATGAGAACAAAAAGTATTTTACAAAATTCCAAAAAAATTCTAATTTTTTTTAAGAACTCCAATATTTGTATTTTTAAAATTTTTAAAACACTTCTAAAAAAACGAACATTTAAAAATGAAGAGGAATAAAAGAAAAATAGAAAACAAAAAAGGGAAAAGGTAACTAAAAAGCAAAGCAAAAGAAGTAAAGTAGAGAAAATGGTACAGAAAGAAGAAGAAGGTTCCTGAAACCAGGAAAGCCATAGTAGGAACCTTAGCAAAACCAAAAACCCTAGACACCCCAACAACTAAATGGATCAGCCCAAATTTGGTAGCTCGGTATGTTGAGTGCCAACAATATGACATAACATGCATCATATAGGATTTGCCTGCTCGGTCGCAATTGCTTTGTTATTATAACACACCCGTGCGAAGTGTATTCCGGTGATCATTTTGCTCCCAAGAAAGGGTCTAGAAGACATGCCAAATGAAATGTCAGGCCACTACATCAGAAATTGTGATTTTTTTTTGGAAAAGGTGAAAGACCATGTATTAAGTAGCACAAATCATTAAATTCCTTCAAAAAATTAAAAAAACACATTTAGGTTCTTTTAATAGAACCTCAACAATAGGGCAAACGCATGGCTTCTACAGTCTGAAACAAAAGGACCGCGTGAACCAATCTGTGGTTGGATGGTTAGAGGGATTGTGGTATCCCCAGCCCATCATGGTTCAAATCCTGGTGCTCGCATTAATTCCTGGATTTATTTCAGGATTTTCGGTGATGCGCATTCATTGGGAGGAGTCGTTCCCGTCCATGACGAGGTGCCTATGGTCACTTTATAAAGTTTAAGATAATATGTCGGCTCAGTCTCTCGGGGGTGCGCATAGGGGTATGTGTGTGTCTATGAACGCTTGCGTGTGTACTGTGTTAAAAGAAACAAAAGGACCGCATGTAATCTTAATTATCAGTGATTCTCCCTTGCATTTTCCAGATTCTTGCAATCCATACAATAAGTTTCTAGTGATATGGCTTATTATTTGTTATATCTTTCGACAGAGAATACTCCACTGATCTGGTCTTGTTTGTGATGATGAATACAAAAATGACAAACAAATAAGTTTGAGTTAGCCACCAAGTAAAATATGCAAGAAAAATTAGGCCGGCAAGTTTTATGATCAAGACGAAAGCAGCATTGGTTGAGAAAAAATAAAACTGCACAATTGCCTCAGAGAAGTATTAAAATCAAGTTCACCTTGCAGCAAGAACGCCCATGGAATTCATATGCAGATATAGCATTTTGTGCATATATGATAGGAGAGATCCAATAGCACCAAATCTAGCAGACTGAGCTTTCTTTTAAATAGTCAAAAAAGGGTTGCAACATGTTAGATGTATAGGCTCAAAATGTAACCTCAAGTAGCTGGAAATATTTCAGACAAATCAACCTTTAGTTATGATGAATCCTCCAAGAATAATAACAACTAACAAAGTAAACGATCCAAAGGCATTAGCAACTATTATATTTCGACCCAAAGATACCATTACGTGGAAAAGCACCAAAGATGGCCTATGAAGAAAAAAAAGGAACAAAAAATGTCCTAGAAATGTGTATATGAGATCATAACGAGTACATAATTCATGTGATTATAGTATTCAATTATCACGTGATACAAAAATATGGGACTAACATGATGGAAAGTTTCAGCCTTACAATATTCTGATGAGCCTTTTACCTGTTTTTAGCTTCCCTTTTCTGGCCCTTTCCCAGCTCACATGAATTGACTAATGACAACTTCCTTTCCATCTCCACATCCACAAAGCAAGCACATATTGCATATCTAGATGCAACAGCAGCAAGAGAAGAGTAAGTACACCTACAAGCAGTGAAGGATGAAATTTAGGATGCAAATACTCTGCCTCAAGTAGTTCTCAATTGCTGATGAAAGTAGACATTAACAAATGAATATGGAGCAATCAGATGTGCATTTTGCAGAGCCAACAAACAGGCATGGAAACCAGTTGTCGCCCCTACGCTCACCGCCGTTGCCAAATTTTTTGGTTGACTTCTTGTTTACCATCCTAGGAGATTCCGATGTACTGGAAAGATGGTAAAAACATTCCCACGATTAGGAAACACTCATAGTTGGTATAAAGATTCAGACAAGTGATTCAGCAAACTTCAAAAATATTCTGAGCTAATTCAACATTGATCGGTCGATGGTTTAGGAAAGAAATTAAACTTTCTAGTTCAAATACAACATTTTACTAATATGTAGAGCCGCTTTAGACTTATTAATCACTGTCTCGGGAACATAAATTTTGGTTGCTATTTAAACTATTGATGGTAAACGGATTCAAAACTGTATATTTAGTCATCTCTCAGCATAGTCCCTCTTTTTTTCCGTTCAGCAAACTTGTGAGTTGCTTCAGATCACAACAACAGCTAGCACACGAGGAAGCTTCTAGCATCACCTCCTGATGTTCTCTTCAACTATTTCAGTATCAGTTCTACACTACCCGACAACGAACCTACGGGAAACCCAAAAGAGAAGGCTAGGACTCGAGTGGAAGTTACCCAGATCAAGAATGCAAGGGAGATAAAAGGAGGTACGAATCACCAATAGACTAAATAGTGAGATCGAGACATCCACGGCTGCAGCGGCTCACCGGAGAAGGACCAACCGATGTGTGTGACGAGAGCCACCGGCTATGTTAGCTCGCGGCTCGTCCTTGCTTCGGTAGGGCCGCCGTGTTAACGCCACGGCAAGGGACCCATATGTGCCACCTATTAGATTGTAGATCGATATTGAAAATCATTCAACACCTGATTACGACACAATAAGAGAAAGCATCTTGGGTTCGAATAACCATTTAGAAGAAACTATCATGTCGGTTCTGCCTGTAAGATTGAGAAGTTTATGATCCAACCAAGAGAGCACCAAAGAGGAAGATGGGTGCGGGGTCAGAGAGGAAGAAAATGAGAGAGCAATAAGAGAAAAAGAGTGGGGGCTAGCAATGGGGGAATCGGCAGTGGCTCACCTTGTCTCACCTTGTCGTGTAGGTTTGTTTACCTAACTAAGTAGCTATGGCTTATCAGTTGACGCGAATGATATCGCATGCATTGGCCTACAATAGTGAACATAGAGAGAACTAATCAACTACACAGAAAAACTATAAAGTCACCAATTTATCCCTTTAAACAAATTGGCAATATCATTGAAAGAAATTAAGGAGCTAATCACGTCTAAAAACAAATATCTATAATTTTAGGAGAAGATTTGCCGACGAAATCACTATTATGACCTTCTCAGTGATCTTTGTCACAAACTGAACTCGACATGAAAGTTTTTCATGATCTGACCTTTTAGCAACGTCATAGCCCGTGGCATTACTGCCTAACATAGAAACACCGAGCTAAATAGCGTTTCTCCCCTTACCCACTGCCAGGCCGAGCACGCGTACGTGACAGGCCAGAGACGCCGAGCTAGATGTCGTTTATAGAAACGTCATTGACCCCGGCGTTTGTATGTAGGGCAACAACGCCAAAGGCCTTGGTGTTTCTATGTTGTTGGAAAACGCCAAGGTCTTTGGCATTGCTGCCCTACATAGAAACGCCAGGATCAGTGGTGTGTTCAGAAACGGGATCTAGCTCGGCGTTTCTGGCCTGTTGGTGCCTCTTGAGCCTGTGTTGGTTTTTTCCTTGAAGAGGAAAGGGTGATGCAGCACAGGAGCAGTAAGTATTTACCTCAGTTTGAAAACCAATGTATCAATCTAGTAGGAGAATCAAGCCAAGTGTCCAGAGTACCTGCGCAAACACAAACGAGCTTGCACCCAACGCTATAAAGGGGTTGTCAATCTCTTCAAGATTGATTGCAAAGTGAGATCTGAAGGCAGAAAATGCAACGAAGTAAAAGTGTAAGGCTGAAAATATGATGTGAAGTAGACCCGGGGGCCATAGTGTTCACTAGAGGCTTCTCTCAAAATAACAAATATTACGGTGGGTGAACAAATTACTGTCGAGCAATTGATAGAACCGCGCAAAGTCATGACGATATCTAAGGCAATGATCGTACATATAGGCATCACGTCCGAAACAAGTAGACCGATACTTTCTGCATCTACTACTATTACTCCACACATCGACCGCTATCCAGCATGCATCTAGTGTATTGAGTTCATGACAAACAGAGTAACGCCTTAAGCAAGATGACATGATGTAGAGGGATAAACTCAAACCAATGACGTAAACCCCATCTTTTTACCCTTGATGGCAACAACACGATGCGTGCCTCGCTACCCCTTCTGTCACTGGGTGAGGTCACCGCACGGTATGAATCCAAAACCAAGCACTTCTCCCATTGCAAGAATAATAGATCAAGTTGGCCAAACAAAACCCACAAGTCGAAGAGAATTACAAGGATATGAAATCATGCATATAAGATATCAGAAAAAACTCAAATAAGATTCATAGATAATCTGATCATAAATCCAGAATTCATCGGATCTCGACAAACACACTGCAAAAGAAGATTACATCAGATAGATCTCCATGAAGATCATGGAGAACATTGTATTGAAGATTCAAGAGAGAGAAGAAGCCATCTAGCTACTAGCTATGGACCCGAAGGTCTATGGTGAACTACTCATGCATCATCGGAGAAGTCATGGTGTTGATGAAGAAACCCTCCGTATCCGAATCCCCCCTCCGGCAGGGCACCAGAACGTGCCCCAGATGGGATCTTGCGGAGACAGAAGCTTGCGGCGGCTGATACGTCTCAAACGTATCTATAATTTTTGATGGTTTCATGTTGTTATCTTGTCAACTTTGGATGTTTTATATACCTTTTATATCTTTTTTGGGACTAACTTATTAATTCAGTGCCAAGTGACAGTTCCTGTTTTTTCTGTGTTTTTGACTCTTTTCAGATCTGATTTTGGAACGGAGTCCAAACGGAATAAAATCCACGAAATAAATTTTTCCAGAACAGAAGAAGATCGGGGGACTTGAGGGCCAAGGCAGGGGGCCCATAGGGAGCCCACAAGCCCTGTTGCCGCGGCCTGGTGGGCCCGCGGCAACCAGGCTCGTGGCCTCCCTGGCGCTCCCCTGCCCTAGCTCTTTGGCATATGAATTCCCTAAAATCGCAGAAAAGATCAGGGCATCCACGAAAACACTTTTCCGCCGCCGCAAGCTTCCGTTTCCGCAAAATCTCATCTGGAGACCCTTCCCGGTGCCCTGCCGGAGGGACTTTGGAGTTGGAGGGCTTCTACATCAACATCATCGCCTCTCCAATGACTCGTGAGTAGTCCTTTTAGAACTACGGGTCCGTAGTTAGTAGCTAGATGGCTTCTTTTCTCTCTTGGATCTTCAATACAAAGTTCTCCAAGATCTTCATGGAGATCTATCCGATGTAATCCTCTTTGGCGGTGTGTTTGTCGAGATCCGATGAATTGTGGATTTGTGATCGGATTATCTATGAATTATATTTGAGTCTTTGCTGATTTCTTATATGCATGATTTGATATCCTTGTAAGTCTCTCCGAGTCTTGGGTTTTGTTTGGCCAAATAGATCTATGATTCTTGCAATGGGAGAAGTGTTTGGTTTTGGGTTCATACCGTGCGGTGACCTTTCCCAGTGACAGAAGGGGCAGCAAGGCAACCATCGTGTTGTTGCCATCAAGGGTAACACGATGGGCTTTCATCATAAATTTGAGATTGTTCATCTACATCATGTCATCTTGCTTAAGGCGTTACTCTGTTCTTTTGGACTTAATACACTAGATGCATGCTGGATAGCGATCGACGTATGGAGTAATAGTAGTAGATGGAGAAAGTATCGGTCTACTTGTTTTGGACGTGATGCCTATAGATATAATCATTGCCATAGATAAGGTTACGACTTTGCGCGGTTCTATCAATTGCTCGACAGTAATTCGTTCACCCACCGTCTACTTGCTTTCATGAGAGAAGCCACTAGTGAACACTACGGCCCCCGAGTCTATTCACAACTATCATCTTCACTTTCACTTCTACTTTGCTTTGTTTACTTTTTTGCTTTCAGTTCTCACTTTGCAAACAATCTATAAGGTATTGACAACCCCTTCATAGAGTTGGGTTCAAGCTCTTTGTGTTTGTGCAGGTACTTGTGACTTGATGCGATCCTCCCACTGGATCGATACCTTGGTTCTCAAACTGGGGGAAATACTTACCGCCGATGTGCTACATCACCCTTTCCTCTTCAAGGGAACACCAACACAAGGCTCCAAGGCCGCGGGGAAATCCTTTGCATATTTGCCAAGGAAGGCCCTATTGGTGTAGCCCGTAGCAGCAGGATTCCTGGCGCCGTTGCCAGGGAAGGTCTGTTGTCGCAGTAGCAGAAGGATTTCTGGCGCCGTTGCCGGGGAGGAGAGATCAAGTCAAGATCTATCCAAGTAGGTGTCATAAACTCATCTCTTGAATTTACCTTTTTTGCCAGTTGCCTCTCGTTTTCCTCTCCCCCACTTCACATTTGCCGTTTTCATTTGCCTTGTCCTTTGCCATTTTCATTTGCCTTTTTGCCTTTCTCCTTTGCCGTTTTCTTTTGCCTTTTACCGTTTTCCTTTGCCAGTTTTCTTGCTTGCTTGTGTTCTTGTTGGTTTGTTGAAGTCATCATGGCTGAAAACGCCAAACTTTGCGACTTCTCGAGTACCAATAATAATGATTTTATTAGTACTCCGATTGCTCCCGCCACTAGTGCGGAATCGTATGAAATCAACACTGCCTTGCTGAATCTTATTATGAAAGAGCAATTCTCTGGCCTTCCTAGTGAAGATGCCGCATCCCATCTCAATACCTTCATTGAACTTTGCGATATGCAAAATAAAAGAGATGTGGATAATGACGTGATTAAGTTGAAGCTTTTTCCTTTCTCGTTGCGAGATCGCGCAAAAACTTGGTCTTCTTCTTTGCCTAAAAATAGTATCAATTCTTGCGATAAGTGCAAAGATGCTTACATATCCAAGTATTTTCCGCCGGCTAAGATTATCTCTCTACGTAACGATATCATGAATTTCAAGCAACTTGATCATGAACACGTTGCACAATCTTGGGAGAGGATGAAGTTACTGATTAGAAATTGTCCTGCTCATGGCTTGAGTTTGTGGATGATTATACAAATCTTTTACGCTGGTTTGAACTTTGCTTCTCGCAATATCTTGGACTCCGCCTCAGGTGGAACGCTCATGGAAATCACGTTAGGAGACGCTACAAAACTCCTAGACAATATCATGACCAACTACTCTCAGTGGCACACTGAAAGGTCACCTGCTAGCAAAAAGGTACACGCTATAGAAGAAATTAACTTGCTTAGTGCTAAGATGGATGAGTTGATGAATTTGGTTGCGAGTAGAAATGCTCCTTTAGATCCTAATGACATGCCACTATCTTCCTTGATTGATAGTAGCAACGCTAGTTTGGACGTTAATTTTGTTGGTAGGAACAATTTTGGCAACAACAATGCTTTTAGAGGAAACTATGTTCCTAGGCCTTTTCCTAGTAACTCCTCTAACAATTATCGCAATTCCTACAACAACACTTATGGAAATCACAACAAATTACCCTCTTATTTAGAGAGTAATATCAAAGAGTTCATCAACTCTCAAAAGATTTTCAATGCGTCCATAGAGGAAAAACTACTCAAAATAGACGATTTGGCTAAGAGCGTTGATAGGATGTCTTGTGATATTGATGCTTTGAAAGTTAGATGTGCTCCTCCCAAGGTCAACTTGGATGAAACTTTAAAAGCTATGCGCGTCTCCATGAATGAGAGCAAAGAAAGAACCGCCCAAATTCGTGTTAGGCATGAATGGTTTTAAAAGGGTGCGTTCTAGTGATGCAAATCACGAAGATCTTAAAGTGCTTGGTGTGACTCCTCTTGAATATTTGTTTTCGCGTGTTAAACCTATTGATGAAGGGGCTGGATATGAATCCACTTTGGTTGAAAAATGCCCAAATGATTCGGAGCCCACCTATCTTGATGATAAAGGTGTGGAGAGTGGAGTAGAAGAAATCAAAATATTGGGTAGTAATGAAACTCCCACTTTGGATTTCAAGGAATTCAATTATGATAGTTGCTCCTTGTTTGAATGCATTTCCTTGATGCAATCCATTGCAAACTCTCCACATGCTTATAGCCAAAGCAAAGCCTTTACCGCACATATCGTAGATGCTATGATGAAATATCTTGAAGAGAAGCTCAAATTAGAAGTCTCTATACCTAGAAAACTTCATGATGAGTGGGAACCTACTATCAAAATCAAGATCAAAAACTATGAATGCAATGCTTTGTGTGATTTGGGTGCTAGCGTTTCCGCGATTCCAAAGTCTTTATGTGATATTCTTGGTTTTAATGAGATTGAAGAGTGTTATCTTAATTTGCATATTGCGGATTCTACTGTCAAGAAACCCATGGGAAGGATTGATGATGTTCTTATTGTTGCAAATAAGAACTATGTACCCGTGGATTTCATTGTACTTGACATAGATTGCAATCCTTCATGTCCCATTATTCTTGGTAGACCTTTCCTAAGGACTATTGGTGCTATCATCGATATGAAGGAAGGGAATATTAGATTTCAATTTACCCTAAAGAAGATAAGATTGCCTTATGAATCTATGATGAGGGCTACTTATGGTTTGAGCACCAAAGATGACTATACGCGATTCCATCACCTTTTGCCTAGCTAAGGGCGTTAAACAATAGCGCTTGTTGGGAGGCAACCCAACAAATCTATCCTTTTTCTTTCTGTTTTGTGTTTTCCACACTTCCTTTTGTGTTTTTGTGTTTCTTTTGCGTTTGTGCCAATTAAACCGTTATGATTAGTCTTGGGGATGATCGTTTGGTCATGCTGGAAAAGACAGAAACTTTCTGCTCACGAAAAGTTTTTTTTTCTGTAAGAGCTTTTGAGTTGATTATTTTTGCTGCTGATTGCTACGCAAATTATTCAGACTGTCGTAGTTTTTCAGAATTTTTGAAGTACCAGAAGTATATGAAGTATACAGATTGCTACAGACTGGTCTGCTGTTAACAGATTATGTTTTTGTTGAGTTGGTTGCTTATTTTGATGAAACTATGGATAGTATCGGGGGGTATTAGCCATGGAAGATTGAAAATACAGTAACCCAACATCAACATAAGTAGAATTTAAGTTTGCTACAGTACCTAAGGAAGTGGTGGTTTGATTTCTTATACTAATGTTATCACGAGTTTCTGTTTAAGTTTCGTGTTGTGAAGTTTTCAAGTTTTGGATGAAGTTCTTATGGACAAAAAGATAAAGAGTGGCAAGAGCTCAAGCTTGGGGATGCCCAAGGCACCCCAAGTTGATTCAAGGATGCCGTAAAAGCCTAAGCTTGGGGATGCCCCGGGAAGGCATCCCCTCTTTCGTCTTCAATCCATCAGTGACATTACTTGGGGCTATATTTTTATTCACCACATGTTATGTGTTTTGCTTGGAGCGTCTTGTATCGTAGGAGTATTTTATTTTTGTTGTGTCACAATCTTCCTTGCTGCACACCTATAGAGTGAGACATGCACTCACCGTGATTTTGTCGAGCTTCACTTCTATCCTTTGGTTAGGAAATTCAGCTCACATGTGTTTCATTTATATCTTTTGAGCTAGTTGATTTTGCTCTATGTGCTTCACTTCTATCTTTTAGAGCACAGCGGTGCGTGGCTTGGTAGATCTATACGATGATAGTAGTCTCAAAAGGGGTAGTTATCCAAAGGGATATGAAAACTTCCACCTTCATGTGCATTGAGTAGTTGGAGAAGTTTGATTCATCTCAATTAGTTTTGAGTTGTGGTTTTGGTAATATTGAAGTTATACTATTAAGGTGTTGTGGATATAGAAATACTTGTGTTGAAGTTAGTGATTCCCGTAGCATGCACGTATGGTGAACCGCTATGTGATGAAGTCTGAGCATGATTAGTCTATTGATTGTCATCCTTTGTGTGGCGGTCGGGATCGCGCGATGGTTTATACCTACCAACCCTTCCCCTACGAGTATGCGTTGAATGCTTTGTTTCGGTTACTACTAAAACTTTTGCAACAAGTATATTAGTTCTTCATGACTAATGTTGAGTCCATGGTTTAGATGCACTTTCACCTTCCACCATCTATATCTTCTTTAGTGCCGTGCAACTTTCGCCGGTGCACAAAACCCACCATATAGCCTCCCTCAAAACAGCCACCATACCTACCTATTATGGTTTTTTCAAAGCTATTCCAAGATATATTGCCATACAACTACCACCATGACATGTGCCACCACTTCTACATTGCCATTGCATGATCATAAGATAGGTAGCATGATGTTTCCATTGATGTCTATGCCATGCTAGATCATTGTCACGGTACATTACCGAAGGCATTCCATATAGAGTCATCATTGCTCTAAGTTTTGAGTTGTAAGTGTGATGATCATCATTGATGGAGCATTGTCCCATGTGAGGAAATAAAAGAGGCCAGCGAAGCCCATTTACAAAAAGAGGCCAAAGATGCCCACCAAAAAAGGCCAAAGATCCCACCAAAAAAGAGAGAGAAAAAGAGAGAAGGGACAATGCTACTACCTTTCCACACTTTTGCATATTAAGCACCATGATCTTCATGATTGAGAGTCTCTCATTTTGTCACCACCATATAGCTAGTGGGAAATTTTCATTATATAACTTGGCTTGTATTTTCCAATGATAGGCTTCCTCAAAATTGCCTTAGGTCTTCGTGAGCAAGCAAGTTGGATGCACACCCACTAGTTTTCTTTAAGAGCTTTCACATACTCTTAGCTCTAGTGCATCATTTGTATGGCAATCCCTACTCATTTACGTTGATATCTATTGATGAGCATCTCCATAGCTCATTGATATGCCTAGTCAATGTGACCATCTTTTCCTTGTTTGCCTTGCAACCTCCACCACACTCCATTCCACTTATAGTGCTAAAACCATGGCTCACGCTCATGTATCGTGTGAGAGTTGAAAAAGTTTGAGAAAGTAAAGGTGTGAAAACAATTACTTGGCCAATACCGAGGTTGTGCATGATTTAAATTCGTTGTGCAAGGATGATAGAGCATAGCCAGACTATATGATTTTGTAGGGATACCTTTCTTTTGGCCTAGTTATTTTGAAAGTTCATGATTACCTTGCTAGTTTGCTTGAAAGATCAAAAGGAGAACTAGTGGGTGTGCATCCAACTTGCTTGCTCATGAAGACCTAGGGCAATTTTGAGGAAGCCCATCATTGGAATATACAAGCCAAGTTATATAATGAAGATTCCCACTAGCATATGGTGGTGACAAAACGAGAGGCTCTCAATCATGAAGAACATGGTGCTATTATGAAGCACAAGTGTGGAAAGAGATAGTAGCATTGTCCCTTCTCTCTTTTTCTCACTTTTTTGGGGCTCTTTGGCCTCTTTCCCTATTTTTTTGTGGGCAAGTTTGGTCTCTTTTTTTTATTTCCTCACATGGGACAATGCTCTAATAATGATGATCATCACACTTTTATTTTCTCACAGCTCAAAGCTTAGAACGATGATGACTCTATAGGAAATGCCTCCGGCAGTGTACCGGGATGTGCAACGATCTAGCTTGGCGTATGACGTTGAAACATCTCACTAGCTATCTTACGATCATGCAATGGCAATATGAGAGTGACGGCACAAGTCATGAGACGGAACAGTGGGAGTTGCATGGTAATACATCTCGGAATGGCTATGATAATGCCATAGTAGGTAGGTATGGTGGCTGTTTTAAGGAAGGCATATGGTGGGTTTGTGCACCGGCGAAAATTGCGCGGTACTAGAAGGCTAGCAATGGTGGAAGGTAAAAGTACATCTATACCATGCACTCACATTAGTCATGAAGAACTCACATACTTATTGCGAAAGTTTTTATTAGTAATCGAAACAAAGTGCTAAACGCATACTCCTAGGGGAAGGGTTGGTAGGTGTTAACCATCGCGCGATCCCGACCGATTATGCTCCGACTTCCTAACATAGCGGTTCACCATACATGCATCTTACGGGAATCACTAACTTCAACACAAGTATTTCTAGATTCACAACACCCTACTAACATAACTCTTAATATTACCAAATCCACGACTCAAAACTAATTGAGAGGAATCAAACTTCTCTTTCTACTCAATGCACATGAAGATGGAAGTTTTATTGTATCCTCTTTGGGTACCTATCACCTTTGGGACTACTTTCATAGCACAAGCCAACTACCAAGTTACGCACCGCCGTGCTCTAAAAGATCTAAGTGAAGCACATAGAGCAAAATTGTCTAGCTCAAAAGATATAAGTGAAGCATAATGTGTATTCTAGCAAATTCACGATGAGTGCATGTCTCTCTCAAAAGGTGTGCAGCAAGGATGATTGTGACACAACAAAAAGAAAAGACTCCTACGATACAAGATGCTCCAAGCAAAAGATATCATGTGGTGAATAAAAATATAGCTCCAAGTAATGTTACAGATGGATTGAAGACGAAAGAGGGGAAGCCTTCCCGGGGCATCCCCAAGCTTAGGCTTTTTGGTGTCCTTGAATTTGGCTTGGGATGCCTTGGGCATCCCCAAGCTTGAGCTCTTTCCACTCTTTATCCCTTTGTCCATGAGAACATCACCCAAAACTTGAAAACTCCACAAAACAGAACTTAAACAGAAACTTGTGATATCATTAGCACAAGAAAACAAACTACCACCTCTTGAGGTACTGTAGCAATCTTGATTTCTATTTATATTGGTGTTAGATTACTGTATTCTCACTTTTTCATGGCTAGTACCCCCTGATACTATCCATAGTTTCATCAAAACAAGCAACCAACACAACAACAAAAATATGTCAAAAACAGACCAGTCTGTAGCAATCTGTATACTTCGTATACTTCTGTTACCTAAAACATTCTGACAAATTACGACAGCCTGGGCAAAAGGAATATCAACCAGCACCAAAAAGAATCAACTCAAAAGCTCTTTCTGGATAAAAATGAAAAATAATTTCGTGAGCGAAAAGTTTCTGTCTTTTTCCAGCAGGATCAAACAGCCAACACCAAACTAGTCATAAAGGTTTTGCTTGGCTCAAACACAAAAAGAAACACAAAAACACAATCATAACAGAATTATGATGGTGTGGACGCAACAAAAAAGAAAGCAAAAAAATCAAAGATAAATTCATTGGGTTGCCTCCCAACAAGCGTTATTGTTTAACACCCTTAGCTAGGCATTGATAATTCAATGATGCTCACACAAAAGACAAGAATTGAAGCACAACGAGACCATCATAAAGAATGTGAAAATCACATCTAAGTCTAACATACTTCCTATGCATAGGCATTTTATAGGAAAACAGATTGTCAAGACAACCAATAGTTACCATATGCAAGGAAGAAAAAAAAGAGACAATATCAATCTCAACATAACGAGAGGTGATTTGGTAACATGGAAGTTTCTACCACAATATTTCCTCTCTCATAGCAATTACATGTGGGATCATAATCAAATTCAACAATATAGCTATCACAAAGGATATTCTTTTCATGATCCACATGCATATAAAGTTGACGCTCTTCAAAAATAGTGGGATTATCATCAACTAAAGTCACGACTTCTCCAAACCCACTTTCAATATTATTGCAAATATCATATTCATCATGGGACTTATTTTTTTTCAAGATCATAAGAAAAATCATCACCCCGGTCACGATCATTGCAACAAGTAATGGACATAGCAAAACTAGCATCCCCAAGCTTAGGGTTTTGCATATTTTTAGCATGATTGACACTAATAGGATTTATAGTGAAACCATTGCAATCATGCTTTTCATTCAAGGAGCCCTCGTGAATCACTTCATAAATTTCTTCATCACGATTTTCAGATTCACGAATCTCAAGCAAAACTCCATAAAGATAGTCAAGTGCACTCAACTCACTAGCAATTGGATCAACATAATTGGATCTCTTAAAGAGATTAGCAAGTGGATGAGGATCCATATCAATAGATTTTCAGCAAGCGAAGATGCAAGCATATTGAAGGCACGTGGAAACACAAGCAAACAGAAAGCAAGCGAAAGAAAGGGCAAACGAAAAAGGCAAAAAAATTGTAGATTTTTGTTTTTTAGAAGTGGGGGAGAGGAAAACGAGAGGCAAAAAAGTAAATGCAAGAGATGAGTTTGCGACACTTACTTGGATGAGCTTCACCTAGAATAATCCCCGGTGCCAGAAATTGACACGTTGACGGGAGAATATTCTTGACTTGATCCTCCCCGGTAACGGCGCCAGAAATCCTTCTGCTGCCTCTTGAGCTTGCGTTGGTTTTTTCCCTTGAAGAGGAAAGGGTGATGCAGCAGAGGAGCATTAAGTATTTCCCTCAGTTTGAGAACCAAGGAATCAATCCAGTAGGAGAATCTCGTTAGGTCCAGAGTACTTGCGCAAACACAAAAGAGCTTGCGCCCAACGGTATAAAGGGGTTGTCAATCCCTTCAAGATTGATTGCAAAGTGAGATCTGAAGGCGGAAAGTGCAACGAAGTAAAAGAGTAAGGCTGAAAATATGGTGTGAAGTAGACCCGGGGGCCATAGTGTTCACTAAAGGCTTCTCTCAAAATAGCAAATATTACGATGGGTGAACAAATTACTGTCGAGCAATTGATAGAACCGCACAAAGTCATGACGATATCTAAGGCAATGATCATACATATAGGTATCACGTCCGAGACAAGTAGACCGATACTTTCTACATCTACTACTATTACTCCACACATCGACCGCTATCCAGCATGCATCTAGTGTATTGAGTTCATGACGAACAGAGTAACGCCTTAAGCAAGATGACATGATGTAGAGGAAGAAACTCAAACCAATGATGTAAACCCCATCCTTTTACCCTTGATGACAACAACACCATGCGTGCCTCGCTACCCCTTCTATCACTGAGTGTGGTCACCGCACGGTATGAACCCAAAACCAAGCACTTCTCCCATTGCAAGAATCATAGATCAAGTTGGCCAAGCAAAACCCACAAGTCGAAGAGAATTACAAGGATATGAAATCATGCATATAAGAGATCAGAAGAAACTCAAATAAGATTCATAGATAATATGATCATAAATCCACAATTCATCCGATCTCGACAAACACACTGCAAAAGAAGATTACATCGGATAGTTGTCCATGAAGATCATGGATAACTTTGTATTGAAGATCCAAGAGAGAGAGAAGAAGCCATCTAGCTACTAGCTATGGACCCGAGGGTCTATGGTGAACTACTCACGCATCATCGGAGACGTCATGGTGTTGATAAAGAAGCCCTCCGTATCTGAATCCCCCTCCGATAGGGCACCAGAACGTGCCCCAGATGGGATCTTGCGGAGATAGAAGCTTGCGGCGGCGAAAAGTATTTTCGTGGATCTCTCGCGTAGTTTTGGATTTTTCGGGAATTTATAGGCGGACGAGCCACAGGAGGCCCACAAGCCTTCTAGGCGCGGCCCCCTGGCCACGCCTAGGGGGCTTGTGGCCTCCCCTGGTTGCCTCTGCCTTGGTTCTCGCGTCCCGTGCGTATCTTCTGTTCCGGAAAAAAATATTTTCGGAAGTTTTATTCTGTTTGGACATCGTTTAAAATTCTCCTCTGAAAGGGGTCAAAAACACGGAAAAAACAGGAACTGGCACTTGGCACTGAGTTAATAAGTTAGTCCCAAAAAGATATAAAAAGGCATACACAACATCTAAAGTTTGACAAGATAATAGCATGGAACCATAAAAAATTATAGATACGTTGGAGACGTATCACCTGTCACGTATGCGTGCTCGGCCTGGAAGTGCATAAGGGCAGAAAAGCTATCTAGCTCGCCGTCTTTATGTTGGGTAGTAACGTCACGGGCTATGGCGTTGCCAAAAGGGTCAGATCGTAAAATACTTTCATGTCAAGTTCAATTTATGACAAAGATTGCTGAAAAGGTCAAAACAGTAATTTCGGCCCAAATTTGCAAGCCAAATACCACATCTAATGATTTGGCAAATAAAAAAATTGCAAGAATATTATTAAGACTAAACTCTTTAAATTGAATCGCAACAGCATATTATCACACCATCATATGTTGTAATAAATACCATAATCAAAAGCAAGAATGCACTTGAACTGAAAAGGAAATTGTGTATCTCGAGACGAGATGAACACAATTATCATCGTCCTTATTAGTGCTACCTAGATTGGGTGATGAGCCAAATGCAGGAGGTGAGTGAACCCTAAAGAATATTTTTGCAAACCACAACATGATTAGCATACATGAGGAATTAAAGAGGCGTATGACAAATATTCACAGATTGTACGTACATTTGGCTAGGCAAGTGACTGGAAGCAACCGTCTCCACCTCAGGATCACATGTATCATACATGTCACCACCAATAATCCTAGACGACCATGTTGAAAAACTGAATTTGTAGAAAAACCCATGTTTGAACCCCAAACAAATTCAGTGCTAACTTTGCAATATCATGATGTGTTGGAAGACATTACCTGGTTACCTGGATGAGCACACTGACAAGGAAATTAACAAAGGACAAAGCCTATTATGATAACCAAATCAGTTCACCCGCATCACCAATATAGGAAATAAACAAAGAATGTTGATTTGCAGAAGGAAGGAGTGTTGGGGAACGTCGCATGGGAAACAAAATTTTTCCTACGCGCACGAAGACCTATCATGGTGATGTCCATCTACGAGAGGGGATGAGTGATCTACGTACCCTTGTAGATCATACAGCAGAAGCGTTAGAGAACGCGGTTGATGTAGTGGAACATCCTCACGTCCCTTGATCCGCCCCGCGAACAATCCCGCGATCAGTCCCACGATCTAGTACCGAACGGACGGCACCTCCGCGTTCAGCGCACGTACAGCTCGACGATGATCTCGGCCTTCTTGATCCAGCAAGAGAGACGGAGAGGTAGAAGAGTTCTCCGGCAGCGTGACGGCGCTCCGGAGGTTGGTGATGACCTTGTCTCTGCAGGGCTCCGCCCGAGCTCCGCAGAAACGTGATCTAGAGGAAAAACCGTGGAGGTATGTGGTCGGGCTGCCGTGGAAAAATCGTCTCAAATCAGCAATAAAACCTCCGTATATATAGGTGGGAGGGAGGGGGCCTTGCCTTGGGGCTCAAGGAGCCCCAAGGGGGTCGGCCGAGTCCAAGGGGGAGGACTCTCCCCCCCCAAACCGAGTTGGACTAGGTTTGGTGGGAGGGAGTCCCCCTCCCTTCCCACCTCCTCCTTTTTTTTTTCTTTCTCTCTTGATTTTCTTCTCCTTGGCGCATAGGGCACTTGTGGGCTGTCCCACCAGACCACTAAGGGCTGGTGTGTCTCCCCCAAGGCCTATGGGCTTCCCCGGGGTGGGTTGCCCCCCCCCCCGGTGAACTCCCGGAACCCATTCGTCATTCCCGGTACATTCCCGGTAACTCCGAAAACCTTCCGGTAATCAAATGAGGTCATCCTATATATCAATCTTCATTTCCGGACCATTCCGGAAACCCTCGTGACGTCCGTGATCTCATCCGGGACTCCGAACAACATTCGGTAACCAACCATATAACTCATATACGCATAAAACAACGTCGAACCTTAAGTGTGCAGACCCTGCGGGTTCGAGAACTATGTAGACATGACCCGAGAGACTCCTCGATCAATATCCAATAGCGGGACCTGGATGCCCATAATGGATCCTACATATTCTACGAAGATCTTATCGTTTGAACCTCAGTGCCAAGGATTCGTATAATCCCGTATGTCATTCCCTTTGTCCTTCGGTATGTTACTTGCCCGAGATTCGATCGTCAGTATCCGCATACCTATTTCAATCTTGTTTACCGGCAAGTCTCTTTACTCGTTCCGTAATACAAGATCCCGCAACTTACACTAAGTTACATTGCTTGCAAGGCTTGTGTGTGATGTTGTATTACCGAGTGGGCCCCGAGATACCTCTCCGTCACACGGAGTGACAAATCCCAGTCTTGATCCATACTAACTCAACTAACACCTTCGGAGATACCTGTAGAGCATCTTTATAGTCACCCAGTTACGTTGCGACGTTTGATACACACAAAGCATTCCTCCGGTGTCAGTGAGTTATATGATCTCATGGTCATAGGAATAAATACTTGACACGCAGAAAACAGTAGCAACAAAATGACACGATCAACATGCTACGTCTATTAGTTTGGGTCTAGTCCATCACGTGATTCTCCCAATGACGTGATCCAGTTATCAAGCAACAACACCTTGTTCATAATCAGAAGACACTGACTATCATTGATCAACTGGCTATCCAACTAGAGGCATGCTAGGGACGGTGTTTTGTCTATGTATCCACACATGTAAATGAGTCTTCATTCAATACAATTATAGCATGGATAATAAACTATTATCTTGATACAGGAATTATAATAATAACTATATTTATTATTGCCTCTAGGGCATAATTCCAACAAGGAGAGGGTATAGGGGGTCAATTGTAGTCCTTTCGATAAGTAAGAGTGTAGAACCCAATGAGTAGCGGAAGGAAATGACAAGCGGTTTTCAGCAAGGTAATTTCTGCAAACACTGAAATAGTGGTAACAAGTTGTTTGATAGCAAGATAATTGTAACAAGTGATAAGTAGCAATAGTAACAATAGGTGCAGCAAGGTAGCCCAATCCTTTTGAGGCAAAGGACATGCCAAAACAGGTTCTTATACACTACAAGTAATATGCCAACTTGTGACCTTCTCTCAGTGACCCCAGGTGAATTGGTCGTAAATCCACGACCATTTCGCTAGGAAGGGCTCAAACCCTGAAATGGCCTTACACCAAATGGTCATAAAGCAGACAACAGTGGTCGATGACCTTATTTGTACCCGATTACGACTAATATAAATGGTCATGAGGTTGTGAAGGTGGATGCATTGGTACTTAAGGCCACGTCCTTTTTATATGTATTGTGAAGGAAGTAACATTTTTATTTATCCAAATGGTATGAAATTTTTATAGCGCCTTCATATGACCAAATTATCACCGTTCTCCAAATTACAGCTCAATCTAACCATCTATGTGCACCCATCATCAATTTCTATTTTTTGTCCAGATTGGCACATTGCAAAGCAAATGCTATCTAGACCCCTGTTGTTTCCCTCAAACTTTTTGGGCTCTCTTACATATTCAAATCTTTGCTACATGCTAATATTTAGCTCCATTTGCCTAGTAAAGCTTCGTTAGCAAATATCCAAAGTCTCTATCCAAAGAGAAGGTTTGTGAAGGAAGTACTGCCTAGAATTATCCAAATGACCTCAGATTTTTCCAAATGTTTCATATGCTCAAATAATCACTCTCCGCAAAATTTTAGATTTATCTAGCAATCCATGAGCTCATCATCCAAACTTTTATTTTGTTCATATTTTTAGTTTGTGAAGCAACTATATTTATATTGCTTAATTATTTATGAAACTTTACCTAGGAATGTTGATACCTATATAACTTATCTCCACCAAATTTTAGCTCATTTCATTTAGCCAATTTCTCTCAATAATTTTCCCAAGTTTGTGTCTACAGAAGAGCATTGTGAAGGAAGTACCACTTTGGCACGTCCAAATGGTATCAAAATCGTACAATACCTACCTACGCTCAAATTACCATCCTCCGCCAAATTTCAGGTGAATCCATTCATTCATTTGAGACCAGCTTCAACATTCATATTTTTGTCTAGTGTGGTACTTTGCAAAGCAAGTGATACCTAGGCTCCTCCATTTAAGTTGAAAATTTGCCAAGAGAGTCTCCTTAGTTGATGATCATCCTTAGCCAAAACTCACGCCCATTGGCCATGTTCATTTCCCCCCACTGCTAATCAAACACTTGGTTGTTAATTCATGTTTGAGCTTAGTTCCATCTCCTTGTAAGATTGTTTTGTTGTATTCTTCTTCCTAACACCTACCGGGGGAGTGTCCGACACATCAGACATGCTTAGGCCTCCCAAAACACGTGGCAACGCCAAGGTCATGCAGCGACCACGCGGTTGGCATGCCAGTTTGCGCGCTCTCGAGTTGGGGCCCTCGGACACCATACAAACCCAACGTCTTGCCACCACACCATGTATCTCTAATTAAATGGATACTTATGTACCTATAAATGATATTTTGGAAAATAAAGATCAACCTATAATGCAGCTGTAGTTCAAACTTGACCCGCTTCCAACTGAATCGATAGAAATTTATCTTTTTCACAAGAGCTGGATAAGAGATTTTGAGACCCAACCATTTGGTCAATTATACATCAAATATAGCCTAGTATTTTAGAAAAATGATTTGGTCCAATTTTGCAACAAAATATATGGTAGGTCCTTCACAAAAAAACTCGTTACCGTATTACAATTTTATTAGTTTTTATCATAACTTGGTCCATATAATGGCACAATGTGAAGGTTTTCCAATTTCTTGATTTTTTTAAATTTTCATGCCCATTTGAAAACGCGGTCAAAATAGTAGGAATGGTCGTTCCAAGCTAGTGGCTAAATCTTGGATTTTTTTTGTTTTTCTCTTATTAAATAGATACTTATGTACCTATAAATGATTTTTGGAAAAAATAAAGAGCAAAATATGAGGGAGGTGCAGTTGAAATTTGACCCGCTTGCAGCTGAATCGGTACAAATTTGTCTTTTGCACGAGAGGTGGATCGAAAGCTTTTGTCACCCAACAATTTGGTCAATTGCACATTAAATATGGCCTAATATTTTAGAAAATTGATATAGTCTAATTTTGCAACAAATATATGGTAGGTCCTTGATACATCTCAAACGTATCTATAATTTTTGATGGTTTCACGCTGTTATCTTGTCTTCTTTGGATGTTTTATGTACCTTTTATATCTTTTTTGGGACTAACTTATTAATTCAGTGCCAAGTGTCAGTTCCTTTTTTTTGTGTGTTTTTGACTCTTTTCAGATCTGATTTTGGAACGGAGTCCAAACGGAATAAAAACCCCGAAATGATTTTTTCCCGGACGGAAGAAGATAAGGGGGGCTTTGGGCCAAGCCAGGTGGGCTCCGGGGAGCCCACAAGCCCCCACTCCGCCACCAGGAGGGAGGCGGCGGTGGCAGGGCTTGTGGCCTCCCTCGCCGTCCCCTGACCTAGATCCTTGGGCTATATATTCCCAAATATTCAACAAAAAATCAGGGGAGCCTTGAAAATACTTTTCCGCCGCCGCAAGCTTCCGTTTCCGCGAGATCTCATCTGGATACCCTTCCCGGCGCCCTGCCGGAGGGAACTTTGGAGTTGGAGGGCTTCTTCATCATCATCATCGCCCCTACAATGACTCGTGAGTAGTTCACTTTAGACCTACGGGTCCGTACTTAGTAGCTAGATGGCTTCTTCTCTCTCTTGGATCTTCAATAGAAAGTTCTCCATGATCTTCATGGAGATCTATCTGATGTAATCTTCTTTGGCGGTGTGTTTGTCGAGATCCGATGAATTGTGGATTTGTGATCAGATTATCTATGATATATATTTGAGTCTTTGCTGATTTCTTATATGCATGATTTGATATCCTTGTAAGTCTCTCTGAGTCTTGGGTTTTGTTTGGCCAACTAGATCTATGATTCTTGCAATGGGAGAAGTGCTTGGTTTTGGGTTCTACCATGTGGTGACCTTTGCCAGTGACAGTAGGGGCAGCAAGGCACACACCAAGTAGTTGCCATCAAGGGTAAAAAGATGGGGGTTTTATCATTGGTTTGAGATTATCCCTCTACATCATGTCATCTTGCTTAAGGCGTTACTCTGTTCTTATGGACTTAATACACTAGATGCATGCTGGATAGCGGTCGACGTGTGGAGCAATAGTAGTAGATGCAGAAAGTATCGGTCTACTTGTTTTGGACGTGATGCCTATAGATATAATCATTGCATAGATATCGTCACGACTTTGCGGGGTTCTATCAATTGCTCGACAGTAATTCGTTCACCCACCGTCTACTTGCTTTCATGAGAGAAGCCACTAGTAAACACTACGGCCCCCGGGTCTATTCACATCCATCGTTTACACCTCCGCTTTTACTTTGCTTTGTTACTTTGTTGCTTTTAGTTCTCACTTGGCAAACAATCTATAAGGGATTGACAACCCCTTCATAGCGTTGGGAGCAAGCTTTTGTGTTTGTGCAGGATCTTGTGATACTCCTCCACCGGATTGATACCTTGGTTCTCAAACTGAGGGAAATACTTACCGTTGTTGTGCTACATCACCCTTTCCGCTTCGAGGGAACACTAACGCAAGGCTCCAAGTCCACGGGGGAAATCCTTTGCATACTTGCCTAGGAAGTCCCTTAAGGCGTAGCCGCAGCTGAAGGATTCCTGGTGCCATCGACACAACTATTCTTGGCACCGTTGCAAGGGGAAGCACAACTGACATCAGTCCTTCATAAAAAAACTCATTTTGGGCACTTGAAAAATGGAAAATGAATTTTTTATCCAAGGAAAATGAAAATTTCCTTAGGCAACATTGTTTGCCATTCCAATATGCACCCTTGCGCATAATATTAGATCATTTGCACAAACTATGCCATGAATGTGCCAAGGTGGGAGACACCTAATTGTTGATCCTAGGAGTCCTCCTGGTTCGATAAACCTTACTGTCCCCGTGTGAGGGAAAGCTTGCTGCTGACTACATCTCAACCTTCCACTTGGGGTAACCAGTGAGGTGCGAGAAGTATACATCATCTCATCATCAAGCAAAGCTTTCTAGCACCATTGCCGGGGACTCCAGTCCTCAAGATAGGGGATTTGCATGCTACCTTTTGCCTTTGCTTTTTAGTCTTGGTAGTTTGCTTTCTAGTTTTTGCTAAGGCAAATAAGTAGCAAATGTATACTAGTTAGGCTTATGGAAAACTGCACTCTTAGTTTGCTGCTTGGGGAAGGCCGGTTTACCACACCCGTGGTAGAGAAGTCTCCTCCACCTACTAAATGTATCCCATTCAAAATACCACTTGGGATAACTGAAATAATTAGGAATGATTGTTATGCAGGAGATGGAACAGTCAATCCTAGTATTCATTTGTTGAAACTTACAGAACTTTGTGAGTTGTTTAAGATTCCAGGTTTGACAAGAGATGGAGTCATGAGGAAATTATTTGCCTTTTCATTGAAAGTAAAAGCATTGGAATGGTATAGGCTACTAGATGATTCTCACATACGGGATTGGGAAGAGATCCAATCTCTCTTTTACTCCAAGTTTTATCCTCTTCATGAAGTCCATGAGAATAGGAATTATGTTTATAATTTCTATCCTCATGACGGATAGAGCATATTTCAAGCTTGGTGGCTACGGCGGTAACATGGATAAGTGGGAAGCACTTGAGGCATCATTTCCGGAGAAAAAAAATTATCACTCCAAAGGCCTTAAGATGGCTCGAACGGGGAAGAAACTGGTTTTACGGGCATGGGGGCTTGTTGGTCGAAGAAGGTAAGGCAATATATAACCAAAGACACAAAGATAATACCCTACCCATCGAGGACATTAGACGTGCAGTACAGGATGTTGAAGAGGGACGGTTCGTTCCTGATAGAGAAAACGATGAGCTCATATGCGCCCTTGGGAATGATGAACACAAAGGGCGAGCACGAGGCTTACCAGGCTCCCCGCCGTGGATGCTTGGGTTTTCCGAGGAAATGAAGATATTTCCCGATAGAAACCATCAGAGGAGAAAGGAAAAGGAGACACGTGATAAAGCGGTTGAGGCAGACCGACTGCGTAATCTAGAAGAAGCAGTAAAGTGGCTGTAGCAGGATCAAATCGACAGACAACAAGGTAGCAGCCAATCTCAACGGCTCATGATAGAAGGTGCATCGAATCGGAAAAGCAGTGTCGCTTCTATGCAGCTCCAGGATGATGGTGATGATGCACTGACGGCGGATCCTCCTCGTCTCTACCCAGTGGATGATATCACAGAGAGCACACCTTGTGAGCTAAAGGTGAAAGTTGCTAACTTAAGGTTGACGGTGGCGGTCGACATGGCTGTACCAATTGGACATAATCCAACTTGGCATTGCTCTCCGGCTCTAGAAGGGTACGCTGTCGTCGCGGTGGATGAAATGATAAAAGATTATAAGGAGTTGAAGCTTGACCACCCTGTAGGTGAAGTTAGGGATTTGACTCAACTTGGAGAAGTCAAGAAACAAACCGTTGTATGGCCAAAGGAGGACATCTTGCTTCCAAATTGGCCGCCAAGGCCACCGACTCGGCAGAGCAGCAATCATTCTTCGCCTCCACCTCACCGGTCTCCAGCGCATCCGTCGTCTTCGCCGCCTCACTAGTCTCCAGCGCAACTGTTGTCTTCGCCGCCTCACCAGTCTCCAGCGCAACCGTCTCCACCGCCCCGTCAGCCGTCTCCGTCCACTGAGGATCAGAGCAAAAAGCGAAAACGTACCACCGCTAATAGTGGCGGCGGAAAGGGGTTCCGATCACCGAAACGTAAGTTGTCGCCCCTCCCAAACGTACCTCATAAGGATATGGAGAAGAGACCTTGGGCCTATACTGGAGAGGACAATATTAAGAGGGCAGACGCCTAGCATCAACAGTGGATGGCTAACAAGAAGAAGCCGAAAGAGCCAGAGTTCCCGGTCACCCCAGAAGATCACGCCGCGTGCGTGCAAATGCTGAAAACCCTTACCGATCCCCTGCCAGCGTTGCCAGCAGACTATGAACGCTCTATTCTCAAGTTGGCTCAGGCAAAAAAGCAGCGGTTGAAGAGTAGTACGTCTAGTGGGAAATCAGTTGCCCAGCTCGGACAACAGAAAAACCAATCATGCCCCCTCTCAAAGTGTATTCCGATACAAAGGTGTGCTCGAGCGGAGCTGCGGTCGAGCAGAGGAATGATGAAACAGCTAGTATCGATCCGAAGTTTGTTGCACAATACGGAGAAGCGGCCAAGGCTCATGGCATGTCTATTGATGAGTACTTAAACCGTATGCAGGAATTCACTGACATGACATACGTGTACCGGTACGGGGCTCCTCTCGTCAAACCTGAGTTAGTCAACGAGCTAGCAACAAAAATGCGAAGATTGCATGACTGGTACATGCGAGCATGTGCTGAACAACAAAACTGGATCTACTGTGCATATAACGACGAGCATTACGGGCATGGAGAATACGTGATAATGATTGAATTGGATGAATTATTTTAGTTATACAAACAAGACGCCCTCGACAAATCTATTATCAGTGCCTATTCTTTGTAAGTATTATTAATTTATGTCATTAAGTCTTACTCTGCTCGTTCTTGCATGTATAATCTTACTCATCACAATATTAATTTTGCAGAATGAAGATTCTCGAATGCAAAAGACGTTAAATCTATGGCATTGGGTTCATTGACCATATTTCATTCATCACCAAAGTCTCGCAACGAATCCCTGCGAGAGAGAGAATAACTTGGTACAAGGGTTAAGGTTTGCCAGTACCAAAAGAGAAATACTATTTCCTTACAACTTCAAGTGAGTGTTACTACACACATTCTATTTTCACTTACTCGCTGCTATTATAAGTGTATAATTGACTCGTTATGCATGCGCAAGTTCCACTATATTTTGTTAATCATTGTACCTCATGAGGGACAAGTAAAAGTCATGGACCCGAAACGCACATCCCTCGCTGAATGGGCGAACATGCAGGAATGCCTCCAGAGGTAATTTCAATAATTATGGCACTATATCGGCAACTTTTTGTTCATTTTCTGATAGCAAGGATTTAAGATAGAACTCTTTTATTCATTTCCTTTTCTTGGCAGGGCTTGAAAACGGTTAACCCCCAAGGCTCGGGGTGTTTGGAAGTGAGAGCTTACATTTATCCAAATGGATGTAAGTAACTACTAGCTAGATCCGCGCATCTCTTTATTCTAGTTTCAATACCATTATCATTCTTGATTATGTTTTTTGATTGAACTCTCTTCTCGTAAAGTACTTGAGGCAGGAACGGGTGAATAATTTATGTGGTACTATGCTTGCGAGTTCATTCACCAGACGACCCATGAGAAGGGCAAAAACCGGGATATAAACAAAATTGAAGTACGATAAACAATACTCACAACTTTATTTATTACTGTCAATTGTGTTCGGTTTCATTGATATGTATTGACCCCTTTTTAAAATTAGATCGAACGGTTGCGGGACGGTCTTCTACCACATGAACGTGTACGAGCAATTCAAGAGAAAATTGTCGGATTCTTAGATGCAGAGGCCCTAGATGTGAAGGGAGAATATTATTGCCCGTCGATGCTATTCAAATGAAATGTTAAAGTGTAAAAGAGATGCATATGTGTATATGTAACTCGTGTTTACATTTTATAATATGTTCGACAAAGCACGACGGATGAGATGTTGTAATATATTCGTGACGATGATGTGCAATATAGTTGTTCCTTTATTGTTGTGTATGTACCATACAATTGAGTGCAAAACAAGAATTAAAAAGTGTCCAAAACAAATAAATGAAAATAATAGGGGGCAGCAAAATAGCCCCATCCAATTTAGTGCAAAACCCTAAACCCTAAAAAATGCTCAAAAAAGCAACGAAGAAATAGCCCCGGTTCGTAATACGAACCGGGACTAATATCGCTCCCCCCTCGCTCCAAGCCCCGCCACGTCGAGGACCATTAGCCCTGATTCGTGGCCGAACCGGGGCTTGCATTAGTCCCGGTTGTTTAGTCCGGGTTCGTGAACCGGGACTAATGGCCCAACCGAGACGGGGCTATATGCCCTTTTTCTACTAGTGTATCGTCCATGTTTGTTTTCAGTGTTTTTCCGTATTATTTTATAGGAATTCTCCTACAAAGCTACACTAATTTTGAACCATATCCTTCCCGATTCCTATCATTCCATCGTGTTCAAAATAAATGGAGTTCTATCACGTGAATCCAAAGTACTATCCAAGTAATTTACAGTTTGACTATAAATGGATTGTTGTGTAGTCTACTTTGTACTTCTTGGTTCAAGTTTTAATTATATGATATTTACTGGTTTAATTTTTAATGTATCCATAGTGCATGTGTAATATAATTCTTCAGTAGCTTCTTAGTGGATTCTTAATGGATTTACGCAGTGGATTTATGTTGTATTTTTAGTATGTTTTTACATTGTAATTCTTGATGGATTCCAACTGTAGTTTTAGTTGATTCTTATTTTTGCTTTGCATTGTAGCTCTTGGTTTTTATTGTGTGTGTTTTTAATAGAAAAGGAGGATGACCCTCGGCCTCTGCATCTGGGGGTGCATGCGGCCATTTTATTGTTTATGCTCGAGGACCTTACAAAGCAGTACAACAATATGACTGAATCCGCAATCTTGGCAACATCTGCCGCTACTCCTATCCTTACGATGAAGGGGTGCACGCTGGAACAAATACCCAGATCTCTCACCTAATCCTAACATCTAAAGCTGGAGACCCTGACCGAGCCACATACCGGGTCCGTGGCACAAACCGGTCCGACGCACTCACATGTGTTGTCGCCGCCATCTTCCACTGGTTAGTCTTCAGATCAGATTGAGGTACCAGCCTTGGCAGGTGCCTCCGCCATCGACGCCACCATGACGCCAAACGATGATCTCCACCTACGCGAGTGATAACCCACAAGTATAGGGGATCGCAACAGTTTACGAGGGTAGAGTATTCAACCCAAATTTGTTGATTTGACACAAGGGGAAGCCAAAGAACATTCTCGAGTATTAGCAGTTGAGTTGTCAATTCAACCACACCTGAAAGATTTAGTATCTGCAGCAAAGTTTCAGTAGCAGAGTAGTGTGACAGTAACGGTAGAAGCGGTAACAGTAGAAGTAGTGACAACAGTAGCGGTAAAGTAACTTAGCAAGGACTAGTAGGAAAAACTCGTAGGCATTGGATCGGTGATGGATAATTATGTCGGATGACATTCAGCATGTAACAGTTATAACATGGGGAGATTTGTAACTAGCTCCAGTTCGCCAATGTAATGTAGGCATGTATTCCGTATATAGTCATACATGCTTATGGAAAAGAACTTGGATGACATCTATTGTCCATCCCTTCCGTGGCAGCGGGGTCCTAATGGGAACTAAGGGATATTAAGGTCTCCTTTTAATAGAGAACCGGAACAAAGCATTAGCACATAGTGAATACATGAACTCCTCATACTATGGTCATCTTCGGGAGTGGTTCCGGCTATTGTCACTCCGGGGTTCCCGGGTCATAACACATACTAGGTGACTACAACTTGCAAGATAGGATCAAGAACACACATATATTGATGAAAACATAATAGGTTCAGATCTGAAATCATGACACTCGGTTCCTAGTGACAAGCATTAAGCATAGCAAAGTAGTAGCAACATCAATCTCAGAACATAGTGGATACTCGGGATCAAACCCCATCAAAACTAACTCGATTACATGGTAGATCTCATCCAACCCATCACCGTCCAGCAAGCCTACGATGAGATTACTCACGAGCGGTGAAGGGCATCATGGAATTGGCGATGAAGGATGGTTGGTGATAATGACGGCGTCGATTTCCCCTCTCCGGAGCCCAGAACGGACTCTAGATCCGCCCTCCAGAGGAAGAACAGGTGGTGGCGGCGGCTCCGTATCGTAAAACGCGATGAACTCTTATCTCTTAATTTTTTTCAAGCGAGAGAGACTATATAGAGCTGGAGTTGGAGGCGGCGGAGCCACGAGGGCCTCACAAGCCTGCCAGGCGCGGCCAGGGGGCGCGCCTTTTGGGCTTGTGGGCTCCTGGCTCCGTCCCTCCAGGTAATTCTTGCACCAGTATTTTTTATATATTCCACAAAAAATCCTCGTGAATTTCCAAGTCATTCCGAGAACTTTTATTTCTGCGCAAAAACAACACCATGGCAATTCTGTTGAAAATAGCATCAGTCCGGGTTAGTTCCATTCAAATCATGCAAATTAGAGTCCAAAACAAGGGCAAAAGAGTTTGGAAAAGTAGATACGATGGAGACGTATCAACTCCCCCAAGCTTAAAGCCTTGCTTGTCCTCAAGCAATTCAGTTGACAAACTGAAAGAGACAAAAGAAAAACTTTTACGAACTCTGTTTGATCTTGTTGTTGTAATTATGTCTAACTCATATTCAGATTTTCAGCAAGATCATAAGCTAACCACATAAGCAATGACATTTAGGTCTCATGATGTACTCATATTAATGGCATAATCAACTAGCGAGCAATAATGATTAGTTTCAAACGTCAACACTTCAATCAAAGCAATCATGAAGCAATATGAACATATGGTATCTCGCTAACTCTTTCTAAGACCGCAAAACATAAATGCAGAGCGTCTTCAAAGACCAAGGGCTGACTGAACATTGTAATTTGTGGCAAAGAAGATCCAGTCACAGTCATACTCAATATCAATTAATAGCAAAGCATAAAAATGACGGAGGTGCTCTTTAATTGGTGCCTTTTATAAGGAGAGGATGACTCAACAGAAACGTAAATAGATAGGCCCTTCACAGAGGGAAGCATTGATTTGTAGAGGTGCCAGAGCTCAAGCTTTTAAAACAGAGATAAATAATTTTGGGTGGTATGCTTTCATTGTCAACGCCATGACCAAGAGTTTTCACCATCTTCCATGCTACACATATTATAGGCAGTTCCCAATTATATTTTTGATTTGAGCATGAAACTGGGCATTCCGATTACCGTCCCCTTTCTGTGAGTGATAGTGAATAAATATGTATCGACGATAACACGCCTAGCATGGAAGATACTGACCGCCCCTTGTCACCCCATGAGCGGTTCGGGCATACAAAACAGATTATTACTTGAAGATTTAGAGAGTGGCACATGCAAATTTACTTGGAACGACAGGTAGATACCGCATATAGGTAGGTATGGTGGACTCATATGGAATAACTTTGGGTTTATGGAAGTGCACAAGCAGTATTCCCGCTTAGTACAAGCGAAGGCTTGGAAAAGACTGGGAAGCGACCAACTAGAGAGCGACAACCGTCATTAATATGCATTGAAATTAACCAGCATTGAGTGCAACATGAGTAGGATATAAATCACCATAAACATGAATATCGTAGAGGCTATGTTGATTTTGTTTCAACTACATGCGTGAACATGTGCCAAGTCAAGCCACTTGAATCATTCAAAGGAGGATACCATCCTATCATACTACATCATAATCATCTTGAAATTCATGTTGGCAATCAAGACAAACCATTATAAGCTCCTAGCTAATTAAGCATGGCATCAGAAACTATGATCTCTAAGTTGTCATTGCAAACATGTTTCTCTCATAACAAAGCTGAATTAGGAATGATGAGCTAGTCATATTTACAAAAACAAGATAGGTCGAGTTCATACCAGCTTTTCCAGGCTCAGTCACTTCATCATGTATCGTCATTATTGCCTTTCACTTGCATGACCGAATGATGTGAATCATAATGAGAGTGTTCGTGCATTGGACTAAGCTGGAATCTGCAAGCAAACTCAAAGGAGAAGACAAAGTAATGTGGCTCTTGGACGGATAAACAAATATGCATGTGAGAGCCATTAAACATTTTAACCATGGTCTTCTACCTTGACCCAAAGAAAAAAACAAAACTATTTTCACGGGAAAGCTCCCAACAAGCAAAAGAAGAACGGGAAATCTTTTTACACACCACTAAGCAAGCTGGAAAGTAAACTTACAACTAATTTATTTTTGTTTTTCTCAATTTAAACAAACACACGGGAAGAAAGCGAGAAAAAGAAATAAACTAGCATGGATGATACAATGGCAAGGTGTGAACACCGACTATCAAAGTGAAAGTGTGAGTATGAATATAAAGTCGGTGAGAAACACGTACTCCCCCAAGCTTAGTCTTTTGGCCTAAGTTGGTCTACTCCCATGGAGGAAAATAACCGTCTCCGGGGTACTCTGGAGTGTACTGAGGGTGCCACTGCTGGGTGAGCTCCTCTAGCTCCCACTGATAAACTGGTGTCTGGTACTCGACTAGTAGCTCGGGCACGGGCGCCTGTGGTGGCGCTATGCCCCAATATGCGTAGATGTCCGAGGACATAATAATGTACCTGCCTAGATTAAGATTGAACAAAGAAGGAGCAGGCAAAGTAATAGTTTCACGAGTACCCTGGCTAAATACCAAGTTATAAATCATCCTCTTATTTATATCTTTATCAAGAAAGTCATGGCGAACCATGCTATCATAATCTAAATATCTTTCAGGAAGAAGCATCTCTTCTTCCTCGTACAGACTAATAGGTATCTCAAAATGTTTAGCAAGACGGGTAGCATAGATACCTCCATAAATAGCACCCTTAGTACGGTTCTTGTTCAACCGTTGAGCCACTATAGCGCCCAAGCTATAAGTTTTATCTTTATAAAGAGCTTCACGCAAAACCGCAAGATCTGGGGAGCTAAGAGCCCCAGCTTTCCCACAACCAATCAAACATTTTCCCACAAATAATGAGACATACCGAAGCACGGGAAAATGTACGCTAGCAACTCTAGCGCAAGATACTCCTCTCTCCTCTCCTACAACAATAGTATCAATGAAAGCCTCCAAGTCCCGTGGACGAGGTTCATGAATATCCCCAACATAAGGTAATTTGCAAACATTGCAAAAATCCTGAAGTGACATGCGCTGGGGGATATCATATAACTTGAACTCAACCATAGGAGGATTCTTTCTAGGATAGAAATTAAAGCTTTGCACGAAAATATTAGTGAGGCAGAGGTATTGTGGACACTTATCTTGTGCAACTCAGGGGACCGGATACTTGGGTTTCTTCTTCTCATTTTCATCTTCCTTGGGGTCACGGCTTGAAGAGCCTCTTAGGAACCTCCTCAGCTTTTCCTTTTTCTTTCTCTGAAAATTTCTGAAATTTTTAGTGACTCAAAAGAAAAGTGAACAAGGCTCAACGAAACTCATAGCAACTACTCCTACAAGTGCCTAGAGGCCATATCATGCATCAAAACTACTTGGTACCAACTAAAATTAACATGCAAAGCTCAAGAACAAGGTCACCAAGGCAGAAAATATACACAACGAATAAAGCACTAGAGCAAAAACTAATTGGACCAATGGAGGAGTCACATACCAAGGAACAATTCCCCCAAAACAGTTTGGTGAATGGGGCTTTGCACAAGGAGATCGAAAAATGCAGCAAGAAGAGCAAGAACACGGGTTTGAGCTATGGAATGATTTTTTCTGGAGGTAGGAGAAGGAGATGGGAGCTGGAATAAGTAGAGGGGGCCACGTGGGGCCCACAAGCCTGCCAGGCGCGGCCAGGGGGGTGCCCGCGCCTCCTGGGCTTGTGGCCCACTGGTGCATCCCCCTAACTAGCTCTCTATCTCAGAAATTTTAATATATTCCAGAAAAAATCATACTTGGATTTCAGGGCATTTGGAGAACTTTTGTTTTCGGGTCACTTTTCTAAGGGACGGAAAAAAGCAGAAAACTGGAAAAATAAAGCTAAATTTATCATTTTTCTTCTAAACAACAGAAAGTAAAAGTTCGGAACAGAAGGTTGTGACTCCTAGATTCATCCATCTCATGGTAATCAAAAGAAATCCGTCAATGAGGTTGATCAAGTCTCCTTGACAAACTTTTTCCGAATCACATAAAAACGGAGAATTTTCGAATAATCACTAGGTTACCTCAACAAGGATGTGCATAACCCCAACAAGTAAATCATACTTCATCTTGATAGTAGGTATAGGGCATTCAAAGCTTCCAATAAGAATTGGTGAAGATTTTTCAATAGCATTGATGCAATGTACTCGACATTGTTTCTTCAGAAAGTGCACCGTGTGCTCATTACCATTAACATGGAAAGTGACATTGCCTTTGTTGCAATCAATAACAGCCCCTGCAGTGTTTAAAAAGGGTCTTCCAAGGATTACTGCCATGGCATTATCCTCGGGAATATCCAAAATAACAAAGTCCGTTAAGATAGTAACGTTAGCAACCACAACAGGCACATCCTCGCAAATGACGATAGGAAAAGCAGTTGATTTGTCGGCCATTTGCAAAGACATTTTAGTGGGTGTCAACTTATCCAATTCAAGTCTATGATAAAGAGAGAGAGACATAACACTAACACTAGCTCCAAGATCGTATAAAGCAGTTCTAACATAATTTCCTTTAATGGAGCAAGGTATAGTGGGCACTCCGGGATCACCTAGTTTCTTATGAGTTCCACCCTTGAAGGTGTAATTAGCAAGCATGGTGGAAATCTCCACCTCAGGTATCTTCCTTTTATTAGTCACAATATCTTTCATGTACTTAGCATAAGGAGACATTTTGAGCATATCTGTCAAACGCATTTGCAGAAAGACAGGTCTAATAGTTTCAACAAAGCGCTCAAAATCCTCATCATCCTTTTTCTTGGATGGTTTGGGAGGAAAGGGCATGGGTTTCTGAACCCATGGTTCTCTTTCTTTACCATGCTTCCTAGCAATGAAGTCGTTCTAATCATATCTCTTGTTCTTAGGTTATGGTTATCAAGATCAACAACAGGTTCAATCTCCACATCCTTATCATTACTAGGTTGAGCATCAACATGAACACCACTATCAATATTATCACTAGGCTCATGTTCATCACCAGATTGTGTTTCGGCATCAGAAACATAGGCGTCATTTGGATTCTCAGGTGTAGCAGCAGCAGGTTTGCTAGCATGGAAGTTCCTATCATCTTTCTTATTCTTCCTAATACTAGGATGACTAGGTGCCTCAGTGTTAACTCCTTGAGAATCTTGTTCAATTCTCTTAGGATGGCCCTCGGGATACAAAGGTTCCTGAGTCATTCTACCACTTCTACTGACGACTCTAACGGAATTGTCATTCAACTCATTGAGCAAGTCATTTTGGGCCTTAAGTACTTGTTCTACTTGAGTAGTGACCATAGAGGCATGTTTACTCAAGAGCTTAAGATCATTGACATTTCTATCCACACAAGCACTTATATGATTAATCATGCGAGCATTTTGTTCCAATTGTCTGCTAACATAATCATTGAAACTTTGTTGTTTCGCAACAAAGTTATCAAATTCATCTAAGCATAAGCTAGCAAGTTTATCATAAGGAATATCACTCTCATTGAATCTACGAAGAGAATTTACCTCTACTACCTGTGTCGGGTTATGATAACCCACAAGTATAGGGATCGCAACAGTTTTCGAGGGTAGAGTATTCAACCCAAATTTGTTGATTCGACACAAGGGGAAGCCAAAGAATATTCTCAAGTATTAGCAATTGAGTTGTCAATTCAACCACACCTGAAAGACTTAGTATATGCAGCAAAGTATCAGTAGCAAGGTGGTGGGATAGCAACAGTAGCAACAGTAATAGTAGCAGCAGTGACAGCAGTAGCGACAGAGTAACAGTAGTAGCAGTGACAGTAGTAGCGACAGAGTAACAATAGGAGCAGTGACAGCAGTAGCAGCAAAGTAACGTAGCAAGGACCAGTAGGAAAAACTCGTAGGCATTGGATCGGTGATGGATAATTATGCCGGATGATATTCATCATGCAACAATTATAACACGGAGAGATATGTAACTAGCTTCAGTTCGTCAATCTAATGTAGGCATGTATTCCGTATGTAGTCATACGTGCTTAGGGAAAAGAACTTGCATGAAATCTATTGTCCATCCCTCCCGTGGAAACGGGGTCCTAATGGATACTACGGGATATTAAGGTTCTCCTTTTAATAGAGAACCGGAACAAAGCATTAGCACTTAGTGAATACATGAACTCCTCATACTATGGTCATCTCAGGGAGTGGTTCCGGCTATTGTCACTCCGGGGTTCCCGGGTCATAACACATAGTAGGTGACTACAACTTGCAAGATAGGATCAAGAACACACATATATTGACGAGAACATAATAGGTTCAGATCTGAAATCATGGCACTCGGGCCCTAGTGACAAGCATTAAGCATGGCAAAGTAGTAGCAACATCAATCTCATAACATAGTGTATACCAGGGATCAATCCCCATCAAAACTAACTCGATTACATGATAGATCTCATCCAACCCATCACCGTCCAGCAAGCCTACGATGAGATTACTCACGAATGGTGAAGAGCATCATGGAATTGGCGATGAAGGAAGGTTGGTGATGACGATGGCGACGATCTCCCCTCTCCGGGGCCCAGAACGGACTCCAGATCTGCCATCCAAAGGAAGAACAGGTGGTGGCGGCGCCTCCGTATCGTAAAACGCGATGAACTGTTCTCCTTAATTTTTTTCGAGACGAAAGGGACTAAATAGAGCTGGAATTGGAGGCGGTGGAGCTCCGTGGGCCCCACAAGCCTGCTAGGCGCGGCCAGGGGGCGCCTGGTGGGCTTGTCGGCTCCTCGCTCCACTCCTCCAGTTGATTCTTGCGGCAGTATTTTTTATATATTCCACAAAAGATCCTCGTAAATTTCTAGGTCATTCCGAGAACTTTTATTTCTGCGCAAAAACAACACCATGGCAATTCTGCTGAAAACAGCGTTAGTCCGGGTTAGTTCCATTCAAATTATGCAAATTAGAGTCCAAAACAAGGGCAAAAGAGTTTGGAAAAGTAGATACGACGGATATGTATCAGGTTATCAAGACCATGTATTTCTTCGATAGGTGGTAGATTCTTAACATCTTCAGATTTAATACCTTTCTCTTGCATAGATTTCTTGGCTTCTTGCATATCTTCAGGACTGAGGAATAGAATACCTCTTTTCTTCGGAGTTGGCTTCGGAGGTGGTTCGGAATAGTCCAAGCATTATCGTTGCTCAAGATATTATTCAATAGAATTTCAGCTTGTTCCACAGTTCGTTCCCTGAAAACACAACCAACACAACTACCTAGGTGGTCCCTAGAAGCATTGGTTAGTCCATTATAAAAGATATCAAGTATTTCATTTTTCTTAAGAGGGTGATCAGGCAAAGATTCAGTAATTAGACAAGCCTCCCCCAAGCTTGTGGGAGACTCTCTTCTTCAACTTGCACAAAGTTATATATATCCTGCAAGGCAGCCTGTTTCTTATGGGCAGGAAAATATTTCTCAAAGAAGTAGTATATCATATCCTGGGGACTACGCACACAACCAGGAGCAAGAGAAGTAAACCAAGTCTTAGCATCACCTATTAGTGAGAAAGGAAACAACTTAAGGATATAGTAGTGGCAAATTCTTTCCTCACTCGTGAATAGGGTGTTATATCATTCAGCTTAGTAGGATGTGCTACAACCGTTTCAGACTCATAACCATGAAAAGGATCAGATTCGACCAAAGTGATTAACTCAGGATCGACAGAGAATTCATAGTCGTTATCGGTTACAAAGATGGGTGAAGTAGCAAACTTAGGGTCGTATTTCATTCTAGCATTCAAAGATTTTTCTTTCCACTTGCGCAATAAATTCTCAAGATCATAGCTATCCTTACAAGCAAGAAAGTCTTCAGCTACCTCTCCCTCCATAACATAACCCTCAGGTATATTAGGCAATTCATATCTAGGAGAGCTAGTTCTAACAGGTGGAACAGTAGGTTCTACTTCAATAATTTCATCAGTTTCAGAAGTATCATCACATTCAGCAACAACTCTAGCAATTTGTGCATCAAGAAATGCACCCAGTAGCAAAGCAGTATCAAGCAAAGCATCATCATAAGCATCATGGATAGCAGAAGTAGCATCATCAAGCACAAGCGACATATCAAAATTTCTAGTAGGTGGTGGTGTCGCAAACTTACTCATAACTGAAGGTGAATCAAGTGCAGAGCTAGATGGAAGTTCCTTACCTGTCCTCGTAGTTAAGGGCAAGACTTTAGTTTTTGGATCTCTCGGATTCCTCATAGTGATCAACAGACGTAAATCCCAAGTGACTCAGAGAATAGAGCTACGCCTCCCCGGCAACGGCGCGAGAAAATAGTCTTGATAACCCACAAGTATAGGGGATCGCAACAGTTTTCGAGGGTAGAGTATTCAACCCAAATTTGTTGATTTGACACAAGGGGAAGCCAAAGAACATTCTCGAGTATTAGCAGTTGAGTTGTCAATTCAACCACACCTGAAAGATTTAGTATCCGCAGCAAAGTTTCAGTAGCAGAGTAGTGTGATAGTAACGGTAGAAGCGGTAACAGTAGCAGTAGTGACAGCAGTAGCGGTAAAGTAACTTAGCAAGGACCAGTAGGAAAAACTCGTAGGCATTGGATCGGTGATGGATAATTATGTGAGATGACATTCATCATGTAACAGTTATGACATGGGGAGATTTGTAACTAGCTCTAGTTCGTCAATGTAATGTAGGCATGTATTCCGTATATAGTCATATGTGCTTATGGAAAACAACTTGCATGACATCTATTGTCCATCCCTCACGTGGCAGCGGGGTCCTAATGGAAACTAAGGGATATTAAGGTCTCCTTTTAATAGAGAACCCGAACAAGGCATTAGCACATAGTGAATACATGAACTCCTCATACTATGGTCATCTCCGGGAGTGGTTCCGGCTATTGTCACCCCGGGGTTCCCGGGTCATAACACATAGTAGGTGACTACAACTTGCAAGATAGGATCAAGAACACACATATATTGATGAAAACATAATAGGTTCAGATCTGAAATCATGGCACTCGGGCCCTAGTGACAAGCATTAAGCATAGCAAAGTAGTAGCAACATCAATCTCAGAACATAGTGGATACTAGGGATCAAACCCCATCAAAACTAACTCGATTACATGGTAGATATCATCCAACCCATCACCGTCCAGCAAGCCTACGATGAGATTACTCACGAACGGTGAAGATCATCATGGAATTGGCGATGAAGGATGGTTGGTGATGACGACGGCGTCGATTTCCCCTCTCCGGAGCCCAGAACGGACTCTAGATCCGCCCTCCAGAGGAAGAACAGGTGGTGGCGGCGGCTACGTATCGTAAAACGCGATGAACTCTTCTCTCTTAATTTTTTTCGGGCGAGAGAGACTATATAGAGCTGGAGTTGGAGGCGGCGGAGCCACGAGGGCCTCACAAGCCTGCCAGGCGCGACCAGGGGGGCGCCTCCAAGGCTTGTGGGCTCCTGGCTCCGTCCCTCTAGGTAATTCTTGCGCCAGTATTTTTTATATATTCCACAAAAAATCCTCGTAAATTTCCAGGTCATTCCGAGAACTTTTATTTCTGTGCAAAAACAACACCATGGCAATTTTGCTCAAAACAACATCAGTCCGGGTTAGTTCCATTTAAGTCATGCAAATTAGAGTCTAAAACAAGGGCAAAAGAGTTTGGAAAAGTAGATACGATGGAGACGTATGAGCGAGTCCATCTCCAAGCAACGGATGTGGATCCATGCTAGGATAGGGCCGCACCACCGCCGTCGCCCACCACCCACAAGCGCCACCCAGCCCCAAGGTTTCCAAAGCGGCGCCTTCAAGAAGGGAACGGCGCCGTGAGCGCCGCCGCCGCCCAACAAAGTTAAGGCTTTCGCCCGGCAGACCTAGGGGAAGGGGAAGTGAGGGGATCAGTCCATACCGACACCTCCAAGGAGGGGAACGGCGCCCTCAGGCATCGCCGTCGACGCGGTCGACCATGGACCGACCAGGGATTTTGCCCGAACTAGATCCCCGCCATCACCAGCGCCTCATGTACAAAACCGGCGACCCAAAGAAGCGCGGCCCGACCAGGCTGGCCCGCACGCCGAATAGGGAAGGAGGGGAGGCGCCAGATCGAGCGCACGGGCCACCGCAAAAGCCGCCGCCGGACGCCAACGACCACCCGATCCCGCCGCCCGCGCGGCCGAGACGCCAGATCCACCGCCCGCTCCAAATCCTCGTCAGTGGAGCCGCCACTCCAGATCCGGGCCTCCCCACACAGAGGTAGGGCAGCCTAGGCCCCGCCGCCACCATCCTTGGCGCCCCGGGCTTGCCCGGCGGCTGCCTCAGGCGGCGGCGAGGAAGGGAGGGGAGGGGGAGGCGGCTAGGGTTGGGAGGGAGGGAGGGAAGGCGACTGTATTTCTTCTCAATAATTGTAGTCAGGGAAAGTTTTTATTGTGTAATTCTTATTGGAGTTGCACTGTAATACTTATTGATGTTAGTGGGTTTACACTGTATTCTTTTATTGGAGTACAATGTACTTCTTGGTGTAAAACCATAAAATATGTCTATGTGAGTTGGATCGGATCGGATCGGGTATGAAGAAGAAAATGCACATCATAGAGAAACGGTGCGAGAGATGATAAAATGAGTGAAAGACATTTTGATTAGTGGGTTTCTATTCTGAGTTTACCAGAGCGATGGAGCGAAAGACATTTTTATGAAGAAAGCGCGACGGACAAATACAGTACTCAAGAGAAAGTAGAACTATATAAATATTCATCCATCGAGGGTTTAGGAACATTACGTATATAACACAACTTATGTGAATTCACTACAATACATATCCATAGCTGATCACATCTTCCCGATTACACTTTGATTACTTTATTTATGCAGTATGCTGCTAGGTACGTAGGCGTGCATGCATAGCCACGTACGTACAGTATCAATGACGAAGATACGTAGCCTAGTATGGGCTCACCCCGGGGTAGTTGCCCGGTGGGCTGTAGCTACATATGATAAACACGCCGTTGCCGCTGGCGCAGATGACGCGGGCGCAGCCGATGGCCGTCGAGTTGCGCCACACCACCTGCGTGTAGTGCATGCACGACTTGTCCGCCGGCGCCGAGCAGGTGTTGCTGCCGTGGTCGTAGTACTGCTTCTCACTCACCCATGATGACACGGCGTTCGCCGCCGTCCACGTGGTCCCAAAGCCGTCGCCTCCGTAGAGGTTCTCCCCGTACGGCCGGTTCACTCCATGTATCAGCTGACAATCGCCGCGGCGCTGCTCCGCGTAATCCTGCGCGTAGGCCGCCACCGTGGCGTTCCACGTCACCTTGCCGAGGCCTACCTCAGCGCGCGCCGCGTTGTGGGCGTCCACGAAATCATCCGGCGAGTTCTGGGCCGTGACCGCCATGGCGGAGACAAGAGCTAAGAGCAGTAGCACCGCTAGCTTCGGCGAGTACTCCATGGCTTGTTAATTAAGCCTTACAAAACTAAGTGGAAGATGTATCTGTATGCTGTAACGATGAGATAGACTGGCTCCATGCGTTGTGTATTTATACTGCCTGCACAAGATTCGATGGCTTCTCTAACCTTGGAAACTTCCATAGAAAAAAGTATCTCGCCAATCATGATTGGCCGGTCGTCGATTTCTAATACATGTGCCCATTTTAGAATAAGTCAAGCCAATGGAAAAAATTGCATTTTATTTGCAGCTCTCCACTTTGCAGAGTTAGTCAGAGGTCGTGGCCCGTGTAACATGTTATTTCTTCTCACATGCATCCCTTCTGCCGATGTTGAAAGTTGCTTCATCATTTGATCTCGTGGTACTTACTTGTGTCATGCATCTCCTTTGTAGGCTTGGAGCAGGTAGAGTTGTTAAAGGTAAATAGTAGCTGGTTCTAACTTTGCTTGCTTGTAAGTCGTTGTAATGCGCGTTGCCGCGTCCTCGGTTGGTACATACTCCCTCCGTCCCTAAATATAAAACCTTTTAAAAATTCCACTATAAACTACATATGAATGTATGTAGTCATATTTTAAAATGTAGATTAACTCATTTTGTTATGTACCTAGTCTATAGTAAAATCTTTAAAAAGGCTTATATTTAGGAACGGAGGAAGTATGATTTATCCGTTTTTAAGGAGTTGAAAGCCTGAAACCTCTTTTTTTTATTTTCCTTTAGCATCATGCCTTCTCGAAACATGTTTTAGACCCATTGTATATATAAATCAACAATTAAAAAAATACATGACCGAACCATATAAAATGGTTAGGTAGTTTTTTTTACAAAGCCGTTCGTCAGATAATCAGATTATTACAAAGACCACAGGCGGCTACGCTAGCAACAAAGAGCACACAAAGATCTCAACAGACCACTACACTACGACCCAGTACATCTAAACTTTACTACAACACCTTTAAAAGGAAGAATTGTGCAGAGTGTTGACATTGTTGAGTTCACAACGGACAAAGGGTTCACCCGGAGCCCCGACACTAAGAGAAGATCCACGACGATGCCATCAAAAAAATGTATGGCACCCATGCGCGTCGCCGCCGTCGACACCAAGACACGGAGCTTTCGTTCGACAACTCATTCGTGCCACCACGAGGCCTTCAAGACAAACATGACGAGAAGTATCATGACCAAGACATCGATTGGTATGCCAACAACGGCCCGAACATCATATAGCCCGCAAACTACATTAGGTGACCATGTAAGATAACTATTGTGGCCAAGACCAAATACACATCGCCAACGGAGCATGTATGAAGATGTTTACATTGATCACTCACTCATTAAAAAAACATTATGAATCGACCTTAAAAATATCTTGCATGTTTCTAGTGCTTAGAATAATCTTCTACAAGTTCATTGCATTGACATGGGTAATCGGGACTAGAGCGTGTCTATTATATGGAGATCTGAATTATCGGGACTAGAGCCTGTCTATTCGATTACATAGACGGACATCAGTAATGGCCCCTAGCTACACTAAATCGTCCTTTGTCATCTATAGCTTCCGTCCTCAGAAAGGCCGCAAGCTCCTCTACAACAGCAATCGCGCGTTGCTCTGGTAGGACCTTCGTCGTCATGGCCGTGTGCTATATAAGAAGAGGAGATGAATATGAATATCAATCATGATAACAAAGAATGACGGGTAAAAATAGAGGTGTGAATGTTCATTGCTTACGTCGAATCTGTGATCCTTGTGCTCAGAGGTAAACATGCGAATGGTCTCGCAAACATAGTATCCACATAGATGCGTTCCCCGTGGGTGCTGGTCGCACTTTACGAGAATAGAATATATATAATCAAAATAATAATCTAGCATCATAAATGTATTGAAAATTAATAGAAGTATATCATACTACTACTTACCTGAGCCGCTTTAAAGGTCAGCTTCTCATGAAAGTTACCGGGAGTCACGCACTTGAACCGCTTCCAAACCCTGTCCGACAAGGATAATGATTTGCTCAGTTTTTCATTAATTGATATATCAGAAAATCATCGAAAGAGACAGATAGAGCGCAAGAATGATTAAAATTACCCTTGGAGCATGTCCTGCAGGCTTTGGAACTGTTTCAAGGGTCTCGATAATGGGTCGAAGGCATCAACTCTTCCCTTATCAATTTGAATGTCCAACAGAATCCAATGAAAGCTGCACATGTATATATATATATATAAGTGTCAGTAACTTATCAATTACACTTATAAGTGAATGGACACAACAGAGTAAAGACCCTCACCTGAAGTTGTATGGAAACAGTATGTGGTCACAGAAATTTTGATCTATTAGAAACCTTAGAAGGTTTTCCTCCGTCTCCTTGGGATAATTAGTTAGTGTCGCTATATGTATTTTATCTGGCTCAATAAACCCAATATTTAGGATGCACTTACTTTTAGAATACAGAATCTTCATTCTGCATAATAGAGTACAAGTTATATATAGACAATGAATTGAAATAACTAAACAAGTTATATATATGTAGACAACGAATTGAAAAACTTACATACAACAGCAACTCATAAGCGATTTATCGAGGGCGTCGTCATTGTACATCTGGAAGAGTTCATCAAAGTCGATATGGATTTGTTCAGGGCGGCCGTAGTACTCCTTGGGGACACTCACCACGATCATCGTTCTCCCATTCTTTGATTCACTTAAGTACCATTGATGCAAGTAACGCATATTTGATGGGAGATCATCTTTGCTGACCAAAGGCTCACCCAAGACAAACTGTGGCTTAGGGGCTACCACAGCCTTGGGTATCTTGTCGTCTTGGGAAGACAACAATTCTTCAACCGAGACACCACATGCAGCCGCCAACTTCTTTGCACTTTCTAAAGCTAGACCCTGCATCGAAGGGGGAACATTCTTGGTTAACACCTTGAGGGGTGGGATCGACTGTTTGGTCTGTTGTCCAAGCTGAGGAACGTCTGATTTTTTCTTGCTTGTAGTTGAACTTGATTTGCTCCCACTTGCACTTGCACGTGATCTGCTCTTTTTCACTTCCTTCTGCAATGTGCGTGTATAGTCATCAGGCTTATGGTGTAAGTCATAAGGTCTGATAGGAAGAGTAGCATGACGTACCTTTGGGAGGGGCGACAGTTTGCGCTTTGGGGTGCTCTGTGGCTTAGGAATCGTCGGCGGAGCGTTCTTGGTGGCACGCTCCCGCTTAGTATCCGGAGCGGGCGGCGGCAGAGACGGACGACCCAAGTCCGGCGGCGGTGATCGAGATGGACTCGTGTTGTGCTCGCAATGTGCGTGTATAGTCATCAGGCTTATGGTGTAAGTCATACTGTGATGGAAGGGGGTACGATCATAAGGTCCGATAGGAAGATTAGCATGACGTACCTTTGGGAGGGGCGACCGTTTGCGCTTTGGGGTGCTCTGTGGCTTAGGAATCGTCAGCGGAGCGTTCTTGGTGGCACGCTCCCGCTTTGTATCCGTGGCAGGCTCAGGCTTTGTATCCGGAGCAGGCGGCGGCAGAGCGTTCTTGGTGGCACGCTCCCGCTTTGTATCCGTGGCAGGCTCAGGCTTTGTATCCGGAGCGGGCGGCGGCGGAGCGTTCTTGGTGGCACGCTCCCGCTTTGTATCCGTGGCACGCTCAGGCTGCGTATCCGAAGCGGGCGGCGGCGGAGCGTTCTTGGTGGCACGCTCCCGCTTTGTATCCATGGCAGGCTCAGGCTGCGTATCCGGAGCGGGCGGCGGCGGAGCGTTCTTGGTGGCACGCTCCCGCTTTGTATCCGTGGCAGGCTCAGGCTTTGTATCCGGAGCTGGCGGCGGTGGAGCGTTCTTGGTGGCACGCTCCCGCTTTGTATTCGTGGCAGGCTCAGGCTTTGTATCCGGAGCTGGCGGCGGCGGAGCGTTCTTGGTGGCACGCTCCTGCTTTGTATCCGTGGCAGGCTCAGGCTTTGTATCTGGAGCGGGCGGCGTCGGAGATAGAGATGGACTCGTGTTGTGCTGGCCGACGTCATGTGGAGGGCTTGGAGGTAATGGAGGTGTAGGTGACCTGCGAAGACTCGGAGGCGGTGTTGTCCTTGGGGCCGAGCCTGGAAGCTTGATGTAGTTCTTGTCCCATAGGATGACTCCACCCAGTACTTCTCTGAGTGTCCTCTCATCTTCGGGTCCAGCTATGTCGAGCTCCATATCACTAAACCCCATCATGATTTCATCCACCCCGACTTTAGCAAAGCCAACTGAAATCTCACGGCCATGCCAGCGTGCATCAGGGCCAGAAGGTAAAGCTTGTCCAACAGCCACCTTCATGGATATGTTCTTGAATTTCTGATGGAGTTCACACGATGTTGACTCCTTGATTCCATTCACGGGGTAGCCGGGACCGCCCTGTATTATTCTTCGTTCATCGCCGGGCGGGGCCTCAGATTCAGCCATGCTGCTTTTCCGCTTAGATGGGGCGCCGGTAATATCAACTGCAGGATCTTCCTGGCGCGGTACTCCTCTAAGCTCATCAATCTGCTTCTGTTGCTCGTTAATCCTGGCAAGCAACTGGTTGAACTTGTCATTCTCCTCATCCTGCTGCCGCTTCTTTGCTCTCTCTCGGCTTCTGTAAGTGTCTTGGTCTCTGGCAAACCCAAGCAACCACGGGTAAGATGGACCGAAGCCTCGCGTTCGTCCTCCATGTTCGTCATTGCCGAGGACCAGTGTGAGCAAATCTTTATCTCTATCTGCAGTGAACTTTCTTTGTCCCTCCTTAATTTCTTTCACTATTCTTTTCCAATTCTCCCTGGGTATCCTAAGATTGTCATTGCAGATGAGGTCCCCTGTTTTTTCATCGTACGACCCACCATGCGCAAGGAACCAATTTCTTGCTCTCAATTCCCACTCATCATGGAGTGGTTCAGGTACGATGCCTTTATCTATCAGATCTTGCTCTTTCTTTTCCCACTTTGGGATGGAAGTCTCATAGCCCCCTGGCCCCAGCTTGTGGTGATATTTCTTCTTATCTGCATTTATCTTGTTCTTTTCTGATAATGCCTGGGCATCTTCTGACTCCTTGTACTCTTGAAATTCCTTCCAGTGATTCGCCTGCTTGGCTAGATACCCCTCGAATACTGGCACTTTCTTGGTCTCCAGATAGTTTTTCCATAGCTTCTTCTTCCAGCTACGGAACAGTTCGGCCATCTTCTTTAGAGTCCACTGCTTGACTTTGGCCCTCAGTTTGTCTGCGGCGTCTTCATTCTCACATTCTGGCAGGTTGAAATGTGACATGAGATCATTCCAAAGATTATCTTTGTACCTTTCGGTGACATAGTCACTATCGGCTGCCCTTTGCGATTGTTCCACTCCCGAACGCTGATCGGGACGTGATCCCTAACGAGAACTCCGCATTGCTTCTTGAATGTGTCAGCAGCATTCTTAGGAAGCTTGGGTTCGCCCGTAGGCATTATCACCTCAAAGGTGTAATGCGTCCGTGCATCCAACTTTCTAGTCGGGCCTCGTTTCGTAGATTTGCTCGATGTGGAGGCCTAAGAGGGAGAAACATTCATCAAATGAATGTATATGTATACAATATAGAGCTATCTCCAATATTTTTCACATATTACAAGTGATTGTCGAACTTCATATGTATACCTCGCCGACTTTATTATTTCTTCACCGGCTTCTCCATCGGCTTCTCCATCAGTGGAGCTATCATCACCTTCTCCGTGATTGGACCTATCTCCTGCCCCATCGGCTTCATCTTCGTGTCGCTAGACCTCCATTCCATATCCAGAGTCTTTAGATATGACGTCGGAGATTCGGCTGGTTCAACGTCGGGGCCGTCTTTGATTATATCTTCGAGAAGTTCTTCCTCTTCGAGGTTCCTGATATGTGGATCCATATTTCTGCAAAAAACGGACATTTGATTAACTAATAAACTAACAAACTATATAAGAGGGGTTGGAAACTTCGAAGGCTCGTTTTATATATGAGGACCTTTGGTCCCGGGTCTTGGCTAGAACCTAAACTCTAAAATACCAGCCTGACGGAGACCAGTCCCGGACACTTAAGCATATACAATAGCAAAATTAAACTAGTTCTATTAATTTTCTTGCTAAAAATAAACTATTAACATTTAAGCATATACAATAGAAAAATTAAACTATTAACACTTAAGCATATACAATAGCAAAATTAAGCAATAATCTAAGTAACACTATTAACACTTAAGCATATACACTATACAATAGCATATACACTTCTTCTTGTAACCCTAAACTAATTTTTTCTCTTCTTCTATTTCTCCTCTTCTTCTACTTCTTCTTCTACTTCCACTTCTCCTATTCTTCTACTACTTCGTCTCCTCTCCTCTTCTTCTATTTTTCCTATTCTTCTCCTCTCCTCCTCTTCTTATTCTCCTTTTTCTTATTTTCTTCTCCTCCTTTTCTTATTCTCCTTTTTCTTCCTTTCTTCTCCTTTTTCTTCCTTTCTTCTCCTTTTTCTTCTTTTCTTCTCCTTTTTCTTCCTTTCTTCTCCTTTTTCTTCCTTTCTTCTCCTTTTTCTTCTTTTCTTCTCCTTTTTCTTCCTTTCTTCTCCTTTTTCTTCTTTGCTTGTGCTGGCCGGAGTGTTGGGGAGGAGGGGGCGTGGGGCTTACTGGACGGGGGTGTCGACGGCGCGCGGCGAGGAGGACGGCGACGCGCGGCGAGGAGGGCGGCGCGCGGTGAGGAGGACGGCGGCGTCGAGCAGGACGGCAGGCGGCGGCGAGCAGGACGACGGGCAGCCTGACGGCATCGTCGAGTTCGTCGCTTGCCGCGCCGGGCAGGGGAACGAGAGCAAGAGAAGAGAAAATGGACGATTTGGGTTCAAAATTTCTAACTCCCGCTTATACAGGTGGATCTTTAGTCCCGGTTCGGGGCTCGATCCGGGACTAAAACCCCTTTAGTCCCGGGTGGCGCCACGACCCGGGACTGAAGACCCTTTTTCAGGCAGACTAGAAGGCGGGAAACAGGGGCCTTTAGTCCCGGGGCGTGGCTCCAACCGGGACTAAAGGGGGTCTTTAGTCCCGGTTGGCGCCACGACCTGGGACTAAAGGCCCTTTTTCGGCGGACAAGAAGGCGGTAAGCAGGGGCCTTTAGTCCCGGGGCGTCGCAAGAACCGGGACTAAGGTTTTGCCTATATAAACCCTCGCCCATGCCCGCCATATCCCCTGTTTTTTGGTTGTTGAAGTGTGACCATGCCATGCTCTTGCCACTCTAGTTCATGCACATGACGTGTTCGATGAAATGCCCGAGCCACTCTACTTAAGCTTTCTCCTCTCCAAACTCGACCTCCAAGCATCATTTTCCTAAATATTTGTCTAGGTTTGGCCGTGCACACCAACTGCGAGCACCATCGTGGTGAGCCTCTTGTTCTTATCTTCTTTTTAAAATCAAAAAAATCTTACTTGTATGATTTAGATACATACTTGTATAAATTACTCACTTTCATTATTTTTTTGTTATTATATAGTGCGATGGTTTTGGTATCCGCCTCCGTCGGCCCTCGTCCTGTCTATGATTCGGATGTGGTATATATTATCTTTTATAACTATTTGTTTTATTTAGTGTTTATGACAACTATGACGACCAATGTGACATATATTTTTTTAATCTAGGAGGTATGTGAACCGGAAATTCCAACCCACATAAAAATTCTTGTCGAGAAGTTAAATTTGGTTGAAAAAAAAACAAATATTTGAAGAAAAAATTGAAAATAATTGAGGATAAGAATATGGAACTCGAGTTGCATGTCGCCGATGTCATCGATGATCGCAAGATGAAGATCGATGCGATGCGGTTGAAGATGGATGCAATGCGCTTGAAGATGGATGAAATGCGCTTGAAGATTAGGAATATTAGAAAATATGCCATTGATAAAGAGGCTTGGTATCATTATGCTGTTGGGTCAATTGTTATCTTAGTTGCGATTTTGATCGCGTTTGTTGTTGCATTTAAATGTTTTACATAGTTGTATGTTGTTTTATGAGAGAACTTTATGTATTTATTTTTTGCATTAATAACATTTGATCACTATTGTTCTTTGGCTTTAATGTGATGATGAACTTGTATTAATTTGGTCATATGTTCTGCAATGATTTTTTGAACTTATTTGAACTCCATACTTTTTGTGTGTTCAAAATGCACCATTCATAGGCACATCACAAAATTTCAACAATTTCTGATTTCATTTGGTATATTTCATGGATTTACTTATTTTTTTTGAGCTAGTTGACCCTGAAATTGAAAAGCACTACAAATGAACTCTGAAAATGTTGAAAATTGGCATGCTATCATCATTTCACCCACATAGCATGTGTTAAAAAGTTGAGAGGGCTACGACAAAAACTGGATGCACTTCGTGTACAGAACGGAGAATCTCTCTCGAAGTATGGGAGTTTCGAACGAGAACTCATCTCTTACAAAGGGATTTCATTTTTTTGAACTTATTTGAACTCCATACTTTTTGTGTGTTCAAAATGCACCATTCAAAGGCACATCACAAAATTTCAACAATTTCTGACTTCATTTGGTATATTTCGTGGATTTACTTTTTTTTTTAAGCTAGTTGACCCTGAAATTGAAAAGCACTACAAATGAACTCTGAAAATGTTGAAAGTTGGCATGCTATCATAATTTCACCCACATAGCATGTGTTAAAAAGTTGAGAGGGCTACGACAAAAACTAGATGCACTTCGTGTACAAAACGGACAATCTCTCTCGAAGTATGAGGGTTTCGAACGAGAACTCATCTCTTACAAAGGGATTTCATTTTTTTGAACTTACTTGAACTCCATAATTTTTGTGTGTTCAAAATGCACCATTCAAAGTCACACCACAAAATTTCAACAATTTCTGGCTTCATTTGGTATATTTCGTGCATTTACTTATTATTTTTGATCTAGTGGACCTTGAAATTGAAAAGCACTACAAATGAACTCTGAAAATGTTGAAAGTTGGCATGCTATCATCATTTCACCGACATAGCATGTGTTAAAAAGGTGAGAGGGCTACGACAAAAACTGGATGCACTTCGTGTACAAAACGGACAATCTCTCTCGAAGTATGAGGGTTTCGAACGAGAACTCATCTCTTACAAAGGGATTTCATTTTTTTGAACTTATTTGAACTCCATACTTTTTGTGTGTTCAAAATGCACCATTCAAAGGCACATCAAAAAATTTCAACAATTTCTGACTTCATTTGGTATATTTCGTGGATTTACTTTTTTTTTTAAGCTAGTTGACCCTGAAATTGAAAAGCACTACAAATGAACTCTGAAAATGTTGAAAGTTGGCATGCTATCATCATTTCACCCACATAGCATGTGTTAAAAAGTTGAGAGGGCTACGACAAAAACTAGATGCACTTCGTGTACAAAACGGACAATCTCTCTCGAAGTATCAGGGTTTCGAACGAGAACTCATCTCTTACAAAGGGATTTCATTTTTTTGAACTTACCTGAACTCCATAATTTTTGTGTGTTCAAAATGCACCATTCAAAGTCACACCACAAAATTTCAACAATTTCTGGCTTCATTTGGTATATTTCGTGCATTTACTTATTTTTTTTGAGCTAGTGGACCTTGAAATTGAAAAGCACTACAAATGAACTCTGAAAATGTTGAAAGTTGGTATGCTATCATCATTTCACCCACATAGCATGTGTTAAAAAGTTGAGAGGGCTACGACAAAAACTGGATGCACTTCGTGTACAAAACGGACAATCTCTCTCGAAGTATGAGGGTTTCGAACGAGAACTCATCTCTTACAAAGGGATTTCATTTTTTTGAACTTATTTGAACTCCATACTTTTTGTGTGTCCAAAATGCACCATTCAAAGGCACACCACAAAATTTCAACAATTTCTGACTTCATTTGATATATTTCGTGCATTTACTTATTTTTTTGAGCTAGTTGACTCTGAAATTGAAAAGCACTACAAATGAACTCTGAAAATGTTGAAAGTTGGCATGCTATGATCATTTCACCCACATAGCATGTGTTAAAAAGTTGAGAGGGCTACGACAAAAACTGGATGCACTTCGTGTACAAAACGGACAATCTCTCTCGAAGTATGAGGGTTTCGAACGAGAACTCATCTCTTACAAAGGGATTTCATTTTTTTGAACTTATTTGAACTCCATACTTTTTGTGTGTTCAAAATGAACCATTCAAAGGCACACCACAAAATTTCAACAATTTCTGACTTCATTTGGTATATTTCGTGCATTTACTTTTTTTTTGAGCTAGTTGACCCTGAAATTGAAAAGCACTACAAATGAACTCTGAAAATGTTGAAAGTTGGCATGCTATCATCATTTCACTCACATAGCATGTGTTAAAAAGTTGAGAGGGCTACGACAAAAGCTGGATGCACTTCGTGTACAAAACGGACAATCTCTCTCGAAGTATCAGGGTTTCGAACGAGAACTCATCTCTTACATGGATACTATGAAAATGAAAAGTGTTTGAAATTTAGTACATTCCATACATGCATTACATAAAAGGTTTAATACATTATTACATTATTGCACCAATATTCCTATCTATTATTTATGTTTTCTTCTGGGTCGTAGCCATGGAGAATCTTCATCATTCAGTAGGATGCTTGGGTCAGTTTTCACTTTGAAGGGCGGAATTTCATGAAACTTATTATAATCTTCTGACATGTCTGTCTGGTCATCTACTCCCACGATGTTTCTTTTCCCCGAAAGAACTATGTGGCGTTTTGGCTCATCGGACGATATCTTCTTTTACTGATTTCTTTTTCTCGTTAATGTAGACATGTCCTTCATATAGAAAACCTGAGCGACATCATTGGCTAGGACAAATGGTTCGTCCATGTACGCAAGATTGTTGAGATCCACTGTTGTCATGCCGTACTTTTGGTCTACAACTATCCCGCCTCCTGTCAGCTTCACCCATTTGCACCAAAATAAAGGGATCTTAAAAGTAGGTCCATAGTCAAGTTCCCATATCTCCTCTATGTACCCGTAATATGTTTCCAAACAGTGCCCATTCTCGTCTGTTGCATCAAAGCGGACACCACTATTTTGGTTGGTGCTCTTTTTATCTTGGGCAACCGTGAAAAATGTATTCCCATTTATCTCATACCCTTGGAAAGTACATATAGTCGAAGATGGTGGCCTGGCCAAACAGTACAGCTCATCTTCAACGGTGTCGTCATTCATGAGATGTGTCTGCAACCAACTGCTGAAAGTCTTCTCGTGTTCCCCTTTAATCCAAGAGTCAGCCTTCCCCGGGTTTTCAGAGCATATAATATTCTTGTGTCTCACGATATACGGAGCCACCATGGTGGAATTGTGTAGAACTGTGTAGTGTGCTTGAGAAAAAGAATGCCCGTCCATACATACTTTTGCTTTCCTTCCTATTGTGCCTTTTCCTGTCAGCCTACCCTCATACCGAGATTCAGGAACACCAATCGGCTTAAGGTCAGGAAGAAAGTCCACACAAAACTCAATGACCTCCTCTGTTCCATAGCCCTTGGAGATGCTTCCTTCTGGCCTAGCACGGTTACGAACATATTTCTTTAAGACTCCCATGAACCTCTCGAAGGGGAACATGTTGTGTAGAAACACAAGATCGAGAATTCTAATCTCTTCGACTAGGTGAACTAGGAGGTGTGTCATTATATTGAAGAAGGATGGCAGCAACAACAGCTCAAAGTTGACCAGACATTGGACCACATCAATCTGTAACCCTGATAGACTTTCTCGATCGATTACCTTATGAGAAATTGCATTGAGGAATGCACATACCTTCACAATTGCCAGGCGAACATTTTCCGGTAGAATTCCCCTCAATGCAACCGGAAGCAATTGCGTCATAAGCATGTGGCAGTCATGAGACTTTAGGTTTTGGAATTTTTTGTCTTTCATATTTACGATTCCCTTTATATTCGACGAGAAGCAAGTCGGGACCTTGATACTGAACAGGACTTCAAAGAAGATTTCCTTCTCTTCCTTAGTAAGAGCGTAGCTGGCACGCCCTTGAAACTGCCATGGATGCATGCCATATCTTCCTTTATGACGTTCCCGGTTCTCCCGTGCTTCCGGTGTATCTTTTGACTTCCCATACAAGCCCAGGAAGCCTAGAATATTCACGCAGAGATTCTTCGTCGGGTGCATCACGTCGATTGCCGAGCGGACCTCATGGACTTCCCAGTAGGGTAGCTCCCAAAATATAGATTTCTTCTTCCACATGGGTACGCGCTTACCAGGGCCGTTAGGAACAGGTTGGCTGCGAGGACCCTTTCCAAAGATTACTTTTAAATCTTTGACCATATCAAATACTTCAACACCAGTACGGATGACAGGCTTCCCCCGGGGTTCTGCGTTGCCTTTGAAATGCTTGCCTTTTTTCTTTAAGGGATGCTTGGGCGGAAGAAAACGACGATTGTACGGATACACATTCTTCCTACAGTTGTCGAGATATATACTTTCTGTCTGATCCAAACAGTGCGTGCATGCATTGTATCCCTTGTTTGACTGTCCTGAAATGTTACTAAGAGCAGGCCAATCATTGATGGTTACGAAAAGCAAAGCTCGAAGGTCAAATTCCTCTTGTTTGTGCTCGTCCCACACACGTACACCTGGTTCGGCCCAGAGCTGTAAAAGTTCATCAACTAATGGCCTTAGGTACACATCAATATCATTGCCGGGTTGCTTTGGACCTTGTATAAGTACTGGCATCATAATGAACTTCCGCTTCATGCACAACCAAGGAGGAAGGTTGTAGATACATAGAGTAACGGGCCAGGTGCTGTGACTGCAACTCTGCTCCCCAAAAGGATTCATGCCATCTGTACTCAGACCTAACCATAAGTTCCTTGCGTCAGCTGCAAATCTCGGGAATTCTCTCTCGATTTTTCTCCACTGCCGACCATCAGCGGTGTGCCTCAACTTATCGTCTTTCATACGATCTTCCATGTGCCATTGCAACAACTTCGCATGATCTTTATTTCTGAACAAACGTTTCAACCGTGGTATTATAGGAGCATACCACATCACCTTGGCAGGAACCCTCTTCCTGGGTGGCTCGCCCTCAATATCACCAGGGTCATCTTTTCTGATCTTATACCGCAATGCAGTGCATACCGGGCATTTATCCATATTCTCGTACTTCTCACCGCGGTAGAGGATGCAGTCATTAGGGCATGCATGTATCTTCTGCACGTCTAATCCTAGAGGGCAGACAAGCTTCTTTGCTTCGTACGTGCTGGCGGGCAATTCGTTCTTTCTTGGAAGCATCTTCTTCATCAGTACCAGCAACTTTTCGAATGACGAGTCAGTCACCCGGTCTCTGCCTTCCACTTCAGCAATTCCAGTGTGCTACCCAGCTTCTTCTGGCCATCTTCACAAGTTGGGTACAACAATTTGTTGTGGTCCTGTAACATCTGCTCGAACTGCAACCTCTCCTTTTCTGTGTCGCAACCTCGCCGTGCATCAGAAATGACCCGGCCAAGATCATCAGCGGGCTCATCTGGTTCCCGTTCTTCATCCTGATCTTCTTCTTCATTGTCTTCCATTGCGGTATCAGCATACTCAGGGAACATAGATCGGTAGTTGTCATCATCATTCTCTTCTTCTTCATCGTCGTCTTCCATCATAACCCCTCTTTCTCCGTGCTTGGTCCAAACATTATAGCCTGACATAAAACCGGACCGAAGCAGGTGGCTCTGAATGACTCTTGAGGAAGTGTAATCCTTCTCATTCCGACATTCAACACATGGACAAAACATATAGCCACCACCATGCTTGTTCGCATCGGCTGCATCTCGAAAAGAATGCACGCCTTCTCTGTAAGCGGTTGTGCGTCGATCACCGTACATCCATGGATGGCTCATCTGCGTTATACGACAGTATATCAAATACAATCACGATCCTAAAAATTAGTACCGCACGGTCTAAACAAGGAAATATAGTTGCTAACCTTTTAGAATAAGTAGAAATAAAGAGGAAGAGGTTTAAGCGTGGCTCGGGCATCTCATATCGTAGTTGTGTTCGGTGAACTGAAGCGGCATCGCTCTAACACACATTTCAACAAACACCTCTAGTGCATAAAAAAAAGTGGAGAGCAAGCACCCACCCACAATCCTCCATCCAAGAAAAATGCAACGAAGAGGGGAGAGGGGGGATGTGCTATATATAGGCAGAGGACTTTAGTCCCGGTTTGAGAGGCAAACCGGGACTAAAGGTGGCGCACATGCGGGCTGCCCACCGGTAGACCTTTAGTCCCGGTTTGGGACACGAACCGGGACTAAAGGCTCCTTACGGGCCGGGACTAAAGCCTCGAGGGAGGATATGAGAATTGGGGCGACGTGGCCGGGCCTTTAGTCCCGGCCCAGAGGCAGGCCGGGACTAAATGTTCCCGGCCAAAGGCCCGTTTTCTACTAGTGTAGGCACACTTTCATTTGAGTTTGGTTGATGAATACACCTAGATCTATATTCTTTAGCAATACATTAATATATCTGAAGCCGTCATCTTAGCAAATTCTATCACTACTCCTATCCATTGATGAAGAGGTGCATAAAATATAAGCCGAATACCCCACACCTCTCACCTAAACCTAAAATATAAAGTCGAAGACCCCAACCATGCCATATACCAGGTCTGAGACACAAACCATCTCCCCCCGGCCCCCGGGCTTAGCCCGGCAGCGTCACAGGGCGGCGACCGGGGAAGAAAAGGGAGTAGATCAGGAGTCGACAATGCCTAGGGTCGCGGCCCGCCCTCGCCCGGTGTGGGACCGAAGCACAGGATTGTTTCGGCCGCCGCACCGGTGCTGGTGGATTAATTTATTAGCAGAAGACAAGCAGCTGGATGCTTAGAAGGTGCTTGGATACGTTTTAGTCCCATGACTAAAAGTAGTGAGACTAAAACTTGCTAGCCTCACCCATGCTTGGATCCAAGTACTAAAGAGACTAAAATCAAGTTAATGAGCATTTATTATTCTCCAAACCCTCCAATCCAGAACTTGCATGAGGAGTTAAATGAGGAGAGAGAGGACTAATGCACATTTTAGTAGGGGTACCCCTGACTAAAAGATTTTAGCCTCAAGACTAGCTTTAGTCTCTTTTTAGTCAGGGATGCTTGGAACTTTAGCCTCTTAAAAAGACTAGTTTTAGTCTCTTGGATCCAAGCACCCTCTTACTTATCAACCAAGAGCAATCAGCTTGGCGCATGGATACATAGCTAATGGCTTGGTGCATCTTCTCGACCACAAGCAACCCCGTCTTGCAAGTCCAGCTTAAGTGGCGGAGGTAGAGGATGGTCAAGGTGGACCACGGTCCATCCTAAGATTTAAAAATTGCTTTTATATCATATAGGAGAAAGGCTAAAATAAATAAATAAATGCATGTATTATAACGCTGCTGGCTAACCCTGGTCTAGTGGCCTAGGTTCAAATGAAATGTTAAAGTGTAAAAGAGATGCATATGTGCATGTGTAACTCGTGTCTATATTAAATATGTTCGACAAAGCATGACGGATGAGATGGTGTAATATATTCGTGACGATGATGTGCAATATAGTTGTTCCTTTATTGTTGTGTATGTACCATCCAATTTAGTGCAAAACAAGAATTAAAAAGTGCCCAAAACAAATAAATGAAAAAATAGGAGGCAGCAAAATAGCCCCATCCAATTTAGTGCAAGACCCTAAACCATAAAAAGTGCTAAAAAAGCAGCGAAGAAATAGCCCCGATTCGTAATATGAACCGGGACTAATACCCCTCCCCCCTCGCTCCAAGCCCCGCCACGTGGAGGACCATTAGCCCTGGTTCGTGGCCGAACCGGGGCTAGCATTATTCCCGGTTGTTTAGTCTCGGTTGGCGAACCGGGACTAATGGCCCAACCAAGCCGGGGCTATAGGCCCCTTTTCTACTAGTGTACCGTCCATGTTTGTTTTCAGTGTTTTTTCCGTATTATTTTACAGGAATTCTCCTACAAAGCTACACTAATTTTGAACCATATCCTTCTCAATTCCTATCATTCCATCATGTTCAAAATAAATGGAGTTCTATCATGTGAATTCAAAGTACTATTCAAGCAATTTACAGTTTGACCATATATGGATTACTCTGTAGTCTACTTTGTACTTCTTGGTTCAACTTTTAATTATATGATATTTACTGGTTTAATTTTTAATGTATCCATATTGCATCTGTAATATAATTCGTCGGTAGCTTCTTAGTGGATTTATGCTATATTTTTAGTAGGTTTTTACATTGTAATTCTTGATGGATTCCAACTGTAGTTTTAGTTGATTCTTATTTTGGTTTTGCACTGTAGCTCTTGGTTTTTATTGTGTAATTTTTATTGGAGTTACACTCTAAGAGCAAGTCTAGCAGACGCCGCATCCCTCCCCGGCCCGGAAAATAACCGCCAAAATGCGGGTCGGGGTGGAAAAACCTGCCCGATCAGACCCGCATCCCGCCCCGGTCCGCAAATATTTTTGCGGGACGCGACAAAATCTCAGACCCAACCCGTGTATTCGCGGGTTCCCCCCTCGCCGCCGCGGTGCCCTGCATATAAGCAGGAAGCAGTTGGTGTGGGGACATTTCAGCCCGCGTTTTCCCCCACCAACCACCTCACCTCTCCCTCCTTCGCCCAAGATTCCGGCGAAAGTAGCCGACAGGAGCTCGCCGAAAGGTCGCCACACGCACAAGGCCTCTCCTGCCCCTCCCCCCCCCTCGTCCGCGGGTCGCCGGATTTGCAGATCTGCGGACCTTCATCACAGGGCCGCCGGATTTGGCTTTTGCCGGCCGCCGTGGCTGCGCCAAGCGATGGAGTGGTCGGGGAGCATCTCCCGCAGCCCCGGCAATGGCGCATCAGCGCATGCAGGGACGGGTTCGTCCTCCCAGCGCCGCCGACGGTTTATGGGCATGGATTCGTCCGGCCTTCCACCGGGCTCGGCGCTCGCACAGCGGCTCTGTGGCTCGCCGTTGCCGCTCATACATTGCGACGACTGCACACGCACAGTGCTGCGGCTTACTTCGGGCACGCCGAACCACCCCGGATGGGTGTTCTTCAAATGCGAAAACGACGGGTACGTGCACTTGTGATATCTCATTCTTTGGTTCAATTGCGGATTCTCATTCCGAACATGGTTATTCTTTTGTGTAGGAATATGGATGCTCATTTTGGTTTTGGGAAGGCGAATACATTTATTTATTGATAGAAAGAAAGTTAATAGATGTCGATGCACTCCTTAGTAGAATAAAAAACAATGAAGAATGGAAGATGAAGAATCCGATGATGTATCCAAATATTGTTGGAAAAGCAAAGAAATGCACTATTCTAGCAAAGATGTGGTGCAAATTTAGGTTTTCCGGACCGGGAGGAGCTGCGCCAGATCAGACCCCGCAAAGCCGACCCGTAAAAAAGCATATTCCGCGAATATGCATTTTTACGGGTCCGTTATGCGGGGTCTGCATCCGCGGCCGCGCGCGCCGGCCTGTAAAGGCGTTTTTCCGCGAACTGCCAAAAAAAATTTGCGAGCCGGACAGATGCGGGGTCTGCTAGAGTTGCTCTAATACTTATTGATGTTAGTGATTTACACTATTATTTTATTGGAGTACTATGCATTTCTTGGTGTAAAAACATAAAATATGTCTATGTGAGTTGGATCGGATCGGATCGGATCTGAAAAAGAAAATGCACATCATAGAGGAGATGATAAAACGAGTGAAAGACATTTTGATTAGTGGGTTTCTATTCTGAGTGTACCAGAGCGACAAACAAATACCGTACTCAACATAAACAATATAACACAACTAATGTGAATTCACGACAATATATATCCATAGCCGATCACATCTTCCGGGACGGTTACACTTTGATTATTTTATTTATGCAGTACGCTGCTATATAAGTGCATGCATGCATAGCCACGTACGTACAATATCAATGACGAAGATACGTAGCCTAGTATGGGCTCACCCCGGGGTAGTTGCCCGGTGGGCTGTAGCTACATATGATAAACACGCCGTTGCCGCTGGCGCAGATGACGCGGGCGCAGCCGATGGCCGTCGAGTTGCGCCACACCACCTGCGTGTAGTGCATGCACGACTTGTCCGCCGGCGCCGAGCAGCTGTTGCTGCCGTGGTCGTAGTACTGCTTCTCACTCACCCATGATGACACGGCGTTCGCCGCCGTCCACGTGGTCCCAAAGCCGTCGCCTCCGTAGAGGTTCTCCCCGTACGGCCGGTTCACTCCATGTATCAGCTGACAATCGCCGCGGCGCTGCTCCGCGTAATCCTGCGCGTAGGCCGCCACCGTGGCGTTCCACGTCACCTTGCCGAGGCCTACCTCAGCGCGCGCCGCGTTGTGGGCGTCCACGAAATCATCCGGCGAGTTCTGGGCCGTGACCGCCATGGCGGAGACAAGAGCTAAGAGCAGTAGCACCGCTAGCTTCGGCGAGTACTCCATGGCTTGTTAATTAAGCCTTACAAAACTAAGTGGAAGATGTATCTGTATGCTGTAACGATGAGATAGACTGGCTCCATGCGTTGTGTATTTATACTGCCTGCACAAGATTCGATGGCTTCTCTAACCTTGGAAACTTCCATAGAAAAAAGTATCTCGCCAATCATGATTGGCCGGTCGTCGATTTCTAATACATGTGCCCATTTTAGAATAAGTCAAGCCAATGGAAAAAATTGCATTTTATTTGCAGCTCTCCACTTTGCAGAGTTAGTCAGAGGTCGTGGCCCGTGTAACATGTTATTTCTTCTCACATGCATCCCTTCTGCCGATGTTGAAAGTTGCTTCATCATTTGATCTCGTGGTACTTACTTGTGTCATGCATCTCCTTTGTAGGCTTGGAGCAGGTAGAGTTGTTAAAGGTAAATAGTAGCTGGTTCTAACTTTGCTTGCTTGTAAGTCGTTGTAATGCGCGTTGCCGCGTCCTCGGTTGGTACATATGATCAGGGCCGGTCGTGAGAATTCGGGGACCCTTTAATATATAAGTTTTTATAATATATGTATACATATATATATAGTTTGCATAAAAAACATATATATATTTGTCTAAAAATATATAATATAAATTATTATCAGTAACACTAGATGCAACCAAAATCTGTATGCGTAGCAAAATAATTTATACATATTACCTTAAAAATTTCTTCTAACATTCCTCGATGCAAAGTCACTTATGATGGGGTCGATGTCAATATCATCCAATAATTTCTTCTCGATGCATAAAGTAGCCAAACCATTTAATCTCTCTTGAGTCATTGTTGACCTTAAATAATTCTTTAATAACTTCAATTTTGAAAAGCTTCCTTCAGCCGATGCGACCGTCACATGCACGGTAAATAAGATGTGATAGGCAATGGAGATACTAGGATAACAATTATCTTCTCTGACATGCCGAAAAATCTCCATAGCAGACATTACGCCATCCGGCAAAGTGAATCTCATAATCTTCAATTCAGAAATAAGATTGTATACCTCAACATCTAATGAACCATTAAAAGAGAAAGTTTTTGCAAATTTCGTACAACATTCTTCAAGTTCACTGTCACTTAATGACTTGAGGGTGCCCGAGCTCAATAAAAATCCTAATATATCTTTAAACACCATGAGTTCTTTAAATCCATCATTCAAAGAATTGATCGCCATATCAACCAAAACATTAAAATATTTAACACGGAAAGCCTTCTCACCTTCTCGAATTTCTTCTTGACAATCATTTTCGTCAAACTGCTTCTTCCTCGTAACACGGCGTTTCACTGGAAACAATAGCTCTATTCTCATTTCAGTTGCAATACCTCGTGACTCCCTCGTGGCTCTTCTGGCCTTCCTCCAAAGCTTTGGGGGTCTCTTTTGGTCCAAAAAAATCATCGCGAAAGTTTTATTCCATTTGGACTCCGTTTGATATTCATATCTGAAAAAGGTCAAAAACAAGGAAAAAACAGGAACTTGCACTGGGCTCTAGGTCAATAGGTAGTCCAAAAATAATATAAAATAGCATACTCATGCATATTAAACATCCAAAGTTGATAATATAATAGCATGGAACGATAAAAAATTATAGATATGTTGGAGACGTATCACTTCTTCATGCACTTATACCAACAGGTATGGTTTGCAAGTCTCAAACGTTTCAAAAATGAGTGAGTACGACCATCAACATAGAGCTTCTTCATGCATTTTATACCAACATGACTCAAGTGGCAGTGCCACAACTAAGTGGTACTTTCATTATTACTTTGTAACTTTTGGCACCAATATTATGAACATGTGTAACACTACGGTCGAGATTCAATAAACCATTGAGGGTAATTATTCAAGCAAATAGAATAACTTTTATTCTCTTTAAATGAATAATCGTATTGCAATAAACTAGATCCAATCATGTTCATGCTCAACGCAAACACCAAATAACAATTATTTAGGATTACCATCAATCCCGATGATAGAGGGAGCGTGCGATGTTTGATCACATCAACCTTGGAGACACTTCCAACATGTATCGTCACCTCGCCTTTAGCTAGTCTCCGTTTATACCGTAGCTTTTATTTCGAGTTACTAATCACTTAGCAACCGAACTGGTATCCAATACCCTCGTGCTACTAGGTGTACTAGTAAAGTACACATCAATATCATGTATATCAAATATATTTCTGTCGACTTTGCCATCCTTCTTATCTACCAAGTATCTAGGGTAGCTCCGCCTCAGTGACCGTTCCCCTCATAACATAAGCACTTAGTCTCGTGTTTGGATTCAATCTTGGGTTTCTTCATTAGAGCAACAACTGGTTTGTCGTTTCATGAAGTATCCCTTCTAGTCCTTGCCCTTCTCGAAACTAGTGGTTTTACTAACCATCAACAATTGATGCTCCTTCTTGATTTCTACTTTCGCAGTGTCAAACATTGTGAATCGCTCAAGGATCATCATATCTATCCTTGATATGTTATAGTTCATCAGGACGCTCTAGTAGCTTAGTGGCAGTGACTTTGGAGAACCATCCCTATTTCATCTGGAAGATTAACTCCCACTTGATTCAAGTGTTTGTTGTATTCAAACAATCTGAGCACATGCTCAACGATTGAGCTTTTCTCTTCTACTTTGTAGACAAAGAATCTTGTCGGAGGTCTCATACCTCTCAACAAGGGCACGACCATGAAATCTCAATTTCATCTCTTATGTTCCGTGACGTCTCAAAACGTCTTCGGCGCCTTGCTTCTAAGCCATTAAGTATTACGCACTGAACTATCACGTAGTCATCAAAAACGTGTATGTCAGATGTTCGCAACATCTACAGACGATGCTCGAGGTGCAGCAACCGAGTGGTGCATTAAGGACATAAGCCTTCTGCGCAGCAATGAGGACAATCCTCAGTTTTACGGACCAAGTCCGCAAATTTGCTACTATCATCGTTCAACTAAATTTTCTCTAGGAACATAAAAAATAGTAGAGCTATAGCGCAAGCTACATCATAATTCGCAAAGACCTTTTGACTATGTTCATGATAATTGGAGTTTAACTAGTCAAATTACTTAATAAACTCTCATTCAACAAGTACATCTCAATAGTCCTTTGAGTGGTACATGATCCAAATTTACTAACTCAAGTCCGATCATCACGTGAGTTGAGAATAGTTTTTAGTTGTAAGCATCTCTATGCTAATCATATCAACTATATGATTCATGCTCGTCCTTTCGGTCTCATGTGTTCCGAGGCCATGTCTGCACATGCTAGGCTCGTCAAGCTTAACCCGAGTGTTCCGCGTGCGCAACTGTTTTGCACCCGTTGTATGTGAACGTTGAGTCTATCACACCCGACCATCACATGGTGTCTCGAAACGATGAACTGTAGCAACGGTGCACAGTTGGGGAGAACACAATTTCATCTTGAAATTTTAGTGAGAGATCATCTCATAATGCTACCGTCGTTATAAGCAAAATAAGGTGCATAAAAGGATTAACATCACATGCAATTCATAAGTGACATGATATGGCCATCATCTTGTGCTTCTTGATCTCCATCACCAAAGCACCGACACGATCTTCTTGTCATCGGCGCCACACCATGATCTCCATCAACGTGTCGCCATCGAGGTTGTCGTGCTACTTATGCTATTACTACTAAAGCTACGTTCTAGCAATATAGTAAACGCATCTGCAAACACAAACGTTAGTTTAAAGACAACCCTATGGCTTCTGCCGGTTGCCGCAGCATCGACGTGCAAGTCGGTATTAACTATTACAATATGATCATCTCATACATCCAATATATCACATCACGTCATTGGCCATATCATATCACAAGCATACCCTGCAAAAACAAGTTAAACGTCCTCTAATTTGTTGTTGCATGTTTTACGTGGCTGCTATGGTATCTAGTATGATCGCATCTTACTTACGCAAAAACCACAACAGAGATGTGCAAATGGCTATTTAACCTCTCCAAGGACCGTCTCGGTCAAAACCATTTCAACTAAAGTTGAAGAAACCGACACCCGTCAGTCGTCTTTATGCAACGAGGTTGCATGTCAATCGATGAAATCAGTCTTTCGTAAGCGTACGAATAATGTCGGTCCGAGCCGCTTCAATCCAACAATACCGCCGAATCAATAAAAGCCTAAGGAGGGCAGCAAATCGAACATCACCGTCCACAAAACCATTTGTGATCTACTCGAGATAACATCTACGCATGAACCTAGCTCATGATGCCACTGTTGGGGAACGTTGCATGGGAAACAAAAAAACTTCTATGCACACGAAGACCTATCATGGTGATGTCCATTTACGAGAGGAGATTTGGATCTACGTACACTTGTAGATTGCACAACATGAAGCGTTAAGAAATGTGGTTGATGTAGTGGAGCGTCTTCACATCCCTCGATCAGCCCCACGATCCGTTCCGATCTAGTGCCGAACGGACGGCACCTCCGTGTTCAGCACACGTACAGTTCGACGATGATCTCGGCCTTCTTGATCCAGCAAGCAAGACGGAGAAGTATATGAGTTCTCCGTCAGCGTGACGGCGCTCCGGTGGTGGTGGGGATCTACTCCTGCAAGGCTCCGCCTGAGCTCCGCAGAAATACGATCTAGAGGTAAAACTATGGTGTCTAGATCTGAGTTGCACGTGGCAAAAGTTGTCTCAAATCTGCCCTAAATCACCACTATATATAGGAGGGATGGGGAGGAGGCTTGCCTTGAGGGCCAAGCCCTCAAGGGTGCGCCGACCAAGGGAGAGGAGGAGTCCTACTCGAACTAGGATTGGAAAGTGGAGTCCTTCTCTTCTTTCCCACCTCTTTTTTTTCTTTTTCTTTGGTTATCTTTCCTTGGCGCCAAGGCCCTCTTGGGCTGTCCCACCAGCCCACTAAGGGCTGGTGCGCCACCCCTAGGGCCATTGGGCTTCCTCGGGTGGGTTGCCCCCCGCCCGGTGAACTTCCAGTACCCATTCGTCACTCCCGGTACATTCCCGGTAATGCCCGAAAACCTTCCGGTAACCAAATGAAGCCATCCTATATATGAATCTTTGTTTTCGGACCATTCCGGAAACCCTCGTGTCGTCCGTGATCTCATCCGGGACTCCGAACAACATTCGGTAACCACACATATAACTCAACTATATTAAAACATCATCGAACCTTAAGTGTGCAGACCCTGCGGGTTCGAGAACTATGTAGACATGCCCCAAGGCACTCCTCGGTCAATATCCAATAGCGGGACCTCGATGCCCATATTGGATCCTACATATTCTTCGAAGATCTTATCGGTTGAACCTTAGTGTCAAGGATTCATATAATCCCGTATGTCATTCAATTTGTCCTTCGATATGTTACTTGCCCGAGATTTGATCGTCGGTATCCGCATTCCTATTTCAATCTCATTACCGGCAAGTCTCTTTACTCGTTCTGTAATTCAAGATCCCGTCACTTACACTTAGTCACATTGCTTGCAAGGCTTGTGTGTGATGTTGTATTACCGAGTGGGCCCCGAGATACCTCTCCGTCATACGGAGTGACAAATCCCAGTCTTGATCCATACTAACTCAACGAACACCTTTGGAGATACCTGTAGAGCACATTTTTAGTCACCCAGTTACTTTGCGACGTTTGATGCACACAAGGTATTCCTCCGGTGTGAGTGAGCTATATGATCTCATGGTCATAGGAACAAATACTTGACACGCAGAAAACAATAGCAATAAAATGACACGATCAATATGCTACGTATATAATTTGGGTCTTGTCCATCACATGGTTTTCCTAACGATGTGATTCCGTTATCAAGTGACAACACTTGCATATGGCCAGAAAACCTTGACCATCTTTGATCAACGAACTAGTCAACTAGAGGCTCACTAGGGACAGTGTGTTGTCTATGTATCCACACATGTATTTGACTTTCCAATCAATACAATTCTAGCATGGATAATAAACGATTATTATGAACAAGGAAATATAATAATAACTAATTTATTATTGCATCTAGGGCACATTTCCAACAATATTAATTTTACAGAATGAATATTCTCGAATGCAAAAGAGGTCAAATCTATGACATTGGGTTCATTGACCCATATTTCATTCATCACCAAAGTCTCGCAACGAATCCCCGCGAGACAGAGAATAACTTGGTACGAGGGTTAAGGTTTGTCGGTACCAAAAGGGAAATACTATTTCCTTACAACTTCAAGTGAGTGTTACTACACACATTTTATTTTCGCTTACTCGATGTTATTATAAGTGTATAATTGATTCGTTATCCGTGCGCAGGTTCCACTATATTCTATTAATCATTGTACCTCATGAGGGACAAGTAGAAGTCATGGACCCGAAACGCACACCCCTCGCTGAATGGGCGAACATGCAGGAATGCCTCCAGAGGTAATTTCAATCATTATGGCACTATATCGGGAATTTTTCGTTCATTTCCTCATAGCAAGGAATTAATATAGAACTCTTTTATTCATTTACTTTTCTTGGCAGGGCTTGGAAACGGTTCACCGCCAAGGCTCGGGGTGTTTGGAAGTCAGAGCTTACGTTTATCCAAATGGATGTAAGTAACTACTAGCTAGATCTGCGCATCTCTTTATTGTAGTTTCAATACCATTATCAATACCGGGCTCATACGGACAGTGTTGCGGCTTACTTCGGGCATGCCGAACCACCCCGGATGGGTGTTCTTTAAATGCGAAAACGACGGGTACGTGCACTTGTGATATCTCATTCTTTGGTTCAATTGCGGATTCTCATTCCGAACATGGTTATTCTTTTGTGTAGGAATATGGATGCTCATTTTGGTTTTGGGAAGGCGAATACATTTATTTATTGATAGAAAGAAAGTTAATAGATGTCGATGCACTCCTTAGTAGAATAAAAAACAATGAAGAATGGAAGATGAAGAATCCGATGATGTATCCAAATATTGTTGGAAAAGCAAAGAAATGCACTATTCTAGCAAAGATGTGGTGCAAATTTAGGTTTTCCGGACCGGGAGGAGCTGCGCCAGATCAGACCCCGCAAAGCCGACCCGTAAAAAAGCATATTCCGCGAATATGCATTTTTACGGGTCCGTTATGCGGGGTCTGCATCCGCGGCCGCGCGCGCCGGCCTGTAAAGGCGTTTTTCCGCGAACTGCCAAAAAAAATTTGCGAGCCGGACAGATGCGGGGTCTGCTAGAGTTGCTCTAATACTTATTGATGTTAGTGATTTACACTATTATTTTATTGGAGTACTATGCATTTCTTGGTGTAAAAACATAAAATATGTCTATGTGAGTTGGATCGGATCGGATCGGATCTGAAAAAGAAAATGCACATCATAGAGGAGATGATAAAACGAGTGAAAGACATTTTGATTAGTGGGTTTCTATTCTGAGTGTACCAGAGCGACAAACAAATACCGTACTCAACATAAACAATATAACACAACTAATGTGAATTCACGACAATATATATCCATAGCCGATCACATCTTCCGGGACGGTTACACTTTGATTATTTTATTTATGCAGTACGCTGCTATATAAGTGCATGCATGCATAGCCACGTACGTACAATATCAATGACGAAGATACGTAGCCTAGTATGGGCTCACCCCGGGGTAGTTGCCCGGTGGGCTGTAGCTACATATGATAAACACGCCGTTGCCGCTGGCGCAGATGACGCGGGCGCAGCCGATGGCCGTCGAGTTGCGCCACACCACCTGCGTGTAGTGCATGCACGACTTGTCCGCCGGCGCCGAGCAGCTGTTGCTGCCGTGGTCGTAGTACTGCTTCTCACTCACCCATGATGACACGGCGTTCGCCGCCGTCCACGTGGTCCCAAAGCCGTCGCCTCCGTAGAGGTTCTCCCCGTACGGCCGGTTCACTCCATGTATCAGCTGACAATCGCCGCGGCGCTGCTCCGCGTAATCCTGCGCGTAGGCCGCCACCGTGGCGTTCCACGTCACCTTGCCGAGGCCTACCTCAGCGCGCGCCGCGTTGTGGGCGTCCACGAAATCATCCGGCGAGTTCTGGGCCGTGACCGCCATGGCGGAGACAAGAGCTAAGAGCAGTAGCACCGCTAGCTTCGGCGAGTACTCCATGGCTTGTTAATTAAGCCTTACAAAACTAAGTGGAAGATGTATCTGTATGCTGTAACGATGAGATAGACTGGCTCCATGCGTTGTGTATTTATACTGCCTGCACAAGATTCGATGGCTTCTCTAACCTTGGAAACTTCCATAGAAAAAAGTATCTCAGCCAATCATGATTGGCCGGTCGTCGATTTCTAATACATGTGCCCATTTTAGAATAAGTCAAGCCAATGGAAAAAATTGCATTTTATTTGCAGCTCTCCACTTTGCAGAGTTAGTCAGAGGTCGTGGCCCGTGTAACATGTTATTTCTTCTCACATGCATCCCTTCTGCCGATGTTGAAAGTTGCTTCATCATTTGATCTCGTGGTACTTACTTGTGTCATGCATCTCCTTTGTAGGCTTGGAGCAGGTAGAGTTGTTAAAGGTAAATAGTAGCTGGTTCTAACTTTGCTTGCTTGTAAGTCGTTGTAATGCGCGTTGCCGCGTCCTCGGTTGGTACATACTCCCTCCGTCCCTAAATATAAAACCTTTTAAAAATTCCATTATAAACTACATATGAATGTATGTAGTCATATTTTAAAATGTAGATTAACTCATTTTGTTATGTACCTAGTCTATAGTAAAATCTTTAAAAAGGCTTATATTTAGAAACGGAGGAAGTATGATTTATCCGTTTTTAAGGAGTTGAAAGCCTGAAACCTATTTTTTTTATTTTCCTTTAGCATCATGCCTTCTCGAAACATGTTTTAGACCCATTGTATATATAAATCAACAATTAAAAAAATACATGACCGAACCATATAAAATGGTTAGGTAGTTTTTTTTACAAAACCGTTCGTCAGATAATCAGATTATTACAAAGACCACAGGCGGCTACACTAGCAACAAAGAGCACACAAAGATCTCAACAGACCACTACACTACGACCCAGTACATCTAAACTTTACTACAACACTTTTAAAAGGAAGAATTGTGCAGAGTGTTGACATTGTTGAGTTCACAACGGACAAAGGTGTTCACCCGGAGCCCCGACACTAAGAGAAGATCCACGACGATGCCATCAAAAAAAGTATGGCACCCATGCGCGTCGCCGCCGTCGACACCAAGACACGGAGCTTTCGTTCGACAACTCATTCGTGCCACCACGAGGCCTTCAAGACAAACATGACGAGAAGTATCATGACCAAGACATCGATTGGTATGCCAACAACGGCCCGAACATCATATAGCCCGCAAACTACATTAGGTGACCATGTAAGATAACTATTGTGGCCAAGACCAAATACACACCGCCAACGGAGCATGTATGAAGATGTTTACATTGATCACTCACTCATTAAAAAAACATTATGAATCGACCTTAAAAATATCTTGCATGTTTCTAGTGCTTAGAATAATCTTCTACAAGTTCATTGCATTGACATGGGTAATATTGTCTTTCATGAATTTTACCCAAAATAGTTTTTGATCAAGGATCTACTCCCTCTATACCACAATACTTGTTGTTGGGAAACATTAATATAAGTACCCTCAACTACAAGTATTGTGGTTCAAAGGGAGTAGTAACGAGGAGAATCCTCCATCAAGGTGGATGCATGCGAATGCTTTATCCTTTGATTCCCCAATTTATGAGTACAAGCTTCTGGGTCCACTGGAACATTCGTCGAAGAGGTGGCACAATCGTCTCAGACATCCTTCGTTTTCCAAGTTCTTTGAAAAATATGCCCATATAGCATAGTCTAGGGATAATTTGTTATTCATGGAAAGAGCAAAAACTCATTAATTACAATATCGTATCTCTACAAGTGTTTCTAAACCTTTAGAACTCATTTTTACAAATGTCTCAATTTGCTAGCACTAGTGGGGACAGGGCCTATAGCCCCGGTCCGTAAGGGGCTTTAGTCCCGGTTCACCAACCGGGACTAAAGGGGCGGGACTAAAGGCCTAACCTTTTCGTCCCGGTCCTCTTACACGCCGGGACTAAAGGTGCTCCACGTGGGCGCCTCGTAGCGCCCAGGGGCAGGCCCTTTAGTCCCGTCTCGTTACACGGACCGGGACTAAAGATTTTCAGATTTTGCTGGTTTTTGGCTCTTTTTTTTAATGAAATTATTTTTGGGTTTTAGGGTTTTAGGGTTTAGGTGTTCGGGAGATTAATGTGATCCCTCGTTTGGTGTTCGGGAATTAGTTTCAATATAATTTAAAATAGAAATAACTATGCATATATATATATATATATATATATATATATATATATATATATTATTAACTTATCTTACAAGCGAGCATATATATACAATTATATGGAGATCTGAATTATCGGGACTAGAGCCTGTCTATTCGATTACTTGGACGGACATCAGTAATGGCCCCTAGCTACACTAAATCGTCCTTTGTCATCTATAGCTTCCGTCCTCAGAAAGGTCGCAAGCTCCTCTGCAACAGCAATCGCGCGTTGCTCTGGTAGGACCTTCGTCGTCATGGCCGTGCGCTATATAAGAAGAGGAGATGAATATTGTTGGAATTATGCCCTAGAGGCAATAATAAATATAGTTATTATTATAATTCCTGTATCAAGATAATAGTTTATTATCCATGCTATAATTGTATTGAATGAAGACTCATTTACATGTGTGGATACATAGACAAAACACCGTCCCTAGCATGCCTCTAGTTGGCTAGCCAGTTGATCAAAGATAGTCAGTGTCTTCTGATTATGAACAAGGTGTTGTTGCTTGATAACTGGATCACGTCATTAGGAGAATCACGTGATGGACTAAGAACCAAACTAATAGACGTAGCATGTTGATCGTGTCATTTTGTTGCTACTGTTTTCTGCGTGTCAAGTATTTGTTCCTATGACCATGAGATCATATAACTCATTGACACCGGAGGAATACTTTGTGTGTATCAAACGTCGCAACGTAACTGGGTGACTATAAAGATGCTCTACAGGTATCTCCGAAGGTGTTAGTAGAGTTAGTATGGATCAAGACTGGGATTTGTCACTTCGTGTGACGGATAGGTATCTCGGGGCCCACTCGGTAATACAACATCACACACAAGCCTTGCAAGCAATGTAACTTAGTGTAAGTTGCGGGATCTTGTATTACGGAACGAGTAAAGAGACTTGCCGGTAAATGAGATTGAAATAGGTATGCGGATACTGACGATCGAATCTCGGGCAAGTAACATACCGAAGGACAAAGGGAATGACATACGGGATTATACGAATCCTTGATACTGAGGTTCAAACGATAAGATCTTCGTAGAATATGTAGGATCCAATATGGGCATCCAGGTCCCGCTATTGGATATTGGCCGAGGAGTCTCTCGGGTCATGTCTACATAGTTCTCGAACCCGCAGGGTCTGCACACTTAAGGTTCGACGTTGTTTTATGCGTATTTGAGTTATATGGTTGGTTACCGAATGTTGTTCGGAGTCCCGGATGAGATCACGGACGTCACGAGGGTTTCCGGAATGGTCCGGAAACGAAGATTGATATATAGGATGACCTTATTTGATTACCGGAAGGTCATCACCAACCTCCGGAGCACCGTCACGCTGCCGGAGAACTCTTCTACCTCTCCGTCTCTCTTGCTGGATCAAGAAGGCCGAGATCATCGTCGAGTTGTACGTGTGCTGAACGCGGAGGTGCCGTCCGTTCGGTACTAGATCGTGGGACTGATCGCGGGATTGTTCGCGGGGCGGATCGAGGGACGTGAGGACGTTCCACTACATCAACCGCGTTCTCTAACGCTTCTGCTGTACGGTCTACGAGGGTACGTAGATCACTCATCCCCTCTCGTAGATGGACATCACCATGATAGGTCTTCGTGCGCGTAGGAATTTTTTTGTTTCCCATGCGACGTTCCCCAACAATGGTATCAGAGCTAGGTTCATGCGTAGATGTCTTCTCGAGTAGAACACAAAACTTTTTGTGGGCGGTGATGTGCGTTTTTCTGCCCTCCTTAGTCTTTTCTTGATTCCGCGGTATTGTTAGATTGAAGCGGCTTGGACCAACATTACTCGTACGCTTACGAGAGACTGGTTTCATCGTTACGAGTAACCCCCTTTGCTCAAAGATGACTGGCAAGTGTCGGTTTCTCCAACTTTAGTTGAATCGGATTTGACCGAGGAGGTCCTTGGATGAGGTTAAATAGCAACTCATATATCTCCGTTGTGGTGTTTGCGTAAGTAAGATGCGATCCTACTAGATACCCTTGGTCACCACGTAAAACATGCAACAACAAAATTAGAGGACGTCTAACTTGTTTTTGCAGGGTATGATTGTGATGTGATATGGCCAACGATGTGATGTGATATATTGGATGTATGAGATGATCATGTTGTAATAGAAATATCGACTTGCACGTCGATGGTACGGCAACCGGCAGGAGCCATAGAGTTGTCTTTATACTAACGTTTGTGCTTGCAGATGCGTTTACTATTTTGCTAGGATGTAGCTTTAGTAGTAATAGCATAAGTAGCACGACAACCCCGATGGCAACACGTTGATGGATGATCATGGTGTGGCGCCGGTGACAAGAAGATCGTGCCGGTGCTTTGGTGATGGAGATCAAGAAGCACGTGATGATGGCCATATCATGTCACTTATGAATTGCATGTGATGTTAATCCTTTTATGCACCTTATTTTGCTTAGAACGACGGTAGCATTATGAGGTGATCTCTCACTAAAATTTCAAGATGAAATTGTGTTCTCCCCGACTGTGCATCGTTGCTACAGTTCGTCGTTTCGAGACACCACGTGATGATTGGGTGTGATAGACTCAACGTCCACATACAACGGGCGCAAAACAGTTGCGCACGCGGAACACTCGGGTTAAGCTTGACGAGCCTAGCATGTGCAGACATGGCCTCGGAACACATGAGACCGAAAGGTCGATCATGAATCATATAGTTGATATGATTAGCATAGGGATGCTTACCACTGAAACTATACTCAACTCACGTGATGATCGCACTTGGGATAGTGTAAGTGGATCATGAACCACTCAAATGACTAGAGAGATGTACTTTTTGAGTGGGAGTTTGGCATATAATTTGATTAATTTAAACTCTAATTATCTTGAACATAGTCTAAGTCCACTTTGAATATATTTGTGTTGTAGATCATGGCTCACGCGACAGTCATCCTGAATCTTAATACGTTCCTAGAGAAAGCTAAATTAAAAGATGATGGAAGCAACTTTGTAGACTGGGCTCGTAATCTTAAGCTAATCTTACAAGTTGAGAAGAAGGATTATGTCCTTAATGCTGCGCTAGGAGATGAACCACCCGCTACGGCTGATCAGGATGTTAAGAACGCTTGGTTAGCACGTAAGGAGGACTACTCAATAGTTCAATGTGCAGTCTTGTATGGCTTAGAACCGGGACTTCAACGTCGCTTTGAGCGTCATGGAGCATTTGAGATGTTCCAGGAGTTGGAGTTTATCTTTCAGAAGAACGCCCGGATCGAGAGGTATGAGACCTCCGATAAATTCTATGCTTGCAAGATGGAGGAAAACTCGTCTGTCAGTGAACATGTGCTCAAAATGTCTGGGTACTCAAACCGTCTAGCTGAGCTGGGGATTGAACTCCCGCAAGAAGGCATCACTGACAGAATCCTTCAATCACTGCCGCCAAGCTACAAAGGCTTTGTGTTGAACTACAACATGCAAGGGATGAACAAGTCTCCCGGCGAGTTGTTTGCGATGTTGAAAGTCGCAGAGTCTGAACTCCGTAAAGAGCATCAAGTGTTGATGATAAATAAGACCACTAGTTTCAAGAGAAACGGCAAAGGCAAGAAGGGCAATTCGAAGAAGAGCGGCAAGCCTGTTGCCAATCCGCCGAAGAAACCCAAAGCTGGACCTAAGCCTGAAACGGAGTGTTTCTATTGCAAGGGTATGGGTCACTGGAAGCGCAATTGCCCCAAGTATTTGGCAGATAAGAAGGCGGGCAAAGAAAAATCAGGTATATTTGATATACATGTTATTGATGTGTACTTAACCGGCTCTCGTAGTAGTGCCTGGGTATTCGATACCGGTTCTGTTGCTCATATTTGCAACTCGAAACAGGAACTGCGGAATAGGCGAAGGCTGACGAAAGATGAAGTGACGATGCGCGTAGGAAATGGTTCCAAGGTTGATGCAATCGCCGTCGGCACAGTGTCACTTCAGCTACCGTCGGGATTAGTGATGAACTTAAATCATTGTTATTTAGTGCCTGCGTTGAGCATGAACATTATATCTGGATCTTGTTTATTGCGAGACGGTTACTCTTTTAAGTCAGAAAATAATGGTTGTTCTATTTCTATGAGTAACATCTTTTATGGTCATGCACCGAATGTGAGAGGATTGTTCATATTGAATCTTGATAGCGATACGCATATACATAACATTGAGACCAAAAGAGTTAGAGTAAACAATGATAGCGCCATATTTTTGGCACTGCCGCTTAGGTCATATTGGTGTAAAGCGCATGAAGAAACTCCATGCTGATGGACTTTTGGAGTCACTTGACTTTGATTCACTTGACACGTGCGAACCATGCCTCATGGGCAAGATGACTAAGACTCCGTTCTCCGAAACAATGGAGCGTGCAAGTGACTTATTGAAAATCATACATACCGATGTGTGTGGTCCGATGAGCGTGGAGGCACGCGGCGGATATCGTTATTTTCTCACCTTCACTGACGATTTGAGTAGGTATGGCTATGTCTACTTGATGAAGCACAAGTCTGAAACATTTGAAAAGTTCAAGCAATTTCAGAGTGAAGTGGAAAATCATCGTAACAAGAAGATCAAGTTCCTACGGTCTGATCGTGGGGGTGAATATCTGAGTTTCGAATTTGGTGCTCACTTAAGACAATGTGGAATTGTTTCACAGTTAACACCGCCTGGAACACCACAACGTAATGGTGTGTCCGAACGTCGTAATTGTACTTTGTTAAAGATGGTGCGATCTATGATGTCTCTTACTGATTTGTCGTTATCATTTTGGGGTTATGCATTAGAAACAGCTGCATTCACTTTAAATAGGGCACCATCAAAATCCGTTGAGACGACACCATACAAACTGTGGTATGGCAAGAGACCAAAGTTGTCGTTTCTTAAAGTTTGGGGATGTGATGCTTATGTCAAAAGGCTTCACCCTGAAAAGCTGGAACCCAAAGCGGAAAGGTGCGTCTTCATAGGTTACCCAAAAGAGACAGTTGGGTACACCTTCTATCTCAAATCCGAGGGCAAAGTGTTTGTTGCTAAGAACGGAGCTTTTCTCGAGAAGGAGTTTCTCTCGAGAGAATTGAGTGGGAGGAAGATAGAACTTGACGAGGTTGTCGAACCTCTCATCCCTCTGGATGGTGGTGCAGGGCAAGGGGAAACCTCTGTCGTTGCGACGCCGGTTGAGGAGGAAGTTAATGATGATGATCATGAAACTCCAGTTCAAGTTTCTGTTGAACCACGCAGGTCGACGAGATCACGTGCTGCTCCAGAGTGGTACGGTAATCCCGTCTTATCAATCATGTTGTTAGACAACAATGAACCTGCGAGTTATGAAGAAGCAATGGTGGGCCCAGATTCCAACAAATGGCTAGAAGCTATGAAATCTGAGATAGGATCCATGTATGAGAACAAAGTGTGGACTTTGGAGATACTACCTGAGGGCCGCAAGGCTATTCAGAACAAATGGATCTTTAAGAAGAAGACGGACGCTGACGGTAATGTGACCGTTTATAAAGCTCGACTTGTGGCAAAGGGTTTTTCACAAGTTCCAGGAATTGACTACGATGAGACTTTCTCACCCGTGGCGATGCTTAAGTCCGTCAGAATCATGTTAGCAATAGCTGCATTTTTCGATTATGAAATCTGGCAGATGGATGTCAAAACGGCGTTCCTTAACGGTTTCCTTAAGGAAGAGTTGTATATGATGCAGCCCGAAGGTTTTGTCGATCCTAAGAATGCTAACAAGGTGTGCAAGCTCCAGCGATCCATTTATGGACTGGTGCAAGCATCTCGGAGTTGGAACAAACGTTTTGATGAGGTGATCAAAGCATTTGGTTTTATACAAGTGGTTGGAGAATCTTGTATTTACAAGAAAGTGAGTGGGAGCTCTGTGGCGTTTCTAATATTATATGTGGATGACATATTACTGATTGGAAACAACGTAGAGCTTTTGGAGAGCATAAAAGGTTACTTGAATAAAAGTTTCTCTATGAAGGACCTAGGAGAAGCTGCTTACATTCTAGGCATTAAGATCTATAGGGATAGATCAAAACGCCTGATAGGACTTTCACAAAGCACATACCTTGATAAAGTTTTGAAGAGGTTCAAAATGGAACAGTCCAAGAAAGGGTTCTTGCCAGTTTTACAAGGTACGAGATTGAGTAAGACTCAGTGCCCAGCAACTGATGAAGATAGAGAGCATATGCGCTCCGTCCCCTATGCTTCAGCCATAGGTTCTATCATGTATGCGATGCTGTGCACTAGACCGGATGTTAGCCTGGCCATAAGTATGGCAGGTAGGTTCCAGAGTAATCCAGGAGTGGATCACTGGACAGCGGTCAAGAATATCCTGAAGTACCTGAAAAGGACTAAGGAGATGTTTCTCGTATATGGAGGTGACGAAGAGCTCGCCGTAAAAGGTTACGTCGATGCAAGCTTTGACACAGATCCGGACGACTCTAAGTCGCAAACCGGATACGTATTTATTCTTAATGGGGGTGCGGTAAGCTGGTGCAGTTCCAAGCAGAGCGTAGTAGCAGATTCTACATGTGAAGCGGAGTACATGGCTGCCTCGGAGGCGGCTAAGGAGGGTGTCTGGATGAAGCAGTTCATGACGGATCTTGGAGTGGTGCCAAGTGCACTGGATCCAATAACCTTGTTCTGTGACAACACGGGTGCCATTGCCTTAGCAAAGGAACCACGGTTTCACAAGAAGACCAGACACATCAAACGACGCTTCAACCTCATCCGCGACTACGTCGAGGAAGAGGACGTAAATATATGCAAAGTGCACACGGATCTGAATGTAGCAGACCCGCTGACTAAACCTCTTCCACGGCCAAAACATGATCGACACCAGAACTGTATGGGTGTTAGATTTATTACAATGTAATTCGCATGGTGATGTGAGGGCTAGATTATTGACTCTAGTGCAAGTGGGAGACTGTTGGAATTATGCCCTAGAGGCAATAATAAATATAGTTATTATTATAATTCATGTATCAAGATAATAGTTTATTATCCATGCTATAATTGTATTGAATGAAGACTCATTTACATGTGTGGATACATAGACAAAACACCGTCCCTAGCATGCCTCTAGTTGGCTAGCCAGTTGATCAAAGATAGTCAGTGCCTTCTGATTATGAACAAGGTGTTGTTGCTTGATAACTGGATCACGTCATTAGGAGAATCACGTGATGGACTAAGACCCAAACTAATAGACGTAGCATGTTGATCGTGTCATTTTGTTGCTACTGTTTTCTGCGTGTCAAGTATTTATTCCTATGACCATGAGATCATATAACTCACTGACACCGGAGGAATACTTTGTGTGTATCAAACGTCGCAACGTAACTGGGTGACTATAAAGATGCTCTATAGGTATCTCCGAAGGTGTTAGTAGAGTTAGTATGGATCAAGACCGGGATTTGTCACTCCGTGTGACGGAGAGGTATCTCGGGGCCCACTCGGTAATACAACATCACACACAAGCCTTGCAAGCATTGTAACTTAGTGTAAGTTGCGGGATCTTGTATTACGGAACGAGTAAAGAGACTTGCTGGTAAACGAGATTGAAATAGGTATGCGGATACTGACGATTGAATCTCGGGCAAGTAACATACCGAAGGACAAAGGGAATGACATACGGGATTATACGAATCCTTGATACTGAGGTTCAAACGATAAGATCTTCGTAGAATATGTAGGATCCAATATGGGCATCCAGGTCCCGCTATTGGATATTGACCGAGGAGTCTCTCGGGTCATGTCTACATAGTTCTCGAACCCGCAGGGTCTGCACACTTAAGGTTCGACGTTGTTTTATGCGTATTTGAGTTATATGGTTGGTTACCGAATGTTGTTCGGAGTCCCGGATGAGATCACGGACGTCACGAGGGTTTCCGGAATGGTCCGGAAACGAAGATTGATATATAGGATGACCTTATTTGATTACCGGAAGGTTTTCGGAGTTACCGGGAATGTACCGGGAATGACGAATGGGTTCCAGGAGTTCACCGGGGGGGCAACCCACCCCGGGGAAGCCCATAGGCCTTGGGGGAGACACACCAGCCCTTAGTGGGCTGGTGGGACAGCCCACAAGTGCCCTATGCGCCAAGGAGAAGAAAATCAAGAGAGAAAGAAAAAAAAAGGAGGAGGTGGGAAGGAAGGGGGACTCCCTCCCACCAAACCTAGTCCAACTCGGTTTGGGGGGGGGAGAGTCCTCCCCCTTGGACTCGGCCGACCCCCTTGGGGCTCCTTGAGCCCCAAGGCAAGGCCCCCTCCCTCCCACCTATATATACGGAGGTTTTAGGGCTGATTTGAGACGACTTTCCACGGCAGCCCGACCACATACCTCCACGGTTTTTCCTCTAGATCGCGTTTCTGCGGAGCTCGGGCGGAGCCCTGCTGAGACAAGGTCATCACCAACCTCCGGAGCGCCGTCACGCTGCCGGAGAACTCTTCTACCTCTCCGTCTCTCTTGCTGGATCAAGAAGGCCGAGATCATCGTCGAGCTGTACGTGTGCTGAACGCGGAGGTGCCGTCCGTTCGGTACTAGATCGTGGGACTGATCGCGGGATTGTTCGCGGGGCGGATCGAGGGACGTGAGGACGTTCCATTACATCAACCGCGTTCTCTAACGCTTCTGCTGTACGGTCTACGAGGGTACGTAGATCACTCATCCCCTCTCGTAGATGGACATCACCATGATAGGTCTTCGTGCGCGTAGGAAATTTTTTGTTTCCCATGCGACGTTCCCCAACAAATATGAATATCAATCATGATAAAAAAGAATGACGGGTAAAAATAGAGGTGTGAATGTTCATTGCTTACGTCGAATCTGTGATCCTTGTGCTCAGAGGTAAACATGCGAATGGTCTCGCAAACATAGTATCCGCATAGATGCGTTCCCCGTGGGTGCTGGTCGCACTTTACGAGAATAGAATATATATAATCAAAATAATAATCTAGCATCATAAATGTATTGAAAATTAATAGAAGTATTTCATACTACTACTTACCTGAGCCGCTTTAAAGGTCAGCTTCTCATGAAAGTTACCGGGAGTCACGCACTTGAACCGCTTCCAAACCCTGTCCGACAAGGATAATGATTTGCTCAGTTTTTCATTAATTTATATATCAGAAAATCATCGAAAGAGACCGATAGAGCGCAAGAATGATTAAAATTACCCTTGGAGCATGTCCTGCAGGCTTTGGAACTGTTTCAAGGGTCTCGATAATGGGTCGAAGGCATCAACTCTTCCCTTATCAATTTGAATGTCCAACAGAATCCAATGGAAGCTGCACATGTATATATATATATATATATATATATATATATATATAAGTGTCAGTAACTTATCAATTACACTTATAAGTGAATGGACACAACAAAGTAAAGACCCTCACCTGAAGTTGTATGGAAACAGTATGTGGTCACAGAAATTTTGATCTATTAGAAACCTTAGAAGGTTTTCCTCCGTCTCCTTGGGATAATTAGTTAGTGTCGCTATATGTATTTTATCTGGCTCAATAAACCCAATATTTAGGATGCACTTACTTTTAGAATACAGAATCTTCATTCTGCATAATAGAGTACAAGTTATATATAGACAATGAATTGAAATAACTAAACAAGTTATATATATGTTGACAACGAATTGAAAAACTTACAGACAATAGCAACTCATAAGCGATTTGTCGAGGGCGTCGCCATTGTACATCTGGAAGAGTTCATCAAAGTCGATATGGATTTGTTCAGGGCGGCCGTAGTACTCCTTGGTGACACTCAGCACGATCATCGTTCTCCCATTCTTTGATTCACTTAAGTACCATTGATGCAAGTAACGCATATTTGTTGGGAGATCATCTTTGCTGACCAAAGGCTCACCCAAGACAAATTGTGGCTTAGGGGCTACCACAGCCTTGGGTATCTTGTCGTCTTGGGAAGACAGCAATTCTTCAACCGAGATACCACATGCAGCCGCCAACTTCTTTGCACTTTCTAAAGCTAGACCCTGCATCGAAGGGGGAACATTCTTGGTTAACACCTTGAGGGGTGGGATCGACTGTTTGGCCTGTTGTCCAAGCTGAGGAACGTCTGATTTTTTCTTGCTTGTAGTTGAACTTGATTTGCTCCCACTTGCACTTGCACGTGATCTGCTCTTTTTCACTTCCTTATGCAATGTGCGTGTATAGTCATCAGGCTTATGGTGTAAGTCATAAGGTCTGATAGGAAGAGTAGCATGACGTACCTTTGGGAGGGGCGACAGTTTGCGCTTTGGGGTGCTCTGTGGCTTAGGAATCGTCAGCGGAGCGTTCTTGGTGGCACGCTCCCGCTTAGTATCCGGAGCGGGCGGCGGCAGAGACGGACGACCCAAGTCCGGCGGCGGTGATCGAGATGGACTCGTGTTGTGCTCGCAATGTGCGTGTATAGTCATCAGGCTTATGGTGTAAGTCATACTATGATGGAAGGGGGTACGATCATAAGGTCAGATAGGAAGATTAGCATGACGTACCTTTGGGAGGGGCGACCGTTTGCGCTTCGGGGTGCTCTGTGGCTTAGGAATCGTCAGCGGAGCGTTCTTGGTGGCACGCTCCCGCTTTGTATCCATGGCAGACTCAGGCTTTGTATCCGGAGCAGGCGGCGGCAGAGCGTTCTTGGTGGCACGCTCCCGCTTTGTATCCGTGGCAGGCTCAGGCTTTGTATCCGGAGCGGGCGGCGGCGGAGCGTTCTTGGTGGCATGCTCCCGCTTTGTATCCGTGGCACGCTCAGGCTGCGAATCCGAAGCGGGCGGCGGCAGAGCGTTCTTGGTGGCACGCTCCCGCTTTGTATCCGTGGCAGGCTCAGGCTGCGTATCCGGAGCGGGCGGCGGCGGAGCGTTCTTCGTGGCACGCTCCCGCTTTGTATCCGTGGCAGGCTCAGGCTTTGTATCCGGAGCTGGCGGCGGCGGAGCGTTCTTGGTGGCACGCTCCCGCTTTGTGTCCGTGGCAGGCTCAGGCTCTGTATCCGGAGCGGGCGGCGGCGGAGCGTTCTTGGTGGCACGCTCCTGCTTTGTATCTGTGGTAGGCTCAGGCTTTGTATCTGGAGCGGGCGGCGGCGGAGATAGAGATGGACTCGTGTTGTGCTGGCCGACGTCATGTGGAGGGCTTGGACGTAATGGAGGTGTAGGTGACCTGCGACGACTCGGAGGCGGTGTTGTCCTTGGGGCCGAGCCTGGAAGCTTGATGTAGTTCTTGTCCCATAGGATGACTCCACCCAGTACTTCTCTGAGTGTCCTCTCATCTTCGGGTCCAGCTATGTCGAGCTCCATATCACTAAACCCCGTCATGATTTCATCCACCCCGACTTTAGCAAAGCCAGCTGAAATCTCACGGCCATGCCAGCGTGCATCAGGGCCAGAAGGTAAAGCTTGTCCAACAGCCACCTTCATGGATATGTTCTTGAATTTCTGATGGAGTTCACACGATGTTGACTCCTTGATTCCATCCACGGGGTAGCCAGGACCGCCCTGTATTATTCTTTGTTCATCGCCGGGCGGGGCCTCGGATTCAGCCACGCTGCTTTTCCGCTTAGATGGGGCGCCGGTAATATCAAGTGCAGGATCTTCCTGGCGCGGTACTCCTCTAAGCTCATCAATCTGCTTCTGTTGCTCGTTAATCCTGGCAAGCAACTGGTTGAACTTGTCATTCTCCTCATCCTGCTGCCGCTTCTTTGCTCTCTCTCGGCTTCTGTAAGTGTCTTGGTCTCTGGCAAACCCAAGCCACCACGGGTAAGATGGACCGAAGCCTCGCGTTCGTCCTCCATGTTCGTCATTGCCGAGGACCAGTGTGAGAAAATCTTTATCTCTATCTGCAGTGAACTTTCTTTGTCCCTCCTTAATTTCTTTCACTATCCTTTTCCAATTCTCCCTGGGTATCCTAAGATTGTCATTGCAGATGAGGTCCCGTGTTTTTCGTCGTACGACCCACCATGCGCAAGGAACCAATTTCTTGCTCTCAATTCTCACTCATCACGGAGTGGTTCAGGTACGATGCCTTTATCTATCAGATCTTGCTCTTTCTTTTCCCACTTTGGGATGGCAGTCTCATAGCCCCCTGGCCCCAGCTTGTGGTGATATTTCTTCTTATCTGCATTTATCTTGTTCTTTTCTGATAATGCCTGGGCATCTCCTGACTCCTTGTACTCTTGAAATTCCTTCCAGTCATTCGCCTGCTTGGCTAGATACCCCTCGAATACTGGCACTTTCTTGGTCTCCAGATAGTTTTTCCATAGCTTCTTCTTCCAGCTACGGAACAGTTCGGCCATCTTCTTTAGAGTCCACTGCTTGACTTTGGCCCTCAGTTTGTCTGCGGCGTCTTCATTCTCACATTCTGGCAGGTTGAAATGTGACATGAGATCATTCCAAAGATTATCTTTGTACCTTTCGGTGACATAGTCACTATCGGCTGCCCCTTTGCGCTTGTTCCACTCCCGAACGCTGATCGGGACGTGATCCCTAACGAGAACTCCGCATTGCTTCTTGAATGTGTCAGCAGCATTCTTAGGAAGCTTGGGTTCGCCCGTAGGCATTATCACCTCAAAGGTGTAATGCGTCCGTGCATCCAACTTTCTAGTCGGGCCTCGTTTCGTAGATTTTCTCGATGTGGAGGCCTAAGAGGGAGAAACATTCATCAAATGAATGTATATGTATACAATATAGAGCTATCTCCAATATTTTTCACATATTACAAGTGATTGTCGAACTTCATATGTATACCTCGCCGGACTTTATTATTTCTTCACCGGCTTCTCCATCAGTGGAGCTATCATCACCTTCTTCGTCATTGGACCTATCTCCTGCCCCATCGGCTTCATCTTCGTGTCGCTCGACCTCCATTCCATATCCACAGTCTTTAGATATGACGTCGGAGATTCGGCTGGTTCAACGTCGGGGCCGTCTTTGATTATATCTTCGAGAAGTTCTTCCTCTTCGAGGTTCCTGATATGTGGATCCATAGTTCTGCAAAAAACGGATATTTGATTAACTAATAAACTAACAAACTATATAAGAGGAGTTGAAAACTTCGAAGGCTCGTTTTATATATGAGGACCTTTAGTCCCGGGTCTTGGCTAGAACCTAAACTCTAAAATACCAGCCTGGCGGAGCCCAGTCCCGGACACTTAAGCATATACAATAGCAAAATTAAACTAGTTTTATTAATTTTCTTGCTAAAAATAAACTATTAACATTTAAGCATATACAATAGAAAATTAAACTATTAACACTTAAGCATATACAATAGCAAAATTAAGCAATAATCTAAGTAACACTATTAACACTTAAGCATATACACTATACAATAGCATCTACACTTCTTCTTGTAACCCTAAACTAATTTTTTCTCTTCTTCTATTTCTCCTCTTCTTGTACTTCTTCTTCTACTTCTACTTCTCCTATTCTTCTACTACTTCGTCTCCTCTCCTCTTCTTCTATTTTTCCTCTTCTTCTCCTCTCCTCCTCTTCTTATTCTCCTTTTTCTTCTTTTCTTCTCCTCCTTTTCTTATTCTCCTTTTTCTTCCTTTCTTCTCCTTTTTCTTCCTTTCTTCTCCTTTTTCTTCCTTTCTTCTCCTTTTTCTTCTTTTCTTCTCATTTTTCCTCCTTTCTTCTCCTTTTTCTTCCTTTCTTCTCCTTTTTCTTCTTTTCTTCTCCTTTTTCTTCCTTTCTTCTCCTTTTTCTTTTTTGCTTGTGCTGGCCGAAGTGTTGGGGAGGAGGGGGCGTGGGGCTTACCGGACGGGGGTGTCGACGGCGCGCGGCGAGGAGGACGGCGACGCGCGGCGAGGAGGGCGGCGCGCGGTGAGGAGGACGGCGGCGTCGAGCAGGACGACGGCGACGACGAGGAGGACGGCAGGCGGCGGCGAGCAGGACGGCGGGCAGCCTGACGGTGTCGTCGAGTTCGTCGCTTGCCGCGTTGGGCAGGGGAACGAGAGGAAGAGAAGAGAAAATGGACGATTTGGGTTCGAAATTTCTAACTCCCTCTTATACAGGTGGATCTTTAGTCCCGGTTCGGGGCTCGATCCGGGACTAAAACCCCTTTAGTCCCGGGTGGCGCCACGACCCGGGACTGAAGACCCTTTTTCAGGCAGACTAGAAGGCGGGAAACAGGGGCCTTTAGTCCCGGGGCGTGGCTCCAACCGGGACTAAAGGGGGTCTTTAGTCCCGGTTGGCGCCACGACCTGGGACTAACGGCCCTTTTTCGGCGGACAAGAAGGCGGTAAGCAGGGGCATTTAGTCCCGGGGCGTCGCAAGAACCGGGACTAAGGTTTTGCCTATATAAACCCTCGCCCATGCCCGCCATATCCCCTGTTTTTTGGTTGTTGAAGTGTGACCATGCCATGCTCTTGCCACTCTAGTTCATGCACATGACGTGTTCGATGAAATGCCCGAGCCACTCTACTTAAGCTTTCTCCTCTCCAAACTCGACCTCCAAGCTTCATTTTCCTAAATATTTGTCTAGGTTTGGCCGTGCACACCAACTGCGAGCACCATCGTGGTGAGCCTCTTGTTCTTATCTTCTTTTTAAAATCAAAAAAATCTTACTTGTATGATTTAGATACATACTTGTATAAATTACTCACTTTCATTATTTTTTTGTTGTTATATAGTGCGATGGTTTTGGTATCCGCCTCCGTCGGCCCTCGTCCTGTCTATGATTCGGATGTGGTATATATTATCTTTTATAACTATTTGTTTTATTTAGTGTTTATGACAACTATGCCGACCAATGTGACATATATTTTTTTAATCTAGGAGGTATGTGAACCGGAAATTCCAACCCACATAAAAATTCTTGTCGAAAAGTTAAATTTGGTTGAAAAAGAAAACAAATATTTGAAGAAAAAATTGAAAATAATTGAGGATAAGAATATGGAACTCGAGTTGCATGTCGCCGATGTCATCGATGATCGCAAGATGAAGATCGATGCGATGCGGTTGAAGATGGATGCAATGCGCTTGAAGATGGATGAAATGCGCTTGAACATTAGGAATATTAGAAAATATGCCATTGATAAAGAGGCTTGGTATCATTATGCTGTTGGGTCAATTGTTATCTTAGTTGCGATTTTGATCGCTTTTGTTGTTGCATTTAAATGTTTTACATAGTTGTATGTTGTTTCATGAGAGAACTTTATGTATTTATTTTTTGCAATAATAACATTTGATCACTACTGTTCTTTGGCTTTAATGTGATGATGAACTTGTATTAATTTGGTCATATGTTCTGCAATGATTTTTTGAACTTATTTGAACTCCATACTTTTTGTGTGTTCAAAATGCACCATTCATAGGCACATCACAAAATTTCAACAATTTCTGACTTCATTTGGTATATTTCATGGATTTACTTATTTTTTTTTGAGCTAGTTGACCCTGAAATTGAAAAGCACTACAAATGAACTCTGAAAATGTTGAAAGTTGGCATGCTATCATCATTTCACCCACATAGCATGTGTTAAAAAGTTGAGAGGGCTATGACAAAAACTGGATGCACTTCGTGTACAGAACGGACAATCTCTCTCGAAGTATCACAGTTTCGAACGAGAACTCATCTCTTACAAAGGGATTTCATTTTTTTGAACTTATTTGAACTCCATACTTTTTGTGTGTTCAAAATGCACCATTCAAAGGCACATCACAAAATTTCAACAATTTCTGACTTCATTTGGTATATTTCGTGGATTTACTTATTTTTTTGAGCTAGTTGACCCTGAAATTGAAAAGCACTACAAATGAACTCTGAAAATGTTGAAAGTTGGCATGCTATCATCATTTCACCCACATAGCATGTGTTAAAAAGTTGAGAGGGCTACGACAAAAACTGGATGCACTTCGTGTACAAAACGGACAATCTCTCTCGAAGTATCAGGGTTTCGAACGAGAACTCATCTCTTACAAAGGGATTTTATTTTTTTGAACTTACTTGAACTTCATAATTTTTGTGTGCTCAAAATGCACCATTCAAAGGCACACCACAAAATTTCAACAATTTCTGGCTTCATTTGGTATATTTCGTGCATTTACTTATTTTTTTGAGCTAGTTGACCTTGAAATTGAAAAGCACTACAAATGAACTCTGAAAATGTTGAAAGTTGGCATGCTATCATCATTTCACCCACATAGCATGTGTTAAAAAGTTGAGAGGGCTACGACAAAAACTGGATGCACTTCGTGTACAAAACGGACAATCTCTCTCGAAGTATGAGGGTTTCGAACGAGAACTCATCTCTTACAAAGGGATTTCATTTTTTTGAACTTATTTGAACTCCATACTTTTTGTGTGTCCAAAATGCACCATTCAAAGGCATACCACAAAATTTCAACAATTTCTGACTTCATTTGATATATTTCGTGCATTTACTTATTTTTTTGAGCTAGTTGACCCTGAAATTGAAAAGCACTACAAATGAACTCTGAAAATGTGGAAAGTTGGCATGCTATCATAATTTCACCCACATAGCATGTGTTAAAAAGTTGAGAGGGCTACGACAAAAACTGGATGCACTTCGTGTACAAAACGGACAATCTCTCTCGAAGTATCAGGGTTTCGAACGAGAACTCATCTCTTACAAAGGGATTTCATTTTTTTGAACTTATTTGAACTCCATACTTTTTGTGTGTTCAAAATGCACCATTCAAAGGCACACCACAAAATTTCAACAATTTCTGACTTCATTTGGTATATTTCGTGCATTTACTTTTTTTTTTGAGCTAGTTGACCCTGAAATTGAAAAGCACTACAAATGAACTCTGAAAATGTTGAAAGTTGGCATGCTATCATCATTTCACTCACATAGCATGTGTTAAAAAGTTGAGAGGGCTACGACAAAAGCTGGATGCACTTCGTGTACAAAACGGACAATCTCTCTCGAAGTATCAGGGTTTCGAACGAGAACTCATCTCTTACATGGATACTATGAAAATGAAAAGTGTTTGAAATTTGGTACATTCCATACATGCATTACATAAAAGGTTTAATACATTATTACATTATTGCACCAATATTCCTATCTATTATTTATGTTTTCTTCTGGGTCGTAGCCATGGAGAATCTTCATCATTGAGTAGGATGCTTGGGTCAGTTTTCACTTTGAAGGGCGGAATTTCATGAAACTTATTATAATCTTCTGACATGTCTGTCTTGTCATCTACTCCCACGATGTTTCTTTTCCCTGAAAGAACTATGTGGCGTTTTGGCTCATCGGACGATATCTTCTTTTGCTGATTTCTTTTTCTCGTTAATGTAGACATGTCCTTCACATAGAAAACCTGAGCGACATCATTGGCTAGGACAAATGGTTCGTCCATGTACGCAAGATTGTTGAGATCCACTGTTGTCATGCCGTACTTTTGGTCTACAACTATCCCGCCTCCTGTCAGCTTCACCCATTTGCACCGAAATAAAGGGATCTTAAAAGTAGGTCCATAGTCAAGTTCCCATATCTCCTCTATGTACCCGTAATATGTTTCCAAACAGTTCCCATTCTCGTCTGTTGCATCAAAGCGGACACCACTATTTTGGTTGGTGCTCTTTTTATCTTGGGCAACCGTGAAAAATGTATTCCCATTTATCTCATACCCTTGGAAAGTACATATAGTCGAAGATGGTGGCCTGGCCAAACAGTACAGCTCATCTTCAACGGTGTCGTCATTCATGAGATGTGTCTGCAACCAACTGCTGAAAGTCTTCTCGTGTTCCCCTTTAATCCAAGAGTCAGCCTTCCCCGGGTTTTCAGAGCGTAGAATATTCTTGTGTCTCACGATATACGGAGCCACCATGGTGGAATTGTATAGAACTGTGTAGTGTGCTTGAGAGAAAGAATGCCCGTCCATACATACTTTTGCTTTCCTTCCTAGTGTGCCTTTTCCTGTCAGCCAACCCTCATACCGAGATTCAGGAACACCAATCGGCTTAAGGTCAGGAAGAAAGTCCACACAAAACTCAATGACCTCCTCTGTTCCATAGCCCTTGGAGATGCTTCCTTCTGGCCTAGCACGGTTACGAACATATTTCTTTAAGACTCCCATGAACCTCTCGAAGGGGAACATATTGTGTAGAAACACAAGACCGAGAATTCTAATCTCTTCGACTAGGTGAACTAGGAGGTGTGTCATTATATTGAAGAAGGATGGCGGGAACAACAGCTCAAAGTTGACCAGACATTGGACCACATCAATCTGTAACCCTGATAGACTTTCTCGATCGATTACCTTCTGAGAAATTGCATTGAGGAATGCACATACCTTCACAATTGCCAGGCGAACATTTTCCGGTAGAATTCCCCTCAATGCAACCGGAAGCAATTGCGTCATAAGCACGTGGCAGTCATGAGACTTTAGGTTTTGGAATTTTTTGTCTTTCATATTTACTATTCCCTTTATATTCGACGAGAAGCAAGTCGGGACCTTGATACTGGACAGGACTTCAAAGAAGATTTCCTTCTCTTCCTTAGTAAGAGCGTAGCTGGCACGCCCTTGAAACTGCCCTGGATGCATGTCATCTCTTCCTTTATGACGTTCCCGGTCCTCCCGTGCTTCCGGTGTATCTTTTGACTTCCCATACAAGCCCAGGAAGCCTAGAATATTCACGCAGAGATTCTTCGTCGGGTGCATCACGTCGATTGCCGAGCGGACCTCATGGACTTCCCAGTAGGGTAGCTCCCAAAATATAGATTTCTTCTTCCACATGGGTACGCGCTTACCAGGGCCGTTAGGAACAGGTTGGCTGCCAGGACCCTTTCCAAAGATTACTTTTAAATCTTTGACCATATCAAATACTTCAACACTAGTACGGATGACAGGCTTCCCCCGGGGTTCTGCCTTGCCATTGAAATGCTTGCCTTTTTTCTTTAAGGGATGCTTGGGCGGAAGAAAACGACGATTGTACGGATACACATTCTTCCTACAGTTGTCGAGATATATACTTTCTGTCTGATCCAAACAGTGCGTGCATGCATTGTATCCCTTGTTTGACTCTCCTGAAATGTTACTAAGAGCAGGCCAATCATTGATGGTTACGAAAAGCAACGCTCGAAGGTCAAGTTCCTCTTGTTTGTGCTCGTCCCACACACGTACACCTAGTTCGGCCCACAGCTGTAAAAGTTCATCAACTAATGGCCTTAGGTACACATCAATATCGTTGCCGGGTTGCTTTGGACCTTGTATAAGTACTGGCATCATAATGAACTTCCGCTTCATGCACAACCAAGGAGGAAGGTTGTAGATACATAGAGTAACGGGCCAGGTGTTGTGACTGCAACCCTGCTCCCCAAAAGGATTCATGCCATCTGTACTCAGACCTAACCATAAGTTCCTTGCGTCAGCTGCAAATCTCGGGAACTCTCTCTCGATTTTTCTCCACTACCGACCATCAGCGGTGTGCCTCAACTTATCGTCTTTCATACGATCTTCCATGTGCCATTGCAACAACTTCGCATGATCTTTATTTCTGAACAGACGTTTCAACCGTGGTATTATAGGAGCATACCACATCACCTTGGCAGGAACCCTCTTCCTGGGTGGCTCGCCCTCAATATCACCAGGGTCATCTTTTCTGATCTTATACCGCAATGCAGTGCATACCGGGCATTTATCCATATTCTCGTACTTCTCACCGCGCTAGAGGATGCAGTCATTAGGGCATGCATGTATCTTCTGCACGTCTAATCCTAGAGGGCAGACAAGCTTCTTTGCTTCGTACGTGCTGGCGGGCAATTCGTTCTTTCTTGGAAGCATCTTCTTCATCAGTACCAGCAACTTTTCGAATGACGAGTCAGTCACCCGGTCTCTGCCTTCCACTTCAGCAATTCCAGTGTGCTACCCAGCTTCTTCTGGCCATCTTCACAAGTTGGGTACAACAATTTGTTGTGGTCCTGTAACATCTGCTCGAACTGCAACCTCTCCTTTTCTGTGTCGCAACCTCGCCGTGCATCAGAAATGACCCGGCCAAGATCATCAGCGGGCTCATCTGGTTCTCGTTCTTCATCCTGATCTTCTTCTTCATTGTCTTCCATTGCGGTATCAGCATACTCAGGGAACATAGATCGGTAGTTTTCATCATCATTCTCTTCTTCTTCATCGTCGTCTTCCATCATAACCCCTCTTTCTCCGTGCTTGGTCCAAACATTATAGCCTGACATAAAACCGGACCGAAGCAGGTGGCTATGAATGACTCTTGAGGAAGTGTAATCCTTCTCATTCCGACATTCAACACATGGACAAAACATATAGCCACCACCATGCTTGTTCGCATCGGCTGCATCTCGAAAAGAATGCACGCCTTCTCTGTAAGCGGTTGTGCGTCGATCACCGTACATCCATGGATGGCTCATCTGCGTTATACGACAGTATATCAAATACAATCACGATCCTAAAAATTAGTACCGCACGGTCTAAACAAGGAAATATAGTTGCTAACCTTTTAGAATAAGTAGAAATAAAGAGGAAGAGGTTTAAGCGTGGCTCGGGCATCTCATATCGTAGTTGTGTTCGGTGAACTGAAGCGGCATCGCTCTAACACACATTTCAACAAACACCTCTAGTGCATCAAAAAAAGTGGAGAGCAAGCACCCACCCACAATCCTCCATCCAAGAAAAATGCAACGAAGAGGGGAGAGGGGGTATGTGCTATATATAGGCAGAGGACTTTAGTCCCGGTTTGAGAGGCAAACCGGGACTAAAGGTGGCGCACATGCGGGCTGCCCACCGATAGACCTTTAGTCCCGGTTTGGGACACGAACCGGGACTAAAGGCTCCTTACGGGCCGGGACTAAAGCCTCGAGGGAGGATATGAGAATTGGGGCGACGTGGCCGGGCCTTTAGTCCCGGTCCAGAGGCAGGCCGGGACTAAATGGTCCCGGCCAAAGGCCCGTTTTCTACTAGTGTAGGCACACTTTCATTTGAGTTTGGTTGATGAATACACCTAGATCTATATTCTTTAGCAATACATTAATATATCTGAAGCCGTCATCTTAGCAAATTCTATCGCTACTCCTATCCATTGATGAAGAGGTGCATAAAATATAAGCCGAATACCCCAGACCTCTCACCTAAACCTAAAATATAAAGTTGAAGACCCCAACCATGCCATATACCAGGTCTGAGACACAAACCATCTGCCCCCGGCCCCCGGGCTTAGCCCGACAGCGTCACAGGGCGGCGACCGGGGAAGAAAAGGGAGTAGATCAGGAGTCGACAATGCCTAGGGTCGCGGCCCGCCCTCGCCCGGTGTGGGACCGAAGCACTAGATTGTTTCGGCCGCCGCACCGGTGCTGGTGGATTAATTTATTAGCAGAAGACAAGCAGCTGGATGCTTAGAAGGTGCTTGGATACGTTTTAGTCCCATGACTAAAAGTAGTGAGACTAAAACTTGCTAGCCTCACCCATGCTTGGATCCAAGTACTAAAGAGACTAAAATCAAGTTAATGAGCATTTATTATTCTCCAAACCCTCCAATCCAGAACTTGCATGAGGAGTTAAATGAGGAGAGAGAGGACTAATGCACATTTTAGTAGGGGTACCCCTGACTAAAAGATTTTAGCCTCAAGACAAGCTTTAGTCTCTCTTTAGTCAGGGGTGCTTGGAACTTTAGCCTCTTAAAAAGACTAGTTTTAGTCAGACTAGTTTTAGTCTATTGGATTCAAGCACCCTCTTACTTATCAACCAAGAGCAATCAGCTTGGCGCATGGATACATAGCTAATGGCTTTCTGCATCTTCTCGACCACAAGCAACCCCGTCTTGCAAGTCCAGCTTAATTGGCGGAGGTAGAGGATGGTCAAGGTGGACCACGGTCCATCCTAAGATTTAAAAATTGCTTTTATATCATATAGGAGAAAGGCTAAAATAAATAAATAAATGCATGTATTATAACGCTGCTGGCTCACCCTGGTCTAATGGCCTAGGTTCAAATGAAATGTTAAAGTGTAAAAGAGATGCATATGTGCATGTGTAACTCATGTCTATATTAAATATGTTCGACAAAGCATGACGGATGAGATGGTGTAATATATTCGTGACGATGATGTGCAATATAGTTGTTCCTTTATTGTTGTGTATGTATCATCCAATTTAGTGCAAAACAAGAATTAAAAAGTGCCGAAAACAAATAAATGTAAAAATAGGAGGCAGCAAAATAGCCCCATCCAATTTAGTGCAAGACCCTAAACCATAAAAAGTGCTAAAAAAGCAGCGAAGAAATAGCCCCGATTCGTAATATGAACCGGGACTAATACCCCTCCCCCCTCGCTCCAAGCCCCGCCACGTGGAGGACCATTAGCCCCGGTTCGTGGCCGAACCGGGGCTAGCATTATTCCCGGTTGTTTAGTCCCGGTTGGCGAACCGGGACTAATGGCCCAACCGAGCCGGGGCTATAGGCCCCTTTTCTACTAGTGTACCGTCCATGTTTGTTTTCAGTGTTTTTTCCGTATTATTTTACAGGAATTCTCCTACAAAGCTACACTAATTTTGAACCATATCCTTCTCAATTCCTATCATTCCATCATGTTCAAAATAAATGGAGTTCTATCATGTGAATTCAAAGTACTATCCAAGCAATTTACAGTTTGACTATATATGGATTACTGTGTAGTCTACTTTGTACTTCTTGGTTCAACTTTTAATTATATGATATTTACTGGTTTAATTTTTAATGTATCCATATTGCATCTGTAATATAATTCGTCGGTAGCTTCTTAGTGGATTTATGCTATATTTTTAGTAGGTTTTTACATTGTAATTCTTGATGGATTCCAACTGTAGTTTTAGTTGATTCTTATTTTGGTTTTGCACTGTAGCTCTTGGTTTTTATTGTGTAATTTTTATTGGAGTTACACTCTAAGAGCAAGTCTAGCAGACGCCGCATCCCTCCCCGGCCCGGAAAATAACCGTCAAAATGCGGGTCGGGGTGGAAAAACCTGCCCGATCAGACCCGCATCCCGCCCCGGTCCGCAAATATTTTTGCGGGACGCGACAAAATCTCAGACCCAACCCGTGTATTCGCGGGTTCCCCCCTCGCCGCTGCGGTGCCCTGCATATAAGCAGGAAGCAGTTGGTGTGGGGACATTTCAGCCCGCATTTTCCCCCACCAACCACCTCACCTCTCCCTCCTTCGCCCAAGATTCCGGCGAAAGTAGCCGACAGGAGCTCGCCGAAAGGTCGCCACACGCACAAGGCCTCTCCTGCCCCTCCCCCCCCCCCCCCCCTCGTCCGCGGGTCGCCGGATTTGCAGATCTGCGGACCTTCATCACAGGGCCGCCGGATTTGGCTTTTGCCGGCCGCCGTGGCTGCGCCAAGCGATGGAGTGGTCGGGGAGCATCTCCCGCAGCCCCGGCAATGGCGCATCAGCGCATGCAGGGACGGGTTCGTCCTCCCAGCGCCGCCGACGGTTTATGGGCATGGATTCGTCCGGCCTTCCACCGGGCTCGGCGCTCGCACAGCGGCTCTGTGGCTCGCCGTTGCCGCTCATACATTGCGACGACTGCACACGCACAGTGCTGCGGCTTACTTCGGGCACGCCGAACCACCCCGGATGGGTGTTCTTCAAATGCGAAAACGACGGGTACGTGCACTTGTGATATCTCATTCTTTGGTTCAATTGCGGATTCTCATTCCGAACATGGTTATTCTTTTGTGTAGGAATATGGATGCTCATTTTGGTTTTGGGAAGGCGAATACATTTATTTATTGATAGAAAGAAAGTTAATAGATGTCGATGCACTCCTTAGTAGAATAAAAAACAATGAAGAATGGAAGATGAAGAATCCGATGATGTATCCAAATATTGTTGGAAAAGCAAAGAAATGCACTATTCTAGCAAAGATGTGGTGCAAATTTAGGTTTTCCGGACCGGGAGGAGCTGCGCCAGATCAGACCCCGCAAAGCCGACCCGTAAAAAAGCATATTCCGCGAATATGCATTTTTACGGGTCCGTTATGCGGGGTCTGCATCCGCGGCCGCGCGCGCCGGCCTGTAAAGGCGTTTTTCCGCGAACTGCCAAAAAAAATTTGCGAGCCGGACAGATGCGGGGTCTTCTAGAGTTGCTCTAATACTTATTGATGTTAGTGATTTACACTATTATTTTATTGGAGTACTATGCATTTCTTGGTGTAAAAACATAAAATATGTCTATGTGAGTTGGATCGGATCGGATCGGATCTGAAAAAGAAAATGCACATCATAGAGGAGATGATAAAACGAGTGAAAGACATTTTGATTAGTGGGTTTCTATTCTGAGTGTACCAGAGCGACAAACAAATACCGTACTCAACATAAACAATATAACACAACTAATGTGAATTCACGACAATATATATCCATAGCCGATCACATCTTCCGGGACGGTTACACTTTGATTATTTTATTTATGCAGTACGCTGCTATATAAGTGCATGCATGCATAGCCACGTACGTACAATATCAATGACGAAGATACGTAGCCTAGTATGGGCTCACCCCGGGGTAGTTGCCCGGTGGGCTGTAGCTACATATGATAAACACGCCGTTGCCGCTGGCGCAGATGACGCGGGCGCAGCCGATGGCCGTCGAGTTGCGCCACACCACCTGCGTGTAGTGCATGCACGACTTGTCCGCCGGCGCCGAGCAGCTGTTGCTGCCGTGGTCGTAGTACTGCTTCTCACTCACCCATGATGACACGGCGTTCGCCGCCGTCCACGTGGTCCCAAAGCCGTCGCCTCCGTAGAGGTTCTCCCCGTACGGCCGGTTCACTCCATGTATCAGCTGACAATCGCCGCGGCGCTGCTCCGCGTAATCCTGCGCGTAGGCCGCCACCGTGGCGTTCCACGTCACCTTGCCGAGGCCTACCTCAGCGCGCGCCGCGTTGTGGGCGTCCACGAAATCATCCGGCGAGTTCTGGGCCGTGACCGCCATGGCGGAGACAAGAGCTAAGAGCAGTAGCACCGCTAGCTTCGGCGAGTACTCCATGGCTTGTTAATTAAGCCTTACAAAACTAAGTGGAAGATGTATCTGTATGCTGTAACGATGAGATAGACTGGCTCCATGCGTTGTGTATTTATACTGCCTGCACAAGATTCGATGGCTTCTCTAACCTTGGAAACTTCCATAGAAAAAAGTATCTCAGCCAATCATGATTGGCCGGTCGTCGATTTCTAATACATGTGCCCATTTTAGAATAAGTCAAGCCAATGGAAAAAATTGCATTTTATTTGCAGCTCTCCACTTTGCAGAGTTAGTCAGAGGTCGTGGCCCGTGTAACATGTTATTTCTTCTCACATGCATCCCTTCTGCCGATGTTGAAAGTTGCTTCATCATTTGATCTCGTGGTACTTACTTGTGTCATGCATCTCCTTTGTAGGCTTGGAGCAGGTAGAGTTGTTAAAGGTAAATAGTAGCTGGTTCTAACTTTGCTTGCTTGTAAGTCGTTGTAATGCGCGTTGCCGCGTCCTCGGTTGGTACATATGATCAGGGCCGGTCGTGAGAATTCGGGGACCCTTTAATATATAAGTTTTTATAATATATGTATACATATATATATAGTTTGCATAAAAAACATATATATATTTGTCTAAAAATATATAATATAAATTATTATCAGTAACACTAGATGCAACTAAAATCTGTATGGGTAGCAAAATAATTTATACATATTACCTTAAAAATTTCTTCTAACATTCCTCGATGCAAAGTCACTTATGATGGGGTCGATGTCAATATCATCCAATAATTTCTTCTCGATGCATAAAGTAGCCAAACCATTTAATCTCTCTTGAGTCATTGTTGACCTTAAATAATTCTTTAATAACTTCAATTTTGAAAAGCTTCCTTCAGCCGATGCGACCGTCACATGCACGGTAAATAAGATGTGATAGGCAATGGAGATACTAGGATAACAATCATCTTCTCTGACATGCCGAAAAATCTCCATAGCAGACATTACGCCATCCGGCAAAGTGAATCTCATAATCTTCAATTCAGAAATAAGATTGTATACCTCAACATCTAATGAACCATTAAAAGAGAAAGTTTTTGCAAATTTCGTACAACATTCTTCAAGTTCACTGTCACTTAATGACTTGAGGGTGCCCGAGCTCAATAAAAATCCTAATATATCTTTAAACACCATGAGTTCTTTAAATCCATCATTCAAAGAATTGATCGCCATATCAACCAAAACATTAAAATATTTAACACGGAAAGCCTTCTCACCTTCTCGAATTTCTTCTTGACAATCATTTTCGTCAAACTGCTTCTTCCTCGTAACACGGCGTTTCACTGGAAACAATAGCTCTATTCTCATTTCAGTTGCAATACCTCGTGACTCCCTCGTGGCTCTTCTGGCCTTCCTCCAAAGCTTTGGGGGTCTCTTTTGGTCCAAAAAAATCATCGCGAAAGTTTTATTCCATTTGGACTCCGTTTGATATTCATATCTGAAAAAGGTCAAAAACAAGGAAAAAACAGGAACTTGCACTGGGCTCTAGGTCAATAGGTAGTCCAAAAATAATATAAAATAGCATACTCATGCATATTAAACATCCAAAGTTGATAATATAATAGCATGGAACGATAAAAAATTATAGATATGTTGGAGACGTATCACTTCTTCATGCACTTATACCAACAGGTATGGTTTGCAAGTCTCAAACGTTTCAAAAATGAGTGAGTACGACCATCAACATAGAGCTTCTTCATGCATTTTATACCAACATGACTCAAGTGGCAGTGCCACAACTAAGTGGTACTTTCATTATTACTTTGTAACTTTTGGCACCAATATTATGAACATGTGTAACACTACGGTCGAGATTCAATAAACCATTGAGGGTAATTATTCAAGCAAATAGAATAACTTTTATTCTCTTTAAATGAATAATCGTATTGCAATAAACTAGATCCAATCATGTTCATGCTCAACGCAAACACCAAATAACAATTATTTAGGATTACCATCAATCCCGATGATAGAGGGAGCGTGCGATGTTTGATCACATCAACCTTGGAGACACTTCCAACATGTATCGTCACCTCGCCTTTAGCTAGTCTTCGTTTATACCGTAGCTTTTATTTCGAGTTACTAATCACTTAGCAACCGAACTGGTATCCAATACCCTCGTGCTACTAGGTGTACTAGTAAAGTACACATCAATATCATGTATATCAAATATATTTCTGTCGACTTTGCCATCCTTCTTATCTACCAAGTATCTAGGGTAGCTCCGCCTCAGTGACCGTTCCCCTCATAACATAAGCACTTAGTCTCGTGTTTGGATTCAATCTTGGGTTTCTTCATTAGAGCAACAACTGGTTTGTCGTTTCATGAAGTATCCCTTCTAGTCCTTGCCCTTCTCGAAACTAGTGGTTTTACTAACCATCAACAATTGATGCTCCTTCTTGATTTCTACTTTCGCAGTGTCAAACATTGTGAATCGCTCAAGGATCATCATATCTATCCTTGATATGTTATAGTTCATCAGGACGCTCTAGTAGCTTAGTGGCAGTGACTTTGGAGAACCATCCCTATTTCATCTGGAAGATTAACTCCCACTTGATTCAAGTGTTTGTTGTATTCAAACAATCTGAGCACATGCTCAACGATTGAGCTTTTCTCTTCTACTTTGTAGACAAAGAATCTTGTCGGAGGTCTCATACCTCTCAACAAGGGCACGACCATGAAATCTCAATTTCATCTCTTATGTTCCGTGACGTCTCAAAACGTCTTCGGCGCCTTGCTTCTAAGCCATTAAGTATTACGCACTGAACTATCACGTAGTCATCAAAAACGTGTATGTCAGATGTTCGCAACATCTACAGACGATGCTCGAGGTGCAGCAACCGAGTGGTGCATTAAGGACATAAGCCTTCTGCGCAGCAATGAGGACAATCCTCAGTTTTACGGACCAAGTCCGCAAATTTGCTACTATCATCGTTCAACTAAATTTTCTCTAGGAACATAAAAAATAGTAGAGCTATAGCGCAAGCTACATCATAATTCGCAAAGACCTTTTGACTATGTTCATGATAATTGGAGTTTAACTAGTCAAATTACTTAATAAACTCTCATTCAACAAGTACATCTCTCTAGTCCTTTGAGTGGTACATGATCCAAATTTACTAACTCAAGTCCGATCATCACGTGAGTTGAGAATAGTTTTTAGTTGTAAGCATCTCTATGCTAATCATATCAACTATATGATTCATGCTCGTCCTTTCGGTCTCATGTGTTCCGAGGCCATGTCTGCACATGCTAGGCTCGTCAAGCTTAACCCGAGTGTTCCGCGTGCGCAACTGTTTTGCACCCGTTGTATGTGAACGTTGAGTCTATCACACCCGACCATCACATGGTGTCTCGAAACGATGAACTGTAGCAACGGTGCACAGTTGGGGAGAACACAATTTCATCTTGAAATTTTAGTGAGAGATCATCTCATAATGCTACCGTCGTTATAAGCAAAATAAGGTGCATAAAAGGATTAACATCACATGCAATTCATAAGTGACATGATATGGCCATCATCTTGTGCTTCTTGATCTCCATCACCAAAGCACCGACACGATCTTCTTGTCATCGGCGCCACACCATGATCTCCATCAACGTGTCGCCATCGAGGTTGTCGTGCTACTTATGCTATTACTACTAAAGCTACGTTCTAGCAATATAGTAAACGCATCTGCAAACACAAACGTTAGTTTAAAGACAACCCTATGGCTTCTGCCGGTTGCCGCAGCATCGACGTGCAAGTCGGTATTAACTATTACAATATGATCATCTCATACATCCAATATATCACATCACGTCATTGGCCATATCATATCACAAGCATACCCCGCAAAAACAAGTTAAACGTCCTCTAATTTGTTGTTGCATGTTTTACGTGGCTGCTATGGTATCTAGTATGATCGCATCTTACTTACGCAAAAACCACAACAGAGATGTGCAAATGGCTATTTAACCTCTCCAAGGACCGTCTCGGTCAAAACCATTTCAACTAAAGTTGAAGAAACCGACACCCGCCAGTCGTCTTTATGCAACGAGGTTGCATGTCAATCGATGAAATCAGTCTTTCGTAAGCGTACGAATAATGTCGGTCCGAGCCGCTTCAATCCAACAATACCGCCGAATCAATAAAAGCCTAAGGAGGGCAGCAAATCGAACATCACCGTCCACAAAACCATTTGTGATCTACTCGAGATAACATCTACGCATGAACCTAGCTCATGATGCCACTGTTGGGGAACGTTGCATGGGAAACAAAAAAACTTCTATGCACACGAAGACCTATCATGGTGATGTCCATTTACGAGAGGAGATTTGGATCTACGTACACTTGTAGATTGCACAACATGAAGCGTTAAGAAATGTGGTTGATGTAGTGGAGCGTCTTCACATCCCTCGATCAGCCCCACGATCCGTTCCGATCTAGTGCCGAACGGACGGCACCTCCGTGTTCAGCACACGTACAGTTCGACGATGATCTCGGCCTTCTTGATCCAGCAAGCAAGACGGAGAAGTAGATGAGTTCTCCGTCAGCGTGACGGCGCTCCGGTGGTGGTGGGGATCTACTCCTGCAAGGCTCCGCCTGAGCTCCGCAGAAATACGATCTAGAGGTAAAACTATGGTGTCTAGATCTGAGTTGCACGTGGCAAAAGTTGTCTCAAATCTGCCCTAAATCACCACTATATATAGGAGGGATGGGGAGGAGGCTTGCCTTGAGGGCCAAGCCCTCAAGGGTGCGCCGACCAAGGGAGAGGAGGAGTCCTACTCGAACTAGGATTGGAAAGTGGAGTCCTTCTCTTCTTTCCCACCTCTTTTTTTTCTTTTTCTTTGGTTATCTTTCCTTGGCGCCAAGGCCCTCTTGGGCTGTCCCACCAGCCCACTAAGGGCTGGTGCGCCACCCCTAGGGCCATTGGGCTTCCTCGGGTGGGTTGCCCCCCGCCCGGTGAACTTCCAGTACCCATTCGTCACTCCCGGTACATTCCCGGTAAATAGTAGCTGGTTCTAACTTTGCTTGCTTGTAAGTCGTTGTAATGCGCGTTGCCGCGTCCTCGGTTGGTACATACTCCCTCCGTCCCTAAATATAAAACCTTTTAAAAATTCCACTATAAACTACATATGAATGTATGTAGTCATATTTTAAAATGTAGATTAACTCATTTTGTTATGTACCTAGTCTATAGTAAAATCTCTAAAAAGGCTTATATTTAGGAACGGAGGAAGTATGATTTATCCGTTTTTAAGGAGTTGAAAGCCTGAAACCTCTTTTTTTTATTTTCCTTTAGCATCATGCCTTCTCGAAACATGTTTTAGACCCATTTTATATATAAATCAACAATTAAAAAAATACATGACCGAACCATATAAAATGGTTAGGTAGTTTTTTTTACAAAGCCGTTCGTCAGATAATCAGATTATTACAAAGACCACAGGCGGCTACGCTAGCAACAAAGAGCACACAAAGATCTGAACAGACCACTACACTACGACCCAGTACATCTAAACTTTACTACAACACCTTTAAAAGGAAGAATTGTGCAGAGTGTTGACATTGTTGAGTTCACAACGGACAAAGGTGTTCACCCGGAGCCCCGACACTAAGAGAAGATCCACGACGATGCCATTGAAAAAAGTATGGCACCCATGCGCGTCGCCGCCGTCGACACCAAGACACGGAGCTTTCGTTCGACAACTCATTCGTGCCACCACGAGGCCTTCAAGACAAACATGACGAGATGTATCATGACCAAGACATCGATTGGTATGCCAACAACGGCCCGAACATCATATAGCCCGCAAACTACATTAGGTGACCATGTAAGATAACTATTGTGGCCAAGACCAAATACACACCGCCAACGGAGCATGTATGAAGATGTTTACATTGATCACTCACTCATTAAAAAAACATTATGAATCGACCTTAAAAATATCTTGCATGTTTCTAGTGCTTAGAATAATCTTCTACAAGTTCATTGCATTGACATGGGTAATATTGTCTTTCATGAATTTTACCCAAAATACTTTTTGATCAAGGATCTACTCCCTCTATACCACAATACTTGTTGTTGGGAAACATTAATATAAGTACCCTCAACTACAAGTATTGTGGTTCAAAGGGAGTAGTAACGAGGAGAATCCTCCATCAAGGTGGATGCATGCGAATACTTTATCCTTTGATTCCCCTATTTATGAGTACAAGCTTCTGGGTCCACTGGAACATTCGTCGAAGAGGTGGCACAATCGTCTCAGACATCCTTCGTTTTCCAAGTTCTTTGAAAAATATGCCCATATAGCATAGTCTAGGGATAATTTGTTATTCATGGAAAGAGCAAAAACTCATTAATTACAATATTGTATCTCTACAAGTGTTTCTAAACCTTTAGAACTCATTTTTACAAATGTCTCAATTTGCTAGCACTAGTGGGGACAGCGCCTATAGCCCGGTCCGTAAGGGGCTTTAGTCTCGGTTAACCAACCGGGACTAAAGGGGCGGGACTAAAGGCCTAACCTTTTCGTCCCGGTCCTCTTACACGCCGGGACTAAAGGTGCTCCACGTGGGCACCTCGTAGCGCCCAGGGCAGACCCTTTAGTCCAGGCTCGTTACACGGACCGGGACTAAAGATTTTCAGATTTTGCTGGTTTTTGGCTTTTTTTTGAATGAAATTATTTTTGGGTTTTAGGGTTTTAGGGTTTAGGTGTTCGGGAGATTAACGTGATGCCTCGTTTGGTGTTCGGGAATTAGTTTCAATATAATTTAAAATAGAAATAATTATGCATATATATATAAAATTAACTTATCTTACAAGCGAGCATATATATACAATTATATTGAGATCTGAATTATCGGGACTAGAGCCCGTCTATTCGATTACATGGACGGACATCAGTAATGGCCCCTAGCTACACTAAATTGTCCTTTGTCATCTATAGCTTCCGTCCTCAGAAAGGTCGCAATCTCCTCTGCAACAGCAATCGCGCGTTGCTCTGGTAGGACCTTCGTCGTCATGGCCGTGTGCTATATAAGAAGAGGAGATGAATATGAATATCAATCATGATAACAAAGAATGACGGGTAAAAATAGAGGTGTGAATGTTCATTGCTTACGTCGAATCTGTGATCCTTGTGCTCAGAGGTAAACATGCGAATGGTCTCGCAAACATAGTATCCGCATAGATGCGTTCCCCGTGGCTGCTGTCGCACTTTACGAGAATAGAATATATATAATCAAAATAATAATCTAGCATCATAAATGTATTGAAAATTAATAGAAGTATATCATACTACTACTTACCTGAGCCGCTTTAAAGGTCAGGTTCTCATGAAAGTTACCGGGAGTCACACACTTGAACCGCTTCCAAACCCTGTCCGACAAGGATAATGATTTTCTCAGTTTTTCATTAATTGATATATCAGAAAATCATCGAAAGAGACCGATAGAGCGCAAGAATGATTAAAATTACCCTTGGAGCATGTCCTGCAGGCTTTGGAACTGTTTCAAGGGTCTCGATAATGGGTCGAAGGCATCAACTCTTCCCTTATCAATTTGAATGTCCAACAGAATCCAATGGAAGCTGCACATGTATATATATATATAAGTGTCAGTAACTTATCAATTACACTTATAAGTGAATGGACACAACAGTGTAAAGACCCTCACCTGAAGTTGTATGGAAACAGTATGTGGTCACAGAAATTTTGATCTATTAGAAACCTTAGAAGGTTTTCCTCCGTCTCCTTGGGATAATTAGTTAGCGTCGCTATATGTATTTTATCTGGCTCAATAAACCCAATATTTAGGATGCACTTACTTTTAGAATACAGAATCTTCATTCTGCATAATAGAGTACAAGTTATATATAGACAATGAATTGAAATAACTAAACAAGTTATATATATGTAGACAACGAATTGAAAAACTTACAGACAATAGCAACTCATAAGCGATTTGTCGAGGGCGTCGCCATTGTACATCTGGAAGAGTTCATCAAAGTCGATATGGATTTGTTCAGGGCGGCCGTAGTACTCCTTGGGGACACTCAGCACGATCATCGTTCTCCCATTCTTTGATTCACTTAAGTACCATTGATGCAAGTAACGCATATTTGTTGGGAGATCATCTTTGCTGACCAAAGGCTCACCCAAGACAAACTGTGGCTTAGGGGCTACCACAGCCTTGGGTATCTTGTCGTCTTGGGAAGACAGCAATTCTTCAACCGAGACACCACATGCAGCCGCCAACTTCTTTGCACTTTCTAAAGCTAGACCCTGCATCGAAGGGGGAACATTCTTGGTTAACACCTTGAGGGGTGGGATCGACTGTTTGAAATATAAACCGAATACCCAGACCTTTCATCTAAGTCTAAAATATAAAGTTAAAGACCCCAACCATGCCATATACCAGGTGTGAGACACAAACCATCTGCCACAAGCAACCCCGTCTTGCAAGTCCAGCTTAAGTGGCTGAGGTAGAGGATGGTCAAGGTGGGCCACGGTCCATCCTAAGATTTAAATGCGTGTATTATAACGCTGCTGGCTCACCCTGGTCTAGTGGCCTAGGTTCGCCACTATCATCGCTCCACCTTGGATCGTCAAGCCGGGCTGCCGCAGCTATGGCTCCTGCTGGGCATTGACGTAATAGGAAGGACTCGCAGCTAGATAGCTTTCCCTCCCTGCCAACGCATGTGAAATTGTGAACCAGTCCGGCTGGGCAGAAGAAAGAAAGAAAAATCTATGTAGTGCATGCTCACACGTATCAAAGACACAAGTGAACACAGTAGTACGGGTCTGGGTAGCATATCCCAATCAATTCCGATACAAGCCTGGGTAGCATATGCATGAGTGGTCTACTTTTTTACTCCCTTCGTTTGTTTTTACTCTATATATAAGGTTTAATCAAAGTCAAGCTTTGTAAAGTTTGACTAACTTTAAATTAAAAATATGAACATTCACAACATGAAATCAATATTATCAGATGCATCACGAGATGTATTTTCATACTATATAATTTTAATATAATAGATATTCATAGTTTTTATATAAATTCGGTCAAACTTTATGTTGTTTGACTTTGACCAAATCTTAATACACGGAGTAAACAGAAACGAAGGGAGTACTATACACAAGCCATGTAGCATGCATGCCTGGTCTCTTTTTTTTTACATGACACAAGGCTGTAGCGTGCATACTTGGTCTACTTTTTTAACTACATGAAACTGCTCCTGGTAATTATTTAATGATACCAACCTTTCACACAGAAATTATCGTTTTTCCACATTAGTATAGTGAGTGAATACATATGAAATGTCTGTCCACTAGTTTGAATTCTATTACCTTCATCTTATAATATAAGAGCGTTTCTGAGATTGCTGTTAGAGCAACTCCAACGGACCGACCCAAACGGACAGCGATTTCGTCCGCTTTTTATCTATTTGGGTCGGTCAGGCGGACACGAATGTCCGCTTCCGCAAATGGATTGGCTCGTGCGTCCAACGCTGGCCGGACCCATTTTTTGCCGGCGAAAAAAAGACAGAATGCAGAATTAAACATTAAAAGTCGGCCACAGAGGCCGGTGATAGTCCACGTGTCGCGTCCGCATTACATTAAATAAAAATAAAAGAAAACCGAAAACAGCGTCCATGCAGCCCTAGGCGACGTCGTCGTCGTCGTCGGGGCCGGTGAGGTAGACCAGCGTGGGCGCAGGGCCGACCCAAGGGAACGCCGAGTTCCAGAGCGCACCTGCCTGCACCTTCGTCGTCTGCCCCGCCGGCGCGAGCCGTGCTGGTTGCGGTGGCAGCGCAGCATCACGGGCACGCTCCTCCTCATCCGCCTCCCGTCGCTCCTCCTCCTCCTTCTCCACCTGCATGAGCCGCAGGCCTTCGGCGCGCTCCATCTGCAGGTGCTCCGACCTCCAGTGCTCGAGGTAGGCTTGCTCCTGCTGCGGGGTCGCATCCAGCCGGATGGGCGCGCCGTCACGAACTCCTGGACGACGCCAGTCCACTGGTAGACCTCATGCGGCTCCACGGGCTCGGGCTCCGGCCGAGGTGGCATGACGCAGTCGCCGACGGCCGACAGTGCGAAGGCCTCCGCGAGCTGCTGCCGGTACGCCTCCTCCTCTTCGGCCATGCGATGCGCTTCTTCCTCACTATCGCGGAGGACACCAGCGAGCGCCGCCTGGTAGGCGGCCTCAGCCTCCTGGTCCTCGTCGCTGACGACAAAGGGGGGCGGCGGAGGGCCTCGTGCTCCACGGTGAACCATACCTCACAGTTAGGGGAGTCGGTCACGTACGTGGGGTCTCGCCGCTGCCTGCCGTCACTTGGTCACCTCCTCTGCATGCACCCGTGCCGACCGCGGCACGGCTGGCATCGGAATCCTCTCTGGATCCAGATGCCAGTTGTGCGGCAGCGTGACGTCGGGGTAAGGGAGTGGCACGCGATGCTTCCAGTGCCACTGCGCTTGGTGCACCGGAACGCTCACGCGCTAGCGAGGCCGGTGGGAAGACGACGACGGGGAGATGGCGCGGGGGAAGAGCGGGGCCTTGCCCTTGTTTGGGTAGCCGCAGGCCATGGTGTGCTAGGGTTTCGATCGCTTGGTCGCCGAGGAGGTGGCGAGATGGGGACGGGGAAGGGTTCTACAAGCGGATGGCGGAATCCACCGCACGCTCGGATTAAAAAAGGTCGACCGCGGTCGCCGACGCGTGGGCCCGAGGATGGCGGCCGTCATAAATTATGTTGACCGCGGTAGTTGGGGGCGGACACCGAGGGGGCGCGCGCGTCCGCTTCGCGTCCGCGCCGACGGATTTCAGTCCCAAATTTAGGCCGAAAATGGGTCGGCGCGAATGCGTTTTGACAATGGGTCGACGCGTTGGGCCATCTTTTTTGTCCGCGCCGACCCAAACGGACGGCGGTGGACGAAATGGGTCGCCCCATTGGAGTTGCTCTTATGGGAGGGAGGAAGTAAATGGCAAGCGCTGCAAAACAATATGACAAGTAGTTTTACAACGAATTTACAAGCTTATTCGAGAGAACTCAGTAGAATTAAATTGATCAACATAACAAAACACCACATGAACTAGAGTTTGGAACAATCGAACGATTTTTACGATAATAATACAACGACTATGTAGAATTAAATTGATAAGTACATAAAAAAGTTGCGGCAACTAACTTTTATCACAATTCCTATGAGACAATATGACAACTAGGTATAGTTAAAATGACAAGCACAACCAAATTTTACGACAATCCGTATGAGACAATAGGCAACTAGGTAGCAGCACAACCAACTTTTATGACAATCCGTATGAGACAATATGGCAACTAGCTAGAGTTAAAATGACAAGCACAACCAATTTTTTATGACAACTGGGATTTGATAAGCACTGGCAAGCTTTATAAGACAACGTGACAACTAAATGGAAGTAAAAAATGGCAACCACATCAAAACATTGAGGCAACTGAATTTATAAACACCGACAAGATTTGTACAAAAATAATATCAAAAAAATATGGCAGTTAAGTTATCTTTTTTCAGGCAAGTAAGCAGCTAATAATTTAGCAAGTTGGTGGAACAATGTGGTAAGTACGGACTGGAAAAAAATGTCAAAACATATCGACATGGAAGCTAGTTTTGAAGATCTTATCGCTACAAAGTCAACTGTGAAAACAGATCATTGATCGAATGAACAGCTTTAAAGATAAAACATTTTGAATTTTAAACATAGAATAAATCTTGATGGTATCACATTCATGGCAGAGAGAAAGAGCAAACTGGCAGCTAAGAAATAAGTACTACCTCCGTTCCTAAATATAAGACATTTTAAAGATTGCACTATAGACTACATACAAAGCAAAATGGATGAATCTACATTTAAAAGATGTTTATACATCCGTATGTAGTTCATAGTGTAATCTCTAAAAGGTCTTATATTTAAGAAGAGAGGGAGTAGGTAGTTGTACTTTTTTTTGGATGCATGGGACATGTATCCGGCATGCTTTTCTGCTTTTGCCAGCGACTTTTGCTTGTCTACGGTAGCCGTCGCACAGGAGCAACAATATGGGGGCGCTGCTACGTAGTTGCGTCTAAAAAATATACTACTTTTTTTTGCTATGAGAACGAATGCTACTTACCGTTGTCGAATTATAAGCAAGCTAGTACACAATCAGCTTAGACGTGTATTAGTTGCGGTTGGTGAAGCTGGCTAGCGACACAACCAGCTTATCAATTCATCTACTGGTAACTTACCTTTTCTTTTTTCCTATATTTTTCTTACGGGGTGGCAGCTTGATAACTTTGTAGAATTAGAAAGAGTCAATTACACTTGTGGTGCTAGAATTTAACGCAATTGTTCACTTTAGCGCTAGAATTTGTGATATACATCGAAGTGGTGTAAAAAATTGGCTCGGACGTGTAAATACGGTGCATATATATCTCGTTTGTATACGCCGACGATGCTGACATGGCATGACAGTATGGCGTAGGGCCCGATGTCAGTGACCTCATTGTGTAGTCTGGGCATGTGGCGTAGTCCTTTTTGCAAAAAGCCCCTCATATTTTTATTTGTTTATAGACATGAGACTCAGATTGGTTGGAGTTGTAGGCCCTCCTCTTTATTTTACTCTAGTCGGTGGTTCGAAACTTCATAGGCATAACTTTTTTTTTGTATTTTTTTCTCAATTTATGTTACGAAATAGAAAGATATAGATTTTCTGTATGCACACAATCATTAACTTAACTTTGGGCTGGTAATTGCAAAAAAAAACTTTACTTTGGGCTGGTGGCTAGCCGCCCACGCGCTGTAGATCGAGGTCACCGGTTTGAATCCCTCAGCATCTCCTATTTTTCATTGTATAATTTTCTTGTGTGATGTATCCTGATAGGTGGGACCCTAAGACTGTAAACTGGCAGGGGCCTTTTCTTGATAAAAATAAAAATATAAGGGGATTTTTGCAAAAAGAGCAAGCCATGCGCCCCTATCTTCATCATGCACTCATTGACAATGGGCCCGATGACATGCTGTCATGCCTCGTCAGCGTCTTATTTGTATACAAATGAGATATGCACTGTATTTGCATGCCAAAGTCGAGTTTTGACACTACTTTGATGTATCCCACAAGTTCTAGTACTAAATTGACCATTTGCGTCAAGTTATAGCGTCATCGGTGTAATTGACTCAATTAGGAATATTACTCCTATATAGATGAATTGCCTTAATGGTTGTGATTTCTATAATTCGAAGCACATGCATAATATGCTTTGAAGAACCATCTCAAAATATGGTATTCATAATTCAAAAAAAAAGTGGAATGTTAAACGTTTGAATATGTAGTCCGTAAATATTGACTCTTATAAAAAATATTGTGTTCCATAGCCCATATATATTGCCACAACGCTGACATGCGTATTTGTATTGGTGTCAATCTCACATACTATATAGCTGGGAACCACTGCCATGTATTTGTATTGTACTTATTGATCATGCAGACACATGCAACTTTTTCTCTCCCCAAGTTATTCATATCATGAAAAGAGTGAGTTATCCTTCACTATATTTACATACAGAACACTAATTTATTATCAAAACAAGCGCAAGATATTTCTTAATTTTTTAAGTAGGTAGCTTTTAATTTACAAACATAATGGACAGTTGCTGGGGTTGTTCAGTAATTTATCAATAGAACATTTTGAATATATAATTCAACAAAAATAAAATATGATGCCGTGCATGTACTAAAAAATCACCATAAAATTTAGTTTCTTTTTGTCAATCTAATGGATTCCCATAGCACGCCCTAACCAGTAAAACAGAATTGTGAAAAAATACCATTGTAATTACATCAAAATAATTTATATCCTATTTTTAGAATCATGATGTACAAAAGAATGATAAAAAGTTGCATTGTAAAGACCATGTCCATGTCTAAATTATCATATAGTTCTAAATGTAGCAAAGAAATAGGAGTAACAAAGATCTAGACAAAGTTATTTCAAGTCAAAATTATCACGGTTTGGTGGCCGAACATTTCTTAAGAATTTTATTCACTCCATTAAGAAATTTTATTTTCTTAGATAATCTAAACATCATCTGGCCACCACTTCTGTTTGTCCTGATTCCAAATTAATTGAAGTGCTTGGTTTGACCAAGTCTATAGAGAAAATATAGATATCTATAGGAGTAAATTAATTTTATTACTTTCTTCAGAAAATATATTTCCATTTTATATATTGAATATCAAATATATTAACTCAATGGTATAATTTCAACTAAATTCAATTTAATAATCACGAGTGACACATGATCATTCATATAATAGTTTTAAAAATAGCATATATAACCAATTCCTCGCAAGTTGAAGATGTTACTAACATATGTGTTATATTTTTTATTAGTTCTTTCGAAATTATTATATAGTGTGTATAATTCTGACACCGTAAATTTATTTCTCATACAGACTCAACACATTAATGAGTAAATATGATGCCCTCGCATTTGCGAGGGCCACTTTGCTAGTTTTCGAAAACAATGAAATAAATATTGAAGTTTTTGGTTTCTCTGAGTATCATTATTGATGCCACTATCTTAAAACCCGATCAGGATGAATGGAGGTTGACTTGCCTAAATGGGGTGGAGCAGAGAATCAAGAGATATCAGTCTTGGGACCTTCTCAACTCGCTTGTGTCGACTAGTCCTCTCCCATGGCCCTGCATCGTTGACGAGCACTCAGGTCCGGGAATCAGGACGCAGTCGAAGTTAGGAGGGTTTAGGGATACGGGTGATCCGTGTGCCTTGGCTGATTTGGGTTTCATCGGTAAAAGATGCGCAATGAATAAAAATGCTACTAGAGGGGCATACTGCCGCTCACAGCTCAATCATGCGCTTGCCATCCGAGCTTCGATCAGCTTGTTCCAGGGTGCAGTTCATCCATTGTGTGGGTGCAGAGAAGGCATGCCCAGCTACAAAATTACTTTAGCTCTCCAGCAAGAAGGGATCGGCATCCAGTGGATCAGAGCGACATCGGCAGCTTCCGTGTTGTGTTCCTCTCGTTTCGATCCCCATGTATCGACATGACGGCAATACCAACTAACGGGGTAGCCATGACATCACCATGACCTCAAGCATGCTACATCGCCATTTGATCTGATGGTGCAGGACTGCAGGGTAGTGTCGCGATGTGGCACGTTCTAACTTTACTCGTGATAATAAATCTATATTTTTCATCACCATCTATGCCTATCTTTACCTATTAATAAAGCACCTATTGCTTCTGTGGTACGTAGGTGCTTCTGTGGTACGTCATGAAAATTGCCCCTGAAGTTTGCATAAATTACCCACCATGCTACCGGTAAGTAATAGAAAACGTTTCACAAAGCAAAAAATCTCGGACTGGGCCGGCCCATATAAAACCCTCTTATATTACGCTCTGCACGCTGGGAGAATATCCAGCACACCTTATGGGCCGGCCCATGCACATGCGCCTTTTTTAGTTCCATTTATTTATTTATCTTCAGTTCCGTTTTACTTTTCTATTTTAAATAATTTAAAACTTCAAATAACCTTTAAACTTTTAATAAGCCGAAAATTATAAATCAACATATTTAAAAAAAAATGTTTGTGACTTCAAAATCGCTCCGAGTTTTTGTAAAAAATGCTCGCATATACAATAAAATGTTTTCTATTTTGAAAACAATGTTTGTAAAATAAGAAAAGTCCATGATTTCATATCAAATTCCATGTATTAAAAATTATTAAAGGAATTTAACAAAAAAAATCACAATATTTGTAAAATAAGAAAAGTCCATGATTTCAAATCGAACTCCATGTATTAAAAATTATTAAAAGCATTTAACGAAATGCTTTCTAATTCAAAATATGTTAATGCATTTAAAAAATGTTCTAAAATTTTAAAAATAGCTAATGCCTGTTTTGATAGTTTCTTTTTTTATTTAAATTTTTTCGTTCCATTTTTGTTTATTTCTAATTTAAATAATTTAGAATTACAAAAGCATTTGCATATTAAAAAATAGGAATTTTGAATTAAAATGTTGGCGAAAACATAAAATGTTTGTGGATTCAAAAAATGCGTCGGATTTTTTTTTTGCAAATTCCAAAACAATGTCCGTGAATTTAATAAATATATTACTGAATTATGAAAATGTTTGTTTATTCAGAAAACTTCATGTGTTTCAAAAATGTTTGTGAATTTAAAGTAAAATTCTCCAACATCAAAAATTATGTTCGTCTTTTCTAGAATTGGTCCCCAATTTAAAAAGATAATATTTAAATCCGTTTGAAATATAAAAAATATTCGCGATTTTTAGTAAATGTTTGTAAATTGTAAAACTTATTCTCAATTTTAAAATTGTTCTCATATTTGTAAAATTGTTCATGAAAGATCTAATGTATGTAGTTAAACATTAATGCTTCTAAGTCTTTTTCAAAATATATACCCGTGTGATTTTTGAAGAATTAACTGTTGGATGTATCGGATTATTATTGTATGTTTTCTAAAAAAAATCTTGAAATTAAGAATCATTCTTTGAGTTACCAAGAATTTTGACAACCATGATATTTGTTTTTTGAAAATGTAAAGATTGCTTCAACTTGTGTATAAATTTAAAAGAAGAAACATTTTTTTGCATTTCTGCACAAAATTTCAAAATCAAGCGATGATGTGCGAACATAATGTGGTCATTATCATTGAAAATTATTATTTTTTCTCCCGTTGCAATGCACGGGTCATTTTGCTAGTATTAATAAAGGATATAGGCATTCTTAGTCCGTCGTGCTATTTTATAGAAAACCCCTGATGTTTTTAACATTAAACCCCCTGTAGTATATATATTAAAAGTTTTTAAAAATACTCATATCTTCTAAGCCGTAACTTCAAATTTAACATATTATATATGGAATTGGATTAGAAAAATATGTATAATTTAAATATGATGTTATTTTATTTTGATTGGGGATGAACACGTCAACAAAATCATGATTAGAGATGAAACTGAAGGTCACTTGCCCGATTCTTTGTACGTATTAAATTTATATGCAAGCCGTGTTAAAATAGAAGACTTGTGAAATTTTAAACTACATTTTTTTAGGATAAGATCATCTTTGTTTGTGTCGTATCTACAAATTCTCAGATAATAGACTATTTTTTATAAATTAAGAACGTGTGGTATTTCTTTCTCCCGTTGCAACGCACGGGTCTTTTGCTAGTATATATAGAAACTCTATTCATCACCCAGGCTTCAGAATAGTTTATTCTTCATCCGAGATAATCTTAGGATTAATTTACAAATAAATTACATTTGAAATACAAATAGTTACAGTCGTATTGAATCTCTACGTAAAATTTGACAAAAGAAAAACAAAAATATAGATCGCAAGACCAGAAAAAATTGAATTTGTTGTATTTTTGGCACTATTTTTGTATGTTCGTAATTTCACGTGACATAAAATACTTTTACGTTGATTATGTCTTTACGGTCTCTTTTTACGTATAAAATAAGAAAAAAATTACGGAACGTACAATTACGTTGCACTGATGTTAAAATAGAGGGGAGTGAAGAATAATTATTTCTCGCCCAGGATGACGAATAGAGAGGTGAAGAATAACTTTTATATATAAGTATGGATTTCTTCTGCCGGTCCGTCATTAAATTACTCTTAAAGTTGGCAAAAATTACACATCAATGCTATCCGTAATTAGAAAAAAAACAACCTCGTCGGTTGCATTGGTTCATCTAAAAATAAGCTCTCACCTAACATAAGAGCAACTCTAGCAGACCCCGCATTCGTCCGGCCCGCAAAACGTGTTTGCAGTTCGCTGAAAACCGTCTTTGCAGGCCGACGCGCACGGCCGCAGATGCAAACACTGCATAACGGACCCGTAAAAAAGCATATTCGTGGAATATGCATTTTCAGACCCCGCGCGGGCTGAAATGTCCCTTCCACCAACCGCTTCCGCTTATATGCAGGGCACCGCAACGGCGAGGGAGAATCCCGCGAATACGCGGGTCGGGGCCGAGATTTTGCCGCGCAAAAATATTTGCGGGCCGTGGCGGGATGCAGAGTCTGATCGGACAGGTTTTTTCGTTCCGACCCGCATTTTAACGGTTATTTTTCGAATCGGGACGGGATGCGGGGTCTGCTAGAATTGCTTTAAGCAAACAAAGCACCTGAGTGGCACTCAATTGCATCGGGGGGACATGGCTTCGATCCCAACTTCATCCATTTTGTTTTTAACTGTCTCAATTGGCATAGGATAGAGCTTAGCACATGGGTTGCATAGTGTATTTTCGGCACAGCTATTCTCTTTTAAAATATTTTTTGCAGATTCAAGTACTTCTAAAAATATTTCTATATTTTAAATACTTTTGTTTTAACTGTTTTACACGAATTTCAATTGGCATATATAGGATAGAGCCATGTTGCTTAGCAGATAGGTTGCAGAGTGTAATTTCAGCACAACTATTCTCTTTTAAAATACTTTTTGCATATTCAAGTACTTTTTAAAATATACGTATCTTTTAAGTCCGAACTTCAAATTTAACATGTTATACAAAAAAAACGTTTAGGAAAATGTGTAGATTTTAAATATAATATTATCTGCCATGTTAGTCCTTTTTGAAATTAAGTTTATGTTGCACCCTTAATTATGTTTATGACACAGAAAAAAAGATTCATGTGGTTTTAAACCCAATACGTCAACTACTGTTTAGAAGGTTGCAACCAATTAAGCTGGGCTATGCTGGTACTAGAACTTTGGGTTCCCTACCCAACAAAATAGTCCCGCCTTGGTATTTTTGCATCATATTCCATAAGTTTATATACATGCATAAGTTGTCTGGAAAATAAGCAAGCCGGTCCTCTAAAAGAAAAAATGCCTCGATACTACGGAAACAAAAGTGGGCTGGCATGTGGCCTAATTTCATGGGATGTTGTGGCGCTAAACCTTTATTATATATGTCTATTTAAACCTTTATTATATATGTCTATTATATATGTTGTGGCGCTAATTTAAATAGACATATATAATAAAGGTTTAAATGGACATATATAATAAAGAAAAAAGACAATAACGGACATGAGTAGTGGGCATAAAAAAGAAAGAAAGATTAAAAAGAAATATGAAGGAGAGAATAATACAAAGAAATTGGTATTAATACCAAGGGCATGGCATGCATATAGTAACGAAAAGTAATTTATACCAACGGACTTGGGAGGGGCACGCATATGTGTGTTGTTGCACAGTGTCCGGCCGTGATGTGCAATAAAAATAACACAACTAGAAAGGTGAGAGATGATAAAGCGTCGAGTTGCATGCAACAAACTAGAATCATTTCGCTCAGATGTAGACCATTTTTATTAATTTCAAGCATATGCAGAGATCACCTAAAAAACACATTTAACACGGCCTTTTATTGAGATTTTTCATGACTTGATGCGGATTTTTAAACATTGCGTCAACTTACAATAATGCCTTGGAATGAAAGATCTAAAAATTAGACTCTTTAAGATCAAAATCGTCTTACAAAACCTATACTAAACGTATTGTATGTCTAGCATGCTTCTTAATGTATTATGTACACCTCTTTGTCATGGCTGGGTGCCACTGTTGAGATGTTGTTGGGCCATACTAATGGATATATCGGTATCTCTTCCGTGACAACACATGGACATACTCTCTTCATTTTAAAATAAGTATCACTGCTTTAATTTTAAATTTATAGTATTAATTTAGTACTCCTTTCGTCACGGTTTATAAGACACGCTTGAAAAATCTCTAGGACCAAGGTAGTTACCGATTGAATGTGAGATGTAGCACGTGTAGATGCTAAGAGCAACTCTAGTAGACCCCGCAAAAGACGCAAACCCGTAAAATTCCGACGAGTATGCGGGTTCACCCATTTTTCGGCCAGAACAGAGCCCGCATACTCACCCGGCCCGTAATTTTTTTTTACCCAACCTGCAAACCGCACGCCTCGACCACTATATCTACGGTTCCGCGACGCGTTTGCGGGTCGAAACCCAATCCCTCGTCGCCGCCGAGCCACGCAATTCCCCACCCCCCTTCTCCACATTTCTCGCCGCCAGCGACTACCTTCCGCCTCCAGCCGCCATGTGGGGCCGCATTTGGAACTCTAGACGCGGCTCTGGCAGCAGATCCGGCGGCGGCAACGACCCCGAGCGCGGAGTCGTCGGACCGGAGGACTTCGTCGCCGACGTGGACGCGGTTGCGGCCGCCATTGCCGAGCGTAGCGTGCGGGAGGAGACGGAGCGCCGACGCCACGACGAGAAGATCGAAGACCTCGAATGGCGGCAGGCGGTCGAGGCCAACCTCGCCGCCAAGGCGAAGGACGACGAGTGGTGGCGCATCACGAGGAGCAGAGGGCGATGTACATCGATCTCTGCAGCTCCGGCGAGGAGGATTGAGCTCCTCAGAGGCGTCGTCCATGGCCGCGAGCTTGCCGCCGTGAGATCCCCACCCCCTAGTACTAGTACTGATGTAGATGTAGTATGAACTAGTGTTTGCAGTGCTTATCATGTAAAATATATGTGGTATGAACTTCCCGCGAAACTATATTTTTAAATTATGCAGTTTCATCTACGGTTTCTGTTCTGCCGCGCATGTTTTCGACACGCAAACGCGATCTTCGTGAAACCGTAAACGCGTTTTGCGGGTCGAGATTTTGCGGGGTCTGCTAGAGTTGCTCTAATGCGCCTAATCAACTGAGAAAATAGTAGTATTAATGCATAAGCAGCAAATTGGGAGGGCACATAATACATGAATAGTACTAGTACTAATTAATAGGAGTAATTGTTTTCGTGCCTTAAACCTTGTTTATTTTAGAAACGCACGCAAGTTTAACTGTGCCTTTTAAACCGTGACGAAGGGAGTATTAAGTTTGCAAAATTTACTTTCGGACGGAAGGAGTATATACGTATATGCTAGTACAACTTACATGGTAACAATATCCATTAGCCGGTCTAAACCATAGCGTGGATGTAGCCTGCCAAAGTTTCACAATCTTATCACGACCGTAATCGCACCTTTATTCTTTATGGAATATATGTGCTGCTAGCTAGTACATGCATGCATGCACGCATGGATAGCCTAGTATGGGCTCACCCCCACGTAGTTCCCCGGCGGGTTGTAGCTGCAGATGATGAACAGGCCGTCGCCGCCGTCGCAGACGACGCGGGCGCATCCGATGGCCGTCGAGTCGCGCCACACCACCTGTGTGTAGTGCAAGCACGACTTGTCCGCCGGCGCCGAGCAGCTGTTGCTGTCGTGGTCGTAGTACTGCTTCTCCGACACCCACGCTTGCACGGCGTCCGCCGCCGTCCAGTCGGCCCCGCCGCCGCGGCCTCCGTAGATGTTCTCCCCGTACTGCCCGCCCGAATGTACAAGCTGGCAGTCGCTGCGGCGCTGCTCGGCGTAGTTCTGCGCGTACGCAGCCACGTTGTCGTCCCAGGTCACCGGCCCGACACCGACGTCGGCGCGCGCAGCGTTGTGAGGGTCCACGAAGTCCTGCGGCGAGTTCTGGGCCGTGACCGCCATGGCGGACGCGAGAGCCAAGAGCAGCACTGCTGCTAGCTTCGGCGAGTACTCCATCGCTACTTAAGCCTTACAAAACTAGCCTTGTACTATCTGTGAGTGTATCAGCTGTACTGACTACTGATGAGATAGGCTGCAACCATTACTCGTATATTTATATTGCATGAGCTCGATATTGCTTAACTAGCTCCAGGGTAACTAGTTAAGCTTGGAAAGTTCTGAACCGAGCACTCAGATATTTAGGTTCTGTGTTTCTGGAAAAAGAGAAGAGTTTGATAAATATATCTTGACTGGTCAAATTTGAGAAATTCAGTCCAAGTATGTAGTGTTATTTTCCAAGGGAGGGCAGGAATTCCATGCACCTGCGTGTTGGACGGACAGAAACTCAAGTATATTTGGCTAGAAACTGAAAGGGAGTTAGCTCGTCATTGTGGAACGGAGGTTTTCCAATTTTTCTAGTCGTCGCCTCGTCGGTTCTAGATGACTCATTTGTCCGGCAGCGATCACCGGAGTATTATTGACACCAGATTCCACAGTACGTACGTTTTTCTTTTGGAAGCGTATAAGTGCAAACTGTGCAAAGCAGTGCGTTAATTTGTCCGGCTCGCTGCGTCGGTCAGTCACGTTAACATTCTGAGCTTACCTCTTTTCTTTAATTCTTTTCGAGATTACCTCTGCTCGCGATGTGCATTACTCGCTTCGACTTGTCTTGCTCCTTGGTGGAAAAATATGTAACGGGTTAGAGCACGGCCCCTCAAACGTTCGCGAACGCATTCGTGGTCGTCATTCTTGTCAGAGTTACAGCGCATGCTGGACAGTTTGCGTAGTAGGCGGGCATGCTCCATGTCGTGGCAGGCCGCCTTCACCTTCGTCGCCGCCTCCTTCGCTGCCTCGTGCTTTGATAACTGGATGGTCACTCAAAGCGCACCGACATTATTGCGGCGAAGGGGGCGTGCATCCGACTCCGTCGTCGTCAGTGAGCGACATAGGACGCCCGTGAGGAGCGCATCCTCGGGGTCGGCCGACGCGCTCAAGGTCAAACGCCACGCGGCCAGCGCCTCTCCCCACACCCTCGCCTGCTGCCGCTCGCGACGGGCTGCACGCGCCTCGGACTCCGGCGTCCTCGTGCGCCCTTCCCCCGACGCGGGCACGAGGACCCAGCGGTGGTCGGGCACCGCTTCCAGAGCAGAAGATGGTGAAGGTGGGCGGCGTACCTGGCCTGGAACGGACCGGTCAGAGCGGGAGCGATCGGAGTTGCGCGTCTTGCGGGAAGGGTATGTGACGTCGTCGGCGCTCCGTCGACGTGCGACGAGTCCGGAGGATGCAGATCCACCGTCGCCGGGGCCGCCCTGGTCCTGCAGGGACCGACGCCACGCGATGTGGAGGGCCACCTCCTTCACATCGACGTTCGATCCGTCCGAGCTGCTTCCGTCACCGGCCATCGGGTCGGAGGATGGATTTAGAAGTGGAGTGGACGGAGATTGAACTGCCGGATGTCTAGGGTTTCTGGATTAGGATATTCAATGGGTCTGTGGTGGGTCGGGCTGACATGGAAGTGGGGTCGACGATGGGCTAGAGATGTCAGAGAGGCGTGCCCGGGCGCGCACGGGATCCCCCATATTCGTCTTATATTTGTGCTGAATATAAAGGATGCCGGTCAGTTCGAACGTTTGAAGCCGTTTAAAGAGTCTGTGTGGATCGATTTTTCGCGACCGGGCAGTAACCGAACGACGTGCCCGAACGTAAGAGGTCCGATTATAGATGCTCTAATATATTTGAGATTACCTGAACGTGCCGATGTGTAGTAGCTTCGTCAATTGCTCTCGTCATTTTGCATACTCATTGATCGAATTGGATGCGATGCGGTAGAAAAACAAAATCATCAGACAGAAAAAAAAAGTTATGTCTGTGATGACTGATTCATCAAACACAATTCAAAAGAGATACGTGTGCAATACACGGTAATACTATTAAGTCGATGGAACTATTTACATAATTTAGTCTATTTTTTTAACAACAAATATTTAGATATAGAGACATGACATGAAGTTTAGTCTGTAGAATTGTTTGCGCTGAGTAAAAGTAAAAGAAGCGATCCTCCGGCACAAGTCATGTGCATTATGGGAAGCAATTGTCCGCAATTTGGGATAACCAGCTCTGCACGTGTGTGTGTTTTTACACCGTACAAACGCAAACACTCATATATATGTGCATATACTCATTCTTATAAAGGATATACACGTACACCCTACCTTTATAAGTGCCTTCGAGAGACTGAACCGTCATCTTAAGATTTACGAACTCACCGTAGGCGCCTCGTCGTCGACGGAAACGTCTCCTCCCACTAAAAGCGTATCGCCGAAAATCCTGAAATAAAATCCAGAAATAATACAAGCATCAGGATTTGAACCCCGATAGGCTGGGGATACCACAGTCCCTTTAACCATCCAACCACGGATTGATTTGCACGTGTGTTCCTTTGTTGAACCGTTTGCAGTGTGGTTGGCTGCCTCGCTCTGTCTCCACAATAACAACACATTACTTCTATAAGGGTGTCTTTGGTTTCAGGATGAGGTGGAATCGGACGGGTTGATTCCATCCCTAGCAGCCGTTCTCGTGTTTAGTTGGGTTAGGAATCGGAATTGGGTCATCCGCATGCAGGGAATATTTCCTCCAGATGCTTCACCAAGTGATTCCGCCGATTTGGAGGAACCGACTCGTTATTCGTTTATGAAAGCAAGGAAAAAAAAGAAATAACCAAGCAATTCTCACCGCGCTCACCCCCGCACCCGAACAAAAGTTTTCGTGGTTATTCTTTTGTGGTTATTTTTTTCATTTTCGTGATTATTTTTTTCGTGGTTATTTTTTCATTTTCGTGATTATTTTTCATAAATATTTGGTATGTACTCATGATCATATATTTTTATTTGCATGTGTTGAAAATAGAATGAAAATGTTGCTGAAATTTTTAATTATAGGCTTATCAAATGCAAAGAACTCTATTTGTTCAGAGAAGTAATCTCATCATTTACAGATTCTTCTCATTTCATCTCTCCAACTAAACACCGGGACGGAACCAACCCATGACATTTTTTATCATCAACTGAACACAAGGATGGAACCAACACATGACTTTGAAATGGAACCATGACATTTCATGACTTTTGGTCCTCAAACCAAACACACCCTAAAGGATGTTGAGTACCTGCCTCTCGCCAGGGGGCAAGAGTGCCTTGCGCATCGTCCGTTTCCAGCTGGCATGCCAAGAATGCCTCTCTGCGGCTCACCATGTTGTTTGATCCGTGTTAGAAATTAATTAGTACATTAATCCAAGGGATGTGTCCAACCCGAACAGTCATGTCTCCTCTCTCCTCTATTGTCAACATGCACCTGTTCTGGAGGGATGCCTCCGAACAGACACCTCTTCTTCGCACCTCTTCTAGATGTATATATACTTGAGAATCAATAGAAATCAGGACTAATCGTACATTTACTTTCATTCAATCTCGTTTTACTCTAACAATCTCGTTTTACTCTAACACGTTATCAGCACTTTTCTCTACGAGAGCGATTAGGCGACACAGAACGACGAAGGAGACGACCATCGGACGCTACATGACGAGGCCCTCTCGCTGGCAGACGCACGGGCGTAGCCTCGCCATTCCCACAGACTGCGACGATCCCAACGGAAGGCACCTTCCTCTCCATCAACGTGTGATGGACCGAAGATGAAGAAGTTTCAAGAACGGGATCGATCCATCTACAAGAATCAATCATCCTGATGGATCACTGCACAGTACACTCCATTTGTCTTGTTCCTTATTTGATTAAACAAATGGGTATTTTAATCAACTTTGTTGTTGATTCGGCATGCATCAACTTGGAGCATGGAGATCTCACGGACATGATCAACGCAAGGATTGAAGAAACCACAACATCGCTCCGACATTAGCGATTTCAACCCAATCAGTTATATCATCTAGGACACACGAACTGCTGCAGCATTGTTCTTCCTTAGCATGACGAATCGCCCGGCATCGCAAAGCCATGACTGTCCGCCGTGCCTCCGTCGGCCCGGCCGCCGCGCCGCGCCCCGCACTCGTCCGTGCGCCGCTCTCCGCTCGCGGGACACGACCACCGTGCCGTTGGACGAGGCCACTATGCCGGCTGCGCCGAGACGGTGCTCGCCGCCTCGGCCCTCTTCCGCCTATGCCAACGACTGCTTTCGGCCTCGCCTTTGCCGTTGACTCTTGGCCCTAGGCGTGCCGCGCCCCAGCCCGTCGTCGAGCCGCCGGGCCGCCGCACCAGCACATGGAGGCCGGCCATGCTCGGACTTGCGAATGGCGTGACTTCAGGCTCCGGCCTCCCTGGTGGATCTTCCCCAAAGGAGGAAGATGGGGCGCCCGGCCTCTCTTGCAGAGGGCATGATAGCGGCCTCTGGTCGGCGACACCTGAAGCGCACGTGGTGGCTCTTCCCTCCGGTCATCGTTGCGGGCCCCCTTTCCCCGTGTGGCGCTCGCACCCGGAGTACGCAACCGAAGCAGTGGCCGCCGCCCAGCAGTGCCCGCGCCCGGCCGCACCAGGCCGTGGCCAGCCCTGCCGCCACCTCTGGGCTCCGCCTCCGCTGGCGGCGTGGCTCGCGCCGCCAACGCCGATGGACCCACTCTGCCTCAGCCGGAGATAACCATGGGCTTGAGCAGCCGCGCACCGAGGACGCCGTCGCGCCTCCCCTCCGCCCTCGCCGCGCTTGCCGTCGATCGACCGCTCCAGCGCATAGAGCCCCGTAGCGCTGAGCCGCCGCCCGTCCTTGCGGCGTCGTCCTTGGACGGTCGCGGCGGTTACGGGAGAAATTCCCGTGAGGAATCGCTCTGGAGAGAAAAAAGAAGAGAACCTTATCTCTTCGGGTGTTTTCACTTCAGCCCTCGTGGTTTCTCATAATCACAAATAAGTTCCTGCATTTTTTTGCGGAACCCATGGATTAACATATCTTTACGATTAAGCCCTCCGGCTTAATGAATGTTATGAAATGAGCCATCATACTAGACTTTACGGTTAGGCTCAGGTTATTATTATTTATATTTATATAAAGCCTCAGCTTTAAAACAAATACATATGTTAGGCCGTGGGGGTCTTCGGAGGTTGCATAAAATACAATTATGCATCATTTTACATCTTGTAAAATATCATGTGAAGCCTCATGTCTTCATATATTACATAAATATGTGAATTATTAAGTTTTGCATCTATATGTATTACCACAGTAATACTAAATGCAAAAGAATGATTTACGTGCATTTATTCCTTCGGAATTTAAGACAATATATATGTCTTTGCCCCAAACAATTCCTAAGGCATGTGTTTTAGGAGAACAACAATATTTTTGCAATTAATTTTAATTTTTGCAAATCTTATTGTGATTCCAAACAAGGGCGGCATCTAAATTTTTATTTGTGAATTACAAGGTACTGATGACATTTACTGCACAATTCGTAGATTATTGATCACTACTATGAGGTCTACATCTTGTGTTTTACAAGATGATTACCTTCAAGGTGCCCTTCCAAATATTAATATGTGACTACCTCTAGATAACATAAGGTAATAGAATTATAAACATCTACTGACAATAGTCAGACTATGTTTTCTATTACTGCGAGATCTACACCATATTGGTGATTATCTTTAAAGTGTTACCCTATATAAATTTAGGTCTACACATATGGCTATATGGAATCAGCCGTACTAAAATTTGCTCCTCTGAAGCAATTGTTGTGGTTCACTAAAATGATTTACTATCATAGTAAATTCATGCATGATTATTGCATGTTGAATGGTATTATCTACCAATATCAATTATTTAAGCCTCTTTTTGCTTGAATATGTCATAGGGAACTACATAAATATTTGCATTTACTTGTGATTACCTTCTATTACATTGGTAAAATACATGGCAATGAAGACTATGACAATATTTCTAATTATAGTGTCGTCCATCCATCAAGATGGACCACATAATTTATGACAATGATTAAGTGTCTCAACACTTTCGCAAGGTTCACAGGACATCGTGGTTATAATTTCATAGTGACTAACCAATGTTAAGCATGCAAGTCTATATGTTTTGGCAGTGACTATAAAGTCACACACTTCCTCAAGAATGAAGTCCAAAACATTAGCAATAATTTAATCACATGTGTTATATTGAAGGATACACCCAGGTTCACCAAAGATCACCTTGACCATGATTGTTCTCAAACAAATCATTTATTTATAGATGCCACTTACTCCTAGAAGTAAATTAAATAAATGCATTAGCATTTTCAAGTAACGCGTGGCTCACATTTCCAAATACAGTAAGTACATGTTAGGTGAGATTATTTATTGTAAGATGATTTACGACATCAGTCGTTGTATCCACCCCGAGGTATTATTGCTACTATAACCTCACCTTCGGAATATGTGTCATGGCTATTCTCTTAATAGCTAAGTATGTTCATATGTATTTCATGTCTCACCAACATCACTTAGTTCTCAAACTAAGTACATAATGGATGAATATTTATTCACCTTGAATATTTCCCTTAAGAGAAACATGCTGCCCGAGCACATTTGGAATGATCACCCAATAATTTTTCAAGACCTCAAGTCTATCGCAACTTACAATTTTGGTAATTATAAAATCAACTTGAAGTTGAGATCTCATGATCTGACATTTTCATATGCAGATCAGGTTGAAAAGCCCTTGATACACTTTACATCTCCTTATGATGGTATTACCATTTTCATGGTAAAGAAACATGTTATTTCTTAAACTCATCATATTCACCCAACGGGTGCTTCAAATATTTTCTAGCATTGAGAATACTATGCATGTCAATGGTCACAAAATAGAACAATGAGGCATTCAAAGTAAAGTGGAGGATAAAGACAATCAATGACATAATTACCTTTTAATTAGTAATTGATCATTTTAAAAAGATTACAAAGACAACTCTCAAGTTTGTCAAATGTGTGGTTACATGAATATCGTACCTATGATTACCAAACCCTCAAACATATGGTCAAACTACACCATGAGTTTATTAAAAGGCAAATAAGTTCATTGTGGTATTTGAAAATTTGCAAACATACGACCAGAAACTATTCTGGTAAATGATGTTCTCGAATCTTCATCAGAAGGAGAACCAAAAATATAGTGCAATAAAAGAATGATCAATTCGTTTGTGCCTATGATATGTTTGCATAACTCATTTTTCCGTAATATGGGAGACCTCATGTAATATCCCGATTATTCCCAGAATATTGTTTGCCTATAGTCGTACTACTAATGTAGTATAAATGTCCAATATCCTATTTCCTGGACATTATATTTGATAATTTTTGCATGTATGAATCAATTCATACTCAGTTTTGTTGCGTACACAATAATTTTCTAAATCTCACAAAATATTTGGTTTTAAGCCTTACAATCCAGGTTTGGGGTTGTTTAGAAAATTATCGAAAATTCTATTGGTCACAACTTAACAAGTTGCAAAATTTCCCAAATCATCAGACTTTATGTGCACCACATGTGCCATAAGGGAAATTAATTTAAGGAACTCTCACCTTACAATTCTAAATGAGCCAACTCATTCTTTCTTGAACACATTCAGAAGATATGTGCATTCTCAACCATTGTGTGGTATTTTATAGATACTTTATGGTACTCATGGAAACATTTATAAAATGATTTCTGGTGTGTCTCTTGTCACACAAACCATGAATGATATAACTAAATCAATTGCTCAAATTCTCAAAGTAAGAGCAAATTATCCTAAACAAGGGATAAATCCATTCGAATGGACAACTTTGTTGAACTCATTTCACAAGAAATATCTGATTATATATAATACTTTATGTACATACCCAAAATGGTTTAGTTCAATATCTTATCAAAGATAGTGAAATTAATAATATGACCAAACTTATAGAATCATGATTTACTAGCCTCATGCTAGACAAATACGACATTACACACCGTAAGTATGATATAAAATCATACCAACTGCATAGCATACTACTTTCCCCTTTTAGTAATTACGTGGAAATCAACAAAGTATTTCCTATCTGCGATAATTCGGTTACATACCGATATCACCACTCCAGCATACATCAATGGGCTCTCACAGAAAATTAGGGATCTAAGTGAGGAATGACAATTTATCCGTCAATCAAAATTATTCATAGCCCGTATGCTGATTGCATCAGCAATAAGGACATTTCTGGCATTAGGGGGAGATAAGTACTACAAAGAATGCCAAGAAATAAATTAGGAATGTTATTCACATTCAGTCCTTATATCCACGTACTCAAAGAATCTGAACAAGAAGTTTAGAATCACATATTTGCAACACATTGCAAATCTGCAACATACATTTACTCATGACAAAGGTGTCACTCAATTTTATATTCCTGCAGTAAAGTGTCAGAAAGAGTGGAGGTACCTGATAAACCACTCTTCTCCCAAAATGAGAGCAAAAGGGGGAGAAATTTGACCACACGAGATATAATCTCGCATATGCTTCCGCGGAAATAGAGGAAATCAAATCCTCAACTAGTAAATGTAATTCAACATCAAGTTGAAAGACACCTCACTGGATGCTCATCATCCAAATCCTGACATAAATGTGCACAAATGTTTTTGTGTCGGGAGATCGGAACACCTTGACTCCATTGTTGTAGGAAATCACAAGGAGCTAAAAGGAATAAATACATTTCCACAAATTTCATCGATTCCATCAGAATCATATAAAATAAAGACTACATTTGTCGACATATATTTATTCTCAAAATTGCTAAAATCTTTTGGGCCCTGAACCAAAATCCATGGTAGAGTGCCTCTTGTACTCATATTGGTTCACATAAAAGGAAGCAAGTAATGAAGAATAGCAGTCGCTCTGTAAACGAGTGGTATTTACCACAGTAATACCTACTCCACATAAGTATCTTTCTTATAGAATACTAAAACTTCTCATTAAACAAAGTAAATGAGGTGGTGAGAAAGCGAGGCTTGTAGCAAAAGGGTTCACGCAGAGACCCGACATCGATTACGATGTAACATACCTTCTTGGTATGAGTGGAATTATGTTTCGATAATAAATACCATTGACAGTACAAATAATATTATTCATGCAGTTAATGGATGCAGTGACTACATACTCATATGAGTCACTCATTTCGGAAATCTATATTAAAGTCCCTGAAGGGCTTCTTTTGCGAATCCAAAAACAAATCACAACATGTATTGTGTAAAACTTCATAAGTCACTCTATGACTAGAAATAGTCATGAATCATATGGTACTACCGACTAGACGAGTTCCTTTTTCAGAGGATTACTCAAAGGATGATCATTGTTTATGTGTTAATAAAGGAATACCAAAATTTTATTTCCTTACATCACCTCAGTGTATATGATGATTTCATCATCAATGTCTCTACAAGACCTAAACATACATAAAATCATCTCAAGACGGAAAATTTGGATTCAATCAAATTTAGCTTAAGTTTACAACTTGAACATTCTCTCAAGAATACATATCAGTCTACATATATCCAAACATATACGAGAAGTTCAATTTGGATATATCATATCAACAAAAGACATGTATGGTGATGCTACTTTTGATAAGGTACAAATCCATTCATACCTAGGGGTGATAATGAAGTGATACCAGGACATGAAGTTCTATATCTCACTTATGCCAAAGCACTCATATACTTGCAAACTACGTCAGGCCTGACACTATATTTGCTATCGTTATTCGGAGTGTAACCTCAAACAAAAGGTATATGGTTGATATAAGTACTATCATCTTATATCTGAAGATTACAGTAAATCTTGAACATTTCCATCAGGAAATAGAAGATATGACCATGATATAATGTAATGATATTGGCTCTTTATTTGATCCCAACAACGCCATAACAATGACTGAATTTGCTGGAACAACCTTCACATGGAAGTCATCTAAACGGATTTTAATGGTTATTTCCAGTTATCATTCTGACATAATTGCTTTATCCTAAAGCATTGCAAATTATGCATAACTTAGTAGAATGGTAAACCACACTCAAAATCATGTGGTTGAGATTCATCAGAATCACATAACTTGATTTATCAAGGTACTTCCACTTGTGTTACTCAATACTTATAGGTTATATGAAGAGCAATATCATAAATCACATTGCTCGGAAATTACTTATCCTCACGGATTATAGAAAATTGAGGAAATAATTTGCAAACAAAATATTATTATAATCCAACAGATTATACACAATCTCATGTTCATGTCAATGGTAATGGTATGAGACATCCTCCATATTTGCAAAGTTCAGGGGGAGTAATCTCCCAAACTATAACCTATTAACAATCATCAGATTGCATATATTGTACTCTTTTTCCCTTGATGAGTTTTCCCTAACGGTTTCTGATAAAAGGTTTTTAACGAGATAATATAAACACAAATATCTATATATGCCATATCATTTTCTCCTTATATTTTTCCCACTGGGTTTTAAAGGAGTTTTCAATGGCATGTACGATTGCACTTTTTCCCTTATGAGTTTTCTCTCAAGTTTCTCACAATGGTTTTTAGTGAGGCAATATCTTTTCAAAGATCATATGTCATACTTTCTATTTTCCCTGTTAGGGTTTTTAAAGGAAGTACTCAAGACATATTAATTGTTCTCTAAACTTATCAATGAGTTTTCTCCTTCTTCAAAGGTTTTTCTCATATGAGTTATCAAGAGAAAATAATCATCATATGTTGCATCATTTTCTCCTTATTTTTTCCCACTGGGTTTAAAGGAGTTTTAGCAACATATCTACTCTATTCTCCTCATATTTTTCCCACAGGGTTTTTGGGGGAGACTCTCAAGATTGTCTAGAAGATTTCTCAAGATGGAAGATCTATATGCAAGAAGCTTTCAACGATGAAACATTCAAGGAGCGGTGTTGTACAAGGGGGGGTGTTAGAAATTAATTAGTACATTAATCCAAGGGATGTGTCCAACCCGAACAGTCATGTCTCCTCTCTCCTCTATTGCCAACAGGCACCTGTTCTGGAGGGATGCCTCCGAACAGACACCTCTTCTTCGCACCTCTTCCAGATGTATATATACTTGAGAATCAATAGAAATCAGGACTAATCGTCCATTCACTTTCATTCAATCTCGTTTTACTCTAACAATCTGCTCGGACGGCGCACACTCAGGCGACCCACCGGGACCACCGTCATGCGGTGGTTATAGCGTGCTTGCGTGCGTCCTTTCATGTGTTGTCCGGTGTGGGAAGTGGAAGCCGAACCCACCTGTTGGCGTCCCCACGTTACGGTTGTTCGCTCCGAAATTTGCTTCTTGATCTAGCGTCCGTTACTTTATTTTCCTTCCTTTTCATTTTTGAGAATTTCTTAATAAATAAATGATTCAAAGATTGCTCACCACGTCTGCCTTGTGTTTTTCTGGAAAATCTCTTTATTTTTCCTTCCTTATAAGGCCCAAGACAAAAGGATCTACTAACGATTCGAAATCACTAAAACAGTCCACAAGTTAGACATAAACGAAAGGGCACTTTCATCTTATGCTCTAGTCATAGATGAAGTGAAGGAGACTATGAGAGGTTTTGATATAGTGTTAGTTTTCCTTCCACAAAAAAAAAAGTGTTAGTTTTGGTTTTAAGTGTAGGGAGGCAAATTCTGAGGCTCATGCCATTGCTAAGGCGGCTTGTGCGCTTCCTCCGCATCGCCACATGTGGCTATGGATCATAGATGCTACTCCCTCCGGTCCTTTTTACTCCGCATATTAGATTTGGTTCAAGTCAAACTTTACAAAGTTTGACCAAATATATATTAAAAAATATCAACATCTACAATATCAAATATACATATCATGAAACTACCTTTCGTAATGAATCTAACAATATTAATTTGGCATTGTGAATGTTAATACATGTTTCTATAAATTTGGTCAAAATAGAGATACTTTGACTTTGCACAAAGCTAATATGCAGACTGAAAAGGACCGGAGGGAGTACCTCCTTCGTTCTTAAATATGTGTCTTTTAAAAGATTTTATTAAAAGTCTACATACGGAACAAAATGCGTGAATCTACACTCTAAAATATGTCTATATACATATGTATGTAGTCTAGTAGTAGAATCTTTATAAAGACTTGTATTTAAGAACCGAGCGAGTAGACATTATGTGTATTCCTTTTGTTTTGAATCATGAATAAAATCCCTAGTTCACCTAAAAAAAACTAAAACAGTCCATTATGTCATGCCGGTGCAAATGCAGTGGGCACGATCTTAACGGAAGGGAAAATTCGGTAGGTTTTAATAACTCCTAGACTCTTGAGAGACCTAGCACGTACGTACGCCCAGGACCAAACCTAGCCGCCGGCCGGGACGCAATGGCCGCCTCCCGCAAGCGTGCCTTCGCCTCCGTCCTTTTCATCACGGCGAACGCTTCCTGCGCAGCAGCGCAGACGCCGGGAGGCCCGGGATCGGACAACTCAATGAGTTTCTCCGACGTGATGGCCGTCTCCTTCTTCATGGCCATTTTCTTCCCCGTCTTGGTCGTCCTCCTTGCGTTTGCCTGCCTCCGCCTCTTCCGGCCGCCGCCAGACGACCCCCCAGCCACCGAGAACTCTTGGTCGGAGTGGCCGCGCCCGCGCCACAAGGAGGGCCTAGACGCCGCCGAGATCGCGGCGCTGCCGCTGGTGTCCTACCGTGACGTCAAGCAGCACCGGGCCAGCGACGGCCGGATCGACCCGCTGGAGTGCGCGGTTTGCCTGCTGGAGTTCGACGACGACGACAGCCTGCGGCTCCTCCCGACGTGCCCGCACGCGTTCCATCCGCAGTGCATAGGCCTCTGGCTCGAGAAGCACGTCACGTGCCCGCTCTGCCGCGCCAGCGTCCTCGACCCGCCACCGCCACCGGCGCCAGAGCAGGAGCTGGAAACGCCGGCGCCACCCGACTCGCCGCCTGCTCGCGATCACGAGACGGTGGTCCTTATCGAAGACGACCCCAGCCGCAACATTGAGGAGGAGGAAGACAGGACCGGGATCCTTGCGAGGACGCGGCGCGAGGCCGGGCGTGAGGCGCTGCCGCGGTCCAACTCGACGGGGCACGAGCGCTGCGGCGGGATGGAGCGGTTCGCGCCGCGGCTGCCGGAGCATGTTCGCCTCGAGATCCTGGTGTCGCACAGGCTGAGGCACGTGACGAGCGCGGTCGCGTCCGTGCGCGTGAGGGAGGGGAGCGCCCACGACCCGGCTGCCGGCGGGAATTCAGTACGGAGCGCCGTGGCGAGGCTGTTCTCGCTTTTCGCGCCAGGAGATGGGTGGAGTCGCGACGTCGATGACAAGTCCGCGGGGTTGCCTCGCCGGCGGCGCGATGACTCTACGCGGGGAGCCGGAGCAGGAGAGGACAAGAGAAACCATTGATGAATCGGGAGAAAAAAAATGAGAGCGTCGTTGCGGTAGAACCGTAGAAGACGAACATATATATTGGAACCTTGAGGTGCTGGTTTCCCAGATTTGCTGCTTTTGTTGGTTTGGTTGTGAACTGTGATCATATAACTGGATCAGTTTTGAGCGTGAGGATTCAGTATCGAACTGTCAGAATGAAGACCCATAATGTAGTGTCACGAATTTTATTTCCGGGAACAACTAGGGATCAGATAATTGATTGCAAGCGATCCATCGCCATAAGATTGGAAGCTTGGCGATCAGCGTCTGATCGCACGGTATATATAGGAGATGCATGTGCGCGAGCGAGGCCATAAGATTAGAAGCTCGACCACTTCCTCCTTTGACAGAGCTCAATCACAACGACCCATTGAACATTACTTCGGGGAGTATATACTCCCTCCGTTTCTAAATATAATTTTTTTAGAGGTTTTACTAGTTGACTACATGCAGATGTATATAGACATATTTTAGATTATAGATTTACTTATTTTGCTTTGTATGTAGACTTTTAGTGAAATATCTTAAAAGACTTATATTTAGGAACGGAGGGAGTACTAATATCATGCATATGATACTACTTCATAATGCATAGTATTATAAGTTAGTACTCTGTTGTACTACTTCTATATGCATGCGTAGTGTGAATGCTATTTTTTAACTCATTTCACAGCCAATCAATAACCACCTAGGTCCTAGAGAATTTGCATGCACGCCTTCTAAACCGTGACGGAGGGAGTATCTAGGTTGTCTTATTAATTGACATGCATGACACAAAGTACTATAACATTTAATATGATACGGTTTCATAATATGATACCACATCCTCTCTTTCCTCATTTAATGGTGTGACACATCATCAAATAAACTTAGTTGGCGTCACTGCCCCCTATCCTATCTATAGTATAGGGCCATGATACAGCCCAATATTCCAGTCGATAATAACAAAAAAATATGACAGATGAAGGTTTTACTGAAATTAAAGATATCCGCGTGGTACCTTCATAAAGGTGTCATTTTTGTTAGGTTGATCTCCTCCGGTAGGCCCAACGGCCTATTGGGCCCTTGGTCAACGCGCCTTGATCGGGGGCGCCCAACCCCTTACTGGTTGGTGCGCCCCTGTGATCTGCGCATATAAAGAGTGGTGGGGGCCGGGCACAAGGGACAAGGTTTACTGCCGCCGCACTCCCCATCCACAAACCTACCGATCTAGGTTGTGCGCGGTGCTCACTGAAAGCATCACCACCGCACACACACACCCACTCCACCGTTGCACTCAACCATGGCCACCGACGGCAGTTCATCCAACCAGGGAGAAGGTAATCATCCCCATCGCGCATCCCCACTACCGGACATCTCTAGCCTAGTAGATCCGAGAATTCTATCAATGGTATCAGATGCCTCTAGGATCTAGATGGCTTCGGTAGAAACAATTCAGAAAAGAAAAGATTCCCTCCCCACGACGAACCCTAGAACAGGGAAAAGAACAAAAAAAAAGGAGAAACTCACGGGAGTAGGGCCTTGGGCTTGCCGACATAGTGCGTCGCCGCCAGGCCGCGCCTGTTCCTCTCGATCCCCACACGCATTGGCAAGTCGAGGTGCGGGGACGAAGAACATCCCCTCCCAAAGGAGGCAAAGGGCACCACCTCCGCACCGTTTGACGGCGGCGCGTTCACCTTGAAGGTACTCGCGAGCGCCGGCAAAGGGGACATGGGGCGCCGCAGATTCGTCTGCTCCATAGCCGTCGTCGAATGCGAGGGGGCTGCGGGACAGAGACAGAGAAGGAAGGGACAGAGGAGAAGGGGAGCCGGGCTAAAGTTCGCCGCCGTCACCGGCGGCCGGAGTTCCCCTGCCCTGTAGTACTGCGCAAGGAGGCGAGCGGCACGGGCGAGAGAGAGATGATGCCAGCGGCGCAGGCGAGAGCGAGAGGAGGCGAGCGGCGCGAGGGGGGATGTTTTAGTGTTTCCTCCTCGGCCCAGTCGGCCCTCGGTTTTGACTGAGCTATGCTCGCGCGCGGCCGTTGGATGGCGCCACCAGCATTGGACTGATGGGCTCGCGGCGGCTCTCCACACGACAGATCGAAGCAGGCCAAGAGCCTCGCGGGGCATTTTATGGGCCAGTTTTCGGCCCAGAGAGGCCGTCGCCACTTTCCTCTATTGAAGTTGCTAATTTTTGTCTATTTTTAAGGCAAATTTCAAACAGTTTTATTTTTTATTCTTCTATGCAATTTTTTTAACGAAAATTTTGTTTAGAAAATATAAAATAAATAGAAATGTTTCTACAAAAAAAATAAAAATGTTTATGAAAATAAAAATAGAGACATTTTTAGAAAAAGAAAAGTTCATGAATTTTGTAAAGAAAATAATAAAGTTCATGAATTTTTATTTGGTAAAATAAAAGTTTCTGTAAAGAATAAAAGGTTCATGAATTTTTATATTCACGTTTTTTCGCTGCAAACTAAATTTATAGTGCTCTTTTGCAAAGATTTTTTTTAAAGAGCATCTATTTAAACAGTACATTAAAGTGATTATTTACGGAAATATGATTCTATTATTTTTATGACCAACGTCGTTAATAACATGATCATGTTTTATTTTTGCCATAAAAGGTGCATTTATTTCTATTTTTCCCAATGGTGATATAGATTTATTGCATAAACATTGTATGTTTAATTTGACCACCTTAGATTAATGCATGCTATTGTTAAAATGATCTCACTTAAATTGTGACTTAAGGAGGCTTTTACTTGATGAACTGCATAAAAGATGTTCCAACACTTAGAGGTGATAACTACAGTGAGTGAAGGAAGAAAGTTGATTTAGCATTTGTCTGTGCTGAGGTGGACTCGGTTGTGGACACCCCACAGCCGGTCCAACCTCCAAAGCCAGTTAGAGATGCAAAAGATAATGATGCTGCATGGGAGAAAAAGAAGAGGGATTATGCTCGAGTGAAGATGTCCCTTTGTTGGGAACGTCGCATGGGAAACAAAAATTTTCCTACGCGCACGAAGACCTATCATGGTGATGTCCATCTACGAGAGGGGATGAGTGATCTACGTACCCTTGTAGATCGTACAGCAGAAGCGTTAGTGAACGCGGTTGATGTAGTGGAACGTCCTCACGTCCCTCGATCCACCCCGCGAACAATCCCGCGATCAGTCCCACGATCTAGTACCGAACGGACGGCACCTCCGCGTTCAGCACACGTACAGCTCGACGATGATCTCGGCCTTCTTGATCCAGCAAGAGAGACGGAGAGGTAGAAGAGTTCTCCGGCAGCGTGACGGCGCTCCGGAGGTTGGTGATGACCTTGTCTCAGCAGGGCTCCGCCTGAGCTCCGCAGAAACACGATCTAGAGGAAAAACCGTGGAGGTATGTGGTCGGGCTGTCGTGGAAAAGTCGTCTCAAATCAGCCCTAAAACCTCCGTATATATAGGTGGGAGGGAGGGGACCTTGCCTTGGGGCTCAAGGAGCCCCAAGGGGGTCGGCCGAGTCCAAGGGGGAAGGCTCCCCCCCCCAAACCGAGTTGGACTTGGTTTGGTGGGTGGGAGACCTTCCTTCCCTTCCCACCTCCTCTTTTTTTTTTCTCTTTGATTTCTTTCCTAGGCGCATAGGGCCCTTTTGGGCTGTCCCACCAGCCCACTAAGGGCTGTGTGCCACCCTCAAGGCCTATGGGCTTCCCCGGGGTGGGTTGCCCCCCCCCCCCCCCGGTGAACTCCCGGAACCCATTCGTCATTCCTGGTAACTCCGAAAACCTTCCGGTAATCAAATGAGGTCATCCTATATATCAATCTTCGTTTCCGGACCATTCCGGAAACCCTCGTGACGTCCGTGATCTCATCCGAGACTCCGAATAACATTCGGTAACCAACCATATAACTCAAATACGCATAAAACAACGTCGAACCTTAAGTTTGCAGACCCTGCGGGTTCGAGAACTATGTAGACATGACCCGAGAGACTCCTCGGTCAATATCCAATAGCGGGACCTGGACGCCCATATTGGATCCTACATATTCTACAAAGATCTTATCGTTTGAACCTCAGTGCCAAGGATTCATATAATCCCGTATGTCATTCCCTTTGTCCTTCGGTATGTTACTTGCCCGAGATTCGATCGTCAGTATCCGCATACCTATTTCAATCCCGTTCACCGACAAGTCTCTTTACTCGTTCCGTAATACAAGATCCCGCAACTTTCACTAAGTCACATTGCTTGCAAGGCTTGTTGGAAATATGCCCTAGAGGCAATAATAAAATGGTTATTATCATATTTCCTTGTTCATGATAATCGTCTATCGTTCATGCTATAATTGTATTAACAGGAAACAGTAATACATGTGTGAATGAATAGATCACAATGTGTCCCTAGCAAGCCTCTAGTTAGCTAGCTCGTTAGTCAATAGATGATCATGGTTTCCTGATCATGGACATTAGATGTCATTGATAACGGGATCACATCATTGGGAGAATGATGTGGTGGACAAGACCCAATCCTAAGCCTAGCACTAGATCGTATTGTTCGTATGCTAATGCTTTTCTAATGTCAAGTATCTTTTCCTTCGACCGTGAGATCGTGCAACTCCCGGATACCGTAGGAGTGCTTTGGGTGTATCAAACGTCACAACGTAACTGGGTGACTATAAAGGTGCACTACGGGTACCTCCGAAAGTGTCTGTTGGGTTGGCACGAATCGAGATCGGGATTTGTCACTCCGTGTGACGGAGAGGTATCTCTGGGCCCACTCGGTAGAACATCATCATGAGCTCAATGTGACTAAGGAGTTAGTCACACGATGACGTGCCACGGAACGAGTAAAGAGACTTACCAGTAACGAGATTGAACAAGGTATAGGTATACCGACGATCGAATCTCGGGCAAGTTCTATACCGACAGACAAAGGGAATCGTATACGGGATTGATTGAATCCTTGACATCGTGGTTCATCCGATGAGATCATCGTGGAGCTAGTGGGAGCCACCATGGGTATCCAGACCCCGCTGATGGTTATTGGCCAGAGAGGTGTCTCGGTCATGTCTGCCTGTCTCCCGAACCCGTAGGGTCTACACACTTAAGGTTCGATGACGCTAGGGTTATAGGGAATTGTTGTACGAGGTTACCGAAAGTTGTTCGGAGTCCCGGATGAGATCCAGGACGTCACGAGGAGCTCCGGAATGGTCCGGAGGTAAAGATTGATATATAGGACGGATGGTTTCGGAGACCGGAAGTGTTTCGGGCATCACCGGTAACGTACCGGGACCACCGGGACCACCGGAGGTGGTCCCGGGGGACCACCGAAGGGGGGCTGCGACCCCAAGAGGTAAGATGGGCTAAGTGGGGGTGGGAACCAGCCCCTAGTTGGGCTGGTGCGCCTCCCCACTCAGCCCATGGCGCAGGGGAAAGGAAAAGAGGGGGGGAACCCTAATTCAGGTGGGCCTTAGGCCCACCAGAGGGGTGCGCCACCCCTCCCCCTTGCCCTGGCCGCCACCCCTTCCCCATCTGAGGGCTGCCGCACCCCTTAGGGGTGGGAACCCTAAGGGCTGCGCCCCCTCCCTCTCCCCCTATATATAGATGAGGTCCGGGGCTGTTTGAGACACGGTTTAATCTCTCTCTCGGCGCAGCCCTGCACTTCTTCCTCCTCCTCTCTGCCGGCGCTTGGCGAAGCCCTGCCGGGAGACCTCGTCTCTCCACCAACACCACGCTGTCGTGTTGCTGGTCTTCTTCCCCAACCTCTCCCTCCTCCTTGCTGGATCAAGGTGCGGGAGACGTCACCGGGCTGCACGTGTGTTGAACGCGGAGGTGCCGTTGTTCGGCACTAGATCGGAATCGCCGCGAGTACGACTCCATCAACCGCGTTCTAGAAAACGCTTCCGCTTAGCGATCTTCAAAGGTACGAAGATGCTCTTACCCCTCTCTCGTTGCTGGTCTCTCCATAGGAAGATCTGAATAAGCGTAGGAAAATTTTGAATTTATGCTACGTTACCCAACAGTGGCATCCGAGCCAGGTTTTCTATGCGTAGATTCTATGCACGAGTAGAACACAAAAGTTGTGGGCGATGGTTTGTCAATTTGCTTGCCGTTACTAGTCTTATTCTTTTCCGGCGGTATTGTGGGATGAAGCGGCCCGGACCGACGTTACACGTACGCTTACGTGAGACTGGTTCCACCGACAGACATGCACATCGTGCATAAAGGTGGCTAGCGGGTGTCTGTCTCTCCTACTCTAGTCGGATTGGATTTGATGAAAAGGGTCCTTATGAAGGGTAAATAGCTTTGGCATATCATCGTTGTGGCTGTCACGTAGGTAAGAAGGCGTTCTTGCTAGAAACCCAAATCAGCCACGTAAAACTTGCAACAACAATTAGAGGACGTCTAACTTGTTTTTGCAGGGTTTGACATGTGATGTGATATGGCCAAAGTTGTGATGTTGCATGTATGATGTATGAGATGATCATGTTATTGTAATAGGTTTCACGACTTGCATGTCGATGAGTATGACAACCGGCAGGAGCCATAGGAGTTGTCTTAATTTATTGTATGAGATGCAACGCCATGTGCTTGCTACTTTTACTTCATTGCTAACGGTTAGCCATAGTAGTAGTGATAGTAGTAGTTGGCGTGACGACTTCACGAAGACACGATGATGGAGATCATGATGATGGAGATCATGGTGTCCCGCCGGTGACGATGATGATCATGCGATGCCTGAAGATGGAGATCGAATGAGCAAAGATGATAATGGCCATATCATGTCACTATATGATTGCATTGTGATGTTTATCATGTTTTACATCTTATTGCTTAAAACGACGGTAGCATAATAAGATGATCCCTCCTAAAATTTCGAGAACGTATTCCCCTAAGTGTGCACCGTTGCGAAGGTTCGTTGTCTCGAAGCACCACATGATGATCGGTTGTGATAGATTCTAACGTTCGCATACAACGGGTGTAAGCCAGATTTACACACGCAAAACACTTAGGTTGACTCGACGAGCTTAGCATGTACAGACATGACCTCGAATACAAGAGACCGAAAGGTCGAACATGAGTCGTATGGTTGAATACGATCAGCATGAAGTTGCTCACCATGGTGACTAGTCCGTCTCACGTGATGATCGGACACGGGTTAGTCAACATGGATCATGTATCACTTAGATGACTAGAGGGATGTCGATTTAAGTGGGAGTTCATACTTAATTTGATTAAATGAACTTAATTGTCATGAACTTAGTCTAAAAGTTGTCTTTATAAATATTGTAGATGTCCAACGTCAACCTCAACTTCAACGCATTCCTAGAGAAAAACAAGCTGAAAGATGATGGTAGCAACTATGCGGACTGGGTTCGCAACCTGAAGCTCATCCTTGAAGCAAGTAAAAAGGCTTATGTCCTTAATGCGCCGCTAGGTGACCCTCCCGCTCCCGCAGCAGCGCAGGACGTTCTAAACGTCTGGCAAGCGCGAAGTGATGACTACTCTCTGGTCAGGTGTGGCATGTTATACAGTCTAGAAACGGGGCTCCAAAGACGTTTTGAGCAACACGGGGCATATGAGATGTTCCAAGAGTTGAAGCTAGTTTTTCAAGCTCATGCCCGTGTCGAGAGATATGAAGTCTCCGACAAGTTCTTCAGCTGTAAGATGGAGGAGAACAGTTCTGTCAGTGAGCACATACTCAAAATGTCTGGGTTACACGGTCGTCTGACTTCACTTGGAGTCGAACTTCCGGATGATGCTATCATTGACAGAATCCTCCAGTCTCTCCCACCAAGCTACAAAGGCTTTGTGCTTAACTACAACATGCAAGGGATGGAGAAAACCATTCCCGAGTTGTACTCGATGCTCAAGTCTGCAGAAGTAGAAATCAAGAAGGAGCATCAAGTGTTGATGGTCAACAAGACCACTAGTTTCAAGAAAGGCAGGGGTAAGAAGAACTTCAAGAAAGACGGCAAAGCTGTTGCCGCGCCCGGTAAACCAGATGCCGGGAAGAAGAAAAAGAACGGACCCAAGCCTGAGACTGAGTGCTTCTACTGCAAGGGAAAAGGTCACTGGAAGCGGAACTGCCCCAAATACTTAGCGGACAAGAAGGCCGGCAACGTTAAAGGTATATGTGATATACATGTTATTGATGTGTACCTTACCAGCGCTCGTAGTAGCTCCTGGGTATTTGATACCGGTGCTGTTGCTCACATTTGCAACTCAAAGCAGGAACTGCGGAATAAGCGGAGACTGGCCAAGGACGAGGTGACGATGCGCGTCGGGAATGGTTCAAAGGTCGATGTGATCGCCGTCGGCACGCTACCTCTACATCTACCGTCGGGATTAGTTTTAAACCTTAATAATTGTTATTTAGTACCATCTTTAAGCATGAACATTGTATCAGGGTCTTGCTTAATGCGAGACGGCTACTCATTTAAGTCAGAGAATAATGGTTGTTCTATTTATATGAGTGATATGTTTTATGGTCATGCTCCGCTGGTGAATGGTTTATTCTTGATGAATCTCGATCGTGATGTTACACATATTCATAGTGTGAGTACCAAAAGATGCAAAGTTGATAACGATAGTCCCACATACTTGTGGCACTGCCGCCTTGGTCATATCGGCGTTAAGCGCATGAAGAAGCTCCATACTGATGGACTGCTAGAGTCTCTTGACTTTGAATCATTTGACACATGCGAACCGTGCCTCATGGGCAAGATGACTAAGACTCCATTCTCAGGAATAATGGAGAGAGCCACCGACTTATTGGAAATAATACATACTGATGTGTGTGGTCCAATGGACGTTGAAGCTCGCGGTGGTTATCGTTATGTTCTCACTCTCACCGATGATTTGAGTAGGTATGGGTATATCTACTTGATGAAGCACAAATCTGAGACGTTTGAAAAGTTCAAGGAATTTCAGAATGAGGTTGAGAATCAACGTGACAGAAAAATAAAATGTCTACGATCTGATCGTGGAGGAGAATATTTGAGTCACGAGTTTGGCACACACCTAAGAAAGTGTGGAATCGTTTCACAACTAACGCCGCCTGGCACACCGCAGCGCAACGGAGTGTCTGAACGTCGTAATCGCACCTTATTAGATATGGTACGATCTATGATGTCTCTCACCGACTTACCGCTATCATTTTGGGGATACGCATTAGAAACTGCAGCATTCACTTTAAATAGGGCACCGTCTAAATCCGTTGAGACGACACCGTATGAACTGTGGTTTGGCAAGAAACCTAAGTTGTCGTTTCTTAAAGTTTGGGGCTGCGATGCTTATGTGAAGAAACTTCAACCAGAAAAGCTCGAACCCAAAGCGGAGAAATGCGTATTCATAGGATACCCTAAGGAAACTATTGGGTATATCTTCTATCTTAGATCCGAAGGTAAAACCTTTGTTGCCAAGAACGGATCCTTTCTAGAGAAAGAGTTTCTCTCGAAAGAAGTAAGTGGGAGGAAGGTAGAACTTGATGAGGTAATTACACCCCCTCTCGAACAGGAAAGTAGCGCAGCGCAAGAAGTTGTTCCTGTGGTGCCTACACCGACTGAAGAGGAAGTTAATGATGATGATCATGAAGCTTCGGATCAAGTTACTACTGAACCACGAAGGTCCACAAGGGTACGCTCCGCACCAGAGTGGTACGGCAACCCAGTGATGGAAATCATGTTGTTAGACAACGGTGAACCTTCGAACTATGAAGAAGCGATGGCGGGCCCAGATTCCAACAAATGGCTTGAGGCCATGAAATCCGAGATAGGATCCATGTATGAGAACAAAGTATGGACTTTGGTGGACTTGCCCGATGAACGGCGAGCCATAGAAAATAAATGGATCTTCAAGAAGAAGACTGATGCAAATGGTAATGTAACCGTTTACAAAGCTCGACTTGTCGCAAAGGGTTTTCGACAAATTCAAGGAGTTGACTATGAAGAGACTTTCTCTCCCGTAGCGAAGCTGAAATCAGTCCGAATCATGTTAGCAATTGCCGCCTTTTATGATTATGAAATTTGGCAAATGGACGTCAAAACAGCATTCCTTAACGGGAATCTTAAGGAAGAGTTGTATATGATGCAACCAGAAGGTTTTGTCGATCCTAAAGATGCTAACAAAGTATGCAAGCTCCAGCGCTCCATCTATGGGCTGGTGCAAGCATCTCGGAGTTGGAACATTCGCTTTAATGAGGTGATTAAAGCGTTTGGGTTCATACAGGTTTACGGAGAAGCCTGTCTGTACAAGAAAGTGAGTGGGAGCTCTGTAGCTTTCCTCGTACTATATGTGGATGACATATTATTGATGGGGAATGATATAGAGATGTTGGAGAGCATAAAGGCCTATTTGAATAAGAGTTTTTCAATGAAGGACCTCGGAAAAGCTGCATACATATTAGGCATCAAGATCTATAGAGATAGATCGAGACGCCTCATAGGTCTTTCGCAAAGTACATACCTTGACAAGATATTGAAGAAATTCAATATGGAAAACTCAAAGAAAGGGTTCTTGCCAGTTTTGCAAGGTATGAGATTGAGTAAGACTCAGTCGCCGACCACGGCAGCAGATAGAGAGAAGATGAGTTCTGTCCCCTACGCTTCAGCCGTGGGCTCTCTAATGTATGCCATGCTGTGTACCAGACCTGATATAAACCTTGCGATAAGCTTGGTAGGGAGGTACCAAAGTAATCCCGGTGCGGAACACTGGACAGCGGTCAAGAATATCCTTAAGTACCTGAAAAGGACTAAGGAAATGTTTCTCGTTTATGGAGGTGACGAAGAGCTCGTCGTAAAGGGTTACGTCGATGCTAGCTTCGACACAGATCCGGATGACTCTAAGTCACAAACCGGATACGTATATGTGTTGAATGGTGGGGCAGTGAGCTGGTGCAGCAGCAAGCAAGAAGTCGTGGCAGCATCTACATGTGAAGCGGAGTACATAGCTGCTTCAGAAGCGGCTCATGAAGGAATTTGGATGAAGGAGCTCATCACCGACCTTGGAGTGGTTCCAAGCGCGTCGGGTCCTATGACACTCTTCTGTGATAACACTGGAGCCATTGCCATAGCCAAAGAGCCCAGGTTTCACCGGAAGACGAAGCACATCAAGCGCCGCTACAACTCCATCCAGGACCATGTCCAAACTGGAGTGATAGATATTTGTAAAGTACACACGGATCTGAATATTGCAGACCCGTTGACTAAACCTCTTCCACGAGCAAAACATGATCAGCACCATAATGCTATGGGTGTTCGATACATCACAATGTAACTAGATTATTGACTCTAGTGCAAGTGGGAGACTGTTGGAAATATGCCCTAGAGGCAATAATAAAATGGTTATTATCATATTTCCTTGTTCATGATAATCGTCTATCGTTCATGCTATAATTGTATTAACAGGAAACAGTAATACATGTGTGAATGAATAGATCACAATGTGTCCCTAGCAAGCCTCTAGTTAGCTAGCTCGTTAGTCAATAGATGATCATGGTTTCCTGATCATGGACATTAGATGTCATTGATAACGGGATCACATCATTGGGAGAATGATGTGGTGGACAAGACCCAATCCTAAGCCTAGCACTAGATCGTATTGTTCGTATGCTAATGCTTTTCTAATGTCAAGTATCTTTTCCTTCGACCGTGAGATCGTGCAACTCCCGGATACCGTAGGAGTGCTTTGGGTGTATCAAACGTCACAACGTAACTGGGTGACTATAAAGGTGCACTACGGGTACCTCCGAAAGTGTCTGTTGGGTTGGCACGAATCGAGATCGGGATTTGTCACTCCGTGTGACGGAGAGGTATCTCTGGGCCCACTCGGTAGAACATCATCATGAGCTCAATGTGACTAAGGAGTTAGTCACACGATGACGTGCTACGGAACGAGTAAAGAGACTTACCAGTAACGAGATTGAACAAGGTATAGGTATACCGACGATCGAATCTCGGGCAAGTTCTATACCGACAGACAAAGGGAATCGTATACGGGATTGATTGAATCCTTGACATCGTGGTTCATCCGATGAGATCATCGTGGAGCTAGTGGGAGCCACCATGGGTATCCAGACCCCGCTGATGGTTATTGGCCAGAGAGGTGTCTCGGTCATGTCTGCCTGTCTCCCGAACCCGTAGGGTCTACACACTTAAGGTTCGATGACGCTAGGGTTATAGGGAATTGTTGTACGAGGTTACCGAAAGTTGTTCGGAGTCCCGGATGAGATCCAGGACGTCACGAGGAGCTCCGGAATGGTCCGGAGGTAAAGATTGATATATAGGACGGATGGTTTCGGAGACCGGAAGTGTTTCGGGCATCACCGGTAACGTACCGGGACCACCGGGACCACCGGAGGTGGTCCCGGGGGACCACCGAAGGGGGGCTGCGACCCCAAGAGGTAAGATGGGCTAAGTGGGGGTGGGAACCAGCCCCTAGTTGGGCTGGTGCGCCTCCCCACTCAGCCCATGGCGCAGGGGAAAGGAAAAGAGGGGGGGAACCCTAATTCAGGTGGGCCTTAGGCCCACCAGAGGGGTGCGCCACCCCTCCCCCTTGCCCTGGCCGCCACCCCTTCCCCATCTGAGGGCTGCCGCACCCCTTAGGGGTGGGAACCCTAAGGGCTGCGCCCCCTCCCTCTCCCCCTATATATAGATGAGGTCCGGGGCTGTTTGAGACACGGTTTAATCTCTCTCTCGGCGCAGCCCTGCACTTCTTCCTCCTCCTCTCTGCCGGCGCTTGGCGAAGCCCTGCCGGGAGACCTCGTCTCTCCACCAACACCACGCCGTCGTGTTGCTGGTCTTCTTCCCCAACCTCTCCCTCCTCCTTGCTGGATCAAGGTGCGGGAGACGTCACCGGGCTGCACGTGTGTTGAACGCGGAGGTGCCGTTGTTCGGCACTAGATCGGAATCGCCGCGAGTACGACTCCATCAACCGCGTTCTAGCAAACGCTTCCGCTTAGCGATCTTCAAAGGTACGAAGATGCTCTTACCCCTCTCTCGTTGCTGGTCTCTCCATAGGAAGATCTGAATAAGCGTAGGAAAATTTTGAATTTATGCTACGTTACCCAACAGTGGCATCCGAGCCAGGTTTTCTATGCGTAGATTCTATGCACGAGTAGAACACAAAAGTTGTGGGCGATGGTTTGTCAATTTGCTTGCCGTTACTAGTCTTATTCTTTTCCGGCGGTATTGTGGGATGAAGCGGCCCGGACCGACGTTACACGTACGCTTACGTGAGACTGGTTCCACCGACAGACATGCACATCGTGCATAAAGGTGGCTAGCGGGTGTCTGTCTCTCCTACTCTAGTCGGATTGGATTTGATGAAAAGGGTCCTTATGAAGGGTAAATAGCTTTGGCATATCATCGTTGTGGCTGTCACGTAGGTAAGAAGGCGTTCTTGCTAGAAACCCAAATCAGCCACGTAAAACTTGCAACAACAATTAGAGGACGTCTAACTTGTTTTTGCAGGGTTTGACATGTGATGTGATATGGCCAAAGTTGTGATGTTGCATGTATGATGTATGAGATGATCATGTTATTGTAATAGGTTTCACGACTTGCATGTCGATGAGTATGACAACCGGCAGGAGCCATAGGAGTTGTCTTAATTTATTGTATGAGATGCAACGCCATGTGCTTGCTACTTTTACTTCATTGCTAACGGTTAGCCATAGTAGTAGTGATAGTAGTAGTTGGCGTGACGACTTCACGAAGACACGATGATGGAGATCATGATGATGGAGATCATGGTGTCCCGCCGGTGACGATGATGATCATGCGATGCCTGAAGATGGAGATCGAATGAGCAAAGATGATAATGGCCATATCATGTCACTATATGATTGCATTGTGATGTTTATCATGTTTTACATCTTATTGCTTAAAACGACGGTAGCATAATAAGATGATCCCTCCTAAAATTTCGAGAACGTATTCCCCTAAGTGTGCACCGTTGCGAAGGTTCGTTGTCTCGAAGCACCACATGATGATCGGTTGTGATAGATTCTAACGTTCGCATACAACGGGTGTAAGCCAGATTTACACACGCAAAACACTTAGGTTGACTCGACGAGCTTAGCATGTACAGACATGACCTCGAATACAAGAGACCGAAAGGTCGAACATGAGTCGTATGGTTGAATACGATCAGCATGAAGTTGCTCACCATGGTGACTAGTCCGTCTCACGTGATGATCGGACACGGGTTAGTCAACATGGATCATGTATCACTTAGATGACTAGAGGGATGTCGATTTAAGTGGGAGTTCATACTTAATTTGATTAAATGAACTTAATTGTCATGAACTTAGTCTAAAAGTTGTCTTTATAAATATTGTAGATGTCCAACGTCAACCTCAACTTCAACGCATTCCTAGAGAAAAACAAGCTGAAAGATGATGGTAGCAACTATGCGGACTGGGTTCGCAACCTGAAGCTCATCCTTGAAGCAAGTAAAAAGGCTTATGTCCTTAATGCGCCGCTAGGTGACCCTCCCGCTCCCGCAGCAGCGCAGGACGTTCTAAACGTCTGGCAAGCGCGAAGTGATGACTACTCTCTGGTCAGGTGTGGCATGTTATACAGTCTAGAAACGGGGCTCCAAAGACGTTTTGAGCAACACGGGGCATATGAGATGTTCCAAGAGTTGAAGCTAGTTTTTCAAGCTCATGCCCGTGTCGAGAGATATGAAGTCTCCGACAAGTTCTTCAGCTGTAAGATGGAGGAGAACAGTTCTGTCAGTGAGCACATACTCAAAATGTCTGGGTTACACGGTCGTCTGACTTCACTTGGAGTCGAACTTCCGGATGATGCTATCATTGACAGAATCCTCCAGTCTCTCCCACCAAGCTACAAAGGCTTTGTGCTTAACTACAACATGCAAGGGATGGAGAAAACCATTCCCGAGTTGTACTCGATGCTCAAGTCTGCAGAAGTAGAAATCAAGAAGGAGCATCAAGTGTTGATGGTCAACAAGACCACTAGTTTCAAGAAAGGCAGGGGTAAGAAGAACTTCAAGAAAGACGGCAAAGCTGTTGCCGCGCCCGGTAAACCAGATGCCGGGAAGAAGAAAAAGAACGGACCCAAGTCTGAGACTGAGTGCTTCTACTGCAAGGGAAAAGGTCACTGGAAGCGGAACTGCCCCAAATACTTAGCGGACAAGAAGGCCGGCAACGTTAAAGGTATATGTGATATACATGTTATTGATGTGTACCTTACCAGCGCTCGTAGTAGCTCCTGGGTATTTGATACCGGTGCTGTTGCTCACATTTGCAACTCAAAGCAGGAACTGCGGAATAAGCGGAGACTGGCCAAGGACGAGGTGACGATGCGCGTCGGGAATGGTTCAAAGGTCGATGTGATCGCCGTCGGCACGCTACCTCTACATCTACCGTCGGGATTAGTTTTAAACCTTAATAATTGTTATTTAGTACCATCTTTAAGCATGAACATTGTATCAGGGTCTTGCTTAATGCGAGACGGCTACTCATTTAAGTCAGAGAATAATGGTTGTTCTATTTATATGAGTGATATGTTTTATGGTCATGCTCCGCTGGTGAATGGTTTATTCTTGATGAATCTCGATCGTGATGTTACACATATTCATAGTGTGAGTACCAAAAGATGCAAAGTTGATAACGATAGTCCCACATACTTGTGGCACTGCCGCCTTGGTCATATCGGCGTTAAGCGCATGAAGAAGCTCCATACTGATGGACTGCTAGAGTCTCTTGACTTTGAATCATTTGACACATGCGAACCGTGCCTCATGGGCAAGATGACTAAGACTCCATTCTCAGGAATAATGGAGAGAGCCACCGACTTATTGGAAATAATACATACTGATGTGTGTGGTCCAATGGACGTTGAAGCTCGCGGTGGTTATCGTTATGTTCTCACTCTCACCGATGATTTGAGTAGGTATGGGTATATCTACTTGATGAAGCACAAATCTGAGACGTTTGAAAAGTTCAAGGAATTTCAGAATGAGGTTGAGAATCAACGTGACAGAAAAATAAAATGTCTACGATCTGATCGTGGAGGAGAATATTTGAGTCACGAGTTTGGCACACACCTAAGAAAGTGTGGAATCGTTTCACAACTAACGCCGCCTGGCACACCGCAGCGCAACGGAGTGTCTGAACGTCGTAATCGCACCTTATTAGATATGGTACGATCTATGATGTCTCTCACCGACTTACCGCTATCATTTTGGGGATACGCATTAGAAACTGCAGCATTCACTTTAAATAGGGCACCGTCTAAATCCGTTGAGACGACACCGTATGAACTGTGGTTTGGCAAGAAACCTAAGTTGTCGTTTCTTAAAGTTTGGGGCTGCGATGCTTATGTGAAGAAACTTCAACCAGAAAAGCTCGAACCCAAAGCGGAGAAATGCGTATTCATAGGATACCCTAAGGAAACTATTGGGTATATCTTCTATCTTAGATCCGAAGGTAAAACCTTTGTTGCCAAGAACGGATCCTTTCTAGAGAAAGAGTTTCTCTCGAAAGAAGTAAGTGGGAGGAAGGTAGAACTTGATGAGGTAATTACACCCCCTCTCGAACAGGAAAGTAGCGCAGCGCAAGAAGTTGTTCCTGTGGTGCCTACACCGACTGAAGAGGAAGTTAATGATGATGATCATGAAGCTTCGGATCAAGTTACTACTGAACCACGAAGGTCCACAAGGGTACGCTCCGCACCAGAGTGGTACGGCAACCCAGTGATGGAAATCATGTTGTTAGACAACGGTGAACCTTCGAACTATGAAGAAGCGATGGCGGGCCCAGATTCCAACAAATGGCTTGAGGCCATGAAATCCGAGATAGGATCCATGTATGAGAACAAAGTATGGACTTTGGTGGACTTGCCCGATGAACGGCGAGCCATAGAAAATAAATGGATCTTCAAGAAGAAGACTGATGCAAATGGTAATGTAACCGTTTACAAAGCTCGACTTGTCGCAAAGGGTTTTCGACAAATTCAAGGAGTTGACTATGAAGAGACTTTCTCTCCCGTAGCGAAGCTGAAATCAGTCCGAATCATGTTAGCAATTGCCGCCTTTTATGATTATGAAATTTGGCAAATGGACGTCAAAACAGCATTCCTTAACGGGAATCTTAAGGAAGAGTTGTATATGATGCAACCAGAAGGTTTTGTCGATCCTAAAGATGCTAACAAAGTATGCAAGCTCCAGCGCTCCATCTATGGGCTGGTGCAAGCATCTCGGAGTTGGAACATTCGCTTTAATGAGGTGATTAAAGCGTTTGGGTTCATACAGGTTTACGGAGAAGCCTGTCTGTACAAGAAAGTGAGTGGGAGCTCTGTAGCTTTCCTCGTACTATATGTGGATGACATATTATTGATGGGGAATGATATAGAGATGTTGGAGAGCATAAAGGCCTATTTGAATAAGAGTTTTTCAATGAAGGACCTCGGAAAAGCTGCATACATATTAGGCATCAAGATCTATAGAGATAGATCGAGACGCCTCATAGGTCTTTCACAAAGTACATACCTTGACAAGATATTGAAGAAATTCAATATGGAAAACTCAAAGAAAGGGTTCTTGCCAGTTTTGCAAGGTATGAGATTGAGTAAGACTCAGTCGCCGACCACGGCAGCAGATAGAGAGAAGATGAGTTCTGTCCCCTACGCTTCAGCCGTGGGCTCTCTAATGTATGCCATGCTGTGTACCAGACCTGATATAAACCTTGCGATAAGCTTGGTAGGGAGGTACCAAAGTAATCCCGGTGCGGAACACTGGACAGCGGTCAAGAATATCCTTAAGTACCTGAAAAGGACTAAGGAAATGTTTCTCGTTTATGGAGGTGACGAAGAGCTCGTCGTAAAGGGTTACGTCGATGCTAGCTTCGACACAGATCCGGATGACTCTAAGTCACAAACCGGATACGTATATGTGTTGAATGGTGGGGCAGTGAGCTGGTGCAGCAGCAAGCAAGAAGTCGTGGCAGCATCTACATGTGAAGCGGAGTACATAGCTGCTTCAGAAGCGGCTCATGAAGGAATTTGGATGAAGGAGCTCATCACCGACCTTGGAGTGGTTCCAAGCGCGTCGGGTCCTATGACACTCTTCTGTGATAACACTGGAGCCATTGCCATAGCCAAAGAGCCCAGGTTTCACCGGAAGACGAAGCACATCAAGCGCCGCTACAACTCCATCCAGGACCATGTCCAAACTGGAGTGATAGATATTTGTAAAGTACACACGGATCTGAATATTGCAGACCCGTTGACTAAACCTCTTCCACGAGCAAAACATGATCAGCACCATAATGCTATGGGTGTTCGATACATCACAATGTAACTAGATTATTGACTCTAGTGCAAGTGGGAGACTGTTGGAAATATGCCCTAGAGGCAATAATAAAATGGTTATTATCATATTTCCTTGTTCATGATAATCGTCTATCGTTCATGCTATAATTGTATTAACAGGAAACAGTAATACATGTGTGAATGAATAGATCACAATGTGTCCCTAGCAAGCCTCTAGTTAGCTAGCTCGTTAGTCAATAGATGATCATGGTTTCCTGATCATGGACATTAGATGTCATTGATAACGGGATCACATCATTGGGAGAATGATGTGGTGGACAAGACCCAATCCTAAGCCTAGCACTAGATCGTATTGTTCGTATGCTAATGCTTTTCTAATGTCAAGTATCTTTTCCTTCGACCGTGAGATCGTGCAACTCCCGGATACCGTAGGAGTGCTTTGGGTGTATCAAACGTCACAACGTAACTGGGTGACTATAAAGGTGCACTACGGGTACCTCCGAAAGTGTCTGTTGGGTTGGCACGAATCGAGATCGGGATTTGTCACTCCGTGTGACGGAGAGGTATCTCTGGGCCCACTCGGTAGAACATCATCATGAGCTCAATGTGACTAAGGAGTTAGTCACACGATGACGTGCTACGGAACGAGTAAAGAGACTTACCAGTAACGAGATTGAACAAGGTATAGGTATACCGACGATCGAATCTCGGGCAAGTTCTATACCGACAGACAAAGGGAATCGTATACGGGATTGATTGAATCCTTGACATCGTGGTTCATCCGATGAGATCATCGTGGAGCTAGTGGGAGCCACCATGGGTATCCAGACCCCGCTGATGGTTATTGGCCAGAGAGGTGTCTCGGTCATGTCTGCCTGTCTCCCGAACCCGTAGGGTCTACACACTTAAGGTTCGATGACGCTAGGGTTATAGGGAATTGTTGTACGAGGTTACCGAAAGTTGTTCGGAGTCCCGGATGAGATCCAGGACGTCACGAGGAGCTCCGGAATGGTCCGGAGGTAAAGATTGATATATAGGACGGATGGTTTCGGAGACCGGAAGTGTTTCGGGCATCACCGGTAACGTACCGGGACCACCGGGACCACCGGAGGTGGTCCCGGGGGACCACCGAAGGGGGGCTGCGACCCCAAGAGGTAAGATGGGCTAAGTGGGGGTGGGAACCAGCCCCTAGTTGGGCTGGTGCGCCTCCCCACTCAGCCCATGGCGCAGGGGAAAGGAAAAGAGGGGGGAACCCTAATTCAGGTGGGCCTTAGGCCCACCAGAGGGGTGCGCCACCCCTCCCCCTTGCCCTGGCCGCCACCCCTTCCCCATCTGAGGGCTGCCGCACCCCTTAGGGGTGGGAACCCTAAGGGCTGCGCCCCCTCCCTCTCCCCCTATATATAGATGAGGTCCGGGGCTGTTTGAGACACGGTTTAATCTCTCTCTCGGCGCAGCCCTGCACTTCTTCCTCCTCCTCTCTGCCGGCGCTTGGCGAAGCCCTGCCGGGAGACCTCGTCTCTCCACCAACACCACGCCGTCGTGTTGCTGGTCTTCTTCCCCAACCTCTCCCTCCTCCTTGCTGGATCAAGGTGCGGGAGACGTCACCGGGCTGCACGTGTGTTGAACGCGGAGGTGCCGTTGTTCGGCACTAGATCGGAATCGCCGCGAGTACGACTCCATCAACCGCGTTCTAGCAAACGCTTCCGCTTAGCGATCTTCAAAGGTACGAAGATGCTCTTACCCCTCTCTCGTTGCTGGTCTCTCCATAGGAAGATCTGAATAAGCGTAGGAAAATTTTGAATTTATGCTACGTTACCCAACAAGGCTTGTGTGTGATGTTGTATTACCGAGTGGGCCCCGAGATACCTCTCCGTCACACGGAGTGACAAATCCCAATCTTGATCCATACTAACTCAACTAACATCTTCGGAGATACCTGTAGAGCATCTTTATAGTCACCCAGTTACGTTGCGACGTTTGATACACACAAAGTATTCCTCCGGTGTCAGTGAGTTATATGATCTCATGGTCATAGGAATAAATACTTGACACGCAGAAAACAGTAGCAACAAAATGACACGATCAACATGCTACGTCTATTAGTTTGGGTCTAGTCCATCACGTGATTCTCCTAATGACGTGATCCAGTTATCAAGCAACAACACTTTGTTCATAATCAGAAGACACTGACTATCTTTGATCAACTGGCTAGCCAACTAGAGGCTTGCTAGGGACGGTGTTTTGTTTATGTATCCACACATGTAAATGAGTCTTCATTCAATACAATTATAGCATGGATAATAAACGATTATCTTGATACAGGAATTATAATAATAACTATATTTATTATTGCCTCTAGGGCATAATTCCAACAGTCTCCCACTTGCACTAGAGTCAATAATCCAGCCCTCACATCATCATGTGAATTACATTGTAATAAATCTAACACCTATACAGTTCTGGTGTTGATTATGCTTTGGCCGTGGAAGAGGTTTAGTCAGCGGGTCTGCTACATTCAGATCCGTGTGCACTTTGCATATATTTACATCCTCTCCCTCGACGTAGTCGCGGATGAGGTTGAAGCGTCGTTTGATGTGTCTGGTCTTCTTGTGAAACCATGGTTCCTTTGCTAAAGCAATGGCACCCGTGTTGTCACAGAACAAGGTTATTGGATTTAGTGCGCTTGGCACCACTCCAAGATCCGTCATGAACTGCTTCATCCAGACACCCTCCTTAGCCGCCTCCGAGGCAGCCATGTACTCCGCTTCACATGTAGAATCTGCTACGACGCTTTGCTTGGAACTGCACCAGCTTACCGCACCCCCATTAAGAATAAATACGTATCCGGTTTGCGACTTAGAGTCGTCCGGATCTGTGTCAAAGCTTGCATCGACGTAACCTTTTACGGCGAGCTCTTCGTCACCTCCATACACGAGAAACATCTCCTTAGTCCTTTTCAGGTACTTTAGGATATTCTTGACCGCTGTCCAGTGATCCACTCCTGGATTACTCTGGAACCTACCTGCCATACTTATGGCCAGGCTAACATCCGGTCTAGTGCACAACATTGCATACATGATAGAACCTATGGCTGAAGCATAGGGGACGGAGCGCATATGCTCTCTATCTTCATCAGTTGCTGGGCACTGAGTCTTACTCAATCTCGTACCTTGTAAAACTGGCAAGAACCCTTTCTTGGACTGTTCCATTTTGAACCTCTTCAAAACTTTATCAAGGTATGTGCTTTGTGAAAGTCCTATCAGGCGTTTTGATCTATCCCTATAGATCTTAATGCCTAGAATGTAAGCAGCTTCTCCTAGGTCCTTCATAGAGAAACTCTTATTCAAGTAATCCTTTATGCTCTCTAAAAACTCCACGTTGTTTCCAATCAGCAATATGTCATCCACATATAATATTAGAAACGCCACAGAGCTCCCACTCACTTTCTTGTAAATACAAGATTCTCCAACCACTTGTATAAACCCAAATGATTTGATCACCTCATCAAAGCGTTTGTTCCAACTCCGAGATGCTTGCACCAGTCCATAAATGGATCGCTGGAGCTTGCACACCTTGTTAGCATTCTTAGGATCGACAAAACCTTCGGGTTGTATCATATACAACTCTTCCTTAAGGAAACCGTTAAGGAACGCCGTTTTGACATCCATCTGCCAGATTTCATAATCGAAAAATGCAGTTATTGCTAACATGATTCTGACGGACTTAAGCATCGCTACGGGTGAGAATGTCTCATCGTAGTCAACTCCTTGAACTTGTGAAAAACCCTTTGCCACAAGTCGAGCTTTATAAACGGTCACATTGCCGTCAGCGTCCGTCTTCCTCTTAAAGATCCATTTGTTCTGAATAGCCTTGCGGCCCTCAGGTAGTACCTCCAAAGTCCACACTTTGTTCTCATACATGGATCCTATCTCGGACTTCATGGCTTCTAGCCATTTGTTGGAATCTGGGCCCACCATTGCTTCTTCATAATTTGTAGGTTCATTGTTGTCTAACAACATGATTGATAAGACGGGATTACCGTACCACTCTGGAGCAGCACGTGGTCTCGTCGACATGCGTGGTTCGACAGAAACTTGAACTGGAGCTTCATGATCATCATCATTAACTTCTTCCTCAACCGGCGTCGCAACGACAGAGGTTTCCCCTTGCCCCGCGCCACCATCCAGAGGGATGAGAGGTTCGACAACCTCGTCAAGTTCTATCTTCCTCCCACTCAATTCTCTCGAGAGAAACTCCTTCTCGAGAAAAGCTCCGTTTTTAGCAACAAACACTTTGCCCTTGGATTTGAGATAGAAGGCGTACCCAACTGTCTCTTTTGGGTAACCTATGAAGACGCACTTTTCCGCTTTGGGTTCCAGCTTTTCAGGCTGAAGCTTTTTGACATAAGCATCACATCCCCAAACTTTAAGAAACGACAACTTTGGCCTTTTGCCATACCACAGTTCGTATGGTGTCGTCTCAACGGATTTTGATGGTGCCCTATTTAAAGTGAATGCAGCTGTTTCTAATGCATAACCCCAAAACGATAACGACAAATCAGTAAGAGACATCATAGATCGCACCATCTCTAATAGAGTACGATTACGACGTTCGGACACACCATTACACTGTGGTGTTCCAGGCGGTGTTAACTGTGAAACAATTCCACATTGTCTTAAGTGAGTACCAAACTCGAAACTCAGATATTCACCCCCACGATCAGACCGTAGGAACTTGATCTTCTTGTTACGATGATTTTCCACTTCACTCTGAAATTGCTTGAACTTTTCAAATGTTTCAGACTTGTGCTTCATCAAGTAGACATAACCATATCTACTCAAATCTCAGTGAAGGTGAGAAAATAACGATATCCGCCGCGTGCCTCCATGCTCATCGGACCACACACATCGGTATGTATGATTTCCAACAAGTCACTTGCACGCTCCATTGTTCCGGAGAACAGAGTCTTAGTCATCTTGCCCATGAGGCATGGTTCGCACGTGTCAAGTGAATCAAAGTCAAGTGACTCCAAAAGTCCATCAACATGGAGTTTCTTCATGCGCTTTACACCAATATGACCTAAGCGGCAGTGCCACAAAAAACATGGCACTATCATTGTTAACTCTAACTCTTTTGGTCTCAACGTTATGTATGTGTGTATCGCTATCAAGATTCAATATGAACAATCCTCTCACATTGGGTGCATGACCATAAAAGATGTTACTCATAGAAATAGAACAACCATTATTCTCTGACTTAAAAGAGTAACCGTCTCGCAATAAACAAGATCCAGATATAATGTTCATGCTCAACGCAGGCACTAAATAACAATGTTTTAAGTTCATCACTAATCCTGATGGTAGCTGAAGTGAAACTGTGCCGACGGCGATTGCATCAACCTTGGAACCATTTCCTACGCGCATCGTCACTTCATCTTTTGCCAGCCTTCGTCTATTCCGTAGTTCCTGTTTCGAGTTGCAAATATGAGCAACAGAACCGGTATCGAATACCCAGGCACTACTACAAGAGCCGGTTAAGTACACATCAATAGCATGTATATCAAATATACCTGATTTTTCTTTGGCCGCCTTCTTATCTGCCAGATACTTGGGGCAATTGCGCTTCCAGTGACCCATACCCTTGCAATAGTAACACTCAGTTTCAGGCTTAGGTCCAGCTTTGGGTTTCTTCGTCGGATTGGCAACGGGCTTGCCGCTCTTCTTTGAATTACCCTTCTTGCCTTTGCCGTTTCTCTTGAAACCAGTGGTCTTATTCACCATCAACACTTGATGCTCTTTACGGAGTTCACACTCTGCGACTTTCAGCATCGCAAACAACTCACCGGGAGACTTGTTCATCCCTTGCATGTTGTAGTTCAACACAAAGCCTTTATAGCTTGGCGGCAGTGATTGAAGGATTCTGTCAGTGATAGCCTCTTGCGGGAGTTCAATCCCCAGCTCAGCTAGACGGTTTGAGTACCCAGACATTTTGAGCACATGTTCACTGACAGACGAGTTCTCCTCCATCTTGCAAGCATATAATTTATCGGAGGTCTCATACCTCTCGATCCGGGCGTTTTTCTGAAAGATAAACTTCAACTCCTGGAACATCTCAAATGCTCCATGACGCTCAAAGCGACGTTGAAGTCCCGGTTCTAAGCCATACAAGACTGCACATTGAACTATTGAGTAGTCCTCCTTACGTGCTAACCAAGCGTTCTTAACATCCTGATCAGCCGTAGCGGGTGGTTCATCTCCTAGCGCAGCATTAAGGACATAATCCTTCTTCCCAGCTTGTAAGATTAGCTTAAGATTGCGAGCCCAGTCTACAAAGTTGCTTCCATCATCTTTCAACTTAGCTTTCTCTAGGAACGTATTAAAATTCAGGATGACTGTAGCGTGAGCCATGATCTACAACACAAATATATTCAAAGTGGACTTTAGACTATGTTCAAGATAATTAGAGTTTAACTTAATCAAATTATTCGCTAAACTCCCACTCAAAAAGTACATCTCTCTAGTCATTTGAGTGGTTCATGATCCACTTATACTAGCTCAAGTCCGATCATCACGTGAGTTGAGTATAGTTTCAGTGGTAAGCATCCCTATGCTAATCATATCATCTATATGATTCATGATCGACCTTTCGGTCTCATGTGTTCCGAGGCCATGTCTGCACATGCTAGGCTCGTCAAGCTTAACCCGAGTGTTCCGCGTGCGCAACTGTTTTGCACCCGTTGTATGTGAACGTTGAGTCTATCACATCCGATCATCACGTGGTGTCTCGAAACGACGAACTGTAGCAATGGTGCACAGTCGGGGAGAACACAATTTCGTCTTGAAATTTTAGTGAGAGATCACCTCATAATGCTACCGTCGTTTTAAGCAAAATAAGGTGCATAAAAGGATTAACATCACATGCAATTCATAAGTGACATGATATGGCCATCATCACGTGCTTCTTGATCTCCATCACCAAAGCACCGGCACGATCTTCTTGCCACCGGCGCCACACCATGATCTCCATCAACGTGTTGCCATCGGGGTTGTCGTGCTACTCATGCTATTACTACTAAAGCTACATCCTAGCAAAATAGTAAACGCATCTGCAAGCATAAACGTTAGTATAAAGACAACCCTATGGCTCCTGCCGGTTGCCGTACCATCGACGTGCAAGTCGATATTTACTATTACAACATGATCATCTCATACATCCAATATATGAGACCATATAACTCAAATACGCATAAAACAACGTCGAACCTTAAGTGTGCAGACCCTGCGGGTTCGAGAACTATGTAGACATGACCCGAGAGACTCCTCGGTCAATATCCAATAGCGGGACCTGGATGCCCATATTGGATCCTACATATTCTACGAAGATCTTATCGTTTGAACCTCAGTGCCAAGGATTCATATAATCCCGTATGTCATTCCCTTTGTCCTTCGGTATGTTACTTGCCCGAGATTCGATCGTCAGTATCCGCATACCTATTTCAATCCCGTTCACCGGCAAGTCTCTTTACTTGTTCCGTAATACAAGATCCTGCAACTTTCACTAAGTCACATTGCTTGCAAGGCTGGTGTGTGATGTTGTATTACCGAGTGGGCCCCGAGATACCTCTCCGTCACACGGAGTGAGAAATCCCAGTCTTGATCCATACTAACTCAACTAACACCTTCAGAGATACCTGTAGAGCATCTTTATAGTCACCCAGTTACGTTGCGACGTTTGAAACACACAAAGCATTCCTCCGGTGTCAGTGAGTTGTATGATCTCATGGTCATAGGAATAAATACTTGACACGCAGAAAACAGTAGCAACAAAATGACACGATCAACATGCTACGTCTATTAGTTTGGGTCTAGTCCATCACGTGATTCTCCTAATGACGTGATCCAGTTATCAAGCAACAACACTTTGTTCATAATCAGAAGACACTGACTATCTTTGATCAACTGGCTAGCCAACTAGAGGCTTGCTAGGGACGGTGTTTTGTTTATGTATCCACACATGTAAATGAGTCTTCATTCAATACAATTATAGCATGGATAATAAACGATTATCTTGATACAGGAATTATAATAATAACTATATTTATTATTGCCTCTAGGGCATAATTCCAACACCTTTACCCTCGAAAATCAAAAGTGGCTCACCGCCAACAAAAAATGCATGGCATTTCTAAATAATACAATTGAGAACATCATTATGGGCTCAATTGCAGAGTGCACTTTCGTAGGGAGTTGCTTACAAAGACAAAGAGTCAATTCACTAGTTTAATAATACACATGTGGGTGTTGCATTCCTACACCATGAGCTTTATTTATTATCACTCCGTGAACAAGAGCATTAAGTGTTTTATGTGAATGAACAAGTTTCCTCGTCGTTCAAAGAACAAAAGAAAAGAAAGAGAACTCATGACCCATCAAAATTATGGCATTATCGCTTGTGCCATATTTCGAAGGGGAGAATAGAAAGACTAACTAAAAGTGAGATTCTTCCTCCACTAGAGTTATCGAATTTAGAACAATGCATTGACTGCGTTATAGGAAAATATGTAAAACAAATAAAAAAGGATGCAAACCGAAGCACGGGAACACTGAAAATAATTCACACTAACATTTGTGGACCATTTTCTATGAAAAGTGTGGATGGCTATGACTCATTCATAACATTCACAAATGACTACTCCCGATTTGGTTATATTTATCCAATCAAAGAAAGAAAGGAAGCATTGAATAAATTTAAAATATTCAAAGCTGAAGTTGAAAATTAGCTTGACAAAAGAATAAAGATAGTGAGATCTAACTGTGCGGGGAGTACTACGGTCGGCACACTCCATATGGCCAAGTCCATGTACCTTTTGCAAACTTCTTGCAAGAGACGGGCATAGTAGCCCAGTACTCAATGCCGGCCGAACCTCGGCAAAATGGAGTAGCTGAAAGACGTAACCGTACACTTACAGATATGGTATGCAGCATGATGAGTTACTCCAACCTGTCATTGGGATTATGGATGGAGGCGCTTAAAACCGACATTTACATTCTCAATAGAGTACCAAGAAAGTCGGTGCCCAAAACACCGCACGAGCTGTGGACAGGTAATGTGCCATCCCTGCACCACTTAAGGTGTGGGGGATGCCCAACTAAGGCCAAAATCGAAACATTGCAAAGTTAGATCCCAAAACAGTAAGTTGCCACTTCATTGGTTATCCTGATAAATCAAAGGGTTTTCGTTTCTACTGTCCACAAAGATACACAAAGTTTGTAGAAACAAGACATGCAGTCTTCTTAGAGGACGAAATTATGAGGGGGAGCATTGTAGCTCGGAAAATTGATCTTGAGGAGAAGAAGGTGCATGCACCTAATCCGATGATTCAAGAGCCATTTTTCTCACTACCTGTTGTAACTCCAACCATGACAACTATGGGAGAAGACCCAGAACCTGTCCTTCAGGATCTGACTGAACCTGTTGTTGAACATGAAAGGGAGGTGCAGCAGCCAATTTTAGAAGATGTGCCAGAGAATGAGGCACTTAGAAGGTCTAACAGAAGAAAAGATCAGCTATTCATGCTGATTATAAAGTTTATAACACAGAATTGGTTCATATGGAAGGTGATCCCGCTTCATATGAAGAAGCCATGAGAAGCCCTCACTCATCAAAGTGGTTGGAGGCAATGAAAGACAAAATGAACTCGATGCGTTCCAACGATGTTTGGGACTTAGAGATTATTTCTAAAGGAGCCAAAACAATAGGTTGTAAATGGGTCTAGAAAACTAAGTATGAATCTAATGGGAATATAGAAAATTATAAAGCACGATTCGTGGCAAAAGGATTTATACAAAGAGAAGGGATAGACTACAATGAGACTTTTTCCTCAGTCTCATGTAAGGATTCCTTCAGAATCATAATGGCATTAGTTGCACATTTTGATTTAGAGTTGCATCAAATGGATGTAAAGACGACATTTCTAAACGGAGATTTAGAAGAAAATGTCTACATGAAACAACCCAAGGGTTTTATCATGGAAGACAAGGAAGATATGAGATGCCGCCTGAAGAAATCAATTTATGGACTAAGGCAAGCCTCTAGACAGTGGTATCTAAAGTTTGATGATACAATTCAAATTTTGGATTTAAAGAAAATGTTGAGGATAATTGTGTTTATGCAAAGTTCAAAAATGGGAAATAAAATTTCCTAATCTTGTATGTGGATGATATCTTGCTTGCTAGCAATGGTGTTAGTCTACAAAAGAAACAAAGAAGTTTTTATCCTCAAATTTTGATATGAAAGATCTTGGTGATGCTTCATATGTTTTGGGCATTGAAATTCACAGAGATAGGAAAAATGGAGTCTTAGGACTATCACAGAAAGGATATTTAGAAAAGGTTCTCAAAAAGTATAATATGCATGCGAGTAAGGCCACACATGCTCCTATAGTCAAGGGCGGCAGTTTTGGGAAATATCAATGTCCCAAGAATCAGTACGAGCTCGATCAAATGAAAGCAATGCCATATACTTCGGTTGTTGGAAGTTTACAGTATGTACAAGTGTGAACTCGCCCTAACTTAGCTTTTATCACCAGGGTACTCGGTAGATAACAAGAGAATCCAGACCTAGAGCATTGCAAGATGGTGAAGAAAGCATTGCGTTATGCGCAAGGCACAAAGGACATCATGCTAACATATAGAAGATCTGATTCCCTAGAGATAAAAGGGTATTTCAGACGCAGATTTTGTGGGGGACGGAGATGATAGAAAATCCACGTCAGGATATGTGTTCACTCTCGCTGGAGGGGCTATTTCGTGGAAAAGCTCCAAACAGTATGGAGTTGCATCGTCCACGATGCAAGCAGAGTTTATAACATGTTTTGGAGCCACCTGGCAGGTGATATGGTTAAAGAAATTTATACCCGACTTGAAAGTGGCAGATTATATTCACAAACCATTAAAGATGTACTATGACAACCAACCCGCGGTATTCTATGCTCACAACAACAAGTCGAGTAATGCTACCAAGATAATAGATATAAAGTATTATGTTGTGAAATATAAAATCCAGAATCACACTATAAGTCTCGAGCATATAAGGACAAAGAATATGCTTGCGGATCCGCTTATAAAAGGCAATACACGTGGTGTGTGGAGCCAAAATGGCCACCTTACACCAAAATGGAAACTGGACTGCTTGCCGCATTATGCTTCAGCTGCCCTTTTAAAAGCAAACTTATGTTTGCAACCTTAAAAAAACATTGATAGCATTGAAATAAATTGTGTGTGTCATTTTTCAAATGTTCATGCATTAAAAAAAACGAGTGTGACACTTCTTTTAAAAAATTGTACAACGGAAAAATATATATATTTAACTCAAAAATATAATCATGCCATTAAAAAAAAGGCTTACACTAAGAAATGTTCACACTTTTACAAAAATGTTCGTGAAGTCTCAAAGAATGTATGCATATTTTAAGAATAAAAAAAATGAAAATATGAAAATTATTTAACGTGTATTGACAAAAATGTTCAAAACATGTATTTCAAAATAAAATTTAGTCATGTAAAAAAAATGTGTATAAAAAATGTTTCTAGTGCATACAAAAGATTGACAACAAGTGCTAAAAAATTTAGACGTGTATTGAAAGATACTCCCTCTGTTCCTAAGACTTTGTAATGTACTCCTATCTACTGGAGTAGTAGGTTGTCTGAATTTCGATTTTGGGTCATTCAATACGCGGCAAAAGGAAGAGGGGATGAGTTGGAGGTTGACAGTTTGGGCGCGGGGTGGTGTGGGCTCGTCAAAGGAATTTGATGCTTGGGAGGTTTACAAGAATGGCCCAGGGCAGCGGATGCACGACGGTAGGCGGAGGTGAGGGATGGCAGGTGGAAGAAAGCGATCCAGCCATTCAATTTAGATCTAGCGGTTTAGGAAAATTTAACCGACCCAACTCGGTTTTTCAGGCAACTTGTTCCTAGTCAGGTCCAAACTTTGTAGTTCCTAACCTACCTGGAAGATAATTTACATATCTACCTGTCAGTATGGACTAGCAAACATGCCCGTGTGTTGCAACGGGATCAAAAAAAACATCGCATGACTCTGAACATGACCAAGACAAAAAAAACACCACGCACCTCTAAAAATGACTCAGGACCCTCTTCCTGTCACACAGTTCCTCTATTTCAACGAGGCACCCACCCATGTCCTCACTTTATATAAGAGATAAAATAGTAATTAAAAACGTATTCTCAATATTACAATCTGCAGAACTTGACATGCTTACAAAAACAAATAAATGAATAACTGGTTGCAAATCATAGTGAACTAAAAACAACAAATAAAGGATGAATAATCATGTTTACTATAATAATAATTAGGTAAACAAATGGTGGTGGGATCTAACAAAATGTTCAAAAAAAAAGCATTAAGTTTTTTTGAAAACTCAAAAAGGAAATGTCTGGAACATACGTGCTTTGGTACATTGATTTGCTACAAAATTATGTGTTCCAATCACTATAGAAGAGGCGCATAATTGAGGAACTTCGGACATAACACACCTAGATAAGACGTATCTTTAGTAGCACATGATTGGACGAAGTAACTGTTATAGAATTCTTCATCGCACAATGACCATGGGCCTACTACCGCAGGAAAATGCACAATTACACTTTGGCGAAGGGCTGAGCCCATTGCTTATGTGCGAGACGTTCCGCCAATAAACCGAAAAAAAGGAAGTCGAATGAAAGATATTTCTTTTCTTTTCTGTCTTTATTTATATACAACAGACGAACGAAATGACAGGCGAAATTATGCTACTAAGCAGCGTATGAAGAAGGGAGTAAGAAACATATATTATATATGTAGGTTTATTTATAAAAAAGAAAAGTACTAATAAAGGATGCAAGATATACATAATTTTAAAAAGGATTAACATGCAAGATAACATCATATTTATAACGTACACATTTTTCCGAGCGATTTATATTTATAACATGCTAAATTTGAAAGAAGCCAGGTTCGAACCCAGGTCTAATCGTTGGACAAGTGCTGCTCTAAACAGTCGGCCACTCGTGTTTGTATAAGAATGAGGGTGCATTGATTTAAATGAACTAAGCGGAACTTGCGCCCACTTAATCCAAACGAATCGTTTTTTGCAACTTATAGACGGTATTGGTTGGTATTTTTTTACCAATTTGAAGGGTATTTTTAATGACGGACGACCAAAAACATTATTTATTCTATTATTATTAGACAGAGATAGCAAAAGAGCCCATGCGTTACAACGGAAGAGAAAATAACACATGCTCTGAACGCAATATATTTTCACATGGCATCACATTTGTGTTGCCGACGATGGCCTCAGTGCCCACACAACGAAAACGCGTTTGAATGTACAGTCACTCGGAATAAGATGAGAAATATGGTGTTTCTCCCCACGGGGTTTTTCAAAGATGTGCATGTGTGGTTAATGATATTTTCTTTCCTCTCAATTTGGTTTTAATTTAATGGATATTTATTACAATTCGTATCGTCGTCGAAAAGAGAGAAAAAAAGGACCGTGCATTACAGATTAAATTTGCATCAAAAATAATATTGAAGAAGTATTCAACAGCTAAAAATAACATCCTATTCAGATTCTACACATTTTTTAATCAGATTTCATATATAACATGTTAAAATCGAAGTTACGGTTTAAAAGATATGGATAATTTTGTTTTAGATAAAATGTGGATTGATTAACTGAAAAGTTAGGTTTTTTTGTTAAAACGAAAAAAAACGTTATGGCTGACTTAAATACGGAGGGCGGGTTGATTACCTGAAACATCAGAGGGTTTTTAAAAAAATGCAAAAAAGGTTCGGCTATGACTAAAAGATGGACTTCGGGTTAATTATGCAAAAAGATAGGGACTTTTCTGTAAAATAGCCACGACGGACGACATAAGCCATCGATGCTTTATTATTACTAGCAAAAGGACCCGTGCGTTGCAACGGGAGAAAAACAATTATAATCTCCAATCATGCTGATCATATTATGTCTTTAAAATCTTAGGACATTTCTTGAAATGCATGAACATTTTTTGAATTAGCAAACATTTTCTTCAATTGCACTCAAAAAATAACACACAAACTTTTTTTCAAAATCATGGACTTTTATTGTTTTCACCAACATTGTTCTCAAAATTATGAACATTTTTTTGAATATGCGAATATTTTTACAAAAATCCTGAGCATTTTTTGAATTCACAAACATTTTATATTTTCTTCAAACTTTTATTTCAAAATTCCCAGTTTTATAAATTGCAAAAGTCTTTCAAAGTTCTAAATTATTTAAACTAAAAAATGGAACAGAAAAGTGAAAATAAAAAATGAGACTAAAAACACAGGCACGAACTGTTTTTAAGATTTTTACACGGACTTTTGTTTAAAGTCGTTGACTTTTTTATTTTATGGACATTTTCTCAAAGTTTTAACATTTTTTTATATGAAAAGATTTATCAAAACTCCTGAGTGGTTTTTGAATTCTAAAAAAAGTATGTTTTTTTGAATATTTTATTTCGAAATTCTCAGTTTCTTAAATTTGAGAAAAGTTGTTTGAAGTTCTAAATTATTTAAAGTAGGAAAACAAAATGGAACTGAAAAGAAAAATAAAAAAACTAAACTAAAAAAACAGGCGTCCACGCATGGGCCGGCCCAAACAGGTGTGCTGCATCTTTTTCCAACGTCCAGACCGTAATATAAGAGGTGCCTACATGGGCCGGCCCAGTCCGGAGATTTTCCTGTTTAAAGCGTTTTTTATGATTTATAGCTGGCATTGGTGTCTAATTTTAGTCAACTTTAAAGGCAATTTGGATGACGTACGGAAGAAGCACTATTTGCTTTATTAGTAGGTAAAGATTAAGGAGGAAGAGATAATGTATTCTTCGTAATTATTTCCTTCTATCCCTCTAAATATTGTCCGACCCTATCAAGGTATCGATTGATATTTTGGTATCGGTTGTGTCCCAAATATTTTAGTATCGATTGACGCCACCTTCTCCATACCGAGTCATAAATGGCTATCCGGCAGTATCATACCCATGTAGCATATAGGAAATGCTATTTTCATACACTGCCATTGATATAGAGCGACCGACATGACCAAATGAGAATGCACTTATATCGTCAACAAAATATTGAAGCAATGCATCATATGGGCTATGACACATGCAGGATGTACTTTTTTTTTATCTTAGATTGAGAATTGAACAAGTGTTTATCTATGTACTTCCTCTGTATCATAATACTTGTAGTTGGGGGTATTTGTATCAGTGTTTTCCAACAACAAGTATTTAGGTAATTTCATAACAGAGTGGTGAAAAACTTCCAAATAATAGTTATTATACACTCCATCGTTTGACATAGGGAGTGTTAGAACCATGGAAGCGGTGCAGTTCCACTTTCTGGGTCCGAGAAGTGCATTGTTGGAACTGAATTTGAACGCCAAACAACTTGGAATTCAAGGGTTGATGTTATAGCCGAACACGAGGTAAATATCATTTGCACAGATACTCTTGTGATCGTTTCATCAAGTAGTGGGAAGAGTATGCCGGTAGATAGCCAGCGTAAGTGAGAACTTTTGTTTGACAAAAAAACTCAATCTTCATATAACAACTGTACGAAGCAAAAACTACATGCCCTTGATGCCTCGGCGACTCAAGAAATAAATCGACAAAACTTGTTCACATCAAATTTTGATTTAGCATCCTGAGAAAAACGGTACCAATCACAGTCGCAGATTCAACGGATCAACCATTCACTATCTTACAAACATGAACACATCGCCCTCAGTGAGGCCGGCACACTACAACTCTAGCATATCTAACTGAAGAAACCCACACGTCTGGAGTACATACAAATTTGGAACAATCTCTCAAACAAAAAGTTTGGAACAACTGCAGTTTAACCCACACCAACTACACATCAATAGAAAAGACCACCAAAGGCTTAGGCTGCCATTGACATTCAGTGGATTCTACTCCCATTTGCTCGGTGCTCTTTTTGTCTGAACCACTTCTGCTTACTTCTGTGGGCACACCAGATTACAAAACAAGCACACTCCAGCAACCGAACCCAAACTAAGCAGATCATTTCTGTTAATAGACAAGTAGCAAGATCTGAGGCGAACATCAAACACACTCGTTAAGGTATGCTGACGCCACCTTGGGTCAAAGGTTGCTGTCCAACCACTCTGACAAACTAAGGATCGACGTATCCGTTTCGCTTCACGGCTAATTGAGGTTTGACTGTTGGTTTCCTGCAGGGTTTTTCATAGGCTGACTGGGACTGGCAACACGAGAATCACAACAGCAGTAACCTACCATATGGGGTAATCCGGCAGATAACCGTCAACTCTTCTTGGGTGGTTTGTTCGATCGAGGTGCAGGCCATACCTATCTGTAACGGACCCTGCAGCAAAAGCCCTATCCTCCGAACTCATGCTGTTGCTTCGTGCATAATCTGGCCTCACTCCATGATCGCCGAAACGCCCACCACGGGATGTTTTTCGTTCGCCCACGCCGGCATCTGTTTCAGGTCCATATGCACCAGGAGAGTCACCTCGGATAGAATATGTATTGACGGGAGGAATGCCCACCGCGGGGTGCCCACGGACACCAAGACCGGTGTGCTCGTCATACTCGACAATGGGCGCATCGTGGTGAAGGGGAGCCGTTCTCCTTTCCATTTTGTAGTCTGCAGAGCCTGATCCTCGTGGGGTCCTCACATAGGTGTCACGGCTTCCACTAGCAGCATGTTCAGATCTTCTCTGATACGGAGGGGAACCATGCCTTCTGCTAGCACCACATTCAGTGCTCGGACATAAAGGGGGGCTGAGACTAGTACCAAAATTACTAGAAGGAAGTGCTGATTGCTGGGGACTCAACCTCCTTCCACCGACATCACCATCACTGGAATGATCCTCACGATGACTCGACCTCCTTCTATCAGCATCACCGGAATGATCATCACTATGACTCGACCTCCTTCTATCACCATCACTGGAACGATCCTCACGATGACTCGACCTCCTCCTACCACCATCACTGGAATGATACTCACGATGACTCGACCTCCTCCTACCACCATCACTGGAATGATCCTCACGATGACTCGACCTCCTCCTACCACAATCACTGGAATGATCCTTGCGATGACTAGAGCTCCTTCCATCAGTATCAACATCACGACGTTTGAAATAATTGTCACGACGTTCGAAATAATCATCGTGTCGATGTTGCTCATATCTGTGTTGGTTGTTGATTCTATGAGGACTGTTACGATTCTCCATCCTTCGCCCTCCCGGAGAATGTCTCCTTGATCTATTTTGAGCATTTCTTCTCCCCAAGGGTGACTCGCCCCTATAAGAATTTTCTCTCATATTACTCCTCCACTTTTCTCTACTTGATCCTCTTCCCTCTCTGGATTTGTATTCAGAAGTCATTGAAGATTTCCGATCATCATTACACAGAGGGTGATTTTTTGATGATGAAGAACAAGAACTTTGATGAGCATCTGGTTTTCTGTCATTATGAAGACGCTGAGGACTTTGATGAGCCTCTCTTCCAGTTTCCATGTGAAACTTCTCTCTGTTCCTTTCCAAGTCCAACATGTTACCGTCAGTTGCCTGTTCCTCCCGTCTCTGTCTCTTTCCTGACTTGTCACTTGAAGTATCAATTCCTGTTGCTTTGTGATTGTCATTGCAGTGAGGACTCTTCAGCTCCTGCTGGCAGGCATGGCTTCCATCAACTTCTCGGTCACCATCAGATCCAGAGGTAAACCGCCCGTTAGTTAAGCCAAATTTATTACTTTTGTTCTCAGGAGTCTTCTCTTTTTCCACACATGTATTTTCTCCACTACGAGTTTCTATCTCTTTTCCAGATTTGGTGTTCCTTTCATCCTCTTCAGCCTGTTCCTCGACAATAAGCTTTTCTAGCACATCACTGTGTGCTTGATTTAAACGAATGCTCTCTTTCTCGAGGACACCTCGCTCATTTGGAATCTTATCTTCCCTTAAGTTATTCATATCCAATGTTTGGATCTGGTCGACTTCTTCTCGACATACCTTGTTTGACAACTCTGCAGTTCCTGTTGAACCTCGATCGGTGCTCATTTCCCTTTTATCAGTCACTTTTGTTTTCTTCTTAGCAAGATTTCTTGTTCTATGAATTTTTGGAACGGCAGTTGACTTTATTTGGCCCATGCAATGTGTTCCAACAGTATCCATTTTTGTACTAGATGGTAACTTTATATGGTCTCTGCTGGGTGCTCCAAGAGCGGCTTCTAGTTCATGGCGTCTGCAAGATTTTAACAGAAATTAGTTGCTCTGAGAAGGAACTTCAGAGAAACTTATTGGAACAAACAAGTAAGAACTAACATACCCGCAGTAAATGATAATTCTATCACCCAGGTGCCAAGCGCGTACACTTGTGCCACGCTTTCTCTCAAAGGAAATGCTTCTGTGGTAAATCATTATATGTAATGAGAACGAGATAATCACATAAGCGAAAAGCAACTCATCTGGATAACAGAGTACCTTGGGAAACATTGTTCGTGATATGACACTGGACAGCGCCTGCAGGCCGCAAGCCAAAGTTCTGGTTGATTACTATCTTCCATTGCTCTACATTCTGAGCACCAATGTGCAGGACATGTAAATAACATCCCAGCAGCAATCCTCTTTTCCAACTCGCGAGCTCCATCAGTATCATCAGGCTCAAGTAATTTGGCAATACAAGTGGGGTGGTAGAAGTGCCCACAAGATGCTTTGTAGCATTGGAACACCTACAAGAATGCATGCTTTAAAAAGGAAGAAGTAGAATCACTAAGATATTTAAAAAGGACAGAGATGGTTAGGGGGCACTTTGAATCATGTCTAAACATACTCGAGGATCACAGCCACGAGCATCAATCAGATGCACAGCAGCACAAAGGGGTGAGGCATTGTGAAATATCAATAGGCCTCAGTTGCCCACAATTCAAAATACATGTGAACGAAGACATCAAGGAACTGGATTTAAATTTTTTCACTTAGTAAGGCACAGGATGAACACAAGTACATTTAGGGTATCATGGTGCATGAAAGGTGCTACATAAACAGGAATTAAGCAACAAGCATACTCGTTGCAAGAAGGGGAGACTTGTCACTGAATGAGAACCGCAGAACTACAAAGGACACTGTGATCTCAACAAACCACATGCCACATTCTTGTAAGAAAGATACAACATGTTACCTTAGCATTTGGCCCATCAGATGGCTCAAGATCTCCACAACTGAAACACTGGTGTTGCTTATATTCACAGTTCTTACATAGATAATGATCAATTTCCTGTAAGTATGTAAAAAACAGAAGTCACAAATTTGAGCAAGGAAAATTAGAACGCTGCTGGACCAATAAATGAGAACTTTGTAACTACCTGTAGTTGTGCAGAAGTTAAACCAAGAGTTTCACAATTAGATTCCCTTCCATCTTTTACTCTCGGATGGAAGGACCTTTTACATTCTCCTTCACAGCTACATAAAATAGAAGACATAATCAAATTATTGACTCGATAAATCTACCTATGTGCTAGAAGTTTATAACTGGCCCGAAATGAATTCTCCATGGAAATACTGGAAAATGTCTTATTTGTTCGATTTGCTGGTTTTTTGGCAAATCCCCAAAACACAGCAGGTTGAATTCCAGTAAGAAGCCTTTTTTTCCCTCTCTTCCATGTTATTCTCAAGTTTTTGATCTCCCTCAACCGCGCAAGAACCATTAGTTCTTGAATTCTTTTGAAATAGTTTCCAAAACAAGATTAAAAAAAGGCTGGTATTACTAATGCCGGTACCTACCAGGACATCTGGGAAGCTGGTTACAATAGTAGTAACCGGCATGAAACACAAATTGCTCCAAAGATACCATAGCACAGAGGTTATTCTTGAAATAATCAGATGATCAAAGCAAATAATGAAGGCTAAACCATGAGAGTAGGTATATGATCTATTGTCAAATGTCAACAAATCGAAATTGATAGCCCTCACGCTATCAGTGCCCAGTTTCTTTCAAGGAAAAATAGTAGAGAAATTTACGTTTACAATCTCCAACAAAAATGATATCTTCTAGTGTCTTTAACATGACATCTGAGAGATCAGTATATATAACACTTCCTTTGGGACCACATGTTATCTTGTCCTATTAATCTGTAGCTCACTCACTCCCTACAGTAGTATATTTATTTTGGACGAAGTGCCACACTCATACCATATGCATGGATAGCCCCATTGAATTACATGTCTTCAAGACTTTTGAACTTGCTACAGATTCATAGGACAAGATAACATACTAACACCCGTCTCCATTTTTGGTTAGTTGAAGAAGTAACTCTAATTAAAACCACTTGACTAACACAGATCGAAAGCTTTCAATTGTTTTTTTAAGAAATTCTCAAACTTGGCTTTCAAGGTTCTACATTTACATTCTTTCAAATACTTCAGAAATATGGAACCACATTAATTTGTCTGAAACATGGACGAAGTTAAGGGCATTACAGGATTACTAAATGTATTAATTGACTATATTGGGGATGTTTGCAAATTCAAGTCTTTTACAGAAAAAGAGAAATCACAAAACGGTCCACCCATAAAATCAGTAGTGTTTTTGGTCATCAACTGAAGGAAGCACAACTTACCATAGCAAGTTCCCCCCATTGTCACATATTGCACACAAATTATCAGTAGCATCACCACCACCATCACCATCATCATCATTGTCAATAGCATCACCATCATCGTTGCTATCGTCGTCGGTGCAGCTGTAATCATCACTGCTCTTGTCATCACCACTACCATGATTGTGGCTAGAGTCATACTTGCAGATATAATCATAATCGTTTTTGTCACTGTAATCATCATCACCATCATTGTCAAAGTCTTCTTCGTCACCACTACGCATTGCAACAGTCGTCCGTCTGGTACGTAAACCCTGTAAAATGGGAAAATTGAAATAAGAAGTGAAAACAATGATACAGCGGCAAGACTTCAAAAACAATTTAGAGATCTCAAAGATGCATATCTAAGGTTATTCTCAATAAGCCTTTCTACCGCCCATTGAATTATTCCTGGAGGTATTCTCAATGAACAATTCAAGAACTTGTGAATGCAAAAAAAAAAAAAACAGTCATGGTCATGGCACAACCCCCCATTGAATTAAAGAGAACATTCGTAAACACTAGCAGAGTTCCTAGTCACTGAAAATAATAACAATGTAACTCCTTGGAATGTTCCTGGGAATTTCGCCCAAGCAGATTGGATTCAAAGGCTGTTGTAGCTGCGCTCGACAAGAAGGGGGTACAACCAGTGCAAAGGGAGGCCAGGGAATATTATCTGCTTTAGACATGGTGCTCCATGCCCTTATATAAGGCATGTAAACAAACCTTACAAAGGAACAAACTGGGCTAATCCCTGATTTCAGGGAAACATGTCCAACTGAAAAGAAAACCAATCCATAGCAAGAAAGGCCTGTCTTTTTGTACTACATTGAAACCCTAGTGCTAAATTTGCTGGCTTAGAAAACAAACCAATCACATCCTAAACAAGTACTGTACAGTACAATCTACAGGAGGTCAGTGAAGAAAACATGTCCAAAAGGTTCCATCTTCCAACAGGCAATTTGCACATAACAACGAAACAAGAGTACAATTGCGAAAGGAAGGATGATCTTTACACTTGGCAGGGTTATTATCTTGGGAATCTGATGAAATGCGATCTACGTAGCACTTGGGCATTGGATCATACAACAACGCCGCAACTTCCCCCCTTCCTCTGACGCGCGGCCCTAAATTGGCGAGCGGAAGCCTGATGAGAAGCAACAGAAGATAGGGGACTCACCATATCTCCCGGCGCCGAGCCGTAGCGGTGCCGTCAGTCGTCGAGATTCGGGAAGGGCAGGGCAGGGCGAGGGCGCTCGGCGGAGGTTGGGGAACGCCGGTGAAGGGTAGGTAACGGTCGCGGCGGAGGTCGGGACGGGCAGCCCCGATGCGGTGGACGGCAGTAGGGGCGGGCGGCCGGCCGGCGGCGCTGGGCGAGGCGGGGAGAGCAGAAGGTGACAGTTTCTTCTTCTCTTTTTTTCTCTCCCTGGTAAAATAAAATTAGGCCAACTTCAGGGTTTTCCTTTCAGGTGTTGAGGCGGGCGGGCTTCAGGTGGGAGGGCCTCGCGGGCTCCTTGATGGGCCCAGTTGCGGTCCAGGTGACAGCCCTACCTTGTCTGTGGGCCGAATTTGGGGGAGCGGCCTGCCTTGCCTACTAGAAGCAAGCGATCGACAGCCCTAAATTTCTCCAAACCCCCGCCGCCGACGCCCCAATCCCCCAACCAAGCACCACGGCCTCTACCACCCCCGCGCCGCCGCCTCCGTCTCCGTCCCCGCCGTCGCCAACCCGTCCGCGGTGCCTGGCCGCCGACCCTCGAGGTACGAAGCTCGCTATCCCGTTTTCACCAAGCGATTCGTTCAATCCCACGGACCCTCACAACCCATGGATCCATCCTCCTTGCGCATTTGCGGCCGGGGTTAGCACCGTCGCCTAATCCGCTGGTGTACTCCGCAGGACTCCTCGCGCCATGACGAGCCTGATATCCCAGAACGCGCTCCCGAAGCGCCGGCTGGAGAAGGGCGACAGCAGCAGCGACGACGAAGAGGCCATGGGCTCCCCCGTCGCCTCGGACGCAGAGGCTGGGAAGAAGCCCGGGCCGGACGGCCGCAAGAACGACCGGAGGAGGAAGAAGAAGGCGCTGCAGGCCAGGCTGAGCCAGGAGGCCGACGAGATGAAGCTGCTGGAGAGCTCGCTGTTCGGCAACATCTACGCGCCGCTCGAGTTCGGCACCGAGGCCGCGGCTGCCGTGCCGGGTCGTGGCCAGGATGAAGGCCCTCTGTTCTTTGTTGATCGGTCTGCCGGCGACGACCTGCCCGTTTATGAGGAGGACCTGGGCGGTGAGGATGAGGTGGTGGACAAGGGGAGGAAGCCCGCCTGGGTGGATGACGAGGAGGATAGCACCGTGGTGGACATCGTGAAGGTTGCGAGGCTCAGGAAGCTGAGGAAGGAGGCTGATGAGCGCGTCATCTCTGGCAGGGAGTATGAGGCTAGGCTGCGCGGTCACCACGCCAACCTGAACCCTTTCACTGGCTGGGCGGATATGGACCGTAAGGCTCCTCTCCGTGATGGCGACTCCGACGAGGAAGAAGGTGGAGTTGACAATGTGCTTCGGAACAATCATGAGCTCGTTGTCAAGGGCACTGCTAAGCTCCTGCCTGGCATGCTGGACTACTCAAGGCTTGTTGATGCGAATGCCCAGGAGCCTTCCAGTGGTCCTGTCAATTCAGTGCAGTTCCATAGCAATGGACAGCTGATGCTTGTTGCTGGCCTGGACAAACATCTGAGGTTTTTCCAGATTGATGGCAAGAGAAACCCCAAGATCCAGAGCATATTTGTCGAGGACTGTCCAATTCAGAAGGCAGCCTTTCTACCTGATGGCTCTGAGGTGATCCTTTCCGGCAGGAGGAAGTTCTTCTACTCATTTGACCTGGTGAAAGCTGCTGTTAGTAAGATTGGACCCTTGACTGGGCGTGAGGAGAAAAGCCTGGAGAGCTTTGAGATATCCCCTGATTCAAGAACCATTGCGTTTATCGGTAACGAGGGGTACATTCTCCTGATATCTTCCAAAACCAAGCAGCTCATCGGAACCCTCAAGATGAATGGTAACGTGCGTTCGCTGGCCTTTGCGGATGGTGGGAACCAGCTATTGAGCAGCGGTGGGGACGGTCATGTTTACCACTGGGATCTTAGGACAAGGAAGTGTATGCACAAGGCTGTTGACGAAGGCTCCATGTCTGGCCTTTCCCTCTGCACCTCGCAGGACAGCTCCTACTTCGCCACAGGCTCCAGCAGCGGCATCGTGAACGTGTACAAGAGGGACGAGTTCCTTGGAGGGAAGAGGAAGCCGCTGAAGACGATCGAGAACCTCACGACCGAGACGGGCCAGATGAAGTTCAACCACGACGGCCAGATCCTGGCGATAAGCTCAGGCAGGGACAGGAACGGGATGAGGCTCGTGCATGTCCCGTCCTTCACCGTGTACCAGAACTGGCCGGGGCCTCGATTCAGCCTACAGTACCCGAGGTGCCTGGACTTCAGCCCAGGGAGCGGGTTCCTCTCCATCGGGCATGCTGGTGGAAAAGTTCTGCTCTACAAGCTGCATCACTATCAGAACGCCTAGGCTCACCTGGAGAATCCAGTTTTGACACTGTATTTTTCTGCTTTCAGAGAAAACCCATGATGTTATCTGTAACGCGATTCTTCTTAGACCCTCTTGCGTTGTGAGTGCTGTTGTCACAGATATTTTGATGCTCAATGCAATGCGCTGCTAGGTCTTTGTGGTGCGCATGTTGCGTGTGCCCTTTGTTTTGGTAAAATATTTCATCTTATTAACTGTTTAAGAAGTTGCTTGGTGTGGCTGGAGAAAAGATGTGGGCGTTTAGAAGGTTTGGTTGCAGCTCTAAATGATTGTTTCACCATGTTCAACAGGTGGCTGTGATTCTGTTGAAGATCTGGTGAGTTTGCATCCTGTATTTGTGTTGTTGCAGTAGCATCTGGCATCAGCCAAGTAATGTAACCATGCAACTCTTCAGGCAAGCATGCTTTCTGTTGTAGTTTCTTTTCGACATTATACAAACAGTTTGGGAGGTAACTGCATTGCTGAAACATCAACTTGGTGTTATCAGTTTACCGGTGACAACTAATCTGTCTGGAACATATCTGCTGTTTATGCAAGTGTTATGTTCCTAGCATGCAGGAGCCCAGATGCAGAATGGCTTAAAGACTATTGCTGCGCGTGATCATATCTTATGGAACAATCCATAGCCTTTATTACTAGCAAGGAAAAGGAGCATGGACTGATCGAGGTATGTTGTGTAGAGAAGATTTAATATTAGCGTAGTAGTTGGTAGCTTGGAAAACAAAGGGTTTACATTTACCCAATCGTGTTTAGTTTATAGGGTGCTGCTGGAACACAGCTGCTGCCTTGTGCCTGCACTGCACAGCTTGCATCTTGCTCTGTAACTCCACCACATATGTTCTCTTCAGCTAGGCCCCTGGAGGTTCGCCTTTTGAATGTCCATAGCGATGGCTTGTAGCTCACTTGCACAGCTCTCCCTGTCTTTCATCCTGTAAATTGCGTTCTCGGCTAACAACATGTTTTCGCCCTCACTCTCTTCAGAGCTCTTGGATGCGACAAACCTGCCGATGACCTCTCAGATGTCTATTTCCTCCTTGCAACCTTATTATCTGTGGACACTCAATGATTGTTTCACCATGTCCAACAGGTGGCCGTGATTCTCTTGCGTACTAATCATGTATTCTAATCATGGTAGTAGCATGTGGCATTTGCCCTGTTCTTCCTGAATACCTTGATTCAGGGACAAAGAATTTGCTGATGCTATCATAAAACATTCATCTTGTAAAAGCATGCAGCTCCTGAGGCAAGGATGCTTACTACGTACTCTAGAATTTTGTTTGAGATATACAAACTGCTATAGATATGCAAGCTATCTATAAGAGTGTTCGTACTTCCCTAGCATTTCTTATCCAGAATAGCTATGCAGGTTGGCTAAAAGACCATTGCTGCGTGCGATCATTACATCTTATGAACACACCATAGCTTCTCTCTGACGGTCTACATAGTTCGGTCTTCTGAGCAGCACAAAGGGTTTACATCTACAACAATTGCCAATATGTTCAGATTTTAGTATACTGCTGAAAAACATCTGCCTTGCCGATTTGCATCGTCCTCTGTACCTCACCACCTATGTATGTACGAAACAGAGGCAGTACGATATTTTCATGCCGGCTGACACAGGATTTTCCTTAGTTTCTTCTTCTGGTTTTTCAAAATGTCCGGGTCTGTTTTCTAATTCTGATCCTGTTTCTTTTGTTCTGTCTACTCGTTTTCTTTCAGGTTTTTGTTTTTGGTTTTTTCCTATTCATATTTTTTGGGGTTTTTTTTTGTGAATATTTTTTAAATTTGCAAACATTTTTAAATAATCCATATTTTTTGAAATTCTTGACTATTTTAAAAATCGTGAATATATATTAAAATCATGAAATATATAAAATTTTGGAAATGAAATAAAATTCATGAACATTTTTCCAAAATTCACGAATTTTAAAAATTTCTTTGACATTTTTAATGGCAAAAAACTTCAGAAGGTATAAAAAGAAAAAACGGTGATTGTTTAACGGCTGCCCTAAGAGAGCACCAGGTGTGCGTATTCTCAAGAGAGTAACGTGATTGATTAACAGTGGTGAATCCAAAGATTCAGACAGTGACGAACAGGGATATCACTGGGGCTTATATAGCTCTTCAAGATGAATCGTATCGATGCACTGCTCTTAGGCGAGATTGCACACTCCATCCCTAGCTTGTGGTCATGCATCGTCCGGGATCCCGACTCCTACAGGTAGTTGGGTAAAATTCAATGTGGATGTTGCAATCGGGAAAAACAATGGTAAAGGAGCCATCGTGTTGGTTACTCGTAGTAGCAACGGGGTCTTTGAAGGAGCCTCCAGAGTTACATTTGAAGGTATCATGGATCCTGAAACTCTCAGGGCACTTGTGTGCCGAGAGGCACTTTCACTTGCAAATGACCTTGTTGCGAGTCGAGCATGAAATATCGGCTCGCCCTGAAACATTTGAGGAAATGAGCTTCATGTACGAAAGAATGAGAATCGAACGTGGAAGCTCATGGTCTAGATCAGAGTGCTATTTGCGTTTTGATGAGTGATCTGATATCATCTAGGCTTCAATGAATAGCAGCCGCCATGAGGATGCCTTCAGTCCCTTTGCCTCCGGCTACCATCTTAGCACTGAGAGGTGAGGGGACCTCACTTCATTAAGAATTTAAAGATGTTCGTCAACATCTTGTGGTTTTTGTGGTATGTTTGTGAACAAAATTGCGTCGGTTCTTTCTTTGGCGGTGCCATGTAGCCAGAGGGGTTTGTGTGCACGCAAAGTCGATTATTCGTTTGCAATTATTTTATGTTCGTCTATCATATTGCTTTTGCTTGTTTGATTATTTTAAGAGTTGGAATATTTCCTTGACACCATGGTGAAGATCTTGTGGTTCGACAACCTGCATTTGTAGGGAACAATCCCCGTTCCTTGCGACAATTCAATCCGGAACCCCAGCTCACATGTACCTGGTGAACAGTAAAATTGAAAAAAAAAATAGAAACCAAATTCAAAATATTCTGATTTTTTGTGGTAAAAGATGCATGAGTGTGCCATGTTCATGTCAAGTTTCAGAGCATTTGGGCATTTTAGCAGCTCTCAACAAAAAAGACAAAATCAGATCGAAACGGTGCAAAACAATAAACTTTTTCACACACCCCAATTTTGTCTTTTTTGCTGAGAGTTTCTTAGGTGTCCAAATATTCTCAAATTTGGCACGAACATCACGCATTCAATCATCTCTCATCACAAAAAAATTAATTTTTTTTTAAAATTTTCCAGTATTTTAATTGATTTTACTGTTCATGCATAGGCTCATCTGAGCCCGGGAGTCAAATCGCGGCTTCCCGTTCCTAGTATGTTTATCGCATATGGCTTCCCATCTTTTTTTTATGGGTGACTCAATGGGCTTTCAGTAAGCGTTATTGGAAATAAAGTTTGTGCAGGTAAAAGTGTTGTACTATCGATGTTCCAATCCAATTCCAGATTGTTTACGGAAGTATTGGTAGCCTTGTCGTATTCTATCTTACAAAGATTGATACCACCAAAAATATATCTCCAAAATATTTTCATTGCAATTCTTAGTTGTATGATTTACCTTGTAGTTACTTTATAATTCAAAGCATTGCACATGTTATATTTGCGAGTATGAATAAAGTTACAAATATTTTAAAGACAAAGAATGTGTTTTTTAAGATAGACTACCACAGTAAGCGCGTAAGAGCATCTATAGGGAAGTCGTCATACTGACCCAGCCGTCATAATAACTATTATTATGAAGATTTTGGACCAAAATGAGACTCTAGCAGAGTCGCCATATATGCCCCATGAGCTCTATAATTTATGGAGCCCCTCTCCATATATGGATTTTTGGGCCTTACTTTTAGAGCGTTTTCCACATGGCAGTCGTGTGTGACAGCAGGGAAAGTTCATGTGGTCCCTTACCTCACATGAAATCTTTATTTTAATTGGGCAAAAAGAATATCCCATTGGCACATGGGTCCCAATATTATGGAGGCATCCATATGATAACTATGAGGTTGCGCATCACCTTGGTAGCCTGCATAATGTATAAGGAGTGCACTCCCTATGAATATGGAGGTTGCCAATATGATGACTCTGCTAGAGTTGCTCTAATAGAAGTTCCCGAGATGCATGTTTGTTTGCTTTTCTTATTTGACCACCTATCATTTGACACTTGAAAAAGTATGGGCTCATAGACAAAGGCCAGCATGCCATCAATATGGACTAAGCTCTATTTCATTGAGAAAAACTATTCACTAGAACATATTATTAAATTCAAAGTACATAACCATCAGACTTTCAAATTTAAGTAAGTTTTTACACAATTAATCTATATTTTTTTGTTAATGTGATTGCATGAAAGAATGGTGTTGTGTTACCACATCAAATTTTATTTTGTAATTCCTCGCTGATTTTGTCTCTCAGAGATTCTAAGGTAGGGATGAAAACTACCACATTTGTTTTCAGATTTATTGCAGAAGCTAAAGTGAATACATAAATCCCAAAACAAAGACACAAACAAGAGGCAAATATATTGCGTACACGTAGGCAGAAGCAGATGTTGATAGGAACTATCCCCCCTTTAACCAAAGAGAAAAACACAAGCAAAACCAACAAACCTGCTCGATTGATAATATTAACATAAACTATTATGATATATCATGGTTACAGATAAGATGCCCATTTCTTCATATACTTTAAACTTCAGCAACACAAAAACTCCATCCATGTTATGAATACAATCATGTCGGGTACCACTTCCTACATTAGGGATCAGGTTAGATTTTTTTTTTCCAAATCAATGGATTAAGGTTTTTTAGGCAAGATCACCGGATTAGGTTCTATTTTCTGGAATACATGTAACTTAAAACACGACAACCATTACACGTACAATGCTAATATCCAAGGAAATTTTTAAGGTTATCCTTAAAACATCACAATGATATCTCTAAGATACACGTTTAAGTAGTAACAATTTTTGGAGGATGAAATTGTACCAAGGCTTCAAATAAGATACTACATTTTGATTAGAGTGGCCTTGCACCTCACCCATCCAAAAAGATGGAAAACTGTGAGGGATGAACCAAGAATGATCCTCTAGAAGTGCACGACGTTGAACCATAAAATTGCTGCCACATTGCCGAGGAAGTATTTCAGGTCCATGAAAAATGAACAAAAACACCAAGACGCACTGAGAAAAATCAACAGGTCAAAAAGATGGATCATGCAAGAATACAGACTCAAACTCCTCATGAAACAGATGCACATAACCTACTTATATGGTGTTGCCTCATAAAAGCATCACCACTGAAGGGGGAGAAGCATATTAAATTTATCTGGCTATGTGGCATTGCCTCATAAAGTATCACCACTTAAGGGGAAGATGCATTAACATTTATTTTTAGTGACATTGCGTCCACAGCTGGTTTATTTTTGTGCTACGCGTGGAATCCAATAAGACTGGTCACAATGGGGAGTAACATAAGGTAGGAACCTACACACTTTTCTAGACTATGTTCCTACCTTCACAGTGGGGAGTAACATATATGTAGTGTCATGCAACAATGCATTTATTAGGCTATAGACTCATTGTTTGTTGGAGTGTGTGATGTTCCGGTAACTTAGCTAGTTACCACAAGCACCTCTTTCTTCATTAAATATGTGCCACATAAGCAAAGTTGTATTGGAGTGTGTGATGTTACTGCTAAGTTCCTCCCCATTGTGACCAGCCTAAGCGAAATCACTTGTCTCCGTTTATTTGTGTTATAATTTTACTACCTCTAATTTATATCCCTAATGGACAAATCCATACTGATCAAAATATATTTCTATATTCATTGGCGATCTAATTATACTAGCCCTAAACCAAATCTACTGTAACAAAAGCCCCGCTTTGGTAGACCACCCTCACTAAACGTGTAAAGGACACTATGGACCTTTAGCAAATGGTATCCACTTTTGTATGTATGTTGGATCATCTACAGGAACGTCGTATATGAATTGCATAAGCGCGAGCGAGGGCCGTCCCATTAAGCCATGTCCCTGACAAAAAAATATAGAGAGAAGGGAGAGCTCTTGGACTCGACCTCGAGGTTATGGCGCTCGCTACATGCTAGCCACTTCTCCTCACCACTACTTGGATTTTTTATCTGCTGGACAATCCTTTCTTTTAAGGATATACAGTATATGCTAAACAATCAAAGAGCCTACGTCACACACGTTTTGGATGATAACTGTTGTGGGTCCGTTTTGGATCACAAGTCTTGGATATGAGGGTTGTACTTTACCGATTAACGAAGGGTTCATCAAATTAATGTACTTTACTGATTAACAAAGGGTTCATCTAATTAATGGGCATGTATTTATCAGCTACGTATTGCACATAGAGTCCATGCATCAATTACACGGCTCATTATCTACATGTTGTCACGTACAGATTGATTTAAGTGAAATGTTAAATTGAGAGGGCCCTTAAAACTATCACTTTACGAAGATTGTACGGCTAGCATGTCTTAAAATATAATGGTCCTTGAGATGAAGGGCCATTATTTTCTGATTAATGTGGGATTTTCTACCCAATTCCTTTAATTTTGCCCCGTATTGAGATGAAGGGCTATTATTTTCTGATTAATGTGAGATTTTCTAGCCAATTCCTTTAATTTTGACCCGTATTTTCTTAAAATATAATGGTCCTCGAGATGAAGGGCTATTATTTTCTGATTAATGTGGGATTTTCTACCCAATTCCTCTAATTTTGACCCGTATTGAGATGAAGGGCTATTATTTTCTGATTAATGTGGGATTTTCTAGCCAATTCCTCTAATTTTGACCCCTATTTTTCTTAGTATATAATAGATAGATAGATGATGTGATGGACAAGACCCAATCCTAAGCATAGCACAAGATCGTACAGTTCGTCTTTTAGAGCTTTTATAATGTCAAGTATCATTTCCTTCGATCATGAGTTGTGCAACCCCCGGATACAGTAGGAGTGCTTTGGGTGTATCAAACGTCAGAACGTAACTAAGTGATTATAAAGGTGCACTACAGGTTTCTCCGAAAGTGTCTGTTGGGTTGGTACGAATCGAGACCGGGATTTGTCGCTCCGTGTGACGAGAGGTATCTCTGGACCCACTCGGTAATGCATCATCATAATGAGCTCAATGTGACTAAGGAGTTAGCCACGGGGTGATGTGTTACGGAATGAGTAAAGAGACTTGCCGGTAACGAGATTGAACAAGGTATAGGGATAACGACGATCGAATCTTGGGCAAATGTCATACCGATAGACAAAGGGAATTGCATACGGGATTAAGTGAATCCTCGACATCGTGGTTCATCCGATGAGATCACCATGGAACATGTGGGAGCCAACATGGGTATCCAGATCCCGCTGTTGGTTATTGGTCGGAGAGATGTCTTGGTCATGTCTGCATGGCTCCCGAACCCATAGGGTCTACACACTTAAGATTTGGTGACGCTAGAGTTGTTATGGGAATTGTATATGTGGTTACCGAAGGTTGTTCGGAGTCCCGGATGAGATCCCGGACATCACAAGGAGTTCTGGAATGGTTCGGAGGTAAAGATTTATATATGGGAAGTCCAGTTTCGGTCGTTGGAAAGTTTTGGGGTTTATCGGTATTGTACCGGGACCACCAAAATGTTACCGGGGGTCCACCGGGAAGATCCACATGTCCCAGAGGGCTACATGGCTGAACGGAGAAGGGAACCAGCCCCTGGTGTGCTGGTGCGAGACAAGAAGGAGGACCAAGGCGCACAATGAGGCCAAACCCTAGGCGTGGTGGCTGCCTTGGGTGGCAAGCCACCCCCTAGGGCGCCGCCCCCTCCTCCATCTTGGGCTCCGCACCACCTAGGGAAACCCTAGGGTGGCCGCACCCCCTCTCCCTCCCTCCTATATTTATTCGAGGCTTTGGGAGGGTACACACACACGTCTCTCCCTCCCTCGGCGCATCCCTACCTCTCCACCTCTCCTCATCCGCGATGCTTGGCGAAGCCTTGCCGGAAAGCCACGAACTCCATCGCCACCACGCTGTCGTGCTTTCGGAGTTCTCGCTCAACTTATCCTCCCTCCTTGCTGGATCAAGAAGGAGGAGACGTCCTCAGGTTGTAGGTGTGTTGAACGCGGAGACACCGAACGTTCGGTGTTTGGATCGGATCGCCGCGAGTACGACTCCATCAACCCCATTCATAGTAACGCTTCCGCTTTCGATCTTCAACGTCATGAAGATGCTCTTCCCCACTCGTTGCTGGTTTCTCCTAGATGATCTTGGTGTTTCGTAGGAATTTTTTTGAATTACTACTATGATCCCCAACACGGCAAGCTACACTTTCTACCTAGTATATCTCATTGTGTAAAGGTTGGGAGCTACACACACTAGTAGAAAATAGGGATTTAGTCCCGGATCCAGAGGGGCTTTAGTCCCGATTCTTCAACCGGGACTAAAGGTCCAAACCTTTAGTCTCGGTTGGTTTACGAACCGGACCCAAAGGATCTCCATGTGGCCGCTGTGGGGCGCCCACGCAGGAGGACCTTTAGTCCCAATAGGTAACACCAACGAGGACCAAAAGGAAACCACACGTGAGCAGCTCGCATGCTCTGGGGTTTTTGTTTTCTTTGAAATGGGGGGGGGGTGCTACTGCAACAAAAGACCTTCCAACGACGCCAGAAATAGGAGTGTTGCTTGATACTCCTCAGCAACGACACCAGGAATCCTTTTGCTACGACTACGCCTTAAGGGACTTCCTAAGCAAATATGCAAAGGATTTCTCCCGCGGCCTTGGAGCCTTGCGTTGGTGTTCCCTCGAAGCGGAAAGGGTGATGTAGCACGGCGGTGGTAAGTATTTCCCTCAGTTTGAGAACCAAGGTATCGATCCAGTGAAGGAGTATCTCAAGAGCCTGGACAAACACAAAAAGCTTGCTTCCAACGCATGAAGGGGTTGTCAATCCCTTATAGATTGTTCGCCAAGTGAGAACTGAAAGCAGAAAAGTAACAAAGCAAAGTAAAAAACGAAAGTGGAAACGATAGATGTGAATAGACCCGGGGGCCGTAGTGTTTACTAATGGCTTCTCTCATGAAAGCAAGTAGACGGTGGGTGAACAAATTACTGTCAAGCAATTGATAGAACCGCGCAAAGTTGTGACGATATCTATGGCAATGATTATATCTATAGGCATCACGTCCAAAACAAGTCGACCGATACTTTCTGCATCTACTACTATTACTCCACACGTCGACCGCTATCCAGCATGCATCTAGTGTATTAAGTTCAAAAGAACAGAGTAACGCCTTAAGCAAGATGACATGATGTAGATGGACAATCTCATATCTACGACAGAGCCCACCTTGTTACCCTTGATGGAAACTACACAATGTGTGCCTTGCTGCCCCTACTGTCACTGGGAAAGGTTACCACACGGTAAGAACCCAAAACCAAGCACTTCTCCCATTGCTAGAATCATAGATCTAGTTGGCCAAACAAAACCCAAGACTCGGAGAGACTTACAAGGATATCAAATCATGCATATAAGAAATCAGCAAAGACTCAAATATATATCATAGATAATCTGATCACAAATCCACAATTCATCGGATCTCGACAAACACACCGCCAAAGAAGATTACATCGGATAGATCTCCATGAAGATCATGGAGAACTTTGTATTGAAGATCCAAGAGAGAGAAGAAGCCATCTAGCTACTAACTACGGACCCGTAGGTCTGAAGTGAACTACCCACGAGTCCTTGGAGGGGCGATGATGATGATGAAGAAGCCCTCCAACTCCAAAGTCCCCTCCGGCAGGGCACCGGGAAGGGTCTCCAACTGAGATCTCGCGGAAACGGAAGCTTGCGGCGGCGGAAAAGTATTTTCGTGGCTCCCTTGATTTTTTTTTCTGATTTTTAGGGAATATATAGGCGCAAGATCTAGGTCAGGGGGGCGCCAGGGAGGCCACAAGCCTGCCCACCGCCGCCCCCTGGTGGCGGAGTGGGGGCTTGTGGGCTCCCTGTAGCCCTCCTGGCTTGGCCCACAAGCCCCCTGATCTTCTATCGTTCGGGAAAAAATCATTTCGTGGATTTTATTCCGTTTGGACTTCGTTCCAAAATCAGATCTGAGAAGAGCCAAAAACACAGAAAAAACAGGAACTGACACTTGGCACTGAATTAATAAGTTAGTCCCAAAAAAGATATAAAAGGTACATAAAATATCCAAAGATGACAAGATAACAGCATGAAACCATCAAAAATTATAGATACGTTTGAGACGTATCAAGCATCCCCAAGCTTAACTCCTGCTCGTCCTCGAGTAGGGAAGTGATAAAGAATCAATTTTTGATGCTTTCATGCTACCTAGCATAGATGTCCTTTGTAACTCCTCTTATGTTACATGAATGTTCAGATCCATTAGATTCAAAACAATAGTTTGCTATTGACGTGGAAACAATAATAATTCAAGCAAACTAGCAAGGTAATCATGAACTTTCAAAATAACAAGGCCAAAAGAAAGTTATCCCTACAAAAGCATATAGTCTGGCTATGCTCTATCATCATTGCACAACGAATTAAATCATGCACAACCTCGGTATTGGCCAAGTAATTGTTTCACACCTTTACTTTCTCAAACCTTTTCAACTCTTACGCAATACATGAGCGTGAGCCATGGTTTTAGCACTATAGATGGTGTGGAGTGAGGTGGAGGTTGCAAGACAAAATAAGGAGAAGATGATCACATTAACTAGGCATATCAATGAGCTGTGGAGATGCTCATCAATAGATATCAATGTGAATGAGTAGGGATTGCCATACAAATGATGCACTAGAGCTAAGAGTATGTGAAAGCTCTTAAAGAAAAACTAGTGGGTGTGCATCCAACTTGCTTGCTCACGAAGACCTAAGGCAATTTTGAGGAAGCCTATCATTGGAATATACAAGCCAAGTTATATAATGAAAATTTCCCATTAGCTATATGGTGGTGACAAAACGAGAAACTCTCAATCATGAAGATCATGGTGCTTAATATGCACAAGTGTGGAAAAGTGGTAGCATTGTCCCTTCTCTCTTTTTCTCTCATTTTTTTTATTTTTTGGTGGGCTCTTTGGCCTCTTTTTTTTTGGTGGGCATCTTTGGTCTCTTTTATTTCCTCACATGGGACAATGCTCCATTAATGATGATCATGACACTTTCAACTCAAAACTTAGAGCAACGATGACTCTATATGGAATGCCTTCGGTAGTGTACCGTGACAATGATCTAGCATGGCATAGACATTAATGGAAACATCATGCTAGATATCTTACGATCATGCAATGGCAACGTAGACGTGGTGGCACATGTCATGGTGGTAGTTGCATGGCAATATATCTCGGAATGACTTTGAAAAAGCCATAGTAGGTAGGTATGGTGGTTGTTTTGAGGGAGGCTAATGGTGGGTTTTGTGCACCGGCGAAAGTTGCACGGCACTAAGAAGATAGTGATGGTGGAAGGTGAAAGTGCATCTAAACCATGGACTCAACATTAGTCATGAAGAACTCATATACTTGTTGCAAAAGTTTTATTAGTAATCGAAACAAAGCATTCAACGCATACTCCTAGGGGAAGGGTTGGTAGGTATAAACCATCGTGCGATCCCGACCGCCACGCAAAGGATGACAATCAATAGACTAATCATGCTCAGATTTCATCACATAGCGGTTCACTATACGTGCATGCTATGGGAATCACTAACTTCAACACAAGTATTTCTAGATCCACAACACCTTATTAGCATCACTTCAATATTACCATAACCACAACTCAAAACTAATTGAGATGAATCAAACTTCTCTAACTATTCAATGCACATGAAGGTGGAAGTTTTCGTATCCCTTTGGATAACTACCCCTTTTGAGACTACTTTCAAAGCATAGATAACTACCAAGCCACGCACCGCTGTGCTCTAAAAGATATAAGTGAAACACATAGAGCAAAAGTATCTAGCTCAAAAGATATAAGTGAAGCACATGTGAGCTGAATTGTCTACCAAAAGATATAAGTGAAGCTCGACAAAATCACGGTGAGTGCATGTCTCTCTCTCTAGGTGTGCAGGAAGGATGATTGTGACACAACAAAAATAAAAGACTCCTACGATACAAGACGCTCCAAGCAAAAACACATAACATGTGGTGAATAAAAATATAGCCCCAAGTAACGTTACCGATGGATTGAAGACGAGAGAGGGGATGCCTTCCCGGGGCATCCCCAAGCTTAGGCTTTTACGGCATCCTTGAATCTCTAGGGGTGCCTTGGGCATCCCCAAGCTTAAGAACTTCATCCAAAACTTGAAAACTTCACAACACGAAACTTAAACAGAAACTCGTGATAACATTAGTATGAGAAAGCAAACCACCACTTCCTTAGGTACTGTAGAAAACTTAAATTCTACTTGTGCTGATGTTGGGTTACTGTATTTTCAATTTTCCATGGCTAATACCCCCCGATACTATCCATAGTTTCATCAAAATAAGCAACCAACACAACAAAAACAGAATCTGTTAATAGCAGACCAATCTGTATAAATCTGTATATTTCGTATACTTCTGGTACTTAAACAATTCTGAGAAATTACGACATTCTGAAGAATTTGCGTAGCAAGCAACAGCAAAAAGAATCAACTCAAAAGCTCTTACAGAAAAAAACGAAAATTCTTTTCGTGAGCAGAAAGTTTCTGTCTTTTCCACCATGACCAAACGATCATCCCCAAGACTAATCATAACAGTTTTGCTTGGCACAAACGCAAAAAGAAACACAAAAAACACAATCATAACAGACTTATGAAAGTGTGGAAAACACAAAACAGAAAGAAAAAGGATAGATTCGTTGGGTTGCCTCCCAACAAGCGCTTTTGTTTAACGCCCTTAGCTAGCCGAAAGGTGATGGAATCACGTATAGTCATCTTTGGTACTCAAACCATAAGTAGTGTGATCATTTATCATATTAAGATCTTCATCTTTATTGGATGACTCACCACTAGCTTTAGGAACAAAAACAGGCTTGACGGTCTTTTTGAGAGTGAGATTTGGAGTATTTTGCACAACGGTAAAAGCGGAACCCAAGTTGGTTATGACATCTTATAATTTGCCAATTCTAGAAGAAACATTAACTATAAGTTCCTTCTCCCTTAAATTTTTCAGAAAATTTCCCACGTTGGATCCGTACTGAGTAATTTGATTGTGGATCTTTCTATCCAAACCCTCAATAAGTTCAACTGTGGCAATTTTGTTTTCAATAGCGTCAAGCCTTTGCATCACGTGTTCCAAGGTCAAGGTAGTTCCATTAACCATGAGCGGGGATGAGCCTACCAAATTCATGATAGCTCTATAGGAGTCAACAGTATGGCTCCCCAGAAAATTCCCACCTACAATGGTGTCAAGGATATACCTATTCCAAGGAGAAATTACAACATAGAAACTGCCTGAAATTTTCCTCCTCATTCTGTGTGAAATTGAGAACTTCATTCTCAGGGGTGTCGTTTGGAGTGGTGGGTCTAGCCATTGATAGACTATCTCACACACAAACGAGCAGGAAGAGAGAGTGCAATGGGCAAAAGAAAACGGCAAAGGAGAAAGGCAAACGAAAACGACAAATGTAAAGTGGGGGAGAGGAAAACGAGAGGCAACTGGCAAAAAACTGTAAATACAAGAGATGAGTTTGTGAGACCTACTTGGATAGATCTCTCCTCCCCGGCAACGGCGCCAGAAATACTTCTGCTACTGCAACAAAAGACCTTCCAATGGCGCCAGAAATAGGAGTGTTGCTTGATACTCCTCAGCAACGGCACCAGGAATCCTTCTGCTACGGCTACACCTTAAGGGACTTCCTAAGCAAATATGCAAAGGATTTCCCCCGCGGCCTTGGAGCCTTGCGTTGGTGTTCCCTCGAAGCGGAAAGGGTGATGTAGCACAGCGGTGGTAAGTATTTCCATCAGTTTGAGAACCAAGGTATCGATCCAGTGAAGGAGTATCTCAAGAGCCTGCACAAACACAAAAAGCTTGCTCCCAACGCTATGAAGGGGTTCACTAGTAGAAAACAGGGCTATCGTTCGGCCCTGGCCAGCCCATTAGTCCCGGTTCTTCAAGAACCGGGACCAATGGGGGGTATTAGACCCGGTTCGTGAGCCCAGGGGGTGGCCGGGGCCTCGTGGGCATTGGTCCCGGTTCGTGTAGAACCATTTGTCCCGGTTCGAGCCACGAACCGGGACCAATGGTCCTCGCTGCTAGCCCACAACCATTGGTCCCGGTTCGTGGCATGAACCGGGACAGAAGGGGTGGCTTTAGTCCCGGTTCATGCCACGAACCGGGACAAATAACTTGCCTATATATACCCACCGCCGCGGCAGAGCACTCCACAGTACTCTGTTTTTTCAATCCGGCGAGGTTTCTAGTTCACCTCCTATGCACATGAGGTGTTCGATGAAATGCCCGAGCCACACTAGTTAAGCTTTCTCCTCTTGAAGCTCGACCTAGGAGCTCCATTTTTCCGAGATTTTTCTAGATTTAGGGGTCCATCACGCCCCGTCCCCGTTTTCACCACCGTTGATCGCCCGCGCCGATCTCGTCACCGGCACCACCGTGGTGAGCCTCTTGTTCTTATCTTCTTTATGATACTTGTCTGATTTTCTTACTTTAGATAGATATTTGTCTGATTTTCTTAATTTTGACACACATAATTATATGTAATGCACGCAGATGAACCGGCAATGGATGTATGGTGACAGACACACCTCCGAGTACATTAAGGGCGTGCATATTTTTCTCGAAGTGGCTGAGGCAAACAAGCAGAATGGTTTTATGTGTTGTCCATGCAGTAAATGTGGGAATACAAAGTCTTACTCTGACCGGAAAATCCTTCACACCCACCTGCTTTACAAGGGTTTCATGCCACACTATAATGTTTGGACGAGACACGGAGAAATAGGGGTTATGATGGAAGACGGCGAAGAAGAAGAGGACGATGACAACTATGTGCCCCCTGAATACGGTGATGCTGCAACGGGGGAGATGCTGAAGATCAAGAGGAACCAGACAGATGTGCCCGATGATGCTGCAACGGGGGAAGCTGTTGAAGATCAAGAGAAACCAGACGATGTGCCCGATGATGATCTCCGTCGGGTCATTGTCGATGCCAGGACGCAATGCGAAAGTCCAAAGGAGAAGCTGAAGTTCGATCGCATGTTAGAGGATCACAAAAAAAAGTTGTACCCCAATTGTGAAGATGGCAACACAAAGCTGGGTACCGTACTGGACTTGCTGCAGTGGAAGGCAGAGAATGTTGTGCCTGACAAAGGATTTGAGAAGTACTGAAATATTGAAGAAGAAGCTTCCAAAGGATAATGAATTGCCCGACAGTATGTACGCAACAAAGAAGGTCGTATGCCCTCTAGGATTGGAGGTGCAGAAGATACATGCATGCCCTAATGACTGCATCTTCTACCGCGGTGCGTATGAGGATTTGAACGCATGCCCGGTATGCGGTGCATTGCGGTATAAGATCAGACGAGATGACCCTGGTGATGTTGACGGCGAGCCCCGCAGGAAGAGAGTTCCTGCGAAGGTGATGTGGTATGCTCCTATAATACCACGGTTGAAACGACTGTTCAGAAACAAAGAGCATGCCAAGTTGATGCGATGGCACAGTGATGACCATAAGAAAGACGGGAAGTTGAGAGCACCCGCTGACGGGTTGCAGTGGAGAAAAATCAAGAGAGAGTACTGGGTGGAGTTTGCACGTGACCCAAGGAACGTATGGTTTGGTTTAAGCGCGGATGGCATTAATCCTTTCGGGGAGCAGAGCAGCAATCACATCACCTGGCCTGTGACTCTATGTATGTATAACCTTCCTCCTTGGATGTGCATGAAGCGGAAGTTCATTATGATGCCAGTTCTTATCCAAGGCCCTAAGCAACCCGGCAACAACATTGATGTGTACCTAAGGCCATTAGTTGAAGAACTTTTACAGCTGTGGAATGGAAATGGTGTACGTGCGTGGGATGAGCACAAACAGGAGGAATTTAACCTACACGCGTTGCTGTTTGTAACCATCAACGATTGGCCCGCTCTCAGTAACCTTTCAGGACAGACAAACAAGGGATACCATGCATGCACGCACTGTTTAGCTGACACCGAAAGTATATACCTGGGAAGTTGCAGGAAGAATGTGTACCTGGGCCATCGTTGATTTCTTCTGACCAACCATCAATGTCGAAAGAAAGGCAAGCATTTCAAAGGTGAGGCAGATCACCGGAAGAAGCCCGCCATGCCTACCGGTGATCACGTAATTGCTATGGTCAATGATTTACACGTAATCTTTGGAAAGGGTCCCGGCGGACTAGCTGTTCCGAGTGACGCTAGGGGACACGCACCCATGTGGAAGAAGAAATCTATATTTTCGGACCTACCCTACAGGAAAGACCTAGAGGTCCGCTCTTCGATAGACGTAATGCACGTGACGAAGAACCTTTGCGTCAACCTGCTAGGCTTCTTGGGCGTGTATGGGAAGACAAAAGATACAACTGAGGCACGGGAGGACCTGCAAAGTTTGCACGAAAAAGACGGCATGCCTCCAAAGCAGTATGAAGGTCCTGCCAGCTACGCTCTTACCAAAGAAGAGAAGGAAAATCTTCTTTGAATGCCTGCTTAGTATGAAGGTCCCGACTGGCTTCTCATCGAATATAAAGGGAATAATAAATATGGCAGAGAAAAAGTTTCAGAACCTAAAGTCTCATGACTACCACATGATTATGACGCAACTGCTTCCGGTTGCATTGAGGGGGCTTGTACCGGAAAACGTGTGATTAGCCATTGTGAAGCTATGTGCATTCCTCAATGCAATCTCTCAGAAGGTGATCGATCCAGAAATCATACCAAGGCTAAGGAGTGATGTGGTGCAATGTCTTGTCAGTTTCGAGCTGGTGTTCCCACCATCCTTCTTTAATATCATGACGCACGTCCTAGTTCATCTAGTTGACGAGATTGTCATTCTGGGCCTCGTATTTCTACACAATATGTACCCCTTTGAGAGGTTCATGGGAGTCCTAAAAAAATATGTCCGTAACCGCGCTAGGCGAGAAGGAAGCATCTCCATGGGCCATCAAACAGAGGATGTCATTGGGTTTTGTGTTGACTTCATTCCTGACCTTAAGAAGATAGTGTCGTGGGTATAAGTCTGACAGTAGATGTGTAGGGTACGAAAGGATGGGCAGAGCCTTAGCTACGGCGAGGTTGGATGAGTTCAGGCCCCTCTACGGTGGAGGTAATAGCCCTACGTCTCAGTGCTCTGGGAGCTTGTTGTCAAGTGGAATATGGATTACAGTGAATTGCTAACCCCTGCACCAGTGGGGGAGGGCGGCTTATATAGAGTGCGCTGCCCTCCACAACGGTTCGGTGCACATGGGTGGAGTAGTGGCAAATAAATGCCTACGTTACAAGTAACGTATGTCTTAAATGCTAATAAAGGCACATGGAAACGTACGACCGTTTCCCTCCAGGGGGGTTACGATGCACAGACTGGAATCCAGTCGGTTAGTTTGATATACTCTGAATGCTCACCTCCGACTGGATGGTGGAGGATTCGTTACCGACTGGATGATGGGAAGTCCTTAGTTCAGTCGGAACTGACTAAGGGCCTTGTCCCTTATGAGGGGTAGTCCCTGGGTAGGACCTACAGGGCAGGCCTATGACCCTACCCTAGGACTATAACCCCATCATTAGTCCCCGAATGGATTGGGGTTGGAACGACGAAGCGATGCTTGAAGTGTGGATCCGACTGGTACGGATGCGACTTTGGCGTTGCTTGCCTCGATCCATTTTATCTTCTTTGACCAACGATCCGAGTGGAAGTATTTGTGAAACAAACTGTCAGAAACCGAGTGCTTCCGTGGTATCTTCTGACTTGACCAGTCAACTGATAGCGGCGGATTTTCCGGGATCCTCAAATTTTGGATACCGCGCGCTCAGCTGGGATGACGACATCACGCTCGAGTAGTACCTGACGCCTCGATTCCCGCGCCTTCATCTTCTCCACTGATATCACCGCGATCGGTCGGGAGATAAGATATCGGGGCCACTTGCCAGTGACCCAGTCGGAACCTTACTTAAACCTCAGCGACGAGGGTTTTTTTCGTTACACTCGCCGGATATCTTGCACTTGCCTGCTCCGCTCCTCTCACCACCTCCTGCGCACCCCAAGCTCCTTCCTTCTTCTTCTCCCCCGCGAATCCGCACCCTCCGCCATGACCAAGGGGCAGACTAGCAAGCTAGAGGCGAAGAAGAAGAAGGGGAAGGCGGCGGCTCCTGCTCAGCGGCGGCAGCGAGCGCTCCCGGTGGGGTGGATCCAGGGGGATTTCCTCCCCTCCACAGTGACGGAGGAGAACCTGCTGGAGTTGGTGGAGCACGGGATGATCGCGCACAAGTCGTGGAGGTTGCCGGCAGAAGGCGAGACCGAGCCGGCGCCCCGGGAGGGGGAGCGCGTCTTGCTCCTCAGCCACGTGTACCAAGGTTTTTCTCTGCCTCCACACCCCTTCTTCAAAGGTATCATGAACCACTTCGGGGCGCAGCTCCACCATTTTCCTCCCAATGCCATAGCTTATCTCTCTGCCTTCGTCGCATTGTGCGAGTGTTTCATTGGCTGTCCTCCCCATCAGGGGCTTTTAAAACATATCTTCTCTGCTAGACCCCAGACCATCAAACGGCTTAACCAGTCGGATGACAAAACCCACCTTCTCCAGCTCTGCGGAGGCTTAGGCTTCCAAAAGAAGAGTAAAAGTAGCTATCCTGCTCTGCAGTTGAGTGAATCTGTTAGGAACTGGCAGTCGACATGGTTCTACTGCCAGGACGTTGCTTGCCCGAATGCTACCATTGGACTCCCTCCTTTTAGCTTAGACCGACCGGCTCCTCCTAGGCAGCTCGCGCTCACAAAGGCGGAGAAAACCGAGATCCAGCCTCTGGTCGACGCGCTTGGAGGTTTTCCTGGGCCGGCGTATCCAGCCTCTGCAAGCTCGACACCATGCCATGTGGCATTACACAGGGCCTGAGGACTCCACTCGGACCAACGTCGAGTGCGTGACCGGGGAGATGGTGGCGTCGTGGGTCCTCAACATCACCGGCGCCTGCGAAAACCCTAGAGGAGCTTAGCGAGTGAAGGCTTTCCGGGCGGACAATCCTCCTCCAAACGCAGTGAGTACAACTTGTCGAGTGCACACAACTGTCTTAGATTTATTGCATTCTTGAATCACTGTCTGACGTCTGATCTCGTCGACTGTATCTTGTGCAGGAGTGGACTAACTGGTTTTCTCCCGTCTCGAACGGGAATCCGGCCGAGGAGGAGGAAGGCAGCCAGGAGGGCAGCGTGGAGAGCGGCGAGTACGTCTCCGACATCGGGGAGACGGAAGAGGAGTCCGCAGAAGAAGAAGAGGCCGATGAGGAGCAGAACTCGCCACCTCCACCGCCAGAGCCTCGGACTAAGCGTCGTCATGAACCTGTGGCTCCTTCAGCTCCTCCAGCATCCTCGAGTGTGCCGCCAGCTGCTCTTGTGGTACCCAGTGCTTTGCCAGCCATTCCCGTGGCTCCGAGTGTTCGGAGCACAAAGAGGACCAGGGACTCTGCTGCTGACCCCGCGGGCCAACCCTCCAAAGTGGCCAAACCGAGTGGATCTAAGCCTCGGAAGGCCTTGCCGCGGATGAGGGTCACGGTTCCCGTCACCTCAATGTAAGTGCATTGTCTTTCTATCTTCCTTCAGTATTTGATTGAACTCGTGCTTATTGGTCGAATGAATTTTACTCGACAGAGTTGCCACCTCTGCCACCTCTCCGACACGCCAGGGGGACGATCCCATGGACATGGACAACGTCGCCACATCCCAGCCAGGTGCATCGTAGTGACTCCGAGAGTCTACGTTATTGCATCACCAATTCTGTCTTTGGTCTTGCCTTTTTCCTGTGGTCTCACGCCGTTCGGTCGGGTTTCTCTCAGGGGTGATTTTTGTGGAGGAGGGCGACCAGGGGAGGTCTGAGCAAGCTGCGGTGCCTGTCCTTGAGGCTGTTCCGCTGGTTACTGTTGGGGAACATCGCATGGGAAACAAAATTTTTCCTACGCGCATGAAGACCTATCATGGAGATGTCCATCTACGAGAGGGGATGAGTGATCTACGTACCCTTGTAGATCGTACAATAGAAGCTTTAGTGAACGCGGTTGATGTAGTGGAACGTCCTCACGTCCCTCGATTCGCCCCGCGAACAATCCCGCGATCACTCCCACGATCTAGTACCGAACGGACGGCACCTCCGCGTTCAGCACACGTACAGCTCGGCGATGATCTCGGCCTTCTTAATCCAGTAAGAGAGACGGAGAGGCAGAAGAGTTCTCCGGCAGCGTGACGGCGCTCCGGAGGTTGGTGATGACCTTGTCTCAGCAGGGCTCCGCCCGAGCTCCGCAGAAACGCGATCTAGAGGAAAAACCGTGGAGGTATGTGGTCGGGCTGCCGTGGAAAAGTCGTCTCAAATCAGCCCTAAGACCTCCGTATATATAGGTGGGAGGGAGGGGACCTTGCCTTGGGGCTCAAGGAGCCCCAAGGGGGTCGGCCGAGCCAAGGGGGGAAGGCTCCCCCCCCCCAAACCGAGTTGGACTTGGTTTGGTGGGTGGGAGTCCTTCCTTCCCTTCCCACCTCCTCTTTTTTTTTCTCTTTGATTTTTCTTTCTAATGCGCATAGGGCCCTTTTGGGCTGTCCCACCAGCCCACTAAGGGCTGGTGTGCCACCCTCATGGCCTATGGGCTTCCCCGGGGTGGGTTGCCCCCCCCCCCCGGTGAACTCCCGGAACCCATTCGTCATTCCGGTACATTCCCGGTAACTCCGAAAACCTTCCGGTAATCAAATGAGGTCATCCTATATATCAATATTCGTTTCCGGACCATTCCGGAAACCCTCGTGATGTCCGTGATCTCATCCGGGACTCCGAACAACATTCGGTAACCAACCATATAACTCAAATACGCATAAAACAACGTTGAACCTTAAGTGTGCAGACCCTGCGGGTTCGAGAACTATGTAGACATGACCCGAGAGACTCCTCGGTCAATATCCAATAGCGGGACCTGGATGCCCATATTGGATCCTACATATTCTACGAAGAACTTACCGTTTGAACCTCAGTGCCAAGGATTCATATAATCCCGTATGTCATTCCCTTTGTCCTTCGGTATGTTACTTGCCCGAGATTCGATCGTCAGTATCCGCATACCTAATTCAATCTCGTTTACCGGCAAGTCTCTTTACTCGTTCCGTAATACAAGATCCCGCAACTTACACTAAGTCACATTGCTTGCAAGGCTTGTGTGTGATGTTGTATTACCGAGTGGGCCCCGAGATACCTCTCCGTCACACGGAGTGACAAATCCGAGTCTTGATCCATACTAACTCAACTAACACCTTCGGAGATACCTGTAGAGCATCTTTATAGTCACCCAGTTACGTTGCGACGTTTGATACACACAAAGTATTCCTCCGGTGTCAGTGAGTTATATGATCTCGTGGTCATAGGAACAAATACTTGACACGCAGAAAACAGTAGCAACAAAATGACACGATCAACATGCTACGTCTATTAGTTTGGGTCTAGTCCATCACGTGATTCTCCTAATGACGTGATCCAGTTATCAAGCAACAACACCTTGTTTATAATCAGAAGACACTAACTATCTTTGATCAACTGGCTAGCCAACTAGAGGCTTGCTAGGGACAGTGTTTTGTCTATCTATCCACACATGTAAATGAGTCTTCATTCAATACAATTATAGCATGGATAATAAACGATTATCTTGATACAGGAATTATAATAATAACTATATTTATTATTGCCTCTAGGGCATAATTCCAACAGTCTCCCACTTGCACTAAAGTCAATAATCTAGCCCTCACATCATCATGCGAATTACATTGTAATAAATCTAACACCCATACAGTTCTGGTGTTGATCATGCTTTGGCCGTGGAAGAGGTTTAGTCAGCGGGTCTGCTACATTCAGATCCGTGTGCACTTTGCATATATTTACGTCCTCCCCTTCGACGTAGTCGCCGATGAGGTTGAAGCGTCGTTTGATGTGTTTGGACTTCTTGTGAAACCGTGGTTCCTTTGCTAAGGCAATGGCACCCGTGTTGTCACAGAACAAGGTTATTGGATTCAGTGCGCTTGGCACCACTCCAAGATCCATCATGAACTGCTTCATCCAGACACCCTCCTTAGCCGCCTCCGAGGCAGCCATGTACTCCGCTTCACATGTAGAATCTGCTACGACGCTTTGCTTGGAACTGCACCAGCTTACCGCACCCCCATTAAGAATAAATACGTATCCGGTTTGTGACTTAGAGTCATCCGGATCTGTGTCAAATCTTGCATCGACGTAAACTTTTACGGCGAGCTCTTCGTCACCTCCATACACGAGAAACATATCCTTAGTCCTTTTCAGGTACTTCAGGATATTCTTGACCGCTGTCCAGTGATCCACTCCTAGATTACTCTGGAACCTACCTGCCATACTTATGGACAGGCTAACATCCGGTCTAGTGCACAACATCGCATACATGATAGAACCTATGGCTGAAGCATAGGGGACGGAGCGCATATGCTCTCTATCTTCATCAGTTGCTGGGCACTGAGTCTTACTCAATCTCGTACCTTGTAAAACTGGCAAGAACCCTTTCTTGGACTGTTCCATTTTGAACCTCTTCAAAACTTTATCAAGGTATGTGCTTTGTGAAAGTCCTATCAGGCGTTTTGATCTATCCCTATAGATCTTAATGCCTAGAATGTAAGCAGCTTCTCCTAGGTCCTTCATAGAGAAACTTTTATTCAAGTAATCCTTTATGCTATCCAAAAACTCTACGTTGTTTCCAATCAGCAATATGTCATCCACATATAATATTAGAAACTCCACAGAGCTCCCACTCACTTTCTTGTAAATACAAGATTCTCCAACCACTTGTATAAACCCAAATTCTTTGATCACCTCATCAAAGCGTTTGTTCCAACTCCGAGATGCTTGCACCAGTCCATAAATGGATCGCTGGAGCTTGCACACTTTGTTAGCATTCTTAGGATCGACAAAACCTTCGGGTTGCATCATATACAATTCTTCCTTAAGGAAACCGTTAAGGAACGCCGTTTTGACATCCATCTGCCAGATTTCATAATCGAAAAATGCAGCTATTGCTAACATGATTCTGACGGACTTAAGCATCGCTACGGGTGAGAAAGTCTCATCGTAGTCAACTCCTTGAACTTGTGAAAAACCCTTTCCCACAAGTCGAGCTTTATAAACGGTCACATTGCCGTCAGCGTCCGTCTTCCTCTTAAAGATCCATTTGTTTTGAATAGCCTTGCGGCCCTCAGGTAGTACCTCCAAAGTCCATACTTTGTTCTCATACATGGATCCTATCTCGGACTTCATGGCTTCTAGCCATTTGTTGGAATCTGGGCCCACCATTGCTTCTTCATAATTTGCAGGTTCATTGTTGTCCAACAACATGATTGATAAGACGGGATTACCGTACCACTCTGGAGCAGCACGTGGTCTCGTCGACCAGCGTGGTTCGACAGAAACTTGAACCGGAGTTTCATGATCATCATCATTAACTTCCTCCTCAACCGGCGTCGCAACGACAGAGGTTTCCTGTAACGACCAAGATGCGGTCCTTTCCGATCTGGGGGTCGAGGCCCCCGAATAGGAAAGAAGCGCATCTAAGTGTTTTGCAAGCAAGTAAACATAGCACATAATAATAAATATAGTAGACAATCTGGGATTCAACTGTGTGCTTATTAAAGATACAGAGTACAACGCAGATACAAACAAGGTAGTTCCGGTACGGACTACAAAACAAGGGAAATGTTATGCTACCCGCTGCAGGCCCACGATCACGACCACGGCTCAGTCCTCTGGATAGTTCACGTAAAGGCGATCTGTCTCCTCGTCGTACTGCCACGCCAGCTGGGTGCCGTCGGGATCCTCTGCCTCTGGGGTACCTGTACCTGCTGGAAGTTTCGGAGGAATCCGTGAGCCACGGGGACTCAGCAATCTAAGACCTTGGTGCCAGACCTAGTCATGTTAATGGGTAAGGAAGGGATGAAGTGTTTCCGGCTGCTGCATCCTAAGATTGAATAAGTGGCTAGCTTACGCAAAGGGGAAGATGACAATGGTATATGCTAACGATCGAGAACACTTGATCAGAAGGTGATCCTGAACACCTACCTACGTCATTCATAACCCCTCCGTGTTCCCGATCGAAGAGAGATCTTCGAAGGGACAGTCACGGTTACGCACTCAGTTGGCATGTTTATCAGTTTATGTTCAAGTTCTCTAATACCGGATGTTAACAAATATTCCAAGTTGTCACATAACCGCGGGCACGGCTTTCCGAAAAGATTAAACCCTGCAGGGGTGCTCCAACTAGTCCATCACAAACGAACACAGGCTGCAAAGGCATCCTCTATCACGAATCTCGTGATCTCGTCGGATTCCTTAGAGGAAAACCTCAACTATGGGGGAAACCAAAGCTTCACCGGGATTCCTATACGCAAGATATACCGCTAAGGCAAGACAAGACTAGCAGGACCTCCCGACGTGTCGATGACCCCGATAAGAGCCGCGTATCTCAGTCTCAGGACACGCCGGATGGAACTAGCTACAGGTGCCAAACCTCAAGTTTCCTTGTGGTGGCCCCGCAGGCAGACCAGTTTGGACCAACACTCATGAGGAGCACTGGCCCGGGTTGTTGATTAGAATCCTCGGGGTAGCTATTCCCTATGCAGATTATTATTAGGTGATTAGCAAACAGTACCAAAGTTGGGTCCTGCCGGACAAGCCTTAACACTATGCGATTTATCAAGGGGGTCCCCATAACAACCCCGAACGTGTTAGGAGCGATCATTATGGAATCAAACACCGGTAACCGGTAACTAAGGCGGCAATAACGGGACAAGACACCCGGCAAAAGGCTAGGCCTCCCGTCATTTACCAAGTATATAGGTACATTAATTTAATAACAGAAATTAAGATAATGATATCAAGCTCATGACAACTCATGAATTATAAACACCTGCAACTAACAATGCTAACGTTAGTAGCTGAGCAAGCCTACCTAGCCATGCAAATTTGCTAGGAAAGGGTAAGGTGTTTAGGCTCATGGCATATGAAGAGGCAATATATTTTTAGTGGTAGGCAGCGAGCAATAACGTGGAATCGAAACTAACATAACAAGTCTAGATATGGGATCAAGGTCATGTCATCTTGCCTGTGATATCCTCAGCTTGGAATGGTTCTGGATCGTCCTGCACGTACTCTCCTGACTCCACGTAATCGGTCTCCGCTCCCGGTGCTACCCAACACAAGAATGATAGCCAATGAACAGCAGCACCACAAAATGCAACATTCACATGATGCATGAGATGAAAGTTGAGCATGCACCACTATTTCTAACACTAGCACAAGCACGAATAACTACAACAAGTTCCTGGACAGAACTTTGCACTAAACTATTTGGACATGCATGGGAATGATATGAACAGATGCATCTCGTAAAAACGGTGCAAAACCATATAAAGAACTTTGCAAACGGAGCTACGGATCAACGGGAATCAACGAAACCGATATGAAGCCCTACGTGAAAGATTCATCACCACACACACAATTGGCACAAATCTGGTGTTCCCAGGTTGCCAAGACATATATTAACCCAACATGAATGAAATGGAGCAAGGTATAACACTCCAACAACAATTAAACGCAAACTTTGCACAAAATGTCAAAACTACGCAATCTGCCAGCTTCTGCATCTTAGCTGTTTGAGAGCAACATGCAACATAGCTACAGGTCTTCAAACATGACTAATAATATATGTGGATGTTGCCAACCAAGAATAATACCATCTCCAGCAAGAATCACAGCAAAAGGAATTAAACTCTAGAAGATAAAAGGCCACAAACTTTCCCAAAACCGTCAGTTCTCAGGGACTTAGTGAAAATTCCTGCACCTGAGTTTCTGTTTCTGTTCTGAAGCTTTTTGACAGCAATCAAAACACAATCTAATGGACTCCAAATGAATTGAAAATTTACAGGAAGCTTCACAAACATACCAGGTTCAAAACACTAGCACTGAACTAAGTCCAGTTCCCAACATAATGACCAGCACAACCTTATTTACAGGGGAAGAAAATGTTTCCAGCACTCCAGACTTAGTGAAATTTTCAGAGTTCAAAAATCTGGAATTTTCCAGCCACATGCCCACTTTGTCTAGGCATAGTTTGCACAAACATGTTCCCAAGAGGCGTTTGACACCACTATGGTGTTGAGCATAAACCCCTACTACTAACACACAAAATCCATGCCCTTGGGCTCCTTCTATACCATGGGAACAAGCCCCAAACTTTCAACAAAGTGCATATGCAATCCATAAGGTATGCTCCTAAGATGACAATTACATAGGAGAGTTTCATGTGCACAATGACAAAGTGACATGGGGGTTTGAACCCCATGTTTGTGTCATGCACATCAACAACCCCAACACACACAATTGCTCGCAAGCACTAGCATCGAGCTCACACATAAGAGATCTTTAAACTAACAAGAGAGTATGCACACCCCCCACATATGGTCATGTGATGGTGCACACTCTCACAAGCATCACTAGGATCTTCCTAGTATTCATGTCACCATCATTATGCAAACTACCACAACAAGCCACACCCTCACATACTAACATAAATAGCTATCTAGTGCTACTCCTCACCTCAAGACATGTGATGAGGGGGAGGCATCCACACCCCACTATATCAAGGCAAGCTAATAAAACTACAAGATCCCTTAGCCCACACTAAAGTTCACAAGCTTGGGGCTATACAAGAGTAGCTAGTGACTCTTATCACCTCAAAGCACAACTCACACCAAGGCCAAGGCATCTAACATCATCCACTTAACAAGGTTAGCTCCACTTCTCCAAAGTGCACCCACCAAAACCATCACAAGTATAGCAAGATCACACATCACCTCTTAGTGTGCAAGGCACACACAATACTAAATCTACCCTATCTATTTTTGCAGGAACTAAATCATCCCCACTGTGTAAGAGGGTTAGAAATCACAAGAAATCACAAGGACTAACAAACAACTTGTATGGAGTTAGGGAAACAGAAATTAAAAGGCAGGAAAAAAACAGAAAGCAAAAAAAAATAGGCCAGGGGCTGCTGGGATTCGAAATCAGGCCCCCTGGTGTCCAGCACCACTGTCTCACCACTATGCTGCTGCACCAGATTTGGATAAGAGAAAGGAAAAGGCAAGGTAACCTACCTACAGGAATATTCAAAACAAAGAATAAAAAGGCGCCGAGGGGGGGACTCGAACCCACGCCCTCCTACAGGCGCTAGAATAAGCCAGCACTACACTACCATCGGGCTACGGATCGGGAACTGGTTAGACCAGCAGGTAAAAATAGTAAAACACTCCTCTCGCGAGAAGTATCCCGCCGGCGGCCGGAGCCGAGGACGCTGGCGGCGCCACTCCCGGCGACCACCGGCAGGGGAAACCGTCGGCGGGGCCCGCGGGACTCCCGGGGGATCCATTTTTGCCCTGAGCACGGGAGAAGGAGCTCCCTTGGCTGCCTTGAACTGCGGCGGTGTTCCTGCTACGCTGCACCGTCCGCCTGGGAGCACGGGACAGAGAGCTCCGGGCGCGCCACCCTGCGGGAACTGCTGCGCTGCTAGGCTACACGCCTGCTGCCGGCTGCTACTACGAACACGCACGCACGTAACTCGCCCAGCTACTGCACCGCATGCACTGTTGCCGACCTACTGACAGGGAAGAAAACCGAAGCATCACGGCGACTCCGGCCGACCCAAGGAGGAAGAAGCACAGGAGCGACGTGCAGCCTCACCTTGGGGCGAAGAGGGGGCGCCGAACCGACGGAGAGGAAGCTGGACCGGGGAAGGAGACACTGAAGAAGTTCCTCCGCCGTAGACTGAAGCAGGGAAGGAGACGCCCGGTTCGCCCCGTTGACGAGGACGAGCTCGACGGGGGGGGGGGGGGTCGCTCCTCGGGGTCCTAACGCCGGGAATGGGGCGCGGGGAGCCGCCCCGAGCCCCCGGACATGGCGGCCGTGCTGCCCGACGATGCACGCGGGGTAGGCGCCGGCGACTCTCTCTTCTCTGCTACTTCTACAGAAGCTTACCAGGGGAAGAAAAGAGAGAAGGGGGAAGGTGGCGGCGCTGGGGAGAAGGAGAGGGAACCCTAGGGTGGAGGAGGAGGACCTGGGCTCCTTATATGATCTCGGGAGGCGAGCCCGAGCCGCTGGATTGAGGGGGAGGCAATCGGGAGGTGGAGGCTTGGTCGTACGAGAGTGACGTCGGGAGGAAGAAGGAGCGCTCGCCAGTGGGCTCTGCAGCGCATGCACTTGGGCCAGGGAAGAGGGGTAAGGCCCAAGTGGCTCTAGGTAGAGAGAAAGAAACCTGGAATAATTTCTAATAAAAAAATAGGGCCTGAGAGAAAAGCAATATACACAGCCACTTGGTAGGAAAAAAATATAAAAGGAAAAAACCCCCTGGTCTTGGCAAAATATGGCCTAATAAAAAAAATAGGAACACAATATTTGGAGCCTTTGAAATAGATGCAAAACAGTAATTAATCTACTGTTTTGGTTTATTTGCACCTTTAGAAGTCAAAGATCAAATCAACAAAATTGCATCTCCTCATAAGCACATTTTTATCTAACCACTAGACATTTTTGAATCATCTTTGGGAAGAAGGAATTTTGGCAAGAATAAACATATGAGGGAAAAGGAGTTTGAAAGCAAGAGCTTAAAAGACTAGCACTCACTCCTACTTCACACACACCATTATCACATGCATCACAAGGTAGTGCAAAACCACCACCTAATCCTAGCAAGATCACATGCACTCACAACACCACAACACTACTCCCATTAGACTCAAATGCAACATGATCATGGCATGCAATCATAAGTATGGCAAGGAATGATATGTGATTCATGCATGCAAGGGAAGTAAGCACTAGGGATCACACATGGATTCATGGCACAAAATGATAGCATCAAGATATCTGACAAGGTGGCCCCACATGGAAGGTTACAAGAAGGGAAAGTTCTACACTTGGGGCACTACATTTCCCCCTGCCTGCGCCACCATCCAGAGGGATGAGAGGTTCGACAACCTCGTCAAGTTCTATCTTCCTCCCACTCAATTCTCTCGAGAGAAACTCCTTCTCGAGAAAAGCTCCGTTTTTAGCAACAAACACTTTGCCCTCGGATTTGAGATAGAAGGTGTACCCAACTGTCTCTTTTGGGTAACCTATGAAGATGCACTTTTCCGCTTTGGGTTCCAGCTTTTCAGGCTGAAGCTTTTTGACGTAAGCGTCACATCCCCAAACTTTTAAGAAACGACAACTTTGGCCTTTTGCCATACCACAGTTCATATGGTGTCGTCTCAACGGATTTTGATGGTGCCCTATTTAAAGTGAATGCAGTTGTTTCTAATGCATAACCCCAAAATGATAACGGCAAATTGGTAAGAGACATCATAGATCGCACCATCTCTAACAAAGTACGATTACGATGTTCGGACACACCATTACGCTGTGGTGTTCCAGGCGGTGTCAACTGTGAAACAATTCCACATTGTCTTAAGTGAGCACCAAACTCGAAACTCAGATATTCACCCCCACGATCAGACCGTAGGAACTTGATCTTCTTGTTACGATGATTTTCAACTTCACTCTGAAATTGCTTGAACTTTTTCAAATGTTTCAGACTTGTGCTTCATCAAGTAGACATAACCATATCTACTCAAATCGTCAGTGAAGGTGAGAAAATAACGATATCCGCCGCGTGCCTCCACGCTCATTGGACCACACACATCGGTATGTATGATTTCCAACAAGTCACTTGCACGCTCCATTGTTCCGGAGAACGGAGTCTTAGTCATCTTTCCCATGAGGCATGGTTCGCACGTGTCAAGTGAATCAAAGTCAAGTGACTCCAAAAGTCGATCAGCATGGAGTTTCTTCATGCGCTTTACACCAATATGACCTAAGCGGCAGTGCCACAAAAAACATGGCGCTATCATTGTTAACTCTAACTCTTTTGGTCTCAATGTTATGTATGTGTGTATCGCTATCAAGATTCAATATGAACAATCCTCTCACATTGGGTGCATGACCATAAAAGATGTTACTCATAGAAATAGAACAACCATTATTCTCTGACTTAAAAGAGTAACCGTCTCACAATAAACAAGATCCAGATATAATGTTCATGCTCAACGCAGGCACTAAATAACAATGTTTTAAGTTCATCACTAATCCTGATGGTAACTGAAGCGAAACTGTGCCGACGGCGATTGCATCAACCTTGGAACCCTTTCCTACGCGCATCGTCACTTCATCTTTTGCCAGCCTTCGTCTATTCCGTAGTTCCTGTTTCGAGTTGCAAATATGAGCAACAGAACCGGTATCGAATACCCAGGCACTACTACGAGAGCCGGTTAAGTACACATCAATAACATGTATATCAAATATACCTGATTTTTCTTTGGCCGCCTTCTTATCTGCCAGATACTTGGGGCAATTGCGCTTCCAGTGACCCATACCCTTGCAATAGTAACACTCAGTTTCAGGCTTAGGTCCAGCTTTGGGTTTCTTCATCGGATTGGCAACGGGCTTGCCGCTCTTCTTTGAATTACCCTTCTTGCCTTTGCCGTTTCTCTTGAAACCAGTGGTCTTATTCACCATCAACACTTGATGCTCTTTACGGAGTTCAGACTCTGCGACTTTCAGCATCGCAAACAACTCGCCGGGAGACTTGTTCATCCCTTGCATGTTGTAGTTCAACACAAAGCCTTTATAGCTTGGCGGCAGTGATTGAAGGATTCTGTCAGTGATAGCCTCTTGCGGGAGTTCAATCCCCAGCTCAGCTAGACGGTTTGAGTACCCAGACATTTTGAGCACATGTTCACTGACAGACGAGTTCTCCTCCATCTTGCAAGCATAGAATTTATCGGAGGTCTCATACCTCTCGATCCGGGCGTTCTTCTGAAAGATAAACTTCAACTCCTGGAACATCTCAAATGCTCCATGACGCTCAAAGCGACGTTGAAGTCCCGTTTCTAAGCCATACAAGACTGCACATTGAACTACTGAGTAGTCCTCCTTACGTGCTAACCAAGCGTTCTTAACATCCTGATCAGCCGTAGCGGGTGGTTCATCTCCTAGCACAGCATTAAGGACATAATCCTTCTTCCCAGCTTGTAAGATTAGCTTAAGATTATGAGCCCAGTCTACAAAGTTGCTTCCATCATCTTTCAACTTAGCTTTCTCTAGGAACGTATTAAAATTCAGGGTGACCATCGCGTGAGCCATGATCTACAACACAAATATATTCAAAGTGGACTTAGACTATGTTCAAGATAATTAGAGTTTAACTTAATCAAATTATTCGCTAAACTCCCACTCAAAAAGTACATCTCTCTAGTCATTTGAGTGGTTCATGATCCACTTACACTAGCTCAAGTCCGATCATCACGTGAGTTGAGTATAGTTTCAGTGGTAAGCATCCCTATGCTAATCATATCATCTATATGATTCATGATCGACCTTTCGGTTTCATGTGTTCCGAGACCATGTCTGCACATGCTAGGCTCGTCAAGCTTAACCTGAGTGTTCCGCGTGCGCAACTGTTTTGCACCCGTTGTATGTGAACGTTGAGTCTATCACACCCGATCATCACGTGGTGTCTCGAAACGACGAACTGTAGCAACGGTGCATAGTCGGGGAGAACACAATTTCGTCTTGAAATTTTAGTGAGAGATCACCTCATAATGCTACCGTCGTTCTAAGCAAAATAAGGTGCATAAAAGGATTAACATCACATGCAATTCATAAGTGACATGATATGGCCATCATCACGTGCTTCTTGATCTCCATCACCAAAGCACCGGCACGATCTTCTTGTCACCGGCGCCACACCATGATCTCCATCAACGTGTTGCCATCGGGGTTGTCGTGCTACTCATGCTATTACTACTAAAGCTACATCCTAGCAAAATAGTAAAGGCATCTGCAAGCACAAACGTTAGTATAAAGACAACCCTATGGCTCCTGCCGGTTGCCGTACCATCGACGTGCAAGTCGATATTACCTATTACAACATGATCATCTTATACATCCAATATATCACATCACATCGTTGGCCATATCACATCACAAGCATACCCTGCAAAAACAAGTTAGACGTCCTCTAATTTTTTTGTTGCATGTTTTACATGGTGACCATGGGTATCTAGTAGGATCGCTTCTTACTTACGCAAACACCACAACGGAGATATATTAATTGCTATTTAACCTCATCCAAGGACCTCCTCGGTCAAATCCGATTCAACTAAAGTTGGAGAAACCGACACTTGCCAGTCATCTTTGAGCAACGGGGTTACTCGTAGCGATGAAACCAGTCTCTCGTAAGCGTACGAATAATGTCGGTCCAAGCCGCTTCAATCCAACAATACCGCGGAATCAAGAAAAGACTAAGGAGGGCAGCAAAACGCACATCACCGCCCACAAAAAATTTTGTGTTCTACTCGAGAAGACATCTACGCATGAACCTAGCTCATGATGCCACTGTTGGGGAACGTCGCATGGGAAACAAAAAAATTCCTACGCGCACGAAGACCTATCATGGAGATGTCCATCTACGAGAGGGGATGAGTGATCTACGTACCCTTGTAGATCATACAGCAGAAGCGTTAGTGAACGCGGTTGATGTAGTGGAACGTCCTCACGTCCCTCGATCCGCCCCGCGAACAATCCCGCGATCAGTCCCACGATCTAGTACCGAACGGACGGCACCTCCGCGTTCAGCACATGTACAACTCGACGATGATCTCGGCCTTCTTGATCCAGCAAGAGAGACGGAGAGGTATAAGAGTTCTCCGGCAGCGTGATGGCGCTCCGGAGGTTGGTGATGACCTTGTCTCAGCAGGGCTCCGCCCGAGCTCCGCAGAAACGCGATCTAGAGGAGAAACCGTGGAGGTATGTGGCCGGGCTGCCGTGGAAAAGTCATCTCAAATCAGCCCTAAAACCTCCGTATATATAGGTGGGAGGGAGGGGACCTTGCCTTGGGGCTCAAGGAGCCCCGAGGGGGTCGGCCGACCCAAGGGGGGAAGGCTCCCCCCCAAACCGAGTTGGACTTGGTTTGGTGGGTGGGAGTCCTTCCTTCCCTTCCCACCTCCTCTTTTTTTTCTCTTTGATTTTTCTTTCTAATGCGCATAGGGCCCTTTTGGGCTGTCCCACCAGCCCACTAAGGGCTGGTGTGCCACCCTCATGGCCTATGGGCTTCCCCGGGGTGGGTTGCCCCCCCGGTGAACTCCCGGAACCCATTCGTCATTCCCGGTACATTCCCGGTAACTCCGAAAACCTTCCGGTAATCAAATGAGGTCATCCTATATATCAATCTTCGTTTCCGGACCATTCCGAAAACCCTCGTGACGTCCGTGATCTCATTTGGGACTCCGAACAACATTCGGTAACCAACCATATAACTCAAATACGCATAAAACAACGTCGAACCTTAAGTGTGCAGACCCTGCGGGTTCGAGAACTATGTAGACATGACCCGAGAGACTCCTCGGTCAATATCCAATAGCGGGACCTGCATGCCCATATTGGATCCTATATATTCTATGAAGAACTTATCGTTTGAACCTCAGTGCCAAGGATTCATATAATCCCGTATGTCATTCCCTTTGTCCTTCGGTATGTTACTTGCCCGAGATTCGATCGTCAGTATCCGCATACCTATTTCAATCTCGTTTACCGGAAAGTCTCTTTACTTATTCCGTAATACAAGATCCCACAACTTACACTAAGTCACATTGCTTGCAAGGCTTGTGTGTGATGTTGTATTACCGAGTGGGCCCCGAGATACCTCTCCGTCACACGGAGTGACAAATCCCAGTCTTGATCCATACTAACTCAACTAACACCTTCGGAGATACCTGTAGAGCATCTTTATAGTCACCCAGTTATGTTGCGACGTTTGATACACACAAAGTATTCTTCCGGTGTCAGTGAGTTATATGATCTCATGGTCATAGGAACAAATACTTGACACGCAGAAAACAGTAGCAACAAAATGACACGATCAACATGCTACGTCTATTAGTTTGGGTCTAGTCCATCACGTGATTCTCCTAATGACGTGATCCAGTTATCAAGCAACAACACCTTGTTTATAATCAGAAGACACTGACTATCTTTGATCAACTTGCTAGCCAACTAGAGGCTTGCTAGGGACAGTGTTTTGTCTATGTATCCACACATGTAAATGAGTCTTCATTCAATACAATTATAGCATGGATAATAAACGATTATCTTGATACAGGAATTATAATAATAACTATATCTATTATTGCCTCTAGGGCATAATTCCAACAGTTACTACTCTCGCCATGGACGCGCCGCCGACTGAGGTGATGCCGTCGACTGAAACGGCACTGATTGTTGCTGAACCGACTGGAGGAGGGCTTGGGATGCCCAAGGAGCCTCCTACGATGCCAGGCCCGTCGACTGTCGAGTACAACGTCCAGCGCCTCCCGGAAGATCAGGTGGGAGGTGCCAAGGGGGCCATGGTGCAGGCGGAGCTGATGGCGGGAGAGGCCAAGAAGGCGTACGACTCCATCGCGTCCTTGTACAAGCGAAGCTTGGAACTGCGGGACGATATCCGAGTAAGTGGGCTAGGAAGTATTTACTTTCCCCTTGTAACCCACTGGGTGTGCTCGGATATCATATGATTTTGTGCAATGGGTTCACTCGTAGTGAACCCAGTGGGTGTAGTCCCCGAGACTTCTGTCGAGTGCTTGCACCGGCAGTTGTCTTTATACACATTTTCTTTAACTTGATCAGATCAAAAATTAATCTGTTCGAATGTTAATAGTTGGGGCACTCGGAGTGCACCTACTGGATGAGTCCCCGAGAGTAATTTTACTCAGGTCGGGTAGTAGTAGCCTCATAGGCTGAGGTGTTTTCATATAGCTCAATAAGGCAGACCTGTTGGAGTTTCATGCCAGTGGGGTCACTCTTAGTGAACCCACTGGGTGTAGTCCCCGAGACCGCTGTCGACTGCTTGCGTCGGCAGGGGCCTGAAGAACTTAGAATTTGTATTGTTGTCCTTGTTGAATTTTTCTGACCGTCTCTTGGCGTTGACTTGCAGAAAACTTGCGAGATGGGGACAGCGTACGAGACTCTGAGGGCTGAAAAGGTTCAGTTTGCTGGCGAACTGGATGCAGCAATGGTTGCAATGGCTGGAATGAAGGATGTTCTGGTGGAACGAGAACAGTCCTTGGAGCAGGCCCGTGAGGCAAACAAGGCATTGACTGCTGAGGTGGAAAAAATGGGGAAACAAAGGACGGAGCTGATGGGGCAGATGAAGGTGCTGAACAGGCGGTGCATAGCACAGGAGAATTACGTCAGTGATTGGGCCCGGAAGATGATAGCGCTTCTCGGTGGTAAGTCTTGTTTTTCCGAGTGCTTGTGGACAGTGCATTTCATTCTGCGCTGACTGTTTGCTCGTCCTGTCTTTGCATATTTTTGCATGGACGCTGAGGTTGAAGCAGCTGACGTTGAGCGATCGATGCTTGAGAACATTGCACTCGGCGAGGACGCCAATCGAGATCTGCTCCGAGCGCACATTCACCTGGGCAAAGTTGGACCTTTCATCGGTCGACTGAGAGAAGTCGTCGGCCGAATCGACAAGGAGCTTTGGCCTGAAGACGAGTCTCGGCACGAGATGGAAGGCTTGATGACTCGGCTGGAGGAGGTCCCGAACCGAGTGCAGTCATGGAAGAAGTCTGCGGCTCGCTGTGGTGCGGATTAGCTCTGTCTCTGGTCCGAGGGCATTGCAAGGAGGTGCGCGAAGAGAAGCTGAAGGTGTTGCAGGTCGCCAACACGAAAAAGCTTTGATTCGAAGACTTCATGGAGACCTTCCTTGAGAGCGCCACCCGCATCGCCGACGGGATCGACCTCGGCACATTCGTAGAGCCTGCCAATCCCAGCGCTAGTCCTGACGACGCTTGAGAAAACTTTTACCTCGGTATGCCGAGTGTTGGTTGTAATAAACTTTGGCCACTGCTGTTGGCCGTCATATTCTTGGTTCGGTGTGGATAAGCTTGATCTACACCGAGCCAACTATCCTTAGGTGAACTTTGAATTTGAATCGAACCTTTTGCTCTTCTTTTGCCAAAGAGTTGTTGATACGATTTTGGCTCGTGTTTTTGTTTGGCGTTTCTTGGTGAAGCCAATGGCAAACATGCGGAGCATGTAATTGTCAGTTGTCTTGACATCTGCATGAGCCTCACTGAGGGTCTGCTGAGTCTCCGAGTGGATCTATAGGATACACTCGAAGGCAATAGATTACTTAGGCGATTCATGATCGCAGCTAAGTCTTCGAGTGCGACTGTCAGGTCGTACTCGGAGCGAGTTGTTACTCATGTAATTGTTAGTGGTCTTGACATCCACATGAGCCTCAATGAGGTTCTGCTACTCATGTAATTGTAAGTGGTCTTGACATCCACATGAGCCTCACTGAGGGTCTGTTGAGTCCCCGAGTGTATCTGTAGGATACAGTCGAAGGCATTTGAGTACTTAGGCGATTCGTGATCGCGGCTAAGTCTTCAAGTCTGAATGTCAAGTCGTACTCGGAGCGAGTTGTTACTCATGTAATTGTCAGTGGTCTTGACATCTACATGAGCCTCAATGAGGTTCTGCTACTCATGTAACTGTTAGTGGTCTTGAAATCCACATGAGCCTCAATGAGGGTCTGCTACTCATGTAATTGTCAGTGGTCTTGACATCGACATGAGCCTCACTGAGGGTCTGCTGAGTCTCCGAGTGGATCTATAGGATACACTCGAAGGCAATAGATTACTTAGGAGATTCATGATCGCGGCTAAGTCTTCGAGTGCGACTGTCAGGTCGTACTCGGAGCGAGTTGTTACTCATGTAATTGTTAGTGGTCTTGACATCCACATGAGCCTCAATGAGGTTGTGCTACTCATGTAATTGTAAGTGGTCTTGACATCCACATGAGCCTCACTGAGGGTCTGTTGAGTCCCCGAGTGTATCTGTAGGATACAGTCGAAGGCATTTGAGTACTTAGGCGATTCGTGATCGCGGCTAAGTCTTCAAGTCTGAATGTCAAGTCGTACTCGGAGCGAGTTGTTACTCATGTAATTGTCAGTGGTCTTGACATCTACATGAGCCTCAATGAGGTTCTGCTACTCATGTAACTGTTAGTGGTCTTGAAATCCACATGAGCCTCAATGAGGGTCTGCTACTCATGTAATTGTCAGTGGTCTTGACATCGACATGAGCCTCAATGAGGGTCTGCTGAGCCTCCGAGTGTATCTGTAGGATACAGTCGAAGGCATTTGAGTACTTAGGCGATTCGTGATCGCGGCTAAGTCTTCGAGTGTGATTGTCAAGTCGTACTCGGAGCGAGTTGTTACTCATGTAATTGTCAGTGGTCTTGACATCTACATGAGCCTCAATGAGGTTCTGCTACTCATGTAATTGTCAGTGGTCTTGACATCCACATGAGCCTCAACGAGGGTCTGCTACTCATGTAATTGTCAGTGGTCTTGACATCCACATGGGCCTCAATGAGGGTCTGCTAAGCCTCCGAGTGTATCTGTAGGATACAGTCGAAGGAAGCTTTCTATTTAAGCGATTCTTGATCGCAGTTAAGTCCTCGAGAGCGACAGTTAGTGCACACTCGGAGAAAATTTGTACTTAGGCAATTCTTGATCGCAGCTAAGTCCCCGAGTGCGACGTGAAGTGCACACTCGGAGAAAGTTTGTACTTAGGCGATTCTTGATCGCAGCTAAGCCCCCGAGTGCGACGTTTAGTGCACACTCGGAGAAAGTTAGTACGTAGGCGATTCTTGATCGCAGCTAAGTCCCCGAGTGCGACGTTTAGTGCACACTCGGAGAAAGTTAGTACTTAGGCGATTCTTGATCGCAGCTAAGTCCCCGAGTGCGACGTTTAGTGCACACTCGGAGAAAGTTAGTACTTAGGCGATTCTTGATCGCAGCTAAGTCCCCTAGTGCGACGTTTAGTGCACACTCAGAGAAAGTTAGTACTTAGGCGATTCTTGATCGCAGCTAAGTCCCCGAGTGCGACGTGTAGTGCACACTCGGAGAAAGTTAGTACTTAGGCGATTCTTGATCGCAGCTAAGTCCCTGAGTGCGACATGTAGTGCACACTCGGAGAAAGTTAGTACTTAGGCGATTCTTGATCGCAGCTAAGTCCCCTAGTGCGACGTTTAGTGCACACTCGAAGAAAGTTACTACTTAGGCGATTCTTGATCGCAGCTATGTCCCCGAGAGCGACGTGTAGTGCACACTCGGAGAAAGTTAGTACTTAGGCGATTCTTGATCGCAGCTAAGTCCCCGAGTGCGACGTGTAGTGCACACTCGGAGCAAGTTAGTACTTAGGCGACACTTGATTGCAACTAAGTCCCCGAGTGCGACGTTTAGTGCACACTCGGAGAAAATTAGTACTTAGGCAATTCTTGATCGCAGCTAAGTCCCCGAGTGCGACGTTGAGTGCATACTCGGAGAAAGTTAGTACTTAGGCGATTCTTGATCGCAGCTAAGTTTTTTTTAGACCGGAGTCTGCGACCGCGGAAGAATTTTGAATCTGCAAAAAACTCAATCTGCTTTGTATTATTTCACCAATACTTGTTCTTTACATTGCTTCAGTCGACGGTCACGTGTAGAAGCGCTTCAGGAGATCTCCGTTCCATGCTCGTGGCTCATCTGTTTCCCTGTCGATGTTGTAGAGTCTGTATGCTCCGTTCTTCAGCACCTTGGACATGATGAGGGGTCCTTCCCAGGCGGGAGCCAACTTGTGAGGTCTTTGCTGATCCACTCGGAGCACCAGGTCGCCTGCTGGGAATGTACGACTCCTGACGTGTCGCGCGTGAAAGCGCCGCAGATCTTGCTGATAAATGGTTGAGCGAGTCAGTGCCATCTCGCGCTCCTCCTCTAGAAGGTCCACTCCGTATTGCCTTGCTTGTTCTGCTTCAGCTTCGGAGAAGAGTTCGACTCGTGGAGCATTGTGGAGCAAGTCACTCGGAAGGACCGCTTCTGCTCCGTAAACGAGGAAGAATGGTGATCGCCCTGTAGATCTATTCGGGGTTGTGCGGAGACCCCAAAGCACTGAAGGTAGCTCGGTGACCCATGCGCCAGCGGCATGTCCCATCTCTCGCAGGAGTCGGGGCTTCAAACCTTGCAGAATAAGTCCATTCGCCCGCTCTACTTGTCCATTTGTTTGAGGATGCGCCACAGATGCAAAATCCACTCGGATACCTTGGCTTGCACAGAAACCTTTGAATTTGTCCGAGTCAAAGTTTGTCCCGTTGTCCGTGATTATGCTGTGAGGTACCCCGAATCTGGAGATGATGTCCCTGACAAACTTGATGGCTGTTAGGGCGTCGAGCTTCTTGATGGGCTTGGCTTCAATCCATTTGTGAACTTGTCGACTGCCACCAATGGATGTGTGTATCCCCCTTGGCCTGTCCTGAATGGACCAACTGTATCTAATCCCCATACTGCAAACGGCCAAACAAGAGGGATTTTCTTCAACGCAGACGTTGGCTTGTGGGACTTGTTGGAGTAGAACTGACATCCTTCACATCGGTCGACCATATATTTAGCCATTTCGTTCGCCTGCAGCCAGAAGAAGCCAGCTCTGAATGCTTTGGCGACGATTTCTCTTGAAGAGGCGTGATGACCGCAGGTTCCCGAGTGAATTTCTTCCAGGATTAACCGTCCCTCCTCTGGGGAGATGCATCGTTGAAGAACGCCTGAAACGCTTTCCTTGTACAAGTGGCCATCAATGACAGTGAATGACTTTGACCTGTGGACGATCTGCCTGGCTTGGACTTCGTATTCTGGTAATTCCTGCCTCAGGATGTATGCAATGATTGACACAGTCCAATAGGGGATGACAGCAAGAATCTCCATGATCAGATCAACCACAGCAGGTACGTCGACTTCAGTCGGATCCGTCGAGCTCTTTGGTTGTACTGGTTCCTCCGTGAAAGGATCTTCTTTAACTGAGGGAAGGTGGAGGTGCTCGAGGCAGACGTCACTCGGGACTGGTCTCCGAGCGGATTCGAGTTTTGCCAACTCATCGGCTGCTTGGTTCTTCAGTCCCACTCTTTCATCACTTGATTAACCACCAAATCCGAATCGCCGTAGACCATCAGGCGACGGACGCCGAGTGTGATGGCCATGCGCAGTCCATAAAGGAGAGCTTCATACTCTGCCTCAATGTTGGAGGAATCAAAGTGTATTTGCAGCACATACTGGAGTTTGTCGCCCTTAGGCGATACGATCACAACGCCAACGCCGGAGCCATTCAACATCTTGGACCCATCGAAGAACATTGTCCAATGAGCCGAGTAGATGTGGGTCGGTTGCTGTTGTTCTACCCATTCTGCTATGAAGTCAGCCAGAGCTTGAGACTTTATAGCTTTCTTGGCCTCGAACTTGATGTCGCAGTACAACATCTCCATTGCCCACTTCGCCACTTGGCCCGATGCGTCCCGATTGTGGAGGATTTCCGACAACGGAGCATCAGAAACGACAGACACCGAGTGGTCTTGGAAATAATGAGCCACCTTCTTCGCAGTCATGTAAATCCCGTAGATAAGTTTTTGATAGTGGGGATATCTCTGCTTGGAAGGAGACAGGACTTCGGAGACGTAATACACTGGCCGCTGAACTTTGTATGCTTTCCCTTCTTCTTCTCGTTCGACTGTAAGAACAGTGCTGACGACTTGATTTGTAGCCACGATGTATAGAAGAAGGGGCTCTTTACTGAGCGGAGCAGTAAGAACCGGTTGGGTGGAAAGTAGGACTTTGAGGTCGTCGAATGCAACTTGGGCTTCATCTGTCCACTCGAAAGTATCTGATTTCGTCATGAGTCGGTACAGAGGAAGTGCTTTCTCGCCGAGTCGACTGACAAACCTGCTCAAAGCCGCTAGGCAACCTGTGAGCCGTTGAACATCATGTATTCTGACCGGTCGCTCCATTCGGACGATGGTCCCGATCTTTTCGTGGTTGACATCGATCCCTCGTTCAGAAACGAAGAAACCGAGTAACTTTCCGCTGGGAACGCCGAATGAACACTTGGCGGGGTTGAGCTTGATATCGTACCTACGAAGGTTGGCGAATGTTTCTGCCAAGTCAGTCAGCAGGTCGGAACCTTTGTGTGACGTGACTACGATATCATCCATATACGCCTCCACATTCCGACTGATTTGGTCGAGGAGGCATTTTTGGATCATGCGCATAAAGGTTGCTCCTGCATTCTTCAAACCAAATGGCATAGTGATGTAGCAGAAGCACCCGAATGGGGTGATGAAGGCTGTTTTTAATTCATCGGGGCCATACAGATGGATCTGATGATAGCCCGAGTAGGCATCAAGAAATGACAAACGCTCGCAACCCGCAGTCGAATCGACAATTTGATCGATGCGGGGGAGCGGAAAATGGTCTTTCGGGCAGACCTTATTGAGATGCTTGAAGTCGATGCACATTCGGAGCGACTTGTCCTTCTTGGGCACCATGACAACATTGGCGAGCCACTCGGAGTGGTGTACCTCGCGAATGAAGTTGGCTGCCAAAAGCTTGGCCACTTCTTCTCTGATTGCCTTCCTCTTGTGCGCGACGGACCGACGCAGGCGTTCTCGGGCAGGCCAAGCGGTGGGATCCACATGCAGTCGGTGCTCAGCCAACTCCCTGGGTACACCTGGCATGTCAGAGGGCTTCCATGCGAAGATGTCCCAGTTCTCACGGAGGAATTGGGTGAGCTCGGCTTCCTATTTGGGATCGAGGGTGGTGGAGATGTTCGTCGGGGCCGCGGTGTCGTCCGTCGGGTGGATGCTGACCTTCTTCGTCTCTCCCGCCGACTGGAATGCAGACTCCGAAGCTGGCTTCTTCGCACGCATCAAGTCAGCGGGGTCGACTATTTTCTTGTACTCGTCAAGCTCAAGGACAGCCATCTTCTGATCGGCGATCCTTGATCCCTGCTGCAGACACTCTTTGGCCCGCTGTCGATTTCCTGTGATAGTGATCACACCTTTCGGGCCTGGCATCTTTAGCTTCTAGTACACGTAACATGGACGGACCATGAAACGCGCATACGCCGGGCGGCCCAGAATTGCGTGATACGCGCTCTGGAAGTCCACCACCTCGAACGTTAGCTTTTCCTTGCGGAAGTTCTTGTTGGAGCCGAAAACGACGTCCAACGCGATCTGGCCGAGTGACTTGGCCTTTCGTCCAGGGACGACTCCATGGAACTGCATGTTGCTCTCGCTGAGTTTGGACATCGGAATGCCCATCCCCTTGAGAGTGTCGGCATACATGATGTTCAAGCCACTGCCGCCGTCCATGAGGACTTTGCGCAGTCGGACTCCTTCCACCACCGGGTCGACGACGAGAGCCTGTCTCCTTGGGCTGGGTACGTGTGCTGGATGATCCGACTGGTCAAAGGTGATCGCAGTCTGAGACCATTTGAGGAACTTGGGGTTGGTAGGCGTGGCCATGTTCACCTCCCTGTTCACCAGCTTCAGTCGACTCTTGCTCTCAACGTCAGCAAAAATCATCAGTGTTGCATGGACTTGGGGGAACGGATCCTCCTTGTCCTCCTCATCCTGTTCATTGCCTTTTTCACTCGGTTGCCCTTCGCCGAACCCCTGAATCAGGAGGCGACATTGCCGAGTGGTATGCTTCGGATATATGGCGTTGCCCTCTTCATCCATCTTCGTGTGGATCGAACATGGCTGGTCCAGGATGGGGTTGTTAAACTCCTTCTTCTTAGGGGTGAACTGAGCCTTCCCTTTGCCCTTGAACTTGGCAATGGTAACAGCTGCAGCTTCTGCCTGCGGAGTGGACAGAGCTTTCTACTTCTGCTTCCGAGTGTTATTCCCATCTCCATCGGCGACTGTTTTGTGCTTGCCGCTACGGATGCGGTCCTCTTCTTCGCCATTTGCATAGCGTGTCGCTATCTCCATCATCTTGCTCATGGAGATGTCGCCTGTTCGACCGAACTTCAGGTACAGATCCCTGTACCGCATGCCTGCCTTGAAGGCGCAGACTGCTTGGTGCTCTGTGACGTTCTCCACCGTGTGGTAGAGGGTCATCCAACGCTGAATGAAATCGCGCAGGGGCTCATTCTGCTTCTGGACACAGTGCTGGAGCTCCACGAGGCCAGCAGGGCGCTTGCATGTCCCTTCGAAGGTCCTGATCAACACTCGGGGCAGATCTGCCCAGCTGTAGATGCTTGAGGGGGCCAATTGGTTCAGCCACGCTCGCGCCGAGCCGTCGAGCTTCAGAGGGAGGTGCTTCATGGCGACGTGGTCGTCCCCTCCTCCGATCTGGACTGCCACTCGGTAATCATCCAGCCACGTTTCTGGCTTGGACTCTCCTGTAAACTTGCTGATCCCCGTCGCCAATCGGAAGTTGGGAGGGATGTCAGCCGAAAGGATGGCTCGACTGAAACACTCGGGACCAGAAACGATAGTCCTGCTTCCACTCGGACGGTCAATATCGTGACCATCGCGGTGGGCTCGTCCCCTGTCGACCCTCCGCTGGGCGATATGCCCTCTCGTGTCGGGCCTTGGGTCGTAAGTGTCACCGACTGAACGCCGATCGTCATGATGTCGGGGCCCGTAGGGCCCATCCCGTGGAGGGGTGCGTGAACGGCGACGATCTTCGGGATTTATGGAATGGCTGCCTCCCCTATGTCGCTGATGAGAACCAGGGTTGCGAACTGACCGATGCGTGTTCGCATGAACAGAACTATTGTGGATCCTGTTGTGCGACTCGGAGACCGCCGAGTTTTGCTGCTGCGTCGTGTGCAGCAGGGCGCGGATTTGCTCGATCCCCCTGCCAGCCTCTGAATCAGTCGGCTGAAGGGAATCGACTATCTTGGCAGCGGCATCCAAGTTGAGGATGGGCGTGCGGAACAACTCCACGTTGCTCTGCCGAGTGTGACGACTGGCAGAACGGTGAGGTGGACGGCGAGCGCCGGATGTTTCGCCGATCTCGTGCTCGTTCCGGCCAGTTTGGCGGGACTTTCATGGGAGTTGGCCATGTGTACTTCTGCTGCAGGGCCGCGACCCAAGTACTCGGAAGGAAACTCAGTCGAAACCGAGTCTGAGCGCTGGGACGGCGGGGCAATCACAACCGACTCTAGGACCGCCACTTGTGAAGACGCGTTCTGGCGCGCCTGGGCGTGTTGCACCCAAGGCTGGAGCCGCGGACGGCGGGACCACTTGTTGCGGTGCGTGACGGCGGTGTAAGTCGACACCGGACCCGACTGCTGGAGAAGAAGAATGCCGCGGGCGCCGACACGGAAGTGCGTAGCCCCGTGACGGGGAAAAGCCTCGATGTCGAGAGGGGCGTCCTGAAGCCATGCCGAATCGTCGACAATGAAGGAGAGAGCGCCGAAGAGGATCTCGTGACCCATGCTCGAATCTCCACCGGACGACATGACGAAAAGATGTAGTCGCAAACTCGCCGGAACTCGCTTAGACGCCTGCCCCACGGTGGGCGCCAACTGTCGTGGGTATAAGTCTGACAGTAGATGTGTAGGGTACGAAAGGATGGGCAGAGCCTTAGCTACGGCGAGGTTGTATGACTTCAGGCCCCTCTACGGTGGAGGTAATAGCCCTACGTCTCAGTGCTCTGGGAGCTTGTTGTCGAGTGGAATATGGATTACAGTGAATTGCTAACCCCTGCACCAGTGAGGGAGGGCGGCTTATATAGAGTGCGCTGCCCTCCACAACGGTTCGGTGCGCAGGGGTGGAGTAGTGGCGAATAAATGCCTACGTTACAGGTAACGTATGTCTTAAATGCTAATAAAGGCACATGGAAACGTACGACCGTTTCCCTCCAGGGGGGTTACGATGCACAGAGTGGAATCCAGTCGGTTAGTTTGATATACTCCGAATGCTCACCTCCGACTGGATGGTGGAGGATTCGTTACCGACTGGATGATGGGAAGTCCTTAGTTCAGTCGGAACTGACTAAGGGCCCTGTCCCTTATGAGGGGTAGTCCCTGGGTAGGACCTACAGGGCAGGCCTATGACCCTACCCTAGGACTATAACCCCATCAGATTGGTCTCCCTAAATCGCGGTATGAGGGGAGACTGACTGGAAAAGGAACGCTTGGAGGGGAGACAATAATATGCAGGGACGGATATTCTTGGTCTCAAGCACACTGCACAGTTCTACAGAACTCTACCTTGGTGACCCCTTATGTCGATGAACAAAAGAACAGTCTGCGCTCCAAACACCCGGAGCAGTGCGACGACTGGATTACATGTGAACACATCAGGACTTTGAGCAGTTGGTTGGAAACACGTCTCAGAGATGAAAACACTGTTTGTGATGAGCTGTACTCGTTGTCAAGGGGACCATCTTCGACTGTTACGATTTGGAAAGGATATGAGATAAATGGGAATACATTTTACACGATCGCCCAAGATCAAAAGAGCACCAACCAAAACAGCGGTGTTCGCTTTGATGCAGCCACCGAGAGGGGAAAGGACACATATTATGGTTACATAGTGGACATATGGGAACTTGACTACGGAGTAGATTTTAAGGTCCCTTTGTTTAAGTGCAAATGGGTCAATCTGTCAGGAGGCGGGGTACAGGTAGACCCACAGTACGGAATGACAACAGTGGATCTGAACAATCTTGGGTACACTGACGAACCGTTCGTCCTAGCCAATGATGTGGCACATGTTATCTATGTGAAGGACATGTCTACCAAACCGAGAAAAAGAAAAAATAAGGAAGCGAATACATCATACGATGAGCCAAAGCGTCACATAGTTCTTTCAGGAAAAAGGGACATCGCGGGAGTGGAGGGCAAGACAGACATGTCCGAAGATTATGAAAAGTTTCATGAAATTCCTCCCTTCAAAGTCAAGGCTGACCCAAGCATCCTAATAAATGATGAAGATTGTCCATGGCTACGACGCAATAAGGAAAGGACACAAGCGAAGAAAAAGTGAAGACTTTCTCCACAACTATTATGATGATACCATGCCAACTTTCAACCTTTTTGTAGTTCATTTGAAATGCATGTTGTAACAGACAAGTTTCCGTATGAAATCCTGATACTTCGAAAGAGATTGTCCGTTTTGTACACGAAGTGCATCCAGTTTTTGCCGTAACCCTCTCAACTTTCTTTCATATGCTATGTGGATGAAATGATGATACCATGCCAAAATAAAAGAGAGGCGCAATGCTCACCTGAACGTTGCTTAGCTTCAGGCCAACGTGTAGGTGAGCATTGCGGTTCTCCCTTCATCGTCTCTACACTCACGGCTTATAAACCGCTGCGAGTGCCTCTCGCTTGGCGAGGTGGGAATAAAAAACAGCTTCAGAAAGAATCAACTAAAAAATTCTTTTACGGGTTCATGCCACGAACCGGTACTAAAAGGTGCTCGTGGGGCCCCAGCCTTAAAACCTGTACCAAATAAAATGCCTTTGTAACACCCTTAGAACTGGTACTAAAGGAATCAACTAAAAAGCTTTTATAAACCTCTAGTATTATTGAAACTAAAATTATATAGAATTTTGTTACAAACTTTAATAGCAAAAAGAATTATCATAAAAGAAAATAAATAAGTAATTAGAATTTTGTTCAAAACATTAAAAGCAAAAAGAATTATCATAAAAGAAAATAAATAAGTAATTAGAATTTTGTTACAAACTTTAATAGCAAAAAGAATTATCATAAAAGAAAATAAATAAGTAAATAGAAACAAAAAAGAAAGCAAAAAAAGTGGGAAAAAATTAAAATAAAGGAATCAACTGAAAAGCTTTTATAAACCTCTAGTATTATTGAAACTAAAATTATATAGAATTTTGTTACAAACTTTAATAGCAAAAAGAATTATCATAAAGAAAATAAATAAGTAATTAGAATTTTGTTCAAAACATTAAAAGCAAAAAAGAATTATGATAAAAGAAAATAAATAAGTAATTAGAATTTTGTTACAAACTTTAATAGCAAAAAGAATTATCGTAAAAGAAAATAAGTAAGTAATTAGAAACAAAAAAGAAAGCAAAAATCAGGATTTTTTTTTAAAAAAGTGCCACCTACACGGCCACCACGGCGTGCATACGACTAGAAACCCATTACTAGGGTCACGATTGTGACAGCCCGAGACCAACGCCGAGAAGATTCCCCCTTTTATTTCCGTTTCCGTCGTGTGGCTATTTTATTTTGTCGGTTGCTTCATCATGTAGTTTGCATCATCGCGTCATGCATAGAATCATGTCATATGTGCTTGTCTGGTGTGGCTAGTTGCACCTCGTTGTTTGAGTGTGAGCGCATGTGTGTATGTGCCTTAGGGCCTTGCAACGTGATTGGGTGCAACAAGTTCAAGCTCGTAACCCTGTTGCACCGAGGACCTAAAAACCTTCTCTCTCCCTCTCCCCTCTTATTTCGTTCTTGCGGTTGCTAAAGTTTCCCGTTTTAAACCCCTATTTCAAAGGGTTCGTCTTCTTCTTTTCAATAAAACTCCTTTTATTAAATGCGGGAGCAACCCTTGGGTTCTCTTTATTTTCTCCTTTTGGTTTATTTTAAATTCGTCTCATTTTCTTTTCTCTTTCAAAGAGCTTTTATTTTCTTCTTTAAATAAAAGAGGTTTTATTTTATTCTTTTTAAAAAAAGGGTTTCATTTTTATTTCGTTTAAAAGATGCCCAACTAATTTCTTATAGTTGGGGTGTGGTTTTTAAAGGAGCCAAAAGTATTTTCCTACTTTGTTTAATCCTTTTATTTTTTTTTGTGTGTGTTTCTCTGATTTTTTTTAAAAAAAAGGAAAAACCCAAGGGGAGGGAGAGGTGCCAGGCCCAGGCCCAACAAACCCATGCCCTATCGCCCCAACCGACCCCCATCTCCATCTCGTTTCTTTTCCCCTCGTCCTCCCGTGCGCCTCTCTGTCCCGATCTCCATGGCCGTCGCCGCCTCCCCCTCCTGCACTCCTGGCCTCGCCTCCCTCGCCCCCCCTCGTGGCTCCCTCGCACCGGCCGCAGTTGTGCCGCGCCGCCTCTCCGCTCTCCCTGCGCGCGCAGCCCGTGGTCGCCGTCTGTCGCGCCTCCCGCGCGCCGCCATGCTCGTCCGCCCCGCCATAGCCCCCGTCGTCCTGCCGTGCCCGCCGCCTGTGCTCCCCGCGCCGCCTCACGCTCCTCGCCACCCGTCGAGCTGCCCTCCCCGCGCTGCGCCCCGTCGAGCCGCCTCCCGCATGCCTCCCCTCGTCCCGCTCGTCGGCCCTGCGTGCCGCCTCGCCGTCGTTTGCCCTCGACCCGGCCTCCTCCTCCTCCTGGTCATCTGTGCCCCACCGTCGGCCTGCCGTCGCCGCCATGCTCGCCTCCGGCAGGCCCCGCCGCCTCCGTCTCCCCGCCAATGCTCGTTTCCCTGCGCCGCCGGCCTGGGCCGAGGTTCCCTGCCGGTCCGCCCTGGTGTAGTGGCTGTCGCCCCGCGCTTCGCTGGTGCATGTGCTGTTGCTGCTGCCTGGCGTGCTGCTGTTCCCCACGATCCCCTGCGGAGCTGCCGTTGCTATGCTGTTGCTGCGCGCCGTGTTGGATAGGCTAGTTGCTGCAGCAAGTCTGAACCAGTGGTGTAGTTGCTGCTGTCCCGTTTTGCCTTGCTGCTTGCCTGCTGAGCTGGATGTTGTTGCTATGCCCTGCTGCTGCTAGCCTTGGTCTCGGGCGCCCCCGTGCTTGCCATTTTGTTGCTCGCCGGATGCTGCTGTTGTATGCCGTTGTTGCCGCCATGGCCTAGCTGCTAGGTGCTGCATTTTGCTGGTGCTGGCTGCATATAGTTGCTGTTGCTATTGCATGCATGCCGCTGCCGCTCTTGTTGCTTGCCTATCAAGCTGCCTTGCTGTTGCCGAGCCGCTGCTGTTGCCTGTTGCTCCTGCTGCCGGTTGTGCCGAGCCGTCGTGTGCCTGCCCTGTTGCTATTGATAGCTATAGCTGTTGCGGCTAGTCTGCTTATGCTTCCTGCCCATGCCGGCTAGTGCTTGTTGTTAGGCTGTAGTAAGTTGCTTGCTGATGCTAGTTGCTGCTAGGTAGATTTTGCTGTTGTTGCTATTCCACCATCGCTTGCTTGTGCTGCCGTTTGCCGTCGCCGAAGTTCGCTAGCTCCAACCCTCCTTCTTGGAGCTGACAAGTTCGCCGGGTACCACGACGTCCTCGACGACCCCGGAAATGAGTTCGACCTCCACGACGTCCGCTTCGATCGAACCGCTCCGATTTGCACGCTCCGAAGGTATAACGTTGAGACGTTGTCGTGTACCGTGTACAAGTGATGTATGAATATATGTATGTATGCACCGTATGTTGCCCGTTTCCCGTTGTATTCTTTCGTCGTGCCTCGACACATGGGAACCCGAGATACGGGATCACCCCATCTTTATTTAACGTTCCTGCACGCACTTCAATTCGTTGGCACGATATCTCGACGAGTTATCGGGATAGGAACATTGCCGTGGCATCGTTTCCGACTTGCCTCCATGGTTCCCTCTCGCTCGCCGTGGTGACACATGTTTCGTTCTCTTCTTGCCCGTGATGCTTGAACTTGCATTCATGATGCATTCATGGCATATATCGTGTGTTGCATGCCTCTTGTGCCGTAGCTCCGTACTAAGTCCCGTGTGTTAACCGACCAGGATGCCACGTAGAACCGACGCTTCACCCCTTGCCATGTTAACAACATTTAATATTGCGTGTTAAATAATCGGGAGTGAAGTAAATAATTAAACGTGGAGTTTCGTCGATATGCAACCCGTTGCATATCGAGCTTCACTTAATGTGTAGAGTTTGCGTGAGGTGAATTGCCATGCCATCCCTTGCATCTTTGAACTGATCATGCATCATAGTAGGTTATGCATCATGGTGTGCATCGTGTGGTGAATATTTGTGTTGATGTTTGTTTACGGTTTGCTCTGTTCCGATAGAGTTCCACAAGCGTGTCGGAATGTGAGGACCCATTCGACTACATTGGTTCGCCGACCTCACGGAGTCATTCTTCTTCCAAGGGGATCTCGGGCAAGATGACCATTTCCCCAGATACCATTACTATCATTGGCATGCTAGTTTTACCGTTTCTATCGATTATGTCTCGTTGCCTAACAAATGTTAAATATCAGCCTCTCAACAATGCCATGAAACCTTCAACCTATTCAACCTAGCAAACCACTGATTGGCTATGTTACTGCTTGCTTAACCTTGTGTAGCGTTGCTAGTTGCAGGGGCAGTTGCTTCCATGTGATAACATGGGTTCCTTGTTATATCACCCTATTAAGTGCTATTTAATTTAATGCACCTATATACTTGGTAAAAGGTGGAAGGCTCGGCCTTTCTAGCTTGGTGTTTTGTTCCACCTTTGCCCCCTTAGTTTTCGGCTACCGGTGTTATGTTCCATAATTGAGCGCTCCTAACACGATCGGGGTTGTTATGGGGACCCCCTTGATAATTCGTTTTAGATTAAAGCTGGTATCGCAAGGCCCAACATTGGTACTACATTTGCCTAATCACTAATGAATTGTAGGGAGTAATTAACCCGAGGATAATTTAATCAACCCCCGGGCCAGTGCTCCTCATGGGTGTTGGTCCAAAACAGAGCAGCTTATTAACGCTACCCGGGACAACTCGGCGTTTGGCGTGGTAACCATCGCTCATTCGTCGTGTCCTGAGAACGAGGTACGCGACTCCTATCGGGATCGTCGACACGCCGGGCGGCCTTGCTGGATTAGTTTTACCTTTGACGAGATATCTTGTGCATCGGGATTCCGGTGATGCTTTGGGTAATCTCAGAGTTGAGGTTTTCAACTAGGGAATCCGACAAGATCGCGAGCTTCGTGATTGAGGATTTCTATGCGACTTGTGGTAATTTGTGATGGACTAGTTGGAGCACCCCTGCAGGATTAAATCTTTTCGGAAAGCCGTGCCCGCGGTTATGTGGCAACGTGGAAGCTTTGTTTAACACTGGTTCTAGATAACTTGAAGTTAACTTAATTTAAAACTTGCCTACTATGTGCGTAACCGTGACTGTCTCTTTCGTGAGTTCTTTCTCTGATCGAGGACACGGTGGGGTTATGTCTGACGTAGGTAGGTGTTCAGGATCATTTATTTGATCATTAGTAGTTCACGTCCGTCATGCGTAGATCTTCCACCTCTTATTTCTTGTACTCGTAATTTAGCCACCAAATAATGCTTAGCCGTTGCTGCAACCTCACCACTTAACCATGCCGCACCCATTAAGCTTTGCTAGTCTTGATACCTTTGGAAATGAGATTGTTGAGTCCCCTGTGGCTCACAGATTACTACAACACCAGTTGCAGGTACATGTAAAGGTTACTTGACGCGAGCGTGTTGATTGTTCATTTGGAGTTGCTTCTTCTTCTTCTTCTTCTTCATCAATCTAGGATGGGTTCCAGGTCGGCAGCCTGGGATAGCAAGGATGGACGTCGTTCTTATTTTCTCGTTTGTTTTCGTCCGTAGTCGGACCCTGCTCTTTTTCATGATGATTATGTACTATACTGTTGTGACTCTGATGTAACTTGTGGCGAGTGTAAGCCAACTCTATTTATATATCTCTTCTTTTCAGTACATGTACTTGTAACGATATCCATTCTTGTGACACGACGAGATGCGCTTCTATCCCTAACGAGGCCTTCGTGCCAAATTGAGGATAAGGTCGCATATTGGGCGTGACAAGTTGGTATCAGAGCAGTACCGACCTAGGAGCCCCTTGATTGATCGAACTTGGCCGAGTCGAGTCTAGTGAAAAACTGCTTTGAGTCTAGTTATATATCGGAGAGTAGGATTCTTTTTTATCCTCTTCTATGCTCTGGTGAGGAATCTTGACATAATAATTTATTCTACTCCTCTTCTCACTCAAAAAAATATTTAGGATCACGCGGATATTTTTGGAATCTATATGATGCCGATGTGACGGAGTTCTGTCTTGGTGCCTCCTATCTACTCTAAGTCTGAGGGGAGTTGAGCTCCAGGGGATTCTTGAGCACATCATTATCATTCAGATTTCTTAATATCTCACAACGAAGGATGTTCGTAATTGCTTCAATACTAGTAGTCGCGAGATAACCCCGATGTCCCCAGTACTAGTGCAGATTGTTCGGGAGTACTGCCATACTTTGTATCGTTGTGATCACGAGGGTCTGTAGTAGATGAAGGTCCGAGATTCTGGTCGTGTGTTGACGGATGTGATATAGGTGACGGGTTAGTATAGGAGTTGTGTGATATTACTCCTTGTATCCGTGTACCAGATTGCATGACCAGATATTTCGGGAATTCTTAGGTGGGAATTCAAGTAGTTGCTTATAGGACAATCTTCCAACAAATGCATGATGTTAGGTTGGGGTCCGACATCTAGTGGATTCGTTTGTTCACGGTCGACTTAAAGCGGTACACGTTGTGTCTTAAAGAGTCCTTGTAGCTTGCTACGACTCGGGGACGCTTCGTATGTCGGGTGCAGTGCCTTGCACTTGATGGCTACTGTAAAATCGAGCCCGTGCGATCCTGTCCACGAAAATATCGGACGGAATCTTTCTCATGAGTTTGTTCTGGCTAATTGCCAGCCGCATCCTTGTTTTGTTGAATATGGTAATTCAAGTTGCTTCGACGTCAAGTGGTGATTTCCGATCATTCCTGAGCGGCGTTCCCATATTTTTGTGGGAATGCTAATTCTCTTTGCTCGAATCAATTGTCTTATCATTCTTGTCAACCGGAGTCGTCATGTTAATTCTTTTCCAACCGGTGTGTTTCTCTCCAAGTGGATTCAATCCTCTCCAATTTTTGCAAGATAATTCTCTCGTTTTATTCCGGAGTTCATCTCATCTGTCCCATGTTGTCTTTGTTTTTCCCGCCCTCCCACCCTTTTCTTCAGTGATTCAATTTTCTTTTCATTGTGCTTCCGCTGTCTGTTCTTTTCTCTCGTACCCGGAGATTCATTGTGAAGATTCTCAGGAGCTTCATGTTCATCTTTATTCATTCTTGTCATCCTTACAGGTGAATTCAATGCAATTGTCCGTGTACATCATATCCTTTTCGTCCTTGTAATTCTTTCCCATGTTAGAAATTCTTATCAGTCTTCTTGTTATTCATTCCTCTCTTTTCAATCCGGAGTGTTAAAGATATTTCAGTAGTTTCTCGTTTTCAATTCTTTTAATTATTTCGAGGTGCTACCTCATCTAGTTCTCTTCATACCGGTGCAATATCAATCTTTCTAGCAATCTTTTCTAACGGTGGTTTCTTTGAGTGGGCCCATAACCCACAGGTTCTTTCCCACGATCTCTCCTGGCTCTTTTAATCTTTTCTCGGAGTTCATTAAATCTTTTCAACTATGACGTAAGTATGATTTTCATCAGTCATATTCCTTCTTCAGGATCAATTAGAATTAATTCTCTTATTTGGCTCAACCTTTCATTCTTCTCTATTCCGGAGTGTCTTAGAAATTCTTGGTGTTGTTCTCGTCATCATTCTCAGCTTGCAGTTGAAGGAGTGTTTTTCTCAATCTTGGTCCATTATCTTCATGATTCTTCGTTTTAGCCTTCTGGCATCGTCTTGAATTATTCCCAATCATGAGTAATCCCTTTCGTGCTATCCGGTGCATTTCTGAGTTGTTTTTATTTCTCGTTCCTCTGAAGGCCATCATTTCAGAAGACTTCTTCATTCTCAGCTTTCAGCTTTCGTTCTCTAATTCTTCTCAATTGTTGTCTCTTCGTTCGTCTCTCGGTTATTCCGGCACCTTGTTCAAGTTTTCTCTCAGGTGGCTCATGATCTCCTCATTCTCATGTATCTTCATTAATTCTTGGTTTTCCCATTCAGTTGTGAATTCTTATCGGTGCTTCCTTCAATTAGGCCTCAAGTGGTGCTTATCTCTCTATCTCTTCAAGGTTCTTTCAAGAAGAATAAGTTGTATGCTAAATCCGTTGATTGTCATCAATTAAACTTGATGAAGGATTAGCATAACATAATTCTTATTCTTGTTTCATCAAATGATTTCAATTCTTCTTCCGGAGTGGCTCATGATATCTATTCGTTTCTTTTGTGCTTATCTTTATTTTCCGGAGTTCCAAGTCCTTTTTAGTATCTCTTTGTGAGGCTTCATCTAAATCTTGGCAAGGTCATAATCTTATTCTTTTCTACCTTCATATCGTTGCATCATTCATTTGTATACGGAGGTCCTTCATGGTGGTTCTTCAAGGTTTCAATCCATTATCAAATGTTCTCCAAGATTCTTGTTGGAGAACCTCAAGTATCCTTTCTCTTGCATTTATATGCGCAATTGTTCTTCTTTATCCTTTGCGGTGGTATTATAGCATTCTTGTTAGTGTAAGAGCCTCGAAGAGTTTTCCTTTCAAGAATGAGATAATTAAATCCACCGATTCTTTGATCATGAGATATTTCAACCCATGATTTCTTCATTGAGCTATCTTGGTTTGGATTTCACCTAAAGCTTTTCCTATGGATTGTTGCTATCATGGTGCTTGTCATTAATCCTAGTTCTCAATGTATCCTCGGTGTAAGAAGTTTTGATAAATTTGTTTACAACTATCCTTGTTTCTTTTAGTGGTTGGTTGTCACCTCATATATGTGAGATGATCTTCATAAGCCCACTACAGTCTTCTTCTTCGTTGTTGATTTTCCATCTACTACGTCAATTCTATGACCGGAGGCTCTTCAATTCTATTGTGATGATAGTTATCATTCTTTTCTTCTTTCTCTTCTTCCGCTTGAGCTAGTTCCTATTCTCTTGTTCTGGAGGCTTTGTGATATTTCTCTTTTGGGTCAATCTTGTTGTTCTACCAAGATCATGGTGTTCCCTTGCTCTATTTAGTTGTTTGTTATGTATATTGTCTAATTCTTCCACCTCGTCGAATTTTTTGTCCCATTTTCCTACCGAAGTGCTGCCGAAATTTTTCGTGAATTCTTGCTTGTTTCTCATATCACTCCTCATCGCTTTGCAACCTTCAAAGATCGTTGGTTTCACTCGTTTATCAGAGAAGCGACTAAGTTTTTACCTCTTGCTCTTTCTCATCCTCTCCCCCCTTTCATTCTTGGATCTTGGGGCGAGATCCTCTTGTAGTGTAGGAGAGTTGTGACAGCCCGAGACCGACGCCCAGAAGATTCCCCCTTTTATTTCCGTTTCCGTCGTGTGGCTATTTTATTTTGTTCGTTGCTTCATCATGTAGTTTGCATCATCGCGTCATGCATGGCATCATGTCATATGTGCTTGTCTGGTGTGGCTAGTTGCACCTCGTTGTTTGAGTGTGAGCGCATGTGTGTATGTGCCTTAGGGCCTTGCAACGTGATTGGGTGCAACAAGTTCAAGCTCGTAACCATGTTGCACCGAGGACCTAAAAACCTTCTCTCCCCCTCTCCCCTCTTATTTCGTTCTTGCGGTTGCTAAAGTTTCCCGTTTTAAACCCCTATTTAAAAGGGTTCGTCTTCTTCTTTTCAATAAAACTCCTTTTATTAAATGCGGGAGCAACCCTTGGGTTCTCTTTATTTTCTCCTTTTGTTTTATTTTAAATTCGTCTCATTTTCTTTTCTCTTTCAAAGAGCTTTTATTTTGTTCTTTAAATAAAAGAGGTTTTATTTTATTCTTTTAAAAAAAAGGGTTTCATTTTTATTTCGTTTAAAAGATGCCCAACTAATTTCTTATAGTTGGAGTGTGGTTTTTAAAGGAGCCAAAAGTATTTTCCTATTTTGTTTAATCCTTTTATTTTATTTTGTGTGTGTGTTTCTCTATTTTTTTAAAAAAAAGGAAAAACCCAAGTAGAGGGAGAGGTGCCAGGCCCAGGCCCAACAAACCCCTGCCCTATCGCCCCAGCCGACCCCCATCTCCATCTCGTTTCTTCTCCCCTTGTCCTCCCGTGCGCCTCCTATGTCCCGATCTCCATGGCCGTCGCCGCCTCCCCCTCCTGCTCTCATGGCCTCGCCTCCCTCGCCCCCCCTCCTCGTGGCTCCCTCGTGTCGGCCGCAGTTGTGCCGCGCCGCCTCTCCGCTCTCCCTGCGCGCGCAGCACGTGTTCGCCGTCTGTCGCGCCTCCCGCGCACCGCCATGCTCGTCCGCCCCGTCATGGCCCCCGCCATCCTGCCGTGCCCGCCGCCTGCGCTCCCCTCGCCGCCTCGCGCTCCTCGCCACCGTCGAGCTTCCCTCCCCGTGCTGCGCCCCGTCGAGCCGCCTCCCGCATGCCTCCCCTCGTCCCGCTCGTCGGCCCTGTGTGCCGCCTCGCCGCCGTTCGCCCTCGACCCGGCCTCCTCCTGCTCCTGGTCATCCGTGCCCCACCTTCGGCCTGCCGTCGCCGCCATGCTCGCCTCCGGCAGGCCCCGCCGCCTCCGTCTCCCCGTCGGTGCCCATTTCCCCGCGCCGTCGGCCTCGGCCGAGGTTCCCTGCCGGTTCGCCCTGGTGTAGTGGCTGTCGCCCCGCGCTTCGCTGGTGCATGTGTTGTTGCTGCTGCCTGGCGTGCTGCTGTTCCCCATGATCCCCTGCGGAGCTTCCGTTGCTATGCTGTTGCTGCCCGCCGTGTTGGATAGGCTAGTTGCTGCAGGAAGTCTGAACCGGTGGTGTAGTTGCTGCTGTCCCGTTTTGCCTTGCTGCTTGCCTGCTGAGCTGGATGCTTTTGCTATGCCCTGCTGCTGCTAGACTTGGTCTCGGGCACCCCCGTGCTTGCCATTTTGTTGCTCGCTGGATGCTGCTGTTGTATGTCGTTGCTGCCACCATGGCCTAGCTGCTAGGTGCTGCATTTTGCTGGTGCTGGCTGCATATAGTTGTTGTTGCTATTGCATGCATGCCGCTGCCGCTCTTGTTGCTTGCCTATCAAGCTGCCTTGCTGTTGCCGAGCCGCTGCTGTTGCCTGTTGCTCCTGCTGCCGCTTGTGCCGAGCCGTCGTGTGCGTGCCCTGTTGCTGTTGATAGCTATAGCTGCTGCGGCTAGTCTGCTTATGCTTGCTGCCCATGCCGGCTAGTGCTTGTTGTTAGGCTGTAGTAAGTTGCTTGCTGATGCTAGTTGCTGCTAGGTAGATTTTGTTGTTGTTGCTATTCCACCGTCGCTTGCTTGTGCTGCCGTTTGCCGTCGTCGAAGTTCGCTAGCTCCAACCCTCCTTCTTGGAGCTGACAAGTTCGCCGGGTACCACGACGTCCTCGACGACCCCGGAAACGAGTTCGACCTCCACGACGTCTGCTTCGACCAAACCGCTCCGATGTGCACGCTCCGAAGGTATAACGTTGAGACGTTGTCGTGTACCGTGTACAACTGATGTATGAATATATGTATGTATGCACCGTATGTTGCCCGTTTGCCGTTGTCTTCTTTCGTCGTGCCTCGACACATGGGAACCCGAGATACGGGATCACCCCATCTTTATTTAACGTTCCCGCACGCACTTCAATTCGTTGGCACGATATCTCGATGAGTTATTGTTGGGGAACGTCGCATGGGAAACAAAAATTTTCCTACGCGCACGAAGACCTATCATGGTGATGTCCATCTACGAGAGGGGATGAGTGATCTACGTACCCTTGTAGATCGTACAGCAGAAGCGTTAGAGAACGCGGTTGATGTAGCGGAACGTCCTCACGTCCCTCGATCCGCCCCGCGAACAATCCCGCGATCAGTCCCACGATCTAGTACCGAACGGACGGCACCTCCGCGTTCAGCACACGTACAGCTCGACGATGATCTCGGCCTTCTTGATCCAGCAAGAGAGACGGAGAGGTAGAAGAGTTCTCCGGCAGCGTGACGGCGCTCCGGAGGTTGGTGATGATTTCGTCTCAGCAGGGCTCCGCCCGAGCTCCGCAGAAACGCGATCTAGAGGAAAAACTATGGAGGTATGTGGTCGGGCAGCCGTGGGAAAGTCGTCTCAAATCTGCCCTAAAAGCCCCATATATATAGGAGGAGGGAGGGGGACCTTGCCTTGGGGTCCAAGGGACTCCCAAGGGGTCGGCCGAGCCAAGGGGGGGAGGACTCCCCCCCCCCCCAAACCGAGTTGGACTTGGTTTGGTGGGAGGAGTCCCCCTCCCTTCCCACTTCTCCCTCTTTTTTTTTCTTTTCCTTTGATTTTCTTATCTTGGCGCATAGGCTCCCTTGGGGCAGTCCCACCAGCCCACTAAGGGCTGGTGTGTCTCCCCAAAAGCCTATGGGCTTCCCCGGAGTGGGTTGCCCCCCTCCGGTGAACTCCCGGAACCCATTCGTCATTCCCGGTACATTCCCGGTAACTCCGAAAACCTTCCGGTAATCAAATGAGGTCATCCTATATATCAATCTTCGTTTCCGGACCATTCCGGAAACCCTCGTGACGTCCTTGATCTCATCCGGGACTCCGAACAACATTCGGTAACCAACCATATAACTCAAATACGCATAAAAACAACGTCAAACCTTAAGTGTGAAGACCCTGCGGGTTCGAGAACTATGTAGACATGACCGGAGAGACTCCTCGTTCAATATCCAACAGCGGGACCTGGATGCCCATATAGGATCCTACATATTCTACGAAGATCTTATCGTTTGAACCTCAGTGCCAAGGATTCGTATAATCCCGTATGTCATTCCCTTTGTCCTTCGGTATGTTACTTGCCCGAGATTCGATCGTCGGTATCCGCATACCTATTTCAATCTCGTTTACCGGCAAGTCTCTTTACTCGTTCCGTAATACAAGATCCCGTAACTTACACTAAGTCACATTGCTTGCAAGGCTTGTGTGTGATGTTGTATTACCGAGTGGGCCCCGAGATACCTCTCCGTCACACGGAGTGACAAATCCCAGTCTTGATCCATACTAACTCAACTAACACCTTCGGAGATACCTGTAGAGCATCTTTATAGTCACCCAGTTACGATGCGACGTTTGATACACACAAAGCATTCCTCCGGTTCAGTGAGTTATATGATCTCATGGTCATAGGAATAAATACTTGACACGTAGAAAACAGTAGCAACAAAATGACACGATCAACATGCTACGTCTATTAGTTTGGGTCTAGTCCATCACGTGATTCTCCTAATGACGTGATCCAGTTATCAAGCAACAACACCTTGTTCATAATCAGAAGACACTGACTATCATCGATCAACTGGCTAGCCAACTAGACGCATGCTAGGGACGGTGTTTTTGTCTATGTATCCACACATGTAAATGAGTCTTCATTCAATACAATTATAGCATGGATAATAAACTATTATCTCGATACAGGAATTATAATAATAACTATACATTTATTATTGCCTCTAGGGCATAATTCCAACAGTCTCCCACTTGCACTAGAGTCAATAATCTAGCCCTCACATCACTATGTGAATTACATTGTAATAAATCTAACACCCATACAGTTCTGGTGTCGATCATGTTTTGGCCGTGGAAGAGGTTTAGTCAGCGGGTCTGCTACATTCAGATCCGTGTGCACTTTGCATATATTTACGTCCTCCTCCTCGACGTAGTCACGGATGAGGTTGAAGCGTCGTTTGATGTGTCTGGTCTTCTTGTGAAACCTTGGTTCCTTTGCTAAGGCAATGGCACCAGTGTTGTCACAGAACAAGGTTATTGGATCCAGTGCACTTGGCACCACTCCAAGATCCGTCATGAACTGCTTCATCCAGACACCCTCCTTAGCCGCCTCCGAGGCAGCCATGTACTCTGCTTCACATGTAGAATCTGCTACAACGCTTTGCTTGGAACTGCACCAGCTTACTGCACCCCCATTAAGAATAAATACGTATCCGGTTTGCGACTTAGAGTCGTCCGGATCTGTGTCAAAGCTTGCATCGACGTAACCTTTTACAGCGAGCTCTTCGTCACCTCCATACACGAGAAACATCTCCTTAGTCCTATTCAGGTACTTCAGGATATTCTTGACCGCCGTCCAGTGATCCACTCCTGGATTACTGTGGAACCTACCTGCCATACTTATGGCCAGGCTAACATCCGGTCTAGTGCACAGCATTGCATACATGATAGAGCCTATGGCTGAAGCATAGGGGACGGAGCGCATATGCTCTCTATCTTCATCAGTTGCTGGGCACTGAGTCTTACTCAATCTCGTACCTTGTAACACTGGCAAGAACCCTTTCTTGGACTGTTCCATTTTGAACCTCTTCAAAACTTTATCAAGGTATGTGCTTTGTGAAAGTCCTATCAGACGTTTTGATCTATCCCTATAGATCTTAATGCCTAGAATGTAAGCAGCTTCTCCTAGGTCCTTCATAGAGAAACTTTTATTCAAGTAACCTTTTATGCTCTCTAAAAGCTCTACGTTGTTTCCAATCAGTAATATGTCATCCACATATAATATTAGAAACGCCACAGAGCTCCCACTCACTTTCTTGTAAATACAAGATTCTCCAACCACTTGTATAAACCCAAATGCTTTGATCACCTCATCAAAGCGCTTGTTCCAACTCCGAGATGCTTGCACCAGTCCATAAATGGATCGCTGGAGCTTGCACACCTTGTCAGCATTTTTAGGATCGACAAAACCTTCGGGTTGCATCATATACAACTCTTCCTTAAGGAAACCGTTAAGGAACGCCGTTTTGACATCCATCTGCCAGATTTCATAATCGAAAAATGCAGCTATTGCTAACATGATTCTGACGGACTTAAGCATCGCTACGGGTGAGAAGGTCTCATCGTAGTCAACTCCTGGAACTTGTGAAAAACCCTTTGCCACAAGTCGAGCTTTATAAACGGTCACATTACCGTCAGCGTTTGTCTTCTTCTTAAAGATACCATTACTATCATTGCCATGCTAGTTTTACCGTTTCTATCGATTATGTCTTGTTGCCTACCACATGTTAAATATCAGCCTCTCAACAATGCCATGAAACCTTCAACCTGTTCAACCTAGCAAACCACTGATTGGCTATGTTACTGCTTGCTTAACCTTGTGTAGCGTTGCTAGTTGCAGGGGCAGTTGCTTCCATGTGATAACATGGGTTCCTTGTTATATCACCCTATTAAGTGCTATTTAATTTAATGCACCTATATACTTGGTAAAAGGTGGAAGGCTCGGCCTTTCTAGCCTGGTGTTTTGTTCCACCTTTGCCCCCTTAGTTTTCGGCTACCGGTGTTATGATCCATAATTGAGCGCTCCTAACACGATCGGGGTTGTTATGGGGACCCCCTTGATAATTCATTTTAGATTAAAGCTGGTCTGGCAAGGCCCAACATTGGTACTACATTTTCCTAATCACTAATGAATTGCATAGGGAGTAATTAACCCGAGGATAATTTAATCAACCTCCGGGCCAGTGCTCCTCATGAGTGTTGGTCCAAAACGGAGCAGCTTATTAACGCTACCCGGGGCAACTCGGCGTTTGGCGTGGTAACCATCGCTCATCCGTCGTGTCCTGAGAACGAGGTATGCGACTCCTATCGGGATCGTCGACACGCCGGGCGGCCTTGCTGGATTAGTTTTACCTTTGACGAGATATCTTGTGCATCGGGATTCTGGTGATGCTTTGTGTAATCTTAGAGTTGAGGTTTTCCACTAGGGAATCCGACGAGATCGCGAGCTTCGTGATTGAGGATTTCTATGCGGCTTGTGGTAATTTGTGATGGACTAGTTGGAGCACCCCTGCAGGGTTAAATCTTTTCGGAAAGCCGTGCCCGCAGTTATGTGGCAACGTGGAAGCTTTGTTTAACACTGGTTCTAGATAACTTGAAGTTAACTTAATTTAAAACTTGCCAACTATGTGCGTAACCGTGACTGTCTCTTTCGTGAGTTCTTTCTCCGATCGAGGACACGGTGGGGTTATGTCTGACGTAGGTAGGTGTTCAGGATCATTCATTTGATCATCAGTAGTTCACGTCCGTCATGCGTAGATGTTCCCCCTCTTATTTCTTGTACTCGTAATTTAGCCACCAAATAATGCTTAGCCGCTGCTGCAACCTCACCACTTAACCATGCCTCACCCATTAAGCTTTGCTAGTCTTGATACCTTTGGAAATGAGATTGCTGAGTCCCCTGTGGCTCACAGATTACTACAACACCAGTTGCATGTACATGTAAAGGTTACTTGACGCGAGCGCGTTGATTGTTCATTTGGAGTTGCTTCTTCTTCGTCTTCTTCATCAATCTAGGATGGGTTCCAGGCCGGCAGCCTGGGATAGCAAGGATGGACGTCGTTCTTATTTTCTCGTTTGTTTTCGTCCGTAGTCGGACCCTGCTCTTCTTCATGATGATTATGTATTGTACTGTTGTGACTCTGATGTAACTTGTGGTGAGTGTAAGCCAACTCTATTTATATATCTCTTCTTTTCAGTACATGTACTTGTAACGATATCCATTCTTGCGACACGACGAGATGCGCTTCTATCCCTGACGAGGCCTTCGTGCCAAATTGAGGATAGGGTCGCATATTGGGCGTGACAAGGATGCAGGCCCGCAGTAGGCCCAATAGGCCCACAAGCACAGCGAGTGATTTTAGGCCCGTAAGCCTGTAGTAGAGAGGAGCTCGAAGTGGTTGGTTCGGCAGGGCTTATAAACCACTCCGAGCCTCTCTCGGCTAGCGAGGTGGGACTAAACATAGCACCGCACCGCGCAAGGCCTTTGGTCCCGGTTGGTGGCACCAACCGGGACTAAAGGGAGGCATTGGTACCGGTTGGTGCCACCAATCGTGACCAAAGGCCTCTGCTTCCCGCCCTTTGGGTTGCTGAAAAGAGACCTTTGGTCCCGGTTTGTGCCACCAACCGGTACCAATGCCTCTGCTTCCCGCCCGTGGGCTGCTGAAAAGAGACCTTTGGTCCCGGTTGGTGCCACCAACCGGGACTAAAGGTGGGGCTATATAAGCGACAGTTTAGAAATTTTGATCTCTCCCCCTCTCTTCATTCGATCCCGACGCCGACGTTGCCCCTGCCCCCGACGCTGCACGACGCCGGAGTCGCTGGCGCCCGCGAAGCCGTCCTCGTCGTCTCCGCCACCTACGTCGGCCGCCGGCGCCTCCTCCATGTGCCCGCCGACGAGCAGCCCAGCCCTCCTCTGCTTCCCACGGTGAGATCCGCCGCCACTCCGCCCTCTCCTCCTCTAGCTCCAGAAGATCCCATCGGCAGGCGCCCCTCCTCTCCCCACGCCGCGCTCAGCGCCCCCATCCTCTCCCCTCGCCGGCAGGGCCGGTCCTACGAATCTGATACTTGTGCATCTCGACCTATTTTGGTAGTCCTGCATATCAGATACTTGTGCATTTCGGATACTCTAGGAACATCATTTCCTTTGATATGCTTATCCTATGTTGTCCTGCATGAGCAATGGGATTAGATATGCTATTTTTGCTCACTGGAATAAACATTTCTGCCACTTTGGCAAAACTTATGGTAGTTGAATTAATCTAATGTTGTTACCAACCAAAAGATGGCATATATTAATTCTTGTTCATTAGATTGTTAGTTGTAGTGCAATATGAGACAGATAATTAAATTTTGTGGACAGTATGGCAACGTGTTTTTCTGTGAAATTAAAGGGGATGACCAATTAAGGAAGTTGAACAACAATATTTTTGACCATACAAAAGTAAAAAATGAACCTGACTACAATATTTAATTATATGTGCTAGCAACCGACTATTTAAGTGATTACAACAATACTATATAATTTCTGATTTATAAGGCATGTCCATTTGATTTGATCATCAATTTAATCAAAAATAAAAAGGAATAGCCAATAAGTTACCATCTGGTTAGCATGAACTTGTCTTATAAGTTAACATCTCGTAGTGTTTTATTTCCTTTATTTAGTCATGTGCATGTGAACTTATTTCTTTATCCTTTTAGAATATAACAACTAGTATTACCACCATAGTGAATATAGCTTTGGTTTTATTTATTTATAGTAAGTGCTTAGTAGTTGAACTATTTGATTTAATAAAACTACTTTATTTTACTATATACAGAAGTAGTTTATTTTTAGCAAGAAAATTAATAGAACTAGTTTATTTTTTAGTTCATTTTACGATGCCTATCCCGCATCCTCGTCGTCGACTCGGCGGAAGACACATGCTTGATCAGAGGGGCCATGTTCGGGACAGGGCTCCGTCGGGCTGGTATTGGGAGGTGCTACCTTCGGGGGGACGTAGGTTGGTGAGGAGGCAGCCCGTTGTTGACCCGATCCTTGTTTGGTGGCGGTCGCGTGGGCCAGTGACGATGCCGAGGCTTCCGGACACCATGGAGGTGGTACGTCACCGTGTCAGCAAGAAGGACGAGCATGTCCGTCGCTACATGGTTGCATTGGAGGGCAGGTTCGACAATACCTGGCAGGTTCTTCAGGGATCTTACTGGAGCTATGATCGTGTGATGGTTCCTTATCTTTGGGTGTCCACCGCCCGCAACGATACCCGTCGGGCGCTACGGTTCTAGCTGTATTAGTGATGCTATATGTATGACAAGAGATGATGTAGTTTTGCTTATAATTGAATGCATGCTAATTTGAATACTACTTTATTTTACGATTTGGTTTTGCTTATTGAATGCTCAAATTGGAAAAGTACTCTTACTTTGAATGCTAAAATTGGAGAGCACTATGCAGAAATCTAGGAGCCCCCTCCATCATCCACGTCGTCGTCCCCGGCACCGACCCCCCTCCGACCTCGAGTCAGGGTCTATATTGTTTTATGCTATTTTACCTTAAAGAGGGTATTTAATTAGCTCCTACCTAATACTGATGATCATGTTGCTGTAAATGTTGTATGACAATGTTGTAAAGGGTAGTAATTGGTCGCTTTAGCTGCTTTTCAGAGATGGAGTTCTTCACGATTATACTTGAGAAATCCTCCAGCAGGGAGGTGCTGTCGAGCAATTTTGTGAAGATGTTGGACGGCCATCGGCCACAGAGCATGAAGCTGAGGCAGGCAGGCAACGGGCTTCGCAAGCTGTGGGACGTGGAGGTGGTGTTCGACACCGATGGAAGCATGTACCTAGATCGTGGCTGGAAGCAGTTCGTCCGTGCCTACGACCTGCGGCACGGGTACTTCCTTGTCTTCAGGTACGACGGCAACGCTACGTTCGCCGTGAAGGTGTTCGACACGACTATGTGTCGGAGGCGCTACCAGGACGACGATGATGCCAGTATGCTCTGTATCTTCTTCCTCTCCATTAGGCTATGTCTCACACCCATTTTTAAAAAAACTTTTTTGCATTTGGCAAGGCAATGGGAGCAGGAGCAGCGAGTACAGACAATGTTGTAAAGGGTAGTAATTGGTATCTTCTGCTGCTTTTCAGAAATGGAGTTCTTCACGATTATACTTGAGAAATCCTTCAGCAGGCAGGTGCTGCCGGAAAATTTTGTGAAGATGTTGGACGGTCATCGTCCACAGAACATGAAGCTGAGGCAGGCCGGCAACGGGCTTCGCAAGCTATGGGACGTGGAGGTGGCGTTCGACACGGATGGAAGCATGTACCTAGATCGTGGCTGGAAGCAGTTCGTCCGTGCCTACGACCTGCGGCACGGGTACTTCCTTGTCTTCAGGTACGACGACAATGCCACGTTCGCCGTGAAGGTGTTCGACACGACTATGTGTCGGAGGCGCTACCAGGATGACGACGATGCCAGTACGCTCTATCTCTTCTTCCTATCCATTAGGCTATGTCTCACACCCATTTTCAAAAAAACTTTTTTGCATTTGGCAAGGCAATGGGAGCAGGAGCAGCGAGTACCGCGACAGGTGCTATGTCTACGGCAGCAGCGACTCTGGCTATAGCAAAAGTAGAAGCGACTCTGGCTACAACAAAAGTAGTAGCGACGATGGCCTCGCGATGGTGATCCCACAGCTGGGCGACAGGGCCATGCTAATTCTGGTAGAGGAGTACATCCCACAGCCTGGCCTGGGGCTTCGCTGCTCTAAGCGCATCAGGATGATGAAGGAGAAGGTGAAGAAGCAGGAGTGAAGATCTTAAGAACCTGATGGGGCTTTAATCTTTATAGTGTAAACCTTTTAAGTACGATAGTGTTGAACTGCTACTGCACTTTTAAGTATGATGGTGGTGTGCCTGATGAAATTTTGTGCATGCTCATGGATGCTCATTGATGAAAGATAAAATTATTTATTTTTGTGCTTCCTCATGGATGCTCCTTGGTTGGTGTATATAACAACCTAAATTAACCCTTAAACCAGCCCCTTTCGAAAAAAACTCAGCTTCACCCAGGTGCTGACGCGTGGATGCCTTTTGGTCCCGGTTGGTGTCACCAACCGGGACTAAAGGCCCCCCTGCCTGGCCTGGCCACAGCAGCCACGTGGAGGCCCATCTGTCCCGGTTAGTGTAAGAACCGGGACTAAAGGCCGAGGGCATTAGAACGACCTTTTAGTCCCGGTTCCAAAACCGGGACAGAAGGCCCTTACAAACCGGGACAAAAGGCCCTTTTTCTACTAGTGGTTGTCAATCCCTTATAGATTGTTCACCAAGTGAGAACTGAAAGCAGCAAAGTAACAAAGCAAAGTAAAAAAGGAAAGTGGAAACGATAGATGTGAATACACCCGGGGGCCGTTGTGTTTACTAGTGGCTTCTCTCATGAAAGCAAGTAGACGGTAGGTGAACAAATTACTGTTGAGCAATTGATAGAACCGCGCAAAGTCGTGACGATATCTATGGCAATGATTATATCTATAGGCATCACGTCCAAAACAAGTAGACCGATACTTTCTGCATCTACTACTATTACTCCACACGTCGACCGCTATCCAGCATGCATCTAGTGTATTAAGTCCAAAAGAACAGAGTAACGCCTTAAGCAAGATGCCATGATGTAGATGGACAATCTCATATCTACGACAGAGCCCACCTTGTTACCCTTGATAGCAACTACACAATGTGTGCCTTGCTGCCCCTACTGTCACTGGGAAATGTCACCACACGGTAAGAACCCAAAACCAAGCACTTCTCCCATTGCAAGAATCATAGATCTAGTTGGCCAAACAAAACCCAAGACTCGGAGAGACTTACAAGGATATCAAATCATGCATATAAGAAATCAGCAAAGACTCAAATATATATCATAGATAATCTGATCACAAATCCACAATTCATCGGATCTCGACTAACACACCGCCATTACATCGGATAGATCTCCATGAAGATCATGGAGAACTTTGTATTGAAGATCCAAGAGAGAGAAGAAGCCATCTAGCTACTAACTACGGACCCGTAGGTCTGAAGTGAACTACTCACGAGTCCTTGGAGGGGCGATGATGATGATGAAGAAGCCCTCAAACTCCAAAGTCCCCTCCGGCAGGGCGCCGGGAAGGGTCTCCAGATGAGATCTCGCGGAAACGGAAGCTTGCGGCGGCGGAAAAGTATTTTCGTGGCTTCCTTGATTTTTTTTCTTCTAATTTTTAGGGAATATATAGGCACAAGATCCAGGTCAGGGGGCGCCAGGGAGGCCACAAGCCTGCCCACCGCCGCCCCTAGTGGCGGAGTGGGGGCTTGTGGTCTCCCTGTAGCCCTCCTGGTTTGGCCCACAAGCCCCCTGATCTTCTTTCGTTCGGGAAAAAATCATTTCGGAGATTTTATTCTGTTTGGACTCCGTTCCAAAATCAGATCTGAAAAGAGCCAAAAACACAGAAAAAACAGGAACTCGCATTTGGCACTGAATTAATAAGTTAGTTCCAAAAAAGATATAAAAGGTACATAAAACATCCAAAGATGACAAGATAACAGCATGAAACCATAAAAAATTATAGATACGTTTGAGACGTATAAGGGGGTAGGGGTTTTGGAGGGTTTTATTAGGGGTTTCATATTGTGTTAGCTAGCTACTACATATAGAGGGAAGTGGCATCTCTTTCTTCGTGCTTGGTCGATGGTAGCTACTACATATAGAGAGAACTCGATGCTAGCTAGCAAGTAAATGAAGGAACCATTAATTAGAAAACATCATCATGAACATATATAGAGAGAAGTGGCATCTCTTTCTCCGTGTTTGGTCGAACAACTCGACGTTGCTACATATAGTACACGATCATGCATATATACAATATGTAATATCTCTTGCGATCCCAAACTACCTAACATCTATCGTCCACCAAAATCGGTAAGGAGATTCTGATGATATTCCCCGTTTGATGGTATGACATGCTCAACAAAGAATTTGGTCAATTCCTCTTGAATTGCTCGTATGCAATCAGTTGGTAGGAGTTCTTCCCGCTTCCGCTCGATCTAATTTAAAGAAGGGGTCAATATATATATATATGAAAGAAAATCGACACAGTTGATGGTAATAAAATAAAAATTAGAATATTGTTTACGTACATCAAGTTTTTTTAAAACATCTGTCTTTCTCAGAGGTCGTCTGGTGAATCCACTCGCAAACGAAGTATCCACATAAATTAGTCCCGGTTTCCTACCTCAAGCAACACTTTACAAGAATAGAGTTCAATCAAAATAATAATGAAGCATGATAATGGTATTGAAACTAGAATGAATGAAAATCAAGATGCGCGGAACTAGCTAGTACTACTTACTTTGCAGAAGGTAAATCGCAGCTCCTTATTCCATTTACCCTTAACTTTCTTGGTGAACTTTTTTCAGACCCTTCACGACAAAGAAAATGATTACTTGATATCAGGAAATGAAAGAAAGTTGTCGATATGGTGTGATAATGATTGAACTTACTTCTGGAGCATTTCAGTAACCGGCGCCAATTGTGTACGGTCTTTACGTAGCGAGTCCAAGACAAGTACTACTCCCTCGTCAAGTCTAATGATTAGCAGAACAAAGTGAAACATGTGCATGCATAACTCATCAATTACACTTAATCTCGAGTAAGCGAAACATAATGTGCAAAAGACAAATAGTATTTCCCTTCTGTCATGTTGTCGAAGTACCGTAGTTAGCAAGTTGTTCTATGTATCCTTGGGTGTATTACATATGTTATATGCATTTACGGTATCTGGGTTAATAAACCCAATGTCATATATTTGTTCTCTTTTGCATTCGAGGATCTTCAATCTGCATAATATAGCAAGGATAATTACACATACAATAATGAAGGAGATGAGCTAGAGACTTAATTACAAAAATAATACTTACAGAAAATAGGAACTGACGATCCTTTTGTCGAGGGCGTCTTGATTGTATAACTGAAATAATTCATCAAATTCAACAAACAATGACCCGTTTCCATTGTAAAAGTGCTCATCTTTAAATCCCATGTAGATATTGTTGATCAAATCATTGCACGCATTCAAGTATCAATCATGCAGTCTTCGCATCATCGTTGATAGTTTCGTCAACTACTCAGGTTTCACAAAAGGCTTCCCGTACTGGTATATATCTAAGGGCTACTATCGGGGCAGTTTGGAACTGTACATCACCACTTACGAAATCAGCGGGACTCAAACCAGGATAATTAATGACCACTACCCCTGGATCAACATTAGCGACATCGGTAAACACCTTGAGCGGGGGGGGGGGGACGATTGCTTCTCGAGAGTCATCTCATATGGTAACTTTGGAAGAGGCTTGAGGTTTGGACCATATTTGAATTTCTTCCCGCCTCCAGTACTGCTAGCCGCCGGAGTAGCGACGTCTCTCTTCTGCAATATACAAACATGAGAGATGGATTAGCGTGGCCTCCATAGTTGGTCGAGCGAGCAGACCGCCTCTCTCTCATGCATATTCGACGTCCCCCCTCATGTCAAAGTTATCGGGGAGGGGGTAGATCGCCAACGACGCTCTTTCTTCTAGGCTTTGGGTGGCCCCGTTACTTGGTCGGGCGAGCGGACTGCCTCTCTCTCATGCATGTCCCACACCCCCCTCATGTCGGAGTTATCGGGGAGGGGGTAGAACGACAGCGTTGCTCTTTCTTCTAGGGTTGGGTGGCCTTGATATTTGGTCGGGCAAGCGGAACGCCTCTCTCTCATGCATGTCTTACATCCCCCCTCATGTCGAAGTTATTGGGGAGGGGGTAAATTTTAAGTTAGTGAGTCCGATCTCTCCCGCAATCTTCTTTCCCCACTCCTCATCCAAGTGAGGAGCTACCCGAGATCATCGAAACCCACCACACAAACCCTAACTGGCAAAACCGATCTACGAACACCAAGGGCTATTTAAAAAAAGAAGACTGAATCCGTGTCTTCTCTGCCATTTGATTTCCTTCACCACTAGCACTAGCCCCGCCAGCTACTAGAGTATAGCAACTTTCGCTACCTTGACTCTTCTTGTTATTATCCAGACCCATCAAGTCATTCAAAAGCAAAGAACTTTTAATTAACTCATTTTGAATATATGAACATTTTAACTTAGTAACTTAGTAACTTGGTAAATTTTAACTAAGATGTGTACAGTGCGAGATTATAACTTGGTTAGTCTAAAAACCTTTATTATATAACACTAACATCCAACGAGTGACTGTGGTCCATTTGTTTTCCAGTGCGTGCGGTGACGTCATCAAGTATATATCAACTTTAGGAATGGAAGCTTCACATTTCCATTTAAAAAAGTAGCTTCACATTTTCATTTAAAAAAAAGACTTGCTTCACATTTTCATTTAACAAAAATACTACCTTCATATTTTCATTTAAAAAACAGAACACATTTCCACAAAACATCTCATCTCTCAAAATGGGAGCTTCACATATTCATATGAAAACTCATCATGCATATGCAAAATTTAACATTTGTTTCTCTATTTAAAAAACACAGCACATCTAAAAAACAGAGTATGTTTCATACATGTCATCTTATCTCATCTCATTATGCAACAAAATTTCATCTATCTATTCATCTCATCTCATTATGCAACAAAAATCAGAGCATGGCCGGAGCAGTGGCAGCAGGGGACCATCACCGGAGCAGTCGCAGCAGGCGAGCATGGCCGGGTTAGTGGCAGCAGGGGGGCTTGGGAAAGGGGGAGCTCACTAGGAGCACGGGGATGGAACTTTGGATGCCGGTGAACGGGCTCAGGGACGACAAGGCGTCGGCGAGGGGCGACGACGCGGTCGGGCAGCCTGGCGGCGTCGAGGTGGTCGACGGCGCCGTCACGGGAGAGGAGGAGAAGAAACTGGCGATGGGGGATTTGGAAACTTTGCAAAGACCCGCTTATATAGGACCATCTTTAGTCCCGGTTGCAGCCACCAACCAGGACTAATGGTCATTTTCAGCAGCTCAAAGGGCGAGAAGCAGAGTCCGTTAGTCCCGGTTGCAGCCACCAACCGGGACTAAAGATCATTTTCAGCAGCCCAAAGAGCGGGAAGCAGAGGCATTTAGTCCCAGTTGAGGTCACCAACACGGACTAAAGGGGGGGCCTTTAGTCCCGGTTGAGGCCACCAACCGGGACTAAAGTCCTGCGGTTGGCACTACGTCGGGTTGGTGGATGTTTAGTCCCACCTCGCTAGCTCAGAAGCGTCGAGAGTGGTTTATAACGCAGTTGCGCCAACCCTCTCGAGCTCCTCTCTAATGCAGTCCTACGGGCCTAAGCGCACTCTCTCTGCGTGTGGGCCTACTCAGCCTGTTGCGGGCCTGCATCTTGGTCCAACTAGCGTGTAGGGTTTCTAGTCATATGCACGCCACCACGGCCGAGTAGGCGGCATTTTTTTACATTAATACTTTTTAGTTCATTCTTTTTAACAACAAAATACTTTGATAATTTTAGTTAATATTTTTTTGATTCTTTTTAGTTCATTCTTTAAAAAAATCAATACTATTATCAATTTAGTTAATATTATTTTGATACTTTTTAGTTCATTCTTTTTATACTAGTTTATTATTTGAGCTAAATGACTGAAATTGAAAAGCACTACAAATGAACAAACAAAAGGTTGAAAGTTGACATGGTATCATCATTTTACCCATATAGCATGTGTTAAAAGTTGAGAGGGATACAACAAAAACTGGATACACTTCGTGTACAAAATGGACAATCTCTTTCGAAGTATCAGGGTTCCGGACAAAAACTCATGTGTTACAAAGGGGTTTCATTTTTTAACTTATTTGAACTTCAGACTTTTTTGCATTCAACATGCACCATTCATAACCACATCATCAATTTTCAACCCTTTTTGACTTCATTTGGTATTTTTCATGCATTTCATGATTTATTTTGAGCTAAAATGACCCTGAAATTAGAAGCAGTGCAGATGAACTCTGAAATGGTTGCAAGTTGGCATGGTATCATCATTTCACCCACATAGCATGTGCTAAAAAGTTCAGAGGGTTAAGGCAAAAAGTGGATGCACTTCGTGTAGAAACTAGACCATCTCAACTTTTTAGCACATGTTATGTGGGAGATTTTAGTTGATTTTTTTAGTTCATTCTTTTTAACAAATAAACACTTTGATAATTTTAGTTAATATTATTTTGATTCTTTTAGTTCATTCTTTTTTAGTTAATGTTTTTGTTGATTCTTTTTAGTTCATTATTTTTAGTTAATATTTTAGTTGATTCTTTTTAGTTCATTCTTTTTAACAAATAAATAATTTGATAATTTTAGTTAATATTATATTTAAGTGCAGTGATATTGTAGATCAAAGCCATCATCAGAATAGTTGTGGAGAGAAAGTCTTCACTTTTCTTCGCGTGTGTCGCTTGCTTATTGCGCCATAACCATGGACAATCTTCATCACATAAATCACAATGCTTCAGAAAGCTTTCTCACATCATACTAAATATTCTTACACACAAACCATACTTAAAATGGGACATGATAGAAATAATAGTTTAGATATCCATTACATAAAGTACTGCATAATGGAAGATACCAATCCTACTCTTCCGGATTGCAAACCTACTCGTCCGAATCAGGAGACCCCAAGCACTACATAATAGAGATAAAAGTGTTTGCCATTGCAAACAATACTCGTCTTCCAGATCAAAATACCCCCAAGTAGGAGATACTAGCGGTACGAGGTGACGTTGCCCATAATTACAGATTCCAATCCTGAGGTACAACTCGTATGCAACGTACCCATCTATTGCTGCATACTCAATGTTGATAGGGTCAAGTGGGGTCTTCTCCCAAAGTTTGTGCCATGGCTTGGGGAATTTTGTATTCATATCAGTGTACTCCCCGTCGATCAGGACGGCTGCCATATGAGCCATTGAAGTCTTGTCAGGCTCAAGCCTGAACCTGCCGTGAAGATCAACGTGGCATTCAGCTGGTATCTCAATACCCCAAGTGTGCCTCATCTTGATCTTGTCATTCGTAATATCAATGCTAGCAAAATATATGCTGCTGCGAAGGAACTCCATGAGTTTTGGACAGTGCTTGTCACTACTGCAACAACAAAATAGAACATATGTGATAAATACTGCTGCAACAAGTATAATAGAACCATAAGAAGTATAATTCAGCCCAAGTATAATAAGAATCATAACAAGTATAATAAGAATCATAGGAAGTTTCATGTTTCCTATGCATTTCCTATCCTATGAATCAAAAGAAGCCCTTAAACTTGACGTGTTCTCACGATGGCCAATATGCAACTATAAGGAAAATTCTTATGCAATTTTCCTATCCTATTCCTGTCCTCCTATTCCTATTCCTATGCAATTTTCCTAATCCTCCTATTCCTATGCAATTTTCCTATGAATCAAATAAAAGCCCCATTCTTACGAATCAAAGAAAAAGTCCCAATTTTCCTATGCATTTTTCCTATGAGTCAAGGAAACTATGACATGATATCAACATTCCCAATCCTCCTATTCCTATGCAATTTTCCTATCTTATATATCAAAGAAAAGCCCCAATTAAAAGTATGACAAGTTTTGTATTACCTTGCCCACTGAAATACCGTGACACATTGCTTGAAACAAAGTTGAACGACGGCAACATCGCGACCATCGGTCGTGTACTCGAGATCGAGGTCCATGAACTTGTGTTTCTCCTCTTGAAGCCATTCCCCGAACATGGAAAGAAAAACCTTCACTTTGGCCATGTCCTTCATGTAGACGATATGGAGATTGGTCGTGCCATGTGCGAACATCTTCCGTAGCGAGTGATTGGATTCATGGTGGAGGATGCATGGGGTAGAAGAGAGGAGAGGGAGACGAACAAAAATGAAGGTGTTGGTCTCATTTACTGTAGTGTGGCAGTTGTTGTAGCGTTTGATCTTGGGTGGAACAACTTCCAAGGCGCGGAATCGAATGGTTTGGACCTTTAGTCCCGGTTTGAGCCACGAGCCGAGACTAAAAGGGCTCGCACCAGGCCAACGGTTGCCACCACCCCTTTAGTCCCGGTTCCGGGCTCAGACGGGACTAAAGGACCCATCTGAACCGGGACTGATGCATGCTGATGCCCGGCCGGCGTCCTAGCCTCCCGAACCAGGACTGATGCTCCCATTAGTCCCGGTTCGTAAAACGCCCAGGACTAATGCTCTAATCTGGCGAGGATCAAAGTCATGTTTTCTACTAGTGACACAATCATTCTTATGTATTTATATTAAACATTTTTACCTTTTATAATTTGGTAGTCCATGACAAGGGCATATTTTTTGTGAACTACTCAAAATATATATACCATGAGTAGGAAAACCACTGATGTAATTATCCCTTAGGATTGAAAGCACCATGTTATTTGTTATAAAGTTTTACTATTTTGTGTTACAAATATATATTACTCGTTCTAGTTTCTGAAACATACTCTCAGACAAAAAAAATCATTTTCTTTAATTTTTGTTGGGGTGTTTGAGTAAATCTTCTATTACATATATTTCACCACAAGTCTAAGCAAAATAATTTTTAGCACTCATTGTATTACATGTCCAAGTTCACCATTGAATTCACATGTTTGTATGTGTTCTATCCATACATATCAAATATATATTTGCATTTTATTTTGAGATCGTGCGAGCCTAACAAATATCTTTCGAGGCCTTTCTAGACTTCATGATATTAAGTTATGCGTAACATGTGTGAACAAGTGGATTTCCCCTGAACACCCTTACTCGTCGATTAGTATTTATTGATTATTTCCTAATCATTCTTCTTATAATATTTTTACAACTACTCATTCTCAAACAACACATCTTATTTAAAAATCAAGCGACGAAAGATGATCATTGTTTCATGAGGCAACACTACCAAGAGACGAGTAAAGCGACCTAGTGTCGCCGATCCTTCTCGCCTCTCGTCACCATTTTTGGTACCACGACACAAGAAGGACGACGATTCTAGGTTGGCGGTAGTGATTACCGTCCTCACATAAAATTGATTGAATATACAATATTTTGGCCGTGTGTGGTAATCGGGCGCATGTTTTTTTGTGTAATTACCATGATTTACCCCTCATTCTATTTTTTATATGATTAGATATCAAAATGGACTCTAGATGTCAATTTAATCATTACTTAGGAACTTACCACGAATAGAATTTTTTTATTTGGTAAGCCAATATAACATGAGGGTGGTTCCCATAATTTTCGAGGAAACCCCGATGGAAAAGCGTAAAACCAGACCAAAGGAGATGTGTGGAGACAAGATGAAAGGAAGAAAAGGGTGATACAATCTAAAATGTGGTTCAAGTGGGAGACAAATAGTTACCGTCTACTCTTAGCATCCATGAAATCCCATGACTAGAGTTCCAAATTGTTTACAAATTGTACCCAACATTGTGCTTAGATTCTACTTCAGCTCCCCAACATCGAGTTGAACGAGTCATGGATCTTCACTCCAGTTTGACGGCCATCAAACAAACCAACCATAATCGGTTGTGACAAAGTATGAGTTTAAGTTGAAGACCTGAACTCTGTTGGGCAGGTTCCACTTGAAGGAATTGGCGTGGTTTTGTCATGACAAGTGTGCTCATAGAAGAACTTAGTTATGCGGCCATATCTGCTAGGTGAAGCCTTGAATGGGGTTGATCAAAAAATAGAGAAACACATTTACCCAAGTTTGACCCATCACATGAGATAAAAGCATATGCCCGCTCTTTTAGTTATTGGATATGATGATATCGATTACAAAGTTGCTTTTTTGCTACCTTATTTCAAGGCATACTAATTTGTGTGTCTCAAACTTATCCTTTGGACGTCCGAGGAACCCCTTATATATTGGTCGGTTATCTGAGATTACACTAGACGTTGGATTCTACCCGCAGTTAGAGACCTACTCTAGGTCATCCGCTCTTCCAAGTAGAGGGTTTCGACTCCCTGATGAAACTTCACCATGTCCAAGTCATGTACTCCCTTCGTTCCTAAATATAAAACCTTTTAGAGATTTTATTATATACTATATAAGAATGTATGTAGTCATATTTTAGGATGTAGATTCATTCATTTTTCTTTATATCTAGTTCATAATAAAATCTCTAAAAGGTCTTATATTTAGGAACGGAAGGAGTAGCAGGCAGGGTTATGTAATAGGCCGGGACTTATCCTCAAGGCGGCTTATCTCCAGAGTCGTCTTATCTTTAGAGCCGACTTATGTCCACATCTCACTTATCTCACGAGCCGACTTATCTTGAGAGCCAACTTATCTACAGAGCCGACTTATCACCAGGTCGGGTCTTGTTGGCCTACCCGGTTGGGTATTCCCCCAACACGAACCTAGCAAACGTTCATGATATGGGTGATGTTCTATGCCATGAAGAAAAAAAGCATACTAATGCTTCACAAATTTAGCTATTATCTCGTGGCACTTTACTCGACCTAGTCCAAATATGAGGCAGATATAGAAAAGTCCGGACGCATCCGGACACGTCTGCCACGTTGGCGTGACGGTGTGGCTCCACGCGGACTCGTCCGGAAGACCGAAGGTCCGACGGGTGCCTCGACTGTCGTCATGGTGTGAACGTTGTGTGATGCCGCTTCGGCTCGCCGCCCTAGGCCTTAGTCGACTATTTAAGACGGCCGACATCCCCCAACCCTGACACATCCACCTCTTCCCCCTCCGCCGCCACCCAAGCCCATTCGCATCTTCTTCTCTGCTCTTCGGCCTCAGTATGGTGCGTCGTAGGGTCACCACCTACGCTCAACTCATGCGGGATGCACATCAAGGCGGAGAACCACGTGCGATGAGCCGCCCGCATCGCTGCGGGTCTCCCTTCGGACTCGCCAAAAATAGAGGAGGAGAAGGAGGTGCCAAAGGCCATAGAGGAGGATGACCCGGAGATCCATGCTCCGGGCCTGAACATGACGAGGTCGGAGGCGAAGTTCTTCGTCACCCAAGCCGGAAAGATAGTGAAGCAGCAGGCCATCCTGAATTCCATCCGGGATGAGGCCGAGGTGGAGGCAAACCATCGGCTCATCCAGCAAAGAGAAGCCAAGGCCGGCGTCCTCTACGGCAAGATCGAGGCACACATAGCGGCGAAGGAAGCCACGGCGGAGCAGTAGGAAGCGTCGGAGGGGCGGAGCTGTAGCTTCCGGTTATCTATCTGTTGAAGGGCACGAAAATCGTCGATATCTCCGACAAAGAGTAGATAGTTTAATATGTAAATTATAAAATTTATATGTTGCTTGCATTTTGTATGGACTTGAGGAATTAATATGAGATGGCTGGATGCATTAGTCTATTTTTAAGACATGTCAGGTCAGTGCCTGTGTATGCGTCCGAACGCATGTCCGAATGTTTGAAGAGACGAATTTGCAAGTTGCCGCTAATCTCTCCAATGTGATGACTCGGAAACGCTCCTCCGTGCACTGATGCACACGGTTAGTCGTCGTAGGCGTTTTTTTTTATAACGTCGTCGTAGGCGTTGTGCATGTGGCTTGGACGTTTTTTCCTAGGGACGTTTTGTACGTGTTTTGTCATGTCTGCACTGGCCGTTTCATCTCCGCTTCTGTTTTTTGGTTCAGTCTGTGTGTTTTTCATTTTTTATTCTTGTTTTCTTGAACCCTATCCATGCTTTCGGTTCACCAGAATACATATTGATGTGACTCTTTTGAAGATGCATGAGCTCAACAGTTTTTTTCTCGAGGCCTCTTAGCATGCATGAGTTCAGCCAAATAGTCTCTTAGCATGTATGAGAAGTAAAATCCAACAGCCATTCAGTTCGTCAGCATGAGCGGAACGTACGACAATGTATTTCAAAAATAATTCAAAAATTTCAAAAAGAATTTAATTTTTAGAAAATGTTCAGAATACCAAAGAATATCAATATTTCCAAAAAAAATTAAATTTAAAAAAAATGCCATAATTTCTAAAAATTCTTGATTTTTTCAAAAATGACCAGATTTTCAAAAATTGTTAAAATTTTCAAAAGAGTATAAACTTGCATTTAAAAAAATTACATTTTTTAAAAGTTTATTTTTCCAAAAAATATTCAGAATTTGAAAAATTGTTTACATTTTTCAAAAGTTCAAACTTTCAAAAAAAACTTCATAATTTAAAAAAATGCTTCAATCTTCAAAAAACAAAAATCCCCATGTTTCAAAAAAGTGTTCACATTTTTTTAAGGTTTTATTGATTTATTTGAAAATACCGTTGCTACAATATTGCCTGACATATCTAACCAAATGCAAGCTATTAAACATATTCTTAGTTTAACATGTCTTCGCACATACATCATTATCAAATAATATATGTACTCAACGTGTCTATAATCAATATTTATTAAAAAGGAACAATCATGATAGGTTGAAAATGCTACCAAACACACCTTATGAATACAAGATATGCCCGCGATGATCATGATAACACATCGTTTTCCCTTGTTTGAACGACAGTTGGCATTGCATCGTTTCCTTGCACGGAAAATGAGACCATACTTTCTGCCGAAAACAACCGCAAAGACAAGAAGCCAACGATGCAATGCAACGGAATTTCCACAGGCCGTCGTCCTTTCGTGCTCGGTTCGCTAAGAGCAACTTGATCCGACCGAACCAAATAAACGGTGGTTTTATCTGTTTTTTGTTTGTTTGGGTCGATCCGGTGAACAACAACGTCCGTTTCGACATATACCAATACTGATTCGACCCATTTATACCGACACGTAAAAAAAAATTAAGCACTAAAGCTGGTCATGAAGGCCGACGAGAGTTCATGCGTCACTATTACATTAAAAATAAAAAATAAAAAAAACTAGGCATCCTCGTCAGCGGCGACGAGGCCGGGCTGCGCCGGAGCGGGGGCGGGTTGTGCCAGCACGGGCATTGCTAGTGTCGGCCGTGGCGCAGCACGGACGCGCTCGTTCGCGAGACGCAGCGTCATCTTAACATGGAGATAGGTGGCCTCCTTACGGAACAGTGCGCGGGGGTAGACGATGTGGGTCTTCTGGGCGAAGCCGGGCGTAGCACGGACGCGCTCGTGCGCCTGGCGCATCACACTCTTAGCCGGGAGGTAGGTGACCTCCTTCGGGAGCATCGCGCTGGCATAGACGACGAGGTTGTCGTCGTTGTCTATGACTGGTGGCTAGGGTCACCGACAAGGAAACAGAGGGGTGGCGAGATGGGGACGCATGGGGAGAGGGGGGTTCTGGAAGCAGATAGTCGAACCCCAACGCACGCCCGGATTAAAAAAGGACGACCGCGGTCGCTGGCACGTGGGTCTGAGGAGGACGGCTGTCATAAATTATGTTGACCGCGGTGGTTGGAGCGGACACCGAGGAAGGTCGCGCACGTCCGCGATGACGCATTTCAGTCCCAAATTTGACTAGAAAATGAATCGATACGGACGCGGAGCGAACGTGTTTTGAAATTGGGTCGACGCGTTTGTTCATCAATTTCGTCCGCGCGAATTCAAACAAAAGACGATTGATAAAATAGGTGGTCCGTTGGAGTTACTTAAAAAGCCGAATGGAAAACCCGGACACCACCCCCGGTCCGGCTGGGCCAGAGCAAGGCGCAAGCCACATTTTTCTTCCGTCCCGGTCCGTATATTTCTACGTGTATTTCCATGGCGAGCCGAGGGAGACAGCGACGGAAGAAAACAAAAGGGGGCGCCTCTCATCATCACGCACGAAAGGGAAAGCGTCGAGCGCCTTCTTTTTTCTTCTTCTTCTTCTTGTTGATTTTATTATTTCGACATGTTGGATTCTTCTGCCATGGCCCGTACCTTACCCCCTTTGATTCCTTTCTTGAAAAAGTTTTTCATCGCCGTGTTTTGGTCGCTTCCTCGCTCGCTCCCTCCCTTGCTGTCGTAGCTTCTTTGCCTCTTTTGTTTTGTCTTCCACCACCGAGCGAGCGAGCGAGCTCCCCGTGAAAAAGAGAGATGAGACGAGCATGGCGACCGAGCTTGTCCTTTTGCTTTAAGCTTGAGTTTTTCTTTGGTTTTCTCGGGCCATTTTTTGGGTTCTTCCTTTGTCTTTGCCGGGGGGATAAAGTTGCCAAAGCTTCTTTTCTTTATTGGCGAAAATGACGGGCGAAGGTGATGATTTTTTTCTTCTTCTTTTTGTTCTGCCGACAACTGTAGATGTAAGGATTTGTTGATAGAATTTAAGTGTATGGACATTGCTGTGCCTCGCTGCTCGTGTGACGCCCACCAGATGGGAAAATGCAGAGAAATTAGTTCACGTTCGTGGAGAAACAAGAATGGATATTGAGGATGGATATTTCCGTTGCATGAATACTTGAATAGCCATCTGAATGTCTGTGTTTCCCAGCGGAATCATGCTTCAAAGTCTTGAAACAGATGAGAAGGATGGACATGGAGTTTCAGCTCCCAGGTTTGGAGAACTGATTTGGTTTCCTCTCCTGTATATACCAATTCATTTCATCACAAAATTTAACGCATGCAGAAGATATTACCAATATTTGCTTAAAAGGAACATGGACTTTTGAAAAATATTTATGTATTTCAGTTCATGACATGTGCATGTGAGCTAGGGACTAGAGTGCGCTTTCAACAAAAGTATCTCCAACGATGAACGCCGTGAATTAAATCAGACACACTAAACATTCACAGACACGACGAATCCGTGAATAGTGATATCGGAGCCGGCCATCTAACCCGGTGCACCAAATGCGTGCCCCGGTTTCCTTTTTTCTATATCCGAAGTACCCAAAATAAGAAAAATAACCATCATCCTTTGTCCATTATCATATAGTACAAATATTCTAATGCAAAAAATATATGAATATTTCAATTCAAACATGAAGTTCTACTATAAATAGTTCAAATTTGAATTCAAAATATTTTGATACATGTTTTAGTTCTTCCCTCGAAGCGCCCATAACTGCTCAGCCAAATCATTCCGAAATTGCTCATGAGTTGCTCGATGGAAAATATGTCGACGCATTTGGATAAATTCCTCAAACGTCATCGGATCTTCGCTGGAAGTTTGATACGATCACTCATGTGCTCAAATTTCGGACCGTGACAAACCCCATCATCCTCATCCTTCACAATCATTATGTGATGCTCACACAATCTATCATCGCCTTCCACAACATCTATAGATCCTATATTTTGCACGTTCTCGAGTAACCGCAGAATGGGTTTGGAACACTCCTAAGTGCCCTCTCCACATCCTTTCAAGTTTCATATTGCTTGGGCAAAGTAAGATATTTTCGTATCCTTGGATCAGAAATGGTCTTAGTCACCCATGAATTATATATACAATCACAAGGATAATAGTATATGTTGTAGTCATGAGCATTGCTTGTATAGTTGGACGATGGAGCTTCTCCCACACACAACATTACAAACAATGGAGACCGCAACAACACGTTAATGTCATTATGAGACTCACACATCCCAAGGAAAAGGAGCCAAATCCAGAGGTATTGTGATGCAACTGCTTGAAGAATTACTGTGGACTTCTTTACAATGGCCATGGTATTGCCCATGTAGATCATATGGACAATTTTTTCATTTGTTAGTGCATGCAACCCACGGATCCGAGCATACGTGGTCACCCTCTTGCTTCTGACAGTGACTTGAGTCGTTTGGTGTCTTCGATAATTTGTTCTCTCAAGTACTCCAATCCAAACAACCTAATCACCGCAGCAGCAAATCTGACCATGGCATCGAGGCATGTGTGTTTGGCTATCCGGACATACTCAGCACACGAATATTTGATCATGCCATATGAAAATATCCTCAATGCAAGCGTGCACTTTGCACCACTTTTCAAGTTGAAGTAATTTTCATTGGCCCGAACACCATTGTAGAGGTGATTGAACAAACTTAGGCTCATCCGAAATCGATGGCGAAAAATATGACTCAAGTAGTGCATCGCGAGCAAGTAGTCGCACATCACCATCTTATGTGCATGTGCACCGATCCGATTCATCACTCGTTGTCCCTTGATTGTTTCCTTGAAATTAAGAAAATGCTCCTCGCACATTGGGCATCTTCAATAACCACAAGCATCATCATCATTTCAACCTAATATTCACCCTCGTCTAGTGTATCGATGAATTCGGCATAGAAGTACTTCACGATTGAATCTATCATGTTTACTTCCAAGTAAACAACAAAACCAGCAATAAATTCGGTTACGGCATTTGAGAGAACACTTGTCGGGCAACGTGGCTACCATGGATGATAATGAACGTCCACAAACCTTAATACAGTGTTACTTTCGGTTTGTGAAAGTTGAGATGCATTGGAGATACCTAAGCTATCCTAATTTTCTGAACCGGAATATCCGATGTTAATCTGATACTTACTGCACCAGGAGCAGAATTTAATTACCGCTCTAGCTTTGCTTGCCCACCGTCTCGCCGCATAAACCGATAATAAAAGTGGATCCATCCACAAAACGGCACATGCGTTTTACCTCTTTCTACAAGCAACAAAAGAAAAAGAAGCAGGAATTTCCCACTCCCAATTCACACGCCCCCCCTTGTCAGAGATGTGTTTAGACTACTTCCTTTCTTCCGGTGTGTGTGCGCGCGCGCGTTTCGGCCCTCTTTTTCCCGGTGTGTGTTGAGAGCGAGAAAGACCCGTCATCTTTTCTTTTCTTCGGTTTCCCCTGATTTTAACCGCCTTTTCCTTTTCCGGGACCTCCCTCGAGCCCAGGTCGTTCTCCCCTCTCTTTCACGCCCTGCATACACAGCACACCCATCACCACCTCACCTCTCTCTCTCTCTCTTTTCCCTTCTCTGAACCTGAACTGAGACAGTAGAGAGAGAGAGAGAGACTGAGCCCGTCGCCCATCCCTTGCCTGAGAAGTTTCGTGCCCTGCCATGCCATACCATACCATACCATGCTGCTTTCTCTCTCCAGAAAGCCCTCCCGTTTCCAGCGCCATGATGCTCCAGACTCCCAGTCTTCGAAGAGAGAGAGGGAGACGCTCGTACGTACTTGCTATTCTTTTTCCTTCTATCACGTACTGCTACACGCAGTAGAAACAGTGGCAGTGGGAGAAGGACTGGAGTGGAGTGGGTGGGACGTAGCTTTCCTGAAAGCAAGACGTGTAAACTATTTCCGCACCGGCGTCCCGTCTGTTCATCAGCAGCACCGGCACTTGTCACTCTCACCTGCTCTCTCTCTCCCTGCACCACAATATCTCCATCGCCGTGTGGGTGCGGTGGTCGGTCGCGGCGAGGGGAGGAGGAGGGTGGGGTGAACGACGACTGCTACGACTTGCATTTACCGTCGCCGTAGGCCCGGCACCGGATCACGGGCGGGTCCGGCGAGGGGCCCCGCGGCCTGGACCTCTCTAATGGCGGAGGAAGGAAAATATGGGCCATTGGATGGTGGTATCTTTCCTTTCCTCCGCTTGCGCTAACGGCCCCATTTGCGTGCACTAAATTGGGGGATGAGGAACGAACGTGTTGGCAAGGAATTGGTGGCCTTGTGTCTTTTTTATAAGAAATGGCAGTCCTGTCTTGATCATAGATTCATAACGGTGGTGGGTCATGTACGCTGTTTTAGGTGTGTGTAGGTTGTGTTAGAGAAACTATTTGATGATTTGGAGGGCCTATTTAATGGGTTTCATCTTCTCTTGTCTGCTCTTAACTTTTTTTTTTTGTCTCTTTCTTCTTTTTGCGTCACGTATGGTTAGATTGATTGGATGGCACAGCCACGCACATCAATACATACGATTAGGGAGGGACGTTTCTACTTCCGGGCTCATCTGCAATTTCCATTCACGAAAAAAATTTAAAAACAAAAACTAGAAAAAGTAACTTATTCGTAGATTTGAGCATCTCTCAGCAAAAAAGACAAGTCACGATCTGTAAAAAAGGTGAACTGTTCACGAACTGTTTTAACCCGATTTGATTTGATTTGTGAGGTTTGCTCCAAATTTCAACTTATTTGGACATTTGAACATTTCTCAGCAAAAAATACAAGTCGGGGTCTGTAAAAAAAGTTAACTGTTTACGAATTGTTTTAACCCAATTTATCTTTTTTGCTAAAAGCTGCTTAGATGTTCAAATAAGTTAAAATTTAAAGCAAACCTTACAAAACAAATTATCAATCATTTTTTTGATTTTTTTTAGTATTTGTTTTTAAAAATTCGACTGACTGCGGGAGTAGATGAGGGTAGGAGCAAAGTTGAATTATAGATACAATTATCTGCATTATATTCTTTTATGGGACAATGCTAGGCGTTCAGTTCACCGATCATCGGCATCAATCGGACACACCACCGGCCGTTAGATACAACTCTAGGCGTGCATGATCCTACCAATCATTCTTTCCAATGCCTCCATGAGCCCACACGTGCGCCTATCCATAACAGTTTAGTGGCATGCACCAATCGTCTTTCGCAACTCAGCTCATTAGAGCATCTCTAGTAGTACCCTCAAACCCTCAAACCAGTTTTAAGGGTTGAGAATTTACATTTTTTGGCATTTTTAAGGGTTGAAAAACAGGGGCAAAGACTATAACCCTCAAACCAGTTTTAAGGGTTGAGAATTTACATTTTTTGGCATTTTTAAGGGTTGAAAAACAGGGGCAAAGACTATAACCCTCAAACCCAACCCTTATAAAAAAACAGGGGCAAAATCAGGAGAGCTCAGGACGGCGCGGCGACGAGGAGAGCTCGAGGAGGCCTGGGGCCAGCCTGCCTCCGGCTGCAGGATGCGCCGGGCGGCCGTGGGACGGGGCGCGGCGGCGGCTCGGGGCGGCGGGACACGGCGGCTGGGGGCGGGGCACGGTGGCGGCTCGGGACTGGGCACGGCGGCCGGGGGCGGGGCGCGGCGGCCGGAGGCGCCGCGGCTGCCTCTGGCGCGGCGGCTCAGCCGGAATGGCGGCAGGCGGGCGGCTGGAATGGCGGCGGCGGTTGGGGACGGGGAAAAGTCCCTCCCGCGCGACGATGGAACGGTTTGAGGGTTGTGGTAGTTTTCGCTCCCCAACCCTCACTTCTACAGGTTGGGAGGGAGATTGAGGGTTGGATCCTCAATTTTTTTTGAGGGTTTGAGGGTTAACGTGTCGGGACCCCGATCCTAAGCCATAGGAATCCAGCCTGTAACACATCCCATCCCTTTGCGGTCTCACGCACGGCTAACCCCACGACTGCCACCTTACCTTAGCCGGGATCGTTTGCACCTTTTGACTCACGTATGCAATTGTGCCGCTAGCATTCCAATGTCAAAGAACCCGACATAACTAGTCATAAACTCAAGTGGCTCAACTGCACAGAGACATGCATACATAACCCAGCAAAGCAGGTGTCGTCATGAGCGAGTGTAGACGAGTCGTAGCAAGCTACAAGGACTCCATTACACCGCGTGACATTTCCCCGTAAGGACAGACACAACAACTAAGAAGGATACATGCTGGTCAACCAATGTGTCCGGAGCAGTAGCAAACTACCAAGGCTCAGTGGAAACACAAAGGGGCATTTCTGTGTAAAGAGAGCTACTAAGGGCATACGACTAGGTGTCGAACCCCATACATATCATAGCACATCACACGTATGCATGACATACTCAATATGCATAGATACAACAATGGCATCACAACATAACCATACAACACCACAACATTTATTTAGAAGACTCGGAAGAGCCTTGCATAATAAGTTCATACAGGTAGGGGTAACATGACCCGACACTCACGTCATACAAGCAAAGTCATACAAGCCATGCGGAAGCATTAAAGCTGTCTGAGTACACCAGATGAAAGGAAAAGGCATAAAGCCTGACTATCTACAGATCCCTTCTGAAAGGAGCCAGGTCGTAGCTGGGACACCAGCTACTCGTCATCATCAACGTCTAGGTAGAACCCACCTGATGTATCGTGGGTGTCTTCTGCAACATTTATTAAACAAACATGAGTACAAAGGTACTCAACAAGACTTTAGAACATATCTATCTACTCATGCACATGTATCAATAAAGGGGGTTGTGGGGTTTCTTGCAGCAAGCCAGCTTTGACTCTTGGCTAGCCTATACTACAACTTTAATTGTTTTGGACAAACGTTGCTAAGTCGTACACGAGTCCACTACCACCATGCTACCTCTTGAGCTTGCGTTGGTTTTTCCCTTGAAGAGGAAAGGGTGATGCAGCACAGTAGCAGTAAGTATTTCCCTCAGTTTGAGAACCAAGATAGCAATCCAGTAGGAGTACCAAGACAAGTCACCAATGTACGTGCGCAAAAACAAACAAACTTGCACCCAATGCTATAAAGGGGTTGTCAATCCCTTCACGATTAAATGCAAGGTGAGATATGAATGTGGAAAGTGCAACAAAGTAAAAGTGTAGAGCTGAAAATATGATGTGAAGTAGACCCGGGGGCCATAGTGTTCACTAGAAGCTTCTCTCATGATAGAAAGTATTACGATGGGTGAACGAATTACTGTCGAGCAATTGATAGAACCGCGCAAAGTCATGACGAGATCTAAGGCAATGATCATACATATAGGCATCACGTCCGAGACAAGTAGACCGATACTGTCTGCATCTACTACTATTACTCCACACATCGACCGCTATCCAGCATGCATCTAGTGTATCGAGTTCATAACAAACAGAGTAACGCCTTAAGCAAGATGACATGATGTAGAGGGATAAATTCATGCAATAGATATAAACCCCATCTTTTACCCTTGATGGCAACAACACGATGCGTGCCTCGCTACCCCTTCTGTCACTGGGTGAGGACACCGCACGGTATGAACCCAAAACCAAGCACTTCTTCCATTGCAAGAATTATAGATCAAGTTGGCCAAACGAAACCCACAACTTGAAGAGAATTACAAGGATACGAAATCATGCATATAAGAGATCAGAAGAAACTCAAATAATATTCATAGATAATCTGATCATAAATCCACAATTCATCGGATCTCGACAAACACACCGCAAAAGAAGATTACATCGGATAGATCTCCATGAAGATCATGGAGAACTTTGTATTGTAGATCCAAGAGAGAGAGAAGAATCCATCTAGCTACTAGCTATGGACCCGAAGGTCTATGGTGAACTACTCACGCATCATCGGAGAGGCAATGGTGTTGATGAAGAAGCCCTCCGTGTCGGAATCCCCCTCCGACAGGGCACGAGAACGGTCCCCAGATGGGATCTTGCGGAGACAGAAGCTTGCGGCGGCAGAAAAGTATTTTCGTGGCTCTCTCTGACAGTTTGGGATTTTTTGGGGATTTATAAGCAGAAGAAGTAGGGCAAAGGAGCCACGGGGGTCCACAAGCCTGCTAGGCGCGGGGCCCCCAGGCCGCATCTAGGGGGCTTGTGGCCTCCCCCGGAGTCCTTTGCCTTGGTTCTCAAGTTCCCTGCGTATCTTCTATTGCGAAAAAAATCTTTCCGAAGGTTTTATTCCGTTTGGACTCTGTTTAATATTCTTCTCTGAAAATGGTCAAAAACACGGAAAAACAGGAAGTGGCACTTGGCACTGAGTTAATAGGTTAGTCCCAAAAAAGATATAAAATAGCATGATCATGTATACAAAACATCCAACGTTGACAAGATAATAGCATGGAACCATAAAAAATTATAGATACGTTGGAGATATATCACACCATAAAAATACACTATCATGGATTCTTTCCCGTTTCCCTACGGAAATGCCATACATGATACTCACACTTATCTTGATACTTTTATCAGTAGCCATTAAAGTTGTCTATGAACAACATATGTCTCCAAGTAGTTCATATCCGCGGACGCGGCTATTCGAATAGATCATAACCTTGAAGGGGTGTACTTCTTCACACACGCTCTCGCCACTTATGGCCTAGCGCACTTTACGCACCTCAGCAACCTTCAAGCGGAAGCCCAGCAAGGGAGTCGGCTATGACCGTTAACCACGCTAATACCTAGTCTATGTTTATCGCATATTTGAGAGTGAACCTGCACGGAAGTCCGACCGAAGTTTCTGCTATGGCCCCAAACGATGTGCGCAGGGTTCCCAAGCCCACCATCCGGGTGCCACTTGGTACACCGTGCCACTGCCTACCGCATCATATCCCACCTCTAAGGTCAACACTATGCATGGCTTCCAGCATGACTACAAACACCAGGAACTACTTGCAACTCCTGGACCGAGTACTAGACGATTAATAAGTCGAGCGGGGTCATATTTCAGGGCCCATCATGTGGTAGTAGTTAGTCTTGGATTACATACATGGAACTCAGTTCCTAAGGACGGTTCCAATGAAACAACCCGCCATGTACTCCTACATAGCCTTTCATCGGTACCTTTACCAAATCAGGTTCTACACTTATTCTTTTGTCATTAGAACACATTCTTTCATTCATGTTCATCACCCATATGAAACAGACCTGACACAACTCTAAGCATAGCAGGATAAGACACATCATGGCTCAAGCAACTACCAGGTATGCTAGGTTGCAAGGTTTAGCTATTTACTATGACAATGACATGTCATGCAAAGGAATGGGTTCAGCTACCGAAGTAAAATCATTTGAAATATTTTGTCCTAATGCAATAAGGGAGGGTTGCTACTTCTCAAAGAACAGCGCCGGAAATTGACACGTTGACACAGACTTGCTTGCGTTGGCTTTTCCCTTGAAGAGGAAAGGGTGATGCAGCACAGGAGCAGTAAGTATTTCCTTCAGTTTGAGAACCAAGGTATCAATCCAGTAGGAGAATCTCGTCAAGTCCAGGGTACGTGCACAAACACAAAAGAGCTTGCACTCAACGCTGTAAAGGGGTTGTCAATCCCTTCAAGATTGTTTGCAAAGTGAGATCTGAAGGCGGAAAGTGCAACGAAGTAAAAAAATGTAAGGCTGAAAATATGTGTGGAGTAGACCCTTCTCTCAAAATAGCAAGTATTACGGTGGGTGAACAAATTACTGTCGAGCAATTGATATAACCGTGCAAAGTCATGACGATATATAAGGCAATGATTATACATATAGGCATCACGTCCCAGACAAGTAGACCGATACTTTGTGCATCTACTACTATTACTCCACACATCGACCGCTATCCAGCATGCGTCTAGTGTATTGAGTTCATGACGAACAGAGTAATGCCTTAAGCAAGATGACATGATGTAGAGGGATAATCTCAAACCACTAATGAAAACCCCATATTTTTACCCTTGATGACAACAACACGATACGTGCCTCGCTACCCGTTATGTCGCAGGGTGAGGTCACCGCACGGTATGAACCCAAAACCAAGCACTTCTCCCATTGCAAGAATCATAGATCTAGTTGGCCAGACAAAACCCACAACTCGAAGAGAATTACAAGGATATGAAATCATGCATAAGAGAGATCAGAAGAAACTCAAATAAGATTCATAGATAATCTGATCATAAATCCAGAAGTCTTCGGATCTCGACAAACACACCGCAAAAGAAGATTACATCGGATAGATCTCCACGAAGATCATGTAGAACTTTGTATTGAAGATCCAAGAGAGAGAAGAAGCCATCTAGTTACTAGCTATGGACCCGGAAGTCTATGGTGAACTACTCACGCATCATCGGAGAGGTCATGGTGTTGATGGAGAAGCCCTCCGTGTCCGAATCGCCCCTCCGGCACTGCACCAGAACGTGCCCCACATGGGATCTTGCGGAGACAAAAGCTTGTGGCGGCGGAAAATTACTTTAGATGATCTCTTGATTTTTTGTGGAATTTTTGGGGATATATAGGTGCAAACCCTAGGGCAAAGGAGTCCAGGGGGCCCACAAGCCTGTGGGCCGCGACCTCCCCCCTGGCCACGGGGTGAGGGCTTGTGGGGCCCCTGGGGCCCCCTGCCTTGGCTCTCAAGTCTCCTGATCTTCTTCCGTTACGGAAAAAATCTTTTCGGGGATTTTATTCCGTTTGGACTCCGTTTCAAAATCTCCTCTCAAAGGGGTCAAAAACATGGAAAAAACAGAAACTGGCACTTGGCACTGAGTTAATAAGTTAGTCACAAAAATATATAAAAGGCATGCAAAACATCCAAAGTTTGACAAGATAATAGCATGAAACCATCAAAAATTATAGATATGTTGGAGACGTATCAAGCATCCCCAAGCTTAACTCCTGCTTGTCCTCGAGTAGGGAAGTGATAAATAATGAATTTTTGATGTGGAATGCTACCTAGCATAGTTGTCCTTTGCAACTTCTTTCACGTGACATGAATGTTCAGATCCGTAAGATTCAAAACAATAGTTTGCTATTGACATGCAAACAATAATACTTCAAGCAAACTAGCAAAGTAATCATGAACTTTCAAAATAACAAGGCCAAGGAAAGTTATCCCTACAAAATAATATAGTGTGGCTATGCTCCATCATCCTCACACAACTAATGTAAATCATGCGCAACCCCGGTATTGGCCAAGTAATTGTTTTCGCACTCTTACTTTCTCCAACCTTTTATAACTATCGCGCAATACATGAGTGTGAGCCATGGATATAGCACTATAGGTGGAATAGAGTGTGGTGGTGGTTGTGAGACAAAAAGGAGGAGATGGTCACATTGACTCGGCGTATCAAAAGGCTATGGAGATGCCCATTAATAGATATCAATGTGAATGAGTAGGGATTGCCATACAAGAGATGCACTAGAGCTATAAGTATGTGAAAGCTCAAAAGCAAAACTAGTGGGTGTGCATCCAACTTGCTTGCTCACGAAGACCTAGGGCAATTTTGAGGAAGCCCATCATTGGAATATACAAGCCAAGTTATATAATGAAGATTCCCACTAGCATATGGTAGTGACAAAGCAAGAAGTTCTCAATCATGAAGAACACGGTGCTATTATGAAGCACAAGTGTGGAAAAAGATAGTAGCATTGTCCCTACTCTCTTTTTCTCTCTTTTTTTATTTGGGCTCTTAGGCCTATTTTTTTGGGCTCTTTTTTATTTATTTCCTCACATGGGACAATGCTCTAATAATGATGATCATCACACTTTTATTTACTCACAGCTCAAAATGATGATGACTCTATAAGAAATGCCTCCGGCAGTGTACCGGGATGTGCAACGATCTAGCATGGCGTATGACGTTGAAACATCTCGCTAGATATCTTACGATCATGCAATGGCAATATGAGAGTGACGGCACAAGTCATGAGACAGAACGGTGGGAGTTGAATGGCAATATATCTCGGAATGGCTATGAAAATGCAATAGTAGGTAGGTACGGCGGCTGTTTTGAGGAAGGCATATCGTGGGTTTGTGCACCGGCGAGAATTGCGCGGCACTAGAGAGGCTAGCAATGGTGGAAGGTGAAAGTGAATCCGTACCATGGACTCGCATTAGTCATGAAGAACTTACATACTTGTTGTGAAAGTTTTTATTAGTAATCAAAACAAAGTGCTAAACGCATACTCCTTGGGGAAGGGTTGGTAGGTGTTAACCATCGCGCGATCCTGACCTCAACACAAAGGATGAAAATCAATAGAAAAATTATGCTCCGACTTCCTAACATAGCGGTTCACCATACGTGCATGCTACGGGAATCACTAACTTCAACACAAGTATTTCTAGATTCACAACACCTTACTAACATAACTCTTAATATTACCGAATCCACGTCTCAAAACTAATTGAGAGGAATCAAGACTTCTCTTTCTACTCAATGCACATGAAGATGGAGGTTTTTGTATCCTCTTCGGGTACCTATCACCTTTGGGAATACTTTCATAGCATAATCCAACTACCAAGTCACGCACCGCCATGCTCTAAAAGATATAAGTGAAGCACATAGAGCAAAAGTATCTAGCTCAAAAGATATAAGTGAAGCACTATGAGCATTCTAGCAAAAATCACAATGAGTGCATGTCTCTCTCTCTCAAAAAGGTGTGCAGCAAGGATGATTGTGTCACAACAAAAAGAAAAGACTCCTAAGATACAAGACGCTCCAAGCAAAACACATATCATGTGGTGAATAAAAATATAGCTCCAAGTAATGTTACCGATGGATTGAAGACGAAAGAGGGGATGCCTTCCCGGGGCATCCCCAAGCTTAGGCTTTTTGGTGTCCTTGAATTAGGCTTGGGATGCCTTGGCCATCCCCAAGCTTGAGCTCTTTCCATTCCTTATCTCTTTGTCCATGAGAACATCAACCAAAACTTGAAAACTTCAAAACACAAAACTTAAACAGAAACTCGTGATAAAATTAGCACAAGAAAACAAACTACCACCTCTTTTGGTACTGTAGAAAACTTGAATTATATCTATATTGGTGTTGGGATACTGTATTCTCACTTTTCCATGGCTAGTGCCCCCCGATACTAACCTTAGTTTCATCAAAACAAGTAACCAACTCAAAAAAAAACAGAATCTGTCAAAAACAGACCAGCCTGTAGCAATATGTATACTTCGTATACTTCTGGTACATCAAAAATTCTTAAAAATTACGACTGCCTAGGAAAAAGGCATATCAACCAGCAGCAAAAATAATCAGCTCAAAAGCTCTTTCTGAATAAAAATGAAAAATCATCTCGTGAGCGAAAATTTTCTGTCTTTTTCCAGCAGGATCAAACAACCATTACCAAGACTAGTCATAAAGGTTTTGCTTGGTTCAAACACAAAAATAAACACAAAAAACACAATCACAACAGAATTATGATGGTGTGGACGCAACAAAACAGAAAGAAAATAAATAAATTCATTGGGTTGCCTCCCAACAAGCGCTATTGTTTAACGCCCTTAGCTATACATTGATATTTCAATGATGCTCACACAAAAGACAAGAATTGAAGCACAACCAGAGCATCATAAAGCATGTGAAAATCACATCTATGTCTAACAAACTTCCTATGCATAGGCATTTTGTAGGAAAACAGATTGTCAAGACAACCAATAGTTGCCATATGCAATGAAGAAGAAAGAGACAAAAGCAATCTCAACATAACGAGAGGTAATTTGGTAACATGAAAGTTTCTACCACAATATTTTCCTCTCTCATAGCAATTACATGTGGGATCATATTCAAATTTAACAATATAGCTATCCCATAGGATATTCTTTTCATGAGCCACATGCATGCAAAGTTGACGCTCTTCAAAAATAGTGGGATTATCATCAACTAAAGTCATGACTTCTCCAAACCCACTTTCAATAATATTGCAAATATCATATTCATCATGTGGTTTAAATAAAATTTCAAGATCATAAGAAAAATCATCACCCCATTCATGATCATTGCAACAAGTAGAGGGCACAGCAAAACTAGCATCCCCAAGCTTAGGGTTTTGCATGGTTTTAGCATGATTGTCACTAATAGAATTTATAGTGAAACCATTGCAATCATGCTTTTCATTCAAGGAGCCCTCGTGAATCACTTCAAATTCACGCATCTCAAGTAAAACTCCATAAAGATAGTCAAGTACACTCAACTCACTAGCAATTGGATCAACATAATTGGATCTCTTAAAGAGATTAGCAAGTGGATGAGGATCCATATCAATAGATTTTCAGCAAGCGAAGATGCAAGCATATTGAAGGCACATAGCACACAAGCGAGCAGAAAGCAAGCCAAAGAAAAGGGCGAACGAAAAAAGGCAAATGAAAAATGCAAATTGTAAAGTGGGGGAGAGGAAAACGAGAGGCAACTCGCAAACAAAGTAAATGCAAGAGATGAGTTTGCCTCACTTACTTGGATGAGTTCTTGACTTGATCCTCCCCGGCAACGGTGCTAGAAATCCTCCTGCTACTTCTCAAACAACAGCGCCAGAAATTGACACGTTGACGGAGACTTGCTTGCGTTGGTTTTTCCCTTGAAGAGGAAAGGGTGATGCAGCACAGGAGCAGTAAGTATTTCCCTCAGTTTGAGAATCAAGGTATCAATCCAGTAGGAGAATCTCGTCAAGTCCAGAGTACCTGCACAAACACAAAAGAGCTTGCAGCCAACTTTGTAAAGGGGTTGTCAATCCCTTCAAGATTGTTTGCAAAGTGATATCTGAAGGCGGAAAGTGCAACGAAGTAAAAAGTGTAAGGCTGAAAATATGGTGTGGAGTAGACCCTGGGGGCCATAGTGTTCACTAGAGGCTTCTCTCAAATTAGCAAGTATTACGGTGGGTGAACAAATTACTGTCGAGCAATTGATAGAACCGTGCAAAGTCATGACGATATCTAAGGCAATGATCATACATATAGGCATCACGTCCGAGACAAGTAGACCGATACTTTCTGCATCTACTACTATTACTCCACACATCGACCGCTATCTAGCGTGCATCTAGTGTATTGAGTTCATGACGAACAGAGTAATGCCTTAAGCAAGATGACATGATGTAGAGGGATAATCTCAAACCAATGATAAAAACCCCATCTTTTTACCCTTGATGGCAACAACACGATACGTGCCTCGCTACCCCTTCTGTCACTGGGTGAGGTCACCGCACGGTATGAACCCAAAACCAAGCACTTTTCTCATTGCAAGAATCCACAACTCGAAGAGAATTACAAGGATATGAAATCATGCATAAGAGAGATCAGAAGAAAGTCAAATAAGATTCATAGATAATATGATCATAAATCCACAATTCAATGGATCTCGACAAACACACCGCAAAAGAAGATTACATCGGATAGATCTCCATGAAGATCATGGAGAACTATGTATTGAAGATCCAAGAGAGAGAAGAAGCCATATAGTTACTAGCTATGGACCCGGAGGTCTATGGTGAACTACTCACACATCATCGGAGAGGTCATGGTGTTGATGGAGAAGCCCTCCGTGTCTGAATCCCCCCTCCCGCAGGGCACTAGAACGTGCCCCAGATGGGATCTTGCGGAGACAGAAGCTTGTGGCGGTGGAAATTTACTTTCGATGATCTCTTGATTTTTTGTGGAATTTTTAGGGATATATAGGCGCAAACCCTAGGGCAAAGGAGGTCCAGGGGGCCCACAAGCCTGTGGGCCGCGGCCTCCCCCTGGCCGCGGGGTGAGGGCTTGTGGGGCCCGTGGGGCCCCCTGCCTTGGCTCTCAAGTCTCCTGATCTTCTTCCGTTACGGAAAAAATCTTTTCCGGGATTTTATTCCGTTTGGACTCCGTTTCAAAATCTCATCTGAAAGGGGTAAAAAACATGGAAAAAACAGGAACTGACACTTGGCACTGAGTTAATAAGTTAGTCCCAAAAAATATATAAAAGGCATGCAAAACATCCAAAGTTTGACAAGATAATAGCATGAAACCATCAAAAATTATAGACACGTTGGAGACGTATCAAGGGCAGGAGAAAGATCTTGAGATTTTATCGGGATGATAAAAAATGGTGCTTGCCTTGAAGATTAGCGGAAGGATACGCTCCTTCAGACGGATACTCCTAGGTATCCTGTGGAGCGGAGTCTACCGAATCAATGAGTAAAAATCAATACACACCAAGTGCGACAATATGATGCATGATCATGGCATGACAAGAGCCTGATGGATGACCTAATGCATCTGCAAATGATTTGGTTTGAAGCTGGTTTGAAACATGGTTTCAGATGGCTGAGTATTTTTGGTGGCTACCTCTAAGAACTTGATCAATCAATTCATCATAGTACCTCACCCCCTTTTAATAGTATTGGCTTTCCTATGGACTTAAAGGGTTTTCTCACAAATGTAAAATGTAGTGTCTTCTTGCTTGAAGCTTGAACCAATCCTATTCCTTTCCTTGCATCAAGGGGCATCTCCACACAATCCTATAGCCAAGGCATCTTTGAAATTTTCTGAAATATACTTGGATAAGATTATTAGCCCAATGATGCATATTTTGTGATTAATTACCAATACTACCTTAGGGGGGAATTGTGCTTTCAATCTACCCGTTTTTGGTAATTGATGACAACACATTTATCAAAGCTTCAACAAAAGATATAATCAATGATTAGCATCGATGCTTTGGGAAGTATGTGAAAAGCAAGAGCTCCCCTAAATTTGTGCATTATTTTAAATTTGCGTTTGAATATAAATGCACAATCGATTAGGATCATGGGTTACTCTTCCATGTCACATACAACTTGGTGGTGCGTGATACGTCTCCGTCGTATCATGGGTTACTCTTCCATGTCACATACAACTAAATGGAACTAACCCGGACTGATGTTGTTTTCAGTAGAATTGCCATGGTGTTAATTTTGCGCAGAAATAAAAGTTCTCGGAATGACATGGAAATCTACGAGGATTTTTTGTGGAATATATAAAAAATACTGGCGCAAGAATCAACTGGAGGGACGGAGCCAGGAGCTCACAAGCCCACCAGGCCCGCCCCACCCTGGTCGGGCCTGGCAGGCTTGTGATCCCCTCGGGACTCCGGCGCCCCCAATTCCATCTCTATATATACTCTTTCATCCGGAAAAAATTCAAGGAGAAGAGTTCATCGCGTTTTACGATACGGAGGCGCCGCCACCTCCTGTTCTTCCTCTCGAGGGCAGATCTGGAGTCCGTTTTGGGCTCCGGAGAGGGGAGATCGTCGCCATCGTCATCATCAACCTTCCTTCATCGCCAATTCCATGATGCTCTTCACCGTTCGTGAGTAATCTCATCGTAGGCTTGCTGGACGGTGATGGGTTCGATGACATCTATCATGTAATCGAGTTAGTTTTGACGGGGATTGATCCCTAGTATCCACTATGTTCTGAGATTGATGTTGCTACTACTTTGCCATGCTTAATACTTGTCACTAGGGCACGAGTGCCATGATTTCAGATGTGAACCTATTATGTTGTCGCCAATATATGTGTGTTTTAGATCCTATCTTGCAAGTTGTAGTCACCTACTATGTGTTATGACCTGGCAACCCCGGAGTGAAAATAGCCGGAACCACTCCCGGAGATGACCTTAGTATGAGGTGTTCATGTATTCACCAAGTGTTAATGCGTTGGTCTGGTTCTTTATTGAAAGGAGAACCTTAATATCCCGTAGCTTCCATTAGGACCCCGCTGCCACGGGAGGGATGGACAATAGATGTCATGCAAGTTCTTTTCCCTAAGCACGTATGACTACATACGGAATACGTGCCTACATTAGATTGATGAACTCGAGCTAGTTACATATCTCTCCGTGTTATAACTGTTGCATGATGAATCACATCCGGCATAATCATCCATCACCGATCTGATGCATACGAGTTTTTCCTACTGGTCCTAGCTACGTTACTTTGCCGTTACTGCTATCACTACTGCTGTTGTTACTCTTTTGCTACTGCTGTTACAATGCTGCTACTGGTTACCGTTGCTACTGCTGCTATCATACTACTTTGCTACTAATACTTTGCTGCAGATACTAAATCTTTTAGGTGTGGTTTAATTGACAACTCAACTGCTAATACTTGAGAATATTCTTTCGCTTCCCCTTGAGTCGAATCAATAAATTTGTGTTGAATACTCTACCCTCGAAAACTATTGCGATCCCCCATACTTGTGGGTTATCAAGACCTTTTTCTGGCGCCGTTGCCGGGGAAGCACAACTATATTCTCTCAGTCACTTGGTATTTACGTCTGCTGGTCACTATGAGGAATCCGATAGATCCAAAAACCAAAGTCTTGCCCGCCACTACGAGGACATGTAAGGAACTGCCATCTAGCTCTGCACTTGATTCACCTTCAGTTATGAGTAAGTTTGCGACACCACCTCGTGCTAGAAATCTTGATATGTCGCCTCTGCTTGTTGATGCTATGCTTGATACTGCTTTGCCTGATGATGCTATGCTTGATACTGCTTTGCCACTAGGTGCATTCCTTGATGCACAAATTGCTAGAGTTGCTGCTAGATGTGATGATACTTCTGAAACTGTTGATACTATTGAAGTAGAACCTGCTATTTTGCCTGCTAGAACTAGCTCTCCTAGACATGAATTGCCTGATATGCCTGAGTATTATGTTATGGAGGGAGAGATAGCTGAGGATTTTCTTGCGTGTAAGGATAGCCATGATGTTGAGAAACTACTGCTCAAGTGGAAAGAAAAATCTTTGAACGCTAGGATGAAATATGACCCGAAATTTGCTACTTCGCCTATCTTTGTGATCGATAAGGATTATGAATTCTTTGTCGACCCCAAGTTAATCACTCTGGTCGAATCTGATCCTTTTCACGGTTATGAGTCTGAAACGGTTGTAGACCATCTTACCAGACTACACAATATAGCCACCCTATTCACTAGTGAGGAAAATATCCGCCACTACTATATCCTCAAGCCGTTTCCTTTCTTGTTAAAGGATGATGCTAAGACCTGGTTCACTTCTCTTGCTCCTGGTTGTGTGCGTAGCCCCCAGGATATGGTCTACTACTTCTCTGAAAAATATTTCCCTGCCCATAAGAAGCAAGCTGCCTTGCAGGAGATATACAACTTTGCTCAAGCTGGAGAAGAGAGTCTCCCACAAGCTTGGGGAGGCTCGTCCAGCTACTGAATGCTTTGCCTGATCACCCTCTTGAGAAGAATGAAATACTTGATATCTTTTATAATGGACTTACCGATGCTTCTAGAGACCACCTAGATAGTTGTGCCGGTTGTGTTTTTAGGGAACGAACTGTAGAACAAGCTGAGATCCTATTGAATAACATCTTGTGCAATGAGAACGCTTGGACTACTCCCGAACCAGCTCCTAAGACAACTCCGAAGAAAAGAGGTATTCTATTCCTCAGTCCCGAAGATATGCAAGAAGCTAAGAAATCTATGAAAGAAAAAGGCATTAAATGTGAAGATGTCAAAAATCTACCACCTATCGAAGAGATCCATGGTCTCGATAACCCGATACAGGAAGTAGAAGTAAATTCTATGCGTAGGTTTCATGAGAGTGATATTCCTTTTGACAAACCTGCTAGCCTATGCCTGGATGAATTTGATAAGTTCGTTGCCAAACAACAGAGTTTCAATGATTATGTTAGCAGACAATTGGAACAGAATGCTCGTATGCTTAGTCATTTAAGTGCTTGTATAGACAGAAGTGTAAATGATCTTAAGCTCCTGAGTAAACATGCCTCTATGGTTACTACCCAGGTCGAACAAGTACTTAAAGCTCAGAATGACTTGCTCAATGAGTTGAATGACAATTCTGTCAGAGTCGTCACTAGAGGCGGTAGAATGACCCAGGAACCTTTGTATCATGAGGGTCATCCGAAGAGAATTGAACAAGACTCTCAAGGAGTTAGCAGTGATGCACCTAGTCATCCTAGAAAGAAGAAGAAAGATGATAGGAACCTGCACGCTAGCAACCCAGATGCTCATACACCTGAGAGTCCAAACAATGTCTCTGCCTCTAATGCTGAAACACAATCTGGTGATGAACATGAGCCTAATGATGATATCAATAGTGATGTTCATGTTGATGCCCAACCTAGCAATGATAAGGATGTGGAGATTGAACCTGTTGATCTTGATAACCCACAGCCTAAGAATAGAAGATACGATAAGAATGACTTCACTGCTAGGAAGCATGGTAAAGAAAGGGAACCATGGGTTCACAAACCCAAGCCCTTTCCTCCCAAACCATCCAAGAAAAAGGATGATGAGGATTTTGAGCGCTTTGTTGAAATGATTAGACCCGTCTTCCTGCGAATGCGTTTGACAGATATGCTCAAAATGTCTTTGTATGCTAAGTACATGAAGGATATTGTTACCAATAAGAGGAGGATACCTGAGGTTGAGATTTCCACGATGCTTGCTAATTATACCTTCAAGGGTGGAACTCCTAAGAAACTAGGTGATCCCGGTGTGCCCACTATATCTTGCTCCATTAAAGGCAACTACGTTAAAACTGCTTCATGCGGCCTTGGAGCCGGTGTTAGTGTTATGCCTCTTTCTCTTTATCGTAGACTTGAACTGGATAAGTTGACACCCACTGAAATCTCTTTGCAAATGGCCGACAAATCAACTGCTTTCCCTATCGGCAATTGCGAGGATGTGCCTGTTGTGGTTGCTAACGTTACTATCTTAACAAACTTGTTTATCTTGGGTATTCCCGAGGACGATGCCATGGCGGTCATCCTCGGAAGACCCTTTTTAAACACTGCAGGGGCTGTTATAGATTGCAACAAAGGCAATGTCACTTTCCATGTCAATGGTAATGAGCATACGGTGCACTTTCCAAAGAAACAATATCGAGTACATTGCATCAATGCTATAGGAAAAACTTCATCGATTCTTATTGGGAACTTTGAATGCCCTATACCTCCTGTCAAGATGAAGTATGAATTGCTTGTTGGGGAGATACTCATCCCCATTGAGGTGACCTAGTGACTATTCGAAAATTCTCCGTTCTCTTTTGCGATTTGAAAAAGTTTGTCGAGGAGACTTGATCAACCTCATTGACGGATTTCTTTCGATGACCATGAAATGGATGAATCGAGTAGTCATAAACCTTTGTTCCAAGCTTTCACCTTCGGTTGCTTAGAAGAAAAATGATAGGTTTAGTTTAGTTTTCCCTCTTTTCTGTTTTAGCATCCCGTATAAAAGTACCCCGAAAATAAAAGTTCTCCGAACGTCCTGAAAATCAAGTATGATTTTTTCTGGAATCTTTGAAAAATACTGAGATGAAGAGCTAGTCTGGGGGATGCGCCGGTGGGTCACAATCCCAGGAGGCCCGGCCACCCCCCTGGCCGGGCCTGGCAGGCTTGTGGGGCCCACATGCACCCCCTCCACTCATTCTAGCTCTCATCCACTTCTCCTACCTCCAGAAAAATTCATTTCACAGCTCAAACCCGTGTTCTTGCCCCTCTTGCTGGAATTTTTGATCTCCTTGCTCAAAGCACCATTCTGCGAACTGTTTTGGGGAAATTACTCCTTGGTAAGTGACTCCTCCATTGGTCCAATTAGTTTTTGTTCTAGTGCCTTATACTTTGCGTATTTTTGCTGCCTTGATGACCATGTTCTTGAGCTTTGCATGCTAATTTTAGATGGTCCCAAGTAGTTTTGATGCGTAATATGGCCTCTGGGCACTTGTGGGAGTAGTTGCTACGCGTTTAGTTGAGCCTTGTTCACTTTTCCTTTGGGTCACTGAAAATTTCAGAAAGGAAGATGTTCAGGAGAAATTATCAAGGTGGTTCCCCAAGCAAGAGAGGTCCCCGTCTTGCGATTCTGGAGCCCGATCCTTACCAACCGAGGAACGCACCGGTACAACCATGTGAATGGCCTTCTGATGAATTCATAATTGAGGCAGGTTTCAAAGACGAGTTTGATACACTTGTTCACAACATCAGACTTGAAGAATTCATCTCTGATAAATGTGAACAGTATGTTACGCTCAGTGCCTCTTTTGTTCGTAGATTCAAATTTTTAGTTGGTTGTGATACATCCGTACTGTTTGATCTCTATGACAAATCGTATACCATGGATTTAGAGGATTTCAATAGAATTTGCAAGATACCTATTTGGGGTAGTCTCAATGATCCTCCTAAATCTTTGGTTAGAGATTTTTTTTTCTCTAGTATAACTGTTGGAGAAACTAGAAATATTACGCAGGCTACCATGGGGAGCATTTATTTTCCTGCCTTGCATTACTTTGCCCTCTTCATAGGCAGATGCATTAATGGCCAAATTGATCATTGTCACCTCTGCGCACCAGACATTATTATTCTTAAGAGCGCAGTAACGGGTGATAAAAGTTTCAACATGGGAGCTATAATAGCAAGGAGGCTGAATAATAATGCTAATGAAGGGGATTTCTTTGGTGGGATCTATGCCACTCGCATAGTTGATTTCCTTGGAGTACCCATCCGTGAAGGAGATCCCCCGCTCCATACAGCTTTCCTTGACCCCGTCGCTTTGACACGCTACTGATGACCCACAAGTATAGGGGATCAATCGTAGTCCTTTCGATAAGTAAGATTGTCGAACCCAATGAGGAACAGAAGGCTGTCATAAACGGTTTTCAACAAGGTAATAAGTGCAAGCACTGAAAGTAGCGGTAACAAGTGATGTTTTAGTGAGGTGAAACGTAGCAGGTGAAAAGTAACAAGTAACAAGCAATAGCAACGGTGCAACAAAGTGTCCCAATCCCTTTTGTAGCAAGGGACAAGCCTGAACAAAGTCTTATAGGAGGAAAAACGTTCCCGAGGACACACGGGAATTTCTGTCCTGCTAGTTTTCATCATGTTCATATGATTCGCGTTCGTTACTTTGATAGTTTGACATGTGAGTGGACCGGCGCTTGGGTACTGCCCTTACTTGGACAAGCATCCCACTTATGATTAACCCCTCTCGCAAGCATCCACAACTACGAAAGAAGAATTAAGACAAAGTCTAACCATAGCATTAAACTAGTGGATCCAAATAAGCCCCTTATGAAGCAACGCATAGACTGGGGTTTAAGCTTTTGTCACTCTACCAACCCATCATCTACTTACTACTCCCCAATGCCTTCCTCTAGGCCCAAATATGGTGAAGTGTTATGTAGTCGACGTTCACATATCACCACTAGAGGAAACGACAACATACAACATATCAAAATACCGAACGAATTCCAAATTCACATGACTATTAATAGCAAGACTTATCCCATGTCCTCAGGAACAAAAGTAACTACTCACAAAGCATAATCATAGTCATGATCAGAGGTTTAATGAGTAGCATCAAGGATCTGAACATAAACTCTTCCACCAAGTAATCCAACTAGCATCAACTACAAAGAGTAATCAACACTACTAGCAACCTTACAAGTACCAATCGAAGTCGCGAGACGGAGATTGGTTACAAGAGATGAACTAGGGTTTGGAGATGAGATGGTGCTGATGAAGATGTTGATGGTGATGAGTCCCCTCCGATGAGGGTAGTGTTGGTGATGACGATGGCGATGATTTCCCCCTCCGGGAGGGAAGTTTCCCCGGTAGGATCGTCCTGCCGGAGCTCTAGATTGGTTCTGCTCAAGTTCCGCCTCGTGGCGGCGGCGCCTCCTCGAAAAAGCTCCGCCCTGATTTTTTTCCTTACGAAACCCTTCATATAGTAGAAGAGGGGGCCAGTGGGCCACCAGGGTGCCCAAAAACCCTGTAGCCGCGACCAGGGGGGCAGGCCGCGGCTACCAGGTTTGTGGGCCCCTGGCAGCTCCCCTCTGGCACTTCTTTCGCCCAGTATTTTTTATATATTCCCAAAAAATCCACGTTTATTTTCAGGGCATTTGGAGTTGCGCAGAATAGAGGACTCAGACTTGCTCCTTTTCCAGTCCAGAATTCCAGCTGCCGGTATTCTCCCTCTTCAAATAAACCTTGCAAAATAAGAGAGAAAAAGCATAAGTATGGTACCAAAAAGTAATATAACAATCCATAAAGCGATAAATATCAACCTGAAAGCATGATGCAAAATGGACGTATCAGCTACCAGTTCCTTGAGAGGGATGATGAATCCCTCCTATACCGCTTAATATTTAACCGACAGCGTGTTTTCCATATTACCCTTCCTGCTCCTGCCTTCTTTGACTTTCAGGTAAAACGGAGATATTACATAACCAGAGGAGAGGAAGAGGAGTATGAGAGGGAGGCAAAGTCAGCTAATCAGGCAGTGGCTGCAGCGCTCCAGTACAACCCACAATATGATTTCGGATATCGCCCGGACCATCCTTGGGAGTAGACCAACTTAGGCCAAAAGCCTAAGCTTGGGGGAGTACGTGTTTTTCACCGACTTTATATTCTTGCTTATGCTTTCACTTTGTTCGTCGGTGTTCCCACTTTGCCACTGTATCATCCATGCTAGTTTATTTCTTTTTCTCGTTTTCTGTTCATGTGTCTGTCTAGTTTGAGAAAACCCAAAAATATTTTCTTGTTCTTCTTTTGCTTGTTGGGAGCTTTCCCGTGTAAAGAGTTTTCTTTTTCTTTGGGTCAAGGTAGAAGATATTGGTTACAATGTTTAGTGGCTCTCGCATGCATACATGTTTAGCTGTCAAAGAGTCATATTACTTTGTCTTCTCCTTTGTGTTTGCCTGCAGATTCCAGCTTTAGTCCAATGCACGAGCACTCTTATTATTGTTCACATCATTCGGTCGTGCAAGTGAAAGGCAATAATGACGATATATGATGAAGTGACTGAGCCTGGAAAAGCTGGTATGAACTCGATCTATTTTATTTTTGTAAATATGACTAGCTCATCGTTCCTGATTCAGCTTCGTTGTGAGAGAAACATGTTTGCAATGACAACTTAGAGATCATAGTTGTTGATACCATGCTTAATTAGCTAGGAGCTTATAATGCTTTGTCTTGGATGCCCACATGAATGATGGGATGACTATGATGTAGTATGATAGGATGGTATCATGTTCATGGTGAATTCCCAGTTCCATGCTCAAATCGAAAAGATAATTGCAAACAAAACTCCCCCTGGATTGATGTTGGTATGGACGGTACCCGAGGATTCGGCTAGCCGTGGAGTGTGATTGATTGGTGGTGAGGGAGTCAAAACTTTACTTTTCTGTTTGGGAACCGCCTATAGCATGTGTAGCGTGGAAGATGGTGAGAACTCTTAGTCATTGCGTTGAGAATGAAAGCATGCCACCCAAAATTATTATCTCCGTTTTCAAAGCTTGAGCTCTGGCACCTCTGCAAATCAATGCTTCCCTCTGCGAAGGGCATGTCTATTTATTTTCCTGTTGAGTCATCCTCCTCTTGTAAAAGCAACAATTAGAGAGCACCTCTGTCATTTTTATGCTTTGCTTTTAAATGTGTTGATTATGACTGTGACTGGATCTTCTTTGCCATGAATTACAATGTTTAGTCAGCCCTTGGTCTTTGAAGGTGCTCTGCATTTATGTTTTGCGGTCTCAGAAAGAGCTAGCGAGATACCATCTATTCGTACTGCTTCATGATTGTTTTGATTGAAGTGTTGACATTTGAGACTTATTATTATTTGCTCGCTAGTTGATTATACCATTGATATGAGTTTACGGTGAGACCTAGATGTCATTTGCTTATGCTCTTGCTGAAGTTCTGGATATGAGTTAGGCATAATTGCAACAACAAGATCAAACAGAGTTCGTCAAAGTTTTTCTTTTGTCTCTTTCAGTTTGTCAACTGAATTGCTTAAGGACAAGCAAGGCTTTAAGCTTGGGGGAGTTGATATGTCTCCGTCGTATCTACTTTTCCGAACTCTTTTGCCCTTGTTTTGGACTCTAATTTGCATAATTTGAATGGAACTAACCCGGACTCACGCTGTTTTCAGCAGAATTGCCATGGTGTAGTTTTTGCGCAGAAATAAAAGTTCTCAGAATGACCTGGAAATCTACGAGGATTTTTTGTGGAATATATAAAAAATACGGGCGCAAGACTTAACTGGAGGGACGGAGCCAGGAGCTCACAAGCCCACCAGGCCCCCCCCTGGTCGGGCTTGGCAGGCTTGTTAGCCCCTCGGGACTCCGCCGCCCCCAATTCCACCTCTATATATCCTCTTTCGTCCGGAAAAAAATCAAGGAGAAGAGTTCATCACATTTTATGATACGGAGGCGTTGCCACCTCCTGTTCTTCCTCTGGAGGGCAGATCTGGAGTCCGTTTTGGGCTCCGGAGAGGGGAGATCGTCGCCATCGTCATCATCAACCTTCCTTCATCGCCAATTCCATGATGCTCTTCACCGTTCGTGTGTAATCTCATCGTAGGCTTGCTGGACGGTGATGGGTTGGATGAGATCTATCATGTAATCGAGTTAGTTTTGAAGGGGATTGATCCCTAGTATCCACTGTGTTCTGAGATTGATGTTGCTACTACTTTGCCATGCTTAATGCTTGTCACTAGGGCCCGAGTGCCATGATTTCAGATCTGAACCTATTATGTTGTCGCCAATATATGTGTGTTTTAGATCCTATCTTGCAAGTTGTAGTCACCTACTATGTGTTATGACCCGGCAACCCCAGAGTGACAATAGCCGGAACCACTCCCGGAGATGACCATATATGAGGAGTTCATGTATTCACCAAGTGTTAATGCGTTGGTACAATCTTTATTAAAAGGAGAACCTTAATATCCCGTAGTTTCCATTAGGACCCCGCTGCCATGGGAGGGATTGACAATAGATGTCATGCTAAGTTCTTTTCCCTAAGCACGTATGACTACATACGGAATACATGCCTACATTAGATTGACGAACTGGAGCTAGTTACATATCTCTCCGTGTTATAACTGTTGCATGATAAATCACATCCGGCATAATCATCCATCACCGATCCGATGCCTACGGGTTTTTCCTACTGGTCCTAGCTACGTTACTTTGCCGCTACTGCTATCACTGCTACTGCTGTTACTCTGTTGCTACTGTTGTTACTTTGCTGCTACTGGTTACCCTTGCTACTGCTGCTATCATACTACTTTGCTACTGATACTTTGCTGCAGATACTAAATCTTTCAGGTGTGGTTGAATTGACAAATCAACTGCTAATACTTGAGAATATTCTTTCGCTTCCCTTTGAGTCGAATCAATAAATTTGGGTTGAATACTCTACCCTCGAAAACTGTTGCGATCCCCTATGCTTGTGGGTTATCAGTGCACATGAATGATATGAATGAATAGTAATGCGGATAACACCAACCAAGCAAGTGAACGATAAACATGGAGATAGCTCGAAGATAATAACATGGTAGCATCAAACAATCAAAGTGTATGATCAAACACTCCTCCTAAACGGATAAAGTCATCCAAAAGACCAAAAGTTTTCAAAAACCAAATCAGAGCAAATAAAATGCAAAGCTCTCCCTCTCGAAGTCGTATTTGATCTATACACTTCTCCCCATTTGGCAACAAGTTACCAAAAGGTTCAAATGTCTAGAACTAATCGTCTCTTTGGGCTCAATATCCTCCGGTAGCTGACGATGGAGTGGACAAAAGAGCATCGACGAAGGCTTCTGCAGAAGTCCCTCGAGCTCGAGGTGTAGACACTGTAGGTGCACGAGAAGGAGGTGATGCTTGAGCTGATGAAGAAGGTCTTGCTTCCGGAACTGGCACAACTACTAACATAGTTCGGGTCCTGAACTGAGTAGTAGTAGGAAGAGGCGACTCTTCGTCATCACTACTGGAGCATGGAATCTTCACAGATTCAACTTCATGCCTCGGCTGCTCAACAGTGGTAGTCAACTCCATTACCTTAACATCCACCTCATGGAATTTTGTCTCCACGATCCTCTCGAGGCTCTTTTGTTCATCAAGATCTCAAAAACTTTCTTCTCCATCACTTGGATCGTGCTGGCGAAGAAGGACATATGCTCATCTCTGGTTCTGAGCTGTGGGGTTGGAGCTAGAGCATTCATAACAACCTCTGCCTCTGTTGCCTCTCGAGCAATAGCTAAGCTGGGATGGCTTTCATCCATCACAACTTCATTATATTCAAAATCAGGCTGAAGTGGCAGGTGGGGACGATCAAGTAGATATGCATGATTGCCAATCTTGGCATTGATGAACATATGAATATATGGAGCATATCCTGAGAATCTCTTCTGATCTGCAGCAGTCCTCTTCACAGTCTCAACTATCAAGTCTGTCACTCAGAACCGGGTGTGGGTGTCTAGATGATGCAACATGTTGACTGAATAACCTCTAATCGTCGTATCATCTCCTTATTTGGACATCAGGGTGTATCTCATAATGCTGTCCGTAGGAGGTACTCCTATTTGCAAGAAATAGATAGATCCAAACTTGTGCGACTGCACTAACTCATGGGGCACTCGCTTGTACATGTTGGCCATGGAGTTGTGATTCATCTTGAGTTGTAAATACATATCCAAATCTCCTTCTTGTGATTTTGGAGCACCAATGATACTGGCCCATTAGTCAACTATAGACTCATACGAGTGACCCTCAGTCATCTAAACAATTCTTCCATCAGAATAGAAGTGAGCGGTGGAATAGAATTGCATGATCATCTCAATATTCAAGCAGTCATCTCTTTGCCAACAAAATCTTCAATATCAACCATCCTCAAATTTTCTCTCACATGGGGAAAATAATCTTCATTAGTCTTGATGTATTCCCAATCGACATATCTCATGTCAGTGACTGCTAGAGTATTATCAAGCAACACAGTATCATAGAAATCTTGTTTCTCCTTTGTGTGTAAGCGGAGATCAACAACAGTTCTCCTCCTCACAACATATGGATCAACATATCTCCATTTCCTCACACATATATCTCTCCTCTTCTTCATGTCCTCAGCAGCAGGGTGAGAAGCATCACGGGTTGGCAGTTGAGCTCTCAACTTCATAAGCACACGGGCATCCTCATCTTCCTCTGGAACAAAATCTTTGGATGTAGAGCCTTTGCTCTTTTCAGCTGCAGGAATATCCTTTGTGGTCCTCTTGGGAGCTACAGACTTCTTAGACTTAGGTTCTGAAGGATTTGGGGTAGTCCTCTTAGGCATAGCATGAGCCATCAACTTTTTCTTATTGGGAGGAGGGACCTCGACTGGAATTTCTTCCTCCTCATCATCAGCAGCTTCTGCTGGATCTTCATACATTAAGGTTGTTCTCTCAACGACATGGATAATCCTATTTTTGGCTCTTTTCCAACTTGGCTTCTTTGCAAGCCTAGCTTCTGGAGCTCTAGTGTCAGCAGGTCTAACATACTCCTTCCTCACAGTCTTTCTGAATGTGGCCTTCTCCTTCTGCTTTTGGGGAGCAGATTCCTTAGGGATAAAGTCAACATCTTCTTCATCAGAATTTATCTTCCTTCTAGACCTGGTAGCTGCCTTGGGCAAGTCATGGGAGCTGGGAGTACCTGGGTCAGAAGGTATCCTCTCAGGACTACTGTGTGATTCCATTTCAGCACTGGGTCACTAAAGTTGTTCTGACTATCCTCTGAACCTGACATTCTGGCAAGACAAAGCACACAAGCAAACTGGCAGACAAGCAGATCGTGTGAAAAGATATAGAAGAGCTGGAATGGATGAGCATCACAAAATTCCATAAGTTTTTGAAAAAGTTGAACTCTGAAAAAATAGTTTTAACATCCGCCAAAAGGAGATTTCAGTTCCACCGAGTCAAAAATTTCGGAGCCACCAAGACAGATGTTCTCATTAATAGAAACTTGGCACCCTTTTCGGTTTCACCGAAAAGGAGAAAGAAATAAAAGTTCTCAGAATTGGACGAAACTATTTGTGGATTTTTTTCTAAAAAATATGAAGATTTGAGGAGCGAAGGCCAACCAAAGGGAGACCACGTATTGGTCACAAGCCAACAGGGCGCGCCCACCTCCATGAGAAGCCCTGATGGCTTCGGGACACCTCGTGGCTCCTCCGACCCTAATTCCAGTCCTATAAATTCAAAATTACGGAGAAAAAAGAAGGAGAGAAGTTTTATCACGTCTTAGGAGACGGAGTAGCCGCCACCTCCTGTTCTTCCTCGAGAGGGCTAATCTGGAGTCCGTTGGGTCTCCAAAGAGGGGGATTTGTTACCGTCGTCATCACCAACCTTTCTTCATCAACAATTCCATGATGCTCGCCATTGGGAGTGAGTAATTCCTTTGTAGACTTGTTAGACAGTGATGAGATTGGATGAGATTGATCATGTACTCGAGTTATTTTGATAGGCCTTGATCCCTAGTATCTACTATCTTATGAGATTAATGTTGCTTTGACTTTGTCATGCTCAATGATTGTCACTATGGCCCGAGTGCCATGATTTCAGATGTGAACCTGTTATGTTTTTTAAATATGAAAGTGTTTAGATCCTCTCTTGCAATTTCTATGCACCTATTATGTATGTTGATCTGCATCCCCCAAGGTGGCAATAATTGGGATAATTTTTGGTGATTGTTGTAGTTTGAGGAGTTCATGTATTTACCATGTGTTAATGTTTTCTTTCGGTTCTCTACTAAAAGGAGGTCTTAATATTCCTTAGTTTCCTTATGGACCCCACTGCCATGGGAGTGTAGGACAAAAGATGTCATGCAAGTTCTTATTGCAAGCACATATGATGAATACATGCTACATTACATTGATGAATTTGAGCTAGTTTTGTGTCGCTCTAGTGTGTAACTTTTACATGATCGATGTCATATAAGTCATTATCCATCATCGGTCCACGTGCCAATGCTTTTCATATACTGGATCTTGTTAAATTACTATTGTTGTTGCTACTGTTACAATCACAACAAAATTGATGCTATTACGGTCACTACTACTATTTCTGTTGTGCTATAAAATCTTTGTCGTAGAGAGATATTCCACGTGTGGTTGAATTGACAATTCACCTGCTAAAACCAGTAAATATTCTTTGGATTCCCTTGTGTCGAATTAATAAATCAGGGTGTAATACTATCCGCGAAGACTGTTACGATCCCCTATACTTGTGGGTTATCACCTGCTCGGTATCTGACGGGCTCGATGGACCATCTAGTCGGCTTTTATGCCAGATAACTCATATTTCTGCTCGTCGGATGCCATGCATAGTGTAGAAAAAAGGTGCAAGGATAAAATGGGAAACATAGGTGTACTGCGATTATTCACCCGGTGTCTCACCTTGTTAAAATAACGGGCAAACGCGAGGAGCGAACATGTGTTGTGTTTAATGTCGGTCAACTAACAAATGGATTTATCTCGACACACACGCGGGTTTAATGGATGAAGATGGACAGTCTGCAACTGTTTAAATGCAACGAGGAGGCATCTTCATCCAGGCGTGTAATGACCGGCTCTCTCTTAATCGATGCGTCACTACAATGCCGACAATGAAAGGCCGCATTTGTCCTAAACCGTGTCAACGCGGAACGACCGTTCTACAACGACATGAATACGGTCACACGAGGGCGGACAGAAATGCACGTACACGAGGGTTTTAGATGGGCCACGTCTGTCAAAGGCGAACGTGGCAGCGATCGGACGCCTGCAACCCCTGGTCCGTCTCTGGTTTACGAAAAAACACATTTTGACAGGTGTGTGGACCGACACGGAGCCAAGTAGGTTGGCTTTTGGGGTCCGGTCCAAACATATGCGGATGATTTGAGTCAGCTTTAAAAAGCACTTAAAACTATTACCAGCGTAATCAACAGGTAAAAGTTTTTATCCCACTGGAGGAAAACAAGTAGATCACCGAGCGAGCGTTGCCCTGAAGCCAGCCACGATGCCGGGGGAGAGGTGGTCAAAAGCCACGGGCACCACCACCACCGCCCCAGCAACAGATTTTTCACCACGCAGCACCACCACGTACCACTCGCACTCGGGCTGCCCTTTTTTCTTTACCGTCCCCGACGTACGGTTTGCACCGCTGCGGGCTTTGTTCCCCCTGACGCAAGATCGGACGCGACGAGGAAAAGAAGCCGGGGCTCCGCTCGGCTTGGCTTGGCTTGGCGGGTTACGGAGAAAAGGCGCGATGAGTGTAATCATGGCCCCCAGGATCTCGCGTCCCCGCAGCGGGGGCATTCGCCAAGCACGATGGCCGCGCCTCCACGCCCCCAAACCCAAAGCCCACCCTCCATCATTCACCTCCGTTTCCTCCTCCTTTCTTTACGCCGAATACCAGAGCCATTTCCATTTTCATTTTCGCCCCGCTACACAATTACTTTTTCCTTTCGCGTTCCGCCCCCCCCCCCCCCCCCCCACACACACACACACAAAATTACTTGGTGAGCACACATCATGTGACCTGACCTCCATAAAGATTTGCGCAAGCGGTGTGGGTCTACGTAGCAAGGCCCAGGCGAAAGAGAAAATCGTCGTCAAACAAAGCGCCTGGCGTCACGAGAATCCTGCTGGTCTTCCGCATTTTCTCCTTTTCGCGGTGTGAGGAAGATTTTGCTATCTTTTTTACCGCGGTGAAAGTGGGGGGTGAAGTGGGAGCGGGGCAAGCAAAGGCGAGAGGAGGGGATAGAAAAAGCGTGGTCACGCCAGTCCCATGGGTGGGAGGTGGAGTGGCGATGGTGGCAGGGGCATCGATGCCGCGGCAGAGGGGGTGGGCGCGGCGCCCGAGAATGCACGAGCGGCGCTCTGCCGATCGCGCCCAGTTCTCCGCATTTCCCAACCCTTATTTTAACCCTGGATTTGTTCGACGCGCCACCGGATGGAAGGATGAATACTCTACTCTACTTACTGGATAGATGGGCCCCTCCCCACCCCCCGGCCTGGAACCGCATGGGGCCCGGCCCGGCCCTCATCGGTCGGTCCTCCCTTTGTTTTGTTTTGTTTTGGCCAGGTGAATGATCGATGCTTCGCCTGTTCATCATGCCGTGTGCTCCCTGGGCCTGGTAGCGGCATCGTCCAAAAACCCAAAGCTAGTTCGTCGTTTCTTCCGGCGACGAATCTTTCCGACCGGAATCATGGCATTCACAGTAATAGCCGCAGCACACAACAGTTCGCCTCACTCAAGTGCATCATATATGCATCAATTCGTAACGCAGCAGAGCAGAGTGGAGAAGAAAAACATGTCATATAGGAGTACTACTACTTGAATTATTACTCATCATAGTTCATCATCTCTTCAATAGCAATAACAAGCACTGGTACTACCATAAGAAGTCGGAATTCACTGGCAAGGCAAGGTAAGTGATTGATTGATTGATTAATTCCTAATAAAAGCAGAGAACAACCGGCGACATGCCTCGCCTGATGATCTCCCTCTTCTTCTTCTTCTTCTTCTCTTACAGCTACTACTGCTAATACTGCTCGGCGGGAGGGGGTGGGGCATCATCAAAGCTCCACAGCCTCCTCATGGCGAGAACAAAACTTACATGGAAGGGGGGTCAAAACTCGAAATTAATGGAGGGTGGCGGTACTACTAGGGGATGGGGGAGTGTTTTTTTCTCTTTTTTCCGAAACAAAAAACCCCGGAAAAACACGAAAACACCAAAAACTGGATCCGCCAACGGATCGAAGCGCGCCGAGGAGAAAGAAACGGAAAAGGGGGCGGAAAATTGGAGCGGGGGATCCGTCCGCCGATCTACCGGCGGTTATTTGTCCGCCTCGCCTCGCCTCGCTCAGAGCACGGCGGCGAGCCCCGTGACGACCTTCGCCCTGGGCTTCTGCTTGCTCGCCGCGTCCTCCGTCGGGGGCCACGGCGACACCACCACCGTGATCTTCTCGCCGGGGGCCGAGGTGACCCCGCTATGGTCCATGCCGAACAGGAGCTCGAACTCGCCGGCGAAGCTTGCTGCCGACACCGCCGTTGCTGTTGCTTGGGCGGTGGGCGACGGGGCCGCGGCCTTGTCGCCGGCGCGGACGTGCGGGGACAGCCACTTGGCGCGCATGTACTCCGGCTTCCTCCATGGTGGGAAGTGCAGCCCCTTCTTCTTCATGCTCTGCCGCGCCGCCTCCGCCACCACGGACACGATCTTCCCGAGCCGGTCGGACGTGCCCACGAACAGCGGCGGCAGCGCCTGCAGCGCCGCGCGGTACGCCTTGGTCGACCGGGCCACCTCGAACTCCGACCTGAAGTGCACCTCCACGATCAGCCTCGCTCCGTCCCCAACCACGGCGTCGATGTACTCGTGCTCCCCTGCGTAGACAGAGAGGTCCGATAAGCCCCTGCCATGCCATGAAAGGGGAACACACCGGAGCTAAGATGAATCCAGGAGGGAAGGGGTAGGTACCTGCAGGGTAGGACGAGGTCTTCTCCCAGCGCGACTTGCAGACGGCGGCGTCATAACCGAGGGCCCTGAGGCCGTCGGCGACGGCGCGGCGGCACTCGGCCTTGCCCTTGCAGGTCCTGCCGCACCGCTCGGCGATCCTGGAAGCGTCGGCGAGAAGGTTCCGCTCCGCGACGCTGGCGCCCTGCACCAAGCCCTGCACGCAAAGGGAAAGGAGGCAACCGCTTGGTAAATTCGTTGCGGCTTTTCCCAATTTGGGAGGGAGGGGTGGCGTGCCATGCGGGAATTCCAGTACCTTGAGCGCCTCCAGGGTGTCGCCGGCCGCGGCGGGGGCAGGCGCGGAGGCCTGGCCGGAGGGGAGGAAGAAGCCCTCCTCGTCGTCGCTCTCCTCGTAGTTGCTGCCGTTGAAGCAGTTGCAGCGGCCGCGCGGCGGGCGCTCGACGGCCGCGGAGTCCTCCATGAAGCTGAGCACCATGCGGTCGAGCCCCACCGACCCGACCTCCGCCTCCACCCCGCCCGCCGCGGGCCGCTCCTCCTTCCCGTCCCCGGCGACGGCGATGCGCTCCGAGGCGGAGACCCTCACGAGCAGCCTGCGGAGCCGGGAGACCCTGGGGGTCGGGGCGGGCGCGAGCGGCGGCGGCGGCGGCGGCTTCCCGTCCATGGCGCCGTGGTGGTGGTGTCCGGCCCCGGCCTTGAGCTGGAACGGCATCGATCGCGTGAATCCTAACCACTACTGCGACCACGCCATCCCCAATCCCGAACTCCAACCAACCACACCCAGCACGGTTACGCACCACCACCACCACAACCAGTCCCGGCTGCAACCACCGCCCCAACCACACACGCACACAGAAAAAAAAAACACGGACCCCCTCTACCGCCCGTGCAGTTCACCGTCGGCGGCGGTGGCAGCCATTGCCGGCGGGCGGCGGGTTATTATTTTTTTCCCCTTCCCTTCCCTTCCCCTCCTCTCACGCGCGGTCGCCGGTCGCCGTCCTCCCCCGTCTCCTTTTCACGGTTTACAAGCGAGCGAAGGGGGTTCAAACGGGAGGGGAACCTCGGGGTCTTAAAGGGCTCGTCAGGTGGGGGCCGTGGGTGACGTGGCGGGCCGCGGGCCCGCCGCCCAGCGGGTACGTGGCGGAGTGGGGCGAGCGCGCTGGTCGCCGGACGGTGACACGCGCCCCGCACGGCGTTTGCCGCCTGTGCCAGGGAACGGTTGCCCATGCCGATTTTACCCCCGGATAGCGGCCGGCCGTTTCCAGTACCGTCTCCTGGAAGCCGAGGGGTATGATGGGGATTTAACGCTAGGAGGTGGGGGCCGTGCGTGGCGTGCGGGCGTGAGGTGTGGAGTGGACTGGATAGTGAGGGTCTACTGCTAGTACTACCGACCCGTTTAAAGGTTTTTTTTTCTCTTATTTTCTTTGTTTTACAGAGATATTTTTTACTTTTCTTTCTGGGTCGGATTGGATAGGGTTGTTTCAGCGTGGCGGGCCCAGTGCCATACGTAAGCACGATAGGACTTTTGAGCAGGGTGTTTCGATTTTCCTGCTACAGTTTCTAAAACATTTGCCTAACCACCAACAATTGTTGGCTTATCCTTATGGTACATCCCATGTTGTACTTCCCCTTTTTTTTTTCAGGAAGAACACATGTTGTACTATGAACGCTCCGAATAAAAGTAAGCATTATTTATCTGCAACGCAGACGCCCATACAGATATAAATTGTCAAAGTAATGAGAAATTTAATTTCTATGCCAAATATATAATAGTCAAGTATTTATTCTAGATTTCGAAGAAATGCGGTTGGATCGGTCGCGCTTGGAGCAATCGAGCGCAAAGATATTCTCAATACAATGACGACTAAAAAAACCTAAAATAAATTGCTGCATTGGATTTCACAATGACCAAAACAAGGGCATATCTTGTTAAATTTGGCTAACGTGACGTCCGCGGAAAAGAGCCGGCCACCCCCATTCGTTCACTTCGGCAACCACATTCGTCGTATTCTAAATCTTAAATCAATGCGACCTTACAAAAGGAAATCTCAAAGCAATGCCAAGGCAAGCAAAAGATCATTCGACCAATATAGTAGACAACCAATTCAATGATTCAAGATAGGTCAGAATAATCCACGATGAAAAAAATTACCAATTTATATCGAAGGACTACTGCTGGTACTACCGACCCTTTAAGAGTGTTTTAAGTGAGAATACACATAAAAATTTCAAATACTAAGCATTAACAGTTCAACTAATTCAATTTATACGATTGCTATAAATAAAAATAAACGTCATACTAAGGGAAGACCAAAATAACACTTCCAAATATACACGCAACGCAAACGCCCATACAACTATAAATTGTTCAAATAGTGAGAAAATTAATTCCTACGTCAAATATATAATGGTCAAGTATTTATTCTAGATTTTGATAAAATGCGGCTGGACCGAGCGTGTTCGGAGCTATTGAGCGTAAAGATATTCTCAAACCAGTTATGACTCGCAAAATTAAAAATAAATTTCAGCATCAGATTTTGCAACGAGCAAAACAAGAGCATCGCTCGTCAAATTTGGCTAAAATGACGTCCGCGGACAAGAGCCGGCCACACACATTTGTTCGTTTGGGCAACCACATTCCTCGTGTTCAAAATCTTGAATCAATTTGACCTCGAGAAAGGAAATGTCAAAGCAATGCAAGGCATACACGAGATCATTCGATCAATATATTGGACAACCAATTCAATGATTCTATATAGGTCAAAATAATCCACGATGAAAGAAATCAACAACTTATAGCGAATCACTATTATTGGTGCTACTGACCCTGTTTAAAAGTGTTTTAAATTAAGAATAAGCATAAAAAATTCAAATAGATGTATAAAAAGTTCCAATAATTCAATTTATACGAATGCTATCAAAATAAGCATCATATTAAGTGAAGACCGAAAAATCACTTCCTAATTTACATGCATCGCAAACACCCAAACATCTATAAAAAGTTCAAATAGTGAGAACTTTAATTCCTACGTCAAATATATAATAGTCGAGTATTTATTCTATATTTCGACGAAATGCGCTAGGATCGATCGTGCTCGTGCTATCGAGCATAAAGATAATCTCAAACCACTCATGACTGACAACAAAATTAATTTCAGCATCAGATTTTGCAGTTACCAAAACAAGAGCATCTCTCGTCAAATTTGGCTAACGTGACGTCGACGGACAAGAGCCGGCCACCCCCATTTGTTCGCTTGGGCAACCCATGACTACTCCTGGTGCTATAGACCCGTTTAGAAGTGTTTTAATTAAGAATAAGCATAAAATAATTCAAATACTAAGTATAAACAGTTCAAATAATTCAATTTATACAACTGCTTCAAATCAAAATAAGCATCATATTAAGGGAAGACAAAAAATCACTTCCCAATTTACAAGCAACGCAAACACCATACATCTATTTACAGTTCAAATATAATTCAATTCCTACCGAAATTTATAATTCTATAGTATTTATACTAGATTTTGAGGAAATTCGATTGGATTGATGGTGCTCAAAACTATTGAGCTCAAAGATATTCTCAAACCAATTATAATTGGCAAAGCTTAAAATAAAATTCAACATGAGACTTTGCGATGACCATAATAAGAGCATCTCTAATTAACTTTTGGTTAACATGACATCTGCGGACAAGAGCAGGCCACCCCCATTTATCTACTTGGGCAACCACATTCTTTATATTCAAAAATCTCAAATTAATAACAATAAAAAATATATCTCAAATCAATGCAAAAGCATGCACGAGATCATTTGAACAATATATCACAAAACTAATTCAACATTTCAACAATTCAAGATAGGCCAGAATAATCCATGCTTAATAATCAAAATATTATAAATCAGTTGTCCTTTTTGTGCATGGTGATCTCTCTCTTTTAGTTTATCAACCACTCCCTCCAAGTTTTTTTGTGATTCGGATTGGATGGGGCTGTTTTAGCGTGGTAAAATGAGTGCCCTACACAAGCTGGAGAGACTTTCGTGCAAGATGTTTCAATTTTCCGGCTACAATTTCTAAAACATCTTCATGTGAACATTTGTTAGATTATATCCATATGGTACATTTTTTTGCTTTGAACAAAGTTCAGCATCATATTTCGTGACGACCAAAAATCACTTCATACTTTACTCGCAACGCACTGCAAACGCCCATACCGGCCATATGGACTGTTCATCAAGAAATGCAATTTTGTTGATCTAGTGAAAATATACATTGTTAGCATTTATTTTAGAATTTACAACAAAAATATATAAAACCCAGAAATGTAATTTGTTGATCTAGTGAAAATACGCACTCGATCGACACTCCTTGATTGTGAGCAAAAATAAATTATATAACAATGTGTATATAAACTAGAAGGGTTGACCGCAAAAGAATGTATTTCTTTTTATATAATACAACATTTTGGTGGGCTCTTGCTGACAGTGCGATTCTTTTTTACCCGCTAACAAATCCATGTATGTGAGGGAGTTTCTTGCATTAGAGGAATTATGCACATACCTAGCTAGTAAGACGAGCTGCATGCAAGGACATTGTGGATTGACTAGTAGGAGACTTATGAGAATTATGAAGTACTCAAACAATTAGGGCCAGTTCTTTTCAGGCTTATATATGTGTGACTGTCAAAATAGCATCTTTGTTGCACAACTTTTTTTTTTGAGGGAAAGCATAGCTTTATAGATCAACTACGTACATGCATCTCACCTGACACGTGATTCGTCACCTCGGGCGGTACAACCGAGTCCCATTCGACACAATTATCGGCAGCACAGGTGCTGCCAATTTGGGCTAATACATGAGCTACCATGTTCGAACTACGATTACATGTGAGAACACTCCAATGGGTGAACCATAGCTTTAGCTGGTACTTCAGGTCCTCTATGATAGCCGTGTAGGGCGATGCGTCGACGCGGGAAGTGTCCATGGCCTCCGCCAGCAGCCGCGAATCTGTCTCAAACACCACTCGGGTCGCGCCCATCTCAGTTGCTGTCGTAACAGCTGCCGACAGTGCATGTAGTTCGGCGCCGAAGGCGCAGGAAACATGCTCTTGTCTCCCAGCCCGCGCGAGTAGGAGCCGGCCGGAGCAGTCGCGAGCCGCGATTCCCCATCCACTGAACAGGTTGCCCGGCGTGAAGGCTCCATCTAGGTTGATTTTGATGAACTCCTCCTGGGGTGGCTCCCATCGGTTTGGTGCACGCCTACGCATCCCAGTGACTAGGATCTGCTCATACTCCAGGGCATCGCTGCGGGTTCGCCTCGCGATCTCGTCCGCCTGCATAGAAGATTCCCCCTCACGAATTATGTTTCTGTGATTCCACCAGTGCCACCAGAAGGTGATGATCAGAACCCGTTTCTTCTCTTCTAGCCCCCATAGAGAGTCTAACATTGCATGCACGCCCTCAATCGCTTCGAGCCTACAGCGTTCCTTCTCCAGACCAAGCAATCTCCAGACTTTTTTGGCTGCCTTGCATTTGATGAATAGATGCCCGCCGTCCTCAACTCCTCTGCCACAAACGAAGCATGTCATAGCTTCCAGCGCCATGCCTCGTCGCGCCAGGTTAGTACATAGGGCTAGGGACTCATGTCGAAGGCGCCACACAAACATCTGAAGCTTTGCGGGGCATGGTATTTTCCAAATTCGCTTCCACGATTGGTCTGGGCATGCATCGAGACGACCAGCTCCCGTTGCGCTTGAACCTGGCGATCCACCGCGTTGATTTTTGTTTAGTTGAGCCAGTAATTTGTATGCGCTCTTGACAGAGTGTGCCCCTTTTGAATCAAAATGCCACGCAATAAAATCTGCCACTCCCTCCCGTAGTGGTATTTGCAGTATGTAACGGGCATCATCCGCATAGAACGTCTCACGTACCAGTTGCTCATCCCAGCCTCCTGTGATTGGACACAGCAGTTCCTGCACCTGTGTTAGGAGGCTCGCGCCCTTCGGTGTTATAATGCGCCTCGACCATGGTCGAGGTATCCATGGGTCGCGCTAGATGTTTATGCTTGTGCCATCCCCCACCCGCCATATGTAGCCTTGTTTCACCACGTCGACTCCTCAGAGGATGCTGAGCCAGGAGTATGATATGCCGTCGTGAGCCACTGCCTCTAGTGCTGAGCAGTAAGGGAAATACCATGCTTTTAGTATTCTGGCACAAAGGCTATCCGAGTTTTGAATGATTCTCCACCCCTGTCGGGATAGCATGGCTAAGTTGAAGGTATGCATATCTCTGAATCCAATACCCCCCATAGCTTTGGGGAGAGTGAGTTTCTCCCAGCTCAGCCAATGCAGCGAGTTGTTCTTGTCCTGCTGACTCCACCAGAATTTCCCAAGCAAGGCATTCAACTCCGCACAAAATGATTTAGTCAGGTCAAAGCATCACATTGCGTATGTGGGAATAGCCTGTCTGACCGCTTTCACCAAGACTTCCTTACTTTCCTTGGCAAGTAGTTTCTCCTGCCACCCGTAGACCCGTCCACACATGTTCCGTTTAAGGTATCTGAATGCTTGCTTCCGTGATCGCCCAACATGGACAGGCAGGCCCAGGTATTTGTCATTCCAGTCCTCGCTTCGTATCGCCAGCGCCTCCTTCACAGCGATTTGGTCCTGGTCTTGAGTATTGGGGCTAAACATAATTGCCGACTTCTCTGTGTGGATGCACTGCCCCGAGCATGCTTCATATAGCTGCAAGATGTTGTGGAGGGCTGTTGCTTCCTGCTGCTGCGCTCGGATCAGGAGCATGGAGTCGTCGGCGAATAACAGGTGTGAGACGCAGGGGGCCCTAGGGCAGATTTTCACGCCGTGGAGAACGCCTCTTTCCTCCGCATGGTGTAGTAGTGCCAAAAGTCCTTCCGCACAGATGACAAAGAGGTAGGGGGAGAGGGGGTCCCCCTGTCTGAGGCCGCGCGATGGGCAAAATTGCTGTGTGAAAGTGCCATTAACCTTAATCTGATAGCTCACAATGGTGACACATTTCATGACAAGTGCAATCCATCCGTTGCTGAAACCCAGCTTGGCAAGCATGGCCTCCAAAAAGCTCCACTCCACTCGGTCATACGCCTTGCTCATATCTGCTTTCACGTCCGCCACCCCACTGGCCCCGTTCCTCTTGTTCATCAGGTAGTGGGAAACCTCATAGGCTATCAGCACATTGTCAGTGATCAGCCTCCCAAGAACGAAAGCACTCTGGTTCTCGGAGATCACCTGTGGGAGTACAATATTAAGCCTATTAGCAATGACCTTGGATACCAGTTTGTACACAACATTGCAGAGACTGATTGGTCGGAGATCCTTGATCCTCCTCGGGTTCTTGACTTTAGGGATAAGCACAATGGTGGCACTATTCCAGCCCTCCGGGAAGGTATCTCCATTCAGGACCTTAAGGACTGCTTGTACAACATGATCACCCATGAAATGCCAATGTTGTTTGAAAACAATCGCCGGCATACCATCCGGGCCCGGTGATTTTAGGTCACCAATATGGTCCAGTGCGGCTTTCACCTCCTCCCTGGTGTACTCAGCCGTAAGCACATTATTCATAGCAGGAGAGACTCGCGGATTCACCCTCTGAAGCAGCTCGGTGAGGCGATGTGGGTTGGCTGTAGTGAATAGTCCCTGGAAAAAAGAGCAGACATAGTTAGTTAAGGCTGGTCCCTCCTCCACCACCGAGCCATCCTCCCGACAAATCTCCTTCAGTTTGTTTGCTCTCTTCCTCGCAGATGCTACTGATTGTAAGTATTTTATGTTATTGTTCCCTCCTCTCAACCACCACATGTGGGCACGCTGTTTCAGTTTGATGTATTTCTTCTCCTTAAGGGACGCCAGATCAATGCCTAGGCGGGTTTCCACCTGCACCTTCGCTTGAGTTGTAGGAGATTTCATGCATCTGTCTAATCTGGCCCAGGTCTCCTTGATTCTCCCCTCCAGCTCCCCTACAACTTCTCTACTCCAACTGGTCATGTCTCCGGCCACACTCATAAGGGCCCCGGCAACGCCCCGTTTCTCCTCATGGAATCCCCTATCCGAGGCTTTCCGGATAACCTCCTCACATCCATCCTCCTGCAGCCACCGTGCTTCGAAGTGGAAGTTATGATCGCTCCTTCTCCATTCACGATCCGCCCCCTCCAGGGAGACTATGATGGGGCGGTGATCCGAGTGTCCTGGGTCCCCATGCCGCACCAAAGCATTTGGAAACGCCTCACACCAGTCGTTATTTGCAGTGGCCCGATCGAGTCTCTCGCAGATGTATGAAGAGGCTTGCCTGCTATGGTTCCTCTAGGTATACATGTCCCCCTCAAAACCAATGTCCCGCAACTCGCAGAAATCTAGAGCATCCCTGAAGTCGTTCATGTGGCGTTGTGGGCGTTCTGCTCCACCCCTTTTTTCGTTGCTTGCTACGATCTCGTTGAAATCGCCAAAACATAGCCAGGGGCGCCCACTTTGGTGCTGTTGTTTTAGTATACGCAGCAGCTTCCACGTTTCCTTCTTCCTCTCCGTAGCCGACTCTCCATACGTCCCGGTTAGTCTCCACGCTAGCCCCTCCTCATTAACCACATCCACATCGACATGCCTCCGCCCATAGGACCGAAGGGAGACGTCTAAGTCCTTCCGCCAGAATAGAGCCACCCCTCTCCCACTGCTTTCGTCCTTCCACGCTACCATGTTAGCAAGTCCCAACCACCATCGAAATCTACCCAACTGCTTCTCCTTCATCCTTGTTCCGCATAGGAACAGGATGTCTGGGTCTTCCATCCTCCTCAGCTCGAGGAGAGATTGAACTGCCGGGCCATTCCCCAAACCCCGACAGTTCCAACTTATGAGTTTCATTGTGCTCGGCGGGGTTGCTCTTGCAACCCGGCCGATATGGACAGCGAATGTTCACTCCCTGACGTAATACCCCCTGCCACTTTGGTATGCTCTGATCCCTGCTCCACAGCCCCCGCACCACGACACTTCTTTATGACACTTGTTTCCTCCACCTCCATATCTTCCCCCCCTCGCTTCCCTAAGCATATATCCATCCTATCCTGGTTCCCCTATCCTTCTAACATTTCCCTCCGTTTGAACCTCTTCCCAGCTCCTCCGTGGGACTTTGATACGGCTACTTCCCCGCCTCCAACTAGCAGGTCTCCCTGCGCTTGTGCACTATCCGCAATTGCCCCTTTCCCGATCAACTGACTACCTTCGGACCTCCTCATTCCCTTCTCTTCCATGGAAGCATCAATGACATCCATATCTTCCCGATCAGAACGTATTTGATCATCGGGAGTGCTCTTAAACGGAAGACGCTTGGTCACCCTGCTAGCATAACCATCCTCCCCCCGTTCCGCAGTGATCTTCAGAGGGCTAGTCACCTCGGTCTCCTCCTGCCTCGTAGCCTTATTGCTGCTGGTGTTGGTTGTGTCCTCCTTCTTCCATGATGCCGCGTTACTGCCTGATCCTCGGGACCCTTTCCCCCATCCGATTGTCCTTCTCCTCTCCTGGCTGTTGGAATTATGCCCTAGAGGCAATAATAAATGTATAGTTATTATTATAATTCCTGTATCAAGATAATAGTTTATTATCCATGCTATAATTGTATTGAATGAAGACTCATTTACATGTGTGGATACATAGACAAAACACCGTCCCTAGCATGCCTCTAGTTGGCTAGCCAGTTGATCGATGATGGTCAGTGTCTTCTGATTATGAACAAGGTGTTGTTGCTTGATAACTGGATCACGTCATTGGGAGAATCACGTGATGGACTAGACCCAAACTAATAGACGTAGCATGTTGATCGTGTCATTTTGTTGCTACTGTTTTCTGCGTGTCAAGTATTTATTCCTATGACCATGAGATCATATAACTCACTGACACCGGAGGAATGCTTTGTGTGTATCAAACGTCGCAACGTAACTGGGTGACTATAAAGATGCTCTACAGGTATCTCCGAAGGTGGTAGTTGAGTTAGTATGGATCAAGACTGGGATTTGTCACTCCGTGTGACGGAGAGGTATCTCAGGGCCCACTCGGTAATACAACATCACACACAAGCCTTGAAAGCAATGTGACTTAGTGTAAGTTGCGGGATCTTGTATTACGGAACGAGTAAAGAGACTTGCCAGTAAACGAGATTGAAATAGGTATGCGGATACTGACGATCGAATCTCGGGCAAGTAACATACCGAAGGACAAAGGTACGAATCCTTGGCACTTAGGTTCAAACGATAAGATCTTCGTAGAATATGTAGGATCCAATATGGGCATCCAGGTCCCGCTATTGGATATTGACCAGGGAGTCTCTCGGGTCATGTCTACATAGTTCTCGAACCCGCAGGGTCTGCACACTTAAGGTTCGACGTTGTTTTATGCGTATTTGAGTTATATGGTTGGTTACAGAATGTTGTTCGGAGTCCCGGATGAGATCACGGATGTCACGAGGGTTTCCGGAATGGTCCGGAAACGAAGATTGATATATAGGATGACCTCATTTGATTACCGGAAGGTTTTCGGAGTTACCGGGAATGTACCGGGAATGACGAATGGGTTCCGGGGGTTCACCGGAGTGGGGCAACCCACTCCGGGGAAGCCCATAGGTATTTTGGGGGGTCACACCAGCCCTTAGTGGGCTGGTGGGACAGCCCACCAAATCCTATGCGCCAAAGAAGAAAAATCAAAGAAAGAAAAAAAAGGAGGGGAAGTGGGAAAGGGGAAGGACTCCCTCCCACCAAACCAAGTAGGACTCGGTTTGGGGGGGGAGAGTCCTCCCCCCTGGCTCGGCCGACCCCTTGGGGTTCCCTTGGACCCCAAGGCAAGGTCCCCCTCCCTCCTCCTATATGTATGGGGCTTTTAGGGCAGATTTGAGACGACTTTCTCACGGATGCCCGACCACATACCTCCATAGTTTTTCCTCTAGATCGTGTTTCTGCGGAGCTCGGGCGGAGCCCTGCTGAGACAAGATCATCACCAACCTCCGGAGCGCCGTCACGCTGCCGGAGAACTCTTCTACCTCTCCGTCTCTCTTGCTGGATCAAGAAGGCCGAGATCATCGTCGAGCTGTACGTGTGCTGAACGCGGAGGTGCCGTCCGTTCGGTACTAGATCGTGGGACTGATCGCGGGATTGTTCGCGGGGCGGATCGAGGGACGTGAGGACGTTCCACTACATCAACCGCGATCTCTAATCGCTTCTGCTGTACGATCTACAAGGGTATGTAGATCACTCATCCCCTCTCGTAGATGGACATCACCATGATAGGTCTTCGTGCGCGTAGGAAATTTTTTGTTTCCCATGCGACGTTCCCCAACAGTGGCATCATGAGCTAGGTTCATGCGTAGATGTCTTCTCGAGTAGAACACAAAAGGTTTTGTGGGCGGTGATGTGCGTTTTGCTGCCCTCCTTAGTCTTTTCTTGATTCCGCGGTATTGTTGGATTGAAGCGGCTTGGACCGACATTACTCGTACGCTTACGAGAGACTGGTTTCATCGTTACGAGTAACCTCCTTTGCTCAAAGATGACTGGCAAGTGACGGTTTCTCCAACTTTAGTTGAATCGGATTTGACCGAGGAGGTCCTTGGATGAGGTTAAATAGCAACTCATATATCTCCATTGTGGTGTTTGCGTAAGTAAGATACGATCCTACTAGATACCCTTGGTCACCACGTAAAACATGCAACAACAAAATTAGAGGACGTCTAACTTGTTTTTGCAGGGTATGATTGTGATGTGATATGGCCAATGATGTGATGTGATATATTGGATGTATGAGATGATCATGTTGTAATAGAAATATCGACTTGCACGTCGATGGTACGACAACCGGCAGGAGCCATAGGGTTGTCTTTATACTAACATATGTGCTTGCAGATGCGTTTACTATTTTGCTAGGATGTAGCTTTAGTAGTGATAGCATAAGTAGCACGACAGCCCCGATGGCGACACATTGATGGAGATCATGATGATGGAGATCATGGTGTGGCGCCGGTGACAAGAAGATCGTGACGGTGCTTTGGTGATGGAGATCAAGAAGCACGTGATGATGGCCATATCATGTCACTTATGAATTGCATGTGATGTTAATCCTTTTATGCACCTTATTTTGCTTAGAACGACGGTAGCATTATAAGGTGATCTCTCACTAAAATTTCAAGACGAAATTGTGTTCTCCCCGACTGTGCACCGTTGCTACAGTTCGTCGTTTCGAGACACCACGTGATGATCGGGTGTGATAGACTCAACGTTCACATACAACGGGTGCAAAACAGTTGCGCACGCGGAACACTCGGGTTAAGCTTGACGAGCCTGGCATGTGCAGACATGGCCTCGGAACACATGAGACCGAAAGGTCGATCATGAATCATATAGTTGATATGATTAGCATAGGGATGCTTACCACTGAAACTACTCTCGACTCACGTGATGATCGGACTTGGGATAGTGTAAGTGGATCATGAACCACTCAAATGACTAGAGAGATGTACTTTTTGAGTGGGAGTTTAGCATATAATTTGATTAAGTTGAACTCTAATTATCTTGAACATAGTCTAAGTCCACTTTGAATATATTTGTGTTGTAGATCATGGCTCACGCAAGTGTCATCCTCAATTTTAATACGTTCCTAGAGAAAGCTAAGTTGAAAGATGATGGAAGCAACTTTGTAGATTGGGCTCGTAATCTTAAGCTAATCTTACAAGCTGGAAAGAAGGATTATGTCCTTAAATGCTGCGCTAGGAGATGAACCACCCGCTACGGCTGATCAGGATGTTAAGAACGCTTGGCTAGCACGTAAGGAGGACTACTCAATAGTTCAATGTGCAGTCTTGTATGGCTTAGAGCCGGGACTTCAACGTCGCTTTGAGCGTCATGGAGCATTTGAGATGTTCCAGGAGTTGAAGTTTATCTTTCAGAAGAACGCCCGGATCGAGAGGTATGAGACCTCCGATAAATTCTATGCTTGCAAGATGGAGGAAAGCTCGTCTGTCAGTGAACATGTGCTCAAGATGTCTGGGTACTCAAACCGTCTAGCTGAACTAGGGATTGAACTCCCGCAAGAAGCTATCACTGACAGAATCCTCCAATCACTGCCGCCAAGCTATAAAGGCTTTGTGTTGAACTACAACATGCAAGGGATGAACAAGTCTCCCGGCGAGTTGTTTGCGATGCTGAAAGTCGCAGAGTCTGAACTCCGTAAAGAGCATCAAGTGTTGATGGTGAGCAAGACCACTAGTTTCAAGAGAAACGGCAAAGGCAAGAAGGGCAATTCGAAGAAGAGCGGCAAGCCAGTTGCCAATCCGCCGAAGAAACCCAAGGCTGGACCTAAGCCTGAAACAGAGTGCTTCTATTGCAAGGGTATGGGTCACTGGAAGCGCAATTGCCCCAAGTATCTGGCAGATAAGAAGGCGGGCAAAGAAAAATCAGGTATATTTGATATACATGTTATTGATGTGTACTTAACCGGCTCTCGTAGTAGTGCCTGGGTATTCGATACCGGTTCTGTTGCTCACATTTGCAACTCGAAACAGGAACTGCGGAATAGACGAAGGCTGGCGAAAGACGAAGTGACGATGCGCGTAGGAAACGGTTCCAAGGTTGATGCAATCGCCGTCGGCACCGTGTCACTTCAAACTACCATCGGGATTAGTGATGAACTTAAATCATTGTTATTTAGTGCCTGCGTTGAGCATGAACATTATATCTGGATCTTGTTTATTGCGAGACGGTTACTCTTTTAAGTCTGAGAATAATGGTTGTTCTATTTCTATGAGTAACATCTTTTATGGTCATGCACCGAATGTGAGAGGATTGTTCATATTGAATCTCGATAGAGATACGCATATACATAACATTGAGACCAAAAGAGTTAGAGTAAACAATGATAGCGCCATATTTTTGTGGCACTGCCGCTTGGGTCATATTGGTATAAAGCGCATGAAGAAACTCCATGCTGATGGACTTTTGGAGTCACTTGACTTTGATTCACTTGACACTTGCGAACCATGCCTCATGGGCAAGATGACTAAAACTCCGTTCTCCGGAACAATGGAGCGTGCAAGTGACTTATTGGAAATCTTACATACCGATGTGTGTGGTCCGATGAGCGTGGAGGCACGCGGCGGATATCGTTATTTTCTCACCTTCACTGACGATTTGAGTAGATATGGTTATGTCTACTCAATGAAGCACAAGTCTGAAACATTTGAAAAGTTCAAGCAATTTCAGAGTGAAGTAGAAAATCATCGTAACAAGAAGATCAAGTTCCTACGGTCTGATCGTGGGGGTGAATATCTGAGTTTCGAGTTTGGTGCTCACTTAAGACAATGTGGAATTGTTTCGCAGTTAACACCGCCTGGAACACCACAGCGTAATGGTGTGTCCGAACGTCGTAATCGTACTTTATTAGAAATGGTGCGATCTATGATGTCTCTTACTGATTTGCCGTTATCGTTTTGGGGTTATGCATTAGAAACAGCTGCATTCACTTTAAATAGGGCACCATCGAAATCCGTTGAGACGACACCATACGAACTGTGGTATGGCAAAAGGCCAAAGTTGTCGTTTCTTAAAGTTTGGAGATGTGATGCTTATGTCAAAAAGCTTCAGCCTGAAAAGCTGGAACCCAAAGCGGAAAAATGCGTCTTCATAGGCTACCCAAAAGAGACAGTTGGGTACACCTTCTATCTCAAATCCGAGGGCAAAGTGTTTGTTGCTAAGAACGGAACTTTTCTCGAGAAGGAGTTTCTCTCGAGGGAATTGAGTGGGAGGAAGATAGAACTTGACGAGGTTGTCGAACCTCTCATCCCTCTGGATGGTGGCGCAGGGCAAGGGGAAACCCCTGTGATTGCGACGCCGGTTGAGGAGGAAGTTAATGATGATGATCATGAAACTCCAGTTCAAGTTTCTGTTGAACCACGCAGGTCGACGAGATCATGCGCTGCTCCAGAGTGGTACGGTAATCCCGTCTTGACAATCATGTTGTTAGACAACAATGAACCTGCAAGTTATGAAGAAGCGATGGTGGGCCCAGATTCCAACAAATGGCTAGAAGCCATGAAATCCGAGATAGGATCCATGTATGAGAACAAAGTATGGACTTTGGAGATACTACCTGAGGGCCGCAAGGCTATTCAGAACAAATGGATCTTTAAGAAGAAGACGGACGCTGACGGTAATGTGACCGTCTATAAAGCTCGACTTGTGGCAAAGGGTTTTTCACAAGTTCCAGGAATTGACTACGATGAGACTTTCTCTCCCGTAGCGATGCTTAAATCCGTCAGAATCATGTTAGCAATAGCTGCATTTTTCGATTATGAAATTTGGCAGATGGATGTCAAAACGGCGTTCCTTAACGGTTTCCTTAAGGAAGAGTTGTATATGATGCAACCCGAAGGTTTTGTCGATCCTAAAAATGCTGACAAGGTGTGCAAGCTCCAGCGATCCATTTATGGACTGGTGCAAGCATCTCGGAGTTGGAACAAACGCTTTGATGAGGTGATCAAAGCATTTGGGTTTATACAAGTGGTTGGAGAATCTTGTATTTACAAGAAAGTGAGTGGGAGCTCTGCGGTGTTTCTAATATTATATGTGGATGACATATTACTGATTGGAAACAACGTAGAGTTTTTGGAGAGCATAAAAGGTTACTTGAATAAAAGTTTCTCTATGAAGGACCTAGGAGAAGCTGCTTACATTCTAGGCATTAAGATCTATAGGGATAGATCAAAACGCCTGACAGGACTTTCACAAAGCACATACCTTGATAAAGTTTTGAAGAGGTTCAAAATGGAACAGTCCAAGAAAGGGTTCTTGCCAGTGTTACAAGGTACGAGATTGAGTAAGACTCAGTGCCCAGCAACTGATGAAGATAGAGAGCATATGCGCTCCGTCCCCTATGCTTCAGCCATAGGCTCTATCATGTATGCAATGTTGTGCACTAGACCGGATGTTAGCCTGGCCATAAGTATGGCAGGTAGGTTCCAGAGTAATCCAGGAGTGGATCACTGGACGGCGGTCAAGAATATCCTGAAGTACCTGAAAAGGACTAAGGAGATGTTTCTCGTGTATGGAGGTGACGAAGAGCTCGCCGTAAAAGGTTACGTCGATGCAAGCTTTGACACAGATCCGGACGACTCTAAGTCGCAAACCGGATACGTATTTATTCTTAATGGGGGTGCAGTAAGCTGGTGCAGTTCCAAGCAAAGCGTCGTAGCAGATTCTACATGTGAAGCAGAGTACATGGCTGCCTCGGAGGCGGCTAAGGAGGGTGTCTGGATGAAGCAGTTCATGACGGATCTTGGAGTGGTGCCAAGTGCACTGGATCCAATAACCTTGTTCTGTGACAACACTGGTGCCATTGCCCTAGCAAAGGAACCAAGGTTTCACAAGAAGACCAGACACATCAAACGACGCTTCAACCTCATCCGCGACTACGTCGAGGAGGAGGACGTAAATATATGCAAAGTGCACACGGATCTGAATGTAGCAGACCCGCTGACTAAACCTCTTCCACGACCAAAACATGATCGACACCAGAACTGTATGGGTGTTAGATTTATTACAATGTAATTCACATGGTGATGTGAGGGCTAGATTATTGACTCTAGTGCAAGTGGGAGACTGTTGGAATTATGCCCTAGAGGCAATAATAAATGTATAGTTATTATTATAATTCCTGTATCAAGATAATAGTTTATTATCCATGCTATAATTGTATTGAATGAAGACTCATTTACATGTGTGGATACATAGACAAAACACCGTCCCTAGCATGCCTCTAGTTGGCTAGCCAGTTGATCGATGATGGTCAGTGTCTTCTGATTATGAACAAGGTGTTGTTGCTTGATAACTGGATCACGTCATTGGGAGAATCACGTGATGGACTAGACCCAAACTAATAGACGTAGCATGTTGATCGTGTCATTTTGTTGCTACTGTTTTCTGCGTGTCAAGTATTTATTCCTATGACCATGAGATCATATAACTCACTGACACCGGAGGAATGCTTTGTGTGTATCAAACGTCGCAACGTAACTGGGTGACTATAAAGATGCTCTACAGGTATCTCCGAAGGTGGTAGTTGAGTTAGTATGGATCAAGACTGGGATTTGTCACTCCGTGTGACGGAGAGGTATCTCAGGGCCCACTCGGTAATACAACATCACACACAAGCCTTGCAAGCAATGTGACTTAGTGTAAGTTGCGGGATCTTGTATTACGGAACGAGTAAAGAGACTTGCCAGTAAACGAGATTGAAATAGGTATGCGGATACTGACGATCGAATCTCGGGCAAGTAACATACCGAAGGACAAAGGGAATGACATACGGGATTATACGAATCCTTGGCACTGAGGTTCAAACGATAAGATCTTCGTAGAATATGTAGGATCCAATATGGGCATCCAGGTCCCGCTATTGGATATTGACCGGGGAGTCTCTCGGGTCATGTCTACATAGTTCTCGAACCCGCAGGGTCTGCACACTTAAGGTTCGACGTTGTTTTATGCGTATTTGAGTTATATGGTTGGTTACCGAATGTTTTTCGGAGTCCCGGATGAGATCACGGACGTCACGAGGGTTTCCGGAATGGTCCGGAAACGAAGATTGATATATAGGATGACCTCATTTGATTACCGGAAGGTTTTCGGAGTTACCGGGAATGTACCGGGAATGACGAATGGGTTCCGGGGGTTCACCGGAGTGGGGCAACCCACTCCGGGGAAGCCCATAGGTATTTTGGGGGGTCACACCAGCCCTTAGTGGGCTGGTGGGACAGCCCACCAAATCCTATGCGCCAAAGAAGAAAAATCAAAGAAAGAAAAAAAAGGAGGGGAAGTGGGAAAGGGGAAGGACTCCCTCCCACCAAACCAAGTAGGACTCGGTTTGGGGGGGGAGAGTCCTCCCCCCTGGCTCGGCCGACCCCTTGGGGTTCCCTTGGACCCCAAGGCAAGGTCCCCCTCCCTCCTCCTATATGTATGGGGCTTTTAGGGCAGATTTGAGACGACTTTCTCACGGATGCCCGACCACATACCTCCATAGTTTTTCCTCTAGATCGTGTTTCTGCGGAGCTCGGGCGGAGCCCTGCTGAGACAAGATCATCACCAACCTCCGGAGCGCCGTCACGCTGCCGGAGAACTCTTCTACCTCTCCGTCTCTCTTGCTGGATCAAGAAGGCCGAGATCATCGTCGAGTTGTACGTGTGCTGAACGCGGAGGTGCCGTCCGTTCGGTACTAGATCGTGGGACTGATCGCGGGATTGTTCGCGGGGCGGATCGAGGGATGTGAGGACGTTCCACTACATCAACCGCGATCTCTAATCGCTTCTGCTGTACGATCTACAAGGGTATGTAGATCACTCATCCCCTCTCGTAGATGGACATCACCATGATAGGTCTTCGTGCGCGTAGGAAAATTTTTGTTTCCCATGCGACGTTCCCCAACACTGGCTTCCCTCACTTCCACTTATGCTCCTACTATTCTGTCCTCGTCCGTACACGCCCCCATCCGTTCTCCTGTGGTATACCTTCGCCCGCAGCCATGGGCCAAACTGGGGTGCATCCCCTTTTAACGGCCTCGTGAGGCAGTCCTTCTCGCCATGTCCTATCACAGCACAGGTGTAGCAGAAATCTGGCATATGTTCATACTCAAACCTGCACCAGAGCAGCCCCTTCTTCTTCTTCTGTCGTGTCTCCTCCTCCTCAACATCCTCCAACCCTTCTGTTTCTCCTTCTTCTGTTCACGTTGTAGGACCAAACCTCGCATGAGCTGTATTGTAATGTTCAGCTTAACTTTGACGCGTAGGTATTTCCCCACAGCCATGCCATCAGGACCCACCTCAACTTCCACTAACTCGAGAAAATCAGCTCCAATGCGTTCACCAGTGTCTCTACTCATCTGGCCTAGAGGGAGACCAAAGACTCGGATCCACATCGGGATTAATTTGAATTCATATTCATCTACAGTTTTCTCCGGGTCGAACTCCTCCATCACCAGTAGTTCCTTATCAAACCACCACGACCCCTCCTCCAAGGCTCTCCTCCAGCCAGCCGCTTGTCGGAACGTGAATAGGAACACGTTCGTCTCCAACTCCTAGCACTCCAGCCCCTTGATCGGGCACCAAATCCTCCCCAGGGTTTCGCCAATGATCCCGGCATGCATCGGCTTCTCCGAGAAAAGTTTTCCCACCGCTTGTGGAGCTACCATGCCATCTTGCTCCGATCTACCTGTCACTGCACCCCCGACTTTGATCCCGCGCCGCTCCGCCGCCGACAGCTTCAGGCCGCGCATCAGTCCCTCCACATCGTCCATCCTCCTCCTCCTTACCCCCAAACTCCGAGAAACCGAAACCTAGGGCCAGATTGTGGTGTACGACCGTGATCCCTATCTCGCGGAAGGCTTATGGTGGACTGGGATGGTGATTTACGATGGCTGGAGGGTGGAGATGGGTGCCCGCCGGGGGAGGGATCGATCAACCTTGACTGTCGACTCGAGGAAACCCTAGCCGGCGCAGGATCGCCTCGAAATCGCCCCTCCGACAATTACGCTAACCGCCACCGTAAGGGGCGGACGGAAAATCATGTTGTAGTCCTCAAAGGGTCCGTGCTCTGTCGAACAAAGTGGAATTGTCATACCTTGACACTGAATATTAGATATCTTAGCATCCTCATTCTCACATGGGCACGCACAAACATATAGCAACGCTTCTTATTTGAGTTAGTCTTTCACGCACCCGTCCTCCTCAAGCTCGCCCGTAGGGCCAAAAAATAGAGCTTCGACATGGGTTCTAGTACATCTTACACATACCCATAATTTTTAAACGTTTCATGCTATTATATGATAAATTTTGAATACTTTTTATAGAAGTTTATATTATTAATTTGAACAACCTATTAATTTAATGTCTAGAGCCACTTGTTGTTTTTTGCATTTTTTTTACTTTTCAAAAAGATCCATATCTGTAGAGGTAAAAAACAACCAAGGGTTTAATAAGTTTTTTTCAAGTGAGAGGAGTCACAAAATTTTGAGACATTCCGGGGGCAACCAGGAGGCCCAAGCGGCAAGGTGATGCACGGGGAAGCCACATGTGCTGATGTGCACCGCCTTACATCCATTCTTTTGCGTGTAAATCTCATTTTTAGTGAAACCAACCGTATTACTTTTCTTTGATTTTTTTCGCCACCCCAAATTTCTATTCCGAGGAGATGCAATCCGGAGGCCTATTTTGGCACCCTGCGAGAGGAGTATTCCACCACGGGAGAGTTCTTCATAAACATTGTTGTCTCCATAACCATTGATACTTGTTACTGCGTTGGGATTTTCCTTGAAAAGGAGGGAATGATGCACCACAGTAGAGGTAAGTATTTTTTTACTCAGAACCAAGATTATCAAACCAACATAAGGACCACACAATTTCCCCTCCTCAGCGTTTGCACACAAAAGATCACACACTTGCACCCAACGATGGCAAGAGGGTTGTCAATCTTCTTGAACTGATTACTTGCATGCGATAAGTAGTAATAGATAGATAGTTTGAATAAATTAAATATAAAAAGAAAATACAAATAATAAAAGGCAACAAGGTATTTAGAGTTTTTGTAAATTTAATTTGTAGAGGCCGAGGGGCCATAGTTTTCGCTACAGGCTTCTCTCCCTTAGAAGGCATATGGTGGGTAAATAAATTATTGTTGGAAAATTAAAAGAAAAATCCATAGTTACGCAATATTTATTCATGGCAATGATCACACATGTAGGCATCATGTCCGTAAACAAGTAGTCCAACTCCTGCCTGCATCTACTATTATTACTCCACCCATTGACCGCTATCCAACATGCATCTAGAGTATTAAATAAAAATAGAGTAATGCTTGGAGGATAATGACATGATGTAGACAAAGTAAATCCAACTAATATGAATGAAGCCCATCGTTTTACCCTTAGTTGTAGCAATATAATACATGCCATGTACCTTTCTGTCACTGGGATTGAGAACCGCAAGATTGAACCCATTACAACGCACCTCTCCCACTGAAGATAAATCAACCTAGTTGGCCAAAACATATCGATAGATCAAAGAGAATTACGAAGCTATCATAATCATGCATATATATCAAAGACCAGCGAGGAAATCGATATAATCTATTGAATAATCTGAACATAAACCCATAATTCAGCATATCCCAACGAACGCACCGCGCAAGAGTGATTACATAAGATAGAACAACACGGGAATCATGTTGATCTTTGTAATTAAGAACATAAAGAGAGAGAGAGAGAGATGGACATCTAGGTACTAACTACGGCCCCGTACTCACGCATCACCGTGGGAGCAACAAGGTTGATGTAGAGGCCCTCTCTGATCCACCCCCCTCCAGCGAAGCACCGAAACAAGGTTCCAGATGGGCACACGGCAGAAGAGAGACTTGCAGCAACGGAAAAAAATGTTTCGGGAGTCTCTCCAGGGTTTTAGGGATATATGTGAGTTTATAGTGGAGAGAATGAGGCCAGGAGAGCCGAGAGGTGGCCCCAAGTCATGAGGGCGTGACTACCCCCCTAGACGCACCCCGTTGGCATGGGAACACCCCGTGTGCTATGAGATCTTCCTCCAAAGCTTCTAGGTCTTTATTTGGTTCAGAAAAAATCATCAAACAGTTTCAGGGTATTTGGATTTCGTTTGGTACAGTATTTCTGAAAAGCCAAAAACATGAAGAAAACAACAAGTGGGACTTGGCACTGGATTAATAAGTTGGTGCACAAAAACAATATGAATCAACAAGAAAATGCGTGAAAAGCATCCTGGAATGATAATATAATAGCATGGGATAAATTAAAATTATAGATACGTTGGAGACATATCAACCATGCATGATTGTTCTCTTAGGACTTTGGGGGTCCATAGTAGTGGCTAGATGGCATCCTCTCTACCTTCTGATTCGCTATAAAGCTTTCGCGAGCTACCTCACACTACTAGGGAAAAGTGTATAGGTGGACATTTATCACTAGCGTGGTCTGGATAAACATGCTACTACTAAATAGAAGTAGCGCGAGTGAATAAAACGTGCTACTCCTCCGTACTTATCAATAGCGCGGGGGAATAAAAGGCGTTGTTAGTATGGTTACTCATACGCCTCCAACGTATCTATAATTTTTTATTGTTAAATGTTGTTGTATTATAATTCTTGGATATTTATGATCATTTTATAGCAAGTTTATATCATTTTTTGGGACTAACCTATAGACATAGTGCCTAGTGCTAGTTGATGTTTTTTTCCTTCGCAAAAAATCAATATCAGATGAAGTCCAAATGCCACGAAACTTTACGGATATTTTTTGGACGAGAAGGAAAGTTTGGAGTCAAGAAGGAGCACCAGAGGAGGCCCAGGCGGCCCACTACAGAACAAGGTGCGCCCAGGGCCCCTAGTGGTCTGGTGTCTAGTGGGGCCCTCGGGTGTTTCCTCCACTGCCTCTGAGATCTATAAATAGCATAATATTCAGAAACCCTAGAGGAGTCAACGAAAAATCGTTTCAGCCGTTGCAAGTTGTAGAAGCCACGAAATCCAATCTAGAGCTCGATCCAGAGAGGAACACGATCATAGAGGGGTTCATCATCCTCATTGGTGCCTCTCCCATGATGCGTGAGTAGTTCATATCAGACCTACGGGTCTGTATGCAGTAGCTAGATGGCTTCTCTCTTTTTTTGTTTCTCAATACAACTGTCTCTTGGAGATCCATATGATGTAATTTTTTCTTTTGCGGTGTGTTTGTTGGGGTCCGATGAATTGTGAGTTTATGTTCAGATCAATGAAAACATATTCATGCTTGATTATTATAGCCTTGTATCTCTTCTCCGGTATTTAGGTCTACTCTGGCCAACTTGATCTTTTATCTTGCAATGGGAAGATGTGCTTTGTGATGGGTTCGATCTTGCGGTTCTCAATCTCAGTGACAGAAAGAGACATGACACGCATGTATCCTTGCTATCAAGGATAAAACGATATGGTCTATTCCTACATGAATAGATCTTGTCTACATCATGTCAACATTCTTAAGGCATTACTCCATTTATCCATGAACTCAATACACTAGATGCATGCTGGATAACGATCGATGTGTGGAGTAATAGAAGTAGATGCAGACGAAGCCGGTCTACTTGTCATGGATGTGATGCCTATATACATGATCATTGTCTTGAATATCGTCATAATTATTTATTCTTCTATCAATTGCCCAACATTAATTTGTCTACCCACCGTTTGCTATTTTCTCGAGAGAAGCCACTAGTGAAACTTACACCCCCAGGTCTACTTCACATCAATTATGTGCAATCTCTACTTAGCGACTCACATTTCTGTTTTATTTGCTCTTTTATTTTCAGATATATATCATCAAAAAACCCAAAATTACCTTGCTGCGTTTTATTTGCTATCACTCTTATTTGCATTTATCAATTTATCCTTACTTTACCCATGAGGGATTGACAACCCCTCCACGCATTGGGTTGAGATGATTTTCTATTTGTGTGCAAGTGATATTTACATAGTCTTGTGGATCTTCCTACTGGATTGATACCTTGGTTTCATAACTGAGGGAAATACTTGTCGTCGTTGTGCTACATTACCCTTTAATCTTGGAGGGAAACCAACGCAATAAGTGGGGAGTCAAGATTTCTGGCGCCGTTGCCAGGGAAGATCAAGTCAAGATCTATCAGGTTCCTACACACAACTCTCATCTCCTTGCAATTGCATTATTTTCCATTTGCCTCTCATTTTCCTCTCCGCCACTTCACAAAATTTGACTTTTTATTTGCCTTCTTCCCATTTGCCGTTTTCTTGCCGGATCTCTTGTTTGCTTGTTTCTTGTTTACGTAGTCACGATGACTCAAGAAAACACTAAGTTGTGTGATTTTTCCAATACCAATAACAATGATTTTATTAGCACTCCGTCTGCTCCTCCCGCCACTATAGCGGAGTGTTATGATATTAATGTCGCTTTGTCCAATCTTCTTATGTAGGATCCATTTTCCGGTACTCCTAACGAGGATGCTGCATCCCATCTAAACACTTTCGTAGAATAGTGTGACATGCAAAATAAGAAAGATGTGGACAATGATGTTGTCAAGTTAAAATTATTTCCGTTCTATTTGCGTGATCGTGCTAAAACTTGGTTTTCTTCTTTGCCACGTAATAGGATCAATTCTTGGAACAATTGCAAAGCTGCTTTTATCACAAAATATTTTCCTCCCGCAAAAATAATTTCTCTTAGAATCGGATTATGAATTTTCAACAACTTGAGCATGAGCATGCTACGCAATCTTGGGAAAGGATGAAATTGATGATAATAAATTTCCCAACTCATGGTTTAAATTTGTGGATGATCATACAACAATTTTATGCGAGACAAAATTTTGTTTCTAGAAATATTTTAGATTCCGTCAGAGGTGGTACTTTTATGGAAATTACTTTGGGTGATGCTACTAAATTGCTTGATAATATTATGGCTAATTATTCACAATGGAGTACTGAAAGAGCTCCTACTAGTAAAAAAGTTAATTATATTGTAGAAATTGATGCTTTGAGTGATAAAGTTGATGCTCTTATGAAATAATTTGCTAGTAAGCATGCTCCTATTGATCCTAATGATGCGCCTTTGTCTATTTTGATTGAGAAAAATAATGATCTTGTAGATGTGAATTTTGTCTCACAAAACAACTATAATAGTAATGCTTATAGGATAAATTTTAATCCCAGGTTGTATCCTAGAAGTTCTTCAAATAATTATTGTAATTCCTATGGTAATTCTCATAATAATAATTCTAGGATACCCTCTGATCTTGAGAGTAATATTAAGGAATTTACCAATGCGCAAAAATCTTTCAATCCTACGATAGAAGAAAATTTGAATAAGATTGCCGATATGTCTAGAATCATTGATAGAATTTAGCATGATGTAGAAAATATCAAGAATAATTTTTTTCCCAAGGTTCATATTAATGAATCAATTAAAGCTTTATATGTTCCCATAGATGAAAGTAAGAAAGGAACCTCTATGCTTACAGCTGAAAGAGAATTTCTAGAAAGAGCATTTCTCGATTGCTTTCATAATAATGATGAAGAAACTAAAATGATTGATGTTTCTTCTATTGATTCCCGGTTTAGTAATGTTAAAATTAATGACGGGGGAAGTGAAAAAGAGTTAAATTTAGCTAGAGGGTGTTCCCATGATTTGGAGGGTGAAAATCCTATTGAAAAATTTCATAAAAGTGGGATTGAAGAGGTCAAAACTTTAGCTAGTGACGCACCCACTATTTCTGATTGCAAATTTTTTAATTTTGATAGATTCTCTTTGATTGATTGTATTTCTATCTTGCAATATATGATAAATTAACCCAATGCCGATGAACAAAATAAATCTTTTACTAAACATATTTAGGATGCGCTAATAAAATCTTTTGAATAAAAGTTAGAGCTAGAGATTTCAACTCCTAGAAAATTACATGATGAATGGGAGCCCACCATTCAGATCAATATTAAGAATTTTGAGTGCTATAATTTATGTGATTTGGGTGTTATTGTTTCCACAATTCCAAAATCTCTTTGTGATGTGCTTGGTCTTACCAATATTGAAGAATGTTCTCTCAATTTGCACTTGGTAGATTCTACTATTAAAAAACCTATGGTAAGAATTAATGTTGTTCTTATTCTTGCAAATATGAATTATGTGCCCATAGATTTTATTGTTCTTGATATTGATTGCAATCCGTCTTGTGCAATAATTTTTGGTAGACCGCTCTTGCGTACTATAGGGGTCGTGATTGATATGACAGAAGGGAATATTAAATTTCAGTTTCCACTAAGAAAATGCATGGCACATTTCCCTATAACTAAGATTAAATTACCATATTAATCGATCATTAGGGCAACCTATGGATCAATCTCCAAGGATGAAATCACTTAAAATCTATGCTATATGCCTAGCTAGGGGCGTAAAACGATAGCGTTTGTTTGGAGGCAACCCAGTGAATCGAATTTATTTTTCACCTTTTCTTTCTGTTCTTCAGTGTTTATACAATTATTCTACTGTTATAATTGTGTTTTTTCTATTTTATTTAGTATTTGGTCCAAGTAAATCCTTTGGTATCATGTAGGGTGTTAGTTGCTTTAATCCTATTGAAAAACACAAACTTTTGCGTCCAATAGAAAAAATCCTAAAAATCACACAAACGCCAAAAGTGTGTGAAGTTTTTACAGAATATTGATATAAAAATTCCCTGAGTTGTCCTAATATTTCAGAAGTTTTGGATTTACAGAAGTATGAGTAAAGTTCGAGTCTTTACACACTGTTCTGTTTTTCACAGATTCCATTTTCTTTGCATTATGTGCCTGTTTTGATGATTCTATGGTTTGTATCGGGGGGTATAAGCCATTGTAAAGTTAGAATATAGTAGGTATAATGCAAAAACAAAATTGGAATAGGTTTTAACCAGTGCCTAAAGTAAATTTGGTTTTCTTATACTAACGATTCTCATGAAAATTTTGTTGAGTTTTGTGTGATTGAAGTTTTCATGTTTTGAGTGAGATCACGATGGATGAAGGAATAAGGAGTGATAAAAGCCTAAGCTTGGGAATGCACCATGGCACCCCAATTTAATATACAAGGAGTACCAAGAAACTCAGCTTGGGGATGCCCAAAAGGCATCCCCTCTTTCTTCTAACAACCATCAGTAATTTTACTTGGAGCTAAAAAAAATATTCGTCACATATCACGAGTTTTGCTTGGAGAGTCTTGTATCATTTGTGTCTTTGATTTCTTTGTTGTTTAGTTTTTCATAATAAAACCTGTTGGACATACCCATTCGAGAGAGCCAAATTATGTTATGATTTGTTAGAATCCCTATGTATGCTTTCCTTCAAAAATTTAAGTCATGGAATTGCACAAGTGCTTCACTTATATCTTTTTGAGCATGGTGGTGCTGTTATTTTGAAGAAATATGCTCTCATGCTTCACTTAGATTATTTTTGGAGTACTATAAATTTTTAAGAAATCATCTCTTGCTTCACTTATATTATTCTCAGAGTAGAAAATTTTAAAGAAACCTGTGCTCTCGTTCTTCACTTATATTTGTTTGAGAGCTTGTTATTTGCAATGGCAATTTGATTTAAATGAAATTAATCCCAAAGTGATGAATGTACAAGAAGGATATAATAAAAACTTTCATGAAGATCATTGGATATTAAACTTGATTCTTTGTAATAGTTTTGTGATATGAAGATAGTGATATGTGAGATATGTTAATGAGTAATTATGCTTTAGTAAAAATATTGGTGATAAAGTTTGTGATTCCTATACATGCACATGAAGTCAATAATTATGCTATGAAATTACATCCTACTCGTGTTGATTATTCGGTGTAAGTTATGTTTAATGTTCACTTATGATGATTTATGTTCCTTGGTTGGGCGCTTCATATCTATTTGCTAGCCTCCACTTGTACTAAGCAGGAATACTGCTTGTGCATCCAAATCCTAAACCCAAATTTGTGCCAAATGGGTCCACCATAGCTACCTATCTGCGGTATTTCAATGTCGTCCCAAGTAAATTTACAAGTGCCAACTCTAATGTTCAAACTAAATGTGTGTTTTGTGTGCCCGTACCGTTGAAGAAGCGGCGAGGGGTGGTCGGTATCTTCCATCTTAAATAGGTTATTCTCAAGATGAGTGTTTATTCACTTATCATTGCACTAGAGTATGGCGGTAATAGGGATGCCGAGTCCTAAAATGCAAACAATATATATTTTATTTTTTCAAATAATAAATTCCTTGGGAAAGTGTTGGTATGGACTGTACCCATGGATACGGATCACCGTGGAATGTGAAAGAATGATGGAAAAAGGAATAAACTTTATTTTTAGGTTAGGAACCACCTATAATTTATTTAGCATGGAGGATATTGTAAACTTTTAGTCATTTTCGTTGACAGAAAAAGCATACCACCCAAAAAAAATCATCTCTAAGTTTTTCACTTTGAGTTGTGGCACCTCTACAAATTCCTCCTTCCCTCTGCGAAGGGCCTATCCATTTACTTTATGCAATTTTTTTTTGAATTTGAGTCTCCATCATCTCTTATAAATCACTAACTAAGGAACACCATTATCATACTTGAGCATTGGATATAGTTAATATTTGGGTGTGTTTCATGAATGGATCAATGACAGTGCATGATGGGCTAGGGATAAGGTTTTTTAGCTTTGACATTTTGAAAGACTAGGTTGCTTGTTGATATGCTTGATTATTGAAATTTTCATGTCAAATTATAGACTATTGCTTTGCATCATCTAAAAGTCCATATGTCCATGCTAAAAAGAAAAATAATATGATGAACATGTGAGGCAGGATTTCACATCAAAAATTCTGTTTTTATCATTTACCTACTTGAGGACGAGGAGGAATTAAGCTTGGGGATGCTGATACGTTTGTATCTATAATTTTTTATTGTTACATGATGTTATATTATCATTCTTGGATGTTTTATGATCATTTTATAGCAACTTTATATCATTATTTGGGACTAACCTATTGACATAGTGTCTAGTGCCACTTGTTGTTTTCTCTCTCATTTTTCTCTCAATACAATGGTCTCTTGGAGATCCATATGATGTAACTCTTTATTTTGCGGCGTGTTTGTTGGGATCCAATGAATTGTGAGTTTATGCACAGATCTATGAAAACATATTCATGCTTGATTATTATAGCCTCATATTTCTTCTCTGATATTTGGTTTTTGTCTGGCCAACTTGATCTTTTATCTTGCAATGGGAAGAGGTGCTTGTGATGGGTTCGATCTTGCGGTGCTCAATCTCAGTGACAGAAAGAGACATGACACACATGTATCATTGATATCAAGGATAAAATGATGGGGTCTATTCCAAGATGAATTGATCTTGTCTACATCATGTCATCATTCTTAAGGCATTACTCCGTTTCTCTATGAACTCAATACACATGATGCATGATGGATAGTGGTCGATGTGTGGAGTAATAAAAGTAGATGCAGGGACAAGTCAGTCTACTTGTCTTGGACATGATGTCTATATACATGACCATTGTCTTGAATATCGTCATAATTATTTGCTCTTCTATCAATTGCCCAATAGTAATTTCTCTACCCACCATTTGTTATTTTCTAAAGAGAAGCCACTAGTGAAATCTATGCCCCCCGGGTCTACTTCACATCATCTATTTGCAATCTCTACTTTGCTATTCGCGTTTCTATTTTATTCACTCTTTTATTTTCACATCTATATCATCAAAAAACCCAAAATTACCTTGCTGCAATTTATTTGTATCACTCTTATTTGCATCTATTAATCTATCCTTACTTTATCCATGAGGGTTGACAACCCTCCATGCGTTGGGTTGCGAGGATTTGCTATTTGTGTGCAGGTGTTGCTTACATAGTCTTGTGGATCTTCCTACTCGATTGATACCTTGGTTTCACAACTGAGGAAAATACTTGTCGTTGCTGTGCTACATTACCCTTTAAGCTTGGAGGGAAACCAATGTAATCAGCGGGGAGTCAGTTACCCACCCGACTATACATATATAGTAGGAACGCGTCTCATCGACACGCACTACTGCTAACACTATAGTAGTAGCGCGCTTCTCCTGTCGGTGCTACTACTAATCTGCCCTTATCCTCTTCCCCTCGCCCGCGTTGCTCATTCTCCCCTCCACTCTCTCTATCTCTGAAAGTGCGTTATATCGACTAGAGGGGGGGGGGTGAATAGGAGATTTTTAGAATTTCATCACTGAGGAAATTCCTTTGGAGGAAATTCCTCACTGATGACTAACTAACAGCGGAAACAGTAAAGGATCAGAAGTGCAAAGTTTCACAACAACAGTTTTTCAGTGTGAAGAATGTGAAAACAGATTGCACAGTGAGCAGACACGCAGAAAACAGATGAGGATTAACTAGCGTGAAGAATTTGGGGTTGAGGAATTTCAGAGAAAGTCTTTAGCAAATTCTTCAAACAGTAACAGTGAAAGTCATCAACACATAATCTGAGGAAAGTAAGGAGTTGAAGAATTAGAACCCGTTTCACAGCGAAGATAGTAGTTGATGACCCAGTTCCAACTGCTGTGACAGTTGTACATCTGGTTTGGAGCGCCTTGGTATTGAAACCAAAGGACACACAGTCCCGGGACACACAGTCCCTACCGTATTCTCTTAGGGCTAAGAACACACAGTCCTCGCCCCACACTCGTGGTAAGTCTTCAGGGCAGACTTCCAAACCCTCACAAACTTTGTCACCTGACGATCCACAATTGACTGCTGGATTGCTCTAGACCATGACGCCTAACCGTCTGGAGGATGCACAGTCCTCAAAGGTAAAAGGCTTCAGTCCCACACAGGAACAACTTCTTCAGTGATGCTCAATCACTAGGTTCTATGTTTGTGGTTTGGTTTTTGGGGGATTTCCTCACTGATGAATTACTCTCGAAGACTATGAGGAATTGGGTTGCTCTGATGACAAGTATCAGTTTCTAACGGAGCAGACAACCAACTAATGGTTGTGGGTGGCAGCTATTTATAGCCTGGGAGCATCCCAACATGATTTGACACTAATGCCCTTAAATAATATGACCGTTGCTGTGGATAAGACCAATGATGTGGCGTGGCTATCGAAACGGTCGGAACCCTCAACTGTGAGAGTCCTCGTGTCACTCGTATTCCTCACTTGAGGCTTTTGGTAGGATTAGGCTTGGGTTGAGCATCATGAGGAAATTCATTCCAAAGTGTAACTTCGACCACCTTTAACAGTATGATGTTCCTATTACTCAAGTGTGAAGAAAATAAAACAGAAAGAGTAAATCTTCATGCTTCAAAGTCTTCAAAATGATTTTCTTCAGGACACACCGAATTCCTCAATTTCAATATCTTCATGTGGAATATCAATTTCATCGCAGATTCTTCGCGATTCAATTCTTCAGCTTCAGACCAATTTCTTCAACTGAAGATATACATTTTTAGGGGTCGATATCCATCAAATAATTCAAACTCCTCAGTTGACTTATAGATCCTGTGTACACTCAAGAACACATTAGATACTTAACCTATAAGTCTTGAAACCACCAAAATCACTAAGGGGCACTAGATGCACTCACAATCTCCCCCTTTTTGGTGGTTGATGACAATTAGGTTAAGTCTTCAACAGGGAGTAAAATATGAAGTGTAAATACTCATTTGAGGAATTTGAAATCAAGATTCAGAGAGACTCCCCCTGAAGATGTGCATATCTTGAGGATTTTGCTTTTCACAGCAAATGCACATTGATGATTTTTATCATGGAGATCTCCCCCTGAGTCTTGTAAATCATGCATACATGTAACATATAGTATGACGAAAATGAAGATGCATGATAACAAATGGTATCTGACGAATTCCAGCATGCGTGCATTAAAAACTTGAGGAATAAGCATGCGAAGAAAAACATTCAAAAGCGTCAGAGAGTTTGTAACTTAAATATAGTTCATAAGCCCCAAAATATCCCGCTTGAAGACTAAATCTCAAGTTTCTCCCCCTTTGTCATCAAGTGACAAAAAAAGGACAAACTGAGGACTAATGCCCGTGAAGACTTCACTTCTTGGCGGTTGATGAAGAGGCGTGATGCTTCTTGGGAGGAGTCTTCTTCCTTGGACCGGTGGTAGTGTCGAGCTGTTCTTCATCAGATTCAACAGTGCGGAATGAAGAAAAGGAACTGTCTTCATGGTCTGGAACTGGGATTGGCCTGAACTTCTTCTTGGGAAGCCACGACCAGTCAAAGTTTCGCTCAAAGTCCAATTCTTCAAGTTCTGTCTGAGTCTTCAGATGAGCAAGTGTAGCCCAGGTGCGATCAAAAACCTCAAGCAGATAGTGATGGTTAAGCTTCATAGAGTTTTGTGTTTCAGTGAGGGTTTCCACAATGGCGCCGAACTGGCGTTTGACCCACTTGTGATTGCGATCCACCTTCTGGTGAAGACCGAGGAGAAGTTCTCTTGTATTCATCATGCGAGGAGCAACAGGGCTTGGCGGGTGAGTCTCAGTGTCATCCCATGAAGAATAAGCTTCCGACTCTCTGAACTGGCCATCAAGGGGCCTACGGCCTTCATCAATCACTGACTTGCCTTTTCCTTCAACTGGCTCGAAAGTCTTCTTGTTGACCATGATAGGAGGCATATAACCAACATGGTTGTTGAAATCAGCATGGAAGTTGATGCTTGTCCTTGTCCTGATGAATCTCATGATCCACGGGGCATATATCTTGTGATCAAATGGACACATAGCATTGTTGGCAAAAGTCCTCAAGAAGAAATCATGTATGTTGATAGGAATACCATGGATGATGTTGAAGAGGATATTCTTCATGATGCCTACGACATCTTCTTCATCATCATGGCCTTTGATCGGCGCAAGCACACTGCAGAGGATTCTGTAAACAGACCTTGGTGTATATTTGAGCTCGTGGACGAGGAAGGTTTTTCTGGGTGGTTTCCCTTTAGCCAAAGGCTTCATGAGGACTTCCATCATCCCGTTGGGCAGCTCACGCTCACCGTAAAGCTTCACAACCTCCTATGAGGGAATTGATACTGGCAGTTCACGCAGGAGCTCAATAGCAGGAGCCTTGTAGTGTGTGTTTTGCGTCATCCAGTTAAACACCCAGGTGTTAATGTCTTCAGGATCGCCAAATATGTGAAGAGTGGCATAAAACTGAAGAATGAGCTCACTGTTCCAATCAGAGATGTCTGAGCACATTGGTAGCAGGCCAGCTTCATGAAGGACATTTAGGACTGGAGCTAGGCATGGTATTGCTTCAAGTTCAACAAGAAGAATATGCCTGTGCTGGAATATCTTGTTTCTTCCACACAGCACAGAGGCATAGTAATTCAGCTGTGTCCTCGTCCAAAACTTCAGATGTCTGATTTGAGGCTTATCATAGGGATTTTCTCCAATGAAGTACATGCGTTCTTCAAAGAAGTTCTCCTTTTGAAACTGCGGTCGCTTGGAGAATGGCTGACGCTGCATTGGCTGAAGATTTTGCTGAGGAACTGGAGGGGAGACAACAATTGCAGTCTCTGGCTTCAGCACGACAAAAGCATTTTCTTGGTCTCGTGCATTTTCCTCAGCATTGTCCTCAAGGTGAGGAATTTCATCAGCTTGGGCTTCAGGCTGAGGAGCTTTCTCATGTTGTGCTTCATGTTGAGGAATGGGATCTGGCTGGGCATCAGGCTGAGGAATTTCATCAACTGGAGCATCCTCTTCAGGGTTCTACTCCGGAAAGGAATAGGTTCATTCTGAGCCTCAGTGTGAAGATTTTGCTCAGGTGAAGGAATAGGCATTAGGCCTCATCTTGAGGATTTTTCTCAAGACTTTGAATTTCATCAGCTTGAGGAATTTCACTTTGCTCTTCCTCAGCTTGCTTGGTGACAGAGGCAGTTTCATCAGCTGGTGCAACTGATCCTTGTGCAGTGTTTTCCAGAGGAATGGAGGGCCGAGGACTATCGTCAATACGAATTTCTTCGTCAGTGTGTTCCTCATATGCGGCATCCTTCATTTCCTCATCTGTCCCTTTCTCTTGGTCTGCAAAGGTGACCATTTCATAAGACAGAGCGACGTTGAGGGGCACAGGGTCCAGTGGAGCATTATCTTCAAGCGCTTTGAGGCGCTTGGCCTCAGTTTCTTCTTCTGCTGAGGAGGCCTTTCTCTTTTTGGCTTCCTTCTCAGTAGCCCTGGTTTTCTTCACGTCTGATGCAGACAGATTCATCTTCTTCACCTTTGAAGCTTTTGGTGAAGGGGTTCTCTCGACAGATTCATCAGCTGGCTTTGAGGAACCAGCTGGAGCAGAGTCATCAACTTGCTTTGATGCAGCAGCTGGATCAGGGGCAGTCTCACCAGCTGTACCAGATTCATCAGCTGGATTTTCCATGGTGATTTCTTCAATAGCTGGTACATCCACACAACTTTCTTGGGGTATTTCCTCAGCTTGAGGAGATTCATCAGCTGACACTTCAATCAGAGGCTGAGGAGTTGGTGCTGGAGGGGCAGCCTTCTTGTTGTAGTCGTCAACAGCTTTAGTGGCAAACTTGATGAAGCTGCTTTTGAGACTCTGACGATCAGATAGTTTGGAGTACTTATTTGTCAAAGTCTTCAACTCAGCCGGTGTTGACACCAGTGCATCAGGCGTCAAGTTGAGGAGATTCTGCTTGAGGAATTTCTCCTTCTTGAGCTTAGCAACTTTGGCCTGTTTGGCTTGCTGCTCCTTCCACTTGGCCTCGTTGATGAATGTGGCCACCATGTGGCTGATGCCAGGGGGAAGTTTCAAATCATCAAGCGGAGTGTTGGGGTCCTCATACCAGATGTTTATGTAGTCTAGGAGGACCTTGGGGTCCATGGCCAGAGGAATGGCGCTACCAGAAGCTTGAGCTACCCTCTCCTGCTTGTTTCTGATTATAGCTTGCAGGGTTTGATCATCATATTCATCACTACCCTCTGATGCAGATGGGACTTTGATGATTTTGCTGGGGCTTGGTTGTGTTCCTCTTTCAGCAGACACCTGAGTCTTCACAGGAGGTGTTGAAGACTTTGTCTCCGAGCTCGTTGCAGCTGGGAGTGAGGAGCTGGAGGTAGCGGGCAGTGGCTTCACGACTGGCTTCAGTTCTGGTTTTGAAACCTGTGGTGGTGCTGAGGATTTTGGCGCTGAGGGTTTTGTAACTGATGCCTGAGATGGTTTCTCTTGAGGCTTTGGCAGTTACAAATCTGTATTCTTTCCATTCCTTAGCCCATCGGCGTTCTATCTTCTGAAGCCGAATCTTTCTCTTGGCCATTGTTTCATTTTCATCAGGTGTGCAATAGTCCAAGTAAATATCCTCGGGGATATCCAAAGTTGTGTTCTGCTCAAGTTTCTTCCCTCCCTTCTGTTTCGTGTCATCCTCCATTTGCTTCGGCTGAGGATTTTGTTGATGAGATTGAATTCTTGAGGATTCTGATGAGACTTGAAGATTTTCTTCAAGAAACGCTGCAAATGAGTTAATGTGATGAGAACCGAGAGATTCATCAGCTGACATGTGTGTACCTGCGAACAGAGTATAGTTGCGAAGAATTTGGAGAGGTCATATGCGTTCTCAAATTTGAAGAAAATGAAAAAGTTTGACAGTTGAGGAATTTGCCTAAGCATACTATTCTTGGGTTCCAGAGTTGTACAGATCCGAAAATTCGCACAATTGAGGAATCTCGTGAAAATCTTAGATGCTTAGTGAAGTTCATCAATGGCGTGGTGATAAGCAGTGTGTGAGGAATCAAGTGCATATCGATTCTTGAGGAAAAACAGATTTCACATCGCAGATGTAAAATAGTAGATCTAACTTGCTATAAAAATAGGGTTTTTATTTACCCTTGAAGGCGCGCACGAAGAACATAGGAAAGTTGTAGAGAGAAGCTCTTCGGTGCGTGTCCAATGCGCCCTAACCCGGCAGAATAGGACGTCTACGGCGGCGGCGAACGAAGATGGTCCGACTCCGGCGTGGTTCCGACGACGGAGAAGTCGAGGCAGTGAAGCTCTTCTTCGCCGGCGACGAGACTTCCAGCGGTGGCGCTAGGGTTCGGTGCTTTTTGCTGTAGCAGGAGAGCGATGGAGCGAAGAAGTGTTTGCCGAGGGGGATAAGGACATATTTATAGCCAGGCAGTTACTGTTGGCACGAAGAATTCGGACCAAACAGCCCCTGGCTCTACATCTCCGCAGGACACGTGTAGCTCCCGAGCAAGGCGGTGGAGATAGTGGAGATCGTGGTTATCCGAACGTGGGAAGTGGGGTTCAGTTACTGTGCATTAAAGAAACATTTTTGAAGAGTTGAGGATTTTGTTACATAATCATCAGGTGACAAGGACGCAGTGAGGATTTTGAACAAAGTTTCAAGTAGAACGCATATGAAGAATCGAATAGACTAGATGAGAATAGCATAGAGAGAATGTAGGGTCCGATCACATTCACTTAGATGAAATAGCTATAAGTGAATGCTGTTGAGGACTTGAAATCACAGTCTATCTAGTCAAACGAAAGTCATCAAGTGTTTTTGAAGATTTGAGTAACTTGAGGATTTTGTGGTAAATCGTCACAATGAAGAACAACTATTTTGAAGAAAAACACATTTTGAGGAAATGGAACATTGAAGAAAATCAACTTGAGGAATTTCACGTTGGGCGGTGGCATGACCCACCATATAAGAATGTTGATTACAAACGCCGCGTACAATTGTCGTAGGGCCCTGAGAATCAATTTCTTCGTTGATTTCTACACATTCAGAGTGATATTCTTCATCAGTTGAAGAAAATCGATTCATCATGTGTTGCACATCTAAGTCATCAATTTTGCATAAGTGTTAGGATGTGTGCATGTTTTTACAAAACATTTGAAGATTCTAAGATATTTAGCTCACACCGCAACTTGCAAAATCTTTTCTCATCCAAGGGCTTAGTGAAGATATCTGCCAGTTGATCATCAGTCTTCACATGGTCGATAAGGATATTGCCTTTGAGGACATGGTCCCGAAGAAAATGATGACGAATCTGGATGTGCTTAGTCTTCGAGTGTTGTACTGGGTTGTATGCAATCTTGATTGCACTCTCATTATCGCAGTAGAGAGGCACATTCTTCATGTTGTTGCCGTAGTCCTTGAGGGTTTGCTTCATCCATAGTAATTGAGCACAACATGAACCAGTAGCAATGTACTCAGCTTCGGCAGTGGAGAGTGATACGTAGTTCTGCTTCTTTGAGGACCAGCAAACTAGTGATCTTGCGAGGAAATGGCATGTACCAGAAGTTGACTTGCGATCCACACGATCACCAGCATAGTGAGAATGAGAATATCCTACCAGATGAAGATTGGAGCCCTTGGGATACCATAATCCTAGTGTTGGTGTGTGAGCTAAGTATCAAAGAATATGCTTCACAGCCTTATGCTGTGATTCCTTCGGTTTTGCTTGAAAACGTGCACACATGCAAACACTAAGCATTATATCTGGCCTAGATGCACATAGATACAATAAAGAGCCAATCATAGAGCGATATACCTGCTGATCAAATTGTTTACCATTTTCATCAGTGCCGAGATGGCCGTTGGTAGGCATTGGAGTCTTGGTACCTTTGCATTCATGCATGTCGAATTTCCTCAGAACATCCTTGAGGTATTTCTCCTGTGATAAGAATATTCCATTGCGTTGTTGACGAATTTGAAGACCTAAGAAGAATTTCAGCTCCCCCATCATAGACATCTGATATTCTTCACTCATCATGTAAGCAAATTCATCACTGTATCGTTTGTCAGTACATCCAAATATGATATCATCGACATATATTTGGCACACAAATAGCTCATTATCATAGGATTTAGTGAAAAGAGTTGGATCGAGTGAACTAGGGTTGAAGCCTTTCTTCATGAGGAATTCCTTCCATGTGTCATACCATGCGCGAGGGGCTTTCTTGAGACCATAGAGCACCTTTTTGAGTCTGAAGACTTTGTCTGGATTCTTTGGATCCTCAAAACCTGGGGGCTGAGCAACATATACTTCTTCCTCAAGCTTACCATTGAGGAATGCACTTTTCACATCCATTTGATATAAGATGATGTTATGATGATTAGCATAAGCAAGTAGTATTCGAATAGCTTCAAGTCTAGCAACAGGTGCAAAAGTTTCATCGAAATCTATTCCTTCAACCTGGGTGTAGCCTTGGGCTACAAGTCGTGCCTTTTTCCTCACCACTTGACCGTCCTCATCTTGCTTGTTTCGGAAAATCCACTTGGTACCGATGATGTTGTGCTTGCGAGGATCTGGTCGTTTGACGAGCTCCCATACATCATTCAGCTTGAATTGAAGAAGTTCGTCTTGCATAGCTTGGATCCACTCCGGTTCCAGGAAAGCCTCAACAACTTTTGAGGGTTCTGTCATAGATACAAAGGAAAAATGCCCACAAAAGTTAACTAAGTGTGAAGCTTTTGAGCGAGTGAGAGGACCTGGCGCGTTGATGTCGTTGAGGATTTTGTCAAGTTCTACTTCATTTGCAATCCTCGGATGAGCTGGTTGAGGATTTTGTCTGGGCTGAGGAAGTGGTTCTGGAGCAATTTCCTCAGGAGCATCTTCTTGATTTTCATCAGTGATGGGGATGGTTTCTTCATCAATTTCCTCAGTGGGAACAATGTCTTCAGTAGGTTTGAGCCTTATTGCTTCCTCAGGAGACAACTTATCTGGATCAGAAGGCAATTGCTCTCTTTGCGAGCCATTAGTTTCATCTAACCGCACATCTACAGTCTCAACAACTTTGTTGCGATAGTTGTTGAAGACTCTGTAGGTGTGCGAGTCCTTTCCATAACCGAGCATAAAACCCTCATGTGCCTTAGGTGCAAATTTTGAGCTATGGTGAGGATCTCTAATCCAACATTTTGCACCGAAGACTTTGAAATAACTTACATTGGGGTTCTTATCAGTGAAGAGTTCATATGATGTTTTCTTGAGGAATTTGTGAAGATATACCCTGTTGATGATATGGCATGCAGTGTTGATTGCTTCAGGCCAAAAGCGACAAGGAGTCTGATATTCTTCAAGCATAGTTCTTGCCATCTCAACCAGAGTCCCGTTCTTCCTTTCGACGACACCGTTCTGCTGAGGAGTATAAGGAGCAGATAATTCGTGAGTAATACCAAGTTCATCAAGATAATCATCAAGACCAGTGTTTTTGAACTCTGTTCCATTATCACTCCTGATATGTTTGATCTTGATGCCAAAGTTCGTCGAGGCCCTTGAAGAAAATCGTTTGAAGATTTCCTGCACTTCAGTTTTATATACTATGATATGCACCCATGTATATATGGAATAATCATCAACTATGACGAAGCCATATAAAGATGCTGCATTGGTTAGTGTGGCATAGTGAGTAGGTCCAAATAGATCCATATGAAGCAATTCGAATGGACGTGTAGTGGTCATGATAGTCTTCGAGGGATGCTTGGATCTGGTCATTTTCCCAGATTCAGATGCACCGCAGAGATGATCCTTGAGGAATTTGACTGATTCGATGCCGATGACATGCTTCTTCTTCGCGAGCGTGTGCAAATTCCTCATGCCTGCATGACCTAGTCTTCGGTGCCACAGCCATCCTTCTGAGGTTTTTGCTAGTAAGCAAGTGGCTGGTTGAGGACCTGTAGAGAAATCAACAATGTACAAATCCCCTCTTCTTACACCTTCAAAGACTTTGGATCTGTCAGATTTCATGATGACTACACATCTATATCTACGAAAGATAAAAATCATATCAAGATCACAAAGCATCGAGACTGACATGAGGTTAAAACCAAGGGATTCAACAACCATTACTTTGTCCATATGCCTGTCCTTGGAAATAGCCACTTTGCCAAGTCCCAATACCTTGCTTTTAACTTTGTCAGCATATGTGATTTGCTTCAGAGGTGATGGAGTTAGTGATATATTCATCAGCAAGCTTTTATCACCAGTCATGTGATGTGTGCAGCCACTATCAAGAACCCACTCAGCATTCTTGGGTTTATCATCCTGCAGATGAATTAGTACAGCTTACCATCTCATATGCTTCAGATTTAAAGAATATGATATCAATTTCATCATATAAGAATTTCATCATAACAGAATTAAAGGACGTGTGAAATATTTCTATTTCATCAATATTAGCTTGCGTCCTATCAAGCATTTCCTCAGGTCTCCAGCAAATTCTTTAGATGATGATTTTCATCTCGAGACCTGACCTGCAAAAGTGATTAGTTCGATTTCTTCACCACCCACATCTGAAGGGGTGGTAAAGCATTCATCATCCTGCGAGCACCATATGAGAAAGGTGGCATTGAAGCTAATGCACTTCTCTTAACAGTAGTGGGTTAAAGTACTCATATGAATATGCAGAGAACTGGTTTGAGGGTTTATGAACATAATGATTTGAAGAGTAACGCTCATATTCATATTCCTTGTAGTTTCCCTGCATGTTAGACGCATTAGCACGGGTATGAGCATAATTTTGACCAGTTGAGGTTTTTCACCCTCTTGAAGACTTTGGTCCTCCTGAGGATTTTGATCTGGGGTTCAGATTCTTCATTGGTGGTGTCATGAGGACATTCACGTGAAGATTTTCAAGACAACTTTTGGAACCCAGATTTTCCTCAAAGGAGGGCCATTCCTGCAGTTAGTTCCAATATATCGAGCAAATACTTCACCAGATAGATTTTTGAACAGTTTATAGTTGGAGTCAAATAACTCATCTGATGAATAGGATATTTCACATGAAAAGCCATTTAGATTGGAAGGGTCAAAAGGAGGCCCAATAGCAGCAACCCATGAGGTTTTGGGATACTGCTCAGGTATCCAGTAAGATCCATCTGCATTTAATTCCTCTCAAAGGCAATTCCTTCTTTCCTCGGGTTCCTGTTCAAGATCTGCTTTTTGAGCACATCACAAAGGGTTTGATGTCCTTTGAGACTTTTGTATATGCCTGTCACATACAATTCCTTCAACCCTGCATTTTCATCAGTAACATTTGTGTTTTCCTGAACTGAGGAAATAGACACTACAGGTGCAGTTGAAGAATTTGTAGTAATAGAAGCATTTGATGATTCTGGTGAAGAATTAGCAGTTTCGCGTTCAATGCATTTAAGACATGGAGGAATGAATTCAGCTTGAGCAGCGCTGATCTGTTGAGCTAGAAATGAATCATTTTCCATACGAAGATCATCATGAGAAATCCTCAGCTTCTCTAAATCAAGCTTCCTTTGAAGAAATTCATAGGAAACTTTCTCATGATCAGCTAGGAGGGTATCATAACGATCTTGAAGATTATCAAATCTAGACTGAAGATTTTTCACATCTTGAGTGAGGATTTGGGTAAGATTCATTTCATCATTCAACACATCATCACTTCTATCTAGCAGTTTCTGAAGCTTTTCGAGGGCAGTTTGTTGTTTGGTGGCAATGATAGCAAGTTTACTGTAACTGGGTTTTTTATAATCATCAGGTTCACTGTCACTTGAATCAGAGGAGGAAGCATCATTCGGTACCTTTGAACCTTTTGCCATGAAGCAATAGGTTGGAGAAAAGTCATCAGCATAGTCATCATTGTGGATGGTGTTATCATCTTCTTCCAGGTTGAAGATTGACTTGCTGACGAAAGCGGTTGCCAGTGCAAGACTAGCCTGTCCGGATTCTGACTCTTCATCAGAACCCTCTTCTTCATCACATTCCTCTGATTCTGCCTTGTAATCCATTTCCTTGCCAATAAGTGCCCGAGCCTTTCTGAAACTAGTCTTCTTGTGCGATGAGGGCTTTGAAGATGAGGATTTTGAAGATTTCTTCTTCTTCTTCGAGTCATCAGAACTGTCATCCTTGTATATCTTCTTCTTTGATTCCTTTCCCCAACGGGGACAGTGAGCAATGTAATGACCTGATTTCTTGCATTTGTGGCAGGTTCTTTTCATGTAGTCCTCAGATGAAGATTCTGATTTCCTCATGTCTATTCTTGAAGATTCACCGAACTGGCCACGTCGTGTAAACCTCTGGAATTTCCTCACAAGCATTGCAAGCTCCTGTCCAAATTCTTCAGGGTCACCAATGCTATCATCCGAATCTTCTTCTTCAGATGAGGAAATTGCTCTAGCCTTCAGTGCACGTGGTCTAGAATAGCTTGGTCCATATAGATCTTTCTTTTCTTCTAGATGGAATTCATGAGTATTGAGTCTTTCGAGTATATCAGCTGGATCAAGCATCTTGTAGTCTGGTCTTTCTTGAATCATCAGTACTAAAGTATCAAATGAAGAATCTAAAGATCTTAGTAGTTTCTTCACAACTTCGTGATCAGTAGTAATGTCTCGAGCTCCCAGTGCTTGTAGTTCATTTGATATGTGAGTGAGGCGATGAAAGGTATCTTGGCAGCTTTCATTGTCATGCCTCTTGAAGCGATTGAAGAGATTGCGAAGAATATCAACACGAGAGTCACGCTGGGTTGATACTCCTTCATTTACTTTGCACAGTCTCTCCCAGATAAGTGTTGCAGAGCCCAAAGCACTCACTCTTCCAAACTGGCCTCAACTCAGATGGCCACAAATGATATTCTTCGCTTGAGAATCAAGTTGTTTGAATTTCTTCACATCAGCAGCAGAGGCACTAGCAGAGATGATGGGGAAGCCATGTTCCACAATATACCAGAGATCATTGTCAATAGCTTGTAGATGCATTTGCATCTTGTTCTTCCAGAAGGGAAAGTTCTTTCCTTCGAAAGTAGGACATGTTGTAGTAACCTTAAACATGCTTGCAGTCGACATAACTAAAACTCCAGGTGGTGAAACCAAAATCACACAGAACAAGGGAGTACCTTGCTCTGATACAAATTGAAAGTGCGTTATATAGACTAGAGGGGGGTGAATAGGAGATTTTTAAAATTTCATCACCGAGGAAATTCCTTTTGAGGAAATTCCTCACTGATGACTAACTTACAGCGGAAACAGTAAAGGATCAGAAGTGCAAAGTTTCACAACAACAGTTTTTCAGTGTGAAGAATGTGAAAACAGATTGCACAGTGAGCAGATACGCAGAAAATAGATGAGGATTAACTAGCGTGAAGAATTTGGGGTTGAGGAATCACATAGAAAGTCTTCAGCAAATTCTTCAAACAGTAACAGTGAAAGTCATCCACACATAATCTCACGAAAGTAAGGAGTTGAGGAATTAGAACCCGTTTCACAGCGAAGACAGTAGTTGATGACCCTGTTCCAACTGCTGTGACAGTTGTACATCTGGTTTGGAGTGGCTTGGTATTGAAACCAAAGGACACACAGTCCCTACCGTATTCTCCTTGGGCTAAGAACACACAGTCCTCGCCCAACACTCGTGGTAAGTCTTCAGGGCAGACTTGCAAGCCCTCACAAACTTGGTCACCCGGCGATCCACAATTGACTGCTGGATTGCTATAGACCATGACGCCTAACCGTCTGGAGGATGCACAGTCCTCAAAGGTAAAAGGCTTCAGTCCCACATAGGAACAACTTCTTTAGTGATGCTCAATCACTAGGTTCTATGTTTGTGGTTTGGTTTTTGGGGGATTTCCTCACTGATGAATTACTCTCGAAGACTATGAGGAATTGGGTTGCTCTTATGACAAGTGTCAGTTTCTAACGGAGCAGCCAACCAGCTAATGGTTGTGGAGGGCGGCTATTTATAGCCTGGGAGCATCCCAACATGATTTGACACTAATGCCCTTAAATAATATGACCGTTGGTGTGGATAAGACCAATGATGTGGCGTGGCTATCGAAACGGTCGGAACCATCAACTTTGAGAGTCCTCATGTCACTCGTATTCCTCACTTGAGGCTTTTGGTAGGATTAGGCTTGGGTTGAGCATCATGAGGAAATTCATTTCAAAGTGTAACTTGGACCCCTTTAACAGTACGGTGCTCCTATTACTCAAGTGTGAAGAAAATAAAACAGAAAGAGTAAATCTTCATGCTTCAAAGTCTTCAAAATGATTTTCTTCAAGACACACCGAATTCCTCAATTTCAATATCTTCCTAAGGAATATCAATTTCATCGCAGATTCTTCGCGATTCAATTCTTCAGCTTTAGATCAATTTCTTCAACCGAAGATATACATTTTTAGGGGTCGATATTTATCAAATAATTCAAACTCCTCAGTGACTTATAGATCCTGTATACACTCAAGAACACATTAGATACTTAACCTATAAGTCTTCAAACCACCAAAATCACTAAGGGGCACTAGATGCACTTACAATCTCTCCCTCCACTCTCTCTCTCTCCCCTCTCTCTCCCTCTCTCTCTCTCCCCCCCTCTCTCTTCCCCCTCTCTCTCCCCTCCTCTCTCTCTCCCTCCTCTCTCTCTCTCTCCCCTATCTATCTATCTATCTATCTATCTATCCCTCTCTCTCTCCCTCTCTCTCTCTCTCCCTCTCTCCCCCCTCTCTCTCTCTCCTCTCTCTCTCTCTCTATATATATAGGACACATTTTATCTACTACCGGTGGTAGTTACCACCACTTGCATTTTCTACGTTGTATGTATCTATCAAATCGGACAGTATGTATGTGTAGTATGTAGTATATAATCATGTTTAGGTAGTATATATACTATTTTTTGGTAGTATGTATCATATTTTTTGTATGCTCTTTTTTACATACAAATATATACGTATTTCACAAATATAATAAAAACTATGGGTCAACTAGTAATTTTTTCATATAACTCACTTTGAAAAATCTTATATATATTATATGAACAAAATAAAAACGATAAATTAGTATATATACTCCCGCGTGGTAGTATATGGAACATGTGGGGTAACTACCCATGGGTGGTAGGATGTATTTTTTCTATATATATAGAAAGTCTATTCATCACCGAGGATGAAGAATAAGTTATTCTCCACCTCAGGAAATCTTACGATCATTTGATAAATATATTACATTTGAAATGCAAATAGTTACATTTATAATGATTCATTACGTAAAGTTTGACATAAGAAAACAAAAATATAGGTCATAAGACCAGAAAAAACATATTTTATGTATATTTTATAATATGTTTTTGTGTTTGTAATTTTACATGATATAAAGTATTTTTTATGGTGAATATATATTTTGTTACGGTCTCTTTTTACGTATGAAATAAAAAAAATGGAACGTAAAATTACGGTGCATTGATATGAAAATAGAGGGGGGTGAAGAATAATTATATGAATAGTCCATCCCTATATATATATGATAAATTATATCTACCACCGGTGGAAGTTATCATCACTTGCGTTTTGTATGTTGTATGTAGTATCTATCAAATCAGAGAATATGTATGTGTATGTAGTATATAATCATGTTTAGGTAGTATATACACTTTTTTTTGGTAGTATGTATCATATTTTGTGTATGCTTTTTTTACTTACAAATATATACCTATTTCACAAATATAATAAAAGACTATGGGTCAACTTGTAATTTTTTTCATAGAACTCATTTGAAAAATCTTATATATAGTATATAAACATAATAAAAATGATAAATTAGTATATATACTCTCGTGTAGTAGTATATGCAACATGTGGGGTAACTACCACTGGGTGGTAGGATGTATTTTTCCTATATATATATGTGTGTGTGTGTGTGTGTGTGCTCAAATGAAAATCATCAAACGTTTTGAAGATTTTGAAAATTTGAGGATTTTGTGACAAAGTGTGAGATTGATTAATTTCAACTTTGAAGAAAAACCAGCTTGAAGAATTTCAAAGTTGGGTGGTGGCGTGACCCACCGTATAAGACTGGTGATTTCAGGCGCCGCGTACAATTGTCATAGGGCCCTGAGAATCAAATTCTTCATTAATTTCTTCACACTAAGAGTGATGTTCTTCATTGTTTGAAGAAAATCGTTTCTTCGTGTGTTGCACATCTAAGTCATCAATCTTGCATAAGTGTTAGGATGTGTGCATGTTTTCACAAAACATTCGAAGATTCTAGGATATTTAGCTCACACCGCAACTTGCAAAACCTTCTCCCATCCAAGGGGTTTGTGTAGATATCAGGTAGTTGATCATCAGTCTTCACATGGACGATGATGATATTGCCCTTGAGGACATGGTCACGAAGAAAATGATGACGAATATGGATGTGTTGAGTCTTTGAGTGTTGTACTAGGTTGTAGTCGATCTTGATTGCACTCCCATTCTTCATGTTATGTCGTAGTCTCTAAGGGTTTGCTTCATCCATAGCAGTTGAGCACGACACGATCCAGCAACAATGTACTCAGCTTCGGCAGTAGAGAGAGAAACATAGTTGTGCTTCTTTGAGGACGAGCAAACTAATGATCTTCCAAGGAAATGGCTTCTGCCTGATGTTGACTTGCGATCCACACGGTCACCAGCATAATCAGAATCAGAATATCCAACGAGGTGAAGATTTGAGCCCTTGGGGTAGCAGAATCCTAGTGTTAGTGTGTGAGCTAAGTATCAAAGAATATGTTTCACAACTTATGGCGTGATTCCTTCGGGTTTGCTTGAAAACGAGCACACATGCAAACACTAAGCATTATATCTGGCCTAGATGCACATAGATACAATAAAGAGCCAATCATAGAACGATATGCCTTGTGATCGAAATCTTTACCATTTTCGTCAGTGTAGAGGTGGCCATTGGTAGGCATAGGAATCTTGACACCTTTGCATTCATGCATGCCGCTAACGGCAGTCCCCGACAACGACACTAGAAGAATGTTGTTGACAAGCCCCTGGCTTGATGCCTTCGCGACAACAGAGACAGACCTGCTCCCAATTTCTCAACAATTAGCAATTGTCTTGCAATGGCCCACCAGCGCATGGGTTCGCGACAGTTTTTGAGGGTAGAGTATTCAACCCAAATTTGTTGGTTCGCCACGCAGGAAGTGAGAGGATACTCTCGAATATTAGCAGCTGAATATGTCAGATTCAACCACACCTGAAAGATTAGTATCTGCAAGCAAAGTATCAGCAGCAAAGTAGTATGATAACAACGGTGTCAGAAACGATCTGTTGACGACAGACTATTCCTAACTGTTGTATCAATGGCGCCAGAAGTTGCCCGTGGAGGGGAAATATTCTTCCCCGTCAACGTCGTGCGAACAAGTATTGTAGCAGGTAGAAGCAGTGTAACGAGTAACAGCAGTAGCAAGGAACAACAGTAGTGACAACAGTAGTAAGTAGCAACAGTAGCAAGTAACAGCAGCAGCAAGTATCAATACCAGCAATAGTAGTAACAGAAGTAGCAGCAGAGAAAGTAACAACAACAGTGGGACAAACTCGTAGGCAATGGGTCGGTGATTCGTTTGGATGACATTCATCATGCAACAGTTATAACACGCAGAGATATGTGGCTAGTTCCCGTTCGTCAATGTGATGTAGGCATGCATTCCGTGTGTAGTCATACGTGCTTAGGGAAAAGAACTTGCATCACATCTATTCTCCATCCCTCCCGGGGCAACGGGGTCCAAAAGGATACTACAGGATATTAAGGTTCTCCTTTTAATAAAGAACCGGAACAACGCATTAGCACTTGGTGAACACATGAACTCCTCAAATTATGGTCATCACCGGGAGTGGTTCCGGTTATTGTCACTCCGGGGTTACCGGGTCATAACACATAGTAGGTAACTACAACTTGCAAGATCGGATCTACAACACACATATATTGGTGACAACATATTAATTGAAGATCTGAAATCATGGCACTCGGGCCCTAGTGACAAGCATTAAGCATGGCAAAGTAGTAGCAACATCAACCTCAGAACATAGTGGATACTAGGGATCAATCCCCGTCAAAACTAACTCGATTACATGATAGATCTCATCCTAATCATCACCGCCTAGCGAGCCTACGAATAGATTACTCACGAACAATGAAGAGCTTCATGGAATTGGAGAGGGAAGAAGGTTGATGATGACGATGGCGATGATTTCCCCTCACCGGAGCCCAAAACGGACTCCAGATCTGTCCTCCAGATGAAGAACAGGATGTGGCGGCGCCTCCGTATCGCAAACGCGATGAAATCTTCTCTTCTGATTTTTTTCTGGGCGAAAGTGAATTTATAGAGCTGAGTTTGGGGGCGGCAGAGCCACGTGGGCCCCACAAGCTTGGTTGCCGCGGCCAGGGGGGCGCGGCAACAGGGCTTGTGGCCCACTGGCCCATCCCCTCCGGTGGATCTTTGCGTAGGTATTTTTCATATTTTCCAGAACAATTCTCCGTAAATTTTCAGGACGTTCCGAGAACTTTCATTTCTGCACAAAAACAACACCATGGCAATTCTGCTGAAAACAATGTTAGTCCGGGTTAGTTCCATTCAAATCATGCAAATTAGAGTCCAAAACAAGGGGAAAAGAGTTTGGAAAAGTAGATACGATGGAGACGGATCAACTCCCCCAAGCTTAAAACCTTGCTTGTCCTCAAGCAACTGAGTTGACAAACTGAAAGAGAAAGAAAAACTTTGACAAACTATGTTTGATCTTGTTGTTGCAACTATGTCTAAATCGTAACCAGAATTTCAGCAAGATCACAAGTTAACCACATAAGCAAGTGACACAAAGGTCTCACGGTAAACTAATATCAATGGCATAATCAGCTAGCGAGCAAATAATAATGAGTTTCACATACCAACAATTCAATCAAAATAAGCATGAAGCAATATGAATAGGTGGTATCTCGCTAGCTCTTTCTGAGACCGCAGAACATAAATGCAGAGCACTTTCAAAGATCAAGGGCTGACTAAACATTGTAATTCATAGCAACAAAGATCCAGTCACAGTCATACTCAATATCAATCAAAAGCAAAGCATAAAAATGACAGAGGTGCTCTCTAATTGGTGCTTATACAAGAAGAGGATGACTCAACAAGAAAATAAATAGGCAGGCCCTTCGGAGAGGGAATCATTTGTTTGCAGAGGTGCGAGAGCTCAAGCTTTGAAAACAGAGATAATAATTTTGGGTGGCATGCTTTCATTGTCAACGCAATGACCAAGAGTTCTCAATATCTTCCACGCTACTCATGCTATAGGAGGTTCCCAAACAGAAAAGTAAAGTTTTAACTCCCCCACCACCAATCAATCACACTCCACGGCTAGCCGAATCCTCGGGTACCGTCCATACTAACATCAATCCGGGGGGAGTCTTGTTTTACCGTTATGTTTTCGATTTAAGCGTGGAACTAGGAATTCCAATTACCGGCCCCTTTCTCGTGAATGACTGTGAATAAACACATGTCGAGGATAACACGCCTAACATGGAAGATACCAATAGACCCCTGTCACCACATGAGCGGTTCGGGCATGCAAAACAGATTATTTCTTGAAGGTTTAGAGAATGGCACATGCAAATTTACTTGGAACGGCAGGTAAATACCGCAAATAGATAGGTATGGTGGACTCTCAAGGAAAAACTTTTGGGTTTATGGAAGTGGATGCACAAGCAGTATTCCACTTAGTACAAATGAAGGCTAGCAAAAGACTGGCAAGAGACCAACTAGAGAGCGACAACGGTCATCAAGATGCAATGAGTTTGACTAACATGGAGTGCAAGCATGAAAAATATATAAATCACCATGAACACAAACATCATAGAGGCTATGTTGATTTTGTTTCAACTACATGCATGAACACGCGCCAAGTCAAGCCACTTGAATCATTCAAAGGAGAATACCGTCCTATCATACTACATCATAGTCATCCCAAAATCTATGTTGGCATTCAAGACAAACTATTATAAGCTCCTAGGCAAATAAGCATGACATCAGAAACTATGATCTCTAAGTTGTCATTGCAAACATGGTTCTCTCACAACAAAGCTTAATCTGGGACGACAAGCTAGTCATATTTACAAAAACAAAATAGATAGAGTTCATACCAGCTTTTCTAGTCTGAGTCACTTCATCATATATCATCATTATTGCCTTTCACTTGCACGATCGAACGATGTGAACAATAATAAGTGTGCTCGTGCAATGGACTAAACTGAATCTGCAGGCAAACACAAAGGAGAAGACAAAGTAATATGACTCTTTGAAAGCTAAATAGGTATTCATGCAAGAGCCACTAAGCATTGTAACCAATATCTTCTACCAATATTTACACGGGAAAGCTCCCAACAAGCCAAAAGAAGAAAGGAAAATCTTTTTGGATTTTCTCAAAAGGACACAAAACAAGAAAACAACGAAACAAAAATAAACTAGCATGGATAATACAGTGGCAAAGTGTAAACACCCACGAACAAAGTGAAAGCATAAGCATGAATGTAAGGTCGGTGAGAACACGTAGTCCCCCAAGCTTAGGCTTTTGGCCTAGCTTGGTCTACTCCCAAGGACGGTCCTGTCGAAATCCAAAATCATAATCGGGGTTAAACGGGAGCGCTGCAGCCTCTCACTGAATAACCGCCTCACGAAGACGAGCAGCCGTCGCTTCCCTCTCATACTCCTCTGCCTCTCCTATGGTCATGTAGTATCTCCGTTTTACCTGAAAGTCAAAGAAAGCAGGAGCAGGAAGGGTAATATGGAAGACACACTGCCGGTTAAATATCAATCGGTATAGGAGGGATTCATCATCCCTCTCCAGAAACAGGTAGCGTGTCAAAGCGACGCGGTCAAGGAAAGCTGTATGGAGCGGGAGATCTCCTGCGCGGATGGGTACTCCAAGAAAATTTGCTATGCGAGTGGCATAGATGCCGCCAAAGAAATCTCCCTCAATAGCGTTCTTATTTAGCCTTCTTGCTATAATAGCTCTCATGTTGAAGCTTTTGTCACCCGTAACTGTGCACTTAAGGATACTAAGGTCGGATGCGCATAGGTGACATTGTTCAACCTTACCGTTAATGCATCTACCTATGAAGAGCGCAAAGTAGTGCAAGGCAGGGAAATGAATGCTTCCTATGGTAGCTTGCGTGATGTCTCTAGTTTCTCCAACAGATATACTAGAGAAAAAAAAAATCTCTAACAGAAGATTTAGCAGGATCTTTAAGATTAGCCCCATCGGGTATTTTGCAAATCCTATTGAAATACTCCAAATCCATGGCATAGGATTTATCATACGAATCAAACAGTATGGATGAGTCACGGCCAACTTAAAATTTAAATCTACGCACGAAAGAGGCAGTGAGCATAGCATACTGTTCACATTTATCTGAGAGGAATTCTTCTAACCCGGCATTGCGGACAAGTGTATCAAACTCATCCGTGAAGCCTGCTTCGATCATGAACTCATCAGAAGGCCATTCACATGGTTGTACCCGTGCGTCCCTTAGTTGATAAGGATCGGGCTCCCGAATAGAAAGACGGGGACCCTTCTTACTTGAGGAACCACCATGAAACTTCCTCCTGGACATAATTTCTCTTTGCTGAAATTTTGAAGTTCAAGAGAAAAGTGAATAAAGACCAACCACACCTTGTAGCAACTACTCCTACTAGTGCCTAGAGACTGTATCACACGCTAAAACTACTTGGGACTAGCTAAAATCAACATTTCAAGCTCAAGAACAGGGTCACCAAGGTAGCAAGAATACGCGAAGGATAAACCACTAGAGCAAAAACTAATTGGACCAATGGAGGAGTCACTTACCAAGGAGCAATTTCCTCAAAACGGTTCGGAGAATGATGCTTTGAGCAAGGAGATCGAAAATCACAGCCAAATGAGCAAGAACACGGGTTTGAGCTGAGAAACAATTTTTTCTGGAGGAAGAAGAAGAGGATGGGAGCTGGAATGAGTGGAGGGGGGCCCTGGGGGCCCAACAAGCTTGCTTGCCATGGCCAGGGGGTGGCCGCGGTGACAGGGCTTGTGGCCCACTGGGGTGGCCCCCAGGCCAGCTCTCAGTCCTAGTACTTTTCAAATATTCCTGAAAAAATCATACTAGATTTTCAGGAGCATCAGAGAACTTTTATTTTCGGAATATTTTTCTCCAGAATGCTAAAACAGAAAACAGGAAAAACTAAACTAAACCTATCATTTTTCTTCTAAGCAAAAGAAAGTAAAAGCTTAAAACAGAGGTATGTGACTCTTTGTTTCATCCATTTCATGGTCATCGAAAGAAATCCGTCAACGGGGTTGATCAAATCCTTATGACAAAACTTTCTTGAATCGCAAAAGAGAACGGAGAATTTTTGAATAGCCACTAAGTTACCTCAATGGGGATATGTATCTCCCCAACAAGCAAATCATACTTCATCTTAACACGAGGAATAGGGCATTCAAAGCTCCCAATAAGAATCGATGAAGTTTTTTCGATAGCATTGATGCATTGTACTTGATATCGTTTCTTTGGAAAGTGCATGGTATGCTCATTACCGTTGACATGGAAAGTGACATTGCCTTTGTTGCAATCTATAAAAGCCCCTGCAGTGTTTAAAAAGGGTCTTCCGAGGATGACAACCATGGCATCGTCCTCGGGAATATCCAAGATAACAAAGTCTGTTAAGATAGTGGTGTTAGCAACCACAACAGGCACATCCTCGCAAATTCCGACAGGGAAAGCAGTTAATTTGTCGGCCATTTGCAGAGAGATTTCAGTGGGTGTCAACTTATCCAGTTCAAGTCTACGATAAAGAGAGAGAGGCATAACACTAACTCCGGCTCCAAGGTCACATAAGGCAATTCTTACTTAGTTTCCTTTAATGGAGCAAGGTATAGTGGGCACTCCGGGATCACCAAGTTTCTTAGGATTTCCACCTTTGAAAGTGTAATTGGCAAGCATGGTGGAGATCTCAAGATCTGGTATCTTCTGTTTATTGGTCACGATATCTTTCATATACTTGGCATACAGAGCATTTTGAGCATATCAACTAACCGCATCTGCAGAAAGATGGGTCTTATCATTTCAATAAAGCGCTCAAAATCCTCATCATCCTTTTTCTTGGATGGCTTAGGAGGAAAGGGCATAGGTCTTTGAACCCATGGCTCCCTTTCTTTACCATGCTTCCTAGGAGTGAAGTCATTATTATCGTATCTCTTAGGTTGTGGGTTATCACGATTAACCGTAGGTTGAATCTCCACATCCTCACCATTGCTAGGTTGAGCATCATTATGAACATCGCTGTCCATATTGTCACCGGGTTCATGTTCATCACCAGATCGTGTTTCTGCATCAGACGCAGAAATGTCATTTGGTTCTTGAGGTGTGACAGTATTTGGTCAAGTAACATGCAGGTTTCTATCATCCTTCTTCTTCTCCTTAGGATGAGTGGGTGCATCTGCATTAATTCCTTGAGAATCTTGATCAATTCTCTTAGGATGGCCTTCGGGATACAAAGGTTCCTGAGTCATTTTACCTCCTCTAGTAATGACTCTGACAGAGTTGTCATTTAATTCATTGAGCAGGTCATTCTGAGCTTTAAGTACTCGTTCTACCTGAGTAGTAATCATAGAGGCATGTTTGCTCAGAAGATTCAGATCATTGACATTTCTGTCTACACAAGCACTTAAATGACTAAGCATACGAGTACTTTGTTCCAAATGTCTGCTAACATAATCATTGAAACTCTGTTGTTTGGCAACAAAGTTGTGAAATTCATCAAAGCATAGGCTAGCAGGTTTATCAAAAGGAATATCACTCTCATCAAACCTACGCAGAGATTTTACTTCTACTACCTGTATCGGGTTATCGAGACCATGGATCTCTTTGATAGGTGGTAGATTTTTGACATCTTCAGATCTAATGCCTTTCTCTTGCATAGATTTCTTGGCTTCTTGCATATCTTCGGGATTGGGGAATAGGATACCTCTTTTCTTCGGAGTTGGCTTAGGAGGTGGTTCGGGAATAGTTCAAGCATTATCGTTGATCAAGATGCTATTCAGTAGAGTCTCAGCTTGTTCTACATTTCGTACCCTAAAAACACAACCGACACAACTATCTAGGTGGTCTTTAGAAGCATGAGTAAGTCTGTTATAGAAGATATCAAGTATCTCGTTCTTCTTAAGAGGTTGATCAGGCAAAGCATTCTATAGCTGGACGAGCCTCCCCCAAGCTTGTGGGAGACTCTCTTCTTTGATATGAGCAAAGTTGTATATTTCCTGCAAGGGAGCTTGCTTCTTATGGGCAGGGAAATATTTCTCACAGAAGTAAAAGATCATATCCTGGGGACTACTCACACATCCAGGAGCAAGAGAAGCAAACCAGGCTTTATCGTCATCCTTTAGAGAGAAAGGAAGCAACTTAAGGATATAGTAGTGCCGGATCTTCTCCTCACTAGTGAAAAGGGTAGCTATATCGTGTAGTTTGGTAAGATGGGCTACGACTGTCTCAGACTCATAACCGTGGAAAGGATCAGACTCGACTAGAGAGATTATCTCAGGATCAACTCAGAATTCATAATCCTTATCGGTGATAAAGATAGGTGAAGTGGCAAACTTCGGGTCGTATTTCATCCTAGCTTTCAGAGATTTCTCTTTCCACTTGAGAAGTAATTTCTCAGCGTCACAGGCATCCTTACACGCAAGAAAATCCTCAGCTATCTCTCCCTCCATAATGTAACCCTCAGGTATATCAGGCAATTCATATCTAGGAGAGCTAGATCTAGCAGGAGCAAAAGCTGGTTCTATCTCAATAGCATCGAGAGTTTCAGAAAAATCACGAGCATTGGCAGTAACTCTAGCAATATGAGCATCAAGAAATACCCCTAGTGGCACATCAGGCAAAATAGCATCTCTAGCATCATCAGGCAAAGCAGTATCAGACATAGCATCTCTAGCAGTATCAGGCATAACATCTCTAGCAGTATCAGGCATAACATCTCTAGCAGTATGAGGCATAACATCTCTAGCACTATAAGGCATAGTAGCATCATAAGCATCATCAAGCACATGCGACATATCAAGATTTCTCGCAGGAGGTGATGTCGCAAACTTACTCATAACTGAAGGTGAATCAAGTGCACAGCTAGATGGCAGTTCCTTACCTCCCCTCGTAGTTGAGGGCAAGACTTTGGTTTTTGGATCTTTCAGATTCTTCATAGTGATCAGCAAATATAAATCCCAAGTGACTCAGAGAATATAGCAATACCTCCCCGGCAACGACGCCAGAAAAATGCTGCTAACGACAGTCCCCGGCAACGACACTAGAAGAATGTTGTTGACGTGTCCCTGGCTTGATGCATTCGCGACAACAGAGCGAGAACTGCTCCGAGATGCTCAAAAATTAGCAATTGTCTTGCAATGGCCCACCATCGCGTGGGTTCGCGACAGTTTTCGAGGGTAGAGTATTCAACCCAAATTTGTTGGTTCGCCAGGCAGGAAGTGAGAGGATACTCTCGAGTATTAGCAGCTGAATGTGTCAGATTCAACCACACCTGAAAGATTAGTATCTGCAAGCAAAGTATCAACAACAAAGTAGTATGATAACAACGGTGTCAGAAACGATATGTTGACGGCAGACTATTCCTAACTGTTGTATCAATGGCGCCAGAAGTTGCCCCTGGACGGGAAATATTCTTCCCCGTCAACGTCGTGCGAACAAGTATTGTAGCAGGTAGCAGCAGTGTAACGAGTAACAATAGTAGCAAGGAACAACAATAGTGACAGCAGTAGGAAGTAGCAACAGTAGCAAGTAACAACAGTATCAAGTATCAATAGCAGCAATAGTAGTAACAGCAGTAGCAGCAGAGCAAGTAACAGCAGCAGTGGGACAAACTCGTAGGCAATGGGTCGGTGATTCGTTTGGATGACATTCATCATGCAAAAGTTATAACACGGAGAGATATGTGGCTAGCTCCCGTTCGTCAATGTGATGTAGGCATGCATTCCGTGTGTAGTCATACGTGCTTAGGGAAAAGAACTTGCATGACATCTATTGTCCATCCCTCCCGTGGTAGCGGGGTCCAAAAGGATACTAGATTAAGGTTCTCCTTTTAATAAAGAACCGGAACAATGCATTAGCACTTGGTGAACACATGAACTCCTCAAACTACGGTCATCACCGGGAGTGGTTCCGGTTATTGTCACTCCGGGGTTGCCGGGTCATAACACATAGTAGGTAACTACAACTTGCAAGATCGGATCTAAAACACACATATATTGGTGACAACATAATAATTTCAGATCTGAAATCATGGCACTCGGGCCCTAGTGACAAGCATTAAGCATGGCAAAGTAGTAGCAACATCAATCTCAGAACATAGTGGATACTAGGGATCAATCCCCGTCAAAACTAACTCGATTACATGATAGATCTCATCCAACTCATCACCACCCAGCGATCCTACGAATAGATTACCTACGAACGATGAAGAGCTTCATGGAATTGGAGAGGGAAGAAGGTTGATGATGACGATGGCGACGATTTCCCCTCTCCAAAGCCCAAAACGGACTCCAGATATGTCCTTCGGATGAAGAACAAGATGTGGCGGCGCCTCCGTATCGCAAAAGCGATGAAATCTTCTCTTCTGATTTTTTTCTGGGCGAAATTGAATTTATAGAGCTGAGTTTGGGGGCGGTAGAGACACGTGGGCCCACAAGCTTGGTTGCCGCGGCCGGGGGGGCCGCGGCAACAGGGCTTGTGGCCCACTAGCCCATCCCCTCCGGTGGATCTTTGCGCAGGTATTTTTCATATTTTCCAGAAAAATTCTCCGTAAATTTTCAAGACATTCCGAGAACTTTCATTTCTGCACAAAAACAACACCATGGCAATTCTGCTGAAAACAGCGTTGGTCCGGGTTAGTTCCATTCAAATCATGCAAATTAGAGTCCAAAACAAGGGCAAAATAATTTGGAAAAGTAGATACGATGGAGACGTATCACATGCCGAATTTCCTCAGAACGTCCTTCAGGTATTTCTCCTGAGATATGAAGATCCCATTGCGTTGTTGACGAATTTGAAGACCCAAGAAGAATTTCAGCTCCCCCATCATAGACATCTGATATTCTTCACTCATCATGTAAGCAAGTTCATCACTGTAACGTCTGTCAGTACAACCAAAGATAATGTTGTCGACATATATTTGGCACCGAAATAGTTCATTGTCATAAGATTTTGTGAAAAGAGTTGGATTAAGTGAGACAGGTTTGAAGCCTTTCTTCATGAGGTATTCCTTCAATGTGTCATACCATGCCCGAGGGGTTTGCTTGAGGCCGTACAGTGCCTTTTTGAGGGTGAAGACTTTGTCAGGTTGCTTCGGCTCTTCAAAACCTGGGGGCTGAGCAACATATACTTCTTCCTCAAGCTTACCATTGAGGAATGCACTTTTCACATCCATTTGATATAGAGTAATATTATGATGATTAGCATAAGCAAGTAATATTCGAATAGCTTCAAGTCTAGCAACAGGTGCAAAAGTTTCATCGAAATCAATTCCTTCAACCTGTGTGTAGCCTTGGGCTACAAGCCGTGCCTTATTCCTCACTACCTGACCATCCTCATCTTGCTTGTTTTGGTAGACCCACTTGGTGCCGATGATATTGTGCTTGCGAGGATCTGGTCGTTTGACGAGTTCACACACGTCATTTAGCTTGAATTGAAGAAGTTCATCTTGCATGGCTTGAATCCACTCAGGTTCCATGAAGGCTTCAGCAACTTTTGAGGGTTCTATGATAGACACAAAAGAGGAATGCCCACAAAAATTAACTAAATGTGAAGCTTTTGAGCGAGTGAGAGCACCTGGCGCATTGATGTCATCGAGGATTTTTTTCAAGTTCCACTTCATTTGCAATCCTTGGATGAGCTTGTTGAAGACTTTGGTTGGGCTCAGGAATTTGATCTGGAATTTCCTCAGGTGTACCTGCTTGAATTTCATCAGTGTTGAGGACGATTTCTTCAGCAATTTCTTCATTAGTAATGATATCCTCAGTGGCTTGGAGCTTGATTGCTTCCTCACGAGGTAATTTATGTGGCACATGAGGTAATTGCTCTCTTTGCGAGCCATTAGTTTCATCGAAACACACATCTACAGTTTCAACAACCTTGTTGTGATAGGTGTTGAAGACTCTGTAGGTGTGCGAGTCCATTCCGTAACCAAGCATAAACCCCTGATGTGCTTTAGGTGCATATTTTGAGCTATGGTGAGGATCTCTAATCCAACATCTTGCATCGAAGACTTTGAAATAACTTACATTGGGTTTCTTGTTAGTGAGGAGTTCATATGAGATTTTCTTGAGGAATTTGTGAACATATACCCTGTTGATGATGTGTCAAGCAGTGTTGATTGCTTCAGGCCGAAAGTGACGAGGAGTCTGATATTCTTCAAGCATAGTCCGTGCCATTTCAACGAGAGTCCTGTTCTTGCGTTCAACGACACCATTCTGTTGAGGAGTATAAGGAGAAGACAATTTGTGAGTAATACCAAGTTCATCAAGACAATCATCAAGACTAGTGTTTTTGAATTCTATCCCAATGTCACTCCTGATGTGTTTGATCTTGACGCCGAAGTTCGTCGAGGCCCTTGAGGAAAATCGTTTGAAGACTTCCTGCACTTCAGTTTTATACAGAATTATATGTATCCAAGTGTATCGAGAGTAGTCATCAACGATGACAAAGCCATATAAAGATGCTGCATTGTTTAGAATGGCATATTGAGTAGGTCCAAACAGATCCATGTGAACCAATTCAAACGGACGAGTAGTAGCCATGATAGTCTTCGAGGGGTGTTTGGATCTGGTCATTTTTCAAGACTCACAAGCACCGCAGAGGTGGTCCTTGAGGAATATGACTGATTCGATGCCAATTACATGCTTCTTCTTCGCCAGTGTATGCAAATTCCTCATGCCTGCATGACCCAGACGTCGATGCTATAACCAGCCTTCTGAGGTTTTTGTTAGTAAGCATGTGGCTGGTTGAGGACCTGTGGAAAATCAACAATGTACAAATCTCTTCTCCTAAAGCCTTCGAAGACTTTGGATTTGTCACATTTCATGATGACTACGCATGTGTATTTTCCAAAGATAACAACCATTTCGAGATCACAAAGCATTGAGACTGACATCAGGTTAAACCCAAGGGATTCGACAAGCATGACTTTGTCTATGTGCATGTCCTTGGAAATAGCCACTTTGCCAAGTCCCAATACCTTCTTTTACCTTTATCAGCATAAGTGAATTGCTTCAGTGGTGATGGAGTCAGTCGCATATTCATCAGCAGGCTTTTATCACTAGTCATGTGGTTTGTGCAACCACTGTCAAGAACCCACTCTGTATTCTTGGGTTTGTCATCCTGCAGATGAATTAGTACAACTTACCATCTTATATGCTTCAGACTTGAAGAATATGATTTCAGTTTCATCATATAGGAATTTTATCATAAACAGTAAATTTGAGGACGTGTGAAATGTTATCATTTCATTAATTTTAGCTTGCGTCCAATCAAGCATTTTTCTCAGCTCTCTAGGAAATTCTTCAGATGATAATTTTCATCTGGAGACGTGACATGCAGAAGTGATTAGTTCAATTTCTTCAGCACCCACATCTGAAGGGGTGGCAAAGAGTTCATCATCCTACGAGCACCGTATGAGAAAGTGGGAATTGAAGCTAATACACTTCTTTTCACAGTAGGGGGATTAGAGTACTCAAATGAATAGGTAGAGAAGTTCTTTGAGTATTTATGAACATAATGATGTGAGGAATAATGCTCATATTCATATCCCTGCATATCAGAAGCATTAGCACGAGTATGAGTATAGTATTGAACATTTGAGGATTTTGATCCTCTTGAAGACTTTGGTCCACCTGAGGAACTTGATATGGGGTTCAGGTTCTTCACCGGTGGTGTCATGAGGACATTCACCTGAAGATTTTCCAAACAACTTTTGGGGACCCAGATTTTCCTCAGGGGTGGTCCATTCTTGCAGTTAGTTCCAACATATCGAGCAAATACTTCACCAGATTGAATTTTTGAACAGTTTATAGTTGGAGTCAAATGACTCATCTAAGGAACTTTTCACATCTTCAGTGAGGACTTGAGTGCGATTCATTTCATCATTTGACAGATCATCGCTTCTGTCTAGAAGTTTTTGAAGCTTTTCAATGGCACTTTGTTGTATAGTTGCAATGTTGGCAAGTTTACTGCACTTGTGTTTTTTATAATCATCAGGTTCACACTCACTTGAGTCAGAGGAGGAAGTGTCATTCGATACCTTTGAACCTTTTTCCATGAAGCAATAGGTTGGAGTGAAGTCATCAGCATAGTCATCAGTGTAGATAGCATTGTCATTTTCTTCAAGGTTGAAGATTGACTTGTTAACGAATGTGGTAGCCAGTGCAAGATTTGCTACACCAGACTCCGAATCTTCTTCATATCCTTCCTCTTCATCACATTCCTCAGATTCTTCCTCAGAATCCATTTCCTTGCCAATGAGTGCCCGAGCCTTTCTGAAACTGGTCTTCTTTTGCAACGAGGACTTTGAGGATGAGGATTTTGAAGATTTCTTCTTTTTCTTCGAGTCATCAGAACTTTCATCCTTGTATTTCTTCTTCTTTGATTCTTTCTCCCAGCAAGGACAGTCAGCTATGTAGTGACCATATTTGTTACATTTGTGGCAGGTTCTTTTCTTGTAGTCCTCAGATGAAGATTCTGATTTCCTCATATCTCTTCTTGAAGATTTATCAAACTCGCCACACTTTGTAAACTTCTGGAATTTCCTCATGAGCATTGCTAGCTCCTGTCCGAGTCTTCTTCTTCAGATGAGGAAATTGCTTTAGTCTTCAACGCACGAGGTCTTGAGTAGCTTGGTCCATACAGATCTTTCTTTTCTTCCTGTTGGAATTCATGAGTATTGAGTCTTTCAAGTATATCAGCGGGATAAAACATCTTATAGTCTCGTATTTCTTGAATCATTAGAACTAGTGTATGAAATGATGGATTAAGAGATCTTAGCAGTTTCATCACAACTTCATGGTCAGAGATGGCTCGAGCTCCGAGTGCTTGCAGTTCATTTGAGATGTCAGTGAGGCGATCAAAGGTATCTTGGCAGCTTACATTATCAAGCCTCTTGAAGCGATTGCGAAGAACATCAACACGAGAGTCACGTCGACTTGAGATTCCTTCATTGACTTTGGACAGCCTATCCCAGATAAGCTTGGTTATGCCCAAAGCACTCACTCTGCCATACTGACCTTTGCTCAGATGGCCGCAGATCATATTCTTCGCTTCAGAATCAAGTTGCTTGAATTTCTTCACATCAGCGACAGAGATAGTAGCAGTGATGGAGGGAATACCATGTTCCACAATGTACCAGACATCATTGTCAATAGCCTAAAAATGCATCTACATCTTGGTCTTCCAGTAGGGAAAGTCCTTTCCTTCGAAGGTAGGACATTTTGTAGTAACCTTGATTATACCTATGGTCGACATAACTAAAATTCCAGGTGGTTAAACCAAAATCACAAAGAACAAGGGAGTACCTTGCTGTGATACCAATTGAAAGTGCGTTATATCGACTAGTGGGGGTGAATAGGCGATTTTTAGAATTTCATCGCTAAGAAAATTCCTTGTGAGGAAAGTCCTGAATGATGAATTAGGTGCAGCAGAAATAACGCAGGATCAGAGGTGCAAAAACGACTACAGCAGAATACCCGATGAAGATTATGGGATTCGATTTGCACGATACGCAGGTGAATATTAACTCGAGTGAAGAATTTGTGGCTGAGGAAATTCATAGAAAGTCTTCAGACAAATTATTCTAACAACACAGATGAAAGTCTTCAACATATAATTTTGAGGAAATGAGAGAGTTGAAGAAATAGAACCCGTAGCTCGATGAAGACACTTGTTGATGACCCAGTTCCAACTGATGTGACAGTTGTACGTGTGGTTCGGAGCGGCTTGGTATTGAAACTAAAGGACACACAGTTCCGGGACACACGGTCCCCACCATATTCTCCTTGAGCTCAGGACACACAGTCCTCGCGCCAACACTCGTGGTAAGTCTTCAGGGCAGACTTCCAAATCCTCACAAACTCGGTCACCCGACGATCCACAATTGACTATTGGATGCTCTAGACCATGACGCTTAACCGTCTGGAGGATGCACAGTCCTCAAATGTAAAAGGCTTCAGTTCCACACAGAAACAAATTCTTCAGTGATGCTCAATCACTTGGTTTTTAGTTTGGGGGTTTGGTGTCTGGGGTATTTCCTCACTTGATGATTTTCTCTCGAAGACTCTGAGGAATTTGGGTTGCTCTAAATGACAAGTGTTAGTTTCTCGAAGCAGCCAACTAGCTAGTGGTTGTGGGGGCGGCTATTTATAGCCTGGGAGCATCCCGACATGATTTGACATAAATGCCCTTTAATATTATGACCGTTGGGTGGATACGATTAGTGAGGTGGCGCGTGTCGCGACAACGGTCGGAACTTTCAACTATGAAAGTCCTCATGTATCTCATATTCCTCACTTTGAGGCTTTGATAGGTTTAGGCTTGGGTTGAGCATCAGGAGAAAATTCATTCCGTAGTATTACTTCGCCCCCCTTTAATAGTACGGTGTTCCTATGACTCAAGATTAAAGAAAATGAAACACAAAGAGTAAATCTTCACGCTTCAAAGTCTTCAGACAGTTTTCTTAAGGACACACCAAATTCCTCATCTTCAATATCTTCATGAGGAATATCAATTTCATCGCAATTTCTTCGCGATGAAAGTCTTCAAGGTAAGATCAAATTCTTCAACTGAATATATACATTTTTAGGGGTCGATATTCATCATATAACTCAAACTCCTCAGCGACTTATAGAGCATGTGTACACTTACAAACACATTAGTCTCTTAACCTATAAGTCTTCCAACCACCAAAATCACTAAGGGCACTAGATGCACTTACACTTACCTTTATAGATGATTTGAGTAGATACGGGTATATTTACTTGATGAAACACAAATATAAAATTTTAAAAAGTTCAAGCAATTTCAGAGTGAAATTGAAGATCATCTTTACAACAAGATAAAATGTCTATGATATGATCGTGCACGTGAATATTTGAGTTACAACTTTGGTGTGCATTTAAGAAAATATGGAAATTGTTTCACAAGTCACACCACCTAAGAAACCACAGTGTAATAGTGTGTCAGAACGTCGTAGCCGTGCTTTACTGGATATGGAGCATACTATTATGTCCCTTATTATTTTGTCACTATCTTTTAGGGGTCATGCTTTAGAGAAAACTAGATTCACTTTAAATAGGGTAACATCTAACTCCATTGAGACGAGACCGTATCAATTATGGTTTGGCAAGAAACCCGAGTTGTCATTACTTAGAGTTTGGGGATGTGAAACTTATGTATGATAAGCTCGAACCCGAAGCGGAAAATTGCATCTTCATAAGATACCCTAAAGAAACAATTGGGAATACCTTCTATCATAGATCAACTGGCAAGGTCTTGTTGCCAAGAATGGATCCTTTCTAGAGAAGGAGGGTCTCTCGAAAGTAGTGAGTGGGAGGAAGGTACAACTTGATGACATCATAGAACCTTCACTTGAATTGGAAAGTAGCGCAACACAGAAAAGTGTTCCCGTGACGCATACACCAATTGAAGAGGAAGCTAATGATGATGATCATGAAACTTCAGATCAAATTACTACTAAACCTCGTAGGTTGACAAGGACATGTACTGCCGAGAGTGGTGCAGTAGTCGTGTCTTGAAAGTCATGTTTTTAGACAACGATGAGCCTACAAACTATGAGGAAGCGATGATGGGCCAGGATTCTCACAAATGAATAAATACCATGAAATCCAACATAGGGTCCACGTATGAAAACCAAGTATGTCAAGTATGTACTTTGGTATACTTGCCCGATGACCGACAACCATTGAGGACAAATGGATCTTTAAGAACAAGACACGCGCTGATGGTAATGTCACTATCTATAAAGATCGACTTGTCACAAATAGGTTTCCAACAAGTTCAAGGAGTTGACTACAATGTGACTTTCTCACCCGTAGCGATGCTAAAGTATGTTGGGATTATGTTAGCAATTTTTGCATTTTCCGATTATTAAATCTGGCAGATGGATATCAAAACAATGTCTCCTTAACGGTTTTCGTAAGGAAAACTTGTATGTCATACAACAGAAAGGTTTTGTTGATCGTAAGGTTGCTCAAAGCTATGCAAGCTCCAACGATCCTTCTATGGATTGGTGCAAGCATCTCGTAGTTGGAATATAAACTTTGATGATGTGATCAAAGCTTTTGGGTTTATACCAAGTCTATGAAGAAACTTGTATTTACAAGAAAGTGAGTGGGAGCACTATAGCATTTCTGATAAGTATAGATGGGTGACATATTGTTGATTGGAACTGATGTAGAGTTTCTAGAAATCATAAGGGTTGTTTGAAAGGATTTTTTCTAAGGAAGACACGGGTAAAGCTACTTAAATATTAGGCATCAAGATCTATATAGACAAATCAAGACGCCTAATAAGACTTTCAGAGAGCACATAGTGTAACGACCAAGATGCGGTCCTTTCCGATCTGGGGGGTCGAGGCCCCGAATAGGAAAGAAGCGCATCTAAACGTTTCGCAAGCAAGTAACACAGCGCAAATAATAACAAAAGTAGACAATTCGGGATTCAATTGTCTTCTCATTAATAACTCAGAGTACATCACAGATACAATCAAGGTAGTTCCGCTACGGACTACAAATCATAGAAATTCTATGATACCCTGCCTGCAGGCCCACGATCACGACCACGCGTGAGTCCTTTGGATAGTTCACATAGAGGCGGTCTGTCTCCTCGTCGTACTGCCAGCCAGCTGGGTGCCGTCGGGATCATCTGTCTCTGGGGTACCTGTACCTGTTGGGAGTTTCGGAGGAATTCGTGAGCCACGGGGACTCAGCAATCTAAGACCTTGGTGCCAGAACTAGTCAAGTTATTAGGTAGGGTAAGGGTGAAGTGTATGAGGTTGCAGCATCCTAAGCTTGATTTAGTGGCTAACTTACGTAAAGCAATTATGAAGGTGGTCTACACTAGCGGTCGTGATTACTTGATCACTAAGTGATCCTGAACACCTACCTACGGCATTCATAACCCCACCGTGTTCCCGGTCGAAGAGAGATCTTCGAGGGGACAGTCACGGTTACGCACACAGTTGGCAATTTTATTAGCTTATGTTTAAATTATCTAATACCAGATGTCAACAAAATATTCCAAGTTGCCACATAACCGCGGGCACGGCTTTCCGAAAGATTAAATCCTGCAGGGGTGCTCCAACTAGTCCATCACAAACGTACACAGGCCGCAAAGGCATCCTCTATCAAGACTCTCGTGATCTCGTCGGATTCCTTAGAGGAAAACCTCAACTCTGGGGGAAACAAAAGCTTCACTGGGATTCCTATACGCAAGATATACCGCTAAGGTAAGGCAAGGCTAGCAGGACCTCCCGGTGTGTCGACGACCCGATAAGAGCCGCGTATCTCAGTCTCAGGACAACACCGTCTATGCAAAGTGGACAAGGACCAAACCTCAAGTTTCCCTGGGGTGGTCTTGCCGACTGCTAGGTGGTTGGACCAACACTCATGAGGAGCACTGGCCCGGGTTGTTGATTAAATTCCTCGGGGTAGCTATTCCTTATGCAGATTATTAGGTGGTTAGCAAATAAAACCAATGTCGGGTCCTGCCAGACAAGCCTTAGCACTACGCGATTTATCGAGGGGGTCCCCATAACAACCCCGAACGTGTTAGGAGTGATCATTATGGAATCAAACACCGGTAACCGGTAACTAAGGCGGCAATAACGGAACAAGGCACCCGGCAAGAGGCTAGGCCTTCCGTCATTTACCAAGTGTATAGGTGCATTGAATAAATAACATAATTTAATATAATGATATCAAGTTCATGTTATCACATGAGTCAAAGGACCTGCATCTAGCAACGCTAACATTAGTAGCTGAGAAAAGCCTACTTAGCCATACAAGTTTTGCTAGGAAGGGATCAGGGTTTGGGTTCATGGCATATCAAGAAGCAATTTAATTCAGTGGTAGGCAGCGAGCAATATGACATGGAAACGCAAACTAGCATAACAAGTCTAGAGATGGAATCAAGGTCATATCATCCTGCCTGTGATATCCTCAGCTTGGAATGGTTCTGGTTCGTCCTGCACGTACTCTCCTGACTCCACGTATTCGTTCTCCGATCCCGGTGCTACCCAACATAAGAATAACAGACAATGAACAGCAGCACCACAAGATGCAACAAGCACATGATGCATGAGATGAAAAATGAGCATGCATCACTATTTCTATCACTAGCACAAGCAAAAGAAACTACTACAAGTTTCTGGACAGAACTGTACACTAGGCTATTTTGACAAGAATGAGAACGGCATGAACGGACGCGTCTCGTGAAAACGTTGCAAAACCATATAAAGAACATTACAATCGGAGCTACGGATCAACGGGAATCAACGAAACAAGATATGAAGCCCTACGTGTCAAAAACAACACCACACTCTCAAATGGCATAAATCTGGAACTCCCAGGTTGCCAAGACATATAACAACCCAATATGAATGGATTGGAGCAAGGAAGAACACCACAACATCAACTAATCACCCACAATCATCAAAATGACTATACTACACAATCTGCCATAATCTGCATCTTTGCTCTTTGTGAGCTACATGCAACATAGCTACAGCCCTCCAAATATGACAAATAATATATGTGGCTGTAGCCAACCAATAACACTACAAGCACCAGCAATATTCACAGCAAAAGGAATTAAACTCTAGAAGATACAAGGCCACAAACTTTCCCAAAACCATCAGATCTCAGGGACTTGGTGAAAATTCCTGCACCTGACTTTCTGTCTTAGATCTGAAGCTTTTTGACAGCAAGCAAAACATAATCTCCAGGATTCCAAATGAGATGAAATTTGACAGGGAGCTTCAACAACATATCAGGTCCAAAATCCTAGCACTGAACTAAGGCTAGTACACAGCACAATGACCAGCACAACCTCATCTATAGGAGAAGAAAATATTTCCAGCTTCTCAGACTTGGTGAAATTCCAGATTTCACTAAGCTGGACTTTTCCAGCCACATACCCACTTTGTCTAGGCATAGTTTGCACACAAGTAGCACCAAGTGATAAATGACACCACTATGGTGTAAAGCATGACCCCTACTACTATCACACAAAAGGTCATGCCCTTGGGCTCCACCTATTCCAGGGAAACCATGATCAAACTTGCAACAAATCTGAATATGTCAACTCCATAAAGTATCCTAATGGCAAAACTAACTTCACCACTGGATTCCTTGGGAGATTCTACCCCAAAATCATATATAATATTTGGGCACTTACTTGGAACAATTGACCACAAATTAAGGAAGAGGAAACTACTTCAAATCATGCCTAGTGAATAGGGCATCATTTCATGTAGTTCCACTATATCAACAACTACAAAGGTTGAGCTCATGTGCACAATGAGAAAGTGACATGGGGGTTTTAACCCCATGTTTGTGTCATGCACATCAACTTCACAACCCCTTCTACTAAGCTTCCCAATATACAGATCACCATGCCCTCTCACATATGGACATGTGAAGGTGCACAAGTGTTGCAAGGTGGGGATGTTTTCACCACATGCATTTCAAGAACTCATGTGCATATCATCTAGTTAGAACCCACACCACCTACACATGATAGCACACCAAGAATGCTAAAACATGCATATGGCAATCACACACACAAGCATGCCTACACTAGCTACACCTCATGTGTGTGCAACACACACACACACACACACACACACATGCACATCTCTCACAAGCACCCAAACAAACACCTCATCACCTACCACTTCTACACAATACAAGCAAGGTGATAAAATGCCAATCTCAACTAAGGTGAAAAACACATGACCATAAGCACATGCATCACTACTCTACTAAGTGAATATTCACACACTCAAGAGCATCACCACTTAGTCACACACTCACTTGTGGCCAACATCATGTGTATGCACACACATCACATACACCTCTCACATGCACATCCACACACACTACCTCACCTAGCACAATTATAACAGCAAAGGAAAAATAAAAACAAAATGCCATGGCCACCTATGGTTGGCACAAAATCAGCAACAACAAGAAGGGAGTAAAAAAATTACAGCAGAAGGAAAAACAAAAATGGGGCACGCTGGAATTCGAAGCCCAGTGCCCCTGGTGCAACAAACCTAGCCTTACCACTTTGCTACTGTTGTCTCATCGACAGAACAGAGGGGCCAGGCAAGGTAAGCCTCTCTGCAGGATATTGTGCCGAGAAAATCAAATACTAAAAAGGTGCCGAGGGGGGGATCGAACCCCACACCTCACTACTTGCACAACAGAACACATACCACTGGGCTACGCTACGAAGTCCCCTCTGCTGATCTACTACCGGCGGCAGACCGGAACAGGGGAAGACTCTCGCCGGCGACATGGTTCAAATCGAGCAACGGCTCGTGGAGGGGAGGGAGCCCGCACACCCACGAACTCATTCCCTTCGCTATCTACGCCCGATCCTAACTACGGTGGCCTAGCTACGGTGCACGGCGGCGCCGGCGACAGAGGCGCATCACATCATCGATCTGCTGCTCCTACACGACGAGCTACTGCAGGGAAGGGGATAGGAGTCGGATCTGCTCACCCTAGAGTAAGAGAACTCGACCGCGACGGAGAGGAAGCAGGGGGAGAAGAGGTGGTCGTCGTTCTGGCCTCCTCGTCAGGGAGGATCATCGCCGTCGTGGAGAAGGGGACGCAGGGGATCTCGCGTCGATCTGGCCGCGGGGATGGGTTCGTGGATGACCCCGCGTGCACGCCGAGTCGTCGAGGAGGGAGAAGACGCTCGTACCCGGCAGCGAGGAGGACCTCAATCCACTGCCATGGCGGAGGAGCTCCACCTTACCTGTCGCAGACGTTCAGAGAGCGAAGTGGAGAGGGGAAAGGAGGTGGCGGCGCGAGAGAGAGGAAACCCTACGGCACGGACGCCAAGGGGGGTCGCCTTTATGAAGGGAAGGAGTGAGGAACGTTCCTCGACGTCCGTGACGCCGTCAAGTGGACGCTGCTCTCAATCCCGCTGGAGGGAACACTGACAGACGAAGGGGGAAGCGAAGACGCCGTCTACAGGAGAGCGTGCGCGAGAGAAGGGTGCTGGCCGGCTAGTGGGAGGAGGCCCACTAGTTGGCGCCAGATAGGAGAGGAGAAAAACCTGATGGTTTTTCTAATTAAATCAACCAGGGAAAAGGAAGTAATTCAGAGACAATTCTGTAGGGATTAAAACAATACAAAAATGCCCATGGTCATAAGGATTTATGACCTAATTGAATAAAATAGAAAAGAAATATTTGGAGCAATTTGAATAAATGCAAAACAGCAATTTATTTACTGTTTTGGATTTATTTGCACCCTTAAAACTATGATATAAATCAGCAAATACACATCTTGGCATCCTCCACAAAATACACTAAATCATGGGCATTTTTGAAAGAAGGTTGGGACAAGTGAATTTTTGGCTTGGGAAATAAAAGAGAGAGAGAGAGGTTGCAAACAAGACAAGCCCACTACATTTAGTACCATCAACACATGGTATCATAGAACACCTCAACACTCACACAACATCACAAAGTAACTATTCCCAAGACCACCACATCACATGAAATGCTAAGAGCCTATAACACAACACATGACAAGGCATGCAATGATATGTTATGCATGCATGGGAAGGAAGAGAAACAATAAGGAGTCATCACAAGAAGTCATGGCACATTTGATATCATCAAAACTCTGACAAGGTGGACCCACATGCAATAGGTTCCAAATATGGCAAGGTTACATCTGGGGCACTACACATAGCTTCACAAGATTTTGAAGGAGTTCAAAATGGATCAGTCAAAGAAGGAGTTCTTGCATGTATTGTAAGGTGTGAAGTTGAGTAAGACTCAAAGCTCTACCATGATAAAAGAAAACAAAAGGACGAAGGTCATCCCCTATGCCTTAGCCATAGGCTCTATATGGTATGACATATTGTGTACCGCACCTGATGTGTGCCCTGCCATAAGTCTGGCAAGGGGGGTACAAGAGTGATTCATTAGTGGATCACTAGACATCGGTCAAAATTATCCATAGGTACCTAAAGAGGACTAAGGAAAAAATCACGGTTATGGAGGAGATAAAGAGTTCGTCGTAAAGGTCACGTCAATGAAGGCTTTGGCACCAATCCGGATGACTCTGAGTAGCACACCGGATACATATAGCGGAGCATTCATTTGGAATAGTGACAAGTGAAGCATGGTAGCGGCATCTGCAGTTTGACATAGAGATTTGCAAAGTACACAGATCTAAATGTCGGAGACCCCTTGACTAAAACCTTTTTCACAAGAAAACATGATCAAGCCCTAGAACTCATTGGGTTTTAATCACATGGCGATGCGAGCTAGATTATTGACTCTAATGCAAGTGGGAGACTATTGGAAATATGCCCTAGAGGCAATAATAAATTGGTTATTGTCATATTTCCCTGTTCATGGTAAACGTTTATTATCCATGCTACAATTGTGTTACACGGAAACTTAAAGACATGTGTGGATATATAAAGTCCCTAGTGAGGCCCTACTAGACTAGATCGTTGATCAAAGATGGTTAAGGTTTCCTAACCATAGATATGAGTTGTCAATTGATAATAGGATCACATCATTAGGAGAATGATGTGATGTACAAGACCCAACCGTAGGTGTAGCATTTGATCGTATCACTTAGTTTATTACTATTGCTTTCTTCGTGTGAAGTATATGTTCCTAAGACCATGAGATCATGCAACTCCGTGACACCGGGGGAATGCTTGTGGGCTATCAAATGTCACTTCATAAATGGGTGATCATAAAGGTGCTCTAGAGGTATCTCCGAGGGTGTCTGTTGGGTTGGCATGGATCGATACTAAGATTTGTCCCTCCTTATAATGGAGAGGTATCTCTGGGCTCTCTTGGTAAGACAACATAACAAGTAGCTTGCAAGCAATGTGACTAAGTGGTTAGTCATGAGATCTTGTATGACGAAATGAGTAAAGAGACTTCCCAGTAATGAGATTGAACTAGTATGGAGATATAGACGATCGAATCTCGGGCAAGTAACATACAATGGACAATAGGAACTGTATATGGGATTAAACAAATTCTTGACATCATTCAGTCACCCCATTCCACACTTACACTATTATCATTTTCCCATCATTCGTTCGTGGAAGTGAAACACAATAATGATAATATTTGATGAAGTGATCGTGGTAAAGGAAGTTGGTATGAATTCTCCTTGTTTTCCATTTTTGTAAATATGTTTAGCTCGTTTGATCTTGATTCAGTATATCATGAGTGAACATGTTAATGATGACAATTAGAGATTATAGCTTCTCATGCCATGCTTAAATATCTAGGAGTGGATAATGATTTATCTTATGTGTCAACATGCATTAAAATAGTTATGATGTGATATGGTAGTATGGTATTTCCCTCTCAATAATTCAGGCGATTTGACTTGGCCCATGTGCAAACTTGTAGTTGATTCAAAACCAATGCAGCCTTCATGATGTTTAAATGCAAAGTTTTTATATCCTACTCATGCTAATTTTCAATGTTAATTATTCATAATGCATGATTATGGTCGTTTTCGCTCTCTAACTGGTCGCTTCTGAACCTATTGCTAGCCTTCACCTGTACTAAGTCGGAATGTTGTTGTGCATGCGAACTCCTAAACCCATATTATGTCAAAATGAGTCCATCATAGCTACCAATATGTGGTATTACCCAACTGTTCCAAGTAAATTTGCATGTGCCACCTCTAAATATTCAAGTAAACATTTGTTTTGTGTGCTCGTACTGTTCATGGATCGATGGGGCGATCGAAATCCAAGTAAATTTGCATGAGCCACCTCTAAATATTCAAGTAAACATTTGTTTTGTGTGCTCGTACTGTTCATGGACCGATGGGGCGGTCGGTATCTTCCATGCTAAATGAGTTATTCTAAAGCTAGGCGTTTATTCATCCGTCATTGCACGAGAGAAGCTGGTAAAAAGGATGCCCATTGCTAGGACAGTTGATATGTTGGCACGCACCCGTGGATTCGGCTAGCCATGGCTTGTGTATGGATGATGGAAAAGGAGTAAACTTTATATTTCCGCTTGGGAACCACCAATAATGTGTTTAGCATTAAGAAACTCTATTGTGACGTTGACAGGAAAAGCACACCACCCACAATTACAATTCATCTTTGTTTTAAAATTTTGAGCTCTTGTAAGTGTGCAATCAATGCTTCCCTCCGCAAAGGACATGTCTATTTACTTCAATTGTTATTCTTGAGGCATCACCTTCTTACTAAAGCACGAGATGTGAGAGCATTATTGTCATTCTTATGCAGTGAGTCTAGTTAAGGTTGGAGGTGAGCACGACTCAATCTTCTTCGACCCTGAATTATAATGTTTAGTCGCTGCTCTGCATTTATGTTTTGCGGTCTCAGAAAGCGCTAGAGAAATACCATGTCATCATATTATATCATGGTTGTTTTGACAAACTGTTGGCATGTGACATAATTTACTATTGCTTTCTAGTTGGTTCGGTATTGCCATGAGTAAATATGACGATTCATTGTTATCATGGGTGTGGTTATTTATGATTTATGCTGAAATCCTCAACTCTAGGTAAGCATGTATACAACAATGAGAACAAAAGAGTTTGTAAATATTTTCTTTTATCACTTTAGTTTATCAACTGAATTGCTCGAGGAAAAGCAATGAGTTAAGCTTAGGGGAGTTGATACGTCGCACACATATCCACTTTTCCAAACACGTTTGCTCTGGTTTTGCTCTCTAATTTGCATGATTTGAATGGAACTAACCCGGATTGAAGTTGTTTTCAGCAGAACTACTATGGTGTTATTTTTGTGCACAAATAAAAGTTCTCGGAATCGGACGAATTTTTTTGTGAATTATTTCTAGAATATATGAGGAATTATGGAGCAAAGAAGTACTAGAGAGGGGTGGCCTGTGGGTCAGCACACATCAGGGCACACCCACCCCTAGGCCCGCCCTCTTGTGTGGTGGGGCCCAAGACACTCCTTTGACCCTAATTTAAGTCCTATTAATTCACATCTTAGGATTAAAAAGGAGAAAATATTTCATCGCGTTTTACGACAAAAGTTGCCGCCACCTCCAGTTCTTCCTTCGGAGGGCTGGCCTGGAGTCTCTTTTGGGCCTCGGAGAGGGGGACTCGTCATCTTTGTCATCACATACCCTTCTCCATCAACAATTCCATGATGCTCAGCACCGGGAGTGAGTAATTCCTTTGTAGGCTCGATGGATGGTGATGGGGTTTGGATGATATTGATCATGTAATCGAGTTAAGTTGATAGGTCGCGATCCCTAGTATCTATTATGTTCTCAGATTTATGTTGCTATGACTTAACTATGCTTAATGTTTATCACTAAGGCTCAAGTACCATGATTTCAGACCTAAACTTATTATGTTCTCTTCGAATATGAAAGTGTTTACATCCTATCTTGCAAGTTGTATGCGTCTATTACGTGTAGTGATACGCATCCCCTACGGTGACAATAATTAGGATTCTTTCCCGTGATTGCCGTAGTATGAGGATTTCATGTATTCACTATGTGTTAATGCTTTGTTTCGGTTCTCTATTAAAAGGAGACCTTTATATCCCTTAGTTTCCATTAGGACCCCGCTGTCATGGGAGGGTAGGGCAAAAGATGCCATACAAGTTCTTATCGCAAGCACGTATGACTATATACACAATACATGCCTACATTATATTGATGAATTGGAGCTAGTTCTGTGCCACTCTAGTGTGTAACTGTTGCATGATGAATGTCATCCATATCTATCCATCGTTGATCCATGTGCCTACTCTTTACATATACTAAATCTTGCGAAGTTACTATTGTTGTTGCTACTGTCACAACTGCTACAAAATTACTACTCTTACCGCTGCTACAAAATTGCTGCTTTCATTGTTACTATTACTACTATTACTTGTGCTACTCAAATCTTCAATGTAGAGAGATATACCAGGTGTGTTTGAATTGACAACTCAAATGCTAAGGCTGATAAGTATCCTTTGGCTCCCCTTGTGTTGAATCAATAAATTAGGATGAAATACTACCCACAAAGAGTGTCACGATCCCCTACACTTGTGGGTTATCACTCCACCACCATCTTCACCATGTTGTCGTGCCGGTTGAGATCACATCAACTTCTCCAACCCCGCTTACTGGATCGAGGTGGTGGAGACGTCTCCGACCCGCACATGTGCTGAATGTGGAGGTGTCGTCCGTTTGGAGTTGGATCGCATTCGATCACTATTGAGTATGACTACATCAACCATGTTTTATATGTGTCCTCTTAACGGTCTACGAGGATATATATACACACTCTCCCCTCCAGTTGCTATGCATCTCCGTAGAAGATCTTGGATGTTCGTAGGAATTTTTTGTTTTCCGTGCTTCGTTCCCCAACACTTGGAACCTTAATGCAATTTTTATTGCTTTGTATTTATGACGAACTTTATAATAGATTTGAGTCATTTTTTAAAAGAAAGAAAGTCCTTCCTGCTTTTCTTGCTAAATGCAACAACGTCATACAGTAGTCCATGGATCCGTACAATATACTACTCACTCTTTGTAGTTAGGTAGAGAGGAGATTCGAAATCACAGACGTTCCTTCGTGTTCTCTTCCTTCCCAAGGAAGTTAAGAAAGTGATATCTGTCGGGTGATTCTAGCCTACGGACGGCGTCCTTCGGTGGCTCCCTTCGGTGACGACCTCTCGATCGTCGACGGATTCACACATGTAGATTGTGTAGCTTTGAGTTTTAGGCCCTAATAGCTAGGGTTTGGGGTCATTTGACGTCTTGACGTCAACGACGATGATGGCGCTATGGCGGCTCTAAACAAAGAAGCTCTAGATCATTTCCCCGACAAGGCTACTGACTCTATGGTCGGAGATGGATCTGGAAACCAGTCCATTGAAGTGAGGATGGCGGGCGTCAACGACATTCTTGTGGTGGATTGTGTCCTCGTGCTTCATTGTTGAGACGACGTTTACTCTAGCGGCGCGTGGAGCTTGGGAGGTAGTCCATGAGCGGTTGCAGATTCTGGTATGCATCAACGACATCTGAAAACTGGTCGATCATGTGCTTGATTCGTGGTTCCTGGCTTTTAGGTATGGCTTACACCTCCGACGTCTTAGTCAAGTAGGGTCCTTGATTTGAAGTTTGATGACGTGTGCAGAGTTCTACCCTAACCGTATTCTTTCAGCGACAGTGGATTTGCCTTTGGTTTACTACTTTGAAGGTCTTAGAAGCCACATATCGGTGATGGAGCCCCGTCTAGCTCGGATGAAGAGGCGATTCATTATTCTTTTTTTTTGTGGCCGCTGCGATGGTGTCGAAGGCAAGTAACGGGTGTTGGAGTCAAGTTGTGGAGAGTCGTTGGTCTTGGTTGTTAAAAAGTAAAAATCTTAACTGGTGTTTTCTCGTGCAAAGGCTAACATTATGTTATTTTTTTGTCGGGTTGATATTTTTATCTAGCTCATACCTTCATAATTATTGTGTATATAAATGAGACATGTATTACCATGATTATTTTTTAGAAAACACAGAGCTTGGTTTGTGTCTTTATAGGTCGACATGGATAGACAATGCCGAAAACAATTATAACTAAAACCAGGCATTGTCAATGCAACACATGATGGGTTGATGGAGAATTATGGAGTGGTCAAACGCATCGTTAAGGGTCACTTTCAAAGGATTAGCATATTCAAATCCAATCCTGATTGGCAACTGTGAATTTAAAATTGCGCGGGTACACTTGAAGACCTGACCGGAGGGTGCAGTACCAGATGTACCAAGTACTAGGCAAGATACGAAGGCGTGGCGCTCCTGTATGGCGCACGGCCGGCAACAGCGACGGCCACAGGCGGCGCGGCCGCAGGGCATCCAGCTAGTGCCCGCGTCCCGTGGACCGACGATGCGGCCTCGCTCCCGAAACGAAAGCTAACAGGCGCGCGCAGCGACGTCTCACCCGGGATACTCTGCGCGCGGCGTGGTCACGAGGAAGATCCTGGAGTAATAGGTCATCACTAGGAGTACTTGGTTTGGCCGTGTCTACGGTATGGCTAGCCTGGCTAGGTCTATCTGGGCCATGTCCTCTGTCGTTGTTCACCGGATATCAACGAAAAATGGCGTCGGTATTGTCGTCTGATGTCACCGGCCGGAGGCACACCCGTCACGTGAGAGCTCGGTCATCTTTTCGGTTGCCATGGCGCATCCCACACGCCAACGGTTCACGCACACTGCACACACCTCTGGGTTGAGCAAATCCAGCAGATTCCCTGAATTTCGCGATGTAGAACTTTTTATTTTTGAAAGTTATCAAAAAGAATTGCTAAAATTCCATTTTAAAAGGAGTTACCGGAAGGCAAAATACACGAGCGAAAACAGCAATCGCGGCTGATTAAAGCAAAGGAGAATAAAGAAAGAAAAAACCTGCCGGAATAACCAAGAAAAAAAACCTGCATGGCTATGCTTTGCACAGAGCCCTGAGAAACACGATAAAAAAACGCCTAAGCTTGGGTTGAACAACTAGATAGGGCAGCCAGCTAGCATCGAGATTGTGGACTCATCTCTGATCAGAACCAGCACGCTACTCACCGGCGGCTCTATTTTGTAAAAAATCCAGTGATTGTGTTCTCGTCAAATTTTCGAGGACACGAGCATGGCAAGCGCCTTTGCCGTTGGCTGAGAGGTCAGCCATCCAGTCCACCGTAGCAACTCCAGAACGCCAGGCCGTCGGCTTCAATGACTGAAGCGGAGTGAGAGAAGCCACCGACTCCCAAAGACAGATAACCACAGGCACTCGCGGAGCAGATGGTCGAGCGTCTCGAGGTTGTCTCGAGGTTCCGTCGACATAGAAGGCAGAAGTAGTTATTTTCCCAACCTCTCGCTAGGAGGACATCCGCCATCAATACCCGATGATGGTTAACCGTCTACATGAAGAACTTGCATTTTAGAGGAGCTTTCACCTTCGAGATGATCTTGGGGAACGATGACTTCACATATCCCTTGAACAACATTCGATATGTTGAGCGAGCCGAGTAGGCTCCAATTAAAGTCAACTTCCACGTGATCGAGTCCTTGACATCGTGTTGAAGCGCGGCATGCTGAAGCCGTGAGGAAAGAACAATGAGATCGTCCAACATGTCATCGCGGAAGCCTTTCGATAGGTCCTCCAACCAAGCAGAGTTCGCCAATATTGCTGCCACCGTCTGTCTCTTCCTGCCAGCGGATAGTGATCATTATAATATTCAAGGGTGATCATGTCATCTTAATATTTGCTCATGATTAGATCATGAAAATGTATGCATTAAAAATTAAGATGACCAACTTTATTGCAAAGCTCACAAGTAATGGGATGAAGAGACTATAATTTTCTATCATAATCATCTAATACCTTAAGCCACCATTTAGTTTTGTCAAGTTTATGCTTCTTGCAAAATCTATAATCCTTAATTGGCATGTCTTCACAAGGTCTATGCTCTCCACACTAATTGACATGCTTATAAAAACCTTTTTTCAGAAATTTTATCATGGCTAGTGCAATCATCATTAGAACTATGGATATTCATAGAAAGCTAACAACAGTACAACCATTCTTACCATTCAAGGAAATCAAATTAAACATTTTTTATTTCTACTTCTAACAATTTAGCACAATTTTTAGATTCCATGTTTTCGAGAAAGACATTGTAAAGATGAAGTATTTGATGCAGCTTCACTCCCCTTTGTTATTTTTCTCCTACAAACCAAACTAGTTATAAAACAAGAAACAAAAAAGATTCAATTGCAAGATCTAAAGAGAGACCTTTGAGCACTCAACTACGTGGCAACAACGTCAAAAATAGCTTGGTGTCTACTATGCTACTTTATAGTTGTAGAGTTAACACGGCTTCCAAGCGCGGAGTTTTGTAGGACAACATCAAATTTTCCGTAAGTGGATGACCTAAGGTTTCTCAATCCGTGGAAGTTGTAGGATGAAGATAGTCTTTTCCAAATAACCGTGCAATAAAATACAAGCAGTCTCTAGTTCCCAACACACATAATACAATGGTAAATTGTATAAATGCACTAGTTCGGCAAATAGATAGTGATACGAGTATAGTATGGATAGCAGACATAGATTTTTTTATAAACCTGAAATAATAAAAACAATAAGGTAGAAAATGATAAAAGGCGAGTGAAATGGTGTCTCAATGCCTAGACTATAGATAGTGATACTTTCGGCAGTGCAATTTCTTGATATCATTAATGCGAGGAATACGACCCCGCGATATAACCCGCGGTTTGGGCCGGGTTAGACTATAGGCAACTCTTGGCGTATATGCTCAATGAGCAGTACAAAGAATAGAAGGACAGCAAGAAAACTTACCAAGTGAGCCTCCTAGCGGCCCAGTACGTGAAGATGGCGACTTAAGGCCCACAAGGTGGAAGACGCCATAGGCTTACCTAACTTGGGAAACAAGATAAAGTAGAATTATAATAGGTCACGAGCGTATATTGACCCGGACTCTATTGTAAACTCGGGGCGTCTACATATATATGAATGGGAGCCCTCGAGTCGAAAAAATCAAGAAAGAAACTCTCGAGAGCTAGGTTAGCTATTCAGCATCCTTGTAATCGAGATCTCCATCAATATAGACACAAAAGCTGGACATAAGCTTTTGTCTCCATCGGAGGGGCCGAACCTGGGTAAATATATCTATCGTTCCCGACCAACCTCTTCGAGTCGCCACACAGCAATGATGACCTCACCTCTAAGTCCTTTCACGAGGATACGTGTCGTGACAAAACCACGAAAGTTGGCGCCCACCGTCACTACACTACGACACTCAAAGAAGCGTCTAACAATCTGTCGCTATAGGTAACCTAATCCAATAGATTTAGTGCCAGGAAAGATCTTTGCAGACAGAAAAGCTTACTCTGTCTGATAGTATAACACTGTTGGTGAGATCTACGGTGACACACATTTCTGTACCAACAAACAACTCTGTACCGACGGCTTCTGTGACACTATCCAAGGCCGACAGATTCTATGCCACCATATCTACGCCGATAGTTTATCTGATACAACATGTGCCGACAGAAATTGGAATGCCCATTTCTACTACATGTACCGACAAATAGTACATTTTATGCCGAAAGTTTATTTGCCATGCAACGCTTCCGTGACACACTTGGTGTGAGGGTTATACATTTCAACATAAATGCAAATGCAGCCTATATTAACATGAAACTAAAATTATAATATTCAATTCATGTCCACTTTGCAATACAATTGCACTTTTTCATTCATCAAAATATACTAGTAGAAAATGCATTCATTCAACATATATATATATAAGATTCACGTGCTATCTTCACTCAAGTTAGCTACATTGTCCATTAAGGAAATACGCAAGTCGACATTGAGGTCATGGCCTCTTACATAACATTAGCTACATCCATTAAGGAAATACACAAGTCGACATTCAGGTCTTGGCTTGTTGCAACATATGAGGAGCAAGTTCTCAAGAGACTAATTGTTTGATCACTTGAGTACTATAGACTATTACAAAAGATATCGAGTCTTCGATCAACGGAACATCCTAAATCAATTTCCATACTCGATACTTCCTCCCATTTGTCCCTGCAAAATAACTTGTATCTTTGAGCAGTTTAGAAAAGAAGAAGTATTTTTTGTAAAAAGAAGGGTACATATTTGGTAATCTGCATGAGTACAAGTAGGAATAGGTAAAGAGAAGCAATTTTGTAGACACGAACATCAAGTGTGCTCTCTTCAATTACTTCTCTCACTTCTGTTTAGAAAAAAGAGGTCCGGTCCACTTTTTCATATACTATAAAAACTCAATTTTGGGCATACTACAATTTATGAAACTTTGGTTTTTGTTTCATCCAAACATCTCAAAGTATGTATAAGTGGTAAATTCAGTTTATATACTCACAAGGCTGTGTTTGACAACAGGGTATTGCAAAAACTGTAGTATTGAAAAACTATAGTATTTTAAACTATAGACACTAGATACCACAGTTTTTACGTATCAAAGTATTTTAAATTATTGAGAATATTGTGACGTGTTTGTCTAGTGCTAGTTTACAATGGCGTAAATTAGCAACATAACTATTTCATAGCAGTTGGAGCTTGCAAGTTCTTAGTTGGCCTTGCAAATTGAATAGCCATGCTTACACAAACAAAGGAAGAGCAAGGCCGCAGCATGTCGTAGCATGAAAACACGTACAGAGTACATAGTCTTGCATAGTACACAGTCTGTGCCTTTTTTATACTGATATGTAAAAAACAGTAGTCTTGTAGAGTACATAGTCTAAGGCTCCGTTAGAAAACTGTAATCTGTTGGTATGATACTCATAGAATGTCATGCTTCATGATATAAAAAGTAAGAGCTCTGCGATGGGATATAATACGTGAACTCTGCGATGCCGACAACCGTGACTTGCTGCAAGGTTTGCTCTACAAAATTAACAATTAGTTAGCATGAGGTGATACCATAAACTGAAACAGGAAAATGTATTTACCCTATTTATAAAATTAACAATTAGTTAGCATCAGATTTACCCTATTTGATGGCCATGCAATGGCCATGTGGTGAGCATCACCCATAGTTTGCATCCCATCATATCCACGAGCAAGCTCCACATCTCTTTTCAATACAACATTCACAAGAACTTCATAATATTGCAGCCCAAGAACTTCACCTCCCATTATGGTGTCTTGGTTGGTCAAGATAACCATTGCCTTTGACACCGGATCGGATCTCACCAAATTATACAATATGACATCCCTACTGATACGTCCATTTTGCATCATGCTTTCATGTTGATATTTATTGCTTTTTGGGCTGTTATTTCACTTCACGGTACAATATTTATATCTTTTCTCTCTTATTTTGCAAAGTTTACATGAAGAGGGAGAATGTCGGCAGCTGGAATTCTGGCCTGAAAATGGAGCAAAGTTGAGATACGTATTCTGCGCAACTCCAAACGCCGTAAAAATCGACGAGGATTTTTTTCGTGATTTATAAAAAATACTGGGCCGAAGAAGTGCGGGAGGGGTGCCAGCAGGTGGCCACCAGCCTGCTAGGCGCGGCCACCCCCTGGCCGCGCCTAGGGGGCTTGTGGGCACCCAGTTAGCCCTTTGGCTCCCCCCTTTTGCTATAAGAAGCGTTTCGTCCGGAAAAAAATCAGGAGGAGGCTTTTTCGAGGATTCGCCGCCGCCACAAGGCGGAACTTGAGCAGAACCAATCTAGAGCTCCGGCGGGACGATCCTGCCGGGGAACTTCCCTCCCGGAGGAGGAAATCGTCGCCATCGTCATCACCAAGACTCCTCTCATCAGAGGGGACTCGTCACCATCAACATCTTCATCAGCACCATCTCATCTCCAAACCCTAGTTCATCTCTTGTAACCAATCTCCGTCTCGCGACTCCGATTGGTACTTGTAAGGTTGATGCTAGTTGGATTACTTGGTGGAAGAGTTTATGTTCAGATCCTTGATGCTACTCATTACCTCTTTGGTCATGAATATGATTATGCTTTGTGAGTAGTTACTTTTGTTCCTGAGGACATGGGATAAGTCATGCTAATAGTAGTCATGTGAATTTGGTATTCGTTCGATATTTTGATGTGTTGTATGTTGTTTTTCCTCTAGTGGTGTTATGTGAACGTCGACTACATAACACTTCACCATTATTTGGGCCTAGAGGAAGGCATTGGGAAGTAGTAAGTAGATGATGGGTTGCTAGAGTGACAGAAACTTAAACCCTAGTTTATGCGTTGCTTTGTAAGGGGCTGATTTGGATCCACTAGTTTAATGGTATGGTTAGACTTTGTCTTAATTCTTGTTTCGCAGTTGCGGATGCTTGCGAGAGGGGTTAATCATAAGTGGGATGCTTGTCCAAGTAAGGGCAGTAGCCAAGCGCCGGTCCACCCACATATCAAACTATCAAAGTAACGAACGTGAATCATATGAACATGATGAAAACTAGCATGACAGAAATTCCCGTGTGTCCTCGGGAGCGTTTTTCCTCCTATAAGACTTTTTCCAGGCTTGTCCCTTGCTACAAAAGGGATTGGGACACTTTGCTGCACCGTTGCTACTTCTGTTACTTGTTACTTGCTACGAATCATCTCACCACACAACCACTTGTTACCGATAATTTCAGTGCGTGCAGATATTACCTTGCTGAAAACCACTTGTCAGATCCTTCTGCTCCTCGTTGGGTTCGACACTCTTACTTATCGAAAGTACTACGATAGATCCCCTATACATGTGGGTCATCAAGACTCTTTTCTGGCGCCGTTGCCGGGGAGTGAAGCGTCTTTGGTAAGTAGAACTTGGTAAGGAAACATTCATATAGTGTGCTGAAATTTATTGTCACTTGTCACTATGGAAACTTATCCTTTTGAGGGGCTTGTTTGGGGTATCTTCACCTCAAACGGAAGCCCAAAGAGTTGCTCCTCAACCTGTTGCCCCTACTAAAAATATTTGCTTTGAATTTCCTTCGGGTATGCTTGAGAAACTGCTGGCTAATCCTTTTACACGACATGGTATAGGCTATGTGATGATACTGGATCATGGAACTACAATCGGTTGAAATTGGAATTTTATCAAAAGTTTTATCCTATGCATTTAGTACATCGTGATCGGAATTATTTTTATAATTTTTGGCCTCGTGACAGAGAAAGCATCGCTCAAGCTTGGGGGATGCTTAAATCAATGTTATATTCATGCCCCAACCATGAGCTCTCGAGAGAAATTATCATTCAGAACTTCTATGCTCGGCTTTCTCATGATGATCGCACCATGCTTGACACTTCTTGTACCGGTTCTTTTATGAAGAGAGATATTGACTTCAAATGGAATTTATTGGAGAGAATTAAACGCAACTCTAAAGATTGGGAGCTTGATGAAGGTAAGGAGTCAGGTATGAATTTCAAGTTTGATTGCGTTAAATCCTTTGTTGAAACAGATACCTTTAGTGACTTTAGCGCTAAGTATGGACTTGACCCTGAGATAGTAGCTTCATTGTGCGAATCTTTTGCTGCTCATATTGAAGTGGTTTAAATATTATCCTCCTTTAGAAGTCAATGTAGTTAAACCCAATCCAGTTGAAGAGAAAGTCATTGCCTATAATGATCCTATTGTTCCCAGTGCTTACATTGAGAAACAACCTTTCCCTGTTAGGATAAAGGATCACTCTAAAGCTTCAACTGTGATACGTAGAGGCTACATTAGAACACCTATACCCCCTGAGCAAATTAGAGTTGAACCTAGCATTTCTATTATCAAAGATCTTCTGTCCGACGATGTTGAGGGGCATAATATTCACTTCTGTGAAGATGCTGCTAGAATTGCTAAACCTCATGCTAGAGACAAACATAGGCATGTTGTTGGCACGCCTGTTGTTTCTGTTAAGATAGGAGATCATTGTTATCATGGTTTATGTGACGTGGGTGCTAGTGTTAGTGCAATACCTCAATCCTTATATGATGAAATCAAAGACAAGATTGCACCTATTGAGATTGAACCTATTGATGTCACTATTCAGCTTGCCAATACAGATACTATCTTCCCTATGGGAATTGTTAGGGATGTTGAAGTCTTGTGTGGTAAAACGAAGTATCCTGCTGATTTCCTCGTTCTTGATACCGCACAAGATAGCTTTTGTCCCATCATATTTGGCAGACCTTTTCTCAATACCGTCAATGCTCATATTGATTGTGAGAAGCAAACTGTCACTGTTGGCTTTGAAGGTGTGTCACACGAGTTCAATTTCTCCAAGTTTGGTAGACAACCTCATGAAAAGGAGTTGCCTAGTAAGGATGAAACTATTGCCTTAGCTTCTATTGTCGTGCCTCCTACTGATCCCTTAGAACAATACTTGCTTGAGCATGAAAATGATATGCATATGGATGAAAGGGATGAGATAGATAGAGTTGTCTTAGAACAATATCCTATTCTTAAGAATAATTTGCCTGTTGAACTGCTTGGGGATCCACCCCCACCAAAGGGTGATCCTGTGTTCGAGCTTAAACAGTTGCATGATACTCTTAAGTATGCTTATCTTGATGAGAAAGAGATATATCATGTTATTATTAGTGCTAGCCTCTTAGAGCATGAAGAAAAGAAGTTAGTAAAAACTCTGAGGAAGCACTGTGCTGCTATTGGATATACTCTTGATGATCTTAAGGGCATTAGTCCCACTCTATGCCAGCACAAGAATTAAACTGATCCTGATTCGAAACCAGTTCCTGATCATCAAAGGAGATTAAATCCTAAGATGAAAGAAGTAGTGAGAAAAGAAATACTAAAGCTCCTGGAAGGAGGTATTATCTATCCTGTTGCTCATAGTGATTGGGTGAGTCCGGTGCATTGCGTCCCTAAGAAGGGAGGTATTACCGTTGTCCCTAATGATAAGGATGAATTAATCCCAAAGAGGATTATTACTGGCTATAGGATGGTGATCGATTTTAGGAAATTGAATAAAGCCACTAGGAAAGATCATTACTCTTTGCCTTTTATCGACCAAATGCTAGAAAGACTGTCTAAACACACACACTTCTGCTTTCTAGATGGTTATTTTGGTTTCTCCCAAATACCTGTTGCACAATCTGATCAGGAGAAAACCACTTTCACCTGCCCTTTCGGTACCTTTGCTTATAGACGTATGCCTTTTGGCTTATGTAATGCACCTGCCACCTTTCAAAGAAATATGATGGCTATATTCTCTGACTTTTGTGAAAAGATTGTTGAGGTTTTCATGGATGACTTCTCCGTTTACGGATCTTCTTTTGATGATTGCCTCAGCAACCTTTATCGAGTCTGGCAGAGATGTAAAGACACCAATCTTGTCTTGAATTGGGAGAAGTGCCGCTTTATGGTTAATGAAGGCATCTTCGTAGGACATAAAATTTCTGAAAGAAGTATTGAAGTCGATAAGGCTAAGGTTGATGCAATCGAGAAAATGCCATACCCCACAGATATCAAAGGTATAAGAAGTTTCCTTGGTCATGCTGGTTTCTATAGAAGGTTCATTAAAGACTTCTCTAAGATTTCTAGGCCTCTTACCAATCTCTTGCAAAAGTATATTCCTTTTGTTTTTGACGATGATTGTGAGGAAGCCTTCGAAATACTTAAGAAGGCCTTGATAACTACACCTATTGTTCAACCACCTGATTGGAACTTGCCTTTTGAGATCATGTGTGATGCTAGTGATTATGTTGTTGGTGCTGTCCTAGGGCAAAGAGTTGATAAGAAGTTGAATGTTATTCACTATGCTAGTAAAACTCTAGACAGTGCCCAAAGAAACTATGCTACTACGGAGAAGGAATTTTTAGCAGTCGTGTTTGCATGTGAAAAGTTCAGGTCTTAAATAGTTGATTCCAAAGTCACTATTCACACTGATCACGTTGCTATTAAGTACCTCATGGAGAAGAAGGACGCTAAACCTAGACTTATCAGATGGGTTCTCTTCCTACAAGAATTTGATTTGCACGTTGTCGACAGGAAGGGTGTTGATAACCCAGTAGCAGATAACTTGTCTAGGTTGGAGAATGTTCTTGATGACCCACAACCTATTGATGATAGCTTTCCCGATGAGAAATTGAATGTCATCAATGCCTTACGTAGTGCACCATGGTATACTGATTATGCCAACTATATCGTTGCCAAATATATACCACCTAGTTTCACATACCAGCAAAAGAAGAAATTCTTCTTTGACTTGAGACATTACTTTTGGGATGATCCTCACCTTTATAAGGAAGGAGTAGATGGTGTTATTAGACGTTGTGTACCTGAACATGAACAGGGATAGATCCTATAGAAGTGTCACTCTAAGGCCTACGGAGGACACCATGCGGGAGATAGAACTGCACACGAGGTATTGCAATCAGGTTTCTATTGGCCCACTCTCTTCAAGGATGCCCGTAAGTTTGTCTTGTCTTGTGACGAATGTCAAAGAGTAGGTAATATCGATAAACCTCAAGAAATGCCTATGAACTATTCACTTGTCATTGAACCATTTGATGTCTGGGGCTTTGATTATATGGGACCTTTTCCAAAATCCAACGGGTATACTCTTATCCTAGTTGTTGTTGATTGCGTCACTAAGTGGGTAGAAGCTATCCCCACTAGTAGTATTGATCACAACACTTCTATCAAGATGCTTAAAGAAGTTATTTTCCCTAGATTTGGAGTCCCTAGATATCTGATGACCGACGGTGGTTCACATTTCATTCATGGTGCTTTCCGTAAAACGCTTGCTAAGTACGATGTCAACCATAGAATTGCGTCTCCTTATCACCCTCGGCCTAGTGGTCAAGTAGAGCTAATCAATAGAGAGATTAAACTAATTCTGCAAAAGACTGTCAACAGGTCTAGAAAGAATTGGTCTAAGAAGCTCGATGATGCGCTGTGGGCTCATAGAACTGCCTATAAGAATCCCATGGGCATGTCTCCGTACAAAATGGTGTACGGTAAAGCATGTCATTTACCTCTTGAGCTAGAGCATAAAGCTTATTGGGCAATCAAAGAGCTCAACTTTGATTTCAAACTTGTTGGTGAGAAGAGGTTATTTGACATTAGCTCGCTTGATGAATGGAGAGCTCAGGCATATGAAAATGCCAAGTTGTTCAAAGAAAAGGTTAAGAGGTGGCATGATAAGAGGATACAAAAGCGTGAGTTCAATGTAGGAGATTATGTCTTGCTATATAATTCTCGTTTAAGATTTTTTGCAGGCAAGCTTCTCTCTAATTGGGAAGGTCCCTATATTGTTGAGGAAGTATATCGTTCCGGTGCTATCGAGATCAACAACACGGAATGTAATTGTCCGAGAGTTGTAAATGGGCAGAGAATCAAGCATTATATCTCAGGTACTCCCATAAATGTTGAAAGCAATATCATCAATACCATAACTCCGGAAGAATACCTAAGGGATATTTATCATCCTGTTTCAGACTCCGAAAATGAAGAGGTATGTGATTCGGTAAGAAAACAGACTCCAAAACTTTTCGAGTAGGAATTTTTCTCCGTTTTGGAATATTTGAAAAAATAAAAAATTGGAAGTAGCCCGGAAAGCGCACAAGGAGGCGACAAGCCTGCCACGCGCGGGCCCACCCCCTGGCCGCGCCTGGGGGGCTTGTGGCCACCTCGTGTGCCTCCCGGACTCCGTTTTCGTGCGGAGTACTCCTTGTGGTCTGGAAAAAATCATTATATTTTCTCCCGAAAGGTCTGACCCTTGTATCACGCAGATTTCCTCTGTTTTCGTTTCGAGCCTGTTTTCTGCCGCAGATTTAGGTCAAGATGTCGTCTCAGGAATCTGTAGGGGAGAACAATCTCTCTCAAGTCTATGGAGAAGTAAAAGTTGATCTGAAAAGAATGGAGGTCATGGAGGCCAGGGAAAGGCTACCTAAAGAAGCCAAGGGAAAAACTAAGGAGAAGAATCAGGCATGGGACGAAGTGCAATCTGTGCTCAACAAGGAAGAAGTTGAAGAAGTGGATTTCCTCCAACCCTACCTCCACCTACTGTCTCCATCCTTGATTGAACTCTTGAGGTTTTGTGAAATAACTCGTGCTCGCAATACTTATCTCAGTCGTGAAGTTGTTTTGCTGGAGAAACATATCACAGATCTCCAAGGTATAAATCAAAGATTGATGGCCCTCTTGGAATCAAAGGACAAAGCAACTCCACCACCATCACTTCCAAAGGAAGACAACTGAGCATGGGTATGGGCAATCCCCTTGGCTTGTGCCAAGCTTGGGGGAGTTCCCCGGTATCGTATCTCCATGACATCTTTTGCCTTTACCTTTGTTTTAGTTCGTTCCTTTTCTGATTTCTCTTTCTCTAGAAGTTTAAAAGTCTTAAGTGTTTTAGTCTTGAGTTTTGCTTTGTCTCACCCCCGATGTATTCGAGCTCGTGAGCCATATAATAAAGAGTGTCTTAGTTGAGGGCTTTGCCTCTTGCCATGATCAAAAGAGTGAGAAAATAACAAAAGCATGAAAGATCGTGTAATGATCTTATGGAAAGTAATGGCTTCACATATAAAAAGAATGTTGATTGAAACTTGTTGTGGGTAGAAAACGTAGACCTTCGTCATTGTTGCAATTAATAGGAAGTGATAAAGAAGGAGAGGTTCACATATAAATATATCATCTTTGACACCATCTATGATTGTGAACACTCACTAAACTATTGCATGCCTAGAAGTAGATGTTGGACAAGGAAGACAACATAATGAATTGTGTTTTCTTGGTTCCGAACAATGTTATATGATTAGAGATCCCTTAGCATGTGATGATTGCTTCCACCTCATATTAGCCAAAACTCCTACACCAAGTAGAGATACTACTTGTGCATCCACAAACCTTCAACCCAGTTTTGCCATGAGAGTCCACCATACCTACCTATGGATTGAATAAGATCCCTCAAGTAAGTTGGCATCGGTGCAAGCAATAAAAATTGCTCCCTAATATGTATGATCTATTAGTGTGTGGAAAATAAGCTTTGTACGAACCTGTGATGAGGAAGACATAAAAGCGATAGACTGCATAATAAAGTTCTTTATCACAGGAGGCAATATAAAGTGACATTCCTCCGCACTAAGAGGACACGCATCCAAACCTCAAAAGCGCATGACAACCTCTGCTTCCCTCTGTGAAGGGCCTATCTTGTACCTTTACTTTTTGCCCTTGAAAGAGTCATGGTGGTCTTCACCAATTCCTAGTTTCGCCTTTATCTTGGCTAACGTCAAATGCTAGGGAAAGATCTATATTCATATGTCAACTTGGAGGTAAGTATTCATGAATTATTATTGTTGACATTACCCTTGTGGTAAGCAGTTGGGAGACAAGACTATAAGCCCCTATCTTTCTCTGTGTTCAGTTGAAACTTTGATCTTATGAGTATCATGTGAGTTGTAGCAATTGTAGAGAACGAAAAGATGTTTGAGTATGTGGATTTGCTTTACAAGCTCTTATTTGACTCAATCCGATGATGTGATAAATTGCAATTGCTTCAATGACTAAAGTCTATCGGTTGCTAATTCTCGGTAAGGTTCTTGATCCATACTTTACTTTGTGAAGGAATTGTCACTTTAGCATGAGAGATTATATGTTGGTGTTGCTGTTGTGATCATGATCATGATGCATGCATGTTCGTATTTTATTTTGTCGACACCTCTCTCCCTAAACATGTGGTCATATTTATTGAGCTCGGCTTTCGCTTGAGGACAAGCGAGGTCTAAGATTGGGGGAGTTGATACGTCCATTTTGCATCATGCTTTCATGTTGATATTTATTGCTTTTTGGGCTGTTATTTCACTTCATGGTACAATACTTATGCCTTTTCTCTCTTATTTTTCAAGGTTTACAAGAAGAGGGAGAATGCCGGCAGCTGGAATTCTGGCCTGAAAATGGAGCAAAGTTGAGATACCTATTCTGCGCAACTCCAAACGCTGTAAAAATCAACGAGGATTTTTTTCGGGATTTATAAAAAATACTAGGCCGAAGAAGTGCCACAGGGGCGCCAGAAGGTGGCCACAAGCCTGCTAGGCGCGGCTACCCCCCTCGCCGCGCCTAGGGGACTTGTGGGCACCCAGCTGGCCCTCTGGCTCCCCCCTTTTGCTATAAGAAGGGTTTCGTCCGGAAAAAAATCAGGAGGAGGCTTTTTCGAGGATTCGCCGCCGCCACGAGGCGGAACTTGAGCAGAACCAATCTAGAGCTCCAGTAGGACGATCATGTCGGGGAAACTTCCCTCCCGGAGGGGGAAATCATCGCCATCGTCATCACCAACACTCCTCTCATCGGAGGGGACTCATCGCCATCAACATCTTCATTAGCACCATCTCATCTCCAAACCCTAGTTCATCTCTTGTAACCAATCTCCGTCTCGCGACTCCGATTGGTACTTGTAAGGTTGCTAGTAGTGTTAATTACTCTTTGTAGTTGATGCTAGTTGGATTACTTGGTGGAAGAGTTTATGTTCAGATCCTTGATGCTACTCATTACCTCTCTGGTCATGAATATGATTATGCTTTGTGAGTAGTTTCTTTTGTTCCTGAGGTCATGGGATAAGTCATGCTAATAGTAGTCATGTGAATTTGGTATTCATTCGATATTTTGATGTGTTGTATGTTGTTTTTCCTCTAGTGGTGTTATGTGAACGTCGACTACATAACACTTCACCATTATTTGGGCCTAGAGGAAGGCATTGGGAATTAGTAAGTAGATGATGGGTTGCTAGAGTGACAGAAGCTTAAACCCTAGTTTATGTGTTGCTTCGTAAGGGGCTGATTTGGATCCACTAGTTTAATGTTATGGTTAGACTTTGTCTTAATTCTTCTTTTGTAGTTGAGGATGCTTGCGAGAGGGGTTAATCATAAGTGGGATGCTTGTCCAAGTAAGGGCAGTACCCAAGCGCCAGTCCACCCACATATCAAACTATCAAAGTAACGAACGCGAATCATATGAACATGATGAAAACTAGCATGACAGAAATTCCCGTGTGTCCTCGGGAGCGTTTTTCCTCCTATAAGACTTTGTCCAGGCTTGTCCCTTGCTACAAAAGGGATTGGGCCACTTTGTTGCACCGTTGCTACTTTTGTTACTTGTTACTTGCTACGAATCATCTCACCACACAACCACTTGTTACCGATAATATCAGTGCCTGCAGATATTACCTTGCTGAAAACCACTTGTCAGATCCTTCTGCTCGTCGTTGGGTTCGACACTCTTACTTATCAAAAGGACTATGATAGATCCCCTATACTTGTGGGTCATCACCTACCAACCTAAATAATGCATCGTCTATCAGAAATATGAATAATAGCAAACAACACAACAAGATATATGTAGTTAAGAGATGAGATGGTTACAAGGCTTTCCTCTTGATTGTGAAAGGCTTGACGCACGCTTGGAGTGACTGCATGGCTTCTTGGTGGTACATGTGTGGATGCAACATTATGGCTAGATGGTATATGCTTCTGGATGAACAAGCCTTCATCCCCCTGGACTGTACCATGATGACCCTCATTTTCCTCTTCGTCATCGTCATCATCCGTGTAATACACGAGTACTATGGAGGGCCACAAATAGAAAATTAATTAGTATACATATGATTCACATGTCTTAACAAGAGTAGATAACTAAGAACTTTACCACGGTGTGGAGATAGAATTAGGAGGTGAAGGAGTGGGTGTTTCCACACTGTGACTTTTTTTCGAAAACATGACTTGCTGCGTCTGTGAGACTTGTCGTTATAGTTCTTGCATTTGCTCCTTTAAAGTTGAAACTTCTTGTTCAGCTCTTTGACGAAGTTGAATTTGCATTTCAAGCTTTCTGGGCAATTTATCTTTTGTTCCACGTGCACCTACACTCTGAGGACTTGGACCCACACCCAACATATCGACACGTCCTCTTGGTTCCTTCTCTCCAAAAGTATGTGCATAAAGATCACCTTCTTCAATAGAATTCCCATCCAATTATAGGTGGAGTGCAGCTTCAGTTTGAAGTTTCTTCTACAAAAACAAAGCAAATGTGGTACCTCAAGTTATTTTCACAATGAAGCCACAATCATGATATTATTACAGAACATAGATGATGAATGATACATGTGACTTACAACTAGTGACACTGCTAGTGGAGTAACAACTCTGGTTTTATTGCTTGTATGTACTTCGATAAATTTTTTGTCTCTTCGTGGATAATACCCAAGTTTCTGAGCCTGCAAAAAAACTTTGTTTCAATAATAAGCAAAACTGAACTGATACACCACTTTCAAAAATATGTGCTTGAGTAGTTTAGTTTACCATTTCATGACCAGCATGAGCAAAACTCTTGTTGCCAGCTACATGTAGCAATTTTTAATTGGAACGATTTTGTTTCTTTCTAGGAGTGCTAGCCTAAAAAGATGCAAACAATGAGTCAAGCTAGGATATAACATGAAGACACTAGTTCATTCTAACCGCAAGTAAAATTGATTTTCCCTTACCTCATATTCGGGTTTTCTCGAGTGATCAATAAGCTTTATCCAATCTTCTTTTGAAATTCTCCCATCAAGTATTTCCATAAGTTCCTCATCTGTCAATCTGGCACCAAACTTCTCATTTAGGTCCGACTTAAATTCTCTCTATTTTTTGCAGCCGTGGCCATAAAGTAATCAAAAGCAGCTTCATCCACCTCAAAATATGACTTCACAAACATGAAAAATAAGCCATTTAGAAAAAGACAACTAGCAAAAATTGAATACTAAAAGAAAAAAATATTTTGACAATCTAAACTACCTTTATGTTATCTCATAGCTTAAACTTTGCCATGGGTTCAATATATTTCTAGTCCTCAATTAGCATCGATAATTCCTTCCTTATGAGTGTTCCAATGAAATTAGCAAATGTTTTACCATTGGTCCCGACAGGGGACCATGCTCATCTAGTTCGACCTTTTGTTTAGATTGGTCTCTATCATATATCTTCTTCAATTCGGTGGGACCCCTTCCTATTTTATTTTTTTGTTGTACAGTCATATCTGAAGCATTTGCTTTACAACGGAAAAGGAATGAGTGAGAATCTTCAAGGAAATGAAAATGATGGGGAGCACTAAAATACATTGAATGGCATGTGAGCCATGTCCTATGGGTTCATTATTGGGATCTTCAACATCTTGATTTAACCATAACTAGGAACGTAGGTTACGTCCTCCATTTGCAACTTCACTTGTGCCGCTATTTGGCTAGAAAAAAGAATAGATATGTTTTGAATGATGGTATGCAATGGTTGTGAACAATGAGTGCATCGAATGTAATCAATGAGAAATACGACCATTTTCCTTTTCTTGGATGGATGTGATGAAGCTGCTTTTTCAGCCGGATTCTTGTTTCCTCCCAATGTTTCATTCCTTTTTAGTTCTACAAGAGCTCTCACTTTCCTCCCATTTTATGCATTATTGGAAAGCCTTGTAGCTTCAAGTAGAGGGATCTCCCTTCCTCCTCTTCTTCCTACCATCTTTTTTCCTGCAAGTGATAAACGTTGGAACAAGATGATTAATAGACAATACTCGATAAATATACATTGCAAGTAGATTAAAACAAAAGAAAATAACAAAATAAAATGCAAATGGCCCTTACTTTCTAGATTTTTAGCATACACAATTCTCCCATCTATGTATGTTCTAGCAGACTCAATGCTTTGAAGATCATCATGAAAACATGAACAGATATCTGGATCATTCATTGGCATAGCGGTCTCTACATCCTCATCTTCAACTTCATGCATGGCATATGAGACGTGTGGATTGTAGTGACTAAAGGTAACCCATTCAACATCAGTTGGGTCTTCAACATAGAAAACTTGAGTTGCTTGAAATGCTAAAATTAAAGGCTCATTCGATATAGTTTCACAAATATTGACCAAATGCTTGAAATTTAGAGAAGTTACCCCAAGGCGATCAACTTTCACCCACTTGTCTTTCCTGCGGTTGTCAACCCAATCACATTTGAAGATAACTGTTTCTCCTTTATTTTGATAGTTCAACTCAAGAAGTTCCTTTATGATACCGTAAAATGTTTGGTTTCCTATTATAATATTATCATATTTTCCTTTTTTATAATGAGTAATATGTGCAACTAGAGCTACACCACTATTTTGCACTGACCTACCATCATCATAGGATTGCGTATGAAAATTTACCCCATTTCTACTATAGCTACTAAACTGTTGGGCAACTTTGGATGGCCCCCGAGCTAACACACTTATCTCCTCTGGCACTTTGTCAACCATTTCTTCAACCTATGAATATGGAATATAGCATTTTAAATATTGGATCGAACTCTCTACATATATATACATCACAAGAAAACATAGACATGTGACAACTTACATGCTTCTTAAACCACTCATGAAAGGACTCGTGCTCGACACGACTAATTTATCGATAATTTTTAAGATCAGTTGAGGAAAGATATTCCTTATGTTTCCTGCAAAGTATTCAACACCTCAGCAACAGGCATAAATATATTGCAAATTGCAAAATAAAAATGAATATCTTACTTCAAATAAGGTTCTATGTGGTCATAGTTGAACAAGACATATTTATGAGCTTGAAGCCAAGTTTTGTTGTCCAATGACACATAATGTTTGCCAACTAATCCTCGACCAAGGTTGCTGAAGAAAGGTGTGATGGTTTCCATAGCCAAACATTGATCATTTCTAATTTGTCAAGTAAACTGAGTTTCACCTTGTAAATATCGACAACACGCGGCCGGAATAGTTGCACATCAGATCATTTTGATGGCTCATTGGGAGGATCATCCAAGATACCCAGCACCGGGTAAAGTCTACTCTGGCTAAACCCCGAGACTATAGAGCCGCAAATTTTGGGAATACAAAAAAAAACTTATCACGTTCTTCTTGAGAAGCGTGGTGAGGAAGTTCAAACCCCATTGTAAGGTGGTCTGATCTATAACCCGGCAGGGGGTTCTCATTTGCCGAGGCGGTGTTCCGACAATAAAACCAAGTTTTAGCCCACCCTCTGGGGTGACTTGGTGTAGGAGGATAAAGAAAGCCACCATCCCGACGCCTTTGAAGTGAAATTCCACCTAGCTCTTGGCTAGGACAATCTGTGCACTCAGTCTCGTGGTTCAAATAAAATAATTCCAGGAAAAGCAGAACATTGGGTTCTATTTGCAAATAAACCTCACACAAGACTTGAAATTGGCAAAGGTTCGATATGGAGTTAGGGGCCAAATCTTGCAGATGAAGGTGAAGAAAGTTGAGTGCATCTCGGAAGAACTTTGACCCGAGAGGAGAGAAGTCTGTGAAAAGATGATCTATGAAAACTACAACTTCCCCTTTGTTAGGATTTGGGCATGCCTCTCCGTGAGGACCCCGCCAGCTAATTGCCTCTTTGGACGGCAACAAACCTTGATCTACACAATGGTTGAGTATCTCCTCCGAAACTTGTGAAAGCACCCAATTACAGATGGAAGTCTTTGACGTAATGAAACACCAAGACACAAGCAAAGGAGTTACAAAAACACCTGTGTTATAATTAAGGGTAAGACAGTACAAATGTCTATAGCATAAGAGGCGCCCCAAAGACAAGCCGGTACACAAAAATTGGCAATATCTACATGTGGCGGGTTATGGTTGTATGGACAAGCCCGCAATGATAAAGGCGCCTTACACCAAGTAGAAGGTTTCTGATTTTTTTTCAAAGTGCGGGGCAAACAGGTTCCAACCAACTTGGTTACAATTATGGATCTGGAAAAGGTTCACAAAAGAAGCGGTTTCTAAACCTGAAGCATGAAAACGGCAGTGCTCTATGTCACAAGCTCCTAGAAAAGATCCGAGCATATTGAAATGAAGTCGCTACGTTCACCGTTTCATTTTTATAAAAAATGGAGATTAGAAGCATGCGGGAAACAACAATGGCGATGAACACGCAAAATGTTTCGGTTTCTCTGATGAACTTTGAACAAATCAAAGGAACATCTAAAGGGAAATAGAGATGACGTACCTCGCCGGTCGTCGGATGCGCCAAACGCACATGGATGAATCTCGGAGGAGACGGACTGTTACTGCAGCCTGGAGCGGTCGCCATAGAAGGTTGACGAGCAGCAACGGTGGCATGCTACCTCTTGATCTTGCGTTGGTTTTCCCTTCAAGAGGAAAGGGTGATGCAGCAAAGTAGATAAGTATTTCCGTCAGTTTGTTGAGAACCAATGTATCAATCTAGTAGGAGGAAAAAGCAAGGCCCCAATCTTAGCACCTACACAAACAATCAAACACTTGCACCCAACGCTATAAAGGGGTTGTCAATCCCTTCACGGTTATTTGCAAGGATGAGATCTGATAGAGATGGATATAAAAGATTGCTAGAACTAAAAGTAAAACAAAAGTAAAAAAATAGCAGCAATATATTTTTGGTATTTTTGGTTTATAGATCTGAATGTATAATATGTAAAATAGACTCGGGGGGCATAGGTTTCACTAGAGGCTTCTCTCATGAAGGGAAATAATACGGTGGGTGAACAAATTACTGTCGAGCAATTGATAGAAAAGTGAATAATTATGAATATATCCAAGGCAATGATTATGCATATATGCATCACGTCCGTGTCAAGTAGACTGTAACTATTCTGCATCTACTACTATTACTCCACACATCAAACGACTCGTGCCTGCATCTAGAGTATTAAGTTCATGAAGAATAGAGTAACACATTAGGTAAGATAACATGGCGTAGAGGGATAAACTCAAGCAATATGATGAAAACCCCATCTTTTTCCTCGATGGCAACAATGCAATACGTGCCTCGCTACCCCTACTTTGTCACTGGGTGAGGACACCGCAAGATTGAACCAAAAACTAAGCATTTCTCCAATTGCAAGAATTACCAATCTAGTTGGCCAAACCAAACCAATAACTTGAAGAGACTTGCTAAGATATGAAATCATTTATATAAGAATTCAGAGAAGATTCAAATAATATTCATAGATAATCTGCACATAGACCCACAATTCATCGGATCACGACAAACACACCGCAAAAGAGTATTACATCGGATAGATCTTCATGAAATCATGAAGAACATGGTATTGAAGAACAAAGAGAGAGAAGAAGCCATCTAGCTACTAGCTATGGAGCCGTATGTCTGTGCTGAGCTACTAACGCATCATCGTAGGGGCAATGGAGTTGATGTAGATGCCCTTCGTGATCAATTCCCTCTCTCGTCGATTACCGAAAAAGGCTTCGAGATTGGATCTCACGGAAACAGAGGCTCCCGGCGGCGGAAAAGTATTTTTTGGTCTCTTTCTGGTATTGGGGGAATATTTTTGAATTTATAGGCCAAATATTAGTGTTAGGAGAGCTGCAGGGGGCCCCCAAGCCAGGGCGCGCCCTGCAGGCTTGTCGCCTCCCGGCAGGTCTCCTGTCCCCTTCTCCAACTCTGGCACATGTCTTCTGGTCCATGAAAAATCATTCCAGAGATTTTATTCCATTTGTACTCCGTTTAATATTCCTTATCTGCAATACTCAAAAACATGGAAAAACAGAAACTGTCACTAGGCTCTAGATTAATAGGTTAGTCCCAAAAATAATATAAAATAGCATATTAATGCATATAAAACATCCAAAACAGATAATATAATAGCATGGAACAATCAAAAATTATAGATACGTTGGAGAGTATCATGGCGTGACTGGTTTTCGGGCCAGAGGAAGAAGAAGAAGAGAGGATGAGGTGAAAAGACAGGAGCCGCAGTGGCGCGACTGGTTTTCGAGGCGGGGCCCTTCATGAGTATTTATAAAGGAACACTTGTAGTGGCGCCTGCTACGCACGGGGAGTAAGGAGTCGCGGTAAATTTTAAGAAGGTGACGCCTCGATTCTTAGGATAGAAATAATATAGACGGGTTTTTGTTGTGATGTCACCATGTTTGCTATAAAACCTGGCGAATGACGTCATAAGCAGAACCGCGCGGGGGAAATCACTAAGTCCGACAGAGCTATAAGTTGGTGGCTAAACAAGCTGAGGAAACATAGATACGAGATAAAAGCTAAGCCGCCTCAGAGGAGTTAGGAAGATTGATATGAACAAGTTCAAATCAACCAGGGGCCTGATATGTCCAAACGTATCTATAATTTCTGCTTGTTCCATTATCTTTTGGGTGACATTGTTATATGTTTTGCTACACTTTTATATCATTTTTTCACATATTTGGACTAACCTACTAACTCAGTGCACCCAATGCTAGTTTTTGTCTGTTGATGTCTATTTTGGAGGGGCTTTTACCCAATTTTACGAAGCCCGAAAAAATCCAGAAAAATTATGTAAAAAATCAGTGAAACACAAGCTTCGGGATCACCGAAGGAGGGCCAGAGGGGGGAAGGGGCCTCCCAGGCGGCCTGCTGGCGAGGCGAGGCCCTAGGCCGCGCCACGAGGTCGCCTGGGTGGGTCCCACTTCCTCTGGTGCCCTCCTTTGGCCTATATTTATTGTTCCATGAGGAAACCTGATACGTCTCCGTCGTATCTACTTTTCCGAACTCTTTTGCCCTTGTTTTGGACTCTATTTTGCATGATTTGAATGGAACTAACCCGGACTGACGCTGTTTTTAGCAGAATTGCCATGGTGTTGTTTTTGTGCAGAAATGAAAGTTCTCGGAACGTCCTAAAAATTTACGGAGATTTTTTCTGGAACAAAAGAAAAATACCTGCGCAAAGATCCACCGGAGGGGGTGTGCCAGTGGGCCACAAGCCCACACGACGCGGCCACCCCCCTAGGTCGCGCCATGCAGGCTTGTGGGGCCCACGTGGCACCACCGCCCCCAATCGCAGTCCTATATCCTCTGTTTCGCCTGGAAAAAAAATCAGAGAGAAGGTTTCATCGCGTTTTGTGATACGGAGGCGCCGCCACATCCTGTTCTTCATCTGGAGGGCAGATCTGGAGTCCGTTTCGGGCTCCGAGAGAGGGGAAATCGTCGCCATCGTCATCATCAACCTTTCTCCATTGACAATTCCATGATGCTCTTCATCGTTCGTGAGTAATCTCATCGTAGGCTTGTTGGACGGTGATGAGTCGGATGAGATCTATCATGTAATCGAGTTAGTTCTTGACGGGGATTGATCCCTAGTATCCACTATGTTCTAGATTGATGTTGCTACTACTTGTTATGCTTAATGCTTGTCACTGGGGCCCGAGTGCCATGATTTCAGGTTTGAACCTATTATGTTGTCGCCAATATATGTGTGTTTTAGATCCTATCTTGCAAGTTGTAGTCACCTACTATGTGTTATGACCCGGCAACCCCGGAGTGACAATAGCCGGAACCACTCCCGGAGATGACCATAGTATGAGGAGTTCATGTATTCACCGCGTGTTGATGCGTTGGTCCGGTTCTTTAGTAAAAAGAGAACCTTAATATCCCGTGGTTTCCATTAGGATCCCGCTGTCACGGTAGGGATGGACAATAGATGTCATGCAAGTTCTTTTCCCTAAGCATGTATGCCTACATACGGAATACATGCCTACATTAGATTGACGAACGGGGGCTAGTTACATATCTCTCCGTGTTATAGCTGTTACATGATGAATCATATCCGTCACACTCATCCATCACCGATCCACTGCCTACGAGTCTTTTACTACTGGTCCTCGCTACGTTACTTTTCCTAGGCTTGTCCCTTGCTACAAGAGGGATTGGGCCACTTTGCTGATGTCACTACTGCTGTTACTTGTTGCTGTTGTCGCTATTGCTGTTACTTGTTACTTTGTTGCTGCTACTACTACTGTTCCTTGCTACTCCGTTGTTACTTGTTGCAAGACTTCATTGGCGCTAACATCCCGTCAACAAGGCCTTTTCTAGCGCCGTTGCTGGGATTTGCCAAAGCTATTTCTGGTGTCGTTGCTATCGTACTATCTTGCTACTGATACATTGCTTGCAGACACTAATCTTTCAGGTGTGGTTGAATTGACAACTCAGCTGCTAATACTTGAAAATATCCTTTAGCTTGCCCTTGTGAGCAAATCAATAAATTTGGGTTGAATACTCTACCCTCGAAAACTGCTGCGATCCCATACGCTTGTGGGACATCAAGGATTTGTCTAGCGCAGTTGCCGGGGAGGCACGGCTATATTCTCTGAGTCACTTGGGATTGACGTCTGCTGATCACTATGAGGAATCTGAAAGATCCAAGAACTAAAATCCTGCCTTCCACTACAAGGAGAGGTAAGGAACTGCCATCTAGCTCTGCACTTGATTCACCTTCAGTTTTGAGTAAGTTTGTGACTTCGCCTCCTGCTAGAAATCTTGATATGTCGCCTGTGCTTGATGATGCTACTTCTGCTGCCCATGATGCTTATGATGCTATGCTTGATACTATGCCTGATGATGCTATGCTTGATACTATGCCTGATGATGCTATGCTTGATACTATGCCTGCTATGCCTGATACTGGTTTGCCACTTGGTGCCCTTGATGCACATATTGCTAGAGCTGCTGCTAGATGTGATGATACTTCTGAAACTGTTGATACTATTGAAGTAGAACCTGCTACTATGCCTGTTATGCCTGATACGCGCTATGTTATGGAGGGAGAGATAGCTGAGGACTTTCTTGCGTGTAAGGATAGCTATGATGTTGAGAAACTTCTGCGCAAGTGGAAAGAAAAATCTCTGAACGCTAGGATGAAATACGACCCGGAGTTTGCCACTTCACCTATCTTTGTGACCGATAAGGATTATGAATTCTCTGTCGACCCTGAGTTAATCACTCTTGTCGAATCTGATCCCTTTCACGGTTATGAGTCTGAGACGGTTGTAGCCCATCTTACCAAACTGCACGATGTAGCCACCCTATTCACTAGTGAGGAAAAGATCCGCCACTACTATATGCTCAAGCTGTTTCCTTTCTCGCTAAAGGATGATGCTAAGACCTGGTTCACTTCTCTTGCTCCTGGTTGTGTGCGTAGCCCCCAGGATATGGTCTACTACTTCTCTGAAAAATATTTCCGTGCCCATAAGAAGCAAGCTGCCTTGCAGAAAATATACAACTTTGCTCAAGCTGAAGAAGAGAGTCTCCCACAAGCTTGGGGGAGGCTCATCCAGCTACTGAATGCTTTGCCTGATCACCCTCTTGAGAAGAATGAGATACTTGATATCTTCTATAATGGACTTATCGATGCTTCCAAAGACCACCTAGATAGTTGTGACAGTAGTGTTTTAGGGAACAAACCGTAGAACAAGCTGAGATTCTGTTGAACAACATCTTGTGCAATGAGAACGCTTGGACTATTCCCGAACCACCTCCTAAGCCAACTCCGAAGAAAAGAGGTATTCTATTCCTCAGTCCTGAATATATGCAAGAAGCCAAGAAATCTATGCGAGAGAAAGGCATTAAATCTGAAGATCTCAAAAATCTACCACCTATCGAAGAGATCCATGGTCTCGATAACCCAATACAGGTAGTAGAAGTACATTCTCTGCGTAGGTTTGATGAGAGTGATATTCCTTTTGATAAACCTGCTAGCCTATGCATGGATGAATTTGATAACTTTGTTGCCAAACAATAGAGTTTCAATGATTATGTTAGTAGACAATTGGAAAAGAATGCTCGTATGCTTAGTCATTTAAGTGCTTGTGTGGACAGAAATGTCAATGATCTTAAGCTTCTGAGTAAACATGCCTCTATGGTTACTACTCACTTAGAACATGTACTTAAAGCTCAGAATGACTTGCTCAATGAGTTGAATGACAATTCTGTCAGAGTCGTCACTAGAGGCGGTAGAATGAACCAGGAACCTTTGTATCCTGAGGGTCATCCGAAGAGAGTTGAACAAGATTCTCAAGGAGTTAGCACAGATGCACCTAGTCATCCTAGAAAGAAGAAAAAAGATGATAGGAATTTGCACGCTAGCAACCCAGATGCTGCTACACTTCAGAGTCCAAACGATGACTGATGTGTGTGTGGTGCTGAAACACAATCTGGTGATGAACATGAGCCTAATGATAATATCAATAGTGATGTTCATGTTGATGCTCAACCTAGCAATGAAAAGGATGTGGAGATTGAACCTAGTGTTGATCTTGATAACCCACAGCCTAAGAACCAGAGATACGACAAGAATGACTTCACTGCTAGGAAGCACGGTAAAGAAAGGGAGCCATGGGTTCAGAAACCTATGCCCTTTCCTCCCAAACCATGCAAGAAAAAGGATGATGAGGATTTTGAGCGCTTCGTTGAAATGATCAGACCTGTCTTTCTGCAAATGCGTTTGACAGATATGCTCGAGATGTCTCCGTATGCTAAGTACATGAAAGATATTGTGACTAATAAGAGGAGGATACCTGAGGTTGAGATTTCCGCCATGCTTGCCAATTACACTTTCTAGGGTAGAACTCCTAAGAAACTAGGTGAACCCGGTGTGCCCACTATACCTTGCTCCATTAAAGGTAACTAAGTTAGAACTGCGGTATGCGACCTTGGAGCCGGTGTTAGTGTTATGCCTCTCTATCTTTATCGTAGACTTGAACTGGATAAGTTGACACCCACTGAAATCTCTGTGCAAATGGCCGACAAATCAACTGCTTTCCCTATCGGCATTTGCGAGGATGTGCCGGTTGTGGTTGCTAACACCACTATCTTAACAGACTTTGTTATCTTGGATATTCCCAAGGATGATGCCATGGCTGTCATCCTCGGAAGACACTTTTTAAACACTGCAGGGGCTGTTATAGATTGCAACAAAGGCAATGTCACTTTCCATGTCAACGGTAATGAGCATACGGTGCACTTTCCGAAGAAACAATATCGAGTACATTGCATCAATGCTATCAAAAAGACTTCATCGATTCTTATTGGGAGCTTTGAATGCCCTGTTCCTCGTGTCAATATGAAGTATGATTTTCTTGTTGGGGAGATACATATCCCCATTGAGGTGACCTAGTGACTATTCGAAAATTCTCCGTTCTCTTTTGCGATTCGAGAAAGTTTTGTCGAGGGGATTTGATCAACCCCATTGACGGATTTCTTTCGATGACCATGAGATGGATGAATTGAGGAGTCACAAACCTCTCTTCCAAGCTTTCACCTTCGGTTGCTTAGAAGAAAAATGATAGATTTAGTTTAGTTTTCCCTGTTTTCTGTTTTAGCGTCCGGTAGAAAAATACCCCGAAAATCAAAGTTCTCTGAACGCTGTGAAAATCTAGTATGATGTTTTCTGGATTATTTGAAAAATACTGGGACAAAGAGTCTGTTTGGGGGCCACACCAGTGGGCCACAAGCCCTAGGGGCGCGGGCACCCCCCTCGCCGCGCCACCCAGGCTTGTGGGGCCCACAGGCAACCCCTCCACTCATCCTTGCTCCCATCGAGTTCTCCTACCTCCAGAAAAAATCGTTTTGCAGCTCAAACCCGTGTTCTTGCTCCTCTTGCTGGGATTTTCGATCTCTTTGCTCAAATCACCGTTCTCCGAACTGTTTTGGGGAAATTACTCCTTGGTAAGTGACTCCTCCATTGGTCCAATTAGTTTTTGCTCTAGTGCCTTATACTCTGCGTATATTTGCTGCCTTGGTGACCATGTTCTTGAGCTTTGCATGCTGATTCTAGCTGGTCCCAAGTAGTTTTGATGCGTAATATGGTCTCTAGGCACTTGTTGGAGTAGTTGCTACGAGTTTCCTTGAGCCTTATTCACTTTTCCTTAGAATCACTAAAATTTTCAGAAATTTTCAGAGATAGAAAAGGGAAAAGATGAGGAGGTTCTTGAGAGGCTCGTCAAGCCGTGACCCCAAGGATGATGGGAGTGAGAAGAAGCCCAAGTATCCGGTCCCTCGAGTCGCGGAAGTTTGAACGTGCGAGTGGCCAAGCGACGTGTTCTTACGCGCTGCTGGAATTTATGAGGACTTTTACCACTTTGTGGAGAAAGCAGGCCTTACCGCCTTCCTTGAAGATAAGTGTTCGCAATACCTCCTCCTCACTAATATCTCCATACAAAGCTTTAACTTCTATCCGAGGAAGAATCCTCCTATGGTTGAGTTTAAACTGTATGATGTCCCCCAGCGCATGTCACTCCAGGATTTTTGCAATGTTTGCAAATTACCTTACGTGGGAGATATGCATCAACCTCGTCCACGGGACTTGGAAGCTTTTATCGGTACAATTGCTGTAGGAGAGGAGAGAGGAGTGTCTTGCGCTAGAGCTGCTAGCATTCATTTTCCCGTGCTTCGGTACTTCTCACTATTTGTGGGAAAATGTTTGATTGGTCGTGGGAAAGCTAGGTCACTTAGTTCCCCAGATCTTGCGGTCTTGCGCGAAGCCCTTTATAACGATAAAACTTATAGCTTGGGCGCTATAGTAGCTCAACGGTTGAACCTTAACCGTTCTAAAGCTTATGTCTATGGAGGTATATACGCTACCCGTCTTGCCAGACACTTTGAGATACCCATTAGACTGGAGGAGGAAGAAGAGATGCTTCTTCCTGAAAGATATCTAGATTACGATAGCATGGTTCGCCATGAGTTTCTTGATAGAGATATTGGTGGTAGGATGATTTATAACCTGGTATTTAGTCAGGGTACTCGTGAGACTATTACTTTGCCTGCTCCTTCTTTGTTCAATCTTCATGCAGGCAGGTACACAATTATGCCTTCGGACATCTACGCATATTGGGGCTTGGCCCAACCACAGGTGCCCGTGCCCGAGCCGCCAGTCGAGTACCAGATGCCAGTTTATTAGTGGGAGTCGAAGGAGCTCACACAACAGTGGCATCCTCAGTCCACTTCGGAGTACCCAGGAGCTGGTTATTTGCCTCCATGGGAGTAGACCAAGTTAGGACAAAAGCCTAAGCTTGGGGGAGTACGTGTTCTCACCGACTTTACATTCTTGCTTATGCTTTCACTTTGTTAGCCGGTGTTCACACTTTGCCACTTTATCATCCATGCTAGTTTATTTTCTTTTTCTCGTTTTCTTTTCGTGTGTCTGTCTAGTTTGAGAAAAACTAAAAGATTTTCTTTTCTTCTTTTGCTTGTTGGGAGCTTTCCCGTGTAGATAGTTTTATTTTTCTTTGGGTCAAGGTAGAAGATATTGGTTACAATGTTTAGTAGCTCTTGCATGCATACATGTTTAGCTTTCAAAGAGCCATATTACTTTGTCTTATCCTTTGTGTTTGCGTGCAGATTCCAGCGTAGTCCAATGCACGAGCACGCTTATTATTGTTTACATCGTTCGTTCGTGCAAGTGAAAGGCAATAATGACGATATATGATGAAGTGATTGAGCCTGGAAAAGCTGGTATGAACTCGATCTATTTTGTGTTTGTAAATATGACTAGCTCATCATGCCTGATTCAGCTTTGTTGTGAGGGAAACATGTTTGCAATGACAACTTAGAGATCATAGTTGCTTATGCCATGCTTACTTAGCTAGGAGCTTATAATGGTTTGTCTTGGTTGCCCACATGAATGTTGAGATGACTATGATGTAGTATGATAGGATGGTATCCTCCTTTAAATGTTTCAAGTGGCTTGACTTGGCGCATGTTCACGCATGTAGTTGAAACAAAATCAACATAGCCTCTATGATGTTCATGTTCATGGTGATTTATGTCCTACTCATGCTTGCACTCAGTGCTAGTTAATCTCAATGCATTTTGATGACTGTTGTCGCTCTCTAGTTGGTCGCTTCCCAGTCTTTTGCTAGCCTTCACTTGTACTAAGCGGGAATAATGCTTGTGCATCCACCTCCCTAAATCCAAAGTTGTGTCATATGAGTCCACCATACCTACCTATGTGCGGTATCTACCTGCCGTTCCAAGTAAATTTGCATGTGCCACTCTCTAAATCTTCAAGAAATAATCTTGTTTGCATGCCCGAACCACTCATGTGGTGACAGGGGCTATTGGTATCTTCCATGCTAGGCGTGTTATCCTCGATATGTGTTTATTCACTATCATTTACAAGAAAGGGGCCGGTAATTGGAATTCCCAGTTCCATGCTCAAATCGAAAAGATAATTGCAAACAAAACTCCCCCAGGATTGATGTTGGTTTGGACGGTAGCCGAGGATTCGGCTAGCCGTGGAGTGTGATTGATTGGTGGTGGGGGAGTCAAAACTTTACTTTTCTGTTTGGGAACCGCCTATAGCATGTGTAGTGTGGAAGATGTGGAGAACTCTTAGTCATTGCGTTGACAATGAAAGCATGCCACCCAAAATTATTATCTATGTTTTCAAAGCTTGAGCTCTCGCACCTCTGCAAATCAATGCTTCCCTCTGCGAAGGGCCTGTCTATTTATGTTCCTGTTGAGTCATCCTCCTCTTACAAAAGCACCAATTAGAGAGCACCTCTGTCATTTTTATGCTTTGCTTTTAACTGTGTTGAGTGTGACTATGACTGGATCTTCATTGCCAGGAATTACAATGTTTAGTCAGCCCTTGGTCTTTTAAGGTGCTCTGCATTTATGTTTTGCGGTCTCAGAAAGAGCTAGCGAGATACCATCTATTCATATTGCTTCATGTTGTTTTGATTGAAGTGTTGACATTTGAGGCTTACTATTATTTGCTCGCTAGTTGATTATGCCATTGATATGAGTTTACCGTGAGATCTAGATGTCATTTGCTTATGTGGTTTGATTGTGATGTTGCTAAAATTCTGGTTATGAGTTAGACATGGTTGCAACAACAAGATCAAACAGAGTTCGTCAAAGTTTTTCTTTTGTCTCTCTCAGTTTGTCAACTGAGTTTCTTGAGGACAAGCAAGGCTTTAAGCTTGGGGGAGTTGATACGTCTCCGTCGTATCTACTTTTCCGAACTCTTTTGCCCTTGTTTTGGACTCTAATTTGCATGATTTGAATGGAACTAACCCGGACTGATGTTGTTTTCAGCAGAATTGCCATGGTGTTGTTTTTGTGCAGAAATGAAAGTTCTCGAAATGTCCTGAAAATTTACGAAGATTTTTTCTGGAATAAAAGAAAAATACGTGCGCAAAGATCCACGGGAGGGGGTGTGCCAGTGGGCCACAAGCCCACACGGCGCGGCCACCCCCCTAGGTCGCGCCATGCAGGCTTGTGGGGCCCACGTGGCACCACCGCCCCCAATCTCAGTCCTATATCCTCTGTTTCGCCTGGAAAAAAATCAGAGCGAAGGTTTCATCGCGTTTTGCGATACGGAGGCGCCGCCACATCCTGTTCTTCATCTGGAGGGCAGATCTGGAGTCCGTTTCGGGCTCCGGAGAGGGGAAATCGTCGCCATCGTCATCATCAACCTTTCTCCATCGACAATTCCATGATGCTCTTCATCGTTCGTGAGTAATCTCATCGTAGGCTTGCTGGACGGTGATGAGTGGGATGAGATCTATCATGTAATCGAGTTAGTTCTTGACGGGGATTGATCCCTAGTATCCACTATGTTCTAGATTGATGTTGCTACTACTTGGCTATGCTTAATGCTTGTCACTAGGGCCCGAGTGCCATGATTTCAGATCTGAACCTATTATGTTGTCGCCAATATATGTGTGTTTTAGATCCTATCTTGCAAGTTGTAGTCACCTACTATGTGTTATGACCCGGCAACCCCGGAGTGACAATAGCCGGAACCACTCCCGGAGATGACCATAGTATGAGGAGTTCATGTATTCACCGCGTGTTAATGCGTTGGTCCGGTTTTTTATTAAAAGGCGAACCTTAATATCCCGTAGCTTCCATTAGGACCCCGCTGCCACGGGAGGGATGGACAATAGATGTCATGCAAGTTCTTTTCCCTAAGCACGTATGACTACATATGGAATACATGCCTACATTAGATTGACGAACGGGAGCTACTTACATATCTCTCCGTGTTATAGCTGTTACATGATGAATCATATCCGTCACACTCATCCATCACCAATCCACTGCCTACGAGTCTTTTACTATTGGTCCTCGCTACGTTACGTTGCCTAGGCTTATCCCATGCTACAAGAGGGATTGGGCCACTTTGCTGTTGTCACTACTGTTGTTACTTGTTGTTGTTCTCGCTACTGCTGTTACTTGTTAATTTGCTGCTGCTGCTACTACTGTTCCTTGCTACTCCGCTGTTACTTGTTGCAAGACTTCGTTGACACTAACATCCCGTCAACAAGGCCTTTTCTAACGCCGTTGCTGGGGATTGCCAAAGCTTTTTCTGGTGCCGTTGCTATCGTACTATCTTGCTACTGATACTTTGCTTGCAGACACTAATCTTTTAGGTGTGGTTGAATTGACAACTCAGCTGCTAATACTTGAGAATATCCTTTAGCTTCCCCTTGTGTGTGAATCAATAAATTTGGGTTGAATACTCTACCCTCGAAAAGTGATGCGATCCCATACGCTTGTGGGACATCAAAACCCTTGCAGACTTTCTGGAATCATGAATTTCTCATCGTTCCGCCGCCGCGGCGCTTCCAAGATCGGGAGCGTCAGGAGACCTCTTCCCCGCACCCCGACGAAGGGAGGATTGACCTCCGGGAGCTTCTCCACCGCCATGGACGCTTCCCGGACGTGCCGTGAGTAGTCCTCCTTGGACCATGAGTCCACGACCAGTAGCTATGTGATGTCTTCTCTCTAATCTTGTGCTTCAATGGTTAGTCCTTGTGAGCTTCCCTACATGATCAAGGCATCTATGTAATCCTCTTACTTTTGCTATGCTTGGTTTGTTGGGATCCGATGGATTATGAAATTATGTTCAGCTTGTTATGAATTATATATTTGAGTATCCTTTTATATTATGTTCCTTAGTGATTCATGCATGTTCTCCGTTGCTTTTTATTGCTTTGGCCAAGTAGTAGATCGTAACTCCAAGAGGGAGCGTTATGCGTGATTGTGGGTTCGGGCCCCACGATGTCTAGCTTGAGTGACAGAAACATGAGACTAGGGGATGTGCTTGTTGCCACCAGGGAGAAAAGAACGGTTCTTGTGACCACGGTTGCAAGGATTGTTTACCTTACACATAGTTCGTTAATGCAGTTGTCCGTTGCTTTGAGTTTACACTTTGGGTGGGGCTCGCAACTTAATACCGGAGAGATGTTCTGGATAGATATCTCAAGGTGGATGATTAGTAAGTAGATGCTGATGAATAAACGTCTACTTGTCTTGGCATACTGTCCATTACTATTGAACCTCTAACTATCAAGGAGCATAATTAGCATTGCGGTGCGATCATAATTCTGTCAATTGCCCAACTGTGATTTGTTTACCCTAACATAGTTGTTTATCGTATTTTGGGAGAGATACATCACTAGTGAACATCATGTGACTCCGATCCATATCACCATCATTGTTTACACCTCCATTATTTACCGCTTTCATTTACTTTTCCGTTGCAATCACTATTACCTTCCCACTTGTGTTTTGATCCTTTGCAAATTACAAGGCCGGAGAGATTGAAAACCTCTCTGTACTCATTGGGAGAAAAGTTATTTGTTGTGTGTGCAGGTCCACGTCTTCTCCTAGCGTCAGCGGGGAAGACACCTACTTGTTGAGCCTAGGAGTCCTCCTGGTTCGATAAACCTTACAGTCTCCGTGTAAGGGAAATTTGATGTTGACTACATCTCCATCTTCCACTTGGGGTATGCAACGAGGGGCGAGAAGTATATACATCAACTCGTCATCAGGGCCTAATGTCGAGGATACGACCGCGTGATATAACCCGCCTTTTGGGCCAGGTTAGACTATAGGCGACTCTTGGCGTATATGCTCAATGGGTTGTAGAAAGAATAGAAGAACGGGAAGAAGAATTAACAAGTGAGCCGCCAGGCGGCCCAGTATGTGAAGATGGCGACTCAAGGCCCCCACGGTGGAAGATGCCAGAAGCTTTCCTAACTTGGAAAACAAGATAAAGTCAAATTGTAATAGGTCACGCGCATTTATTGACTCGGACTCTGTTCTAAACTCGAGGCCTCTACCTATATATAAAGGGGAGCCATCGAGTCGAAAAGATCAAGCAAGAAACTCTCGAGAGTTAGTTTAGCTATTCCACATCCTTGTAATCGAGATCTCCATCAGTATAGATACCAAAGCAGGACGTAGGCTTTTACCTCCATCGTAGGGGCCGAACCTGGGTAAATCTGTTTCTCGTTCCTGATCAACCACTTTGAGTCGCCACACAACGACTATGGTCTCACCTCTAAGTCCTTTCACAAGAACATCTGCAGTGACAAAACTACAATAGTTAACATAATTAAATAACATGAAAATGCTTGATAATGCGGCAAAGTATCACTCAAAAGTCTCTATCACTAGCAGAGAAAGTAGGATGAAGGCATGTAGGTAGTAAACCAACCCAAAGTTGTGTTTCCAATCAATCTTATGAACCACCCCCAAAGTGTCACAAATAGTTCTAGAGATCGTACTACGACAACACCATACTAACATTAATCAACTATAATATCACTTAGATACCCCCAATGTTACCACCAGTATCCACAAGTAAGGCATACATCAAGTGACCTCGAATCCAAAATATTCAATCCAACATATATAAATCTCAAAGAGAAAGACTCAATTCACCACAAAAACATGAGAGGGATATGAACATCATGTGATCCAATTATATTCATAAAGCTCATGATACATCAAGATCCTGTCAAATCAAGAACATGACGGAGAGATCAAACACACAACTACTCGTAGAAACCCTCAACCCCAAGGATGAACTATTCACACATCACCCTCGAGGCAACAAGGATGATTAAGGTGGCCTCTGTGATGGCTTCCCCCTCCGTCAGGGTGCTAGAAAAGGGCTCCCGATGGGATCGCTTCGGTACATAGGCTTCGGCGGAGTAAAATTCCTAGGTTTCTTTCTGAGGGTTCCTCACTTTATAGGATTTTTGAACATTGGAATCATGCCAAATGGAGTTATAAGGGACCCACAAGCTCAGGTTGCACTCATGGCCCCAAAGGACGTGCCATGTGAGCTTGTGGCATCCTTGTGGGTCTTCTAGTCCTTCCCTGAAGCTTCGTGGGTCTTTTATGCTCCAAAAAACACTATAATTTTTTATCACGTTTGGACTTAGCTTTGTATGGTTTTTCTGTGAAACAAAGAAACGGACAAAATACAAAAACTAGCATTGGGCATTAGATTAGTATGCAGTTAATAAAAATATTATAGAAGTATATCAAAACCATGTAGAACTTATGCAAATAGAGCATGGATACTTCATAAAGTATAGATATATTGGAGACATACCGATTGATAACATGACTAAATGTGTTTCTATTGGCTATATGTAGCAAATATGTTATCCTAGAGAGCATTCTTGAAAGAACACAACATATGAGCCCCGACTATTAAACCTCACAGTCTATGAGACTTGGATGTACTCTAGTAAGCTTATGAAGAGACCAGGGAGGATGATGTATATGCTCCACCTGCATGGTAGGCTACTGGCAGCTAGGTGTTGGTCGTGACTTTGAGTGAAACTTGTTCGTAAAAAACTTGCAATTTAAGGTATAGTTCATTGTCAAGTAGTGAATGGATGTAGCTTAAAATGGTAGCTAGAAGTTCAACTTACCAGCCTTTGTTGAAACGTTAGTATATTAAACAAGTGGCAAAATCAGGAAAATATCTACATAGACACTTGAGATCTGGTGGGAAGTTGTTGGAAGTAATGTGCTTGACCATGTACATTTTATGAAATTCCTAAATTAAATCTCAAAGGCTCATGTGGAAATGGTAAGTGAAGGTGGTCTCTTTAGTTTTACCCAAAAATGAAGGAGGTGTGGGATCAACTTAAATAGTGAAGTCTCACCATACCATGACTCGTTCTTCTGCTTGCTTCCAGAACAACCTGGAATAAGGTGCCCCTACACAACTTATTCTAAAAGCCAAATCCCAAAAATGGAGGAGGTGTGGGATCAACTTAAATAGTGAATACTAGGCTTTAAAACAAATAAATTTTGTTAGCTTTCTAGAATAAACTTGGTAGGGGCAGCTTATGCGAGAAGCCCAAAAAAACCACCAAAAGAACTAGAACTAAGTGACAGTTATGAGGAGAGAAAGAGAACAACACATGTGCACGCTTGGCTCGCTTGGCCGGGTTCAGACACGGGTCGGGACGAAGGAAGCGATCGTGCGACATGTGCGTGAATGGGCCATCGAAGTCAAATCCATGGACTTGGAGGAGAAGGACTTCCTTTTGCCTTTTTCTTTACAAGTTAACTGTTTTCTTGTGCAGTAAGTTTGAAAATCAAGTCGGTTTGATATCGTGATCATATCGTGATCATGACATGATACCGTGTGGGTTCTCCTATATATACGACTTATCGGCAAAGACACACCAAAACATGTTAGGTTTTTGTCTCATCGGGTAACATGCATCGTCACCATCGTCTACTCCCTCTCGAACACCGGTGTGCACCGATGAGCGCGAGAGCAGGTCTGTGGATCCTGTCGTTGTTGTGATCCTATTTCAGGAAAGGGTGAATTAGGTCTTACAGAAGCAGTCCGCGCGACTGCTTAAGTTCGTCATCACGTGTCGACTTTCATCCAAGTCAAGCGACGACCCATACCAACGTCTACTACGCCGTGTCCTTCGACCGGTCTTCACCAATGTTGTCGTCAATAACATCGCTTCTGCAGCACTCATGGCTACATATGAACAGTCCATGCATCGTGATCTGATCATGTCGCTATTTATGGATGTGATGTTGTTTTGTTTATTTAGTACTATGATAAAGCTATGCATGCTATTTCTTGTTCTACTCATGAATTATTCACTAGAACTACTTACGAAATTGGCCAATTCTTCAACAGACAGAACACACTACATGGCGTATGTGCAAAATAAAATAAAATACAACCAGATGTATCAAGTACTCGGCCAAGTGTGGTGCGCGGCCGGCAGCAGCGCCGGCCACAGACGGCGCAGCCGCACGGCCTCCAGCTAGTCCCCGCTTCCCGTGCACCGACGATGCGGCCTTGCTCCCGAAACGAAAGCGAACAGCGACGTCTCACCCGGGATACTCTGCGCTTGGCGTGGTCACGAGAAAGATCCTCAAGTAATCAACCTAGCCTAGGCTGGCTAGCTAGGGAGGTCCTGCTAATCAAGGAATACCAGCCGCTACTGTAGTTCGGTCATCAACAGCCCCGCTACTACTACTCCACTAGGGGTACAGTACTGGGTTTGGCCGCGTCTACGGTATATCACCAGCCTAGCTAGGCAGTTTAATGCATGGTCACCGAATATCAACGAAAAATGGCGTACGTGCTGTCCCCTCGTGTCACCGCCCGGAGGCGCATCCGTCACGTGAGAGCTCGGTGATCGTTTTCGGTTGGAGTGGCGCGTCCCACACGCCAACGGCTCACACACGCTGCACACACCTCTGGATCGAGCAGAGAGTTGGGCAAATCCGGCAGGTTCCCTCAACTTCACGCTGTAGAAATACTTGTCAAAATGAGGAAAGTTCACCCTCAAAGATTGCGAACTGGCCCTCCACCGCCTGAGAAAAAAAAAACAGGTGTAAGAGCATTTACAGCCAAGATTTGCAAATGACGACCCTCATACGCCCGCGAACATGTCTCGGGCCAAATTCATTTTTTTTACGCTTTTATTGGAGTTTAGCCGGATCTGACCCTACGAGGAAAAAAATTACGGATTTGATCCTTTTCCTACCGCCACCCGATGTGGTGGTAGGCTTGCACATGCTACTGCCTCGCTGACATGGATAGTGCCTATCGCTATATGGAGCAGCGGTAGGGCGTGACAACCTACCTCCACAACGGATGGCGGTAGGGTCCTTTGTTTAGTTAAATGGATCCACCAGCAACCCATTCACACTCAAATCTTCCTTTTTCCCGAGCGGAGCTCCTCTCCCCTCTCTTTCTCTCGCTCATTCTCGCCTCCATCAAATTCATCTTCATCACTTGAGTTTTCTTCACTGGATCAAGCCTAATTTCATATCCCACTCACTCTATTCTTTTTGGTTGGTTGGAATCATCTCATTTGGTGGCATTCTTTACTTGTATGTAAATCCTATTTTAGGTCATTTTGGTGTGAAATCAATGGATTTAAGGGATGACAGGTTTGTTTTTATGTTTGGATATGTGTAGTATGCCTAACATCATGTTTGTAACACCGGTCTTGTCGGGGAAATAACCCCAGATAGGCTAAAGAAGATGATACAACGTTTCAAAAAACATCGGGGGAGTTGCCCCCGATACGCCATACCCCGCAAATCAACAAAGACAATTGAAGGAGTAAAGACAGAAGATCGTCCGGCTGGAGCCTGCTGGCTGCCGGCTGCTGGCTGTTGACTCTGCTAGCTGGAACCCGGCCGGCTGGAGCACGTCCGGCTGCAGCCTCCGGTTGGAGACCTGTCCGGCTGCAGCCTGCTGGCTGGAGACCTGTCCGGCTGGAACCCATCAGGCTGGAGATTGTCCGACTAGAAACCTGCTCGAGTAGAGCCCAGCGAGGACAGTTGCAGTGTCCCATCAGACAGGACAGGAGGACGTTGCAGCCTGCATCAATGCGCCCCGGCAGTTCAGTCTGTATCACTGCGCACCAGTAACCTTCAATAGTAAAGTTAGGCCACACGGCCCCCCTCACCCATCATGTCCAACAGTAAAAGTTAGGCCCCGTGGGCCACCCCTTGTCCTCTGGGCACCCCCTTTATAAGGTGACCGTGGGAGCCAGCCCACGGGGAGGCAGGACACACGCAGACACACACACAGGGGGAGGATTCTCCCATGCTCCCCCCATTCTCTCACTCCCCACTCTCCACGAGAGGAGGATAGCTCCCAGCCTCCTCCTTCTTCCTCCAGACAGCTCAAGGAGCACCATGTACAACTATGTATTCTCCATATACACCACACATGCAGGAGTAGGGTTGTCACCTCCATGCGAGGGCCCCGAACATGGGTAAACCACCGCGTGATGTTGCCAAACCCGTTCTGGATCTCAACGGCAGCCTTGCTCTCACCTCTTTAAGCCACCCCTGGCATCTGTCCCGAAAATTCCACGACAGTTGGCGCTCACCGTGGGGCCTTCTACTGCTGGGGTTGCGGTCCGGGCGGGACCCTTCTCGTCGTCATCGTCGTGGCCTGGCCGTCGTCTCTCTTGTAGAGCTCAGGGGGCCCGACGTTGACACGCCCCCGAGGCGGCCGCGCGGAACTGCGCGTCCTCGTCGCTGGCCTCACCCTCTTCTTCACCACCGTCACATCGCCGCCGCCGTCTAGCTGTCAACGCTCGAGGGCTCAACATCGACACAGCTCCCGGGCGACCGCGTGCGACCTTGCTGCCGGTCTCGCTCTTCTCTCCGTCCGAGCGCTCTGCTCTTCCTCAGAACCCCTCCTCTCCGGCGTCGCAGCCCAGGGAGGTGGTCCCGGTTGGCCTCGGGCTTCGTCGCCATTTGTTGTGGCTGTTGTTGTTTGTTCCGTCCACACAGCTCAGATAATGGATACGTACCCAAGATGCTGCCCAGATACTACCCATGCTATGCCAAGGCAACGACGTGCTCCACTAGTAACGCATACGCATCACCGACCGACTGCTGCCACGGCCAGCTAGCCCAGGCCGCATGCGCGCCCGCGCGTCGCCAGCTCAGCCTCCGCACTTGCACCACGCGACCATCTCATCGCCCACGCGGCTCCCGCGTCCGGCCGGCTGGCTGCCCCGCGCCAGCCGCTCCCCCTCGAGCCTGGCCTCCTAGGCCGGCTGCTGCCCCGTGAGTGGCCCTCGTTAGAGACCATTAGGATAATCTCTGGGTTGAAGCTCTTTTCATCTTTTCATTCATTGAGTTAGAGACCATCATGATATTGTACACAATCATCCTATATAATTCAACATGTTGGTAGAAGATGTAAAAACAAGTTCCTATTTGTTTGTCATTATTCTTGTGCTTATATGTGTTAATTCCATTTTCACACCTAAAAAAAGATTCAACCTAAGCCAGTTATTATGTTCTTTGACGCGGGTTCATATACCTTTAAGAAAACTATTTCTGTAAAGGTATGTCACATATTTTTGAATGTCACTGTAATTCCCCACACATTTGTATATATGATGCCATCAATGGGCCATTTGACTAGGTATTTATATTTTGAAATGTTGTTTTTTGGGTTTGTAGTTTTTTTTTCTTAAAGAGACATAAAAGGGCCATCGAGACCGTGATATTTGGATCTATAATGAATATTTTGTGGAAGAGGACAATGAAATTGTTGTTTTATTAGTTTATAGTCTCCATAACTTATCAATTTATATGTGAAAATACTTGATGTAACAAAAAATAATTATGGGTTTTTGGTGCTTTCAAGACGTAACTTTCCATACAATATATTTAAACGATATTTAATTATATGAACATCGATAATCTTCTACTATTAAAGGGGGATTTGCCGTCTTTTGTGATGGTTCAACCTATCGATGTCCCCACACCCCCTTCCGAATCGCTAGCTATCGATAACTACCCTCGTAGGATAACAGAAAGAAAAAATCCACCGAAAACCTCACGGACCAAACTGACGCCAAAAAAGGTAAGATGAACCCACGTCCTCCATTGTTTCCACCTTCCCCCTAACCCAATCTCCATCTCTCTCCCAATACCAAACTACCTGGCATCTGTCCTCGCTCGCACCCCCGCGTGGAGGGCTCACCCCGGTCGGTCGAAGGCTTCGTGCACGGTGGACACCTGACGATCGAGGTTGTGGGGGCGCCATCGAGACCGAGTAGGTTGGCGCCGGCATCCTTCCTTGGAGGGGTGCATCTCTCGGATGACCCCGTCGTGCGCTCTCACAGGGGAGCACAGCAACCACACCGGTGGTGCGGGGTAGCAGGCCACGCAGGAGTCCATCCGGTAAACCCCGGACCCTAATCGCAATCATGGCATCTCCTTTCCGGCATCACCTTCCCTAATAAATTTGCCTTCCATGCATGACTCCTTCATGTCCATTGGGATGTTCGCCGCGTTTCCGCCTATGCTTGATTTCTAGCCATCATCGAACTTGAAGCAACAATAGCAACGTGGTCGCCAGGTTCCATCCCCGTGGTCACTGGAGAAGTCGTGCCACCAGTGACCAATAGACTGGGCCAAAAAGTCGTCTGTGGAGGCACGGAGATACCATGGAGACATAGTAGAGAATCAACGGAACTGGACACGGATGCGACATGGATTGGATTTTGCCACAGCATCAGCAGTACAACGAGAGGATTTGACTCCGGTGAATCAGGGGGCAAGGATTACATGCCCAACATCCTTGCTTCACCAAGCCCATCGAATTTGGCCTAGCAAGACCCGGCCATGCTGCCCCAACCATGTTTGTCGGAATCACTAGCGGGTTCATGCTGCAGGAGCATCTGATCCTGTAGTTGCCTCGCTACCCGCGGTCAAGTGCTCCTGAAGGAAATGACCAATGAAGTGTCACAAAAGTGCCTTGGTTAAGTCAATTTATCATGGTGCCATATTCTTTTCTAATTTTGTTGCTGATAATTCTACTATTCAAGTGTGATTCTTCATGCTGTAGGGCGGGCACTGGTGGTGGTGGAGATCAAGAGATCCTTGTGCAGTGTTGTGAACATGTTGACAAGTTCAGCAACGGGGCATGCCCAAGCTTCTGCTCCTGGCGTGGTGTGCTTTGCAATAACGCCGCATTTGTCATTGTGGTTCTTTAAGAATATTTCTGTAGAAAATCTTATGTTGTGTTGCTGACTGCAATATGCGGTTACTAACATGTGTTCATGTGTGCAACGAAGCAGCCTCCCACGGTTTAATCTTGGCGGCAAAATCTCCACAACAATGAGAGGGATTCGAAGAACATTCTATCAATGTATGATGTTACTTGTTACATTTTTCTGAAAATTAAAAGCCATCAAGTGTGTAACAAGTTTCAATACCCTGTTTCACTACTTTTTTTGTTATATGTCATGGTTTACAGTCGAATGAAATTTTCCGGCATTTGTCGCTTAAATCGTTGCAAGTGAGCTTCAGATTGAGGTCATGACTTCACCTATGGCTCTAAACCAATATATGATTATATTATTATTTTTATGAATAACAAGTGACTGCGGTAATTGATTGTTTTTTCTGCATGGTGGCATGATAGTGGTTCTTTCAATTCACACGAGTAGAGTGAGATAATTTTCCATACTACTATTGTTTTGCAGTCCATGACATTTTCATATGAAGTGGTGACTAATTATTACTTACACGCACTGTTTAGGCACGCAACCCTAATTGATATTTCTTACTGGCACAACAACACATCATATTGTCCTTGCCTTCTATCCCCGAATCCTGAAAGACAGTGGGGTTGCAGTCCAATATTATGGAGGATGACGAGCGGCTTGGTGGTGGAGCTGCAGACGGCTGCGATCGTCGGCAGAAGGCACGAACGCTAGGAAATATGCTACAACAAGTGCATCAGGTAGTTCACTCAATTAATATCTCCTTCCCTCTATTCCTGTGTGGGTTTTGGCCTCTCGGAATTTTGTGGTGTTCTTTTGGAAGGAAAAGGAATCTGAGCACGAAAATGAAGTGGGATGATGAGGTGTTCTTGTGAAAGAAAAGGAATTTGAGCTACGTGTTGTTATCTAGAAGCTTGTGGGGGAGGAGCCCTTGATTCTTAGTAGCAATCCCTCCTGATCATCTTGAATAATAAAATACATTTTTGTTGTTTTCTTCTCATGTTTCTTCTAACTGTCTTAAAATAACAGATATTCGCTATGTCTTTCCATGAAGCTACTTTTGAATTTACATATTCTACATGAGCAATCCAAGAGATAAAGAACCACAATGATTTCGCTATCCATCATGTATATATGCTTATTTTCTCTACCTAAAGTCCTAATCAGTTGTGCCATCCAATACCCACTTTACTTAGTAAATAAAAATGAGCCTCATACTTTGTTATCTTATTTTATTTATATAATTTATACTCCTTGTTTGCTTCTCATATCATTGTGCATGCTACTCTTATCCTCATTTTCAGCATGGTTGTAAAAGTTCCTCACGGGTTGAACGGAGGTTAGTATTTGTAAGATTAGCCCTCTCTTGCTCAATGATGTCCTAAACTTTTCACACAAAGTTGTGTCATCATGTCAAGTAGAGTAATCATGCTAATTTCTAGAGAAGTTCAAATGGCATGCCGCTATTCGTCATAGTGTCAAGGTAATAAACTGCGGGCCTTGTAAATTTATTGCTAGCCTGATATTCTGAAGCCATAAAGGTAGGTACAAATTATATTTCTTAAACATTAAACAATGCAACTGCAGTTAAGCTTCTAGACTCTTGCTTGGTTGAACAAAATATATCACTCCCTCCGTCTCACAATATAAGATCATTTTTGAAGCTAACATGTAGTTTGAGAAACGGTCTTATATTATGGGACGGGGGGAGTACGATGTAAGTTATAGATCAAGTTAATAATTCTCTTTGATTGACAAGCTTTGTTGCTCTGTATTACCACAATTTACATGTAATTGATTATGATATACCCCAAGTCACCAACCATGGAGAAAGATGTGGTGCTGAGACTAGGGAGATGGTAGTCATATTGTCTACTAAGATATCACTCTTTGGCTTCTTGCAAGTATAAGTGTCGAAGCTCTTCATCAATTTATTTATTTTTGAGATCAATCACCTAGAATGCACCGCTCACTTGTGTTGACCGCTTTCTTTTTCCAATATATGTTGCACAAGGCTCCAAGAGCCAACATTCATGTAACTGATGGTGTACTGCTTATGACAGTTTGCCAGCTATAATTTTATAATTTCCTGTCAGAGCATGCGCATTTTGAATTATTTAGCAGTTCCTCTACAGATAAAGCCATCAAATCACGTGTTAGTGAGTTATTAATTAATTTCAAGCACCCAAGGAGAATCCTGAATTATTTCTTTAATCCGTTATTCGGAGTTATACACCATATATTTTTTTCTTTATGTTTCTTGTAGCCAAAAAATCTTTACCGTTGTTGTGGTCAAAGAGTAAGGTGAAACACACATTAGCATTGAACTACGTGCATTTTTCACTATGTGTAAATAAGAACTTTTAAATGACATCATCTCTCATGGTATGGGAGGGTCATTCACTATAAGATATTTGAAATGATGGTAAGATGAGATGATGAACTTTTGAACCAACGATGATGCTAAAACAAATGTGAATGAACAGAATGAATGTAGAGTGGAATGAGGGCTATGGATATAGATGTTGTTTTGTCTTGAGAGCTTTGTTAAGGAGACACAGTGACGGTCGTAGAAAAGAAAGAGAGAAAATTGGTATTTGAAATGATGGTAAGATGAGATGATGAACTTGTGAACCAACGATAATGCTAAAACAAATGTGAACGAACAAAATGAAGGTAGAGTGGAACGAGGGCTAAGGAGATAGATGTCGATTTGTCTTGAGAGCTTTGTTAAGGATACACGATGACTGACGCAGAAAAGAAAGAGAGAAAATTGGTATTCAACATGATGGTAAGATGAGATGGTGAACTTTTGAAACGACGATGATTCTAAAACAAGTGTGAATGAACAGAATCAAGGTAGAGTGAAAAGAAGGCTATGGAGATAGATGTCGCTTTGTCTTGAGAGATTTGTTAAGGAGACACTATGACTCTCGCAAAGAAGAAACAGGAGGGAGAATCGGTATTTGTCGCTGCTATGCGAATAAAAACCACATGTCGTCAAGATAGACAGAGTCTTTCTACATCAAAATATTTTTTTCAATCCATGTGTTCTTGTTATGTTGTGGCAATATACTAGGATAACTGTGCAATTCATATATTTTTACTGTTCCGCGGCAACACGTGAGCCATCATGTTCAACCAATTTTTAAATTGGAATAATTATTTGATCACTATGTTTTTCTATCTGTGACAACGTTCGAGCATTAAGCTAGTTAAGTTATTAATATAAGAATGTATGATCATTTATTTAATATTATTTATTGAAGTAGCAGTGCAATTGAAGCTTTTAAGATTTTTTGCATGCATAATGCATACGGAGATGAATCTTTTTCTATGCGTGGTTGCACATTGAAATACTATAAGTTATGTGTTGAGATAAATATGTTTGTGAGGGTTAACTATTTAGTCATATACTCCCTCCGTTTTTTAAATATAAGTTTTCTTAAACATTCCATTAAAAGACTACATACGAAACAAAACTAGTGAATCTATATTGTAACGTATGTCTATATGCATCTATATGTAATTTTTCAATGAAATTCTAAAATAACTTATATTTAAAAACAGAGGAAGACACGGAGTGGTATATGATAAGATCAAGATTTGCCAAATCACATAAATTCCGTGCTCGGCGAAACTCCGCCCGTTCCCCTTGGCCGGGCGATCTCCCTCTCCCTCTCCCTCTCCCTCTCCCTGTTCATGACTGATAGATACACCACATACAAAGCGTACTTGACCTCGGCACCGAGAGATACATGCCATCCATACATACGGCCGCCGCTTGAATGAATGAAATTACGTGTCACCGACAGCCAAACCGCGCATTGAAGCCGCGCTTTTCCGCCCCTGCCCCCGTACGGTACGTAGCTGGGGCACACCACACGCGTTGTGGTACGAGTATTTGCATTGGCACGGAGAGGGACCTCGCGGTGGTCGGTTGGTTGCCCCATCTCCCACTAATACGTTCTGCCCCACTCGCCTACAGTGCACCGCGTACTTACTACTACCACTGTCGTGTTCGTGTAACGATGCCTCTCGTGTTTTGGCATCGTCTCCGGGTCCTCCCTCCAGCCCCCTGGCGTGGACCTACGGGCAACGGCCGTTCAAGTCGACGCCGGATGCCCTGATGCCTCATGTTCCCGTGTTGAGATTCATGCAGAATTTACAAAATACATCAGTGATTGACTGGTTTTTTTCTTAACATAATACAGACACAAGAGCTTATACATACATGCATACACATCCGGGCGTACCGAAAAGTCCGGGCCTCACCAGAGGCATCACTGGAGCGGATGCCGGAGATCTCAGGCCGCTCGGCGGACGGAATGCTCTCGCCGGTGATAGATCGGCGGAGGATCGGCGGATTCAGATCTCGCTCACGGAGCTTTCCCCACAGCGTTCTGTGTGGAAGGTCGTTTTTTCAAAGATCGATGGATCGTTGCAGCATGCAGGTAAGGTCATTTTTCATCAGATTTCTCGATGGCTTACTCTCCGAGATGAGGAGGATGATATCCTTGCCGGCAAGTATCTCCTACAGGGAGATCAGATATCTGCAGGTACGCATTTAGAGTTAGATGGTTTCTCTGTCTGTGTTGTGTCTTTTGTCGCGGAGGGGGGTTTGTTCGAGGAATGTTTGCAGGTTGTTGATGTTTCGTCCGATGAGGATCAGTATATTGAGCCGAAGTTTGTCCCAGTTCCGGTTGGAGGGAAGTTATGGGCGTCGGCAGAAGTGCCGGACTTCGATGAGGAGGCTCTGTCTTCATCGCAGGAGGGTGTCCCGCTGGTTCATGGTTTTCTATCGGAGGCGTCGGTGGTGTTGACACCGGAAGTTCGTTCCCCGGCGAGTCTGTCACCATCGCTGGTGACCTCGAAGGAGCGCAAACTTCGGCGTGATCTTATCCTGCCGAGGAAGAAGATAGATGCAGCACCAAGGAAACCCTGGATCGGTCGGATGCCTAAGGTAAACTTACCTCCCCTTTCCTTATCCGACTTTTTCAAGCCTGATTGCTGGGTCTCGAGGTACCAGATTACCAAGAAGGAGCGTCGCTCTGCTCGTCCGTCAGGGCCGGCGTTGATCGTGCCGCCTATCCGGGTTTCTAGGGTAGCTTTTTTGAACGCAGCGTTGGCTGCTGATGGGCTGGATGCATTGTCGCAAGTGAACCCTAAAACAGCTGGGTATATGGCCCAGCCTGAGAGTCCTGTCGCTTGCCTATCCTCTGCCGGTGTTCTGGAGGCTGACTTAGCGATCACCGAAACGCTGATCCCTAGGGTTCGTTGTCACAAGGGATTCCCTCGGTTAGGTCTGGGGCGGGCGACTCGAGTACCTCCACCCAAGCCTTTGCCGATCATGGCTGGGAGAGGTGCGCCTTCTGCTAGGCCTGAGCTGCCCAAGGGACCAAAGTTGCAGGGCACGCAACCCGGCAGGGCTGGGGTTCGTCCCGAGGCCAACTCATCGAAGCAAGCTAGGATTATGCCGGCTTCGGGGGAGGGCATGCTTCTTGGCAGAGCGCCAGGTCAGGGTGCCACCTCGTCATCGCTGGCTGGGGAGGTCACGCATCTTGGTAGGCCTTCTGGATAGGGGAATCGACCTCCTGCCCATCTGTCGAAGCAGCCGGAGGCAGTGGAGCCGGCGGGTGAGGATGTGAATCGTCTGCAGCCACGAGGTCAATGGGGTGACGACGATGTTAACGCTTATGGTTAGGGCCAGCACCGAGGGTCGTCTTCCTCCGGTGGCGGGCGTGGCTATGCTTGGCAAGGGACAGGTGGTAATGGAGCTGGGTTCTCAGGGCCTCCGGGTAAGTTTACGCCCGGTATTGCTAGCCCCACGCATCCCAAGACGGGTGGACGTGGCGGAGGCCGGAAACCAAGACCTCCTCTTCCACCGTCGGACTCACATGCGCAGCGTGACCAGGTTGGTGTGCAGGTGCATGGGCAGTCGGTGGCTACTTCTGTTGAGCAGCCTCAGTCTAAGGGGGTTGTGGACTCGGTGGTGGTTGTGGCGGACAAGGGTAATTCTCAAGTGAAACTGGATGGGCGTGACCGGCCGTCTTAGTGGGCACGCAAGAAGGAGAAGATGATTTGTTACCGTTGTGGAGAGAATGGCCACTTTGTATCTGAATGTGCGGCGGAGCTTTGTGAGTTCTGTCTCAAACCAGTGCATGGGTCTACTCAGTGTCCTTTGATGGTTGGACCGATACGTGTGGTGGTTATCTATGGGGTTTGTTGTCAGAAGCTTATGTTCTTCGAGTCCCCATCTGTGACGTCTATGGTTCATACGCCAGATGTGGACCTTACGGCTACTGTGACTGTTGCTAGCGGGGTTATGACTGCTGACCAGGTGGTGCAGCAATTGCGTGAGCTAGTTTCTTCATCTTTTCGTTGGGATCCTGTTGCCATTGCTGACAACGTGGTCAAGGTGGTGTTTCCTTCCAAGGAATACTTGGCAAGGTTGCTCAAGTTTGGTATGTGCAGAGTGCCTAGCACGAGGTGCATCTTAGAGTTTGATTCCTGAAAGAGTGAAGAGCCTCAGGGGGTCCCTCTTCATCAGATTTGGGTTTGTGTTTCGGGCGCTCCAACTAAGGCGGTCAATGACTTTCAAGTTGCTTGGAGTCTTGGGTCTTTGATCGGCAAGACGAAGAAGGTCGACATGGTGTTCTCTCAAGCCAAAGGTGTGGTGCGATTGCTAGTCAGTGTTATTGATATCGAGCTCGTGCCAGATGAAGTGGTATGGGCACATGAGGGTATGAGATATACCCTTCGCATTGAGATCGAGAGTCCACCTATGTTTGAAGGGGTGCCGGATCCTGATGTCAATATGTTTGATGGGGATGATGAGTCGGCCTCGAAGGAATCTGACAAGGTGGATCCAAAGATCAAGCCGGCTTTGGCTCCTGAGCCTTCTAGCACTGCCTCGGCTGGGGGAGGGGCTGCTATGGTTCCTATGCAGCAACTGCGGTTCGGCTCGGTGGTGCCTGCTTCGGCACCAGCTAGGATGGCTGCTGGGTCGATGGGGTCAGGTCGGTTTGGGCAGCGAGGTATGGTCCTCTCGATTCCAGGTAAGCAGCCCACCAGCGCGGCGTTACAGCCTTCTTCTCTTGCTGTCGGTCTACCTATGGTATCCTTGGATCAGTTTCTGGCGCAGGCTAGAGAGGAAGCTGTTCGTCCACGGTCCCATGCTGATGTGGTCGAGGAGGGGGTTGATGTACCTGATATTGTTGTCGAGGTGGATGTTGCGGTTTTGGCGACAGAGGTGCTGGGTGATGGGAGTAGCAATCTTGATTTTCCCCCGGTCACTGTTGAGGAGGTTATAGCTTTTGGCGGTATACCGAATCCGATGACACAGGACAGGAGGTCCAGTCAGCGTATTCAGGATCAGCCGGACGCGGATGACCTGCAGTTGGGGCGAGAGGTGCGAGCTGCAAAACTGAGGGAAGCGGAATGTGTGATAGGTATGTCTTTTAATACCGAAAATTCCATTCTTCATTTTTTGCCGCAAGAAATTATTGAGAAGGCTACTTCGGTCGGAGTGTCTTTAGGCAATTCACAGGCTCAAGTTTCAAAATCTATTAATGATCTACTAGACTTAGAGGTAGATAGGGCCCTTGATATTGTTCGGAATTTAGCTGCTGTGAAACCTATGACTGACTCCGAGATTAATGATCTAGGGGGCCTCAATTCTCTTTGTGATAACTTGATCCCCATAGATGAGCCGGACGTTGGAGAGAATTATGTTCTAGATTATGGCTCTGTAGCCGAGTTTGCTAGTCAACCCGAATCCCAGATTCCTGGTTATATGGACCAGGGATTAGGGGAGAAACCTAAACGGACTTGGAAACGGAAAGTATATCCGGTTTCTGTGGTCCGTAGGAGCGCTCGTTTTAAGACTGTTAAAAAAATTATGACGAAAGATGAGAGGCATCTTTCGGAATAGCAGAGGTCTACGTGACTTGGCTAAAACTATATTCCTTTCAGAAGCAACTTTGGAGCATCAGCTTGATTTTATTGCAATTATGGAGACAGGGCGAGATAATTTCACCTCTCAGTTTTTAAGTTCTTTATCTGCGGGGGTTGATTTCAATTGGCACTGTCTCCCTCTGAGAGGAAGATCTGGGGGGATTTTGCTTGGAGTCCGATGTGACACTTTTCAAGTTAGAGAAGTGGTGTTCGGTGACTTTGCGGTTAAATTCAGAATTTCATCCAAAGGTGATGGTTTCCAGTGGGCCCTTGTAGCGGTGTATGGGTCTGCTCAACCGGAACTTAAATCTGAATTTCTTGCTGATCTAGTGCGGATCTACGATGAGAAATTGCCACTTCTGATTGGGGGTGATTTCAATATTATTAGGCGGGCTGATGAAAAGAACAATGATAATTTTGATGGCAGATGGCCATTTTTGTTCAATACTATAATAGAGAGCCTGGACCTAAGGGAGATAGAACTCTCGGGTCGGAAATTCACATGGGCAAATTCCCGACCTAACCAAACTTTTGAAAAGTTAGATAGGGTTCTAACTAGTACTGATTGGAAACAGAAATTTCCTTTAGTAACGGTTCGTACGCTTCAAAGAGTGATCTCTCACCACACGCCACTTTTGCTAGACTCGGGTAGTGCTATGCATATGGGTAATAAAGATGGGTTCTCCTTTGAGTCAAGCTGGTTCTTAAGGGAGGGCTTCATGGAGATAGTTGCTAGGGAATGGAATAGAAACTTGGGTGGGTCATCCAATGTAGATCGCTGGCAAAATAAAATCAGACATCTTAGACAATACCTTCGTGGTTGGGCTAAGAATGTATCGGGAATCTATAAGGATGAGCGAGAGAGGCTTCTCAAACTTATAGATGAACTTGATCGTAAGGCTGAGAACATTTTGCTGGATGGGAATGAGCGGATTTTGAAGTTTGAGGTTGAACAAAGACTTCGAGTACTTCTTAGAGAGCAGGAAATTAAGTGGGCCACCAGAGGTAAAGTTCGAGCAATAGTTCTAGGGGATAATAACACTAAATTTTTCCACTTGATTGCAAATGGCAAGCACAGGAAAAAGAGGATCCTACAGCTTGAGCAGGATGAGGGTACAATTGTAGGTCATGAGAACCTAAAGTTGTATATCTCAAATTATCATAAACAGGTGTTTGGTGCCCCTCATAATAGTTTTGTGACTATGGATGAGCACCAGGTCGCGGATATTCGCCAAGTCGGTGAGGCTGACAATGAGTCTTTGTCCGCTCGTTTTACGGAGAAAGAGGTGCTGGACGCGATTGCGGACATGAAAGGAGGTAAAGCTCCTGGACCAGATGGGTTTCCGGCGGAGTTTTACAAAAAATGTTGGCATATTATCAAGAAAGATCTTATGGCAATGTTTGATAATCTGTTTGCTGGTAACCTACAACTCTTTCATTTGAACTTCGGTACCATAACTCTGTTACCAAAGAAAGAGGGGGCGACCCGCATTGAACAGTTTCGTCCAATTTGTTTGCTCAATGTTAGCTTCAAAATCTTCACAAAGGTGGGAACGGATAGGCTAACTAAGATGGCACATTCGGTCGTGCAATCTTCGCAAACAGCCTTCATGCCGGTCGAAATATTCTTGAGGGAGTAGTTGTACTGCATGAGACTTTTCATGAAATTCACTCGAACAAACTTAATGGGGTTTTTTTCAAAGTGGATTTTGAAAAGGCATATGATAAAGTGAAATGGTCCTTTTTGCAACAAACCTTGCGGATGAAGGGGTTCGACAAGCTTTGACGAAAGCATGTCGACTGTTTTATTAAAAGAGGGAGTGTCGGGATTAAGGTTAATGATGACATAGGTCACTTTTTCCAGACACTCAAGGGTCTCGGGCAAGGGGATCCGATGTCACCTATTTTATTTAACATTGTTGTTGATATGTTGGCTCTTATGATTAAGCGAGCTAACGAGAAGGACCTCGTAGGGGGACCGATTCCTCATCTTGTCAATGGGGGTGTCTCTATTCTACAATATGCCGATGACACTATTCTCTTTATGGAACATGATATAAAGAAGGCCAGGAATTTAAAACTCATCCTTTTCTTATTTGAACAGCTATCTCGGCTGAAGATTAATTTTCATAAAAGTGAATTGTTTTGTTTTGGTGAAGCCAAAACCCAACAAAACACTTACAATCAGCTGTTTGGGTGTGAAACTAGGAATTTGCCTTTTACGTATTTAGGTATCCCCATTCATTACCGAAAACTATCAAATAAGGAGTGGAAATGCATTGAGGATCGATTTGAACAGAAATTAAGTTGCTGGAAAGGCAAACTCCTATCGTATGGAGGAAGGTTGGTTCTTGTTAATTCAGTATTAACAAGTATGCCTATGTTTCTTTTATCTTTTTTCAAGATACCTGTTGGGGTAAGAAAAAGGTTGGATTTTTATCGATCCCGTTTCTTCTCGCAAAGTGATGAGATTAAGACTAATTGCAGACTTGCTAGATGGGACATTATTTGTAGGCCTAAAGAGCAAGGGGGTTTAGGAATTGAAGATTTGGAAACCAAAAATAGATGTCTGCTCAGCAAGTGGCTGTTTCGACTATCTACGGAGACTGATGGGATGTGGGTACAGATTCTGACGAACAAGTACCTACAGTCCAAAAACCCTTTCTCTAGTCACAACTAGACCTCTGGATTCGCCTTTCTAGAAGGGTCTGATGAGGGTAAAAAATGCTTTCTTCATTAGAACTAGGGTTATTCTAGGAAATGGTGAATCAACTAGTTTCTCGGAAGATGCCTGGCTAGGGGATAGGCCTTTAGCTATTCAATACCCACGGCTGTACCATATTGCCCAACGCAGACAAGCGTCCGTGGCGGTAGTATTGGGTGAGACTCCTCTGAATATTCAATTCCGTAGATCTTTTATTGGTGATCGATGGACGGCCTGGCTGCATCTTGTCAGAAGGTTGATGGGGGTTAACCTTTCTGACAGGCATGATCGTGTTTTTTGGAAGTTGACTTCTGATGGAGTGTTCACGGTCAAATCTATGTATCTAGATCTCATAGATTTAATACCTATTCCAAAATCAGAGGATATATGGAAGATCAAAGTTCCTCTTAGAATTAAAGTCTTGTTGTGGTTTGTTCACAAAGGGGTTATTCTAACGAAGGATAACCTTGCCAAACGGAATTGGAAGGATAATCCTAGATGCAGCTTCTGTCCGAGGATGGAGAGTATTCAACACCTCTTTCTTGATTGTACTTTGGCTAAGTTGGTTTGGCGTTCGATTCACATAGCTTTTAACATCTCTCCTCCTAATAGTTTGAACGCGTTGTTTGGAACGTGGTTACAGGGAGTTGATGTTCAATTGGCTAAACTTATTCGCGTCGGTTCATGTGCACTTTTGTGGGCTATTTGGAACAGCAGAAATGACTTAGTTTTTAACAGATTACGAAATATTCACTTTCTGTAGGTTATCTGCAGGGCTACCGCACTGATCCGCACATGGTCGTTACTCACTCCTGTGGCAGCCAGGGAGCCTATGGTTACTGGGTGTGCCCGTTGGGAGATGGTAGCACAAGGCATCTTCAACCGGTTTGGATGACGTCATATTAATAGGATAGGTGTCTAGGCATCTAGATCTTCTGGTCATCTCCGGTTTGGGCACGATGCTCGCCTTGTATCTTTTATTTTGCGCTTTTAGCGCTTTGATGCCTAGACTTTTTATGTACTCTGTTGAGACTGGAATACTTAATATATGACTGCATGCATCACTCGATGCAGAGGCCGGGGCTTGGCCTCCTTTTCTAAAAAAAATACGCTCGTTCATATAAACGAACACACACGCTCCATATCTATAAACATCTCTAAAAAACTGAGTCGACATATCATCTTAAGGTATACGAAGTCACCGTAACACCGCATCATCGATGGGAACATATTCTCCTGGTAAATGCGCATCGCCGAAAATCATAAAATAGATCTAGAAATAATACGATTAGCAGTACCTGAACTATGATGGACTGAGGATACCACTATCTCTTTAACCGTATAACCACAAGTTGGTTTGTGCTGATTGATTGAGTTTAGTGAAACAGTGTTGTGTCTCTGTGGGCTCGGGCATAGTTAAACTTGCCGGTTTTCTTTGGGGCGCTAGTCAGCTGTGTTACTTTAATGCCCTGGAGATGTGTGTGACGCGATTTGTGAGATGAGCACATTGTTATCCTCGGTACAAACGGATAAGCTCGCAATAACCTAGCTTTCGGTGACGTGTCGTCTTCGATGGACACAAGACCGTTCCATTGATTAATCGAGATAACACCGATGTCGTAAGACTATTAATCCAGTGACGGCGACCTAAGCAGGGGCCCTGCTACGCATGGTGGTCGACTTTGTACTGCCGTGGAGGACGCCTAGCGTGACATTTCATCTGAGCGGGTAATAATCAAAGGCGGATCGATGATTGATGATCGATCATCTTTTTTCCCCTTGATGAAATGGAGTGAATTGAATTAAACTCGGTCGACATGTCACCCATCAGTCAAGGTCTCATCCGTCAGTTATGGTTGATAGCTCTGTGCCATTCTATATTTCCGATAATTATTCAGTTGATCCGATGTTCTCCGGAGTTTCTAGGGGGTTCGGGAAGAAGAAGTTAAGGCGAACCGAGCCGAGAAATGGTCAAGGAATAATTTTCTTCCCTACATCATGCATCGGAGGCAATTCTATACTAGTTTTCTTCTGGTTTGATGGATAAATCCGTGAATCTGCAACCGAGACCAAACTGCTACTCTTCATGCACTTAAAAGAAAAACTAATGACGCGTGTATGGATGGCCCATGGTTTTAGCCCCAGTTCGTTTCCAGTTTGTGAAGGTCCACAAGAATGTGGAAGCAAAACATCAACGTACGTTTTCTTTTTAGAAAACGAAACGTCGATGTATACGTGTACGCGATCGTAGACACGGACGCCCTGATTGATACGGTATATTCCCTACGTCCCAAAATAAGTGTCTTGAATTTAGTACAATTTTGTACTACAGCTAGTACAAAGTTGAGACAGTTATTTTAGGATAGAGTGAGTACAATAAATAGAAAAAATTGGAGTAAAAAGTGGTGCCGTACACGAGGGCTGTAGTAGTACTAGTACGTCGTTTTCTGTCCCGCGTAGACGTGTGACTTATGCAGCACTTATTATGATGAAAGCTAGTACTCCCTCCGTCATAGTTTAGAAGGCACGTTTGGAAAATCTTTGGAACCAAGGCAGCCACGGATTGGTTGTGAGATGTAGCAGGTGTAGATGCTAATGCGACTAATCAACTAAGAAAATACTAGTACTTATGCATGAGCAGCAAGTTGAGAGGACACATGCACAAGTAGTACGAATACTAATTAATAGAAGTAATTGCTTTCGCGTCTTAAACCTTGTTTATTTTAAAAACGCAGGCAATTTTAATTATGCCTTCTAAACCGTGATGAAGAGAATATCCATTTGTCAATCAGCAAAAAAGAAGTCTCGTCGATCGCCGGTGGTTGTAAGCCTGCAATCAGCGGTCGTGTCGAGGCCCCACGCGTGGCTTGTCCCCGTCGGATCATTAAGTGAGATCATCTGCTTATCATAATTAGTACTCCCTCCATCACAATTTGTAAAGCGTGCACGTGTATCTAGGTCATCAATTTGACTTATATAAAATATATTATTTAATACAAAAATTATATCATTAAAAAATAGAACATCTAAAGTTTCTAATGATATATTTTTTGTAATATATGTCTTTTATTAAGTTGATCAAATTGACGACCTAGATACACGTACAAGCCTTATAAACTGAAACGGAGGGAGTACTAGCAGTACATGTATATTGATGTGTGTGTGTGACCCGGAGAAGAAATATGTTGAGAAAATTGTGTGTGGGTGTTGCACCGGGTGTGGCTGGGGAAGGGAAAACGGAAGGGAGGGCATATTTGGGGCGCACGGAGATGGGTACTGGCGAGGAACAGTGGGATCTGGCGTGTGTCCAAAGGAGTGTTTCGTGGGCATCAGGGCAGGGCAGGGCAGGGCATGCATGCCACCCTCTGTTCTCTGTTGGATCTGCGCACTGGGCTGCTGCTTGCTGCTCTCCCGGCAACAACAGTACCCCTCGCGTCGCGTCTGGCGTGGGTGGGTCTCCCTTCCCTTCCCTTCCCTTCCCCCCCTTGTTCTGTTTCGCGACGAGATTCCGGCGGGAGCAGCACCGGCACGGCCAGGGTGCACCGTACACCCGACCCATGGGTGGAGACGGAGTGGATGGATGGACCACGCACCACACAGACCAACACATCTCTGCCTCCTCCTGCTTGGAATCCTGCCTCTCTCATCCTTCAGACCAGGTCACGTTAAAATTAAATGCTGACCAGGTCGCTTAACTAGTCCCGTCTAATAACTCTTGTCTGTGTGTTCCATTTTAGTTTTTACTCGTGGCTTTTAGAGACCGACCGTAGGCACACGTATATATAGACCCAACTCAACTGGTACGCCTGCATGTGAGTATGACGCCGGTGCGGCCCGGCACAGGCTGCCCCCCAGGGTCGGGCCACGGCGAAAGACGGGCGACGTGTGCCCTATTGCTTAAGGCTTTTCGGGGTACAACGGCTACTACACAATCATCACTGATTCACTGACGAGTTCCACGCCCGTCGGTAGTCTAGTGGTAACAAACAAATACTCCCTCCGTTCTTAAATATAAGTCTTTTAAAAGATTTCACCAAGGGTCTACATACGGAGTAAATTGAATGAATCAACACTTTAAATTATGTCTATATACATCCATATGTAGTCCATTAATGAAACCTCTAGAAAGACTTATATTTAGGAACGAAGGGAGTAGGAGTATAAAACACGAGCAGCCCCTGTGTCAGGATCGGTATACGTTTTGTCATAATCTTCACTTAGGTCAACTCCATCGCAGGACCCATCCTGTCCGCACATGTTCGTTTGGGGCAAAACGGATAAAACAGACAGCCCAGCGTGCAGGAGCAAACGGGCGTTTGTCCGTTTTATGTCCGTTTTTGACCCATCCCGGCCCAACTTTGCGCCGATTTTGGGATGAAACGGACAGCGCGCGGACGGGCGGGACGCACGCGCTGGTCCGCCCCTGGCCCGCCAGTCGGCAGCACAAAGTAAAACCCTTTTGGCGCCATTTCCCCCCAAACCCTCCCACTTCCCGCCGTCTCTCTCTCTCTCCCCCGTCCATGGCCGACGCCCACCCGAATTCCTGCGGCCCGGCCGGAATGGCCAAGAAGAAGAAGGCCAAGGCGCCAAGGAAGCCGCGGGCGGAGTGCACGCCAGAGGAGATCGCCAAGTTGAACGCGGAATCGGCGAAGAGGAGGAACCGGAGGGCGGCTGCGAAGGACAACGCCGCCACGCGCAAGTTCGCCGCCGAGCGCGATGCGATGAAGGCCGCGCGAGACAAGATCGAGGTCGAGGAGAAGGAGGCCATCGTCAACAAAGCGCACACCCTCCTCATGCTTGGCATTTGTCGTCCGGTCTGTTTCTCTGCAGCGGCCGTCGGCCCGGCGAGCACAGGCTCGTCGGTCGCCCGGTCTCCGCACTGCAAGTCGCCGACGTCGCGGACCACGGCTGTGTCGCCCGGCTACCCCCCGCCAAGGCACGACGCCCACACCCGTTTCTCGAGGTCGCGGACGTGAGCATGATCGCGCCTTCCACCCCACGCCCCTCAGCCTGCACCGACCTCAACGTCGCACCTAGGTCCAGCGACGGAATAAGCTAGAGATGGAGGAGGCGGCCAAGAAGAGGAAGATCGACCTCGAGGAGGCGGCCCGGCAAAGGCACCTCGACATCGAGGCCACCAATGTCGAGGCCACGAAGAGGCAGCTCGACATCGAGGCCAGCAATGCCGCAACCAAAGCGAAGGAGGTGGCCCTTGCGATCATGAGTGTGGACTTGACGAAGATGAGCGAGAAGACGAGGAGCTGGTTCGAGGCCAGGCAAAAGGAGATGTTCGACGCCGACGACCTGAACTAGGTCGTCCGGATCGGACGTGGCCGTTCTTTTTTGGAGGCTGGCAGGGTGGCACCCGCTGGGCCGCTGGCTGTGTGCCGGCGAGAAGCAGATTCATTTTGGAGGCTGGCTGTGTTGCCGCCCGCTGGCTGTGTTGCCGGCGAACAAAACTATTCATTTTGAAGGCTGGCTGTGTTGCCGGCCGCTGACTTCGTTGTCGGCGAGGACGTGTAGGCCGCTGGCTGTGTTGCCGGCGTGAACTAGGTCCGCTGGCGTCTCTTCCTCTCCATGTCCCCTCCCATTCTGATCCCCACGTCGAGCTACGGCAGCACTACGCCTGGTAGCGGATTAGACAGTGAAAACCCTGTCGATTGGGAGTTATTGCAACGCGAGGGGGAGGCGGGCTACGACGAGGATCTCATTGTCTGCTTCGCGATGGTCCTGTTGTGGTTGGACTAGGGCGACTGCTCTAGCCACGCACCACTTCTGGTTCGCCTCCACCTCCCTCCTCTGTGTCCCCTCTTCTCCTTGCTCATGCTCAAATCTCGGCCCCCTTTGGGTTGTCATGCCCTCGTTGGTGCCATCATGGATACTGACGCCCAAATTCGAGACCCTTGCCACACGTGGTGAGAGACAGTGAGGGCGGGAGAGGGCGACGGCAGAGGCGTTGTCCTTCTCTAGTCCCGCACGGTCGCGTCGGTTGATCCGAACAACGAGCTCCTTGCGGCGGTCCTTTGTCGCTCGCTCACAACGACAGATCGACGTGTGGCGCCTCCGCCGCAAGAACTCGAAGGCAACAGAATAGATAACATGGTTGTGCGGAGGCAACAGAATAAGAATGACCCGTCATTGTCCGTGGACATTTGAAGAGCCTATTTTACCACGTTCGACTGTAGATGCTCCTATGAAATTCTCAAATCTATCCAAATGATATCCATAACACACCACTCTTCTCCCGAACATACCCGCCGATGATCCCATGAAACTAGACTTTTCTTCCCTGAGAAAGCGTTATACTTTTCAGGACGACGCGAGGGCCGGGGGACGCGGGGATTCAGCGGACAGGCACCAGCAGGGCATAATGCAGCGTGCAGAGCTTTGGCGTTAAGCGACGTGTGCGTGCAGTGCAGGACGTACTCCGTGCTTGCTACTAGGTCAATTAAGGGGAGCTAGCAATCAATTAAGGAGGGCCCCGTCTCTAGAGAGAGAGAGAGAGAGCTCACATCGGCTGTTACTTCCACGGAAAAGCTACAAGGCAGTGGCGACTGCTCCCCCCTCTCGTCAACAACTATTACGATTGATGTGTGCTGCTGTCCCTGCTCGACTTCAAGACCGATGTGCAATGCCACAATCATTGTATTTTCGACATGGACATGTATGGTTTGTTGGGAGACAGAAACCAAATGAAATCATGGTGAATTAACATGGTTTACTAGTCTCAGTGGCAGACACCAAATAATACAATTGTAGGTTTATTTGAAAAGACAGTGGAGGAAATGGTAATTGGAAAAAGAATGATGCGGTGATGTAGCCTGCCCAAGCTCTCACGGCCAAGTTAATCTACTCGAGTGGAGGGCCTCTCGCTTTCTTGTAGCTAGGCTTTTACCACCAGCCTTTGGGTTTTTTCCCTGGTTAAGAAAGGATGAGCCATGTCCCGAGTGATGGTTCTTACTGTTTGTCCTGCTCCATAATCAAACCAGGCATCATTTCATATTTCAGTGTCACAATAAATAACCACTCCGTAGCATGGTAGAGACTAGAGAGGGACAAAGGGGCCCAAAAGGTTGGACCCAGTAGCCTCACTACTCACTACCCAGTGTACTACCTCAAGCCTTCACTTTAGCTAGGTGCAATTTCCATCCACTAAAAAAAGGGTAGGAGGCACCGTAAGAAAGCAATGGCTTTGGTGCCATGCGTCTGGACGGATTAAGAAACCAGGCTTGGTGCTCAATTAGTGGTTGATGATAGAATAGGGGTTTAGGTGGTGGTTGCGGTGCACAGGGTTTGCTTGTGTCGAACTTCATCATTTGTGCCGTCAACTTTCGCGGTCGTGCATGTCTCCCTTCCTTTTCCTAATCTTATCTCAAGATCGGCACGGCTACCTAATTCTGTGTTTCTCCCTAGAATAATAACCTACTCCAAAATAGGCAGTAGAGGACATACGATATGGATCCATCTGCATCCCGTCTCTTGCACCATTTTGCTGTGTAGACATTTTTAGTACTACGTGGTATGAAACAGTGCTAGGCACGGAGGAGACGGACGCTTGCATGCATGCGGCTGAGAAGATGGGCGGGCGCAAGAGGAAATGGAATAAAGCCGAAGCAAACCGGCTTGTTGCATGCGGCAACGCTTGCTACCGCATGCGTGCTGAAAGGGGTTGCGCGCCTCCGAATGAATGATCTCTCGCTTGCACCCAAAGAAGCAAAGGTTAAAAGGGACATGTGCATGCACGCAGCATGAGTGAAATGCTTTGCGTCCCGACCTGCCATTGGGCCGGAGGCCCTTCGATATGATGCGCCTTGCCGCAGGCCGGCCCCGTCGTTCTCCTCGCCTGCACTGCCCGTCTTTAGTTTCCTCCATCATCGGCCATGGGCATCGCGTGATCAGGCGGGTTTTACACGTGTGTCGTCGTCGTCGTCGCCGCCGCCGTCGCCGAGCCCACAGACTGCAGCTACTACGAGTGACACACGGTGGAAGCCATCAGGAGAATTTACGTCCGCCGTGACGTCAATTGCGAGCTCGATGGATCGGAGAGGGACAGTCGGAGAGGGCTCCGGCATTGCATGCGCGGCGCGTGACCGGACGACGGCGACCGAGTACGGCCAGGTTAGCTGCAGGCACCATACGTCGTGGAGGTTGTGGTTGCCAGACGCCACGGCCACGCACCGGCACGGCATTGTGCCGCGTCGCTGCTTTGCATGCTCTGGCTAAGACCTGGACTGGAGAGCGACGTGCCGTGCCAGCGCCCTCCACGACCTGAATGTTTGATTTTCCTTCTGATTTTTTTCTTGAGGCAACTTTCTTTTGTTGTTGCTGATGGGAAGTTAGTTTTTGAGAAATCACTCATGGGAAGCTAGTATTGTACTCCCTCCATGCCTAAATAGAAGTCCTTTTAAAAATTTCATTAGAAGACTACATACGGATGTATATAGACATACTTTTAAAATATACATTCATTTATTTTACTTCGTATGTAGTCCATTAGTAAAATCTTCAAAAAGACATATATTTACGAACAGAGGTGTATTGATTCGTGCACCTGCATTCGATTTTTCCAATTATTGTGTGGGCCTGTATGTGTAGTATGGTAGGCCACATGTAGATATTGGGCCATAAGCGGACCCTAGCGACATCAAAAGATAGGCCGGCATAAGTGCTGTGAAACGGTCATGTACATCCCGTGCGCTACCTCTCTATTAAAGTTGAACTGCTCCTAAATACCTGGCCCACGAAACATGAGATCTCAGTAGCCCACGATGTTCGACAGACTCGTACAACTGGGGAAAAGCCATCGGTAAGCAGTGATTTACATGGGATTAGACCGTTGGTATATTTGCAGACAGGCTCGGTCAATTTATCCTTTCTCTCTCCCCCACATCCGATACTTTCATATGTGGCAGCTGTTACACACAACTGACTAAATGTTGTTGTGCATGCCATTAGGAGACCTCCTATCTGTCGCATACTACGATAGAACATCAGTGCTTCGCATAAGGCGGTTGCCCGATTTGACCGGCCCACGTAGGCTGCATGCGGTGTAAAAACTCAGCACGCTAAAATGAGAGAAAAGCACGGAGCGTCAACTAGGATTAGAGCTCGCGATTGTGCTTTGCCAGACAAAGGTAACTAGCCACTGCAGAGATTCATGTCCGTGGTGAAAACGCAACGCAAATACTTTAGAACTTGCGATGTTGATGATTATTCTTCCTTTTTTAATCATTTCTTGAAAATTCTGAATAAATATTTTATAAAAAATCTAATGTTTTTGACAAAACACATGAGTCTTAGAAAAAACTGTACAATTTTTCGAATTTATAAGTAAATTTAAAACAGGAATAGTATTTTTGCATTTGCGGGCAAATTTTGAAAAATATGAACTTTTTCGGAAATCCTTTTCTATAAACATGAAAAATTTATAAAAAATGTGATTTTATTGAATTTGTGAACAAAATTTAAAAACAGAAACATTGTTTTGAATTTGTGATCAAAACGTAAAAAAACAGGAACATTTTTAAAATTTCTGATGGATTATTGACAATCAAGAACAAGTTTTATCAAAATGTGAGAATTTTTAAATTTGTGAACAAATATTGAGAACAGAAACATTATTTTATTTTTAAAATGAGAGCATTTTTAGGAATCATAAATTCGAAGAAATTGTTTAAAACACGAACAAATTTGGAAATTGCAAACAATTTTTGAAAAGTTGAAACAATAGAAATGCAACGAAAATTTGTAACTCTAAACTTTTTTTAAAAACACTAATAAATTTTCATATTCCAAACATTTTTTGAAATTTTAAACAATTTTGAAAACATAAACAAAAATTGGAAACTCCATTTTTTTAAAAACATGCACAAATTTCGAACATTTTTTAAAAGGGGCATGCTATGGGTCGGATGGAGGACTTTTAAAAAGGCTCGCCGCCTCGCAGGTTGTCAGACCTCGCACAATCTAGTAACTGCGCGTTGTCCTCTACTTTTGTAACAAAAGTCTTGTTGTGGAATCCTTTGCAATAGAGATCTTCTCGTAGAAACATTTGCAATAATGGTTGTGTTGCAGATTTTTTTTTGACAACAAATATCATGTTACAGAAATGTGTATAGAACTTTTTTGCAACAACGAATATGTCATAGAAATGGTTGCATAAATTATTTTTTTTGCAACAAAAATCATGTTGCAAAAAAATATGCAACAAAGATAATTTTGCAGGATCTGTTACTCCATGGACGGCTACATACAAGGCTCGAGTAACGGTGTGCATCATAGAGGCGGGTGACGGCAGGGGCAAGGCAATGGATTGCTCGAGAAATAAATACGTGCAGTCGTTGTTGTTGCTCGGTGGAAGAATGATGAGAGTGCTACAACTGTTGTGAACCAACGGACACGTGGCACACACATGAGGAGATGGACTCCATCATGAATATCAGATGGCTGACTTATGCCTTCTGGAAATTGTAAACAAAATTAGAACTACGAAAACTAAAACATATTTTTGAATATGTGAACAAAAATTTGGAACTAAAACAATTGCTTGAAAAATGTGAAGAAATTTTAAAAGCAGGAATACTTTCTGAATTTTCGAATAAATATTTGAAAAACTCAAGAAAGCTTAAAAATAAAATTATTAAAACGAAAATAAAAGAAGATGAAACAAAGGAAAGAAAAGACAATAAAAATGATAATATAAAAACATTCAGAGAAAGCCCTTAAAAACAAGTAAAACAAAATAACCCAGTTCTGGGAACCATCATCCCGAATTCGGTCGGCTCACACTGTGGTCACGCTCTGAGTGGGATGGCCCAGATTCCGTGCTTCGCATCTGCGTTGCGTTTGACGTATCCAGCGGCAAAAAGGAAACAACCTCGCTTAGAGCAAACCGAAAGCAAAAAAAAAAAAATCAAGAAAGAAACAGAAAACTAATGAAAATAGTAGAAAATGAGAAAGAAAATAAAAACTGATGAAACCATGAATGAAACAAAAGAGAAACCAAAGAAAGATGAAAATATGAACAATGTGTAACAATGAAAAAGGGAAACACAAGAGGGAGATGCAATAATAAAACCGAACAAAAAAAGGTAAAACAGAATGTACGTTAAGTATTTGACAAATGTACAATGCTTATCTAAAACATGTTTTATGTATACAGTGCTGGAAAAATTTAGGTATGAATTCGTGACAACGAAAAACAAAGAAAACCAACAAAGAAACATAAAGAAACCAGATAAAATACTGAAGTAACCCGAAGTATAACGAAGAAACAACAGAAAAATCAGGGAAGAAACAAAAGAAGACTGAAGAACAAAATAAAAAGAAAAAACGAATACTAAAACATGGAGAAAACCAGAAAGAAACAAAAATGAAGAGAATGAAAGCAAAGAAAAATCTAGAAAGTCAAGAAAGAAATGTACAATATCAGTTGAAAAAACAAAAAAAAACATAAAACAAAGAAAATCCGTTAACAAGGCAAGGAAAACTTAAGTATAAACAAAAAACATAAAAATCATAGAATCCAGAGTCAACGCAGCCACCATTGAGCGTCTGAAACCATATTGAAAGCAAGAAACATATGAAACTGGTTCAGTCCAATGGCTGGCGTGGAGGAAAATCTTTCACCCGACAGCATAATATGAAGCAAATAGGGATTCCGTCATATGAACCACTAGCACTACCTATGGACGAGCGGATCGGGCTAGCCCATCCATACAGTAACCGGCTGTCGCTCGTTTGTCACGGAACCGGCCTGTTTAAGCCTGGAAACCTTTTAAAGTTTTCCAGTCGGATTTTTTTCTGGTTTTGGAAAACTTCTAAAGGTCCATTGAACTATTATTTTTTCTTTTTTTGCTTTTGTGTTTCTTCTTCTTTTTTATTTCTGTTTCAACAATTCTTCTGGATTTACAAAAAATGTTTCGAATTTTCAAAAAAATCCTCAAATTCCAAAAATGTTTTACCTTTTGTAAAACATACTTTGGATTTTTAAAGAAAATCTGAAATTTTAAAAAGTGTTTTGAATTTTTAAAAAATATTTTCCGATTTTTGCAAAATGTTCTAGATTTTTAAAAACTGTTCTTTCTATTCGATAGTAATTTTCTTCTTCTTTTTAAAAGAATGTTCTTCATTTTCCGAAAAATATCCTAGATTTTCAAAAACTGTTCTTCAAATTTGAAAAATGTTAGAAAATTGTTCTCGATTTAAGATTTTGTTCTAGATTTAAAAATGTATGAAAAATGTTTAAAAAACTCACGCTTCCAAACTTGTTTATGATTTTTCAAAATTGTTCTCGGTTTCAAAATTTGTTGTCAAGATTCAAAAAATGTTTCTGCTTTGCAACTTTTTTCACACTTTCAAATTTGTTCTCTGTTTTTAAAACTGTTCAAATTTGTTGACGCTTCCAAATTTGTTCAGGGTTTCCAAAATTGTTTTCCATTTCGAAAATTTATTCTCAAGATTCAAAAAATGTTTGTGCTTTAAAAAATTGTACGTGATTCCAAATTTGTTCAAGTTCTCAAAATTGTTCTGGATTTCATAATTTGTTCTCAAAGATCAAGAAATGTTCATGCTTTAAAAATTGTTAGCGTTTGCGAATTTGTTCAAGTTTTTCGAAAAAAATCTCCATATCAAAATTTTGTTTTCAAGATTGAAGAAAATGGTTTGTGCTTCAAAATTTGTTCAGGAATTTTCAAAATTGTTCTCGGGTTTGAAATTTGTTCGGGAGTTTAAAAAACTGTCCACGTTTATAATAACTCTTCGTGTTTTTTAAATTAATCGGGAGTTTAAAAAAGTTCCACTTTTTAAATTATGTTCACAAATTATATAAATGTACAGGAATGTCAAAAAATGTTTTACTTTTACTTTTGTTCTCTTTCCTCTGATTTCAATTGTACTTTTCAGAAAATATTCAAAATTGTAAAAATTTCAAGTTGAAAATGGAAAAATAAACAGAAAAAGGCAAAAAGAAAGAAGAAGAAGAAAGAAAAAAAGAAACAGAAAAATGACAAAAGTAAAAAAGAAAATACGAAAAAAAATAGAAAGAAAAAGAAAACCGGTAAAAGAAAATAAACCGGTTCAGGGAAGAAAGTTTCCAAACACGGATGCCGTGATAGGGGAACTTCCTACGCACAAATTGGGCCAGTCCATGCCATCGCTGAGTAGCTTCGTCAGTAGTTTTACTTGTCAAACAGAACGAAAGAAACTCAACAAGGAAATCGGCTCACTTGGCCCGACAGTGGGATGCTCTGTGCGAAGCCACCCCTAAGCCCCCGTTTGTCACTAGGTTCGCGTGTTTTGCTTTGATGTTCTTCCTTTTCCTTTTGTTTTTTTTCTAGCTTTTCATGGACTTTTGATTTTTCTTTCATTATAATTTGGTTGTCTTTATTTTTATTATTTGTTCATTATATTTTGTGTTTTTTAATTTTGCTTTTTCTCTTTGTATACTTTGGATTTCTTTACTTTTTTTATTCTCTGTTTGTTTTAATCAGTTTTCTTCATTTTAACATGTCTCTATTTTTTCTCAGTACACAATATACAATCTTAGCACACATGTGAAACATTGTTTTTAAAATACAGGTTATAAATATTTTAAATACTTGTTTTTTTAAATACGGCATCATTTACAACGACATGTTGTACACGTTATATATTATATAAACATTTGAAATTCTAATGAATACATTTTGGACACACCTGACTATTTTTTAGAAATGACACAAACATTGTTTTGAACCTCTGGTTTTTTTTGAAGGTAATGTATATTTTTATCTGTACGAAACATTTTTTTACATTCTGCAAATAAAATACATACATTTTTTGATAATGTCACAAACACATTTTTGAAGCCCATAGACATTCTTTTAAATGCAACATATGTTTGTGCATATTACACAAATTTTGTTTGCATTGTATACATATATTTTTAAATGTCACATACATTTTTTGAAACGCATGACATTGCTTAAATATCACAAACATTTCTTGTACATATGATTCACATTTTTGTATACACCTTTTAACACCTTCAAATTGTCAATTGCAATTTTTCCAAACTTTTAGGCAAAGTGTTCTTTGTAGTATATATATTTAGAACATTTCAAAATATAAACAATAGTGAAAATAAAGATAAAACGAAAAAAACATGGGTAACATTCGAGTGACGTCAGCCTAACGTGGCCATATTCACACCTCCCTATAGGCGACCCCGCACTCGAAGTCGTTGCGGGTGGCAATCATAAGAATTAGATCTCGCTTACACTTCCTCTTTTCCGGTTTATAGGGTTTGTCTTAAATTTTTCAGTTTTCTAATAAATTAGACTTATTTTGATTCTAAATGAGTTAAAATGCATTGAGTCTCAAGTCATATTTAATTGATAGAGATAAAAGAAAGGAAATTAACGGATATGGATGCATCTTTTTCTGTATGCACCATGCAAGTCCAATGAGAGGGAGGATGCTATATTAATTGCTTCGGAAATCAAATATGTGAGAAATATTTTATTGGCTAGTTAAAACTAGCGTTATCCATTCACAATGCACCTTGATTGATGAAGATTTTATATTTAAGCCCTATAAACCGGAAAGGAAGGAGTAGCGAGAAACAAACTCGCCCTTGAAGGTCTCACTTCGCGCTACATTGCCTGTCCAGCCCATATTGTTAGCTCGCCCGCTTCGCGCTTGTATAGCTTCTCTTGTTAGCTCGCTAGTGATAGCCGACAGATTATCTCATTTTTTCTTTTGTTTTTCTTTAGGTTTATTTGTTTTTCAACTGTTTTATTATTTTTTCTACATATATTTTCTTTATTCTTGGGTTTCTCTAGTTTTCTTGCTTTCTCTTTTCTTACTGTTTGTTTTGCTTTTTTCATTATTTTTCCATCGGTATTCTTTCCCTGTTTTCTTTTTTTTTCTTCATCTACTTCATTGTTTTTACTGGTTTCACTTTTTTCTTTGTGTATTTCTTGTTTCTCACTTTTTTCTATTCATTTTTGTTTGTATCTTTCTTGGCTTTGATTTATTTTCTTCATTTTTCTTTGTTTTTTATTGGTTTTATATGTTTTCATATATTTTATTTGGTTTTTCATTTTCATTACTTTTGGTTTTATTTTTTACTTATGATTTTTATTAGGTTTCTGTTATTTTATTTTTATCTGTCTTTTTCATTGGTTCTTTTCCGTTTAACACATGTGAACCTTTTCAAGTACACATTCAACATTTTTGGTACACATCCGAAAGATATTTTACATACACTTTTAACATTCTAAAATACTTATTTTATTTATGTTCTATTTTCCCCATACGCATCATACATTTTTGTTGCATATATATTTTGAGTCCATTTGTGTTCTTTATTTTTATAAACTTAGTTTCATGTTCTTATTTTCAAATATAAGATTAGAAATTTTGAATACATGTTCAATATTTTTCAATACACATTAAATATATTTTTAATGCCAATAATGATTTTCACACACATAATTTACGTTCTTATACGTGAGGAATATATTTTATATACATGTTTAGCAATTTTTAAAACCTAATCAGCTTTAAAAAATAATATGCTTCTGTATGCCTACTTTTATTTTTATATACACGTTGTACCTCCTCCTTCCCAAAATCTTGGGTATATTAGTTTTGCATGCAATTTCGTAATATAAGCGCTCTTCTCTCGTTCAGCTACAACCATAACCAACAATGCTTTTTTTCTGGAACATATCGCTGGCTGGGTCACTCGTGAGGTTAGCTGAGAGCGCTTCCCGCATTTGAGATTGGATCGCTCAAGTAAACCTGCGTTAACTTTCGTGGTAGAACTAATAACCCGAACATTATTGAAAGAAGGGAATACATTTTGTATATATATATAGAAACATTATTTTTCTACTCGCTCCGTAAACCAATATAAAAGCATTTAGATCATTGTTTTATTGATCTAAACACTTTTATATTAGTTTATAGAGGGAGCACATGTTTATTTTTTTGGTCGTTAAGTGTGTGTAAGTGCACGTGCATGAGGGCATTGGCTGTCTGCCACCGACAGGCTGGTCAAAGGAGGACAACGCACGCGTCTGCATCGTGTGTGCACAGACTCAAATCCAATCTAATTTTGAGCTTAAAATGGGTCAAAACGGACAACAAAACACGCATCGATCCATTTGCGTCAACGCATTGAACCGTGGTTTTCGCCCGTGCGGACAAAAATGGACGCTGGTGGCCCGTTGGAGTTGCCCTTGACTAGTATTTCATCTATATCAAAATAAATGTTGCTTATTTAGTATAAAATTTGTACTAGTTTAATTATAAATTTATGACACTTATCAGTTTTTTTTTTGCACGGTAAAAAAGGGAACTATCCGGTTGTCGATGGCCCGAGGAATTGTTTTTTTCGACAGAGAAATCTTTTTCTCAGGTCCATGAAGCATCTCGTGGCCCTATACGAAAACGGCCCAAGAGATCTTTTACTCCACCACTTTGCGGCCTTATAGCTCGGCTCCATTCGGCCATTCTGTCTAAACTCTCACCCCCATCGCCCAGTCCAGCCTCTCCCCCGCCGCCGCCGCCGCCGCCTCCGCCCCCATGGCCACCACCGCGCGCCCGCTCGTCTCCGTCAAGGCCCTGGACGGGGACATGGCCACGGACGCGGCCGGCGTCCCGATGCCGCACGTCATGACGGCGCCGATCCGCCCCGACGTCATCACCTTCGTCCACAGGCTCCTCTCCTGCAACAGCCGCCAGCCCTACGCCGTCTCCCGCAAGGCCGGTCACCAGACCTCGGCCGAGTCCTGGGGCACGGGTCGCGCCGTCTCGCGTATCCCGCGTGTCGGCGGCGGCGGTACCCACCGCGCCGGGCAGGGAGCCTTCGGCAACATGTGCCGTGGCGGACGCATGTTCGCGCCCACCCGGATCTGGCGCAAGTGGCACCGCCGCGTCAACATCCGCCTCCGCCGCGTCGCCGTCGCCTCCGCCCTCGCCGCCACCGCCGTCCCCGCCATCGTCACCGCCCGCGGCCACCGCATCGAGGGCGTCCCCGAGTTCCCGCTCGTCGTCTCCGACTCGGCCGAGGGCATCGAGAAGACATCCCAGGCCATCAAGGTGCTCAAGCAGATGGGCGCCTTCGCTGACGCCGAGAAGGCCAAGGACTCCGTCGGCATCCGCCCCGGCAAGGGTAAGATGCGCAACCGCAGGTACATCAACCGCAAGGGGCCCCTCATCGTCTACGGCACCGAGGGCTCCAAGATCGTCAAGGCCTTCCGCAACCTCCCTGGTGTGGATGTTGCCAACGTCGAACGCCTCAACCTGCTCGACCTTGCCCCTGGTGGCCACCTTGGCCGGTTCGTCATCTGGACTGAGTCTGCCTTCAAGAAGCTGGACGAGGTGTACGGCTCCTTTGAGGCGTCTTCCTCCAAGAAGAAGGGCTTCGTCCTCCCCAGGCCCAAGATGACCAACGCTGACCTTGGCCGCCTCATCAACTCTGATGAGGTCCAGTCTGTGGTGAAGCCCATCAACAAGGAGGTGAAGCGCAGGGAGGCCAGGAAGAACCCTCTGAAGAATGCTGCTGCCGTGCTCAAGCTCAACCCCTACTTCGGGACTGCCCGCAGGATGGCAGTTCTTGCTGAGGCAGCACGTGTCAAGGCCAGGAAGGACAAGATTAACTCCAAGAGGACCAAGCTCAGCGCGGTAAGCTCTTTTTCTTAGGTTCACACAATTACAGATAGTTTATAGTATTCCTGAGTACTGGTTGAATATTCGTACTGAATTTTGATTAAGTATTTATGTTTAGTTGGATGTAGCATAACATGGTGGTTTCAGCTTATATGATAGCAATTCTGTCCATGTCCATATGTTTGTAGTGTTGTATGGCACAGGTTTTGATTAGTTGCAGGTTTAATGTTGTGTTCACCGTCAAGCTGCGTGTCTTGATTAGTTAGTTCTTATTCTTTTGTATACTTGCTGCTTGTATAATGATGATTGCTTTATATGTATGTCATGTTAGTTTCCCATAGATTGTATATGCAATTTCTGCAACTGTTTGATATGCTTTGATGTGCTTACGTTGGCATGCCATGCTGTTTAATTAGCATTGAAAAAAATGCAAGTCTGTAAGCTGATTGTTATTTGCTAATTGCATGCCTAAAACCCTTCATTATCTAGACGATCCCAGTTTGTGATCCTTTCTGTTTAAACTGTCTTATGATTGACTGTTGTATGGAGCAAACACGCAGATTGTGTGTTCCTTGCATAGGCTCAATAGTGTATTTCTGTGGACTTCAGTTTTTAGTTGCATGCTTAATCTTTTGTATTCATAGTGAAGGCGCCTGTCTTAGTTTGTTTGTTTCTAAGTATATTTGTTTTGTGAGCCTGATTCATCAATATGGATAATTGTGTTACTCTTCCATCCATACATTGTTGTCTAATAGAGCACACCATATGCAATTGCTATGTTGTTATGTTCTGATACATTAAGTTTTGGCTTGCCATTCTTTGAGTATGTACTATGCTTGTTTTCTTCTAAGCTCGATTGCTTTTTAACTAGTCTTACTTTGGCACTGAATGTTCTTGAAGGACATAAACTTTTTTGCTATACTGAAATCTGAGGTAATATTGTTTTACCACTAATCATCACTGCATTTGAAATGTCCTGTTATATTAGTGGTGCTTTATTAGTTTACAAGCACAGGTTTGTTGTGGTTAATATTATTGCTTGTTAAGTATTAGTATTCCTTTTCATGTTTGGTTGCTTGAAAACTGTTCGTTTATCTCCTGTGCCCCTGTCTAAACTTCTCTGTTTTTTGATGATTAAAATTCCTATTATGCATATATTGTTCTTGTACTGAAGATTGAATTGTTGTTATTGTAGGAGGAGGCAACTAAGATCAAGGCTGCTGGCAAGGCGTGGTACCAGACCATGATCTCTGACAGCGACTACACCGAGTTCGACGTCTTCTCCAAGTGGCTCGGCGTCAGCCAGTGATCCATCTCGTTGAAGTAGTAGCAGTTTTATCATCCTACCTTGAGACCCTAAAGTATGATTTTGTCGTTGTGCCGTGTTATGGAATCTGAGACATCGTATGCTGTTTATCTCGAGTGTTTTATCTGTGGACGCCTTTTGCGAGACATGTTGTGTGACATGCTTTATCGTCTGGTTGCTTGTTCAGATTCTGAGTCCTGTTTTTCATATATACTCTGTTATGAATGCGAAATAATTTTCGTAATGGTTAAATTATGCGGTTGGCATCTGTGTTTCTTTATGAATTGTTTGCAACGTTTTTAGGATGTTGCATTTTGCAAAAACAAAAACAAAAAAACTTGTTATCTTATGGGCTCTTGCATTTTACAAAAACAATAAACAAAAAGACTTGTTAGCTCAGATTTTTGTCACAGCTTGTCCTTTTGGTTCCATTCTTATGGGGTGGGGTCTGGATAAGCTCATGGGTATTGACCATTTCTCTCCTCAGAGAAGAAATTCCCCACTTCACAAACAATTGTTGTTCTTCCAGTCGCTTGCTCTGCTTATTCCTTTCAATCCAGCAGCCGGGCGCTCTCAGATTCGTAAGCATTCTTCGTTTCCTTCTTTCAGTTGTTTTAATTTCTTGATTCTGCCTTGTTTTCACAGTAGAGAAAAAGTAGCACCCTTTGGAATGAACAGATTTGACTATTGTATATACACTTTTCTGTCTGGTAGTCTAAGGACTGCTGTATATACACTTTTCTGTCGGGTAGTCTGAATGTTTAGCTTCTGTTGCTTTGAGCGACAGAGTTTTTTGTCCAATTTACTTCCTTTGTACTGATAGCATTTTGTATGGAGGTAGTAGTAGATAGCATTTTTTTTTCTGATAGACCACAATATTACCTGCTGGGAATATTTGAGCCCATTGTTTGTTGCTATCAACAACTTTTTGCTCATTATGGCTATACGGTTTACAATGAATTTGTTCATTGCTGCTGGGAGAGCTGTCTAGCATTACTTTCTTGGCAATTTTTGCATGTACGCTTTGTTGGAAGACATGGCTTTAGGCAATGTCCTTTCTGATGGAGCAAGCCTGTCATCCTACCTAGATTACATATCACCTTTTTCATTGACGGCGCTACTTTCCGATGGAGCAAGGAGTATCTATTACGTCAAGAAGCACTTGGCAGACTGGTGAAATTTTAACTGTTTTAGCGTAAGTTTACATCTAAGAACAACATAAGTTGCAAATACTTGGTGTAGATTGTGAAAATCACTAAATATTCCTTTGAAGCAAGAGTACAGTGAGACAGTCCATGTTAATCAAAATAGCTTAATGGTAATGACACCATGCTTTCCTGAGTGGCGCAAAAAATTGAAGAAAATAAATCACCTTAACAATACATGTATGCAATCTAGGATCAGAATCAGAATTTCCTTGCGTATAATTAATAGAGGCGTAGAGAAAAGGCATCATGAAAGAAATCTAATTGAATATCATGTCTAAATACCTCCAGCACCTCGCCACTTTGTCCTAATCTATACAAAAAAAAGCAAGCACTCTGAATCAAGCAACCAGTTTTCAAATAACATGGCAGGAAAGAAGTATCCTTGAAATGATTAACATGAACTGCTGAAACAAAGAAAATCAAGCAGAATTCTTAAGTTTTGTGTTTCACCCATGTGCCAATCAATTCAGAATGATGACAGTTCTTCAGATCAAAGATAAAGAACATGTCCTGCAACACAACACCAAATCTGCACCTTATGTAACAGTCGTTTTCTAATAAAAATATTGGAAAACAAAGCATGGATGATATCCCTTGCTCAAGATTTGTTTAGCATCAAGATCAATTAACCAGAGGGAAAATTGTCACGACACAAACTAATACATCCAATTGCTCACTCAGCATTGTAATCTTCAAGCGAAGTTTAATTAGAACAAATATATATGGAAAGGACATACAGGGACAGGCTATCGAATGTTAATGGCATGCATGGTTATCCCTGACAACAGAGACGCGCTAAAAATCCAAAGTAAAAAAAAAATTGAATTAACAATTTAGGTACATATCACAAGCTTGACAAAATGAAATATGCTACATCATCTGCTAGTCAATATATGTTCCATTACTTCAAGGATTAAAAAATAAACCTAACAAATACAACCATCAGAGCTTCATTTTCTATCTTGCTGGCTGGGAATAATAGCACACTATGCTTATCTTATGTATGCATAAAAGCACATGATCATAGAACAATTCAGTAGAACGAAGAGGATTGATATTTATCAACATAGCATGTCATATGGAGAAGAATGTACACACGTCCTTATTTCTTCTGAAAATACTATATATTACTCCCTTTGTCTCAAAATAAATTTCTCAGGTTTAATACAATTTTATACTAGAGCTAGCACAAAGTTGAGACATTTATTTTAGGACGGAGAAGATATACCATAACGACTTTAATGTTCGGGAACACCATTCAAATGATGTGTGTAGGCAATATCTGATATCATTAAATTCCTAACCATCCAATACTCATATAAGTGTGGTAGACTGACAAACCGTGCACTGGTTAATGGATTTTGATCAACCAACAATACTCGTAATATCTTTTTCTTTCTTAAATTTTGTAGTGAGAAGTAAGTGAATTGCAGAAATAAAATAGAGATGCAAGGATCACTAATTACTGGCTTTTTTGAAGAAGGGGGGAAATGGCCTCACGGCATCAACCCAACTTGCTTAGCAGCCAGGCGAAACCCACCCTTGGCACAAACCAACCCAGGACGAAGGAAGATGCTAAGGAGACTCTAGATCCCATCGACGACGCACGAATGACGTCCCCTCGTAGTCAGACCGAGGTGAAGGAGGGCAGGGATAGGAGGCGGCATAAGGCCTTCCACTATGTAGTCGATGCCTAATGTATTAAAATATTATCGGCTGGGCAGCGATGCCCTAAGAATTTATTTAGCATCGGTCTCACAATGTTGCGTTTGTAGCCTGATTAAAAGTGGGACCCAAATGCCCTATTCACGTGAGTTTCTTCACCCTTGTTGGCTCTTTGCAGTGGTCCATGAACTAATATTCTATTGCTTTCTGCATTTGGCATCGGCCGGGCATCAGAACATCTACTTGCTTCGGTTCCCTGATTTTTTTATGAAACTAGCCGGGCAATGAAGGGCACCGGTGCTAAATGGATCAAAAGCGAATTTAGCACCGCTTTTTGACCTACATAATGGAGGGTCTAAGGGGAGGGAATTGCGACGACGGCGTGAATGTGGGCGTTGATGGATGGACCATGGAGGCGGCGGCTGCTCCCTTTCTCTCTATGGTGGCTCTTTTGAAGAAAGAAGAAAGAAAGGAGAAGCGATTAGTGGGGATAATGGGCACTTGGCAGTAGATATTTCGTGACCTTAAGCGGTAAATACCTAAGACGTAGTAAAAAAAAAGCTAAGAAAACAAACAAACAAGGAAAACCAAACTGCCGGTGCTTTAGTATAGTTATTACTTATGTGGGTTTGTCATGTAGCATCGCACTAAGCCTTATCTGGATAGCTTTTAAAATGGATGAATAATTTGCTCGTCGTCATCCATTAATTAGGGCACACAAGGCGAAAGCTTACATTTTTTTTTTTTTGCGAAACAAGGCGAAAGCTCACATTGCAAGGCCAGAAACAATTCGGAAAGAAACTCTGCAAGAAGGCGCTAATGAACCAGCCTGCCTGCCATGGTGTGCTTTGCTTGCACAGCTCGTAGTCACTTGTTGCCTTGTCTTAAAATACCCATCAGACGATGATAATAGTATTAGCTTAGCTTGGACACACGAGGAAAGCTGTGGCACAATTGTCACACCAGAAAGCAACGCCCCCTTACCTTTGCTAGCGGGATGCAGCATCGTTCACGTCGCCACTCCACCCCAGGAGAACGTGAAGCATACCCTTGTGTAGTACTGGTACGGGGCACGCAAGCACTTCGCGCGTGTTTCAGCTCGTGATGGCAATTTTGTTCCTTCACGCATTTGAAGCATTGACCTATTTTTTTCCCTCTGATTCTAAGTGTGAGTAACTGAATTATCTGAGTACAATTTCGATCTCAATTTGCTGTCCGCACGTACCTACCGTGTGCTAGCATGAGTTATTTGGGCGATTTTTGTTTTTCTTTTTTTCTTGAATGGCCTCGGCGGCGAGGCTTGGGGCGGCGATCGCTGCCGCCGTAGGCACGTGCCTTTTGGGCGCAATGTACTTCGTCCTTGCGCCTCTTAGACAACGTTTTCCTTGGGTTCGAGTGGTTCCTGCATTCATCGTTTCCTCGACGCTTTTGATGAATGGTGTATTTGTCCGGTTCGGCTCGATGTATGGTCGTGCTGTTAAGGTGTCTAGATTTGGGCTTTTGATGAATGGTGTATTTATCCGGTTCGGCTCGATGTATGGTCGTGCCGTTAAGGTATCTAGATTTGGGCTTTTGATGAATGGTGTATTTGTCCGGTTCGGCTCGATGTATGGTCGTGCTGTTAAGGTGTCTAGATTTGGGCTTTTGATGAATGGTGTATTTATCCGGTTCGGCTCGATGTATGGTCGTGCCGTTAAGGTGTCTAGATTTGGGCTTTTGATGAATGGTGTATTTGTCCGGTTCGGCTCGATGTATGGTCGTGCCGTTAAGGTGTCTAGATTTGGGCTTTTGATGAATGGTGTATTTGTCCGGTTCGGCTCGATGTATGGTCGTGCCGTTAAGGTGTCTAGATTTAGGCTTTTGATGAATGGTGTATTTGTCCGGTTCGGCTCGATGTATGGTCGTGCCGTTAAGGTGTCTAGATTTGGGCTTTTGATGAATGGTGTATTTGGCCGGTTCGGCTCGATGTATGGTCGTGCCGTTAAGGTGTCTAGATTTGGGCTTTTGATGAATGGTGTATTTGTCCGGTTCGGCTCGATGTATGGTCGTGCAGTTAAGGTGTCTAGATTTGGGCTTTTGATGAATGGTGTATTTGGCCGGTTCGGCTCGATGTATGGTCGTGCCGTTAAGGTGTCTAGATTTGGGCTTTTGATGAATGGTGTATTTGACCGGTTCGGCTCGATGTATGGTCGTGCCGTTAAGGTGTCTAGATTTGGGCTTTTGATGAATGGTGTATTTGTCCGGTTCGGCTCGATGTATGGTCGTGCCGTTAAGGTGTCTAGATTTGGGCTTTTGATGAATGGTGTATTTGTCCGGTTCGGCTCGATGTATGGTCGTGCCGTTAAGGTGTCTAGATTTGGGTTTTTGATGAATGGTGTATTTGGCCGGTTCGGCTCGATGTATGGTCGTGCCGTTAAGGTGTCTAGATTTGGGCTTTTGATGAATGGTGTATTTGTCCGGTTCGGCTCGATGTATGGTCGTGCAGTTAAGGTGTCTAGATTTGGGCTTTTGATGAATGGTGTATTTGGCCGGTTCGGCTCGATTATGGTCGTGCCGTTAAGGTGTCTAGATTTGGTTGTGACACGAGCCTCCCCGTGTGTTCGAGGACGGAGCACCCCCTTGTTCCGTTTGTTCCCACACCTTGTGTGGTGCCCCCCTCCCCATCTCCTCTATGTTGCTGGTGAATCACAAAAAGCACACTTTCGACGTTTGTCACAAAATCAATGGTCAGGGTTCCGAGTTAGAGCCTGACAGGCGGGACCTTCAGTTACACTCCGTTCCTTCCTCAGAATTTCAAGCCATCAATTGGCAGCTCATATCCAAAAGTTCTCATTGTCCAATGCTCAAAGTAACCTATTTTAACCCGGCATAAAACAATCATAAATTTTTATTTAGAAGAGAGAGAGAGAGAGAAAGGAAACAAGAGCCAAGAACACAACAACGCAAGGAAAGAACAGAGCCCATGCCCATCTCCCTCCCCCATGTAGGCAAGCAGCAAGAAAGCACGCCACTTCCAAGGCCCGGCCCCTCCCTCCCTCCACCTCATTCGCCCCAGTGATCCATCCTCCTCCTCCCAGGTTGGTCGCCGATCAGTCTCCAAATTTCTCTCCACTATCATTCCTTCCAAATTTCCTCGCTTTCTATTCTTGGGGTTCGGTGGTGGTGATTTCTCCGCAGCTCAGTTTTTATTTCCCTTTTTTTCCTTTTTACCAGAACTGCCGCCTGTCTCCTCCCTCCCTCCCTCCCCTCTGTCCTCGCCCTCGCGGCTTAATCCCAATTGGGTTGGGTTGGAGGAGCAACCCAATTGGGGATTAATCAGAGGAAGGAAGGAAGGAAGGAAGGAAGGAAGGAAGGAAGGAGAGATTGGCACTCACCTCACCGGGCCTTCTTGCTTCATCTCCTCCTCTTCGATTGGCCAAGGCGCATCCACCCACAGCTGCCGCAGGTTGGTGACGAGTGGATTACTTCCCCGTTTAATTTCCGCATCTTGATGACGAGATTGTCCGGCGAGGATCGGATCCCCTGCAGTTCCTGATCCCAATCCGAGCTGCCCGATGCCCGTTCCCAGTTCGATATCCCAATCCGGAGTGTTCCTCCGATGGCTGCGTGTTTCTGCAGGCAGCCGTTTCCCCTTGATGGCGTTGGATCGTCAATGCCCAATGGTTGAGTTTTTCTTTCAGAGGCTGCAAGTGTTCAGAGTTCTGTGGATTGCTCTTGTTTTCCACCTTGTTTTGTGCTTTGTTTTTGTTTTTCTAGCTGGGAATCTCGATCGAGTAAGAACGATGACTGAATGAAAACCAAGTCAAGTAGGGAACTGCTGAATGTTTTTCTGTTCCTCAAAACTGATTCTTTGGCATGTATGTTGGGGTTTCTTTCGTCTGAATTTCCGTCCTTGTATGTATATGATCTCTGCTGATCGATCTCCTGTGTTCATGGTTCTGGTGCGTCCATGAATATGCCATTGGATCTGGATTGGGAGATCGGTCGGTTTATCCTGGATGAGGCGTTTACTTCTCTTCTGCTTTGTGTGCGTGTGTGTCAAAATTGTCCAATTTCGTTCTCTCTCGGAACTTCTGAATTTGAGCAGCTGTTCTTGTTCTCAGCTCTTACAGGGAGATGGATCTGAATTGGTGTTGACTATTTGTGTCAATTCAGTTTAACTTCATGCACATGTACACATACAATCAGAATTATTTTGTAGATCATTGGCGATCGTTTCCCATGCCGAAATTGATTGGCAGTGGACTGCTCCTCTTTTGCTATTACATATTCAGATACTTGCATACGATCAATCACAATTGTCCTGTTTTTCATTGGATCCATTAAGCGCGAACATGATTAGATTATATTTCTGTCCTTTCTGTCCAGTGCTTCTCTGCTGGTGCATATCTTGACCTTATTACTACCTCCCCATTGTTCAGGAGTAGAATCATGAAGCTGAAGAACAGTTTTAGGGAGGCCGATCCGATCACCGTGCAGAGCGGCTATGGCTTCAGGCCAAACCTACCAGCTGTTGTTCATCAGACAAGATGCAGATGGATCATTGGAGATGTGACCGAGGTGTTTGATCATAACACATGGAAGCTTGGCAAAATCGCAAAGATCGTGAAGAACGATTACTTTGTCATCAGGCTCGCCGACTGCATCCAGCTCAAAGAGTTCCACATTTCTAGCATGAGGGTTCCACTTGCACTTGATACCCCCACAGCTCCACCTCCACCTCATGGGAAGCAGTTTCCTGCAGCTGATAACAAGGTAAGCAGACATCCGGTTCTGTTCCTGGAGCATGTATCGGTAGTACTATTCATTCGGCAGTTGCTTTGTAAAGATACCACTTACAAGTTCATAGCTTCATACTCATAGAAGATCAATTGTTCGCCATATATCCATTGTTTGGTTACAGTATTTAGAATTCTTTCTTGCTAGTTTAGGACCCGTCAACCAACCTTTGCACTGCTTGTGAAGTTATTTCGGTGTTCCATTTATGAACAGGATTTAGGTATTATCAGAAGTAGAACAGTAGACATGAGTTCCTTATATATAGCTTGGGCTGAAAATAGCCATGTCCTAGAACGGAAAAGCTCTGCAGAGTTCAGTAGATAGTTTCCGGGACAATGTTCACATTCTACGTACTTGCTTGATCATCCTCTTCTTCCATACTAGGGATGTGCCATGCTGGTCTCCATGCTCCATACTTGATGGGCGATTTTGGAGCTAGCACGGCTGACATGGGAGCAACTCCACTTGTCAGGCATCACAAGCATGCCATCTCATGCAGAGTCTATTTTCCTCTGCAAATGTAGCTACCAAGCAGTTGAAGCATCTGCTGCTTTTAAGGAGGCAAATGTACCTAATCTCTGAAGGAAGCAAATGCGCACACACACTGACGATACTAGATAGGAGGACAACATGTTGGTTGGCACCACCATGAATTGTGCAAATTGCCACCAAACCTCATAATTTGTTCACTGCATCAGGCTTCAGTCCACACTTTAATCCGACTGTTCAACAGTTGTGCAATTACTCAAACTTCTCTCACAATTTTACCCATCTTTTCTTCCAGGTGATTCGAAGGGGCAAGCAGCTACCTGCGGATGTGCTGAGAAGATCAGGCAAGAAGAGGAGATCGTCCGAAGTTCTTGATTTTTCTCCTCGGCCAAGCCAGAGAAGGCTCTTCCAGGTGGCCAGGGAAGAGGCCGCCGCAGCGGAGTGCTCGGTGGCCAGCTGCAGCGCGGCGAACGACGACGCCGGCGTCGGCGTCAGCGTCAGCAGCGGCCGGCACGGGGGCTGCTGCTCCGTGGGGCGCGGCGACGCCCAGTCGCGCGTGGTGGCCGGCTCCCCGCGCGCGGCGTGGTCGTCGTCGGACTCGGAGGGCGCGCTGAGCGACGGCGGGCCGGCGGGGGTGGACGTGCACGAGCTGGAGCTGGAGGCGTACCGGTCGACGGTGCGCGCGCTGCACGCGTCGGGGCCGCTGACGTGGGAGCAGGAGTCGCTGCTCACCAACCTGCGCCTCTCCCTCAACATCTCCAACGAGGAGCACCTCCTCCAGCTCCGCCGCCTGCTCTCCTCCTGAGCCCGATCCTCGTCGCCGGCCACCGCTGGCTCGCCGACGGCTTACTCATCATCACTCATCGAGGTGACTCCAGTCCAGTCGAGAGTCCAGACGGAGGAACACCGCAGGGTGCCGCGAAATAATGGAGGTCGATGTGCCACGGAGCTCTCTGTTTTTTCGTTTCGGCAAAAGAGAATTTTGTTTGTTCGCCTTGTGTCGTAGCCGATGCGGCAGCAGCAGGTTGAGCGTCGTCGTAGAGAGAGCTCTGCAGCGTACGTCGTCGTCTTCCTCCAGTCCTCCAGTAGCATTGGGCCATTGGCTCTCCTGAATTACTACGACTAGTGCTGGCCCTGCCTTCTCTATCTATGTAAATGTAAATCCATCTACTCAACAGTTTTCAAGATCATCTGTCAACTCACTGATCTGCTCCAAGATTATCATTACTTCTTTACTTCAAGATCATGTGTTGGTAAAATTCTCCGGGGATCCGCTTTTATCACTCTCTGAACGATAAGGTTGAAAGTGGACCGACCGACTAGTGCGCCAGGCAGTGTCGAAAGCCGGCTCGAACTCGACCGTCCGGCCATGCGGGCACGTGTCCGTCTCGTCCCGGCACGCGGCGCGCGGTCGACGTGCCATGACGCGCTCCGCGCGTCTCGTCTCGTCGCCGAACGCGTGTCGACGTGAAAGGCGTTAAAGTACGTCGGCAGTGCCGCTTGCCTCTGCTCTGCTCTGCTCCCGTCCCGTGTTTCTCTTCTCGCGCAGCTGCGCACTGGCTTTTGTAGTCTCTGTATCGTCGACGAGCTCCGACCCTGGCTTAGCTCCGGACAGCAGGTGACGATGTCGGTGAGCCTCGTGAGGGCGTCGTTGCCAGCGTGGTGCACGGCGGCGGCCGCGGGGAGCAGCGGCCTGCGCTCTCGCCTGCGCGGGACGGCGTGCTCTGTTCGCCGCGTGGGCGTCAGGTGCAGCTCCACCACGCCGCCGGGGTTCCCTCCGGGGCCGACGCCGCCGGGGTTCCCCGCGGTGCCGTCGCCTGAGGAGGCGCCGGGCACGGCCCGCCCGCCCGAGGAGATGCCGGGCACGGCGCGGCCGCCGCAGGAGATGCCGGGCATCGACACGCCGCCGGAGTTCAACGCGCCACCGGGCGTGGACGTGCCGATGCCTGGCGCGCCGGTGCCGGGCACGCCTCCCAGCCCGGAGCAGCCGGGGCCGTTCGTGCCGTCGCCGCCGAAGCCGGAGATCCCGGCCGTGCCGCCGAACCCCGACGTGATCCCGACGCCCCCGCCGGAGTTGGACCCGCCCCGCGCCCCGCCCGAGGTCGTCCCGCCGCAGCCGTCCGACGTCCCGCCTCCCTTCGTGTGAGGAAAGGAAACGCAAGCTGCAGTGCGGCCGACCATGACGGACACCGAGATCCCGCTGTAAGATAGCGTAGTACTCCATGTAGCTTCCAGCTGCTTCATCATTCAAATAAAGAGGATCGGCCGCGGCGCCCTCCTGTTCCGGTGTAAATTTAGTCACGGATGATAAAGCATGAATTTTGTCACAGTTTTCTGAACTCTGGGCTCTAGTAGTAGTACTGAGACTAGAGTGGATTAGTTCTTCTTCATCATCTATTTATGCAGGGCCGGTCCTGAGATTTCGGGGGCCAGGACGAAACTAAAATTTAGGACCACTTAGTATAAATAAATAGTATAGATTAACGAAATAAATAGAAAAAAAATAAGACATAAATTTAGGCTTCATAATAATTTTGAAAATAAATAAATACGAATCAAAATTAGGGCATAAACTACCTAAAAATTAAAAACGAATCACTAGATCGTAGTAAAATTAGTAAAATTAAGACTTTGTGATGCATGCATGCAAAGATTAAAATTAAGACTTTGTGATGCATAACATCCCATCACAATCGCTGCTGAATCGATGCATGTCAAGATTAAAATAAATCGTAAATAAATCGTAGTAAAATTAAGAATTGTGATCGCTGCATGCAAAAATTAAAAAAGAATCAATTGCCGTTCAGATTAAGAATTATGATGGCTGCATGCAAAGATTAAGAATTATGATCGCTGGCTCGCTGCATCTCACCAGCCCTGCTTGGGAGTTGGGACTGACGTGGGAAACTTTGACGAACGTGGAACGCCACGGAGGAACCGGAACGGAAGCTGCTGTCGAGCGGAGCGCTGGATCTCCTGCTGTGCGTTCGTGGGCTTCGTGTGTCGGTGCGTGCGGCGTGCGCTTGCGGCTGCAGCGATTCTTATCGCTAGGGATGAGGGATTGAGGGAACGCGCCGCCGCCATGCAGGGAGACGAGGGCAGAGCGTTCGTGATTCGTGCGGTTCGTGTGTGCGGCTGCAGCTAGCGATCCTGTCGTGGACTCGTGGTGATAAGAGTTTCGCTCTAGCCCATTTATGATTTGCCTTGTCTCTTGGCTCACGGAATAGGCCTGATTTTTTTATATTAATTATAATACCACGTATATATGCAGGGGGCCCAAAAATTTTGGGCCCCGTGCGGCCGCCCCCGCGGAACCCCAGGGCCGGCCCTGTATTTATGTGGGCGAATTCTATCATGAAACACTTGGTATCAGTAGTCTGATATGGTTTTTTTTGTCAGACTGGTCCTGCGCCGTTGATTCTTACCTAATCCTTTTTTTTTTGGGTATTCGGCGGATATTTCAACCTAGCCGCCGCAGCCCCGTCCCTCCGTTTGATGACACACCAACTGGACAAGCTCTTCTCATTAGTTTGGACGCGTGTCCAGGTTAGAAAAGATCGATTTAAACGCGCCTCAAACGTGTCCGGACTAACCGCACACCATTTTAAACCTAAATATGGGGTGAATATGGGCTGACCCGTCCGCATCTACCACAAATATATTCGTCTTCATTCGCTTATCGGATCAAACCCTATCCATTTCACTCCCTTCCACTTCCATCCGTGACAAGCTCACATCCGACATGACTGGCAGCGAATCCAAGTCCTTCACCTCCATATTCATCGACCATGAGTTCGTCCCACGCATTCCCGAAGAGGAGATGGCCGCCCGGCTTGCGCTCCGCCGCTCCCGGGAGACGTCGCACGACGACAACACTTGGACTCACAACGTCGGGGATTCATTGCTTTCGTACAACCTATGCTTGGATCCGGTGTTGCTGCCTCACCGAAAGCGGTGCTGTCTATCTGACGTCCGATGCCTTGGCGAAAGCGCAACCCCTCCATTGGCGTGGCGAGCACGGAGCATGGTCGACCTCGAACGATGTCATGGCGCGGTGTGCCCGTTGGGCGAGGCAGCGGTCCCGGGATGCGGCGCAGGCCCTCGCGGCGACGAACGTTGAAGGGACGGAATCACAATCTCCGGCTCCTCGTAGGGTGCAACACTTCGGTCGACGCAACGGCGTCGTGGTGGACGTCAGCTCCTTCCAGGAAGGTTCCGTCATCGATCTCACGTCGACTGGCACCGTCCGGGTTACGGGGTCCGACGAGGAAGAGTAGGGCATGGGAGACGGCGGGAGCTCGACTCGTGTGAGCTGACTAGTGTCTCATGTCCTACTCTACCTCGTTGTCGAAGGTTCCGTCATCAACTGGCATCATTCGGGTTACGGGCTCCGACGAGGAAGAGTAAGGCATGGGAGACGGCGGGAGCTCGACTCCCGTGAGACGGCTAGTGTCTTATGTCCTAGATGGCGGGAGCTCGACTCCTGTGAGCCGGCTAGTGCCTTATATCCTAGACGGCGGGAGCTTGATTCACGTTTTTGTGTGTGAACAAAAACGGTTTTTAAAATTGCTCTTAAATCGTAAACATTTTAACAAAAAATCAGGCTAGGCTGTTACCAGGGTGTTCATAGCTTTCCAAGGGTATATCGCAAGCCCCATTTGGACATTATTAGTGGAAGTTTAAGCTAGCACTAGGGAAAGGTCAACTACTGCACTCCATGAATGTCATTAAAAAATCTTTTAAACTGTCGCGAGTTTGAAATAAAACATCAACACAGAAAAGTTCCATATTTACAGCAGCTTTCCATCTGTATATCATTTGCTCAATTTCGACGAGTGAATGTAGAGTTACGAGCAAAAAATTGCACGTGAAAAACTGAGTGAAATTCAAATGGACATGACGAGAAGGTCAAGTTCTTCACGCGGTGCATTTTTAAAAGCTCTCTTTTGTAATAAAGGCAGAACACATCATCTCGTTATTTTTGAGAATGCTTGAAAACAGCTAGCAATCAAAGAAAAACTATCTATATGAAGAAGTTTTGCATCTTCCGTAGCTTTTCAACAGCATATTATTTGCCCTATTTCGATGAAGTTTGTAAAAACTATGGCTAAAAAATGTTTTTAGCCATTTTAAAAACCGACTTAAAATCGCAAGGAATTAAAAAAAATCTACATATAAAAGTTTCACATTTGTCAAGCTTTTCATATTATTTGCTCCATTCCGAATAACCATTGAAAAATTAACGCGAAAATACAAACTCGGTGCGACTTTTATTGTTTTCTAAATTACTTTTAAATCATTCATTGTTGGAAGAAACTTTTTATATGAAAAACTGCCCATTTTCATAAGCTTTCCAACGCCATATCATTTGCGTCGATCGGCCTAGCCATTTTTAAATTAACCCCCAAATACGAACCCGGTTGTTTAGTTTCAGAAATTTCGTCATTTTTATAATTTCTCTTTAACCGTAGTGAATATAAAAAAAATTTCAACGTATGAAATGAAAGAATTTCCAGCAGCTATCGAACACCATTTCATTTGCCTCATTCGGACAAACACTTTACAAATAAAATTAAAAATACGATTCACTTTTTTTGTATGAACAAAAACTATTTTGAAAACTGCTCGTAAACCATAAACTTTTTGACAAATTTTTTAACCTAGCCTGTTACCAGGGTGTCCATAGCTTTCAAACGGTATATCGCAAGCCCATTTAAACATTTTTCATGAAAATTCAACCTAGCACCCGGAAAAATTGCTACGCGACACACGTCACCGTGTTAGAATTCCAACACCATGCTTTTCATCAAACACACGCAAACATCTCTGTTGACGTCCTTACAACCGCAACAGCAACAACTAGACAACATGTATCCACGCATCAATCACTGAATAAGAGCGCAAAAAATGCACCATCAATTCTACAGTTATACACACCACAAGCGGTTCCTCTGTTTCTTCCCGCTGAATCTTTGTACGAACGCTGTCAATTGCTAGCAGCCAGGGCTAGAGCATCCGTGTTTGCAGCTAGAGCCACCGCCACCGCCACCGCCACCGGTAGCACCCCCGCCACGGGCCCGTGGCGCGTTCCCTGCCAGCGCCGCGACCAAGACGGCAGCGGCCGCGCACGCGCCGACGCCCGCTGCGATGCCCACCCTCCCGCGGAACGCGTCTGCCGCGCCGGCGAAGCAGCCGCGCGCGGCGAGCGCCGCGCCGGACGCCGAGAACAGGAGGCCCTGCGCGGCGGCGTCGAGGAGCGACACGGCGATCGAGCCGCCGCCCCCGTGCACGACGAACAGGTAGAGCGCCAGCGCCGAGCAGACGGCCGAGACGACGCTGCCCACCACGAAGTAGCTGCCAGCACAAGAGCCACAAGGGTAAACCACCAGTTCTAATTAAGCGACCAGGAAGGCAGGCACACGTACAATAGTTTTGGCCGAACTTACACCAGAGCGCTGTTGTAGGAGACGACGCTGCCCATCACGACGGCGGCGGCCACCGACAGCGCCAGCGCCACGATGCGCAAGGCGAGGCTGGCCGCCTTCGCCCCGCCCATCTCGGCCATTGCCAGGGAATTCGCCAAGAGGATGAGGGCAAAAGCAAGATGTGAAGATGGTTGTAAAAGCAGTATGATGTGAACTCGTGAATGTATTTTTTGGGTGAGCAGGCAACCATTTTATCAGAGCTTTATCTTCTTTCCGAGCAAGCAAACATCGTTACGCCATGTCAAAGATCAGTTAAAAATTGAAGTCCGAGAGCCCCAAATGTGCACTCCATCGAAACCTTCAAATGACATATATGCATTCGAACTCATAATTGTTCAGTTCTGAAAAGATCCACAGAATGTACTCGATTGAACTGTATCGTGTATGTTTGTGATTATACTGGGATTAAGAGAAGAGGTCTATTGGTCAGGAATACCACTCAACTTTTGCTCAGTCTTGGCCGCCACTTTGAGCTTCAATGTCAAAACAAGGAGCTCATAAAGGATTGTTTTATTTTAAGTTGTTCAACGGCCTGTCAAGACGTTGATCTTAATTAAACAATATTTGTAATCAGTGTCAAGATGAACAAAGGTGCTTGCACAGGAACTTAATTTTCAAAAATGAACAGGCACGGTGGATTGACTTGAGGTTAGATTCGTGTGCATTGACACCCTTTATCCATATAAATTTGTGTGCTGTAATTTTCAGGTCACGGCGGAGTTGCTCAGTTGACGGGGAGAGACATCGTCACAAAGGATTCATAAATCATGTGCTTATGTCAAGTTGTTCAACTATCCAGCAAGACTATTATCTTGATACTGTTAGTAATCAGTGTCAAAATCAAATTCAAGTTATCCATGTGAATGAACAGTTCCATCAAACATACCATCATCTCCATCGCTTAGGTCATGCTCACTGTTCTATCTCATCTTCATTTGCTAGAATCTTCATCTGAGTTGTCAGACATCCAGGTTCTCATCTTCCTCTACTCTAGCATTTGACTGTTTTTTGTTCTTTTTGACGCAAAACCGTAGAAAATTTTATTAATTTATTAAATATCTAACAGAACAGTGAAAATATATACATAAATAAAAAAAAACGAAAGGCTAGAGTCAACCCAAGCAGTGAGTTCAGCTGTGTTGTGCTGATTTGCTCTTATTCAAAAAGTTTGAGGTTTTCCTTGAGATTGGTGCACCACCCTTAATTGTTTGCGGGCATATTCTTGAAAATGTTTTCATTTCTTGGGAGCTAAATATTCAAGAACCCCATGATCAGAAATTCAGAATGTCTAGTGATATTTTTTCTGAAGTAGTACATCAGAAGCTAACATGATTTCATCAAAGAAAGATATGCCTATCTTCCTCTGTGGCATAATAGAAGTCCAGCATTGCAAGACAAATGGGCAGTCCCAGAAAAAATGATGCAGAGTCTCCTCAGCATGTTCTCACAGGGAGAACACAACTGTAGCTGGGCATGCAGAAGGATTTCTTTTGCAGAATGTTTTTTTTGAACGGTCACTGGGGGGGATGGAATCCCCACCTGAATATATTGTTCAAAAAAGCTGCCAAAGCCAAAAGTCATCTCTTAAGCTTTGGCTGATTCAGTTTATAAGGAAAACTGGATCGAAAACCTAAACAAGTTGACCCAGTTTATGAGGAAAACCGGGCCGAAAACCATACAAGTAAGAAGATTACACAAGATGAGAAAAAAGGACGCTGAGGACAAAGCTCGACCTAGCTAGCAGACCGAATGACGAATCCATAGGAGGCACAAATAGGTGTGGGGTGTCGTCGAGGGATCACAATACCAAGACTAATCAAGCCACCTAACGCACCGCACCTGCGTGCAACCTTTGCAGAATGTTGTGTGTGTTTATTCAATCAATATCCTGAACCAGTTCAGAAAGCGTGAAGGATGTTCAAACTTCAACGTCATCAATGGGGATGCTAGCTGTGGGCATGGTTGCAGTGGACAACATTGACCTGAATTTAGTTTAGGTGATACTGACACAATTGCTTATTCAATGCTCTGTTTCTTCTTCAGATCTTTACATGCTAATTTTTCTGCATAGAACTGAAGACAATGTCTCAAGTCCAGTGCATAGAATATATTATTTCTGTCACAAATATCAACGAATATATCTTGATCATCGTAATAGGCTGATAGCCACAAAGGATTTGACTAGGAGTATGTAATGTTGTTGAGAAGCCACCAGTGGTTAGCCCAAGAAAGGCTATTATAATTAATAGGAAACCACAAAAAAAGAGAGTCGTTGCCATGGTTTAGCAAAACCAGTCAAATACTCCCTCCTTTTACTGTTATAAGATGGTGTAGTAACTTTTTCCTGATTTGGATGAACATAGACGCATTTTAGTGTGTTTGTGCACTCATCTCAATCTGTACCTAGTCCATATTAAAATATCCAAAACATCTTATATTTGTGAACTGAGGGAGTACATGAATTTTATGAGCTATCTATTTTAGACTTCATGAGTACCCATAAGCTGTACTACTGTATAGTCTGCCAAAATAGAGGGAAATGGTCTACTCTTCCTTCCACAAGTGTTATCATATTGAAACTTCTTTCCTAAGGACTACATGTCCACATCTGACCTAATGAACAGTAAGGTTAGAATCCATTAGTAGATCAGTTTATCCATGATGATGGGATTTGGTTGATGCCTTTACATGTCCATAAAAAAAAGATGGATGTGTTCACTCGAGGCAGTAACCATGTTTTGCTGTTGTACGGTGTTGGTTGCTTTGGAATATAAAGTGGGGGGAAACCCTTTTTCGTTAGTGTTTAGTTGTGTCTGCACAGTTTAAAACTCCCATGAAATGTTGTTGCAGTTCTGATTTCAGGAAGAAAAGGATGTACTTGCAGTAAATGGACAAGTAATATAATACAGTACCTGGAAATAACTGCATAAGTAACGGGGGTTCAAGTTTCAAACACCTAATCCAAGAATTTTGAGATGATTATATATGGGCAGTTGTCTTGAGCCTTTAGAAGTTCCTAACGAACTGATGGCGCCTCCCTTTGCTACATTAGGTTGCAATAACTAACTTGGAAGATGGAAAGGTCATATACCTTGGTGGGAAAAGGTTGTCTGATGCTCGATGCTCCTGCTGATGAAGCTTCATCCTACTAGTGAGGATGAAAGCTATGTAAAACATATTACCTGATGGTGGTTGTCTACTGTGCTTGTTCTTGTACGCAGTGATGGTAGTCACCCTTTTTGTGGACTTGTGGTGATGTAGAGCCTCTTGTCAATGTCACTTCTGAACAATATTATAGCAGTTTTGTCAATCTTAGCACCAGGGTCGTAATAACATATTCATATTCACAATACGATGCGAGTGGTCGAGAAAAACATCATATGCAGAGAAGAAAACATGGAAAGATAAGTTCAGAAGGCATAATGATTGTACCAAATGTGCAATCTATATGAAGTCTGTACTCCATTATTAATTGTGCAAATCACTAGCGCAAGGCTTGCACAGTAGAAAAATATATTAACAAATTCTGAATACGGATTTGCTAATTCTCATCTAGAGATGAGAATTAACAAAGCCTCATCTAACTCCTACACTATTTGATTAACGGAAAAAAAGTCCCTATGAATCTCCGCATAAAATCCAATGGTTTAGGAGTTAGATGAGACATAATTATTTCTCATCTACTACTCCGTCCTTGACGTTTTTTCACACTAGTGTAGTGTCCAAAAACGTCTTACATTATGAAACGGAGGGAGTAGATGAGAGCTAGACACACTCTAACATACTCTTCATTCATCAAATTTAATGACCAAACTCAAAGCAAGGCTGAGCATGCATGTATGGCTGAACATTTGTACTACAAAAGAAAAAACAGCTGTGGCACATGCAGACAGAATGAGAGTTGTAGGGTAAAGAGAAATTTGTGTTGCCACAAGATATCCAAAGACAACAAGAGCCGCAACACCTACAATAATTGCAGACATGTTTAACCAGCATCAGACATGGGCATTTCTATGTTACTCGGAGATAAATGTCCCTATTGATAGTTTGATACACTACGGATCGATGCATTTTATATCTACTGAGTGATGACCCATCTTTTTGAAGAAAAAAAAAATATTGTAGCTGCTAACTGAAAATTTACGAAATAAAAGGCAAAGAAACAATGCGGAATCAGAAATACTCTAGTAAGTTAACAGCAAATTTCTCTGTTGATAGCAAGTAGGACAGGAGAAAAACGAACAGAAAAACAGAGGAGAAGAAGAACAGAGGAGACTGTCGATGATTCTTGCTTACACAGTAACGGGGAAGAACAGTAGGAGGGCGAGCTAACCTTCTGCTCCTTCATCGACACGGCGGCCGGCTCCCTCAACCTCCGGAGCGGAGGTGACTCGCAGAGCGGTGGCGACCACCGGCCCTGAAGCTGCTCCTGCCGGCGCGGCTACACATATCGCGGCGGCCATCGATCGGCGCCCCTTGACGAGACCTCGCAAGTAGCGGCGCTGTCAGGCCCTCCCTACCCTTGTGAGTTGGCGGCGAAGAGCAGGGTTGCGGCCGGCGGAGGAGATGGGTTGGAGGAGAGGCAAAGCCGGCGACGAACAGCCGTGAAGCCGGCATGATGGAGGAATAAGTAAACCTGACTGATTATCCTCATGTTCAAGTCAACTGGAGCAGATTGAAAGCAGTTATCACATTTCCGTTGCAGTATATACCGTTTTTCTTATAGTGCAGCGCATAGAATGGTCGAGAAACGAGAAGTTCATCACAAACTCCAAAATGATAGTATTACTGAGCACTAGATCCATGTGGTTTTATCAAGTTTTATTTGGATTATCGCTTCATTTGGACCCGTCGGTGTGTATGGATTTGAAAAGTAAGATTTGGAATGTTGTTGAGTTGCGTGCGTTGAAATTGTCAAGTTTCGAATTAATATGTGTGCATCATTATAACCAAAAAAATGAAAGAATTTGCAAAGACTTTTTTTGAAGTTAAAACTTGGAGTTTCTTTTCTTCGAAAAAGGAGGTTGAAACCTCGAGCCTTTGCATCATTATAATGCACACAACCATCTTTACTAAAGTTAATGTAAGATAAGAAACCTAAAAATGGACAACTACGCCGGAACCATTACCAGATATGAAATTAACATCTACGACTAAGTCGACTTCATCCCTCCAACGGCTTCAGGTACACGTCCTCATGCCGCCACAGTCACGTCCGATCAAAGATGGCCAGGACAAGGATTTCCATCCTAGTTGCGAAGACCAACGGATGAAGGTCAAAAAGCATCAAGGCGACAACGCCTTTAAGAAGACAATGACACAATTTCGTCGCTGGTGAGCCCAACCAAAAAGGCAAGAACAAGAGTTTTCACCCGGATATGAAGTGGTGCTCCTATCATCATCATGATGACGGATCCTCCGATTAAATTTACAGTTTTGATTAGCTTCATGTTTTTTAACTCTTCAAATATGTGAAGTTAAAGTTTGAGTAGACGTTTAGGAAGTTAAAATTTTGAAGTTTCATTAGAGATGCCCTAAATGGGCCGATCGGGTGCTTAGTCACTAGCATCTGGGTTATATCTGTACGACAGTGTGGTATAACCAATTTCCACAGCGAGCAATCACGGTTAGACTTGCCGACACATTCCCACAATGACGAATCTCATAACAAATTTCCTTGTCTTTTTTTTTGAGAAAATCTCCTTGTCGTCTTTCCTTCTGATTCTTCTTCTTCTTTTACAATTGTGTGTGATGACTTGCAATACTCTTGGTCTTCTCTGACAACTACACGTAATGAAGGCAGCTAGACCCTAGAGAACTGCATGGACTAGTTAACATTTTTACGGAGGAATTCATGGCAATCAACGTATGGCGCTATCAATCAATCTTTCTCATGACTAACTAAACTTATACAAACTCGCAAGTTGTGCAATAATATGGAGTGAGGTAAGATATATAGTCGACGTTGACTAGGGCTCAGTGTTGTTTATAATCCATCAAGTACAATCCTTTGTCTGGAATGATTGATTAGCCCTCCTCAACTAGCAAAACCTACTTGTTAATTGCAAATGTTATGTCATCGATTGATCCGTATTGCAACTAACTGCGCCATAAAATTACGTATTTAAAATCAAGTGTAAAAAATTAGCCGGCGTTCTTATCTCAAGACAAAGACGATGAGACTAATTAATATGTTTTGACGACGAGACAATTAGGTAGCTAATTAGGCAGGATCAAACATACAATATTTGCATTAGGTTTGCCTAGTTGTCCTTGATCATTTGTGTATTGTGACTAAATGCATCATCAAATTGCAAATTTAAAATTAGGTATGAATAATCAGCAGACGTTCTTATCTCAAGGCGAAGACGATGAGACCGATTAACATGTGTAAAGATGAATCTTTGTTGTGAGGCGGTTAGGTAGCTAGTTAGGAAGGTTCAAACATACAAATTTTATGTTAGGTCTACCTGCTCGAATTTTGTAACGCCTTTGCTCTAGGTTTTGTAATCTTACTAATTGAAGGTGTATCATTGTTGAGAAAGTTTATTTATGTCTATTTTGTACTACCTCTGTATCAAAATATAATTTTTATTTAATACAAAATATATTCTTAGGCTAAACTAGCCTATAAAAATGACTTATATTTTAAAATGGAAGGAGTAGGCATGTGGTTTCAATTATCATTTCACTATGCAGCCACACCATAGGCAACAGCTTCTGACTTCTAACTGGAGTTAGTTGAGGCTCTGGACTAGTCTTGAGGTCCTCAACCAGCGCATTACTTATTTTGGTCTACTAATATAGATCCGGCATGTAGGCATGTATGTCCAGCTGAGGTACGAACACGCTACACAAAATTCAATTATACGGGTATCTTTACCTAATAATAAAGAGGCTATCGCTTTCGTCGGAAAACCCACCGAAGTGATTTTACAAAAAAACCCTTACTATTTATGACATTAAACTCGTAGTATATATTAAATATTTTTTAAAATACTCATATCTTTTAAACCGTAACTCCAAATTTAACATATTATACATGGAATTTGATTAAAAAAATATGTAGAATTTAAATATGATATTATTTTATCTGTTAAACGTTTAATAAAAATACTATCTAGGGTGCAATCTTAATAAATAAGTCATTATTCGTCTTTCTTTCATACCCGTACTCATCCGGGTTGGGGATGAACACGTCAACAAAATCAGGATTAGAGATGAAACTGAAGGTCACTTGACTGATTCTTTGTACGTATTAAATCTACATGCAAGCCGTGTTAAATAGAAGACCTGTGAAATTTTGAACTGCATTTTTGTAAGATAAGATCATCTTTATTTGTATCGTAACTATAAATTCTCAAATTATAGCCATTTTTTATAAATTAAGAACGTGTGCCGTGTGGTATTTCTTTCTCCCGTTGCAACGTATGAACCCTTTTGCTAGTACCCTTAAACTTGAGAAATATGGAGACCGGGCTCTCATAACAATATATTTTCATACATGGCGCATACAAAAACCATACAACATCAGAATGGGCCAAAAAATTTGCTGTTGAGCGGAGATTTTCTTTAGGTTACAAATCATAATATTTTTCAGTGAAATCTTACAGATTCATCATGAACATGTACATGTTTTCAAGGATATTTTTTTGTATTTTCTAGAAAAATGGAAATATCTTTTTCAAAATTTATAATTAACAAAAAAATAAGACCAACCCAAAGGCTAACCTTCATTGACTTTTTTTTTTATATGAGAAACTCCATGAAAGCGCCTGTTAGAGTCAAGGCTCAAACCCGGGATGGCTGGCAGCAACCCCAGCTGCCCAGCCAATGACTCAACACCCTCCCTGCAGCGTAACTTCGCACTCCTCGAACTCCCACTATGTAATGTGAAAAAAATCTACAAATGGTGATTGCTAATACAAAAATCAGAGTACTGACCAAGTAACTAATTTTTCCTTTGTTCACCAACATAAAATGTTTTGGATATTTCAATATGAACCACATATGAGAATTGAGTGAACAAACACACTAAAACGTGTATATGTACTTCCAGTTCGAAAAACAAAGGTTAGAGTATCTCATATTGTGAACGGATGGAGTAGTTAATTAAATAGAACATGAGAAACTAATCCATAGAACAGCAACGCAACCAACAAGTTGCCCCCTTGATAACGTAGATACATATATAGTACAGATCAAGTAAGATGCACAATTCGAATGTGGTAAAAAAATTGAAGCAGTAAACTACGTAGCTAGCATTATTGCACACGTAACTAACACGTCCAACAAAAAGAGTAGGAACGAAAGAGGACCTATAGCTAGCTAATGCTTGTGGTGGCACCCATGCTCGCAGCCGGCGTCCGAGTCGGAGTCCGACCCGGAGCCTCCGAAGGACAGCGTCAAGTTCTTCACCAGCTCGGCGGCCGACACGGCGCCGGCGGCGGCCAGCGAGATGTACATGGCCATGTGCACCTGGCTGCAGAAGTTATTCGAGCCCCGGACGGTGCCGTCGCAGACGCTGATGCGCCCGCGGCCGTGGGGTGAGCAGTAGGACATGTACTCGCTGGTGGCGAAGGCGGCGCCCGTCGACGAGTAGAGCAGCGCCGGCGCGGCCACGTCGAGGAGCGGCACGAGCACCCTCGACACCTTGTTGCTTCCCTTCTTCCATACGCTCAGGAAAATGGCCGCCCCCACCATGACCGCCGCCAAGGCGTTCGCCACCACCAGGTACCTGCACGCACCCACGAATCCGCCTTGTCACAAACGTACGCACAACCCAGCATGGATACCGTCTCCAAGGGAGAAAAGCCTAGTAGACATACACAAAGGGGCCGAAGTCGCTGTAGGTGACGGTGTGTGCCTCGGCGCCGTTCGGGAGGACGACGGTGCACTGGCTGGCCGTCACCATGAGAGCCGCCGACGCCACCGCGAGCGCCATGGCGGCGACGCGTGCGGCGATGTTGACCGCGTTCAGGCGACCTTTCGACTCCGGCTTGCAATCATCGCAAGGCATGATCGACCGGACGGAGGGGAAGAACTGACTCGATCAAGTCAAGATGGTAAGGTAGCTTTTGGTTGTTCTCTAGCTTGGAACAAATTGCTGCTAGCTCAGTTGGTCCACGAACTCGAGAGTCGGGATTAGGGTGTATATATAAGGTTTGTGACAAGGTGATGTCCATCGTGGTGGATACAGTCAAACGAGACACTGATTGGAGGGAGCATGCATCAACCAACGTTAGGTCGTTACAACCCTACCTAGCGTTAGTTGCTTGCTCGCTCACTTCACCTCTCATTATTATTTTGTTGATTCTCATTCAGTTTTGTCCTCTAATTAGCAGTTACAAGCAATATTTTTCATTTTTCTTGTTTCAAATGGGCGGTTGATCATCAATGATTAAACACTGGAATTAACTAGCAGTTAGGTCTAGGAAACGTATTTTTTTTTCGTTGCTCTTGATTAGTTGGTTGACTAGTAGTCCGATTGACATCTTCCTATCGCACAGGTGTATACTCAAGTGCGTTATTTTTGTATATTTCTTTGCCTGGCGTTATTTTTTACATTTTACCATGTAGATTGAGCGCTGATTTCCAACTTTCGGCCCCAAATTGATCTTCTAGTCAATGGAGTCGGAGTTCTAGAGCAAGTTGTAATAATCTGATTTTGAATAATATTGTAACCATTCACTATTATGAGATGGTTTAACTTTTTTCTGAATCGAATGTATATAGACGGTTTTAGTGTGCTTGTTCACTTATTTCAGTTTGTATGTAGTTTAGTTTATGTTAAATTGCCTGAAACATCTTATAATTCGAAACTAAGGAGTAAAAGCCAAAACTCTCAACTGGTGGTTATCTATATGGCTAGTTTTTTTTATAAAGTGTGTTTTTCTTATTTGCTCGTAGTATAGTATCACATCGAGAGTAGACAACCACCATAAGTAGACATCGGTCTCAGGGTGATTAGGATCCAAGTGGCCAGCAATTTTATTTGAAGAGGGGAAGGGCCCCGTAGGAAAGGACCTAGACACTGCATAAACTTTCTTTGGTGGTACAAGGAATTTTACACTAGGGCTAACATAAAAAGGAAAATAATGAACAACTTCATAAAAAATGCAAAGGGGACCCCAAACAGGGAAATGAAAACACAATCCGGTTCAACACAGCTCCAGCATGGATCCAATCTCGACAATGTCGGGGGCAAAACCACTTGGATTCATCATCGCTCCATCTCCAATAGCCTAGCTCGCCCGAAGAAGAAGAAACAATGATCTTCAAACAATTGTTGAACTGCCTCCCATTATGCAACAAGATCGAGAGGTAAAACAAAGGCCGCCCTCCGGCCAGAAAAGTCGATGGAGTGGTGATGAAGACTCGATGTCAGCCACTACTGCAGGCGCCTTGACTCCTCTGCGACGAACACCACCGACGAGCTTCGACTCTGGCCGCATATTCCATTGTCCTTCTCTTATTCTCGTGTGGCCGCATATTCCATTGTCCTTCTCTTATTCTCCTAACCCACCACCATGGTAGCAACCAGAAAGGAAGGGGTCCTCCACCAACATGCTTTGGCCGGCAATCTAAATAATATACAACGGTACAACTCTATTAAGCTGCCCCTCCCCTAGAAGTAAGTCTTGATAGTCAAAATAAAGGCTTTGTTATTGTAGACAAAAGAATTTAGTGTCATTTGTTCCGTTTAGTCTAGATAAATGAGACTTGTCGTGGGACTAGTTTTAAAATGAAATGATGATAGTAATGAGTAACCATGCATATGAAAAGTCTCTAGGAAGACTTGGGTGTTGATAAATTTGTATGGAAGGTGGTATTAGAGATACTCGACCTCATAGTGTTTACTTTGATAGACTCAATAACACTTGTGGATAAAGTTATCCAGAGGAACCTAGTTGAAAGGTGATCGAGGTTATGCCAAAGTTGTTTTGTGACACATGGTTCTTCAACTTTGTGTTGAATAAATGGTCATGTCACTATATGTTGTTTTATGTCGCCACTCTTGATGTTGTGATGATGACTCCGCTTGTCAATGAACGATCTACCAGAGTTTTGGCTCGGATATCGGCTATGAGTTTGTTAAGTTCGTAGTGGTTACACTAAAACGAATATTATTCATCTTTCTGGTGAGAGTGTGTGTATGTGGAATGAAAGGAATATTTATCACAAAGCTCGAAAGAGACATGCCTTGATCCATAGTAGCCAAACTTAAGCCCCATAGAAACTCACTACCTTCACGTATCATTTCTTTGGCATAATCCAGTCACTAGGCAATGGAACTTTCAACAATCAATGATTGAAAAAATGTTTGCGAACCTTGATGAGGTGATACTCGTGGGTAATAGCGAGTTACTCTAGTATCATGTTCTATTTTACATGGCTTTCACTTATAATATATGTTTTCGTTCCAAAATAAATAAAATCTCTTCCAAAGTGTTTCCGACAAGCAAGTGTTAACTAAAAGAAATAGAATAGATGCTACCTTATTTTTTTCTAGATTAGCCAGAAGTTTGTGTTTATTATCTTTTCTTCACTTTGCTTGCATAGTAATCATTCCACCTCTATAACTGTACTAAGTTTTCAGGTGAAGAGAGTGGAGGGCTATCCAGACGTACTGACTGTAAGTGAACCAAAACATTCTCATTATTTTGGTTAAAACAACTGAATTGTTTGTGTTGGGGAACGTCGCATGGGAAACAAAACAAATTCCTACGCACACGCAATACCTATCCATGGTGATGATCATCTACGAGAGGGGAGAGTACATCTACATACCCTTGTAGATCGCTAAGCGGAAGCGTATATAACGCGGTTGATGTAGTGGAATATCTTCGTGATCCAAATCGCAGCCCGTCCCGCGATCTCATCATGATCCGTCCCGCGATCCCATCACGATCCATCCCGATCTAGTGCCGAACGGACGTCACCTCTGCGTTCAGCACACATACAGCCTGATGACGATCACCGCCTTCTTGATCCAGCAAGAGGGGGCGGAGAGGTAGATGAGTTCTCTAGCACGGCGGCGTGGTGGTTGTGGTGGTGGAACTATTCCAGCAGGGTTTCGCCTAAGCACCCCTAAAACTAGACTAGAGGAGAAACAGATCTAGAGAGAGAGAGAGGGCAACACGTGGCTGATTTGTTGTGTCTCAAAAACCCTCAATACCTCTAGTATATATAGGAGGGAGGGAGGGGAGGAGGTAGCCTCAAACCCTCAAGGTTTGACCGAAATTGGAGGTGGATGAGTCCTACTCCAACCCTACTAGGAGTAGGATTCCTCCTCTCCACTTGGAAATCCTTTCCACCTTTTCCACCTTTGGGTTTTTTCCTTCTCAAACCTCATGGGCCTTAGTGGGAGCTTATGTCAGACCACTAGCTGCTGGTTTGTATCCTTCCATAGCCCATAAGGACCCTCGGGGCGTGATACCCCTCTAGATGGTCCCCGGTACCCTCCCGACACTCCCGGTACACTACCGATGAGCCTCAAACTTTTCCGGTGACCAAAACAGGACTTCCTATATATCAATCTTTACCTCCAGACCATCCCGGAGCTCCTCGTGACGTCCGGAATCTCATCCGGGACCCCAAACAACTTTCAGTTACCAACACCTATAACTCAACTATACCGAAACGTCACTGAACCTTAAGTGTGCATACCCTACGGGTTCAAGAACTATGCAGACATGACTGATAGACCTCTACGGTCAATAACCAATAGCGGGACCTCGATGCCCATATTGGCTCCTACATATTCTACGAAGATCTTTATCAGTTGAACCTCTATATCAATGATTCAGTTAATCTCATATGTTGTTCCCTTTGTCCTTCAGTATGTTACTTGCGCGAGATTCGATCCTCGGTATATCTATACCTAGTTCAATCTCGTTATCGGCAAGTCTCTTTACTCGTTCTGTAATACAAGATCTCGTGGCTAACTCCTTAGTCACATTGTTTGCAAGGCTTATTGTGATGTTGTATTACTGAGTGGGCCCCGAGATACCTCTGCGTCACACGGAGTGACAAATCCGAGTCTCGATTCACGCCAACCCAACAGACACCTTCGGAGATACTTGTAGAGCACATTTATAGTCACCCAGTTACGTTGCGATGTTTGATACACATAAGGTATTCCTCCGGTGTCCGGGAGTTGCATGATCTCATGGTCATAGGAACAGATACATTGACATGCAAAAACAGTTGCAATAAACTCACACGATCATATGCTATGTTTATAGTTTGGGTCTTGTCCATCACATCATTCTCCTAATGATGTGATCCCGTTATGAAATGACGACACTTGTCTATGGCTTGGAAACCTTAACCATCTTTGATCACCGAGCTAATCAACTAGAGGCTTACTAGCAACAGTGTTTTGTCTATGTATCCACACATGTATTTGAGTTTCCAATCAATACAATTATAGCATGGCTAATAAACGATTATCGTGAACAAGGAAATATAATAATAACCAATTTATTATTGCCTTTAGGGCATATTTGCAACAGTCTCCCACTTGCACTAGAGTCAATAATCTAGTTCACATCACTATGTGATTTTGATGAATCTAACACCCATACAGTTCTGGGGTTTGATCATGTCTTGCTTGTGAGAGAGGTTTTAGTCAACAGGTCTGAACCTTTCAGATCTGAGTGTGCTTTACAAATATCTATGTCACCCTGTAGGTGCTGCTACCAACGTGTCATTTTGAAACTATTCCAAATGACCGCTCTACTATACGAATCCGGTTTACTACTCAGAGTTATCCGGATTAGTGTCAAAGCTTGCATCGATGTTACCCTTTATGACGAACTCTTAATCACCTCCATAATCGAGAAAAAAAATCCTTAGTCCAATAGTTACTAAGGATAACTTTGACCGTTTTCCAGTAATCCATTCCTGGATCACTCTAGTACCCCTTGACAGATTCATGGCAAGGCACACATCAGGTGCGGTACACAGCATGGCATCCTTTAGAGCCTACGGCTAAGGCATAAAGGACGAACTTCGTGCTTTCTCTTTCTTCTGCCGTGGTCGGGCTTTGAGTCTTACTCAAATTCACACCTTACAACAGAACCAAGAACTCCTTCTTTGCTGATCTATATTGAACTCCTTAAAAAACTTGTCAAGGCATGCATTTCATTGAAAGTTCTATTAAGCGTTTTGATCTATCTCTATAGATCTTGATGCTCAATGTTCAAGTAGCTCTATCCAAGTTTTCCTTTGAAAAACTCCTTTCAAACAACCCTTTATGCTTTCCAGAAGTTCTACATTACTTCCGATTAACAATATGTCAACCACCTATACTTATCAGAAATTCTATAGTGCTCCCACTCACTTCTTTGGAAATACAAGTTTCTCATAAACCTTGTATAAACCCAAAAGCTTTGATCATCTCATCAAATCGTATATTCCAACTCCGAGATGCTTGCACTAGTCCATATGAGGATCGCTGGATCTTGCATACTTATTAGCATCCTTAGGATCGACAAAATCTTTTGGTTGTATCACATACAACCTTTCCTCAAGGAAACCGTCGAGGAAACAATGTTGTTACATCCTATGTGCAATATTTCATAAATAATGCAACAACTGCTAACATAATTCCAATAGACTCTTAGCATCGCTATGAGTGAGAAAGTCTCATCATAGTCAACTCTTTGAACTTGTCGGAAACTTCTTTGCAACAAGACAAGCTTTCTAAATAGTGACTTTCACCATCACCGTCCGTCTTCCTTTAAAAGATTCATCTGTACTTAACAGTCTTACAACCATCAAGTAGTTCTTCCAAAGTCTACACTTTGTTTTCATACATGGATCCTCTCTCGGATTTCATGGCTTCCAGCCATTTGTCGGAATCCGGGCCCACCATCGCTTCTCCATAGCTCGTAGGTTCATTTTCGTCCAACAACATGACCTCCAAGACAGGGTTACTGTACCACTCTAGAGCAGTACGTGACCTTGTCGACCTACGAGGTTTGTAGTAACTTGATCCGAAGCTTCATGATCACTATCATCAGCTTCCACTTCAATTGGCGTAGGCGCTACAGGAACAACTTCCTGCGTCCTGCTACATACTGGTTGAAGTGACGGTTCAATAACCTCATCAAGTTTCCACTATCCTCCCACTTAGTTCTTTCAAGAGAAACTTTTCCTCGAGAAAGGACCTATTTCTTGAAACAAACACTTTGCTTCCGGATCTAAGACAGGAGATATCCCCAACTGTTTTGGTGTCCTATGAAGATGCATTTATCCGCTATGGGTTCGAGCTTATCACGCTGAAACTTTTTTACATAAGCGTCGCAACCCCAAACTTTTAAGAAACAACAACTTAGGTATCTCCGAACCATAGTTCATACGGTGTCATCTCAATGGAATTACGTGGTGCCCTATTTAAAGTGAATGCGGTTGTCTCTAATGCATAACCCAAAAATGATAGTGGCAATTTGATAAGAAACATCATAGTATGCACCATATCCAATATGGCGTGGCTATGATGTTCGAACATACCATCACACCATGGTGTTCCAGGTGGCATTAGTTGTGAAACATTTTCCACACTATCTTAATTGTGTACCAAACTCGCAACTCGGATATTCATCTCTACGATCATATCGTAGACATTTTATCCTCTTGTCATGACGATCTTCAACTTCACTCTGAAATTACTTGAACCTTTCAATAATTCGGACTTGTGTTTCATCAAGTAAATATACCAATACCTACTCAAATCATTTGTGAAGTAAGAACATAATGATATCCACTTCGTGCCTCAACACTAATTGGACTGTATACATCAAAATGTATTACTTCCAACAAGTTACTCTCTTGTTCCATCTCACTGGAAAACGAGGCTTTCAGTCATCTTGCCCATGGTTTGCATGTCTCAAGTGATTCAAAATCAAGTGAGTCTAAATGATCCATCTGCATGGAGTTTCTTCATGCGTTCACACCAATAGGCATGGTTCGCATGTCTTAAACGATTCAAAAACGAGTGAGTCCAAAGATCCATCAGTATGGAGCTTCTTCATGCGTTTTACACCAATATGACTCAAGCGGCAGTGGCACAAGTAAGTGGTACTATCATTACTACTTTGTATCTTTTGGCAACAATATTATGAACATGTGTATCACTACGATCGATATTCAATAAACCATTGAAGGTATTTATTCAAGCAAATAGAATAACCATTATTCTCTTTAAATGAATAATCATATTGCAATAAACACGATCTAATCATGTTCATGCTCAACGCAAACACCAAATAACAATTATTTAGGTTTAACACTAATCCCGATGGTAGAGGGAGCGTGCGATGTTCGATCACATCAACCTTGGAAACACTTCCAACACATATCCCCACCTCGCCTTTAGCTAGTCTCTGTTTATTCCGTAGCTTTTATTTCGAGTTACTAACACTTAGCAACTGAATCGGTATCTAATACCCTCATGCTACTAGGAGTACTAGTAAAGTACACATCAATATCATGTATATCCAACATACTTCTGTCGACTTTGCCAGCCTTCTCATCTACCAAGTATCTAGGGTAGTTCCTCTTCAGTGACTCTTCCCCTTATTACAGAAGCACTTAGTCTCGGGTTTGGGTTCAACCTTGGGTCTCTTCACTAGAGCAGCAACTGGTTTGCCATTTCATGAAGTATTCCTTCTTGCCCTTGCCCTTCTTGAAACTAGTGGTTTTTGTTGGGGAACGTCGCATGGGAAACAAAAAAATTTCTACGCGCACGAAGACCTATCATGGTGATGTCCATCTACGAGAGGGGATGAGTGATCTACGTACCCTTGTAGATCGTACAGCAGAAGCGTTAGTGAACGCGGTTGATGTAGTGGAACGTCCTCACGTCCCTCGATCCGCCCCGCGAACAATCCCGCGATCAGTCCCACGATCTAGTACCGAACGGACGGCACCTCCGCGTTCAGCACACGTACAGCTCGACGATGATCTCGGCCTTCTTGATCCAGCAAGAGAGACGGAGAGGTAGAAGAGTTCTCCGGCAGCGTGACGGCGCTCCGGAGGTTGGTGATGACCTTGTCTCAGCAGGGCTCCGCCCGAGCTCCGCAGAAACACGATCTAGAGGAAAAACCGTGGAGGTATGTGGTCGGGCTGCCGTGGAAAAGTCGTCCCAAATCAGCCCTAAAACCTCCGTATATATAGGTGGGAGGGAGGGGACCTTGCCTTGGGGCTCAAGGAGCCCCAAGGGGGTCGGCCGAGTCCAAGGGGGAAGGCTCCCCCCCAAACCGAGTTGGACTTGGTTTGGTGGGTGGGAGTCCTTCCTTCCCTTCCCACCTCCTCTTTTTTTTTCTTTCTCTTTGATTTTCTTTCCTAGGCGCATAGGGCCCTTTTGGGCTGTCCCACCAGCCCACTAAGGGCTGGTGTGCCACCCTCAAGGCCTATGGGCTTCCCCGGGGTGGGTTGCCCCCCCGGTGAACTCCCGGAACCCATTCGTCATTCCCGGTAACTCCGAAAACCTTCCGGTAATCAAATGAGGTCATCCTATATATTAATCTTTGTTTCCAGACCATTCCGGAAACCCTCGTGACGTCCGTGATCTCATCCGGGACTCCGAACAACATTCGGTAACCAACCATATAACTCAAATACGCATAAAACAACGTCGAACCTTAAGTGTGCAGACCCTGCGGGTTCGAGAACTATGTAGACATGACCCGAGAGACTCCTCGGTCAATATCCAATAGCGGGACCTGGATGCCCATATTGGATCCTACATATTCTACGAAGATCTTATCGTTTGAACCTCAGTGCCAAGGATTCATATAATCCCGTATGTCATTCCCTTTGTCCTTCGGTATGTTACTTGCCCGAGATTCGATCGTCAGTATCCGCATACCTATTTCAATCTCGTTCACCGGCAAGTCTCTTTACTCGTTCCGTAATACAAGATCCCGCAACTTTCACTAAGTCACATTGCTTGCAAGGCTTGTGTGTGATGTTGTATTACCGAGTGGGCCCCGAGATACCTCTCCGTCACACGGAGTGACAAATCCCAGTCTTGATCCATACTAACTCAACTAACACCTTCGGAGATACCTGTAGAGCATCTTTATAGTCACCCAGTTACGTTGCGACGTTTGATACACACAAAGCATTCCTCCGGTGTCAGTGAGTTATATGATCTCATGGTCATAGGAATAAATACTTGACACGCAGAAAACAGTAGCAACAAAATGACACGATCAACATGCTACGTCTATTAGTTTGGGTATAGTCCATTACGTGATTCTCCTAATGACGTGATCCAGTTATCAAGCAACAACACTTTGTTCATAATCAGAAGACACTGACTATCTTTGATCAACTGGCTAGCCAACTAGAGGCTTGCTAGGGATGGTGTTTTGTTTATGTATCCACACATGTAAATGAGTCTTCATTCAATACAATTATAGCATGGATAATAAACGATTATCTTGATACAGGAATTATAATAATAACTATATTTATTATTGCCTCTAGGGCATAATTCCAACAGTTTTACTAACCATCAACAATTGATGCTCCTTTTTGATTTCTGCTTTCGCGGTGTCAAACATAGCAAATAGCTCAAGGATCATCATCTCTATCCCTCATATGTTATAGTTCATCACGAAGCTCTAGTAGCTTGGTGGCACTGACTTTGGAGAACCATCACTATCTCATCTGGAATATTAACTCCCACTCGATTCAAGCGATTGCAGCACTCAGACAATCTGAGCACATGCTCAACGATTGAGCTTTTATCCCTTACTTTGTAGACAAAGAATCTTGTCAGAGGTCTCATACCTTTCAACAAGGGCACGAGCATGAAATCCCAATTTCATCTCTTGGAACATCTCATATGTTCCGTGACGTTCAAAACGTCTTCGTCGCCTCAATTCTAAGCCGTTAAGCATTACGCACTCAACTATCACGTAGTCATCAAAAAGCGTATATGTTAGATGTTCGCAACATCCACAGACGATGCTCGAGGTTCAGCATACCGAGCGGTGCATTAAGGACATAAGCCTTCTGCGCAGCAATGAGGATAATCCTCAGTTTACGGACCCAGTCCGCATAATTGCTACTATCATCTTTCAACTAAATTTTCTCTAGGAACATATAAAAAATAGTAGAGCTACAGCGCAAGCAACAAAATAATTTGCAAAGACCTTTTGACTATGTTCATGATAATTGAGTTTAGCTAATCATATTACTAATAATGCCCACTCAAATAGACATCCCTCTAGTCATTCGAGTGGCGCATGATCCAAATCCACTAACTCAAGTCCGATCATCACGTGAGTTGAGTATAGTTTCAATGGTGAACATCTCCATGTTGATCATATCAACTATATGATTCATGCTCGACCTTTCGGTCTCTTGTGTTCCAAGGCCATGTCTGCACATGTTAGGCTCGTCAAGCTTAACCCGAGTGTTCCGCGTGCGCAACTGTTTTGCACCCGTTGTATGTGAACGTTGAGTCTATCACACCCGATCATCACGTGGTGTCTCGAAACAACGAACTGTCGCAACGGTGCACAGTCGGGGAGAACACAATTTTATCTTGAAATATTAGTGAGGGATCACCTTATAACGTTTGTTCTAAGAAAAACAAGGTGCATAAAAGGATTAACATCACATGCAAATCATAAGTGACATGATATGGCCATGATCTTGTGCTTCTTGATCTCCATCAACGAAGCACCGGCATGATCTTCATCGTCATCAGCGCCACACCATGATGTCCATCATTGTGCCACCATCAAAGTTGTCATGCTATCTGTGCTATTACTACTAAAGCTACTACCTAGCAATATAGTAAACTCATTTGCAAGCACAAACGTTAGTTTAAATACAATCCTATGGCTCCTGCCGGTTGCCGTAGCATCGACGTGCAAGTCGATATTTAACTATTACAAGATGATCATCTCATACATCCAATATATCATATCATGTCTTTGTCCATATCACATCACATTCATACCCTACAAAAACAAGTTAGACGTCTTCTAATTTGTTGTTGCATGTTTTACGTGGCTACTATGGGTATCTAGTATGATCGCATCTTACTTACGCAAAGCCACAACGGTGATATGCAAATTGCTATTTAACCTTCTCCAAGGACCGCCTCGGTCAAATCCAATTCAACTAAAGTTGAAGAAACAGACACCCGCCACTCATCTTAATGCAACAAGTTGCATGTCAACCGATGAAATCGGTCTCTCGTAAGCGTACGAGTAAAGTTGGTCCGGGCCACTTCAATCCAACAATACCGCCGAATCAAGAAAAGACTAAGGAGGGCATAAAATTGAACATCAATGCCCACAAACTCTTTTCTGTTCTACTCGAGATATCATCTACGCATGAACTTAGCTCATGATGCCACTGTTGGGGAATGTCGCATGGGAAAAATAATCCTACGCATACGCAATACCTATCCATGGTGATGAGCATCTACAAAGGGGAGAGTGAATCTACATACCCTTGTAGATCGCTAAGCGGAAGCGTATATAATGCGGTTGATGTAGTGGAACATCTTCTTGATCCAAATCGCAGCCTGTCCCGCGATCTCATCACGATCCGTCCCGCGATCCCATCATGATCCATCCCGATCTAGTGCCGAACGGACGGCACCTCCGCGTTCAGCACACATACAGCTTGATGATGATCCCCGCCTTCTTGATCCAGCAAGAGGGGGCGGAGATGTAGATGAGTTCTCCAGCACGGCGGCGTGGTGGTGGTAGTGGTGGAACTATTCCAGCAGGGCTTTGCCTAAGCACCGCTGGAACTAGACTAGAGGAGAAACAGATCTAGAGACAGAGGGCAGCACGTGGCTGATTTGTTGTGTCTCAAAAACCCTCAATACCTCTAATATATATAGGAGGGAGGGAGGGGAGGAGGCAGCCTGAAACCCTCAAGGTTTGGCCGAAATTGGAGGTGGAGGAGTCCTACTCCAATCCTACTAGGAGTAGGATTACTCCTCTCCACTTGGAAACCCTTTCCACCTTTTCCACCTTTGAGTTTTTTCCTTCTCAAACTTCATGGGACTTAGTGGGAGCTTATGTCAGCCCACTAGGGGCTGGTTTTATCCTCCCATAGCCCATAAGGACCCTCGGGGCATGACACCCCTCCCGATGGTCCCCGGTACCCTCCCGGCACTCCTGGTACACTACCGATGAGCCCGAAACTTTTCCGGTGACTAAAACAAGACTTCCTATATATCAATCTTTACCTCCGGACCATTCCGAAGCTCCTCGTGATGTCCGGGATCTCATGTGGGACTCCGAACAACTTTCGGTTACCAACACCTATAACTCAACTATACCAAAACGTTACCGAACCTTAAGTCTGCAGACCCTACGGGTTCGAGAACTATGCACACATGACCGAGACACCTATACGGTCAATAACCAATAGAGGGACCTGGATGCCCATATTGGCTCCTACATATTCTACGAAGATCTTTATCGTTTGAGCCTTTATGTCAAGGATTCAGTTAATCTCGTATGTTGTTCCCTTTGTCCTTCGGTATGTTACTTGCCCGAGATTCGATCGTCGGTATCTCTATACCTTGTTCAATCTCGTTATCGGCAAGTCACTTTACTCGTTCCGTAATACAAGATCTCGTGTCTAACTCCTTAGTCACATTGCTTGCAAGGCTTATTGTGATGTTGTATTACTGAGTGGGCCCCGAGATACCTCTCCGTCATATGGAGTGACAAATCCCAGTCTCGATTCACGCCAACCCAACAGACACCTTCGGAGATACCTGTAGAGCACCTTTATAGTCACCGAGTTACGTTGTGACGTTTGATACACACAAGGTATTCCTCCGGTGTCCGGGAGTTGCATGATCTCATGGTCATAGGACCAGACACATTGACATGCAGAAAACAGTAGCAATAAACTGACACGATCATATGCTACGTTTATAGTTTGGGTCTTGTCCATCACATCATTCTCCTTATGATGTGATCCCGTTATCAAGTGACAACACTTGTGTATGGCTAGGAAACCTTAACCATCTTTGATCAACGAGCTAGTCAACTAGAGGCTTACTAGGGATAGTGTTTTGTCTATGTATCCACACATGTATTTGAGTTTCCAATCAATACAATTATAGCATGGATAATAAACGATTATCGTGAACAAGGAAATATAATAATAACCAATTTATTATTGCCTCTAGGGCATATTTCCAACAACTTGTAGTTTAGTTATTGTTTGTGGCTCGAGGACAATCAAGCCTTAAGTTCAAGGAGGTTGATGAGGATATATTTTGTACTTATAACACTTTTATTTAAACTGGATAATCCCCAAAATTTCAAGAAAATCATTTCGATATTGCTGCTAATAACTAATGAATGAGAGATCGTAAAATTCCTTGTTTAATGTGTTCCCATAGGAAAAGGGTCGAAACCTGAAAGGGTATCATCCCATACAAGGAAATATGAAGTTTGGTGTAAGAGGAAAGTCAACTGGGGGCGCAAGTGGCTCGATAGAGCGCAAGATGACGCACGGTTTGAGTGCGCCCACTCGCACTGACACTCGTTTTACTTTTGTGAGAACTAGTTGGTCCACCTGACCAACCTCGGGTCGATGCTAGGATACCAACAGTGAGATAACCATTCGCGAAATGGAGGACCATAACCAATCTTCAAACCCTAGTCGCCCCCATTTCCCATATCATCTCCATAGCCATCGCCAACAATTACCACCGCGGCCATTCTCTTCAATTTATTCATATTTTTCATTAGTGTGTCACACTCTACAACTACCGTAAGACATTTTATCAATAAATCATTCATATTTATGTCGTGTTCATTGACTTTATCTTGATATCTGATCGCCATGTCTGAGTAATATGATAAGGCAATGGTGGAGGCAAGGCCTTGTAGCATGATGTATTTGTGCAAGAGGTTGTTGAAATGACTTCGTGTATTTAATGTTATTTGTATGTGTTCTATTGCAACGGAGTTGTTGTTGGGGAACGTCGCATGGGAAACAAAAATTTCCTACGCGCACGAAGACCTATCATGGTGATGTCCATCTACGAGAGGGGATGAGTGATCTACGTACCCTCGTAGACCGTACAGCAGAAGCGTTAGAGAACGCGGTTGATGTAGTGGAACGTCCTCACGTCCCTCGATCCGCCCCATGAACAATCCCGCGATCAGTCCCACGATCTAGTACCGAACGGACGGCACCTCCGCGTTCAGCACACGTACAGCTCGACGATGATCTCGGCCTTCTTGATCCAGCAAGAGAGACGGAGAGGTAGAAGAGTTCTCCGGCAGCGTGACGGCACTCCGGAGGTTGGTGATGACCTTGTCTCAGCAGGGCTCCGCCCGAGCTCCGCAGAAACACGATCTAGAGGAAAAACCGTGGATGTATGTGGTCGGGCTGCCCTGGAAAAGTCGTCCCAAATCAGCCCTAAAACCTCCGTATATATAGGTGGGAGGGAGGGGACCTTGCCTTGGGGCTCAAGGAGCCCCAAGGGGGTCGGCCGAGTCCAAGGGGGGAGGACTCCCCCCCCAAACCGAGTTGGACTTGGTTTGGTGGGAGGGAGTCCCCCTTCCTTCCCACCTCCTCCTTTTTTTTTCTTTCTCTTTGATTTTTATCTCTATGGCGCATAGGGCACTTGTGGGCTGTCCCACCAGCCCACTAAGGGCTGGTGTGCCTCCCTCAAGGCCTATGGGCTTCCCCGGGGTGGGTTGCCCCCCCCCCCCCCGGTGAACCCCCGGAACCCATTCGTCATTCCCGGTACATTCCCGGTAACTCCGAAAACCTTCCGGTAATCAAATGAGGTCATCCTATATATCAATCTTTGTTTCCGGACTATTCCGAAAACCCTCGTGACGTCTGTGATCTCATCCGGGACTCCAAACAACATTCGGTAACCAACCATATAACTCAAAGACGCATAAAACAACGTCGAACCTTAAGTGTGCAGACCCTGCGGGTTCGAGAACTATGTAGACATGACCCGAGAGACTCCTCGGTCAATATCCAATAGCGGGACCTGGATGCCCATATTGGATCCTACATATTCTACGAAGATCTTTATCGTTTGAACCTCAGTGCCAAGGATTCATATAATCCCGTATGTCATTCCCTTTGTCCCTCGGTATGTTACTTGCCCGAGATTCGATCGTCAGTATCCACATACCTATTTCAATCTCGTTTACCGGCAAGTCTCTTTACTCGTTCCGTAATACAAGACCCCGCAACTTACACAAAGTTACATTGCTTGCAAGGCTTGTGTGTGATATTGTATTACCGAGTGGGCCCCAAGATACCTCTCCGTCACACGGAGTGACAAATCCCAGTCTTGATCCATACTAACTCAACTAACACCTTCGAAGATACCTGTAGAGCATCTTTATAGTCACCCAGTTACGTTGCGACGTTTGATACACATAAAGCATTCCTCCGGTGTCAGTGAGTTATATGATCTCATGGTCATAGGAATAAATACTTGACACGCAGAAAACAGTAGCAACAAATGACACGATCAACATGCTACGTCTATTAGTTTGGGTCTAGTCCATCACGTGATTCTCCTAATGACGTGATCCAGTTATCAAGCAAGAACACCTTGTTCATAATCAGAAGACACTGACTATCTTTGATCAACTGGCTAGCCAACTAGAGGCTTGCTAGGGATGGTGTTTTGTCTATGTATCCACACATGTAAATGAGTCTTCATTCAATACAATTATAGCATGGATAATAAACGATTATCTTGATACAGGAATTATAATAATAACTATATTTATTATTGCCTCTAGGGCATAATTCCAACAGTCTCCCACTTGCACTAGAGTCAATAATCTAGCCCTCACATCACCATGTGAGTTACATTGTAATAAATCTAACACCCATACAGTTCTGGTGTTGATCATGTTTTGGCCGTGGAAGAGGTTTAGTCAGCGGGTTTGCTACATTCAAATCCGTGTGCACTTTGCATATATTTACGTCCTCTTCCTCGACGTAGTCGCGGATGAGGTTGAAGCATCGTTTGATGTGTCTGGTCTTCTTGTGAAACCGTGGTTCCTTTGCTAAGGCAACAGCACCCGTGTTGTCACAGAACAAGGTTATTGGATTCAGTGCGCTTGGCACCACTCCAAGATCCGTCATGAACTGCTTCATCCAGACACCCTCCTTAGCCGCCTCCGAGGCAGCCATGTACTCCGCTTCACATGTAGAATCTGCTACGACGCTTTGCTTGGAACTGCACCAGCTTACTGCACCCCCATTAAGAATAAATACGTATCCGGTATGCGACTTAGAGTCGTCCGGATCTGTGTCAAAGCTTGCATCGACGTAACCTTTTACGACGAGCTCTTCGTCACCTCCATATACGAGAAACATCTCCTTAGTCCTTTTCAGGTACTTCAGGATATTCTTGACCGCTGTCCAGTGATCCACTCCTGGATTACTCTAGAACCTACCTGCCATACTTATGGCAAGGCTAACATCCGGTCTAGTGCACAACATTGCATACATGATAGAACCTATGGCTGAAGCATAGGGGACGGAGCGCATATGCTCTCTATCTTCATCAGTTGCTGGGCACTGAGTCTTACTCAATCTCGTACCTTGTAAAACTGGCAAGAACCCTTTCTTGGACTGTTCCATTTTGAACCTCTTCAAAACTTTATCAAGGTATGTGCTTTGTGAAAGTCCTATCAGGCGTTTTGATCTATCCCTATAGATCTTAATGCCTAGAATGTAAGCAGCTTCTCCTAGCTCCTTCATAGAGAAACTTTTATTCAAGTAACCTTTTATGCTCTCCAAAAACTCTACGTTGTTTCCAATTAGCAATATGTCATCCACATATAATATTAGAAACGCCACAGAGCTCCCACTCACTTTCTTGTAAATACAAGATTCTCCAACCACTTGTATAAACCCAAAAGCTTTGATCACCTCATCAAAGCGTTTGTTCCAACTCCAAGATGCTTGCACCAGTCCATAAATGGATCGCTGGAGCTTGCATACCTTGTTAGCATTCTTAGGATCGACAAAACCTTCGGGTTGTATCATATACAACTCTTCCTTAAGGAAACCGTTAAGGAACGCCGTTTTGACATCCATCTGCCAGATTTCATAATCGAAAAATGCAGCTATTGCTAACATGATTCTGACGGACTTAAGCATCGCTACAGGAGAGAATGTCTCATCGTAGTCAATTCCTTGAATTTGTGAAAAAACCCTTTGCCACAAGTCGAGCTTTATAAACGGTCACATTGCCGTCAGCGTCCGTCTTCTTCTTAAAGATCCATTTGTTCTGAATAGCCTTACGGCCCTCAGGTAGTACCTCCAAAGTCCACACTTTGTTCTCATACATGGATCCTATCTCGGACTTCATGGCTTCTAGCCATTTTTTGGATTTTGGGCCCACCATTGCTTCTTCATAATTTGCAGGTTCATTGTTGTCTAACAACATGATTGACAAGACGGGATTACCGTACCACTCTGGAGCAGCACGTGATCTCGTCGACCTGCGTGGTTCAACAGAAACTTGAACTGGAGTTTCATGATCATCATCATTAACTTCCTCCTCAACCGGCGTCGCAACGACAGAGGTTTCCCCTTGCCCTGCGCCACCATCCAGAGGGATGAGAGGTTCGACAACCTCGTCAAGTTCTATCTTCCTCCCACTCAATTCTCTCGAGAGAAACTCCTTCTCGAGAAAAGCTCCGTTTTTAGCAACAAATACTTTGCCCTCGGATTTGAGATAGAAGGTGTACCCAACTGTCTCTTTTGGGTAACCTATGAAGACGCACTTTTCCGCTTTGGGTTCCAGCTTTTCAGGCTGAAGCTTTTTGACATAAGCATCACATCCCCAAACTTTAAGAAACGACAACTTTGGCCTTTTGCCATACCACAGTTCGTATGGTGTCGTCTCAACGGATTTTGATGGTGCCCTATTTAAAGTGAATGCAGCTGTTTCTAATGCATAACCCCAAAATGATAACGGCAAATCAGTAAGAGACATCATAGATCGCACCATCTCTAATAGAGTACGATTACGACGTTCGGACACACCATTACGCTGTGGTGTTCCAGGCGGTGTTAACTGTGAAACAATTCCACATTGTCTTAAGTGAGTACCAAACTCGAAACTCAGATATTCACCCCCACGATCAGACCGTAGGAACTTGATCTTCTTGTTACGATGATTTTCCACTTCACTCTGAAATTGCTTGAACTTTTCAAATGTCTCAGACTTGTGCTTCATTAAGTAGACATAACCATATCTACTCAAATCATCAGTGAAGGTGAGAAAATAACGATATCCGCCGCGTGCCTCCACGCTCATCGGACCACACACATCGGTATGTATGATTTCCAACAAGTCACTTGCACGCTCCATTGTTCCGGAGAACGGAGTCTTAGTCATCTTGCCCATGAGACATGGTTCGCACGTGTCAAGTGAATCAAAGTCAAGTGACTCCAAAAGTCCATCAGCATGGAGTTTCTTCATGCGCTTTACACCAATATGACCTAAGCGGCACTGCCACAAAAATATGGCGCTATCATTGTTTACTCTAGCTGTTTTGGTCTCAATGTTATGTATATGCGTATCGCTATCAAGATTCAATATGAACAATCCTCTCACATTCGGTGCATGACCATAAAAGATGTTACTCATAGAAATAGAACAACCATTATTCTCTGACTTAAAAGAGTAACTGTCTCGCAATAAACAAGATCCAGATATAATGTTCATGCTCAACGCAGGCACTAAATAACAATGATTTCAGTTCATCACTAATCCCGACGGTAGCTGAAGTGACACTGTGCCGACGGCGATTGCATCAACCTTGGAACCATTTCCTACGCGCATCGTCACTTCATCTTTCGCCAGCCTTCGTCTATTCCGCAGTTCCTGTTTCGAGTTGCAAATATGAGCAACAGAACCGGTATCGAATACCCAGGCACTACTACGAGAGCCGGTTAAGTACACATCAATAACATGTATATCAAATATACCTGATTTTTCTTTGGCCGCCTTCTTATCTGCCAGATACTTGGGGCAATTGCGCTTCCAGTGACCCATACCCTTGCAATAGTAACACTCCGTTTCAGGCTTAGGTCCAGCTTTGGGTTTCTTCTGCGGATTGGCAACAGGCTTGCCGCTCTCCTTCGAATTGCCCTTCTTGCCTTTGCCGTTTCTCTTGAAACTAGTGGTCTTATTCACCATCAACACTTGATGCTCTTTACGGAGTTCAGACTCTGCGACTTTCAGCATCGCAAACAACTCGCCGGGAGACTTGTTCATCCCTTGCATGTTGTAGTTCAACACAAAGCCTTTATAGCTTGGCGGCAGTGATTGAAGGATTCTGTCAGTGATAGCCTCTTGCGGGAGTTCAATCCCCAGCTCAGCTAGACGGTTTGAGTACCCAGACATTTTGAGCACATGTTCACTGACAGACGAGTTTTCCTCCATCTTGCAAGCATAGAATTTATCGGAGGTCTCATACCTCTTGATCCGGGCGTTCTTCTGAAAGATAAACTTCAACTCCTGGAACATCTCAAATGCTCCATGACGCTCAAAGCAACGTTGAAGTCCCGGTTCTAAGCCATACAAGACTGCACATTGAACTATTGAGTAGTCCTCCTTACGTGCTAACCAAGCGTTCTTAACATCCTGATCAGCCGTAGCGGGTGGTTCATCTCCTAGCGCAGCATTAAGGACATAATCCTTCTTCCTAGCTTGTAAGATGAGATTACGAGCCCAGTCTACAAAGTTGCTTCCATCATCTTTCAACTTAGCTTTCTCTAGGAACGTATTAAAATTCAGGATGACTCTAGCGTGAGCCATGATCTACAACACAAATATATTCAAAGTGGACTTTAGACTATGTTCAAGATAATTAGAGTTTAACTTAATCAAATTATTCGCTAAACTCCCACTCAAAAAGTACATCTCTCTAGTCATTTGAGTGGTTCATGATCCACTTACACTATCTCAAGTCCGATCATCACGTGAGTTGAGTATAGTTTCAGTGGTAAGCATCCCTATGCTAATCATATCATCTATATGATTCATGATCGACCTTTCGGTCTCATGTGTTCCGAGGCCATGTCTGCACATGCTAGGCTCGTCAAGCTTAACCCGAGTGTTCCGCGTGCGCAACTGTTTTGCACCCGTTGTATGTGAACGTTGAGTCTATCACACCCGATCATCACGTGGTGTCTCGAAACGACGAACTGTAGCAACGGTGCACAGTCGGGGAGAACACAATTTCGTCTTGAAATTTTAGTGAGAGATCACCTCATAATGCTACCGTCGTTCCAAGCAAAATAAGGTGCATAAAAGGATTAACATCACATGCAATTCATAAGTGACATGATATGGCCATCATCACGTGCTTCTTGATCTCCATCACCAAAGCACCGGCACGATCTTCTTGTCACCGGCGCCACACCATGATCATCCATCTACGTGTTGCCATCGGGGTTGTCGTGCTACTCATGCTATTACTACTAAAGCTACATCCTAGCAAAATAGTAAACGCATCTGCAAGCACAAACGTTAGTATAAAGACAACCCTATGGCTCCTGCCGGTTGCCGTACCATCGACGCGCAAGTCGATATTTTCTATTACAACATGATCATCTCATACATCCAATATATCACATCACATCGTTGGCCATATCACATCACAAGCATACCCTGCAAAAACAAGTTAGACGTCCTCTAATTTTGTTGTTGCATGTTTTACGTGGTGACCAAGGGTATCTAGTAGGATCGCATCTTACTTACGCAAACACCACAACGGAGATATATGAGCTGCTATTTAACCTCATCCAAGGACCTCCTCGGTCAAATCCAATTCAACTAAAGTTGGAGAAACCGACACTTGCCAGTCATCTTTGAGCAACGGGGTTACTCGTAACGATGAAACCAGTCTCTCGTAAGCGTACGAGTAATGTCGGTCCAAGCCGCTTCAATCCAACAATACCGCGGAATAAAGAAAAGACTAAGGAGGGCAGCAAAATGCACATCACCGCCCACAAAACCTTTTGTGTTCTACTCGAGAAGACATCTACGCATGAACCTAGCTCATGATGCCACTGTTGGGGAACGTCGCATGGGAAACAAAAATTTCCTACGCGCACGAAGACCTATCATGGTGATGTCCATCTACGAGAGGGGATGAGTGATCTACGTACCCTCATAGACCGTACAGCAGAAGCGTTAGAGAACGCGGTTGATGTAGTGGAACGTCCTCACGTCCCTCGATCCGCCCCGCGAACAATCCCGCGATCAGTCCCACGATCTAGTACCGAACGGACGGCACCTCCGCATTCAGCACACGTACAGCTCGACGGTGATCTCGGCCTTCTTGATCCAGCAAGAGAGACGGAGAGGTAGAAGAGTTCTCCGGCAGCGTGACGGCGCTCCGGAGGTTGGTGATGACCTTGTCTCAGCAGGGCTCCGCCCGAGCTCCGCAGAAACGCGATCTAGAGGAAAAACCGTGGAGGTATGTGGTCGGGCTGCCGTGGAAAAGTCGTCTCAAATCAGCCCTAAAACCTCCGTATATATAGGTGGGAGGGAGGGGACCTTGCCTTGGGACTCAAGGAGCCCCAAGGGGGTCGGCCGAGTCCAAGGGGGGAGGACTCCCCCCCAAACCGAGTTGGACTTGGTTTGGTGGGAGGGAGTCCCCCTTCCTTCCCACCTCCTCCTTTTTTTCTTTCTCTTTGATTTTTATCTCTATGGAGCATAGGGCACTTGTGGGCTGTCCCACCAGCCCACTAAGGGCTGGTGTGCCTCCCTCAAGGCCTATGGGCTTCCCCGGGGTGGGTTGCCCCCCCCCCCCGGTGAACCCCCGGAACCCATTCGTCATTCCCGGTACATTCCCGGTAACTCCGAAAACCTTCCGGTAATCAAATGAGGTCATCCTATATATCAATCTTCGTTTCCGGACTATTCCGGAAACCCTCGTGACGTCCGTGATCTCATCCGGGACTCCGAACAACATTCGGTAACCAACCATATAACTCAAATACGCATAAAACAACGTCGAACCTTAAGTGTGCAGACCCTGCGGGTTCGAGAACTATGTAGACATGACCCGAGAGACTCCTCGGTCAATATCCAATAGCGGGACCTGGATGCCCATATTGGATCTTACATATTCTACGAAGATCTTTATCGTTTGAACCTCAGTGCCAAGGATTCATATAATCCCGTATGTCATTCCCTTTGTCCTTCGGTATGTTACTTGCCCGAGATTCGATCGTCAGTATCCACATACCTATTTCAATCTCGTTTACCGGCAAGTCTCTTTACTCGTTCCGTAATACAAGATCCCGCAACTTACACTAAGTTACATTGCTTGCAAGGCTTGTGTGTGATGTTGTATTACCGAGTGGGCTCCGAGATACCTCTCCATCACACGGAGTGACAAATCCCAGTCTTGATCCATACTAACTCAACTAACACCTTCGGAGATACCTGTAGAGCATCTTTATAGTCACCCAGTTACGTTGCGACGTTTGATACACACAAAGCATTCCTCCGGTGTCAGTGAGTTATACGATCTCATGGTCATAGGAATAAATACTTGACACGCAGAAAACAGTAGCAACAAAATGACATGATCAACATGCTACGTCTATTAGTTTGGGTCTAGTCCATCACGTGATTCTCCTAATGACGTGATCCAGTTATCAAGCAACAACACCTTGTTCATAATCAGAAGACACTGACTATCTTTGATCAACTGGCTAGCCAACTAGAGGCTTGCTAGGTATGGTGTTTTGTCTATGTATCCACACATGTAAATGAGTCTTCATTCAATACAATTATAGCATGGATAATAAACGATTATCTTGATACAGGAATTATAATAATAACTATATTTATTATTGCCTCTAGGGCATAATTCCAACAGTTGTATCTTGTCTTCTTCTATCTCCGAGGCCCTACATGTACCCACGATCCCATAGTTTGATCAAGGAGAAGGTAACGAGCAAGGAATACATGGAATGCTCCAAAAGGTTATTCCTTGGGGAAGAATAAGGGTTAGTATAGTAGCGGAAAGTTATTCATTGGGGATGAGCAAGGTGTAGTCATTAAATGACCAATATTGTTGTTTGAATATGTATTCATTAATAATGATAAGTCGAATTTATAAGATGGTTTTACTATGTATTTCATGCCTTACAAAGTAGGCTTTGTGAAATTTTATTGTGTTTGCGCACTTCTTTTTGTTGATAATCCCTTAGATGACGTTTTTTGAGCAATATTCATTTAATGGAGAAAATTCTTAGGACTAGCAGTGCAATCACGTATTTAAGGTGATAGACACTTTCCATAAAAGGATCAAGCACGAAGGCCAAAGGAATGGGAGTACTCAAGCTTCCAGAGTAAAAGACGGTGTTCCATACAGTCGTGAGTGCTTGCATGAGCGGTTGTATGGGGCGCCGCCACCTCTGGCAGATCAACTACTTTAACCCCATCAAAGCGGATCGTGAATGAGACGCATGGAGCCACCAGAAACACATCCAGAAGGTAGAACTGTAGCATTTGGAACCCATCCGGAGGGAGGATCATCCAGGAGAAGTAGGTGAAAGGATCAATATGGTTGACTAGAGGGGGGTGAACAGGCAACTAACAAGTTTTAAACTTTTCTTTAAACAAATTAAGTTTAGAAACAAATAGGTTGTCTAGATATGCAACTAAGTGAGCAACCTATATGATTCTAACAACAACAATAATAAGGAAGAAGTAAATACAAGTAAAGGTTAGAAACAACCACACGTGGAACCGATGGAGACGAGGATGTGTTTCTGAAGTTCCTTCCCTTTGAGGGGAAGTACGTCTCCGTTGGAGCGGTGTGGAGGCATAATGCTCCCCAAGATGCCACTAAGGCCGTTGTATTCTCCTCACGCCCTCACACAATGGGACGTGTCGTGATTTCACTAACTGGTGCCCTTGAAAGCAACGATTGAACCTTTACAAACAAGGTTGGGGCAATCTCCACAACTTAATTGGAGGCTCCCAACAAGAAAACGAAGTTTTACCACAATGTATGGCTTCGAGGTGACCTCAACCATCTAGGATGCTCAAACACCCATGAGTAACAAGATCCGTGAGGGATTAGTGGGGGGAATCACATTTCTCTTGGTGGAAGTGTAGATCAAGGCCCTCTCTACCAAAACCTAGAACATCAACAAGTTTTGTTGGCTAGGGAGAGAGATCGGGCTAAAATGGAGTTTGGAGTAACAATGGAGCTTAGGGGGCAAAAGGTAGGGTTTTCAGGGAAGAAGAACCCCTTTATATAGTGGTGGAGGGAATCTGCCCGTTACCCGCCCCCTGTGCATGAGTCAGAGTGGTACTACCACTCCTGGGACAGGTAGAGGGAGGCCAGGCCAGAACCGAGGCAGAGCAGCTAGTACCGCCCGGAGCGGTAATACCGCCCAACGAGCGGTATTACCACCCAGCGAGCGGTACTACCGCCCAATACTACCGCAAAACCCACCCACAAAAGTGTTCGCACTTCTGGAGAGAGGTATAGGCCAACAACACCAGCAGAGCACTACCGCTCTGAGTGTTACTACCACCGGCCGGGCGGTACTACAAGTGATAAGTGGTAGTACCGCTCGTGGGAGCAGTACTACCGCATGGAAATTGCATGGCAGGGTTAGGCAGGGTAGGAAGCTCCATCAAAGCGGAAAAGGGGTGAGGGAAAAGTGTACGTGATGATTCCGTCCATACTTTTCCAAAGCGGATCCCCTCTTAATAGTACGACTTTTCCTACGATTCATGTCCACCGACAACGAAGCGTAAGAGAGAAAACCGTCTTCATAGCAAAACACCGAGGGGCAAGAATCGTCTCTGTGCGAACCGAGGAAATACCTGAAAGGCTTATCGCACACGATTAGTGTGCAAATGTATCGTCATCAATCACCAAAACTACCGGGGTAGAAATATGCTCTTACAATCTCCCCCTTTTTGGTGGATTGATGATAACACGGGATTTGCATAGAGGATAAAAATGAGATAGAAGGCAACCCCACAGTCTAGAAAATATGGACAGGCTCCCCCTAAGTGTGTGCACTATTTAAGTATCTTTTGGAATGCAAAGTGCACACACTACAATCAACACTGAAGTGAGCATGATCATTAGGGCACAATATAAGCATCTCACGAAAATAAAGACATATGATAAAACTACATCAGCATATGTCTCGCACCATATGACATAGGCTCACACGAGTCTGACACACATTAAAAACGCAAACCAACATAAGTTCCACACCACACAACTTAGTCTTTTAAGCAAAGCAAATGATAAAACAGATCACGAGAGAAAAGAAGAGCCATGAAAGAACACCCGTGATTCACAAATCCCAAGACTCTCCCCCTTTGGCAGCAAGATGCCAAAAAGGGCACAGAAAATAGCAAGGATCCAGGAGGTGAGGTAAGGCTGACACATCAATATTCACCAGACTCAGAGCTGTGCTGAAAGGTGCCAGGAGGAGCAGGAGATCCGGGCAACTTAGCATCGGAGTCCCATGGGCATTGGCGAGCAACCCAGGTGTCCTCATCAGTGAGCCTATCCTTAGAGACACTCTCAATCGTTAATCCAACGTGCCTCCCAAGAGCATTGTGACGACTGATAGCCGCCTTTTAGGCCACGTGAGCCCGGTACTGACCCTTGGCCTACATACAGAAGAGCTTCTTCATATTCTCCTTGAGCTTCTTAGCCCAAGAAGGTTCTCCAGTGGGGGTGCAGCAGGGGAAGCGGTGTCCTCGTCAACCACAAAATTCTCATCAGCCTCGTCATCAGCAGAATCTTCATCCATGTATTTATGCACATCTTGCTCAGGGGCGGTGTGAGAAGACCACTATTCTTTCTGTCTAAGCTACACAACCTTGTGGGATACCAAGTCCCCAGCTTCAAACAACTCATCAGGAAATGTTTCTTCCCAAGTCTTCTCAATCAGATGCATCAGAGAGGGGGCATACATGGGGCACTTACGCTCATACACCGCAGAATGGAGCTCAGACCACATAACATGAGAGATATCCAGAGGCTTCACCTGAACCTTGAACTTATGATGCTCGCAGAATAGAAGCATGTCTGCCAGGTAGGAGTGGACCTAATCCAGATTGCCAACACGGGGGAAACAAGGTGTGGCAAAAGATGTGGTGCATGATATCTAAGAATGGTTCCAGCACCCATGTGGACTTGCTGTAGTAGAGAAGATCTTCTTAGTGCTGAACTTGTACATGGCTTGCTTGTGGGTAGAAGCATACTCATGGTGAGGACGGTATACCAGAGGGGTCTCAAGACCCTTATCCTCAATGTTAAGCAGATCCATAAAGGACTTCCAGGGAGTAGAAAGCGACCTGCCATTGGTCATCCATGTAAGAGTCATGGCCTCATCAGTTCCCAGGTGAACCATGGCAAAGAACACCGCAATAAGCTCGGCATCAAAGTCTTTGTTGAACTGCATAATACCAAGGATGCCCGGCTTCTCACAAAGGGAGAAAGTAGTCTTGAAATACCTTTCATTGCACTGCATATATTCAACATCAATAGACTTGACATGAGGAACATACATGTTCTCACTTGGCTTCAGAATATCATTGTAGATGGATAGTTGCTTCTGGGTCCAGAAGGGATGGTTGAGCATTGAAGGATCTTGAGGTTCCACACAGGGATCAATCTTGCGGGACAACCAAAATTGCTTAGCCTTTAGAGAAGCCAATGATTGGGACTTCAAGGGCGTGACAGCAGGGTGCTTCCCTTTGGATTTGGAAGCAGACTGACTGAACTTCTCGACAGGAACAACCTCCTGTGGTTGGCTTCAGCTATCAGCCTCAGCTGAACAGTACCTCTTCGTGCTACCACGGCTGCGATTCATCCTACGCTCCTGAGGAGCCGAGTTTCCACCTCCTGAGATCAAAAACACAACTAGACGAAAGCACGAGAGAAAAACAATGAGTACACGACACCAAGACACAAATATGGTCGAGAAAGACATGATGAACAAGAAGAAATCTTGTGCAAAGGCTAGCCCAGGGCGGTAGTACCGCAGCCAGGGGAGGTACTACCTCTTATGAGCGGTAGTATGGCTTGGACGAGACGTAGTACCACTTAGGGCAGAGACCGTGGGGTAAAAACCACCACAGGTTAGATCCGGTACTACCGGGGATGCCTTGACCACAAAATTTCTAAAAGAGCAACATATCTAAACTCTAGCCATCATCCACACCTCCACATGCCACAAATCGGAGCCAAAAAGACATATATACATCTCATATTATCCAAGACCTAGATCTGAGAAAGAGACCAAATGAGAAGAAGAACGGGGACAATACCGATATCCATGGCAAGAGGAGGGGTGGAGAACGATTCCACCTGTTGAAGTCGCAAATGGGTGGCCAAACATGGAGATCGGGGGGCGGCCACTGGAGCCTTGGGGTTGCGTGGAGAGAGACACCCATGAGGAGGAGTGGGGATGAATGGGTATGGGGAGTGAAAAATGCCCCTGTCTGGCCCCATAACCCCCCGTGGAGAAGTCTAAGCAGTAGTACCGCTTCCCGTCAGTAGTACTGCGCATCGGTAGTACCATTGCAACGGGCGGTACAACCTCTTATCATCGGTAGTACCGCAGGGGCAGCGGCAGCACCGCTCCAGATGACCCAAAAATGCCCCAAAATAAGGAAAAATCAAACCATCACGATGTAAAATATATAAAGTCATGTCAAGGGGATGAGTTCACTCCAATTTGTAAAAGAAAATAGAGAGAGGACAACTTGGAGTGAAACGGACAAACATGAGATGTTCCCGTGAGACAAGTGCCATAATGAGGGGGCGGTGACCGAAGCCACCTTTGTTTGAGTTAGTAGGTATGGCACCGCGAAGATTTTAACCTTGGTTCCAAGACCATAACTCGTCATCGAAGCAGAAGTGTCATCGATGATGACTAATGTGAACGACCGGATCCAAGGAAAAACTTCAACGCTCTCATCATAGACATCTCAAACTCTTTAGTCATGAGTGCGGCAAATTCTTCATTAAAAGCTTTGTTAGGGGAACCAAAGATAATATCATCGACATATAGTTGGCATATGAACAAACTCCCCTTGGCCTTCTTAGTAAAAAGAGTGGGGTCAATTGTCCCAACTTCAAATCCACGGTCATGTAACATCTCGATAAGGTGCTCATACCACGCACGTGGGGCTTGTTTAAGGCCATAGAGTGCCTTATCGAGAACATAAACATGATTAGGAAACTTGGGATCCTCGAACCCCAGGGGTTGCTTGACATACACCAACTCCTTGGACCATTAAGAAATGCACTTTTCACATCCATTTGGTATAATTTGAATTTATGATGAGAAGCAAATACAAGCAACATGCGAATAGATTCAAGGCGAGCGACAGGATCAAAGGTTTCACCGTAGTCGAGCGACATGATCAAAGGTTTCACTGTAGTCGATACCCTTGAGTTAGGAATAGCATTGTGCTACCAATCTTGCCTTGTTACGAGTGACGACACCTGTTAGAGCATATTTCTCCATATGTGGTTTTGGTAATTGATGGCAATCCCTATGGACTAATGGTTACCTTAAGCTATATTCGAAGGATTTGTCCATAGGCACTTCTTGAAGTCCATCGGTTGGTTTCAAGGAGTTTATATGATGACCAAGGTGGTCTTCAAGGTATTATCCAAAGAATGGTCATAAAGACACAAGGTTCATCAAGACTAAGACAAAGAGTAAATCGAGTTGAAAAACACATAAAGCGTACAAGATGTACCGAGAGGGATCAAGTGATTCCATGGTATGGTAAGCGTTGTCCATTACGCTTTTGTGTACTAACCCATGTCTTCGTGAGAGTTCTATGTTGGGTTAGTTGTGTTTCCATGGGCTTGCGTCAAGAGGAAGATCTCATACAACCCATGGAGGATGACGTCAAGTGGTGATCATCATCAAGATTGCGGTGTGCAATTTCAAGTGGAGAATCATGAAGATATCATGCTTGAAACTTGCCGTCCATTATGGTGGCAATGGACTTGTGAAGATGTGTTGAAGAGTTGCTCACCCATAGTGGAGTATGGGATAGATATTTAGAAGTCTTCATCGACCCAGCGCAATCAAGAAAGGTGGTCCATCTTGAGGAAATAAATATCATCATCATCTAGCTCAAGTGGACTTTGTGCAAGGTATAGGCTTGTCCTTGATAGGTTTTCTATTTTAGGATAGATTGTCGTACTGTCAAGGGGGATCTCAAGTGAGTAGCTTGATCATATCGTTTGTTGAGAGCTCAAACCATTTGCATCCTTGCATCACCTTTCTTGGTTCTTGTTTAGTGGTTTTCTTTGTGAGTATTAGAGCTTATGGTCATCTTTATGACAAGCTCGAGTTCATCGAAAACGGAGTTCATGTGCATCTTCTTTGATGTTTTTGATGTTGGAGTTTTTGTCGGTTCTTCATTCATAGAGGTCTCACATCTCTACATCATTGGAATTTTCATTGTCGCTCTTGGATAGCTCTTGTCGTCTTGAATCCAACAAGCTTGAGTTTGCTCAATTCGGAGCTCGTATGCGAAAGTTATGGCAGTTGAGGGCATGCTTTCACCCTCAAGCGGAAGTACCGCTAGGGGAGAGCGGTAGCACCGCTCTGGCGGTACTGCCGCCCTCCCCTGCCGGCCTCTCTTACGCTTATATTTTTATTCTCGCATCTCCGGGTGATACATCTCCAACGTATCTATAATTTTTTGATTGTTCCATGCTATTATATTATTTGTTTTGGATGTTTTATATGCATTAATACGTTGTTTTATATTATTTTTGGGATTAACATATTAATCTAGAGCCTAGTTCCAGTTTATGTTTTTCCACATTTTTTAGTATTGCAGATAAGGAATATTAAACGGAGACCAAACGGAACAAAATCTGTGGAAAGATTTTTCTTGGACCAGAAGACACCCAACAGACTTGGAGTAGGGGGCACGACATCTGTCAACAGACTTGGAGCAGGGCGCGTACTAGGGGGTTGGCCGCGCCCCCTGGCTTGTGGGTCCCCTGCAGGCCTCCTAACCCTATTCTTTGGCCTATAAATTCCCAAATATTCCTGTATCACCAAAAAGAGCCATGAAAATACTTTTACGCCACCGGGAGCCTCTGTTCCCGTGAGATCCAATCTAGGAGCCTTTTTCGGTAATCTGTCGGAGAGGGAATTGATCATGGAGGACATCTACATCAACTTCATTGCCCCTCCGATGATGTGTGAGTAGTTCACTATAGACCTACGGGTCCATAGCTACTAGCTAGATGGCTTATTCTCTCTCTTTGATCTTCAATACCATGTTCCTCATGGAGATCTATCCGATGTAATACTCTTTTCCGGTGTGTTTGTCGATATCCGATGAATTGTGAGTTTATGTTCAGATTATCTATGAATATTATTTGAGTGTCTTCTTAATTCTTATATGAATAATCATTGCCTTGGATATCTTCATAATTATTCGCTTTTCTATCAATTGCTCGACAGTAATTTGTTCACCCACCGTATTATTTACCTTTATGAGAGAAGCCTCTAACGAAACCTATGGCCCCCGAGTCTATTTTCCATATTATATTTTCAGATCTATAAACCAAAAATACATTAAATACTTTGCTGCAATTTATTTACTTTTGTTTCCGCAATCTTTTATATCTATCTCTATTAGATCTCATCCTTGGAAATAACTCTGAAGGGATTGACAACCCCTTTTTAGCGTTGGGTGCAAGTGTTTGATTGTTTGTGTAGGTACTACTATTGGGGCCTTGCTTGTTCCTCCTACTGGATTGATACCTTGGTTCTCAAGAAACTGAGGGAAATACTTATCTACTTCGTTGCATCACCCTTTCCTCTTCAAGGGAAAACCAACGCAAGCTCAAGAGGTAGCAAGAAAGATTTCTGTCGCCATTGCCGGGGAGGATACATAGCAAGATCAAGCCTACGAAGTATCCATCACAAACTCATCTCTTGCATTAACTTTATTTGCCATTTGCCTCTCGTTTTCCGCTCCCCCACTTCTAAAACGATTTTCAGAAAATACCAAAAATATTTGTCCTTTTATTCGCCCTTTTTTCGTTTGTCTTTTTGTTTGCTTGCTTGTGTACTAGATGGCTTGCTTTGTCACGATGGCTCAAGAGAATACCAAGTTATGTGATTTTTCCACTACTAATAATAATGATCCCGCCACTAGTGCGGAATCTTGTGAAATTAATGCCGCTTTGCTCAATCTTGTTATGAAAGAACAATTTTCTAGCCTTCCTAGTGAAGATGCCGCATCCCATCTAAATACTTTCGCTGAGTTGTGTGATATGCAAAAGAAGAAAGATGTGGATAATGAAATTGTTAAATTAAAGGTATTTTCTTTATCACTACGAGTCGTGCCAAAACTTGGTTTTCATCTTTACCTAAAAATAGTATTGATTCATGGAATAAGTGTAAAGATGCTTTTTATTTCCAAGTACTTTCCTCCCGCTAAGATTATCTCCATTAGGAACAATATAATTAATTTTATGGAACTTGATCATGAGCATGTTGCACAATCTTGGGAGAGGATGAAACTAATGATTAGGAATTGTCCCGCGCATGGTTTGAGTTTATGGATGATTATACAAAAAAATTATGCGGGATTGAATTTTGCATCTAGAAATATTTTAGATTCCGTCGCGGGTGGTACTTTTATGGAAATCACATTAGGAGAAGCTACTAAACTCCTAGATAATATTATGGAAAATTACTCTCAATGGCATACTGAAAGATCTCCTACTAGTAAAAAAGTGCACGCTATTGAAGAAATAAACACTTTGAGTGGAAAGATGGATGAATTAATGAAATTGTTTGTTAGTAAGAGTGCTCCTATTGATCCCAATGATATGCCTTTGTCTTATTTGATTGGAAATAATAATGAATCTATGTATGTGAATTTTGTTGGTAGAAACAATTTTGGCAATAACGCTTATAGAGGTAATTTCAATCCTAGGACATTTCCTAGGAATTCCTCTAACAATTATGGTAATTCCTACAACAATTCTTATGGAAATTATAATAAGATGGCATCTGATCTTGAAAAAATTATAAAGAATTCATTAGCTCAAAAAAGGGTTTCAATGCTATGATTGAAGAAAAATTGCTCAAGATAGATGATTTGGCTAGGAACATTGATAGGATTTCTCTTGAGACTGATTCTTTGAAAATTAGATCTATTTGAACCAAGCATGATATTAATGAGTCTTTAAAATCTATGAGAATTTCTATTGAAAGAACCGCTAGAATACATGCTAAGCGTGAATGGCTTAAAAACATGTTTTCCCGTGATAATAACGACGAAGATCTTAAAGTGATTGATGTGACACCTATTGAATCTTTGTTTTCTAGTATAAATTTTGAAAAATATGGGACAAGAGATGAGTCAACTTTAGTTATAAGGTTTCCCGATGATTTGGAGTTTTTAGATCTTAATGATAAGATTGATAAAAGTGGGATGGAAGAGGTCAAAACTTTAAATAGCAATGATCCCACTCTTTCGGATTTCAAGGACCTTAATTCTGATAGTTTCTCTTTGATTGGTTGTGTTTCCTTGTTGCAATCCATGTTGAATTCTCCGCATGCTTATAGTCAAAATAAAGCTTTTACTAAACATATTGTGGATGCCATGATGAAACCTTTTGAAGAAAAACTGGAGTTAGAAGTTTCTATACCTAGAAAGCTTTATGATGAGTGGGAACCTACTATTAAAAATTAAAATTAAAGATTATGAGTGCCATGCTTTTTGTGATTTGGGTGCTAGCGTTTCCACGATTCCCAAAACTTTATGTGATGTGTTAGGATTTCGTGAATTTGATGATTGCTCTTTCAATTTGCATCTAGCGGATTCTACAATTAAGAAACCTATGGGAAGGATTAATGATGTTCTTATTATTGCAAATAGGAATTATGTGCCTATAGATTTCATTGTTCTTGATATATATTGCAATCCTACATGTCCTATTATTCTTGGTAGACCTTTCCTTAGAACAATTGGTGCAATTATTGATATGAAAGAAGGGAATATTAGATTCCATTTTCCATTAAGGAAAGGCATTGAGCACTTTCCTAGAAATAAAATAAGACTACCTTATGAATCTATTATGAGAGATACTTATGGATTGCATACCAAAGATGATAATACCTAGATCTATTGCATTATGCCTAGCTAGGGGCGTCAAACAATAGCGCTTGTTGGGAGGCAACCCAATTTTATTTTTATGCTTTTGTTTTTGCTTCTGTTTTTGAGTGATGCACACATTATTACCTCTGTAATAATTGTGTTTTCTTTTTTAATTAGTGTTTGAGCCAAGTAAGACCTTTGGGATAGTCTACGGTGTTTGCAAGTTGATTTTGCTGAAAAACAGAAACTTTTGTTCTCAGTCCAGGAATTTGTAAATTCACTGGAACGTGCTTTTGATCTGAATTTTTCACACAAGATTTATTTCTAAATTGCACACATCGTACTAACTTTTCTGAATTTTTGGAGTTACAAAAGTATTCGAATTAAACAGATTGCTACACACTGTTCTGTTTTTGACAGATTCTGTTTTCTTTGTGTTGTTTGCTTATTTTGATGAATCTATGGTTGTATCGGGGGATATCAACCGTGGAGAATTTGGAATACAGTAAATATTACATAAATATAAATAAAGAATGAGTTCACAATAGTACCTAAAGTGGTGATTTATTTTTCTTATACTAACGGGTCTCATGAGTTTTCTGTTGAGTTTTGTGTTGTGAAGTTTTCAAGTTTTGGGTAAAGATTTGATGGACTACGGAATAAGGAGTGGCAAGAGCCTAAGCTTGGGGATGCCCAAGGCACCTCAAGCCATATTCAAGGATACCAAAGAGCCTAAGCTTGGGGATGCCCTAGAAGGCACCCCCTCTTTCATCTTCAATCCGTCGGTAAATTTACTTGAGGCTATATTTTTATTCACAACATGATATGTGGTTTGCTTGGAGCGTCTTGTATGATATGAGGCTATATTTTTATTCACAATCTTTTGAGAGAGAGACTCGCTGAATCGTGAATTTATTAGAATACTCTTTGTGATTCACTTATATCTTTTGAGCTAGGCAATGTTGCTCTAGTACTTCACTTATATCTTTTAGAGCACGACGGTGTTGTGTTTTATAGAAATTATTAAACTCTCGTACCTCACTTATATTATTTTGAGAGTCCTTTCAACGGCATGGTAATTGGTTTAGGTTATGAATTTAGTCCTAATATAATGGGCATCCAAGTGGGATATAATAAAAACTTTCATATAAAGTGCATTAAATATGATGAGAAGCTTGATTCCTTGCATATAGTTTTGAGATATGAAGATGGTAATATGAGAGTCATGCTAGTAAGTAATTGTGAATTACAAGAAATACTTGTGTTAAAGCTTGTGATTCCCGTAGCATGCACGCATGGTGAACCGTTATGTGATGAAGTCGGAGCATGATTTGTTTAATGATTGTCAACCTTTGTGTGGAGGTCGGGATCGCATAATGGTTAACTCCTACCAACCCTTTCCCTAGGAGCATGCGTCAAATACTTTGCTTCGATAACTAATATGCTTTTGCAATAAGTATGTGAGTTCTTTATGACTAATGTTGAGTTCATGGATTATACGCACTCTCACCCTTCCAACTTTGCTAGCCTCTCTAGTACCGCACATCTTTCGCCGGTACATTAAATCCACCTTCCTCAAAACATCCACCATATATTTTCCTTAAAAACACACTATATCTACATATTATGGCATTTTCATAGCCATTCCGAGATATATTTCCATGCAACACCACCGTCTCGTTTCTATGACACGCACCATCACTTCTGTATTGTTTATAGAGTCATATTTTGTTCTAGATATCGAGTTGTAATCTTTGAGTTGTAAGTAAATAAAAGTGTGATGATTCGCATTATTAGAGCATTGTCCCGTGTGAGAAAAGGATGATGGAAGCTATGATTCTCTCACAAGTTGGGATGAGTCTCTGGACTTTACAAAAAATAAAAGAGGCCAGCGAAGCCCATAAAAAAATAAAAGAGGCCAAAGAATCCCACCAAAAAGAAATAAAAAAAGAAAAAAATAAATAAAAAATGAGAGAAAGAGAGAAGGGACAATGCTACTATCACTTTCACACTTGTGCTTCAAAGTAGCACCATGTTCTTCATAGAGAGTCTCCTATTTTGTCACTTTCATATAACTAGTGGGATTACATCTTTTGCACAACCACTTAGTTTTCTTTTTGAGTTCCATACAATTATAGCTCTAGTGCATTTTTTGCATAGAAATCCCTACTCACTCACATTAATATCTATTGATGGGCATCTTCATAGCCCATTGATATTCCTAGTTGATTTGAGACTATCTTCTCCTTTTTTTGCAACCTCCACCACACTCTATTCCACCTATAGTGCTATATCCATGGCTCACGCTCATGTATTGCGTGAGAGTTGAAAAGGTTTGAGAACATAAAAAGTGTTAAACAATTGCTTGATTTTCATTGGGGTTGTGCCTGATTTAGATACTTTGTGTGGTGAAGATGGAGCATGGCCAGACCATATGATTTTGTAGGGATAACTTTCTAAGACCATGTTATTTCGAAAGGAAGCAATTACCTTATTAGTATGCTTGAAGTATTATTGTTTTTATATCAATATTATACTTTTGTTTTGAATCTTATGGATCTGTATATGCATGCCACAATAGAGAATATTACATGGATAAATATGTTAGGTAGCATTCCACATAAAAAAATTATGTCTTTATCATTTACCTACTCGAGGACGACCAGGAATTAAGCTTGGGGATGCCTGTTACGTCTCCAACGTATCTATAATGTTTGATTGTTCGATGCTATTATATTATCTATTTTGGATGTTTTATATGCATTAATATGTTGTTTTATATTATATTTGGACTAACATATTAATCTAGAGCCTAGTGCCAGTTTCTATTAATCTGGGAGCGTTTTTCGGTAATCTGTCGGAGAGAGAATTGATCACGGAGGGCATCTACATCAACTCCATTGCCCCTCCGATGATGTGTGACTAGTTCACCACAGACCTACGGGTCCATAGCTAGTAGCTAGATTGTCACGCCCAAGATGCGACCCTATCCTCAATTTGTCACAAAGGCCTCGTCAGGGATAGAAGCGCATCTCGTCGTGTCGCAAGAATGGATATCGTTACAAGTACATGTACTGAAAAGAAGAGATATATAATAAAAAATTGGCTTACACTCGCCACAAGCTACATCAGAGTCACAACAGTACATTATATAATCATCAAGAGTAAGAGCAGGGTCCGACTACGGACGAAAACAAACGAGAAAAGAAGAACGACGTCCATCCTTGCTATCCCAGGCTGCCGGCCTGGAACCCATCCTAGATCGAAGAAGAAGAAGAAGAAGAAGCAACTCCAAATGAACAATCAACGCGCTCGCGTCAAGTAACCTTTACCTGTACCTGCAACTGGTGTTGTAGTAATCTGTGAGCCACACGGGACTCAGCAATCTCATTTCCAAAGGTATCAAGGCTAGCAAAGCTTAATGGGTGAGGTATGGTTAAGTGGTGAGGTTGCAGCAACGGCTAGCATATATAAGGTGGCTAACTTACGAGTACAATAATAAAGACGAGGAAGATCTACGCATAACGGACATGACTACTGATGATCAAATGAATGATCCTGAATACCTACCTACGTCAGACATAACCCCACCGTGTCCTCGATCGGAGAAGGAACTCACGAAAGAGACAGTCACGGTTACGCACACAGTTGGCATATTTTAATTAAGTTAACTTCAAGTTATCTAGAACCAGTGTTAAACAAAGTTTCCACGTTGCCAGATAACCGCGGGCACGGCTTTCCGAAAGATTTAACCCTGCAGAGGTGCTCCAACTCGTCCATCACAAATTACCACAAGCCGCATAGAAATCCTCGATCGCGAAGCTGGCAATCTCGTCGGATTCCCTAGTGGAAAACCTCAACTCTGAGATTACCCAAAGCATCACCAGAATCCCGATGCACAAGATATTTCGTCAAAGGTAAAACTAATCCAGCAAGGCCGCCCGACGTGTCGACGATCCCGATAGGAGTCATGTATCTCGTTCTCAGGACACGAAGGATGAGCTAGACGTCGGGATCGCTAAACCTCTGGGTGACCAGAGGGGCGTCCGACATCGCTCAGGTGGGACCAACACTCATGAGGAGCACTGGCTCGGGGGTTGATTAAATTACTCCGCAGGTGCCGGCGGGTCCCTGTGCATTATTATTAGGTTATTAGGCAAATGTAGTACCAAAGTTGGGCCCTGCCAGACCAGCTTTAATCTAAAACGAATTATCAAGGGGGTCCCCATAACAACCCCGATCATGTTAGGAGCGCTCATTTATGGAACATAACACCGGTAGCCGAAACTAAGGGGGCAAAGGTGGAACAAAACACCGGGCTAGAAAGGCCGAGCCTTCCACCTTTTACCAAGTATATAGGTGCATTAAATTAAATAGCAATTAATATGGTGATATAACAAGGAACCCATGCTTTCACATGGAAGCAACTACACTTGCAACTAGCAACGCTAACAACATGGTTAGGCAAGCAGTAACATAGCCAATCAGTGGTTTGCTAGGTTGAACAGGTTGAAGGTTTTCATGGCATTGTTGAGAGGCTGATGTTTAACACGTGGTAGGCAACGAGACATAATCGATAGCATCGAAATAACTAGCATGGCAATGATAGTAATGGTATCTGGGGAAATGGTCATCTTGCCTGAGATCCCGCTTGGAAGAAGAATGCCTTCGTGAAGCAGACGAACCGACGTAGTCGAACGGGTCCTCACAATCTGGCACGCTGCGGAACTCTATCGAGACGAAGCAAACCGGAAACACAAATCAACACACGGGATTCACCACACGATGCACAACACATATGATGCATGAGCAGCTGAATACACGCAAGTCACGACATGACAATTCACACAATCAAACACTACACATCAAGTGAAGTTCAATATGCAACGAGTTGCATATTGACGAAAGTCCATGTTTATTTATTTAGCTCTATCCCGATTATATACACGGAAATATTAAATGTGGTTAAACGTGGCAAGAGGTGAAGCGTAATTAAACTACCTACCTAGGCATTTTAAATGAGGTCGGAAATGACATATAGCATCTCCGAGACGACTTCACATGTTAATTTACCATTCTGTCCAGATCTGAACTAACACATTTAATTAGTTGTTAAACACCAAAACAAATAGGTTCACGTCGTTACAAGCAATTTACACATAGAGAACATCTCCAACGGAGCTACGGTTCAAAAGTTACAAGCACCGCAAGATATGATGGCATGAATGCAATATGTGTGCAACGACGGTCATGAGCACTTCGAAACATACAACCAGCAAGATAAAATTAAACTACACGAGATTCTAAGCAAGTTTCATGTAGGACACGATCAAATCGAAGCTACGGTTCAACAACTACGAGCTAAACAAGAAATCACTACAATCTGCCAAAATCAGCCACATAGCATTTTCTACACCCCACAACTACGATCTACACAACTCCAATCTACTCAACCAAGGTATGACACGAAAGAGGGCAAGAATCATTAAAGCAAACAACTAACAACAACTAGCATGGCAGCAAGGAACACTAGGAAAAGAAGTCACAAAATGGCTTCTCACACGCAGTTTCAGACTTGGTGAAAATAACACTTCATGAAAGTGCAGTTTTCGGTCTGAAGGCATATTGACAGCAGCAAAATCATAAGCTACAGGACTCCAAATGCATGAAAATTCACAGCAAGATAGAGAAACATAAAGTCTACAACTAACTCCATTGTACCAACCTCAAAAGAGCTACAAATCAAAAGATAGAAGCAAGACAAGACAACAACAAAATATAACAGATTCCAGACTTAGAAATATTTCAGCACCTCCAAATTAGCACTATTTCTAGCAACTTGAGAGCAAGCAAACCACACCTAAACATGCATTTCTATTGCAACTAAAAATACCAGGGGCTAGACAAAACATCAAAGAACAACTCCCTAGATGACAACTCGTTCAAACGAAGCACGAAATAAATCCTACGAAAAAAACAAGAGGGCAACATAGCAAAATATCGCGCGAACTAACTTGCTCAAAAGCTAAAACTAAATACTCAGAATCCCTAAAACATATAAAACATGTGGGTTGCAACACAAAAATAATGCCACACGTAAATGCGAGATAATGTCCTAAACACGGGAAATAAACTAGCGGCAAATCCCTACACGCAAAAATTCCAATGACCATTCTAAAATACATGGCAAGAGGGTTCCTAAATCATGGACATTTTTACTACGGCATTCGACCAAACCGGACTCGCACGAGAAATTAAATACGGGGCTAATCCTATTAGGACAACACGTAAATCTATGCATATGACGTTCCAAACTACGTCAAATAATTATGCATGTTGCAAAAACGGATTCTACGCGAAATTCTACACCAAAACCATATACAATACGTCGCGATCCGAGTAACGGTTAAAAAGATACAGACGTTTTATTATTTAGCTAATTCTTGAAAATAATGAAATTCACAGGAATCTAAAAAATACAACGGGCCGAATTCCTAGACTAGGCCAAAAGGGCAGCGAGCGTTAGATAGCTATAATGCGCCACGGCGCAAGATAGGGCGGCAGGGGGCACTCACCTTGTGGGCTTCGGCCCAGCCTGGAGGGGAGCTTGGTGGCTTGGTTGGGAGGCTGACTCGGCCTCAGCTGGGAGGCGGTGGCGCAGGCTGCGAGCTGGGCCGGCTTGCGCGGGGGAAGGCCGAGCTGGGCCTGCTCGGCCGGCGAGGCCCAGGAGCGCGTGGCCGGTCAACGCGGGGGAAGGATCGACGAGTGCAACTGCCCGTCGTCTCCCGATTTCTGCAGGGTGGCGGCGCAGCTCATGCCGGCAGCAGGCGCCGGGGGGGGGGGGGGAGGGGCGGAGGCAGGCGGCGCTCCGACGCGAGACACCGGCGGATCTGGGCGGCGGGGTTGGTGGGGTGCTCCCGCGAGGGCGAGGGAGCATCAGAGCCTTTGGGCTGCAGCTAGCCTCGCCGTCGGGAGCTGGGTGCGGTGGCGAGGTGAGGTGCATGCACGGGCGGGCAGGGCGCACGGGAGCGGATCCGGCAAGGGCGAGGGACTCCGGTGGCTACCGGCAAGCGGTGGCCGAAGGCGGGGCCGACGGGGGAAGCCTCGGGCGACGCGGGCACGGGGGAGCCCGGGAGCACGGGGAGGCAGAACGGGCGGCGGCGGCGGCACTGCTTCAGGCCCGGGCGGGCCGTTTGCGGGCTCGCGGGCCCGGTGGCGCAAGGAGGAGGTGGGAGGCGGGTTGCTAGGGTTTGCTGCGCACGGGTCCCGAGGTAGGGCTAGGTTTTGCCTAAAATGGAAGGAAGAGCCTCTATTTATAGGAAGGGGCTAGGTTAGAGGGTATCTGGGGGTTTTTCGACCCTCCGGTCGCGATCGTGCGGTCCGATCGGAGAGGTGGGTTAGGGTTAGGTGTGTAGAGTGGCATTGCTAAGATGAGAGGGGAGTGGTGCGGCGCAGCAACGATTTTAAAAACGCCGACACACGTTCGACGGTAGACCGAATACGGTGCCGCTACGGTCGACCGTTCGGGTACCAGACGAACTCCGATTGCGACGAAACTTGAGAGGCGGCCTACCTATATTAAAATAACACCGCACGTCAAATCTCACCCCAATCAGAGAAAGTTTCCAACACACTTTTAAAACAGGGTTTTGACGATGCCGCGGGCGCGTTCGTGTGTGGTTGGGCTCAGAACGGACAACGATGAGAACCGACAACTAACAACGGATGCAAGTTTTGAAAACTGACGGCAACGGAGATGCCGATGCAATACAGATGATGCGATGATGATGCAACAAATTAAAATACCCACACGACGGAAACGGAAAGAAAAGGGGAATCTTCTGGAACGTCGGCATCGGGCTGTCACAACTCTCGTACACTACAAGAGGATCTCGCCCCGAGATCCAAGAATGGAAGTGTGGAGAGGATGAGAAAGAACAAGAGGTTAAAAAAACTTAGTCGCTTCTTTGACAAACGAGTGAAACAAATGATCCTTGAAAGTTGCAAGGCGATGAGGAACGATATGAGAAAGAAGCAAGAATTCACGGAAAATTTCGGCAGCACTTCGGTAGGAAATGGGACAAAAAATTTGATAAGATGGAAGAAATAGACAATATTCATAACAAACAACTAAATAGAACAAGGGAACACCATGATCTTGATAGAACAACATAATAGACCCAAAAGAGCAACATCACAATGCCTCCGGAACAAGATAATATGAACTAGCTCAAGCGGAAGAAGAGAATGAAGAAAAGAATGACAACTACTAACTCTAATGAACTTGGCAAGCATCCTTGCAAGAAGAATTGGACGGTGTTGTTGGAAAAACAACAGCGAAAGGAACAAGATAGTAGTGGGCTTATGGGAACCTTTTCAAACTAATGAAGTGACAACCAGCCACTAATAGAAACAAGGATTGTTTGGGAGAAACAAGATATGCACAATTTCTTACACCAAGAGGATACATTGAGAACTTGGATTAATGACAAGCACCATGATAGCAACAATCCATAGGAAAAGCTTTAGGTGAAATCCAAACCAAGATAGCTCAATGAATAAATCATGGGTTGAAAATATCTCATGATCCTAGAATTGGTGGGTTTAAATATCTCATTCTTGAAAGGAAAACTCTTAGAGACTCCTACACTAACAAGAATGCTATAATACCAGCTCAAAGGATAAAGGAAGAACAATTGCACATATAAATGCAAGAGAAAGGATACTTGAGGTTCTCCAACAAGAATCTTGAAGAACACTTGATAATGGATTGAAACCTTGATGAGCCACCATGAAGGACCTCCGTATACAAATGAACAATGCGAAGATATGAAGGTAAAAAAGAATAAGATTATGACCTTACCAAGATTTAGATGAAGCCTCACAAAGAGATACTAAAAGAACTTGAAACTCCGGAAAAGAAAGATAAGCGCTAGAGAAAAGAATTGATATCATTAGCCACTCCGGAAGAAGAATTGAAATCATCTGATGAAACAAGAATAAGAATTATGTTGTGTTAATCCTTCATCAAGTTTAATTGATGACAAGCAACGGATTTAGATACAACTTATTCCTCTAGAAAGAATCTTGAAGAGATAGAGAGATAAGCACCACTTGAGGCATAATTGAAGGACGCACCGGTAAGAATTCACAAATAAATGGGAACACCACGAATTAATGGAGATACATGAGAATGAAGAGATCATAAGCCACGTGAGAGAAAACTAGAAAATGGCACCAGATAAACGAGAGACGACGAAGAGACAACAATGGAGAAGAATTGAGGATGAAAGCTGAAAGCAGAGAACGAAGAATCTTCTAAAATGATAGCCTTTGGAGGAACGAGAATGAAAACAACTCAGAAAAGCACCGGATAGCGAGAAATGGATTCACATGATTGGAACAAATAAGATGATAGCACAAATCTGAAATGACGAATCTCCAAGAGAATGGACCAAGATTGAGAGAAACAGTCCTTCGAATTTGTCAGCTGAGGATGATGATGAGAAACAACACCAAGAATACTGAGACACTCCGGAATAATGAAGAATGCAAGGTTGAGCCAAATATTAGAATTAACTCAAATAGAACTTGGAGAAAGAATATGACTGATGAAATTCATACTTACGTCATAGTTGAAAAGATTTAGAGATCTTCGGATAGGATTAAAAGAGGCAGGTAAGATCCTAGAAAAGAACATGTGGGTTATGGGCCGACTCAAAGAAACCACCGTTAGAAAAGATTGCTTATAAGAGAGATATTGCACCGGTAAAAAGAGAACTAGATGAGGTTAGCACCTCGAAATAATTGAAAGAATTGAAAACACAAAACTTCCAAGATATCTTGAACACACCGAAAAGAAAGAGAAGAATGAATAACAAGATAGGCTGAAAAGAATTTCCAACATGGAAAGAATTACAAGGATGAATGGATAAGATGACACACATAACTTGAACTAAATTCACCGGAAAATATGACAAGAATGAATAAATATGAATACGAAGCTCCTGAGAATCTTCACAATGAATCACCGGTTAAAAGAGAAAAGAACAGACATCGGAAGCACAATGAAAAGAAAACTCTTGGAAGAAAATTGAATCACTGAAGAAAAAGGGCGGGAGGGCGGGGAAAAACAAAGACAACTTGGGCTAGATGAGATGAACTCCGGAATAAAATGGGAGAAAGATCTTGCAAATTGGAGAGGATTGAATTCACTTGGAGAGAAACACACCGGTTGAATGGAATTGATATGATGACTCCGGTTGACAAGAATTGAAAAGACACTTTGATTGAGCAAAATAATTAATTAGCATTCCCATAGAAATATGAGAACCGCTCTTGGAAAGATATGAAATCACCACTTGACATCGAAGCAACTTGAATTACCATATTCCACAAAACAAAGGGAGAGGCTTATGAAACAAGCTAGAACAAACTCATGAGAAAGATTTCGTTCGATATTTTTGTCGACAGGATCGCACGAGCTCGATCCTTACAGTAACCATCAAGTGCAAGGCAGTGCACCCAACATACGAAGCGTCCCCGAGTCGTAGCAAGCTACAAGGACTCTTTAAGACACAACGTGTACCGCTGTAAGTCGACCGTCAACAAACGAATCCACTAGATGTCGAATCCCAACCTAACATCATGCATTTGTTGGAAGATTGTCCTATAAGTAACTACTTGAATTCCCACCTAAGAATTCCCGAAATATCTGGTCATGCAATCTGGTACACGGATACAAGGAGTAATATCACACAACTCCTATACTAACCCGTCACCTGTATCACATCCGTCAACACACAACCAGAATCTCGGACCTTCATCTACAACAGACCCTCGTGATCACAACGATACAAAGTATGACAGTACTCCCGGACAATCTGCACCAGTACTGGGGACATCGGGGTTATCTGGCCACTACTAGTATTGAAGCAATTACGAACATCCTTCGTTCTGAGATACTAAGAAATCTGAATGATAACGATGTGCTCAAGAATCCCCTGGAGCTCAACTCCCCGGAAGAAAATATAGTCAAACAGGAGGCACCAAGACAGAACTCCGTCACATCGGCATCATATAGATTCCAACAATATCCGCGTGATCCTAAATTTTTTTTGGAGTGAGAAGAAGAGTAGAATAAATTATTACGTCAAGATTCCTCACCAGAGCATAGAAGAGGAGAAAAAAGAATCCTACTCTCCGATATATAACTAGACTCAAGGTAGTTTTTCACTAGACTCGACTCAGCCAAGTTCGATCAATCAAGGGGGCTCCTAGGTCGGTACTGCTCTCATACCAACTTGTCACGCCCAAGATGCGACCATATCCTCAATTTGGCACAAAGGCCTCGTCAGGGATAGAAGCGCATCTCGTCGTGTCGCAAGAATGGATATTGTTACAAGTACATGTACTGAAAAGAAGAGATATATAATAAAAATTGGCTTACACTCGCCACAAGCTACATCAGAGTCACAACAGTACATTATAGAATCATCAAGAGTAAGAGCAGGGTCCGACTACGGACGAAAACAAACGAGAAAAGAAGAACGACGTCCATCCTTGCTATCCCAGGCTGCCGGCCTGGAACCCATCCTAGATCGAAGAAGAAGAAGAAGAAGAAGCAACTCCAAATGAACAATCAACGCGCTCGCGTCAAGTAACCTTTACCTGTACCTGCAACTGGTGTTGTAGTAATCTGTGAGCCACACGGGACTCAGCAATCTCATTTCCAAAGGTATCAAGGCTAGCAAAGCTTAATGGGTGAGGTATGGTTAAGTGGTGAGGTTGCAGCAACGGCTAGCATATATAAGGTGGCTAACTTACGAGTACAAGAATAAAGAGGAGGAAGATCTATGCATAACGGACATGACTACTGATGATCAAATGAATGATCCTGAACACCTACCTACGTCAGACATAACCCCACCGTGTCCTCGATCGGAGAAGGAACTCACGAAAGAGACAGTCACGGTTACGCACACAGTTGGCATATTTTAATTAAGTTAACTTCAAGTTATCTAGAACCAGTGTTAAACAAAGTTTCCACGTTGCCAGATAACCGCGGGCACGGCTTTCCGAAAGATTTAACCCTGCAGCGGTGCTCCAACTAGTCCATCACAAATTACCACAAGCCGCATAGAAATCCTCGATCGTGAAGCTCGCAATCTCGTCGGATTTCCTAGTGGAAAACCTCAACTCTGAGATTACTCAAAGCATCACCGGAATCCTGATGCACAAGATATTTCGTCAAAGGTAAAACTAATCCAGCAAGGCCGCCCGACGTGTCGACGATCCCGATAGGAGCCGCGTATCTCGTTCTCAGAACACGACGGATGAGCTAGACGTCGGGATCGCTAAACCTCTGGGTGACCAGAGGGGTGCCGGACATCGCTCAGGTAGGACCAACACTCATGAGGAGCACTGGCCCGGGGGTTGATTAAATTACTCCGCGGGTGCCGGCGGGTCCCTCTGCATTATTATTAGGTTATTAGGGAAATGTAGTACCAAAGTTGGGCCTTGCCAGACCATCTTTAATCTAAAGCGAATTATCAAGGGGGTCCCCATAACAACCCCCGATCGTGTTAGGAGCACTCATTTATGGAACATAACACCGGTAGCCGAAACTAAGGGTGCAAAGGTGGAACAAAACACCAGGCTAGAAAGGCTGAGCCTTCCACCTTTTACCAAGTATATAGGTGCATTAAATTAAATAGCAATTAATATGGTGATATAACAAGGAACCCATGCTTTCACATGGAAGCAACTACACCTGCAACCAGCAACGCTAACAACATGGTTAGGCAAGCAGTAACATAGCCAATCAGTGGTTTGCTAGGTTGAACAGGTTGAAGGTTTTCATGGCATTGTTGAGAGGCTGATGTTTAACATGTGGTAGGCAACGAGACATAATCGATAGCATCGAAATAACTAGCATGGCAATGATAGTAATGGTATCTGGGGAAATGGTCATCTTGCCTGAGATCCCGCTTGGAAGAAGAATGCCTCCGTGAAGCAGACGAACAGACGTAGTCGAACGGGTCCTCACAATGCGGCACGCTGTGGAACTCTATCGAGACGAAGCAAACCAGAAACACAAATCAACACACGGAATTCACCACACGATGCAAAACACATATGATGCATGAGCAGCTGAATACACGCAAGTCACGACATGACAATTCACACAATCGAACACTACACATCAAGTGAAGTTCAATATGCAACGAGTTGCATATTGACTAAACTCCATGTTTATTTATTTAGCTCTATCCCGATTATATACACGGAAATATTAAATGTGGTTAAACGTGGCAAGAGGTGAAGCGTAATTAGATAGCTATAATGCGCCACGATGCAAGATAGGGCGGCAGGGGGCACTCACCTTGTGGGCTTCGGCCCAGCCTGGAGGGGAGCTTGGTGGCTTGGTTGGGAGGCCGACTGGGCCTCAGCTGGGAGGCGGTGGCGCAGGCGGCGAGCTGGGCCGGCTCGGCCGGCAAGGCCGAGGAGCGCATGACCGATCAACGCGGGGGAAGGATCGACGAGCGCAACTGCCCGTCGTCTCCCGATTTCTGCAGGGTGGCGGCGCAGCTCATGCCGGCAGCAGGCGCCGGGGGGGACGGAGGCAGGCGGGGCTCCGACGCGAGACACCGGCGGATCTGGGCGGCGGGGTTGGTGGGGTGCTCCGGCGAGGGAGCACCGGAGCCTTCGGGCTGCAGCTAGCCTCGCCGGCGGGAGCTGGGTGCGGCGGCGAGGTGAGGTGCCTGCACGGGCGGGTAGGGCGCATGGGAGCGGATCCAGCGAGGGCGAGGGACTCCGGTGGCTACCGTCAAGCGGCGGCCGGAGGCGGGGCCGACGGGGGAAGCCTCGGGCGGCGCGGGCACGGGGGAGCCCGGGAGCACGGGGAGGCAGAACGGGCGGCGACGGCGGCGCTGCTTCGGGCCCGGGCGGGCCGGTTGCGGGCTCGTGGGCCCGGCGGCGCAAGGAGGAGGTGGGAGGCGGGCTGCTAGGGTTTGCTGCGCACGGATCCCGAGGTAGGGCTAGGTTTTGCCTAAAATGGAAGGAAGAGCCTCTATTTATAGGAAGGGGCTAGGTTAGAGGATATCTCGGGGTTTTTCGACCCTCTGGTCGCGATCGTGCGGTCCGATCGGAGAGGCGGGTTAGGGTTAGGTGTGTAGAGTGGCATTGGCTAAGATGAGAGGGGAGTGGTGCGGCGCAACAACGATTTTAAAAATGCCGACACACGTCCGATGGTAGACCAAATACGGTGTCGCTACGGTCGACCGTTCGGGTACGAGACGAACTCCGATTGCGACGAAACTTGAGAGGCGGCCTACCTATATTAAAATAACACCGCACGTCAAATCTCACCCCAATCAGAGAAAGTTTTCAACACACTTTTAAAACAGGGTTTTGACGATGCCGCGGGCGCGTGCGTGTGTGGTCGGGCTCAAAACGGACAGCGCCGAGAACTGACAACTAACAACGGATGCAAGTTTTGAAAACTGACGGCAACGGAGATGCCGATGCAATGCAGATGATGCGAATGATGCGATGATGATGCAACAAATTAATATACCCACACGACGGAAACAGAAAGAAAAGGGGAATCTTCTGGAACGTCGGCATCAGGCTGTCACATAGATGGCTTCTTCTCTCTCTTTGATCTTTAATACCATGTTCTTCATGATCTTTGTGGAGATCTATCTGATGTAATACTCTTTTGCGGTGTGTTTGTCGAGATCCGATGAATTGTGAGTTTATGTTCAGATTATCTATGAATATTATTTGAGTCTCTTCTGAATTCTTATATGCACAATCATTGCCTTGGATATCTTCATAATTATTCACTTTTGTATCAATTGTTCGACAGTAATTTGTTCATCCACCGTATTATTTTCCTTTATGAGAGAAGCCTCTAGCAAAACTTGTGGCCCCCGGGTCTATTTTCCATATTATATTTTCAGATCTATAAACCAAAAATACCAAAAATACTTTGATGCAATTTACTTACTTTTGTTTCCATAATCTTTTATATCTATCTCTATCACATCTCATCCTTGCAAATAACTCTAAAGGGATTGACAACCCCTTTTTAGCGTTGGGTACAAGTGTTTGATTGTTTGTGTAGGTACTACTATTGGGGCCTTGCTTGTTCCTCCTACTGGATTGATACCTTGGTTCTCAACAAATCGAGGGAAATACTTATCTACTTTGTTGCATCACCCTTTCCTCTTAAAGGAAAAAACCAACGCAAGCTCAAGAGGTAGCAGCGGAGTCTTTTTCCATTTTGAGCAGTAGTATACCGCTCGGGCGAATGGTAGTACCGCTCTGGCGGCACTACCGCCGTGAGATCTTTATCATTTGCATGTTTTTCTTGAGACTTCCATTCCAGCGGAAGTACCGCTTGCCTGAGCGGTACTACCTCTTATGCACTGAGTGAGTGCATAACGGTTCGATTTGGGGAGGCATATAAAAGGGGGTATTCTTCCCCAATGGTTATCTATCATTTAAGCTCGCGTTCTCCCCCCATTGTTGATCTTCTTCGAGCTTGCTAACTCTCAATCCCTCCAATGATTCTTGCTAGTTTTTGAGGGAAAAGAGAGAGGAGATCTAGATCCACATCTCCACCAATCACTTTCTCCTCTATGTGATTGTAAGCTCCTGGTGAGTCTAGATCTAGACCGAGCTTGGATCTTGATCTTGGAGTTCTTTTGTGAAATCCTTGTTCTTCCTCTCATATTTCTCCGTATCTTTTGTTGTTGTGGAGGGATTTGAGTGTGAGGGACTTGACCACTTCATGTGTTCTTGTCATTGCATTAGTTGCATCGGTATGAGTTCCCCACGGTGATACGTGAAAGTGGAAAGTTGAGAAGCTTATTACTATTGGGTGCTTGGTACCTTAGAACTTGTTCTTCTTGGGTGCTTTGGCGTCCTAGAAGCTTGGTGGTGCCTTGGAGCTCAATCATTATGGTGTAAAGCTCCGGGCAAGCGCGTAGGGATCTCCAATTAGGTTGTGGAGATTGCCCCGAGCATTTGAGGATACGTCGAAGCCATATTCCATTGTGGTGAAGCTTCGTGGTGTTGTTGGGAGCCTCCAATTAAGTTGTGGAGATTTCCCCAACCTTGTTTGTACGGGTTCGGTGACCATCCTCAATGGTCCCTTAGTGAAATCACGGCATCTTGCACTATCGCTTGAAGGAATGCCCCTAGTGGGCTGGCCAGGTGTAAGGGTTGTGCATTTCTTCACCGTGTTTCACATGTTTTAATAATTTTTCCTTTTCTTTCATTTTTCCCTTTTGTTTATATTTAAAATAAAAATTAAAAATACATATATTCCACAGAACAATTACTTCAGTTATGGAAAAAAACGGATTGTGCATTGTTAAAAATGACTTGTGCAACTTTAAAAGTCTTGATAGCATTTGAAAATTATGTTTCAAAACGTATTTGAAAAATATTTAACATATCGATGAAAAACAAGTTTAAGAAGTGTGTGGAAAAATTATAAACATATATTTGGGAAATGTTAAACGGATATAAAACAAATGTTGTGGAATTATATGAAAAATTACATTGTGTATAAAAAAAGTAGACATAAAAAAATCAATTTAAAAAAATGGTAATCATTATTCTTGGTAAATATTAAATGGGCATTTTTCTTATATAGGGATTGACTACTCCTTCACCTTGGGTGAGGAGTAGTTATTCTTCACTCCCTTTATTTTAATATGAATGCATCGTAATATTATGTTCCTTAAATTTTATCTTATTTCATACATTTAAAAAGAACGTAAGAAAATATATAATGTCCATAAAAAATATTTTATGTTACATTGAATTATAAACTTAAAAACAGTGCAAAATATATATCAAATGCAATATTTCGGTCTTATGACCTATATATATATACATATATTTGTTTTCTTATGTTAAATTTTACATAGTGCATCAATATGAATGTGTGTATTTGTATTTGAAATGTAATTTATTTATGAAACGATCGTAAGATTACCTCAGATAAAAAATAACTTATTCTGCATCCTGGATGATGAATAGACTTTATGCTGTTAAACGTGTATTTAAGAACCGGCACCGAATGTTAATCATGCATTTAAGAAATGTTAAACGTCCATCAAAATATTATTGATGTACATTAAAATGTCACCACCAAAAACAAATATTTAAAAATATTAAACATGTATATGAAAATTGTACAATGTGTTGAAAAAGGTGGGGAAAGAAAAATAATAAAATAACCAAGTAAATTGAAGAAAACGGTGAAACAAAGTGAAAATCGAGAAAGAAATAAAGAAATCCAAAGAAAAACAAAAACAAAAATGGGAATACAAAAGGTAAAAAAAAAAGTTAAACCGTTGAAGACATTCACACCAAAGATATAGTACTGGACCGACCCAATAATGCCGCCTTATAGGCGGGATCTAAGGGCATGTACAATGATTGATAAGGTAGTCTTATCTTAAATCTTATATGTAATTTAAAGATGATAAAAAAGAGAGTCTATAATGAATCATCTTTTAGCCTTATTTTCTACAATTAGTGATTCCTAAAAACATGATAAAACATATTGTGTTAAGAGATCACTTTATGTCTTCTCTTAAATAAGAGAAGGCAAAGCTTTTTTTTTAAGTTCTCTGTCCTTCACCTCATTATTTATCCTATGTGGCACTTCTAAAATAACATCATTGTACGCGCCTTAATATGTCTAGGTACGGATGATTAATAACTCCCGTGGCTAGGGTGCCATTTCCTGAAAATGTTAGAGCCGGCTCTCGAGCACGAAATCCCCATGACTCCAGCTGCGAAATCAGTACGTAGCACTTCACATCTTCTTCTGTGGTGATAAGTATTGCATTGCATGTGCGTCATTTGTGATAGCATGAAAGTTTTGTACTTTTCTTAAAGATTTATCTTTTTAAAATGTTTTATCTCTTGAAGTCCATCTAAATCTCAAACCGTTTCATCATTATGTTTTCCGTATCCAAATCTTTGAAACTCGATCTCATATTAATAGATTTGGACGAGTTTTTATTGGAAAGAAAGAGAAAAAAAATCATAACTAAAACAACAAAATCCTAAAAAAGGGGAAACCAAAAAAGAAACCAAAATCACACCTGTGTTTAAAAATAAAAATTGGGAGCACCACAATGCTTTTTCACTTTTCGAAGAAGCATAGTTGTGTTTTGCCATGAAGTCACCGTAAAGAGAAACCGTGCCTCACGCGGAAGCACGCCTTTTCTTTTCACTTTCAAGAAGCACCGATGTGTTTCATGGTGAGACACAACTATGCCTTTTTCAACGATGTGCCTTTCACGACAACAAATAAAATAAATATATTTTTTGAGAGAACATAAGAAAAACTTAAAAGCGGGGGTGCTAGCGCGCGACATGTGGGCGCTCTAACCAGTTCAGCATGCTCCTTGCAGGGGGTACCCGCTGGTTAGGGGGGAACTGCTTTGCGCTGCGGTGAATTACCGAACGGACGCACACGTGACGCCAAACTGGTCCGGCTCATTAGCTCAACATAGTAAAAAATCCCAAAAATAAGTGCTCGAGGGAGGGATCGAACAAGCAACTCATGTTCCTTACGTGAATGGCATGCCAACGGGACAAATAAGTTTTCCAGGTTTCATATGGTGCGCAAAGCTAATGGTAATGTCATATCCGAACATTTCTTTAAATTCCAAACGTGAACATTATATGGAAAAAAGATTTTTTTTAAATGAATACTTTTCAAGTTTGATAAGGAAAAATAAAAATCTACAATAATTTTTGAATATGTGAACAATTCTTGATAAGGTAAACATTTATTTTAAAACTGATGAATATTTTTGGAATATGTGAACAATTTTTTGATAAAGGGAACATTTTCAGAACTCCAAACAAAATTTTTGGAACTCCGTGAACAATTTTTGAAACATTCAAAACAAAAAATTGAAAACAACATGTGAAAATTAGAACATTTTGTAAATATCTGAACATTTTTGTAAAACATGAACATGTTTATGAAATCATAAACATTTTCTAAAATTTAGATTTTTTATTAGAAACCCGAAGATATTTTGAAATTACAAACATTTTTCCAAATTAGCAAACATTTTTTGAAAATGCAAACGTAATTTGGAAAACAGGAACAACTTTCTGGATGTCATATCCGAACATTTCTTTAAATTACAAACGCAAACATTATTTGGAAAGAGGTGTATTTACTCAAAGGGAATACTTGAACAATTTTGAATATGTGAACAGGTTTTTGAATACATGAACGATTCTTATAAAGATACATTTCTTATAACCCACGAACATTTTTTGAATATTTTAACATTTTTTATAAAGGGAACATTTTTCAAAACTCCAAACAAAAACTTTGAAATGCAAATAGTTTTTGAAAGCGTGATTTTTTTGAAATATTTAAATAAAATTCTGGAAAATATGAGAAAATTATAAAATATTTCAAATTTATGAACATTTCTGAAAAACATGAAAATTCTATATCAAATTACGAACAGTTTTTTATGATATATTTATTTTATCGGAAACCCGAAGAATTTTATTTAAATTAGCAAACATTTTTTCAAATTGTGAACGTAATTTGAAGAACATAACAACTTTCTGAATATCAATCAATATTTGAAATTTCCAAACAATTTCTGAAAAATGTGAAATAGAGTTGAAAACGAAAAGAAAATGAATTTGAAAAAAAAACTATAATCAGGAGAGAAAAAACGTTCCAAAACCGGAACATACGATCTGCTTTAACAGGGCCGGGCCAGTCGTTGCGCGAGTGCGTCTGCCTTTTTATGAAGACATAGATTTGCTTACTCAAGGAGCACACTTATGTTTAAGTCAATAAAAAAGATCCTTCTAGCTGGGGGGGGGGGGGGGGGGGGGGTTATGGGTTTTGTCGTGATGAAAATTCGTCGAAACCAATTAACACAAGATCTTGTTTAAAAAATCTTGAAGCGAGAAATCCAACGATGAAAATGATTTGGGATTTGAATGGTTGATTCAAGAGATAAAATATTATAAATAAACGGATCTACTAAAAAGGAAAAACTCTCTGATTGCGATAAGTGGCGCACATACACTGCGCCTCTTGTCGACCCATGAGAACGTGGGGATGACCGTTGCAAGGGATACCCCTTAGCTAGTGATTTCACGTGTTCCGTCTCGCGTGAGTGTTTCTCACCCTCGATCATCACTAGGACGGCCAATTATGGTTTTGCTTCGTGCATTGGGTCACGCGTTCGTTCGATTAGTGGTGCATTTAGCTCTGGGGTTTTTGTTGGTTTTGTTTTTTCATTTTTTCTTTTTTTTTCTTTGGTGTTCTTGGTTCTTTCTTAGTTTTCTTTGTTTCAATTTTTTTCTTTCTCAATTTTCATTGTTCTTGTTTGGCCTTCTTTGTGCTTTCTTTCTATCTTTTTTTTCTCGGCTTTTTTTCTTTTTCTTTCTTGGTTTCATGGTTTTCCTTTGTTTCTTTCACGGTTTTCACAATTTTCATTCTTTTGCTATCGTTTTATTTTTATTTTGCTTTCACTGATTTCCATATTGTCTCTTATTTTCTTTGTTTCTGTCTTTTTTTTTGTCTTTGTTTTTTTCCTTAACTTTTCTTTGTTTTTTCTTCATTTTTCTTTGTTTATTTTGTCTTTATTTTTTGTTTCTTTTGTTTCTAGATTTTTTTTCAGTTTTTATTTTTATTTGTCTTCTTCTTCTTTTTTACATTTTGCATATACATTAGGAATATTTTTAGTTACATATTTAACTTCTTTTTAAAATACATGATGAACATATTTGAGAACATATATTTTTTGATGTCTACTTTCCATACACATTGTATTGTTTTGTATACATCAGGAACATTTTTTGTATACACATTTAGCATTATGCAGATGAGCATGCATCATTTTATGAATGCGAGCCCTATTGACGAAATCCCATTCTAGACGACTTTAGCAAGGTTGATTTTAACTGCGAATGCAGCCAAATTACATTTATTTATTTACTTGTTTTGAGGTTGCTTACAACATAGACCATCTGGTATGGAGATTCCATTTACTCAAACTGAAGTAGTTGATTATTTCTGGAGCATTGGTGATATTATTTCTCAGCCCTCGTTTGGTATACAGGAATTTTATAGGAATTCTAAGGCCTTCTTTGGTTTACAAGAATTTTGTAGGAATCCCAAATGATAGCAATCTTGTATGGAAAAAATTCGTTGGATCCCTTTGATTTGTAATAATGAATTTATATTACTATGTAGGACAGGAATCAATCTTGCACATTTCAAAGGAAAAAAGAATAGTCTAGACTCAATGAAAAAAAGCATATCTTATGCATCAGATGATAGTATTTCTTTCCCGGAAGGAATTGAGATACATGCCATTTCATTTCCTATGACTTTTGCTACCCCTATAATATTCCAATCCAATGAACCAAAGAAGGCCTAAAGGATATTTACTTTATAGAAAAAAAATCCTTAGGAGTCCCATGGATTCCTATTCCTATGCAGGATAGGAACCAATGTTTCATATTTCAAAGGAAAAAAAAACAGTCGCTACTAAATGAAAATAAAATCGTATACTGTCACTTTTCCTATAGCAAATGAGATACAAGTTATCTCACCTTTTATGTTCTTTAATTTCCATGATATTCTTATATCCTATGAATCAACGGATGCCTAATTCTCCGGCCTTCAACAAAAGCTTGCTGGGAAGAATGGATGTACATGCATTAGTCAGGGAATAGTTGACAGTCTTGAAAGAGTTTCATCAATCGACGGCGATCTTCTTTTGAGGTAGAGCGCCACAGCATCTACCATCCCATGGCGATCTGGCGTTGAATAGGGCACATCCTCGGCCGCCACTGGTGTGGTGTGAAACGAAGCCAGCACGTCGCCCAACTCCTTTGTCCCGTCGTACATAAAATAGAGAAGAAAAATGCTCGGACGCCGACCGGGGAGCATCACGCCGTGCCTGCGCGCGCGCGCGTGCCTGCGCCCGCCGCACTGGCTGCACGCGCACGCGCTAGCCCCCTCATCGATGCCCCAATGCATGCAGCAGCTACTCCATAGATTAGCCCTCGCACGTCGCAGCCGTATGCCGTTTAGCCGCAGGACCACGCCGGCGACCAGACCACACATGGATCGCACGCGCGACCACGCACGCCGGCCGGCCGGCCGGCCGTTGGCGACGGGAAGGCTGCAGCGCGTACGTACGGCACCACGGCCAAAAGTTACTTCGCTTTCAACTGTTCTAGTCCCTGCTACCACGCACCTGGCTCTGGACCTCTAGAACAGCTGCTACACGCACATCGCACAGCATAGTATTGACGTAGTACTGTATTTCTTTCGTCTTTTAAATGGAGAAATTTGAATCTGTTCGCCAAAACATGCAGGAAAGTTTTGCACGCACATGTTCGTCAGAAACTACCACGAAGGTCTTGCATAGTTGCATTGCATGCATGTCTGTGCTCGCTAGATGCTTGCATGGTCCGGTCACGTCGAAGAACCTACACCAAGCCTCTCCAAAGTCAAGAAGAAAAATAACCCCGAAGTACACTCCATCTGCACGATCCAGTATCGTAGTACGATTTGGACGTGAGAGGTGAGGGGCTAGCACACAAGTACGCGTGCATACAAGCCTGGTATAGACGTAGTACTTGGCCTAAGCAAGCACCTATAGCTAAGCATCTCTCTAGCTTCCTAGCTAGGCCTGCGCCTGCTTGTATAGAGATCTAGATCAGATCAGTGCACGCAGGACTGCATCTGGACGCTGCATTGCTTTAACTGTGTTTACCCACACATATTTTCCTCTATACTTCCAAAACTGAATTACTACTAATGTAGAGGAAAGTAATGCGACGGTACACTAGCATTGGTTCTGGACAGCGCTCGGACCACAGGTAGGCAGGCATGCAGGCATGCATGTAGTATTAAATCCAGATCAGAGAAAGTAGATTCAAAAGTGCATGTGATATGCCTAATCAAGCTCCCAGCATGGCTGTGTTCATCGCCGCTCTCCTCCTCCTCCTCCTCTCCGCTGCACGTAGAGTAGACTAGTCTGCGTGCATGTCAGCCTAGTAGAACATGTAGTAGTAGAGGTTGCGACTAGCTACTGTACAAAAACTGCTGCATGCGTGCCTGACAACAGATACTATATGTCACTTTCAAAAAAAGAAACAGATATATATGTCTCTTGCCGTTGATCTGGTGAATAATATTCAAATAATGTGGTTAGTTAATTAGTTGGGAACTCATAAGAGCGTGTTAATCAGTTATGGTAGACCTCACTAGAGCATGGTTAATGCCTTAATGGTATAGCATAACTACTTTAGTGCAACATAACATCATGTTAAATGTTCTTAGCATGGCAACGGGCTGGATATCCTGAAAGTAGACACATGGAGATGCTCAGAATTCATATATAAAATTATTCCATATGAAGCATGGTTAATTCACTATGCATTTTACAAAATGCAAAGTTATGTTGACATATAGGGACTTAATGAAATTAACAATTGTCGATTTGGTAGAACATTGCCTTAGATACTTTAGTGTCTCAAAACATAGTGATGTAGGTATTTAGTGGGTATGAAAATGACATGAACTTAAAGTAGATGTAATATTTTCCGACTTTCATAATTAGATCATATTCATATGATGCCAGGATTAATTACTATGGATCTGACTAAATACTCCCTCCGTCTTAAAATAAATGTCTCAACTTTGTATTAGTTTTAGTATAAAATTATACTACGCTTGAGACAATTATTTTGGGACGGAGGGAGTACAACTTTCTATAACAGAAGTTCATTTATATCATGGTAGTCACTTAGATGTAAGAAATGAACATGTTAAAGATGATTAACATGACATGCATAGGCATGGCGTGAAACAACATATTATATAGTGCAAAATTCATGTAGGTTGCAAATGCATAAGAGCTATAGGTCAATGGCTATCATCATGTTAGGTTTGTAACTTTTTACCAGATGATGTCAATTATATTATGATACATTTTTTGCATGAGAGTTTTCATCAAGCAAATTGATCATAACATATATGAAAACCACCATTGCGTAGAACACAGAAAAATCCACAACATTCATATAACGCATGTTTTCATCGGTTGCAGGGATTAAAAGTTAGAACGGTTTTAATATAAGGTAGTGCAACTCGTTTCACCTAGGCGTTGCACAACCAGGAGTATGTTGGGGAACGTCGCATGGGAAACAAAAATTTTCCTACGCGCACGAAGACCTATCATGGTGATGTCCATCTACGAGAGGGGATGAGTGATCTACGTACCCTTGTAGATCGTACAGCAGAAGCGTTAGAGAACGCGGTTGATGTAGTGGAACGTCCTCACGTCCCTCGATCCGCCCCGCGAACAATCCCGCGATCAGTCCCACGATCTAGTACCGAACGGACGGCACCTCCGCGTTCAGCACACGTACAGCTCGACGATGATCTCGGCCTTCTTGATCCAGCAAGAGAGACGGAGAGGTAGAAGAGTTCTCCGGCAGCGTGACGGCGCTCCGGAGGTTGGTGATGATCTCGTCTCAGCAGGGCTCCGCCCGAGCTCCGCAGAAACGCGATCTAGAGGAAAAACTATGGAGGTATGTGGTCGGGCAGCCGTGAGAAAGTCGTCTCAAATCTGCCCTAAAAGCCCCATATATATAGGAGGAGGGAGGGGGACCTTGCCTTGGGGTACAAGGGATCCCCAAGGGGTCGGCCGAGCCAGGGGGGAGAACTCTCCCCCCCCAAACCGAGTCCTACTTGGTTTGGTGGGAGGGAGTCCTTCCCCTTTCCCACTTCTTCCTTTTTTTTTCTTTCCTTTGATTTTTTCTCTCTTGGCGCATAGGGGATTGGTGGGCTGTCCCACCAGCCCACTAAGGGCTGGTGTGACCCCCCCAAATGCCTATGGGCTTCCCCGGAGTGGGTTGCCCCCCTCCGGTGAACCCCCGGAACCCATTCGTCATTCCCGGTACATTCCCGGTAACTCCGAAAACCTTCCGGTAATCAAATGAAGTCATCCTATATATCAATCTTCGTTTCCGGACCATTCCGGAAACCCTCGTGACGTCCGTGATCTCATCCGGGACTCCGAACAACATTCGGTAACCAACCATATAACTCAAATACGCATAAAACAACGTCGAACCTTAAGTGTGCAGACCCTGCGGGTTCGAGAACTATGCAGACATGACCCGAGAGACTCCTCGGTCAATATCCAATAGCGGGACCTGGATGCCCATATTGAATCCTACATATTCTACGAAGATCTTTATCGTTTGAACCTCAGTGCCAAGGATTCGTATAATCCCGTATGTCATTCCCTTTGTCCTTCGGTATGTTACTTGCCCGAGATTCGATCGTCAGTATCCGCATACCTATTTCAATCTCGTTTACCGGTAAGTCTCTTTACTCGTTCCGTAATACAAGATCCCGTAACTTACACTAAGTTACATTGCTTGCAAGGCTTGTGTGTGATGTTGCATTACCGAGTGGGCCCCGAGATACCTCTCCGTCACACGGAGTGACAAATCCCAGTCTTGATCCATACTAACTCAACTAACACCTTCGGAGATACCTGTAGAGCATCTTTATAGTCACCCAGTTACGTTGCGACGTTTGATACACACAAAGCATTCCTCCGGTGTCAGTGAGTTATATGATCTCATGGTCATAGGAATAAATACTTGACACGCAGAAAACAGTAGCAACAAAATGACACGATCAACATGCTACGTCTATTAGTTTGGGTCTAGTCCATCACGTGATTCTCCCAATGACGTGATCCAGTTATCAAGCAACAACACCTTGTTCATAATCAGAAGACACTGATTATCATCGATCAACTGGCTAGCCAACTAGAGGCATGCTAGGGACGGTGTTTTGTCTATGTATCCACACATGTAAATGAGTCTTCATTCAATACAATTATAGCATGGATAATAAACTATTATCTTGATACAGGAATTATAATAATAACTATACATTTATTATTGCCTCTAGGGCATAATTCCAACAGTCTCCCACTTGCACTAGAGTCAATAATCTAGCCCTCACATCACCATGTGAATTACATTGTAATAAATCTAACACCCATACAGTTCTGGTGTCGATCATGTTTTGGCCGTGGAAGAGGTTTAGTCAGCGGGTCTGCTACATTCAGATCCGTGTGCACTTTGCATATATTTACGTCCTCCTCCTCGACGTAGTCGCGGATGAGGTTGAAGCGTCGTTTGATGTGTCTGGTCTTCTTGTGAAACATTGGTTCCTTTGCTAAGGCAATGGCACCAGTGTTGTCACAGAACAAGGTTATTGGATCCAGTGCACTTGGCACCACTCCAAGATCCGTCATGAACTGCTTCATCCAGAAACCCTCCTTAGCTGCCTTCGAGGCAGCCATGTACTCCGCTTCACATGTAGAATCTGCTACGACGCTTTGCTTGGAACTGCACCAGCTTACTGCACCCCCATTAAGAATAAATACGTATCCGGTTTGCGACTTAGAGTCGTCCGGATCTGTGTCAAAGCTTGCATCGACGTAACCTTTTACGGCGAGCTCTTCGTCACCTCCATACACGAGAAACATCTCCTTAGTCCTTTTCAGGTACTTCAGGATATTCTTGACCGCCGTCCAGTGATCCACTCCTGGATTACTCTGGAACCTACCTGCCATACTTATGGCCAGGCTAACATCCGGTCTAGTGCACAACATTGCATACATGATAGAGCCTATGGCTGAAGCATAGGGGACGGAGCGCATATGCTCTCTATCTTCATCAGTTGCTGGGCACTGAGTCTTACTCAATCTCGTACCTTGTAACACTGGCAAGAACCCTTTCTTGGACTGTTCCATTTTGAACCTCTTCAAAACTTTATCAAGGTATGTGCTTTGTGAAAGTCCTATCACGCGTTTTGATCTATCCCTATAGATCTTAATGCCTAGAATGTAAGCAGCTTCTCCTAGGTCCTTCATAGAGAAACTTTTATTCAAGTAACCTTTTATGCTCTCCAAAAGCTCTACGTTGTTTCCAATCAGTAATATGTCATCCACATATAATATTAGAAACGCCACAGAGCTCCCACTCACTTTCTTGTAAATACAAGATTCTCCAACCACTTGTATAAACCCAAATGCTTTGATCACCTCATCAAAGCGTTTGTTCCAACTCCGAGATGCTTGCACCAGTCCATAAATGGATCGCTGGAGCTTGCACACCTTGTCAGCATTTTTAGGATCGACAAAACCTTCGGGCTGCATCATATACAACTTTTCCTTAAGGAAACCGTTAAGGAACGCCGTTTTGACATCCATCTGCCAGATTTCATAATCGAAAAATGCAGCTATTGCTAACATGATTCTGACGGACTTAAGCATCGCTACGGGAGAGAAAGTCTCATCGTAGTCAATTCCTGGAACTTGTGAAAAACCCTTTGCCACAAGTCGAGCTTTATAAACGGTCACATTACCGTCAGCGTCCGTCTTCTTCTTAAAGATCCATTTGTTCTGAATAGCCTTGCGGCCCTCAGGCAGCATCTCCAAAGTCCACACTTTGTTCTCATACATGGATCCTATCTCGGATTTCATGGCTTCTAGCCATTTGTTGGAATCTGGGCCCACCATAGCTTCTTCATAATTTGCAGGTTCATTGTTGTCTAACAACATGATTGATAAGACGGGATTACCGTACCACTCTGGAGCAGCGCGTGATCTCGTCGACCTGCGTGGTTAAACAGAAACTTGAACTGGAGTTTCATGATCATCATCATTAACTTCCTCCTCAACCGGCGTCGCAGTGACAGAGGTTTCCCCTTGCCCTGCGCCACCATCCAGAGGGATGAGAGGTTCGACAACCTCGTCAAGTTCTATCTTCCTCCCACTCAATTCTCTCGAGAGAAACTCCTTCTCGAGAAAAGTTCCGTTCTTAGCAACAAACACTTTGCCCTCGGATTTGAGATAGAAGGTGTACCCAACTGTCTCTTTTGGGTAACCTATGAAGACGCACTTTTCCGCTTTGGGTTCCAGCTTTTCAGGCTGAAGCTTTTTGACATAAGCATCACATCCCCAAACTTTAAGAAACGACAACTTTGGCCTTTTGCCATACCACAGTTCGTATGGTGTCGTCTCAACGGATTTCGATGGTGCCCTATTTAAAGTGGATGCAGTTGTTTCTAATGCATAACCCCAAAATGATAACGGCAAATCAGTAAGAGACATCATAGATCGCACCATTTCTAACAAAGTACGATTACGACGTTCGGACACACCATTACGCTGTGGTGTTCGAGGCGGTGTTAACTGCGAAACAATTCCGCATTGTCTTAAGTGAGTACCAAACTCGAAACTCAGATATTCACCCCCACGATCAGACCGTAGGAACTTGATCTTCTTGTTACGATGATTTTCCACTTCACTCTGAAATTGCTTGAACTTTTCAAATGTTTCAGACTTGTGCTTCATCAAGTAGACATAACCATATCTACTTAAATCGTCAGTGAAGGTGAGAAAATAACGATATCCGCCGCGTGCCTCCACGCTCATTGGACCACACACATCGGTATGTATGATTTCCAACAAGTTACTTGCACGCTCCATTGTTCCGGAGAACGGAGTCTTAGTCATCTTGCCCATGAGGCATGGTTCGCACGTGTCAAGTGAATCAAAGTCAAATGACTCCAAAAGTCCATCAGCATGGAGTTTCTTCATGCGCTTTACACCAATATGACCCAAGCGGCAGTGCCACAAAAATTGTTGGAAATATGCCCTAGAGGCAATAATAAATTAGTAGTTATTATATTTCTTAGTTCATGATAATCGTTTATTATCCATGCTATAATTGTATTGATTGGAAACACAATACTTGTGTGGATACATAGACAAAACATTGTCCCTAGTAAGCCTCTAGTTGACTAGCTCGTTGATCAAAGATGGTCAAGGTTTCCTGGCCATAGGCAAGTGTTGTTACTTGATAATGGGATCACATCATTAGGAGAATCATGTGATGGACTAGACCCAAACTAATAGACGTAGCATGTTGATCGTGTCATTTTGTTGCTACTGTTTTCTGCGTGTCAAGTATTTGTTCCTATGACCATGAGATCATATAACTCACTGACACCGGAGGAATGCTTTGTGTGTATCAAACGTCGCAACGTAACTGGGTGGCTATAAAGATGCTCTACAGGTATCTCCGAAGGTGTTAGTTGAGTTAGTATGGATCAAGACTGGGATTTGTCACTCCGTGTGACGGAGAGGTATCTCGGGGCCCACTCGGTAATACAACATCACACACAAGCCTTGCAAGCAATGTAACTTAGTGTAAGTTGCGGGATCTTGTATTACGGAACGAGTAAAGAGACTTGCCGGTAAACGAGGTTGAAATAGGTATACGGATACTGACGATCGAATCTCGGGCAAGTAACATACCGAAGGACAAAGGGAATGACATACGGGATTATACGAATCCTTGGCACTGAGGTTCAAACGATAAGATCTTCGTAGAATATGTGGGATCCAATATGGGCATCCAGGTCCCGCTGTTGGATATTGACCGAGGAGTCTCTCGGGTCATGTCTACATAGTTCTCGAACCCGCAGGGTCTGCAAACTTAAGGTTCGACGCTGTTTTATGCGTATTTGAGTTATATGGTTGGTTACCGAATGTTGTTCGGAGTCCCGGATGAGATCACGGACGTCACGAGGGTTTCCGGAACAGTCCGGAAACGAAGATTGATATATAGGATGACCTCATTTGATTACCGGAAGGTTTTCGGAGTTACCGGGAATGTACCGGGAATGACGAATGGGTTCCGGGAGTTCACCGGAGGGGGGCAACCCACTCCGGGGAAGCCCATAGGCATTTGGGGGGGGGGGTCACACCAGCCCTTAGTGGGCTGGTGGGACAGCCCACCAATCCCCTATGCGCCAAGAGAGAAAAAATCAAAGGAAAGAAAAAAAAAGGAAGAAGTGGGAAGGGGGAAGGACTCCCTCCCACCAAACCAAGTAGGACTCGGTTTGGGGGGGGGGAGAGTCCTCCCCCCTGGCTCGGCCGACCCCTTGGGGATCCCTTGGACCCCAAGGCAAGGTCCCCCTCCCTCCTCCTATATATATGGGGCTTTTAGGGCAGATTTGAGACGACTTTCTCACGGCTGCCCGACCACATACCTCCATAGTTTTTCCTCTAGATCGTGTTTCTGCAGAGCTCGGGCGGAGCCCTGCTGAGACAAGATCATCACCAACCTCCGGAGCGCCGTCACGCTGCCGGAGAACTCTTCTACCTCTCCGTCTCTCTTGCTGGATCAAGAAGGCCGAGATCATCGTCGAGCTGTACGTGTGCTGAACGCGGAGGTGCCGTCCGTTCGGTACTAGATCGTGGGACTGATCGCGGGATTGTTCGCGGGGCGGATCGAGGGACGTGAGGACGTTCCAGTACATCAACCGCGTTCTCTAACGCTTCTGCTGTACGATCTACAAGGGTACGTAGATCACTCATCCCCTCTCGTAGATGGACATCACCATGATAGGTCTTCGTGCGCGTAGGGAAATTTTTGTTTCCCATGCGACGTTCCCCAACAGTGGCATCATGAGCTAGGTTCATGCGTAGATGTCTTCTCGAGTAGAACACAAAAGTTTTTGTGGGCGGTGATGTGCGTTTTGCTGCCCTCCTTAGTCTTTTCTTGATTCCGCGGTATTTTTGGATTGAAGTGGCTTGGACCGACATTACTCGTACGCTTACGAGAGACTGGTTTCATCGCTACGAGTAACCCCGTTGCTCAAAGATGACTGGCAAGTGTCGGTTTCTCCAACTTTAGTTGAATCGGATTTGACCGAGGAGGTCCTTGGATGAGGTTAAATAGCAACTCATATATCTCCGTTGTGGTGTTTGCGTAAGTAAGATGCGATCCTACTAGATACCCATGGTCACCACGTAAAACATGCAACAACAAAATTAGAGGACGTCTAACTTGTTTTTGCAGGGTATGCTTGTGATATGATATGGCCAACGATGTGATGTGATATATTGGATGTATGAGATGATCATGTTGTAATAGTAAATATCGACTTGCACGTCGATGGTACGGCAACCGGCAGGAGCCATAGGGTTGTCTTTATACTAACGTCTGTGCTTGTAGATGTGTTTACTATTTTGCTAGGATGTAGCTTTAGTAGTAATAGCATGAGTAGCACGACAACCCCGATGGCAACACGTTGATGGAGATCATGGTGTGGCGCCGGTGACAAGAAGATCGTGCCGGTGCTTTGATGATGGAGATCAAGAAGCACGTGATGATGGCCATATCATGTCACTTATGAATTGCATGTGATGTTAATCCTTTTATGCACCTTATTTTGCTTAGAACGACGGTAGCATTATGAGGTGATCTCTCACTAAAATTTCAAGACGAAATTGTGTTCTCCCCGACTGTGCACCGTTGCTACAGTTCGTCGTTTCGAGACACCACGTGATGATCGGGTGTGATAGACTCAACGTTCACATACAACGGGTGCAAAACAGTTGCGCACGCGGAACACTCGGGTTAAGCTTGACGAGCCTAGCATGTGCAGACATGGCCTCGGAACACATGAGACCGAAAGGTCGAGCATGAATCGTATAGTTGATATGATTAGCATAGAGATGCTTACCACTGAAACTATTCTCGACTCACGTGATGATCGGACTTGAGATAGTGGATTTGGATCATGTACCACTCAAATGACTAGAGAGATGTACTTTTTGAGTGGGAGTTCTTAAGTAATATGATTAATTGAACTAATTGTCATGAACATAGTCTAATGGTCTTTGCGAATTACGATGTAGCTTGCGCTATAGCTCTACTGTTTTTATATGTTCCTAGAGAAAATTTAGTTGAAAGTTGATAGTAGCAAACTTTGCAGACTGAGTCTATAAAACCGAGGATTGTCCTCATTGCTGCACAGAAGGCTTATGTCCTTAATGCACCACTCGGTGTGCTGCACCTCGAGCATCGTCTGTGGATGCTGTGAACATCCGACATACACGTTTCTGATGACTACACGATAGTTCAGTACAAAAATACTTAACGGCTTAGAAGCAAGGCGCCAAAAACGTTGTAAGAACGTCATGGAACATAAGTGATGTTCTAAAGAGATGCAATTGTGATTTCATGCTTGTGCCCTTGTTAAGAGGTACGAGACCTCCGACAAGATTCTTTGTCCACAAAGTAAAGGAGAAAGGCTCAATCGTTGAGCGTGTGCTCAGATTGTCTGAGTACGACAATCGCTTGAATCAAGTGGGAGTTAATCTTCCAGATGAGATAGTGATAGTTCTCCAAAGGTCACTGCCATCAAGCTTTGAGAGCTTTGTGATGAACTATAGCATATCAAGGATAGATACAATGATCCTTGAGCGATTCGCGATGTTTGACACTGCGAAAGTAGAAATCAAGAAGGAGCATCAATAGTTGATGGTTTGTAAAACCACTAAGTTTCAAGAAAGGCAATGGCTAGAAGGGATACTTCGTGAAACGGCAAAACAGTTGCTGCGCTAATGAAGATACCCAAGACTAAACCCAAACCCGAGACTAAGTGCTTCTGTAATGAGGGGAACAGTCACTGAGGCGGAGCAACTCTAGATACTTGGTAGATAAGAAGGCTGGCAAAAGTCGAGGGAAGTATATTTGATATACATAATGTTGATGTGTACTTTACTAGTACTCCTAGTAGCACGAGGGTATTGGATACCGGTTCGGTTGCTAAGTGATTAGTAACGCGAAATGAAAGCTACGGTATAAACGGAGACTAGCTAAAGGCAAGGTGACGATACGTGTTGGAAGTGTTTCCAAGGTTGATATGATCAAACGTCGCACGCTCCCTCTACCATCGGGATTGGTGTTGAACCTAAATAAATTGTTATTTGGTGCTTGCGTTAAGCATGAACATGATTGGAACGTGTTTATTGCAATACGATTATTCATTCAAAGAGAATAATGGTTACTCTATTTGCTTGAATAATCAGCTTCAATGGTTTATTGAATCTCGATTGTAGTGTTACACATTGGTGCCAAAAGATACGAGTTAATGATGATAGTACCACTTACTTGTGGCACTGCCGCTTGAGTCATGTTAGTATAAATTGCATGAAGAGGCTCCATGCTGATGGATCTTTACTCACCTGATTTCGAATCACTAGTGACATGCAAATCATACCACATGAGCAAGGCCTTGTTTTCATTGAAATGAAACAAGATAGTAACTTGTTGGAAGTAATACATTTTGATGTATGCAGTCCAATGAGTGCTGAGGCACGCAGTGGATATCATTATGTTCTTACTTCACCGACGACTTGAGTAGATACAGGAGTATTTACTTAATGAATCACAAGTCTGAAATATTGAAAAGTTCAATTCCGTTTCAGAGTGAAGTTCGTCGTAACAAGAGGATGAACTATCTACGATATGATCATAGAAATGAATATCTGAGTTACGAGTTTTTGGTACACAGTTAAGACAATGTGGAAATTGTTTCACAGTTCATGCCACCTAGAACATCATAGTGTGATGATGTGTCTGAACGTCATGGCCACGCACTATTTAGTATGGTGCATGCTGTGATGTCTCTTATCGAATTACCACTATCGTTTATGGGTTATGCATTAGAGACAACCGCATTCACTTTAAATAGGGCACCGCGTATTTCCGTTGAGATGACACAGTATAGACTGAGGTTTAGAGAAATCTAAACTGTCGTTTCTTGAAAGTTTGGGGCTTCGACACTTATGTGAAAAAGCTTCAGTCTGATAAGCTCGAACCCAAAGCGGATAAATGCATCTTCATAGGATATCCAAAACAGTTGGGTGCATCTCCTATCTCAGATCCGAAAGCAAAGTGTTTGTTTCTAGAAACGGATCCTTTCTCGAGAAAAGGTTTCTCTTGAAAGAATTGAGTGGGAGGGTAGTAGAACTTGATGAGGTTATTGAACCATCACTTCAACCAGTGTGTAGCAGGGCATAGGAAGTTGTTCCTGTGGCGCCTACACCAATTGAAGTGGAAGTTGATGATGGTGATCATTGAGCTTCGAATCAAGTTACTACAAACCTCTTAGGTCGACAAGGTCGCGTACTGCTGCAGAGTAGTACGGTAACCCTGTCTTGGAGGTCATGTTGTTGAGCAACAGTGAACCTACGAGTTATGGAGAAAGCGATGGTGGGCCCAGATTCCGACAAATGGCTGGAAGCCATGAAATCCGAGAGAGGATCCATGTATGAAAACAAAGTGTAGACTTTGGAAGAACTACTTGATGGTCAGAGGACTATTGAGTAAAGATGGGTCTTTAAAAGAAAGACAGACGATGATGGTGATAAGTCACTATTAAGAAAAGCTCGACTTGTCGCAAAGATGTTTCCGACAAGATCAAACTGTTGACTACGATGAGTCTTTCTCACTCGTAGCGATGCTAAAGGTCTGTTAGAATTATGTTAGTTGTTGATGCATTATTTATGAAATATTGCACATAGGATGTCAAAACATTGTTTTCTCAACGGTTTCTTTGAGCAAACATTGTATGTGATACAACCAGAAGGTTTTGTCGATCCTAAAGATACTAACAAGTATGCAAGCTTCAGTGATCCTTCAATGGACTGGAGCAAGCATCTCGGAGTTGGAATATACACTTTGATGAGATGATCAAAGATTTTGGGTTTGTACAAGGTTTATGAGAAACTTGTATTTCCAAAGAAATGAGTGGGAGCACTATAGAATTTCTGATAGGAATATGTGGTTGACATATTGTGGATCAGAAGTAATGTAGAATTTCTGTAAAGCATACAAGGTTGTTTGAAAGAAGTTTTCAAAGGAGTACCTGGATTACGCTACTTGAACGTTGAGCATCAAAGATCTATGGAGATAGATCGAAAGCGCTTAATAGAAGTTTCAACAAGATGCATGCCTTGACAAGTTTTTGAAAGAGTTCAAAATAGATCAACAAAGAAGGAGTTCTTGGTTGCGTTGTGAGGTGTGAATTTGAGTAAGACTCAAAACTCGACCCCGGCAGAATAAAGAGAATAGACGAAGGTACTCTTCTATGCCTTAGTCGTAGAATCTAAAGTATGCCATGCTGTGTACCGCACCTGATGTGTGCCTTGACTCAAAGTATGTTGAGAGGTACAGAGAGTGATCCACGATTGAATCACTAGCAGCGGTCAAAATTTATCCTTAGTAACTAATGGACTAAGGAATTTTTCTCGATTATGGAGGTGGTTAAAGAGTTCGTCGTAAAGGGTTACGTCGATGCAAGCTTTGACACTAATCCGAATAACTATGAGTAGTGAAACGGATTCGTATAGTAGAGTAGATATTTGGAGTATTTCAGAATAGCACATAGTAGCAGCATCTATAAGATGACATAAAGATTTGTAAAGAACACACGGGTCTGAAAGTTTCAGAACCGTTGACTAAAACCTCTCTCACGAGCAAGACGTGATCAGACCCCATAACTATATGGGTGTTGGATTCGTTGGAATCACATGGTGATGTGAACTAGATTATTGACTCTAGTGCAAGTGGGAGACTGTTGGAAATATGCCCTAGAGGCAATAATAAATTAGTAGTTATTATATTTCTTAGTTCATGATAATCGTTTATTATCCATGCTATAATTGTATTGATTGGAAACACAATACTTGTGTGGATACATAGACAAAACATTGTCCCTAGTAAGCCTGTAGTTGACTAGCTCGTTGATCAAAGATGGTCAAGGTTTCCTGGCCATAGGCAAGTGTTGTTACTTGATAACGGGATCACATCATTAGGAGAATCATGTGATGGACTAGACCCAAACTAATAGACGTAGCATGTTGATCGTGTCATTTTGTTGCTACTGTTTTCTGCGTGTCAAGTATTTGTTCCTATGACCATGAGATCATATAACTCACTGACACCGGAGGAATGCTTTGTGTGTATCAAACGTCGCAACGTAACTGGGTGACTATAAAGATGCTCTACAGGTATCTCCGAAGGTGTTAGTTGAGTTAGTATGGATCAAGACTGGGATTTGTCACTCCGTGTGACGGAGAGGTATCTCGGGGCCCACTCGGTAATACAACATCACACACAAGCCTTGCAAGCAATGTAACTTAGTGTAAGTTGCGGGATCTTGTATTACGGAACGAGTAAAGAGACTTGCCGGTAAACGAGGTTGAAATAGGTATACGGATACTGACGATCGAATCTCGGGCAAGTAACATACCGAAGGACAAAGGGAATGACATACGGGATTATACGAATCCTTGGCACTGAGGTTCAAACGATAAGATCTTCGTAGAATATGTGGGATCCAATATGGGCATCCAGGTCCCGCTGTTGGATATTGACCGAGGAGTCTCTCGGGTCATGTCTACATAGTTCTCGAACCCGCAGGGTCTGCAAACTTAAGGTTCGACGTTGTTTTATGCGTATTTGAGTTATATGGTTGGTTACCGAATGTTGTTCGGAGTCCCGGATGAGATCACGGACGTCACGAGGGTTTCCGGAACAGTCCGGAAACGAAGATTGATATATAGGATGACCTCATTTGATTACCGGAAGGTTTTCGGAGTTACCGGGAATGTACCGGGAATGACGAATGGGTTCCGGGAGTTCACCGGAGGGGGGCAACCCACTCCGGGGAAGCCCATAGGCATTTGGGGGGGTCACACCAGCCCTTAGTGGGCTGGTGGGACAGCCCACCAATCCCCTATGCGCCAAGAGAGAAAAAATCAAAGGAAAGAAAAAAAAGGAAGAAGTGGGAAGGGGGAAGGACTCCCTCCCACCAAACCAAGTAGGACTCGGTTTGGGGGGGAGAGTCCTCCCCCCTGGCTCGGCCGACCCCTTGGGGATCCCTTGAACCCCAAGGCAAGGTCCCCCTCCCTCCTCCTATATATATGGGGCTTTTAGGGCAGATTTGAGACGACTTTCTCACGGCTGCCCGACCACATACCTCCATAGTTTTTCCTCTAGATCGTGTTTCTGCAGAGCTCGGGCGGAGCCCTGCTGAGACAAGATCATCACCAACCTCCGGAGCGCCGTCACGCTGCCGGAGAACTCTTCTACCTCTCCGTCTCTCTTGCTGGATCAAGAAGGCCGAGATCATCGTCGAGCTGTACGTGTGCTGAACGCGGAGGTGCCGTCCGTTCGGTACTAGATCGTGGGACTGATCGCGGGATTGTTCGCGGGGCGGATCGAGGGACGTGAGGACGTTCCACTACATCAACCGCGTTCTCTAACGCTTCTGCTGTACGATCTACAAGGGTACGTAGATCACTCATCCCCTCTCGTAGATGGACATCACCATGATAGGTCTTCGTGCGCGTAGGAAAATTTTTGTTTCCCATGCGACGTTCCCCAACAAAAATATGGCGCTATCATTGTTTACTCTAACTCTTTTGGTCTCAATGTTATGTATATGCGTATCTCTATCAAGATTCAATATGAACAATCCTCTCACATTCGGTGCATGACCATAAAAGATGTTACTCATAGAAATAGAACAACCATTATTCTCAGACTTAAAAGAGTAACCGTCTCGCAATAAACAAGATCCAGATATAATGTTCATGCTCAACGCAGGCACTAAATAACAATGATTTAAGTTCATCACTAATCCCGATGGTAGTTGAAGTGACACTGTGCCGACGGCGATTGCATCAACCTTGGAACCGTTTCCTACGCGCATCGTCACTTCGTCTTTCGCCAGCCTTCGTCTATTCCGCAGTTCCTGCTTCGAGTTGCAAATGTGAGCAACAGAACCGGTATCGAATACCCAGGCACTACTACGAGAGCCGGTTAAGTACACATCAATAACATGTATATCAAATATACCTGATTTTTCTTTGCCCGCCTTCTTATCTGCCAAATACTTGGGGCAATTGCGCTTCCAGTGACCCATACCCTTGCAATAGAAGCACTCTGTTTCAGGCTTAGGTCCAGCCTTGAGTTTCTTCGGCGGATTGGCAACAGGCTTGCCGCTCTTCTTCGAATTGCCCTTCTTGCCTTTGCCGTTTCTCTTGAAACAAGTGGTCTTGCTCACCATCAACACTTGATGCTCTTTACGGAGTTCAGACTCTGCGACTTTCAGCATCGCAAACAACTCGCCGGGAGACTTGTTCATCCCTTGCATGTTGTAGTTCAACACAAAGCCTTTATAGCTTGGCGGCAGTGATTGAAGGATTCTGTCAGTGATAGCTTCTTGCGGGAGTTCAATCCCCAGTTCAGCTAGACGGTTTGAGTACCCAGACATTTTGAGCACATGTTCACTGACAGACGAGTTTTCCTCCATCTTGCAAGCATAGAATTTATCGGAGGTCTCATACCTCTCGATCCGGGCGTTCTTCTGAAAGATAAACTTCAACTCCTAGAACATCTTCAATGCTCCATGACGCTCAAAGCGACGTTGAAGTCCCGGTTCTAAGCCATACAAGACTGCACATTGAACTATTGAGTAGTCCTCCTTACGTGCTAACCAAGCGTTCTTAACATCCTGATCAGCCGTAGCGGGTGGTTCATCTCCTAGCGCAGCATTAAGGACATAATCCTTCTTTCCAGCTTGTAAGATTAGCTTAAGATTACGAGCCCAGTCTACAAAGTTGCTTCCATCATATTTTAACTTAGCTTTCTCTAGGAACGTATTAAAATTGAGGATGACACTTGCGTGAGCCATGATCTACAACACAAATATATTCAAAGTGGACTTAGACTATGTTCAAGATAATTAGAGTTCAACTTAATCAAATTATATGCTAAACTCCCACTCAAAAAGTACATCTCTCTAGTCATTTGAGTGGTTCATGATCCACTTACACTATCCCAAGTCCGATCATCACGTGAGTTGAGAATAGTTTCAGTGGTAAGCATCCCTATGCTAATCATATCAACCATATGATTCATGATCGACCTTTCGGTCTCATGTGTTCCGAGGCCATGTCTGCACATGCTAGGCTCGTCAAGCTTAACCCGAGTGTTCCGCGTGCGCAACTGTTTTGCACCCGTTGTATGTGAACGTTGAGTCTATCACACCCGATCATCACGTGGTGTCTCGAAACGACGAACTGTAGCAACGGTGCACAGTCGGGGAGAACACAATTTCGTCTTGAAATTTTAGTGAGAGATCACCTCATAATGCTACCGCCGTTCTAAGCAAAATAAGGTGCATAAAGGATTAACATCACATGCAATTCATAAGTGACATGATATGGCCATCATCAGGTGCTTCTTGATCTCCATCACCAAAGCACCGGCACGATCTTCTTGTCACCGGCGCCACACCATGATCATCCATCAACGTGTTGCCATCGTGGTTGTCGTGCTACTTATGCTATTACTACTAAAGCTACATCCTAGCAAAATAGTAAACGCATCTGCAAGCACAAATATGTTAGTATAAAGACAACCCTATGGCTCCTGCCGGTTGCCGTACCATCGACGTGCAAGTCGATATTTCTATTACAACATGATCATCTCATACATCCAATATATCACATCACATTATTGGCCATATTACATCACAATCATACCCTGCAAAAACAAGTTAGACGTCCTCTAATTTTGTTGTTGCAAGTTTTTACGTGGTGACCAAGGGTATCTAGTAGGATCGCATCTTACTTACGCAAACACCACAACGGAGATATATGAGTTGCTATTTAACCTCATCCAAGGACCTCCTCGGTCAAATCCGATTCAACTAAAGTTGGAGAAACCGTCACTTGCCAGTCATCTTTGAGCAAAGGGGGTTACTCGTAACGATGAAACCAGTCTCTCGTAAGCGTACGAGTAATGTCGGTCCAAGCCGCTTCAATCCAACAATACCGCGGAATCAAGAAAAGACTAAGGAGGGCAGCAAAACGCACATCACCGCCCACAAAACCTTTTGTGTTCTACTCGAGAAGACATCTACGCATGATCCTAGCTCTGATACCACTGTTGGGGAACGTCGCATGGGAAACAAAAATTTTCCTACGCGCACGAAGACCTATCATGGTGATGTCCATCTACGAGAGGGGATGAGTGATCTACGTACCCTTGTAGATCGTACAGCAGAAGCGTTAGAGAACGCGGTTGATGTAGTGGAACGTCCTCACGTCCCTCGATCCGCCCCGCGAACAATCCCGCGATCAGTCCCACGATCTAGTACCGAACGGACGGCACCTCCGCGTTCAGCACACGTACAGCTCGACGATGATCTTGGCCTTCTTGATCCAGCAAGAGAGACGGAGAGGTAGAAGAGTTCTCCGGCAGCGTGACGGCGCTCCGGAGGTTGGTGATGATCTCGTCTCAGCAGGGCTCCGCCCGAGCTCCGTAGAAACGCGATCTAGAGGAAAAACTATGGAGGTATGTGGTCGGGCAGCCGTGAGAAAGTCGTCTCAAATCTGCCCTAAAAGCCCCATATATATAGGAGGAGGGAGGGGGACCTTGCCTTGGGGTCCAAGGGATCCCCAAGGGGTCGGCCGAGCCAGGGGGGAGGACTCTCCCCCCCCAAACCGAGTCCTACTTGGTTTGGTGGGAGGGAGTCCTTCCCCTTTCCCACTTCTTCCTTTTTTTTTCTTTCCTTTGATTTTTTCTCTCTTGGCACATAGGGGATTGGTGGGCTGTCCCACCAGCCCACTAAGGGCTGGTGTGACCCCCCCAAATGCCTATGGGCTTCCCCGGAGTGGGTTGCCCCCCTCCGGTGAACCCCCGGAACCCATTCGTCATTCCCGGTACATTCCCGGTAACTCCGAAAACCTTCCGGTAATCAAATGAGGTCATCCTATATATCAATCTTCGTTTCCGGACCATTCCGGAAACCCTCGTGACGTCCGTGATCTCATCCGGGACTCCGAACAACATTCGGTAACCAACCATATAACTCAAATACGCATAAAACAACGTCGAACCTTAAGTGTGCAGACCCTGCGGGTTCGAGAACTATGCAGACATGACCCGAGAGACTCCTCGGTCAATATCCAATAGCGGGACCTGGATGCCCATATTGAATCCTACATATTCTACGAAGATCTTTATCGTTTGAACCTCAGTGCCAAGGATTCGTATAATCCCGTATGTCATTCCCTTTGTCCTTCGGTATGTTACTTGCCCGAGATTCGATCGTCAGTATCCGCATACCTATTTCAATCTCGTTTACCGGTAAGTCTCTTTACTCGTCCCGTAATACAAGATCCCGTAACTTACACTAAGTTACATTGCTTGCAAGGCTTGTGTGTGATGTTGCATTACCGAGTGGGCCCCGAGATACCTCTCCGTCACACGGAGTGACAAATCCCAGTCTTGATCCATACTAACTCAACTAACACCTTCGGAGATACCTGTAGAGCATCTTTATAGTCACCCAGTTACGTTGCGACGTTTGATACACACAAAGCATTCCTCCGGTGTCAGTGAGTTATATGATCTCATGGTCATAGGAATAAATACTTGACACGCAGAAAACAGTAGCAACAAAATGACACGATCAACATGCTACGTCTATTAGTTTGGGTCTAGTCCATCACGTGATTCTCCCAATGACGTGATCCAGTTATCAAGCAACAACACCTTGTTCATAATCAGAAGACACTGATTATCATCGATCAACTGGCTAGCCAACTAGAGGCATGCTAGGGACGGTGTTTTGTCTATGTATCCACACATGTAAATGAGTCTTCATTCAATACAATTATAGCATGGATAATAAACTATTATCTTGATACAGGAATTATAATAATAACTATACATTTATTATTGCCTCTAGGGCATAATTCCAACAGAGTAAGGTCCATTATGGCCCCGGGGTGTCACACTGAGAGGAGTGTAGCGTCTGTCAGTTAGGCGTTACTCAATGTCAGTGTAGTGCAATGCCGATCTATCGGACGCTACACAAAAAGGTTAGCTGATGACGCGTTTGGTTTCGTGCATTAGGCCTAGATAGGCCCGTGCGGGATGAAAATGGGCTGTTTGGTAGCCTACATTCAATGTTTGGCCCGCATAGCACGAACCTCAAAGCACCTCTCAACCAGGCCCGCTGGGAACGATCGGATTGGCCGTTTTTTGCGACCCAGGCTCGAGCTATGCACGGGAGGGGAACGCCATGCCGCGCGCAAGGGAGGGAGATGACGGGAGCGATGGTGCAACTCCAAAAAATGGCAGGACGAATTTGAGTCACCACCCGCCGATTCGGTCGCCCTATATATCGAGGGTGACCGCGGCGGCAAAACTCCCGCCACCATTTCCCCCTCTCAAGCTTTCCTCCGGCGCGGATCCAGTTTGACGACGATGGTAAGCGGCACAACAACTCCGGCGACCGGTTGACTGCGGTGGTGGGTCCTCCTCCTCCTCTCCGATGTGCCACACGCCTCCTCCCCGGCCATTATGATGGCGTGTGTAAGTTCAATCATCACCTCCTCTCTACCAGTTCTAGCTAGATCTGTCCATGTGGTAGGATTATGTCGTCTGATCTGTTTGACTGTGATGTTGTAGTAGCTAGGTTTGGTGGATTTGGAGGATGATGGGGGTTGTTTCCATGTGGGCAAGTGTTGGTAGCTAGTGGTCATGGATGGTTTGCTGGTGTTCATGACGCTTACATTTGTAGGACATGACCACACAAACGCAAGAGATTAGTGAGGCCCTCGTGTTGTCCCAGAGCCAGTTCCGCCGTCCTACGTCAAGGACTCCCAGTCTCCTTTGGAACAATTGCCTCTTGATTCAGAGGTTTTCGAGGTGCCGCCTATGATTCCTCTAGTTGTGCTGGCTTAGTCCAATGTTATTGCTTATGCTGCTGCTCAAAAGGCATGAGCAAAGGAGAAGAAGGATGGCAGGGGTAATAGCATGAAATGGCAGTCGTTCCTCTCCACTTTTGTGCTTAACACTATGTGTCAGATCATATCTACTGGGCTGAGGACTCGCAAGGGCTTCGAGGAGGTGCACTTGAACCTTGTTACAAAGCAGGTGTTTGACTTCTGTGGACAGGAGGTCACCTCAACCCAGGTGTACAACCACCTCAGGAAGTGGAGAGCTAGGTGCATCACCGTGTCCAAGCTCAGAGACCTCAGCGGTGCTTCATGGGATGAGGACACCTGCTCAATCCTTCTCGAGGCAGAGCACTACCAAGGCCACGTCGCGGTTAGCTCAGAAACCATGTCATTCTAACAGTCCAACATTTCAAGCCTATTAACCATTGCCATACTAACTAACATGTGCGCCCTGTTTCTTCTTAGGCTCACCCCAAGGACGAAGAGTTCCTCGACACCCCTATCCAGAACTACCCCACATGCAGCAGATCTTCTCCTTCGGGCTAGCAACCGGCAAGCATGCCATGGGCTCTAGTCAGCCGCTGGGCTCGCCGATGCCTGAGTATCTAGACACCCAGGAGTCAGACACCATCAACGTTGATGCTCATGAGAAGGATGATGAGCATGTTCATGTGCTTGATAGGAAGAGGAAGATGTCAAACTTCATGGACGAGGAGCTCAACGTGTTCAGCAGCCTGACTGAGGCAGTGAAGGAGGTGGCCACCACAGTGAGGGAGAGCAAGAGTGTGGACGTCCACCCTCATCTCTACAACAGCGTCATGGAGGAGAGAGGCTTCGGCCCAGAGGCTCTCATGGTGGCTCTCAGCCACCTGCTGGACAACAAAGCCCATGGCGTTGGGTTTGTTGCCATGGGACTAGTCCACAGGGTGCTCTGTCTGAGGACCTGGCTGGGCAAGCACTACTACTAGTGCTGCTTCTGGTGGTGGCAACGGCGTGCATGATACTCGACGGTGATGGCGATAAGGACGAATATGACGACGTATATTTTGTGTAGTTAGGACTTAAAAACAATCTTATGGTCTGTATATTTTGGTGAGGTGGTATATGCTAACCCCTCACGGTGATACTCGCGGTGATCACGAACCCACGGTGGTAGAAATACACCCTCTTTTGGATGTGGAGGTAGGATGATACAAAAGTAGTGTATGTTGAACTTGTTGTGATCATGCATGCTTACTAATGCTCTTCTGCTCCACTCCTTGCTCATAGGGTTATTCATTGTTTGTTGTATGTGTGTTGCAATGCTTGTTGCTTGAACTTATTGCTCTTGTGCCAGTGCAAGTGGTATGTGGTGTTCGAAGGTAGGGTTCCAGGGGTTTATAGTTAATGGGAAGCTTGCAACAAACAAGTTTCAGGATACAGCAACAACAACCACACAGGAGGGTTTAAGACTAGGCAGGCGGTAGAAGATGCTTACTCCAAGTATGTGCGAGACCATTCATGCAACAAGGTTGTGGTTGGCAAGGTGGATCGGCCATTAGGGATGAAAAATTTCATCATCTTCGTCAAGTTCATCGTCATAGCTATTTTGTGGCGTTGGTGTGCTCGGTGTGAATGTGTGTAAGGTGTAGTGGTATTGGTAAGCTCACCAAGTAGGATACAAGGTGAACACAAGTCTATGCTCATATGTAACAAAACAACGAGCACTCGTGCGACCACATGCAATGCGAGCAACCAAACGCGATGCATGGAGGCGTTGCTACGATGCAGGGAGAGGACATGCAGTCAACCAATCAACATGCAGATGTTTGTTTTTTGTGTGCATATGCTCAACAAGGCCCAACTGGGACAAGTATGCAAACGGGTAAAAAACGATGTAGGCAACCAAACACGCCCTGAGTGAATTTGGTTTGCATACAATTTAGTTTGTGAAATAGTTACGGCTCGAGGTCAGTTTTATCCATTTTGCCTAAAAAATCCTGCATGCGTGCGTGACAACAAATATTATATGTCATGGGGGTTTCCCTTACAGTTTTCCTTCAAAAAAATAACAAATACTATATGTCTCTTGCCATTGATTTGGTGCAAATAATGTGGTTAGTTAATTAGTTGGGGACACGTAAGAGCGTGTTAACCAGTTACGTTAGACCTCATAGAGCATGGTACCTTAATGGTATAGCAACAACGGCTATATGAGACTGTCACGTCGTACAAGGTTAGTCCTATTGATATGTGGCTCATCTTTTTCTCTCTCGCTTCAGCCGACTGTAATTCCGCAACCCGCTAACTTGTGTTTCCTTTATTCCAACTAGACGAAAATCTACTATGTCGTTTGTTTTTTGAATTTTCATCGGTGGGGAGTTCTCCTCACCTGAATATATTACCATATATGTGAGCCAGACGGCTCAGGTAAGTAGCGAAAAAGAGTACATGGGTCGCATACACGAGAGAGGGGAAGGGGGGTTACACGGACGACCACACTAGACCGGTGGGTGTCCCGCAAAACAGTCGAGCCACACGTCCATAGTTTGCCTAAGGAAAACGGGCAAACGCACACGCCAAAGCACGACGTCTTCACGAAACAGCTTTACCAACCGAGGGAGCAACGGTGGCAGCCCTTGAAAAACCACTCTGTTGTGATGATTCCAGAGTTTCCAATAGAAGAAAAGCAGGAATGTCGAGCCCGAGGCAGCACACATCAAACTCGGGGGGGGGGGGGGGGAGGGGGCACAACTAATGGAGGAGTTGGATGGAGGTGACCTCAGGTGCCAGCCCAACAGCGGCCCAGAGTTGGCCAGAAAACGGGCAATTGAATATGAGGTTGTCCGCTGCTTCCAGAGCGGCGGGGCAGACGGTGCATCCTGCGACATCGGAGGCGACTATATGCTTCTTTAGGAGAGCATCTCGCGTGTGGATCCTAGCGTGGATCAGGAGCCAGGCGAAGAAACGAACTCGACTAGGGGCATAGTTCTTCCAGACGAAATCGACGAATGGCATGAGCACGCTATCGAAGTGGCAGAACCGGTAGACCCAGGCGGAGGAGAGACCCTCGCCCTTCGCACAACCATGGCAAAGATGTCGAACATCAGAGGCCGCCGTTGTTGGAAATATGCCCTAGAGGCAATAATAAAATGGTTATTATCATATTTCCCTGTTCATGATAATCGTCTATTGTTCATGCTATAATTGTATTAACAGGAAACAGTAATACATGTGTGAATAAATAGATCACAATGTGTCCCTAGCAAGCCTCTAGTTGGCTAGCTCGTTAGTCAATAGATGATCATGGTTTCCTGATCATGGGCATTAGATGTCATTGATAACGGGATCACATCATTGGGAGAATGATGTGATGGACAAGACCCAATCCTAAGCCTAGCACTAGATCGTATTGTTCGTATGCTAAAGCTTTTCTAATGTCAAGTATCTTTTCCTTCGACCGTGAAATTGTGCAACTCCCAGATACCGTAGGAGTGCTTTGGGTGTATCAAACGTCACAACGTAACTGGGTGACTATAAAGGTGCACTACGGGTACCTCCGAAAGTGTCTGTTGGGTTGGTACGAATCGAGATCGGGATTTGTCACTCCGTGTGACGGAGAGGTATCTCTGGGCCCACTCGGTAGAACATCATCATGAGCTCAATGTGACTAAGGAGTTAGTCACACGATGACGTGCTATAGAACGAGTAAAGAGACTTACCGGTAACGAGATTGAACAAGGTATAGGTATACCGACGATCGAATCTCGGGCAAGTTCTATACCGACAGACAAAGGGAATCGTATACGGGATTCATTGAATCCTTGACATCGTGGTTCATCCGATGAGATCATCGTGGAGCAAGTGGGAGACACCATGGGTATCCAGACCCCGCTGATGGTTATTGGCCAGAGAGGTGTCTCGGTCATGTCTGCCTGTCTCCCGAACCCGTAGGGTCTACACACTTAAGGTTCGATGACGCTAGGGTTATAGGGAATTGTTGTACGAGGTTACCGAAAGTTGTTCGCAGTCCCGGATGAGATCCCGGACGTCAGGAGAAGCTCCGGAATGGTCCGGAGGTAAAGATTGATATATAGGACGGATGGTTTTGGACACCGGAAGTGTTTCGGGCGTCACCGGTAACGTACCGGGACCACCGGGACCACCGAAGGGGGGCAACGACCCCGGGAGGCTAGATGGGCCAAGTGGGGAAGGGAACCAGCCCCTAGGTGGGCTGGTGCGCCCCCCACTTAGCCCATGGCGCAGGAAGAGGGGAGAAGGGGGGAACCCTAGCATAGGTGGGCCTAAGGCCCACCAGAGGGGTGCGCCACCCCTCCTCCCTGCCCTGGCCGCCGCCCCCTCTCCCATCTGGGGCTGCCGCACCCCTTGGGGGTGGGAACCCTAAGGGCTGCGCCCCCTCCCTCTCCCCCTATATATAGTTGAGGATTCGGGGCTGTTTGAGACACGGTTTTATCTCTCTCTCGGCGCAGCCCTGCTCCTCTCCCTCCTCCTCTCTGTCGGCGCTTGGCGAAGCCCTGCCGGGAGGCCTCGTCTCTCCATCGACACCACGCCGTCGTGTTGCTGGAGTTCTTCCCCAACCTCTCCCTCCTCCTTGCTGGATCAAGGCGCGGGAGACGTCACCGGGCTGCACGTGTGTTGAACGCGAAGGTGCCGTTGTTCGGCACTAGATCGGAATCGCTGCGAGTACGACTCCATCAACCGCGTTCTAGCAACGCTTCCGCTTAGCGATCTTCAAAGGTATGAAGATGCTCTTACCCCTCTCTCGTTGCTGGTCTCTCCATAGGAAGATCTGAACATGCGTAGGAAAATTTTGAATTTATGCTACGTTACCCAACAGTGGCATCCGAGCCAGGTTTTCTATGCGTAGATTCTATGCACGAGTAGAACACAAAAGTTGTGGGCGATGATTTGTCAATTTGCTTGCCGCTACTAGTCTTATTATTTTCCGACGGTATTGTGGGATGAAGCGGCCCGGACCGACTTTACACGTACACTTACGTGAGACTGGTTCCACCGACAGACATGCACACCGTGCATAAAGTTGGCTAGCGGGTGTCTGTCTCTCCTACTCTAGTCGGATTGGATTTGATGAAAAGTGTCCTTATGAAGGGTAAATAGCTTTGGCATATCATCGTTGTGGCTGTCACGTAGGTAAGAAGGCGTTCTTGCTAGAAACCCAAATCAGCCACGTAAAACTTGCAACAACAATTAGAGGACGTCTAACTTGTTTTTGCAGGGTTTGACATGTGATGTGATATGGCCAAAGTTGTGATGTTGCATGTATGATGTATGAGATGATCATGTTATTGTAATAGGTTTCACGACTTGCATGTCAATGAGTATGACAACCGGCAGGAGCCATAGGAGTTGTCTTAATTTATTGTATGAGATGCAACGCCATGTGCTTACTACTTTTACTTCATTGCTAACGGTTAGCTGTAGTAGTAGTGATAGTAGTAGTTGGCGTGACGACTTCACGGAGACACGATGATGGAGATCATGATGATGGAGATCATGGTGTCACGCCGGTGACGATGATGATCATGCGATACCTGAAGATGGAGATCAAAAGAGCAAAGATGATAATGGCCATATCATGTCACTATATGATTGCATTGTGATGTTTATCATGTTTTTCATCTTATTGCTTAGAACGACGGTAGCATAATAAGATGATCCCTCTTAAAATTTCGAGAACGTATTCCCCTAAGTGTGCACCGTTGCGAAGGTTCGTTGTCTCGAAGCACCACGTGATGATCGGGTGTGATAGATTCTAACGTTCGCATACAACAGGTGTAAGCCAGATTTACACACGCGAAACACCTAGGTTGACTCGACGAGCTTAGCATCTACAGACATGACCTCGAATACAAGAGACCGAAAGGTCGAACATGAGTCGTATGGTTGAATACGATCAGCATGAAGTTGCTCACCATGGTGACTAGTCCGTCTCACGTGATGATCGGACACGGGTTAGTCAACATGGATCATGTATCACTTAGATGACTAGAGGGATGTCGATTTAAGTGGGAGTTCATACTTAATTTGATTAAATGAACTTAATTGTCATGAACTTAGTCTAAAAGTTGTCTTTATAAATATTGTAGATGTCCAACGTCAACCTCAACTTCAATGCATTCCTAGAGAAAAACAAGTTGAAAGATGATGGTAGCAACTATGCGGACTGGGTTCGCAACTTGAAGCTCATCCTTGAAGCAGCTAAAAAGGCTTATGTCCTTAATGCGCCGCTAGGTGACCCTCCCGCTCCCGCAGCAGCCCAGGACATTCTGAACGTCTGGCAAACGGGGAGTGATGACTACTCTCTAGTCAGGTGTGGCATGCTATACAGTTTAGAAACGGGGCTCCAAAGGCGTTTTGAGCAACACGGGGCATATGAGATGTTCCAGGAACTGAAGCTAGTTTTTCAAACTCATGCCCGTGTCGAGAGATATGAAGTCTCCGACAAGTTCTTCAGCTGTAAGATGGAGGAGAACAGTTCTGTCAGTGAGCACATACTCAAAATGTCTGGGTTACACGATCGTCTGACTTCACTTGGAGTCGAACTTCCGGATGATGCTATCATTGACAGAATCCTCCAATCTCTCCCACCAAGCTACAAAGGCTTTGTGCTTAACTACAACATGCAAGGGATGCAGAAGACCATTCCCGAGTTGTACTCGACGCTCATGTCTGCAGAAGTAGAAATCAAGAAAGAGCATCAAGTGTTGATGGTCAACAAGACCACTAGTTTCAAGAAAGGCAAGGGTAAGAAGAACTTCAAGAAAGACGACAAAGCTGTTGCCGCGCCCGGTAAGCCAGATGCCGGGAAGAAGAAAAAGAACGGACCCAAGCCCGAGACTGAGTGCTTCTATTGCAAGGGAAAGGGTCACTGGAAGCGGAACTGCCCCAAATACTTAGCGGACAAGAAGGCCGGCAACGTTAAAGGTATATTTGATATACATGTTATTGATGTGTACCTTACCAACGCTCGTAGTAGCTCCTGGGTATTTGATACCGGTGCTGTTGCTCACATTTGCAACTCAAAGCAGGAACTGCGGAATAAGCGGAGACTGGCCAAGGACGAGGTGACGATGCGCGTCGGGAATGGTTCAAAGGTCGATGTGATCGCCGTCGGCACACTACCTCTACATCTACCGTCGGGATTAGTTTTAAACCTTAATAATTGTTATTTAGTACCAGCTTTAAGCATGAACATTGTATCAGGGTCTTGCTTAATGCGAGACGGCTACTCATTTAAGTCAGAGAATAATGGTTGTTCTATTTATATGAGTGATATGTTTTATGGTCATGCTCCGCTGGTGAATGTTTTATTCTTGATGAATCTCGATCGTGATGTTACACATATTCATAGTGAAAAGGACGTGGATGTCGCCTAGAGGGGGGGGGGTGAATAGGCGCTTTAAAATAGTTAAGGTTTAGGCTTGAACAAATGCGGAATAAAACTAACGTTTAATATGTCAAGCACAAAACCTACAAACAACTAGGCTCACCTATGTGCACCAACAACTTATGCTAAGCAAGATAAACAACTAAGTGATAGCAAGATATATTACAATAAACAATATGTCTATCACAAAGTAAAGTGCATAAGTAAAGGGTTCGGGTAAGAGATAACCGAGGCACGGGGAGACGATGATGTATCCCGAAGTTCACACCCTTGCGGATGCTAATCTCCGTTAGAGCGGTGTGGAGGCACAATGCTCCCCAAGATGCCACTAAGGCCACCGTAATCTCCTCACGCCCTCGCACAATGCAAGATGCCGTGATTCCACTAAGGGACCCTTGAGGGCGGTCACCGAACCCATACAAATGGCAACCCTTGGGGGCGGTCACCGAACCCGTACACGTGGCAACCCTTGGGGGCGGTTACCGGTACCCGTACAAATTGCTCGGGGCAATCTCCACAACCTAATTGGAGACCCCGACGCTTCCCGGAGCTTCACACCACAATGATTGAGCTCCGAGACACCACCAAGCTTCTAGGACGCCAAAGCATCCACGAAGAACAATATCAAGGGTACTAAGTACCAAAGGTAGTAAGCTTCTCAACTTCTCACTTCCACGTATCACCGTGAAGAACTCAAACCGATGCAACTAATGCAATGGAAAGAACACACGAAGTGGTCAAGTCCCTCACACTCAAATCCCTCCACAACAACAAAAGCTATGGAGAAATATGAGAGGAAGAACAAGGAGCTCACAAAGAACTCCAAGATCAAGATCCAAGGGGTTCCCCTCACATAGAGGAGAAAGTGATTGGTGGAGATGTGGATCTAGATCTCCTCTCTCTTTTCCCTCAAGAACAAGCAAGAATCATTGGAGGGATTGAGAGTAATCAAGCTCTAAGAATGTCAACAATGGAGGTAGAACAAGAGCTCAACGGATGGATAAGACCAAGGGGGAAGAAGACCCCCTTTATATAGTGGGGGAAGGAATCAGACCGTTACCCCCACTTTCTGCCCGAGCTCCAGCGGTACTACCGCTGGCACTCCAGCGGTACTACCGCTGGCCCCAGCGGTACTATCGTTGGGCCCCTGGTAGTGCAACGGCACTACCGCCGCCAAGAAAGTCTTCGCAAAAAGGTCCGTCCACGAACAACCGCTAGGCAGGCGGTACTAAGCTCCTGGAGCGGTACTACCGCTGACCAGGGGCGGTACTACCGCGAGCCAGCGGTACTACCGCCAACTCTAGCGGTACTACCGCTAGGTCCAGCGGTACTACCGCTCGCCACTGAAATAGCCATAACTTTCACATACGAGCTCCGAATCGAGCAAACCCAAGCTTGTTGGATTCAGGACGACAAGGGCTATCCAAACAGCCGCCTTGGTCATATCGGTGTTAAGCGCATGAAGAAGCTCCATACTGATGGACTATTAGAGTCTCTTGACTTTGAATCATTTGACACATGCGAACCGTGCCTCATGGGCAAGATGACTAAGACTCCATTCTCAGGAATAATGGAGAGAGCAACCGACTTATTGGAAATAATACATACTGATGTGTGTGGTCCAATGAACGTTGAAGCTCGCGGTGGTTATCGTTATGTTCTCACCCTCACCGATGATTTGAGTAGGTATGGGTATATCTACTTGATGAAGCACAAATCTGAGACGTTTGAAAAGTTCAAGGAATTTCAGAGTGAGGTTGAGAATCAACGTGACAGAAAAATTAAATGTCTACGATCTGATCGTGGAGGAGAATATTTGAGTCACGAGTTTGGCACACACCTAAGGAAGTGTGGAATCGTTTCACAACTGACGCCGCCTGGCACACCGCAGCGCAACGGAGTGTCTGAACGTCGTAATCGCACTTTATTAGATATGGTACGATCTATGATGTCTCTCACCGACTTACCGCTATCATTTTGGGGATACGCATTAGAAACTGCAGCATTCACTTTAAATAGGGCACCGTCTAAATCCGTTGAGACGACACCGTATGAACTAGGATTTGGCAAGAAACCTAAGTTGTCGTTTCTTAAAGTTTGGGGCTGCGATGCTTATGTGAAGAAACTTCAACCAGAAAAGCTCGAACCCAAAGCGGAGAAATGTGTATTCATAGGATACCCTAAGGAAACTATTGGGTATACCTTCTATCTGAGATCCGAAGGTAAAACCTTTGTTGCCAAGAATGGATCCTTTCTAGAGAAAGAGTTTCTCTCGAAAGAAGTAAGTGGGAGGAAGGTAGAACTTGATGAGGTAATTGCACCTCCTCTCGAACAGGATAGTAGCGCAGCGTGGGAAGCTGTTCCTGTGGCGCCTACACCGACTGAAGAGGAAATTAATGATGATGATCATGAAGCTTCGGATCAAGTTACTACTGAACCGCGAAGGTCCACAAGGGCACGCACCGCACCAGAGTGGTACGGCAACCCTGTGATGGAAATAATGTTGTTAGACAACGGTGAACCTTCGAACTATGAAGAAGCGATGGCGGGCCCGGATTCCAACAAATGGCTTGAGGCCATGAAATCCGAGATAGGATCCATGTATGAGAACAAAGTATGGACTTTGGTGGACTTGCCCGATGACCGGCGAGCCATAGAAAATAAATGGATCTTCAAGAAGAAGACTGATGCAAACGGTAATGTAACCGTTTATAAAGCTCGACTTGTCGCAAAGGGTTTTCGACAAATTCAAGGAGTTGACTAAGTTTGGTAGGGAGGTACCAAAGTGATCCCGGTACGGAACATTGGACAGCGGTCAAGAATATCCTTAAGTACCTGAAAAGGACTAAGGAAATGTTTCTCGTTTATGGAGGTGACGAAGAGCTCGTCGTAAAGGGTTACGTCGACGCTAGCTTCAACACAGATCCGGATGAATCTAAGTCACAGACCGGATACGTATATGTGTTGAATGGTGGGGCAGTGAGCTGGTGCAGCAGCAAGCAAGAAGTCGTGGCAGCATCTACATGTGAAGCGGAGTACATAGCTGCTTCAGAAGCGGCTCATGAAGGAATTTGGATGAAGGAGCTCATCACCGACCTTGGAGTGGTTCCAAGCGCGTCGGGTCCTATGACACTCTTCTGTGATAACACTGGAGCCATTGCCATAGCCAAGGAGCCCAGGTTTCACCGGAAGACGAAGCACATCAAGCGCCGCTACAACTCCATCCAGGACCATATCCAGAGTGGAGTGATAGATATTTGTAAAGTACACACGGATCTGAATATTGCAGACCCGTTGACTAAACCTCTTCCACGAGCAAAACATGATCAACACCATAATGCTATGGGTGTTCGATACATCACAATGTAACTAGATTATTGACTCTAGTGCAAGTGGGAGACTGTTGGAAATATGCCCTAGAGGCAATAATAAAATGGTTATTATCATATTTCCCTGTTCATGATAATCGTCTATTGTTCATGCTATAATTGTATTAACAGGAAACAGTAATACATGTGTGAATAAATAGATCACAATGTGTCCCTAGCAAGCCTCTAGTTGGCTAGCTCGTTAGTCAATAGATGATCATGGTTTCCTGATCATGGGCATTAGATGTCATTGATAACGGGATCACATTATTGGGAGAATGATGTGATGGACAAGACCCAATCCTAAGCCTAGCACTAGATCGTATTGTTCGTATGCTAAAGCTTTTCTAATGTCAAGTATCTTTTCCTTCGACCGTGAGATTGTGCAACTCCCGGATACCGTAGGAGTGCTTTGGGTGTATCAAACGTCACAACGTAACTCGGTGACTATAAAGGTGCATTACGGGTACCTCCGAAAGTGTCTGTTGGGTTGGTACGAATCGAGATCGGGATTTGTCACTCCGTGTGACGGAGAGGTATCTCTGGGCCCACTCGGTAGAACATCATCATGAGCTCAATGTGACTAAGGAGTTAGTCACACGATGACATGCTACGGAACGAGTAAATAGACTTACCGGTAACGAGATTGAACAAGGTATAGGTATACCGACGATCAAATGTCGGGCAAGTTCTATACCGACAGACAAAGGGAATCGTATACGGGATTGATTGAATCCTTGACATCGTGGTTCATCCGATGAGGTCATCATGGAGCAAGTGGGAGCCACCATGCGTATCCAGACCCCGCTGATGGTTATTGGCCAGAGAGGTGTCTCGGTCATGTCTGCCTGTCTCCCGAACCCGTAGGGTCTACACACTTAAGGTTTGATGACGCTAGGGTTATAGGGAATTGTTGTACGAGGTTACCGAAAGTTGTTCGGAGTCCCGGATGAGATCCCGGACGTCATGAGGAGCTCCGGAATGGTCCGGAGGTAAAGATTGATATATAGGACGGATGGTTTTGGACACCGGAAGTGTTTCGGGCGTCACCGGTAACGTACCGGGACCACCGGGACCACCGAAGGGGGGCAACGACTCCGGGAGGCTAGATGGGCCAAGTGGGGAAGGGAACCAGCCCCTAGGTGGGCTGGTGCGCCCCCCCCCCCACTTAGCCCATGGCACGGGAAGAGGGGAGAAGGGGGGAACCCTAGCATAGGTGGGCCTAAGGCCCACCAGAGGGGTGCGCCACCCCTCCTTCGTGCCGTGGCCGCCGCCCCCTCTCCCATCTGGGGCTGCCGCACCCCTTGGGGGTGGGAACCTTAAGGGCTGCACCTCCTCCCTCTCCCCCTATATATAGTTGAGGATTCGGGGCTGTTTGAGACACGGTTTTATCTCTCTCTCGACGCAGCCCTGCTCCTCTCCCTCCTCCTCTCTGCCGGCGCTTGGCGAAGCCCTGCCGGGAGGCCTCGTATCTCCATCGACACCACGCCATCGTGTTGCTGGAGTTCTTCCCCAACCTCTCCCTCCTCCTTGCTGGATCAAGGCGCGGGAGACGTCACCGGGCTGCACGTGTGTTGAACGCGGAGGTGCCGTTGTTCGGCACTAGATCGGAATCGCTGCGAGTATGACTCCATCAACCGCGTTCTAGCAACGCTTCCGCTTAGCGATCTTCAAAGGTATGAAGATGCTCTTACCTCTCTCTCGTTGCTGGTCTCACCATAGGAAGATCTGAACATGTGTAGGAAAATTTTGAATTTATGCTACGTTACCCAACACCCGTGAGGGTAACATCCCGGATGGTGTGGAGAAGCAACAATCGTTCCCATGCCCCGGCATGGTTCAGGGGGGGAACAAGCCTGACACCAAGCCCAGACTACGGGACGTGGGCAACCGATGCTGTTGGTGAGGTGGTGTGGGAGAAGAGGGAGCCAAACTACCGGCACATGGGGCCGCTAGGCAACCACGAGTTGAGCCAGAAGGCAATGGTTCGCCCGTCGCTGATGGAGACATAGGAGACCACCGTGTAGAGTGACATTAGCTTGGCCAGCAAGGAGCAGTGTGGACCAGGGAACGAAGGGGCCGTCGTTGGAGTGAGCTCGGCACGCCCGAGCTCAGACCAAACCCAGCGTGCCCAGGGGACATCTTGTCCCGAGTGCAGGTTGTGCAAGAGCTTCAACACGAGGCATATATTCTGGACGGGAAGGGCGCAAACCCCCAGCCTGCCCTAATTCTTTCGGTCAACAATGTGGTCCCACGAGATGAGGCATTGCGCACTCGAAGCCTTGTCTGCAGCAGCCCAAAGGAAGGAACATCGCAACACGTCGATCGTGTTTAGCACGGGGGGGGGGGGGGGGGGGGCTCCATCGCAGCCATAGCGTAGGTGGGGAGCGCATCAATCACGACATTGAGAAAAACCAGGCACCCGCCGAAGGAGAGGAGTTGCACACGCCAACCGGAAAGGTAGCGTTCGGCCTTCGCGATGAGGGGGAGGAAGTCGTCCATGGAGAGCCTCCTCTTGGAGAGTGGGCAGCCCAGATAGACCTGCGGGAAGCTTCCCACGCAGCATCCTAACACCTGGACCATGTCGTCGATTTCCAAGTCAGGGACGTGCATCGGTGATACGTCCCAAACGTATCTATAATTTCTGCTTGTTCCATGATCTTTTGGGTGCCATTGTTATATGTTTTGCTACACTTTTATATCTTTTGACACATATTTGGACTAACCTACTAACTCAGTGCACCCAGTGCCAGTTTCAGTGTGCTGATGTCTTTTTTGCAGGGGCTTTTTACCCAATTTTCCAAAGCCCCAAAAATCCCGAGAAAAAAATTATAAAAATCATTGTACCGGAAGCTTCCACATCACCGAAGATGGGCCACATGGGGGCGAGGGCCTACCCAGACAACCTCCCGGCGCGGCCTGGCCCCTGGTCGTGCCCATAGGCCGCCTGGGCGGGTCCCACCTCTTCTGACGCCCTCCTTTGGCCTATATTTACTACTCCGAGAGGAAACCCTTCGATTGGAACCAGAATCACGAATTTCTCCATCATTTCGCCGCCGCAGCGCTTCCGAGATCGGGAGCACCGGAAGACCCCTTCCCGGCGCCCTGCCGGAGGGAGGATTGACCTTCGGGAGATTCTCCACACCATGGACGCTTCCGCGACCTGTCGTGAGTAGTCCTTCTTGGACAATGAGTCCGTGACATGTAGCTATGTGATGTCTTCTCTCCAATCTTGTGCTTCCATGATTAGCCCTTGTGAGCTGCCCTACATGATCAAGGCATGAATGTATTTTTCTTGCTACTGCGATGCTCGATTTGTTGGGATCCGATGGATTATGAGATTATATTCAGATTGTTATGAGTTATATATTTGATTATCCTTTTGTACTAAGTTCCTTAGTGATTCATGCATGTTCTCCGTTGCTATTTAGTGCTTTGGTCGAGTAGTAGACTGTAACTCCAAGAGGGAGTGTTATGCATGATTGTGGGTTCATGCCCCTCGATGTCTAGCTTGAGTGACAGAAACATGAGACTAGGGGATGTGTTGTTGCCACCAAGGAGAGAACAATGGTTCTTGTGACCACGGTTGCAAGGATTGTTTACCTTATGCGTAGTTCGTTAATGCAGTTGTCCGTTGCTTTGAGTTTAAACTTTGGGTGGGGCTCGCAACTTAATACAAGTGAGATGTTCTGGATAGATATCTCAAGGTGGATGATTAGTAAGTAGGTGCTCATGAATAAATGGTCTACTTGTCTTGGCGTATTGCCCATTACTATTGAACCTCTAACTATCAAGTAGCATAATTAGCATTGCGGTGCCTTTATAATTATGTCAATTGCCCAACTATTATTTGTTTACCCAAGCATAGCTGTGTATCTTCTTTGGGGAGAGAGACATCACTAGTGAACATCATGTGACTCCGGTCCATATCACCACCATTGCTTACACCTCCATCATTTACTGCTTTCATTTACTTTTCCGTTGCAATCACTATTACTATTCCAGCTTGTGTTTTGATCCTTTGCAAACTACAAGGCCAGAGAGATTGACAACCTCTTTGTACTCGTTGGGATCAAAGTTATTTGTGTGTGTGCAGGTCCACGTCTTCTACTAGCGCCACATCAGCGGATACCTACTTGTTGATCCTAGGAGTCCTCATGGTTCGATAACCTTACAGTCTCCGTGTAAGGGAAAACTTGCTGCTGACTGCATCTCAACCTTCCACTTGGGGTAACCATCGAGGAGTGAGAAATATATACATCATCTCGTCATCAAGCAAAGTTTTCTGGCGCCGTTGCCGGGGACTCCAGTCTTCAAGATAGGGGAATTGCACACTATCTTTTACCTTTGCTTTTTAGTCTTGTTAGTTTGCTTTCTAGTTTTTTCTTTAGAGTCTTATACCACAAACCACAAAAAAATTAGTTTCTTTTTTCTTGCTTGTTGCTATGGGTTCCACTAAGAACACCAAGTTGTGTGACTTCACTAGTCACGACAACAATGATTATACCTTCTCTTCTATTGCTCCAATTACCACTAAGGGTATTTATAAAAGTAATATACCTTGTGACTATACTAGTCATTATGGAGAATTATGCCCTTGGCATGGTCACCCCGGGAAGAAACAGGATCTTTGGTCTGAAGTTGCTCCTAAACGCCCCCAAACTTGGGAAGACATCCAAAGTCTTATAATAGAGAGCAAATCAAACATAGAGGATGACACTACAATTCTACTTAATAGCGATGATATTGATTTTGACAATTGTAGTCTTTCCGAAGTTATCACTTTTTTTTTGCAAAGAATGGTTGAAGACCCCCACACTAGTACACTCAATATTTCCTTCGCCGAGCATATTACCAATGCTCTTATCAAAGCTAGGGAGGAGAAGCTCAAGCTAGAGACTTCTATTCCTAGAAAACTAGAAGATGGTTGGGATCCTATGATCAAAATTAAATTAAATAATATAATTGCTTTGCTTTATGTGATGTTGGAGCTAGTGCTTCCATTGTGCCCAAAAGAATGTATGATATGCTTTATTTGAAACCTTATGATCCATGTTCTTTTGGTGTTCGTCTTGTTGATTCTTCCATAAAGAAACCTTTAGGGAGAATTGATGATGTGCTTATTATTGTCAGTGATAATTATGTGCCCGTTGATTTTCTTATTATGGACATTGAGAGTGATCCCTCATGTCCAATTATTTTGGGACATCCTTTTCTCCGCACCGTTGGTGCTATCATTGACATGAAAGAGGGGATCACTAAAGTCCAATTCCCCCTTAAAAAGGGAATTGAACACTTCCCTCGAAAGAAGATTAAGTTACCTTATGAGTCCGTTACTCGGGCAAGTTATTCTTTTGGAGTTGATAACACTTGATCTTTTTTGTATTATGCCTAGCTCAAAGTCATAAAAGAAAGCGCTTGTTGGGAGGCAACCCAATTTGTTTTTACTTTCAGTTTTAGTGGTCTTGGTGTTTGTTACTGATGTTTGCTATGTATCCCTGGCAATGGTGCCAGAAATACTTCTGCTACTGCACAAAAGACCTTCCAACGGCGCCAGATATAGGCACGTCGACGGGAGAATACTTGGCTTGATCTTTATGTTGTGGCTACGCCTTAAGGGACTTCCTAGGCAAGTATGCGAATGATTTCCCCCGTGGCCTTGGAGCTTTGCGTTGGTGTTCCCTTGAAGCGGAAAGGGTGATGTAGCACAGTGACGGTAAGTATTTCCCTCAGTTTGAGAACCAAGGTATCAATCCGGCGGAAGAGTATATCAAGATCCTGCACAAACACAAAAGCTTGCACCCAACGCTACGAAGGGGTTGTGAATCCCTTATAGATTGTTTGCCAAGTGAGAACTGAAAGCAACAAAGTAACAAAGCAAAGTAAAAGCGGAGTTGTAAAAGATGGATGTGAATAGACCCGGGGGCCATAGTGTTTACTAGTGGATTCTCTCGTGAAAGCAAGTAGATGGTGGATGAACAAATTATTGTCGAGCAATTGATAGAACTGTGCAGAGTCATGACGATATCTATGCAATGATTATTTCTATAGGCATCACGTCCAAAACAAGTAGAACAATACTGTCTGCATCTACTACTATTACTCCACACGTCGACTGCTATCCAGCATGCATCTAGTGTATTAAGTTCATAAGAACAGAGTAACGCCTTAAGCAAGATGACATGATGTAGAGGGATAATCTCAAACCAATGATAAAAACCCCATCTTTTTACCCTTGATGGCAACTGCTTGATGTGTGCCTTGCTGCCCCTACTGTCACTGGGAAAGGTCACCACATGGCAGAACCCAAAACCAAGCACTTCTCCCATTGCAAGAATCATAGATCTAGTTGGCCAAACAAAACCCTAGACTCGGAGAGACTTACAAGGATATCAAATCATGCATATAAGAAATCAACAAAGACTCAAATATATATCATAGATAATCTGATCACAAGTCCACAATTCATCGGATCTCGACAAACACACCGCCAAAGAAGATTACATCGGATAGATCTCCATGAAGATCATGGAGAACTTTGTATTGAAGATCCAAGAGAGAGAAGAAGCCATCTAGCTACTAACTACGGACCCGTAGGTCTGAAGTGAACTACTCACGAGTCATTGGACGGGCGATGATGATGATGAAGAAGCCCTCCACCTCCAAAGTCCCCTCCGGCAGGGCGCCGGGAAGGGTCTCCAGATGAGATCTCGTGGAAATGGAAGATTGTGGCGGCGGAAAAGTATTTTCGAGGCTCCCCTGATTTTTTGCGGAATATTTGGGAATATATAGGCGCAAGACCTAGGTCAGGAGGCGGCCAGGGAGGCCACAAGCCTGCCCATCGTTGCCTCCCCCTTGGTGGTGGAGTGGGGGCTTGTGGGCTCGCTGGAGCCCACCTGGCCTGGCCCAAAGGCTCCCTGGACTTCTTCCCTTTGGGAAAAAAAATCATTTCGGGTTTTTTCTTCTGTTTGGACTCCGTTCCAAAATCAGATCTGAAAAGAGTCAAAAACACGAAAAAACAGGAACTGGCACTTGGCACTAAATCAATAAGTTAGTCCCCAAAAAGATATAAAAAGGTACATAAAACATACAAAGAAGACAAGATAACAGCGTGAAACCATAAAAAATTATAGATACGTTTGAGACGTATCAAGCATCCCCAAGCTTAACTCCTGCTCGTCCTCGAGTAGGGAAGTGATAAGAATGAATTTTTGATGCTTTCATGCTACCTAGCATAGGTGTCCTTTGTAATTCCTCTTATGTGACGTGAATGTTCAGAACCATTAGATTCAAAACAATAGTTTGCTATTGATGTGGAAACAGTAATAATTCAAGCAAACTAGCAAAGAAATCATGAACTTTCAAAATAACAAGGCCAAAAGAAAGTTATCCTTACAAAAGCATATAGTCTGGCTATGCTCTATCACCATTGCACAACGAATTTAAGGCATGCACAACCCCGGTATTGGCCAAGTAATTGTTTCACACCTTTACTTTCTCAAACATTTTCAACTCTCACGCAATACATGAGCGTGAGCCATGGTTATAGCACTATAGATGGTGTGGAATGTGGTGGAGTTTGCAAGACAAAAAGGAGAAGATAGTCACATTAACTAGGCATATCAATGAGCTGTGGAGATGCTCATCAATAGATATCAATGTAAATGAGTAGGGATTGCCATACAAATGATGCACTAGAGCTACAAGTATGTGAAAGCTCTTAAAGAAAACTAGTGGGTGTGCATCCAACTTGCTTGCTAACGAAGACCTAAGGCAATTTTGAGGAATCCAATCATTGGAATATACAAGCCAAGTAATAAAATGAGAATTTCCCACTAGCTATATGGTGGTGACAGAACGAGAGACTGTCAATCATGAAGATCATGGTGCTCAAAATGCACAAGTGTGGAAAAAGTGGTAGCATTGTCCCTTCTCTCTTTTTCTCTCATTTTTTTTATTTTGGTGGGCTCTTTGGCCTCTTTTATTTCCTCACATGGGACAATGCTCCAATAATGATGATCATCACACTTTCAACTCAAAACTTAGAGCAATTATGACTCTATATGGAATGCCTTCGGTAGTGTACCGTGGCAATGATCTAGCATGGCATAAACATCAATGGAAACATCATGCTAGCTATCTTACGATCGTGCAAAGGCAATGTAAACGTGGTGGCACATATCATGGTGGTAGTTGCATGGCAATATATCTCGGAATGACTTTGAAAAAGCCATAGTAGGTAGGTATGGTGGCTGTTTTGAGGGAGGCTAATGGTGGGTTTTGTGCACCGGCGAAAGTTGCACGGCACTAAGAAGATAGTGATGGTGGAAGGTGAAAGTGCATCTAAACCATGGACTCAACATTAGTCATGAAGAACTCATATACTTGTTGCAAAATTTTTATTAGTAATCGAAACAAAGCATTCAACGCATACTCCTAGGGGACGGGTTGGTAGGTATAAACCATCGCGCGATCCCGACCGCCACGCAAAGGATGACAATCAATAGACTAATCATGCTCAGATTTCATCACATAGCGGTTCGCCATACGTGCATGCTACGGGAATCACTAACTTCAACACAAGTATTTCTAGATCCACAACACCTTACTAGCATGATTTCAATATTACCATAACCACAACTCAAAACTAATTGAGATGAATCAAACTTCTCTAACTATTCAATGCACATGAAAGTGGAAGTTTTCGTATCCCTTTGGACAACTACCCCTTTTGAGACTACTTCCAAAGCATATATCAACTACCAAGCCACGCACCGCTGCGCTCTAAAAGATATAAGTGAAGCACATAGAGCAAAAGTATCTAGCTCAAAAGTATAAGTGAAGCTCGACAAAATCACGGTGTGTGCATGTCTCTCTCTCTAGGTGTGCAGAAAGGATGATTGTGACACAACAAAAATAAAACACTCCTACGATACAAGACGCTCCAAGCAAAAATACATAACATGTGGTGAATAAAAATATAGCCCCAAGTAACGTTACCGATGGATTGAAGACGAGAGAGGGGATGCCTTCCCGGGGCATTCCCAAGCTTAGGCTTTTACGACATCCTTGAAGATCTTGGGGTGCCTTGGGCATCCCCAAGATTGAGCTCTTGCCACTCTTTATCTTTTTGTCCATAAGAACTTCACCCAAAACTCGAAAACTTCACAACACGAAACTTAAACAGAAACTCGTGATAACATTAGTACAAGAAAGCAAACCACCACTTCCTTAGGTACTGTAGCAAACTTAAATTCTACTTGTGCTGATGTTGAGTTACTGTACTTTCAATCTCCATGGCTAATACCCCTATCCATAGTTTCATCAAAATAAGCAACCAACACAACAAAAACAGAATCTGTTAACAGCAGACCAGTCTGTAGCAATCTGTATGTTTCGTATACCTATGGTACTTCAAAAATTCTGAACAATTACGACAGTCTGGAGAATTTATATAGCAATCAGCAGCAAAAAGAATCAACTCAAAATCTCTTACAGAAAAACCATTAAAATTCTTTTCGTGAGCAGAAAGTTTCTGTCTTTCCCAGCATGACCAAACGATCATCCTCAAGACTAATCATAACGGTTTTGCTTGGCACAAACGCAAAAAGAAACACAAAAAACACAATCATAACAGAATTATGAAAGTGTGGAAAACAAAAATCAGAAATAAAAAGGATAGATTCGTTGGGTTGCCTCCCAACAAGCGCTTTTGTTTAACGCCTTAGCTAGGCGAAAGTGATGGAATCACGTATAGTCATCTTTGGTGCTCAAACCATAGGTGGCCCTCATCATAGATTCATAAGGCAATCTTATTTTCTTTCTAGGAAAGTGCTCCATGCCCTTCTTTAAGGGAAATTGAAATCTAATATTCCCTTCCTTCATATCGATGATAGCACCAATAGTCCTTAGGAAAGGTCTACCAAGAATAATGGGACATGAAGGATTGCAATCTATGTCAAGTACAATGAAATCCACGGGTACATAGTTCTTATTTGCAACAATAAGAACATCATCGATCCTCCCCATGGGCTTCTTGATGGTAGAATCCGCAAGATGCAAATTAAGAGAACACTCTTCAATCTCATGAAAACCAAGAATATCACAAAAAGACTTTGGAATCGCGGAAACACTAGCACCCAAATCACACAAAGCATTGCACTCATAGTTTTTTTATATTGATTTTGATAGGAGGTTCCCACTCATCATGAAGTTTTCTAGGTATCTAGACTTCTAGTTCGAGATTCTCTTCAAGAGATTTCATCATAGCATCTACGATATGCGCGGTAAAGGCTTTGCTTTGGCTATAAGCATGTGGAGAGTTTGCAATGGATTGCATCAAAGAAATGCATTCAAACAAGGAGCAATTATCATAATTGAATTCCTTGAAATCCAAAGTGGGAGTTTCATTACTACCAAATTTTTTGACTTCTTCTACTCCACTCTCCACACCTTTATCATCAAGATAGGTGGACTCGGAATCATTGGGGCGTTTTTCAACCAAAGTGGATTCATATCCAGCCCCTCCATAAGTAGGTTTGACACGCGAAAACAAAGATTCAAGAGGAGACACACCAAGAACTTTAAGATCTTCGTGATTTGCATCACTAGAACGCACCCTTTTAAACCATTCATGTCTAGCGCGAATTTGGGCGGTTCTTTCTTTTCTCTCATTCATGGAGATACGCATAGCTTTCAAAGTTTCACCCTAGTTGATCTTGGGAGGAGCGCATCTAACTATCAAAGCATCAATATCACAAGACATCCTATCAACGCTCTTAGCCAAATCGTCTATTTTGAGTAGTTTTTCCTCTATGGACGCATTGCAAATATTTTGTGAGTTGATGAACTCTTTGATATTACTCTCTAGATCAGAGGGTAATTTGTTATGATTTCCATAAGTGTTGCCGTAGGAATTGCCATAATTGTTAGAGGAGTTACTGTTGGGGAACGTCGCATGGGAAACAAAAATTTTCCTACGCGCACGAAGACCTATCATGGTGATGTCCATCTACGAGAGGGGATGTGTGATCTACGTACCCTTGTAGACCGTACAGCAGAACCGTTAGTGAACGCGGTTGATGTACTGGAACGTCCTCACGTCCCTCGATCCGCCCCGCGAACTATCCCTCGATCAGTCCCACGATCTAGTGCCGAACGGACGGCAACTCCGCGTTCAGCACACGTACAACTCAACGATGATCTCGGCCTTCTTGATCCAGCAAGAAAGACGGAGAGGTAGAAGAGTTCTCTGGCAGCGTGACGGCGCTCCGGAGGTTGGTGATGATCTCGTCTCAGCAGGGCTCCGCCCGAGCTCCGCAGAAACGCGATCTAGAGGTAAAACCGTGGAGATATGTGGTCGGGCTGCCGTGGCAAAGTTGTCTCAAATCAGCCCTAAAACCCCACTATATATAGGAGGGAGAGGGGGAGCCTTGCCTTGGGGTCCAAGAACCCCCAAGGGGTCGGCCGAGCCAAGGGGGGAAGGTCTCCCCTCCCAAACCGAGTCCTACTTGGTTTGGAAGGTGGAGTCCTTCTTCCCTTTCCCACCTCCTCCTTTTTTTCTCTTTGATTTTCTTCCCAATGCGCATAGGCCCCTTTTGGGCTGTCCCACCAGCCCACTAAGGGCTGGTGCAGCACCCCCAATACCTATGGGCTTCCCCGGGGTGGGTGGCCCCCCCGGTGAACTCCCGGAACCCATTCGTCATTCCCGGTAACTCCGAAAACCTTCCGGTAATCAAATGAGGTCATCCTATATATCAATCTTCGTTTACGGACCATTCCGGAAACCCTCGTGACGCCCGTGATCTCATCCAGGACTCCGAACAACATTCGGTAACCAACCATATAACTCAAATACGCATAAAACAACGTCGAACCTTAAGTGTGCAGACCCTGCGGGTTCGAGAACTATGTAGACATGACCCGAGAGACTCCTCGGTCAATATCCAATAGGGGGACCTGGATGCCCATATTGGATCCTACATATTCTACGAAGATCTTATCGTTTGAACCTCAGTGCCAAGGATTCATATAATCCCGTATGTCATTCCCTTTGTCCTTCGGTATGTTACTTGCCCGAGATTCGATCATCAGTATCCGGATACCTATTTCAATCTCGTTTACCGACAAGTCTCTTTACTCATTCCGTAACACAAGATCCCGCAACTTACACTAAGTCACATTGCTTGCAAGGCTTGTGTGTGATGTTGTATTACCGAGTGGGCCCCGAGATACCTCTCCGTCACACGGAGTGACAAATCCCAGTCTCGATCCATACTAACTTAACGAACACCTTCGGAGATACCTGTAGAGCATCTTTATAGTCACCCAGTTACGTTGCGACATTTGATACACATAAAGTATTCCTCCGGTGTTAGTAAGTTATATGATCTCATGGTCATAGGAATAAATACTTGACACGCAGAAAACAGTAGCAACAAAATGACACGATCAACATGCTAGGTCTATTAGTTTAGGTCTAGTCCATCACGTGATTCTCCTAATGACGTGATCCAGTTATCAAGCAACAACACCTTGTTCATAATCAGAAGACACTGACTATCGTTGATCAACTGGCTAGCCAACTAGAGGCTTGCTAGGGACAGTGTTTTGTCTATGTATCCACACATGTATATAAGTCTTCATTCAATACAATTATAGCATGGATAATAAACGATTATCTTGATACAAGAATTATAATAATAACTATATTTTTTATTGCCTCTAGGGCATAATTCCAATAGTCTCCTACTTGCACTAGAGTCAATAATCTAGCCCTCACATCATCATGCGAATTACATTGTAATAAATCTAACACCCATACAGTTCTGGTGTTGATCATGCTTTGCCTGTGGAAGAGGTTTAGTCAGCGGGTCTGCTACATTCAGATCCGTCTGCACTTTGCATATATTTACGTCCTCCCCTTCGACGTAGTCGCGGATGAGGTTGAAGCATCGTTTGATGTGTCTGGACTTCTTGTGAAACCGTGGTTCCTTTGCTAGGGCAATGGCACCCGTGTTGTCGCAGAACAAGGTTATTGGATTCAGTGCGCTTGGCACCACTCCAAGATCCGTCATGAAGTGCTTCATCTAGACACCCTCCTTAGCCGCCTTCGAGGCAGCCATGTACTCCGCTTCACATGTAGAATCTGCTACAACGCTCTGCTTGGAACTGCACCAGCTTACCGCACCCCCATTAAGAACTAAATACGTATCCGGTTTGCGACTTAGAGTTGTCCGGATCTGTGTCAAAGCTTGCATCGGCGTAACCTTTTACGGCGAGCTCTTCGTCACCTCCATACACGAGAAACATCTCCTTCGTCCTTTTCAGGTACTTCAGGATATTCTTGACTACCGTCCAGTGATCCACTCCTGGATTACTCTGGAACCTACCTGCCATACTTATGGCCAGGCTAACGTCCGGTCTAGTGCACAACATTGCATACCTGATAGAACCTATGGCTGAAGCATAGGGGACGGAGCGCATATGCTCTCTATCTTCATCAGTTGCTGGGCACTGAGTCTTACTCAATCTCCTACCTTGTAAAACTGGCAAGAACCCTTTCTTGGACTGTTCCATTTTGAACCTCTTCAAAACTTTATCAAGGTATGTGCTTTGTGAAAGTCCTATGAGGCGTTTTGATCTATCCCTGTAGATATTAATGCCTAGAATGTAAGGAGCTTCTCCTAGGTCCTTCATAGAGAAACTTTTATTCAAGTAATCCTTTATGCTCTCCAAAAACTCTACGTTGTTTCCAATCAGCAATATGTCATCCACATATAATATTAGAAACGCCACAGAGCTCCCACTCACTTTGTTGTAAATACAAGATTCTCCAACCACTTGTATAAACCCAAATGCTTTGATCACCTCATCAAAGCGTTTGTTCCAACTCCGAGATGCTTAAACCAGTCCATAAATGGATCGCTGGAGCTTGCACACCTTGTTAGCATTCTTAGGATCGACAAAACCTTCGGGTTGCATCATATACAACTCTTCCTTAAGGAAACCGTTAAGGAACGCCATTTTGACATCCATCTGCCAGATTTCATAATCGAAAAATGCAGCTATTGCTAACATGATTCTGACGGACTTAAGCATCGCTACGGGTGAGAATGTCTCATCGTAGTCAACTCCTTGAACTTGTGAAAAACCCTTTGCCACAAGTCGAGCTTTATAGACGGTCACATTGCCGTCAGCGTCCGTCTTCCTCTTAAAGATCCATTTGTTCTGTATAGCCTTGCGGCCCTCAGGTAGTACCTCCAAAGTCCACACTTTGTTCTCATACATTTATCCTATCTCGGACTTCATGGCTTCTAGCCATTTTTTGGAATCTGGGCCCACCATTGCTTCTTCATAATTTGCAGGTTCATTGTTGTCTAACAACATGATTGACAAGACGGGATTACCGTACCACTCTGGAGCAGCACGTGGTCTCGTCGACCTACGTGGTTCGACAGAAACTTGAACCGGAGTTTCATGATCAACATCATTAACTTCCTCCTCAGCCGGTGTCGCAACGACAGAGGTTTCCCCTTGCCCTGCACCACCATCCAGAGGGATGAGAGGTTCGACAACCTCGTCAAGTTCTATCTTCCTCCCACTCAATTCTCTCGAGAGAAACTCCTTCTCGAGAAAAGCTCCGTTTTTAGCAACAAACACTTTGCCCTCGGATTTGAGATAGAAGGTGTACCCAACTGTCTCTTTTGGGTAACCTATGAAGATGCACTTTTCCGCTTTGGGTTCCAACTTTTCAGGCTGAAGCTTTTTGACATAAGCATCACATCCCCAAACTTTAAGAAACGACAACTTTGGCCTTTTACCATACCACAGTTCATATGGTGTCGTCTCAACGGATTTTGATGATGCCCTATTTAAAGTGAATGCAGCTGTTTCTAATGCATAACCCCAAAATGATAATGGCAAATTGGTAAGAGACATCATAGATCGCACCATCTGTAATAAAGTACGATTACGACGTTCGGACACACCATTACGCTGTGGTGTTCCAGGCGGTGTCAACTGTGAAACAATTCCACACTGTCTTAAGTGAGCACCAAACTCGAAACTCAGATATTCACCCCCACGATCAGACCGTAGGAACTTGATCTTCTTGTTACGATGGTTTTCAACTTCACTCTGAAATTGCTTGAACTTTTCAAATGTTTCAGTCTTGTGCTTCATTAAGTAGACATAACCATATCTACTCAAATCATCAGTGAAGGTGAGAAAATAACGATATCCGCCGCGTGCCTCTACGCTCATCGGACCACACACATCGGTATGTATGATTTCCAACAGGTCACTTGCACGCTCCATTGTTCCGGAGAACGAAGTTTTAGTCATCTTGCCCATGAGGCATGGTTCGCACATGTCAAGTGAATCAAAGTCAAGTGACTCCAAAAGTCCATCGGCATGGAGTTTCTTCATGCGCTTTACACCAATATGACCTAAGCGGCAGTGCCACAAAAATATGGCGCTATCATTGTTAACTCTAACTCCTTTGGTCTCAATGTTATGTATGTGTGTATCACTATCAAGATTCAATATGAACAATCCTCTCACATTGGGTGCATGACCATAAAAGATGTTACTCATAGAAATAGAGCAACCATTATTCTTTGACTTAAAAGAGTAACCGTCTCGCAATAAACAAGATCCAGATATAATGTTCATGCTCAACGCAGACACTAAATAACAATGATTTAAGTTCATAACTAATCCTGACGGTAACTGAAGTGAGACTGTGCCGACGGCGATTGCATCAACCTTGGAACCATTTCCCACGCGCGTCGTCACTTCATCTTTCGCCAGCCTTCGTCTATTCCGCAGTTCCTGTTTCGAGTTGCAAATATGAGCAACAGAACCGGTATCGAATACCCAGGCACTACTACGAGAGCCGGTTAAGTACACATCAATAACATGTATATCAAATATACCTGATTTTTCTTTGGCCGCCTTCTTATCAGCCAGATACTTGGGGCAATTGCGCTTCGAGTGACCCATACCCTTGCAATAGTAACACTCTGTTTCAGGCTTAGGTCCAGCTTTGGGTTTCTTCGCCGGATTGGCAATAGGCTTGCCGCTCTTATTCGAATTACCCTTCTTGCCTTTGCCGTTTCTCTCGAAACTAGTGGTCTTATTCACCATCAACACTTGATGCTCTTTACGGAGTTCAGACTCTGCGACTTTCAACATCACAAACAACTCGCGGGGAGACTTGTTCATCCCTTGCATGTTGTAGTTCAACACAAAGCCATTATAGCTTGGCGGCAGTGATTGAAGGATTCTGTCAGTGATACCTTCTTGCGGGAGTTCAATCCCCACTCAGCTAGACGGTTTGAGTACCCAGCCATTTTGAGCACATGTTCACTGACAGACGAGTTCTCCTCCATCTTGCAAGCATAGAATTTATCGGAGGTCTCATACCTCTCGATCCGGGTGTTCTTCTGAAAGATAAACTTCAACTCCTGGAACATCTCAAATGCTCCATGACGCTCAAAGCGACGTTGAAGTCCCGGTTCTAAGCCATACAAGACTGCACATTGAACTATTGAGTAGTCCTCCTTACGTGCTAACCAAGCATTCTTAACATCCTGATCAGCCGTAGCGGGTGGTTCATCTCCTAGCGCAGCATTAAGGACATAATCCTTCTTCCCAGCTTGTAAGATTAGCTTAAGATTACGAGCCCAGTCTACAAAGTTGCTTCCATCGTCTTTCAACTTAGCTTTCTCTAGGAACGTATTAAAATTCAGGGTGACTGTCGCGTGAGCCATGATCTACAACACAAATATATTCAAAGTGGACTTAGACTATGTTCAAGATAATTAGAGTTTAACTTAATCAAATTATTCGCTAAACTCCCACTCAAAAAGTACATCTCTCTAGTCATTTGAGTGGTTCATGATCCACTTACACTAGCTCAAGTCCGATCATCACGTGAGTTGAGTATAGTTTTAGTGGTAAGCATCCCTATGCTAATCATATCATCTATATGATTCATGATCGACCTTTCGGTCTCATGTGTTCCGAGGCCATGTCCGCACATGCTAGGCTCGTCAAGCTTAACCCGAGTGTTCCGCGTGCGCAACTGTTTTGCACCCGTCGTATGTGAACGTTGAGTCTATCACACCCGATCATCACATGGTGTCTCGAAACGACGAACTGTAGCAACGGTGCACAGTCGGGGAGAACACAATTTCGTCTTGAAATTTTAGTGAGAGATCACCTCATAATGCTACCGTCGTTCTTAGCAAAATAAGGTGCATAAAAGTATTAACATCACATGCAATTCATAAGTGACATGATATGGCCATCATCACGTGCTTCTTGATCTCCATCACCAAAGCACCGGCACGATCTTCTTGTCACCGGTGCCACACCATGATCTCCATCAACGTGTCGCCATCGGGGTTGTCGTGCTACTCATGCTATTACTACTAAAGCTACATCCTAGCAAAATAGTAAACGCATCTGCAAGCACAAACGTTAGTTATAAAGACAACCCTATGGCTCCTGCCGGTTGCCGTACCATCGACGTGCAAGTCGATATTATCTATTACAACATGATCATCTCATACATCCAATATATCACATCACATCGTTGGCCATATCACATCACAAGCATACCCTGCAAAAACAAGTTAGACATCCTCTAATTTTTTTGTTGCATGTTTTACGTGGTGACCATGGGTATCTAGTAGGATCGCATCTTACTTACGCAAACACCACAACGGAGATATATGAGTTGCTATTTAACCTCATCCAAGGACCTCCTCGGTCAATTCCGATTCAACTAAAGTTGGAGAAACTGACACCCGCCAGTCATCTTTGAGCAACGGAGTTACTCGTAGCGATGAAACCAGTCTCTCGTAAGCGTACGAGTAATGTCGGTCCGAGCCGCTTCGATCCAACAATACCGCGGAATCAAGAAAAGACTAAGGAGGGCAGAAAAACGCACATCACCGCCCACAAAAACTTTTGTGTTCTACTCGAGAAGACATGTACGCATGAACCTAGCTCATGATGCCACTGTTGGGGAACGTCGCATGGGAAACAAAAATTTTCCTATGCGCACGAAGACCTATCATGGTGATGTCCATCTATGAGAGGGGATGTGTGATCTACGTACCCTTGTAGACCTTACAGCAGAAGCGTTAGTGAACGTGGTTGATGTAGTGCAACGTCCTCACGTCCCTCGATCCGCCCCACGAACTATCCCTCGATCAGTCCCACGATCTAGTGCCGAACGGACGGCACCTCCGTGTTCAGCACACGTACAGCTCGACGATGATCTCGGCCTTCTTGATCCAGCAAGAAAGATGGAGAGGTAGAAGAGTTCTCCGGCAGAGTGACGACGCTCCGGAGGTTGGTGATGATCTCGTCTCAGCAGGGCTCCGCCCGAGCTCCGCACAAACGCGATCTAGAGGTAAAACCGTGGAGATATGTGGTCGGGCTGCCGTGGCAAAGTTGTCTCAAATCAGCCCTAAAACCCCACTATATATAGGAGGGAGAGGGGGGGAGCCTTGCCTGGGGGTCCAAGAACCCCCAAGGGGTCGGCCGAGCCAAGGGGGGAAGGTCTCCCCTCCCAAACCGAGTCCTACTTGGTTTGGAAGGTGGAGTCCTTCTTCCCTTTCCACCTCCTCCTTTTTTTTCTCTTTGATTTTCTTCCCAATGCGCATAGGCCCCTTTTGGGCTGTCCCACCAGCCCACTAAGGGCTGGTGTGGCACCCCCAATACCTATGGGCTTCCCCGGGGTGGGCGCCCCCCCCCCCCGGTGAACTCCCGGAACCCATTCGCCATTCCCGGTACATTCCCGGTAACTCCGAAAACCTTCCGGTAATCAAATGAGGTCATCCTATATATCAATCTTCGTTTCCGAACCATTCCGGAAATCCTCGTGACGCCCGTGATCTCATCCGGGACTCCGAACAACATTCGGTAACCAACCATATAACTCAAATACGCATAAAACAACATCGAACCTTAAGTGTGCAGACCGTGCGGGTTCGAGAACTATGTAGACATGACCCGAGAGACTCCTCGGTCAATATCCAATAGCGGGACCTGGATGCCCATATTGGATCCTACATATTCTACGAAGATCTTATCGTTTGAACCTCAGTGCCAAGGATTCATATAATCCCATATGTCATTCCCTTTGTCCTTTGGTATGTTACTTGCCCGAGATTCGATCGTCAGTATCCGTATACCTATTTCAATCTCGTTTACCGGCAAGTCTCTTTACTCGTTCTGTAACACAAGATCCCGCAACTTACACTAAGTCACATTGCTTGCAAGGCTTGTGTGTGTTGTTGTATTACCGAGTGGGCCCTAAGATACCTCTCCGTCACACTGAGTGACAAATCCCAGTCTCGATCCATACTAACTTAACGAACACCTTGGGAGATACCTGTAGAGCATCTTTATAGTCACCCAGTTACTTGCGACGTTTGATACACACAAAGTATTCCTCCGGTTTTAGTAAGTTATATGATCTCATGGTCATAGGAATAAATACTTGACACGCAGAAAACAGTAGCAATAAAATGACACGATCAACATGCTACGTCTATTAGTTTGGGTCTAGTACATCACGTGATTCTCCTAATGACGTGCTCAGTTATCAAGCAAAAACACCTTGTTCATAATCAGAAGACACTGACTATCGTTGATCAACTGGCTAGCCAACTAGAGGCTTGCTAGGGACAGTGTTTTGTTGATGTATCCACACATGTATATAAGTCTTCATTCAATACAATTATAGCATGGATAATGAACGATTATCTTGATACAAGAATTATAATAATAACTATATTTATTATTGCCTCTAGGGCATAATTCCAACAGTTACTAGGAAAGGGCTAGGAACATAGTTTCCTCTAAAAGCATTGTTGTTGCCAAAATTGTTCCTACCAACAAAATTCACATCCAAACTAGCGTTGCTACTCTCAATCAAAGAAGATAGTGGCATGTCATTAGGATCTACGATAGCGTTTCTACTAGCAACCAAATTCATCAACTCGTCCATCTTAGCACTAAGCGAGTTAATCTCTTCTATAGCGTGCACCTTTTTGCTAGCAGGCGACCGTTCAGTGTGCCACTAAGAGTAGTTGGTCATGATATTGTCTAGGAGTTTTGTAGCGTCTCCTAACATGATTTCCATGAACGTTCCACCTGAGGCGGAGTCCAAGATATTGTGAGAAGCGAATTCAAGCGAGCGTAAAAGATTTGTATAATCATCCACAAACTCAAGCCATGAGCGGGACAATTTCTAATCATAAGCTTCATCCTCTCCCAAGATTCTGCAACGTGTTCATGATCAAGTTGCTTGAAATTCATGATATCGTTACGTAAGGAGATGATCTTAGCCGGCGGAAAATACTTGGATATGTAACCATCTTTGCACCTATCCCAAGAATCGATACTATTTTTAGGCAAAGAAGAAAACCAAGTTTTTGCGCGATCTCGCAACGAGAAAGGAAAAAGTTTCAACTTAATCACATCATTATCCACATCTCTTTTCTTTTTCATATCACAAAGCTCAATGAAGGTATTGAGATGGGATGCAACATATTCACTACGAAGGCCAGAGAATTGCTCTTTCATAACAAGATTCAGCAAAGCTGCGTTGATTTCATACGATTCCGCACTAGTGGCGGGAGCAATCGGACTACTAATAAAATCATTATTATTAGTGCTCGAGAAGTCGCAAAGTTTGGTGTTTTCAGACATGATGTCTTCAACAAACAAACAAGCACACAAGAAAACAAGAAACCAGCAAAGGAAAACGGCAAGGGCTAGAGAAAACGGCGAAGGAGAAAGGCGAATTAAAACGGCAAATGTGAAGTGGGGGAGAGGAAAACGAGAGGCAACTGGCAACAAAAGTAAATGCAAGAGAAGAGTTTGTGAGACCTACTTGGATAGATCTTGATTTCTCCTCCCCGGCAGCGGCGCTAGAAATACTTCTGATGTTTGCTGTGTATCCCTGGCAATGGTGCCAGAAATACTTCTCCTACTGCACAAAAGACCTTCCAACGTCGCCAGAGATAGGCACGTCGACGGGAGAATACTTGGCTTGATCTTTATGTTGTGGCTACGCCTTAAGGGACTTCCTAAGCAAGTATGCGAAGGATTTCCCCCGTGGCCTTGGAGCTTTGCGTTGGTGTTCCCTCGAAGCGGAAAGGGTGATGTAGCACAGCGACGGTAAGTATTTCCCTCAGTTTGAGAACCAAGGTATCAATCCGGCGGAAGAGTATCTCAAGATCCTGCACAAACACAAAAGCTTGCACCCAACACTATGAAGGGGTTGTCAATCCCTTATAGATTGTTTGCCAAGTGAGAACTGAAAGCAACAAAGTAACAAAGCAAAGTAAAAGCGGAGTTGTCAACGATGGATGTGAATAGACCCGGGGGCCGTAGTGTTTACTAGTGGCTTCTCTCGTGAAAGCAAGTAGACGGTGTGTGAACAAATTACTGTCGAGCAATTGATAGAACTGTGCAGAGTCGTGACGATATCTATGCAATGATTATTTCTATAGGCATCACGTCCGAAACAAGTAAACCGATACTATCTGCATCTACTACTATTACTGCACACGTCGACCGCTATCCAACATGCATCTAGTGTATTATGTTCATAAGAACAGAGTAACGCCTTAAGCAAGATGACATGATGTAGAGAGATAATCTCAAACCAATGATAAAAACCCCATCTTTTTACCCTTGATGGAAACTGCTTGATGTGTGCCTTGCTGCCCCTACTGTCACTGGGAAAGGTCACCACCTGGCAGAACCCAAAACCAAGCACTTCTCCCATTGCAAGAATCATAGATCTAGTTGGCCAAACAAAACCCAAGACTCGGAGAGACTTACAAGGATATCAAATCATGCATATAAGAAATCAACAAAGACTCAAATATATATCATAGATAATCTGATCACAAGTCCACAATTCATCGGATCTCGACAAACACACCGCCAAAGAAGATTACATCGGATAGATCTCCATGAAGACCGTGGAGAACTTTGTATTGAAGATCCAAGAGAGAGAAGAAGCCATCTAGCTACTAACTACGGACCCGTAGGTCCGAAGTGAACTACTCACGAGTCATTGGAGGGGCGATGATGATGATGAAGAAGCCATCCACTTCCAAAGTCCCCTCCGGCAGGGCGCCGGGAAGGGTCTCCAGATGAGATCTCGCGGAAACGGAAGCTTGCGGCGGTGGAAAAGTATTTTCGAGGCTCCCCTGATTTTTTGCGGAATATTTGGGAATATATAGGCGCAAGACCTAGGTAAGGAGGCGGCCAGGGAGGCCACAAGCCTGCCCACCGCCGCCTCCCCCTGGTTGCGGAGTGGGGGCTTGTGGGCTCCCTGGAGCCCACCTGGCCTGGCCCAAAGGCTCCATGGACTTCTTCCGTTCGCGAGAAAATCATTTCGGGGTTTTTCTTCCGTTTGGACTGCGTTCCAAAATATGATCTGAAAAGAGTCAAAAACATGGAAAAACAGGAACTCGCACTTGGCACTCAATCAATAAGTTAGTCCCCAAAAAGATATAAAAAGGTACATAAAACATACAAATAAGACAAGATGACAGCGTGAAACCATCAAAAATTATAGATAAGTTTGAGACGTATCAGTTAGTACTGTAGCAACATCATTGTATCTTTATTTTCAAGCTTTGTGCCAAGTTATAGCCTCCGATTGCAAGAAAGTTCAAAAATTGTGACATGTTGTCCAGAAAAAGATTTAGTATGCTTGACGAAATAATTCGCCAAAAATTACCAGATCATCTTTTAGATCGATTTTTTTGAAAGCATGCTCTGTATAATTGCCTTTCTGGCATCTGTTCTGAGTGTTTTGATTTAGTTGCAGAAGCACCCCGAATAAATTATTTACTACATGTTGTTCTGTTTTTCACAGATTCTGCCACGTTTTGCGTTTTCATCATTTTGCAAATCTTAAGCTTACTTTTTATTTGCAAAAACCTTTTGGCAATCATGAGAAACGGTAGAAATTCATGAAAATCTTTATTTCCAGTAGGTAATGAATTATTTTATCATGGGTACTAACCAATCTAATCAGCTTATGATGAGTTTCGTAAGAAGGGAGTTTTCAAGTATGCGATGAGAGATGATGAAAGAAGATACAGGAGTGTAAAACGCTCAAGCTTGGGGATGCCCCCATGCACCCCCAAGAAATATTAAAGGATACTCAAGCGTGTAAGCTTGGGGATGCCCCCGTGCATCCCTTTCTCTATCAACAATCATCAGTTCGTCCATCTCCATGCTATATTTTTATCACTTCATATGTGTGCTATGCTTGGAGCGTCCCGCTATTTACTTTTTAGTTTATTTTAGTTTTTCTTGATTTTCATAACAAGTCGGAACCTAGCCTATTTTATTTGGGAGAGAAACACGCTCCATTCCACCCTAGAACACAACATAGGTTTTCATGCTTATCTTTTTTGTGTGTTATCTATCTTTACTTAGCTATTGTCATGCTTAGCTCTTAGTTTTCATGCTATATCTTTTTTAAAGCTTTTATTTAGGTTGATTTTGGAACTCTCTTGAGTTATCATGCTTATCTTGTCAAGAGAGTTGGATCGTTGCACTGAGTTGTATGTCTTGCATGAGTAGGTAATTGAGATTGCTATTTAAGTATAGTAGTAACCTGCAATAGTTTTGAGGTATTGATTTGAGTAATGTTTGGACTATTGGTGCCAAGAGCTTGATCCTATTAGTGATAGGTGTAATGTTTTGATAAATTCGTGTGTTTTTCAAAAACTAAAAATTAGTTGAGAACTCTAGCTACTAAGTTGATCACTAACCTTTGGAGGGGTTGGAATATATAGAGTACCCTCACGTTACCATGGGTCAAGGATGCGCAAGGATAACCAAACCCCCAAACAGTCCTCCTCAGGGTACTTGTCTCTTTGTGAATCTCCTAACTAAATAGAGAAATACCGATAATAAGTGTGTGAGTTCTTCGGACTAATGTGAGTATTCGATTGTTGGCACTTCCACCATCCATATTTTGCTAGCCTCTTCGGTACCGTGCATTGCCCTTTCTCATCTTGAGAGTTGGTGCAAACTTCGCAGGTGCATCCAAACCCATGACATGATACGCTCTATCATACATAAGCCTCATTATATCTTTCCTCAAAAACAGCAACCATACCTACCTATTAAGGCATTTCCATAGCCTTTCCGAGATACATTGCCATGCAACATTCACCATCTCATGACTTGATCTTCATGTCATACATGCTTTTGCTTTATCGAGGAGCCGCATGATAGTTGGGCCTTGCCTATATTATTGCTACATGACACGCTAGTATCATTGCATATCCTGCTACACTAGCACAGGCATACATTTGCATATTGTTAGGGCATATTTATGCCTAAGTAATTTTGGTGATTGATGACAGTACCTTAATGGACTAATCGTGTGCATTGAGCTTTTCAGATAATACATGACAAAGGCACAAGATGATTCGGCACCCTCCATGGATTAGAAGCACGGTGTCTTCTACGATTCTCTTTGGGGGTTTTTGAGTCGTAGGAACACCGTACTATTAAGAGGGGATCCATATTCGGAAGGTTTGGGTGGAATCAATCTTGCACGCACACACTTTATCTCCATCCCCTTCCCCTGCAACTTTGGAGCTTTTCCACCTCTGGTATTTTCTCCTCTCGCAAAAAGGTGTCCTAGCGGTAGTACCGCTGGTCCTAGCGGTAGTACCACTAGCCCTGGCGGTAGTACCGCTGGCCCAACGGTAGTACCGCCCCTGGTCAGCGGTAGTACCGCTCGAGGACTTTAGTACCGCCATCGTTGCGGCTGTACTTCGTCGGAATTTTTGCGAAGACTTTCTTGGCGGTGGTTGGCCCGGTAGTATATTTGCGCTACCATGGGCTCAACGGTAGTACCGCTACAGCCAGCAGTAGTACCACTCGAGTGCCAGCGGCAGTACCGCTGCAGCCAGCAATAGTACCGCTGGGCTCGTGCTGTGATTGGGAAAACGGTTGGATTCCCCCCCACTATATAAAGGGTTCTTCTTGCTCAAGAACCCTACCTTTGACCCTCCTAAGCTCCATTGTTGCTCCCTAAGCTAAAAAGTGCCCGATCTCTCTCCCTAGCCAATCAAACTTGTTGATTTCCTAGGGATTGGTTGAGAAGGCCTAGATCTACACTTCCACCAAGAGAAAATTGATTCCCCACACTAATCCCTTGCGAATCTTGTTACTCTTGGGTGTTTGAGCACCCTAGACGGTTGAGGTCACCTTGAAGCCACATTCCATTGTGGTAAAGCTGCGTGGTCTTGTTGGGAGCCTCCAAGCTTTGTGTGGAGTTTGCCCCAACCTTGTTTGTAAAGGTTCGGTCGCAGCCTTCAAGAGCACCTATAGTGGAATCACGGCACCTTGCATTGTGTGAGGGCGTGAGGAGAATACGGTGGCCCTAGTGGCTTATTGGGGAGCATTGTGCCTCCACACCGCTCCAACGGAGACGTACTTCCTGTCAAAGGGAAGGAACTTCGGTAACACATCCTCGTCTTCATTGGTTCCACTTGTTGTTATCTCTAATATTTACATTGTGTATGTTTTTGTTCTAGACTATCTCTTACTTGCCTTAGTGATTATAGTTGGTAGCATCATATAGGTTCATCACCTAGTTGTCATTTGAGAGAACCTTTATGTTTCTAACCCTAACTTGTTAAGATTTAGTAAAAAGTGGTAGTTGCCTATTCACACCCCCCCTCTAGTCAACCATATCGATCCTTTCACATACATCATGATAGTTTTTACTTGTCTTTATGTTGAGTACTTCTTATAAACTGTGATGATCTTATTTTCAATTATGTAAAACATAGAGTGTTGCCCTTAAGTGAGGGAAAGATCCCAAAGAGGACAAATTAAAAGATCCTAAACAGGACAAATGAGAGATAAATAGAAAGAGCCAAAGAGGCCACACAAAAAAGAGAAAAAGAAAAGGAGAAAAAAAGAAGGGGGCAACACTAGTACTGACGGGGAACGTCGCATGGGAAACAAAAAATTTCCTACGCGCACGAAGACCTATCATGGTGATGCCCATCTACGAGAGGGGATGAGTGATCTACGTACCCTTGTAGATCGTACAGTAGAAGCGTTAGTGAACGCGGTTGATGTAGTGGAACGTCCTCACGTCCCTCGATCCGCCCCGCAAACAATCCCGCGATCAGTCCCACGATCTAGTACTGAACGGACGGCACCTCCGCGTTCAGCACACGTACAGCTCGACGATGATCTCGGCCTTCTTGATCCAGAAAGAGAGACGGAGAGGTAGAAGAGTTCTCCGGCAGTGTGATGGCGCTCCGGAGGTTGGTGATGACCTTGTCTCAGCAGGGCTCCGCCCGAGCTCCGCAGAAAAGCGATCTAGAGGAAAAACCGTGGAGGTATGTGGTCGGGCTACCGTGGAAAAGTCGTCTCAAATCAGCCCTAAAACCTCCGTATATATAGGTGGGAGGGAGGGGACCTTGCCTTGGGGCTCAAGGAGCCCCAACGGGGTCGGCCGAGTCCAAGGGGGGAGGACACCCCCCCCAAACCGAGTTGGACTTGGTTTGGTGGGAGGGAGTCCCCCTTCCTTCCCACCTCCTCCTTTTTTTCTCTTGATTTTCTCTTCTTGGCGCATAGAGCCCTTTTGGGCTGTCCCAACAACCCACTAAGGGCTGGTGTGCCACCCTCAAGGCCTATGGGCTTCCCCGGGGTGGGTTGCCCCCCCGGTGAACTCCTGGAACCCATTCGTCATTCCCGGTACATTCCCGGTAACTCCGAAAACCTTCCAGTAATCAAATAAGGTCATCCTATATATCAATATTCGTTTCCAGACTATTCCGGAAACCCTCGTGACGTCCGTGATCTCATCCGGGACTCCGAACAACATTCGGTAACCAACCATATAACTCAAATACGCATAAAACAACGTCGAACCTTAAGTGTGCAGACCCTGCGGGTTCGAGAACTATGTAGACATGACCCGAGAGACTCCTCGGTCAATATCCAATAGCGGGACCTGGATGCCCATATTGGATCCTACATATTCTACGAAGATCTTATCGTTTGAACCTCAGTGCCAAGGATTCATATAATCCCGTATATGATTCCCTTTGTCCTTCGGTATGTTACTTCCCCGAGATTCGATCGTCAGTATCCGTATACCTATTTCAATCTCGTTTACCGGTAAGTCTCTTTACTCGTTCCGTAATACAAGATCCCGCAACTTACACTAAGTTACATTGCTTGCAAGGCTTGTGTGTGATGTTGTATTACCGAGTGGGCCCCGAGATACCTCTCCGTCACACGGAGTGACAAATCCCAGTATTGATCCATACTAACTCAACTAACACCTTCGGAGATACCTGTAGAGCATCTTTATAGTCACCCAGTTACGTTGCGACGTTTGATATACACAAAGCATTCCTCCGGTGTCAGTGAGTTATATGATCTCATGGTCATAGGAATAAATACTTGACACGCAGAAAACAGTAGCAACCAAATGACACGATCAACATGCTACGTTTATTAGTTTGGGTCTAGTCCATCACGTGATTCTCCTAATGACGTGATCCAGTTATCAAGCAACAACACCTTGTTCATAATCAGAAGACACTGACTATCTTTGATCAACTGGCTAGCCAACTAGAGGCTTGCTAGGGACGGTGTTTTGTCTATGTATCCACACATGTAAATGAGTCTTCATTCAATACAATTATAGCACGGATAATAAACGATTATCTTGATACAGGAATTATAATAATAACTATATTTATTATTGCCTCTAGGGCATAATTCCAACAGTCTCCCACTCGCACTAGAGTCAATAATCTAGCCCTCACATCACCATGTGAATTACATTGTAATAAATCTAACACCCATACAGTTCTGGTGTTGATCATGCTTTGGCCGTGGCAGAGGTTTAGTCAGCGGGTCTGCTACATTCAGATCCGTGTGCACTTTGCATATATTCACGTCCTCTCCCTCGACGTAGTCGCGGATGAGGTTGAAGCGTCGTTTGATGTGTCTGGTCTTCTTGTGAAACCGTGGTTCCTTTGCTAAGGCAATGGCACCATCGTTGTCACAGAACAAGGTTATTGGATTCAGTGCGCTTGGCACCACTCCAAGATCCGTCATGAACTGCTTCATCCAGACACCCTCCTTAGCCGCCTCCGAGGTAGCCATGTACTCCGCTTCACATGTAGAATCTACTACGACGCTTTGCTTCGAACTGCGCCAGCTTACTGCACCCCCATTAAGAATAAATACGTATCCGGTTTGCGACTTAGAGTCGTCCGGATCTGTGTCAAAGCTTGCATCGACGTAACCTTTTAGGGCGAGCTCTTCGTCACCTCCATACACGAGAAACATCTCCTTAGTCCTTTTCAGGTACTTCAGGATATTCTTGACCGCTGTCCAGTGATCCACTCCTGGATTACTCTGGAACCTACCTGCCATACTTATGGCCAGGCTAACATCCGGTCTAGTGCACAGCATCGCATACATGATAGAACCTATGGCTGAAGCATAAGGGACGGAGCGCATATGCTCTCTATCTTCATCAGTTGCTGGGCACTGAGTCTTACTCAATCTCGTACCTTGTAACACTGGCAAGAACCCTTTCTTGGACTGTTCCATTTTGAACCTCTTCAAAATTTTATCTAGGTATGTGCTTTGTGAAAGTCCTATAAGGCGTTTTGATCTATCCCTATAGATCTTAATGCCTAGAATGTAAGCAGCTTCTCCGAGGTCATTCATAGAGAAACTTTTATTCAAGTAATCCTTTATGCTCTCTAAAAACTCCACGTTGTTTCCAATCAGCAATATGTCATCCACATAAAATATTAGAAACGCCACAGAGCTCCCACTCACTTTCTTGTAAATACAAGATTCTCCAACCACTTGTATAAACCCAAATGCTTTGATCACCTCATCAAAGCATTTGTTCCAACTCCGAGATGCTTGCACCAGTCCATAAATGGATCGCTGGAGCTTGCACACCTTGTTAGCATTCTTAGGATCGACAAAACCTTCGGGTTGTATCATATACAACTCTTCCTTAAGGAAACCGTTAAGGAACGCCGTTTTGACATCCATCTGCCAGATTTCATAATCGAAAAATGCAGCTATTGCTAACATGATTCTGACGGACTTAAGCATCGCTACGGGTGAGAAAGTCTCATCGTAGTCAACTCCTTGAACTTGTGAAAAACCCTTTGCCACAAGTCGAGCTTTATAAACGGTCACATTACCGTCAGCGTCCGTCTTCCTCTTAAAGATCCATTTGTTCTGAATGGCCTTGCGGCCCTCAGGCAGTACCTCCAAAGTCCACACTTTGTTCTCATACATGGATCCTATCTCAGACTTCATGGCTTCCAGCCATTTGTTGGAATCTGGGCCCACCATTGCTTCTTCATAATTCGCAGGTTCATTGTTGTCTAACAACATGATTGATAAGACGGGATTACCGTACCACTCTGGAGCAGCACGTGGTCCCGTCGACCTGCGTGGTTCGACAGAAACTTGAACTGGAGTTTCATGATCATCATCATTAACTTCCTCCTCAACCGGCGTCGCAATGACAGAGGTTTCCCCTTGCCCTGCGCCACCATCCAGAGGGATGAGAGGTTCGACAACCTCGTCAAGTTCTATCTTCCTCCCACTCAATTCTCTCGAGAGAAACTCCTTCTCGAGAAAAGCTCCAATTTGAGCAACAAACACTTTGCCCTCGGATTTGAGATAGAAGGTGTACCCAACTGTCTCTTTTGGGTAACCTAAGAAGACGCACTTTTCCGCTTTGGGTTCCAGCTTTTCAGGCTGAAGCTTTTTGACATAAGCATCACATCCCCAAACTTTAAGAAACGATAATTTTGGCCTCTTGCGATACCACAGTTCGTATGGTGTCGTCTCAACGGATTTTGATGGTGCCCTATTTAAAGTGAATGCAGCTGTTTCTAATGCATAGCCCCAAAAAGATAACGGCAAATCAGTAAGAGACATCATAGATCGCACCATCTCTAATAGAGTACGATTACGATGTTCGGACACACCATTACGCTGTGGTGTTCCAGGCGGTGTTAACTGTGAAACAATTCCACATTGTCTTAAGTGAGCACCAAACTCGAAACTCGGATATTCACCCCCACGATCAGACCGTAGGAACTTGATCTTCTTGTTACGATGATTTTCCACTTCATTCTGAAATTGCTTGAACTTTTCAAATGTTTCAGACTTGTGCTTCATCAAGTAGACATAACCATATCTACTTAAATCGCCAGTGAAGGTGAGAAAATAACGATATCCGCCGCGTGCCTCCACGCTCATCGGACCACACACATCGGTATTTATGATTTCCAACAAGTCACTTGCACGCTCCATTGTTCCTGAGAACGGAGTCTTAGTCATCTTGCCCATGAGGCATGGTTCGCACGTGTCAAGTGAATCAAAGTCAAGTGACTCCAAAAGTCCATCAGCATGGAGTTTCTTCATGCGCTTTACACCAATATGACCTAAGCGGCAGTGCCACAAAAATATGGCGCTATCATTGTTAACTCTAACTCTTTTGGTCTCAATGTTATGTATATGCGTATCGTTATCAAGATTCAATATGAACAATCCTCTCACATTCGGTGCATGACCATAAAAGATGTTACTCATAGAAATAGAACAACCATTATTCTATGACTTAAAAGAGTAACCGTCTCGCAATAAACAAGATCCAGATATAATGTTCATGCTCAACGCAGGCACTAAATAACAATGATTTAAGTTCATCACTAATCCTGACGGTAACTGAAGTGACACTGTGCCGATGGCGATTGCATCAACCTTGGAACCATTTCCTACGCGCATCGTCACTTCATCTTTCGCCAGCCTTCGCCTATTCCGCAGTTCCTGTTTCGAGTTGCAAATATGAGCAACAGAACCGGTATCGAATACCCAGGCACATAACACGAGAGCCGGTTAAGTACACATCAGTAACATGTATATCAAATATACCTGATTTTTCTTTGCCCGCCTTCTTATCTGCCAGATACTTGGAGCAATTGCGCTTCCAGTGACCCATACCCTTGCAATAGTAACACTCCGTTTTCGGCTTAGGTCCAGCTTTGGGTTTCTTCGTCGGATTGGCAACAGGCTTGCCGCTCTTCTTCGAATTGCCCTTCTTGCCTTTGCCGTTTCTCTTGAAACTAGTGGTCTTATTCACCATCAACACTTCATGCTCTTTACGGATTCAGACTGTGCGACTTTCAGCATCGCAAACAACTCGCCGGGAGACTTGTTCATCCCTTGCATGTTGTAGTTCAACACAAAGCCTTTATAGCTTGGCGGCAGTGATTGAAGGATTCTGTCAGTGATAGCTTCTTGCGGGAGTTCAATCCCCAGCTCAGCTAGACGGTTTGAGTACCCAGACATTTTGAGCACATGTTCACTTACAGATGAGTTTTCCTCCATCTTGCAAGCATAGAATTTATCGGAGGTCTCATACCTCTCGATCCGGGCGTTCTTCTGAAAGATAAACTCCAACTCCTGGAACATCTCAAATGCTCCATGACGCTCAAAGCGACGTTGAAGTCCCGGTTCTAAGCCATACAAGACTGCACATTGAACTATTGAGTAGTCCTCCTTACGTGCTAACCAAGCGTTCTTAACATCCTGATCAGCCGTAGCGGGTGGTTCATCTCCTAACGCAGCATTAAGGACATAATCCTTCTTCCCAGCTTGTAAGATTAGCTTAAGATTACGAGCCCAGTCTACAAAGTTGCTTCCATCATCTTTCAACTTAGCTTTCTCTAGGAACGTATTAAAATTCAGGATGACTGTCGCGTGAGCCATGATCTACAACACAAATATATTCAAAGTGGACTTAGACTATGTTCAAGATAATTAGAGTTTAACTTAATCAAATTATTCGCTAAACTCCCACTCAAAAAGTACATCTCTCTAGTCATTTGCGTGGTTCATGATCCACTTACACTAGCTCAAGTCCGATCATCACGTGAGTTGAGTATAGTTTCAGTGGTAAACATCCCTATGCTAATCATATCATCTATATGATTCATGATCGACCTTTCGGTCTCATGTGTTCCGAGGCCGTGTCTGCACATGCTAGGCTCGTCAAGCTTAACCCGAGTGCTCCGCGTGCGCAACTGTTTTGCACCCGTTGTATGTGAACGTTGAGTCTATCACACCCGATCATCACGTGGTGTCTCGAAACGATGAACTGTAGCAACGGTGCACAGTCGGGGAGAACACAATTTCGTCTTGAAATTTTAGTGAGAGATCACCTCATAATGCTACCGTCGTTCTAAGCAAAATAAGGTGCATAAAAGGATTAACATCACATGCAATTCATAAGTGACATGATATGGCCATCATCACGTGCTTCTTGATCTCCATCACCAAAGCACCGGCACGATCTTCTTGTCACCGGCGCCACACCATGATCTCTATCAACGTGTTGCCATCGGGGTTGTCGTGCTACTCATGCTATTACTACTAAAGCTACATCCTAGCAAAATAGTAAACGCATCTGCAAGCACACACGTTAGTATAAAGACAACCCTATGGCTCCTGCCGGTTGCCGTACCATCGACGTGCAAGTCGATATTTCTATTACAACATGATCATCTCATACATCCAATATATCACATCACATCATTGGCCATATCACATCACATGCATACCCTGCAAAAACAAGTTAGACGTCCTCTAATTTTGTTGTTGCATGTTTTACGTGGTGACCATGGGTATCTAGTAGGATCTCATCTTACTTATGCAAACACCACAACGGAGATATATGAGTTCCTATTTAACCTCATCCAAGGACCTCCTTGGTCAAATCCGATTCAACTAAAGTTGGAGAAACCGACACTTGCCAGTCATCTTTGAGCAACGGAGTTACTCGTAACGATGAAACCAGTCTCTCGTAAGCGTACGAGTAATGTCGGTCCAAGCCGCTTCAATCCAACAATACCGCGGAATCAAGAAAAGACTAAGGAGGGCAGCAAAATGCACATCACCGCCCACAAAAACTTTTGTGTTCTACTCGAGAAGACATCTACGCATGAACCTGTTGAAATTATGCCCTAGAGGCAATAATAAATGGATAGTTATTATTATAATTCCTTTATCAAGATAATAGTTTATTATCCATGCTATAATTGTATTGAATGAAGACTCATTTACATGTGTGGATACATAGACAAAAACACCGTCCCTAGCATGCCTCTAGTTGGCTAGCAAGTTGATCAATGATAGTCAGTGTCTTCTGATTATGAACAAGGTGTTGTTGCTTGATAACTGGATCACGTCATTGGGAGAATCACGTGATGGACTAGACCCAAACTAATAGACGTAGCATGTTGATCGTGTCATTTTGTTGCTACTGTTTTCTGCGTGTCAAGTATTTATTCCTATGACCATGAGATCATATAACTCACTGACACCAGAGGAATGCTTTGTGTGTATCAAACGTCGCAACGTAACTGGGTGACTATAAAGATGCTCTACAGGTATCTCCGAAGGTGTTAGTTGAGTTAGTATGGATCAAGACTGGGATTTGTCACTCCGTGTGACGGAGAGGTATCTCGGGGCCCACTCGGTAATACAACATCACACATAAAGCCTTGCAAGCAATGTAACTTAGTGTAAGTTGCGGGATCTTGTATTACGGAACGAGTAAAGAGACTTGCCGGTAAACGAGATTGAAATAGGTATGCGGATACTGACGATCGAATCTCGGGCAAGTAACATACCGAAGGACAAAGGGAATGACATACGGGATTATACGAATCCTTGGCACTGAGGTTCAAACGATAAGATCTTCGTAGAATATGTAGGATCCAATATGGGCATCCAGGTCCCGCTATTGGATATTGACCGAGGAGTCTCTCGGGTCATGTCTACATAGTTCTCGAACCCGCAGGGTCTGCACACTTAAGGTTCGACGTTGTTTTATGCGTATTTGAGTTATATGGTTGGTTACCGAATGTTGTTCGGAGTCCCGGATGAGATCACGGACGTCACGAGGGTTTCCGGAATAGTCCGGAAACGAAGATTGATATATAGGATGACCTCATTTGATTACCGGAAGGTTTTCGGAGTTACCGGGAATGTACCGGGAATGACGAATGGGTTCCGGGAGTTCACCGGAGGGGGGCAACCCACTCCGGGGAAGCCCCTAGGTATTTGTGGGGGTCACACCAGCCCTTAGTGGACTGGTGGGACAGCCCACCAAATCCTATGCGCCAAGGAAGAAAAAATCAAAGGAAGAAAAAAAAAGGAGGGAGAAGTGGGAAGGGGGAAGGACTCCCTCCCACCAAACCAAGTAGGACTCGGTTTGGGGGGGGAGAGTCCTCCCCCCTGGCTCGGCCGACCCCTTGGGGTTCCCTTGGACCCCAAGGCAAGGTCCCCCTCCCTCCTCCTATATATATGGGGCTTTTAGGGCAGATTTGAGACGACTTTTCTCACGGCTGCCCGACCACATACCTCCATAGTTTTTCCTCTAGATCGTGTTTCTGCGGAGCTCGGGCGGAGCCCTGCTGAGACAAGATCATCACCAACCTCCGGAGCGCCGTCACGCTGCCGGAGAACTCTTCTACCTCTCCGTCTCTCTTGCTGGATCAAGAAGGCCGAGATCATCGTCGAGCCGTACGTGTGCTGAACGCGGAGGTGCCGTCCGTTCGGTACTAGATCGTGGGACTGATCGCGGGATTGTTCGCGGGGCGGATCGAGGGACGTGAGGACGTTCCACTACATCAACCGCGATCTCTAATCGCTTCTGCTGTACGATCTACAAGGGTACGTAGATCACTCATCCCCTCTCGTAGATGGACATCACCATGATAGGTCTTCGTGCGCGTAGGAAAATTTTTGTTTCCCTTGCGACGTTCCCCAACAGAACCTAGCTCATGATGCCACAGACGGGGAACGTCGCATGGGAAACAAAAAATTTCCTACACGCACGAAGACCTATCATGGTGATGCCCATCTACGAGAGGGGATGAGTGATCTACGTACCCTTGTAGATCGTACAGCAAAAGCGTTAGTGAACGCGGTTGATGTAGTGGAACGTCCTCACGTCCCTCGATCCGCCCCGCGAACAATCCCGCGATCAGTCCCACGATCTAGTACCGAACGGACGGCACCTCCGCGTTCGTACAGCTCGACGATGATCTCGGCCTTCTTGGTCCAGCAAGAGAGACAGAGAGGTAGAAGAGTTCTCCGGCAGCATGACGGCGCTCCGGAGGTTGGTGATGACCTGTCTCAGCACGGCTCCGCCCGAGCTCCGCAGAAACGTGATCTAGAGGGAAAACCGTGGAGGTATGTCGTCGGGCTGCCGTGGAAAAGTCATCTCAAATCAGACCTAAAACCTCCGTATATATAGGTGGGAGGGAGGGGACCTTGCCTTGGGGATCAAGGAGCCCCAAGGGGGTCGGCCGAGTCCAAGGGGGGAGGACTCCCCCCCCCCCCCAAACCGAGTTGGACTTGGTTTCGTGGGAGGGAGTCCCCCTTCCTTCCCACCTCCTCCTTTTTTTTTCTCTTGATTTTCTCTTCTTGGCGCATAGAGCCCTTTTGGGCTGTCCCCCCAGCCCACTAAGGGCTGGTGTGCCACCCTCAAGGCCTATGGGCTTCCCCGGGGTGGGTTGCCCCCCCGGCGAAATCCCAGAACCCATTCGTCATTCCCGGTACATTCCCGGTAACTCCGAAAACCTTCCGGTAATCAAATGAGGTCATCCTATATATCAATCTTTGTTTCCGGACTATTCCGTAAACCCTCGTGATGTTCGTGATCTCATCCGGGACTCCAAACAACATTCGGTAACCAACCATATAACTCAAATACGCATAAAACAACGTCGAACCTTAAGTGTGCAGACCCTGCGGGTTCGAGAACTATGTAGACATGACCCGAGAGACTCCTCGGTCAATATCCAATAGAGGGACCTGGATGCCCATATTGGATCCTACATATTCTACGAAGATCTTATTGTTTGAACCTCAGTGCCAAGGATTCATATAATCCCGTATGTCATTCCCTTTCCTTCGGTATGTTACTTGCCCGAGATTCGATCGTCAGTATCCGTATACCTATTTCAATCTCGTCTACCGGCAAGTCTCTTTATTCGTTCCGTACTACAAGATCCCGGAACTTACACTAAGTTTCATTGTTTGCAAGGCTTGTGTGTGATGTTGTATTACCGAGTGGGCCCCGAGATACCTCTCCGTCACACGGAGTGACAAATCCCAGTATTGATCCATACTAACTCAACTAACACCTTCGGAGATACCTCTAGAGCATCTTTATAGTCACCCAGTTACGTTGCGACGTTTGATACACACAAAGCATTCCTCCGGTGTCAGTGAGTTATATGATCTCATGGTCATAGGAATAAATACTTGACACGCAGAAAACAGTAGCAACAAAATGACACGATCAACATGCTACGTCTATTAGTTTGGGTCTAGTCCATCACGTGATTCTCCTAATGACGTGATCCAGTTATCAAGCAACAACACCTTGTTCATAATCAGAAGACACTGACTATCTTTGATCAACTGGCTAGCCAACTAGAGGCTTGCTAGGGACGGTGTTTTGTCTATGTATCCACACATGTAAATGAGTCTTCATTCAATACAATTATAGTACGGATAATAAACGATTATCTTGATACAGGAATTATAATAATAACTATATTTATTATTGCCTCTAGGGCATAATTCCAACAAGTACTCCTTTTGAAAGATCCACACTCGTACTCCATTGCTATATTTATACTACATAGAGATTATCATTCATGCATAACTAGGCTTGTTGGCCCTATCTACATAGGGAACCCATCTACATATTGGGACTACATATTTGTTGATTATTTTCTTAGAGATCTCGGCTTGTTAGTAGGGTTCCCTTGTTCGTAACCACCTAGCACATGCAAGCAAGCTTTGTTAGTAGGCATGAATGAGTACAACTAAGCAAGGGAGTGGCTCTTTTTTTACACAAGCCACAAATATGTAGCCACCTAGCTAGAAGAGAGGAACCAGCGGCAGTGACCGTTGCTGCTTCCGTGGCGGCTCGCGTGCAAGAAAGCTGCTCGGCCAGTGCATCGTGGCGGACGCATCGGCGCATGCAGGCTCGGTCAGCGCATGCAAGCTCGATCGGCGCATCGTGGCATCATGGCATCAGCGCATGCACGCTTGATCGACGCATGCAGGCAGGGTTTGCTGGATGCATGCATAGCAGGCTTCTGTCCTGGCAGCGCACGAGACGTTTAATGCAAGGGACGGCCCAACGAAACCACGGCCCAACAGTCGAACACCGACACCACCCAACGCGGCCCCACTTGTCAGGTCGAACGGACGACACAGTCCAGCGTGGCCCCTTCCAACGAAACCACGGCCCAACGGTCGAACACCGACACACCCAACGCGGCCCCACTTGTTAGGTCGAACGGACGACACAGTCCAGCGTGGCCCCACTAGTCAGAGTTAACGGTCAAGACTTTGACCCGCCGGCAACGTCCGTTGTGCCTAGTTATGAGGGTTTCTAGCAAGGGAGTCGGGAAAATTGAGAAAAAGTTAAGAGCGCGGGGATGAATGAGTAGAGCTAAGGAACGAGGGGCACAGAAATAAAAATCCCTTAATATTTCCCCTTGCAATTAGTGCTGCTGCTGATGGACAAGTGTACATGCATACTGTATTGTTTTGGCAAGGCCAAACAATACCATCATCAGCCTAGTATTTGGTAAGGCTAAATATATCATCAGCCTAGTAAAATGATATTGAATTGTTGGTTGGCAAAAGAAAACATTGTCAGACTGTTGGTTGGGAAATCTTTATGATATAGCTGGCGGCGTGTCGGTTGGCAAAGAAAGCACCATCAGACAATCAGTTGGGGAAGGTTCATATATGTACAACAGATAGTCGATCGGCAAAATGAACATACCATCGGAACATCGGTCGGTAAAGGTTACTGATAGGGCCAACAGAAATTCGATCCGCAAAACAACACCATTGGTCCGTCGGTTAGGAAAGGTTACTCACATTGCTGATGGACAGTCGGTCGGCAATGCTTCTGTGTGTCGTCGATCTGTCGGTCGGCAAAACTAAGTCGGTCGGCAATGGGCTTTCCCGTCTGGACTTTCCCCAAGTGACTGTGTTGGTCGGCAATACTCTTTACCGCCCGATTATATGTTAGTGCAAGCTGTTATCTCGACCAACATGTCTGTTAAGAATGTAGTGTTGTGGTGTAGTGTTTGTTTTAATGTCAAATTGATAGATTATTTCCTTGAACCATTCGTATGTCAATATTCATATCCAAGTTACATCATAGATCAAGAACATGTTGGGTAGCATTTCACATCAAAAATTCTTTTGTTATAATTTACCTACTCGAGGACGGGTAGGAATTTAACTTAGGGATGTGGATATGTCTCCAACATATTTATACATTTTTATTGTTTCATACTATTATATTATCACTTTCGAATGCTTTATATGTGCTTCACATTATTTTATGGACTAACTTATTGATCTAGTACCCAGTTACAGTTCTTGTTTCTGCATGTTTTTTGTTTCGCACAAAAACCATACCTATCAAAGTCCAAACACGATGAAACTTTGCAGTGTTTTTTTTCGAAACATAAGAGACCCAAGAAGCTTGAGGAGGATATATGAAGATACATGAAGGGGCCACAAGCCCTAATGGCGTACCCTCGGGGTGGGCGTCAACTGAGCTTGTGGGCCCCGTGTGGCTCCGTTTGAGCTAAAACCTGGCCTATAAATTCCCTAAAATCCCGAAGCCCTCAAAGCGAGACCAAAACAATTGTATCGTATTCGCAATCCTCTGTTCTTCCACAATCCCATTTGTAGGCCTTTTCTCGTACTTTGGTGGAGGGGGAAACCATTGGGGAGGCCATATTCGTCAACCTTGTTCCTTCATGATGATGTATGATTAGTTCCTACAGGACCTACGGGTCCATAGCAATATCTACATGGAGTCCTCTCTCTTTTGACCAACAATACAATGATCTTCTCTAAGAGCATCTTCAACGGAGGCGATGCGTAAGCCACACACCCAAAATACGGCCATATAGCACTTGGGGGGCGAATACAGTGCTCCAGCACCCAATCAATAATGGCACACATGATAAAACGCCCGAGCGCGTTGGGAAAACTGCATCGCACGCGGTTTATATGGTGGGCATGCTCCAGCGTGCTCGACAAACCAAACTCGCGCGCAAACTACCAACCGCCGGATCTGAAACCTCCCGGGTGAAAGGAGTACGATGTCGCCTAGAGGGGGGGGTGAATAGGCGTTTTTAAAACTTCTACGGATTTGGCTTTATCCTTATGCAGAAATAAACTAAGAGGAAATTTTTCAAGCACAAATCCAAAATATAGTAGGATCAACTACGTGCACCAAATACTTTTTCTGCTAAGACGAGCACAACAAGATTACTCACAAGCACAAGTAAGTTACACGAACTTACTTGAGCAATATCATAAGATATGTAAGTGTATGCCACAAGTTAGCAATTCACACTAAACACAAGATATATCAATAGTAGCAAGTATGAATTGCGGTATATAAAGTGTAGGGCTAAATGATTAATCTTTATAGGGAAATAGCCAACACAATATAATGAGAACAACAATTTGTAGTAAATGTACGCTCAAGTAACCAAAGTAAACCACAAGTAAGGAGTTAGGGTTAGGGATTACCGAAGTCACGGAGACAAGGATGTATCCCGATGTTCACTTCCTTGGAGGGAAGCTAGTCACCGTTAGAGAGGTCGATGTTAACACGAAGGCACACCAACGCCACGAAAGCTCACCCTATTCTCCTTGAGATATCACCACGAAGACGATTCCTAACCACTAGTGGTAGACCTTGAGGCGGCCTCCAAACCTTCACAAACTTTTTGGGCGAAAAATCACAAGTGAATTCCTCACCGAAGCACTCCTACCGCTTGTGAGTCTCCAACCTCCAAGATTAACAAGATCAAAGGGGAAATTCTCAACACTTTCTCAAATCACAAATTGCTTTGGTCAAAAGAGAGAGGACGAGTGGATGTATGCTTGGATGAAATCTCTCTCAAGAACTCTCAGAAATCTCTTCAGGATTTTCCACAAGAATGCTCAAATCCCTCTCCTCAAATCCCACCAAAAGCAAGTAATGCTATGAAGGGATGGAAGAGGAGAGGAACAATGGAGGAGGTCAACAAATGAACCCTAGATCCATGGGATAGTTTTCCCCCAAATGGATTGAATTATTGAGGCTTGTGGGAGGAGGAGAGAGCTCAAAACAATGGGGAAATCTCAGATCCAAAAGCTCTGACTCGTTGGGGAAGAAGGGTACCTTATATAGTGCCCCACCAAATCTGCCCGTTATGGACAGAAAAATGTAGCCCATAACTTCTTGGCTCCCTGTTGAGGCACATAATGTAAAGTTTCTAGTTAGCCCGGAACTTGCCCCGGAACCTGCCCGGAACTTCTCGCCCCCGGAACTTCCGGGCTCCCTTTGGGACACATTTTTCTAAACATTCTGTTTAGCCCGGAACTTTTCCCGAAACTTCCCGGAACTTACGACACCCAATAAATAACCAACATACCAATAGTAAAACATGCGTAACTTTTACATACGAACTCCGATTTTATGATCTTGGGCTCATTTTGTAGCTATTGAAAATCTCCACGTCCTCACATATAGAACCACCCAACATAAAAAAAATGGATGATGCAATCAATGCGAAGGTTTGAGTATAGAATTTGAGGAACTCTTTTTGGCTAATGATTTAACTTTGGGATATATGATAGGAGTGGAATTGTGTATAGAAGATGTTGACTTGAGAAAGTCCATTACGAAACCCTTTGATTCCCTCTTAATAGTGTGGGATCCCTAAAACTCAAGAATCATAAAATAGCTACACTACATAGCTACCAATAATCCATTCTTGAGTTTATATGTTTATCATCACTCCACGCCACTGACATCAAAGGAACTAATACCTTTGGGTCAAGCCTTTCACTTGAGCTTGATGTTATTGTTTCTTATTCGCTGAAGCTGAAGGAAAGACATTGATGAATTCTTCAAGCAGTTCTCACATACACAATGTGGAAACCCTGCTTTGTATTCATATTCACTTGTCCATCATGTGAACATCCATAAGCTTCAAGCATGTAATCCTTGGGGATGGTCATCTTGAACTTGCCCCTGTCAAACATGATTATGAACACTTGATGTCATCCTCTCATGGACACTTGGAATCTCTCTCTTGATGCGAGGCCATGAGAATTACCTAACACTCATAGCCATAGACAGTTGATAACCCACAAATGCAGGGGATCGCAACAGTCTTCTCTGGTAAGTTAACCCAATTTATTGATTCGACACAAGGGGAGCCAAAGAATATTTATAAGCTTTAACAGTTGAGTTGTCAATTCAACCGCACCAGAAAGATACTTGCTTGGTAACGAAATATTAGTAGCAACGGTGATATGGAAGTGATGGTGGCAACGTAAATAATAGTGGCAAAGCAATGAAAGTAAAACGGCGAAAGTAAAGTAACTTGTGACTAGCAGGATTAAAACACTGTAGGCTAAGGAGATGGATGATTGGTCATGGATGAGAGATATCATGTATTTCACTTGGGGCAAGGCACATAGAAAAGTAATGATCGTATAGGCATATATCAAACATTAGGCATGTATCCCGAGGTAGTTGTGTGTGCTTGCAATAAGAACGTGCACAACATCTTTTGTCCTACCATCCCGCTATCAACGGGGCCAAAAGGAACTAATGGAGATTAAGGTGCTCCTGTCAAAGAGCACCCGAACAAAGCATTGACAATCAATGGATACATGGAATCCTCAAACTATAGCCTATCCCCTTTGGTGTCCCAAGCCGTCACCATTGGGATCGCCGGTTCCGGACTATAATAGGTGCATACTACTCATAGATAGGATCTAGAACACAAATATATTGATAAAAACATAAGGTATTCAGATATGAAATCACGGCACTCGGGCCCAAAGTGACAAGCATTAAGAGTAACAAGTAGTAGCAAAGATGATAAACACCATAGTAGATGATAGGCAACATGCCCCCTACAATCCGATGAAATATTACATGATCTAACTCATCCAATCTCTCCCATCCCCTTCACCTACAACAGGGAATTACTCACACATGCTGGGAGAAGCTATGGAAGGCTGATGGAGTGGTGATGGTGATAACGATGGCGATGATTTCCCCTCTCCGGAGGCCAAAACAACCTCCAGATTAGCTCCCCCGAAGAAGAACCGAGGGTGGCGGCGGCTCTAGACGAGAACTTGCAAAACGACTTCTGTTCTGGAATTTCCTCATCACGGGTAAAAATAGGAGCCAAAGTAGGGCACCAAAGGGGGTGTCCCCGGCCCAAGTGGCCTCCCGGCGCGACCAGCGGAAAGGTCGCGCCAACAGGTCGCCTGGGGGCCATGTGGCTCCCCTCTGGCCTATCTTCTGGGCCATGGTCCCTCCCGGTGCGTGGATTTTCTCTATTTATTATGGAATTTTCCGGGACGTCTAAATATTCATTTTCCTGGACACAAGAAAACCATACAGGCAGCTCTACTGAAAATAGCGTCAGTCCGGGTTAGTTTCGTTCAAATCATGCAAGAATGAGGACAAAAAAATAGCAAAAGTGTTTGGAAAAGTCGATACGTTTGAGACGTATCAACTCCCTCAAGCTTAGCATATTGCTTGTCCTCAAGCAATTTAGTTTAATGAACTAAACGCGATAAAGAAAACTTTGACAAACTCTTTTGCTTCATCAGATGTAAATAAACCTGCACTATGAACAACTCCAACAAGTATTGTAGTAATGCTACAAAAGTAATACACGAAGCAATCCTTCGATCATGTGAAGAGTTTCAAACAACTAAGAAAGAATAATATGTAACTGAAAATCATAACGAGATCACAATGCACATGACTTGGATATACTAGAGTGGTATCTCATTAACCCCCATGAGTGAAGCAAAGCATAAATGCAGACGCTCCTTCGAAGTATTGAAGGAGACTAGAAATAAATATTTCAGAATAAGCAATCACAATCATGGAGAAGACAATGTGATGCTTTGGGACAATGCGCATTACACTCAGAATGACAATTATGCTCTCTATAGTTGGTGCTTTTTATAAGAAGAGGACGACTCAACAGAAAAGTAAAATAGATAGGCCCTTCGCAGAGGGAAGCATTGATTTGCAGAGGTGCCAGAGGTTGAGCTTTAAAACAGAGATAAAATTGAATGGCATGCTTTCAATGTCAACGCAACAACTAAGAGATCTCAATATCTTCCATGCTAAATACATTATAGGCGGTTCCCAAACAGAAAAGTAAAGTTTTAACTCCCCCTCCGCCAATCAATCACACTCCACGGCGGGCCGAATCCACGGGTACCGTCCATACAAACAACAATCCTGGGGGAGTTTTGTTTCATTAAATTTGATTTGACTCTGAGCAAGGAATTGGGCATCCCGGTTACCAGCCACTTTCTCGTGAAATGATAGTGAATCAACACGTATCTTGAGAAAAACCTACTTAGCATGGAAGATACTGATAGCCCCTAGTCACTACCTGAGCGACTCGGGCATACAAAACAAAATATTCACTTGAAAATTCAGAATACGACACATGCAAATTTACTCAGGACCGCACATAAATACCGCATATAGGTAGGTATGGTGGACTCATATGGCACAACTGGTTTTAAGGATTTTGGATGCACAAGCAGTCAGTCCGCTTAGTACAAGCGAAGGCTAGCAAAAGACGGGGAAGCGACCAACTAGAGAGAAATAACGGTCATAATCACGCAGAGCGACAAAGCAACATTGAATCGGGCATGAAAGCGATATAACTATTCTGAAATAAAAGATCGTCAAGGCTTGATAGACTTCTAGTCATAAACATGTGTGAGCATGTGCCAAGTCAATCCAAAAACTCTCAGAAGGGAAATACCACTCTAATATGCCAAGCCATGAATGATGCAATGCATGCTAAACATTTCAATAACACATTATGCACTCCAGCTATTTGAGACTAGTCACAAAGAAAGCATGAACTACTAGGAAAGCATTGTAATCATAGCACTATGTCGCTACAAGCTCGTCTCTAGATCATAAGTACAGACATATGTACAAAAGTAGAAACAAGTAGAGTTCATACCGGCTTTCTTTGTTACATTCCTTCCGTCGATCTTCCTCATTATTGCATCGTCACTTGCACGATCAAACGTAGAAAGATATAATCAAGTGCAATTGCAACCATGGACATGAGTTGAACTCTGCAAACAAAGCAAACTAAAGAGAGAAAAGAAATATTTTTGGGTTTTCCAAAGGTTAAACGAAAGAAAAAGAAAAGAGAAATCTTTTTGTTGTTTTTGCAAAGAAAGAACAAAGAAGAACAGGCAAAAACTCTAAAAAGACTTACAAATGATACTACGGATGATACAATGAAAAGGGGAGAAGGATACGTACTCCCCCAAGCTTAGGCTTTTGGCCTAAGTTGAGCTCGGCTACTGCGGGCTCCAGGACCTTCCTCCGGCTCCGGAGTGATACTGGTGGCTCCAAGAATCATACGAGGCCTAGGACGCGTACACTGCTGCCCAGCTGGCCTCCCAAGGAGAACGTTCTTCTTCCTCGGGAACAACCTCCTCCATGGGGTTGTGGAACTGCTGCTAGATCACAAACTCGTCCAGCTCAGTCGAGGTGAAAGACCACTCGTTCTTGCTAGTGTAATCAAACAAAGGTGGTGCAGGTAGACAGATCTCGTGAGTGGTAAGCTCGCCAAATCTCATAATATAAACAAGGTTACTAAACTCGGAAGTCCTAGTAACAAACTCATGCCTCTTCATAGCGGTAAGATCAAAGCTTATAAATGAAAAAGGCGTATCATCCGTGCACACTGTGCACCCGAGGTTCTCGAGGATAAGCGTGGCATAAATGCCACCAAAGTGAGGCCCTTTGCCGCTGTTAGCGACGAGGCGACGAGCAATCAAAGCACCAATATTGTACGTGTTATCTCCTAAGAGGGCGGCTGCCAAGATAGCGAGATCTGGAGTCGAAATGTTGCTCGTGTTGTCACGAGCTAACAGCCCTCGAGAAATATAATATGCGAAATACCTGATGTGAGGAAACAAGATTCTTGAGATCTTCCCTGGGTGAATTTCTCGCGGGTCCTTACTGCAAAGGGAAGCGAATAGGGATTTCAGCTCGCATGGTTGAACGTTCATTTTGGTCGTCTCCCCGACATTCCGCACACCTATAATATCACAAAATTCTGCCAAACACATGGTAAAGACATCCTCATATAATCTGAATTCAATCATGGAAGTTTTATCATTATATCTAAACGAGTTGACAAAATAATAGATGAGTTTTGGATATTGTTGCACATGTTGTGTTATGAGATGTATCAAACCTGCAGCTGCACAGAGGTTATGAAACTCATCCTTAATACGTGCCGCCATAAGAAAACCTGAACACGGGTATGCCATGGCACGTGTCGTGTCTGTCTCGTGGAACAACTCCGGTGGCACGATATCATCATTGTAACTTGTCCTCACAGTAGAGGATGAAGCTGCAGCTCTAGTTAATCTATTGGTAGGCTTGGGTCTCTTCTTCCCAAGTCATCCATTTTCCTTTCCAAACAAGCTCATTTCTGAAATTTTTGGTTCATCACAAAAATGGAGGTTTAAGCAAAAATGAGTTGGAGCAAACTATTCTACTCACTTCCCTCGTGCATAAGCTTGCATCAAAACTTCACAAATAAATTTCTAAGCATGCAAGCAAGCTCATATGAACAGCACCAAGAGCTCCTAAATACTCACAAATAATACCACCAATCAAAATTTTAATTGGAGGAGTGCAGGAGTCACATACCAGGGAGCAAATGCTCAAATTCTCAATGCAAATGATGGGTTGTAGAGAGAGATCAAAATTTGCCACCAGGAACAGCAAGAACTCGAGCTCTAGCAGAAAAATCGGGATTTTTGGAGGGAGAGAGAGAGAAGGGAGGAAGAAGTACCTGTAAAGGGGCCGAGGTGGGCCCAGGCGACTTGTGGGCTCGGCCAGGGGGCACGCTGCGCCAGCTGGCCGCCTGGACAGAGGGTGGCATCCCTGGCTGGCTCCAGGTGCCTCTGCGTCTCTTTTTTTATGGAAATTTTTATTTTTATTTTTCTGGAATTTTTCTGACAACTTCACTTTTGAAAAGAAATCAAAATACTGAAAGCTCAAAACTTCTGGAAAGCTCAAAACAATGATTAAACATATGAAGTTTCAAAAACATAAAACTTTGGCGTAGAAAGGAGGATGAAAGATAAAGGAAATGAAAACATAACAAGCTTCTCTTTTTACTCATATAAAACATATTTGTTAGCAAGGTTGATCAAGTCTCACTACCAAACAAGTGTTATATTGAGCAAAAAGTTTCACTTCTTATAAAGCAATCATGGTACCTTATTTCAATGGATATTGTCCCCACCATAATGGTTTTGTATTTGTGGTGCACATGTAGAGGACAATCCCACTCTCCAACCTTCACGGTCTCAATATTCTCAAAAGAATTAAGGTTGTGCCTTTTATCAATCTTCTTTGGAAAATATACCGTGTGGTCCTTCTCATTAACATGGAAGGTCACCTTTCCTTTATTGCAACCAATAATAGCACCTACGATGTTAAGAAAAGGTCTACCAAGAATAATAGACATGCTCCCATCCTCGGGCATATCAAGCACAACAAAGTCAGTAAGGATCAAGCAATTAGGAACTTCAACGGGAACATCCTCACAAATACCTACACAAACGGTTTTTGACTTATCAGCCATTTGAAGAGAGATATCGGTAGGGATTAGTTTATCTAAACGAAGCCTTTTGTAAAGAGAGAAAGGCATAACACTCACTCCTTCACCAAGATCACATAAAGCAGTTCTGACATAATTATTTTTTATGGAGCAAGGAATGGTGGGTATACCTGGATCACCAAGCTTCTCAGGAATCATTCCACTGAAAGAGTAATTAGCAAGCATAGTAGATATTGCCTCATTATGAACTTTTCTTTTATTAGTAACAATATCTTTCATATACCTCGAGTACGGAGGCAATTTAATAGCATCAGTCAAAGGAATTTGAAGAAAAAGAGGTTTCATCCATTCACAAAATTTATTGTAATGCTCTTCTTCTTTAGTTTTGAAAGATTTACCTGGGAAGGGCATTCATTTTTGTACCCATGGTTCTCTTTCCTTCCCATGGTTTCTTGCAACAAAATCTTCTCTAATATACCTTTTGCGTTTGTCTGGTGCTTCTTATTCGCGTATCTCAGGAGGATCAATCTTCTCATTATCTTTATTAGGTTCAGCATCGGAAATAGATATACTATTAGGATCAACAATAGGTTCTTCATCAATTATGGGATCATTGGAGTTGTCAGCCTCCTTGTGTTTCTTCTTCTTCTTCGGGGAGCTGACAATGTCTTCTTCCTGCAATTGAGAATCTTGCTCGATCCTCTTTGGACGCCCCTCCGGATAAAGGGGGTCCTGGGTATGTGTACCTCCTCGGGACTTTATACCACATGTGTGTGTATCAACTTGTTTGGCATTGTTAGCAAGAAAATCTTTTTGCACATTAGAAATTTGTTCAAGCTGAGTTTGAACCATATGAAAATGCTTAACAAGGCCTTTAACATCATTAACAGTTCTACTTCAAAACTCAAGCAAAATTTTGATAGCAAGGGAATTATCATGCAATTGGCTTTGAATCTGCTCATTAAAGTGATTTTTCTTGACAATGAAATTATCAAGCTCATCTAAACATTGATCAGGAGGCTTACCATGAGGGACATCACTTGCATTGAATTCTAAAATAGAGTGTACCTCTACCATAGGTGGGTGAGTGGTAGGCTTACATAATTCCTCAATAGGAGGTAGATTCTTCACATCTTCAATTTTAATACCTCTCTCTTTCAGAGACTTCTTAGCTTCTTGCATAACTTCTGGGCTCAAGAAAAGCATACCTATCTTCTTGGATGATGGAGGTGGTTCAGGAACGGACCAATCATCATGATTCTTAGCTATCTTGCCCATTAATTCTTCGGCATCGTCCAGTGTTCTTTCCTTGAAAACACAACCAGCACAACTATCCAGATAGGTTCTAGATTCATCAGTTAGACCAGCATAAAATATATCAAGCAATTTATTCTTAGGGATTCCATGTACCAGTCTAGCCTTAAGCGAAGTGCAATACCTCCCCCAAGCTTTAGGGAGGTGCCAATCCTGCAACTATTTAAAGTTATAAATTCTTTGTAAAACAGCATGTTGCTTACGAGCAGGAAAATATTTAGCAACAAAAAATTTAGCTAAATCTTGAGGACTCTTAATGGAACCACATGGTAGTGCATCATACCATGCCTTAGCATCTTCCTTCAAAGAGAAAGGAAGTAGCTTAGTAACATAATAATTTCTCTTCTTGTCCTCTCTAGTGAATAAGCCACCCAACTCAGTGAGTTTGGTAAGGTGTGCAATAGCATTATCATCTTCTCTGCCATAAAAAGTGTCAGCTTCAACTATGGATATAAGTGAAAGATCAACAGAGAAATCAAAATCAGCATCCTCAATGCAAATAGGAGATGAAGCAAACTTAGGATCAGGAGTGAACTTGTTCTTCACAGAATGCTTTTCAAGCAACTTCTTAACAGAAGCAGGGTCAGAGTGAGCACACTCTCTAAGTTCCCTGCATAAATCATCATCAAGATCAATATAATCATCATCAAGTTCAATATAATCATCATCAAGAATTCTTTCCTTGAACCACTCAAGTCCGAGTAACCAAAATATCTACCAATGGGGTAGCGTGTAACAGGAAGTTCAATTCCAGACTGCTTAGCAGCCTTAGCAATCTGAGACTCAATAAAATAACCAAGTAAACCAGGCTCATCAATAGTAGTGGAAGCATCATCAAAAGTATTAGGCATAGTAACAGACTCGGTAGAAGCAGCATGTGATGGTGGTGAAGCAAACTTACTTATAACGGAAGGTGAATCAAGCGTAGCACTAGTGCTAAGAACCGTACATTTTCTCGTAGTGGATGGTAAAATAAGAACCTTGGGGTCTCCTTTCTTATCCATAGTGAATAAATCGCAGCAAGCAAAATAACTCCAAGTAGACTTGTAAATAAAGCTATGCTCCCCCGCAACGGCGCTAGAAAAAGGTCTTGATAACCCACAAGTGTAGGGGATCGCAACACTCTTCGCGGGTAAGTTAACCCAATTTATTGATTCGACACAAGGGGAGCCAAAGAATATTTATAAGCTTTAACAGTTGAGTTGTCAATTCAACCGCACCTGGAAGAAACTTGCTTGGCAACAAAATATTAGTAGCAACGGTGATATGGAAGTGATGGTGGCAACGTAAATAATAGTGGCAAAGCAACGAAAGTAAAACGGCAAAAGTAAAGTAACTTGTGACTAGCAGGATTAAAACACTGTAGGCTAAGGAGATGGATGATTGGTCATGGATGAGAGATATCATGTATTTCACTTGGGGCAAGGCACATAGACAAGTAATGATCGTATAGGCATATATCAAACATTAGGCATGTATCCCGAGGTAGTTGTGTGTGCTTGCAATAAGAACGTGCACAACATCTTTTTTCCTACCATCCCTCTATCAACAGGGCCAAAAGGAACTTATGGAGATTAAGGTGCTCCTGTCAAAGAGCACCGGAACAAAGCATTAACAATCAATGGATACATGGAATCCTCAAACTATAGCCTATCCCCTTTGGTGTCCCAAGATGTCACCATTGGGATCGCCAGTTCCGGACTATAATAGGTCCATACTACTCATTGATAGGATCTAGAACACAAATATATTCATGAAAACATAAGGTATTCAGATCTGAAATCATGGCATTGATACGTCTCCAACGTATCTATATTTTTTGATGGTTTCATGCTATTATCTTGTCAAACTTTGGATGTTTTGTATGCCTTTTATATATTTTTGGGACTAACTTATAAACTCAGTGCCAAGTGCCAGTTCCTGTTTTTTTCATGTTTTTGACCCCTTTCAGAGGAGGATTTTAAACGGAGTCCAAACGGAACGAAACTGCCAAAAAGATTTTTTCCGAAACCGAAAAAGATCGGGAAGCCTGAGAATCAGGGCAGGGGGCCACCAGGGACCCCACAATCCCCCTAGCCGCATCCAGGGGGGCCGCGCCTCCCAGGCTTGAGGGCTCCCTGGGCCTCCTCTGCCCTAGGTCTTTCGCCTATAAATCCCCTAAAATCCCAGAAAAAATCAGGAGATCATCGAAAGTACTTTTCCGCCGCCGCAAGCTTCTGTCTCCGCAAGATCCCATCTGGGGCACGTTCTGGTGCCCTGCCAGAGGGGGGATTCGGATACGGAGGGCTTCTTCATCAACACCATGACCTCTGCGATGATGCGTGAGTAGTTCACCATAGACCTACGGGTCCATAGCTAGTAGCTGGATGGCTTCTTCTCTCTCTTGGATCTTCAATACAAAGTTCTCCATGATCTTCATGGAGATCTATCCGATGTAATCTTCTTTTGTGGTGTGTTTGTCGAGATCCAATGAATTGTGGATTTATGATTAGATTATCTATGAATCTTATTTGAGTTTCTTATGATCTCTCTTATGCATGATTTCATACCCTTGTAATTCTCTTCGAGTTGTGGGTTTTGTTTGGCCAACTAGATCTATGATTCTTGCAATGGGTGAAGTGCTTGGTTTTGGGTTCATACCGTGCGGTGACCTCACGCAGTGACAGAAGGGGTAGCGAGGCATGCATCGTGTTGTTTCCATCAAGGGTAAAAAGATGGGGTTTTCATCATTGGTTTGAGTTTATCCCTCTACATCATGTCATCTCGCTTAATGCGTTACTCTGTTCGTCATGATCTCAATACACTAGATGCATGCTGGATAGCCGTCGATGTGTGGAGTAATAGTAGTAGATGCAGAAAGTATCGGTCTACTTGTCTCGAACGTGATGCCTATATGTATGATCATTGCCTTAGATATCGTCATGACTTTGTGCGGTTCTATCAATTGCTCGAAAGTAATTTGATCACCCACCGTAATATTTGCTATTTTAAGAGAAGCCTCTAGTGAAAACTATGGCCCCCGGGTCTACTCCACGCCATATTTTCAGCCTTACACTTTTTCTTCGTTTCACTTTCCGCCTTCAGATCTCACTTTGCAATCAATCTTGAAGGGATTGACAACCCCTTTATAGCATTGGGTGCAAGCTCTTTGTGTTTGTGCAGGTACTCTGGACTTGACGAGATTCTCCTACTGGATTGATACCTTGGTTCTCAAACTGAGGGAAATACTTACTGCTCCTGTGCTGCATCACCCTTTCCTCTTCAAGGGAAAACCAACGCAAGCTCAAGGGACGACAGAAGATCCCTCTCGACGTAGCAGAAGGATTTCTGGCGCCGCTGCCGGGGAGGATCAAGTCAAGAACTCATCCAATTAAGTGTCGCAAACTCATCTCTTGCATTTACTTTTTGCCTCTCGTTTTCCTCTCCCCCACTTCTGGAAAACAAAAATTTACAAAAAAAATATTTGCCTTTTTCGTTTGCGCTTTTCTTCGTTTGCCTTTCCTTTTCTTGTGGGATATGTGCCTTCAATATGCTTGCATCTTTGCTTGCTAAGTATCTCTTGATATGGATCCTCATCCACTTGCCAATCTCTTTAAGAGATCCAATTATGTTGATCCATTTGCTAGTGAGTTGAGTGCAAATTGACTTTCTCTATGGATTTTTGCTTGAGATGCGTGAATCTGAAAATTGTGATGAAGAAATTTATGAAGTGATTCACGAGGGCTCCTTGAATGAAAAGCATGATTGCAACGGTTTCACTATGAATTCTATTAGTGACAATCATGCTAAAAATATGCAAAACCCTAAGCTTGGGGATGCTAGTTTTGCTATGTCCACTACTTGTTGCAATGATCGTGATTGGGGTGATGATTTTTCTTACGATTTTGAAGATTTGTTTAAGCCTCATGATGATTATGATATTTGCAATAATATTGAAAGTGAGAGTGGAGAATTCATGACTTTAGTTGATGATAATCCCACTATTTTTGAAGAGCGTCCAGTTTGCATGCATGTGGATCATGAAAATAATATCCTTTGTGATAGCTATATTGTTGAATTTGATTATGATTCCACATGTAATTTCTATGAGAGAGGAAAATATTGTGGTAGAAAATTTCATGTTACCAAATCACCTCTCGTTATGTTGAGATTGATATTGTCTCTTCCTTCTTCCTTGCATATGGTAACCATTGGTTGTCTTGACAATCTGTTTTCCTATAAAATGCCTATGCATAGGAAGTATGTTAGACTTAGATGTGATTTTCACATGCTTTATGATGCTCTCGTTGTGCTTCAATTCTTGTCTTTTGTGTGAGCATCATTGAATTATCAGTGCCTAGCTAAGGGCGTTAAACAATAGTGCTTGTTGGGAGGCAACCCAATGAATTTATCTTTGCTTTTTTGCTTTCTGTTTTGTTGCGTCCACACCATCATAATTCTGTTATGATTGTGTCTTTTGTGTTTCTTTTTGTGTTTGAGCAAAGCAAAACCTTCATGACTTGTCTTGGTGATGGTTGTTTGATCCTGCTGGAAAATGACAGAAACTTTTCGCTCACGAGATGATTTTTCATTTTTATTCACAAAGAGGTGTTGAGTTGATTCTTTTTTCTGCTGGTTTATATGCCTTTTTCCCAGGCAGTCGTAAGTTTTCAGAATTTTTGAGATACCATAAGTATACGAAGTATATAGATTGCTACAGACTGGTCTATTTTTGAAAGATTCTGTTTTTGTTGAGTTGGTTGCTTGTTTTGATGAAACTATGGTTAGTATCGGGAGGTACTAGCCATGGAAAAGTGAGAATACAGTAGCCCAACACCAATATAAATAGAAATCAAGATTGCTACAGTACCTAAAGAGGTGGTAGTTTGTTTTCTTGTGCTAATGTTATCACGAGTTTCTGTTTAAGTTTTGTGTTGTGAAGTTTTCAAGTTTTGGATGATGTTCTCATGGACAAAGAGATAAGGAGTGAAAAGAGCTCAAGCTTGGGAATGCCCAAGGCATCCCAAGCCAAATTCAAGGACACCAAAAAGCTTAAGCTTGGGGATTCCCTGGGAAGGCATCCCCTCTTTCGTCTTCAATCCATCGATAACATTACTTGGAGCTATATTTTTATTCACCACATGATATGTGTTTTGCTTGGAGCGTCTTGTATCTTAGGAGTCTTTTCTTTTTGTTGTGTCACAATAATCCTTGCTGCACACCTTTAGAGAGAGACATGCACTCATCGTGATTTTGCTAGAATGCTCATAGTGCTTCACTTATATCTTTTGAGCTAGATAGTTTTGCTCTTTGTGCTTCACTTAGATCTTTTAGAGCACGGCGGTGCGTGACTTGGTAGTTGGCTTATGCTATGAAAGTAGTCCCAAAGGTGATAGGTACCCAAAGAGGATACAAAAACCTCCATATTCATGTGCATTGAGTAGAAAGAGAAGTTTTGATTCCTCTCAATTAGTTTTGAGACGTGGATTTGGTAATACTAAGAGTTATGTTAGTAAGGTGTTGTGAATCTAGAAATACTTGTGTTGAAGTTAGTGATTCTTGTAGCATGCACGTATGGTGAACCGCTATGTTAGGAAGTCGGAGCATAATTGATCTATTGATTGTCATCCTTTGTGTTGAGGTCAGGATCGCGCGATGGTTAACACCTACCAACCCTTCCCCTCGGAGTATGCATTTAGCACTTTGTTTCGATTACTAATAAAAACTTTCGCAACAAGTATGTGAGTTCTTCATGACTAATGTGATTCCATGGTATAGATGCACTTTCACCTTCCACCATTGCTAACCTCTCTAGTGCCGCGCAATTCTCGTCGGTACACAAACCAACCATAATGCCTTCCTCAAAACATCCACCATACTTACCTACTATGGCATTTTCATAGCCATTCCGAGATATATTTCCATGCAACTCCCACCATTCGGTCTCATGACTTGTGCCGTCACTCTCATATTGTCATTGCATGATCGTAAGATAGCTAGCGATATGTTTCAACGTCATATGCTAAGCTAGATCGTTGCACATCCTGGTACACTGCCGGAGGCATTGCCTATAGAGTCATTTCTAAGCTTTGAGCTGTGAGTAAATAAAAGTGTGATGATCATCATTATTAGAGCATTTCCCCTTTTGAAAAAAAGAGGCCAAAGATCCCAAATAATAAAAAGGAAAGAGATAAAAAAGAGAGGCCTAAGAGCCCAAATAAAAAAGAAAGAAAAAAAGGGAGAGAAAAAGAGAGAAGGGACAATGCTACTATGTTTTTCCACACTTGTGTTTCATAATAGCACCATGTTCTTCATGTTTGAGACCCTCTCGTTTCGTCACTACCATATGCTAGTGGGAATCTTCATTATATAACTTGGCTTGTATATTCCAATGATGGGCTTCCTCAAAATTGCCCTAGGTCTTCGTGAGCAAGCAAGTTGGATGCACACCCACTAGTTCTCCTTTTGAGCTTTCACATACTTATAGCTCTAGTGCATCCTTTGTATGGCAATCCCTACTCATTCACATTGATATATATTAATGGGCATCTCCATAGACCTTTGATATGCCGAGTCAATGTGACCATCTCCTCCTTTTTTGTATCACAACCACCACCACACTCTATTCCACCTATAGTGCTATATCCATGGCTCACGCTCATGTATTGCGTGATAGTTATAAAAAGTTTGAGAAAGTAAGAGTGCGAAAACAATTACTTGGCCAATACCGGGGTTGTGCATGATTTACATTAGTTGTGTGAGGATGATGGAGCATAGCCAAACTATATGATTTTGTAGGGATAACTTTCTTTGGCCTTCTTATTTTGAAAGTTCATGATTACCTTGCTAGTTTGCTTGAAGTATTATTGTTTTCATGTCAATAGCAAACTATTGTTTTCAATCTTATGGATCTGAACATTCATGTCACGCGAAAGAAGTGGCAAAGGACAACTATGCTAGGTAGCATTCCACATCAAAAATTCAGTCTTTATCACTTCCCTACTCGAGGACGAGCAGGAGTTAAGCTTGGGGATGCTTGATATTTCTGCAACGTATCTATAATTTTTAATGGTTTCATGCTATTATATTGTCAAACTTTGGATGTTTTGTATGCCTTTTATATATTTTTTGGGACTAACTTATTAACTCAGTGCCAAGTGCCAGTTCCTGTTTTTCCCATGTTTTTGACCCCTTTCAGAGGAGGATTTTAAACGGAGTCCAAACGGAACGGAAGTGCCAAAAAGATCTTATCGAAAACAGAAAAAGATCGGGAAGCCTGAGAATCAGGGCAGGGGGCCACCAGGGACCCCACAAGCCCCCTAGCCGTGGCCACGGGGGTCGCGCCTCTCAGGCTTGTGGGCTCCCTGGTCCTCCTCTGCCCTAGGTCTTTCGCCTATAAATTCCCTAAAATCCCAGAAAAAATCAGGAGATCATCGAAATTACTTTTCCACCGCCGCAAGCTTATGTCTTCGCAAGATCCCATTTGGTGCCCTGCCGGAGGGGGGATTCGGATACGGAGGGCTTCTTCATCAACACCATGACCTCTCCGATGATGCGTGAGTAGTTCACCATAGACCTACGGGTCCATAGCTAGTAGCTAGATGGCTTCTTCTCTCTCTTGGATCTTCAATACAAAGTTCTCCATGATCTTCATGGAGATCTATCCGATGTAATCTTCTTTTGTGGTGTGTTTGTCAAAATCCGATGAATTGTGGATTTATGATTAGATTATCTATGAATCTTATTTGAGTTTCGTCTGATCTCTCTTATGCATGATTTCATATCCTTGTAATTCTCTTTGAGTTGTGGGTTTTGTTTGGCCAACTAGATCTTGCAATGGGAGAAGTGCTTGGTTTTGGGTTCAAACCGTGTGGTGACCTCACCCAGTGACAGAAGGGGTAGCGAGGCACGCATCGTGTTGTTGCCATCAAGGGTAAAAAGATGGGGTTTTCATCATTGGTTTGAGTTTATCCCTCTACATCATGTCATCTTGCTTAAGGTGTTACTCTGTTAGTCATTAACTCAATACACTAGATGCATGCTGGATAGCGGTTGATGTGTGGAGTAATAGTAGTAGATGCAGAAAGTATCGGTCTACTTGTCTCAGACGTGATGCCTATATGTATGATCATTGCCTTAGATATCGTCATGACTTTGCGCGGTTCTATCAATTGCTCGATAGTAATTTGTTCAGCCACCGCAATATTTGCTATTTTGAGAGAAGTCTCTAGTGAACACTATGGCCCCCGGATCTACTTCACACCATATTTTCAGCCTTACACTTTTTCTTCGTTTCACTTTACGCCTTCAGATCTCACTTTGCAATCAATCTTGAAGGTATTGACAACCCCTTTATAGCATTGGGTGCAAGCTCTTTGTGTTTGTGCAGGTACTCTGGACTTGACGAGATTCTCCTACTGGATTGATACCTTGGTTCTCAAACTGAGGGAAATACTTACTGCTCCTGTGTTGCATCACCCTTTCCTCTTCAAGGGAAAACCAACGCAAGCTCAAGGGACGACAAAAGATCTCTATCGACGTAGCACACACTCGGGCCCAAATTGATAAGCATTAAGACTAACAGGTAGTAGCAAATATGATAAACACCATAGTAGATGATAGGCAACATGCCCCCATACAATCCGACGAACTATTCATGATCTAACTCATCCAATCTCTCCCATCCCCTTCACCTACAACAGGGAATTACTCACACATGATGGGAGAAGCCATGTAAGGATGATGGAGTGGTGATGGTGATGACGATGGCGACGATATCCCCTCTCCGGAGGCCAAAAGAGCCTCCAGATTATCTCTCCCGAAGAAGAACCGAGGGTGGCGGCGGCTCCGGTTGTGAACTTGCAAAACGACTTCTGTTATGGAATTTCCTCGTCACGGGTAGAAATAGGAGCCAAAGTAGGGCACCGGAGGGGGTGGGCCCCGCCCAGGCGGCCTCCCGGCGCGGCCAGGGGGGAGGTCGCACCAGCAGGTCGCCTGGGGGCCCTATGGCTCCCTTGTGGTCCATCTTCTGGCCCATGGTCCCTCCCGGTGCGTGGATTTTCTCTATTTTTATGGGAATTTTCCAGGACGTCTAAATATTCATTTTCCTGCACACAAGAAAACCATACAGGCAGCTCTGCTGAAAACAACGTCAGACCGGATTAGTTTTGTTCAAATCATGCAAGAATGAGGCCAAAACAATAGCAAAAGTGTTTGGAAAATTAGATACATTTGAGACGTATCAACAGCACATAGTATGGGTTAATACACAAAGTGTGATTGCCAATTACTTACCATACCACAAGATCCCATGTGGTACATCATATGCGCTTGTGTGATGACCAACTTTGAGTTAACTCTTTGATCTTCATCTTGGTCAACCTTTATCTTTGATCCATGATTAATCTTGATGTCTTGAAGGCCCTATTGATTTCTTATTAGGATTCGTTGCTTTAAGAAATGATTACCAATATCTCAATTCACCATGACCTTATCAAGTTTCCACATGAATCTCATATTGGCTATAACTTGCTCGTCTTCATGATACACCATAGTTTTTTGAGAGGCACAATGAATTCTTCGCTTGAAGTACTTGCTTCAAGACATAATTATCCATGACTCAACATATGAGCTCATCATGATCCTATTTTCAAGACATGTGTAGAATTCTTCTCTTTAATTATTCTCTCAAGATCTTGATCCATCATGGTTCAAACCACATGTTGTTCCTCAATGAACTCCACATAGATCACATCGTGTTCATCACATGGAATTCATCTTGATCGCATCGTATTCGATTCAATCATTGAGCTCATCCATGATGCATGCACAACAATATGTATATGACATTCATTTAGAATTCATTCGAGTTCCTTCTTGCCTATTCATGGAACAAAGATACTTCAATTCATCCAATATTCTTCATGTATTGCAAATAGAACATTCCTTCAAATGTATAACTCAATGCAAACATTAGTCCATTAGGATTGTCATCAGTTACAAAAACCGCACATGGGGACTACATGCACTTTAATCGCATCGGCGCCTTCGCCCGCTCCCCCCGCCAACGATTCCCCCACCTCTCCCCAGCGCGCCGCCACCCCTTGCTGCTCCTAATGGCCGCTGCGGCTCCCTCTACCTGCTATCCTCGCTGTCGCCCCTTGAGCGCTCTATTCCTCTGATGAACAACACCCGTCGGTCATTTGTAGCTCGGCGTCCACAAGGTGTTTGACAAAATACTTGCAAGGTATGTACTGCTTAACTTCATATTTTTAGATAAATTTGGTGCATGTTGTTTGTAGTTTTAAATTAGTTTTGAATCAAGTTTGTAAATTGGTTCGTCTTATGATTCTTCCGATGAAGAATTTGATTTTCAAAAGGAGGAGGATATCTTAATGATCCTAGCTATCTACGTCAATAAAAAGCCGAAGCACGATGATTCATTTTTGGTCGTCAAAAATTCTAGAGGGAAAGGCTTGATGCCCACAACATATTAATGAGGAACTAATTTGTGGAAAATCCCACATGCCCCGCATCATACTTTCTACACTATTTTAGGATGAGCATCGAGTTGTTCAATCACATTGCGGAGAAACTGGCGAGGCTTGGTCGATTTTCCAAGAAAGGAGGAATGCCGCTGGAGAAACTCGGGCATAGCACCTTCCAAAAGGTGACTGTCGCATTGCGTATGTTGGCATACGGTATTCCGACGGATCTAGTTGATGACCACTTGACCATGGGTGAGAGTCAAGCCATCATTTGTGTCTAGTGCTTCGAAGTTGGAATTGTGCAAGTGTTTGGTCCGAAATATTTGAGAGCTCCAAATGATGAAGACACCGCAAGGCTTCTAGAGTTAAACAAATCTCGCGGGTTCCTAGGTATGCTTGGCTCAATAGATTGCATGCATTTGAGTTGGAAGAACTGTTATGTTGCATGGCATGGACAATTCCACGGCTAGAAAAAGGGTTCCGCTATAATCCTTAAAGTAGTGGCCGATCATGAAACTTGGATTTGGCATGCTTTTTTGGACTGTTTGATCTTCTTGGTTCTGTGTTGATTTATTTGGCCGATCATGAGAAAAAGGGTTCCACTATTTATTTTTTGTATGTTTGAACTTCTTGGTTCTAAGTTTGAGTGCAAAATGTGTTTGTGTTGGGCACCCGCATTGTATATTTAGCACATGTGCTGGATCGCTACCTACTGCGTGCTAAAATTTACAGCTTCTGCTAAAGCTACCACACACACGCGCCCTAAAACTCTATTTTGGTGCCTAATTTTTTTTGCACGCCGTGCGCCCGCGCGTCTGTTAGAGATGCTCTAAGATCTATTCGATGTAGTCTTTAGTTATATGTTTGTTGAGATCCGATGAATTGTGGGCTTATGATCACATGATTCATTAGCATTTTTTGATTTGTTGAGCCTACCTATTTGTATAATATTATACCTATGTACGTTTCCGATCTATAAGTCTTCTTTTGCCAATTGGATGAGTACATCTTCAAAGGGAGTGATGCATAGTAGTGGGTTCAATCTTGCGGTGATCTTACTCTGTTACAGGAGGAGTTGCGAGGCATATATTGTATTGTTGACACTAAGGATAAAATGATGGGGTTTGATCTTGTTGGTCTTACTTTGTCTACATTATGTCATATTTCTTATGGTTTTACTCTGTTTGTCATGAACTTAATATTTTGAGATGCATGTTGGATTGCGGTCTTGGGGTGAAGTAATGGTAGTAGATATCAGTAAGTTTAAGGGTCTACTTATCACAGACGTAATGCCTATATAATGATTATGCCATGATGATCTTCATGACTATGTATAATTATGTCAATTTCCCAATAGTAAAAAATAAGCTTCACTATTCCAATTTTGATAGAGATGCCTATTGTGAACCTATGCCCCCCCGGGGTCCATTCTCACGATATTATTAGTTCCTACATCTGTTATCGATTTGCTATCAATATCCTAGTTACTAATATCTTTATTTTCATTACTACTATTTGTTTTTCAACCTTGTGGCTAGCAATAACAAGGGGAGTGAGGACCCCCTTGCCTTTGTCGGGTGCGAGCAATTATTTGTTCATGTGTAGGTGTTGCTAATGTTGTATGTGTGTTGCCTCCTACTGGTTTGATAACCTTAGCTCTTATCAGAGGGAAGTACTTTTGTTGTTGTGCTACATCACCCTTCCACTTCAAGGAAATTCAACAACTTCTACTGGAGTAGCATGCCACAATATTCACATCATGCCCTCGCATAATTCAAGGTGACGTGACTCCACTAGGGTTCCCTTGAGGGTGATCACATAACCCATACATTTGGTGACCCTTGGGGCGATCACGGACTAGATAAATTGCTCTCGGCAATCTCCACAACTTAATCGGAGAGCTTGAAGTTTCCTGGGAGATTTGCATCATGATGACTAAGCTCACAGAGATCACCAACCATATAGGGAGCCCAAGCACCCAAGATTCATAATCTCTAGGGAGCCCAAATACCCAAGAGTAATAACCTTCGCAACTTTCACTTTCATGTATCATCGTGGAGAACACAAACTAATGCAACTAATGCAATGGCAAGAACACGTGTAGTGCTCAACTCCCTCACTCTCAAATCCCACCAAAGCAACAAAATCTATGAAGGAATATGAGAGGAAGAACAAGGAGAACACAAAAGAACTCAAAGATCTAGATCCACAAGGTTCCCCTCACTAAGAGGAGAGATGTATTGGTGGAGAACGTAAATCTATATCTCCTATCTCTCTTTTCCCTCAAAAAGATGCAATAATCATGGGAGGAATAGAGAGAAAGCAAGCTCAAAGAGGTCAACAATGGTGGGTGAAAACTTGCTCAAGAACATTGGAGGCAATGGGGAAGAAGACCCCTTAAATAGTGTGTAGGTAAATCAAACTGTTATGTTATGGAGATGCTCAAGCGGTACTACTAATCAGGCGGGCGGTACTACCGCTAAACATAGGGAAGTTACACACACCCACCGAAAATGAGCGCGAAACTAGGATAGTAGTATTGACAGAGCGGTACTACTGACACAAACTAGCGGTACTACCACAAATTATAGGTGGGTAAAAGAAACCCCCACAGTAGTATGCACAACGCACCTGCAGAAGTGTCGCACAAGTGGTACTACCGTTAAATAAGAAAGGGCAACACAGACCCTCACGGTTGCAGGAGGGATACAACTACGGAAGTAGTAGCGTAGCCAGCTCAATAATTTAGGATGGTCCAATAGTAAAACTCTCATTTGTATTTAATTACCCACATTAAATTTTACTCATTTTAGCTATAACATATAGGTTGTAGATAAATTCCAGGGTGGTCCATGGACCACCCGGAACACCCCCCCCCCCCCCAGTTACGCCACTGTATGGAAGTACCACACAAGCGGTACTACTGTAGATCCCACAAAAACACTGCATTATAAAAAAAGGAAAACATACACCATCATCTCCCTCACGCGCCAAACCTATTTCTTTTTTATAAAATATTGATAACATAAAGGGGACAACAAAACACACAAAATCATTCTAGTATATTTGGAAATTAATTAGGAGATGTGAATAGTTAAATTTAAGATCAAGATCGAGTGAGTGTGCGTGCTTATATTAGGCTATCCAAAAAAATCGTATTCATATTGTGGTTAAAAACAAAAGAATCTATGATTTCTTGCAGTCTTCACTTATTTGCACATTTGATCTGTGTGTTGTCTTTACCGGAGCATATGGAGGTGTAGGATCCGTACATCTCTGGTCATGGTCATTTGAAGACGGTGGCACGAGATATGTTCAACCGGATTGGACTGTGTTCCTATTATAAATAATAATGTTGGTATTAGATATAACATATAAATCCTCTTGTGCTTGTCTATTAATCTGATAATGAGAGATAGTTGTGTGCACCAATATGTGTGGAGGCCACAACTTCCCTCGTTTTCGAGGAGAAAAAAAAACCCTACTCCAGCGCTAGTATTCTATGTGAGTGTGGCATGTGTACCTAAGGCTGCCCGCAATGGAAGTACATAGGTAATATTATGTATGTTAACTAAACAATTTTGATAAGATGACATATAATTAAATAAAAAAAAGATGATTGGGTATATTGTATGATATCATGATACCGTATCATATTAAATGATGCATTATTACTCCCTCCGTCACGGTTTAGAAGGCATGCTTGGAAAATCTCTGGAACTAAGATAGTCACCGATTGGTTGTGAGATGTAGTAGGTGTAGATGCTAATGCGCCTAATCAACTGAGAAAATACTATTACTAACGCGTGAGCAGCAAATTAGGAGGACGCATGCATGACTAGTACTAGTACTAATTAATGAGAGTAATTGCTTTCACGCCTTAAACTTATCTATTTTAAAAACGCACGCAAGTTTAACTATGCCTTCTAAATCATGACGGAGAAAGTATGTGTTATGCATGACAATAAATAAAAGTCATCTATAATATCAATATATAATATTATGTATTACAGATGTGGTTTCATATACTAGGATGATACTAGTATATGGTACTACTCGTTACGATCAACCTAAGAGCTTGTTTTGAGTAGGAGTTGAAATTTTAATGATTTTTTCCCTTGCGGTGGCTGAGAGATTGACATGAACATTGATGTAACTACACACGCTGTCTACATTCTACGGTTTGGGTTGGGTCGATGGTCGTTTGCGGTGAGGTAGGAGTCGCTTGCTCATCAAGATGGGATGACGACGATACTTGCTTGGAAGAAGTGACGACGGTAACACCAATGTGCTACTTCAACGAGGCCTTCTTTATATTGTTTTGGGTAGGATATGTTGTGTATGCAGCTCAGTGGATTGTGATGTTTTTTCCCGCTTTTCTGTAATTAATTAATTAACAATTTGCTTCATCTTAATTAATACATGAGGTAAAAAGAATCACTGCACAATTCTCTTCATCTTAACTAATGCATGAGGCAAAAAAATTCCTTTGTGTGTACAAAAACAAAACATCAACAAAGTTGGCGGAAGATAGGGGAAAATGGTCAACAGATGGAAAAACTAAAACAAACAAAATTGCCATGCCTGCCTAGGAGGCGTACGTCCGGGTTGGGGTTTGTCTTGCTCGCGCCTGACCCCAATCTATGCATGATCAGATGGACGGGACGGGACGCGACCCGAAATCTTTTCCCCTCGCCCGCTCCTCTACCTCTTTTTCCTGCCCCTCTTCTGCACCCACCCCCTCCTGTCCTGACACCTCCTGCAGCGGTGGCTGTCTAGGTCCCCTAGCTAGGCTAGGCTAGGCTCTAGAACCCTAGGCCACTAGACTCCTTGGCCTCTTGTGCAATCTCTCTCCACTTTACTGCCCGCTCAACCACTATTCTGAACAGCTGATGAGGGTTGCAATATTGTTTACACCTTCACTCGGGATGGATGGATCTTTGGATCTCATCACCACACAAGCCAAGGCCAAGCCTTGGCGAGCCCCTTCTATAAATCCTGCACCTTCCCTGCTTCCTTCTTCTATGGTTAAGCTAGCCTCCTTCGATCTTATCACTTATAGTACCTTCTTCCCCTCTCTCCAAAGGAGTGTTCTTGATGCCTCTTATTTCTTGGCTCTTGAGATGAGATGGTAGACCACACCATTTTTGTGGCTTCTTTGAGTTCTTGCCACCCATCAAACCGCCACATCGACGCAGGCAATCTCCACGGGGATAGCTTCTTTTCCACATCGATCTGGCTTCTACCGTGGCTTCTTCCTTCTACCCATCTCTCTCACTCTTTACGCCTCCAGTGTTATTTTGACATGGGTCTAGGATTTTCTTCATCCTTGTATTTTATGCTATCTTGATGATGGAGATGGAGATGGACTGCCCAAGGGAACGAGTGAAGCTGCCAGCATGATCTAGCTCTGACTGATCAAACAAGAAAAGCTCGTTTATTCGAGCTCTTGTGGTCATGCCTTGCTAGGTCATGCTGCGGCAGCCTCACTTCTTCCTGCCGTTGGGCACAGCTACTTCTGTTCTGGTGCCCGGCTCTGCAATGTGCGCTGTGTTTCTTTCCAAGGTATAATGCAAGTCCTTTGAACCCTCCCCCGTTTCTTACACACTGGTTAGCGTCTTTTTTAGGCATTAATTTTCCATAGATTGCTATTATAAAATTCAACTAGTGGTAGGGCTCCAAAGATGATTGATGACTAATTAACTCATCAGAGAGCTAAATAGCCGTTAAAATATTCAATGGTCCCGTTCCCTTTGTTTTTCCTAGCTTTCTGATCATAGTAATGACAAATGCTTACTGCACTTAAATTCCACATGTAATGGCTTATCCCGTAGTTGCCGTAGCGTCTAGCATGCATGAAATGAGTGTCATCCAAGGATGCCTGTTGTATAAATTTTCTCCTGTAATTGTACTCCTGAATGCTGGTTTCCCTTTTTTTTCACTTTCTCATGTAGTTCCATGGAGACATTAATTTGCCACCTGCTTGTTAGTGTCATCACCAATCTTCCCCAGTTATTGCTCCTGGTGACAGTAATTTTCAGAACTACCTACAAGTGTTGTTCATGAGCTATTTGATTTGCTTCTCGGAAACATATTCTGATAGTTTATGCTGCTACTTGTTGTCTGTTACCAAACACACAAAATGCCAGTGGATCGACTAACTTCGTTCTTTTTTAAAAACACGGAGGCTTAGTTTCTATTTACCAGCTTTGAAAGTGGCAGCTCAGGATCACAAGTAATATGGATGAATTACTCCGTACAAGTGTTTAAGGTGTCTTTGTTACAGATTAAGAGGCTCTTTCTGCTGTCATCTCTCATATGTAGTCCCTAAGCACCAACAGTCCCTGCAAAATTAAGTTTGTTTCTGCAACTTCCTGTTTGGGCATTTCGTTGTAAGTTGGCAATTGGGGCTTGGAGTTTGCATGTTTGAATATATACGTCTTGAAATGTTGTAACCTAGCCCCTTTTTTTAGGAAGAGGCTTTACTAGTTTATTTTTTTATTAGAGTTTCTGTACAGAAAAAGAATCAATTACTCCCCTTGTCCAGATATATTGGGAGTATTTTGATTTGTTTGAAAAACATGCTGATCAAAGTTTGCAATATAAAATCACAATCATAAGTATTGCCTTCATAACTCAGTTCACAAGTAAACTTGACATTTGAGACACTGATATCGCCTTTAAGATGAAACTTACAACAACCCTCTTCAAGATGAAACTTACCACAAAAGTATATATACCTTAGAATGCTTTCTAAATTACCAATAAATACTTAAAAAGGTATTTCTAGGCAAAGTTTTTCTGTGTTTCTATAGACATGTTTAAAACATCAGACTACTTGTAAGTACAGTGTAATGGCATCAATCCTGGGGCATCCGAACTATACATGTAAAAAATGTATTTGTTGGTCAACATCTCTTTATCTAGCAAAAAAATACGTCATGCAGTTGTTGATTCTTTGTGTGGACATAAATTATAAACTAGCATCACAATATGGTGGAACCATGGTGTACAACAGGTTTCACTTTCACTGCCGTTTGCATGTGACCGTGCATATTGCACCTACCTTCTAATCGACCAAGGTTGTCATTGCCCGTTGAAGCTATCTAAAAGGCACTGTATTCATGTACTGATTAATCAAGTTCTATGCAGTCTCTTCAATTGCAGGGTACCTATCAACTTGGGACAGACGGTACCACACCCTTTCGACAGCTACATCCTGCACACATACATAAATACCATTTATCACTTATTGAGCAGTGTTTGTGCCGACCACATATTTGTGTGATCATTTTATTGGCTTTTAACCGAAAAATGTAGAAACAATTATGGTTAAGAAATGACCTTGTTTTGTGCGATCAAAGAGTGAAAGGCAAATGGCATGATTTCATAATTCCAAAGGATTTAAATAGCACGGATTAAAAATAGGGTGTAGGAAATGCTTTGCTTTTCTAGTTGTTTTTTAGATAAATGGCTACAAGCTGACTTTAAATTAATAAAGCCACCAGGCAACCAAGTAAGCAAAACAAACACAGCAAATGCAACAAGAAGTTCAGACACGGCCACAGCCGTCCGCCAAGGCATGCAGGCCACATAAAAGAACCCAAAGAAGATAACGATAGGCTCCCGACGAGGAGCACCAACTACTGCGACCTAGCTTAATCACCGTCCCAAATAGTAGTCGTCGAAGCATGAACAGGGGAGAAGAGGAGATCCACGGCTGCCTTGTCGCCTCCCCCAACCCACTAGCCTGGCCAGAATCTAACAGAGACATCGTTGCCAATCGAAAACTTAACTAGGGTTTTAAAGTCATCACGAACATTAAGCACATCTGGAGCAGAAGAGAGAATGCGCAGGATCACACATTTATTCATGATGGAGGTGTTGAGGATCCCCAACCCCTCCACCCTTTTAGGACTGCACATCAGTTTCCACTTGACCAATCTGTATTTTTTTCTTATTATCCGCAACGTTGCAATAGAAACCACTCTTATGTTTATAAAAGCCAGCGGTCGATACCTTCCGGAAGACGATAGAAGCCGATGAGGTACATAGGAAAGCAAGATAAGCAAGCATTAATCAGACAAGCCCGCCCACAGTAGAGTTATGGGCATCCCAAGATTGAAAGGAAAAGAACCAAGATAACAGTTCAGGAGAGCGACCACACGTCTAGACTCTTCGCGGGAGCATCCAAAACGAGAACTTCACTTGTAGAGAAATTAATTTTAAGCCCAAATATTTCCTCAAAACAAAGTAGAAAGAATTTTAGATTGGCAAGACAGCGGTCCGTGTTTTGGATTTCTGGTTGTTTTTCACCCTCTATTATTCTCCCTTTGCTCACAAATATAAGATGTTCCTGTGTTATTATTCATATTAAAATTTCCAAAATATCTTATACTTGTCGTTCGAATTACTTGTCGTGAAAATGAATATATTTTTTTTAGTTCTAGATATATCAATTTCTATTCATTCCCAATAGGAGATGAGGAACCGAACATTCCCGCGAAAATGAATGTATTTGTCACAAAAATAGATGTATTTAGATATATTTTAGTTCTAGGTATATATATTTCTATTTATTTTTGTGATGAGTAATTTTGGATGGAGGGAGTATTTGAGGACTGAGGAGTAAATTGGAATCTATTCCCGTTTCCATGCATAGGTCTTGTGTATTACAAGTTTTCATAGGAGAGCAAATAGTAGAAAGCCAACCAAAACTTCATCGAGATATGGTTGGGTTGATCCTGGCACAAAGTCTCTTTGGCGTAACGTGGGAATAGTAATAAATTAAATCATAAAAGCATAAGAACAGAGATGAATGCAATTGCACAGAATGGAACATGAGAACACATTAATTCTACTACTCCCTCCGTCTCGGTGTATAAATTATTTTAGATTGTACACCGCAATCAAGACGAAAAGGAAAATAAAATAAATTAATGTTAATTTATTAGTTAATATCATCCATGCAATGAATTGATCACCGTATGTCGTGCTAGTTAGTTTTTTTTGTTTTGCGGGGTGTGCTACTTAGTTTTAAGTTATTAAAAACATACGATTCCTCATTTCTTATTGGTTGATTCTTTTATTCATGTTAAAAAATAAAAAATAACGTAAAAAATAATGCATCGTGCTTAAATATTTTAGAATTATTTGATTTTTATAAAATGATTTATACAAAGGAGAAAACACTTGCATGTTTTGTTAAACAAAGGAAAAAAGGACAAGAATCCTACCTACAATCAAATCAAAATGACACCATTGAATTCTGATATTATTATGTCATTAATGACTCTTGTCTCGTACTACCTTTGTTTTTACTCACGTCCATGTTAACTTTGTGTCGGGTCAAACTTTGTAGATTTTGATCAAGTTTATAAAAAAGATAACATCCACAACACCCAATCAATATTACTCCCTCCATCACAGTTTATAAGACGTGCACGTGTATCTAGGTCATCAATTTGACTTATATAAAATATATTGTTTAACATAAAAATTATATCATTAAAAAATAGAACATCTAAAGTTTTTAATGATATATTTTTTGTAATATATGTCTCTTATTAAGTTGGTCAAATTGACGACCTAGATACACGTGCAGGCCTTATAAACTGAAACGGGGAAGTATTAGAATCATCAATATAATTTCAAAGCATATATATATTTTATTGTGAAAGTTTAGATCATTTTTTATACACTTGGTCAAATTTTATAAAGTTTGACCTAGGTAAAAACTTTTTTGATATGTCTTGTCAGTTTGACCTATGGAGTAAATTAGGTAAAAACAGAGGGAGTGCTATACACGTAGGAATTTTCATAAAATAATTCCAAGTGAATTGAAGAATATGTGATCTTCCTTTGAACGAAACGCATCAGTAAGGAGAAACTCAAATTATTAAAGTACGTAGTACTTTTTTTGGTGAAAAAACTCCTCATTGATCAATATTATTGATAGCAATCTCACAAGACGATATCTAAGACCTCCTTCGGGGCGAACCAAGCCAAACCATGGTTAGACCTTAACTTCTAAAAAAGTTTGCCATAGCTTGACTAGCACAATTGCCATCATGATGTATATGCGTCATAGAAGAATCTCGTTCCCCATACTTTGCTTGATCTTTCTAATTGTAAACGAATATTTTGACTAGTTGTCTCCAGCACTCTTCAACATAAACACAACCTCCAAACGACCAGACTTAATTCCACTGGCTAGATTTTTGAAGAAACTTGGCATAGAACATAACTAACTCGGCGAACTATTCGTCAAGTTCAAAACTCGGCGCAAGACACTCGGTTGGATGGTCCCCGACAATCATACTACCATCGAGTGCTTTCTATTGTGAACTCGGTGAATATGTAAACAATGTTTGTCGAGTTTCTGTTAGAAAAAACTGGGCAAACCATACCATTAGACTGGATGTGTCGTTAATAGAAACTCGACGAACCATATCATTAGATTCGATGTGTCGTTAATAGAATAGCCACGTGACACAACTCTTTGCCAAGTTTTGCACGTGCAAACTCGGCAAACCTCCTCCAATAGAAATAATTCACGTGCCAGCACACATTGCCAGATACAAAATATCAACCGAGGTGGTCATTAAACCAAAGCAGGCAACATGTTTGCCGAGTACCAAACTCGGCACAACATCATTACCCAAGTTAGGATAAATGGACGATGCGGCGCGGCGGCGATCCATCATCGGAGGAGAGGGAGCTATCTAGGTAGATTGCTAGGGAGAGAGTGAAAGTGAGGAGACTCAAGGCCGTCATCACGGTTCCGTTGCTTGCTCCCACGCGTGGCCCGCATTTTAGTATTCGCAAGTTGTTCACGTCAAAAACTCGGGAACCTGATAGCCTGCCGAGTTGTTTGTTTTGATAAGTGTTTTTCATGAGAACCTACCAACAAAACCAATGATGTGTCGTGTTACTACTGTCGAGTTTAATATTGGATCAAACTCGGCAAACAGAAATTTTGTCGAATGCCCACCAAAATGCACTCAGCAAAGATTTAGAACTCGGGACAAAACGGAATTATAGTAGTGCATGGCCAAATCGAGCCCTTCCCGCATATCAATAATTTATGCTTCCAAGACATCCTCACAGTCAACTAGTATATGTTTGCAAGAGCAAAAGATTATACTGCCCAAAATGTCTCGAACCACCATGCCAATCCCTTCCATCCCAATAAGTCCGTGCTGAGCTTCACCCGACCACCTTGACTGGGAGGCAGCCACCGGGAGAACTCAGTTTCGGTGGTTTTGCGTGTGGCCTGCACGGACAAATTCATGGTTTTGACCATTTTTACTAACTTTTCCTATTTGATTTCGTTTGTGGTTTTGACCATTTTTACTAACTTTTCCTATTTGATTTCGTTTGTGGAATTTTTTCGAAACTAATCATTCTTCCTACCGTCACCGATCAGTAGGCATACACACCCTATTGTCACAGACAGTGGCGGTAGGGGTCAGGTCAATACGGATTATTCCTTCGAGTCAACGTAGTTAAATTATCTTACGGTCACTGTCTCTGCGATAGGATGTGTATGTCTATCGCCACAACAGATGACGGTAAAAATACGGATCAGATCCAAAAAAAAAAATCTAAACAGAGACAGATCAGGGTTAAACTACATAAAACGATAAAAACAGTGAAGTCGTAGCAAGGGGAAGCATTGGTTGACACTTACAGCCATCTTGCCCTTAACAAAATCTGCCTTTTTGTGAATAAAAGGGGGTTTCCCTGCTTCATTTATTAATAATGAAGCAAGGAAGTTATCAGTTTACAGCCAAAGCAACAACCAGAATGGCATCAAACCCGAGGAAACATCAAGAGCTACCGAAATTCAAAAGCAGAAACAACATCAGGACATATTACAGATGAGACAATAAAACTAAGGTTTTTTGCTCCAACTCAGGAATGCGGAGATATCCAGGCGATGCATAGGAGCTCCCCCGAGAATTTGTCCAGCTTAGCGATGAATTGTTGAAGCACTCCCTCCTCTGTGGCATCATAGAGGAGAACCCATTGCCGAAGAAAACTTCATAGTTTCACAAGAACGCAATCCAAACCTCTCCAAGACCGACCCTGGAAACAAAAATCATTTCTCTGTCTCCAAATACTCCACAAGGAGGCATCACCAATCACATTTTGTACTGGCATTTTCTTATGAATCTGCCACAAGGCACAAATATCATTAAAACAAGAAATATTGTGTAATTGAAAAGACTCAACAAATAGTTTCCAGACACATTTAGCAACCACATACTCAAATAACAGATGTTGTACAGATTCCAATTCACTACATAATAAGCAAATAGGATCATCAACATTCCTACTCTTGGCTAGGTTGTCTCTGGTTAAGATCTTATTATAAACACTCAACCAAAGGAAAACATGGATATTTTGTGGACAAAGAAATTTCCAAAGTTTATCAGCAATGGCAGAAGCCACTCCCCCAAAATTAATAGTGTTATAAAAGGACTTCATAGAGTAAACCTCATTGGGTTCCAACATCCAAATGGGGGTATCACGGGCCTCAGATAATGTAACACCCTGAATAATCTCCAGCAACTCTTTCCATTTATCCAGACCCCTGTTATCCATACATCTCCTAAATGAGAGTTTAAGATTTACTCCATCCCACACCTGAGAGACAGTGCAGTCAGGTTGGTTACATATGTAGACTAATTCCCAGAATTGTACCTTCAGGGAATATTCCCCAACCCACAAGTCATGCCAGAATTTGATGTTTTTACTCTTACCAATATTCCACTTGTAAAAAATCTTAGAAGCATTTAACGCCGAGGTTACGCTCTTCCAAAAAGAAGAACCATTGTCAGCTTTAGCCCAAAATATATTAGGAGATTCAGTGTTATATTTGAAAGAAATAACTTCTTTCGAGTCTTTTCTTTGGGTATCAATAAACCTCTTCCCCCATGAGGCTAATAGGGCCATATTGAACTCCTTTAGGTTGAGAATCCCCATCCCTCCAAAGGATTTATTCCTGGTAATCTCAGCCCCCGATTGGCCAAATGATATTTATGTTGGTCTCCCATATTCCGTCAGAAAAAATGGGCCATCTGTGAATTAATAGCATCTATTGCCCATTAGGGGGATTTGATAACCGCCATAAGATAAGAAGGGATACTAACAATGTAGGCACATAGAAGAATCAGTTTACCACTATAAGTAAGATGTTTACCCACCTAGCCAGAAATGCAACTGATAATCCTATCAATAATTGGTTGAAGATCTTCCCTACGCAGTTTGTCATAGTGCACAGGCACGCCCAAATACTTAATGGGGGAAAAGAACCAATCTTGCAACTAAAGATCTGGGCAAACGATTTAGTCATCTCTTCCTCAATGTTAATTGTCAGGAGATCACTCTTATGAAAATTGATTTTCATCCCAGATAAATTTTCAAAGCAAGACAGGATCCATTTAAAATTTCTAGCTTTGTCACAAGAATTTGCTAAGAAGAGCAAAGTATCATGAGCATATTATAAGCTAGTAACCCCCCCCCCCCTTAATGACATGAGGCAGAAGCCCTAAGATCAAGTTTTGTTGAGAAGCTTTAATTAGCATTTTAGAAAAAACATATGCGACCAGATTAAAAAGAAGGGGAGAGATCGGGTCCCCTTGTTTGAGGCCTTTGCCACCAACAAAATAGGGTCCAGTCACATCATTAATGGGGACACTAAAAGTACTTCTAAGAATCACACTTTTCATTTAGGAAATCCACCTGGGTCCAAACCCCCTAGATTTTAGCATTTCAAAAAGAAACTCCCAGCTCATTCTATCATACGCTTTTTCATAATCTAGTTTGAGCACAAGCTCGTGAGTTTTGGAACGCTTAATTTCATGAATCACTTCATGTGCTAACACCACACTCTTAAGAATAAATCACCCTTTGATAAAAGCAGTTTGATTGGAAGAGATCAATCTATCCCCAATAGGAGATAACCTGATAGTCATTGCTTTAGTGAGAATCTTAATTGCACAGTTCCCAAGACTAATAGGTCTAAATTTCTTCATATCCTTGGCATCTACCTTTTAGGAATTAATACAATTATGGCAAAGTTCAACTTATAAATGTCGAGTTTTCCGTATTCAAAATCTCTTAGCAAGGCCATGAAATCATTTTTAATCAGCTCCCAGAAAGACTAGTAGAACAGAAACGAAAGGCCATCAGGGCCTGGTGCACCATGTGCATAGGAACTGAAAATTGCACCTTTAATTTCCTCCTCAGATTTTTTTTGTAAGGATTCGTTTTCCTCGAGAGTCACTAATTCATCCTCCTTCCAAAAGGAAGGGCCCAGACTTATATTATGCTTTTGTTCATAACCAAAGAACTTTTTATAGAAAGACGTGGCAACCTCCAACATCTCTTTGGTGGAATGAATTGGGCCATCGTCACCGTTCAACTCATATAAATGGTTCTTCCTATGACGATGGTTAGCTAGGGCATGAAAGTATTTATTGTTTTTGTCACCATCTTTGATCCTCCTATCTCCGGATCGCTACCACAAGGCAGTTTCTTCTTTTTCCAAATATCATCTAATTCTTTCTTAATCTCCTTCATCCGATTCCTATCAGCGTCCTCTAACCGGTTAGACTCTGAGAAGACATCAAGGATGTCAAATTCTTGGAGAAGATCTTTTTTTCCTTTTCTTCAAAGCGACCTTTAAATTGATACTCCAACCCTTAATCTTCTTCCGCAAAATTCTAGTTTTGTTCAACCAGCTATCAATTGCCACATCCAGGCAGGGGGTATTCGTTCATGTTATGTGAACTAAATCTTTGAAGTCAGATTTGTCCAGACACCATTTCTCAAATCGAAACGGTTTAGGGGAGGTAACCCTCCTAGCTTTAGTATCTAAAAGGAGAGGGGTATGATCGCTCCCAACACGTGGGAGAGCAGAAAGGACAGATAAAGGGAAGTGAGCATCCCAGGATGTGGATACAAACATACAGTCAATCATCGCAAAAATAGGATCATCTTGGTTGTTACTCCAAGTATAGCACCTATTAGCGATTTTAATTTCCATGAGGCCCCATTTATTGATCCAATCGCTGAACAAATAAGAGAACTAGTTATTAATCAACCCATTGTTTTTGTCAGTAACAAACCTAACTAGGTTAAAGTCTCCACCAAGGAGTACGGGATAAGACACGTGATGCATGACATCATGCAACTCAACAATGAATTTAGTTTTGTGCTCATTGTATGCAGTGCCATATATCACTATAAAAAGCCATAAGAAACCATCGTCTTTATTCTTAACAGTAACTATCATGCAAAAAAATTGTTAATAAAGCCAATGATTTCAAAGACATCATTTCTAAGGCCCACAAGGATACCACCAGCAGTGTTAACGGCAGGAAGAATATGCCACCAAAAGTCAATCCCATTAGCAATGGATTTCAAAATGTGGTTATCAATATTCTCTCTTTTAGTTTCAAAGAAACCCACAAAGTCAATTATGTGACCACTAATAAAGTCCCCTAGGCACTATAATTTCCCTTATTGGCCTAAACCCCTAATATTCTAGAAAGCTCCTATCATGGAATTTTGAAAGGATGAGATAAGCCACAAGGCTTACTTTTTGTAAGAAGGGTTGGACTATCCAACACTAAAACAACAATGTCCACTGTTATAGAACTTGGAATAGTGTCACCAGGTGATCATTGGTTCTGAATATTCACATCTAAATTATGAGGGAGAACAATCTATGGGTTAAGATCAGCAAATTGAAGGCGTCTTAATTTCTCATCATCAACCATGTAATCAATGATAGCATTTTGTTCAGGTTCATCAATAGCAATGTGGATATCTCTTTTCCTAGCTTGGTCCGCAAGAATATGATTATCAAGACAGGAAAAAGAATTACCTTTGAACGACTTGGGAATCTCCAGGTTTTTCTTCTTCTGATATGCTTTGGCTTTATCCACAATGTTGACATCCCCGCGCCTCCTTGTGTTTGGCCTGATGGACAGCACCGAACCCCATTTGGTAGACACCTCTTGAAACTTCCCTTTCTTTTTTGATTCACCATTTTCCAAGGTATCAAGCAAAGACCTCTTAGTGGAGCCAAAACTTTCACCATCTCATCAGGTAGGCATTGCTTCTCTCGTAAATTGTCCACAATCTCTTCATCAGATTCGGCCATGTCAAAGTTTTTTAGTTGTTCAGAGGAGTACTCCATATGGGCAGACATGGGATCCCCATCTAGCGGGGGTGAGGGAATCATCCTCATAGGAGAATTCAAGTATTCGTCATTTTTACCACAAGAGCCACTTGCAAGAAGTCCATAGGTTTTGATCTCTTCAACAAAAGCATCATGGGCATCATCCGACATAAATTGCGGGCGGAATTCAGCTGCAGAAACCATGCCTTTTTGTTTGCTGCTAGAAGTTGAGGCAAAAGCATTGTTCTTGGTGAAAATGGCCTTGTCCAGCTCATCTATTGGGTTAGCATCATCTTTCAAACTATCCTTATCAGTCAAGTCAAGATTTCCTCAAAATCCTCCTCCGCATTTTTGTCTTTGTCCAATCATCCTCTTCAGGGTCATCACCACCATCATCTCCTTCATCACCATTCTGATCAAAACCCTCAACGATGAAGAATAGCAGGTATAATTTCTTCTTCATTTTCACTAGCCTCTCAAAAGAAATTTTAGCGGGGTCTCTGCATGCAACTTTTACACGGATGTTTTCATAAATTTTTTAAAAATATCATTCCATTCCAGTTTATATCTACAAGGATACCAAAACAGGAAGTAACCTGAGCAAAGGCTGTCGTTGGGGTTTAAGTCGTTGAATCTAAATATCTTCATAAATAAAACAAATAACAAAGATCAAAACCTTATAAATTTCGTATGAAACCTTTTAATTCCGGATGAAACTAAAACCATCGCATCAGACCAAAACGACACGCAAGTTCCAAAATTAAGAAATGGCAACGTGGGAACCGGTGCCCTATAACTGAGCGTGTACGTACGGCAGGAGAAAGACAAGAACTGAATGTAAACAGCTGTATGCATGCGACGGGAAGGGCGCATTTACTTGTCCTGTCAGCGATCAGTTTGCTTCGTTTCTTTCGCCCATTTCTCTGATCTGAATTGATAAAATTTTATGTGTCAGTGCAGCGCGATCAGTCACATGCTTCCAGCTCGATCCATCGATCTCGATCGCCTTCCTTGATTTTACCGCCTCGTGATGCAGGGGCCGTACCGCCCATGTTCAATCGATTTTGTTTCTTTATATGGCTTTGTCAGCTGGAACGGACAGTATACATTTTATTTATCGGCGCTGACCGGTAAAATGAACTTTACTCAACTGTGTGAACTGTCGTGAGTTTGGATTTGGGTCGTCGGCGGTGACTAACTCCATCGTGTGTGGATTTGTCCGTTGAAGCCCGCTTGCTCCTCACTCCGTTTCGAGGCGTGACGGCCATTCCAACTACCTCCATCATTCATATTAAATGTGCATGCGCGTCGTTTTTTTAAAGTGAAAGTCATGGACCGACCAGTCCATAGGTTTCACTTCCAAGCTCTTCTGCCTTTTCCACCCTCGGCACGTGCTAGCAAACCCTAGCCGTTGTTGTCGCATCCACCCTTCACCAACGCCATGGGATGGCATTGGATCAGCAAGGGGAAGCACGGCTATGAGGTCGGCTCCTTCTGTGGTAGTCGGCGCTCCAATAGTTTCGTGACACCCGCACCACCTGCTCCGTCGGTGTTTGTCGTCGCGTCGCCTGCGGCCCCGCGACGCAATAGGCCGTACGTCTTCGCTGACATTTGTCGGCGCTATTGGGAGACGACTATGCCACTCCTGTGAGGAGATGCCCACCTTCCTAGCTATTCGCATCTCTCGCGGATCGGATGCCAATCCCACCAGTGCCGACGAGCGGTTGCACCCGTCGTGAGGAGATCGACCGACGCTGCGCCTGCCTGCGAATGGATCTGTTATACGGCCCCAGGTACGCCATTGAATCGCCGCTGTGGGATACGTGGCTCCACAACGAGCACGACTTGCGACAACAATCCTTTTTTGTCGGTCGTCCTCCTAGCCCGAGCCGCCCGTGTCGTGCTCGTGAAGAGAGCCCGCCCAAAACGCGCGGGCACAGGCGTGTGCGCGGCCTCACGCTGACGCCATCTTCGTCCCCGTCCCTGCCACTACCACCTCCCATGACCGAGGAGGAGGAGGAGGCCGAGCTCATGTGAGAGGTGTCATGGAGGACTCCACGAACACCCATAACTAGCGCCAAGGGGTGGGCCTCAAGACGGCTTTGGCCCTCTCTGCGGCCGGCAGCATGGCTATTATGGAGTTGGAGATGGCCGCTATGGTGAAGGAGAAGGTGAAGGAGGAGGATGTGGTGTAGGATCCACCCCTTGCCGCGCGAAATTCGTAGCTGGTGGGTCAGAAGTTGAGTCCACGGCGCCGGAGATGGACGACTCACTAGGTGTCGGCCCATGGTCACCCACGCCACCGCGGTCACCGGTGCAGGAGCAGGAACCACGGGAGGAGGTGGTGCTAGAGCCGCAAGCGCCTTCGGTTTGGGATGGTGAAAGCACAACCTTGGTGCTTTTAATAAATCATGACAACGTACATTGTCTCTTGGACTAACACTTTTACCTAATATATTTTTAGATATAGTCCACATAGAGGATTGACTAAGGATTGTGAGGAGAAGCCCTATGAAAGGAAAGGAATAGGTTTGGCCAAGCTTCAAGCTTCAAGACTCTATATTTTATATTTTATGAGAAATCACACTTGAGTCCATAGAAAAGCCAATACTATTAAAAGGGATGAGGTATCTATGATGACCTAGTTGCTCAAGTGGTTAAAGTTAGCCACCAAAAATACTAATCCATTCTCCCACAAAATTCTCTGTCCAAAGCCACCTACCCATCCATTAAAATTGGTGTCACCAACCTTATCCACTCGGCCATACCAATTTTCATTTGTGACAGATCCTAAGCCAAACTGTAGTTCTCGGTGCCACCAATCGTTTCATTCGGTGCAACCGAAATTAGTGACCAACTTTCTGGTTAACCATTTTCAAGAATAGGAATTTTTGAGTTTTGAGAATCGGTCTCACCGAGATTTGGTAACTGCCTAGGACACCCATATTTGTGCAACCGAGATTTATATATCATCTCACCGAAAAGACAAAATTTGCCACATTTTGCACTAGTCGGTGCCACCGAGTTGGGCAATAATGTTGTAATGGTTGGATTTTTTGAGTTGCCAATATATACCCATCCACCACCTCTCATTCGTAGAGTAAATAGTCAAAACGACCCAACACTTGCGAGATTCATTTTTCTGAGATAGAGTCACCAACTCATGTGTAACACCCGAAAAATCGGATTATCGAGTTTTGTGCTGTTATTCCTTCCTAGCTTTTCTCTCCCAGATTTTTCCTCTGGAATTTGACAAACGACCAGGTGAATCCATTCTATCATCAACCTCTCAGTGCTTTTCCCATGTCCTTGTGCCATCTTGCCATTGTTGAGTAAACCCCGAACCTCTTTGAAATCCTAGCTCCGAAATATTGGAACTGAGAATCCTGCCTTTGTGTTTACAAAGGAGCCATCATTTCCCTTGCTCTGTTGATCCTCCAAATATTCCCAGAGAACATTCTTACCTCATAAACCCTAGATGTGCAAAAATATTGCCAAGTCATATGCAATATTTCTCTTCTAGAATTAATTCATGTTTTTGCCTTTCTGAGGAATTAAACCCAAGAAAATATCTATCCATCTCCCAAGGTCATGAAAACTTGTGGAGATACTCTTTGTGATCATATGAAGCTCTCATAAAATATTGGCCATCACTAAGTAGGGGAAAATGCCTTTTTCCCATTTAAAGCCAATATTGCATTTTGGGGCCTTTTCAAAGGAACTACCATTTTGGTAGTTAGGAAAAATCCCAAATAATTTGTGGAGTTTATCATATCCATATATTCATCATTTCCATCAAAATATCAAGTTTACCAATTCAAAAATTGAGCACAACATCCCTTTGCAAATTCTGTCCAGATTTTCTGTTTGCAAAGGAAGTGCTTGATTCCTTGTTTCCCTTGAGCTGCAATTTTTCAGAGTAGTTCACTATGATAAATCATCCTTGTCCACCAAAATTTAGCTCATTCCCTTTAGCCAATCTTCCTCAGGAAATTATTTAAGATTCTGTCCAGATTGGAGCACTGTGAAGGAAGTACCATTTATATTTATGCAAATGGTATGAAACTTCTACAGTGACTTCATATGCCTAAATCATGAGTCTCCTATAAGTTTGATCCATTTCCATCTAGCCAATTAACCCCAACATCATCTTCTTCATTTCTGGTCAGAATGCCAAGTTACAAAGGAAGTACCCCCTAGACTTATTTGTTTGTGCTGAATTTTGGCCAGGATAGTGACATTAGTGAGTGGTCAACCTCAGCCAAATATCATGCCAAGAGGTGCACTGTGGTGGCCACACCATAGCACAAACACCACTTCTCCCCAGTGGTGTGTGTTGTGTCATTTCATCTCAGAGCAGTGTGTAGATAAGCCTAGACATGGTTTGAGAGCTTGTGGGGCATGGCAATACCGTGGAACCGTGGTGACCACGTGCAGAGCGTGCGAAAACCGAGCTCTGTGCATTTGAGTTGACGGGAGCTTGATTCCACTGGGTTCTAGCTTGTCTAGGAGTGTCGGCAAGCTCCCCACTGCCCTCCCGCACCCTCTAGAGCCCTCTCCCCTAGTTCCCTAGCCGTGGAAGCCGCTGCCATGGCCCCGAAGCTTCGGTCGTCGTCATGGAGCTTCGGTCATCGCTGCGAAGCTTCCTTCCAAGGCTATTTATAGCGTGCCCGAGCCTCTGACGTCCTCCAGGAACCTCCCAAGCCCCTCCCCAAGTTCTCTAGACCTCCCCAGCCTGCACTGGCCGAAGGCCGCCATCGTTCCCCTCGGCCTCTGCGCCAAGACCCTCTCTCCGGTCGTCCCCGACTCCGTTCGAGCCCACCAAAGGACGCGCTGTGACCAAAGGACTTCATCCCCACCTTTGGCTGCTCCTAAGGATCCTTCAATCGCCGGAATCTCGCCGGAGCCGAGCCGTAGCCGCCGCGGGATGCTGCACCGCCGGGCCTTCCCCACTGGCCGTGGACCCCACCAGGGGACGCGCCACTTGCTGGCGGGCCTGTCGATGGCCTCTGTCTGGTCGAGGGTGGCCGGAGCCGTCCCGGCGAGCACCCAGCGCCGGCGCCCTCTCTCCGCCTCACGGGCACGAGCGGGAGGTAGAAGATGAGCCAGGGGAGGAAAGAGAGAGCGAGAGAGAAGAGAGAAGGAGATAAGGCGCACCCCCTCGCGGGCCCCGCGTGTCAGCCAGAGAACCGTTGACCGAGTCGCTGACGTGGATAAGTGGAAACGTACTCCGTGGAGTGCGCTTTCTACTAAGTGAAAGTGTATTCCGAGGAATACGTTTTCTGTTTAAATCCTGCCGACAGAAGCCATTAAATAGTGAGCGTTCACCCGCTAAGCACTGAAATGGACAGTTTCTGTCTGCTTTATAGCTTAACGAATGAACGCTCATAACTTTGCGCTCGTAGCTCCGATTGAGGTAAAACCAGCGTCTTCGTCTCGTCGAACCTGTTTTGATAGTATGATTTTCATAATATGTTTGCATAGTATAAATGATTGTTTTGCCCTTGCCCCCTAATTGAGCCTTCTGAGAGGGAAACCCTCTCCGGCAAATCTTCTCGGTGTTTTATTGCACTTCTTCCCGGAGTATTCGTCGACCCTGAGGCAAGCCAACCTCCTACCATGAGTTTCGGACTTGCGTGATAACTTTGCTTGCACTCTGTGTTTGTCGGTATCACCTGTTAGTCTGCATTTGCATATAACTGTGATGACCTTAGTACTAGTTACTAGTATTACTTTTCATCTAATATATGCCCTCAAACTTTGCTTTGTGATGCCATTGCATATTTAATTTATAATGCTTATGACCGAGTGTATAGTAATGCGAAGTATAAGATGCTGACGAACCCTTGCTCGTATTTTCTTTAATAATGGCACCATGCCTGAGTCTGGGCTGCTTTCGGCCGTCCAGGGTGGATGCCAACGTTATATTTCTCTTGTCAGCAGCTAGCTCGTGTTCTAAGCTGCTTTTCGGCCGTCGCGGGCAGCTGTTGAATTTCTTTCCGTGGCAGTGGTGACCCACAAGTATAGGGGATCAAACGTAGTCCTTTCGATAAGTAAGAGTGTCGAACCCAACGAGAAGCAGAAGGATCTGACAAGTGGTTTTCAGCAAGGAAATATCTCCAAGCACTGAAACTGTCGGTAACAAGTGATTGTGTGGTGAGATGATCCGTAGAAAGCAACAAGTAACAAAAGTAGCAACGGTGCAGCAAAGTGGCCCAATCCCTTTTGTAGCAAGGGACAAGCCTGGACGAAGTCTTATAAGAGGAAAAGCGCTCCCGAGGACACACGGAAATTTCTGTCATGCTAGTTTCATCATGTTCATATGATTCACATTCGTTACTTTGATAGTTTGATATGTGGGTGGACCGGTACTTGGGTACTGCCCTTACTTGGACAAGCATCCCACTTATGATTAACCCCTCTTGCAAGCATCCGCAACTACGAAAGAAGAATTAAGACAAAGTCTAACCGTAGAATTAAACTAGTGGATCCAAATCAGCCCCTTACGAAGCAACGCATAAACTACGGTTTAAGCTTCTGTCACTCTAGCAACCCATCATCTACTTACAACTTCCCAATGCCTTCCTCTAGGCCCAAATAATGGTGAAGTGTTATGTAGTCGACGTTCACATAACACCACTAGAGGAAAAACAACATACAACATATCAAATTACCGAACGAATACCAAATTCACATGACTACTATTAGCATGACTTATCCCATGTCCTCAGGAACAAAAGTAACTACTCACAAAGCATAATCATATTCATGACTAGAGAGGTAATGAGTAGCATCAAGGATCTGAACATAAACTCTTCCACCAAGTAATCCAACTAGCATCAACTACAAAGAGTAATCAACACTACTAGCAACCTTACAAGTACCAATCGGAGTTGCGAGATGGAGATTGGTTACAAGTGATGAACTAGGGTTTGGAGATGAGATGGTGCTGATGAAGATGTTGATGGTGACGAATCCCCTCCGATGAGAGGAGTGTTGGTGATGACGATGGCGACGATTTCCCCCTTCAGGAGGGAAGTTTCCCCGGCAGGATCCTCGTGCCGGAGCTCTAGATTGGTTCTGCTCAAGTTCCGCCTCGTGGCGACGGCGAAACCATAAAAAAGCTCCTCCTTGATTTTTTTCCTGGACGAAACCCTTCATATAGCAAAAGAGGGGAGCAAGTGGGCGAGTGGGCTGCCCACAAGCCATCATGACGCGACCTGGGGGGTGGCCGCGTTGTGCAGGCTTGTGGGCACCCCTTGGTGCCCCTCTGGCACTTCTTTGACCCAGTATTTTTGATAAATCGGGAAAAATTTCCTCGTTGATTTTTACGGAGTTTGGAATTGCGCAGAATAGTATCTCAACTTTGCTCCACTTTCAGGCAAGAATTCCAGTTGCCGGTATTCTCCCTCTTCATGTAAACCTTGCAAAATAAGAGAGAAAAGTCATAAGAATTGTACCGTGAAGTGAAATAACAGCGAAAGAAGCGATAAATATCAACATGAAAACATGATGCAAAATGGACGTATCAACTCCCCCAAGCATAGATCTCGCTTGTCCTCAAGCGAAAGCCGAGCTCAATAAATATGTCCACATGTTTAGGGAGAGAGGTGTCGACAAAACAAGATACGAACATGCATGCATCATGATCAAGATAAGAACAACAATACCAACATATAATCTCTCATGCTAAAGTGATAATTGCTACTGCAACAAAAGACCTTCCAACAGCGCCAGAAACACGTGCTGACGGGAGACTATTCTTGTCTTGATACTCCTCAGCAACGGCATCAGGAATCCTTCTGCTACGGCTACGCCTTTAGGGACTTCCTAGGCAAATATGCAAAGGATTCCCCCGTGGCCTTGGAGCCTTGCGTTGGTGTTCCCTCGAAGTGGAAAGGGTGATGTAGCACAGCGGCGGTAAGTATTTCCCTCAGTTTTGAGAACCAAGGTATCGATCCAGTGAAGGAGTATCACAAGTACCTGCACAAACACAAAAAGCTTGCTCCCAACGCTATGAAGGGGTTGTCAATCCCTTATAGATTGTTTGCCAAGTGAGAACTGAAAGCAACAAAGTAACAAAGCAAAGTAAAAGCAAAAGTGGAAACGATAGGTGTGAATAGACCTGGGGGCCGTAGTGTTCACTAGTGGATTCTGTCATGAAAGCAAGTAGACGGTGGGTGAACAAATTACTGTCGAGCAATTGATAGTACCGCGCAAAGTCGTGACATCATCTATGGCAATGATTATATCTATAGGTATCACGTCCAAAACAAGTAGACCGATACTTTCTGCATCTACTACTATTACTCCACACGTCGACCGCTATCCAGCATGCATCTAGTGTATTAAGTCCAAAAGAACAAAGTAACGCCTTAAGCAAGATGCCATGATGTAGATGGACAATCTCATATCTACGACAAAGCCCGTCTTGTTACCCTTGATGGCAACAACACGATGCGTGCCTTGCTGCCCCTACTGTCACTAGGAAAGGTCACCACACGGTATGAACCCAAAACCAAGCATTGCAAGAATCATAGATCTAGTTGGCCAAACAAAACCCAAGACTCGGAGAGACTTACAAGGATATCAAATCATGCATATAAGAAATCAGCAAAGACTCAAATATATATCATAGATAATCTGATCACAAATCCACAATTCATCGGATCTCGACAAACACACCGCCAAATAGGATTACATCGGATAGATCTCCATGAAGATCATGGAGAACTTTGTATTGAAGATCTAAGAGAGAGAAGGAGCCATGTAGCTACTAACTACAGACCCGTAGGTCTGAAGTGAACTACTCACGAGTCATTGGAGGGGCGATGATGTTGACGTAGAAGCCCTCCAACTCCAAAGCCCCCTCCGGCAGGGCACCGGGAAGGGTCTCCTAATGAGACCTCACGGAAACGGAAGCTTGCGGCGACGGAAAAGTGTTTCCGTGGATTCCCCTATTTTTTCTGTATTTTAGGGAATATATAGGCGAAGGAGCTAGGTCAGGGGGGCGCGAGGGAGGCCACAAGCCTGCTAGCCGCCACCCCCCTGGTGGCGGCTATAGGGCTTGTGGGCCCCCTGTAGCTCTCCTGCCTTGGCCCTCAAGCCCCCTGTTCTTCTTCCGTTCGGAAAAAATTTATTTCGGGGATTTTATTCCGTTTGGACTCCGTTCCAAAATCAGATGTGAAAAGAGCCAAAAACACAGGAAAAACAGGAACTGACACTTGGCACTGAATTAATAAGTTAGTCCCAAAAAAGATATAAAAGGTACATAAAACATCAAAGATGACAAGATAACAGCATGAAACCATCAAAAATTATAGATACGTTTGAGACGTATCAAGCATCCCCAAGCTTAACTCCTGCTCGTCCTCAAGTAGAGAAGTGATAAAGAATGAATTTTTGATGCTTTCATGCTACCTAGCATAGATGTCCTTTGTAACTCCTCTCATGTGACGTGAATGTTCAGATCCATTAGATTCAAAACAATAGTTTGCTACTGACATGGAAACAATAATACTTCAAGCAAACTAGCAAGGTAATCATGAACTTTCAAAATAACAAAGCCAAAAGGAAGTTATCCCTACAAAAGCATATAGTCTGGCTATGCTCTATCATCATTGCACAATGAATTTAAATCATGCACAACCCCGGTATTGGCCAAGTAATTGTTTTCACACCTTTACTTTCTCAAACCTTTTCAACTCTCACGCAATACATGAGCGTGAGCCATGGTTTTAGCACTATAAGTGGCGTGGAGTGTGGTGGAGGTTGCAAGACAAAAAAGGAGAAGATGATCACATTAACTAGGCATATCAATGAGCTGTGGAGATGCTCATCAATAGATATCAATGTGAATGAGTAGGGATTGCCATAAAAATGATGCACTAGAGCTAAGAGTATGTGAAAGCTCTTAAAGAAAACAAGTGGGTGTGCATCCAACTTGCTTGCTCACGAAGACCTAAGGAAAATTTGAGGAAGCCTATCATTGGAATATACAAGCCAAGTTACGTAATGAAAATTTCCCACTATCTATATGGTGGTGACAAAACGAGAGACTATCAATCATGAAGATCATGGTGCTTAATGAGCACAAGTGTGGTATGATAGTAGCATTGTCCCTTCTCTCTTTTTCTCTCATCATTTTTTTGGTGGGCTCTTTGGCCTCTTTTTTTTGGTGGGAATCTTTGGCCTCTTTTATTTCCTCACATGGGACAATGCTCCATCAATGATGATCATCACACTTTGAACTCAAAACTTAGAGCAACGATGACTCTATATGGAATGCCTTCGGTAGTGTACCGTGAGAATGATCTAGCATGGCATGGACATTAATGGAAACATCATGCTAGCTATCTTACGATCATGCAATGGCAATGTAGACGTGGTGGCACATGTCATGGTGGTAGTTGCATGGCAATATATCTCGGAATGACTTTGAAAAAGCCATAATAGGTAGGTATGGTGGCTGTTTTAAGGGAGGCTAATGGTGGGTTTTGTGCACCGGCGAAAGTTGCACGGCACTAAGAAGATAGTGATGGTGGAAGGTGAAAGTGCATCTAAACCATGGACTCAACATTAGTCATGAAGAACTCATATACTTGTTGCAAAAGTTTTATTAGTAATCGAAACAAAGCATTCAACGCATACTCGTAGGGGAAGGGTTGGTAGGTATAAACCATCGCGCGATCCCGACCGCCACGCAAAGGATGACAATCAATAGACTAATCATGCTCAGATTTCATCACATAGCGGTTCACCATACGTGCATGCTACGGGAATCACTAACTTCAACACAAGTATTTCTAGATCCACAACACCTTACTAGCATAACTTCAATATTACCACAACCACAACTCAAAACTAATTGAGATGAATCAAACTTCTCTAACTATTCAATGCACATGAAGGTGGAAGTTTTCATATCCCTTTGGATAACTACCCCTTTTGAGACTACTTTCAAAGCATAGATCTACTACCAAGTCACGCACCGCCGTGCTCTAAAAATATATAAGTGAAGCACACAGAGCAAAATCAACTAGCTCAAAAGATATAAGTGAAGCACATGTGAGCTGAATTGCCTACCAAAGGATATAAGTGAAGCTCGACAAAATCACGGTGAGTGCATGTCTCTCTCTCTAGGTGTGCAGCAAGGATGATTGTGACAAAACAAAAATAAAAGACTCCTACGATACAAGACGCTCCAAGAAAAACACATAACATGTGGTGAATAAAAATATAGCCTCAAGTAACGTTACCGATGGATTGAAGACGAAAAGAGGGGATGCCTTCTCGGGGCATCGCCAAGCTTAGGCTTTTACGTTATCCTTGAATCTCTTGGGGTGCCTTGGGCATCCCCAAGCTTGAGATCTTGCCACTCTTTAACTTTTTGTCCATAAGAACTTCACCCAAAACTTGAAAACTTCACAACACGAAACTTAAACAGAAACTTGTGATAACATTATTATAAGAAAGCAAACCACCACTTCCTTAGGTACTGTGGAAAACTTAAATTCTACTTATGTTGATGTTGGGTTACTGTATTTTCAATCTTCCATGGCTAATACCCCCCGATACTATCCATAGTTTCATCAAAATAAGCAACCAACTCAACAAAAACAGAATCTGTTAACAGCAAACCAGTCTGTAGCAATCTGTATACTTCATATACTTCTGGTACTTCAAAAATTCTGAAAACTACGAAAGTCTGAAGAATTTGCGTAGAAATCAGCAGAAAAATAAATCAACTCAAAAGCTCTTACAGAAAAAAAAATGAAAATTCTTTTCGTGAGCAGAAAGTTTCTGTCTTTTCCAGCATGACCAAACGATCATCCCCAAGACTAATCATAACGGTTTTGCTTGGCACAAACACAAAAAGAAACACAAAAAACACAATCATTACATAATTATGAAAGTGTGGAAAACACAAAATAGAAAGAAAAAGGATAGATTCGTTGGGTTTCCTCCCAACAAACGCTTTTGTTTAACGCTCTTAGCTAGGCAAAAGGTGATGGAATCACGTATAGTCATCTTTGGTGCTCAAACCATAAGTAGCCCTCATCATAGATTCATAAGGCAATATTATTTTCTTTCTAGGAAAGTGCTCCATGCCCTTCTTTAAATTAAATTGAAATCTAATATTCCCTTCCTTCATATCGATGATAGCACCAATAGTCCTTAGGAAAGGTCTACCAAGAATAATGGGACATGAAGGATTGCAATCTATGTCAAGTGCAATGAAATCCACGGGTACATAGTTCTTATTTGCAACAATAAGAACATCATCGATCCTTCCCATGGGTTTCTTGACAGTAGAATTCGCAAGATGTAAATTAAGAGAACACTCTTCAATCTCATGAAAACCAAGAATATCACATAAAGACTTTGGAATCGCGGAAACACTAGCACCGAAATCACACAAAGCATTGCACTCATAGTTTTTGATCTTGATTTTGATAGTAGGTTCCCACTCATCATGAAGTTTTCTAGGTATAGAGACTTCTAGTTCGAGCTTCTCTTCAAGAGATTTCATCATAGCATCTACGATATGCGCGGTAAAGGCTTTGCTTTGGCTATAAGCATGTGGAGAGTTTGCAATGGATTGCATCAGAGAAATGCATTCAAACAAGGAGCAATTATCATAATTGAATTCCTTGAAAGCCAAAGTGGGAGTTTCATTACTACCCAAATTTTTGATTTCTTCTACTCCACTCTCCACACCTTTATAATCAAGATGGGTGGACTCCGAATCGTTGGGGCATTTTTCAACCAAAGTGGATTCATATCCAGCCCCTTCATCAATAGGTTTGACACGCGAAAACAAAGATTCAAGAGGAGTCACACCAAGCACTTTAAAATCTTCGTGATTTGCATCACTAGAACACACCCTTTTAAACCATTCATGCCTAGCGCGAATTTGGGCGGTTCTTTCTTTGCTCTCATTCATGGAGACACGCATAACTTTTAAAGTTTCATCCAAGTTGACCTTGGGAGGAGCACATCTAACTTTCAAAGCATCAATATCACAAGACATCCTATCAACGCTCTTAGCCAAATCATCAATTTTGAGTAGTTTTTCCTCTATGGACGCATTCAAAATCTTTTGAGAGTTGATGAACTCTTTGATATTACTCTCTAAATCAGAGGGTAATTTGTTGTGATTTCCATAAGTGTTGTTGTAGGAATTACCATAATTCTTAGAGGAGTTACTAGGAAAAGGCCTAGGAACGTAGTTTCCTCTAAAAGCATTGTTGTTGCCAAAATTGTTCCTACCAACAAAATTCATGTCCAAACTAGCGTTGCTACTCTCAATCAAGGAAGATAGTAGCATGTCATTAGGATCTAAAGGAGTGTTTCTACTAGCAACCAAATTCATCAACTCGTCCACCTTAGCACTAAGCGAGTTAATTTCTTCTATAGCGTGTACCTTTTTGCTAGCAGGTGACCTTTCAGTGTGCCACTAAGAGTAGTTGGTCATGATATTGTCTAGGAGTTTTGTAGCGTCTCCTAACGTGATTTCCATAAACGTTCCACCTGAGGCGGAGTCCAAGATATTGCAAGAGGCAAAATTCAAGCCAGCGTAAAAGATTTGTATAATCATCCACAAACTCAAGCCATGAGCGGGACAATTTCTAACCATAAGCTTCATCCTCTCCCAAGATTGTGCAACGTGTTCATGATCAAGCTGCTTGAAATTCATGATATCGTTACGTAAGGAGATGATCTTAGCCGGCGGAAAATACTTGGATATGTAAGCATCTTTGCACTTATCCCAAGAATCGATACTATTTTTAGGCAAAGAAGAAAACCAAGTTTTTGTGCGATTTCGCAACGAGAAAGGAAAAAGCTTCAACTTAATCACGTCATTATCCACATCTCTTTTCTTTTGCATATCACAAAGCTCAATGAAGGTATTGAGATGGATGCGACATCTTCACTAGGAAGGCCAGAGAATTGCTCTTTCATAACAAGATTAAGCAAAGCTGCATTGATTTCATACAATTCTGCACTAGTGGCAGGAGCAATCAGAGTACTAATAAAATCATTATTATTGGTACTCGAGAAGTCGCAAAGTTTGGTGTTTTCAGCCATGATGACTTCAACAAACCAACAAGCACACAAGCAAGCAAGAAAACCGGCAAAGGAAAATGGCAAAAAGGCAAAAGGCAAAAGAAAACGGCAAAGGAGAAAGGCAAATGAAAACGGCAAATGTGAAGTGGGGGAGAGGAAAACGAGAGGCAACTGGCAAAAAAGTAAATGCAAGAGATGAGTTTGTGAGACCTACTTGGATAGATATCTCCTTCCCCGGCAACGGCGCCAGAAATACTTCTGCTACTGCAACAAAAGACCTTCCAATGGCGCCAGAAACACGTGCTGACGGGAGACTATTCTTGTCTTGATACTCCTCAGCAACGGCACCAGGAATCGTTCTGCTACGGCTACGCCTTTAGGGACTTCCTAGGAAAATATGGAAAGGATTCCCCCGTGGCCTTGGAGCCTTGCGTTGGTGTTCCCTCGAAGCGGAAAGGGTGATGTAGCACAGCGGCGGTAACTATTTCCCTCAGTTTGGAGAACCAAGGTATCGATCCAGTGAAGGAGTATCACAAGTACCTGCACAAACACAAAAAGCTTGCTCCCAACGCTATGAAGGGGTTGTCAATCCCTTATAGATTGTTTGCCAAGTGAGAACTGAAAGCAACAAAGTAACAAAGCAAAGTAAAAGCAAAAAGTGGAAACGATAGGTGTGAATAGACTCGGGGGGGCCGTAGTGTTCACTAGTGGCTTCTTTCATGAAAGCAAGTAGACGGTGGGTGAACAAATTAATGTCGAGCAATTGATAGAACCGCGCAAAGTCGTGATGTCATCTATGGCCATGATTATATCTATAGGCATCACGTTCAAAACAAGTAGACTGATACTTTCTGCATCTACTACTATTACTCCACACGTCGACCGCTATCCAGCATGCATCTAGTGTATTAAGTCCAAAAGAACAGAGTAACGCCTTAAGCAAGATGACATGATGTAGATGGACAATCTCATATCTACGACAAAGCCCATCTTGTTACCCTTGATGGCAACAACACGATGTGTGCCTTGCTGCCCCTACTGTCACTGGGAAAGGTCACCACACGGTATGAACCCAAAACCAAGCACTTCTCCCATTGCAAGAATCATAGATCTAGTTGGCCAAACAAAACCCAAGACTCGGAGAGACTTACAAGGATATCAAATCATGGATATAAGAAATCAGCAAAGACTCAAATATATATCATAGATAATCTGATCACAAATCCACAATTCATCGGATCTCGACAAACACACCGCCAAAGAGGATTACATCGGATAGATCTCTAGAAGATCATGGAGAACTTTGTATTGAAGATCCAAGAGAGAGAAGAAGCCATCTAGCTACTAACTACGGACCCGTAGGTCTGAAGTGAACTACTCACGAGTCATTGGAGGGGCGATGATGTTGATATAGAAGCCCTCCAACTCCAAAGTCCCCTCCGGCGGGGCATCGGGAAGGGTCTCCAGATGAGATCTCGCGGAAACGGAAGCTTGCGGCGGTGGAAAAGTGTTTTCGTGGATTCCCCTATTTTTTTTTTCTTTATTTTAGGGAATATATGGGCGAAGGAGCTAGGTCAAGGGGGCGCTAGGGAGGCCACAAGCATGCTAGCCGCTGCCCCCTGGTGGCGGCTACAGGGCTTGTGGGCCCCCTGTAGCTCTCCTGCCCTGGCCCTCAAGCCCCCTGATCTTCTTCCGTTCGGGAAAAATTTATTTCGGGGATTTTATTCCGTTTGGACTCCGTTCCAAAATCAGATCTGAAAAGAGCCAAAAACACAGAAAAAATAGGAACTGGCACTTGGCAGTGAATTAATAAGTTAGTCCCAAAAAAGATATAAAAGGTACATAAAACATCCAAAGATAACAAAATAACAGCATGAAACCATCAAAAATTATAGATACGTTTGAGACGTATCAATAATTCCTTCACAAAGTAAAGCATGGATCAAGAACCTTACCGAGAAGTAACAACCGTTAGCCTTTAGTCATTCAAGCAATTGCAATTTATCACAACATCAGAAAGAGTCAAATAAGAGCTTGTAAAGCAAATCCACATACTCAATCATTCTTTAGTTCTCTACAATTGCTACAACTCACGTGGTACTCATGAGATCAAAGTTTCAGCTAGACACAGAGAAAGATAGGGGCTTATAGTTTTGCCTCCCAACTGCTTACCTCAAGGGTAATGTCAACAATAATAATTCATGAATGCCTACCTCCAAGTTGACATATGAATATAGATCTTTCACAAGCATATGACGTTAGCCAAGACAAAGGCGAAATAAGGAATTGGTGAAGATCACCATGACTCTTTCAAGGGCAAAAAGTAAAGGTACAAGATAGGCCCTTCGTAGAGGGAAGCAGAGGTTGTCATGCGCTTTTGGGGTTTGGATGCGTGTCCTCTTAGTGCGGAGGAACATCACTTTATATTGCCTCCTGTGATAAAGAACTTTATTATGCAGTCTGTCGCTTTTATGTCTTCCTCATCACAGGTTCATACAAAGCTTATTTTCCACACATTAATAGATCATACATATTAGAGAGCAATTTTTATTGCTTGCACTGATGACAACTTACTTGAGGGATCTTATTCAATCCATAGGTAGGTATGGTGGACACACATGGCAAAACTGGTTGATGGTTTATGGATGCACAAGTAGTATCTCTACTTAGTGCGGGAGTTTTGGCTAATATGAGGTGGAAGCAATCATCACATGCTAAGGGATCTCTAATCATATAACATTGTTCGGAACCAAGCAAACACAATTCATTATGTTGTCTTCCTTGTCCAAATCTACTTCTAGGCATGCAATAATTTAGCGAGTGTTCACAATCATAGATGGTGTCAGAGATGATATATTTATATGTGAACCTCTCCTTCTTTATCACTTCCTATTAATTGCAACAATGACCAAGGTCTACGTTTGCCTACCCTCAACAAGTTTCAATCCTCATTCTTTTTATATGTGAAGCCATCACTTCCCATAAGATCATTACATGATCTTTCATGCTTTTGTTCTATTCTCACTCTTTTGATCATGGCAAGAGGCAAAGCCCTTCAACTAAGACACTCTTTATTATATGGCTCACGAGAAAGAATACATCGGGGGTGACACAAAGCAAAACTCAAGACTAAAACACTAAGACTTTAAAACTACTACAGAAAAAGAAAACTGTAAAGGAAAACTAAAACAAAGGTAAAGGCAAAAGATGTGATGGTGATACGATACCGGGGCAACTCCCCCAAGCTTGGCAAAAGCCAAGGGGATTGCCCATACCAATGCTCAGTTGTCTTCCTTTGGTGGTGAAGGTGGTGGAGTTGTTTAAGAGGTCTTGAGCTTGTTTAATTTCCACTTGAGCATAAAATTCTGCTCCCTCAGATCATCATTTTCCTCTTCAAGCTTCAACATCCTTTGGCATAATTCCTGCTTACTCTCCTGCAAAAAACGAGAAGGGATAAACAAGGTCTTAGGCTTCTTCCTTGAGTTAGGGAGGCTCGACTTCTTGAACTCCACATGCGTGTGTCCAGGTTGAGGAAGTGGAGCCTCCTCTTCATCGGAACTCGTTTGTTCCTTCTCCTTGGGATCATAATCTTCTTCCTCATCAGAGGTCTAGCCATAAGGATTAAAGTCCCCATAGACCTTGAGGTTAGCAAGGTAATAAGCCACATCGCTCTCCCCCTCTGAATCCTGAGAAGACATCTTGGCGTAGATGTGCGGCAGAAAACAGGCTCGAAACGAAAAACAGAGGAAATCTGCGTGATGCAGGGGTCAGACCAAACGGAAGTATATATAATGATTTTTTCCAGACTAGAAGGAGTACCCTGCACGAAAATAGAGTCTGGGAGGCGCACGAGGTGTCCACAAGCCCTCACGGCGCGGCCAGGGGGTTGTCAGCAATATTTGGGGAGATCAATATGACCAGCAAAGGATTCACACAATGAAGCTACTATCTCAAAGTCAAGTCCATACTTAGCGCTAAAATCACTAAAGGTATTTGTCTCAACAAAGGATTTAACGCAATCAAACGTGAAATTCATACCTGACTCCTTACCTTCTTCAAGCTCCCAATCTTCAGAGTCCCGTTTAATTCTCTCCAATAAATTCCATTTGAAGTCAATATCTCTCTTCATAAAAGAACTGGTACAAGAAGTGTCAAGCATGGTGCGATCATCATGAGAAAGCTGAGCATAGAAGTTCTGAATGATAATTTCTCTCGAGAGCTCATGATTGGGGCATGAATATAACATTGATTTAAGCCTCCCCCAAGCTTGAGCGATTCTTTCTTTGTCACGATGCCAAAAATTGTAAATATAATTTCGATCATGATGTACTAAATGCATAGGATAAAACTTTTGATGAAATTCCAATTTCAACCGATTGTAGTCCCATGATCTAGTATCATCACATAGTCTATACCATGTCAACGCCTTATCCTTCAAAGATAAAAGAAATACCTTCTTCTTGACCTCATCCTTGGGCACACCTGCAAGCTTAAATAAATCACAAAGTTCATCTACATAGATTAGATGCAAGTCTGGATGTGATGTTCCATCTCCTGTAAAAGGATTAGTCAGCAGTTTCTCAAACATACCCGAAGGAAATTCAAAGAAAATATTTTCAGTAGGTGCAGCAGGTTGAGGAGCAACTATTTGTGCTTCCGTTCAAGGTGAAGATACCCCGAACAAGCCCCTCAAAGGATTAGTATCCATAGTGACAAGTGACAATAAATTTCAGCACACTATATGAATGTTTCCTTACCAAGTTCCACTAACAAAGGCGCTTCACTCACCGACAACGGCGCCAGAAAAGAGTCTTGATGACCCACAAGTATAGGGGATCAATCGTAGTCCTTTTGATAAGTAAGAGTGTCGAACCCACGAGGAGCAGAAGGATCTGACAAGTGGTTTTCAGCAAGGAAATATCTGCAAGCACTGAAATTGTCAGTAACAAGTGATTGTGTGGTGAGATGATTCGTAGCAAGCAACAAGTAAAAAAAGTAGCAACGGTGTAGAAAAGTGGCCCAATCCCTTTTGTAGCAAGGTACAAGCCTGGACAAAGTCTTATAGGAGGAAAAGCACTCCCGAGGACACACGGGAATTTCTGTCATGCTAGTTTCATCACGTTCATATGATTCGCGTTCGTTACTTTGATAGTTTGATATGTGGGTGGACCGGCGCTTGGGTACTGCCCTTACTTGGACAAGCATCCCACTTATGATTAACACCTCTCGCAAGCATCCACAACTACGAAAGAAGAATTAAGACAAAGTCTAACCATAGCATTAAACTAGTGGATCCAAATCAGCCCCTTACGAAGCAACGCATAAACTAGGGTTTAAGCTTGTGTCACTCTAGCAACCCATCATCTACTTACTACTTCACAATGCCTTCCTCTAGGCACAAATAATGGTGAAGTGTTATGTAGTCGACGTTCACATAACACCACTAGAGGAAAAACAACATACAACATATCAAATTACCGAACGAATACCAAATTCACATGACTACTATTAGCATGACTTATCCCATGTCCTCAGGAACAAAAGTAACTACTCACAAAGCATAATCATATTCATGATCAGAGAGGTAATGAGTAGCATCAAGCATCTGAACATAAACTCTTCCACCAAGTAATCCAACTAGCATCAACTACAAAGAGTAATCAACACTACTAGCAACCTTAGAAGTACCAATCGGAGTCGCGAGACGGAGATTGTTATAAGTGATGAACTAGGGTTTGGAGATGAGATGTTGCTGATGAAGATGTTGATGTTGACAAGTCCCCTCCGATGAGAGGAGTGTTGGTGATGACGATGGCGACGATTTCCCCCTCCGGGAGGGAAGTTTCCTCGGCAGGATCGTCCTGTCGGAGCTCTAGATTGGTTCTGCTCAAGTTCCGCCTCGTGGCGGCGGCGAAACCATGAAAAAGCTCCTCGATTTTTTTCTGGATGAAACCCTTCATATAGCAAAAGAGGGGAGCAAGTGGGACAGTGGGCTGCCCACAAGCCCTCATGGCGCGGCTTGGGGGGTGGCCGCGTCGTGTAGGCTTGTGGGCACCCCCTGGTGCCCCTCTGGCACTTCTTCGGCCCAGTATTTTTGATAAATCGGGAAAAAAAATTCCTCGTTTATTTTGACGGTGTTTGGAGTTGCGCAGAACAGGTATCTCAACTTTGCTCCACTTTCAGACCAGAATTCCAGTTGCCGGTATTCTCCCTCTTCATGTAAACCTTGCAAAATAAGAGAGAAAATGCATAAGAATTGTACCGTGAAGTGAAATAACAGCCAAAGAAGCGATAAATATCAACATGAAAACATGATGCAAAATGGACGTATTAGGCACTGACGCTATGCTCTGAGGTGTTATTCGGCCGTCTTAGGGAACTCCTACATTCTTCTTATCAACACCGTCTCATGCTCTGAGTTGCTTTCCAGCCGTCTTGAGTCGGGGTTGAGTTATTCTGGTAATGTCTCAGATCTGTGTTGTAAAGATCGTTCTCGTGGCTACCGATTTATTTGCCAATTTTATGCGAGGGTTCCGAAGGTCTAACTTATAGCTAGAATCTGTAAAGTCATAGTTTGGCATTTACATTATACTGTTGAGATTACTGTCTATGATTACTTTCTGTTTCATCTGACAGTTTATGAATATGGATTAACAGTAGTGGCTTGAGCTTATTAATTATCGGATTGCTATGACATCGTAGCGTCAGCTATGACAGATAATATTCGAGATAAGATACCTAGTTGGTTGATCAGAGTCACCTGTCCGGACTCATCAGTGCAACCACATTTGTCGATATGGGACGACCTTAACTTGGTCTGATCGCATGCTCTTTCACCGGTACCTCCAAATATGGAGGGTTATGCACGCGTGCTACCCTGATCAGGTAGGCGGTGATAACCCTGTGAGTCAGTTGAGTTGTTTGTGCCGGCGTCCCCGGATGGGACAGTTTAGTTTGGCCACGACAGTGGCATGTGTCATGAGGACATAGGGCCACCTAGGGCAGGACTCCTAAGGAGGATGAATGCCGGTGGTACGCTAAAAGAGTCACGGGTCAGGAAAGTTTCATTGGAGCAATGCTGGTCCACCCGAATGGGATCACGAGATCAGTGCTCCATAGTGTGGGTAAAGTGTGCAACCTCTGCAGAGTGTCAAATCTATTCGAATAGCCGCATCCATGGTATTGGAAAGCCCGACCAGACCTCACTAGATGGTCAACCATATCGGTGTTAGTAATGATGGCAGAACTCGTCTCGTGTGAACATCAGAGGATGTTGATAACATGATGTGTTGGCCAAGAGAAGGCTATATGATGAATGGTGAGATGACCATGCGATGGGATTTGGATCCATTCCGATTAGATTACGAGTATGTCGGGGGTTGTGGGACAGCCCATAAGAGAGTAAGTTGATATTCGGTGATAGTAAGCTATTTAAGCATTTGTTCTGATATTTTCCATGTTAGGTAGATTACATGTTTAATCCATGCTATGCTTGATTCATATTTTCATGTTAATTCCATGCCATGCTTAGAATAGCTATTATATAATTATCATGCTTGCTTTGTTATCTGCTGTTTGGATGCTATGTATTTGGTTGTCTTGCGAGTAGATTCAAAGTACGCACCTCGCCTTGCACGTGGCCAGTTGCAGGAGAAGACTTGTCGTGCTAGATCGTAGCCCAACCAGTCCTGCGAGCTACGGAGCCCAGCCAGGGACGTCGTTGCCGCTGTATCAAGACCTCTGCTGCCATTTATTTAGCTTTGGAGTTGTGTAATATTGTTGTAAGAAACAATATTGTAATACTCCATTATATTAATAAAGCCATTTTTGCCTAGAATTTCTGTATCATCTCTTTGGCGTGTGTCTGGTCTTATCCTGGGGACGGATGTGCGTCGGCCCTCTGTCGGGGTGCCACATCATGGGTTGAGATCAAGATATTCTAATCCTACCATTTGAATCTTGATTTGTAGCCTCCCCAAGTTGCTTTTCACCCAACCATCATATCCACCTTCTAGCCATCATCTCCACCTTCTTTGCTCCACGGATTGTCAATTTTTACACCAATCTCATTGGGTAAAGTGCAGAATTATGGTCAACAGAACCACAATAACTGCATTTGTTCTTCTTTTCGGGTGTAGATCAAGTGATGATTGTAGCCTCTTATTCACTTCCCTTTCGTTAGCTGTTGATTTCGGTGGGTCTCTAGGTATTGGTGGGCCAGTCACTGTAGTAGGATATTCAAGGTCTTGTTCAACAGTAGAAGCACTTTTTGCTTTCCATCACTCACAAATTGTAGCGGTGGTTGTGCATCTCCACCAGGTGGTGTTGCAGAAGAAGTAGACAGAAGAGCTCCACTCTTTTGTTGTGGCATAGAAGAACTAGGGTGCTGTCCAAATCCACCTGGGACTTGCACAAATCCTTATGGCAGTGGTGGGGCAGTTACCCTGGGTGCTTGAAAGGACGTGGATGTCGCATAGAGTGAGGGGCGAATAGGCGCTTTAAAAAAATACGGTTTAGGATTGAACAAATGCGGAATAAAACTAACGTTTAATTTGTCAAGCACAAAGCCTAAAACAACTAGGCTCACCTATGTGCACCAACAACTTATGCTAAGCAAGATAAACAACTAAGGGATAGCAAGATATGTTGGGTAACGTAGCATAAATTCAAAATTTTCCTACGCATATTCAGATCTTCCTATGGAGAGACCACCAACGAGAGAGGGGTAAGAGCATCTTCATACCTTTGAAGATCGCTAAGCGGAAGCGTTGCTCGAACGCGGTTGATGGAGTCGTACTCGCAGCGATTCAGATCGCGGTGTGATTCCGATCTAGTGCCGAACTACGACACCTCCGCGTTCAACACACGTGCAGCCCGGTGACGTCTCGCGCACCTTGATCCAGCAAGGAGGAGGGAGAGGTTGGGGAATAACTCCAGCAGCACGACGGCATGGTGTCGATGGAGAGACGAGGTCTCCCGGCAGGGCTTCGCCAAACACCGGCAGAGAGGAGGAGAAAGAAGGGCAGGGCTGCGCCGAGAGAGAGGGAAAAGTCTATCTCCCAATGGCCAAAAGTGCCCACTATATATAGGGGAAGGGGAGAGGGGGTGCCACCCCTAGGGTTCCAACCCTAGGTGGTACGGCAGCCCCCAGATGGGAGGTGCGGCGGCCAGAGGGGGGAGGAGGGGTGGTGCGGCAGCCCTCCCAGATGGGAGGTGCGGCGTCCAGAGGGGGGAGGAGGGGTGGTGCGCACCCTTGGTGGGCCTTAGGCCCACCTGGCTTAGGGTTTCCCCCCCTTTTCTCTCCCCTGCGCATTGGGCTGAGTGGGGAGGCGCACCAGCCCACCTAGGGGCTGGTTCCCTCCCCCACTTGGCCCATCTTACCTCCCGGGGTCGTTGCCCCCCTTCGGTGGACCCCCGGGGCCACCTCCGATGGCCCCGGTGGTCCCGGTACGTTACCGATGATGCCCGAAACACTTCCGGTGTTCGAAACCATCCGTCCTATATATCAATCTTTACCTCCGGACCATTCCGGAGCTCTTCATGACGTCCGGGATCTCATTCGGGGCTCCGAACAACTTTCGGTAACCTCGTATAACAATTCCCTATAACCCTAGCGTCATTGAACCTTAAGTGTGTAGACCCTACGGGTTCGGGAGACACGCAGACATGACCGAGACACCTCTCCGGCCAATAACCATCAGCGGGGTCTGGATACCCATGGTGGCTCCCACTTGCTCCATGATGATCTCATCGGATGAACCACGATGTCAAGGATTCAATCAATCCCGTATACAATTCCCTTTGTCTGTCGGTATAGAACTTGCCCGAGATTCGATCGTCGGTATACCAATACCTTGTTCAATCTCGTTACCGGTAAGTCTCTTTACTCATTCCGTAGCACGTCATCGTGTGACTAACTCCTTAGTCACATTGAGCTCATGATGATGTTCTATCGAGTGGGCCCAGAGATACCTCTCCGTCACACAAAGTGACAAATCCCGATCTCGATTCGTACCAACCCAACAAACACTTTCAGAGATACCCGTAGTGCACCTTTATAGTCACCCAGTTACGTTGTGACGTTTGATACACCCAAAGCACTCCTACGGTATCCGGGAGTTGCACAATCTCACGGTCAAAGGAAAAGACACTTGACATTAGAAAAGCTTTAGCATACGAACAATACAATCTAGTGCTATGCTTAGGATTGGGTCTTGTCCATCACATCATTCTCCCAATGATGTGATCCCGTTATCAATGACATCTAATGCCCATGAGCACGAAACCATGATCATCTATTGACTAACGAGCTAGCCAACTAGAGGCTTGCTAGGGACACATTGTGATCTATTTATTCACACATGTATTACTATTTCATGTTAATAAATTTATAGCATGAGCAATAGACTATTATCATGAACAAGGAAATATGATAATAACCATTTTATTATTGCCTCTAGGGCATATTTCCAACAGTCTCCCACTTGCACTAGAGTCAATAATCTAGTTACATTGTGATGTATCGAACACCCATAGCATTATGGTGTTGATCATGTTTTTGCTCGTGGAAGAGGTTTAGCCAACGGGTCTGCAACACTCAGATCAGTGTGTACTTTACAAATATCTATCACTCCACTCTGGACATGGTCATGGATGGAGTTGTAGCGGCATTTGATGTGCTTCGTCTTTCGGTGAAACCTGGGCTCCTTGGCTATGGCAATGGCCCGAGTGTTATCACAGAAGAGTGTCATTGGACCCGACGCGCTTGGAACCACTCCAAGGTCGGTGATGAGCTCTTTCATCCAAATTCCTTCATGAGCCGCTTCTGAAGCAGCTATGTACTCCACTTCACATGTAGATGATGCCACGACTTCTTGCTTGCTGCTGCACCAGCTCACTGCCCCACCATTCAACACATATACATATTCGGTCTGTGACTTAGAGTCATCCGGATCTGTGTCGAAGCTAGCGTCGACGTAACCCTTTACGATGAGCTCTTCGTCAACTCCATAAACGAGAAACATTTCCATAGTCCTTTTCAGGTACTTCAGGATATTCTTGACCGCTGTCTAGTGTTCCATACCGAGATCACTTTGGTACCTCCCTACCAAACTTATGGCAAGGTTTATATCAGGTCTGGTACGCAGCATGGCATACATTAGAGAGCCCACGGCTGAAGCGTGGGGGACAACACTCATCTTCTCTTTATCTGCTGCCGTGGTCGGTGACTGAGTCTTACTCAATCTCATACCTTGCAAAACTGGCAAGAACCTTTTCTTTGAGTTTCCCTATTGAACTTCTTCAATATCTTGTCAAGGTATGTACTTTGCGAAAGACCTATGAGGCGTCTCGATCTATCTCTATAGATCTTGATGCCTAATATGTATGCAGCTTCTCCAAGGTCCTTCATTGAAAAACTCTTGTTCAAATAGGCCTTTATGCTCTCCAACATCTCTATATTATTTCCCATCAATAATATGTCATCCACATACAGTATGAGGAAAGCTACAGAGCTCCCACTCACTTTCTTGTACAGACAGGCTTCTCCATAAAGCTGTATGAACCCAAACGCTTTAATCACCTCATTAAAGCGAATGTTCCAACTCCGAGGTGCTTGCACGAGCCCATAGATGGAGCGCTGGAGCTTGCACACTTTGTTAGCACCCTTAGGGTCGACAAAACCTTCTGCTTGCATCATATACAACTCTTCATTAAGGTTCCCGTTAAGGAACGTTGTTTTGACGTCCATTTGCCAAATTTCATAATCATAAAAGGCGGCAATTGCTAACATGATTCGGACTGATTTCAGCTTCGCTACGGGAGAGAAAGTCTCTTCGTAGTCAACTCCTTGAATTTGTCGAAAACCCTTTGCGACAAGTCGAGCTTTGTAAACGGTTACATTACCGTTTGCATCAGTCTTCTTCTTGAAGATCCATTTATTTTCTATGGCTTGCCGGTCATCGGGCAAGTCCACCAAAGTCCATACTTTGTTCTCATACATGGATCCTATCTCGGATTTCATAGCTTCAAGCCATTTGTTGGAATCCGGGCCCGCCATCGCTTCTTCATAGTTCGAAGCTTCACCATTGTCTAACAACATGATTTCCATCATAGGGTTGCCGTACCACTCTGGTGCGGAGCGTGTCCTCGTGGACCTTCGCGGTTCAGTAGTAACTTGATCCGAAGCTTCATGATCATCATCATTAACTTCCTCTTCAGTTGGTGTAGGCGCCACAGGAACAACTTCCCACGCTGTGCTACTATCCTGTTCGAGAGGGGGTGTAATTACCTCATCAAGTTCTACCTTCCTCCCACTTACTTCTTTCGAGAGAAACTCTTTCTCTAGAAAGGATCCGTTCTTGGCAACAAAGGTTTTACCTTCGGATCTAAGATAGAAGGTATACCCAACAGTTTCCTTAGGGTATCCTATGAATACGCATTTCTCCGCTTTGGGTTTGAGCTTTTCTGGTTGAAGTTTCTTCACATAAGCATCGCAGCCCCAAACTTTAAGAAACGACAACTTAGGTTTCTTGCCAAACCATAGTTCATACGGTGTCGTCTCAACGGATTTAGACGGTGCCCTATTTAAAGTGAATGCTGCAGTTTCTAATGTGTATCCCCAAAATGATAGCGGTAAGTCGGTAAGAGACATCATAGATCGTACCATATCTAATAAAGTGCGATTACGACGTTCAGACACTCCGTTGCGTTGCGGTGTGCCACGCGGCGTCAGTTGTGAAACGATTCCACACTTCCTTAGGTGTGTGCCAAACTCGTGACTCAAATATTCTCCTCCACGATCAGATCATAGACATTTAATTTTTCTGTCACGTTGATTCTCAACCTCACTCTGAAATTCCTTGAACTTTTCAAACGTCTCAGATTTGTGCTTCATCAAGTAGATATACCCATACCTACTCAAATCATCGGTGAGAGTGAGAACATAACGATAGCCACCGCGAGCTTCAACGTTCATTGGACCACACACATCAGTATGTATTATTTCCAATAAGTCGGTTGCTCTCTCCATTATTCCTGAGAATGGAGTCTTAGTCATCTTGCCCATGAGGCACGGTTCGCATGTGTCAAATGATTCAAAGTCAAGAGACTCTAATAGTCCATCAGTATGGAGCTTCTTCATGCGCTTAACGCCAATGTGACCAAGGCGGCAGTGCCACAAGTATGTGGGACTGTCATTATCAACTTTACATCTTTTGGTACTCACACTATGAATATGCGTAACATCACGATCGAGATTCATCAAGAATAAACCATTTAGCAGTGGAGCATGACCATAAAACATATCACTCATATAAATAGAACAATCATCATTCTCTGACTTAAATGAGTAGCCGTCTCTCATCAAGCAAGACCCTGATACAATGTTCATGCTTAAAGCTGGTACTAAATAACAATTATTAAGGTTTAAAACTAATATCGATGGTAGATGTAGAGGTAGCGTGCCGACGGTGATCACATCGACCTTGGAACCATTCCCGACGCGCGTCGTCACCTCGTCCTTGGCCAGTCTCCGCTTATTCTGCAGTTCCTGCTTTGAGTTGCAAATGTGAGCAACAGCACCGGTATCAAATACCCAGGAGCTACTACGAGCGCTGGTAAGGTACACATCAGTAACATGTATATCACATATACCTTTAACGTTGCCAGCCTTCTTGTCCGCTAAGTATTTGGGGCAGTTCCGCTTCCAGTGACCTTTTCACTTGCAATAAAAGCACTCAGTCTCAGGCTTGGGTCCATTCTTTTTCTTCTTCCCGGCATTTGGCTTATCGGGCGCGGTAACAACTTTGTCGTCTTTCTTGAAGTTCTTCTTACCCTTGCCTTTCTTGAAACTAGTGGTCTTGTTGACCATCAACACTTGATGCTCTTTCTTGATTTCTACTTCTGCAGACTTGAGCATCGAGTACAACTCGGGAATGGTCTTCTCCATCCCTTGCATGTTGTAGTTAAGCACAAAGCCTTTCTAGCTTGGTGGGAGAGAATGGATGATTCTGTCAATTATAGCATCATCCGGAAGTTCGACTCCAAGTGAAGTTAGACGACCGTGTAACCCAGACATTTTGAGTATGTGCTCACTGACATAACTGTTCTCCTCCATCTTACAGCTAAAGAACTTGTCGGAGACTTCATATCTCTCGACACGGGCATGATCTTGAAAAACTAGCTTCAACTCCTGAAACATCTCATATGATCCGTGTTGCTCAAAACGCCTTTGGAGCCCCGTTTCTAAACTGTATAACACTAGTGGAAAACGGGCCTTTGGCCGGGACCATTTAGTCCCGGCCTGCCTCTGGGCCGGGACTAAAGGCCCGGCCACATCGCCCCAATTCTCAATGCCTCCCTCGAGGCTTTAGTCCCGGCCCGTAAGGAGCCTTTAGTCCCGGTTCGTGTCCCAAACCGGGATTAAAGGGCTACGTGGTGGGCAGTGGTGGTGGCAACCGTTCGAATCCCCCTTTAGTCCCGGTTGGTGGCTCAACCCGGGACTAAAGGACTAACACGTGGCCTGCTGTAGTGGTGGCGACTGTTGGTATACCTCTTTAGTCCCGGTTGGTGGCTCAACCCGGGACTAAAGGCCTAACACATGGCCTGCCGTAGTGGTGGCAACCGTTGGTATACCTCTTTAGTCCCGGTTGGTGGCTCAACCCGGGGCTAAAGGCCCAAACGGTTTGCATCCCGCGTCGTTTCGGGCGATGAAAAGCATGAACCGAAGCGTACAGTCGCCATTTCTCTATTTCTTCTTCTCTCTCGCATCGCTCTCTCTATTCTTCTCCTCTCTTCTTCCCTTCTCTTCTTCCACCATGCCAACTAGCTTTCATGAGGTGCTCGCACATGGCACGACCAAGCTCCGTGTCGTGTACACGAACCTGAGCAGGGAGGTGCCGTTTTTTCTTCAACAGTTGAAGGAACGATGGTTTGACCACGCAGTGGATCATGAGAAGTTCTTGGGGCTTTATCTGGAGTACACGGCCGATCAACGCGGTGTTGCCGTCGTCGAACTATGCTTCGCACGCCATGTCTTGATCTTCCAATGGGCGAGGTAAGTTTTGAGGCTTTCTTTGATCCAAGATAATGACATTGTAAGTTTATTTGTTTCAATCATAGTTGGTTCCCTTCAAATAGTTGTAGTGAAACAATTTTGATTAGTTGAAGGGGAGCACAATCTAATTGGAATAGTGTTCCATAATCTGAAAAATCGTATTAGAATCAACTAGTGTTTAATATGTTCCATTGGAATCATTGTTGGTTCCCTTCAAATAGTTGTAGTGAAACAATTTTGATTAGTTGAAGGGGAACACAATCTGATTGGAATAGTGTTCCATAATCTGAAAAATCGTATTAGAATCAACTAGTGTTTAATATGTTCCATTGGAATCATAGTTGGTTCCCTACAAATAGTTGTAGTGAAACAATTTTGATTAGTTGAAGGGGAACACAATCTGAATGGAATAGTGTTCCATAATCTGAAAAATCGTATTAGAATCAACTAGTGTTTAATATGTTCCATTGGAATCATAGTTGGTTCGCTTCAAATAGTTGTAGTGAAACAATTTTGATTAGTTGAAGGAACACAATCTGATTGGAATAGTGTTCCACAATCTGAAAAATCTGATTGGTTCAATATGTTCCATTGAAATCATAGTTGTAGTGATACAATTTTATGCGGTGTTCTTTGATCCAAGGTTATGAAAATTGAATATATCTAGTGATCTCTCTAGGTTCCATTGGATAGCAATATGATATGTCATAGTCATGAAAATTGCATATAGCTAGTGATCTCTCTAGGTTCCATTGGATAGCTATAGTGATCTCTCTAGGTTCCATTGCATATGTTCTATTTGAATCCCAAAGATAATTTTATCTTTAGTTGTAGTGAAACATGTTTCCTTATTGCAGCAGTATGTAACATTTGTTCCATTTTAATTTGTTTCTGTTGCAGGAGTGACAAGCATTGTCCAGAACTCATGGACTTCCTTCGCAGCGGCATCACTTTTGCTTCCGTTGACATAAGGAACGACAAGCTGAAGATGAGGCACAGCTTCGGTATTGAGATACCAGCTGGTTGCCTCGTTGATCTCCAAACGATATTCAGGCTTCGACATGACAGGACTTCGATGGCTCATATGGTAGTTGCCTTGATCGACGATTCATATGCTGATATGAAGACCAGTTTCCCGAAGTCTCAGCACAAACTTTGGGAGAAGGGCCCGCTTGATGATATCAACATTGAGTATGTAGCAAAAGATGCATACGTTTCATACGAGTTGTACCGCAAGATTCGAGTCGTCCACTATGGCCAGCGTCACCTCGAGGAAGGTGGACATTCTGATTCAGATGATTCAGACGAGTAGTGTTCTGAACGTCGAACACTTGTATATGTATATATGGTAGCTATTATTATGTACTATTTGGACTAGTATCATGTACTTCTTGGACCAATTTATATGTGTCTAGTTTCTGTTTGTGCCATTATAGTTTCCAAATTTGAATGGTTTAGCCCTTTCTAACTTCGTTTGCTACTTTTGAATGGTTTAGCCCTTTCTAACTTCATGGTATCATGCATTTTGACCACATATATATACAAAAAGTCTTCAGTTCAAATAAGTTCAAAAAATGAAATCCCTTTTGTAACATATCTGTTTTTGATTAAAACAGTCATTTAAAAATGAAAGACCATTAGTCCCACGTGGCGTGCAGCAGAACCACGTGGCGTGCAGCGGAACCACGTGGCGTGCCGCGGAACCACTTTTGTTGTGGGGGTCGCTTCTCCTTCTTCTCCTTGTGCTAGATATTGGTTATGCACTAAGGGAAGTAGGAGTAGCGACCATCATCGACGGTTGAAAAATCAGGTGAGCTAGTGCCCACCATATATGAGAGAAGAAGAATGTCGTCTCTTATTGTGGGGGTCGCTTCTACTTCGAGAGAGATTGTCCATTTTGTGATGTGCCTTTGAATGGTGCATTTTGAACACACAAAAAGTATGGAGTTCAAATAAGTTCAAAAAAATGAAATCTCTTTGTAAGAGATGAGTTCTCGTTCGAAACCCTGCTACTTCGAGAGAGATTGTCCTTTTGTACACGAACTGCATCCAGTTTTTTGTCGTAGCCCTCTCAACTTTTTAACACATGCTATGTGGGTGAAATGATGATAGCATGCCAACTTTCAACATTTTCAGAGTTCATTTGTAGTGCTTTTCAATTTCAGGGTCAACTAGCTCAAAAAAAATAAGTAAATGCACGAAATATACCAAATGAAGTCAGAAATTGTTGAAATTTTGTGATCTGCCTTTGAATGGTGCATATTGAACACACAAAAAGTATGGAGTTCATTTCGAGCCACGCAACGGGAGTAAAGATCCACCTATATAAGCGGGACTTCGAAAAATTCCAACCCAAATCGTCCATTTCTCTTCTTCTTCCTCTCGTTCTCGTGCCCGGCGCGGCACAACGACGAACTCGACGACGCCGTCAGGCTGCCCGACGTCCTGCTCACCGCCGCCTGCCGTCCTCCTCGCCGTCGCCGTCGTCCTCCTCGCCCCCGCCGTCCTCCTCGCCGCGCGCCGCCCTCCTCGCCGCGCGCCGCCCTCCTCCTCGCCACGCGCCGTCGACACCTTCGGCCGGTAAGCCCCCCGCCCCCTCCTGCCCAACACTCCGGCCAGTAGAAGAAAAGAAGAAAAAGGAGAAGAGAAGAAGAAAAAGGAGAACAAAAGGAGAAGAAAAGAAGAAAAAGGAGAAGAAACAAAGAAAAAGAAAAAGATTTTTTTTGTCATTTAATTCCTATAGTTATTAGGTTTGTGCTAGATTATTAGGGTTAGTAATATTTAGAATTAGGTTAGGGTTACGAGCAGAAGAAATATGAACAAAAATAAGAAAATAAGATTAGGAAAAATGAAAATAAGAAGAGGAGCAGAAGAAAAGAAGAAAAAGGAGAATAAGAAGAGGAGGAGAGGAGAAGAAGAGGAAAAATAGAAGAAGAGGAGAAGTAGAAGAAGAGAAAAAATTAGAAGAGGAGAGGAGAAGTAGAAGAAGAGAAGAGGAGAAGTACTACAAGAAGAGGAGAAGTATAAGTAGAAGAAGAAGTAGAAGAAGAGGAGAAATAGAAGAAGAGGAAAAATTAGTTTAGGGTTACAAGAAGAAGAAATATTTTTTTTTGTCATTTAATTTTGCTATTGTATAGTGTATATGCTTAAGTGTTAATAGTGTTTCTTAGATTATTGCTTAATTTTGCTATTGTATATGCTTAAGTGTTAATAGTTTAATTTTGCTATTGTATATGCTTAAGTGTTAATAGTTTATTTTTAGCAAGAAAATTAATAGAACTAGTTTATTTTTTTTGTTCATTTTACGATGCCTATCTCGCATCCTCGTCGTCGACTCGGCGGAGGACACCTGCTTGATCAGAGGGGCCCTGTCCGGGACTGGGCTCCGCCCGGCTGGTATTGGGAGGTGCTACCTTCCGGGGGGCGTAGGTTGGTGAGGAGCCAGCCCGTCGTTGACCCGATCCTTGTTTGGTGGCGGTCGCGTGGGCCAGTGAGGGTGCCGAGGCTTCCGGACACCGCGGAGGTGGTACGTCACCGTGTGAGCGAGGAGGATGAGCACGTCCGTCGCTACATGGTTGCGTTGGAGGGCAGGTTCGAGCATACCTGGCAGGTTCTTCGGGGATCTCACTGGAGCTATGATCCTGTGATGGTTCCTTCTCTTTGGGTGTCCACCGCCCGCGCCGATACCCGTCGGGCGCTACGGTTCTAGATGTATTAGTGATGCTATATGTATGATAGTATTCGAGGAGTATTAGTGATAATATTCGATGATGTACGGACAAAAGTGATGATGTATTAGCTTATAATTGAATGCATGCTAATTTGAATACTACTTTATTTTACGATTTGGTTTTGCTTATTGAATGCTCAAATTGGAAAAGTACTCCTACTTTGAATACTATGCAGAAATCTAGGAGTCCCGGGTGGAGCCACAACCCGGGACTTAAGTTGTTTTGGAACAGAGTTCCTCATAGAATAATTCTTTTTTGGTACAAAGGGTAAGAGAATCCGTTTTTTGCAGAACTATGGATCCACATATCAGGAACCTCGAAGAGGAAGAACTTCTCGAAGATATAATAAAAGACGGCCCCGACGTTGAACCAGCTGAATCTCCGTCGTCATATCTAAACCAGGATGTTGGAATGGAGGTCGAGCGACACGAAGATGAAGCCTATGGGGCAGGAGATAGGTCCAATGACGGAGAAGGTGATAGCTCCATTGATGGAGAAGCCGGTGAAGAGGAGAAGTCCGACGAGGTATACATATGAAGTTCGACAATCACTTGTAATATGTGAAAAATATTGGAGATAGCTCTATATTGTATACATATACATTCATTTGACGAATGTTTCTCCCTCTTAGGCCTCCACCTCGAGCAAAACTACGAAACGAGTCCCGACTAGAAAGTTGGATGCACGGACGCATTACACATTTGAGGTGATATTTCCTACGGGCGAACCCAAGCTTCCTAAGAATGCTGCTGACACATTCAAGAAGCAATGCGGAGTTCTCGTTAGGGATCACGTCCCGATCAGCGTTCGGGAGTGGAACAAGCGCAAAGGGGCAGCCGATAGTGACTATGTCGCTGAAAGGTACAAAGATAATCTTTGGAATGATCTCATGTCACATTTCAACCTGCCAGAATGTGAGAATGAAGACGCCACAGACAAACTAAGGGCCAAAGTCAAGCAGTGGACTCTGAAGAAGATGGCCGAACTGTTCCGTAGCTGGAAGAAGAAGCTATGGAAAAACTATCTGAAGACACAGAAAGTGCCAGTATTCGAGGGGTATCTAGCCAAGCAGGCGAATCACTGGAAGGCATTTCAAGAGTACAAGGAGTCAGAAGATGCCCAGGCATTATCAGAAAAGAACAAGATAAATGCCGACAAGAAGAAATATCACCACAAGCTGGGGCCAGGGGGCTATGAGACTGCCATCCCAAAGTGGGATAAGAAAGAGCAAGATCTGATAGATAAAGGCATCGTACCTGAACCACTCCGTGATGAGTGGGAATTGAGAGCAAGAAATTGGTTCCTTGCGCATGGTGGGTCGTACGACGAAACAACAGGGGACCTCATCTGCAATGACGATCTTAGGATACCCAGGGACAATTGGAAAAGGATAGTGAAAGAAATTAAGGAGGGACAAAGAAAGTTCACTGCAGATAGAGATAAAGATTTGCTCACACTGGTCCTCGGCAATGACGAACATGGAGGACGAATGCGAGGCTTCGGTCCTTCTTACCCGTGGTGGCTTGGGTTTGCCAGAGACCAAGACACTTACAGAACCCGAGAGAGAGCAAAGAAGCGGCAGTAGGATGAGGAGAATGACAAGTTCAACCAGTTGCTTGCCAGGATTAACGAGCAACAGAAGCAGATTGATGAGCTTAAAGGAGTACCGCGCCAGGAAGATCCTGCACTTGATATTACCGGCGCCCCATCTAAGCAGAAAAGCAACATGGCTGAATCTGAGGCCCCGCCCGATGATGAACGAAGAATGATAGAGAGCGGTCCCAGCTGCCCCGTGGATGGAATCAAGGAGTCAACATCATGTGAACTCCATCAGAAATTCAAGAACATATCCATGAAGGTGGCCGTTGGACAAGCTTTACCTTCTGGCCCTAATGCATGCTGGCATGGCCATGAGATTCCAGCTGGCTTTGCTAAAGTCGGGGTGGATGAAATCATGACGGGGTTTAATGATATGGAGCTCTACATAGCTGGACCCAAAGATGAGAGGACACTCGGAGAAGTACTGGGTGGAGTCATCCTATGGGACAAGAACTACATCAAGCTTCCAGGCTCGGCCCCAACGACAACACCGCCTCCGAGTCATCGCAGGTCACCTACACCTCCATTACCTCCAAGCCCTCCACATGACATCGGCCAGCACAACACGAGTCCATCTCGATCACCGCCGCCGGACTTGGGTCGTCCGTCTCCGCCGCCGCCCGCACATGATACTAAGCGGAAGCGTGCCAGCAAGAACGCTTCATCGATGATTTCTGAGCGACGGAGCTCCCAAAAGCGCAAACTGTTGCCCCTCCCAAAGGTACCTCATGCTAATCTTCATATCAGACCTTATGATCGTACCCCCGAGGAAAACGCCAGGATAGCAAAGGAACAACATGAGGCGCAGATGAAAAAGAAGGAACCCGAGCCCCGCCCGGAATACACCGAGAAGCAAATAGCATGGGCAAAAGACTTCATAACCCTTCCATCATAGTATGACTTACACTATAAACCTGATGACTATACACGCACATTGCAGAAGGAAGTGAAAAAGAGCAGCTCACGTGCAAGTGCAAGTGGGAGCAAATCAAGTTCAACTACAAGAAAGAAAAAATCAGACGTTCCTCAGCTTGGACAACAGGCCAAACAGTCGATCCCACCCCTCAAGGTGTTAACCGAGAATGTTCCCCCTCCGGTGCAGGGGCAAACTTTTGAAAGAGCAAAGGAGTTGGCGGATGAATGTGGTATCTCGGTTGAAGATTTGCTGGCTTCCCAAGACGACAGGATACCCAAGGCTGTGGTAGCCCCTAAGCCACAGTTTGTCATGGGAGAGCCTTTGGTCAGCAAAGATGATCTCCCAACAAATATGCGTTACTTGCATAAATGGTACTTTAAGTGAATCAGAGAATGGGAGAACGATGATCGTGCTGAGTGTCCCACGGGAGTACTACGGCCGCTCCAAAGAAATCCATATCGACTTTGATGAACTCTTCCAGATGTACAATTGCGACGCCCTCGACAAATCGCTTATGAGTTGCTATTGTCTGTAAGTTTTTCAATTCGTTGTCTACATATAACTTGTTTAGTTATTTCAATTCATTGTCTATATATAACTTGTACTCTATTATGCAGAATGAAGATTCTGGAGTGTAAAAGTAAGAGCATCCTAAATATTGGGTTTATTGACCCAGATAAAATACATATAGCGACGCTAACTGACAAACCCAAGGAGACGGAGGAAAACCTTCTAAGGTTTCTAACAGATCAAAATTTCTGTGACCACATACTGTTTCCATACAACTTCAGGTGAGGGTCTTTACTCTGTTGTGTCCATTCACTTATAAGTGTAATTGATAAGTTACTGACACACACACACACACACACACACACATATATATATATATACACACACACATGTGCAGCTTCCATTGGATTCTGTTGGACATTCAAATTGATAAGGGAAGAGTTGATGCCTTCGACCCATTATCGAGACCCTTGGAACAGTTCCAAAGCCTGCAGGACATGCTCCAAGGGTAATTTTAATCATTCTTGCGCTCTATCGGTCTCTTTCAATGATTTTCTGATATATCAATTAATGAAAAACTTAGCAAATCATTATCCTTGTCGGGCAGGGTTTGGAAGCGGTTCAAGTGCGTGACTCCCGGTAACTTTCCTGAGAAGCTGACCTTTAGAGCGGCTCAGGTAAGTAGTAGTATGATATACTTCTATTAATTTTCAATACATTTATGATGCTAGATTATTATTTTGATTATATATATTCTATTCTCGTAAAGTGCGACCAGCAGCCACGGGGAATGCATCTATGCGGATACTATGTTTGCGAGACCATTCGCACGTTTACCTCTGAGTTCAAGGATCACAGATTCGACGTAAGCAATGAACATTCACACCTCTATTTTTACCCGTCATTCTTTGTTATCATGATTGATATTCATATTCATCTCCTCTTCTTATATAGCACACGGCCATGAGGACGAATGTCCTACCAGAGCAACGCGCGATTGCTGTTGCAGAGGAGCTTGCGGGATTTCTGAGGACGGAAGCTATAGAAGAGAAAGGACGATTTAGTGTATCTAAGGGCCATTACTGATGTTCGTCCATGTAATCGAATAGACGGGCTCTAGTCCCGATAATTCAGATCTCCATATAATTGTATATATATGATCGCTGGTAAGATAAGTTAATCTTATATATATATATATATGCATAATTATTTCTATTTAAATTATATGAAAACTAATTCCCGAACACCAAACGAGGCATCACGTTAATCTCCCGAACACCTAAACCCTAAAACCCTAAAACCCAAAAATAATTTCATTCAAAAAAAAACCCAAAAACCAGCAAAATCTGAAAATCTTTAGTCCCGGTCTGTGTAACGAACCGGGACTAAAGGGCCTGCCCCTAGGGCGCTACGAGGCGCCCACGTGGAGCACCTTTAGTCCCGGCTTGTAAGAGGGCCGGGACGAAAGGTTAGGCCTTTAGTCCCTCCCCTTTAGTCCCGGTTGGTGAACCGGGACTAAAGCCCCTTACGGACCGGGGCTAAAGGCCCCGTCCCCACTAGTGTAACATGCCACACCTAACCAGAGAGTAGTCATCACTCCGCGTTTGCCAGACGTTCAAAATGTCCTGGGCTGCTTCGGGAGCGAGAGGGTCACCTAGCGGCGCATCAAGGACATAAGCCTTTTTAGCTACTTCAAGGATGAGCTTCAAGTTGCGAACCCAGTCCGCATAGTTGCTACCATCATCTTTGAGCTTGTTTTTCTCTAGGAATGCGTTGAAATTGAGGTTGATGTTGGCCATCTACAATATTTATAAAGACAACCTTTTAGACTAAGTTCATGACAATTAAGTTCATTTAATCATATTAAGTATGAAATCCCACTTAAATCGACATCCCTCTAGTCATCTAAGTGATACATGATCCATGTTGACTAACCCGTGTCCGATCATCACGTGAGACGGACTAGTCACCATGGTGAGCAACTTCATGCTGATCGTATTCAACCATACGACTCATGTTCGACCTTTCGGTCTCTTGTATTCGAGGTCATGTCTGTACATGCTAAACTCGTCGAGTCAACCTAAGTGTTTCGCGTGTGTAAATCTGGCTTACACCCGTTGTATGCGAACGTTAGAATCTATCACACCCGATCATCACGTGGTGCTTCGAGACAACGAACCTTCGCAACGGTGCACACTTAGGGGAATACGTTCTCAAAATTTTAAGAGGGATCATCTTATTATGCTACCGTCGTTCTAAGCAATAAGATGAAAAACATGATAAACATCACAATACAATCATATAGTGACATGATATGGCCATTATCATCTTTGCTCTTTCGATCTCCATCTTCAGGCATCGCATGATCATCATCGTCACCGGCGTGACACTATGATCTCCATCATCGTGTCTCCGTGAAGTCGTCACGCCAACTACTACTATCACTACTACTATAGCTAACCGTTAGCAATGAAGTAAAAGTAGTAAGCACATGGCGTTGCATCTCATACAATAAATTAAGACAACTCCTATGGCTCCTGCCGGTTGTCATACTCATCGACATGCAACATCATAACTTTGGCCATATCACATCACATGTCAAACCCTGCAAAAACAAGTTAGACGTCCTCTAATTGTTGTTGGAAGTTTTATGTGGCTGATTTGGGTTTCTAGCAAGAACGCCTTCTTACCTACGTGACAGCCACAACGATGATATGCCAAAGATATTTACCCTTCATAAGGACCCTTTTCATCAAATCCAATCCGACTAGAGTAGGAGAGACAGACACCCTCTAGCCACCTTTATGCACGGTGTGCATGTGTCGGTGGAACAAGTCTCACGTAAGCGTACGTGTAAAGTCGGTCCGGGCCGCTTCATCCCACAATACCGCCGGAAAAGAATAAGACTAGTAGCAGCAAGCAAATTGACAAATCATCGCCCACAACTTTTGTGTTCTACTCGTGCATAGAATCTACGCATAGAAAACCTGGCTCGGATGCCACTGTTGGGTAACGTAGCATCAATTCAAAAATTTCCTACGCATATTCAGATCTTCCTATGGAGAGACCAGTAACGAGAGAGGGGTAAGAGCATCTTCATACCTTTGAAGATCGCTAAGCGGAAGCGTTGCTAGAACGCGGTTGATGGAGTCGTACTCGCAGCGATTCAGATCGCGGTGTGATTCCGATCTAGTGCCGAGGTCTCCCGGCAGGGCTTCGCCAAGCACCGGCAGAGAGGAGGAGAAAGAAGGGCAGGGTTGTGCCGAGAGAGAGGGAAAAGTCTATATCCCAATGGCCAAAAGTGCCCACTATATATAGGGGAAGGGGAGAGGGGGTGCCACCCCTAGGGTTCACACCCTAGGTGGTGCGGCAGCCCCCCCAGATGGGAGGTGCGGTGACCAGAGGGGGGAGGACGGGTGGTGTGCACCCCTGGTGGGCCTTAGGCCCACCTGGCTTACGGTCCCCCCTTTTCTCTCCCCTGCGCATTGGGCTGAGTGGGGAGGCGCACCAGCCCACCTAGGGGCTGGTTCCCTCCCCCACTTGGCCCATCCTACCTCCCGGGGTCATTGCCGGTGATCCCGGTGGTCCCGGTACGTTATCGGTGATGCCCGAAACACTTCCGGTGTCCGAAACCATCCGTCCTATATATCAATCTTTACCTCCGGACCATTCCAGAGCTCCTCGTGATGTCCGGGACCTCATCCGGGACTCCGAACAACTTTCGGTAACCTCGTATAACAATTCCCTATAACCCTAGTATCATCGAACCTTAAGTGTGTAGGCCCTACGGGTTCGGGAGACAGGTAGACATGACCGAGACACCTCTCCGGCAAATAACCATCAGCGGGGTCTGGATACCCATGGTGGCTCCCACTTGCTCCACGATGATCTCATCGGATGAACCACGATGTCAAGGATTCAATCAATCCCGTATACAATTCCCTTTGTCTATCGGTATAGAACTTGCCCGAGATTCGATCGTCGGTATACCAATACCTTGTTCAATCTAGTTACCGGTAAGTCTCTTTACTCGTTCCATAGCACGTCATCGTGTGACTAACTCCTTAGTCACATTGAGCTCATGATGATGTTCTACCGAGCGGGCCGAGAGATACCTCTCCGTCATACGGAGTGACAAATCCCGATCTCGATTCGTACCAACCCAACAGACACTTTCAGAGATACCCGTAGTGCACCTTTATAGTCACCCAGTTACGTTGTGACGTTTGATACACCCAAAGCACTTCTACGGTATCCGGGAGTTGCAAAATTTCACGGTCGAAGGAAAAGACACTTGACATTAGAAAAGCTTTAGCATACGAACAATACAATCTAGTGCTATGCTTAGGATTGGGTATTGTCCATCACATCATTCTCCCGATGATGTGATCCCATTATCAATGACATCTAATGCCCATGATCAGGAAACCATGATCATCTATTGACTAACGAGCTAGCCAACTAGAGGCTTGCTATATCAGGAAACCTTTTAGGGACACATTATGGTCTATTTATTCACACATATATTACTGTTTCCTGTTAATACAATTATAGCATGAGCAATAGACTATTATCATGAACAAGGAAATATGATAATAACCATTTTATTATTGCCTCTAGGGCATATTTCCAACAGTCTCCCACTTGCACTAAAGTCAATAATCTAGTTACATTGTGATGTATCGAACACCCATAGCATTATGGTGTTGATCATGTTTTGCTCGTGGAAGAGGTTTAGTCAATGGGTCTGCAACATTCAGATCCGTGTGTACTTTACAAATATCTATTACTCCACTCTGGACATGGTCCTGGATGGAGTTGTAGCGGCGTTTGATGTGCTTCGTCTTTCGGTGAAACCTGGGCTCCTTGGCTATGGCAATGGCCCGAGTGTTATCACAGAAGAGTGTCATTGGACCCGACGCGCTTGGAACCACTCCAAGGTTGGTGATGAGCTCCTTCATCCAAATTCCTTCATGAGCTGCTTCTGAAGCAGCTATGCACTCCGCTTCACATGTAGATGCTGCCACGACTTGCATTGTGCGAGGGCATGAGGAGATTACGGTGGTCTTACTGGCGTCTTGGGGAGCATTGTGCCTCCACACCGCTTCAAACGGAGATGAGCATCCACAAGGGTGTGAACTTCGGGATACATCGTCGTCTCCGCGTGCCTCGGTTATCTCTTACCCGAACCCTTTACTTATGCACTTTACTTTGTGATAGCCATATTGTTTTTTTGTTATATATCTTGCTATCACTTAGTCGGTTATCTTGCTTAGCATAAGTTGTTGGTGCACATAGGTGAGCCTAGTTGTTTTAGGTTTTGTGCTTGACAAATTAAATGTTAGTTTTATTCCGCATTTGTTTAAGCCTAAACCATAATTATTTTAAAGCCCCTATTCCTCCCCCCTCTAGGCGACATACATGTCCTATCAACTGGTCACTTATGATGTTGGTTGGTGCTAAACCATGCATAACCTTAAGAAAGCACCCAAATAGCCAATCAAAGCTTGTAGCCAACTCTTGCCTCACAAAACCGCACCCCAGCATGAATGATTGCCCATGTCTATTAATTCCAATAAATAGTGCGCATGGCTGTTATACATGTTTGTCATATATGTGGTGTCAAATGAGATGTAGTCATGATACGCCTCTGCATAAGCCTTTCTTGTTGCACCATCTACCCATAAAATATTCTCCACCCTCTCCTCCTCATCATACTTTATGTTTTAAAAGAAGTATGGCTCCTCTTTTTTCTGATCTTTAAAGTAGGCAACGGTCTAAATCATATCACCTTCTGTTGTTGCATTCTTGTCCGGTTCTAATTTTAGGTTTGATATGTTTTTGGTGCCATAAGGGACAATCACCTCCGTCCCATAGTAATCCTCCATGATGTGCATCATTCGACGTGCAGGTAAAGTCATAGATGGAGGTTATCCTAAACCATCTTTAGCCCAAAATGATTTCACAAAAAACAGACATTTGCGGAGAAGGCAACCAAAAAATCTTGATTTTCAAGCAAGCAACACAACTTATATAGTCAAATTAGTGGTGGAGGGGTACGGAAAATGATGTGGAAGACATATAAAGCAACACAAGGCAAATAGTTTGGCTAGGGTTTGAACAAATCACACACTAATCAAAGGCAAGTTCAGTAGGAGAAGAGAAATTTCCCCATTCAATACACATACAGGTCAGGCAAACTTTTGGCTAGGGTTTGTGCAATTGACACACTAATGAAAGGCAATTGTAGGCTGGTTTGACAAACCTGTAGTTAAATTGCAGCTGTGGAGATGTTTGAGGAAGGCCCTTTCTCCAGGAGGGGTCCCTTGGTGTGATCGCAGGTACTTAATCAAGGATGGCTTGTCAACCAATGGATGATTGTGCTCACAAACAAAGTAAATCACTTCCCAATGGCCATCCAATAAATTTACAACCATCCTTGCTTTGCATCCTGTTTGCATAATTGTATCCTGTTTCCACTTCTTGCTTTTCATTTTTTTGTTTTCACTCATCATCAACAAACACAATTTCTTCCTCTTCATCATCATCATCTCCTTGTTAAACAATTTCATCTAAAGCAGGAATAATTTCTACTCATCCATCATCTTCTTTTGGTTTCCGAAACTTATTGCAAGCAAATTGATGCTTTATCGCCAGAACTCGTAGAAGTGTTCTTCTTGATGGAAAAAACCTAGCTGCAAAGCATACGCATTGTAGTGTTATTTACCGCCTTCCATTGTGTCAAACCTCATGCCCAAATAAGGTTCCTTAGGCTGTGACCAAGCTTCATCATCGTTCTCACCTTCCAAGCCTGGCAATTCATTTGTAATAGTCCCTCCAGTATCACCAACAGTACATGTGCCATCAAGGGTGTGCACATTTGTATCGACTGTTTCATGGACAGTTGTTCCAACTGCGGCTACCTCAACACCAAGGGAGTGACCACCAATTGTTTCTGTCAGAGATTTGGCAACATTTGGCACAAATATAGGGTTATGAGATTCTGCAACAAACTCAACATGCTCACCACCACCTGGGAGGTTGCTCTGTTGTGTGCAAAATATAGGATCACCAATATTGATGTTGCGAGGAATTTGTAATTCAGGGTTATTTTCTTCTGGCATTTCATTTAGGTCAATCGTCTCCAACCTTTTTATTTTTTCACCCAGAGAAATGAAGCAAGTTAGCTGGATGAGGCAAGCAAGTAACACACAGTATGTAGGCAAGAAGTTTACAAGAATATGGTTTTTTTGTTAACATAGTGTATTGATAGAAATTGCCTACAGTAGAAGATGTTTTAGTAGTGTACTGAATAAATATTGTTTTTGTTTTTCTAAATGCTTACAGAAGGCTATAGGTTTCATGTGTTTGAAGGACTGGTGAAGCAAGCTGCATGGAGAAGGATCAACTTTCAAAGTGCTTCCAGCATTGGAAACTTGTCAATTTCATTGACATCAAAAGTAGCTTATTTCATGTAGCAAAAAACTGTAAATAGCAGCAGTTCAAGTAATGTTGGGTGACATAGTCACTCTGTTTAGCACTCTTTTCACATATTATGCTATTAGTGACATCAGAACTACCGTTCGTTTTGGAGCCCTTATTCATGGTTATCTTCTAACACATTGAGCACCTCATTTTCATGAGATTTTTTCTTGCTTTTTCTTTGTGTTTGATCTACGTGGATCCTTCTTTTGCAAGACCAATCTAGCATTTTTCCTAGGGAGGTCAACTTGGTAGGAAGCATTGGTAGCCACTTCTCCAAGGCAATGTTCGTTAAACTTTTTCACAATTATTCAGTCAGGAAAGTTGCACTAGGTAACATAAGTTGCTCACAGTACCAATAGTTCTTTGATAACTGCCAGGTTGCAGCATTTTTGTATTAGTATTTTTGTGTGAGACTATCATATTAGTTTCTTATACATAATCATAATAGTTGCTTAGTGACCAAGATTTTATTGTTGTTCACTAGCACACATAGTTACTAAAAAACACAGTGATTGTGTTGAAGTCAATGTAGCAGTTTTTCTATGTTATGGGGTTTTTAAATTTCCAAGTCCAGGATAATTTCTTACAATGACAACATTATTTTCTCAGAACAACCAAAGTAGTTGCTTAGAGTACCAAGAATTCTTTGATAACTGCCAGCTTGCAGCATTTTTCTATCAGTAATTTTGTATGAGACCATCATATTAGTTGCTTATACATAATCATAATAGTGGCTTATAAATCAGGGTTTTATTGTTGTTCACTAGCACACACAGTTGCTAAAAAACACAGTAATTGCATTGAAGTTAACGTAGCAGTTTTTCTATGTTATGGGGGTTTTAAATTTCCAAGTACAAAACAATTGCTTACAACGACAACATTATTTGCTGAGAACAACCAGAGTAGTTGCTCAGAGTGCCAACAGTTCTTTGACAACTGCCAGCTTGCAACATTGTTCTATTAGTATTTTTGTGTGAGACCATCATATTAGTTGTTTATACATAATCATAATAGTTGCTTAGAAACCAGGGTTTATTGTTGTTCACTCAAATTTAGATGGAAGAGTTGGGCAAACCTGACTTCCTTGTGCGTTTTGCTTCATGTTTTTTCTATATTTCTTTGGTTTTTATGAACTGGCTTGTTCGTATGCCGCCATTAACAGGGAGAGAAGCTTTATAGGGAAAGAACATGCCTTGTTGAGGAAGAAGATGGGGACGTTGGGGGTGGTGGTCGGGTGGGGGTTGGGCTTGGTGGGGAGGAAACACGTGAGGGGGATGGAGGAGTGGGAACCGACCAAGGCGACGGTGGAGTCGTGGGGGAGAGAAGAGACACTTGAGTTAGGGAGGAAGGACCCGGGTTACCTTTTCGACAGGGGGACCAAAATATGACCGGCTACGAGAGAAAGCTAGAGAACGGCCAGTCCATACAAAATATGTTTGTTGGACATATACTTTTCTTATTTTTGCGTATTTGAATAATATAATAAGAATACACAATATTTGTATCGATTCCTGTAGCCACACAACATATAATTTGTGTATTTATTAAGAGTTGCGTATTTTATTGTTACATATAATTTTAATAATAATTTAGCACACGCAGCCTCGCTGGGCGCAACCAGCCGGCCCACCTTGTGCCCGTTCTGTAACGCGAGCTCTCCATGGCGTGGGCGCGGAGCTGCATACGCGTGGTCGCGTGTTCGAATCCCGTCAGCGACCGATTTTCATTTATTTTATTTATTTGCCTATATAGCTTGACGATAACTTTTAAATGAATCCCATTCGGTGTTGAAAAATTACGAAAGAAAAAAAAGTCAGGAGCTCTTTCGTGCAAAAATATAGGGCCTTTATATGATTAAATTATGAAAGGAAAAAAAGTCGCCCACAGGAGCTCTTTTCCTTCAAAAATAAAGGGTATTTATATGATTACATATAAAACAGGGGGGGTTTTGTAAAAAAACTTGTTACGTCGGCATCTGCCGAGCGGGCACTGTCAGTCAGATACACCTTGCCGAGCGGGCACTGTCAGTCAGATACACCGTTAATATGTATTTATACGCGGTTTAGACTTTTTAGCAATGGCTTAACCTCAAACTTGATACTGACATGTAAAAATGTTTAGACTTTTTAGCAACGGCTTAACCTCAAACTTGGTACTAACATGTAAAAATTACAAAACATGATCAATATATCCCAATTATGGTATGTTTGTGCAATTAACTCAAAGAAAGTAAACGGTTTCTGTAGACTACGAGGCGTCTACGATGACTTAGATGATACGTTGGTTCACTCTATGATGACTTAGATGATACGTCGGCTCACTTTTTCGGAGATGGTCATACGGATATAATGTGTGTGTTCGTAAAGACGAATACATTTATGTTTACATAAACGCTCATCTGTATTGTGTTAAGAATAATAATAAGAAATAGTATTTTCGTTGGCTATCATTGTTGTCCCCACGCGCCTTTGTACCATTGGTCCATAAACTTCTTCGTGTGTGGACTAATTTTCTCTAATTATAATTATTTAGATAAAAAGGATAGATTATAGGAGAAGCGGCAAACTAATTTCCTTTAATTATAATTATTTAGGTATAAAAGGTACTCCTTCTGTAAATTAATATAAGAGCGTTTAGATCACTAAGGAGATCACTAAGGAGGGAGTAGATTATAGGAGGAGCAGGCGAGCTCGTCGGCGTACCGCAACTCTCGTTCTCTGTCTCATACTGTATCTTCTTGTTGTTGTATCAAGATACACTAGACGGGATGTGTTCACTGTTGAGTTCCTCCAATTATACGCGCTCCCGTTGGAAACGTCAGTACGCTACAGTTCCTCCAATTATACGCGCTCCGGCGGGAAACAACAGTAAGCTACAGCAAGACACGCCGCCCCTGCACCATCCAGCCACCCGTATCCCAACAGCAGAGACTTGCGCAAATAATTGGTGACATAGAGGAGGGAATGTACCATGCGCCATCTACAGCAAAACGCCTGACGGTCCGTTACATGTAGACATCTAGAACTAACACTGTTTCAGCACAGCACAAAGCGCAGCCATTATGCCCCTGTCTGCTATGGCTGGCTAGCTGTAGCTGTTCCATGGGAGAGTTCTTCCTCTCCATATAAATTATTTTGTTCTGGAGGAAACAGGGGATCATCCACAGGACAAGTGGTGGTGCAAATTCAGGTTCACTCAGTTAGTAGAATGCTGACAGCATATTTGGGATTGTAAGACATTATCAGAACCATACTTTTGGGACACATGTGTTCAACGAAGCAGAAAACGGAAGTTAGATAATGTGATAGTATAATTTATCATTAGAGAACGGAACATCTATTTACACATCTGCAAGGTCTCTGCCCTTTTATTTGGATACAAGTGTTACATATTTACAATCCCTTATGCTGATCTTTCTTAAATAGTTTAAAGAAACAACAGGTGCAACAGTTTAACTCAGACAAATTACCAAGATAATAATACACCCAGCAGGCAAAAATTGCACAAGGCAAAGGCCACACTGAGCATAGGCATCCCAAAATGCCCAATTATTAGTATGTACTCCCTCCGTAAAGAAATATAAGAGCGTTTACATCACCAAACGCTCTTACATTTCTAAGGGGGTATTTAACCGCGGCAGGGTTCAAAGATAGGAGTATACCATACGCCTGAAAGTTTGGGACGGTATCTACAGATTCAGTACTGTGAAGACCAATCTGCAGCGCTGCCGACCCGAGGAATTCCGGCGGTATCTTTCTTGGCTTGTTCATCGACCGTGTAAGTTGTGCCGCAAACCTCCCCTTTGCTGTCGACCCTCGGCACCGGCTTCACCTCGTTCAGAGGATGCTCGTAGCTCTGCAGTCCACCGGATGTCGTGAAGAAGAAACCTGGCAAGAAAAACATCGGATGCCGGTGACCAGAGCACGAGAAAAGAATAACAGAGATGATTGTAACGTTTGCTTGCTTGGTTGCAATTTAGGCGCACCTTTGGGGAACGGTGCAAACGATTTTCCACAGGCGTTCTTCACAATTTCATCATCGTCGGAAATTACAAGATGACCCACTGAATCGACTCCCCAGTAAAATGGGACGCCGCCATCAGCATCCTGCAAGAAAATGGAGAGCCCATATGAATTTATTTCGATATGACATGGCATGGTTTTGTCTGTCTGTCAGACTGTCTTTGCCACATTAATGTGAAATGCGGAAATGCAGAATACTAGACAGGCAACATGAAGATCAGTTCAAATAACAGAGGGAATCGGTAGCATTCAATCTGAAGTCGACGTTGATACTATCGAGCATTCATCTTATACTGAAGTAGTATGAACAACCATCGTCTGTTATCTGAATGCATATTGGGCCGGAGATGTCAAGACGAGATAAGATTGAAGGTCCGGACATACTTTGAGTACGTACTAACAGTCACATGCTGAACATTGTAGTGTAAGCCCAAAGTACAGTAAGAAAAAATATTGACCAAAGTGGGGCAGACATTTGAGTGTTGAACACAACTTTTGAAACCAAACCACCACAGGCAGCTATGAATAAAGATCTATACTAGCAACGACAGGTAAGTGACGACAGTATACCAGAACTGTCATTTCAAAATCTTCGAAAAGAAACACGCGTCGTGCTGCGACAACTGAGGTGGAAAGTTCAAAGTAACCACACAACTGCATTCTTAAAACCTGATTATCGTGGTTCTATTTCGCGCCAAGAAAGGTTTACTAGAGCTTGCACGTTATTAAACTGAACTGAATCGAGAACAAAAATGAAATCCAGATATTAACTTACAGCAGCCATGAAGACCGAGCTGGTGGAGCGATCATACAGCACAAACGCGAATTTCCCATTTAAGTCTCTCACGACCTGGTCTGCAGGGTAAGGCCCCCTGTCCCTCAGGGTTCTGTAGGCCTCGATGACGATGTTGATCTCCGTGGCAGTCTTGCTCAACCCGTACTGCTGCTTCAGCACAGCCATGTTCTCGACCGCGCCTTGGAACAGGCAGAATATGTCGTCGACGACGCCGAACAACCTACCAACGTAAACGATTCAGTGGAAGAAAAGATACGGCAAGAAATTAGCTGAACCCATGGCGACAGTAACGCAACGCCACGAATCCTCACGGCAGAGCTCGCAGCTGACGCTGACGCAAACGCGCCGTCGATCCGTGGGTTTAGGCAGGAACGCACGGCGCGGGGGAAACGATATCGACGGAGAATTCCGTCACCTCACCTGGGGAGGAAGGGGCTCTGGCCGTGGGAAGTGTAGGCCATGGCGGCGCCGCCGCCGAGGTCTACGGTGACCGCGCCGGGGCGGGCCTCCGGGAACCGGGCCGCGAGCCCGTCCGCGCCATGCCCGGCCTCGCCCGGCTGCCGCAGCCCCTCCGGGCTCGGCGCCACCGCCCTGTCGAACACCGCGAGCATCTCGGGCCGGAGCCGGAGCAGCCTCGCTCGTCCTCCGGCGCGCGGGCGTGGGCGTGAGAGGGTGTCGTGTCGCAGTACGGCTATGGCGGTCGCGATCCTTCGGGTGAGCTCGCGGTCGCGCAGGTGTAGTGCTCCATGACGGTGAAGCGTTGTCTTATACTGGGGCGGCGGCGGTACGTGGCCACGGCCGTAGGGGGTGATGCGTCGGTCGAGAGTGAGTGCGCGGGGAATGCCGCCGAAGGGTCGAGACGGATCGGCAGCGGCGGCAGAGCAACTTTTCGCCTACCCGCCCTAGGCCTTTACTCTGTTCTAGTACCATAATACATTGTGCTACGAAACATTTTTCATACATGTTTAACATTTGTAAAAACATGATTAATTTGTTTTCATATTTTTCAAATTTCAACTTAAATTCTGACACTGAACTAAAACCATAACATTTATTTTAGATCGGAGGAAGTAACCTTTTTATTCATATCCCTAAACATTTTTTAAAATATGCGTTTTGCATTACTTTGAATGATACGAAACAATTTTTTCCAACTACACGAACATTTTTTCTCTACTAACTTTTTAAAATGTATGAGCACATTTTTTAACACGTGTTCACTTTTTTTAAGATGGCACACGCATTCTTTTTAATGATATGAACATTTTTTAAATTGCACGATTTTTTTATTTACTATAAAATTTATATTTAATGGCATGTACATGTCTTTGAAACACTAGAACAGTTTAAATATGATGAACATCTTTTTTTAATTTTATCAATATATTTAAAAAGTTGCACGAAGACAAATGGTGTGTTAAAATGTTAATGAAGTGTTAAAAAAAGCTCGTGCAACTTTTCTAAAATATATGTAAAAAAATGCTCATGGAATTTTGGCATATATTTTAGAAAATGCTTGTGTCTACGGTCCAGATTTGACCTAATATATAAGGGGGTGGAATAAAAAAGGATTACCTTTTTTCAATTATCTGCTCATGAATTCACCTCTTTTTCTTTAGAGAGGTGCTAAGAAATCCACTTTGATGAAAGGAAAAAGTTCATTAAATATCTAAGTTTAAAAGCTTTACGTTCCCTATCCAAATCATGATTTCCCATCGCACGGCCTACCCAACGAAAATAGTATATGTGCTTCCTCTTTGTAATGCTATCTTATCATTTGTTGCATCCGTTTGTAAGTAAGTGGTATGGTTTTATTTCACACCAGTTATTTAGGAATAAGGGGGGATATTTTTTTTTGAGCAACTATCACTATTAGGAAAAAACTTATAGATAGAATTTTAATGGTAGCGTCGGTTGTGAGCCTAGTGCGGGTGGGGACAAGCGCTATAGGTATCATGTTAGAGTACCACCCGTCGTCGAACATGCACTACTGGTAATCGGTCCGACCGCGACATGCAGGGACGACCTATAGTAGTAGCGTTCGTGAGGAAGAAACCCTACTGTTCAAGCCATAGCAGTAGCGCCCTTTTTTACCTGCGTTATTGCTAGGAAGGGCGTGGACTTATCGTCTTCACTCGCACACGCCCCTCACTCTCTCCCCTCTTCCCGTCCTTACTCCCTCCCTCTCCACTCTACATCGTCGTCGCCGGTGCCCTCAACGCGGCCCTCCTCCGCTCACGCCCCGCATTCCCTCCCTCTTCACTGTGCGTCGTCGTCGCCGGTGCCCTCAACGCGACCCTGCTCCGCGCACGCCCCTCATTCCCTACCTCTCCCCTCCTCACTCCCTCCATCTCCACTCTACGCACCGTCGTCGCCCCTCACTCTCTCCCTCTCCCCCTCCTCACTCCCCCCCTCTCCACTCTGCGCTACCGCCACCACCAGTGCCCTAAACGCGACCTCGCTCCGCGCACGCCCCCTCACTCCCTCCCTCTCCACTCCCTTGCGCCGCCGCAGGTCCTCCCAACGCGACCCCGACGACCTCGACCCCGGCCCCTACCCCGACACCGACCCCGTCCTCTGCTTCTCCTCCGGCCATCTCCTCCGTGCGCCGGTCGTCTCCTTCTCTGGTGAGACATCCCCACGCCTCCTTCGCCCAAAATATATACACCACCATATCAGTGTGAGAGATTGTGCATCAACACACCATGAGATATGAGAGTTATTTAAGGAAAGCCTCGATGGACTGAAAGTCAACCGATATTGAGTTAGTTCTATTTGGAGATGTGTGTATGTTATTGCACGGAACACCTCCTAGCGCATATGTTTTGCTAGAATGTTGATTCATTTCCGTTCCGGCAAATTTCAGGCGTTCAATTTATCTTATTTTAATAAATGTCTTGCCGAATTTTTGAATCATGAACATAGGAAATGTGTGGTGACAATAGGATCCCTGAGTGTGATTACTGCGGCAATGATTGGGGTTTGTGCGACAGACGGCCTCACCTGCGAGATGGCAGGTTCTTCACCATCAAGCTTGACTAGACCTTCGATGTTTGTACGGTACACAACGATGACAAGTGTTTTTCATAATTAAGCATGAATTATGTTTCTTTGCTTCAATGTGTAATTTCTGTTTTATACAATTCGACTAGTTCCTCCCATGCCATGCAAGAAGGTATGTGTTGGAGAGGCTCGGTTTCAAGACCACAAGAGTATGGGGACGAGGAAAGCTAACCTGAGGACTAGACATGGTCACACATTTGTGGTCAAAGTAATGAATGCAGTTAATAACACAGAATTAGGGTGCTCAAATTGGGAAACTCTTTGTAAGGCATATGGATTTCAGGAGGCACTACAGGAATCGGCTTCTTTGCCGTCTGCCATCACAGACGGCAAAGACTAAATCCCGGACGGCAAAGACAAAACAACAGACGGCAAAGAATCTCACAGCCGGCAAAATTTCTGCGTCAGCCTACGACGGCATAGGACCTTCTTTGCCGTCTATCCCCTCAAAGCGGACGACAAAGCTCTTTGCCGTCAGCTTTCCTTAGGAGTTGTCGGCAAAGTGCTCGAGACGACAGCCGACAGGCGTTGCCTCCGTTAGGGGTTAACGGAGGCTTTGCGTCTGCCTCCCCTAATTCTTTGTCGTCCGCCTCCCCCTTATTCTTTGCCGTCAGCTCCCCCTTACTCTTTGCCGTCTGCCTCCTCCTCCTCCCCCCTCCACTCTTTGTCGTCTGCCTCCTCCTCCCCCTTCCTCTGTGCCCTCTTCTTTGCCGTCTGCCCACCCTGGAGGCAGACGACAAAGAGCCTATATAGACACCCCAGGATGCACAGCTGGGTGTCATGTGGCACCTTTGCCATCTGCCAGCTGATGGCACAGGTCTTTGCCATCAGCTGGCAGACGGCAAAGAGCCCATATAGTACCTGTTTTTTTGTTTTATATTATTTCAGAGCACACACACACACACACACACACACACACACACACATATATATATATATATATATATATATATATATATATATATATATATATATATATTTGACATCACATTTATATAATTCACCACACATATATGATATATAGTTCACCACACATATACTTGCCAACACATATATATAATTCACCACACATATATGATATACATATAAATCAATGTACATCCCCATATATCGAAAAAACCAACATACAAAGTATTGCACTGTTTATCCATATATACATATACATATAGTTCGACATTGTTCATCAACTCAAATGAAAACTAGATGATATACATATAAAGTTCATCCATCGACATTGTTCAACTCCATGAATGCGAGCTTCCATGCATGTAATATATCCAATCTGCAAGAATGTGAATAAGAAAGTCAAAAGAAAAACAAAGTATGATGTTTTTCAGCTAATTATGTCATTTTTAGTGGAAAACAAGCTAAGAATATAATATTCATGAGCTAACCAAGGTTCTTATGCCATTTTTAGCTTATTATGGCATTTTGGAGCTAAATGGGTTAATTAAAGCAAGGATAATATGAAAGAGGAGAAGAAAAAGGAGGAGGAGGAGAAGAAGAAGAAATCAAGAAGAAGGAGGAGAAGGAGGAGAAGGACTAGAAGGTCCTTGGCCTTCTCCTCCTCCTCCTCCTCCTTCTCCTCCTTCTCTTCTTCTTCTTCTTCTTCTTTCTTTTCATTTTGCCTATTTCTTCTCCTCTTCTCCTCTTGTTGGAGCTAAATTACCTAATTATGTCTTTTTGGAGCTAAATGGGTTAATTATCCCATTTTAGAGGAAAACAAGCTAAGTATATAATATTCATGAGCTAACCAAGGTTCTTATGCCATTTTGAGCTTATTATGGTATTTTGGAGCTAAATGGGCTAATTATGTCATTGTTGGGGAAATTAAAACAAGGAGAAGATGAAAGAGGAGAAGAAAGAGGAGGAGGAGGAGAAGAAGAAGAAATCGAGAAGAAGGAGGAGAAGGAGGAGAAGGAGGAGGAGGAGAAGGACTAGAAGGTCCTTGGCCTTCTCCTTCTCCTCCTCCTCCTCCTTCTCCTTCTTCTCTTCTTCTTCTTCTTCTTCTTCTTCTTCTTTCTTTTCATTTTTCCTATTTCTTCTCCTCTTATCCTCTTGTTGGAGCTAAATTACCTAACTATGTCTTTTTGGAGCTAAATGGGCTAATTATCCCATTTTAGAGGAAACCAAGCTAAGTATATAATATTCATGAGCTAACCAAGGTTCTTATGCCATTTTGAGCTTATTATGGCATTTTGGAGCTAAATGGGCTAATTATGTAATTGTTGGGGAAATTAAAGCAAGGATAATATGAAAGAGGAGAAGAAAGAGGACGAGGCGAAGAAGAAGAAGAAATCAAGAAGGAGGAGAAGGAGGAGGAGGAGAAGGACTAGAAGGTCCTTGGCCTTCTCCTCCTTCTCCTCCTCCTCCTCCTCCTCCTCCTCCTCCTTCTCCTTCTTCTCTTCTTCTTCTTCTTCTTTCTTTTCATTTTTCCTATTTCTTCTCCTCTTCTCCTATTCTTGGAGCTAAATTACCTAATTATGTCTTTTTGGAGCTAAATGGGCTAATTATCTCATTTTAGAGGAAAACAAGCTAAGTATATAATATTCATGAGCTAACCAAGGTTATTATGCCATTTTGAGGTTATTATGGCATTTTGGAGCTAAATGGCCTAATTATGTCTTTTTGGGGAAATTAAAGCAAGGATAATATGAAAGAGGAGAAGAAAGAGGGGGAGGAGGAGAAGAAGAAGAAATCAAGAAGAAGGAGGGGAAGGAGGAGAAGGAGGAGGAGGAAAAGGACTAGAAGGTCCTTGGCCTTGTCTTCCTTATCCTCCTCCTCCTTCTCCTTCTTCTCTTCTTCTTCTTCTTCTTTCTTTTCATTTTTCCTATTTCTTCTCCTATTCTCCTCTTCTCCTCTTCTTGGAGCTAAATTACCTAATTATGTCTTTTTGGAGTTGATCGGGTTATAGTCCTAGGGTAGGGTCATAGGCCTGCCCTGTAGGTCCTACCCAAGGACTACCCCTCGCAAAGGACTAGACCCTTAGTCAGCTCCGACTGAATTAAGGAGTCCCTGTCATCCAGTCGGTAACGTACCCTCGACCATCCAGTCGGAGACTAGCATTCGGAGCATATCAGGCTAACCGACTAGATACCACTCGGTACATCATAACCCCCTGGAGGGAAACGGTCGTATGTTTCCAGGTGCATTTATTAGCATTTAGGGCGTACGTTACCTGTAACGTACACATTCAATCGCCACTACTCCACCCCTGTACCGGAACCGTTGTGGAGGGCAGCGCACTCTATATATGCCACCCTCCCCCGCTGGTAAAGGGGTTAGCAACTCATTGTATTCCCTATTCCACTCGACAACAAGCTCCCTGAGCACTGAGACGTAGGGCTATTACCTCCACCGCAGAGGGGCCTGAACTCATACATCCTCGCCGTAGCTAGGACTCTGCCCATCCTTTTCGTACCCTACACATCTACTGTCAGGCTTATACCCACGACTGTTGGCGCCCACCGTGGGGCAGGCGTCTAAGCGACTTCCGGCGAGTTTGCGATTACTTCCTTTCGTCATGTCGTCCGGTGGAGGTTCGAGCATGGGTCACCAGATCTTCTTCGGCGCTCTCTCCTTCACCATCGACGATTCGGCGTGGCTTCGGGATGCTCCTCTTGACGTCGAGGCGCTTCCCCGTCGTGGGGCTACGCACTTCCGTGCCGGCGCCCGCGGCATTCTTCTTCTCCAACAGTCGACTCCGGTGTCGACCTGCACCGCCGTCACGCGCCGCAGCAAGCGGTCCCGCCGTCCGCGGCTCCAGCGTTGGGTGCAACATGCCCAGGCACGCCAGAACGCGTCTTCGCAAGTGGCGGTTCTAGAGTCCGTTGTGGTTGCCCCGCTATCCCAGCACTCAGACTCGGTTCCGACTGAGTTTCCTTCCGAGTATGCGGGTCGCGGTCCCGCAGCAGAAGTACACACCGTCAACTCCCATGAAGATCCCCGTCAAGCTGGCCGAAGCGAGCGCGAGGTCGGCGAAACATCTGGTGCGCGCCATCCACCTCGCCATTCTGCCAGTCGGCACACTCGGCGGAGCAACATGGAGTTGTTCCGCACACCCCTCCTCAACTTGGCTGCGGCTGCCAAGATAGTTGATTCCCTCTAGCCGACTGATTCAGAGGCAGGAAGGGGGATCGAGCAGATCCGAGCCCTGTTGCACATGGTGCAGCAGTAGAATTCGGCGGTCTCCCAGTCGCACAACAGGATCCATAATAGTTCCATTCATGCGAATACGCATCGGTCGGTTCACAGCCCTGGTTCCCATCAGCGCCACAGGGGAGGCAGCCGTTCCGTGATTCACGTAGATCGCCGCCGCTCACGCACCCCTCCGCGGGATGGCCCCTATGGGTCCCGACATCATGATGATCGGCGTTCAGTCGGTAACACTTACGACCCAAGACCCGACGCAAGAGGACGTATCACCCAACAAAGGGTCGACAGGGGCCGAGCCCATCGAGATGGTCGTGATATGGACCGTCCAAGTGGAAGCAAGACCATCGTGTCTGGCCCCGAGTGTTTTAGTCGAGCCATCCGCTCGGCTGACATCCCGCCCAACTTCCGATTGGCGGCGGGAATCAGTAAGTTTACAGGAGAGTCCAAGCCACAAACATGGCTAGACGACTACCGAGTGGCAGTCCAGATCGGAGGAGGGGACGACCATGTCACCATGAAGCACCTCCCTCTAATGCTCGACGGCTCGGCGCGAGCGTGGCTGAATCAGTTAGCCCCCTCGAGCATCTACAGTTGGGCAGATCTGGCCCGAGTGTTCATCAAGACCTTCAAAGGGACGTGCAAGCGCCCTGGGGGCCTCGTGGAGCTCCAGCATTGCGTCCAGAAGCCGAATGAGCCCCTGCGCGACTTCATCCAGCGTTGGACAACTCTCTACCACACGGTGGAGAACGTCACCGAGCATCAAGTAGTCCGTGCCTTCAAGGCAGACGTGCGGTACAGAGAGCTGTACCTGAAGTTCGGTCGAACAGGTGACATATCCATGAGCAAGATGATGGAGATAGCAGCTCACTACGCAAATGGCGAAGAAGAAGACCGCATCCGAAGCGGCAAGCACAAGACAGTCGGCGACGGAGATGGAAGCAACACTCGGAAGCAAAAGCAAAAAGCTCCATCCACTCCGCAGGCAGAAGCTACAGTCGTGACCAATGCCAAGTTCAAGGGCAAAGGGAAGGTGCAGTTTACCCCCAAGAAGAAGCCGTTCAATAATCCCATCCTGGACCAACCATGCCCGGTTAATACGAAGATGGACGAAGAGGGCAACCCCATATATCCAAAGCATACCACTCGGCAGTGCCGCCTCCTGATCCAGGGATTCGGCGAAGGGCAACCGAGTGAGAAGGTCAATGAACAAGATGAGGAGGATAAGGAGGATCCGTTCCCCCAAGTCCATGCGACACTCATGATTTTTGCTGACGTCGAAAGCAAGAGTCGACTGAAGCTGGTGAACAGGGAGGTCAACATGGCCACTCCAACCAGCCCCAAGTTCCTTAGATGGTCTCAGACTGCGATCACCTTTGACCAGTCGGATCATCCAGCGCATGTTCCCACCCCAGGAAGACAAGCTCTGGTCGTCGACCCGATGGTGGAAGGAGTCCGACTGTGCAAAGTCCTCATGGACGGCGGCAACGGTTTGAACATCATGTACGCCGACACTCTCAAGGGGATGGACATTCCGATGTCCAAACTCAGCGAGAGCAGTATGCAGTTCCATGGAGTCGTCCCTGGACGGAAGGCCAAGTCACTCGGTCAGATCGCGTTGGACGTCGTTTTCGGCTCCGACAAGAACTTTCGCAAGGAAAAGCTCACATTTGAGGTGGTGGATTTCCAGAGCGCTTACCACACAATCCTGGGCCGCCCAGCGTATGTGAGTTTCATGGCCCGTCCATGCTATGTATACTTGAAGTTGAAGATGTCAGGCCCAAAAGGCGTGATCACCATCACACACAATCGGCAGCAAGCCGAAGAATGCTTGCAGCAAGGATCAAGAATCGCCGACCAGCAGATGGCCGTCCTCGAGCTCGACGAGTGCAAGAAAACAATCGACCCTGCCGACCTGATGCGCTCGAAGAAGCCAGCTTCAGAATCCGCATTCCAGTCGGCGGGTGAGACGAAGAAGGTCAGCATCCACCCGACGGACGACATTGCTGCCCCGACGAACATCTCCACCACCCTCGATCCTAAATAGGAAGCCGAGATCACCCAATTCCTCCATGAGAACTGGGACATCTTCGCATGGAAACCCTCTGACATGCCAGGTGTACCCAGGGAGTTGGCTGAGCACCGACTGCATGTGGACCCCGTCGCTCGGCCCGTCCGAGAATGCTTGCGTCGGTCCACCGTGCACAAGAGGAAAGCAATTGGAGAGGAGGTGGCCAAGCTGCTGGCAGCCAACTTCATTCGCGAGGTTCACCACTCCGAGTGGCTCGCCAATGTCGTCGTGGTGCCCAAGAAGGACAAGTCGCTCCGAATGTGCATCGACTTCAAACACCTCAATAAGGTCTGCCCGAAGGACCATTTTCCGCTCCCCCGCATAGATCAAATTGTCGATTCGACTACGGGGTGCGAGCGTTTGTCATTTCTTGATGCCTACTCGGGCTATCATCAGATCCGTCTGTATGGTCCCGATGAATTAAAGACAGCCTTTATCACCCCATTCGGGTGCTTCTGCTACATCACTATGCCATTTGGTTTGAAGAATGCAGGGGCTACCTTTATGCGCATGATCCAAAAATGCCTTCTCGGCCAGATTGGTCGGAATGTGGAGGCATATATGGATGATATCATAGTCAAGTCACGCAAAGGTTCCGACCTGCTGACTGACTTGGCAGAAACATTCGCCAACCTTCGTAGGTACGATATCAAGCTCAACCCCGCCAAATGTTCATTCGGCGTTCCCAGCGGAAAGTTACTCGGTTTCTTCGTTTCCGAACGAAGGATCGATGTCAACCCCGAAAAGATCGGGACCATCGTTCGAATGGAGAGGCCGGTCAGAATACACGATGTTCAACGGCTCACAGGTTGCCTAGCGGCTTTGAGCAGGTTCATCAGTCGACTCGGCGAGAAAGCACTTCCTCTGTACCGACTCATGAAGAAATCAGATACTTTCGAGTGGACAGACGAAGCCCAAGTCGCATTCCACGACCTCAAAGTCCTACTTTCCACCCAGCCGGTTCTTACTGCTCCGCTCAACAAAGAACCCCTTCTTCTGTATATCGCGGCTACAAATCAAGTCGTCAGTACTGTTCTTACAGTCGAACAAGAAGAAGAAGGCAAAGCATACAAAGTTCAGCGGCCAGTGTACTACGTCTCCGAGGTCCTGACTCCTTCCAAGCAGAGGTATCCCCACTATCAAAAACTTATCTACGTGATTTACATGACTGCGAAGAAGGTGGCTCATTATTTCCAAGACCACTCGGTGTCTGTCGTTTCTGATGCTCCGTTGTCGGAAATTCTCCACAATCGAGACGCGTCAGGCCGAGTGGCGAAGTGGGCAATGGAGATGCTGTACTGCGATATCAAGTTCGAGGCCAAGAAAGCTATCAAGTCTGACTTCATAGCAGAATGGGTAGAACAACAGCAACCGACTCACATCTACTCGGCCCATTGGACAATGTTCTTTGATGGGTCCAAGATGTTGAATGGCTCCGGCGCTGGCGTTGTGATCATATCGCCAAAGGGCGACAAACTCAAGTACGTGCTGCAGATACACTTCGATTCCTCCAACAACGAGGCAGAGTATGAAGCTCTCCTCTATGGATTGCGCATGGCCATCTCACTCGGCGTCCGTCGCCTGATGGTCTATGGCGATTCGGATTTGGTGGTCAATCAAGTGATGAAAGAGTGGGATGTCAGGAACCCCACCATGACCACATACTGCAATGCAGTGAGAAAGCTCGAGAAAAAGTTTGAAGGTCTGGAACTCCACCATGTTCCAAGACTGAAAAACCAAGCAACAGATGAATTGGCGAAACTCGGATCCACTCGGAGACCAGTCCCGAGTGATGTCTGCCTCGAGCACCTTCACCTCCCTTCGGTCAAAGAAGATCCTTTTACAGAAGAACCAGTACAACCCAAGATTTCAATAGATCCGACTGAAGTCGACGTACCTGCTGTGGTTGATCTGGTCGTGGAGATTCTTACTGTCATCCCCGATTGGACTGTGCCGATCATTGCATATATCCTGAGACAGGAACTACCAAAAGACGAAGTCCAGGCCAGGCAGATAGTCCGCAGATCGAAGTCGTTCACTGTCATTGATGGCCAAATGTACAAGGAGAGCGTTTCAGGCGTTCTCCAACGTTGCATCTCCCCAGAGGAGGGGCAGTTGATCCTGGAAGATATTCACTCGGGGACCTGCGGTCATCACGCCTCTTCCACAGCAATCGTCGCCAAGGCATTCAGGGCTGGTTTTTTCTGGCTGCACGCGAACGAGATGGCTAAAGATATGGTCGACCGATGTGAGGGATGTCAGTTCTACTCCAACAAGTCCCACAAGCCGACATCTGCGTTGAAGACAATCCCGCTCGTGTGGCCGTTTGCGGTTTGGGGATTAGACACAGTCGAACCATTCAAGACAGGCCAGGGGGGATACACACATCTGTTGGTGGCAGTCGACAAGTTCACGAAATGGATCAAAGCTAAGCCCATCAAGAAACTCGACGCCTCAACAGCCGTCAAGTTTGTCAGGGACATCATCTCCAGATTCGGTGTACCTCACAGCATAATCACGGATAACGGGACAAACTTCGACTCCGACAGATTCAAAGGTTTCTGTGCAAGCCAAGGTATCCGAGTAGATTTTGCTTCCGTAGCACATCCTCAATCCAATGGACAAGCTGAGCGGGCGAATGGGCTTATTCTTCAAGGTTTGAAGCCCCGACTCCTGCAAGAGGTGGGACACGCCGCTGGCGCATGGGTCACCGAGTTACCTTCAATACTTTGGGGTCTTAGCACAACCCCGAACAGATCTACAGGGCGATCACCGTTCTTCCTCGTTTATGGAGCAGAAACGGTCCTTCCGAGTGACTTGCTTCATAATGCTCCACGAGTCGAACTCTTCTCCGAAGCTGAAGCAGAACAAGCAAGGCAAGATGGAGTGGACCTTCTGGAGGAGGAGCGTGAGATGGCACCGACTCGCTCAACCATTTATCAACAAGATCTGCGGTGTTTTCACGCACGCCACGTCAGGAGTCGCACGTTCCAAGCAGGCGACCTGGTGCTCCGGGTGGATCAGCAAAGACCTCACAAGTTAGCCCCGGCCTGGGAAGGACCCTTCATCATCTCCAAGGTGCTGAACAACGGAGCATACAGACTCTACAACATCGAGAGGGAGACAGACGAGTCGCGTGCATGGAATGGAGACCTCCTGAAGCGCTTCTACACGTGATCGTCGACTGAAGCAGTGTAAAGAACAAGTATTGATGAAATAATATAAAGCAGATTCAGTTTTTGCAGATTTAGAGTTCTTTCGCGGTCGCAGACTCCGGTCACACAAAAAAAACTTAGTTGCGATCCAGAATCGCCTAAGTTCTAACTTTCTCCGAGTGTGCACTAAACGTCGCACTCGGGGACTTAGTTGTGATCAAGAATCACCTAAGTTCTAAATTTCTCCGAGTGTGCACTAAACGTCACACTCGGGGACTTAGCTGTGATCAAGAATCACCTAAGTAATAACCTTCTCCGAGTGTGCACTAAACGTCGCACTCGGAGACTTAGCTGTGATCAAGAATCACCTAAGTAATAACTTTCTTCGAGTGTGCACTAAACGTCGCACTCGGGGACTTAGCTGTCATCAAGAATCACCTAAGTAATAACTTTCTCCGAGTGTGCACTAAACGTCGCACTCGGGGACTTAGCTGTGATCAAGAATCACCTAAGTAATAACTTTCTCCGAGTGTGCACTAAACGTCGCACTCGGTGACTTAGCTGTGATCAAGAATCACCTAAGTAATAACCTTCTCCGAGTGTGCACTAAACGTCGCACTCAGAGACTTAGCTGTGATCAAGAATCACCTAAGTAATAACTTTCTCCGAGTGTGCACTAAACGTCGCACTCGGGGACTTAGCTGTGATCAAGAATCACCTAAGTAATAACTTTCTCCGAGTGTGCACTAAACGTCGCACTCGGGGACTTAGCTGTGATCAAGAATCACCTAAGTAATAACTTTCCCCGAGTGTGCACTAAACGTCGCACTCGGGGACTTACTGTGATCAAGAACCACCTAAGTAATAACTTTCTCTGAATGTGTGCTAAACGTCGCACTCGGGGACTTAGCTGTGATCTAGAATCACCTAAGTAATAACTTTCTCCGAGTGTGCGCTAAACGTCGCACTCAGAGACTTAGATGTGATCAAGAATCACCTAAGTAATAACTTCCTCCGAGTGTGCACAAAGCGCTGCACTCGGGGACTTAGCTGTGATCAAGAATCACCTAAGTAATAACTTCCTCCGAGTGTGCGCTAAACGCTGCACTCGAGGACTTAGCTGTGATCAAGAATCACCTAAGTAATAACTTCCTCCGAGTGTGCGCTAAACGCCGCACTCGGGGACTTAGCTGTGATCAAGGATCACCTAAGTAATAACTTCCTCCGACTGTGCACTAAAACGTCGCACTCGGAGACTTAGCTGTGATCAAGGATCACCTAAGTAATAACTTCCTCCGAGTGTGCGCTAAACGCCGCACTCAGGGACTTAGCTGTGATCAAGGATCACCTAACTAATAACTTCCTCCGAGTGTGCACTAAACGCCGCACTCGGGGACTTAGCTGTGATCAAGAATCACCTAAGTAATAACTTCCTCCGAGTGTGCACTAGACGTCGCACTCGGAGACTTCGCTATGATCAAGGATCACCTAAGTAATCGTTTTCTCCTAGTGTGCACTAAACGTCGCACTCGAAACAACATTGCAACATAAGAGCAAACGCTTTGATTCAGATTCAAAAGTTCTAGCAAAGATAGCTCACTCGGTGCGGATCAAGCTTACCTGCACCGATCTAAGAATGTGACGGCCAACAGCAGTGGCCAAAGTACCTTACAGATAAACACTCGGCATACCGAGGATAAAAGTGTTCTTACGCATCATCCGGATTAACGCCAGGACTGGAGGGCTCTACGAACGTGTCCAGATCAATACCGTCGGCGATGCGGGTAGCGCTCTCAAGGAAAGTTTCCATGAAGTCTTCGAATCGAAGTTTCTTTGTATTGGCGACCTTCAATGTCTTCAGCTTCTCCTCGCGCACCTCCTTGCAATGGACTCGGACCAAGGACAGAGCAACATCTGCACCACAACGAGCTGCAGATTTCTTCCACGACTGCACTCGGTTCGGAATCTCCTCCAGTCGCGCCATCAGGTTCTCCATCTCCTGCCGCGACTCATCTTCTGGCCAAAGCTCCTTGTCGATTCGGCTGACGACTTCTCTCAGTCGACCGATGAAAGGGCCAACTTTGCCCACGCGGATGTGCGCCCGGAGCAAATCCCGATTGGCGTCCTCGCATAGTGGCACGTTGTCGCGAATCGATCGCTCCACGTCTGCTGCTTCAACTTCAGCATCAACGCAAAAATCTGCAACAGAAGGACAAGCAAGCAATAAGCGCTGAGTGTGACGTACATAGGACAAACACTCGGCAAAAAACAGGACTTACCAGCCAGACGCGTCATCATCTGCCGAGCCCAGTCGCTGATATACTTCTCCTGAGCTATGCATCGTTTATTCAGCACGACCATCTGACTCGTGAGAGCAGTCCTCTGTTTCTTCATCTTTTCCACTTCCTCAGTCAACACCTTGTTCGCTTCACGAGCCTCCTCCAATGACTTCTCTCGTCCCTCCAGAGCATCCTTCATGCCAGCCATTGCGAGCATGGTCGCATCAAGCTCACCAGCGAACTAATTCCTCTCCACCCTGAGAGTCTCATAGGCCGTCCCCATTTCACAGGTTTTCTGCCAACAAACACCAAGGGACAATCAGAAAGTTCAACAAATAAAAGTCTAAGTTCTTCAGACCCCTGCCGACGCAAGCAGTCGACAGCGGTCTCTAGGACTACACCCAGTGGGTTCACTAAGAGTGACCCCACTGGCATGCAACTCAAGAAGGCCCGCCCTATTGGGATGCATGTTTTCACCTACGCCTACGAGGCCAATACTACCAAAGGAAATCAAGAAGAATGGGGAGAAGGAGGAGAAGGAGGAGGAGGAGAAGGACTAGAAGGTCCTTGGCCTTCTCCTCCTCCTTCTCCTCCTCCTCCTCCTCCTTCTCCTTCTTCTCTTCTTCTTCTTCTTCTTCTTTCTTTTCATTTTTCCTATTTCTTCTCCTCTTCTTGGAGCTAAATTACCTAATTATGTCTTTTTGGAGCTAAATGGGCTAATTATCTCATTTTAGAGGAAAACAAGCTAAGTATATAATATTCATGAGATAACCAAGGTTCTTATGCCATTTTGAGGTTATTATGGTATTTTGGAGCTAAATGGGCTAATTATGTCTTTTTGGGGAAATTAAAGCAAGGATAATATGAAAGAGGAGAAGAAAGAGGAGGAGGAAGAGAATAAGAAGAAATCAAGAAGAAGGAGGAGAAGGAGGAGAAGGAGGAGGAGGAGCAGAAGGACTAGAAGGTCCTTGGCCTTCTCCTCCTCCTCCTCCTTCTCCTCCTCCTCCTCCTCCTCCTTCTCCTTCTTCTCTTCTTCTTCTTCTTCTTTCTTTTCATTTTTCCTATTTCTTCTCCTCTTCTCCTCTTCTCCTCTTCTTGGAGCTAAATTACCTAATTATGTCTTTTTGGAGCTAAATGGGCTAATTATCTCATTTTAGAGGAAAAGAAGCTAAGTATATAATATTCATGAGCTAACCAAGGTTCTTATGCCATTTTGAGGTTATTATGGCATTTTGGAGCTAAATGGGCTAATTATGTCTTTTTGGGAAAATTAAAGCAAGGATAATATGAAAGAGGAGAAGAAAGAGGAGGAGGAGGAGAAGAATAAGAAATCAAGAAGAAGGAGGAGAAGGAGGAGAAGGAGGAGGAGGAGAAGGACTAGAAGGTCCTTGGCCTTCTCCTCCTTCTCCTCCTTCTCCTTCTTCTCTTCTTCTTCTTCTTCTTTCTTTTCATTTTCCTATTTCTTCTCCTCTTCTTGGAGCTAAATTACCTAATTATGTCTTTTTGGAGCTAAATGGGCTAATTATCTCATTTTAGAGGAAAACAAGCTAAGTATATAATATTCATGAGATAACCAAGGTTCTTATGCCATTTTGAGGTTATTATGCCATTTTGAGGTTATTATGGAATTTTGGAGCTGAATGGGCTAATTATGTCTTTTGGGGGAAATTAAAGCAAGGATAATATGAAAGAGGAGAATAAAGAGGAGGAGGAGGAGAAGAATAAGAAATCAAGAAGAAGGAGGATAAGGAGGAGAAGGAGGAGGAGGAGAAGGACTAGAAGGTCCTTGGCCTCCTCCTCCTTCTCCTCCTCCTCCTCCTTCTCCTTCTTCTCTTCTTCTTATTCTTCCTTCTTTTCATTTTTCCTATTTGTTCTCCTCTTCTACTCTTCTCCTCTTCTTGGAGCTAAATTACCTAATTATGTCTTTTTGGAGCTAAATGGGCTAATTATCCCATTTTAGAGGAAAACAAGCTAAGTATATAATATTCATGAGCTAACTAAGGTTCTTATGCCATTTTGAGGTTATTATGGCATTTTGGAGCTAAATGGGCTAATTATGTCTTTTTGGGGAAATTAAAGCAAGGATAATATGAAATAGGAGAAGAAAGAGGAGGAGGAGGAGAAGAAGAAGAAATCAAGAAGAAGGAGGAGAAGGAGGAGGAGGAGAAGGACTAGAAGGTCCTTGGCCTTCTCCTCCTTCTCCTCCTCCTTTTCCTTTTTCTCTTCTTCTTCTTCTTCTTCTTCTTCTTTCTTTTAATTTTTCCTATTTCTTCTCCTCTTCTTGGAGCTAAATTACCTAATTATGTCTTTTTGGAGCTAAATGGGCTAATTATCTCATTTTAGAGGAAAACAAGCTAAGTATATAATATTCGTGAGCTAACCAAGGTTCCTATGCCATTTTGAGGTTATTATGGCATTTTGGAGCTAAATGGGCTAATTATGTCTTTTTGTGGAAATTAAAGCAAGGATAATATGAAACAGGAGAAGAGAAACTTACCGTAGTGTTCATCAAGGTGGAGAAACACCACGGTTGCTTGCGGCGACTTCGTTTGGAGACGGTTGCCCTGGAGAAGGGTCGTGCGATGCCGCTCGGGAGTTATTCTGCAGAAAAGATATTTTGCAATGTCTCAGTTAGCATGATGACACTCAATTATTAATACTAGTTTATAATGAAACTCACCGTGCCAATCGAAGAGAAGACGGGCATCGGCGGAGGGACTTGACCGCTTTTCTCGCACAGACCGTGAAGAGTGGGTCGTATTAGTTAGTAATGAAACAAACATTACACACATGATTTGGCTAATGTGAAATAAAACATACCATAAAAAGCTCGTACAGGGCCCGTTGACCCGCCTCATTCCGGGCCCTCTCCTCCTCAATCAATCGTGTCGTGGTCTGGTCCCTCTCATCAAGAGCAGCCTAAAGAGTAGCCTGGCTTGCCAATCTCTCTTTCTCAAGAGCAGCCTGGTTTGCCGCTCTCTCTTTCTGAAGAGCATCCTGAAACACCATTCCTCGTTACCACAGTAATGATCTATGGTGACACACATAATGAAATGGATGAAAGTGTTCTTAGTCCGTACAACTAACCTTGATGGCAAGTTCGACTGGCCGTGGACGACGCGTTATCTCAGGACAGCTGCTCGACTAGCGCGCCTTGATCTCCGGAAGAGTGAGTGGACAACGTATTATCCCATCTCCAATGGCTATCGAGCCATGGGGCCTCCCGCCACCAGATATCATCACCAGCTCTGGATCCAAAGGTTCCTGGCTAGGGTTAAAGTCATCCCCTTTTGTAGACTTCCCCGCGTCCATGTATGCCACGAGCTTCTTGTGGGATGATATGTTGGTGAAGTTATTGGGATCATCCAGGTCAGACTCAGATAATGCCTTCGCCTTCTTGTACGAGGCAGTATGGGCAATGCCATAAATGCCGTACAAGTGTGGCATCTCCGTCTTATTGTGATGCGCCTCAAAGAGAGGAACAAAATATTAGCATCATGAATGAATTGCATGAATCATGAAGCAAATCACATACCCAGTTTCGTCCAAACTGAAGTAAGTTGGCGCTGCCTTGATGATGTGGCACACCAACCATTTGGCTACGCCGATCCTTCGCATTCTCGTGGACGGCTCGCCAGCTGCCTGTGCACCACTCATCAACCAATGCCTCCCAACAATCCATCTTATCCGCACACCATCTCGGGGGCACCTATGAGTTATTAGAAAGAATTTTCAGCGCTACGCCTATGAATGAAATCAAGAAAAGTACGTAGAAGGACTTAAGAATAGGTAATTACCTTCATGTATTGCTCCTTCTTCAGAAACTTTGCGCGGCAATCCTTCTTCTGCTTCTTAATACCACGCGTGGCGTAGTAATCTCGAATAGCCTGCGGCCGAGCCTTGTGGCACAAGTTCTGTAGTAACCGCCTACACTCGGCCTCGAGAACCCTGGCCGCCTCCTCCTCAGATCCATCCTCACACCTATAGAAGGTCTGCAATCAAACGTGAAAACACCAATTAGTACAATAATTAGCTATATTGTTAATTTTAGATGTTGTAAAAGGATAATTTACCCAAAAGCTCTTGATCACCATCTCGGCCCTCGTGTGGCACAAGACACCATCTATAATCTCCTTCGGCGGGGCCTGCGCAGCCTGGTAGTGCTCCCAGGAAAATCCTAGTGTAGGAACCTGACCCTCACCAGGCAACGTGACAAACCCCGGAAAATTTGTCCGGCACAGCACACCAAGGACGGAGTTCAGCCTGCGGACTCCAAGAGGGTGTACCCATCCCCTGCAGTATGATAAGGTCAATGCATTAGATATTTGAACAAACTTGAAGGCAAAAGCTAAAAAAGAGTAAATGTACTTACCTATCTCCTTCAGGTTTAATCACCGGCCTCTGCTCGCGGGTAGCCGGCGCGACCGGGAGACGTGTACTACCACGCTTGTACACGATGGCCCCGTCCACCTGCACATCGCCCTCACTATCCGTAAGCTCATCCCCGCCATCCCCACCCCCTGAGCCACCCGGACCCTCGGTCCAATCCGGCAACTCGGTACGATCCGGCCAGGTCTCCCATCCGGGCCTCTCCACGTCGGGTGAAGCCTCCAAAACCGTAGTCTCCTCCGGCTGCTCCTGGGCCAGATGCACCTCGACCCGAGGCTGCTCCTGGACCGGAGTCTCATGGGACGAATGCTCGTCAACAACAGGCTCCTGGAACAGAGTCCCCGTAGCCTCCTCCGCAAACGGGTCGACCATAGTAGTCCTATGCTCGGGTGAATGAGCTGGTGGTGGTGGCGAGGACGGCTCAACAGTCCTCCTGGATCTTCCACGGCCACCACCTCTCCCTGTACCCTTCCCCTTCTTCCCTACCCGACCAGCACCTCTCCCAGTGGGCAATGTCGCCGACGAAGAAGAACCCACGGGTGGTGTCGATAGACTGTCTACCAAGGCTCTACGGAGAGATAGGGGTGGAAGGGAAGTACCACCCCTCGTGCGGGGCGCCTGGGAAGAACCCGTCGAGCGATCTGGACCAGCGCCCACCATCTTTCCACACCTGGTGACCTGCCATGATAAAGATTAAAAGAAATTAGTACAACATAAAAAATTTGAATAACTGACATGAATAATAATATATACATGAATAATAAAGATTAAAATATATATAATTTAAGTTGTGAATCTTACAAACTAATAATCATCATCAATAAATGCATCATCATCATCACTATCACGCATGTCTTCATGAATGACGTGCTCGTCGGGTTCAACGGCGTGAAGTTGTGAAAGGCCTTCCTTTAATCGTTGAAGCATTGACAGGTCATCCGCATCAGTAACCTCTACGAGTTACAGGTCTTCTGTTTCCGGCTCAGGGCTGGAGTCGGATTCATTGTCGCTGTCTACTTCCATGTTCTTGGGTGAAGCACAGCGGTTCTTGCAATGTTTCCTAGAAAGACGTGTTTCTTGGAAGAATTCTCCATCATATGTGTCTGGGTTAATGTGAGGTTCATAATCCTGTTCATTTGGGAGAGGTGGTCTGATATGTGGCGGCACTTCATAAACAACATACCAACCTTCCAGATTCTTATCCGTTTGGCATGCCCACGGTAGATAGAAAACTTGGGTCGCTTGTTGAGCCGTAATATAGACATCGGGAACATCTAAATGGGTGTTTGGATTGATTTCGACTAGTCCTATATGTTGATGAGTCCTTCTAGTCTTTTTCGGCTGGAACCAATAACATTTGAAGACTACGACATTCGGTGGGTTTTCACCATAGAATTGAAGTTCATAAATTGCTTCGACTCTTCCATAATACTCGATAACACCTTCGTTGATAGCAGAGACACCACAATTTGTAGATTTCCGGTCGGGCATAGATAGCTCTTTGCCAAAGGTACGAAAGAGATACCCATTGATGTTGTATTTCTCAAATGAACGGACCTTATAGTCAAAACCATTAGCGACTTGTCTCAATTCGGCATCCATAGACTCTGAATTAGCCTACAAGTTTAATACGAAACGGTTGTTGCATTAGCCGCAAGTTAGACCAAGAATGAAATGGTCCATTATGGATAATTACCTTTTTTTGAACCAAGAGATGAAACCGGGATAGCCGCCTCCTGTCTTTGACAGCAGCTCATACTCTTCGACGGAATCATTTTTGATCACCGCTCCATCCGAGAATTTGGCGACGTAACGGCTGTTTGAAATATCCGGGAATAAGAGCAGTTCAAATGAATTAGAAGTTACGGGAAAATGTGCCGAGAACTCACTCGATGTACGGCCGCACTTTTGTTAGGTTGTTGAAGATATACAATGAAATGTTCCGCCATTCTTCGACATCCAACGTTATTGGTTTCGAAGCACCGGCTGGTGCGAGATTCCCTTTCAATAGGCTCAGGTTGGACCCACCTTTTTTAGGGTCTGCATCATTGTGCCGAGGCTTCAGATTATGCAAATGATGATTTTTGGCTTCGTAGTGTGCTGTCACAAAGTTTGCCACCTCCTCAGTAATGAATGCCTCAGCCATCGATGCTTCAATTCTACGCTTATTTTTACATTTAGCTCGAAGGGTCTTCTGCATCCTCTCAATCGCATAGCACCAACGATCTTGCACGGCCCCACCCAATCTTGCCTCGGTCGGTAGATGTAAAATCAAATGCTGCATTGGATTAAAGAAGCCCGGTGGAAAGATCTTCTCTAACTTGCACAACAACTCTGGTGCAAACTCCTCCATGTCTTCTACCACGCCAGGCGACAATTCTTTCGCACAAAGAGCACGGAAGAAATAGCTCAGCTCCACCAGTACTAGCCATTCATCCTCAGGAATAAAGCCACGTAACATCACCGGCATTACCCGCTCTAGCCATATGTACCAATCATGACTCTTGAGACCAAAGATTTTTAATTTTTCAAGACTCGCTCCCCTCTTTAGATTCACCGCATACCCATCGGGGAACATCAAGTGCATTTTGACCCACAAGATAATTTCCCTCATAGCTGGCCTTCCAAGATTGAACCAGGCCTTTGGCTTCAACTCACTTTCCAAAAGCTCTACGTTGTTCCCAATCAGTAATATGTCATCCACATATAATATTAGAAACGCCACAGAGCTCCCACTCACTTTCTTGTAAATACAAGATTCTCCAACCACTTGTATAAACCCAAATGCTTTGATCACCTCATCAAAGCGTTTGTTCCAACTCCGAGATGCTTGCACCAGTCCATAAATGGATCGCTGGAGCTTGTACACCTTGTCAGCATTTTTAGGATCGACAAAACCTTCGGGTTGCATCATATACAATTCTTCCTTAAGGAAACCGTTAAGGAACGCCGTTTTGACATCCATCTGCCAGATTTCATAATCGAAAAATGCAGCTATTGCTAACATGATTCTGACGGACTTAAGCATCGCTACGGGTGAGAAGGTCTCATCATAGTCAACTCCTGGAACTTGTGAAAAACCCTTTGCCACAAGTCGAGCTTTATAAACGGTCACATTTCAGCGTCCGTCTTCTTCTTAAAAATCCATTTGTTCTGAATAGCCTTGCGGCCCTCAGGTAATATCTCCAAAGTCCACACTTTGTTCTCATACATGGATCCTATCTCGGATTTCATGGCTTCTAGCCATTTGTTGGAATCTGGGCCCACCATTGCTTCTTCATAATTTGCAGGTTCATTGTTGTCTAACAACATGATTGATAAGACGGGATTACCGTACCACTCTGGAGCAGCGCGTGATCTCGTCGACCTGCGTGGTTCAACAGAAACTTGAACTGGAGTTTCATGATCATCATCATTAACTTCCTCCTCAACCGGCGTCGCAATGACAGAGGTTTCCCCTTGCCCTGCGCCACCATCCAGAGGGATGAGAGGTTCGACAACCTCGTCAAGTTCTATCTTCCTCCCACTCAATTCTCTAGAGAGAAACTCCTTCTCGAGAAAAGTTCCGTTCTTAGCAACAAACACTTTGCCCTCGGATTTTGAGATAGAAGGTGTACCCAACTGTCTCTTTTGGGTAACCTATGAAGATGCACCTTTCCGCTTTGGGTTCTAGCTTTTCAGGCTGAAGCTTTTTGACATAAGCATCACATCCCCAAACTTTAAGAAACGACAACTTTGGCCTTTTGCCATACCACAGTTCGTATGGTGTCGTCTCAACGGATTTCGATGGTGCCCTGTTTAAAGTGAATGCAGCTGTTTCTAATGCATAACCCCAAAATGATAACGGCAAATCAGTAAGAGACATCATAGATCGCACCATCTCTAACAAAGTACGATTACGACGTTCGGACACACCATTACGCTGCGGTGTTCCAGGCGGTGTTAACTGCGAAACAATTCCACATTGTCTTAAGTGAGTACCAAACTCGAAACTCAGATATTCACCCCCACGATCAGACCGTAGGAACTTGATCTTCTTGTTACGATGGTTTTCCACTTCACTCTGAAATTGCTTGAACTTTTCAAATGTTTCAGACTTGTGCTTCATCAAGTAGACATAACCATATCTACTTAAATCGTCAGTGAAGGTGAGAAAATAACGATATCCGCCGCGTGCCTCCACGCTCATTGGACCACACACATCGGTATGTATGATTTCCAACAAGTCACTTGCACACTCCATTGTTCCGGAGAATGGAGTCTTAGTCATCTTGCCCATGAGGCATGGTTCACACGTGTCAAGTGAATCAAAGTCAAGTGACTCCAAAAGTCCATCAGCATGGAGTTTCTTCATGCGCTTTACACCAATATGACCCAAGCGGCAGTGCCACAAAAATATGGCGCTATCATTGTTTACTCTAACTCTTTTGGTCTCAATGTTATGTATATGCGTATCGCTATCAAGATTCAATATGAACAATCCTCTCACATTCGGTGCATGACCATAAAAGATGTTACTCATAGAAATAGAACAACCATTATTCTCTGACTTAAAAGAGTAACCGTCTCGCAATAAACAAGATCCAGATATAATGTTCATGCTCAACGCAGGCACTAAATAACAATGATTTAAGTTCATCACTAATCCCGATGGTAGTTGAAGTGACACTGTGCCGACGGCGATTTCATCAACCTTGGAACCGTTTCCTGCACGCATCGTCACTTCGTCTTTCGCCAGCCTTCGTATATTCCGCAGTTCCTGCTTCGAGTTGCAAATGTGAGCAACAGAACCGGTATCGAATACCCAGGAACTACTACGAGAGCCGGTTAAGTACACATCAATAACATGTATATCAAATATACCTGATTTTTCTTTGCCCGCCTTCTTATCTGCCAGATACTTGGGGCAATTGCGCTTCCAGTGACCCATACCCTTGCAATAGAAGCACTCTGTTTCAGGCTTAGGTCCAGCTTTGGGTTTCTTCGGCGGATTGGCAACAGGCTTGCCGCTCTTCTTTGAATTGCCCTTCTTGCCTTTGCCGTTTCTCTTGAAACTAGTGGTCTTGCTCACCATCAACACTTGATGCTCTTTTCGGAGTTCAGATTCTGCGACTTTCAGCATCGCAAACAACTCGCCGGGAGACTTGTTCATCCCTTGCATGTTGTAGTTCAACACAAAGCCTTTATAGCTTGGCGGCAGTGATTGAAGGATTCTGTCAGTGATAGCTTCTTGCGGGAGTTCAATCCCCAGTTCAGCTAGACGGTTTGAGTACCCAGACATTTTGAGCACATGTTCACTGACAGACGAGTTTTCCTCCATCTTGCAAGCATAGAATTTATCGGAGGTCTCATACCTCTCGATCCGGGCGTTCTTCTGAAAGATAAACTTCAACTCCTGGAACATCTCAAATGCTCCATGACGCTCAAAGCGACGTTGAAGTCCCGGTTCTAGGCCATACAAGACTGCACATTGAACTATTGAGTAGTCCTCCTTACGCGCTAACCAAGCGTTCTTAACATCCTGATCAGCCGTAGCGGGTGGTTCATCTCCTAGCGCAGCATTAAGGACATAATCCTTCTTTCCAGCTTGTAAGATTAGCTTAAGATTACGAGCCCAGTCTACAAAGTTGCTTCCATCATCTTTCAACTTAGCTTTCTCTAGGAACGTATTAAAATTCAGGATGACACTTGCGTGAGCCATGATCTACAACACAAATATATTCAAAGTGGACTTAGACTATGTTCAAGATAATTAGAGTTCAACTTAATCAAATTATATGCTAAACTCCCACTCAAAAAGTACATCTCTCTAGTCATTTGAGTGGTTCATGATCCACTTACACTATCCCAAGTCCGATCATCACGTGAGTCGAGAGTAGTTTCAGTGGTAAGCATCCCTATGCTAATCATATCAACTATATGATTCATGATCGACCTTTCGGTCTCATGTGTTCCGAGGCCATGTCTGCACATGCTAGGCTCGTCAAGCTTAACCCGAGTGTTCCGCGTGCGCAACTGTTTTGCACCCGTTGTATGTGAACGTTGAGTCTATCACACCCGATCATCACGTGGTGTCTCGAAACGACGAACTGTAGCAACGGTGCACAGTCGGGGAGAACACAATTTCGTCTTGAAATTTTAGTGAGAGATCACCTCATAATTCTACCGTCGTTCTAAGAAAAATAAGGTGCAAAAAAAGGATTAACATCACATGCAATTCATAAGTGACATGATATGGCCATCATCACGTGCTTCTTGATCTCCATCACCAAAGCACCGGCACGATCTTCTTGTCACCGGTGCCACACCATGATCATCCATCAACGTGTTTCCATCGGGGTTGTCGTGCTACTTATGCTATTACTACTAAAGCTACATCCTAGCAAAATAGTAAACGCATCTGCAAGCACAAACGTTAGTTATAAAGACAACCCTATGGCTCCTGCCGGTTGCCGTACCATCGACGTGCAAGTCGATATTATCTATTACAACATGATCATCTCATACATCCAATATATCACATCACATCGTTGGCCATATCACATCACAAGCATACCCTGCAAAAACAAGTTAGACGTCCTCTAATTTTGTTGTTGCATGTTTTACGTGGTGACCATGGGTATCTAGTAGGATCGCATCTTACTTACGCAAACACCACAACGGAGATATATGAGTTGCTATTTAACCTCATCCAAGGACCTCCTCGGTCAAATCTGATTCAACTAAAGTTGGAGAAACCGACACTTGCCAGTCATCTTTGAGCAACGGGGTTACTCATAGCGATGAAACCAGTCTCTCGTAAGCGTACGAGTAATGTCGGTCCAAGCCGCTTCAATCCAACAATACCGCGGAATCAAGAAAAGACTAAGGAGGGCAGCAAAACGCACATCACCGCCCACAAAAACTTTTGTGTTCTACTCGAGAAGACATCTACGCATGAACCTAGCTCATGATGCCACTGTTGGGGAACGTCGCATGGGAAACAAAAATTTTCCTACGCGCACGAAGACCTATCATGGTGATGTCCATCTACGAGAGGGGATGAGTGATCTACGTACCCTTGTAGATCGTACAGCAGAAGCGTTAGAGAACGCGGTTGATGTAGTGGAACGTCCTCACGTCCCTCGATCCGCCCCGCGAACAATCCCGCGATCAGTCCCACGATCTAGTACCGAACGGACGGCACCTCCGCGTTCAGCACACGTACAGCTCGACGATGATCTCGGCCTTCTTGATCCAGCAAGAGAGACGGAGAGGTAGAAGAGTTCTCCGGCAGAGTGACGGCGCTCCGGAGGTTGGTGATGATCTTGTCTCAGCAGGGCTCCGCCCGAGCTCCGCAGAAACACGATCTAGAGGAAAAACTATGGAGGTATGTGGTCGGGCAGCCGTGAGAAAGTCGTCTCAAATCTGCCCTAAAAGCCCCATATATATAGGAGGAGGGAGGGGGACCTTGCCTTGGGGTCCAAGGCATCCCCAAGGGGTCGGCCGAGCCAAGGGGGGGAGGACTCCCCCCCCAAACCGAGTTGGACTTGGTTTGGTGGGAGGAGTCCCCCTCCCTTCCCACTTCTCCCTCTTTTTTTTTCTTTTCCTTTGATTTTCTTATCTTGGCGCATAGGCTCCCTTGGGGCTGTCCCACCAGCCCACTAAGGGCTGGTGTGTCCCCCAAAAGCCTATGGGCTTCCCCGGGGTGGGTTGCCCCCCCCCCCCCCCCCGGTGAACTCCCGGAACCCATTCGTCATTCCCGGTACATTCCCGGTAACTCCGAAATCCTTCCGGTAATCAAATGAGGTCATCCTATATATCAATCTTCATTTCCGGACCATTCCGGAAACCCTCGTGACGTCCGTGATCTCATCCGGGACTCCGAACAACATTCGGTAACCAACCATATAACTCAAATACGCATAAAACAACGTCGAACCTTAAGTGTGCAGACCCTGCGGGTTTGAGAACTATGTAGACATGACCCGAGAGACTCCTCGGTCAATATCCAATAGCGGGACCTGGATGCCCATATTGGATCCTACATATTCTACGAAGATCTTATCGTTTGAACCTCAGTGCCAAGGATTCGTATAATCCCGTATGTCATTCCCTTTGTCCTTCGGTATGTTACTTGCCCGAGATTCGATCGTCAGTATCCTCATACCTATTTCAATCTCGTTTACCGGCAAGTCTCTTTACTCGTTCCGTAATACAAGATCCCGCAACTTACACTAAGTTACATTGCTTGCAAGGCTTGTGTATGATGTTGTATTACCGAGTGGGCCCCCAGATACCTCTCCGTCACACGGAGTGACAAATCCCAATCTCGATCCATACTAACTCAACTAACACCTTCGGAGATACCTGTAGAGCATCTTTATAGTCACCCAGTTACGTTGCGACGTTTGATACACACAAAGCATTCCTCCGGTGTCAGTGAGTTATATGATCTCATGGTCATAGGAATAAATACTTGACACGCAGAAAAACAGTAGCAACAAAATGACACGATCAACATGCTACGTCTATTAGTTTGGGTCTAGTCCATCACGTGATTCTCCCAATGACGTGATCCAGTTATCAAGCAACAACACCTTGTTCATAATCAGAAGACACTGACTATCATCGATCAACTGGCTAGCCAACTAGAGGCATGCTAGGGACGGTGTTTTGTCTATGTATCCACACATGTAAATGAGTCTTCATTCAATACAATTATAGCATGGATAATAAACCATTATCTTGATACAGGAATTATAATAATAACTATACATTTATTATTGCCTCTAGGGCATAATTCCAACAATTAAAGCAAGGATAATATGAAAGAGGAGAAGAAAGAGGAGGAGGAGGAGAAGAACAAGAAATCAAGAAGAAGGAGGAGAAGGAGGAGAAGGAGGAGGAGGAGGAGGAGGAGAAGGACTAGAAGGTCCTTGGCCTTCTCCTCCTTCTCCTCCTCCTCCTCCTTCTCCTTCTTCTCTTCTTCTTCTTATTATTATTATTTTCTTTTTTATTTTTTCCTCTTATTCTTCTTCTCCTTCTTCTTCTTTTCTTTTTCTCTTCTTCTTCTTCTTCTTCTTCTTCTTCTTCTTCTTCTTATTCTTCTTCTTATTATTATTATTTTATTTTTTATTTTTTCCTCTTATTCTTCTTCTCCTTCTTCTTGTTTTCTTCTTCTTCTTCTTCTTCTTCTTCTTATTTTATTTTTTCCTCTTCTTCTTCTCTTCCTCTCCTATTTTTCTTCTTCTTCTTCTTCTTCTTCTTCTTCTTCTTCTTCTTCTTCTTCTTCTTCTTTCTTCTCCTTCCCTTCCTTTTCCTTCTTCTTCTTTTCCTTCTTCTTCTTATTTTTTTCTTCTCCTTTCTCCTTCTTCTTCTTCTCCTTTCTCCTTCTTCTTCTTCTTCTTCTTCTTCTTCTTCTTCTTCTTCTTCTTCTTCTTCTTCTTCTTCTTCTTCTTCTTCTTTCTCCTTCTTCTTCTTCTCCTTTATCCTTCTTCTTCTTCTCTTTTGTCCTTCTTCTTCTTCTCCTTTTCTCCTTTATTAAACAGGAAACTAGCCTAACTAAAACTAAACTAAAACTGAACCTAAACTAAACTAAAACTAAGCCAAAACCTCAGTAAAACATATAACTAATTAAACAAAAACTATTAAAAAAAGAAGAAAGAAAACTAACGGGGGGAGGAGGGCCGCAGGGGGAGGAGAGGCCGCAGGGGGAGGAGGGCAGCAGGGGGAGGAGGGGCACGGTGAGGGGCGCGAGGAGGGCGGCGGCGGTGAGGTGGGGCGCTGGGGTGGGGGTGGCGTCGACGGTTGGGCAGGGAGGCCGGAGGAGGGAGTGGCAACGGTGATGGTGTCGGGGGTGAGAGAGAGGGGTGTCGGGGTGGAGGAGGGTGCAGGGCGGCGGTGGAGGAGGGTGCAGGGCGGCCGAGGTGGAGGAGGGGGCGCAGGGCGGCGGTGGAGAGGGTGCAGGGCAGCCGGGGAGGAGGAGGGCGCAGGGCGGCGCAGAGAGGCCGGAGGAGGGCGCGGTGGCGGTGGTGGTGTCGGGGGTGAGAGAGAGGGGAGTCGGGGTGGCCGTTAGGGGGAGAGAGAGGCGCGTGGGGGTGGGGCTAACGGCCGTTAGGGGGGCACCCTCCTTGCCGTCTGCCTCCCGACGGCAAAGAGCATGCACGCAGACGGCAAAGAAAGTGGCCGTTAGGGGGGAGAGAGGGGCTGCGGGGTGGGCCGCCCATGCTCTTTGCCGTCTGCGTGCATGCTCTTTGTCGTGAGCTGGCAGACGACAAAGAGCTGGCTGATGGCAAATAGTACCTTTGGCATCAGCCTACTCTTTGTCGTCTGGTTTCTGGTAGCTGATGCCAAAGAGGGTCTTTGCCATCAGCCAGCAGACGGCAAAGAAGCAGCAGATGGCAAATAACCGTTTTCAAGTAGTGAGGATATGGAAATAACCTTCGATCTTCGTCTTGAAGATCATATTGAAGGTAACATCAATATTTGGGTGGATGTCGATATGTTTCCTGTTTTACCTCCATGTGAGTTTGTCAATCATATTTGCCAAGTAATTTGCATTCTATATATATAAATAGTTGGTGTTCATCCATACTAAATTTTCAATTTATAACTTACAACTTATTTCGTTTCTTCGACTGAAGTACGAAACTAATTTACACGACACACCACACTTATGGATCACATCTAACTTGGGAGGAGAATGATGTTCTTATCCACTTTGTCCTTGGTGTCTTGGTAGGTAAGGACAATTTCCCGTATAATTTGGGATCTGGACCAAATTATATATTTTACATGCCACTAGTACATAGGTTGAGGATGGATGACATTCGACGAAATATCTTGGTAAGGATTGCTATTAAGTACAATACTATTGCATAAATGGTGTTGATTACATTGCTAACTAGGCTACTATTATGTTCTTCAACAGAAACTGCCAAATGATGTTGTACCTTTGTTGATGTATGGCAAAGGTCATATGACAATTAAAAGCCCATTTAGGGCTCAGCTCGATTATCCATACTCGACTGAGCACAAATCAAAAGGTCAGCTCTAAATTGAAGCATTGAGACAAATAAAGAAGTATCGGAAATCACAAGTTGGAGAACGTTGGATCTCTCTGCTTCATCACGGAGACATATGTATTATTCTGTTTTATGACATTTTACCTAGGAGAGAGGACTAGGTCCTATGAGAGAGAAGTTTTTCTGGTTTATATTAACTTGACATGATTGATTAGGATGATCATTATTATGATGTTTTTTTTGTTTTAGGAGATTTTAACTTAGTATGATTAAGGTGATGATGAGTTGTTAAATGAGCAAGATAATGATGAGTTATATGTCATATATTTGATTAAGGTGGATGGATGTAAGTGATCATGTTGAATTAGAAGAAAATATGATGTTGCGAAGAAAATATGATGTTGCGTGGCAACATCATATTTTCTTCTAATTCAACTTGGTCACTTGCATCCATCCATTTTAATCTAAATGTAGTTGCTGGCACAATAATTATTGATGTTGTATATTAATATGTGTAAATGTGTGTAAATACAACTTACATATAAAAAAAGAAATATGTGCGTTTAGCAGTGGCGCGGGTTAGAAAAGCACGTTGATGATAACTCGGTTAGCAGTAGCGCTGGCTAAGGGCGCTACTGCTAAACTTTAGCTATAGCGCTGGATAAGCTATAGCGCTGGATAAGCTACTGCTAACTCGGTTAGCTATAGCATTGATGATATTTGCTTGAGGCTGTACACCATCAGTTACACACAACTGTTGATGGCTCCCCCTGGTGGTGTTTATGATGAAGATCTGTTCTAACATGTACAAGCTCAAAGTTAGATAGTATTTTGGACATTTTGACTAGTATTTTGGACAAAGATGACTATAGTATTTTGGATTTTGGGGGCTGACTATAGTCTTTCGTGGCCTAAGTGTGCAAGTAGATTGGCCTAATTTATGTACTTCAAGGATTATGTAAGAACAGATTGTTGTTGCCAAATTTGAGTTATTAATGCTCAAAGTTTGTACATTGTTCAATTCATTTTGATTTTATTTTCTAATTCATTGTATAATGAATGCCCCAGTTCAACTCTTCTTCAGTTCATTTTCGGTACTAAATTCTGCAGATTAAACACTTTATTGATGTTGTCTCTATTTTTATTTTACTGATTTTTGTATCCTGTAGTTGTCCAGTGCTAACTGCTAACTGAATTTGTTGTTAGTGTGTAGTACAGACATGTCCTGGAGGAGCAGCCAGAGCAGGCTGGTCCTATTTTTCATTGACTTGCTGTAGTCCGTCGGATGAAAAGCGGATGGTGGATCGTGGGCCTGAGGGCACTGCCTTGAGCGGGGCACCGGATCTCAGTCCCTGACTGCTTCGGGCCAGGCTAAACTGCCAGGGGGAACCTCCACCATTATCGACTGTTTGGATGTTTTTAGTGTGCTCACACACCTCGATTATGGTAAGGGCATCCTCAGTGATTGTTGATGACGGAGTCAAAGGGCTTGCTCGGGGAGTAGTGACCGCGATGACGTTGTGTGCTACTTTTGTGGATGCCTCTCTCCTCTTGGGCATGTGTGATGTTTTTGTTGTGTGCCAGGTCGGCCTCTTTTGTCGGGTTTTCACTCGATTTTTTATAAGTTTTAAAGGAAAAAAATCTTAACCAGCAAGTTTGGCGGCAGCTTCTATATGGCGCTTCACGCGTTGGATCGAGAAACTGGCGCTCATGCAGCACGTTTGTTTCGCTCACAGAGTAGGCTCGCTCGGTGCTCCTATTTGCTCATTTTGCGGTTGGCTGTTCAGTCGTTGACCACTTGAACGTTATTATTTTTAAGAACAATCACGAAAAAAAATTTAAAAGGAAAAAAATCGCAAAAGAATTAAAAGGTTTAAAAAGTCAAAAATCTTCCCGGATATGTTTATAATGTTTAACTTCAAAAAGAGTGCATGAATTTTAAAAAAGGGTTATCAATTTTGAAAAATCAAAAACTTAAATAAATCATGAATTTTGTAAGTGGTCATCAATTTAGAAAACAGTTTCCTCAATTTTGAATACAGTTTGCAAATTTTAAAAAATGATCATTAAATTGAAGAAAGTTCATAAAATTATAAAAGGTTCATCAATTTTTAAAAAAACATTGGATTTGAAAAAGTTAATGAATTTAAGAAAAGTGCAAGAATAAATAAGAAAACGAGAAAGAGGAAACAAAAAATAGCAAAAACAAAACCAAATTATAAGAAACCCAAAACAGAAAGGCGGCTGCACTTTTTTGGGGTTGAAGAAGTAAAAAGATGCAAACTTGTCTTAAAACTGCATGAGCCCATTTGGTTAGAGCATCAACAGATCCCGCAAACCGGACCGTTCATTACAATAACCATCGGTTTTGCGGGATCCATTTTGTATCCCGATCCGAATACATCCCACAAATCGAGTCGTCCCAAATTTGTTTTTGCGGGATCCCGCAACTGCGAGCCCGTTTCCTCAATATGTGCGTGAAATCATGAGATTTTGGACGATCCTTTTTTCCTTGACATGAAACAACTTTCGCCGGCTTTAGCTCCCGCCTCCTCCCCCCCCCCCCCCTGTTGTCGTCGCCTATCGGACCTTCGGCCTTGCGGCGCCGGAGTTTAGCCGGATGGAGTACCCGCCGGCCCCGGGTGCGCCATACCATGCGCCGTCGCCGGCTCCGCCGCCGCTGTTCCGTCCGCCCGGGCCACCCAAGGCTCCAACTCCGTCCGCCGTCGCTCCAATTCTCCCGCCGTTGCCTCCACCATCAAGGAATGGTAGTGATGGTTTCAGCACGTGGTGGTGCTTTAGCAAACCATGTGAATGGTGGTTATGGTGGTCTTGCTCAATCTACAGTCCAAGTTCGTATAGATGGTGGTGCGAGCTCTTCGGTTCAAGTTCACGAAGATGGTGGTGCGAGCTCTCCGGTTCAAGCTCATGAAGATGGTGTTGGTGGAGACGTTTTTCACAACAATGAGAATGTTGCTTGAATTATCTATGTGATTTGAGCATCTTTTGTCTTGTTTTATCGCGCATTCATGAACCTAAACTTGATACTCGTATATTAGGTACGATTTTGAATGTGATGAACTAATATGATTATTTACTAGTGATGTATATATATGATGATAAACTTGTTTTAATGCATTTGTCATGATGAAGTTAATAATATTTACGGGACGACGAGCCCTCAGACACGAAACATATCCTGCAAACGCGTTCCGCAGACATTTATGGGACGAATTTGCAGGATCTGTTCCATCTAAGGGCTCGCTGTCCTATAAAAAATTACGGGACCACTCAAACAACTTTTACGGGTTGACTGTTTGAGGGATCGGCTAGAGATGTTCTTATGCCCTAAAGTACCGAACCTAGGGGAGCAACTAGCTAGGGAGCACTCCTTGGGACCCCCCCCCCCCCAACGATCACTCCCATGCGTTGCCGCCACGTATCGCGTTCTGAGCATTCTCTCTGAATTTTATTTTTTCGCACGCGTTTTCAGCTTTTTAGATTGGGTTTTTTGGGTTTTTTTGGTGTTCGGTTTTTCACCAGCCTTTCTTAGCTTTTTGACAAAAAAATCATTTTTTTGCGTAAAAAATGTATTTATCTTTTTTTTTTTGCTTCCCTGAGAGGCACGATTTGCTTTCGTGGGAGGCACGGTATTCCTTTCGCGGGAGGCACAACCTCGCCTCTCGAAAACGGGAAAAACAGATTTTCTATTTTCTTTCCGCGAGAGGCAAAATTTTACTTTCGTGAGAGGCACGGTCATGTCTCTTGAAAACGAAAAAAATGTGTTTTCTGTTTTTCGGCGAGAGGCACGACTTTGCTTTCGTGAGAGGCAAGGCCGGAAACAAAAAAAATCTGTTTTCTGTTTTATTTTTTGTGAGAGGCACGGTTTGTTTTTGCGAGAGACATGGTTTTGCTTTCACGGGAGGCACAGTTTTGCCTTCGCGAGAGCTAAGGCCATGCCTCTCGGAAACGAAAAAAATATGTTTTTTTGTTTTTTTTATCGCGAGAGCCACATTTTTCTGTCTAGTTTTTTCGTTTGGTTTTTTCATGAAAAAAAGTTCATCAAAACCTATTAATATGGGATCTAGTTTTAAAAATTTCGACGCGAGGTTCCCGACAATGAAAATGATTTGAGATTTGGAAGCATAGATTAAGAGACAAAACGTTTTGAAAATACGAATCTATGAAAAAAAGAAACAAGTGGCACATATGCAGTGCGTCATTTATCACAACATGTGAAGATCAGAATGATCTTTATTAGTGATTTCGTGAACTTGAAGGTCTGGCAACACCGGAAATTGCGTTTGGTGGCCGGGCTCCATGAAGGCCTTTAAATTTAATATTCAAATTTCATGAAAATTCATATTTTTACATTTCAAAAAATTCTGAAAAAATACAAAGATAAGTGAAGGCGTA